>NW_027255896.1:0-2560000 GCF_043229965.1 Drosophila suzukii | reverse complement strand
CGCGCATTATTCAAATCTGGACTTGAAAAATTATCGAGATATTCTGTTAAGAAAAAACGCACGCAAACAAAAATACCAGAATAGTTCTCAAGTTAAATCCTTTAAATATCAGCATATTGAAACCGAAAACACAACTTATTGGTAAAGGTTTTTTGCTTACAACACAAGCAGCAGAAGCAACAACAAAATCTTACTCCAAGGATGATAGAGGATACAAGTATTGGGGTGATCCGAATAAATTAATCGAGAGATTGCGATTACTATTAGCATCCGAAAGTGCTGGAAATACCAATCACAAAAACGAAAATATATCCATTAAAGAAGAGCTTAGAGAGGCAAATTTAATAAAATGAATCAGATTAATAAATTTGGTGAAAGCTCGAATTCACCGTCGTCCGGAGGAGGAGAAGGAGGAGGAGGAGGATGAAGCGGTTCAAGTCTAAAAAAATATATCTTAAATCGACAAGAGAAAACGGATATTGATTTAAACAGCTTGAGACAGAGCATAAATATTACAAAAAGCTAAATAATTACATTAGAAGCAAAGCTTCAAGCAGATTTCTCTGAAAGTGAGAATTTTATAAAATTAGGCTTAGAGGACTACTCTCAAGTCATTTATACTAAGTATATAGAGCGATTAGAAGAAAATATTCAACGGCTTGAGGACGTTCTCTTTAAATTACGCTCTACACACCTACCTACGGTTGAGGTGAAAAGAATTAAAGTACAGATCCCCATTATTGTTTAAGGTATTGAAAATAACAAAATGAGTGACAACAACAACTTGAATGCAGATAAAAGACAACTCACCGAAGAGTTGCATAGACAAGGACGAAAAAATTTTATCAGACGACGTGTGATAATGAAGGGGATAGATGATTTATGTCAAGCCGATTTAGTTGAAATGATACCCTATCAATTATATAACAAGGGATATCGGTATCGTTTAACTGTTATTGACACGTTTTCGAAGCAAGCATGGGCTTTTGCTATTAAAAACAAAACAGGAGACAGCGTCACAAAAAGTATGAAAAGCATTTTCGATGACGCACAAAGAAAACCGAAAAACTATCAAATAGATAATGGCAAAGAATTTTGCAATAAGTAAGTATAGTATTTTAAAAGTCAGCATCGTTGAACAATTTAATAGGACCATAAAAAATATGATGTGAAAAGAGTTCAGCTATCAAGGTAGCTACAAATGGATTAATAGCAATAAGCCATTGATTGCTAAATACAATAACACATACCATAAAACAACTCCAAACGATGTAAATTTTCTTAATGAAGAATTACTCCTCGATACCGTTTACAATCATCTGAAAATCACTCATAAACCAAAATTCAAAGTTGACGATTATGTGCGAATAAGTAAATATAAACATGTGTTCGAAAAAGGTTATACTCCAAACTAGACAACTGAGATATTCCAAATCAAACGGATACAAAATACCAGACCCATTACGTATATATTGAAAGATTATCAAGGAAATGATATTAAGGGAGGATTTTACGAACATGAGTTGATGAAAACTAAGTTTCCCGATACATATCTGTGGAGAAGGTTGTTAGACGTCGAAATGGTAGAGCATTCGTTAAATGGTTTAGGACTCTCATCAGAGCATAATTCCTGGATTGATTTGTAGACACACACACACACACAGCATACTATTTATGTGTATGTGTAAAGCCTATTAACATTTCATTCCCTCCCGAACCGTTTAGATGTCGATAACATTAACACTAACCGGCAATACGTCAGTACTTGTTGAAGATTATTTTCCTCCAAATGAACTTGATCAGAACATTCGATTTGCGGTTTCAAGAGGCGGCCGCCTGGAGAGCCTGCGATTACCGGCGAAGTTCCCGAACAGCAACCGCCAAACTCCTCGTGTGCCAGAACGACAAGCTACTGGTCAGGAGACAGCGCAGAGGACATCGACAGCGACGCCAGCAGACATTTCCGACAGCCACGTTACCATCGCCGCACGGAGCTCATTGGGGAGCGCAGGAGCGTCGCGGACGTCACGCTTTAGGGTGAAGCCGGGTGGAACGTTCGTCTGCGCTAGGCGTAAAGCAAAGTGAACTGCTAGGCAGCTTCCTGGCGGCAGCCTTGACTGTCAGCGCGATCTGAGCAAGAACATAGCGGGACCGTCCGGGTCAGAGCAAGGGACAGGTATTGCCCCGAAAGGCGTCGGCCTGGAGAGCAAGGCTTGTTCACCCTAGTCTGAGAACGGTGACGCTTCCCTAAGCCCACAAGGCCGAACTCTCTGCGAGTCTAAGGCGCAACAAGCGACCCCGAGGCAGCGCGTCGGCAAGCAAGCAGAGGCGGCCACTACGATCGTCCCGAAACCCAGGAGCCAGTGGAAGCCGAGTCAACGCGTCGAGGAGCCAGAAAGGGGAGCGCCAGCAGCCGGCGGAACCAGAGCCAGGAGATATTGAAGCCAGCCCAGCCACACACCCGCTGTACTAATACCACGAGAAAAAATCCCACTGTTACCATTTGAACCCTGTGTTTTCTCACTGATCTACGGGGCAATCACGTCATATAAATTTGGTGAGACGAACACACAATCTTCTGAGCTAGCCGCACGAATCTCGTAGCGAGCAGACACAAAAAAATCAGTTCGTTACAACTATTTTACGATATGTATATCAATTTTCAAAAAAGTTACTACGGCTGTGAGTTGCAACCGTTATTATCGCTAGAGACTTATAAAAATAAGGCTGCCATTATTGTCTTAGATGTAACGCATCAAAATGAAGCAGTAAAAAGTGGACCCATTGATATACGAATTGAGATTAAAACACAAAATAATATCCCTCCAAAAACACCTGCAAAGTTACGGTGGATGAAGTAGTCGAATTGTTCCAAGCAAACCTAATAGAAAAGGAGAAAAATATTGGAGGAATACTGAATGCAACAGCACCATTCTATAGGCACTTTAATCTCCAATATAAAGAGTCGGCTATATCAATTAGTTGTTTGTATAAAAGCAGTTATGAAAAGAAAAGTTTAAATATAAAATGCACTCAATATATTGAGACAACAATAATTGAACGTTTATTGGCAAACGGTGAGATTGAACAAACATTAGTCGAAAAAAACCCAACACCCTGATGCACATTATACTCAACGAAGACATCAACAAATATGTGCAAACTGAGACGATGACAATCACTTGAGAGAGAGGGGACGACAACAGACGCAGCCAATAACCGATAATCAGTGGAGATTTGGAGCCCGAGAGAGCAGCTTTTTTAATCTTTTTTATACTTATACCTATATATATATACACATACTTTATTCATGCATTTACTTAAGCACAATTCTGTGTAAAAAACTAGTGTTGCTAAGCTATCACCCCAAAACAGAAGGAACTAATACCCTATAATCAGTAGAGAGCCAGAGCCAGAGCCCGAGAGAGAGAGACGACAAAAAAATTTTCTAATCTTTATACCTATATACTATATAGACATACATGCATTCATGCATTTTACTTTTTAATCACCCCACAGGGAAAGTTTATAATCGCATAATAAATTAATAAAATACAAAAAAAAATGAAAATAATTACGGTTTTGATATTATTATTTTTGTACTTTGGGGTCGTCGTCGGAATAGCGCAAGTAAAAAGCGAATGTGATACCAAAAAAATTACCTATCAAACGGAAATATAATACCCTAGATTTGATCTCGTTGTAAACGAAACATTGACTATTAAAGTAAATTTAATTTTTGAACTTAATACCGCATTTGTGGAAGTGATTCGAGCGAACAGCAAAAATCAACATGATAAAAGGTTTAAACAAGATGTGGTACTATACGAACAAATGCCGCATTCTTTCCCCACGATCGATGAGGCAGTTGAAAATTTCCGCCGAGAGTTAATTAGAAAAGAAGCGGATATTGGTGGAATAATTGATGCGCCCACTGTGGTTTGTAGATATTTCAAATTAAGATACTTGAGAAGTATTGTCAATAATCGATGCAGTTATCATAGCGATTTCAAAAATAAAACATTGCGAATTTATTGCCACCACTATAATGCTGTAAGCAAAACCAATGAGCGAAACCTGGTAGAGAAAAATTATTTGTTTGAGCGAGACTTTACCAACGATTAGGAAGATGATGAACCCAACCCCACCAGCCTTCAGTTAGTGAGACACATTGGAACGTATAACATCAATGATTATCAACAGGTTTTGCAAATGAATATTCAATAAATACGTATTCAATAATAACAACAACACAACAAAAACTAAAAAAAAAATAGCGTTTACAAAAAAAATTATTGACTACATTCAAAAATATCTACACATCCTGTCGCCCGAGGATAAAGAAACTCTCCAAAGTATACATATGCGATTAGAACATATTAAAAGTTTGAATATTACCTTAAATCAAATGGAAACGAGTAAAGAGAATAAAGAGATGAATACAACTTATGTTGTTGCTGCTGCAGCTGATGATGAAGTAGATTGTGAAAAAGAACAACATTCCAAGTACATTCAACAAAACTTGGTTGATGAACATGACGCATTTCAAATTATGACTTCCTATCAAATTTTGTAAGTATTAAAGCAAGATAGAATGCGATCTGTATATAAATAGTATAGATTCAGCTATAAAATTGACTGTGTCAGTAGCTTTAGTTTGTTGGAAATATTCTCGAGTCTCTCTCGAAATAAAATGCATTTTTACGTATTCCTGTTACTGCTAGTATGCGCAGTCGCTGGAATCACTTCAAATCAATATACAACAACAACAACACCACCACCCCCGACAACAACAACAACAACAACAACAACAACAACAACAACCACCACCAAAGAACCAGCCTCAGAAGCAACTACAACAGCAGAACCCTATGATGAACCAGACGACGACGACGCTGATTCTTCTGAATTTGACAGAGTTAGCGTTTCAAAAACACCACTTATACCAAAATATGTCTATGAAATAAAAAATCGTATTTAATATTGTGGCGAGCGGGAGGGGAACGAGAGGGCGAGCGATAGCGGGAGGGGGAGAGGGTTTTAATTTAAATCAAATCGCAACCACATCCACATCCTGAAGTTTTTTTTTTTTTTTTTTTTTTATTAGCATACAGTTTTATCACACATTTAAAAAATTTAAAGGGAATTTTTTTTCTCATCATACACACACTTATTGCGCAGTTGTTATCACACACAGAAGAAAAAAATTAATAATTTTTTTTGTATGGAATGTAGTTATCACACATCCGGTGTTCAAAGGCATATTAAACAAAAAAAAACACATACTTTTTGTTGCAAGGGATTGTGTGTGTGTGCACACTTATTCCGCAGTTGTAAATTGAAATCACATTTTTTTCTCTAAGCATACTGTTATCACACAGCTATAAAATTAAAACACATTCTTTTCTTCGTTATCACACACACACACAACTTTAAAATTCAGCAAACCACCTACTCAAATAAAAAAATTGAGCGTGGGGGTAGAAGAAAAATATAAATAATTTTTTTGTATTGAATGCAGTTATCACACATTCGTTGTTCAAAGGCATATCAAACAAAAAAACACATACTTTGTATTGCAAGTGATTGTGTGAAAAAAAACCTAGCATCCTCATACAATCAAAGAAATACAAAAAATCGAAGGAAGAAATTCGCCATAAATAGCACTGAGCAGTCAAATTCAAAGGCAGTTCATAATTGACTTACATTCCCTTAGTACGTGAACTATACAACCCTTAAAACCAGTAGTAAGCAATGCATAAGTAAACATGGAGTCACAAAACAAAAACCAAAATGCAAAAATTCAAGAAAGTAGTAGTAGGAGCAGAAGAAGCATCCTGTTGAAATTGCTTCGATGCATTAGTGGCAAATGCGTGTGTAACAACACCCACGGTTACGTAACCCCAGAAGAAGAAGAAGACAACGACATCTTCCAGATCTTAGCTCAAATTGCTAGGTCTTTCGTAGGTCTCCACCATAACCATACCTGCTGCGCCTAGACAAAAAAAAAACCTAAAAAAAAGAATTTAAAATTACAGTTTATTCATCTCTTTTTTTATTTATATTTTTTTAATCAAAAAAAATAAAGGAACCCATATACCTTGATGGTGATGATGCTGGTACTGCTGCTGGTGCTGGTGCTGGTGCTGATGCTGCTGCGGCTGACAAGGTAGATCCGCGACCAAATAAGATGCTTATATCCAGCGTTGTTAGCTCTGTTGCTAAATGAGGATCTTACAACATTGAAGACGCTGTTGCTGTTGCTGATAGAGAAATTCAAGACCTAAGGGACGAAATTGAAGAGTTTCGCAGGGTCTATGACGATGTTCTATCTACCTCCGACGAGGACTTTTCGTACGATAAAAAAAATTTTGACTGTAGGAACACTACCTACCGCCAGGAGACTACAGGGCCTTACGTCCCATCAGGGGACAATTCATGTGAAGGGCTTTTAATCTAATACAACGGTATCGCTGTTTGCGTGATAACTTATCTAAAAATCCCAAAATTATTATTGAAGATGATGACGACGTTTACGGTGCGGGGTACAGAATAAGAAAAGAAATGAGTAGTTATTAGATTGAAATCTGCGTTAATACAGATGACGTGGACGACTTAAAGAAAGAAATAGATGAATTTTGTATTGAGTATGAGGATATTCTACCGGATTTTGATTTAAGGACCTTACGCAATATGAGGAAATTGATGACGGTAGGAGCACATATATCAGACAACGATATGAAGGAGTTTATATTTTAATGCAACGCTATCAAGATTTGGGTGAGAGAATTGATAGACGTTATTAATTATATACTTATACAACAACCTATATATATATATATATATATATATATAATAACCTATCAACAATGTATATATATATATACATATATCAATTAAAAACTTATTTGCTCCTGAAAATAGAATCTTTTAATAGACAACGTTCTCATTTCAGCTAATAGTCACAAAAAACCATATCATGTGAGGTTTGTGAGAACTATACACTGTAAAAAACAAAACAAACAAGGAAGAACGCTATAGTCGAGTACCTCGACTATCAGATACCCGTTACTCAGCTAAATAGAGATATGCAAGTAGCAAAGCGAGATTAAAATGCGCCACCTACCGGCGGTATACAGTTTTAAGCGTTATGGGCGTTAGAGTGGGCGTGGCAAATTTTTTTTAGACCAATACATTTCAGTTAAAATTTTGTATCTAACAAACTTGCGCTGCGTAAGAAGCTCAGGAATCTGCACGCCAAATCTCAATAGCCTAGCTCCCATAGTTTCCGAGATCTCAGCGTTCATCCGGACAGACAGACGGACAGACGGTTTTCTATGCAACGATCTATGGCTAGTATTAATATTCACATAATTTGGCACTAGAACGTTGTACAAAAACAATATCTAATGCCTTCAACGACCGTGTGTGTGACGCGAGTTGAAGAGTATATTTTTTCTGTGTCGGGGAAGAAGACCTGATCTTTTCCGCGATAAGAAAAATATATATTTTTAAAGCTTTCAAAAATGTAGAGAAAGTGAAGTAAGATAAAGAGTATATTTTTTTTGTGTCGCGGAAATAGATCTGCTATATTTAACAGATCTTTTTCCGCGATAACAAAAAAATATATTTTTAAAGCCTTGTGAGGTGTGTGATAAAGAGTATATTGTTTTGATGCTATAATGGAAAAAATATCTGCTATATTTAATAGATGTTTTACCCATGATTATAACCAAAATATGTTTTTAAAGCCTTCAAAAATGTGGAGAAAGTGAAGTGAGATAAAGAGTATATTGTTTGGATGTTATAGTTGGAAAGAATCTAGTATATTTAATATGTAGATCTTTCACCGCAATAACATCAAAAACATATTTAAAGCCTTAAAAAAAACAAATGTGGAGAAAGTTAAGTGAGATAAAGAGTCTATTGTTTTCTATGGTAGCAGATTTTTGTACTATATTAATATTCACATAGTAGAACGGTTTGCAACCAAAGAAAATAATATATATATATAACCTTCAAGTGGGAGGGGGTGTGGGAGGGAAGTGGGAGGGGAAGTGAGCGCAATCGCAGAGCAGAGCAGAGCAGAGCAGAGTATTCCACAACATTCCAGAACATTCCCGACCACCAACAACAACTACAACTTCCGCTAGCGATAAGCGCCCGCACAACAAAAACAATTCTGATCCAGAACATACAATGAAAAATTGATCCAGAACATACATATTCAACCTACTGACGGACAGGTGGACAAAACTAGATCGAGTCGTCTAGTGATGCTGATCAAGAATATATATACTTTATATATATCAAAAAACACCAAAGCTATAATTTGTTTTTTTATTATTTTCCCACCAACTTTCCGATCGTTCCTATGGCAGCTATATGATATAGTTGTCCGATTTTGATAAAATTTAATTCGAAATTCAAAACTAATTAATAAAATGTTATTTCCAAGCTTAGGAGGTTTTATGTTAAGGAACACCGAAACTATATTTTGTTTCATATTATTTTCCCACCAATTTTCCTATGGCAGCTATATGATATAGTCGTCCGATTTTGATAAAATTAGTAGTAGGGAAAGACGGGTTCTGGGACAATTAGCATATTAATGGCCCCCGGCCCCCCCCCTCCCCCCTCATTAACGTATGCGGGTTCTGGGACAATTAGCATAATCCAATAAATAAACTGATTTTAATGGGCTTTGAAGTCATAAAAATGTCACGATCATGTCTATAAAGAGTATACTTAATTGCCCCCATCGCCCCCACATCCCCATGTGACAATATTGATCATGTATCCTTCCCCTCATTATGTGCAATTAATAGTCAGGTGAGAAAGGTGCACGTGAGAAAGGTCGCACAACCATAGTATCCAAAGGTTGTTATCTTAGAGGAACATATCCGATCATGTTGGGGAAAGGTGTGATCACGTACCCTTTTGCCTCATTATCACAGGTGTTGCTGTGCACGTGTGAAAGGTCGCACACCCAAAGTATTCAAAGATGGTTATCTTAGAGGAACATGTCCGATCATGTTGGGGAATAATGTTTCCTATGATTGTAAAACTAATTTAGAAATCAAAAGAACCCCAATAAAATAAATCTCACAAGTTAATGATTCTCAGATGTGAAATATTTTCAAATACACATTTTTGTTTCCGCCCCAGAACGTTTAACTGGTAAATTGTCTAAGATTCTCTCCTTTCCACAAATGGGTCATAAACATGTCATAAAAGGGATTCAAGCAAGAGCTACCCGAACATGCGCACCTGTCAATTACCTGACCGCAATAAAAGGGACACATGCACAACCCAGAAGGCGCACGCTCATTGACAAGATCATGGGCCTCACGCCAACGACCTCATACGAGCTCATACGACGTTCCCATAATAGGGGTTGAAATCACGACCGCGCAACAGCTCGCAAGTAGCCGACATATCTCAGTCAAGCAAATATTTTCCATTCTCCGTACCTGTAATTTTAACTCGAAATAAAAAGTCAGAAGTTTATTTTGTAGCATAATAATACATTTATTCATTTATTTTGGTATTGCGAACATTTTTGTTATACATAGAAATTAATTTTCTGCTTTGATTCCGACGATTTGCATAGAAGAAGCAGGCGCACGTTTCCGACGTCATTTCTGGATTACAAAATGTAAAGTGTTCACCATAATTCGTAGTTTTGAGATCATGTCCACCTCGATTCACGAACATAGATTTTGTGTTTAGAAGATATTGAAAATGCTGACCAGTTATCTCTCCTTTAAATTGTTCAATAAATTGGTCAATTTCCTCATGAAATTTCATTTTGTTAATTCTATTTTCTTGTAGGTCTTTACACATCTAGTCTCAACCTTAAAATGATGTATAACAATTATTTTATTGTTTTGGAGCTACTTTTAAAAAATGTCAAAATAATGTATGCATTGTTTAGAGCACAAACCCCGCCCTTAAGGTGTGTTTCACAATAGGGAAACCGGTTTCCTTTAAACCTGTTTAATGACGGACAGCCCATTTCCTCGATATTAATGAGCTGACGACTCCCAAAAAACTTCTGTAGAAATCGTTTCTTTTCCACACCTTTACAAATAATTTGTTTTCCGCTTGTAATTGTCCTTAGATACTTTCGAGTTTGTGGAAAACTGTTCTCTCCATCGTTCCAAAAAATTTTGTGATGTGTATTGGTTAACCAAATTGCAGTCTTTCGAGATTTTGTATTTAGCAAAGTAAAATCATATGGTGGTTCTATTAAAATACTATTATTCAAGTTTGGATCTTTTTCGAATACAATTCCAATTTCCTTTAAAATAAAATTATTATTATTATCAAAGAAACCTTGAACATCAATCGAAACAGTATCATTCAACATTTTTCTAATGTTAAACAATTCGTTGTACTAGTCCGTTTAATGGGTTATATTCAACTAAACGGTCATGTATGAGGAGACAGTAAGTTTGGGTATTTTCATGACTTGGTGTCTTCAGTTCTATTGAAATTCTCAAATCAATAGGACCAGTTTTCACTGATTCGTTTTGATATGAAAGATCAACCACAATAATAGGGGCCTTCAATTTAAATTCATTTTGGGTCAAAAATGCTTGTGATTCACGATTATAGTAACTAGATTGAAACCTTGTATACATTTCATATAGGTGAGCATACTGATTCTCAGATTATCATATGGATATGACTCAGAATTCAAGTGAACTTTCAAGTTTGATAAGTTATTTGTGATAAGTTCTCCATTTAGTGTAAATCCAATTATGGCAAATCTTGGTTTTTCGCGGTTACCCGACAATTTCACATTCCAGCTGTGTTGACTTCCATACCCCAATTTGGGGTTAACATATGAATCCCAACTCCGGAATGCGATTGGTAGGTTTACACCACTTTTAATAATATCGTACATCTTAATTTTTGCAAAATCGCTCGGAGTTACATGGGGAATTTTCCAGGTTATATTCGTCATTTCCAACTTAAAAGTTTGTTCATTTCTGGTTTGTTCAAACACATCACCATGATTCTTAGTTAGCATTAACACTAGTTCATGTTTACAATTTAACAAAACTTTTTTATAATCTTCACCAAATCCCAATAAATTTTTTAATGGTACAGAAAAGTTAAAGTGGGGTCCGGTAGATATTTCATCCCCACTGCTCCATCCGGAATTTAATAGATTTTGACTTTGAAGATTATCCAGAGATATAAAATAATTTAGGGTAGTACTCATATTGATGGACATGGACTTGACACATTGGACACGTTGTGTTTAGTTGTTATCTAGCAGTATTTTGATGCTTACTTTCTCTTTAGTCTTGTTTTTGGGATGGTTACTTTGTGTATGGTACCTGTAAAGTACTTGCTTTTGGATGATTACTTTTTGTATAGTATCTGTAAAGTACTTGGTTTTAGATGGTAACTAACTGTTAACAAGTGTTATGAGTTGTTATAGTTTCTGGTTAAGAATTATCAAAGCATACAAACCAACTTACCGTGAACTATAATTACCTGACCATCATTAAAGTCACATGCCCAAGACCTAAGGAGCAGGCCGTCTGATAAGTTCATACATCTCAAGACCATTGATAAGGGATGATGTTCCGACCGTGCACCAACTCGGAAGTAGCCGACGTACCTCATTGAACAAAATACTTTCCCTTCATCCGTACTTGTAGTTTTAATTACAGTCAGAAAGAAATTTTGTAGGATCATTTAATTTTATTTTATTTAATTTATTATTGTAAACATATTTCATTTAATTCATAATTAAATATATATTATATATATTTTTATATAATTAATTTTCTGACTCCTCCTTCTGTAAAAAACGCATATTTTCGCTTGCTTCCCATAGATAGATGTAAAATAATTCTTACAATTTAATGTTTCTCAGATGTTGGATTATTCTTAAACCATTCATTTGTTCAGTCAGAAACAAATTTTATAGGATTATTTAATATTATTTTATTATTGTAAACATATTTCATTTAATTCACAACTAAATATATATTATATATATTTTAAATACTATATTTAATTTTCTGACTCCTCCCTCTGTAAGAAATAAATGGGTTGTTAACCTTCGTTCCAAACGCATAGTTTCGCTTGGTTCCCATAGATAGATGTAAAATAATTCTTACAATTTAATGTTTCTCAGATGTTGGATTATTCTTAAACCATTCATTTGTTCAGTCAGAAAAAAAAAAATTTTATAGGATTATTTAATATTATTTTATTATTGTAAACATATTTCATTTAATTCACAATTAAATATATATTATATATATTTTAAATATTTAATTTTCTGACTCCTCCCTCTGTAAGAAATAAATGGGTTGTTAACCTTCATTCCAAACGCATATTTTCGCTTGGTTTCCATAGATAGATGTAAAATAATTCTTACAATTTAATGTTTCTCAGATGTTGAATTATTCTTAAACCACTCATTTGTTCAGTCAGAAACAAATGTTATAGGATCATTTAATATTATTTTATTATTGTAAACATATTTCATTTAATTCATAATTAAATATATATTATATATATTTTTATATAATTAATTTTCTGACTCCTCCCTCTGTAAGAAATATATGGGTTGTTAACCTTCGGTCCAAACGCATATTTTCGGTTAGTTCCCATAGATAGATGTAAAATTGTTCTCACAATTTAATATTTCTCAGATGTTGAATTATTTTTAAAGCATTCATTTGTTCCATCCCATAATAATATTGTAATATATTTCGAAAGTCTCGTTAGTTAGCATAGGAGCGTCTTTCAATTTAATTTCTGATTCAAGTTTATGTTAGAGGTTTTGGGACATGGTAATATCGGTTCTTGTTGTCAACTATTTTTCTAGTTCTAGTTTTCTAATTCTATTCTATTTGTATACTATTTGTATGAGTAAGGTATCATTGTCTAAGATTCTGAATAAGTTTAATAAGCTCTTTAATTACAATACTGATTAGCTGGTTACTATATATTTAGTAGATGTATACAAGTTGTTTAGTATCTGGTTTCTATATGTTCAATAGATGTATACAAGTTGTTTACTAGATGTATACAAGTGGTTTACTAGCTGTTTAGTATCTGGCTACTATATATTTAGTAGATGTATACAAGTTGTTTAGTATCTGGTTACTATATATTTTGTAGATGTATACAAGTTGTTTAGTATCTGGTTTCTATATGTTTAATAGATGTATACAAGTTGTTTAGTATCTGGTTACAATATATTTAGTAGATGTATGCAAGTTGTTTAGTATCTGGTTTCTATATGTTTAGTAGATGTATACAAGTTGTTTACTAGATGTATACAAGTTGTTTACTAGCTGTTTAGTATCTGGTTACTATATATTTAGTAGATGTATACAAGTTGTTTAGTATCTGGTTACAATATATTTAGTAGATGTATGCAAGTTGTTTAGTATCTGGTTTCTATATGTTTAGTAGATGTATACAAGTTGTTTACTAGATGTATACAAGTTGTTTACTAGCTGTTTAGTATCTGGTTTATATATCTTTAATATCTTTTTACTTGATGTTTACTATTTACTATTAGCTGGTTACTAGTTGCTATTAACGTCTACGAGCTTTTATAGTCTTTTGTTAAGAATGATCAAAAAATCTTGATCACTAGACGACTTTCAATGTGAAGTAAAAACTTACACTCTGATTTTTAATGTGTTTGCTATGAAGAAAGAAGAAAGAATGCAAAGCCAAATTATCTCAAGATTGATATATAAATCTTAGAGGAACATGTCCGATTATGTTGGGGGAAGATGTATCCTGTGATTGTAAAACTAATTAAGAAATAAATTGTTCACAAGTTGTCTAAAAGCTGTGTAGAAGCTGTTTTGATAAACAATTTTGATTCATAATGACAGATAATAAGAATATATAATAATATCATCCACTTTAACTAGTATGTTGTTAAAATAAAACATTTCCATTTTTCATGTTCTTTCATCTTATGTAGGTATAATAAATGTAATCTTAACTACGATAGCTAGCCTTACATCCCATAACTATAGTTATTAGCTACAATAAAATGTCTAGAAAGAACAAAATATATGAATGTCAAAAAACGATTTAAAACTAACTATATTTGGGAAAGTAATTGAAATCGCTCCGGCGTAATACAATAAAAAACAAAAAACACTGTGATTATCCCATTTTCTATCACCATAACAAATGAGTATACTCACACCTAAATGACCAATTGTATCCTTTGTCCAAAATGTCTGTGACTTTCACTTATAAATTTGTCACCGATAATTTAAATCCCATTAAGCAAACCACCCATTGCTAACCGTGCCATAACCCCAGAGTCAAGTTGGTTACCTACAATAAACACAGGTTATGGTGTAAAGGATTGCTAAAATGCCTCGACGCAGGCGCAAAGGTTAAGGTAATGGAAAAAATTCATGAAATATTATCCCTTCATAAAAGAGGTCATAAAAAATATAATAAGGAAAGTATTTTTTATTTGCGAACCATTTATAACTGTTACCAACAACACAAATAGAAGTAATTGAAATCGTTCCGGCGTAATACAATAAAAAACAAAAAACACTGTGATTATCCCATTTGTCACCGATAATTTAAATCCCATTAAGCAAACCACCCATTGCTAACCGTGCCATAACCCCAGAGTCAAGTTGGTTACCTACAATAAACACAGGTTATGGTGTAAAGGATTGCTAAAATGCCTCCACGCAGGCGCAAAGGTTAAGGTAATGGAAAAAATTCATGGAATATTATCCCTTCATAAAAGAGGTCATAAAAAATATAATAAGGAAAGTATTTTTTATTTGCGAACCATTTATAACTGTTACCAACAACACAAATAGAAGTAATTGAAATCGCTCCGCCGTAATACAGTAAAAACAAAAAAACCAAATCCTTTGTCCAAAATGTCTGTGACTTTCACTTATAAATTTGTCACCGATAATTTAAATCCCATTAAGCAAACCACCCATTGCTAACCGTGCCATAACCCCAGAGTCAAGTTGGTTACCTACAATAAACACAGGTTATGGTGTAAAGGATTGCTAAAATGCCTCAACGCAGGCGCAAAGGTCAAGGCAATGGAAAAAATTCATGGAATATTATCCCTTCATAAAAAAGGTCATAAAAATATAATAAGGAAAGTATTTTTTATTTGCGAACCATTTATAACTGTTACCAACAACACAAATAGTTATGTTACAAGGGTTCCGAAAAAGTCCACAGCGAAGGTGCAAAAGTAAGCACAAACAATAAAAAATCCTTGGAAGATTGGAAAAACAAAATTTTAAATTTAAGTGGAATAACACTCTCAAAACTAATACAAGGGTTAGTCATAAATTGCTTGCCAGCACTAACAGTATTTAAAGAGCTGTTTGCTGCTTGATAACCCAGGCAGAACACCAGAAGACATCACAGCAGAAAGATGACCGAAATTCCTAGCGACATCACTGAAATGCGCGCTCGCCTGAGCGAGCAAAGGCGCGAGTGGGCCGCGAAAGGAGAGCCCTACCCGACAGAAGAATGGGCACGCCAAGAGGTGGAAGCGCTGCAGGAAGAAGCAGAGCATCAGTATTGGGAGGAAC
This sequence comes from Drosophila suzukii, assembly GCF_043229965.1. Taxonomy (NCBI): domain Eukaryota; kingdom Metazoa; phylum Arthropoda; class Insecta; order Diptera; family Drosophilidae; genus Drosophila; species Drosophila suzukii. The sequence goes on along the minus strand of NW_027255896.1, from coordinate 2,544,407 downwards.
TCCCACTATTAGACGCGTTGAGGACCACTGCGTTTCAGCTCCGGAGGGTTCTATCGAATCGTCCGGTAAACGAGGATAGGTTGCTCGCGCTGGTAGATCGCCAGGAGCAAAACATGCTAAACTATGAAGCATGGATGGCGACCCACGAGAGGATAAAGGAAGAGGCGGACTGGTACACCGCAGTGTACAAAGGCCTGTTCCGGAACCCATTGTTCCCGAGCTTTCCCGTCACCAGGCGGAGGAGCGTCCGCCCAAGTATGGGCTTATTCCCGACCGAGGAGCGGAGACAGCAGGCGGCTGAGAGAGAGGCGGAGGAGCCACTCTTCCCGGGAGAAGGCACATTCCGCCGATTTTCATTCTAAGGGAAATTAAGCAATTAGAAAAAAAAAAAAAAAAAAAAAAAATAAATAAATAAAATAATTATAAAAATAAAAAATAATAAATAAAAGAAATATAAAAAGTACAAAAAACAGATATTACCAGGTCCCAACGTGCCTTCGTCGAGGCATTTTCGGAACCCTTGTAACATAACTATTTGTGTTGTTGGTAACAGTTATAAATGGTTCGCAAATAAAAAATACTTTCCTTATTATATTTTTATGACCTTTTTTATGAAGGGATAATATTCCATGAATTTTTTCCATTGCCTTGACCTTTGCGCCTGCGTTGAGGCATTTTAGCAATCCTTTACACGATAACCTGTGTTTATTGTAGGTAACCAACTTGACTCTGGGGTTATGGCACGGTTAGCAATGGGTGGTTTGCCTAATGGGATTTAAATTATCGGTGACAAATTTATAAGTGAAAGTCACAGACATTTTGGACAAAGGATTTGGTTTTTTTGTTTTTACTGTATTACGGCGGAGCGATTTCAATTACTTCTATTTGTGTTGTTGGTAACAGTTATAAATGGTTCGCAAATAAAAAATACTTTCCTTATTATATTTTTTATGACCTCTTTTATGAAGGGATAATATTCCATGAATTTTTTCCATTACCTTAACCTTTGCGCCTGCGTGGAGGCATTTTAGCAATCCTTTACACCATAACCTGTGTTTATTGTAGGTAACCAACTTGACTCTGGGGTTATGGCACGGTTAGCAATGGGTGGTTTGCTTAATGGGATTTAAATTATCGGTGACAAATGGGATAATCACAGTGTTTTTTGTTTTTTATTGTATTACGCCGGAACGATTTCAATTACTTCTATTTGTGTTGTTGGTAACAGTTATAAATGGTTCGCAAATAAAAAATACTTTCCTTATTATATTTTTTATGACCTCTTTTATGAAGGGATAATATTTCATGAATTTTTTCCATTACCTTAACCTTTGCGCCTGCGTCGAGGCATTTTAGCAATCCTTTACACCATAACCTGTGTTTATTGTAGGTAACCAACTTGACTCTGGGGTTATGGCACGGTTAGCAATGGGTGGTTTGCTTAATGGGATTTAAATTATCGGTGACAAATTTATAAGTGAAAGTCACAGACATTTTGGACAAAGGATACAATTGGTCATTTAGGTGTGAGTATACTCATTTGTTATGGTGATAGAAAATGGGATAATCACAGTGTTTTTTGTTTTTTATTGTATTACGCCGGAGCGATTTCAATTACTTTCCCAAATATAGTTAGTTTTAAATCGTTTTTTGACATTCATATATTTTGTTCTTTCTAGACATTTTATTGTAGCTAATAACTATAGTTATGGGATGTAAGGCTAGCTATCGTAGTTAAGATTACATTTATTATACCTACATAAGATGAAAGAACATGAAAAATGGAAATGTTTTATTTTAACAACATACTAGTTAAAGTGGATGATATTATTATATATTCTTATTATCTGTCATTATGAATCAAAATTGTTTATCAAAACAGCTTCTACACAGCTTTTAGACAACTTGTGAACAATTTATTTCTTAATTAGTTTTACAATCACAGGATACATCTTCCCCCAACATAATCGGACATGTTCCTCTAAGATTTATATATCAATCTTGAGATAATTTGGCTTTGCATTCTTTCTTCTTTCTTCATAGCAAACACATTAAAAATCAGAGTGTAAGTTTTTACTTCACATTGAAAGTCGTCTAGTGATCAAGATTTTTTGATCATTCTTAACAAAAGACTATAAAAGCTCGTAGACGTTAATAGCAACTAGTAACCAGCTAATAGTAAATAGTAAACATCAAGTAAAAAGATATTAAAGATATATAAACCAGATACTAAACAGCTAGTAAACAACTTGTATACATCTAGTAAACAACTTGTATACATCTACTAAACATATAGAAACCAGATACTAAACAACTTGCATACATCTACTAAATATATTGTAACCAGATACTAAACAACTTGTATACATCTACTAAATATATAGTAACCAGATACTAAACAGCTAGTAAACAACTTGTATACATCTAGTAAACAACTTGTATACATCTACTAAACATATAGAAACCAGATACTAAACAACTTGCATACATCTACTAAATATATTGTAACCAGATACTAAACAACTTGTATACATCTATTAAACATATAGAAACCAGATACTAAACAACTTGTATACATCTACAAAATATATAGTAACCAGATACTAAACAACTTGTATACATCTACTAAATATATAGTAGCCAGATACTAAACAGCTAGTAAACCACTTGTATACATCTAGTAAACAACTTGTATACATCTATTGAACATATAGAAACCAGATACTAAACAACTTGTATACATCTACTAAATATATAGTAACCAGCTAATCAGTATTGTAATTAAAGAGCTTATTAAACTTATTCAGAATCTTAGACAATGATACCTTACTCATACAAATAGTATACAAATAGAATAGAATTAGAAAACTAGAACTAGAAAAATAGTTGACAACAAGAACCGATATTACCATGTCCCAAAACCTCTAACATAAACTTGAATCAGAAATTAAATTGAAAGACGCTCCTATGCTAACTAACGAGACTTTCGAAATATATTACAATATTATTATGGGATGGAACAAATGAATGCTTTAAAAATAATTCAACATCTGAGAAATATTAAATTGTGAGAACAATTTTACATCTATCTATGGGAACTAACCGAAAATATGCGTTTGGACCGAAGGTTAACAACCCATATATTTCTTACAGAGGGAGGAGTCAGAAAATTAATTATATAAAAATATATATAATATATATTTAATTATGAATTAAATGAAATATGTTTACAATAATAAAATAATATTAAATGATCCTATAACATTTGTTTCTGACTGAACAAATGAGTGGTTTAAGAATAATTCAACATCTGAGAAACATTAAATTGTAAGAATTATTTTACATCTATCTATGGAAACCAAGCGAAAATATGCGTTTGGAATGAAGGTTAACAACCCATTTATTTCTTACAGAGGGAGGAGTCAGAAAATTAAATATTTAAAATATATATAATATATATTTAATTGTGAATTAAATGAAATATGTTTACAATAATAAAATAATATTAAATAATCCTATAAAATTTTTTTTTTTTCTGACTGAACAAATGAATGGTTTAAGAATAATCCAACATCTGAGAAACATTAAATTGTAAGAATTATTTTACATCTATCTATGGGAACCAAGCGAAACTATGCGTTTGGAACGAAGGTTAACAACCCATTTATTTCTTACAGAGGGAGGAGTCAGAAAATTAAATATAGTATTTAAAATATATATAATATATATTTAGTTGTGAATTAAATGAAATATGTTTACAATAATAAAATAATATTAAATAATCCTATAAAATTTGTTTCTGACTGAACAAATGAATGGTTTAAGAATAATCCAACATCTGAGAAACATTAAATTGTAAGAATTATTTTACATCTATCTATGGGAAGCAAGCGAAAATATGCGTTTTTTACAGAAGGAGGAGTCAGAAAATTAATTATATAAAAATATATATAATATATATTTAATTATGAATTAAATGAAATATGTTTACAATAATAAATTAAATAAAATAAAATTAAATGATCCTACAAAATTTCTTTCTGACTGTAATTAAAACTACAAGTACGGATGAAGGGAAAGTATTTTGTTCAATGAGGTACGTCGGCTACTTCCGAGTTGGTGCACGGTCGGAACATCATCCCTTATCAATGGTCTTGAGATGTATGAACTTATCAGACGGCCTGCTCCTTAGGTCTTGGGCATGTGACTTTAATGATGGTCAGGTAATTATAGTTCACGGTAAGTTGGTTTGTATGCTTTGATAATTCTTAACCAGAAACTATAACAACTCATAACACTTGTTAACAGTTAGTTACCATCTAAAACCAAGTACTTTACAGATACTATACAAAAAGTAATCATCCAAAAGCAAGTACTTTACAGGTACCATACACAAAGTAACCATCCCAAAAACAAGACTAAAGAGAAAGTAAGCATCAAAATACTGCTAGATAACAACTAAACACAACGTGTCCAATGTGTCAAGTCCATGTCCATCAATATGAGTACTACCCTAAATTATTTTATATCTCTGGATAATCTTCAAAGTCAAAATCTATTAAATTCCGGATGGAGCAGTGGGGATGAAATATCTACCGGACCCCACTTTAACTTTTCTGTACCATTAAAAAATTTATTGGGATTTGGTGAAGATTATAAAAAAGTTTTGTTAAATTGTAAACATGAACTAGTGTTGATGCTAACTAAGAATCATGGTGATGTGTTTGAACAAACCAGAAATGAACAAACTTTTAAGTTGGAAATGACGAATATAACCTGGAAAATTCCCCATGTAACTCCGAGCGATTTTGCAAAAATTAAGATGTACGATATTATTAAAAGTGGTGTAAACCTACCAATCGCATTCCGGAGTTGGGATTCATATGTTAACCCCAAATTGGGGTATGGAAGTCAACACAGCTGGAATGTGAAATTGTCGGGTAACCGCGAAAAACCAAGATTTGCCATAATTGGATTTACACTAAATGGAGAACTTATCACAAATAACTTATCAAACTTGAAAGTTCACTTGAATTCTGAGTCATATCCATATGATAATCTGAGAATCAGTATGCTCACCTATATGAAATGTATACAAGGTTTCAATCTAGTTACTATAATCGTGAATCACAAGCATTTTTGACCCAAAATGAATTTAAATTGAAGGCCCCTATTATTGTGGTTGATCTTTCATATCAAAACGAATCAGTGAAAACTGGTCCTATTGATTTGAGAATTTCAATAGAACTGAAGACACCAAGTCATGAAAATACCCAAACTTACTGTCTCCTCATACATGACCGTTTAGTTGAATATAACCCATTAAACGGACTAGTACAACGAATTGTTTAACATTAGAAAAATGTTGAATGATACTGTTTCGATTGATGTTCAAGGTTTCTTTGATAATAATAATAATTTTATTTTAAAGGAAATTGGAATTGTATTCGAAAAAGATCCAAACTTGAATAATAGTATTTTAATAGAACCACCATATGATTTTACTTTGCTAAATACAAAATCTCGAAAGACTGCAATTTGGTTAACCAATACACATCACAAAATTTTTTGGAACGATGGAGAGAACAGTTTTCCACAAACTCGAAAGTATCTAAGGACAATTACAAGCGGAAAACAAATTATTTGTAAAGGTGTGGAAAAGAAACGATTTCTACAGAAGTTTTTTGGGAGTCGTCAGCTCATTAATATCGAGGAAATGGGCTGTCCGTCATTAAACAGGTTTAAAGGAAACCGGTTTCCCTATTGTGAAACACACCTTAAGGGCGGGGTTTGTGCTCTAAACAATGCATACATTATTTTGACATTTTTTAAAAGTAGCTCCAAAACAATAAAATAATTGTTATACATCATTTTAAGGTTGAGACTAGATGTGTAAAGACCTACAAGAAAATAGAATTAACAAAATGAAATTTCATGAGGAAATTGACCAATTTATTGAACAATTTAAAGGAGAGATAACTGGTCAGCATTTTCAATATCTTCTAAACACAAAATCTATGTTCGTGAATCGAGGTGGACATGATCTCAAAACTACGAATTATGGTGAACACTTTACATTTTGTAATCCAGAAATGACGTCGGAAACGTGCGCCTGCTTCTTCTATGCAAATCGTCGGAATCAAAGCAGAAAATTAATTTCTATGTATAACAAAAATGTTCGCAATACCAAAATAAATGAATAAATGTATTATTATGCTACAAAATAAACTTCTGACTTTTTATTTCGAGTTAAAATTACAGGTACGGAGAATGGAAAATATTTGCTTGACTGAGATATGTCGGCTACTTGCGAGCTGTTGCGCGGTCGTGATTTCAACCCCTATTATGGGAACGTCGTATGAGCTCGTATGAGGTCGTTGGCGTGAGGCCCATGATCTTGTCAATGAGCGTGCGCCTTCTGGGTTGTGCATGTGTCCCTTTTATTGCGGTCAGGTAATTGACAGGTGCGCATGTTCGGGTAGCTCTTGCTTGAATCCCTTTTATGACATGTTTATGACCCATTTGTGGAAAGGAGAGAATCTTAGACAATTTACCAGTTAAACGTTCTGGGGCGGAAACAAAAATGTGTATTTGAAAATATTTCACATCTGAGAATCATTAACTTGTGAGATTTATTTTATTGGGGTTCTTTTGATTTCTAAATTAGTTTTACAATCATAGGAAACATTATTCCCCAACATGATCGGACATGTTCCTCTAAGATAACCATCTTTGAATACTTTGGGTGTGCGACCTTTCACACGTGCACAGCAACACCTGTGATAATGAGGCAAAAGGGTACGTGATCACACCTTTCCCCAACATGATCGGATATGTTCCTCTAAGATAACAACCTTTGGATACTATGGTTGTGCGACCTTTCTCACGTGCACCTTTCTCACCTGACTATTAATTGCACATAATGAGGGGAAGGATACATGATCAATATTGTCACATGGGGATGTGGGGGCGATGGGGGCAATTAAGTATACTCTTTATAGACATGATCGTGACATTTTTATGACTTCAAAGCCCATTAAAATCAGTTTATTTATTGGATTATGCTAATTGTCCCAGAACCCGCATACGTTAATGAGGGGGGAGGGGGGGGGCCGGGGGCCATTAATATGCTAATTGTCCCAGAACCCGTCTTTCCCTACTACTAAAATTTAAATTGAAATTCAAAACTAATTAAAAAAAATGTTGTTTCCAAGCTAAGGAGGTTAAAGAACACCGAAGCTATAATTTGTTTCATATTATTTTCCCACCGATTTTACGATCGTTCCTATGGCAGCTATATGATATAGTAGTCCGATTTTGATAAAATTAAATTCGAAAATCAGAAATAATTCAAAAATGTTGTTTCCAAGCGTAGGAGGTTGTATGTTAAAAAACACCGAAGCTATAATTTGTTTCATAGTATTTTTCCACCAATTTTCCGATCGTTTCTATGGCAGCTATATGATATAGTCGTCCGATTTTGATAAAATTAAATTCGAAATTCAAAACTAATAAAAAACAAAGGGACGAAAGGGAAATGGAGATATGCAAGCAGCAAGGCGAGATTGAAGTGCGCCACCTACCGGCGGTAGACATATTTAAGCGTAATGGGCGTTAAAGTGGGCGTGGCAAATTTTTTTTTGGATTAATCGGTGGGTATTGAAAAGACCAATACATTTCAGTTAAAATTTTGTATCTAGAAAGAAAATTGTGGGTGCCACAGGTTTGGGCGGTTTGTGGGCGTTAGAGTGAGCGTGGCATATTCCGATTTTACGATCGTTCCTATGGCAGCTATATGATATAGTCGTCCGATTTTTATAAAATTAAATCCAAAAATCAGAATTAATTATCAAATGTTATTTCTAAGAGTAGGAGGTTATATGTTAAAAAACACCGAAGCTATAATTTGTTTCATATTATTTTCCCACCAATTTTACGATCGTTCCTATGGCAGCTATATGATATAGTCGTCCGATTTTGATAAAATTAAATTCGAAGTTCAGAACAAATTAAAAAATGTTATTTCCAAGCAATGAAGGTTAAATGTTAAAAAACACCACTATAATTTTTTTACATTTTTTTCCGATTATTCCTATGGGAGCTATAAGATATAGTTGTCCAATGCGACTGAGAGACTAGTTTGCGTAGAAACGGACGGACAGACGGACATGGCAAGATCGACTCGTCTAGTGATGCTGATCAAGAATATGTATACTTTATGGGTTCGGCAATGTCTCCTTTACTGAGTTGCAAACTTCTGACTGAAATCATTGTACCCCCTGCAAGGGCTTTAAAAGTGGCAACATTTTCAGTGTAGGTCCATTTGGTTAATCTTTTCTAATAATTCCTTGAAAATTAGGGTAACTTTCGTGAGGAAGCACGTACAAGTCTTGATTTTGGATAGTAGTTCAAAGTTTATCGTTTGGTTTAAATGTTTGATTATACGGTGAATAAGTACATTTAAAATTTCGTTCATTGTTTTCCTTTCCACCTTTTATAATATACTCGAAGCTTCAATCCTAATGACATTAAAAAAAGTTTATTTTTCAAAGTAAGTGAGCTTCTTTTTACAGTTGATCCTCTTTCACGTAAACTTACCTAATCACCATTTTGATCAACTATGCGTATAGATAGTGTACTTATTTCGTCACTGTTGATTGATAAATAAATTAGGCTATGTGGAGTCACTGTCACTTTATACCCGGCGGAACATTAATACCATGGTGTATTATCTACATATGAACCGCTGATTACATTATATTCCGAACGGGTTGTATTAATTTTTAATATGTTCACAGTCTGATCTGATTAATAGGAATTTGTGGGATGTGGTTCTAGTACTTTTTGATGGAAACCAAACAGTTGTCCAACCCTTCTTTCCTTATTAAAGTAAATCGACTCTCGAATGGTAGTTATTTCAACTTGAAGTGTATTATTGTTACTTTGAATTTTAAATGTAATTTTAAGGTTATAGTCTTTTAGTTTATTGTAAATGAAATCGGTGATATTATTCAATTCGTATGATCTAATAGGAATTGTAATAACATTGTCACCGATGTGAAGGAGATTATTTTTTCAACAATATTTGGAATCGAATTATACAGTATAAAGTGCACAATCGTATCGACCATTCCATGCGATATTTTGCTAAGAAATATAACCCACATTTTAAAGGGGTGTTTATAAGAGATTTACTCCCAGAAGCACCAAAAACCTGTTTAATGACGGACAGCCCATTTCCTCGATATTAAGGAGCTGACGACTCCCAAAAAACATCTGTAGAAATCGTTTCTTTTTCACAACTTTACAAATATTTTGTTTACCGCTTGTAATTGATCTTAGATACTTTCAAGTTTGCGGAAAACTGTTTTCTCCATCGTTACAGCGTCACAGGATCGTCAGCTTCGTCGCATTATGTCTAACTCATGCGTAGAGGAAACAAGTCACAAAGAATCGATTTGGTTCGACAATCAAAATGAGCCAACGAAAGATATAAATCCGATGAATGAAATCCAATTAATACAGAACCGACTTCTCATCAACTTAAAACATACAAGAAGTCTTACTTTTGTTCAAAATTTTCTAAATTTGGCCAAGATATATCTAAGTTTCATTGCAGAAGGTCCACATACCATAGACGTGCCAAATGATCAAGTTCTACGAGGCCACAATTTCAGTCCCCACGGTAACGTCAATTTTAACGCAAAGGGAGTGTTTAGCAGGATCAAGAAGATATGAAGGGATTTAATCACAAACATGAACCTCCGCAGCTGATAGAAAGATCCTCCAATTCTGCAATTCTGCCAAGGGCTGACCGACATCACGCCTTAATTCAGGTTACCCCTCAATGGGGGGGGAGTATGTTCGTACCCAAGGGTGCTCAACATGACCAGCACCAAACAAATGTTCGTACCCAAAGGTGCTCAACATGACCACACCCAATAAATCAAGCAGTAGCCAAGTTGGGAACAGTACCAGGCGCTCATTAGCACGCACTGCATATGAGAATTGCTGATCAGCAACTCACCGACTCAAGGGCACACTGACCCGCCAATGCAGTCAGCTCATGTTGCAGTGTCAGCCGAGCCAACTGCACAAAACTGCTACCATAATCATAATTCCCTGACCTACTTTAGAATATAGCTTATTTCACTAATCATTACACTAAACTTCCGTGTTCCAAGTAGTATATAAGCATGTAACAAATGAAGAATAAAACAGTTATCAACGCACCGCAGAACTCCGCGGTTCTACTTCCTACCTCTGGGAATGGAGCTCGTAATACACTATCTCAACTAGCAGCTAATCACGTAAGCTCAGCCTCAGCGCAGTTCCGCATCACCAGTAACCATCGTTACCATTGGCCCGACGCGATCACCCTGCCAGCAAAGCGTCCCCGTGCCAGCGACAAGTGCTCATTACCCCCTTGTCACGCGGTGTGACCCGGAAGTGTCTACTTCGGTTAGGCACAAACAATCAACATTCAGAATATCATATGAATATGACTCAGGATTCAAGTGAAGTTTCAAGTTTGATAAGCTTATTTTTATTATTATTTTTTTTTTTTATTATAACAGGTAGAGTAGTTTACAAAACTAAACTAACTTAAGTAGTGTAGCGCTGGCCTATGGCTATGTTGGTTTACAATGGTACTGTATTTTAATCTAATATTGAGTAATTGGCTAGTTGATTATTCTGTTTGTTATGTACATTTGTTTTTTTTTTTTTTTTCTTAGATACTGTGGTATAATTCAGTTTTTTTAAGGAAAAGTAGGATTTTTTGTATGTTGTCTGGGTCAGGGTTGCTAACGAGGTTTAGGGGGTTAATGTTGCAAAATATGGCTTGTTTGATTTGTAGGAGGGATGGGCATGAGTTTAGCATATGACTTATTGAAATGTCACCTTGGCAAAACGGACAAATTGGTATTGAATTTCGGTTTAAGTAGTGTTGGTGAGTTATGTTTGTGTGTCCTAGTCGAAGTCGTATTATTTTTGTTTGGTTAAGCCTGGTCCAATGTTGGTGGGACTGTTTTCAGTAGTCCCAGGTGTGTGAGTTATTCGCATTAATTGATTGGTACCATCGACTGCAGTATATAATGTTTATACCCGTTACTCGTAGAGTAAAAGGTTATACTAAATTCGTCGGAAAGTATGTAACAGGCAGAAGGAAGCGTTGACAAGGATCACTAGCCGAGTTGATCTAGCCATGTCCGTCTGTCCGTCTGTCTGTCCGTCCGGATGAACGCTGAGATCTCGGAAGCTATAAGGCCTTGGCTACTGAGATTTGGCGTGCAGATTCCTGAGCTTCTTACGCAGCGCAAGTTTGTTTCAGCAATGTGCCACGCCCACTCTTACGCCCACAAACCGCCCAAAACTGTGGCTCCTACAGTTTTGATGCTAGAATAAAAATTTTAACTGAAATGTATTGTCCTCATCAATACCTATCGATTGATCCAAAAAAAGTTTGCCACGCCCACTTTAACGCCCACCAGCCGCCCAAGCCTGTGACGCCCACAATTCTCATGCTAGATAACAAATTTTAACTGAAATGTATTGGTCTCGTCAATACCTATCGATTGATCCAAAAAATCTTAATCTCGCTTTGCTGCTTGCATATCTTCATTTAGCTGAATAACGGGTATCTGATAGTCGAGGTACTCGACTATAGCGTTCTTCCTTGTTTCCCTTTGTTTTATTGAAAATTCAGATTTAAGGTGTCTTTTTATGTCTACATTATTTATGTTTGGGCTAAGGATAAGTGGCATGTTGTTTGCTGACTTTGTGGCTTTATCGGCTAGATCGTTTCCTTTTATTCCTGTATGGCCAGGAATCCACATTATTTTGATTTTAGGGGCAGTTGGGTTAATAGTGATCTGATTCTCTTTGGGTAAAAGTTATTGTTATTTGAATTCTGTGTTGAGTCTATTGCTGCTAGGGATTCGGAACAGATAATGAATTTACCTTTTCGGTTTTTAATAATTTCGATTGCTTCTAGGATGGCGATTGTTTCAGAGGTGAGGACGGATGAATATTGGGGCAGTATGTCATATTTTAAGATGTTTGTTTCTGTTGTAATGGCATATGTTATTGTGCTGTTCATTTTTGAACCGTCGGTGAATATGAGATTATGTGGTTTAAGTTTATTCTTTGTGTGTTCGAACAGTTTTCGGTATGTTTCTGGGGATGTTTCATGTTTCTTGTAGGTTCGGAGTGTTGTGTCTATTAGATTTGGGAGTGCCCAGGAAGGTTTGTATTTATGGAGTTTTATTGGTTTGTAAGGTAGATTAAGTGCTAGGCTTAGTTTGATTGTCTGGTCTATTATGGGTGGCGTTTTCCTTTTGCCTTTTATATACTTGACAAACTTGTGAATTGGTGTGTTTTTGGAAAATATTAAGTTTTGAGATAGTTTGGCAGTTTGTAGGTCTCGTCTCATTTCTAGTGGAGGAATAGTTGCTTCGTAGAGTAAGTTATTTATTGGAGTAGAGCGATAGGCTCCGAGGGCTAGACGGATTGCAGAGTTGAACGGTGTTTTTACTTTGCTTAAAATACTTTTGGGAGACTGTCCGTATAGAAACAGACCGTATTCTAATTTGGCTATGACCGTTGCCCTCGCGACATTGAGTAGTGTGTACGTGTTGCAATTGAATTTAAGACTAGATAAGCATTTTATTATGTTTAGTTTACTATGGAGTTTAGGCAGAAGTGTATTTATGTGTGTGTTCCATTTATATTTGTGGTTTATTGTTATTCCTAGAATTTTTAATGAGGTAACGGTAGGAATTTGTATGTTGTTGCAGCTTATCTTGCAAGCGCAATTGTGTTTTTTGCATATGTGGAGGTGTTGGCATATGGATAGGGATAGCGATGCTCCTGAGTAGGACCCCCAATTCCCTATGTTCTTAAAGAGATTGTCTAGGTTGTTTATACCCGTTACTCGTAGAGTAAAAGGGTATACTAGATTCGTCGGAAAGTATGTAACAGGCAGAAGGAAGCGTTTCCGACCCCATAAAGTATATATATTCTTGATCAGGATCACTAGCCGAGTCGATCTAGCCATGTCCGTCTGTCCGTCTGTCCGTCTGTCCGTCTGACCGTCTGTCCGTCTGTCTGTCCGTCCGGATGAACGCTGAGATCTCGGAAACTATGAGAGCTAGGCTATTGAGATTTGGCGTACAGATTCCTGAGCTTCTTACGCAGCGCAAGTTTGTTTCAGTAGACTGCCACGCCCACTCTAACGCCCACAAACCGCCCAAAACTGTAACTCCTACAGTTTTGATGCTAGATAGAAAATTTTAACTGAAATGTATTGTTCTCATCAATACCTATCGATTGACCTAAAAAAAAGTTTGCCACGCCCACTTAAACGCCCACAAACCGCGAAAACCTGTGACGCCCACAATTTGCATGCTAGATAAAAAATTTTAACTGAAATGTATTGGTGTCGTCAATACCTATCGATTGATCCAAAAATAATTTTGCCACGCCCACTCTAACGCCCATAACGCTTAAATCTGTCTACCGCCGGTAGGTGGCGCATTTTAATTTCGCTTTGCTGCTTGCATATCTCCATTTCCCTTTGAGTAACGGGTATCTGATAGTCGAGGTACTCGACTATAGCGTTCTTCCTTGTTTTATTTTTGTTTTTATTGAAAGAAGTCGTCGGAGTATGCATTAAATTTGATTTCTTTATTTAAGGATATGATGTCTGATAGTTTATTGAAGGCAATAAGGAATAGTATTACGGATATGGGCGAACCTTGGGGAATTCCATTGAATAAGGGTAATGAGTTCGATGTATGCGGACCGACGCGGACGATAATTTTTCTGTTAGCTATGAAGTCTTTAATGTAGTTGATTATTTTTAAACCTATTTTCCATTCCTGCAGTTGGTCGATTATGGAGTGTACACCTACTCGATCAAAGGCTCTTGAGAAATCAAGAGTTACGAGGGAGGTGTGCATTTTTGACTACGTTATGAGATAGTCTACATAAAGTAGACAGTCAGAGGTCGATTTGCCTTTTTTAAATCCGAATTGGTTTTCGTTCAGTAGTTTATTATGTGTCACGAACCACCAGAGTCTTTTGGCTATAATTATATCTAGTGTTTTTGCTATACAGCAGTTGAGCGAAATGGGTCGGTAGGAGGTGGTTTTAGTTTTATCAGTGTTCGGCTTAAGGACTGGAATGATTAGACTTGTTTTGTAGGCTTGTGGAATGTGATTGTTAAATATTTCATTGAAAAGTTTTGTTACTCTATTTTTTGTTGTAGTGGAGCTATTTTCAATCATTTGATATGATATTCTGTTTAGTCCTGGGGCAGATCCTTTTAGTGTTTGTAGGGCTGAGGTAAGTTCTAAGTATGTTATGTTTTTTTTCTATGGTTTGGGCTATTGCAGAAGGGGTATATTTTGGAAGTTGCTTTTCTATTTGTGGTTTTGGAACTCCTCTGAAAAGTTCCAGTCGCCGGAGAGATCTGAGAAGTGACGTGCAAATATGTTAGCAATTTCGTTGCTAGCTAATGTTATCTCATTGTTTTGTGGGTTTGTGATCGCATGAATTTGCTTTACTGGGTTAAGTCCGCAGAAGCGGAGGGGGTAGCGGGCTGGATGGTAGAGGTGAAAGAATCGGAAGCTTCTTTTTTATTTTTTTTAAGTTCGAACCTAAATTTGGCATTTTTGCACCTATAGTCTATAACATTTTCTACTGTAATTATTCGGTTTAAGTTTTTCCAGGCAAGTTGTTTTTGTTTTCGTAGTTGGTCGAGGTGTTTGTTCCACCATGGAACCCTGTATGGATGAGTATTTGGTGAAGTTTGTGGGATGGAAAGGTTTGCGCTATATAGAATAATTCTGTTAATTTGAGCTGCTTCTTTGGGAAGTTGGGTATTTTTCGTTTGTTTGTTGGTTGTACTGTTCCCAGTTGGCCTCTTTTAGTTTAAAAAAGGGTCTGTTGAATTTTTGTGTATAAGTTGTTGGAAATAGGGTCGTGATAATAGGAAAATGGTCACTACCATGAAGGTCGTTCAGTATTTCCCACTTAGCGTGAGGGGCCAAGATTGGAGAGCAGAGTGTGAGGTCGATGTGTGTGTAAGTATTGTGTGTTGAAAATTGTGTAGGAGATTTGTCGTTCAGTAGAATAAGGTGCGCATTGTCAATAAATCTTTGAGTTATTATACCCGTTACTCGCAGAGTAAAAGGGTATACTAGATTCGTCGAAAAGTATGTAACAGGCAGAAGGAAGCGTTTCCGACCCCATAAAGTATATATATTCTTGATCAGGATCACTAGCCGAGTCGATCTAGCCATGTCCGTCTGTCCGTCTGTCCGTCCGGATGAACGCTGAGATCTCGGAAACTATGAGAGCTAGGCTATTGAGATTTGGCGTACAGATTCCTGAGCTTCTTACGCAGCGCAAGTTTGTTTCAGTAGACTGCCACGCCCACTCTAACGCCCACAAACCGCCCAAAACTGTAACTCCTACAGTTTTGATGCTAGATAGAAAATTTTAACTGAAATGTATTGTTCTCATCAATACCTATCGATTGACCTAAAAAAAAGTTTGCCACGCCCACTTAAACGCCCACAAACCGCGAAAACCTGTGACGCCCACAATTTGCATGCTAGATAAAAAATTTTAACTGAAATGTATTGGTGTCGTCAATACCTATCGATTGATCCAAAAATAATTTTGCCACGCCCACTCTAACGCCCATAACGCTTAAATCTGTCTACCGCCGGTAGGTGGCGCATTTTAATTTCGCTTTGCTGCTTGCATATCTCCATTTCCCTTTGAGTAACGGGTATCTGATAGTCGAGGTACTCGACTATAGCGTTCTTCCTTGTTTTATTTTTGTTTTTATTGAAGTTTATTATAAGAAAGAAGTCGTCGGCGTATGCATTAAATTTGATTTCTTTATTTAAGGATATGATGTCTGATAGTTTATTGAAGGCAATAAGGAATAGTATTACGGATATGGGCGAACCTTGGGGAATTCCATTGAATAAGGGTAATGAGTTCGATGTATGCGGACCGACGCGGACGATTATTTTTCTGTTAGCCATGAAGTCTTTAATGTAGTTGATTATTTTTAAACCTATTTTCCATTCCTGCAGTTGGTCGATTATGGAGTGTACACCTACTCGATCAAAGGCTCTTGAGAAATCAAGAGTTACGAGGGAGGTGTGCATTTTTGACTACGTTATGAGATAGTCTACATAAAGTAGACAGTCAGAGGTCGATTTGCCTTTTTTAAATCCGAATTGGTTTTCGTTCAGTAGGTTATTATGTGTCACGAACCACCAGAGTCTTTTGGCTATAATTATATCTAGTGTTTTTGCTATACAGCAGTTGAGCGAAATGGGTCGGTAGGAGGTGGTTTTAGTTTTATCAGTGTTCGGCTTAAGGACTGGAATGATTAGACTTGTTTTGTAGGCTTGTGGAATGTGATTGTTAAATATTTCATTGAAAAGTTTTGTTACTCTATTTTTTGTTGTAGTGGAGCTATTTTCAATCATTTGATATGATATTCTGTTTAGTCCTGGGGCAGATCCTTTTAGTGTTTGTAGGGCTGAGGTAAGTTCTAAGTATGTTATGTTTTTTTTCTATGGTTTGGGCTATTGCAGAAGGGGTATATTTTGGAAGTTGCTTTTCTATTTGTGGTTTCGGAACTCCTCTGAAAAGTTCCAGTCGCCGGAGAGATCTGAGAAGTGACGTGCAAATATGTTAGCAATTTCGTTGCTAGCTAATGTTATCTCATTGTTTTGTGGGTTTGTGATCGCATGAATTTGCTTTACTGGGTTAAGTCCGCAGAAGCGGAGGGGGTAGCGGGCTGGATGGTAGAGGTGAAAGAATCGGAAGCTTCTTTTTTATTTTTTTTAAGTTCGAACCTAAATTTGGCATTTTTGCACCTATAGTCTATAACATTTTCTACTGTAATTATTCGGTTTAAGTTTTTCCAGGCAAGTTGTTTTTGTTTTCGTAGTTGGTCGAGGTGTTTGTTCCACCATGGAACCCTGTATGGATGAGTATTTGGTGAAGTTTGTGGGATGGAAAGGTTTGCGCTATATAGAATAATTCTGTTAATTTGAGCTGCTTCTTTGGGAAGTTGGGTATTTTTCGTTTGTTTGTTGGTTGTACTGTTCCCAGTTGGCCTCTTTTAGTTTAAAAAAGGGTCTGTTGAATTTTTGTGTATAAGTTGTTGGAAATAGGGTCGTGATAATAGGAAAATGGTCACTACCATGAAGGTCGTTCAGTATTTCCCACTTAGCGTGAGGGGCCAAGATTGGAGAGCAGAGTGTGAGGTCGATGTGTGTGTAAGTATTGTGTGTTGAAAATTGTGTAGGAGATTTGTCGTTCAGTAGAAGAAGGTGCGCATTGTCAATAAATCTTTGAGTTATTATACCCGTTACTCGCAGAGTAAAAGGGTATACTAGATTCGTCGAAAAGTATGTAACAGGCAGAAGGAAGCGTTTCCGACCCCATAAAGTATATATATTCTTGATCAGGATCACTAGCCGAGTCGATCTAGCCATGTCCGTCTGTCTGTCCGGATGAACGCTGAGATCTCGGAAACTATGAGAGCTAGGCTATTGAGATTTGGCGTACAGATTCCTGAGCTTCTTACGCAGCGCAAGTTTGTTTCAGTAGACTGCCACGCCCACTCTAACGCCCACAAACCACCCAAAACTGTAACTCCTACAGTTTTGATGCTAGAAAGAAAATTTTAACTGAAATGTATTGTTCTCATCAATACCTATCGATTGACTTAAAAAAAAGTTTGCCATGCCCACTTAAACGCCCACAAACCGCGAAAACCTGTGACGCCCACAATTTTCATGCTAGATAAAAAATTGTAACTGAAATGTATTGGTGTCGTCAATACCTATCGGATGATCTAAAAATAAATTTACCACGCCCACTCTGACGCCCATAACGCTTAAATCTGTCTACCGCCGGTAGGTGGCGCATTTTAATCTCGCTTTGCTGCTTGCATATCTCTATTTCCCTTTGAGTAACGGGTATCTGATAGTCGAGGTACTCGACTATAGCGTTCTTCCTTGTTTTTCCTCGTGTGTTCGTTGTTGGTGAGCCCCAGGACGGGTGCCATCCATTGAAATCTCCCATAATTAGTGAGGGTGCTTGTTGTGCATTAAATGTGTTTTGAAGTGTCTGGTTAGTAATGTTTTTGGTCGGAGATATGTATATTGAAAATATGTTTAATTTTAGCTTAGATTGTATACTTATGGCTATTGCTTCTAGATCGTTTGTGATGCTAGGGATAGTGTATTAAATTGACTTATGAACTAATAGTGCTACGCCGCCAAATCTGTTGGTGGCTATGTTTGTTAATAGTTTGTAGTTTATTGGGGTTGGTATGTTATTTATATATTGTATGTGGGTTTCTTGGAAGGAAATTATCTGCGGTGTATATTTTTTGATTAGAATAAGGAGTGGGCTATAGTTATTTACATATCCTTTTAAGTTCCATTGAATTACAGTTAACGACATTTTAGAGAAAATTTAAGCTTGCAACTTAACTTTATTGGCAGTGTTAACGGGTTAAGTTTGAGTCTTACTTAGGGTTTAGTGTTCTACACGGATTCGCTGTCGCTGTTCTTAGTCTGTTTGTTTTTGTTAAGAGCTTTGGCCTTTGTTTTGGATTCTTTAAGATTCGTAGATAGGGTATTAGACTTATCTTTAGGAAAGATTTTTATTTTGAGATCTTCTGTGAGTTGTGACGAGTATGGTGTGGCTAGTTTTCCGGTATGTGTAAATGATCAACTTTTTGTGTGGTTTTAGTGGCTGTTAATTCTTGGTTTTTTATGAAAGTTGGGCATTTGCGGTCGATTGGGCTGTGCTGATGGTCAAGCATTTTTTTTCGTTTTTGCATATCTCTCCGTCGCTTGTGTGTTTTATTTCTGAACAATTAGTGCAAGTTTCGGAGCTTTTGCATATTGGTGCTGGGTGACCAAAGCGGAGGCATTTTCTGCATTGGAGTGGAAGTGGGATATACTCACGTACACGAACTGTTTCGTAACCGATTCGTAATATTTCTGGGAGTTTGTGCGATTCAAATGTTATAATAATCAAGCCTGTTTCAATTAAAGTGGGGCTGTTGCTGTCAGAGTTAGTGTTGGGGTTTTGTCGTTTCATTATTTTTTTCACTTCGGCTACTTTTTGTGGTTTTAACTCTTATAGAATTGTGTCTTCGTCGATATATCTAAGGTCGTTGCAATAAATAACTCCCTTAGAGAAGTTTAATGTTTTATGTTCATTTGTTGTTACTTCGATTTCTGCGATTGTTGTAAGTTTAAGGAGCTTTCTGGCTTGCAATTCATTTTTATTTTTTTGCATCCGTCAACTTCTCCTCCACAGGCAAAGTCCACGGATTTTTTAATGATGAACGGTGATAGTTTTTCAATAGAGCCGTTGTACTTCCCTTTAATTATAATAAATTTTGGTTTTGCCTAATTGAGAATGGTATGATTTTTGAGTTTTTTAAATGTCTGGTGGGTCTGTCATGATTGCTGGTGAAGGGCTTGAGCCCGGATTAGAGGTTTTTGTGTGTTTAGTGTTGCTGTGCTTTTTATTTTCTCTTTGTGGTTGATATTTGTTTGTGCAAAATTTTGCTGATACCGTTTTTGGTTTGCGCGAAGCTAGGCTTTACACTTTTGTGGCACGACTTATCTCTTCGGAGGTTTAAGTTGTACTGAGTTTGATAAGTTATATGTGACAAGTTCTCCATTTAGTGTAAATCCAATTATCGAAACGTTTTCACCACGAAAATTTACCAACTCACCGTTTTGATCAACTATGCATATAGATAGTGTACTTATTTCGTCACTGTTGATTGATAAATAAATTAGGGTATGCGGAGTCACTGTCACTTTATACCCGGCGTAATATTAATGCCATGGTGTATTATCTAAATATGAACCGCTGATTACATTATATTCCGAACGGATTGTATTAATTTTTTAATCTTTTCACAGTTCTAGTACTTTTTGATGGAAACCAAACAGTTGTCCAACCGATCTTTCCTTATTAAAGTAAGTTGACTCTTGAATGGTAGTTATTTCAACTTGAAGTGTATTATTGCTACTTTGAATTTTAAATGTATTTTTAAGGTTATAGTCTTTTAATTTATTGTAAATGAAATTAATGATATCATTCAATGCTTATGATCCAGTAGGAATTGTAATAACATTGTAACCGATGTGAAAAAGATTATTTTTTTCATCAATATTTGGAATCGAGTTATTCAATTCAATTTGATAGGTGGAAAAAAGTTTGTATTTATAATGGAACTATTTCCATTCAAGGATAATGCAAGTGATCTATAAATATTGAAATCTCTTGATAGCCTGTGGCATTGTAAGTATCTAACCAAGCTTTATATTGAAATTTCTCCTTAAACCATGATAAATTGATGAAATCCTTTTAGGTATCTTCTGTTATATATTTCGTTATCCTTGCTAATTAATAAGAATCCGTGCTTGTCCTCCCAACATTTTTGACAAATTTTCACAAATGTTTCATATTTCATATCAGTGTTAAATGCCGCCTTTTTAAATCATCTTGATTAAATATTATAATAAAGTTGGCATTGTCACGAATCAGATGTTTCGGTATACGACTATTTGTTTGACATAAATAAAGAGTCGATATTTTTATGTCGACCCATACAAAAATAAGGTCTTATGTTACCTTGTTTTTTACAAGCTACGTCATCGCATATCATAATGGAATTGTTTTTGGCTTCACTGGGGTCTAGTACAACTTTTTTTTCTCATTTCATCGTTAATATTTCTAATGTACCTCATTCAATAAGAAATCTTTAATGATTAAACATCAATAAAATGGGGAAACGTTTTTATAATCGCATCAGTCGAATTTTTAATTGTACACACGGTGGTGGTCTTGTCGATAAGCTAATCAATACATTACCGTTTGAAGTCCATATTCCGGGATAAAATTTTTGTGGACCGGGTAAAAAGTTACAGAAACGGTAGGAACGCGTTGATCAAGGAATAAACCCATTGGATGAAGCTTGCAAAGAACACGATATTGTATATTCTCAAAACAAGGCATTGAGTGAATGACATAGAGCGTATCAAGGAACCAAATAGCAGTCTTGGTAAAAAAGCAGCAGCGTACTTTGTTACAAATATTATGAAAGCCAAGAAAATATTTGGTATGGGATTGAATAAAACGGAAAAGAAAGGGACGAAAAAGATAATGAAGAATAAAATGAAAATTACAAACCTTTTGACTGTTATTAATGTTGCTACTAGGACATTAAAAAAACAAAAACCATGAGACATTATGAATGCAATTAAAGTTGCACCTAAATCAATTAATCAATCAATGGGTTCTAAGAAAAATGTTAAAGTACCTCGTGCAATTAATGTACCCAAAATTGGAGGTTTTCTACCAATCGTGCCGATATTGACAGCCCTCAGCGCTTTTGGTAGTTTAGCAAGTGGTAGTGCAGCAATTGCAAAAACAATTAACAATGCGAGAATGGCTAAAGATGATATGGAGGAAAAGAAACGTCACAACAGGAAAATTGAAAGTGTTGCTGTAGGAGAAGGATTATATCTCAAGCCCTATAGAAAGGGCTATGGTTTCTTTCTTAAGCCCTATAGTAAGGGGAATGGAATTAAGAAGCGAAAAAACAAAATTTTCTGCTACCCAATAGACCACTATCAAATGTCGACTTTATACAATTTGCTAAGAAATATATACCATAATTTAGAGGGGTGTTTATGAGAAATCTATTCCCAGAAAGACCAAAAAGTCGGGAGTGTTTGACAGTAAACCTAAATAATTTACGATCAAGTGGTACACATTAAATTGCAAATTTTATATCTTTCACCTAAAAAGTTTGTAAAATATACTAGAATGGATATTTTGTCACAGTTAACCAAAGCTAGATTGGCTTTAAAGCGAAAATTCGATGACCTCAAACAAGTCGAAAATCATACGAATTTACAATTGGAGGAAACTTTTAAACCCATTACTAAAACCTTACATGAACTTGTTAAGGAAAATAAAAAACAAATGGTTTTTAATGTAAAAAATAGATAAAAGTAAAGCGTGAATTGAAGCAAATTAAAAAATACTATGATGATGATGAGAGAGCTTGGCGATTTCTACTATACAACTCTGCAGTCTAATCGAAATCTAACTCCACCAAGGACTTTCGATGATAGTGATTCCTATAATTAATTCTTTTCACAGACGAATATAGGGGAAGATATAGAAGATGAAAGAAAGGAGACGGAAAAGAGTGAAGAAGAAGGGACAACACCTTTACCAATGCAATCAGGAGAGGCCGATATAGGTGTGGATGCAGAGCTAGAAGATAATAACACTAGTTATAATTATGATTTTAATATCAGTAATTTGACCAGAGGAAATGTGTTGGATAAGGGTTATGGACCTAAAAAACTGCAAGCAATTCATTAACTTTGGGAGATAAAGAATTAAAAATTAAAAATAAGAAAATAACATTTTCTAGTGGAATGAGTTGTGATCTGACTCCTGGTCTGTACTCTCTAATTTTTTTTAGTAAGTAATAAGTTAAGTTAGTAATAACAGAATCAGGGTACACGAGCATACAAATATAGCCATGTTATTAAGAAGTTGATTGACAAAGATTTCAGTCCTACAACGTCTACTCCACAGAAATCAAATCCAAACTATGTATATTGGAATGATTTAAATAAGTTAGTCGAACGATTGGAAAATTTAGTAGCATCAAAAGGAGCGGGTAACACCAGCCACAATAATGACATTTTTTTAATATTATAGCAATTGCGTGAGGAAAGGATTATATTTTAATGGGTATAAATAGGAAGGGCAAATATGTTTTAAATTTATAAACATCATGTCTGTCGAAAAGTTTGGACATTTTTCTGTTATGATAAGGAACGATCAGAAAATTTGAAAAGACGTGTTAAGTCTACTAAGGTATTATTCATCGATGAGGAACTAAACCTTTAGACAACAATGATCTAGCAACGAAACAATATACTGATGAGATCCTCGGAAAGTTGGGAGAAGATTTAAGAAAAATTATAATTCAAAATATTAATCGTCGACTCACAAAATGTCAAGCCCAGAAAAAAAATTGAATTGTATAATAAGAGGGCAGACAGAGCTGACCAAATTTTTGCCAAAATTCTGGAAAAAATTAAAGCCATTGAGGACTATATACTTAAACATGTAACCAAACCGATATCATTACCGAAAAAAACACAATTGAGTTAGAAGGTGTCGCTTTTCAGCCTATTAGAAGAATATGACTAAGCAAGAAATAGTAAATGAGGTGCACGGACCATCTCGAAAAAACTTTCAACGAAGACGAGTGATTACAAGCGGTATAACCGATCTGTGGCAAGCAGAGATGGTTGAAATGGTTGCCTTTTTAAAATCGAATGATGGGTACCGACACTTTTGACTGTTATAGACACACATTAGAAATATGTTTGGGGTAAGGAAATAAAATCAAAAAATGCAAATGGTGTTTCTGAAGCCATGGAGAGAATAACCTGCAAACTGATAATGGCACTGAATTCTTTAATTCGAAATTTAAGGTATTTATGAAAAGAAATAGGATAAATCATTATTCAACCTTCAGTACTCTAAAAGCATCTATAGTTGAACGTTTTAATAATACTATTAAAGAATTAATGTGGCGTAAGTTTAGTTTCAAGGGATAGATATGTATAAGTAATTAATTAACTAATATAATAATAGAGTGCATAGAACAATAAAAATGATTCCAAGTAATGTCAATTCTTCCAATGAAAAACAAATAAGTGGATAGATATGTATAAGCAATTAATAAATATAATAATAGAGTGCATAGAACAATAAAAATGAGTCCAAGTAATGTCAATTCTTCCAATGAAAAACAAATATTACAAACATCGTATAATCACCTGAAAATATTCGTTGCAAGTAAATTCCGTACGGGGAACCGTTACTCTACGAGTAACGGGTATAAATATAAACTTGTCTTTGAGAAAGTGTATACACCAAACTATAGAACTGAAATCTTTAAAATTAGAAAGGTGAAGAGCACATACCCTAAAACATACTCACTTGAAGATTTAGATGGTAGCCCGATTCACGGCGGATTCTATAAATAGGAACTCAAAAAAACACGATTCCCCCACACATACTTAGTTGAAAAAGTTGTAAAGCGAAATGGAAATAATGTGTTAAGTGACTGGGGTTTTTAAAGACTAGCTTGATAAATAAAAAAGACATTTTGTAGTAAAACAATGATTTATTTAATTAATTTTTATTTATATATTAACTATACCCGTTACTCGTAGAGTTAAAAGGGTATACTAGATTCGTCGGAAAGTATGTAACAGGCAGAAGGAATCGTTTCCGACCCCATAAAGCATATTTATTCTTGATCAGGATCACTAGCCGAGTCGATCTAGCCATGTCCGTCTGTCCGTATGAACGCTGAGATCTAAACTGTACAAGCTACAATACTGGGATTAAGCATGCAGATTCCTGAGATTCTTGCGCAGCGCAAGTTTGTTTCAGCAGAGTCCCACGCTTACTCTAACGCCCACAAACCGCCCAAAACTGTGGCTCCTACAGTTTTGATGCTAGAATAAAAATTTTAACTGAAATGTATTGTTCTCATCAATATCTATCGATTGACCTAAAAAAAAGTTTGCCACGACCACTTTAACGCCCACAAACTGCCCACAAACTTCAAAAAATCGTAAATATGAACGCGGGTGTCTCGGAAACGATCAATGATAGAGAAATGTGATCTCAGATTTAAATTCTGTAGTCTTGTACGCAGCGCAGTCTTGATCATTCTTTGGTGGAATGCAGACGCGTTTTTGCATTGCTGCGAAATTCTTTGTGAAGATTCTATGGACAAGTCCACCTACGTGGCAATTCAATTTGATTTTGTAAATCCGGCAGCTAAAGCTGCAGTGACAGTGCTCAGACCCTCCGTTAGCTCTAGTGAATCGCGAAAACAAGTCAGACAGAGATCAAAAGGCAACAGTTGCAATTTGTTGATCTGGCAAATCATAAACTTAATAAAAAATAAATTTAAAAAATACAGACATCCCGGGTGCAAGGTGCACACCTTGCCCACTGTGCTATGACTGCTTTCGTGGAACCCACTCTAAGTGGGTTTGTGTACTGAAAGTCGATAAAGCAGTACAAAGCAGTGCACAGCTTCCAATATGCCTACAATGTCGGACTCCGAATCCGAATTCGACATCCATTCAAAGGTCGTTAAGGCGCAACAGACTATGACTAGTGCTCTAAGTTCCTCATTACAAAAAGCCATAGCCAGTGACGATGAAGACTGGTGGACCCTAGGGAAAAGCAAACGCTATCCAGAATCCAGGTCTCCCAATTCAGATAATAAAATGCAGAGAAACCGATTTGCTGAGCTCTCGGACATGGACACAACCGAAGAATACTTACAATCTTACCAAACAGTCCGCCAGTTGATTAACAACCCTGATCAGGACAGTTTCAGCACAGGCTTAGGCCACGGCAGCTCCAGTAACAACTACAACGTCGAACGCAGCAGCAGTCAATCCAACAACAACAGTACCCACCCAATCACAAGCCACCGCCGATTGTAATCAATAACTGCGAAAATCTGAACGGGCTTATTCGATCCATAGATAAAATCGTACACCCGTCTAAATACTCCGTAAAATGTCATTTCAACAATTCCGTTTCGATAATTTTTGCAGATTCAGACGCGTATAGAGCAATCAGTAAATATTTGATTGCAAAAAGGTCCCGTTCCACTCCTGGCAGCTTAAAGAGGACAGATCTTGTCGCGTGATTATTCGAGGTGTTCATCACTCCACTCCGGACGAACACATCAAAGAAAGCCTTACCTTGCTTGGCCATAATGTTCGTTTCATCAATAGACCAAAAAGCCGTTTCGACAAAACAAAGTTCGTCAACCTAATGTTTGTTGAACTAGAGCCATCTCCAACCAACAAGGAAATCCACGAAGTTAAGACTCTATGTCGCCAGAGTGTTCAAATGGAATTATCGTACAAAAAGGATGATGTCGTACAATGCCATCGTTGCCAGGACTTCCACCATACAAAAAACAACTGCTTTCTGGATCATAACTGTGTGAGATGTGATCAGAACATGCATGAATCATGAACGTGATATTCATCCTGTTAAATGTGTTAATTGTGGTGAAAATCACACAGCAAACTACAAGGGCTGTGTTGTCTTCTAGCAGACAGTAAGACGCCGAAAAAATCTTTCATCCCAGGGTAACGCTCTTCTCCAAAAAACCTCTACAAAAAGGACTACTGTTCGATCGGATGTCGTGGGATCTCTGTCGTACGCAAATGTCATCAATGGTCATTCTCATCACCAAAACCAACAGGGTGGCCGATCCCAGTTGCAGCAGCCTGCGAACCTGCACCAGAACCAATTCCCTCCACTGGGAACCAGCAATAGTGGACCTAAACAGCAACGTAAGCCAAATGACCTCCCTTGGTTACGGACACAAACCATACAGACGACAGACCAAAAACAATACCCAGAGACTCGGCATAAGCAGCAGCAGTCCTTCCAGCAACAACATCAACGAAATCGCGAGCAATTAAAAAACGATCAGCGATGGAAACGACAAGAACAAATGTACCTACGATCTGAAGAACAACTTTCTGACCTTGTTGCTCGGTTTGACAAAATGCTTCAGATGATGATGTCAATGATGTCCCTTATAACCAACCTTTTACCCCAAATAGCGCCAGGATCTGCTCAAGCAGCCGCTGGTCTCCACTCTGCCTTTACAGCCCAACCATTAGTCAAATTGGACTCAAAATCGCCGACGGCTTGACCAACAAGTCACTCGAGATGGAGCTTTTTGTAAAGCAACATCATATCGACGTTATGTTGGTCGGCGAAACTCATTTCTGCTCTAGATCATACTACCAGCTAAGGGGATATGACGTACATCTTTCAAACCATCCTGCTGATCGTCGTCGCGGAGGATCCGCTATTGTCACAAAATCTTGCCTTCAATACTACCAATTTTTATCTATAGAACACCAAACGGCTCAGTATGTTGCGATCAAAGTGAAAACTGACCAAGGGGAAATAGTCATTGCGTCTATATATTGTCCTCTAAATTCGCCTCTCACAGCTTACCACTACGAAGAGCTTCTTAGTGAGCTTAGGCCAAATTTTATAATTGCAGGGGACTGGAATGCGCTTCATCGTCTCTGGGGATCACGTAACTCTACAATTCGGGGCAGAACTCTAGCGGATATTATCCTCACATCTCATATGCAGGTTCTTGCTACCGGAGGGCCTACACATTACCCGCAAGCCATCAGCCATAGATTTTACCATTTACAAAGGAATTCGTTCTGATTTAATAATCATCTCTAGGTTCGGACCACATCCCATTAATCATCCACTACAGAGTTTCCGGTTGTAAGCTTTCCCGCAAGACGTGCGTCCTGCCCCAGAATGCAATTCAGGATACGATTAACGGTTTAGTTAACCTTAACATGCAGCTGAACACTCCTGATGACATTGACGATGCAACTGAAGTGTTTGTGCGAAATATTCACATCGCTGCCGAATCATTAACCTGCGGCCAAAGACCAAACAGCCCATCTGATCCACCCCATGCCCTTTTAAAACCTGAGGTCCTGGATTTGGTGGGGCTTAAAAGGACAGTGCGTCGCAGATTTATGCGTTCTCGAGACCCTGCTGACAAAAGAGAATATCGTCGTGCTGAGGACGATCTTAAGAAACTTTTGCTTAGAACGAAGAGTGAATACTTTGCTGATATGCTCCGCAATGCTGATCCTTCTCTGGAGGGCAACAAGGAATATTAAACGCCAGCCCCCTCGCCGAATTCCAATAAAGCGTGCCGACAACACGTGGTGCAGATCAGATAGCCAAATTTCGATGGCCTTTGCTGAGGAATTGGAAGGAGGCGTTCAGCCATTCAATCATAATACCCTAGCATTCCTAAATGCCCCCTCCTCGGTGATCGAACCTATCCCACATGTAAGTCCGGAAGAGGTCTGCCTTCAAATTTGCAAGCTGCAACTCAGTAAGGCTCCCGGTTTCGACGGGATCGACAGCAGAATTGCCAAGGCGTTACCTAGGAAGAGTATACTATTTCTTATTCTCCTTTTCAACTCCATGTTACGTATCCACCATTTTCCCACACAGTGGAAGTGTGCTGTGATATCGATGATACCCAAGCCAGGAAAACCGGAAAACCTTGTTTCATCCTACCGACCAAGAAGTCTACTGCCCACCTTCTCTAAAATATTCGAAAGAATATTCCTCAGTAGAATGATGGCAGTGAAAAGTGTGATGGACTCCATTCCAGACCACCAGTTCGGCTTGCGAAGTCACCAGCGGCAGCACATCCTTGGAGCGTTCGAAAACAAGCAGTACAGTTCAGCAGTCTTTCTTGACGTCAAAGAAGCTTTTGACCGCGTTTCGAACGATGGCTTGCCGTTCAAGTTGAAAGCTCTCCTGCCTACTGCCCAATATCTTCTCCTGAAATCGAATCTCTTAGAACGACATTTTATGGTAGATGTAAGAGGCGTAAGATCGTCTATCATATGCATTCGAGCTGGCATACCTCAGTGTAGCGTTCTTGGTCCGGTTCTATACACTCTGTTTACCGCTGATCTGCCATACCCTGGGGAACTGGGTACCCTCTGGCTGATGATACAGCCTTTATTGCCAACTCCACCTGTCGAATTGAAGCGACTCAAGTCACACAAAACTTCTTGGATCTCAATATATGGTTATGTGGGTGGGTGGGTAGGTATTGAGGAGACCAATACATTTTAGCTAAATATTTTTATCTAGCATGAAAATTGTGGGTGCCACATGTTTGGTCGGTTTGTGACCATTAGAGTGGGCGTGGCAATCTTTTTTTTTAATCAATCGATAGGTACTGAGGAGACTAATACATTTCAGTTAAAAATTTTTATCTAGCATCAACATTTTGGGAGCCACAGGTTTGGGCGGTTTGCGGGCGTTAGAGTAAGCGTGACATATTCGCGTAAAAAACTTGCGCTGCGTACAAGACTACGGAATTTAAATCTGATATCCCATTTCTCTATCCTTGATAGTTTCCGAGATACCCGCGTTCATATTTACGATTTTTTGAAGTTTGTGGGCGGTTTGTGGACGTTAAAGTGGGCGTGGCAAAATTTTTTTTGAGTCAATCGATAGGTATTAATAGAACAACACATTTCAGCTAAAATTTTTATTTCAGCATCAAAACAGTAGGAGCCACAGTTTTGGGTGTTTTGTGGGCGTGGCACATTGCTGAAACAAGCTTGCGCTGCGTAGTAATCTCAGGAATCTGCATGCCTAATCCCAGTATTGTAGCTCCTATAGTTTCCGAGATCTCAGCGTTCATACGGACAGACGGACAGACGGTCAGACGGACAGACGGAGATGGCTAGATCGACTCGGCTAGTGATCCTGATCAAGAATATATATACTTTATGGGGTCGGTAACGCTTCCTTCTGCCTGTTACATTTTTTCCGACGATTCTAGTATACCCTTTTACTCTACGAGTAACAGGTACAAAAACTGAGGAAAAGGTTTATGGGATAAGTCGCAATGTTAAAATAGGATAATATACCTTATAGCGGATTAGAACTGCAATTTTTTAGGTGTGAGAGAAGTTTTGTCTTAAATATTGTTGCGCTCCTAGTTTCTTTTATGTAGTTTGGAAGCTCGTTCCACGTTCTAATCGCATTTATAAAAAATTGTCTATTTGAAAGCAGAAACCTGTGTCGGATGCAGGTAATATTCTTTGCTCTTGCAGATCTGGAGAATTGTAATTTTTCAAATAAGTATGATGGCTCTCTGGTGTATATAACTTTGTACAAAAAGATTATTGTTCTACTTTTCATATAATCTGCCAAGCTTAGATCAATTATTTTGTAAGCCAATTGAGATACATGGTCAGATCTATGCAAATGAAATATGGAACGCGTAATACTATTGTATGCTATTTTCAGCTACATCACAATTTGCATAGGTCTCTAGACAGGTAAGGAAAATTTAACTAGTGACAAGGATCTTATTTGTTTATATGTTTTGCCTCCAGCTTTTTTTACGTTGTGATTGCAGTTCAAGCTTCTTTTAAATGTGATACCCAAATTATTGGCGGTTTCCACGTACTCAATTGGTGTTTTGTTAATCATCAGGGGGAATATTTCAATATTGCATACTTTTTCTTAAAAATGATTAAGCACTTTCATTTTAATGGATTGATGGCAAGACCGCTGTTTTTTGCCCATTCATTTACTTTTGCAAGCTCCATTCTACAAATAATGGATTGATGGCAAGACCGCTGTTTTTTGCCCATTCATTTACTTTTGCAAGCTCCATTCTACAAATATCTAAACACTCACTAATTCTGTTTAAAGGACGACTAACATACATCTGAACATCGTCAGCATATAAATGGACATTACATATCGACAGCACAGATGGAAGATCATTTATATATATATAGTGTGAATAGTGTGTCAACAGATATATAGGAGCGAATGTATTCGTTGTGTGGCTTCTTTGTACTGTTTCCAACTGTCTGGTGGTGGTGTGCTGTGGACGTTATATTGTCTGTTTTTAAGTATTTTGACAGTTCATTTATAATTGAAGTTTTCTGTTCTGTTCCTATGTCCGTAATGAACGTCTTTATGGGACCGGACTTCTAAATAAAAGATAAAAGTATAGCCTTTGCAATAGTTATTGCGTTTTTATTTGTAACTGGTATGGCTATTAAATATTTCGAAAGATCACATATTAAAGAGACTTTTATTTTCTGTTCGTGGTAACGGACCGATTGAGTCCACTATCACTCTATCAAAGGCATTAAGTGGTGTATCTGTTATGGCTAATAGAGTTTTGGTAAGAATTCTCGTTTTTGATTTTTGGCATATATTACACTTACGTAGGTATTCTTTTACTGAACGAGTCATATTTCTCCAATATTAATGTCTTTTTATTTTATTTATGGTCTTTGCTATGCCTGTATGACCTCCTTGCATTGGGTCGTCATGATTTGTTAACAGTATCGCTTCTTGATCTTTTTTATTTTCTATGATGATCACCGAATTGAGTAGTTTTACTCTCAATGTATTCAATATAATATGGCCCATATGTTTGAAAGATTCAAATGAAATTACTTCAAGTGCCTTTTTGCTCGGTAACAGTTTGAGTTGGCTTATCTTGTGTATACCGGCTTCTTTTTGAAGCCTTTGGAAGAACTGACCTAAATCGAGTGTTCCATTGGTGTACAGATCGCCATTATTAATGCTTGCTATCATTTTTTTTTCATGTTTAAAGAAACATATATTTTTCGTTATTGGCAAGGTTACTACTTTCGGTACTTCGTCATTACAAATGACTTCATATACGTTGGGGATAGAAGCCTCAAGAGTTTGTATAGAAAAATCTTCTTGTTTCTCTCCTGCGCAGGAATTTTATAGTTTACTCTGGTGCCTGGGAGTGACTTTCAGGACTTTAATATGTACATTTTTAAGTTCAGTTATTGTAATTCTAGATAGGGTCGTATTCTTCTAGTTCTAAGCGCATACGGGTCAACTTAGAACTTGGATTGACCATTGAAAACAAATGCGTTAAGGATCTATGGTCTGTTTTGATTGTAAGATGTTTTCCATATATATACGAGTATATATATTCGAAAATATGATATTGCCCAGTGAATTGCTGATAATTCTTGTCATTTGTCCATTCAAAAGGAACATTCTATTTACATAATCTTGTTATGTACCGGGAATAGTAATAATTGTAATATTTGCAAAATGCAACAATATGTCTAGTACTGTGCGCATCATGTGGGACTGGGTAATTCATAATGACATCATATTTTGTGCATAAAAAATTAGCATTTTTGTGGATGTAGATGAAGATATGCTTGAGAAGGTTTTAAAACTGAAAATGCTATTGTTTTAAAGCAAATAATATTCGCGTGAGGCGATATGAGCCATTGCTCATTGAAAATGGCCGTATATCTCTTGACCTCTCTTCAAGTTCAATTTGACAAAAACCTGACATTAAGTCAAGCCATGAAAAATAATTTGCTCTTCCTAGTTGATCCTTAATGTCGTTGAACCAATTGTATCTGAGTAAATTAGCCCGCTTTTGTTAGTGCCTTAAAAATCACTTCCCGGTTCTGAAGAGAAAAAATGGAGACTAGTCATAGACTATCTCCAAATTAATAAAAAAACAAAGAAGAATACACATTACTCAGCGAAAGGGACCAAAGGGAAATGTAGATATGTAAGCAGCAAAGCGAGATTGAAATGCGCCACCTACCCGTGATCGTGCGGGAGAGTAAGAGTCAGGAGCGTCGAATGCTGCCAGCAGGCGGGAAATGCCGAGCGATCTCAGCCGCAGAGTGGCGAGCGGGGGTCGCAAGATTCTACCTCTCCAAACTAACGGGAAAGCTGATCGAAGAGGAGCAGCAGTTGACCGCAGCGGTGACGATTGGTGGGGGCACATACAAGGTCACAATCGACACCGTGCCAACAGCAAGCTTTATAAGCAAAGAACTGGCTGCCCTCGGGAAGATTACGAGGATACGACGGCAAGTTAGGTTGGCAGACGGAAGATGTGGCGGAATCGATGAGCAGCTGGAGGTGGAAATCGCGTTCGGAAACAAGCGATTGAACATGAGCCTGCTGATACCAGGTGTAGTGGATTCATTGGTGTTGGGATGGAACTTTCTAACACAAGTCGGTACCGAGATTAAATGCGCTGGACACGAAGTAATAATACCGGCCAGGAATAGACACAAGGGATGGCTCGAGGAGAAGCTATCCGTGGCAGTCGTACAACGGGCAAGCGAAGATGACGACACGACGAAATTTCTGGAGGCAGAGCTATCGAGTTTCAGCAGCATGAAGGGAACATAGAACATGACAGAGCATCAGATCACGATGAAAGACGACAAACCAATGAAGCAGCATATTACCCCAAGAATCCGAAAGTTCAAGGGGAGATCAATGCGAAGGTGGACGAGCTTCTCCAGATGGGATACATAGAACACTCAACCCCCCTCAAGCCCATACAGCTCTCCCATCGTGATGGTTAAAAAAAAGACGGGCAAATGAAGACTGTGCGTCGACTTTAGGCAAATCAACGCCAAGTCGATAAAGGAGGCATACCCGATGCCCCGAATAAATTATATTCTCGACCAACTGAGGAAAGCACGGTATGCTGATG
This sequence comes from Drosophila suzukii, assembly GCF_043229965.1. Classification (NCBI taxonomy): domain Eukaryota; kingdom Metazoa; phylum Arthropoda; class Insecta; order Diptera; family Drosophilidae; genus Drosophila; species Drosophila suzukii. The sequence goes on along the minus strand of NW_027255896.1, from coordinate 2,511,118 downwards.
TACCGCTTGGACCTAAAGGATGGGTACTGGCAAATCCCACTGAAAGCAGACAGCAGGCAGTACACGACGTTTACAGTGCAGGGGAAAGTCTTATTCCACTGGAGAGTAATGCCAATCTGACTCCATTTGGCGTCTGCGACCTTTCAACGGGTGCTGTACCGGGTGATCGGTCCCGAAATGTCGCCGCACGCATTTGCTTACCAGGATGTCATCATAGTGATCAAGCGCTCGCTGGAAGAACACAAGGCTAACCTGAAGGAAGTGTTCCGACGGCTAAAGGAGTCAAATCTGAGGTTAAAAATATGGTTATGTGTGCGGTAGAAAGATTTAAACGGTATGGGCGTTAGAGTGGGCGTAGCAAACTTTATTTTGGATCAATCGATAGGTATTGGTCGGCTTGTGGGCGTTTGAGTGGGCGTGGCGTAGCAAACTTGCGCTGCGTACAAGGCTACGGAATATTAATCTGAACGCGGATATCTCGGAAACTATCAAAGATAGAGAATTGGGATCACAGATTTAGATTCCGTAGTTTTGTACGCAGCGCAAGTTTGCTACGCGAATATGCCACGCCCACTCTAGCGCCCACAAGCCGCCCAAGCCTGTGGCGCCCACATTTTTTTTGCTAGATTTAAAATTTTAACCGAAGTGTATTTGTCTCGTCAATACCCATTGGTTGATCCAAAAAAAAAGATTGCCACGCCCACTCTAAAGCCAACTAACCGACCAAGCCTGTGGCGCCCACAATTTTTATGCTAGATAAAAAATATTAACTGAAATGTATTGGTCTCGTAAATACCTATTGATTGATCTAAAAAAAGTTTGCCACGCCCACTCTAACGCCCATAACGCTTAAATCTGTCTACCACCCAAATAACCATATATTGAGGTCACGGGTAGGTGGCGCATTTCAACCTCGCCTTGCTACTTGCATATCTCTATTTTCCTTTGGTCCCTTTAGCTGAGTAACGGGTATCTGATAGTCGAGGTACTAGACTATAGCGTTCTTCCTTGTTTTTACAGTACAGTACAGTTGGCCCTGGCAATCCCTTGGACACTCCTTTTTTAAAGCCGGGATTTCCTTTTTCTGATGACGTTGGATTTTTATTTTAATACTGGTATTTGATATTGCAGTGTAGCTTGTAGTGTTCACGTTTTTTTTTAATATTTTTTCTATTAATAGTATTTTTACGTGGTCAAGCTCAGCGTGGAGCTTCACCGATGTATTCCAAACAATTTTTTCACCATTTAATAATTTTAGCTACTTTGCCTTTGTGTTATTAAGGCGTTGCACCACACCGCTTCTTTTTCCACACATACCACTCTACTCACTGCGTTTTTATTTGGTTGTTGTAATAAATTTTATGTTTTTTATCCAGATGTTTCTGCCATGTAATACGTTGATGGTTTGATGATGTCCTCCAGTTGTCCTAGATCTTTCCAGGATCCTTAATTGTATTTATAATTATTTATTTAAAAAGCGACTCTACAGGTGTCCCTCTGGATCTTGATCGAATGAATATGTTTTAAAATTTTAGCTTAAATTAAGCCTTAAATCGAAGGGGTGCGATGCTGCTGAGGACAGCAGCAGAGCGGCTACATTATTTATTATATATGTATGTTTATGAATGTATAAAAAGAGCATGTTGTGTATGCAAATAAATTATAACACCAGTGAATTGTTTAAACAAAATATATTTTTATTTTTTATTTACTTATTTACAACTTTTTCTTAATATAAATTTTTAATTTACTGTTTACAATTATTATTTGATAGAACTGATCTTCTCAGAACGGACTGTCTGGCCAAGGGCTGATTATCTGATAAGCGAACCTCGGTTTAGGAGAATTGGGGAACTCATTAAGAGTTGGACAAGAGTTGGACTCAAGAAAGTCGGGAAATTGAATGATCAAATTCTCAAATTTTTAGGGTCGCCGCGTGTTGACAGGATGCTTGTGTTTACATTAGCTGGACCCAGGTTAGTTTATGTTAGAAGGACACCGGGCCAATTGAATCTTATTGATGAACTTCTTTAGAAGTGGAAGAGCTAATTGGGATTCTGTGGGAGAGCTGAGTAAGGGGTTCCCAGCTAGGAATGGTTTATAAGAAATTGCTTACCACTTGGGTAAGGCGGTTGGGCACTTATACTGGAAGGCGTTTCCAGCTAAGAATTGTTTATAAAAAGTTTGTTTATAAATTGGGTGAGGAAGCTGGGAGCTTGAGCTATATAACAATAGTATGGAAACGTGGATTCTGGGACAATTAGCATATTAATCAAAAGAACCCAATAAAATAAATCTCACAAGTTAATGATTCTCAGATTTCCGCCTCAGAATGATTAACTGGTAAATTGTCTAAGATTCTCTCCTTTCCACAAATGGGTCATAAACATGTCATAAAGAGATTCAAGCAAGAGCTTCCCGAACATGCGCAACTTTCCATTACCTGAACGCAATAAAAGGGACACATGCACAAGCCTGAAGGCGCACGCTCATTGACAAGAAGACGCGCCTCACGTCAACGACCTCACGGCTGACTGCTAGCTCTAATACGTCCCATAATAGGGGTTGAAATCACGACCGCGCAACAACTCTCAAGTAGCCGACATATCTCAGTCAAGGAAATATTTTTCATTCTCCGTACCTGTAATTTTAACTCGAAATAAAAAGTCAAAAGTTTATTTTGTAGCATAATAGTACATTTATTCATTTATTTTGGTATTGCGAACATTTTTTTTATATATAGAAATTTATTTTCTGCTTTGATTCCGGCGGTTTGCATAGAAGAAGCAGGCCACGTTTCCGACGTCATTTCTGGTTTACAAAATGTAAAGTGTTCACCATAATTCGTAGTTTTGAGATCATGTCCACCTAGATTCATGAACATAGTTATCTCTGCTTTAAATTTGTCAATAAATTGGTCAATTTCCTCATGTAATTTCATTTTGTTAATTATACCCGTTACTCGTAGAGTAAAAGGGTATACTAGATTCGTCGGAAAGTATGTAACAGGCAGAAGGAAGCGTTTCCGACCCCATAAAGTATATATATTCTTGATCAGGATCACTAGCCGAGTCGATCTAGCCATGTCCGTCTGTCCGTCTGTCCGTCTGTCCGGATGAACGCTGAGATCTCGGAAACTATGGGAGCTAGGCTATTGAGATTTGGCGTGCAGATTCCTGAGCTTCTTACGCAGCGCATGTTTGTTTCAGCAGAGTGCCACGCCCACTCTAACGCCCACAAACCGCCCAAAACTGTGGCTCCTACAGTTTTGATGCTAGATAGAAAATTTTAACTGAAATGTAATGTTCTCATCAATACCTATCGATTGACCCAAAAAAAGTTTGCCACGCCCACTTTAACGCCCACAATCCGCAAAACCCTGTGACGCGCACAATTTTCATGCTAGATAAAAAATTTTAACTGAAATGTATTGGTCTCGTCAATACCTATCGATTGATCCAAAAAAAAATTTGCCACGCCCACTCTAACGCCCATAACGCTTAAATCTGTATACCGCCGGTAGGTGGCGCATTTTAATCTCGCTTTGCTGCTTGCATATCTCCATTTAGCTGAGTAACGGGTATCTGATAGTCGAGGTACTCGACTATAGCGTTCTCCCTTGTTTTATTTTCTTGTAGGTCTTTACGCATCTAGTCTCAACTTTAAAATGATGCATAACAATTATTTTATTGTTTTGGAGCTACTTTTAAAAAATGTCAAAATAATGTATGCATTGTTAAGAGCACAAGCCCCGCCCTTAAGGTGTATTTCACAATAGGGAAACCGGTTTCCTTTGAAACTGTTTAATGACGGACAGCCCATTTCCTCGACATTAATGAGCTGACGACTCCCAAAAAACGTCTGTAGAAATCGTTTCTTTTCCACACCTTTACAAATAATTTGTTTTCCGCTTGTAATTGTCCTTAGATACTTTCGTGTTTGTGGAAAACTATTTTCTCCATCGTTCCAAAAAATGTTGTGATGTGTATTGGTTGACCAAATTGCAGTCTTTCGATATTTTGTATTTAGCAAAGTAAAATCATATGGTGGGTCTATTAAAAAACTATTATTTAAATTTGGATCTTTTTCGAATACAATTCCAATTTTCTTTAGAATAAAATTGTTATTATTATCAAAGAAACTTTGAACATCAATCGAAACAGTATCTTTCAACATGTTTATAATGTTAAACAACTCGTTGTACTAGTCCGTTTAATGGGTTATATTCAACTAAACGGTCATGTATGAGGAGACAGTAAGCTTGGGTATTTTCAAGACTTGGTGTCTTCAGTTCTGTATAAATTCCCACATCAATAGGACCAGTTTTCACTGATTCGTTTTGATATGAAAGATCAACCACAATAATAGGGGCCCTCAATTTAAATTCATTTGAGGTCAAAAATGGTTGTGACTCACGATTAAAGTAACTAGATTGAAATCTTGTACACATTTCATATAGGTGAGCATAATGATTCTTACTAAAATCAACATTCAGATTATCATATGGAAGTGACTCAGAATTCAAGTGAACTTTCAAGTTTGATAAATTATTTGTGATAAGTTCTCCATTTAGTGTAAATCCAATTATCGAAACGTTTTCACCACGAAAATTTACCAAATCACCGTGTTGATCAACTATGCGTATAGTTAGTATGCTTATTTCGTCACTGTTGATTGATAAATAAATTAGGTTATGTGGAGTAACTGTCACTTTATACTCGGCGGAACATTAATGCCATGGTGTATTATCTACATATTACATTATATTCCGAACGGATTGTATTAATTTTTAGTATTTATTATTTTGGGAATGCAATTCCAATTTCTTTAAGAATAAATTTATTATTATTGTCAAAGAAACCATGAACATCAATCGAAACAGAATTTTTTAACATTTTTATAATGTTAAACAACTCCTTGAACTAGTCCGTTTAATGGGTTATATTCAAATAAACGGTCATGTATAAAAAGACAATAAGCTTGAGTATTTTGATGACTTGGTGTCTTCAGTTCTATTGAAATTCCACATCAATATGACCAGTTTCACTGATTTGTTTTTATATGAAAGATCAACCACATAATGGGGGCTTTCAATTTAAATTTATTTGGGGTCAAAAATGGTCATATAGGTGAGCATAATGATTCTTACTAAAATCGACATTCAGATAATCATATGGATATGACTCAAAATTCAAGTTAACTTTCAAGTTTTATAAGTTATTTGTGATAAGTTCGCCATTTAGTGTAAATCCAATTATGGCTAATCTTGGTTTTTCGCGGTTAGCCGACAATTTCACATTGCAGCTGTGTTGACTCCCATACCCCAATTTGGGGATAATATATGAACTAAACAAAAACACCTTTTAACGAGGTAAAAAGTAGTGGCGAACGAGCCTTTAACAAAAATTTCTGATATCAACAATTGTGACGAAAAATGATATTACATTTGATAAAATAAATAAAATATATTAAATTTATGATTTCGGCCCGCAACAGTAAATATTTATTTACCTACACGTAAATTTTCTGTTGTAGCGTGTCGAATACCGGACCATAATGGCAGATTTTCAATTCTGCGGCTATATATAGTAGTTGTCTTCGCACGCTCTCTTGCGCGCTTCGCCACTACGTGTACTGCCGTCCACAGTGATCTCAAGTCCGGAATGCGATTTGTAGGTTTACACCACTTTTAATAATATCGTAGATCTTAATTTTTGCAAAACCGCTCGGAGTTACATAAGGAATTTTCCAGGTTATATTCGTCATTTCCATTTTAAAAGTTTGTTCATTTCTGGTTTGCTCAAACACATCGCCAAGATTCTTAGTTAGCATCAACACTAGTTCGTGTTTACAATTTAACAAAACTTTTTTATAATCCTCAGCAAATCCCAACAAATTTTTAAATGGTACAGAAAACTTGAAGTGGGGTCCCGTAGAAATTTCGTCCCCAATGTTCCATCCAGAATTTAATAGATTTTGACTTTGAAGATTAGCCAGAGATACCGACAAATCGTGTTTTATCAATCTCACATCCATTTATTTCATACTTCACTTCATTCAAAAAGTAAGCAATACAATTATTAAAAAAAAAGTGGCAACATTATCAGTGTAGTTCTATTTTGTTAATCTTTTCTAATAATTCCTTGAAAATTAAGGTAACTTTCGTGAGGTGGCACGTACAAGTCTTGATTTTGGATAGTAATTCAAATTTCATCGGTTGGTTTAAATGTTTGATTATACGATGAATAAGTGAGAAACTCTTTCTTCGAAATACTCTCATTTGAGTAAACCTTTTCTCAAACATTTAAAATTTCGTTCATTGTTTCATTTACCAAATCATCGCTATGAACAACTATGCGTATAGATAGTGTGCTTATTTCGTCATAGTTGATTGGTAAATAAATTAGGTTATGTGGTGTCACTGTCATTTTATACTTAGGCGGAACATTAATGACAAACTCATGTAACGTATGATTCGGTGTATTATCTACATATGAACCGCTCATTATATTACATTCAAAACGAATTGTATTAATTTTTTTAATATTTACAGTCTGATCTGGTTTTTGTAGGATGTGGTTCTAGTACTTTTTGATGGAAACCAAACAGTTGTCCAAACGATCTTTCCTTATTAAAGTAAACTGACTCTCGCATGGTAGTTATTTCAACTTGAAGTGTATTATTGTTACTTTGAATTCTAAATATATTTTTAAGGTTATAGTCTTTTAGTTAATTGTAAATGTAATCAATGATATCAATCAATTCTTATGATCCAGTAGGAAATAACATTGTCACCGACGTGAAAGAGATTATTTTTTTCATCAATATTTGGAATCGAGTTATACATATTAAAAAAGATAAGAGCGCACTTATATCGACCATTCAATTCGATAGGTGGAAAAAAGTTTGTATTTATAATGGAACTATTTCCATTCAAGGATAATGCAAGTGATCTATAAATATTGAAATCTCTTGATAAACTTTGGCATTGTAAGATCTAACCAAGCTTTATATTGAAATTACTCCTTAAATCATGATAAATTGATGAAATCCTTTTCGGTATCTTCCGTTATCTATTTCGTTATCCTTGCTTGTCCGTAATCCGTGCTTGTCCTCCCAAAATTTTTGACAAATTTTCACAAATATTTCATATTTCATATCAGTGTTAAATGCCGCCTTTTTAAATCATCTTGATTAAATATTATAATAAAGTTGGCATTGTCACGAATCAGATGTTTCGGTATACGACTATTTGTTTGACATAAATAAAGAGTCGATATTTTTATGTCGACCCATACAAAAATAAGGTCTTATGTTACCTTGTTTTTCACAAGCTACGTCATGGCATATCATAATGGAAATGTTTTTGGCTTCACTGGGGTCTAGTACAACTTTTTTTTCTCATTTCATCGTTAATATTTCTAATGTACCTCATTCAATAAGAAATCTTTAATGATTAAACATCAATTAAATGGGGAAACCTTTTTATAATCGCATCAGTCGAATTTTTAATTGTAAACACGGTGGTGGTCTTGTCGATAAGCTAGTCAATACATTACCGTTTGAAGTCCATATTCCGGGATAAAATTTTTGTGGACCGGGTTAAAAGTTACAGAAACGGTAGGAACGCGTTGATAAAGGAATAAACCCATTGGATGAAGCTTGCAAAGAACACGATATTGTATATTCTCAAAACAAGGCATTGAGTGAATGACATAGAGCGTATCAAGGAACCAAATAGCAGTCTTGGTAAAAAAGCAGCAGCATACTTTGTTACAAATATTATGAAAGCCAAGAAAAAATTTGGTATGGGATTGAATAAAACGGAAAAGAAAGGGACGAAAAAGATAATGAAGAATAAAATGAAAATTACAAACCTTTTGACTGCTATTAATGTTGCTACTAGGACATTAAAAAAACAAAAACCATTAGACATTATGAGTGCAATTAAAGTTGCACCTAAATCAATTAAATGTTAATTTACCCAAAATTGGAGGTTTTCTACCAATCGTGCCGATCTTGACAACCCTCAGCGCTCTTGGTAGTTTAGCTAATGGTAGTGCAGCAATTGCAAAAACAATTAACAATGCGAGATCGGCTAAAGAAGATATGGAGGAGAAGAAACGTCACAACAGGAAAATTAAAAATGTTGCTGTAGGAGTAGGATTATATAATAACAGCTATTAACCATCTAAAACACCTAGTAAGCAACTACGAAACAATACTGAACAACTGCTAAACAGGTAGTAAACATCAAAATACAGCTAAATACAACGTGTAACAACTGTACCAAGTCCTAAAACCTCAACAACCATCATCCACCAGGAAAACCAGATGAACACTGTAATTAAAGAGTTCATTAAATTTAATAACAATACATTGCTATCGAAGACAAGCATGCCTGAAAATGTAAGATTCCCGATCCTCAAGGCGGAGCACAAAAAAACAAAGGTGGGAGAATCTATTGCTCTCGAGTTGGAGGAGCACATCCTGTACATGCCGGAAAGGTACGCCTCTCTTCAGGATGATATCATCAATGAAATGGTTGATGGAAAATTTAATATTCATAAAAGTAATGACGATTTGCATTTAGAAATACTTGTAAGTCAGTAATTATTAAAAAGGTTGAGATTTTAAGAATATTAAAATAATGAAGAAAATGTATAGAATCTTTTTTATTCGCAAATGGTATATAAGTATTACAGATTACGGCATTCCCTAAACAGTATTTGTTTAGTAACTGAGGAGTGACTGCATAAATTTCGCAAATTTTATATCTTCCACCTAGGTTAGGTTAGGTTAGGTAGGAGTGGTTGGAGACTAGATATTAGTCCCCTCACTTAGGCCACAATGGGCCCCTTGTGATACCACATGATCTCTGAAAGATCCGTTTCCCTAGCTCATGGGTTATCTGCTTTCGCGAAGTATTCTGTTCTTCTCAAGAAACATAATAGTTTTTGAATGCTTACGTCCTGAATGGCCGCAAGGTTCGGAAGTGAGTAGGTACCTAGGCTTTGAAAGCGCTTTAGGTTATGCGCTGGGCAGAAGCATAGAAGGTGTTCGATGCTCTCCTCTTCGTCTATCTGTTTGCAGCTGCGGCAAAAGTCGTGGTTAGTTAGACCCAGCCTTATCGCGTGAGTCCCTATAAGAAAGTTGTCCGTGAGGGCATTTAGGAGAGTGAAGATGTCCTCCCTGCTACATTGTAGGAGAGTTTTTGTTATTTTCGTGTTGTAGTTTGGCCATGTTAGTCTAGAATTGTGGCATGTTGAGATTGAGTTCCAACGATTGTTGGAAAGTGTATACAATCTCTGCCTGAGATGGAGCTTGCAGGTAGCGATGGGCATACCTACCGTGTCCTTGTCACGAAGGATATCGGCGGTTGTCCCTTGTTTTGCTAGCTCGTCTGCTATGCAGTTGCCCTCAATGTTGCGGTGTCCAGGCACCCAGATGAGGTTGATTCTCAGATGAGTGGCCATCTCGTTAAGAGATTTGCGGCATTCAGAGATTGTTTTCGAGTTCGTTGTGTAGGAGTCGAGGGCCCTGAGGGCTGCTTGACTATCCGAGAAGATGAAGATATCTATGTCTTGATGTACAGACGTGTTCAGGTGGGTAGTGGCTTCCTGAATTGCCATCACTTCCGATTGGAAAACACTACAGTGGTCTGGTAGGCGGAATGAGACTTTTATGTCTAGTTCGGGGGAAAAGACTCCCCCACCTGTTTGGGAGTTAAGCTTGGAGCCGTCCGTGTATATGTTGACGGCGTTTACGAATTGATGTGGGAGGTTGTCCCAGTCTGTACGGGTGGGTATATAGATCTTGTATCTTCTTTCAAAGTTGACTTTGGGTGGGACGTAGTCTGTATTACGTGGTAGGGGTGAATGTTTTGATAGGATATTGGAGTGACCCGTGTGGCCCGTTGTCCATGCCGCTGCTTCACAGAACCTCAGGCGCGTTTGGTGTAGTTTTGGGGGAACTAGAATTGGTACCTTATACTTCCTTGTAAAGAGAACTAGTTCAGTCTTTTCTGGGTTAACTCCCAGTCCACAGCCAGCCGTTCACCGGGAGAGGGTGGACAGGGCTGTCTCCATTAGATTGCAAAGGGTTTGCGGGAATTTGCCCTGCAATAGGATAACCACGTCATCCGCGTAGGCTACCACTTTTGTGCCCGCCTCTTCTAGAAGTGATAGCAGTTTGTTGACCACTACAACCCATAGAAGAGGTGAGAGTACGCCCCCTTGTGGGGTTCCTCTACTGACGTTCCTGGTCGAGTGGGCCGATCCCATAGTGGAGTACACTATTCTGCTGGTTAGCAGGTGTGTATGAGTCCCACTATGGGCCGCTCAATGCCCAGTTCAGTCAGAGCACCAGTAATCGCCGTTGGGGTGACGTTGTTAAAGGCGCCTTCTATGTCTAGAAATGCTGCAAGAGAGTATTCCTTATTGCGGAAGCCTCTCTCTATACTGTACACTAGAGAGTGGAGGGCGGTATCGGTTGATCTACCCTTACGGTACGCATGCTGTGCGTCAGAGAGTTGGCTATGGTCGATGGTTAGTCTGATATGGGTGTCAATTAGTCTTTCCAGGGTCTTCAACAAGAAGGAAGAGAGACTAATCGGGCGGAAGTCCTTTGGGTTGGTGTGGGAGGGCTTGCCGGCTTTCGGTATAAAAATTACCTTAACGTCCAGCCACCTTGTTGGAATATGGTTTAGCAAGGCAGCCGTGGAAGATGGCTGTCAGCCAGGGAAGGGACATATCTAGTGTCCGTTGTAGCTGGGCCGGGAAGAACCCATCTGGGCCAGGTGACTTGAAGGGCTTAAAAGAGTTAACAGCCCACTGAATGCGGCCAGGGTTTGAAATGTTGTCAATACTCTGGTCGGCTAAATTCTCCTCTATGTGGAGGTCCTCCACTACATGGGTGTTCTTAGGGAAGTGGGTGTCTAACAGTAGTTCAAGGGTTTCCTGACTGTTTTCCGTCCAGCTGTCAGCATTGGTTTTAAGATAGCCAATGGTTGCTGGAGCTTTAGCTAGAATTCTTCTGAGTCTGGATGCCTCCGCAGTAGATTCTATGCTACTGCCGAAGTTAGCCCAAGCTCTTCGTTTTGATACTCTTGTTGAACTAATAAGCTTTTTTATTAGTTGTTGCTAAATTAAAATACGAATTTCAGGTTGCTTTAGGCTTGTTAACAATTTATTAGCGAGAGAGAGTACAGCAGGCGAGACGAGAATGCGTTTTATGTCGAGATCAGAATTCGTACTGATTTTACAAACGGACATCCAGCCGAAAGCTGGGCCGAAAAATGCAAGTAAACAAAAGACGAGAGAGCTAGATAAAGAGAGCTACCTTTCGCGATGCCATTAATATAAGAGATCGAATTAAGAAGTTAGTTGGCTGCTGCGGCTGCGTGACCCGACATACTCCCCCCGTTGGAAGCCTGGGCTTCAACATTATCCTTAAGGGGTAGCAGACACAGCTTGTTTACTGCTCGCTTTGTCACTCCTGATGCTGTCTTCAGAACGGCAACTCGAGCAACCCCATCTCCACCGAAGAGAAGCTCGATCACTCTGGCGAGGGGCCACTTCATGGGAGGCAAGTTTTCGTCCTTAACCAGAACTAGGTCATCGACAATCAGGCCAGGTTTTGGGGTGCGCCACTTGGAGCGCTGTTGTAGCAATGTTAGGTATTCTTCCTTCCATCGGGACCAAAAGATCTGCTGCAAGTAAGCCACGCGTTGCCATCCATCCAAGCGATTGAAGTTAAGACTGGTCACATCCGGCTCGACGAAAGAAGAAGGCGGACCACCATTCAAAAAATGTGCTGGGGTTAATACATCCAGATCAGCTGGGTTTTCTGAAATCGAGACTAATGGTCGAGAATTAACAACCGCCGAAATGTGACACACCAGGGTCCGCAACTCCTCAAAGGCTAAAACAGCAGTACCAACAGCGCGGTAGAAATGATGCTTGGCGATCTTCACAGCCGCTTCCCAAAGACCGCCAAAGTGTGGCGACCTAGGAGGAATGAAACACCAATCAATAGCCTCAGCTAGGCAAAAGTCCAATGTAGCTCTCTGATGATCACTGCTGAGGAAAAGTCGCCTTAGCTCGAGCAGCTCATTGCGAGCTCCAACAAAGTTGGTTGCATTATCAGACCAAATCTGCCGCGGCCTTCTTCTAGTGCATATACATCGTTTGAGGCCATGTAGAAACGATACCGTAGAGAGATCCTTGACCAACTCCAGATGAATACCTTCGTAGCGAAGCAAATGAAGACACAAACGTAGCATTTTACTGGAGGCTTGCTTCGCACCTCTGACTTGTAGAGAAATGGCCCGCAAAAGTCAATGCCAGTGACTTCGAATGCATGAGATCCATCAAGTCGTGCCTTTGGAAGATGCATTCGAAAGCATCTAATGCACTTGTTTACCGCCTTCATTACCGTCTTTCTCCCCCCAATAGGCCAATATTGGGATCGAATTATGCCAAGTAATGCCCGTGGCCCAGTGTGCAGATTGCGTTCATGAAAATGAGTAATAATGGCAATAGTGACCGAATGACTCCGTGGTAATATAATTGGATGACGCCCATTAAAATCCAGAGAAGAATTCCTCAGCCGGCCATCCACTCTAAGAAGCCCAAATTGGTCAATAAATGGCGAAAGAGATGCGAGCGAGCTGGAGGAGTGCACCATTCCCTTTGACTGCAATGATTTGATGTCATCCCATAAATGTGAGCGCTGGACAAGACGAAGCAACAGCAGCGTACCGCCTTGAAGGTCAGACACCGTGAGCGTAGGGCGATGGATGCGATTACTAAACTTATAGACGTATCCGAAAACTCTTTGAAGGGCAGCAAAGGAGTTGGCAAATTTGGAACTGGACACTATGTCTTCATATGGAGATTTTATTAGCAGGATCCTCCGGCGAACCTCAAGCGTTGGCTTTTCAGCAGTGATTGGGGTCGGCCAGTCAGCTTTGGGACCACAGAGGAATTTTGGTCCATGAGTCCAGAGAGGAGACTCGTTGAGCTCAGCAGGAAAAGCACCTCGGGAGAGAATGTCAGCTGGATTTAAAGAAGTTGGAACATATCGCCACTCCACTGACTCAGTTAGCTCCTGAATGGCAGCTACTCGGTTCGCTACAAAGATATTGAATCTGGACGGCTCGTCCCGGATCCATGAAAGCGCAACAGCAGAGTCGCTCCAGCAATAAACCTTTCCCTCAAATGCATTCGTCCCAGACACTTCTGCGATGAGCCTAGACAGGAGCTCCGCCCCACACAGTTCCAACTTGGGCACAGTGAGTGTTTTCAAGGGGGCTACCCTTGACTTTGAGCAAAGTAATTGAGATCGGCCTTTGCAAACGATGTAGACACAAGCACCATATGCTTCTATGCTGGCATCACAAAATCCATGTACTTCACTCTCAGAGTTTGGAGAACGAACCAGCCGAGGAAATGACGCATGCTTAATCTGCCCAAAACTCGTACATATAGCACTCCATTCCGTATTCTGTGACTCAGGAAGGCTTTCATCCCAGGATAACTTCTCCTTGCACAGTTGTTGAAGGAAAATTTTCGATTTTGTGATCACAGGTCCAACCAACCCGAGAGGATCGTAGAATCGCGCTATTGCAGACAGGACAGATCGCCTGCAGGGGCTTGAGGTTGACTGTAAGACCGAAAAGGAAAACAGTAGTTGGTCAGAGACTGGATCCCAAGCGAGACCTAAGGTTTTTGCAAAATCAGTGCCATCATCAAACTTCAAATAGGACTCCTTATCCTTGTCTGCAACTCCATCCAAAACAGCCGACACATTGGAGCACCACTTTCTAAGCTTAAATTTTCCCTTGGCTAGAAGTTTTGATGCCTGATCCATAATGATGACTGCCTCTTCCTTGGACTTGGCTCCAGATATCAAATCATCCACATAAAAATCGCGACGAATGACCTCAGCCCCAAGCGGAAACGCTGTATGCTCGTCTGCTGCCAACTGATGCATAGCTCGCACAGCCAGAAATGATGCTGGCTTCGTGCCATAAGTAACGGTGTCTAGCTTAAACACCCGCAATTGATCCTGGGGGAAGTCCCTCCACAAAATGCATTGCAAATGGCTGTCCTCAGGCTGAACCCTAACACAACGGTACATTTTGCAAATGTCTCCTGTGATTGCTACTGGGTGTGAACGAAACCGTAGAAGAATCTGGAACAGCTTAGGCTGAATAACAGGGCCTGCCATAAGAACATCGTTGAGAGAATAGCCTGAGGAACTGGCCGCCGATCCATCAAAAACTACGCGAAGCTTTGTAGTGGAGCTATCTTCCTTTATGACGCAATGATGAGGCAAGAAATATCGGCACAACCCGATGTCAGCGGCAGAAACTGATGACATATATCCTAGATCGAGATATTCTTTTATGAATGCTGCATATTGAGCCTTCAAAGATGGCTGACGATTCAACTTTCTCTCTAGGGACAAAAATCTTCGATAAGCTTGCTGGTAGGACTCTCCCAAAAGATCTAGATTAAACTTGGCAGGCAGCCGAACAGAATAATCACCAGATGGCAAACGATTGACGTGTCTTACGAAATGTGCTTCACAGTCCAATTCTTCCTTAGTATCGCGTATAATTGGCTCGGCGCAGCTTTCCACTTCCCAAAATCGTCGAAGAAGATCATCTAACCGATCGAAACTATTCTCTCTACTAGCGAGAAGTTCATCTTGAGACGACATTTAAACCGAGCCATTGGAAAGGCCATAGCCTCCAGAAACAACCCAACCCAGACGCGTCTTTTGAATTAGGGGTAATCCAGGTGGGAGCTTGATTTGGCCAACGCACAACATCTCGAAAAAGAGGCTGGCTCCGATTAAAAGATCCACCCGCTGGGGAGCATAAAACCTTGGGTCAGCTAACTGTATATTTTTGGGTATGTTCCAGCTGCCAATGTCGACGTTGAAGCTAGGCTGTCGCTCTGTTATGTTCGGAGCAATCACCGCGGTAATGTTGGCCGAGTATTCGGAAGTTCGGGACTGAATCGTAATATTGACCGAGTGACCGTCCGTCACAAAACTGGAATCTCCAACTCCAGTTACAGATGCTGAGGATTTTACTTTCTTTACTTGAAGCTGATTTGCGAATCGGGACGTTATTAGATGCAGTTGGGAGCCCGAATCGAGTAGAGCTCGACAGGGAACGAAAACCCCAGAACGGTTTTTTCCAAAAATGCTAGCCGTTGCTAAGAGCACAATATCATTACTAAATTCCTGTGCAATAAGAGCAGTCGAAGTGGAAGGCAGTGCAGAGGGTGAAGCAGAAGGAAGTGCTTCTTGAAGCTGTGCTCCTTCTTGTGAAGGAAAAGAAGGTGAGTTTCCCAGGTGAAGCAGGGTGTGGTGCTTAGATCCGCATGAACGACAACTACTAGAGTTGCATTGCCGAACTTAAGACAATTTATGCAAAGACCGAGCCGCTTCGCTTCTTGAAGCCTATTCGCAGGAGACAGGATTTTAAAATTCTGACAATAAGAAATGGAATGCCCTGTATCATTACAGAATATACAAATCCAGGGGTTAGCGTTCGAGGCAACAAATGCTGATCTACGCGCATTGGGTATTCTGTTCCTTCCCACCTGATTGCCCGGCGTATAGTTTGCCATGGCGAAATCCATAGTCTCCAACGTCCTGCATCGCTGCTCCAGAAATGATGCCATTGACTCCCACGTAGGAATTAAATTGACGAAGGCAGGGTCCTCTAAACGCTCTTCCCACTTTGCCTGACTTGCCGGATCCAACCTTTGGAACAGAACTTGGACGATGATGCATCCTGCGATTTGTTCTGTCGTGCCCAGTCCCTTGAGAGCACGAATATGAGCATTGAATTTATCGGACAGATCCCGAAGTGTCGAGACGGAACCACTCTGCACCGCCTTTAGTCCCAGGATCTCAATAATGTGTGCCTGAAAAACCAAACGTCGATTATCAAATCTATTTTTCAGCAAATCTAAAGCAATTGCGTAGTTGCCATCCGAAATTTCCAATGAGCGAATAGTTTCCAACGCTGCGTCCCTCAGGCATGATCGTAGATGCTGCAGCTTTTCTACGTTGGTGAGGTCCGGATGACTATCTATGATCGTGGTAAACATAGAATAAAAGTCAGACCAATTTGCATAACCTCCAGCGAATTTTGGAAGCTCCAGTGGGGGCAGCAATGCTGCCCTATGTCGAGGCTGACGCTGCTGGGGGCCGAAAACTCCCGGAGTGATGCCGTCAGCAAAAGTTGAATGCGAAAGAAGCTGTGAGGTGCGCTTTGAAATTTCGGATCGAACCGATGACTTCAGAGTTACGAGAATGTCATCAAATTTCTTACTTAAATCACTTTCAATTTCCTCTAAATCCAACTCTTCGAGCTCACCGAGCACCTTTTTAAATGACTCTTGAAGCTCATCAATCAACTCTAACCTCACATGAAGACCGGATTCGTCGCATGAAGTTAACGCCGCACTTGATAGGGAATCCACTAAGCGCTCCACTCTATTAAATAAAGCCGTTGCCTTGCGCTTTAAAAATATTGCCCTGTTTGCATCAGCGGTAACATCTCCAAAAGCTCCCGTAGGCATGGCTACAACAACAACAGCAGACGAAATGCCCGAAATTCGGCTCCAGCGGGAAGATGAGCGCAAAGCAAACGAGGGAATAACAGCCCGTTACTTGGCTATGTACGCTTCTATGTATAGCTGATTTTGCGCCTTATATGTAAATTTCCGCAATCACCAACTGCTATTTATTTATAGCGCTCACTGCATTTAAGGCCTTATGATTGTTGCTACGCCAATGCACCGCAGAAGCAAGAATGAAAAAAGTCAATAAATAGACTTATATGATTTGCACTTAGTATTATTTATGCACAAATCACGTCGGGGTCACCAATGTTGAACTAATAAGCTTTTTTATTAGTTGTTGCTAAATTAAAATACGAATTTCAGGTTGCTTTAGGCTTGTTAACAATTTATTAGCGAGAGAGAGTACAGCAGGCGAGACGAGAATGCGTTTTATGTCGAGATCAGAATTCGTACTGATTTTACAAACGGACAGCCAGCCGAAAGCTGGGCCGAAAAATGCAAGTACACAAAAGACGAGAGAGCTAGATAAAGAGAGCTACCTTTCGCGTTGCCATTAATATAAGAGATCGAATTAAGAAGTTAGTTGGCTGCTGCGGCTGCGTGACCCGACAACTCTAATTTCCTTTTTGTATGGGCTTAGTTTTGTATGATATAAATTCCAGAAGGATTCGCTGTTGTTGTATTTAGCTCTATTGAAGTAAGTTCTACACTCTCTTTTAAGGTTCGCCAGGGTTGCGTTCCACCAAGGGGGTTTGTGATTTGTTTTGACTGTTCTGCTTGGGCAAGCCTTTTTTATGGCCTCACCGCAGATATCAGTAAAAGTGTTAACTAGGATATCTAGTTCCTGACGGTTGCGTATGTGTGTCGGAGGAGCGTGTAAGTTCCTGTTGAGGAGATTTTTGTAGTAACCGCAGTTGGTTAATCTTAGATTAGTGATGTTCTCGGCGGGAGGACAGTCTAGACTTATTGTAAATTCTATGTATCGGTGGTCTGAGCATGAGTGTTCGGTCCCCACCTTCCACGCTACTAGCTGGTTAAGTAGGGGATCAGATATTAGAGTAATGTCTAGTACTTCCCTCCTATTTCTAGTGATGAAAGTTGGGTCATTACCTCTGTTTCAGATGAATAGATTTGATTGAAGGAGATAGTCGTAGAATAACTCACCCCTTTCGTTGGTGTTTGTACTTCCCCATTGTGTGTGGTGTGAGTTAGCGTCCCCACCCATAATGAGTTCCTTAGATGAGTGAGTGCGTATGAGTTGTTATGTAGTGGTGTTTGGTAGTGGCCCTTCGTAGTCGGGAGCCAGATAGAATGATGCTATGGTGTGATGAGTGTGTTCGTTTAGCTCCAGTCTGACCGTGGTGAGGTCGCCTTCGCTAAACTGTGGAATAAGATATGTGTTAAAGTGTGACTTTGTAAGAATTCAGGTTCTGGGTTTACCCTTGTCCTTGGTGTAAAATAGCTTGTATAGGGGGTTGATAAGCCACAGATGTTGTTACCAACAATCCATGGCTCTTGAATGAGGACTACGTCTTTGTTGCCTGTTGCCAGGCGGGTGAGAAGGCTAAGCGGATGCTGACTTGCTGTGGTGCAAGTTAATTTGCAGAAACTGCACCATCTTTGGGACTGGGGTCGGGCTGGGTACCCTCCGCTTCCTCTGCTATGTCCTGGAGAACAGAGCGCCCTGGTCAGGTTGTGTCCTGGGTGCACAGCTGCTTCAGGCTCTCAGTCAGCTCCGAGTCGGTTGACACGTAGCCGGTGAGGGTGGCCTCTTCATGATCTAGTTCGTCGTCGCTCGGGGGTTCGTACGACGCACAGGCTGCGAGGGGTTACAAGCAGGCCTGGTTCAGGAGGATAACCACGTTTATGGTGACGCGCTCGGTTTTCTCCACCTTGACCACCTTCCAACCGTCTGTTGGAAGTTTTGGGTTGAACCTGGTCAGCAGGCTGAGTATAGTGGGTTGAACCTGGTCAGCAGACTGAGTATAGTCTCTGTTCTCGGCGGGAGGACAGTTTAGAGTTATTGTAAATTCTATGTATCGGTGGTCTGAGAACGAGTGCTCGATCCCCACCTTCCACGCTTCTAGCTGGTTAAGTAGGGGATTTCCCTCCTATTTCTAGTGATGAAAGTTGGGTCACTACCTTTGTTGCAGATGAATAGAATTGATTGAGAAAGATAGTCGTAGAGTAACTCACCCCTTTCGTTTGTGTTTGTACTTCCCCATTGTGTGTGGTGTGAGTTAGCGTCCCCACACAGGATGAGTTCCTTAGATGAGTGTGTATGTATGAGTTGTTTTTTAGTGGGCTGGGCACCCTACGCTTCCTCCGCCATATCCTGGAGAACAGTACGCCCTGGTCGGGCTATGTCCTGAGTGCACAGTTGCTTCAGGCTCTCTGTCAGCTCTGAGTCGGTTGACACGTAGCCATTGAGGGTGGCCTCCTCATGCTCAAATTCGTCGTCGCTCGGGGGTTCGTATGACGCACAGGCAACTAGGTTGTCTTCCGCTAGCTTATCTGTGTCGTCGTTGGTTACGACTTCCGACTTTTTGAGAGTGTCGGGCTCTTTTTTGGTATCCTTTTCTTTTTTGTTGTTTTTATTAATTGAGTTCTCCATGTTAATTCCCACGAGCTGCGGAGAAGGGAAAGGTCCACCCGTGCAGAGATCCGCTGTACCCGGGTAAGGTTGACTTCGAACAGGCCGTCGCCACTTGCCTGAGCTCACCGTTTGAGACTGAGTTTTTTGATAACTCGGGCTTCCAGCCAGATTGACTCTCGGTACGGTACGAGTGACACCTAAGTCCAGCCCGGGGTGAGATGAGTTGTGTGGGTTGGGAAGAGGTAGGTTCAAAGAGTGTGGGAAGGGGTATGTGTGAGCTATTTGTCGGAGGCAGCAGCACAAGCGCGACGTCGGTACTGTTACGGCGCAGATACCCGCTGACTGTCCGGGGCTACTTCTTTACGCTTCGTGTTGGGGCTTGGCGGTAACCGGGCGGTGTCCAACTTCCACGCTTATTCGTAGCTACCCTGGAAAACCAGGGCGCTTGCTATTCGCAACCTGCGACCCGTTCGGTAGCCTTCAGCTCGGCGCCCTCCGAGCCATCCCACTAACTCTTTGGCCGAGTTTTCTAATCAAACTGTTCTTAAGAGAATAATGAGCACGCAAAAAACATAAACCTGAAATGCGTAAATTTTTTAGATTACTTATTGTTATATTCAAAGACAGATTTTAGAGAATTTTAGGAAAGTATGTAAGAAAATGTATAATTTATATTCATGCCAATATTATACAACACCTATTCTATCGTGGGAAGCAATGTTAAATATAACTGAGATATAATTAGAACTGCTCACCGACATGGATATATCGGCATTACTCATGGAGTAAAAAGGTATACTAGATTCGTCAGAAAGTATGTAACAGCTATTCTATTCTTTATAGTACAAATTTAAATTAGATTTTGTTCTTATTATCAATATCATCATTAAAGAGTTATAACCGAACCATAACAAATTTTTCGGAATCCAATAGAGGGATCGAGATATATTCGTATACATTTATATATATATTCATACAGCACCACCTAGATGGTGGCAATGAAAAGGAGACGGAGAAGAGAAAGGTCCACCCGGGCAGAGATCCGCTGTACCCGGGTAAGGTTGACTTCGAACAGGCCGTCGCCACTTGCCTGAGCTCACCGTTTGAGACTGAGTTTTTTGATAACTCGGGCTTCCAGCCAGATTGACTCTCGGCACGGTACGAGTGACACCTAAGTCCAGCCCGGGGTGAGATGAGTTGTGTGGGTTGGGAAGAGGTAGGTTCAAAGAGTGTGGGAAGGGGTATGTGTGAGCTATTTGTCGGAGGCAGCAGCACAAGCGCGACGTCGGTACTGTTACGGCGCAGATACCCGCTGACTGTCCGGGGCTACTTCTTTACGCTTCGTGTTGGGGCTTGGCGGTAACCGGGCCGTGTCCAACTTCCACGCTTATTCGTAGCTACCCTGGAAAACCAGGGCGCTTGCTATTCGCAACCTGCGACCCGTTCGGTAGCCTTCAGCTCGGCGCCCTCCGAGCCATCCCACTAACTCTTTGGCCGAGTTTTCTAATCAAACTGTTCTTAAGAGAATAATGAGCACGCAAAAAACATAAACCTGAAATGCGTAAATTTTTTAGATTACTTATTGTTATATTCAAAGACAGATTTTAGAGAATTTTAGGAAAGTATGTAAGAAAATGTATAATTTATATCCATGCCAATATTATACAACACCTATTCTATCGTGGGAAGCAATGTTAAATATAACTGAGATATAATTAGAACTGCTCACCGACATGGATATATCGGCATTACTCATGGAGTAAAAAGGTATACTAGATTCGTCAGAAAGTATGTAACAGCTATTCTATTCTTTATAGTACAAATTTAAATTAGATGTTGTTCTTATTATCAATATCATCATTAAAGAGTTATAACCGAACCATAACAAATTTTTCGGAATCCAATAGAGGGATCGAGATATATTCGTATACATTTATATATATATTCATACAGCACCACCTAGATGGTGGCAATGAAAAGGAGAAGGAGAAGGGAAAGGTCCACCCGGGCAGAGATCCGCTGTACCCGGGTAAGGTTGACTTCGAACAGGCCGTCGCCACTTGCCTGAGCTCACCGTTTGAGACTGAGTTTTTTGATAACTCGGGCTTCCAGCCAGATTGACTCTCGGCACGGTACGAGTGACACCTAAGTCCAGCCCGGGGTGAGATGAGTTGTGTGGGTTGGGAAGAGGTAGGTTCAAAGAGTGTGGGAAGGGGTATGTGTGAGCTATTTGTCGGAGGCAGCAGCACAAGCGCGACGTCGGTACTGTTACGGCGCAGATACCCGCTGACTGTCCGGGGCTACTTCTTTACGCTTCGTGTTGGGGCTTGGCGGTAACCGGGCCGTGTCCAACTTCCACGCTTATTCGTAGCTACCCTGGAAAACCAGGGCGCTTGCTATTCGCAACCTGCGACCCGTTCGGTAGCCTTCAGCTCGGCGCCCTCCGAGCCATCCCACTAACTCTTTGGCCGAGTTTTCTAATCAAACTGTTCTTAAGAGAATAATGAGCACGCAAAAAACATAAACCTGAAATGCGTAAATTTTTTAGATTACTTATTGTTATATTCAAAGACAGATTTTAGAGAATTTTAGGAAAGTATGTAAGAAAATGTATAATTTATATCCATGCCAATATTATACAACACCTATTCTATCGTGGGAAGCAATGTTAAATATAACTGAGATATAATTAGAACTGCTCACCGACATGGATATATCGGCATTACTCATGGAGTAAAAAGGTATACTAGATTCGTCAGAAAGTATGTAACAGCTATTCTATTCTTTATAGTACAAATTTAAATTAGATGTTGTTCTTATTATCAATATCATCATTAAAGAGTTATAACCGAACCATAACAAATTTTTCGGAATCCAATAGAGGGATCGAGATATATTCGTATACATTTATATATATATTCATACAGCACCACCTAGATGGTGGCAATGAAAAGGAGAAGGAGAAGGGAAAGGTCCACCCGGGCAGAGATCCGCTGTACCCGGGTAAGGTTGACTTCGAACAGGCCGTCGCCACTTGCCTGAGCTCACCGTTTGAGACTGAGTTTTTTGATAACTCGGGCTTCCAGCCAGATTGACTCTCGGCACGGTACGAGTGACACCTAAGTCCAGCCCGGGGTGAGATGAGTTGTGTGGGTTGGGAAGAGGTAGGTTCAAAGAGTGTGGGAAGGGGTATGTGTGAGCTATTTGTCGGAGGCAGCAGCACAAGCGCGACGTCGGTACTGTTACGGCGCAGATACCCGCTGACTGTCCGGGGCTACTTCTTTACGCTTCGTGTTGGGGCTTGGCGGTAACCGGGCCGTGTCCAACTTCCACGCTTATTCGTAGCTACCCTGGAAAACCAGGGCGCTTGCTATTCGCAACCTGCGACCCGTTCGGTAGCCTTCAGCTCGGCGCCCTCCGAGCCATCCCACTAACTCTTTGGCCGAGTTTTCTAATCAAACTGTTCTTAAGAGAATAATGAGCACGCAAAAAACATAAACCTGAAATGCGTAAATTTTTTAGATTACTTATTGTTATATTCAAAGACAGATTTTAGAGAATTTTAGGAAAGTATGTAAGAAAATGTATAATTTATATCCATGCCAATATTATACAACACCTATTCTATCGTGGGAAGCAATGTTAAATATAACTGAGATATAATTAGAACTGCTCACCGACATGGATATATCGGCATTACTCATGGAGTAAAAAGGTATACTAGATTCGTCAGAAAGTATGTAACAGCTATTCTATTCTTTATAGTACAAATTTAAATTAGATGTTGTTCTTATTATCAATATCATCATTAAAGAGTTATAACCGAACCATAACAAATTTTTCGGAATCCAATAGAGGGATCGAGATATATTCGTATACATTTATATATATATTCATACAGCACCACCTAGATGGTGGCAATGAAAATTCGTAAGCATCCGATTTTTTTTTTAGCACCACCTAGATTTTATCGAATGTTTATATTTATGTAAACTAGTATTGCAACTCACACTGCTAACTGCAGTGCCCAGTTTTAAGGAGGTGAACAGTTGCATTCATCAGAGAGGAACTACTGCCCGCACCCAAAATAAACAGTTGACAGCTTCCCGATCAAACCCTGAAGTCTTCCTTTTGACTGCAGCCAGATCCCCACCAGACAAAAACGGGACATTCGCAAGAGCTTTAAAATCAGTGCTGCCTATTCCTGTCTTAAAAAGTTAATCTTTGCAATCAGCAAATTAAGAACCGAACACGGCTAAGGGGCATCAATCCCCAGAGTAGCCAAAAAGGAACTTTAAAGCTATGATTACGGACTTTATGTCGTTAACGCGCACAACTATGCAAGTTTTATTGCGAAACCAAAATCTACTGATTCAAATGCTGGTTTCACAACAATTCAAATAATAACTTCCCTACGGTTATCTAGGCTAACGGCGTTTCACAGCATAAACTTGAGTTAGATCAATTCCTACTCGACAATCATATCGACGTATGCTCCTTTCAGAAACACACCTTACAAACAAATAAAATTTTAAACTACGAGGATATTCATTTTACGGAACTAATCATACGGATGGTAAAGCACATGGTGTGGTTGGAACTCGAATCAGAAGCCGTATAAGGTACCACTATCATAACAAATTTGCTAAAAACTACCTACAGGCCACATCTATAAATATACAACAATACAATATATACAATACTGGCAGCCAACTTACCCTAGACGCCCCCCCTCGCTTCTCCATAGCTGAAGATGAGTTTATGCACTTTTTCGAATTACTAGGAGACTACTTTATAGCAGCAGGAAACTACAATGCCAAGCACACACACTGGGGGTTTCGTCTCGTGACTCCAAAAGGAAAGCAGCTCTATAATGGAATTATAAAGGCAAAGAGCAAGCTCGACTATGTTTCTTCTGGCAAACCAACATACTGGCCGGTAGACCCAAAGAAACTACCCGATTTAATAAAGTTTGCGACTACCAAAAACATTCCAAAAAAACTTATAAGCCGAATGCCTTTCATCTGATCACTCGACTGTCCTGTTTATTCCACTCCGGCATCCAAGAACTTTGGAAAAATCGTTGAAATTGAGTTCACAGAAAACCAATTGAGTTAAGTCCAGGAAATATATTAGCTCACACATCTAGCTAAGTCCTTATCTCAACGATGAAGCCAACGTAGACAGCATTGTTAATACACTGGAGTCTGTACTCGTCTGTGCCTCTCGAGTTTCAATAACTCAAACTACAAATATATAACGCAACCGAAAAAAGACAAATCTACAAATCGAACAGCTCGACCTCGAACAGCGACGCTTACGTCGAGAGTGGCAATTCCATAGATCGCCCTCCGCTAGGCAAAGCTTAAGACGTGCCTCACGTCAACTTACTAAAGCTTTACAGCAAGAAGAGGCAATTCCCAGCGCTGCTTCATAGAGCAATTGTTAACATCTAGTATAAGCCACTCACAATGGAGAGCTCCCCCAACTCTAAGTTCACCGACAGAAACTGTGATGCCTATTAGAAATCCCACAGGCGGCTGGGCGATGCAGACAGAGCCTGGACGTTTGCCAACCACCTTAAAAATGTCTTTCAACCAAATCCTGCCACAAGTGCTTTCACTTCTTCGACTTTACCATATGAGCCTCAGCTTCAACATGAGCCAATTGAGTTTCGCCAAGCCCTTCAATGCTATCGCAAAACTTGGCCACTTTCTAGTGAGATGAATAGTCAATTGTAATAATGATAGCAAAGCCGGGAAAAGACCACACAATCAACACGTCGTATAGACTTATAAGCCTACTTTCATGCTTATCTAAACTCTTTAAAAAGGCGTATTGACTGGGATAAACACATACATAAGAATCCAGGAAGGAATCCCGTCACAACAATTTGGGTTTCGTGAAATGCACGGAACAACTGAGCAGGTCAACCGGATAACATCAGAAATTCGGAACGCGTTCGAAAAACGAGAGTTCTGTATTGCCATATTTTTCGATGCCTCTCATTTGATAGAGTTTGGCTAGAAGGTCTAATGTACAAGATCAAGACATTGCTCCCCTACAACACCCACAAGCTTTAAGAGTCACCTCTACTACAGAAAATTGGCTGTGAGTTGCAACACTGCTATAATTGACGATTTCACTATTGGAGCTGAAGCTCCTCAAGGTAGCGTGCTTGGGGCAACATTGTATGTCTTCTACACATCAGACATCCCGAAAATCACACGACTAACATTATCTACGGTTGCTGATGATACAGCTATTCTTAACCGCTCAAAATGCCCGAAGAAAGCAACTGAGCAGCTAGCTCTTCATCTGGTCGATGACGAAAAATGGCTATCAGATTGGCGAATTAAAATTAACGAACCAAAATGCAAGCACGTTACCTTCACCTTGACAAGGCAAAGCTTCCCGCCGCTCACGTTAAACAACACTCTACTCCCGCAAGCCAAAGGAGTGACGTATCTAGGAGTACACCTTGACAGAAGACTCACATAGCGCCGGCACATTAATGCCAGAAGAACACACCTCAAGGTAAAAGCCAGCAGCCTTCATTGCCTTATCAACGCTCGGTCTGCCCTTAGTCTTGAAATTAAAACCATTATGAATGTACGACTCCCAGTTGTGGGGGAATGCCAGCAATAGCAATTTTGACATAGTCCAGTGAGCTTAGTCGAAGATCTTGGGAACAATCACCAGGGCACCGTGGTACGTTCGCAACGAAAACATACAACGTGACTTAAACATTCCACCAGTCAAAGAAGTGATCGCAGAAAAGAAGGAAAAGTACTTTAGCAAGCTATCTTTGCACCCTAACCACCTGCGAAAGGTCTAACAAGGTTGAGCAACCAATCACGTCTCCTTCGCAATGACATACCCACCCAGCGACCAACTTAACGGACGCGCAACCTGAACTCAGTCTTAGTATACTGTTAGTTAAACTTTAAATTTATTGTTAATCTCAAAATTAAGAGAAGATTCAATAAATGAAAGCAATGTTACTAAAAAAAACGAGAACCTCGACTGTAAGATACCCGTCATTCAGCTAAAGTGACCAAAGGGAAATAGAGATATGAAAGCACCATAGCGATATTTAAATGCGCCACCTACCCCCGATCTCAATATGTGGTTATGTGGGCGGTAGACGGATTTAAGCGTTATGGGAGTAAGAGTGGGCGTGGCCAACTTTTTAGATCAATCGATAGGTATTGACGAAAATAACACATTTCTGTTAAAATTTTTTATCTAGCATGAAAATTGTGCGCGCCGCAGGCTTGGGCGGTTTGTGGGCGTTAAAGTGGGCGTGGCATATTCGCTTAACAAAATTGCGCTGCGTACAAGGCTTCGGAATCTGATTCTGAAATACAAATTCTCTATCTTTGATAGTTTACGAGATATCCGCGTTCATATCTACGCTTTTTAAAGTTTGTGCGCTATTTGTGGGCGTGGCAAGGTATTGATGAGAACTATACATTTAAGCTTAAATTTGTATCCAGCACCAAAACTGTTGGAGCCACAGTTTTGGGCGGTTTGTGGGCGTAAGAGTGGGCGTGGCACCCTGGTGAAACAAACTTGCGCAGCGCAAGAAGCTCAGGAATCCGGAATCTGCGCGGTTATTTCTGCCTGTTACCAACTTTCCGAAGTACCTAGAATACCCTTTTACTCTACGAGTAACGGGTATAATTATATTTATTTATTTCCCCTCTAATTAACCCATACATATTTATATCGAGATTCAACAATATATATATAATCTAAAGGCACAAATGCGTACGTTTAAAAAAGTGGGCAATAATATATGAATTTTAATCGAACGTTGATAACGGAATTTGATAGGTCGACACTAAAAAATCAAAAATCGGATACATTCTATTATACCAACAATTAAAATTATATAACAAAATGGACTTAAATTAGCAAACTTAAAAATTTCAAATAAAAACAAGGAAGAACGCTATAGACGAGTGCCTCGACTATCAGATACCCGTTACTCAGCTAATGGGACCAAAGGGAAATGGAGATATGCAAGCAGCCACAGGTTTGGTCGCTTTGTGGTCGTTAGAGTGGGCGTGTCAAACTTGTTTTTGGATCAATCGATAGGTATTGACGAGACCAACACATGTCAGTTAAAATTGTATTACAATTACAACAGGCAGAAGGAAGCGTTTCCGACCCCATAAAGTATATATATTCTTGATCAGGATCACTAGCCGAGTTGATCTAGCCATGTCCGTCTGTCCGTCCGTCCGGATGAACGCTGAGATCTCGGAAACTATAGGAGCTAGGCTATTGAGATTTGGCATGCAGATTCCTGAGCTTCTTACGCAGCGCAAGTTTGTTTCAGCATCGTACCACGCCCACTTTAACGCCCACAAGCCGCCCAAAACTGTGGCTCCTACAGTTTTGATGCTAGAATAAAAAATATCTGAAATGTATTGTTCTCATCAATACCTATCGATTGACCCTAAAGAAAATTGGCCAAGCCCACTCTAACGCCCATAACGCTTAAATCTGTCTACCGCCGGGAGGTGGCGCATTTTAATCTCGCTTTGCTGCTTGCATATCACCATTTCCTTATGGTCCCTTAAGCTGAGTAACGGGTATCTGATAGTCGAGGTACAGACAGGTTACTAGATAAATGCAATGTTTAAGTCATGATGAATTTTATCAATGCGAACGTACCACGGTGCCCCGGTCATTGTTCTCAAGATCTTCGATTGAGCTCGCTGGACTATGTCAATATTGCTATTGCTGGCATTCCCCCATACCTGGGAGCCTCACATCCATAAAGAATTCAGTACACAGTTATATAGCAGGATTTTATATTTAAGGACGCTCGGGGAGACCAAGCGTGGATAAGCCAATGAAGGCGACTGGCTTTAAGCCTCAGATGTGTTCTTCTGGCCTTAATGTGCCGGCGCCATATGAGTCTTCTGTCGAGGAGTACTCCTAGATACGTCACTTCTTTTGCTTGCGGGAGTAGATTGTTGTTAAACGTGAGCGGCGGACAGCTTTGTCTGTTCAAGGTGAACGTAACGTGCTAGCCGTTTTCGACATCAACCAGATGAAGAGCTATCTGCGCATTTGCTTGCATCGGGCATTTTGAGCGGTTAAGAATAGCTGTATCATCAGCAAACGTAGATGTTGTAGGTCCTGTGCTTGTCGAGATGTCTGCTGTGTAAAGGACATATAATGTTGGCCCAAACACGCTACCTTGAGGAGTTCCAGCTCCAATAGGGAAATCGTCAATTATAGCAGTGTTGCAACTCTCAGCAAATTTTATGTCGTAGAGGTAAGACTCTAAAAGGTTGCCAGTATTCAGTTGAATATTTATAGATGTGGCCTGTAGGTAGTTTTTAGCAAATTTGGTATGAGAGGAACCACTATTATACGGCTTTTGATTAGAATTCCAGTCCTACCATGTGCTTAACCATCTGGATGATTAGTTCCGTAGAATGAATAGCCTCGTAGTTTAAAATTGTATTTGTTTGTAAGGTGTGTTTCTAAAAGGAGCATTACGTCGATATGATTGTCGAGTAGGAATTGAGCTAACTCAAGTTTATGCGTTCCACTTAGATAACCGTAGGGAAATTATTATTTGGATTGTTGTGAAACCAGCATTTTAATCAGTAGCATAAGTAGCATCAGTGCGCATAAACGACATAAACTCCGTAATCATAGCTTTAAAGTTGTTTTTTGGCTACTCTGGCGATTGATGCTCCTGAGCCATGTTCGGTTCTTGATTTGCTGATTGCAAGGATAAACTTTTTGAGACAGGAATATGCAGCCCTGATTTTAAAGCTCTTGCGAATGTCCCGTTTTTGTCTGAGTTTATGGGTCCTAGTGGGGATCTGGCTG
Organism: Drosophila suzukii; assembly: GCF_043229965.1. Lineage (NCBI taxonomy): Eukaryota > Metazoa > Arthropoda > Insecta > Diptera > Drosophilidae > Drosophila > Drosophila suzukii. Next base: position 2,482,051 of record NW_027255896.1, on the reverse strand, counting down.
CAGTCAAGAAGAAGAAGACTTGAGGGTTTGATCGGGAAGCTGTCAACTGTTTATTTTGAGTGCGGGCAGTAGTTCCTCTCTGATGAATGCGACTGTTCAGCTCCTTAAAACTAAGCAACCTCTGTAGTTAGCAGTGTGATTGCCACCGAAGTTGCTGCACTTTTTCGAGTTGCAGTCATCTGTGCGGAGTCATGAAGCTCTCCACAAGCTACACACGCCGGACGCAGTTTACAGTATGAGCTTGTATGGCCATATTCTTGGCAGTTCGCACTTTGTACCGGGCCATTGCGTTCGCGCGGTTTCTAAACTGAAGATTGTATATAGGGTGCACTTCGTATTTTCTTAGGGTCTTATTTTCTGATGCGATCTCTACCTTAACGAGTGTCTGCGGCTTTCCATCCCTGTTAAGGATATTGAAGACTGTCTTAGCGCTAAATCACTTCTCTTGCGTCGGACTGTATGCCCTTAAGTATGACTTGCAGGCCATTGCTGCTTTCTAGCTGATACGTGTAAAAGTTATTTTTATTCTCGGTAAGATATTTGATAATACTCTGTAATTATCTTCAGAATTCATTTGAACTTTTGTTTATTGAATGTTGCCCTTTACAAGGGGTATTTATGGAAGTTATCCTTTACATTAAGCTCAATGATTTTGTTGACAAGAACATTGGAACTTTATTCTCGAACATAAACAGGCGAATACATGGCTTCCTTTAATCGAGGGTAAGTTATTTTGAGTTTATGTTCAAGCGAATCTCCCCTTGTGTTCCAAAAGTTATGTTTCAAACTTGAATCAGCTGGTGAATCTCCCGTCACGTGTAAGCTGTCACGCGTGACGCATGCCTTACTCTCCATATAGACAATTGTATGAGATGTTCGCTATTTCACTCGTGATAGCTATAAGAAAATTTGTTGTATGACTTTAAAAAAAAACAAGGAAGAACGCTATAGTCGAGTACCTCGACTATCAGATACCCGTTACTCAGCTAAAGGGACCAAAGGGAAATGGAGATATGCAAGCAGCAAAGCGAGATTAAAATGCGCCACCTACCGGCGGTAGACAGACTTAAGCGTTATGGGCGTTAGAGTGGGCGTTGCAAATTTTTTTTTGGATCAATCGATAGGTATTGACGAGACCAATACATTTCAGTTAAAATTTTTTATCTGGCATGAATACTGTGGGCGTCACAGGTGTGGGCGGTTTGTGGGCGTTAGAGTGGGCGTGGCAAACTTTTTTTTGGGTCAATCGATAGGTATGGATGAGAACAATACACTTCAGTTAAAATTTTTATTCTAGCATCAAAACTGTAGGAGCCACAGTTTTGGGCGGCTTGTGGGCGTAAGAGTGGGCGTGGCACATTGCTGAAACAAACTTGCGCTGCGTAAGAAGCTCAGGAATCTGCATGCCAAATCTCAATAGCCTAGCTCCCATAGAGATCTCAGCGTTCATCCGGACGGACAGACAGACGGACAGACGGACATGGCTAGATCGACTCGGCTAGTGATCCTGATCAAGAATATATATACTTTATGGGGTCGGAAACGCTTCCTTCTGCCTGTTACATACTTTCCGACGAATCTAGTACACCCTTTTACTCTACGAGTAACGGGTATAATTATTAAAAATTTCATTTCCCAAAAATTTTATTTAATCCTTTTTGTAATATATATTTTATACATATTTATATTAAATTTATATATATTTTTTGTTGTTGTATGTTTGTTTCTGTTTGTTTTTTAGGTTAATTGGTAAAACCCATAAAGCACCTAGTTGGGGATTAGCCCCAATGAATTTGTAAACACATCATGTAAATAAGTATAATTTCGAATCTCGCGCTATCATAGCTGGTAAGCTACAAATGTTATTGTAGTCAGCTGCTTCAAGGCGCTGTCAACTTATATAAATTGTACTTGTAAAAATACGCACACGACTCTTTAAGTTAGAGAGTGAAAAAAGCCGGCAGCATATATCATAAAAATGCTTTTGATCATACATTTACTGGCGCCCAGCGTGGGGCTATGATTAACTAATTAATTTATTAATTGTCAATTGTAGGAGCGCACGTCTATACATATGTGTGTTCACATACACCACATATAATTGGAGCACGTGTTTGATCAAAAATAGCGGCTGTCCTCGCTAAATACATACAGCACATTTGCAATCGTCGTCGGAGTGTGCAGCTTGCGCCACTCATTCCAACCATCGTAAAAAACGTCGAAGGCATCCTAGCTGAGCCGTTCATATTATTGTGTTATACTCCATCGTTAATGTCGCCGCCGTCCCAACGCCATCCCAACGGAACCAGCTAAGGCTACGGCATCATCTGCCACAAGCCTTCAACAGCGTCTAATCGTCTCAAGGAACTCGTCTCGAAGAGTTACGCCACGCGCGTTCAACCTAATCCCAACGTCGCTTCTACACATTCGTCCAGCTAAATCTACATTCTACATTAGATCTACACAAGCTCGCAAGTCTGTATACACATCTACAACTTTACTTTTGCAAGACATTTGAAAAATTATTTAGTGAACCTTCACTATTGCCCAATTAGTGAATCTTTATTTCCATCCTCAATAAACATTTTGCCAACCATCGACTACATCTATCTTTCAATATGTCTGATATAGAACAATTAAAAACAAAGCGTTCCAATACTTGTAGGAGTATGTGAGGAGTTGAATAACTCCCCACAAATAGAAGCAGCAGCAGATGGCCGGCCGCTTACCAGATACGCGGCGAATTCGCGTAGTAACGGCGCGGCGAGGAGAGTTTGGAGACTTGGATGGAGAACGAGAGACTTTGGAGACCAAGGATGTAGAGCGAGAGAGTTCGGAGACCAAGGATGGAGATCGAGAGAGTTTGGAGACCATGGAAGGAGAGCGAGAAAGTTTGGAGACCAAGCATGGAGATCGAGAGAGAATAGAGACTTCGCGGGCAAGGCAAGAGTGCCGTGTGCAAAAACAGGATAACGGAACTACACCGGACTTTGGACTCTCCCGTGAACCGTGGACCGGGAGAGGAAGTGCCACATCTTGCAGTGGAGCGGCACACAGGCGTGCCACAAGCATCACGAGAATCAGCGGGATGGCAGCAGTGGGCGGAGCATCGATTGGAAGCGGTACGTGAAGGACAAGTGGGTCAACCAGGAGTCACGGACTTTGGACCCGGGGTGGAAAGATCCAGCGGACCGTGCGTAAAAGGGAAATAACGGTTCCCGAAGGCCCTATATAAGGCCGCAGAGCGCTGGCAACTGGATCAGTCGATCACGAGGAGTCAAACCTTAAAGATCAGTTAAAGTACCAAGTAAACAGTCAGTCAAGCAAGTAATCTACGAGGGAGCTACAACCAAACGAGTCGTCGGAAGCAGCGCCGTGGGAAGCACACAAGGAGCAAGATCGCCACGTCGAGACGTTCGGGATTGGGATATCAGGAATCTCCGAATTGAGACACAAGTGGCTGAGTTCTGGAAGGCATCACGCGGCTAAGTCAAGGCGTTTGTTTTCCACCTTTGTCACGACCACACCCTGGCGAGTCACCCGGCGGGTCTGTCAGAGACAAGCAAAAGTGTCCTACGACGAAGAACCGTCAGCTTGGGGAGGAAAGTTGTCTGCGACCCAGCGTACCTTGCCCGACCAAGCAGGACCTGGCGTGACTGACGAGCGGTAGATCGATTTGCGAAGTTCCCGAACAGCAACCGCCCAACTCCCCGAGTGCCAGAACGACGAGATACTGGTCAGAAGACAGCACAGAGGACATCGACAGCGACGCCAGAAGGCGTCCCGAAGCCCAGGATCCAGTGGAAGCCGAGTCAACGCGTCCAGGAGCCAGAAAGAGGAGCGCTAGCAGCCGGCGGAACCAGAGTCAGGAGATACCGAAGCCAACCCAGCCACACACCCGCTGTACTAATACCACGAGAATAAATCCCACTCTTACCATTTGAATCCTTTGTTTTCTCACTGATCTACGGGCAATCACGTCATATAAATTTGGTGTGGCGAACACACAGTCTTCTGAGCTAGCCGCACGAAACTCGTAGCGAGCAGACACAAAAGAAATCAGTTCGTTACATCTGGCGCCCAACGTGGGACTCGAACCCACGACCCTGAGATTAAGAGTCTCATGCTCTACCGACTGAGCTAGCTGTACATCTGGCGCCCAACGTGATTGTCCCAACAGTGAGAACAGCACAATAAAAATGGGAAAGAAGTGGATTTACCGCCTCAAGAAGGAGGACTTCGCCCATGTCGGACAGAGGCTTAATGTAGCCCTGGAGGGCAGGCTAGAAGACATGAGGAAAGCACTGTCGGAATACTACTCAGAAACAGAGAACGACCCACAACTTGTCGACATCTGGGCCGAGCTGGAAGCAACATACCACGACAGAGCCGGCCCAAGCATTACGTTAACAAACGCTGAAGGGGACAACCTGGTGGCAAGCCTGAGCTTTGACCACATGCAAAAAGAGGCCCACTGGAGAGAGTAAAGCCAGGATAAGAAAACAACAGCGCTGACCCCGAGACCAAGCCAGTCGGACTATGTAAAGGTCGCTAAACAGGTCCGCGAACGGTCGTTCAGGTTCGACGGGGCGGAAAAACCATTTGAGTTCCTGGAGCAGGTAGAATGGTCCGCCAACACGTACGGCTTGGACCTTAATATGATCCCTCGAGCGATGCCGGAGTTGCTTAAAGGAAGTACGTTGAAATGGTTTATCGCCAACAACAAGCAATGGAGAACGTGGGCAGAGTTGATAGAAAGCTTCCACACCTATTTTCTGCCAAGAGATTTCTTCACCAGGCTAGCGGACCAGGTCCGCCAACGGAAGCAAGGATTCAGCGAGTCGTTCAAGGACTACATGATCGACATGCAGACGATGGTGAGGCCACTTAACTACTTTACGAAAGAAACGTTAAGGGTCACTAATGAGAACTGCACATCAAGCCTACGGATTTTCTTAAGAACATACAAAGTGTCGGATCTGGATACGCTAATGATCCTAGCCGATGAGTACGAAGAACTTGAAAAGGAACGGGAAGTTTTCGCACAGGAGAACAAGTTCTAAAAGACCAAGTCGGCGTCACCAACGCAGGTGACATGCAGAAGATGCGAGGAGACAGATAACCAGGACACACGAGGAAATGACCAATGGTCACCAACACACCAAGACAGACGGCAGCAGGCAACAGACGCACCACGCGGAGGCCATTGGACACCACCCCCACAGCAACAGAGACAGTCAAACAATACCGTGTGGAGGCCGCCAAGCAACACACAGAGGCCGCAAGATGCCACCCATATCACAGACCCGCAGGAGGCCTGTCGAAAATGCGGTGGGAACGGACACTGGGCTAGAGGATGTCGAAACCAGCGGCTGTTATTTTGCTGGATATGCGGCAAGGTGGGTGTCAGGAGCGTCGATTGCTGCCAACGATCGGGACCATGCCAACTCTCCAAACTAACGGGCAAGCTAATAGAGGAGGAGCAGCAGTTGTCCACAGCTGTGATGATTGGTGGGAACAGCTACAAAGCCACAATCGACACCGGAGCTTCGTTAGCGAAGAATTGGCGGACAATATTGCTGCTCTAGGAAGGATTACAAAGACGAGACGGCAAGTTAGGTTGGCAGATGGAAGGTGCGGCGGAATTGATGGGCAGCTCGAGTTGGAGGTCAAATTCGACAACAAACAAGTGACCATGATCCTGTTGATTTTACCCGGAGTAGTGGATCCATTAGTGTTGGGATGGAACTTCCTAAAACAAGTCGGAACCGAGATAAGGTGTGCTGGACACGGGATAATAATACCAGCCGGGAACCGACACAATGGAGGAGAAGCTATCAGTAGCAGTCGTTCAACAAGTAAACGAGTTGGACGATACTACAGCGTTCCTTGAAGCAGAGCTGGCAGACTTCAGCACAATGACGGGAACATCGAATATGGCAGAACACCAGATCAAAATGAAGGATGACAAGCCAATCAAGCAGAGATACTACCCCAAGAACCCGAAAATTCAAGGGGAAATCAACGCAAAGGTGGTCGAGCTTCTCCAAATGGGGTTCATAGAGCATTCAAAAGGCCCATACAGATCCCCCATCGTGATGGTGAAAAAGAAGACAGGCAAGTGGAGACTGTGTTTCGACTTCAGGCAAATCAACGCGAAGTCAGTGAATGATGGCTACCCAATGCCCCGCATAAACTACATCCTAGATCAACTAAGGGAAGCGCGGTACATCAGCAGTTTGGACCTGAAGGATGGATACTGGCAGATCCCACTGGAAGAGAGTAGCAGGCAATATACGGCGTTCACGGTACCAGACAAAGGTCTGTTTCAGTGGAGGGTAATGCCGATCGGACTTCACTCGGCGACGGCAACGTTTCAGCGAGTTTTGGACCAAGTAATTTGCCCCGAGATGTCACCTCACGCATTCGCTTACCGGGATGACATAATAGTGATCGGTCGCACGCTGGAAGAACACAAAAGAAACCTGAGAGAAGTGTTCCGGCGTCTAAAGGAGGCAAACCTGAGGCTGAATCCAGAAAAATTCCAATTCTTTAAGAAGGAACTGCTGTACCTGGGACATCGAGTGACAAGCGAGGGAATAGGAACAGATCCAGCAAAAGTAGCCGCCATCGCCGAACTGGAACCGCCATCGACCGTCAAAGAACTCCGGCAATACCTAGGGGTAGCGTCGTGGTACCGCCGGTTTGTACCAGAATTTTCCAGAATCGTCAAACCCCTGAGTGACCTGCTGCGCAAAGGCAGTAAGTGGGAGTGGACACCAGAGCACCAGATGGCGTTTGAGGAAGTAAAGGCAAGACTCGTGGCAGATTCAGTGCTAGCATGCCCGGACTTCAGTAGCACTTTCATCCTGCAAACAGACGCCAGCGACTACGGCATCGGAGCAATACTGACCCAGGACACCGAAAAGGGCGAAAGAGTAATCTCCTATTCGAGCCGAACACTGAACGGCGCGGAGAAGAACTATTCAACAATGGAGAAGGAGTGCTTGGCGATCGTCTGGGCGATCCGGAAGCTCAGGCCATATCTGGAAGGTTACCACTTTAAGGTAGTAACCGACCACATGGCCCTGAAGTGGCTCAACAGCAGCGAAAGCCCTTCAGGAAGGACCGCCAGATGGGCCCTGGAGCTACAACAGTACGACTTTGAGATAGCGTACAGAAAGGGTCAGCTAAACGTGGTGGCCGACGCACTATCAAAACAACCACTACCAGAGACGCTACGAGAAGTAAAAGCGGCGTCGGCAACAATAACTTCAGGAGGGTGCAGCTGGATCAAGGACATGGGCGAAAAGATAAGGACGCAACCGCAGAAGTACCCGGACTATGTTATGGATGGTGAGACACTGTACAGAAACTTACCTCACCGAGCAGGCAGTGAAGACGTCGCGTCATGGAAGATGTGCGTCCCAAAGTCGCTACGAGAAACAGTGTTGAGGGAAAACCACGACGCACCGTCTGCGGGGCACGTAGGAAGCCGGAGGACAATTGCACGGTTGGCAACCCGATACTACTGGCCAGGCATGCATAGAGACGCCCGAGCCCACGTAAGAAAATGCGAGATTTGCATGCGGTTTAAGCCCAATCAGATGCAGGCGGACGGGAAGATGTTGACCCAAGTGCCGGAGGAACCATGGGCCAAGGTATGTGCAGACTTTGTTGGACCCCTACCAAGATCTAAGCACGGGAACCAAATGCTGCTGGTCATGATAGACAGGTTTTCAAAATGGACGGAACTGGTGCCCCTGCGCAGTGCGACAGCAGAGTCGTTCAAGAAGGCGTTTAGGGAGCGCATAATCGCAAGGTACGGGGTCCCGAAGGTGGTCATAACGGACAATGGAGTACAGTTTGCAGGCCGCATCTTTAAAAATTTCCTGGCTGAGATGGGTATCAGCCAACAATTCACCGCGCCATACACACCACAAGAGAATCCGACCGAACGAGCAAACAGAACGGTGTAGTATGCATGTATCATTGTAGCGAGTACCCACTGTACCGACACCAACATTGTGTTACAGTGTACTTAAATAAATACAAAACTGTCGGCCGTTAAACTCGTGCGGCCAGCCAAAATAAGAATGCGACTCAGAGCCCAACTTATGGGAAGTGCTAGTGTCAGCATATTCCCATGGCCTGAGTACAGACACATACAATAAATGCAAATACAACTTCTCTCGCGCTCTCGCGGCTATCAGCCAAATACATTTGTGAGCATATACTTTTATATATACGTGACGGCCGCTGCCAATGTTTGCAGGCAGCGCAGCCGCAAATAGCTAGATGTAAGTCACTCGAATTATGACCATCAATCAATAAAGAACAAGCTTGGCCGTTAGCCACTATAACCAAATCTTTTTCTTTATTCTGAGCATAATAACACACATCAATAAATTGGATATAATTAATACATGGCGACCGTGACAGTGATGTCGCAGCCGAAGCAAACAAAGTTTTAAATTGAAGTGCAATTAAAGTGCAACACAAACCGAATTGTGTACACCCAACAAAAATAAGTGCACCAACAAAAAAAATTTTGAAGAAAATGGTTATATAAAGACGTACAACAAACAAATGTTATTGAAATGATGCAAATGCTGAGGAAAAGCTATTAAAGAAATAATCTACGTTACTGTCTGTGCGAGGACCAGCACCGGCGCCGCCTAAACCCATAGGCCAGGGACGACCATAAGAGGATAAAAAAGTGTGGGAGGCATGGCAATTCCTCCTACACCTAAGTTGGAAAAGTAATGAACATAAACGACGACGTTGGACTGGACCAAGCTGCTCCTGTCGAGCAAAGGGATGCACCGAGTCTAAAAGAAGCTCTAGAGGTGTATCCCAACGATGGACCACGCCCCCTCACAATAGCTGAGTACAGGGCACGCCAGCAGAAGAAGGACAAACCAAAGAAGAAGAGGAGGGGCAGGAGAAATAAACTCTTGCGCCAACGAAGGTTGGCTAAGGATCTAATAAAGACGGCAGCGACATCTGAAGAAGCACAACTACACAAGGCCGAACTAACAAAGATTGAGGACAAACTTCGTACTGGTGCGAAGTAACGTAGCCAGGCTGCATTAATTGCCAATGAACTCAGGCTTTAAATATTAAAATCTTTAATATATATTAAAATCTCACACTCAAGCCGATGCGTGAAAACGCTGCTTGAAAACTACTTACCCCTTGTTAGGCTTTGTACTAAAATCATATGGCAGATAGTTTAATTATATAGAGCGACAAATTGTAAATCTGCCATGTGAAAAATTACTATCCAAAACATTTCCTTTTCTTTCCAAATTTTTCATTATGAATAACAGTTTATCTAAAACAAAAGATTCGCCATACATACTTGGCATAAAATATAGAGTTTTGGAAAACATTCCCAAAATGGGTTTTGTAGACACAAAAGTTGTCGATTCAACGGCGAACGTCGTTAATAAAGTAGAATCTAAAAATATTGATTAAGAAACAATAACCATACTATTAATAATAATTTTAATTATAATGTCAGCAAGTGTTTTTCTAAAAATTTATAAATTACACAATAGGTGTTTGAAGAAAAGATTCCAGAGTCGAGCAAACGACCTGGATAAAATTTAAAAAAAAAAGAGATACAAAATAAAACTTGCCAGTTATAATTCAAGAATTATTGAAAGCAAAAAATAAAAATTTACTTCGAAAAAGGTAAAAAAAAATTTTTTTTTAATCTCAAAAAAAAAAAAATTTTACAATTTCTTCTATTATGGCCACAAGTATAGGTAGATAAACAAAACAAACAGAAAGAATGCAGAGGCAGTTTTCAATACCTATATGAGGGATCAACATTTCAGTGAAAGAATTATCACACTGGTCTCAACGACCCCAATTACTATCTATGAGTTAGAAAATTTATATATGTAACATATAATCTAGAAAGCTCACCATTCATACATTGCTCTAATAAACAAAAAGCGATGGTATTAAGGACCATCCCGGGTGTCCACGTGAGAACAATTGTAAGCGAAAATGACATATTAGGTAGTGCTAGAATTTCAGTGGTATACAAGAATAATTCATATCCATATTATAATGCATTCCATTAGTGTGAATTATATAAGGATCTAAATAAATTAAAAAGCTATTTCGATAAATCATATAAATCGTTAACGGAAAATAGATCAATACAACAAGCCACTATAAATAAACATGCAGAAATATTAGTAACTCGCTTCAACAATGCGCGTATACTAATACATGAACAAAGAGATCGACTAGATAACAATAGCTGGTCTGAAGTATCAAAATTTCTGACCAGACTTCGATCAAACCTAATAACTATAAAAGAAAGGTATAACTTAAATATTTCAATACCGACCATTCTGAACACCCCTCTGAAAGTAGAAACTGGGGACAAATTGGAATCATCAGATCCACCAGAAGTTGACCCTGTACAGGTAGAAGAATCTGAATTTGACAGCCCAGAAGTAGAAGAGAAAGACTTAAATAACCTCACAATTCCAGCTGTACTTTTTCAATCTGAATTATCAGATCAAGAAACAATTGGTTCCGATTGCGAAATCGAACAACATCAAATAAGAACAATGACGGACGAAACTGTTGCCCAACGGGCATATATTAAGGATATAGCAAATGCTATCCCTGAATTCAACGGACCAAAAGCACATTTGAAGAAATAGCAGTTGAAGTCATAAAATCAAAAATAGTTGGCTCAACCTTGTACAAAGTTCAAAACGAATCCACTATAAACGGAATTATAAAAAAAATTACAAGACACAATTATCGGCGAAACATCCGATGTAGTCAAAGCAAAAATGCCTAAAACTACTCAAAAAGGAAAAACAGCTGAAAAATTTACAACTGAAGTTGACAACTTACGAAAGCTAGTCGAAGCTTCGTATATTGATGAAGGATTACCCGCTGAACATGCGGACAAATTCAGCACCAAGGAGGCTATAAACACAATGATCAAAAATTGTGAGCATGGCCGACTCAAAACAATCCTTGAGGCAGGCAACTTATCATCAATGAATGAGGCTGTCGCCAAATATTTACAGTGTAGTACGGAAATGACGGGTAATGCCAACGCAATACTATTTGCCAGAAAAGGACCGGCCTATAGAGGTAACAACTTCAGAGGTAACTACCGTGGTAGAGGTAGAGGAAATGGTCGTGGTAACTACCAAAATAATGGGTATTACCAATATAACAGCTACAACAGAAGTAGCGGTTAAAACCAAAATAAAGGTTTTAATCGAAAATATAATAACCAGACCAATAACTTTAAACGAGGTCGTGGAAATTATAGACAAATCAACAATAACCAAAATGCCAGCAATTACGGCAACTCACAACACAACAATAATGTCCGCTTTACCCAGCCAGTTTCGGGAAACTCGCAGACCCCTTTAGATACAATAAATTAAAAATACCAACGATATATACCATAAACCTCAATCTCAATATCTTCGTACCATTTATTAGTTCAGAAACAGGAACGCAGCTTACGTTCCTTGTGGATACGGGAGCAAATATTTCACTTTTAAAAGAAAATGCAGATACCTTTAGCAACATACAAATAAAAAATACAATAAATATTCAAGGAATAGGCGAGGGAATCATAAAATCCAAAGGACTTGCACCAGTAGAGCTCCAAACAGACAAATATATAATTCCATATAATTTTCATATAGTAAATAAAGATTTTGCGATTCCATTTAATGGAATAATAGGACTAGATTTTATAAAAGAATTAAACTGTCAAATAGATCTTAGCCCTTCAGAGGATTGGTTTATAATACGACCAAATAATATGGACATTCCTATTTATATCCCAATAACATATACTTCTGGTAATAATACAATTCTACTACCAGCCAGATCTCAAGTAGTACGAAAAATCAAAATAATGCCCGATACTGATACTATATTAATACCAAATCAGGAGATTCAACCTGGTATTTACGTTGCCAATACTATCACATCAAAACAGAATACATTTGTCCGATTACTCAACACAACCAGTACTGATCAATTGATTAGTATAACAAATTTAAAATGTGAACCAATTTCCGATTATAATGTAATTCAAAACACTTCAAGTAATAGAGAGCAAAACATCATAGAAGAACTAAAGAAAAATTTTCCAATTCAATTTAAACAACAATTAACGGAACTATGTAGAAAATATACTGACGTATTCGGTCTTGAAACCGAATCAATAACAACAAACAATTTTTACAAGCAGAAATTGAGATTGAAGGACGATGAACCGATTTATATAAAAAATTATCGAAGCCCGCACAGCCAAGTTGAGGAAATTCAAAAACAAGTAGGAAAATTAATCAAAGACAATATAGTCGAGCCATCTGTATCAGAATACAACAGCCCACTTCTACTTGTCCCCAAGAAAACCCTTCCGGGCTCAAACGAAAAGAAATGGCGACTAGTAGTTGACTATCGTCAAATCAACAAAAACTTCTGTCTGATAAATTTCCACTCCCAAGAATTGTTGACATCTTGGACCAACTAAGTAGAGCAAAGTATTTCTCATGCCTTGATTTGATGTCAGGTTTTCATCAAATTGAACTAGAAGAAAATTCAAGAAACATAACGTCGTTTTCAACGAGCAATGGCTCATATCGTTTTACGCGATAACCTTTCGGCTTAAAAATAGCCCCAAATTCATTTCAGAGAATGATGACTATTGCATTTTCTGGACTTGAAGCTTCTCAACCATTCCTCTATATGGATGATTTGATAGTCATTGGATGTTCCGAAAGACATATGCTCAAAAACCTAAAAGACATCTTTGAAATATGCAGAAAATACCACTTAAAATTACACCCACAAAAAGGTTCATTTTTTATGCATGAAGTGACCTTCCTAGGTCATAAATGCACAGACAAAGGAATCTTACCAGATGACAAGAAATATAATTTCATAAGAAACTATCCAGTCCCACATGATGCAGATAGCGCTAGACGATTTATAGCATTTTGCAATTATTATAGACGTTTCAATAAAAACTTCGCCGACTATTCACGGCACATAACTAGATTATGTAAAAAGAATGTTCCATTTGAATGGTCTTCCGAATGCCAAAAATCATTCCAATATTTAAAAGATAAGCTTATAGAAACAACTTTATTACAATATCGTGATTTCCTTAAAGAATTTTGTATAATAACGGATGCAAGTAAACAAGCATGTGGAGCGGTATTAACGCAAAACCATAACGGACTCCAACTCCCGATAGCATATGCATCACGTTCACTTACAAAAGCAATAAAGCAATAAAAGCACAACAGAACAGGAACTAGCAGCAATTCATTGGGCAATTACACACTTTCGACCATATATTTATGGCAAACATTTTACAGTTAAAACCGATCACAGACCACTAACATACTTATTTTCAATGGTCAATCCTAGTTCAAAACTCACGCGCATGCGGCTCGAATTAGAGGAATACGACTTCACAGTCGAGTATCTAAAGGGAAAAGATAACTTTGTGGCAGACGCCCTTTCTAGAATAACAATTAAGGATCTTCAAAATATTACGGCAAATATATTACAAGTCACTACAAGACAAAAAAGTAGACAAAATTCCTGCGCAGGAAAAGATAAAGTAGAATTGCCTAGGCAATCTCAAGTAAAAGCTTCTAAGCCCAACGTATATGAAGTCATTAACAATGACGAAATACGTAAAGTAGTGACCTTGCATGTAAATAATAATCTATGTTTTTTCAAACATGGTAAAAAAATTACAGCAAGATATGATGTTGGAGATTTGTATACTAATGGAAGTCTTGACTTAGGTCAGTTTTTCCAAAGGCTTGAACTGCAGGCTGGTAAACAAAAAATTACCCAACTCAAAGTGGCACCATGGGAAAATATCTTTGAAAATATTTCAATAGATAAATTTAAAAAAATGGGCAACAAAATATTAAAATGATTAAGTGTAGCGCTACTTAACCCGGTGACCCTAATAACAACTAATAATGAAAAAGAAGCAATAATGTCTACATTACATGACGACCAAACCGACGACCCTATTCAAGGAGGACATTCAGGTATAACAAAAACCTTGGCCAAGGTCAAAAGACACTACTATTGGAAAGGAATGAGAAAAGAGATAACCCAGTACATACGTAAATGTCCATAAATGCCAAATGTCAAAAACGACAAGACATACTAAAACTCATTTAACACTTACAGAAACTCCAGAAATGGTATTCGATAAGGTAATTGTGGATACGATCGGTCCACTGCCGAAATCAGATCAAGGAAATGAATATGCAGTCACCTTAATATGTGATCTGTCAAAATACCTTGTTGCCATACCAGTACCTAATAAAAATGCAATAACGGTAGCAAAGGCTATATTCGAAGAATTTGTTCTAAAGTACGGTCCAATGAAGACGTTCATTACGGACATGGGAACAGAATACAAAAATTCTTTAATCGAACACCTATGCAAAAACTTAAATATAAAACATATAACATCGACAGCACACCATCGTCAGACTGTCGGAACTGTGAAACGAAGCCACAGAACCTTTAATGAATTTATACGTACATACATCTCAACTGATAAAACGGATTGGGATGTATGGCTAAAATATTTTGTTTATTGTTTGAACACGACACCCACACATGATTATTGTCCATATGAGTTAGTGTTTGGTAGGACTTCGAATTTACCAAAACATTTTAATAGCGTAGAGAGAATATAACCTATTTATAATATAGATGATTACGCAAAAGAAACAAAGTTTAGATTAGAGCAAGCTTTCAAAAGAGCAAGATTAATATTAGAATCAAATAAAATAAAACAAAAATGTTATTATGATAAAAACTGTTTAGATTTTGAACTAAAAATTGAAGATCAAGTTTGATTAAAGAATGAAACAGGTCACAAACTAGAATACAAATATACGGGACCATATACAGTAATTGTATAGGAGATAATGATAATATAAGAATTTCAAATATTAAAAAAAAGAAGAAAAAGTTCATAAAGATAGGTTAAAAATTTTTATTTCATAAAAACTTTTATACAATTTTTACGTATGGCCATACATAGAATAAATACATAGAATAAATACATAGAATAAATACAAAGAATGCATACAAAAGAATAAATAAAAAAAAAAAAAACAAACAACAAAAACTTCACAAAAAAATATAAATATAAAAAAAAACAAGGGAGAACGGTATAGTCGAGTACCTCGACTATCAGATACCCGTTACTCAGCTAAATGGAGATATGCAAGCAGCAAAGCGAGATTAAAATGCGCCACCTACCGGCTGTATACAGATTTAAGCGTTATGGGCGTTAGAGTGGGCGTGGCAAATTTTTTTTTGGATCAATCGATAGGTATTGATTAGAACATTACATTTCAGTTAAAATTTTCTATCTAGCATCAAAACTGTAGGAGCCACAGTTTTGGTCGGTTTGTGGGCGTTAGAGTGGGCGTGGCAGTCTACTGAAACAAACTTGCGCTGCGTAGAAAGCTCAGGAATCTGCACGCCAAATCTCAATAGCCTAGCTCCCCATAGTTTCCGAGATCTCAGCGTTCATCCGGACAGACGGACAAACGGACATGGCTAGATCGACTCGGCTAGTGATCCTGATCAAGAATATATATACTTTATGGGGTCGGAAACGCTTCCTTCTGCCTGTTACATACTTTCCGACGAATCTAGTATACCCTTTTACTCTACGAGTAACGGGTATAAAAACAACATGATTTTCTGATTATAACAACATTTTTGAATAACATAATTTTCCAACTTTCTTATATTTCTTTTACGATACAAAATAATTTCTATAACTTTTGCATTTTCAAATATATAAGTACTAGAAGATAATTTCAATAACTAGAAATAATTTCATTTTTATTACTTAAAAAAAAAAAAAGTACCCACTGTACCGACACCAGCATTGTGTTACAGTGTACTTAAAGAAATACAAAACTGTCGGCCGCAAACTCGTGCGGCCAGCCAAAATAAGAATGAACATAGGGGTCTGTATGAGAATGCGTCGTCGTTCACCTTGCCCGGTTTTGGGGTAAGCACCAACCTTTGACGCTTCCAGCCTATGGGGAAGGTTCGTTGGGTGAGAAACCTGTTGTACGTCTCCGTTAATATACCCGGGTAGTTTGCCACCAATTTGTGCAGTGCAGCATTGGGAATACCATCGGGGCCAGGGGCTTTTTCGATCTTTGTTTTCCTTAGTGCAGCCAGGACTTCGGCTTCGCTGGTAAGAACAGTATCGCCTTCTCCGGTAGCTTGCCATGTAAGGGGCGGTTGGGTGGGGAACAGGGTGGACACTATTTGTTCAAGCTGTAAGTGGCCGGTAGGGATCGGCTGTCTATTGAGCTCTTACCTGTCTTACCTATGCAAACCGGCGTGTGTGTTACCTATATGGAAGGCGGATGCTGAAGTGTGATCCTTTGTTGGTATGGACGCTCGTCGGGGGCACGGGGACGCTATGTATTACAGTCTGATCGCGTCGCGACACGCGCGACTATGGGTAGCACGGTAGCCGGACCACAGGCGATATGAACTGTGTGAGGAGAGTTACCGAATGCTCGTGTAACCGGGGATCAACAGTGAGGTCACGCCGCGGGACAAGGAGGATACTGACAAACCTGTCGCTGGCACGGGGACACTAGAGAGCACAGGACGATCGCATCGCGACACAGATAGCTAGAGTAGTATGGTGCCGGACCACAGGCGATCGACGAACTGTGCTAGGGTGAGTTGACAAAAGTCTTCAGATGATAGAAGTAATACGTCTTGTGAGTGTTTAGATTTGTAACTGACTTTGTTGAGCTGTTGATCACAGCTTAAATACTATCATGACCCGGAATGATATGTTACGCCTCGTGTTGGGGTTTCACCTACATTTGTGTTGGCCTAGCTTAGCTTCTGGTTAGTTGGCTGTTTGTCTACCCTCTGAGTCTTGACCGCCTGTCCCATACTTGCAGCGTCGGCACTATATTGTGCTGCTACAGTGCGCCTGGTCGCTGTTTCGTATAAGTTGCATTGGTCGTAAGTTCTGTTCGCTGACAACTTTAAACTCCGTCGTGTTGGGGGTTGCGTGCGTTTGACCTGTGTTCGTAACCATGCTAGACCGAGTCGAGTAACCTTGGTTACGAACATTGACAACAGTCGCATCAGACGTAGCTGTCGGGGCGTTATTATCGCAGGATAATAAACCAATTACTTTCATTACACAAACAAAAAGGAACTGCTAGCCATAGTATGAGCCTTACAAAATTTGAGAAACTATTTGTACGGAGTAATTGGTATAGAAATCCAAACAGATCATCAATCTTTATATTTCACGATTTCGGATAAAAATCCCAACATAGAAATGAAAAGATGGTATTCTTTCATAGAAAGTTCTACCCCAAAAATAATATATAAACACGGTACAACAAATGTTGTAGCCGATGCATTATCTCGAATACAAATAAATAACATTACAGACAGTGATGTTGAACAGTCAAACTCAGATCAAAACACACAGCATTCAGCTAAATGTAGTTTGGAAAATGTAATACAAGAGACCCGTAAGCCGTTAAATCAGTTTATCTAGTTTTACTTGATGTATTTTGTATATTTGTATTTTGACCTGTATTTTTAATTGTCTATTGTTACATTGTCTTTTTCTTTGTTCGCGATTTTTTTTACTCGCCCAAAACGGTGAAGGGCTCCGCGCGTAATAAGCATGGCTTGGTATCGTAGGGCCACTTGTTTGTACTGACCATAGTGCATCAACATCCAAGATAAACAACAACTGGTGTTAACAACGGGGAGGTTTACAATACATGAGTCACTGGAAGTTTTTGGCAGGACACGACACTTAATTGAATATGACACACCAAAAAATGTAATAGTCATATTAAAAGAGTATATTCCACCTAACATTACGGTAGGAATTCATTGTACATTAGAGGACTTATATCACATTCAATACCCTTAAAAAATAATTTCACTAACCAATTTCTTTTTACGAGAATCTTTCTTCAAGACATGACAACGATGAATTTAAAGCCATAATAATAGAAAAAAAACACAGTCGAGCTCATAGGGGGCTAGATGAAAATTACAAACAAATCAGTATATTACACCAGTTTACAAAAAAAAATCGACGAAATACGCCTTCAACGTAACCTTTGTTTTCCGGCAAGGTACATCTCCCCGATTAAGAAAAGGGCACTTAAAATTTTTTCCAATTCTTTTTAAAGGGTAAAAAAAGTTTTTCGCCCTTTTTTATTTTCTAACTCGAGTTCTGATAAATCGAATTCGGTCATCAAACACTCATTTTACAGGTAATAGAATGGCCTTTATCTTTTTTATACACATCATTGAGTTCCATTCACTAGTTTAGAAGCTACACTTCGTCAAAGTTGAAAAAGATGGAAAAATGCAAAAACGCTGACATAAATGGCTTTTTTAAAAATACACGCCTAAAAACGAAATTATTTTTATGATGTTTTTTTGAAGGCTGAACGTTAACGGAGAATATGCGCCATTGATCAAGACAATCCGTTGGTAAATCGAAAAAGTTTGAAAAAATGCAAAATCGCTGACATAAATGGCTTCTTTAAAAATACTCGCCTAAAAAACGAAATTAGTATTGTGATGTTTTCTGGAAGGATAAACCTTAACGGAGAATATGCGCCATTGAGCACGACAATCCGTTGGTAAATCGATTTTTTAAAGATTTTTAAACGTATATACCCAAGTTCAGTACTCGGGAGCACCGGCCGTTAAACATTATTTTAAATTTTCTGTGTTGGGGAACGTAAGAAGTTGGTGCAAGTTGTTATGCACAACGTCTGTTTCCTTGCTAAAAATAAATGAAAATTATTTCCTCGTAACTGCAATCGCATACTTTTTAGCTTGCCCAGCACAAATAGCAAGGAATCAAGGAATACTACGCGCAAAATTTAACATTTATAACTTGTATAGACGCGTATTCAAAACACCTTGTTGTAAAAGAAATTCAAAATAAGTTAAACATTGAAATTGAGATAATGGACTTCAACAATTTCCACAAGCAAAAGTAATTATGATCGATAACGAACCGAGTTTTACCTCAGCCCAATTTAAATCATTTGCACAGAGGTGTGGAATTACTTACTGGACATTAACAGAAATGGCTCGCTGCATAAAAGAAGAGTTTAATTTAACTAATTTTTCCGAAATAGTTATTAGAGCCGCTCAAAAATATAATCAGAGCATTCATTTCACAACAAACGAAAAACCTTTTCATATCCTTTATAGTAAAATTGATAATGTAATATTCCCCTTATTTTGAACAATTCACAAACAAGAATGTTAGAAACACATAGGATAGGTTAGGTTAGGTAGGAGTGGTTGGAGACTAAATATTAGTCCCCTCACTTAGGCCACAATGGGCCCCTTGTGATACCACATGATCTCTGAAAAGATCCGTTTCCCTAGCTCATGGGTTATCTGCTTTCGCGAAGTATTCTGTTTTTCTCAAGAAACAGTAGTTTTTGAATGCTTACGTCCTGAATGGCCGCAATGTTCGGAAGTGTGTAGCTACCTAGGGTTTGAAAGCTCTTTAGGTTATGCGCTGGGCAGAAGCATAGGAGGTGTTCGATGCTCTCCTCTTCGTCTATCTGTTTGCAGCTGCGGCAGAAGTCGTGGTTACTTAGACCCAGCCTTATCGCATGAGTCCCTATAAGACAGTGGCCCGTGAGGGCATTTAGGAGAGTGGAGATGTTCTCCCTGCTACATTGTAGGAGAGTTTTTGTTATTTTCGTGTTGTAGTTTGGCCATGTGAGTCTAGAATTGTGGCATGTTGAGATTGAGTTCCAACGGTTGTTGGAAAGAGTATACAATCTCTGCCTGAGATGGAGCTTGCAGGTAGCCATGGGCATCCCTACCGTGTCCTTATCGCGAAGGATATCGGCGGTTGTCGCCTGTCTTGCTAGCTCGTCTGCTATGCAGTTGCCCTCAATGTTGCGGGTTCCAGGCACCCAGATGAGGTTGATACTCAGATGAGTGGCCATCTCGTTAAGAGATTTGCGGCATTCAGAGATTGTTTTTGAACTATCATGGGGGAGAAACCCCACTTCCTCCCTATGGCTTTTTTACAAGCGAAGAGGGCTATGGCCGCTTTGCGTGTGCGATCTAGGATGTTATCAGTCCAGAGGAGCTTTTTGTCAAGAATGACACCTAGGTACTTTGCTTGGTTGCTAAAGGTTAGGCGCGTTTGGTGTAGTCTTGGGGGAACTAGAATTGGTACCTTGTACTTCCTTGTAAAGAGAACTAGTTCGGTTTATTCCGGGTTAACTCCCAGTCCACAGCCAGCTGTCCACCGGGAGAGGGTAGATAGGACTGTCTCCATTAGATTGCAAAGGGTTTGCGGGAATTTACCCTGCAGTAGGATAACCACGTCATCCGCGTAGGCTACCACTTTTGTGCCCGCCTCTTCTAGAAGTGATAGCAGTTTGTTGACCACTACAACCCATAGAAGAGGTGAGAGTACGCCCCCTTGTGGGGTTCCTCTACTGACGTTCCTGGTCGAGTGGGCCGGTCCCATAGTGGAGTGCACTACCCTGCTGGTTAGCATGGTGTGTATGAGTCCCACTATGGGCCGCTCAATGCCCAGTTTAGTCAGAGCACAAGTAATCGCCGTTGGGGTGACGTTGTTAAAGGCGCCTTCTAAGTCTAGAAACGCTGCAAGAGAGTATTCCTTATTGCGGAAGCCTCGTTCTATACTGTACACTAGAGAGTGGAGGGCGGTATCGGTTGACCTACCCTTACGGTACGCATGCTGTGCGTCAGAGAGTAGGCTATGGTCGATGGTTAGTCTGATGTGGGTGTCGATTAGCCTTTCCAGGGTCTTCAACAAGAAGGAAGAGAGACTGATCTGGCGGAAGTCCTTTGGGTTGGTGTGGGAGGGCTTGCCGGCTTTCGGTATAAAAATTACCTTAACGTCCAGCCACCTTGTTGGAATATGGTTTAGAGCAAGGCAGCCGTGGAAGATGGCTGTCAGCCAGGGAAGGGATATATCTAGTGTCCGTTGTAACTGGGCCGGGAAGAACCCATCTGGGCCAGGTGATTTGAAGGGCTTGAAAGAGTTGACAGCCCACTGAATGCGGCCAGGGTTTGAAATGTTGTCAATACTCTGGTCGTCTAAATTCTCCTCTATGTGGAGGTCCTCCACTACATGGGTGTTCTTAGGGAAGTGGGTGTCTAACAGTAGTTCAAGGGTTCCCTGACTGTTTTCCGTCCAGCTGTCAGCATTGGTTTTAAGATAGCCAATGGTCGCTGGAGCTTTAGCTAGAATTTTTCTGAGTCTGGATGCCTCCGCAGTAGATTCTATACTACTGCAGAAGTTAGCCCAGGCTCTTCGTTTTGATATTCTATTTTCCTTTTTGTATAGGCTTAGTTTTGTATGATATAAATTCCAGGAGGATTCGCTATTGTTGTATTTAGCTTTATTGAAGTAAGTTCTACACTCCCTTTTAAGGTTCGCTAGGGTTGGGTTCCACCATGGGGGTTTGTGCTTTTTTTTGACTGTTCTACTTGGGCAAGCCCTTTTTAAGGCCTCACCGCAGATATCAGTAAAAGTGTTAACTAGGCTATCTAATTCTTGACGGTTGCGTATGTGTGTCGGAGGAGCGGGTAGGTTCCTGTTGAGGAGATTTTTATAGTATCCCCAGTTGGTTAATCTTAGATTAGTTATGTTCTCGGCGGGAGGATGTTCTAGACTTATTGTAAATTCTATGTATCGGTGGTCCGAGAATGAGTGTTCGATCCCCACCTTCCACGCGTCTAGCTGGTTAAGTAAGGGATCAGATATTAGAGTAATGTCTAGTACTTCCCTCCTATTTCTAGTGATGAAAGTTGGGTCATTACCTTTGTTGCAGATGAATAGATTTGATTGAAGGAGATAGTCGTAGAGTAACTCACCCCTTTCGTTGGTGTTTGTACTTCCCCATTGTGTGTGGTGTGAGTTAGCGTCCCCACCCAGGATGAGTTCCTTAGATGAGTGAGTGCGTATGAGTTCTTGTGAAGTGGTGTTTGGTAGTGGCCCTTCGTAGTCGTGAGCCAGATAGAATGATGCTATGGTGTGATGCGTGTGTTCGTTTAGCTCCAGTCTGACCGTGGTAAGGTCGCCTTCGCTAAACTGTGGAATAAGAAATGTGTTAAAGTGTGACTTTGTAAGAATGCAGGTTCTGGTTTTACCCTTGTCCTTGGTGTAAAAAAGCTTGTATAGGGGGGTTGATAAGCCACAGATGTTGTTACCAACAATCCATGGCTCTTGAATGAGGACTACGTCTATGTTGCCTGTTGCCAGGCGGGTGAGGAGGGCAGCGGATGCTGCCTTGCTGTGGTGCAGATTAATTTGCAGAAACTGCACCATCTTTGGGACTGGGTTCGGGCTGGGTACCCTCCGCTTCCTCCGCTATGTCCTGGAGAACAGAGCGCCCTGGTCGGGTTGTGTCCTGGGTGCACAGCTGCTTCAGGCTCTCTGTCAGCTCCGAGTCGGTTGACACGTAGCCGGTAAGGGTGGCCTCTTCGTGATCTGGTTCGTCGTCGCTCGGGGGTTCGTACGACGCGCAGGCAGCCAGGTTGTCTGCCGCCAACTTATCGGTGTCATATATGCGTAGCTGCACCTTATCGAACCCGTAGTTCACTCTGTGTTGTTGGGCTGCGAGGGGTTCCAAGCAGGCCTGGTTCAGGAGGATAATCACGCTCATGGTGACTCGCTCGGTTTTCTCCACCTTGACCACCTTCCAACCGTCTGTTGGAAGTTTTGGGTTGAACCTGGTCAGTAGGCTGAGTATAGCCTCTGGTTCCGATGGTTCCGACGGCAGCCAAACCCTCGCTCTCGGTCGAGACGGGATGTCTGCAGCCTCACAAACTGCCAGCTTGGCCCCGGGGTAGACCTCGCCGACTTTGGTAATTGCAGCCTTGTAGAGTGCTGCCGATCTCCCGTCTTTGCAGGCGATCAACTTTACATTGCCCTGGTACCACCCTGCATCTGTGCAATCGGGTGGCGGGCCTGGGTTTTCGTCCAGCACTTTCAAGGCCACTGATGCAAGGGCCCGTCTATCCAGACCCCATTGGTTTCGTGGGATCCTACTGCCTTCAACGCTCTGGTCGATGACACCAATGATCTTCCGATCCTTTACCACTTCCGCAAAGGATCTCGACCATGTGCCGCGGTTGGTTACCTTAGCCTTCTTGCTCGCTGGTTGAGCTGACTCCATCGACCTCTCTCGCTTATTGCTGTGGCTGGTGGTCATAGCGATGTCGATGTCTGGGATAATTGCCTTTGCCCAGGCTATGTCCTCTTGGATTTTTTGGTAATCCAATTTCGATGTCTGATCCTCTCGTATCGGATTGGTGGCCAGCCGTTTGAGGATCCTAGAAGCCTTCCTTCTTTCAAGAGGTCCTGCCTGGTTAGGTGGTACCCTCTTAAACTCCTTTGCCCTGGTACTCACCACGAGACCGGCCTTAGCGCTACCCTCAGGTTGGAGTGGCTGGTTAGCCACACCTACGCTGGTGGGAGGCTTGGGCTTGTCGCTATGGCGAGTTGGGCTTAGCCGGCTGCGTTGTTCGCTGGCCTTGGCAGGGGTGGACGTCACGTGGACTGGGGTAGTCAGAGCCGTGATTTTGCTCTTTCTTTCGTCGTTGGTTACGACTTCCGACTTTATAAGAGTGTCGGGCTCTTGTCTTGTGCAGTCTTTTAGTTTTATATTTGTTAAGTTCTCCATGTTAATTCCCACGAGCTGCGGAGAAAGGACAGGTCCACCCGGGCAGAGATCCGCCGTACCCGGGTAAGGCTGAATTAGAACAGGCGGTCGCCACTTGCCTGAGCTCACAGTTTGAGACTGAGTTATTTGATGACTCGGGCTCCCAGCCAGATTGACTCTCGGCACGGTACGAGTGACACCTTAGTCCAGCCCGGGGTGAGATGAGTTGTGTGGGTAGGGAAGAGGTAGGTACAGAGCGTGTGGGTAGGGGTGTGTGTGAGCTATTTGTCGGAGGCGGCAGCACAAGCGCGACGTCGGTACTGCTACGGCGCAGATACCCGCTGACTGTCCGGGGCTACTTATTTGCGCTTCGTGTTGGGGGCTTGGTGGTAACCGGGCCGTGTCCAACTTCCACGCTTATTCGTAGCTACCCTGGAGAGCCAGGGCGCTCGCTATCCGCAACCTGCGACCCGTTCGGTAGCCTTCAGCTCGGCGCCCTCAGAGCCATCCCACTAGCTCTTTAGCCGAAGAAACACATAATGAGAACAGAAAAGAAAAAGATTATCATGTAGGACAAGTTGTTTATGAAAAAAAACATGGGGAACGAAACACACTTAAGTCCAGATATAAAAAACAGGTTGTAAAGGAGAATATCCCTAACAAAATAATAATCAACAATGGAAATAGGATTATTCATAAAGATAATAATAAATTCTAATATAAACAAAAATTTTTTATTACTTTTTTCAGAAAAATGTTTTTCCACTACTCATACTGAACCTAATACTTATAACAAGTTCTGAAATAATTGACTATACGTCACGAATACTTATTATTTAAAGACAATAAAGACGTATTAACGTTCGATTCATACGCAGATTTATTACACGTAACTAATTTAAGTTTTTATGAAGAAATAATTAACACTAAAAAGATCTTTGAATAAATCATCAAAAACAGACATAGAATGGGAAATTTCAATGGACTTAGAACTCATAAAATTAACTTTATCAGAAATAATGCCAAAAGACAAAAAAGAGGAATTAATGAAATAGGAACTTTATGGAAATGGATAGCAGGTACTCCTGATCAAATTTTAATACAAAAATTTTAATCGAGAATGAAATTAAGGAAATTTACAATCATGAAAAACAATCTGTAGTATTATCTATCCTAATGGACGTATCAAGTTTTAAAATTTTATTTAATAATGATTTACTTGCCGTTTACATAAAATATCCCATGACTAACGGTAAATGTGACCTTTACAAAACAAGAGCTATTGCACAATCCGATGGAAAATTATTTATAAATAATGAAGTTGCCAAAAGCAAAAACATATATTTCCTATTGACTAATTATAACCGTTACTCGTAGAGTAAAAGGGTATACTAGATTCGTCGGAAAGTATGTAACAGGCAGAAGGAAGCGTTTCCGACCCCATAAAGTATATATATTCTTGATCAGGATCACTAGCCGAGTCGATCTAGCCATGTCCGTCTGTCCGGATGAACGCTGAGATCTCGGAAACTATAAGCGTGAAGATTCCTGAGCTTCTTACGCAGCGCAAGTTTGTTTCACACAAACCGCCCAAAACTATGGCTCCTACAGTTTTGATACTAGAACTGCTTAACGGAAATGTATTGTTCTTATCAATATCTATCGATTGACCCACGCCCACTTTAACGCCCACAAACCGCATAAACCTGTGACGCCCACAATTTTCAAGCTAGATAAAAAAAAATTTTAACTTAAATGTATTGGTCTCGCCAATACCTATCGATTAATCAAAAAAAAAGCTTGCCACGCCCACTCTAACGCCCATAACGCTTAAATCTGTCTACCGCCGTAAGGTGGCGCATTTTAATCTCGCTTTGCTGGTTGCATATCTCCATTTCCCTTTGGTCCGTTTAGCTGAGTAACGGGTATCTGATAGTCGAGGTATTCGAATATAGCGTTCTTCCTTGTTTTAAGAAAAAAATGTTTAACAACTATTGTAAATTAAGTTTTGAAACTAATTATTTTATAAAATTATTAAATGGCGAAAAAGCCAACTGCTCTAAAATAAGAGAAATTAATAAGAAAATTGATATCTTACAGGATAATGCCATTTTAATAACAGGAACAAATATAGTAGACTAGACTCAACTATAAGGTTCATCCTTAATTTTGTTCAATGACTCAATCATTATAAATAACAACACCTACATTAAGCGAGAACAAAATATTGAACTGTATAGATCAGCACAAATTCATAAATTATGTCATTTCAGAATATATTACTTCAAACAATTCGGAACTAAAACTTGACAATATAAACATAATCAATCCATTTATAAAGATTAATAATACCAAAATATCCATTTCCTTTATAGTATTAATTCTTATCATTATATTTTTAATATTTATACATTATATAAAATACAGAAATTTTATTTTTATAACCATAAAACAACGGCCAGAACTAGAAAATAATACAAACCAAGAAATAATTTTAAAAGAAGAAAATCTAAATCAAGATGAAATTTTTAAAGAAGAAAATAAAAACCAAAAAGAAATTTTGAAAGAAAAAGATAAAAATCAAAATCAATGTTTTTTTTTTAAACTAAGAGATTGTTTAACAGAAATTCATAATGAATCGGGACGATCCATTTTAGAAGGGGGAGAGTTATCCAACCCGTAAAACACAGCCTCAAATTGAATTAATAAACAATTTTCAAATTTCAATCTAAGCGATCTTTGTCTTTGGCTTTGGGGTCCGCTCTTGGTGGCCCAGCCAAGATAGACAAACCAAACTTAAAGTAAACATCAGCTTCCGCTCGAAGCCCAATCAATTGCGTTGCGTGTTCAAACTATTGCGTTCCGAGACCAAACAAATTGCATCGGTCAGCATATTTAAATCAAACAATAGGATGCCATGAATTCATCCCAAGCTTTTATTCTAAACAAAAGAAAAGTTCTTGAAACTCAAAGAAAAGCCTCTGGCCGATGTTCGTTGGAAAAGGTTTTAGAATTAAGCAGGCAGTCCATTTTGGATCGAGATATAGATCGGAAGTTCGGAATTCGAAAGTATTAGTGAAAAAAAATAAATGGTTTAAAACCAAGTTTGATTAAATAATAAAATATATTTCTTAAATATATTACCAGTGACAATCTTAATTTACATGTAATGCAGTATTCTTCACTTGAATCCCTCAGAAATTTTTTTGACTCTTACGAAAATGGGGTTGAATTGCATTTCGCTTATGCAGCTCCGAATGGACATGGTTTGCCCACTTATTTTTTTGCAAGAAACACTTGCAGGATTGACAAAACTGATTTTGGTTATTCATTTTATTTAATTCTTTTTGTTTAAATTCTTTTTTTGACTATCACTTTTTCACTTTTACTTAAGTTGTGTTTTACGTAGCAGAGTATACCAATTCAAGACTATTTTCTATTGGACTATTGTCCTCGATCATTTATAGTGTTTGAAGTGGGCGTGCACGATAATATTGAAGATGAGAGTTGCATACTCAAGATTTTTTTAAATTCAAAAAGGTTAGGTTAGGTTAGATTACATCGACTATTTATTGGTTAGAAGAGATGAGAAGTATTGATTTTGAGAAATATTTGATATAAGTGTAACCAATGGGACACCATCAAATCGATAAAGGAGACACAAAATCATAGAATAAAGGAGAGTGCTCGTTAGAAGAGGTCGCACATACTTTGCTGCAGGTGGAAAAGGAAAGATCTTGTCAATTTATACACACAATATACTCAGGTAGCCAATAGGGGACAGTTTGGTAAAAATCATTTCGACATTTCAAAGATGTTCATTTGTTGAATTTCGAGAATGCACATCTTGGGGTAAAAGAAGAAGATGAAATCATATATAAAATTTCTTAAAAATTGTGTAAGCATGTTTAAAAGTGTAAGACGAGATTGTGGACTTAGATAGACATCATTCATTCAGTTTAAATAAGTAATTTTCTGAACGTATTTGACGGAATTCTGTTCAATGCACACTATGTACGGCTCCAGTTCATACAATCAAAACTCTTTGAATGTGATAGAGTTAATATGAAAACATCTATTCGATGCAGCCACCGATGGAGTTGATACTTGTGTATGCCATCGAATTTCGGATTACAAAAAGGAAACACTCAATTTATATGAATATTATGAATAAAAATAAAAAAGACTAAATAATATAATAAAACATGTTCGCTATATTAAAATAAATGAATAAATGTATTATTATGCAACAAAATAAACTTCAGACTTTTTATTTCGAGCAAAAATTACAGGTACGGAGAATGGAAAATATTTCCTTGACTGAGTTATGTCGGCTACTTGCGAGTTGTTGCGCGGTCGTGATTTCAACCTCTATTATGGGACGTGTTAGAGCTAACAGTCAGCCGTCAAGTCGTTGGCGTGAGGCCCATGATCTTGTCAATAAGCGTGCACCTTCAGGCTTGTGCATGCGTCCCTTTTATGGCGGGCAGGTAGTGGACAGGTGCGCATGTTCTGGTAGCTATTGCTTGAATCCCTTTTATGACATGTTTACGACCCATTTGTGAAAAGGAGAGAATTTTGGAAAATTTACCAGTTAAAAGTTCTGAGGCGGAAACAAAAATGAGTGTTTGAAAATATTCAACATCTGAGAATCATTAACTTGTGAGATTTATTTTATTGGGGTTCTTTTGATTTCTAAATTAGTTTTACAATCATAAGAAACAATGTTCTACATCATGATCGGACATGTTCCACTAAGATAACCATCTTTGGTTTCTCACGAGCACAGCAACACCTGTGAAAATATGCAAATCGTCCCGATTCATTAGAAGTGACGGGTAAACTGAATTTAGATGATTTGTCTATTCTACTATAATTTCATCCTCAGTGGTATCTGCATTTTCGGACATATTATTTTCGAGGTTTATTTCAATATGAATTTGCCGTGGTTTGCATATTATATATTTTTTTAGTTAATATAAAAGAGTGGTAATTAAATACATTAAAGTTAATATGATCAGTATTAACGTTATTGGGATTTGAGTTTGCTTAATTTGAATAAAGGGGCTTAATATGTTAATGTTATCGAATAAAAGTTCCGAATCATTTGACATAAGATATTCGGATACTACAAAATTATTATACTGTTTAGCAGTGATATATTCTATTATCTTATGGTCCAGATTAGTGTAGGGTATATTATTTATTATAGTAGTACTATTAAAAGTAATTAAAAACAAGGGAGAACGCTATAGTCGAGTACCTCGACTATCAGATACCCGTTACTCAGCTAAAGGGACCAAAGGGAAATGTAGATATGCAAGCAGCAAAGCGAGATTAAAATGCGCCACCTACCGGCGGTAGACAGATTTAAGCGTTATGGGCGTTAGAGTGGGCGTGGGAAACTTTTTTTATCAATCGATAGGTATTGACGAGACCAATATATTTCAGTTAAAATTTTTTTCCTAGCATGAAAATTGTGGGCGTCACAGGTTTGTGGGCGTTAAAAGGGGCGTGGCAAACTTTTTTTTGGGTCAATCGATAGGTATTGATGAGAACAATACATTTCAGTTAAAATTTTTATTCTGGCATCAAAACTGTAGGAGCCACAGTTTTGGGCAGCTTGTGGGCGTTAGAGTGGGCGTGGCACTTTGCTAAAACAAACTTGCGCTGCGTTAGAAGCTCAGGAATCTGCACGCCAGATCTTAATAGCCTAGCTCTTATAGTTTCCGAGATCTCAGCGTTCATCAGGACGGACAGATAGACGGACAGACGGACAGACGAACAGACGGACATGCGGACAGACGGACAGACGGACATGGCTAAATCGACTCGGCTAGTGATCCTGATCAAGAATATATATACTTTATGGGGTCGGAAACGCTTCCATCTGCGTGTTACATACTTTCCGACGAATCTAGTATACCCTTTTACTCTACGAGTAACGGGTATAATGACCCATTTAGACGAGTATCAGTAGGGTGTATTTGTATGTTCTGGATAAAACGATGGTGTATTTGTATGCTCTGGATAAATTTGTATTGTATGTTCTGACTCACTGTTTCGCTGGTGCGGGGGCGCTTATCGCTTGCGTAAGTTGTTGTTGTGGAAGTTGCTAGGGCCGCGCTCACTCCCCCTCCCACTCCCCCTCCCAGTTCCCCTCCCGCTTGTCCTCCCGCTTGTCCTGGTGCTTGACCCTCTGGGGGGTTGCGCTCACTCCCCCTCCCACTTCCCCTCCCACTTCCCCTCCCACTTCCCCTCCCACTTCCCCTCCCACTTTTCCTCCCACTTCCCCTCCCACTTCCCCTCCCACTTCCCCACCCGCTTGTCCCTCTGGGGAGTTGCGCTCACTTCCCCTCCCCCCTTCCCCTCCCGCTTGTCCTCGGACTCTCACTCTCGTTTGCGATAGCGCCCACTCCGCCCTCCCCTCCCACTCCGCCCTCCCACTTGTCCACGGAAACGATATATAAAGCGCCAAGTGTAGTACGATTAACCAGTCCACGTCCAGTCCAGTAGCAACCGTAACGCGATGTCTCAATCGACTAATTATACACAAGCAGAGGAGCTCGTTAGCAAAATTACGCTTGTTGAGCATAGTGAAAACCTACAGAGAACAGAAGAGCATGCTAATAGCTTGACAAGCAGCGATCAAAAGTACAAAACCACTTGTCCTCCTACTGCTGCATTAAGAGTAATAAACAAGTTGGAGCAAAGAAGAGCCACCAATGTAATTCAAATTGTGGCAGCGAAAATGAGAGAACTAAAAATAGATAATTGGACGATCGCAGGAGGTTTTGCTACTTATGTACTGGGATATACAAACCACTTCGAGGATATTGACGTCTTCTATGCAGCACAAAAACGTGGACGTGAAGTTATTGAGTTCGAGGATTGCGACTTCAATATTGATCTAGTTGCTTTTGAACTGGATCCAAAATTAAGTAATTTGCAGTTTATAACGGCTTTCCTACTAAGTTTCGACCTGCCTATTTGTCGTGCTGCGCTTCTACTTGACGGAGATAAAATACGCGTTTTAAATTTAACGCAATATACTTTGATGCATAAACCAGTGTGGAGGAAAGCCCCTGCTCGCCAAGCTAAATACAAAGAACGCATGCGAGAAAATACAATTAAATTGAGCGCAAAAGAAGAACTAATAACCGAAGCAATAGTACTTGCCACTTTACAAACGGGCATTTCACTCGACGATTTTCTATATCCAACAAAATAATTCAACTATAAATAGCATCCACAATATTTACTGTGAAGGTCTTACTATTCAAATATTATTCCACTATTAATATATGAACCACAATTATTATACTTATATTGTTCATGAATTAAACAAATATATTAACCACAATTATATTGTCCAACACACTTATTCTAATATAATATATTGTACAAGTATTAAATAAATATATTAACCACAATAAATCTACTAAATACTTTGTGAATTATTATCGCCTTTCAATTCTATCGGCCAAGTCCTGGTAGCGTTGTATTATAATATAAACTCCAACTTTAAAACGTTTTCTAATGTTACGTGAAAACGTCAATTCGCTGTCTGATAAGTGTGCCCCTATCGTCATCAATTTTCTCATATTTCGTAAGGTCTGTAGTTCGAAATCAGGGAGAATGTCTTCATATTCAATGCAAAATTCGTCGATTTCTTTTTTTAGCTCATCAACTTCGTCTGTATTAACGAATGTTTCAATCTCATAACTGCTTAATTCTTTCCTATTATTGTATCCCGCACCGAAAACGTCATCATCATCTTCAATACTAATTTTAGGATTTTTTTTTGTTAGGTTTTCACGCAAGAAGCGATAACGTTGCATTAAATTAAACGCTCCCCACATGAATTGCCCCCTGATTGGGCGTAAGGCTCTGTAGTCCCCCGGAGTAAGTACTGTTCTTACTGTCAAAAGTCTTTTTACAGTGCGTAAGGTTCTCAGATCAGCGCTAGATATTACATCATCGTATAACGTACGAAACTCTTCAATTTCATCCTTTAGCTCTCGAATTTCTCGATCAGCAACACCAACAGCGTCTTCACTGTTGATAGATCTTCGTTTAGCAAGAGAGTTAACAGTGGTGGATTTAACCAACTTATTGGGTCGAGGATCTTCCTTTTCAGCAACACCAGCAGCAGCAGCAGCAGCATCAGCATCAGCAACACCAGCAGCAGCAGCATCATCAGTAGTACCATCATCAGTACTAGCAGCAGCAGCAGCATCACCATCACCATCAATGATAGATTTAGAAACTTGTGTGTTTTTGGAACCCTTTATTTTTTTTTTTTTCATTGAAAAAATATAAATAAAAAAAAGAGATGAAGAACAAATTATAATTTTACATTCTTTTTTATGTTTTTTTTCTTGTTTTGTCTAGGCGCAGCAGGTATGGTTATGGTGGAGACCTACGTTATTATCCTCAATGGTGTCATCAGGAATTTGAGTTAAGATCTTGTAATCGTGGACGGTATAGTCTTCTTCTTCTTCGTCTTCTTCTGAGGTTGCGTAACCGGGTTGTCTGTGGGTACACACCACACATTTGCAATTGGAGCATCGAAGCGCTTTCGGTGGTCTACTCAATTCGCTTAACCAATTTGAACCGGATGCTTCTTCTGCTCCTACTACCACTTTCTTGTATTTGATCGTTTGTGACTCCATGTTAACTTCTGCTTGCTTGCTTAGTTTTTTGGTTATATATATTGTTCACGTACTTAATTCAATTATGAACTGACTTTGAATTTGACTGTCTCAGCGCTATTTATTGGAAACTTTTCGCTGATTGAGTGTGTGTATGTGGACGCTACATTTTCTCGCAATCACTTGCAAATACAAAGTAAGTGTTTTTTGTTTGAAATCCCTTTTGAACACCGGATGTGCGATAACTGCATCCATTGCAAAAAAAAAATTATTAATTTGTTTATTTCTACCCCCACGCTCAATTTTTTTATTTGAGTAGGTGGCTTGCTGGGTATTTTTTTTTTAAAGTTATGTGAAAGATAACGAAGAAAAAAAGGACATTAAAATTTATTGGCTGAGTGGATGATAAGAGTATGCTTTGAGAAAAAAAATGTGATTTAAATTCACAACTGCGCAATAAGTGCACACACACACACACACACACACACACACACAATCACTTGCAATACAAAGTATGTATTTTTATTTTTTGTATTTTTTTTCTTCTTGTGATAACGAAGAAATAAAGTGTTTTAAATTTATTGGCTGAGTGGGTGATTTAAATTCCTCAACTGCACAACAAGTGAGTGATAAAAAAAAATCCCGCTCTCGCTCTACCTACCGCCCTCCCTCCCGCTCTCGCTCTCCCTCCCGCCCTCCCTCCCGCTCTCGCTCTCCCTCCCGCTCTCGCTCTCCCTCCCGCTCTCCCTCCCGCCCTCCCTCCCGCTCTGCCTCCCGCCCTCCCTCCCGCTCACCCCCAATATTAAATACGATTTTTTTTTTTAGTTTCACCACAATATGAAATATTAGTATTTTAATTTATTTCTAATTTTTTTTTTTTTGTTTTTTAAATATTTTGAGTACAATATGCATTATTAAGTTCGTAATTATTATTATTATTTCGAACTGGTGATGCTGCATCTTCAGTCATCTCAACTTTGATGCAGTCTATATAACAAGAAAAGATTATTTGAAATATTACAATTGCAAGATAGACTAACAAAAGCAATAATAAAAATATAATAGTAATGTTAATATGATAGACATATTTTGGTACAAGTGATGTTTTTGAAATGTCATCGTTGTCTGCTGCTGCTGCTGCTGCTGCTGCTGCTGCTGCTGCTGATGATGAGTCTGGTTCTTTGATGCTGGTTGTTGTTTGTGTTGCTGCTGTTGTGTTGTCTGCTGCTGCTGCTGCTGCTGCTGCTGATGATGAGTCTGGTTCTTTGATGCTGGTTGTTGTTTGTGTTGCTGATGTTGTGTTGTCTGCTGCTGCTGCTGATGAGTCTGGTTCTTTGGTGCTGGTTGTTGTTTGTGTTGTTGTTGTTGTTGTTGTTGTTGTTGTTGCTGTTTCTGTTGTTGTCGGGGGTTGTGGTGTTGTTGTTGTTGTTGTTTGATTTGAAGTGATTTTAGCGACTGCGCATACTAACAGTAATAGGAATACGCGAAAATGCATTTTTTTTGTTCGAAATGCTTGAGAGAGAGACTCGAGAATAATTTTCAACATACTAAATCTACTGACCAACATACACTCAATTTTATAGCTGAATCTATATACTATATATCACATTCTATCTTGCCTTAATTTTCCATCCCATTTTCTTTGTTTTCCTTTTTACAATCTCTCGCTCTATAATACACACACACACAAACAACACAGGAAGCCTCCCACTTATTGTTCGGATATACTAGATGTTGACGATGATGATGATGATGATGATCTGAAATATATATATATATAACAAATAAAATAACTGATATATATATATATTTATAAGTAGTATACTTACAAAATTTGATAGGAAGTCATAATTTGTAATGCGTCATGTTCATCAACCAATTTTTGTTGTATGTACTTGAAATGTTGTTCTTTTTCACAATCTACTACATCATCAGCAGCAGCAGCATAAGTTGTACTCATCTCTTTATTCGTTTCCATTTGATTAAAGGTAATATTTAAATTTTTAATATGTTCTAATCGCATATGTATACTTTGGAGAGTTTCTTTATCCTCGGGCGACAGAATGTGTAGATAATTTTGAATAAAATCAATAATTTTTTTTGTAAATGTCATTATTTTTTTTTTTTTGTGTGTTGTTATTATTGAATATTCATATGCAAAACCTGTTGATAATCATTGATGTTATACGTTCCGATGTGTCTCTCTAACTGAAGGTTGGTGGGGTTGGCTTTATCGTAATAATCATCTCCCTCATCGTTGGTAAAGTCTCGTTCAAAAAAATAATTTTTCTCTATCAGGTTTCGCTCATTGGTATTGCTTACAGCATTATAGTGATGACAAAAAATTCGTAATGTTTTATTTTCGAAATCGCTATGATAATTGCATCGAATATTGACAATACTTCTCAAGTATTTTAATTTGAAATATCTACAAATTACAGCGGGTGAGTCAATTATTCCACCAATATCCTCTTCTTTTCTAATTAACTCTCGGCGGAAATTTTCAACTACCTCATCGATCGTGGGGAAAGTAAGAGGCATATGTTCGAATAGTACCAAATCTCGTTTAAATCTAATATCATTTTGATTTTTGTTGTTGCTGCTGCTGCTGCTGCTGCTGCTGCTGCTCTCTCGAATCACTTCCACAAATGCGGTATTGAGTTCAAAAATTAAATTTACTTTGACAGTCAATGTTTCGTTTACAACGAGATCAAAACTAGAGTATTTAATTTCCGTTTGGTAGGGAATTTTTTTGATATCATATTCGCTTTTTACTGACGCTATTCCAACGAGGATTCCAAGTACAAATAATAATATCAAAACCATAATTATTTTTATTTTGTGTATTTATTATTAATTTTTATTATGCGATTATATACTTTCCCTGTGGGTGAATGCTTAAAGACTAGTTTTACAGAATTGTGATTAAAGTAAAAAAATGCATGAATGCATGTATAATATATAGGTATAAAGAATATAAATTTTTTTTTGACGTCTCTCTCTCTCGTGCTCTGGCTTTGGCTCTCTCTACTGATTATTGAGTATTAGCTGCATTTGTTTTGGACTGATAGCTTAGTAACAACAACAACAACACTAGTAAGTAAATGCATGAATAAAGTATGTGTATATAAATATATATAGGTATAAGTATAAAAAAAGATTAAAAAAGTTTTTTTTGTCTGCTCTCTTTCTCTCGGGGCTCCGGCTCTCCACTGATTATCGTTTATTGGCTGCGTCTGTTTGTTTGTGTGTTGTAATCGAC
Source organism: Drosophila suzukii (assembly GCF_043229965.1). Lineage (NCBI taxonomy): Eukaryota > Metazoa > Arthropoda > Insecta > Diptera > Drosophilidae > Drosophila > Drosophila suzukii. The sequence continues at coordinate 2,446,364 of NW_027255896.1, read as the reverse complement.
TTCTAGCGCGTGCCCCTCTCTCTCTCTCTCTCTCAAGTGATTGTCATCGTCTCAGTTTGTATATAGTTGTTGATGTCTTCGTTGAGGATAATGTTCTTCAGGGTGTTGGGGTTTTTTTCGACAAATGTTTGTTCTACCTCACCGTTTGCTAATAAACGTTCAATAATGATTGTCTCAATATATTGATTGCATTTTATATTTAGTGTTCTCTTCTCATAATTGCTTTTATACAAACAACGAATTGATATAGCCGACTCTTTATATTGGAGATTAAAGTGCCTATAGAATGGTACTGTTGCATTCAGTATTCCTCCAATATTTTTCTCCTTTTCTATTAGGTTTGCTTGAAACAATTCGATTACTTGATCAACCGTAACTTTAATATTATCCTCGGCATTGTCCTCATCGTTAGCTGTTGATGTTGGTGGTGCAGCTGCTGGTGGTGTTGGTGTTGACGATTCAGTTATCAATTCCACCCACTCACTGGGTTTTATTGTTGTGGTTGGTGGTGGTGGTGGTGGTGGTGGTGGTGGTGGTGGTGGTGTTGATGATGGTTGTCTCATAAATTCTAATGAGAGGTTTACTTTTAACACCTCGTTGTTCGATAATGTTATATTAAATTCTACACTTTTTGTATTTGTATTGATACTATTGGTGATATTCAGAATAGAAGCAAATTCAGGATTCGGAATAGGATTACAGTTTCCCTCCCCGAAATTGCAACCGAATAGTAAAATAATTACAATGATTATTATTCGCAACATTTTTATTTTTATTTTTTATATTTTTTTTATTTGGTTTTTATTCTCGTTTTGATTGTAGTTTCTAGCTTGCAGTTCGACTTGCTACTAATGCTTGCTTGCTTGCTTGCTTGCATTCTCACAGAGAACGCAATAGAAAAAATATTCACATATACGTACATTGTATATATATATATATATATATTTATAATATTTTTCTAACCTCGTTTGATAGCGGTGTATATTCGAATAATTTATCATGAATTATGAGACAGTATGCAGATGTTTTTGAAGGGATATTACTTTGTGTTTTAATCTCAATTCGTATATCAATGGGTCCACTTTTTACTGCTTCATTTTGATGCGTTACATCTAAGACAATAATGGGAGCCTTATTTTTATAAGTCTCTAGCGATAATAACGGTTGACTCACAGCCGTAGTAACTTTTTTGAAAATTGATATACATATCGTATAATAGTGCATATCTATTATAAGAAAAATTTTGATTTAATCCGTCATACGGATATACTTCAGAATTGAGATATACTTTCACATCGACTAAATCACAATGAACATACTTCTTATTGTTTTTAAATGCGATAATAACATAGCGAGGGCGTTCAGTTTCAGCAGCTAATTTAACACTCCAAATAAATGTAGTTGTCTGTGGAACTACTGGGTTATAGTATATATCCCAACTCCTGAAGGGAATCAATAATGGCGTTTGTTTGTTTATCACATTAAACATGTACAATTTATAAGCATCAGACAATTGTACATGGGGCATTTTCCAAACAATGCTCGAAATCGTCATTTTCAATTGACTCATTGTTAAAGCTACAGCAGTGCTCTTATAAACATCATCGTTATCTTTTCCTCTTAATAGAACTAGCTCGTGTTTCCCATTCAGCAGTATTTTATTGTAGTCCTCAGCAAATCCAAGTAACAGATTCAACGGCACGCAAAAATTAAAGTTTCCTCTTTCAAGTTTTAAATTGTCTGTGATGGACCATCCACAATTTTCGAGCAAGTGTTCTTGATTTCGTTTAATTGATAAATAATTTTTTAAATCGCTTGTTACACCCAAATGTCGTGTTCGATCAATTTCAATACCATTCAATTCATATCGTATTTCACTAAATAGATACGCCATGCAATTATTCAATAAAGCTATTGTGGTTTCGATTTGATCATCAACTTTTGTGATATGCCCTTGAATGTGAAGAAAACTTTCGCTCGGCAACACATACAAATCTTGATTTTGTATGGCAATCCGAATTTCGTCATTGTTCTCATACGATCGCAAATAGGGTGAATAACTATGATAATCTTTCTTTATTATTGAATTATCAATTAATTATATGTGACATTTTTTTTTTTTTTTTAATTTGAATCCTAAACTCAATAAAAATTTTTTATTGCACTCCGTTAATGGGATTTGTTTTTGTTGTCGTCGCCGTCGTTGTTGTTGTCGATTAGCTAATCTGGTCAGCGTTGGTGAAGCGAGTGAGGGAGAATTGAGTGATAATGCCTTTTTATAGACGTTGTTGTTGTTGTTGTTGTTGTTGTATATAATCATTTTTTTTATATTGGTTTTAAATGTAATCTTATTGTAATTCTTTCACCGCGAAAATTAATCAGATTACCGTCTTGATCACAGATTTTTAAAGTTATCGAATGTATTTCTTTTGTGTTTACTGGTAGATATATAACATTTTGTGGTACCTCAGTTATTTTATATCCAGGACTAACGACAAGCGCAAACTGATGTAGTGTGTGTGTTGTTTCGTTGTTTATATATGTACCATTTATAATATTGCATTGTACACAAATGGTATTAATTTTTGTGATATCAATTGCCTTATCAGAAGTATGTAATATATTAGGGCTTAATATATTCGAAGTGAATCCCAATAAAGAGCCGATTGACTTTTCCTTATTGAAATATATTTCATCAGTTGCAGAGAAAATTTCTGATTGCAAAGTGTTATAGTTTGGAACTAGATAGAATTTGGGACTTCCGTCGCTCTCATTCTGTGTTAACTTTCTATATTTTCGTGTCAATAGATCATTAATATCGCTGATTTCATAGGAACCTACGGGGATTTTTATCAAATGTTTACCAATATGAAATAAATTATTGTCTACGTCAACGTTTGGAATCGAATTATAAGTGTCCAGACTGATTAACGCACACTGATAGTTCTGTTCAAGTTCAATTGGAGGAAAATAATCTGCAACAAGTACTGACGTATTGCCTGTTAGTGTTAATGTTATCGACATCTTAACGGTTCGGGAGGGAATGAAATGTTTATAGGCTTTACACATACACATATATAGTATGCTGCGTGTGTGTGTGCGTGTGTGTGTGTGTGTGTGTTTACAAATCAATCCAGGAATTATGCTCTGATGAGAATCCTAACCATTTAACGAATGCTCTACCATTTCGACGTCTAATAACCTTCTCCACTAGATATGTATCGGGAAATTTAGTTTTCATCAGCTCATATTCGTAAAATCCTCCCTTAATATCATTTCCCTGATAATCTTTCAATATATACGTAATGGGATTGGTATTTTGTATCCGTTTGATTTGGAATATCTCAGTTGTCCAGTTTGGAGTATAACCTTTTTCGAACACATGTTTATATTTACTTATTCGCACATAATCGTCAACTTTGAATTTTGGTTTATGAGTGATTTTCAGATGATTGTAAACGGTTTGGAGGAGTAATTCTTCATTTAGAAAACTTACATCGTTTGGCGCCATCAGAATTGTTTTATGGTATGTGTTATTATATTTAGCAATCAATGCCTTATAGATATTAATCCATTTGTAGCTACCTTGATAGCTGAACTCTTTCCACATCATATTTTTGATGGTTCTATTAAATCGTTCAACGATGCTGGCTTTTAAAATACTATACGTTGAATAATGATTAATATGATTTAATTTCATCAGATTTTGAAATGTCTTATTGAAAAATTCTTTACCATCATCTGTTTGTAAGTTTTTCGGTTTTCTTTGTGCATCATCGAAAATGCTTTTCATACTCTTTGTGACGCTGTCTCCTGTTTTGTTTTTAATAGCAACAGCCCATGCTTGCTTCGAAAACGTGTCAATAACAGTTAAAAGATAACGATATCCCTTATTATATAACTGATAGGGTATCATTTCAACTAAATCGGCTTGCCATAAATCATCTATCCCCTTCATTATCACACGTCGTCTGATAAAATTTTTTCGTCCTTGTCTATGCAACTCTTCGGTGAGTTGTCTTTTATCCGCATTCAAGTTATTGTTGTTGTTGTCACTCATTTTGTTTTATTTTATTGTCAATATATTTAACAACAATGGGGAACTGTACTTTAATTTTTTTCACCTCATCCGTAGGTAGCTGTGTAGAGAGTAATTTAAAGAGAACGTCCTCAAGTCGTTGAATATTTTCTTCTAATCGCTCTATATACTTAGTATAAATATCTTGAGAGTAGTCCTCTAGAGCTAATTTTATAAGATTCGCACTTTCACTGACCTCTGATTGAAGGTTTGTTTCCAATGTAATTATTTTGCTTTTTAAAATATTTATGCTCTGTCTCAAGCTGTTTAAATCAATATCCGTTTTCTCTTGTCGATTTAAAATATATTTTTTTAGACTTGCTCCTCCTCCTCCTCCTCCTACTCCTCCGGACGACAAGCTTTCACCAAATTTATTAATCTGATTCATTTTATTATATTTGCCTCTCTAAGCTCTTCAATAATGGATATAATTTCGTTTTTGTGATTGGTATTTCCAGCACTCTCGGATGCTAATAGTAATCGTAATCTCTCGATTAATTCATTCGGATCATCCCAATACTTGTATCCTCTATCCTCCTTGGAGTAAGATTTTGTTGTTGCTGCTGCTGCTGCTGCTGTTTGTGTTGTAAGCAAACCTTTACCAATAAGTTGTGTTTTCGGTTTGAATAGATTTTTTATAATATGCTGATACTTAAAGGATTTAGACCCCTTAACTTGTGAACTATTCTGATATTTTCGTTTGTGTGCGTTTGTTCTAAAGAGAATATCTCGATAATTTTTCAAGTCCAGATTTGAATAATGCGCGGGCTTCGTGTGAAATAACAATTGAAATAGACCAGGAGTCAATTTCCATTTTTCCTTATCAATAATAATTGTGTTATTATTATTATATTTCAATTTACTATTGGCAAAATACCATTCACCATTTTCTTTTATATTCAGACCATACAACATGTCCAATTGTTTTTGACTTTTTAAGAGCTGAATATTATGCAAAAACGGTGATTTCTTGATCGAAACTTTTCTCTTGATTGCAATTTGTTTTTCCTTTTTGATCACATTGTTGTTGTTTTGTTGCTGTTGTTGTTGTTGTTGTTGTTGTGGCTGTTGTTTTGTCTTGTTATATCTTGGATATCTGGGTCCATTTATCAAAAAAATTTTCTCAAGCATAGAATCTCTTTTTTCGATTAATTTTAATCTTTTATTAGAGGAAGAAGAAGACTGAGGCAGAGGTAAATTTTCTGTGTGAGCACTTCGTTTTTTTTGTGTGTGTGTGTATGATCTCGGTATAAAATTTATAATGTTCGATGACGATGTCTGTGCTGTTTTTTTAAATCTATTAAATTTGGGACCATTGACCTTACGACTTTTTTCAAGCATAGAATCTCTTTGTAGCAGATTAAAAGGTAATTTGTATCTCTTGTTATTAGGCTGGACTGCTGCTAAAGATAAATTCTCAATGTTAGCATTACGTTTGAGATTTTTAAAAAGACTTAATTTTAAATCATAATCATCATCATCATCATCAACAGCAGCAGCAGCAGCAGCAGGGAGAGCTGGGGGGGCAGGGGGAGCAGGAGGGAGAGGGAGAGCTGGGGGGGCAGGGGGAGCAGGAGGGAGAGGGAGAGGGAGAGCAGCAGATGTACTACTACTAACTACTGCATTGTGGTCATCATCATCGTTCCCCCGTTTTAGTGTGTGTGCAGGACTGTTTTTTTCTAATAAATTAGAGTATTTTGCTCTTTGACTATCCAAAAATGAAGTATAGTCTGATAGGATTTCGTTGGAAGTATCTATCAAGTCGGGTGGGTTGTTGTTGTTGTTGTTGTTGTTGTTGGTTATTGGAAAACTCGTTATTTGCGGACGATTAAATTCCATATCAAACACATTAGCATCATCATCATTAGCAGCAGCAGCAGCAGCAGCAGCAGCAGCAGCATCCTCATGCTGGATGTTTCTTCGTTGATAAGGTCTTCTTTTCCTTCTGTTTGCATTATAGGATTTAAATTTTCTCACTTTTATCTCCAAATCGTTGTTTGTGTTGTCGGTGTTATCTAGTCTTCTTCGCATAACCCTCTTTGGAGAGTATCGTCTTTTGTGTTTAAGCATTTCAACATGTTGTTGTTGTTTTTGTTGTTGTTGTTGTTGCTGCTGCTGCTGTTGTTCTCCTTCTTGAAGACCTCGATGCTGATGATCATCATATTTTATCAGTTCACGCTTATTATTGTTGTTGTTGTTGTTGTTGTTGTTGTATTTGTTTGCCTTCTTGTTCTTTTTTAGAAAATTTTCCGCAATCACATTCAAAGGTTTTGTAATTGGTTTAAAGGTATTTTCCAGCATATTAATTCGATCCATTTCATTCGACTTCATGCTCTTCAATTTCTGTGTCATCAACAATCTGGTTTGAATCAGATCATCCAACACTTTAGTCTTATTTTTTGATTTGACCATTGCTGCTGTGGTTGTTGTTGTTGTTGTTGTTTGTTTAAAAACCATTTATTTACTAGTAAAATATATGATATATATATGTATATTTATATATATATATATAGCTGATCCAAAAGCTGATCCAAAGCTGATCCGAAGCTGATTCAGAGCTGATTCAAAGCTGATGCCGAGCTGATCCAGAGCTGATCGAGAGATGATGATGATTAAAGATGTATAAAACTATCGAATCCTTTTCTATATCGTCCTTTATCAATATCATTATCTTTACTTATGAGAACGAATTCATATTTTTGCTTCCAGCATTCCTCACAAATTTTTATAAATTGCTTAAAAGTCATATCGCCTATAACATGATCATTGTAAATATGTTTAATATTCATTTCATCTTGTTTAAAAATTATAATCAAATTAGCGTTGTCACGTATTAAATGTTTTGGTATTTTTGTATAAGTTTGACATAGATAGAAGGAGTCTATGTGTTTGTGGCGACCCATACAGAAATAATCTCTTATTGCTGTTTGCTTATCACAGATTACGTCATCAAATATCATTATTGAGTGTGGTCTAGCCCTTTCTGGACTGACGACTTTTTCCTTGTCTGAAAACGTGAACATGTGTATCCCCTTAATTGGTTTAATCAATTTCATTAAATATTGATACTTTGGCTGATACAACGATTTTGAATAAATGTATATATTTTGAAATTTAAGTCCATTGGGACTTTCGATCAAACTTATCATTACGTTTGTCTTTCCACAATTAGATGGCCCCACAATTAGAGCACGTATCGAATTCGGTAACAATGGGCTATGTGTAATTTTTCCACTCCTATCCCCCTCACCACAAATTTGATCGACATGTCGAACTTTAATTTGTCTGGTTTGTTTTATAAATCTCATTTTGTTGTTGTTGTTGTTGTTGTTGTTTTATTGGACAAATTTTTACAACTACTAATGAAAATACTATAAATATTTGAGTATATATTTCGTTTTTGTTTAATGTACGATTGTCATTGAAACAGAAAAGTCATAAACAAAAAACAAAAAAAAGGAAATGCAATAATGCGTATAAATTATAAACATAAATTAAATTCATATCAGTATCGAATTGGTAGTGGACTCGTTAACAACTTGATTAACAAACTACCAATTGAACTTCATTTGCCAGGATATCAATTTTGTGGACCAGGCACAAAACTTGCAGAGCGTTTGAAACGTGGAGACAAAGGGATTAATCCGCTAGATGCAGCGTGTCGAGAACACGATATTGCATATTCACAATTCAAAGACCTGAAAAATCGTCATCAAGCCGATGATATTTTAGGTGATAGAGCGTGGGAACGTTTTAAAGCAAAAGATAGCGGTCTAAAAGAACGTTCTGCTGCTTGGTTTGTGACTAACGCTATGAAAACAAAAGTTAAATTCGGTCTAGGTATGTCTAAAAACAAATCTAATCGACGTCAACGTAAGAGGAAACCAGCTAGTAATAAAAAAAAACAACGTCGACGTCATCGACAAACAAGAAAAAAATCATTCGCAAGCATTGTGAGTCAAACGAAGCGAATTTTGAAACGAAAAAATCCTACGAGTATCGATGAAGCAATTCAGATATCTCAACAATCAATGCCACCTAGTTTTCATCGAAGACAACGAGGACGAAGACGAGGTCTAGCGAATAATATCTCCAATATTCCGAGGGTGATACCATTACCAAAAATTGGAGGATTCCTACCGTTGATACCAATATTGACTGCACTTGGTGCAGTTGGTGGTCTTGCTAGTGGTGGATCTGCTGTTGCTAAAGCAATAAACGCTGTCAAAAATGGTAAAGAACAATTAGCCGAAGCGACACGTCATAACCGCTATATGGAATCAATTGCGATGGGAAAAGGACTTTTCTTGAAACCTTATAAGAAAGGATATGGACTATTTTATAAGCCATATTCAGCAAAAAACTAATAAATATGCTACCCAAACAAGCACTTACCGATATTGATTTAATTGATTTTGGTAAACAGCATTTTAGACACTTTCGTGGTGTTTTTATGCGTGATCGTCTCCCCAAGAAACCATGGACCAACGAATGTGGGATAATTAATTTAGATAACGAAAGCGGTAGTGGTACGCATTGGGTAGCATATTTCAAGAATAGAAATTATAAAGAATACTATGATAGTTTTGGTGATTTGCAACCGCCCATTGAAATTGTGAAATATTTAAAACCACCCATTGAATATAACTATAGAAATGAACAAAAATTCAATACATATAACTGTGGTCATTTATGTTTAAAATTTTTATTTCGAAAAAATAAAATGTAATATATTTGTATAAAGCAAAAAAGACAATTTTTTTTTATTTTTAGCTTAACTTAGTAGGCTATATCTTTGTGACCCCATGCAAGTGTGTCTATATTATTCTCTTTTATATAGCGCTTATCATCTAAATAGTTTAGGGTGACTTTTGTATACTCTTGCGTATAAATTTGATGTAATTTCGATTTAAATAAGTACATTGTTCCAACTTGCTTATTTTTTTTATACAAGCAATCTCGAAAATCGTTAATAGTTAATTTTGAGGTCACACTCGCCTTTACTCCTTTAATTTTTTTGATCTCCGTTGTTTCAGCATTATTTATATTAGAGACTTGTATTGAATACATTTTAGCTCTGAGTCCAATAAATTCTTTTATTATATCCCCCCTGCACTCATCTTTCATCATACCTAATTTTTTTTTGTTTATCAATGGTAATTTAAAAACATTATCCTTATCATATTCTGAAGTATCGAAATGCTGATCAATTTCAAAACGAATGTCATTATAAAAATCTATAGTCTTAATATCATAGATAAAAGAATCAGTATCCATATACATTAAATTTATATTTTCTTGATATTTCGGCTTCATATAGTCATAGTGAAAATTGTACATTTTAAATTTTGATAATTCTAGAACGGTGAAGCCAATGTAGACAGGCTTATCATAGACAACATGTACTTTTTTCATTTGAATTGCAAAGAAATCATCGGCCAATTGCAATATATTCTTAAAATTAAATTTTGAGATAAGTGCTCTAGCTCCCAATTTTTTACCATCACTCTCCCACCTGGACACTAATCTAATTGATTTTCTCTTGTCGACATTCTCCATTGTCTTGCCATAGACTGCATTGTTTAGCAGTTTGAAAAAATTCTTTTCAAAATCATTAACAGCCAATGTTCTGTGATGATTGTTACAATCAATATATTTTTTAAGCCAATCAGATTGTTCAAATTGTAATATTCGATGAATTTTCTTTAAAATCAGTCCATGTCGAAGACATTGCTGCAAATTTCTATAGTGAATTATATAATTATATTTGTTTGTCAAGTGGGAGGGGAAGTGGGAGGGGGAGTGAGCGCAACCCCCCAGAGGGTCAAGCACCAGGACAAGCGGGAGGACAAGCGGGAGGGGAACTGGGAGGGGGAGTGGGAGGAGGAGTGAGCGCGGCCCTAGCAACTTCCACAACAACAACTTACGCAATAAGCGCCCCCGCACTAGCGAAACAGTGAGTCAGAACATACAATACAAATTTATCCAGAGCATACAAATACACCATCGTTTTATCCAGAACATACAAATACACCCTACTAGTATCATTAACAGTATTATGACCATTGCTAAAAATGGCACCTTCTTGGATTACATCCATTTTTTTTATTATATTCCCTGATTTTATTACAAAGAGATTTTTCTCCACTTATTAGTCTAGTAAAACAAGTACTTCTGGGCTAAAAGTGCCATAAATATTATATATTTCTGTCTTAAAATTAGAAATTACATAGTACCTATTGTTACACTAAGCGACATGATTATGAATTAATAATTTTCCATCATTGTGTGAGATGGGATATATTTCTGGGATTTCTTGAGCGTTTAGACTGAAAGCAACTATTTTGGCTAATGTAATTGTATTCATTAAATTCGTCAGATCGAAAGTGAGCAAGAACTGTTTGAAGATTCTCAGATAAGGTTTTTATTTCTTTAAATAATTTTAACTAATAACAAATTGACTAAGATTTCATGTTATCTTTATCTTTCTATTATTATGATAACCTTATTATGTAAATTCTGCTTAACTACTTGTTATACCCGTTACTCGTAGAGTAAAAGGGTATACTAGATTCGTCGGAAAGTATGTAACAGGCAGAAGGAAGCGTTTCCGACCCCACAAAGTGTATATATTCTTGATCAGGATCACTAGCCGAGTCGATCTAGCCATGTCCGTCTGTCCGTCTGTCCGTCTGTCCGTCTGTCTGTCCGTCCGGATGAACGCTGAGATCTCGGAAACTATGGGAGCTAGGCTATTGAGATTTGGCGTGCAGATTCCTGAGCTTCTTACGCAGCGCAAGTTTGTTTCGGCACAGTGCCACGTCCACTCTAACGCCCACAAACCGCCAAAAACTGTGGCTCCTACAGTTTTGATGCTAGAATAAAAATTTTAACTGAAATGTATTGTTCTCATCAATACCTATCGATTGACCCAAAAAAAAGTTTGCCACGCCCACTTTAACGCCCACAAACCGCGAAAACCTGTGACGCCCACAATTTTCATGCTAGATAAAAAATTTTAACTGAAATGTATTGGTCTCGTCGATACCTATCGATTGATCCAAAAAAAAATTTGCCACGCCCACTCTAACGCCCATAACGCTTAAATCTGTATACCGCCGGTAGGTGGCGCATTTTAATCTCGCTTTGCTGCTTGCATATCTCCATATAGCTGAGTAACGGGTATCTGATAGTCGAGGTACTCGACTATAGCGTTCTTCCTTGTTTTTTATATCTAGAGTTAAGCTTCCTTCTTTCTCCGTGTTTTTTCTCATAAATGACTTCCCCTACGAGATAGTCCTTTTGAGATTGCAACGTCAGTGCCTGCTTGAAATTGGCTTCGAGTATTGACAGACGACAAGTTGAATCCGCAGCTGAGCGTTGTTGAAATGGATCCACTAATTGTTTTATACGAGTCATACTCCTACTGGTATTGGAACGCTATGTTTTTAATAGTTCTATGTCAGACACTTAGAAATTATTGAGCCAAGATATATCTAGTCGATTGTTGACAAAATGTTTATTAAGGATGGAAATAAAGATTCACTAATTGGGCAATAGTGAAGGTTGACTAAATAATTTTCCAAATGTGTTGCAAAATTAAAGTTGTAGATGTGTACACAGACTTGCGAATTTGTTTAGATCTACTGTATAAGCTGGACGAATGTGTAGAAGCGACGTTGGGGTTAGGTTGGGGTTAAGAGACGCGTTCCTTGAGACGATTAGGCGCTGTTGAAGGCTTGTGGCAGATGATGCCGTAGCCTTAGCTGGCTCCGGGGCGTTGGGACGGCGACGACGATAACGATGCCTCCAACGATTGTTACTATGATTGGAATGAGCGGGACAAGCTCCACACTCCGATGACGGTTGCGAATGTGATGTATGTATGTAGCGCGGACAGCCGCTATTTTGGATCAACCACGTGCTTCAGTCATATGTGGTGTATTTAAAAACACATATGATATGTATAGACGTGCACTCCGACAATTGAAAATTAATGAATTAATTAGTTAATCACAGCCCCGTGTTGGGCGTTAATAAATGTATGATCAAAAGCAATTTTATGATCGTTTTTATAGAATTGGAGTTGATTTATTAACTTATAATTCGCGTTACAAGTTTGCTGCCGGCTTTTTTCACTCTCTAACTTCAAGTGCCATGTGCGTGTTTTAACAAGTACAATTTATCTAAGTTGGCAGCGCCTTGCAGCAGCTGATTACAATAACATTTATAGATTAACAGATATGATAGCGCGAGATTCGAAATTATAATTATTTACATGATGTGTTTACAAATTCTGTGGGGCTACTCCCCAATATCCTGACCCCATTGAAAGTAATCCATCGTTGTGGTGGCATGTTGTATTCATTTACTGTTACCATGTCACCCACGGAAGTATTTGGCGACGCCTGAGTCCAAGTTGTACTTCTTGAAAGTATTTCAGCGACCAGCGACGCCAAATTTGATCCTTGATGGCACAAACTCGTCGGCAACGCTCTAAGTTCTCCATCTTGGTGTCGGTCTCCGGCGGATCAGATAGTGCGGGAAGGGCAACTAAAATGTGTCCGTGGTGAGAGCCGACAAGTCGTTTGGATCCGAAGAAGATCTGAGCGAAGTGCTGAGTTCTTCAATTGAATGTCGGGCATTTCATAATGTTCGATTAAAGAGTCCCATGACGCTCTTGACGGCCGATTCCCAGATGACTCCAAATAGGGTGCTGGGGGGTATAATGTGAAAGTGAATACATTCATTGTGACAAAATTGATTTGTTTTTTCAATGGTTTTCTTCTTGAACAGGCACTCCTTGAGCGCTTCTAACTTGTTTTTGCTCCTGTAAAGTTAGTCGCGTTGTCACAGAAGACATCCAAAGGACGTCCTCGTCGAGCTGTGAAACGTTTGAGAGCACCGAGGAATGAGTCCGTTGACAGGTCTGAGACTAACTCGATATGTATGGCCTTGATAACAAAGAAAACTAACACAGCTATATAAGCTGCGAATACGCATGTAAATGTTAACTGGCCAGCAGAAATCTATTCCGAGTTTTCAGAATTTTCTCGAGGGGATAAGCCGATCCTTGGGAAGTTGACCCATGATTTGGTTGAGTAAAACCGGGCGATATCGCACGAACGTAAGATTCGACGAGCAACATTCCTGGCGTTGACAATCCAAAACTGTAATCTGCTTAGGGCCACAAGCGTTTTTGGACTAGCATGGAAGTTTATTAGGTGAACGTAACGCACGTATTGGTTTACAAAGTGATCGTTTTTGGGCAGCAAGATTTGATGTTTTTGGCTGTCGGGAATATTAGCGTGTTCTAAACGTCCTCCTACCCTGACAAGCTCAAAATTATCGCACCTTTGAAGAAAGAGGCCAAGATTTTTTAAATTGCCTCGAAAATGCTTGCTTCTTTGCATGTTAAATTCCTCGTTTAAGTACTTCGATTGTAAATTCCAAGCAATGCAACTCATCGCGCGTCGAAGTTAATCTGCGGACGGTGATGAAGTGATGACTTATTTACGCTTAGTAGAAGAATCGGCAAATCGAAGTATCCAGGCGACTACTGATAAACAACGGGTATGAGAGCGGATCTTGTATACGCCACCTTCCTGAAGATGGTTTGAGATGGTTGATATTGCGAATGCTGTTTTCGAGATTCCATGTTAACAGTTTCTACATCCGGCTCCTCTCGTTTGCCTGCTTGCCACCCCGCTTGATCCAACTGTAGAAATTCAGGTCCGTGGAACCATCTGGACTCCATTAGCTTCGTCACCGTACAGCTCTCGAGATATGATCTGAATGTTTGCGGTGCGTAGGAACATGCCTCCAACGGCAAGCGGTTGTTTTCCCTTGGACCTCCGAAATGCGATTGCTTACTAACGTCGACAATGTGGCTGATTGTTGACGGATCCAGTGTAATACAATTAATAATAATGTAATAATAATGAATCGCTTTATAAAAATGTCGTTGGGTTTTTGTTTGCGAAGGCACCAATAACATTCATGTAGAGTTTCTGAACTGAGGACGCGTGCATATAAGCAACAGCTCTGATTGAAGCATCAGAAAATCTATGAAGCTGCAGACTGATCATATCCGGGCTTCGGCAATAGCGAAGAATTCTTAGCGATTGTAGAGAAAACATTGACGAAAAAACGATAACCTTTCAGATCCATAGCTCTTGGAGAACAATTTTTGGGACTTTTATGAGAGGCGTTACTAAGCCTAATGGTTCAAACAATGAAGACGAAACCGACAAGATAGAGCGTTTTGAAACTATCTCCGAGTTTTTCTGAGTTTCAAGCCCAGGGTGCTAGTTACTGAATCGTCTTCCAAGTTTAGATTTTTATACCCGTTACTCGTAGAGTAAAAGGGTACACTAGATTCGTCGGAAAGTATGTAACAGGCAAAAGGAAGCGTCTTCGACCCCAAAAAGTGTATATATTCTTCTTCTGTCCGTATGAACGCGGAGATCTCGGAAACTATAAGGGCTACAGTACTGGGATTAGGCTTGCAGATTCCTGAGATTCCTGCGCAGCGCAAGTTAGTTTCAGCAGGGTGCCACGCCTACTCTTACGCCCACAAACCGCCCACAACTGTGGCTTCTACAGTTTTGATGCTAGAATACAAATTTTAACTAAAATGTATTGTTCTCATCAATACCTATCGATTGACCCAAGAAAAAGTTGGCCACGCCCACTTAAACGCCCACAAACCGCACACAAACTTCAAAAAATCGTACATATGAACGCGGATATCTCGGAAGCTATCAAAGATAGAATTTGTATACCAGATTTAGATTCTAACGCCCAAAACGCTTACATCTGTCTACCGCCCATATAACCATATATTGAGATCACGGGTAAGTGGCACATTTCAATCTCGCTTTGCTGCTTGCATATCTCCGTTTCCCTTTGGTCCCTTTAGCTGAGTAACGGGTACCTGATAGTCGAGGTACTCGACTATAGCGTTCTTCCTTGTTTAGAGTGCTATCGTCGATGAAGTAAGTCCTTGTGGTTATAATGCCAATGTTGAGAATTGTGGAGACGTCACTATTGATCTGAACTAACGAAATCCACCGGATAGAAAATCGTCTACATAAAATAATGATTTTATGGCTTGGGCACCAAACTTGAATTAATCAGAGTATTGGTCTGCCAGGTATGTCATACTGCGAATGGCAAGGAATGCTGCCGATGCAGTCCCATAAGTTACAGTATTAAGTTCAAAAGTACGAAGTGGGTCTAGCGGTGTCTTTCTCCAGAGAACGTATTGGAACCTTCGATCTTTTTATCCACTAGGATTTGCCGAAACATTTTACTACATCGGCAGTACTGTCGTAACGATGAATGCGAAACTGAAGGATAAGTATTCAGAGTTCGGGTTGTATAGTTGGACCGAGTAATAATAGATCATTTACTGATTTTTGCAAACGTGTATGACACGAAGCGTCAAATACTACTCTAAGTTTTTTTGGCGTGCTATTTGGTTTAAATAAGCAATGATGCGGTATGTAGATCGAGTTTGGTCGAGTTTGGGTTGATCAACCATGCTCATGTGACCCAGATCTGGAAACTCTTGCATAAATTCAATATATTGGTTCTTATTGTCAGGTGATCGATGTAATCGCTGCTCTAGAGCTCGAAATCGGTTGCTAGCTATATCAATTGATTCTCCAGACTAAAATCGTCCTTGAACGGAAAACGAACAATAACACGTCCTTTAATGTAGCGACGATCTGTGGAAGTAAGTCAACACGACGAGATTTGTTAAATATATTCATCGGGAAGAGATGTGCTCTGCGGCAAACTCCATGACGATATATAAATTTCTGTGTTAGGGTGATGAGCAATACTAGGGGTGACACAAAAATCAATCGTTAGTTCGAAATCTTTGAAGCGAGACTTGATACTAGTTGTAGTACCATGTTTCACCTGGGTAGGTGAATCACCAATGCTGCGAGTTTTGACGATTCTCTTCGTTCGCGGTATACGAAGGGTTTGTGTAAACTGATCAGTAATAAAGTTTATCTGCGAACAGGAGTCCAATAATGCTCTTCCCAATCTGTAGTAGCCGCTGGAGTCCTTGACCAGAACTAACGCTGTCGCCAGGATGACATGATCTTGATCGTGTTGCTGATGCGTATGAGTTACTGCCTCCGGAATGTACGTCGGACTATGCCGCGAAGCTGCAGCGACTGTTAAAGCAGCGACTGTTAAGCAGTAAGGTATGTGTATGCGAACACCTTCGACATCTTTGCGCTGACGGACAATTTGATACATGATGGCCCTTGCTAAGACAGTTTAGACACAGTCCTAATCTTTTTGCGTGGTTAAAACGATACTCGAACGAGAGATTAATAAACTGTGGGCACCGAAGCTGTACAGCTGCAGGATAAGTTAGCTTGATGCCTCTGTGGGCGTGGAATCTGGTGGCTCATATGATTAGTTGCGTTTCGGGTGATGGGTGGCTAGATTCTAGGTATTCTAGTTGAACGAAATTGTCCCAAGTGGATAACGTGATGTAGCTCAAGGATTCTTTCCACTTTCGATTAGTTTCCTGGTCTGCCTTGCTAGAGATGATCGAAATTAGCATTAGTTGAGCGATATCTAACTCGTTTCCCAAGGACAAGCAGGAATTATAGAGAGCAGAAGCATTGTCGATAAGACTACGTTATTGTTCCCCAGGTAGAGCAAAGAGAGTGAATATATTATCAATAAATACAAGGGTTGGGTTATCATAACAAGCCTTTAGTCGTTCTAAGGCCTTTGGATAATTTTCCGATTTAATTTGAAAAGCTCTAACGGTTTCCAAGGCTGGTCCACGAAGGCCATTCAATAACTGATTGAACCTTTCGATGGGTGCTAATTGACTTTGATTTCCAACAACCTCCCTGAACGATATTATAAAGTTTTCATATTCAGAGTACTTGCCATCAAATATCGGTTATGCGAGCCTAGGTAGTTTTGTTGCTGGCCTAGCGACATTGACATTTATGTCGCCAGTTGCAGTACTGTGTGCATCAGGGCCAAGTTGTCCCTGGGTGCTTACCTGTGTTCCGATGAAAAGTTCTTCTATATCTCCACGAGTTATCTCGCGAGTTATCTCCTCGGCGTCCAAATCCTCGATCTGAGATTGCAACGTTAGTGCCTGCTTGAAATAGGCTTCGAGTATTGACAGACGACAAGTTAAATCCGCAGCTGAGCGTTGTTTAATTGGATCCACTATTTCTTTAATACCAGTCATACTCCTACAGGTATTGGAACGCTTTGTTTTTAATTGTTCTATATCAGACATTTTGAAATTATTGAGCCAAGATATATCTAGTCGATTGTTGACAAAATGTTTATTAAGGATGGAAATAAAGATTCACTAATTGGGCTATAGTGAAGGTTGACTAAATAATTTTCCAAATGTCTTGCAAAAGTAAAGTTGTAGATGAGTATACAGACTTTTTTTTATAAGTTGGCAGCGCTTTGGAGCAGCTGATTACAATAATATTTGTAGCTTGCCAGCTATGATAGCGCGAGATTCGAAATTACACTTATTTACATGAAGTGTTTACAATTTCTTATTTCTCCAAATAACATAGAAAATCAAACAGAAACAAACATCCAACAACAACAAAAATATATTTATTTTATATAAATATGTATTTTATTTACAAAAAGGATTAAGAAAAATTTTTGGGAAATTAAATTGTTAATGATTGTTTTTAATGTCATACATGACTTCACCTTTGGAACATGAGAAAACGGTGAAGGAAAAATTCTCTAATTTCATATGTCCCTATGATCTCATCGGACTTATTCTGATTTTCACAAGTAATTTTCCGTGTGACGTGTCACGAGGTGACGGACCATACGACAAAGACTTTTAAGGCACGCGTAAAATAAGGCCTGACTTTGAAAAATTTTCTTATAGCTGTCACGAGTAAATAAGCGAACATCTCAAAAAATTATCTATACGGAGCGTCGCGCGTGCGTCACGCTTGACAGCTTACACGGGACGGGAGATTCACCAGCTGATTTACGTTTGAAACTTAACTTTTGGAACTGAAGGGGAAATTCGATTGAACTTAAACTCAAATTAATTTACCCTCGATTACAATGAGTCTAAACGACGTTCGCACACAACGTCAACGTGAGCAAGACGAGAGACGGCTCTCAGTACAAAGAAATAACGCGTACTTCTCTTTAAAAGCAACCGAAAATAATGCAAGCTCTGATCAAGCGCGGTCAATAACCCCCAACTTGACCGAATTCTTAAACGTAGCAATCGAGAGAGCGCGTTCTTGCTCCCTTTCGCTACCACCGATGTCTCTGCAGCCAAAGAGCGCTGAATGTGCTCCAATGCAGGTATGCAATGATCTACGCTCATCAGCAGTAACTAACATCGCACTTTCTTTAACAACGTCAACTGTAACAACAACAGCAACCGCAACTGTATCGACTGCGCGTCTAACGACATTATCAGCAACTTGGTCAACAAAAGCTAGCACCGCAAATATTAATACGTCGGCCGCTGCGCTGCCCGAAAAACAGAACAAAACAATAAATATGTTAAGCCGGCTGTGCAGACTGGTATGGATCGCTACATCCAAATTAAAAGGAAGCTGAGCTCCCTAAATTCTCAACGCAAAATAACCTGTGGTAGTGCAATAGTGGTAGCTGCAATAAAAACGCCCATAAATACAGCCCGATTTAAAATCTTGGCAAACGCCACTGACGTTGAGGCGGTTGAATCTACTGAAGTCGAGAAAAGGAAGCCAAAGCATCCGCCTATTTATATTCTAGAATAAAGTTCCAATGTCCTTGTCAACAAAATCAACGAGCTTAATGGAAAGGATAACTTCCACATAATACCCCTTGTAAAGGGGAACATTCAAGAAACAAAAGTTCAATTGAAGTCTGAAGATAATTACAAAGTATTATCGAAATAATAACTTTTACACGTATCAGCTAGAAAGCAGCAAGGGCCTGCAAGTCATATTTAACAATCTTCAATATCCTTAATAGGGATATAAAGCCGCAGCCACTCCTTAAGGTAGAGCTCGCACCAGAAAATAAAACCCTAAAAAATGCGAAGTGCACCCTATATACAATCTTCAGTTCCTGCTACACCGCAGAATTGCAGTTAAGGAACCGCACGAACGCAATAGCCCGGTACAATGTGCGAACTGCCAAGAATATGGCCATACAAGGTCATACTGTAAACTGCGCCCGGTGTGTGCGCACTCTGCCCAGCGAGCAAAGATGACTGCAACTCGAAAAAGTGCAGCAACTGCGGTGGCAATCACACTGCTAGCTACAGAGGTTGCCCAGTTTATAAGGAGCTGAACAGTCGCATCCATCAGAGAGGAACTACTGCCCACACCCAAAATAAACAGTTGACAGCTTCCCGATCAAACCCTGAAGTCTTCTTCTCGACTGCAGCCAGATCCCCACTAGGACCCATAAACTCAGACAAAAACGGGACATTCGCAAGAGCTTTAAAATCAGGGCTGCATATTCCTGTCTCAAAAAGTTTATCCTTGCAATCAGCAAATCAAGAACCGAACATGGCTCAGGAGCATCAATCGCCAGAGTAGCCAAAAAACAACTTTAAAGCTATGATTACGGAGTTTATGTCGTTTATGCGCACTGATGCTACTTATGCTACTGATTAAAATGCTGGTTTCACAACAATCCAAATAATAATTTCCCTACGGTTATCTAAGTGGAACGCATAAACTTGAGTTAGCTCAATTCCTACTCGACAATCATATCGACGTAATGCTCCTTTTAGAAACACACCTTACAAACAAATACAATTTTAAACTACGAGGCTATTCATTCTACGGAACTAATCATCCAGATGGTTAAGCACATGGTAGGACTGGAATTCTAATCAAAAGCCGTATAATAGTGGTTCCTCTCATACCAAATTTGCTAAAAACTACCTACAGGCCACATCTATAAATATTCAACTGAATACTGGCAACCTTTTAGAGTCTTACCTCTACGACATAAAATTTGCTGAGAGTTGCAACACTGCTATAATTGACGATTTCCCTATTGGAGCTGGAACTCCTCAAGGTAGCGTGTTTGGGCCAACATTATATGTCCTTTACACAGCAGACATCTCGACAAGCACAGGACCTACAACATCTACGTTTGCTGATGATACAGCTATTCTTAACCGCTCAAAATGCCCGATGCAAGCAAATGCGCAGATAGCTCTTCATCTGGTTGATGTCGAAAACGGCTAGCACGTTACGTTCACCTTGAACAGACAAAGCTGTCCGCCGCTCACGTTTAACAACAATCTACTCCCGCAAGCAAAAGAAGTGACGTATCTAGGAGTACTCCTCGACAGAAGACTCATATGGCGCCGGCACATTAAGGCCAGAAGAACACATCTGAGGCTTAAAGCCAGTCGCCTTCATTGGCTTATCCACGCTTGGTCTCCCCGAGCGTCCTTAAATATAAAATCCTGCTATATAACTGTGTACTGAATTCTTTATGGATGTGAGGCTCCCAGGTATGGGGGAATGCCAGCAATAGCAACATTGACATAGTCCAGCGAGCTCAATCGAAGGTCTTGAGAACAATGACCGGGGCACCGTGGTACGTTCGCATTGATAAAATTCATCATGACTTAAACATTGCATTTATCTAGTAACCTGTCTGTACCTCGACTATCAGATACCCGTTACTCAGCTTAAGGGACCATAAGGAAATGGTGATATGCAAGCAGCAAAGCGAGATTAAAATGCGCCACCTCCCGGCGGTAGACAGATTTAAGCGTTATGGGCGTTAGAGTGGGCTTGGCCAATTTTCTTTAGGGTCAATCGATAGGTATTGATGAGAACAATACATTTCAGATATTTTTTATTCTAGCATCAAAACTGTAGGAGCCACAGTTTTGGGCGGCTTGTGGGCGTTAAAGTGGGCGTGGTACGATGCTGAAACAAACTTGCGCTGCGTAAGAAGCTCAGGAATCTGCATGCCAAATCTCAATAGCCTAGCTCCTATAGTTTCCGAGATCTCAGCGTTCATCCGGACGGACGGACAGACGGACATGGCTAGATCAACTCGGCTAGTGATCCTGATCAAGAATATATATACTTTATGGGGTCGGAAACGCTTCCTTCTGCCTGTTGTAATTGTAATACAATTTTAACTGACATGTGTTGGTCTCGTCAATACCTATCGATTGATCCAAAAACAAGTTTGACACGCCCACTCTAACGACCACAAAGCGACCAAACCTGTGGCTGCTTGCATATCTCCATTTCCCTTTGGTCCCATTAGCTGAGTAACGGGTATCTGATAGTCGAGGCACTCGTCTATAGCGTTCTTCCTTGTTTTTATTTGAAATTTTTAAGTTTGCTAATTTAAGTCCATTTTGTTATATAATTTTAATTGTTGGTATAATGATCAAATTGAACTAGAAGAAAATTCAAGAAACATAACGTCGTTTTCAACGAGCAATGGCACATATCGTTTTACGCGATAACCTTTCGGCTTAAAAATAGCAACAAATTCAATTCAGAGAATGATGACTATTGCATTTTCTGGACTTGAAGCTACTCAAGCATTCCTCTATATGGATGATTTGATAGTCATTGGATGTTCCGAAAGATATATGCTCAAAAACCTAAAAGACATCTTTAAAATATGCAGAAAATACAACTTAAAATTACACCCACAAAAAGGTTCATTTTTTATGCATGAAGTGACCTTCCTAGGTCATAAATGCACAGACAAAGGAATCTTACCAGATGACAAGAAATATAATTTCATAAGAAACTATCCAGTCCCACATGATGCAGATAGCGCTAGACGATTTATAGCATTTTGCAATTATTATAGACGTTTCAATAAAAACTTCGCCGACTATTCACGGCACATAACTACACCCAAAAAAAAAATCGCCCTTAAATCAAGAAATTCGCCTTTAAATCAAGAAAATCGCCTATGATTTTCATCCAACGGCGACTCACCTTTATTTTAAATAAATAATTTTCTTGAATTTATGGTTCGCCATTTCTGGAAATAATGACAAATTTTTCTTAAACGTATGGTAAAAAACCTTAAAATTAAGGAAAATTTGGTTAAAATAAGAAAAAAATTATTTACAATGTAAGATTACCTTTTTTTACATTTGAGGAATTTGGTTGGTTTTGTATACCAATTTTGGATTTGAAATAGATAAAACCGTTTCTAATTTTAATGGCAATTATTAAATGGGAATACAGTCTGTAAATTTTTATATTTACCTGAATTTATTAAAGATTTATTTTATATAAATACTTTTTATAAACATATAAATTAATATAACAACTGGAAAAATCCTTACCTCAGACAACCCCGGCGTGAACTCGAACCCGCAACTGCTCACACCATAGCCAGACGTCTTAACCATTCGGCCACGCGTGCTTCTTGTCATTCAATGACTAAAGAGGGCTAAGGTGTTTTTGGTCCAGCTTTACGCATACCAATAACGTTTATTCTAATCTAAACCTTTTTAACAACCGTTTAAACAATTTAGTAAATAGAAAAGTGATACTAATAGGAATAAAAATTACATAATTTAAAAAAAAAAGAAAAATAAATAAACAAAAGGTACACTTGCCGTGGCGTAGGCTCGAACCAGGTACTTTTGTTCGATTGTTTATTGACCGGACGTCTTTACCAGCTAGACCACCATCAAAATGTATAAAAAACAGTCACTTTCTCTTAAAATATGGGTATTTCGATCCTAAATTTAAGTAAGAATTTACCATTATTTCAAGAAAAAAAATCAAGAAAAATTCGCCATTAGTTAAAGAAAAAATTCGATTCTTCCTCTTCTTCATTACAAAAAAAAAAAAAAAATTATGGTGAATTCCTCAAATTGTAGACATTTTTTCTATAATCAAGAAAATATTTCTTAAATTAATGGCGTTTTAAAATCACGGGCGATTTTCTAATATTTATGGTGATTTTTTTTTTGAGTGTAGAATATGTAAAAAGAATGTTCCATTTGAATGGTCTTCCGAATGCCAAAAATCATTCCAATATTTAAAAGATAAGCTTATAGAAACAACTTTATTACAATATCGTGATTTCCTTAAAGAATTTTGTATAATAACGGATGCAAGTAAACAAGCATGTGGAGCGGTATTAACGCAAAACCATAACGGACTCCAACTCCCGATAGCATATGCATCACGTTCACTTACAAAAGCAATAAAGCAATAAAAGCACAACAGAACAGGAACTAGCAGCAATTCATTGGGCAATTACACACTTTCGACCATATATTTATGGCAAACATTTTACAGTTAAAACCGATCACAGACCACTAACATACTTATTTTCAATGGTCAATCCTAGTTCAAAACTCACGCGCATGCGGCTCGAATTAGAGGAATACGACTTCACAGTCGAGTATCTAAAGGGAAAAGATAACTTTGTGGCAGACGCCCTTTCTAGAATAACAATTAAGGATCTTCAAAATATTACGGCAAATATATTACAAGTCACTACAAGACAAAAAAGTACACAAAATTCCTGCGCAGGAAAAGATAAAGTAGAATTGCCTAGGCAATCTCAAGTAAAAGCTTCTAAGCCCAACGTATATGAAGTCATTAACAATGACGAAATACGTAAAGTAGTGACCTTGCATGTAAATAATAATCTATGTTTTTTCAAACATGGTAAAAAAATTACAGCAAGATATGATGTTGGAGATTTGTATACTAATGGAAGTCTTGACTTAGGTCAGTTTTTCCAAAGGCTTGAACTGCAGGCTGGTAAACAAAAAATTACCCAACTCAAAGTGGCACCATGGGAAAATATCTTTGAAAATATTTCAATAGATAAATTTAAAAAAATGGGCAACAAAATATTAAAATGATTAAGTGTAGCGCTACTTAACCCGGTGACCCTAATAACAACTAATAATGAAAAAGAAGCAATAATGTCTACATTACATGACGACCAAACCGACGACCCTATTCAAGGAGGACATTCAGGTATAACAAAAACCTTGGCCAAGGTCAAAAGACACTACTATTGGAAAGGAATGAGTAAAGAGATAACCCAGTACATACGTAAATGTCCATAAATGCCAAATGTCAAAAACGACAAGACATACTAAAACTCATTTAACACTTACAGAAACTCCAGAAATGGTATTCGATAAGGTAATTGTGGATACGATCGGTCCACTGCCGAAATCAGGTCAAGGAAATGAATATGCAGTCACTTTAATATGTGATCTGTCAAAATACCTTGTTGCCATACCAGTACCTAATAAAAATGCAAAAAAGGCAGCAAAGGCTATATTCGAAGAATTTGTTCTAAAGTTCGGTCCAATGAAGACGTTCATTACGGACATGGGAACAGAATACAAAAATTCTTTAATCGAACACCTATGCAAAAACTTAAATATTAAACATATAACATCGACAGCACACCATCATCAGACTGTCGGAACTGTGGAACGAAGCCACAGAACCTTTAATGAATTTATACGTACATACATCTCAACTGATAAAACGGATTGGGATATATGGCTAAAATATTTGGCTTATTGTTTCAACACGACACCCTCTATGGCACATGATTATTGTCCATATGAGTTAGTGTTTGTTAAAACTAAAAATTTGCCTCAACATTTTAATAGCATAGATAAAATAAAACCTCTATATAATGTAGATGACTACGCAAAAGAATCTAAGTTTAGACTAGAACAAGCATTTAAGAGAGCTAGGTTAATGTTAGAATCTCATAAAAAGAAACAGAAAATTAGATATGACAAAAATACCTTAGATTTTGATTTAAAAATAGGAGATAAGGTTTTATTGAAAAATGAAACAGGGCATAAGCTAGACTTTAAATATACTGGACCTTATAAGGTTAAAAGTATAGAAGAAAACGATAACATAGTAATTTCAAATAACAAAAATAAAAAACAAACAGTACATAAGGATAGGTTAAAAATTTTTATTTCATAATCACTTTAATTCTCTTATAAATATATCGCGTAAGACCATACATAACTTAAGAACCATAATTATAATGAAAATATAACACAAAATTAAAAAAAAAAAATACAAAAAAAAAAAAATATTAATACTTTTTAATTCGAAAAAAAATAATAATAAATTAAATAAATAACAAAAAAAAAATATTTTTATATTATTATAAAACAAGATGTTCATTTATATTTCATATACATATAGTGAGAAAATAACTTCATAGAATTACGGTTTTTTTCAAAAGGAGGGTATGTATTATTTTAGCGAGTATCCACTGTACCGACACCAACATTGTGTTACAGTGTACTTAAACAAATACGAAAGTGCCGACCGCTAAACTTTTGCGGCCAGCCGAAATATGAATACGCCTCAGAGCCCAACTTATGGGAAGTGCTAGTGTCAGCATATTCCCATGGCCTGAGTGCAGACACATACAAGGCATGCATGTACAACTTCTCTCGCGCTCTCAGTGCTACCAGCACAAATACAATTGCGAGCATATACTTCGATATATATATGACGGCCGCTGCCAATGTTTGCAGGCAGATCAGCCGCAAATAGCTAGCTGTAAGTCATTCATATTTTGACGATTCCCAAATAAAGATCTGCCCATGGCAGTTGAAACAAATTACAAATCTTTCAATTAAAATATCATAATGGCAAACATAATTTGAAACACAACACAGCAATGTGTCACGCCCACTCTAACGCCCACAAACCGCTCAAGCCTTTGGCGCCCACAATTTTCATGCTAGATAAAAAATGTTAACTGAAATTGATTAGTCTCCTCAGTACCTATCGATTGATAAAAAAAAAGATTGCCACGCCCACTCTAACGCGCATAACGCTTAAGTCTGTCGACCGCCCACATACGTTTTCTCGAGGTCTACCAAGTAGGCCTCTGAGGCGGCGACGACCTCCTCATTCGCCGCAAATTTTTGCCCAGCGAGTGACTTTTTCAAGTTTGGAATCAAAAAAAAGTCAAAAGGTGCCTAATCTGGAGCATATGGTGAATGGGGTAGCAGTTCATAGCCCAGTTCGACTAATTTCGCCTTGGCGAGGGCGGAAGTGTGAGCCGGTGCGTTGTCATGATGGAAGAGCACTTTTTTCTTCGCCAAATGGGGCCGTATTTTCTGCAATTCGGCGGCGAATCGGCCCAATAGTTCGGCATAGTACAGCCCTGTGACCGTTTTGCCCTTGCCCTGGTAGTCGATGTAGATCACACCTTGTGAGTCCCAAAAAAACGGTGGCCATTACCTTTCCGGCCGATGGGACAGTCTTCGCCTTCTTCGGGGCAGGTTCGCCGGGTGAAGTACACTGTTTCGACTGTTCCTTGGTCTCTGGTGTGTACCAGTGGATCCATGTTTCGTCGACGGTCACGAAACGACGCAGAAACTCCTTCGGATTTCGCTTAAACAGCATCAAACACTGCTCTGAAGTGGTCTCACGTTTGCGTTTGTTGTCCGGAGTGAGCAAACGGGGCACCCATCGCGCCGACAGCTTTCTCATGCCCAAAATTGCATGCAGGATATGACCCACGCGGTCTTTTGACGTGCCTACTGTCTCAGCTATCTCGCGTATCTTCAATCGGCGGTCTGCCAATACGAGATCGTGGATTTTTGTCACGTTATCCTCCGTGGTAGCCGTTTTCGGAGCACATGGGCGCATCTCATCAAAAACAAAGGTGCGACCACGTTGAAACTCGTTAAACCAATTTTTGACCGTCGCCATCGAAGGAGAAGAGTCACCGTACACAGCATCCAAGCGCTCTTTGATCGAGTCACAGACCGATATTGCTCTTTCTCCATTTTTCTAAAATCCGCGGACACGTCCGATTCCACACGCAGTCAAAACAATACTACGAGTCCGACTCGGCTTTTTTCTCTATAGTAGCCATCTACGAGAATGTACTAGACGTAGTTAATTTCTCTTGCGATAGTGACGCCATCGGGCGGTGAGGCTAAGTGGACTATAAAATCATTTTTTGAGAAAACTGAGGAATTTCAATTGATAAAACGTAAGGGTACATTTCCTTTTACCTATTTACATTTAACTGAACGATTGAAAGATATTCAATTGGCACCTCGTAAAGAGTTTTATAATCAAACTGTTCTCAAGAGAATAATGAGCACGCACAAAACATAAACTTTAAGTGTGGAAATTTAATAGAATATTTTTTTTATATTCAAAGATAGAGTTTTGAGAATTTTAGAAAAGTATGTAAGAAAATGTATAATTTAGATCCATGCCAATATTATACAACACCTATTAGTGTTTATATGTATGTAAATTTGTAGCTTAAAGCGTTTTTCTATTACCACTACGTATGCTTCGCCATTTTCCCCTCGCCAGTCCAGCTCCGGAATCCCAATAAGCATTTTGGACCTTGAGGAAGTGGAAACCGGATTGGGAACGGGGTTGTTCCGCTGATGCTGCAGGAAGTCGCCCACCATCCTGGCAATGGCTCGATACGGCTCCTCCAGCTGTCCCTTAGCGGACGCCCTTTTTTCCTCCTCCCTATAGAAGACAGCGCATCCTCCAGCTCCGCTTTAGCTGCCAATTAGCTGGTGGTGGTGGAGTCCTGTGGTTCTGCAATGGATGGCTTATGGGAGATGGTTCTGGTGGTTCTGCTTAATAGATACTTCTTTTAGTACAACGTAACCAAATTCTTTTGTCTTTTCTTGCGAGGACACGCCCGGCAAGAGGTCCGTGTAGGGAGCGAAGTCCCACTCGGCATGTTCCTTCCCACTGGGATTCTATAGTGGATCTCCTCCAGCACTTCAACTATTCTGCGGATTTGGCTTGTTGTGGTATTGCTTAAATTTCTTATTCTTAGGTCCGCGGCTAACGGCCGTCATTGAAATTCACTAGATAAATCAGGGTATATTAGATTCGTCGGAAAGTATGTAACAGGCAGAAGGAAGCGTTTCTGACCCCATAAAGAATATATATTTTCTTGATCAGGGTCACTAGCCGGGTCGATCTAGCCTTGTCCGTCTGTTAAGTCTGTTTACCGCCCACATACGTTTTCTCGAGGTCTGCCAAGTAGGCCTCTGAGGCGGCGACGACCTCCTCATTCGCCGCAAATTTTTGCCCAGCGAGTGACTTTGTCCGTCTGTCCGTATGAAAGCTGAGATCTCGGAAACTATAAAAGCTACAATACTAGGATTAGGCATGCAGATTCCTGAGATTCCTGCGCAGCGCAAGTTTGTTTCAGCAGGGTGCCACGCCCACTCTAACGCCCACAACGCTTAAATCTATCTACCGCCCACATAACCATATATTAAGATCACGGGTAGGTGGCGCATTTCAATCTCGCTTTGCTGCTTGCATATCTCCATTTCCCTTTGGTCCCTTTAGCTGAGTAACGGGTATCTGATAGTCGAGGTACTCGACTAAAGCGTTCTTCCTTGTTTCTACTATTTCCTTAGCTCATCTGAGTACCGCGCTGAAAACCAGACCCGAAGAACAGCGTTAGCCGCGCATTTGCCTCTCGCTCACTCCTATGTTTAGCTGGCGGTTTTCGTCGATGTGAGTACTAGGCTTAATGAAATAATCATTTAGCGCTGAAAACATTCCGCATGTTAGCGTACAAATTCTAATTAGTTTTTAGGTTCTGCATTTCAAACGGATACGGCTTGCCTATGCCGATCAGCATGAACTGAAAAACGCTTAAAGCCTAGAACTCAGATCGGCTGAGAGTTTCACTAGTCGAAAAATCGTATTCTTTGTATAGTGACCGATGTTTTTAAAGTTCACCCGCAATGCATGTGGCATGGTCTTACTTTCAAGCAGCTGGGCTTGTTGCCAAACGGAAAACAAATCAATTGAAGCACAAGAAATTAAAATATAAATAAATAAAATGTTCAAGGAATGCTTTTACTAATGTAAACTATAATTTTAAGGCTCCATCTCGTCCCACGGATGCTTCGCCATCTTTCCCGCGCCATCTGTAGTCCAGCTCCGAGTCTCAATAGGTTGGAAAATAATGGCTTATGATGTCTACTCCAGCTGTCCCTAGTGGGCGACCCTATTTTCTCCTCCCAATAGAAGTCGGCGCGTCCTTTATCTCCGCTTTAGCTGTCAAGTAGCTGGAGGAGGTGTTCCTTCCCACTGGGATTCTCTAGTGGATCTCCTCCAGCACTTTAACTATTCTGCGGATTTGCCCCGTTGTGGTATTGCTTCCTGTCGGTCAAGTCCCACAATAATGGGCAACAGCTTGGATTAGGTGTTCTTTTTCATCTCATGACCTCCTTTATCCGTTTTTAGGGTTTTTCTTCCATTTTTATACCCGTTACTCGTAGAGTAAAAGGGTATACTAGATTCGTATAATAAAGTAAAAATATTCTTGATCAGGATTACTAGCCGAGTCGATATGTCCGTCTGTCCGTCTGTCCCTCTGACCATCTGTCCGTCTGTCCGTCCGTCCGGATGAACGCTGAGATTTTGGAAACTATAAGAGCTAGGCTATTGAGATTTGGCATGCAGATTCCTGAGCTTCTTACGCAGCGCAAGTTTGTTTCAGCAATGTGCCACGCTCACGCTAACGCCCACAAACCGCCCAAGCCTTTGGCGCCCACAATTTTCATGCTAGATAAAAAATGTTAACTGAAATTTATTAGTCTCCTCAGTACCTATCGATTGATAAAAAAAAAAGATTGCCACGCCCACTCTAACGCGCATAACGCTTAAGTCTGTCTACCGCCCACATACGTTTTCTCGAGGTCTGCCAAGTAGGCCTCTGAGGCGGCGACGACCTCCTCATTCGCCGCAAATTTTTGCCCAGCGAGTGACTTTTTCAAGTTTGGAATCAAAAAGAAGTCAAAAGGTGCAAAATCTGGAGAATATGGTGGATGGGGTAGCAGTTCATAGCCCAGTTCGACTAATTTGGCCTTGGCGAGGGCGGAAGTGTGAGCCGGTGCGTTGTCATGATGGAAGAGCACTTTTTTCTTCGCCAAATGGGGCCGTATTTTCTGCAATTCGGCGGCGAATCGGCCCAATAGTTCGGCATAGTACAGCCCTGTGACCGTTTTGCCCTTGCCCTGGTAGTCGATGTAGATCACACCTTGTGAGTCCCAAAAAAACGGTGGCCATTACCTTTCCGGCCGATGGGACAGTCTT
The DNA here is from genome assembly GCF_043229965.1 of Drosophila suzukii. NCBI lineage: Eukaryota > Metazoa > Arthropoda > Insecta > Diptera > Drosophilidae > Drosophila > Drosophila suzukii. The sequence goes on along the minus strand of NW_027255896.1, from coordinate 2,416,160 downwards.
CGCCTTCTTCGGGGCAGGTTCGCCGGGTGAAGTCCACTGTTTCGACTGTTCCTTGGTCTCTGGTGTGTACCAGTGGATCCATGTTTCGTCGACGGTCACGAAACGACGCAGAAACTCCTTCGGATTTCGCTTAAACAGCATCAAACACTGCTCTGAAGTGGTCTCACGTTTGCGTTTGTTGTCCGGAGTGAGCAAACGGGGCACCCATCGCGCCGACAGCTTTCTCATGCCCAAAATTGCATGCAGGATATGACCCACGCGGTCTTTTGACGTGCCTACTGTCTCAGCTATCTCGCGTATCTTCAATCGGCGGTCTGCCAATACGAGATCGTGGATTTTTGTCACGTTATCCTCCGTGGTAGCCGTTTTCGGAGCACATGGGCGCATCTCATCAAAAACAAAGGTGCGACCACGTTGAAACTCGTTAAACCAAGTTTTGACCGTCGCCATCGAAGGAGAAGAGTCACCGTACACAGCATCCAAGCGCTCTTTAATCGAGTCACAGACCGATATTCCTCTTTCTCCATTTTTCTAAAGTCCTCGGACACGTCCGATTCCACACGCAGTCAAAACAACACTACGAGTCCGATTCGTCTTTTTTCTCTGTAGTAGCCATCTACGAGAATGTACTACACGATAGTTCATTTCTCTTGCGATAGTGACGCCATCGGGCGGTGAGGCTAAGTACTTATCGGACTGCCCTTCAGTTCTGGATTAGGCTCGGTGTGACATGTCAGAAGACAAAAAGATTTTTTGTTTATTTCTTGTGCCAAAAACATTATCCCGCTGTCGACGTCAGCAGAGAAGTCGGAGCAGAGTTGAAGACGGCACATACTTGTACAGACATTCCCTCTCTTTCTTTGTCTTATAATCTGCCAGCAACCGGCGCTCTCAGAGACAAATTTCGGCTGGTCCGATATTTTTTGCGTCTCTCCGTTACGTTCGGCGAGCGACCAAAATAGTGGCGGAACAATTTTTGTAACGTAGCGACATATGACTGCACTAATATTTTAGGAGCATTATTTCGAAAAAGACCACTAGTATTGTTTAATTAACTAAACTTAATTTATTTAAAATGTTATGTTTATGTATTATACATTACTATTACAATGTAATTTTTTTTAGTTATAAAAATTTAGTCCGTTCATATTTTTTTATTGTGTTATTACTTAAGAATTTTGCCGCTAGCCCGGTTTTATCTCAGGGCAGAGTACCCCTAATGCCACAGCTCGCAACATAAATATCGACAACTCCGCTGTCTTACATCACTAATCTATCGGACATCACTAAGGACAAAAACGTAAACAAAGGCAAATGTCTACAAACACAGACGGAAAAATGGATTAAATTTGGTGGCTATCGATGACCTAGCCAAGCGCTCCCACCCAACCATGGATGCCCATGTCGGCAAGAGCCCCATCCTCGCGACTACGACATTTCCATCTCCCTCACTGGGAAAGCTTACTCACACATTGTGGGCTTTACAAATATTTAATAAATATGGTAAGTACAATCATTTATATTCATGCTCCTCTTAACGGATCTATCCGTCCTCAGCGTTTAAGACCAAGACCTGGCCGCCGTCTTCATAATTTACGCGGTCAAAGCAGAGGATTTGTTTTGCTGGAAAAAGGATACAGGCGCCGCGGAAAGTTATGCTCTACCAGCCACTTATTGGTAGAGCTCGCATATAAACACGGCTCTCAAGAGGAACACACGCGATGCTCGCGTGTCGGGTCACCTAATCCTGAGGAGCTCCAGGGGAAAAGAAGGGACAGGCCAAAACGGTACGTAATTTCACTCTAAACTATACCATCTAACTAATGCCCGCGACCTTCTTGATTCTAGGCAAACAACGATGATAAGTAAGGCTCTCGGGTCTAACTCCGGACAAGTTCACAATTGAACAGGAAGGTAAATATCAATATTTATAATAAAGGTACACGTGTCTTTAATTCTTCCTAAATTTCAGCCACTATTGGGCCGGGCCTGGAGGGCGATTATAGCCAAGCTGAAGACTTCTCGCCGGAGGTCAGCGGCAACACGGGTCTCACCAACTGAAAACTGGCGCACTATGGTGAGTTGCGCAAGGGCAGTCCGAGATTCGGCCGCGCGACCAAATGGCGGTAGTTCTCAACGCCGCGATGCGACAGCTGGAAGTCACCGAGATGAGGGGGACGTGTTAGATCGGAACGGACTCACCGGGAAATGCTTGATGTCGTCGGCGTTGACTGCGAAAGACGTTTATTGCTGGGCGTCTGCGCGGGTCGAACGGATACCGGTTGCTGGCAGCCAAGTCGGGGCTGGTACGTATGACGAAGTCGCGCAGATATCAGTGAAACTCCCAAGTAAATATCCCGGAGCCCTTTGTGTTGGGACCCCGGCTGCCATGATAAATGCTTATTAATAAATAATGAACTACCACGTAACTTTCCTATCACTCACTATTATTTAATTTTAAGCACATAAAAATGTATCCTAGCACTTCCAGCTGCATCTGCCTGGTTGGACAATATGGCTGCGACTATACCGATATCTGCTGATCATCGTTCCTCCCCCCGCCATATTACACGGCCTCTCCCAAAATTGGGTCATTGTAAATATGGGTGCCATTTAAGGTAACCCCAGAGCGAACCGGGATTAATCCTCAAATGGCCAGATTCATCTCGCTGTTGCAACTACCGCCCTATCGACCTAACCTATCGATAAAGTCCCTCCCATTATCGACTGCAATTGCAACAGTTTTATAGAATTGGTGGTGATTTATTAATATATAACAAGTTACAAGTGTAAAAGGCTCATCGGGTGGTCACATTATTGCCGATAACTCTGGTAAGAGAGACGAATTGATAGTTTCTAAGCAATCGTTACGAGAGGCATTCTTGTGTGAACAGTCGGGTGAAACGAACGTGCTTATAAATATTAATTTGTTTCTTCCGACCTAAAGTTGTTTTCTTCCACAAATTCAGAAGTGGTTCAAACCTACACCATGAATTTCAACGAATATTCGGTGGTTCAGCTAGAGAAATGGCTTTCCGTATTGGGATTGCCAGCACAAGGCCTTAAATCCGAATTGATGGATCGTTTCGCTCGGGTTTCACCCGAAGTGCGTGGTCAGGCACGCAACGGAGGAGGATGCCAACGACGATTCTGGGACAAGTCTGGACGCCAACGACGATTTTTGGAAAAGTCTTGATGCCAACGAGGATTCTGGAGAAGATCAAGACGACGTCTCCGACCATGAACTTCATGCCTAAGACAGCAACGATCCGGACTATGGACCATCAGCAACAAAGGAAATGTCTTCCGAAAACGGTCTTCAGCAACATGAGCTTCTCGCTATCATTCGGCAGTTGCAGGAAGAGGTTAATGCGCATCGCAAGAATTTGCAGCAAACGCGCCGCACAACAGCAACAACAACAAGCTGTTGACAATGGTGGTGGCAACTCCCACGGTGCAAACATTCTGTCGCACAACACACACGTTTCACCGTCTTCAAGCAACAACGAATCGGTTATCAACCCTGCTAGCATGAACGTTTCTCCAGCCCTACAAGGCAATGTATCGGTTGGCAACAGCAGCACTCCGGCAGTTTTCGCAGCACCAAACAATAACATTGCAACTGCCAGCGCCGACTCACCCACTGTCCTGGCTGCATCAGCAACTTCGTTGTCTTTCGCTAAAGTAGCAGCTATTTGCTTCGACGAAAACATGTTTGCTCGCAATTTGGTGGAGCACCTGAAGAACATTGGTCAGCTATATGGATTGACTGACGACTGCCTAAGGATGTTGCTTATTGCTAAAGTATAGGGAAAATCTCACCGTTGGTTACACGCAAACCCCACCAGAATACTGGAACCTTTCGGAAGATTGTGTAAGCAGCTCATTATGCCAATGGTCATCGAAGTCGGAGCTGCGTCGCAAGTTCGAGCAACGCAAATGGCTGCCGAACGAGCGTTTTGCCATATACTTTGAGGACAAAATGATGTTAGCCAATCCCATAAACTTGGACACAGAAGAGCTTTTGGAGCAAATTATTGAAGGAGTTCCATCAAAAACCTTGAGGGATCAAGCCCGCAAGCACCGACCGGGTGCAGATGCAGCAAGCCTTCGCCAATATCTGCCTCCCGAAGCCGTCTGAAGGCAACACAGCAAAGAAGCCGTTAATGGAGGGCTCTGCGCACGACGAGCTACGCTGCAGGAACTGCAACTCCAAGGTGCATTTCGCAAAGGACTGCCGCAAACCGAAAAGGGAACCTGGTCTAATTTCGTAGGACAGTATCCTCAAAGGAAAAGCGCAACAACTATGTAAGATTTATAAAAATGTTTTTTGTTTATTTATCTAATGTACCAATTATTGCCGAATGCCTCATGGACTCTAAAGCTTTCTTAGTTTCCTGTTGGACTAATTATTATTAAAGTTAACTTTATGGTGGTATAAATAAGATCCAACTCAATGATATTGTTATTTGTCATAAAAAATAAATAAACATTAATTTTGATTTGATAATCGTCGTTGATGAGTCCATGGGACATGATGCAATTTTGGGAAGAGATTTCATGGAAATTTTTTGGTTGAGCATTAATCTAGTCACCCTTGACACTATTGAAGATAGTAATTTAAATAATAATACTGACAACTTAAACCTGTTTTATGGGACGATGGCTCAACTTCTTGCAACTTCGGAATTAGCAAATGATTCCATACAGATTGCCAAAGAAATGCTACTAAGGAACAACTGTAAGGAGATGAGACTGTTAAGGAACAACTGTTAGAGGGAGAGACTGTTAAGGATCAACTGTAAGGGGAAGAGACCGTTAAAGCACAACTGGCAGGAATAGAGACTGTTAGGAAGCGACTGTTGGCAAAAGAGAAATGTAAACAGCAACTGTTAGGAAAACAGATTTAAAGCTAGCCAAAGAGCGTTTTACAAGAAAGATTTAATATGATGGACGTTGATGCACTACGAGCAGTACAAACAAGTGGCCCAACGACACCAAGCACGTGCTTGTTACGCGCGGGGCCCTTTTATCAATTTGGGAAAAAAATACGAGTTCGCGAGGAAGATACAAAAAACAAATAGAGACGGGACACAAATGAAAATAAAAGAAGCATCTAAGAATGAAGCAAATGAGTTAAAATATTAGTTTTTAATACCGGGATAGAAGTTGAAGTGCAAATTAAATGATAAAGGTTGTTATAATTATTACATAGAACGCGAAAGGGCTCGTGCAGACAAAAATTAGATGTACATCGTGGCAAATTTAGGGGATAATAATTTCGTGTTAGTCTAACAGGAACATTGAAAGTTAGGCGGTTTACAAGTTCCACAGAATCAATATCACCTCTTATAAGATTTTGCATAAAAATAGTACCAAGCATTGTTCTACGATTTGCAAGGGTAGGTAAATTAAGCAATAGTAATCTACTCTGATAGGAAGGTAGCCTTATGTTTTGATCCCAGTTCAAACTACGAAGGGCAAAAAGAAGAAATTTTTTTTGTACCGACTCAATACGGTCAATATGCACTTGGTATTGTGGACTCCAAACCGAAGAACAATATTCCAAAATAGGACGGACAAGGGAGGTAAATAATAATTTGGTTGTATAAGGGTCATCAAATTCTTTTGACCAACGCTTTATAAACCCAAGAACACTCATGGCCTTGCTGACAGTGGACATTATGTGGCAGTCAAATTTAAGTTTTGGGTCCAGAAGAACGCCTAAGTCATTAACTGAATTTATACGGTCGAGTGGCGTATTTTGAAGAGAGTAACTAACAAAAGTAGGAGTACCCCTATGAAAAGTCATAACGTTGCATTTAAAGCAGTTAAAATTTAAAAGGTTATACTCACACCATCCCTGAAAACAATCAATATCTGACTGTAAGTTGAAACCCGACGCTATATCATTATGTGATAAACAAAGCTTAACATCATCAGCATACATTAGTACACGAGAGTGTGTTATGATAGAGGGAAGATCGTTAATAAACAAAGTAAACAGCAAAGGGCCCAAATGACTACCCTGAGGCACTCCAGATGTCATATAGATCAGTTTTGAGGCAGCGTTCTTGAATATAACCCTCTGAGTCCTACCATTCAAATAACTTGAAATCCAAGTTAATAGATTACATGAACACCCAAGCTGATATAATTTGAATAAGAGAAGAGAGTGGTTGACAGAGTCAAAGGCCTTACTAAAATCAGTGTATATAACGTCAGTCTGCATTTTATTCTTAAATCCATTTATTACAATAGATGACAATTCCAGAAGGTTGGTGGTGGTCGATCTTCGCTTAACAAAACCATGCTGACACGGTGATATTAGCGAGGAACATAAATGTTGCAAATGAGAAGTAATAATACGTTCAAATGCTTTAAAGAGGATATGTTAAACATCATGATAGTTGATGGTAAATTCCCGGTTTATAGCTACGGTAATGATATCAACTATGAGACCAAATCAAGGTTTGACAAGATGCTTAAGGATTTATATAGTACTGCAAAAACCCAAGAAATATCATTTACCAGATGTAAAATGAAAATTTCCATAGAAAAATCAAAGCCATTCAGCTGTTCACCTAGGCGACTATCATAAAGTGAAAAAGAACAGCTCCAAAAATTGTTAGACTAATACCTGGAAAAAGGATTTATCCGAAATAGCGACTCGGAATTCACTTCACCAATTGTATTAGTAAAGAAAAAAACTGGAGATTTTAGATTATGCACCAGACAACTATCCCTTACCATTAATAGATTACGTTTTTGGACAAGCTAGTCAATAAAAGTATATTCACAAAACTCCATCTAAAAAATGGATACTTTCACGTTTTTGTGAGTGACGAATCAGTAAAATACACTTTTTTCGTAACTCCCTTAGGACAGTTTTAATTTTTGGGGATGCCTACGGGCATAAAAAATGCTTTAGCAGTATTTCAACGATTCGTAAAAAAAATTGTTGACGATTTGATTAGAGATAATAACGCTATTGTATATATGGAAGACATTATGGTAGTAAGCATGAATGTAGAAGAACATTTAACTGCGTTTGGACAAATGCGAATTTATGCAATCAAGCATAAAATACCTAGGATTCTTTATAACTAAAGAAGGAATAAAAGCTGATGACAAAGGTCTTGATGCAATTAGGAACTTTCCAATTCCAGTTCAAAGTTTTTTTGGGTTTATGCTCATGTTTCAGACGACTCATAAAAGACTTTTCTATTTTAGCCAAGCCACTTTATGACATGATAAGGAAAGAAAAGGAATTTTCATATTAGGAGAGAGAGTTGAACTGCTTTCTGAACCTTAAAAAAAAGCTAACAGAATCTCCGGTTTAAGCTATTTATGATTACAAAGAGGATGCGATGCAAGCTCTTTAGGTTTCAGTGCGGTGTCAATACAAAAGAAAGGAGATGGAAAATTTCATCCCATGTTCTATTTCTCAAAGCAAACGACAGATACGGAGGCTAAATATCACAGCTATTCGCAGATTTCGAATACATCTTCAGGGAAAGCATTTTAAGGTAACAACAGACTGCAACTCGAAGACAGATTGATATTTTAGGTCCCTGAAGAAATGGAAAGTCACATTTTAAATAAATACCATAATTATCTTGGGCACATCGGTAGAGATAAAATGATAGACCCGATTTTAAAAACATATCGGTTTAAGAAAATGAAATAAAAATGCAGTAGTCATATTGAAAATTGATTGAAATGAGTGGCGTTTTCCCCGAAGACTGGAAAATCAGAAGGTTTCCTAAATAGTATTCCGAAATGGGATAGCCCTTTCAACTGTTGCATAAAGATCATTATGGACCAATAGCTAAAGGTAGGGCGAATAAACACATCTTTCTCATTGTAGATGGGTTTACTAAATTTGTTAGATTGTACACAACTAAAACGACAAATACAAAGGAAGTTTTGAATGAATTAAGCGACTACTTCAGGGCTTATAGCACACCAAAGTCAATTGTTTCAGATAGAGGCAGTTGCTTTACCTCTAATAAATTTGAACAATTCCTGTCGAAAAGAAACGTTAAACATTTAAAAATAGCTACTGGATCCCCACAAGCAAATGGGCAGGTCGAACGAATAAATAGAAGCATTGGTCCTATGATGGCAAAACTTACGGAACCTGAAAACGGAACACCTTGGGACATAGTAGCAAATACAGAACACACTTAATAACACTGTACACTGTACATTAAAATGCTATTTGGTGTACAACAGAAGGGTGAGATTGTAGATGAGCTTAGAGAAGGGTTGGAAGATATACAGGATAGAATTGATACAGAAAGTTTAGAAGAGATTCGAGTAAAGGCTATGTATAATCAAAATCAAGCGCAGGCATACAATAAAACTTATTTTGATAAAGCAAAGAAAAAAGCGAAGAAATATGCAAAGGAGTATTACGTTATGGTGAAAAATTTTGATAGTACAGCGGGAGGGGCAAGAAAGTTGATACCCAAGAATAAAAGCCCATTCATTATAGCAATGGTACTTCGCAACGACAGGTTCTTGTTGAAGGATGTTGAGGGCTTCCAAGTCTTCCAAGCTTCCAAGGGTGTTTTGAGTGCTCAATATATAAGACCATGGATAGGTATAATGAAATCATTTTAATGCAGAGGCTTAGTAAAACATGGCAAGAAACATAAGAATATTGTAATTAGATTTAACTTTAGCCCTAAGTATGTACATAAGGATGAGGGGATCCAATACGCAGGATGGCCTAATTGCAGTAGGCACATCGGATGGTCACATTATTACCGGTATCTCTGGTAAGAGAGACGAATTGATTGTTTCTAAGCAATCGATACGAGAGGAATTCTTGTGTGAACAGTCGAGTGAAACGAACGTGCTAATAAATATTAATTTGTGTCTTCCGGCTTGTTTCCTCCCACACAAGTTTGTTGCCGGTTTTTTTCACTCTCTAACTTCAAGTGTCTGTGTGTGTTTCTGCAGGTACAATTTATCTAAGTTGGCAGCGCCTTGTAGCAGCTGATTACAATAGCTTTTATAGATTAACAGCTACGATAGCGCGAGATTCGAAATTATAATTATTTACATGATGTGTTTACAAATTCTGTGGGGCTGCTCCCCAATATCCTGACCCCATTGAAAGTAATCCTTGACTTTCAAGAAACCTGCAATAGGGCAAGCTTATTTATGTGTCGTCGGCAAACTCCCTTGGTGGTACGAATATCGGCAACGCGCACCCTGTTATCTCTTCCCGGTATGGCTGCGATGATCCGGCATAGATTTCATCGTTGTGGTGGCATGTTGTCTTCATTTACTATTACCATGTCACCCACGGAAGTATTTGGCGACGCCTGAGTCCAATTGCTTCTAAGTTGTAGTTCTTGAATGTATTCCAGCGACCAGCGACGCCAGATTTGATCCTTGATGGCACAAACTCGTCGCCAACGCTCTAAGTTATCCATCTTGGTGTCTGTCTCCGGCCGATCAGATAGTGCGCGAAGGGCAACTAAAATGTGGCCGTGGTGAGATTTTATGTTTTTGGCTGTCGGGAATATTAGCGTGTTCTAAACGTCCTCCTTCCTTGACAAGCTCAAAATTATCGCACCTTTAAAGACAGAGGCAAAGATTTTTTAAAATGCCTCGAAAATGCTTGCTTCTTTGCAGCATGTTAAATTCCTCGTTGAAGTACTTCGATTGCAAATTCCAAGCAATACAACTCATCGCGCGTCGAAGTTCATTTGCGGACGGTGATGAAGTGATGACTTATTTACGCTTTGTAGAAGAATCGGCAAATCGAAGAATCCAGGCGACTACTGATAAACAACGGGTATGAGAGTGAATTTTGTATACGCCACCTTCCAGAAAATGGTTTGAGATGGTTGATATTGCGAATGATGTTTTGCGAGGTTCCCTGTTAACAGTTTCTACATCCGGCTCCTCTCGTTTGCCTGCTTACCACCGCGTTTTATCCAACTGTAGAAATTCAGGTCCGTCGAACCATCTAGACTCCATTAGCTTCGCCACCGTACAGCCTCACGAGATGTGATCTGAAGGTTTGCGGTGCGTAGGAACATGCCTCCAACGGCAAGCGGTTGTTTCCTCTTGGACCTCCGAAATGCGATTGCTTACTAACGTCGACAATGTGGCTGAATGTTGACGGATCCAGTGTAATACAATTAATAATAACGTAAAAATAATAACTCGCATTATAAATATGTCGTTGGATTTTTGTTTGCGAAGGCACCAATAACATTCATGTAGAGTTTCGACAATAAATGTGCACCGCAAAATTCCAATTGGGGAATCGAGAATTTCCTGGTTGGCACTACTCGAGATTTAGATGTGACCAGGTGTACTTTTATTGTACCATCTGAACTGAGGACGCGTGCATATAAGCAAACTCTCTGATTGAAGCATCAGAAAATCCATGAAGCTGCAGACTGATCATATCCGGGCTTCGGCAATAGCGAAGAATTCTTAGCGATTGTAGAGAAGACATTGACGAAAGAAACGATAGCCACGCTCAGTATATGTTCTGGGGAACTGATTCGTCCCAATGAACCTTTCAGATCCATAGCTCTTGGAGAATAATATTTGCGACTTTTCTGAAAGGCGTTACTCAGCCTAATGGGTCAAACAATGAAGACGAAACCGACAAGCTAGAGCGCTTGGAAACAATCTCCGAGTTTTTCTGAGGGAGAACCGAGAAAAGGAATACGCTTCGTTGGTCATACTTCAAGCCCAGGGTGCTAGTTACTGAATCGTCTTCCAAGTTTAGATTTTAAAACTTGATTCGTCGGAAAGTATGTAACAGGCAAAAGGAAGCGTTTCCGACCCCAAAAAGTATATATATTCTTCTTCTGTCCGTATGAACGCTGAGATCTCGGAAAATATAAGGGCTTCAGTACTGGGATTAGGCTTGCAGATTCCTGAGTTTCCTGCGCAGCGCACGTTAGTTTCAGCAGGGTGCCACGCCTACTCTTACGCCCACAAACCGCACACAACTGTGGCTTCTTTAGTTTTGATGCTAGAATACAAGTTTTAACTGAAATCATCAATACCTATCGATGGACCCAAAAAAAAGAACACAAGCCTCACACAAACTTCAAAAAATCGTAAGTATGAACGCGGATGTCTCGGAAACTATCTAAGATAAAATTTGGATACCAGATTTAGACTCAAACGCCCATAACGCTTAAATCTGTCTACCGCCCATATAACCATATATTGAGATCACGGATAGGTGGCACATTTCAATCCGACAAGTCGTTTGGATCCGAAGAAGATCCGAGCGAAGTGCTAAGTTCTTCAAATGAATGTCTGGCATTCCATAATGTTCGATTAAAGAGTCCCTTGACGCTCTTAACGGCCGATTCCCAGATGCCTCCAAATAGGGTGCCCTGGGGGGTATAAAGCGAAAATTTATAAATTCATTGTGGCAAAACTGATTTGTTTTTTCAATGGTTTCCTTCTTGAACAAGAACTCCTTGAGCGCTTCTAACTTTTTTTTTGCTTCTGTAAAGTTAGTCGCGTTGTGACAAAAGACATCCAAAGGACGTCCTCCCCGAGCTGTGAAACGTTTGAGAGCACCGAGGAATGAGTCCGTTGACAGGTCTGAGACTAACTCGATATGTATGGCCTTGATAACAAAGAAAACTAACACAGCTATATTAGCTGCGAATACGCATGTAAATGTTTACTGGCCAGCGGAAATCTATTCCGAGTTTTCAGAATTGTCTCGAGGGGATAAGCCGATCCTTGCGAAGTTGACCCATGATTTGGTTGAGTAAAACCGGGCGATTTCGCACGAGCGTACGATTCGACAAGCAACATTCTTGGCGTTGACAATCCAAAACTGTAATCTGCTTAGGGCCACAAGCGTTTTTGGACCAGCATGGAAGTTTATTAGGTGAACGTAACGCATGTATTGGTCTTCAAAGTGATCGTTTTTTGGCAACAAGATTTGATGTTTTTGGCTGTCGGGAATATTAGCGTTTTCTAACCGTCCTCCTTCCTTGACAAGCTCAAAATTATCGCACCTTAGAAGAAAGAGGCCAAGATTTTTTAAATTGCCTCGAAAATGCTTGCTTCTTTGCAGCATGTTAAATTCCTCGCTGAAGTACTTCGATTGTAAATTCCAAGCAATACAACTCATCGTGCGTCGAAGTTCACCTGCGGACGGTGATGAAGTGTTGACTTATTTACGCTTTGTAGAAGAAATCGAAGTATCCAGGTGACTACTAATAAACAACGGGTATGGGAGTGGATCTTGTATACGCCACCTTCCAGAAGATGGTTGCTATTGCGAATGCTGTTTTCCGAGATTCCATGTTAACAGTTTCTACATCCGGCTCCTCTCGTTTGCCTGCTTGCCAGCGCGCTTGATCCAACTGTAGAAATTCAGGTCCGTCGAACCATCTGGACTCCATTAGCTTCGTCACCGTACAGCCTCTCGAGATATGATCTGAAGGATTGCGGTGCGTAGGAACATGCCTCCAACGGCAAGCGGTTGTTTTCCCTTGGACCTCCGAAATGCGATTGCTTACTAACGTCGACAATGTGGCTGAATGTTGACGGATCCAGTGTAATACAATTAATAATAATTTAATAATAATGAATAACATCATAAATATGTTGTTGGATTTTTGTTTGCGAAGGCACCAATAACATTCATGTAGAGTTTCTGAACTGAGGACTCGTGCATATAAGCAACAGCTCTGATTGAAGCATCACAAAATCCATGAAGCTGCAGACTGGTCATATCCGGGCTTCGGCAATAGCGAAGAATTCTTAGCGATTGTAGAGAAAACATTGACGAAAGAAACGATAGCCACGCTCAGTATATGTTCTGGGGAACTGATTCGTCCCAATAAACCCTTCAGATCCATAGCTCTTGGAGAATAATTTTTGCGCCTTTTATGACAGGCGTTACTAAGCCTAATGGGTCAAACAATGAAGACGAGACCGACAAGATGGAGCGCTTGGAAACAATCTCCGATTTTTTCTGAGGGAGAACCGAGAAAAGGAATACGCTTCGTTGGTCATACTTCAAGCCCAGAGTGCTAGTTACTGAATCGTCTTCCAAGCTTAGATTTTTATACCCGTTACTCGTAGAGTAAAAGGGTATTGTAGTATGCACTTATATCGAATATCTACTGTACCAAGAGTACTTGAAACAAACACACTGTAACACTTTGTTGCAGTGTTTATATAAACAAAAGGCTCGGTCAAAAACCCTAAGTGGCCGAAACATGAGTCGATCGGCGCGCTCAAAGAAAGTGCAAGTGTCAGCATTCTGTTGCACTGATATACATAGCCATCTCTCTGCCGCCCAACTGTAAGCAGCGCAGCTACGAGAATTAGGCTTTCTTAGATCCTAAGGCAAATTGTAAAATCAGAAACAACTTGACGTTGGAAGCGGCATTAACGCTGCTCCTACCATGCAAACCAAATAAATAAAGAATATAATAAAACTACCCAAAAGATGTGTTCTCAATAAAGGGATAAAGATTATTAACATTTCCAACACAAGGAGTTTCACACAACAGTATACTAGATTCGTAGGAAAGTATGTAACAGGCAAAAGGAAGCGTTTTCGACCCCAAAAAGTATATATATTCTTCTTCTGTCCGGGCTAAAGTACTGGGATAAGGCTTGCAGATTCCTGAGATTCCTGCGCAGCGCAAGTTAGTTTCAGCAGGGTGCCACGCCTACTCTTACGCCCACAAACCGCCCACGACTGTGGCTTCTACAGTTTTGATGCTAGAATACAAATTTTAACTGAAATTTATTGTTCTCATCAATACCTATCGATTGACCCAAAAAAAACAACACAAACCGCACACAAGATTCAAAAAATCGTAAGTATGAACGCGGATATCTCGGAAACTATCTAAGATAAAATTTGGATACCAGATTTAGATTCTAACGCCCATAACGATTAAATCTGTCTACCGCGCATATAACCATATATTGAGATCACAGGTAGGTGGCACATTTCAATCTCGCCTTGCTGCTTTCATACCTCCATTTCCCTTTGGTCCCTTTAGCTGAGTAACGGGTACCTGATAGTCGAGGTACTCGACTATAGCGTTCTTCCTTGTTTAGAGTGCTATAGTCGATGAAGTCCTTGTGGTTATAATGCCAATGTTGAGAATTGTGGAGGCGTCACTATTGATCTGAACTAACGAATTTCACGGTATCGGCACCGGATAGAAAATCGTCTACATAAAATAAAGATTTTATGGCTTGGGCACCAAACTTGAATTGATCAGAGTATTGGTCTGCCAGATATGTCATACTGCGAATGGCAAGAAATGGTGCCGATGCAGCCCCATAAGTTACAGTATTAAGTTCAAAAGTACGAAGTGGGTCTAGCGGTGTCTTTCTCCAGAGAACGTATTGGAACCTTCGATCTTTCTTATCCACTAGGATTTGCCGAAACATTTTACTACATCGGCATTACTGTCGTAACGATGAATGCGAAACTGAAGGAGAAGTATTCAGAGCTCGGGCTGTATAGTTGGACCGAGTAATAATAGATCATTTAGAGATTTTTGCGAACTTGTATGACACGAAGCGTCAAAAACTACTCTAAGACGTGCTACTTGGCTTAAATACGCAATGAGTTTGGGTTGATCAACCATGCTCATGTGACCCAGATCTTGAAACTCTTGCATAAATTCAATATATTGGTTCTTATTTTCGATGTAACCGCCGCTTTAGAGCTCGAAATCGGTTGCTAGCTATATCAATTGATTCTCCTTACAGACAATACATGTCATTTAATGAAGCGACGATCTGTGGAAGTAAGTCAACACGCGAGATTTGTTAAATATATTCATCGGGAAGAGATGTGCTCTGCGGCAAACTCCTTGACGATATATAAATTTCTGTGTTAGGGTGATGAGCAATACTAGGGGTGACACAAAAATCAATCGTTAGTTCGAAATCTTTGAAGCGAGACTTGATACTAGTTGTAGTCCCATGTTTCACCTGGGTAGGTGAATCACCAATGCTGCGAGTTTTGACGATTCTCTTCGTTCGCGGTATACGAAGGGTTTGTGTAAACTGATCAGTAATAAAGTTTATCTGCGAACAGGAGTCCAATAATGCTCTTCCCAATCTGTAGCAGCCGCTGGAGTCTTTGACCAGGACTAACGCTGTCGCCAGGATGACATGATCTTGATCGAGTTGCTGATGCGTATGAGTTACTGCCTCCGGAATGTACGTCGGACTATGCCGCGAAGCTGCAGCGACTGTTAAAGCAGCGACTGTTAAGTAAGGTATGTGTATGCGAACACCTTCGACATCTTTGCGCTGACGGACAATTTGATACATGATGGCCCTTGCTAAGACAGTTTAGACACAGTCCTAATCTTTTTGCGTGGTTAAAACGATACTCGAACGAGAGATTAATAAACTGTGGGCACCGAAGCTGTACAGCTGCAGGATAAGTTGGCTTGATGCCTCTGTGGGCGTGGAATCTGGTGGCTCATATGATTAGTTGCGTTTCGGGTGATGGGTGGCTAGATTCTAGGTATTCTAGTTGAACGAAATTGTCCCAAGTGGATAACGTGATGTAGCTCAAGGATTCTTTCCACTTTCGATTAGTTTCCTGGTCTGCCTTGCTAGAGATGATCGAAATTAGCATTAGTTGAGCGATATCTAACTTGTTTCCCAAGGACAAGCAGGAATTATAGAGAGCAGAAGCATTGTCGATAAGACTACGTTATTGTTCCCCAGGTAGAGGAAAGAGAGTGAATATATTATCAATAAATACAAGGGTTAGGTTATCATAACAAGCCTTTAGTCGTTCTAAGGCCTTTGGATAATTTTCCGATTTAATTTGAAAAGCTCTAACGGTTTCCAAGGCTGGTCCACGAAGGCCATTCAATAACTGATTGAACCTTTCGATGGGTGCTAATTGACTTTGATTTCCAACAACCTCCCTGAACTATATTATAAAGTTTTCATATTCAGAGTACTTGCCATCAAATATCGGTTATGCGAGCCTAGGTAGTTTTGTTGCTGGCCTAGCGACATTGACATTTATGTCGCCAGTTGCAGTACTGTGTGCATCAGGGCCAAGTTGTCCCTGGGTGCTTACCTGTGTTCCGATGAAAAGTTCTTCTAAATCTCCACTAGTTATTTCGCGAGTTATCTCCTCGGCGTCCAATTCCTCGATCTGAGATTGCAACGTCAGTGCCTGCTTGAAATATGCTTAGAGTATTGAAAGACGACAAGTTAAATCCGCAGCTGAGCGTTGTTTAATTGGATCCACTATTTGTTTAATACGAGTCATACTTGTAACGAACTGATTTCTTTTGTGTCTGCCAGTGGCTAGCTCAGAAGATTGTGTGTTCGTCCCACCAAATTTATATGAGGGTTCAAATGGTAACAGTGGGATTTATTCTCGTGGTATTAGTACAGCGGGTGTGTGGCTGGGTTGGCTTCGGTATCTCCTGGCTCTGGTTCCGCCGGCTGCTGGCGCTCCTCTTTCTGGCTCATCGACGCGTTGACTCGGCTTCCACTGGATCCTGGGCTTCGGGACGCTCGTAGTGGCCGCTTCTGCTTGCTTGCCGACGGGCTGCCTCGGGGTCGCTTGTTGCGCCTTAGACCAGCAGAGAGTTCGGCCTTGTGGGCTTAGGAAAGCGTCACCGTTCTCAGACTAGGGTGAACAAGCCTTGCTCTCCAGGCCGACGCCTATCGAGGCAATACCTGTCCCTTGTTCTGTCTCGGACGGTCCCGCTAGGTTCTTGCTCAGTTCGCGCTGACAGTCAAGACTGCCACCAGGAAGCTGTCTAGCAGTTCACTTTGCTTTACGCCTAGCGCAGACGAACGTTCCACCCGGCTTCACCCTAATGCGTGACGTCCGCGACGCTCCTGCGCTCCCCAATGAGCTCCGCGCGGCGATGGTAACGTGGCTGCAGGAAATGTCTGCTGGCACTCGGGGAGTTGGGCGGTTGCTGTTCGGGAACTTCGCCGGTAATCGCAGGGCTCTCCAGGCGGCCGCCTCCTGAAACAGCAATTAGATCTACCGCTCGTCCGTCACGCCAGGTCCTGCTTGGTCGGGCAAGGTACGCTGGGTCGCAGACAACTTTCCTCCCCAAGCTGACGGTTCTCTGTCGTATGACACTTATGCTTGTCTCTGACAGACCCGCCGGGCGACTCGCCAGGGTGTGGTCGTGACAAAGGTGGAAAACAAAGGCCTTGACTTAGCCGCGTGATGCCTTCCAGAACTCAGCCACTTGTGTCTCAATTCGGAGATTCCTGATGTCCCAATCCCGAACGTCTCGACGTGGCGATCTTGCTCTTTGTGTGCTTCCCACGGCGCTGCTTCCGACAACTCGTTTGGTTGTAGCTCGCTCGTAGATTACTTGCTTGACTGACTGTTTACTTGGTACTTTAACTGATCTTTAAGGTTTGAATCCTCGTGATCGACTGATCCAGTTGCCAGCGCTCTGCGGCCTTATATAGGGCCTCCGCGAACCGATATTTCCCTTTTGCGCACGGCCCGCTGGATCTCTCCACCCCGGGTCCAAAGTCCGTGACTCCTGGTTGACCCACTTGTCCTTCACGTACCGCTTCCAATCGATGCTCCGCCCACTGCTGCCATCGCGCTGATTCTCGTGATGCTTGTGGCACGCCTGTGTGCCGCTCCACTGCAAGATGTGGCACTTCCTCTCCCGGTCCAAAGTTCACGGGAGAGCCCAAAGTCCGGTGGAGTTCCGTTATCCTGTTTTTGCACACGGCACTCTTGCCTTGCCCGCGAAGTCTCCATTCTCTCTCGATCTCCATGCTTGGTCTCCAAACTCTCTCGCTCTCCTTCCTTGGTCTCCAAACTCTCTCGATCTCCATCCTTGGTCTCCGAACTCTCTCGCTCTCCATCCCTGGTGTCCAAACTCTCTCGTTCTCCAGCCAAGTCTCCAAACTCTCCTCGCCGCGCCGTTACTACGCGAATTCGCCGCGTATCTGGTAAGCGGCCGGCCATCTGCTGCTGCTTCTATTTGTGGGGAGTTATTCAACTCCTCACATTCCCCCCTTACTTCGGGAAACATTTAAAACTTGTTCCTACTCTCCGGCGTTTCCTTGCATATCCTAGCCTTCGAGTCCTTGTGATTCCCGCGGCGCTCCCTCGTTGCTCCCTCGATGCTCCCTCAACGCTCTTAACTTTACTGAGTTCCTACAGCGCTGGTCATCCTCCTCGTAGCAACTTTAAATCTCCCGCGCCGATATTTCCCGTGTTTCCACTGGGACATCGATACTTATGGGCTATCGATCCCCAGCTTGCTGCTCATTGCTGCGTCCCACTCCTTTCCATGCTTCCTCCGGCTAATCACACCATTCGTGCGTTATCGATGTTTCTGCGAATATCGATACCGATGGTGCGGCGTTGACACCTGCTCGTTGCGATATTTCCACCTTGGCCGATATTTCCATTTTCGTGTGCCCATCGATCGCACTATCGTCCAGTGCCAATCGATCGCCTATCGAGGCACCCCCCTCCCTGGCTCGTGGTGATTTTGCAACTTTCATAGGTAAGATTTTTTTTTTGCATTTCTTGCACTCCTTTTCATCTCATCCTTTTCTCTCCTTTCGTCCTTTCTCGTCCTTCACTCGTCCTCTGTCGGCTGCATCTAATTCCATATTGGCAGCTCTCCAGAGCGGGTGCGGAGAGGACTTCGCATTCACTTTGCAACCGGGACAGCAGGTAAGTATTTGATGTTCGTTTCTGCTTTCTGTATTAAGACCCTTTGACTTTCAGGTTGCTGGAGTGTCCCATGCATGCCCCGTTCTTTTTCCAGCCATATCCCCAATCAAACTATTGGCCCCGTGCCCCCTTCTCTTGTTACTTGGGAAACCATTGTGTTTTTTTTTATTTTTTTGATCGTTTATTTTACTGCGTGAACACCCGGATGCCCGCGACTCTGAGCCTCACCCGGTACCTTCGTCTGCCTTCGCTGACCAGGACGCAACGCCTGCCGCCCTTCCGCCGTGCCGTCGCGACCGCGGGTGCCTCATCTATTCCCTCCGGCCACTCGCTCCTGGCGATCTCGCGCCAACCGCCTTCCTCCGGGGCCGCTACCTGCCGCATGAACTGCGGCCGCGGTCGCGTCGCTCCGGGCGTCGAAGTTTGTCGCTGCAACGGAGGTCTTTGGGTGACCGGTGGCTCGGGCCATACCCAAGGTCCCTTCTCCAGCGATTCCGCCTCTCGTTGCCGTCGTCGCCGGTGTTGGCGGGCCCGTGCTCGGTGTCGGCGGGACCCACGCATCCTGCCGGCCTCTCGTCCGGGGATCCCGAGGATTCACCTTAGGTACCCCCTCCTCCTATATCCTGGGCTCCTCCTTCGTTGGTACCGTCGCGGGCCCTTCGGGCCACGTCCATACCAACGTCTGCTGTCGCCACCGCACGCCCTCGGCCACGAACGCCCCTCATGCTGCGTACTGCGAACGCTGCGTCGCACCGACAACGAGAGCAGAGAAGCTACAGCCTAGGTGGCTACTATTGCGCGAAGCAATACCTTGCGGTGATACCGCGCAACCACGGCCCCCTATTCCTGTTCTTGAACTCACTTTTACTTGTACATATATAATTGTAGGGAATAAATGAATATAAAAAACGAACGCCCGCGTGCTGTGGCTCACGTGCGCGGCCGGTACCTCCGTCCGCACCACCGTCGGCTCCTCCGCCTGTGTCTGGTGGACTGCCTCCTCGTGCGGTTGTGGCATCGGCTGCGCGGTCGATTCTTCGGTTTGGGGTTGCGCCTCCGGTCGCTGTGGCTTGGTGTACCGCGGCGTGGGTGGCCGGGCCGGCCTCCACGGCGGCGTGGCCAACGGGGCTCCTCCGTCGCTGTCTCGGGCTTCCTCCGTGAGCCACTCCCCCTCGTAGCGAGGAGTGGGTGGCACCTCCGGCAGCCACCGCGGAGGGGATGGCGCGCAGGGCTCGTCCCCATCTTCGCTCCTCGGACCGGGCTCCTCGACCGCGTACCTGGGGCTGAGTGGAACTCCCCACGAGTCCTCCACCGGTGCCTCCCACAGAGGTCGCTCCTCCTCCTCCGCCTCTCGGACGGGCATGCCATCGCGCCGCCGCCGCAGCCGGACCTGCCGCCGCGCCTCCTCCTCCGTCGACCGCTCCTGCTCCTCGTCCGACGGCTCCCGGTCCTGGAACCGTTTCCGAGTCTCCTCAGCGTGGCCCCTCGGGAGTTCCGTTCCTCCGACGTCCGTCGTCCCGCGCGGTATCCGATCGCCCGCCGCCGCTTTCCGGAGCCGCCACTCTCTTTCTTCGACGACGGGATCGCCGACCACTTCCACGTCGCTGTCGGAGCTCACCGCGGGTTCTGGTGCGGAGTCCTCGTCGTGGGTCCGCTCCAGGGCCCGCGCGGAGCTCGGGTAGGCCGAGTCTCCGACCATCCTTGCCCCTCAGATCACCGTGGCACTCTGGATGCTGCGGTTCGTTGTACCTCCCGGTTCCGTACCCAAGTTGCTTGAGACCCTACCTTTATCATCCTTGGTAAGTATCCTTAGAAGTTGTCCTTGGGCCTACACCTTGCTTCGGGGCGTTCCTGGGTGGTATCGTTGGGGTATCCTTGGGGCATTATTGGGGTATCCTTGAGGTGTCTTTCGAGTACTATTGGGGTATCCTTGGGGTGTCTTTCGAGTACTGTTGGGGTATCCTTGGGGTATCGTTGGGCTATCCCTAGGGTATCCTTCGGGTGTCCTTTGGGTATCCTTCGGGTATCCTTGGGGTATCGTTGGGCTATCCCTAGGGTATCCTTCGGGTGTCCTTTGGGTACCCTTTGGGGTATTGTTGGGGTGTCCTTCGGGTATCCTTAGGGTTTCGATGGGCTATCCCAAGGGTATCCTTCGGATGTCCTTTGGGCACACTTAGAGGTATTGTTGGTGTTTGCTCAGGAAGCAGGAGTAAATATGCAACTTCGCGAATCCACTGGTTTTATTTAAAACATTGCTTAGCCGTCATCTATGTAAATTGTGCGTTTATTTCAAGAGCTTTTTCTATTCAACAATGTTACCAACTCGCTCGTTTCAGATCTTCCCTATTACATTGGTATCTAGAGTTAGTATTTTATGGTAATCTAGTAGTTTTTTAATCTAGTATTTTGTTGTATGATCGTTGCTTGCCGACTTGTAGGGGGTAATTTATTAGCGATTATCAGCTGTGCTACGCCCCTGCTCGCAGCTTTCGATAGTCGGCATCGCAACGACCAAACAAAACAAACAGTGAGATGACCAAACATCGCCCGCGTTGAAGCGCTGTAGGCCTTCAATTAATGGGAAGAGGTGCCAGATGATGTACTGAGCGTTTGTACACGCCTTGCTTGGTTTTTACTAGAGCAACGCGCACCTTGCCATCCGATCCGTGCGTTACTTCGGTGACTCTGCCGAGCAGCCACTTCTGGGGCGGTAAATTGTCCTCTTTGATGACGACGATGGTACCTGGTAGAAGGTTGGCCGATTCCTTTGTCCACTTAACTCTTTGCTGCAGCCCAGCTATGTAGTCACGGGACCAGTCTCGCCAAAACCGTCGCTTGATGGCTGATATAAGCTGCCAGCGTTGTAGATGAGTTAGGTCGTCGTCCGGATGAGGAGGTGCCGATCCTGGGGGTAGAGCAGCGAGCGTGGTGCCTACCAGAAAGTGGGCTGGAGTAATAGACTCTCCGTCGTTAGGGTTGCTGCTGTCAGCTACTAGCGGACGCGAGTTAAGCACTGCTTCCACTTCAACCAGGATCGTCTGGACTTCGTCCTCCTTCAGCAAGGCGTTTCCGACGGCCCTCAAAAAGAGGTGTTTGGCGGACTTGACGGCGGCCTCCCATAGGCCCCCGAAATGAGGCGACCGGGGCGGAATGAAGACAAACTCAACCTGGTGATGGACGCCGTACGTTTCCAGTGTGCTGCGGACATCGGAGGCCATCTCCTGAAGCAGCCGTGAGGAACCAACAAAATTGGTTGCATTGTCGCAGTAGAGTCGATCGAGCGGGCCGCGCCGCCCAACAAATCTGCTGAGACAGAGGATAAATGAGTTAGAAGTGAGATCCTTCAATAGTTCTAGGTGAACCGCTTTCGTTGAAAAACATATGAATACTGCGACATACATTTTTAACGCTGCCTTGCCCCGCACTCCTAGCGACACTCGGATTGGACCGAAGAGATCGACTCCGCTTATTCTAAAGGGTCGACTGATTCTGACACGGTCAAGAGGCAGATTTCCCATTATTTGCGACATTAACCGTGGCTTATACCGGAAGCAGTGCGTGCATCGGCGCACAACAGCACTGCACTCGCGTCGTGCATTGATCAACCAAATTGTCTGCCGAAGCAGACCGACTAGGGCTCGTGGTCCTGCATGGCAATTAGCATAGTGCAGGTGCTCGATGTACAATTTGACAAAACGATTCCCTTTGGGCATTAATATTGGGAATTTGGCACTGGGTTCTAGATCCGCGTGCGCTAGTCGACCGCCCACCCGCACCAATGTTAAAGTACGGGTTCCGAAAGTTTCGTTGCTGATAAATGGGCTAAGTTTTTGGTAAGAACTGGGTAATGGCAAATTTTTCTTTAATTTATTGAATTCGTCTGCAAACGATTCACGCTGAACAGCCTGCGCGATATAAGAGAACGAAAAACTAAGCTCGGTGGCTGATAGGACGTGGTCGTTCCACAATTTCCAGGCCCTGCCGTAAACAAAACGAAAGATAAATGTTGTAATTCTCACAACCTTCACATAGGAAGAAGAATTTTCAACTAATTGTAGTAGCGGATGATTTGAGACGACAGCAACCGTATGGGCGATTACTGGCGGTTTCATTTCGAGTTGGCTTTCGAGGGGCGTGTCAGCCAAGTGCTGATTAACTGGCCAATGAGTCGAGTCCATGGACAAAAACGAAGGGCCTTCAAACCATAGCGTCGTATCGAGATCTTTGACCGTAGTCCCTCGAGAGGGTAGGTCCGCTGGATTGAAGTTAGTCGGGACGTGTCGCCAGACTGCAGTTGGAGCCAGTTCGTGAATAGCCGAAACCCTATTTGCGACGAATGTTTTAAGTTTTGACAGATGAGTGCGCAACCAGAAGAGAACAACTTCAGAATCCGACCACATAGTAACCTGCTCGACGCGGTAAAGATTAAGCGTTTGCACATCACTCCATAACTTCGCTAAGAAGTGAGCCGCACAGAGTTCTAGTCGTGGAATACTAAGTCTATTGATCGGTGCTACCCTAGATTTGGCTGTTAGCAACCTAACTTTTATTCCCTCTGAGGTCACTGACCTTACGTACAGACAACAACCGTAAGCATCTGTTGACGCGTCCGCAAATCCGTGGATTTGATAAGTGCCGCCAAACTGAGTTCCGACATGCCGAGGGATGTTTAACGTTTCTAAATCTGTAAAGCAAGATGACACCGTCTTCCAACGATGCAGTACGTCGGCGGGTATTTCGTCGTCCCATCCAATTTGTAGCGACCAGAGGTTTTGAATAAATATCTTTGCAAGGGTAACGATAGGGCAAATGAGTCCTAACGGATCGAACAGCCGTGCTGCAAATGAAAGCATGGATCGCTATGTGGGTGGGTCTTCAAGCTGTAGATTCTGGGCGTTGAATTTGAACGCATCCTGTTTTGGACTCCAAGTGAGACCCAAAGTTTTCGTATCGGCGTCTTCTCCAATAAGGACTTCTGGCTCGGCGACCTGTCGTTCGTTGGGGGTACAATTCGACGCCCACTTAGCCAAGACGAACCCTGCGGAATCTAAAATCTCTGTGATTTCCCCTCGCAATTTCCTTAACTCACGAATGGAATCGGCCCCTGTTAACAAGTCATCGACGTAAAAATCATTTGCTAGAGCCTGTGAAGCTAAGGGAAGAGATTCGGAGTAGATCTCGCTAAGCTGCTTCAAACACCGTATTGCAAGGAAAGGAGCACTTGCCGTACCATACGTAACGGTGTTAAGCCGATAAATTTGTAGAGGGTCTTGAGGGGTCTCACGCCATACAATTAACTGGAACTTTCTATGGGTCTCATCTAATACCACTTGTCTGTACATTTTAGTAATGTCTGCCGACATAGCAAATTTATGGAACCGGAATTTAAGCAGCGTGGCATACAGGCAAGGCTGAATTGTTGGCCCTACCAAGAGAATTTCATTCAATGAAATTTGGGAAGTGGTTTTGCATGACGCGTCGAATACGACTCTTAATTTAGTTGAAGAGCTTTCAGGTCGGAGAACGCACTGATGCGGTATAAAATAATGAGGCTCGTTGGGTATCCTATTATCTGTAGCCTCCATGTGACCGAGAGCTAAGTATTCCTTCATAAACTGGATATACAACGAATGATTTGTTGGGTTCCCTTTCATACGCCGTTCTAAGGACAAAAACCGTCGTCGTGCAGTTTCATACGAGGAACCGAGACACGAAGGACTCGATTTGAAAGGCAGGCTAACTACAAATTTTCCTGTAGAGTCACGCGAGACGGTGCTAGCAAACGATTTTTCCCTCAACACTTGATCAGGGGTATAGAGCTGCGATTTTGTTAAATCGGGTATTCTTTCAATTTCCCAGAACTTCCTTAGCGTGTGATCCAAATTGTTGTCCTCAGTAGCTACTAGAGTGGAGTATGAGATACATCGTGCGGGCGGATTTTCTTTATAGGTCCCTGACGCTACCCAGCCAAAGACAGTATTTTGTAGAGTTGGACCTGAGTGCTTGTACCGTATTTGTCCTTCCCTAAGCAAGTCGAAAAACAACTCAGCGCCGATCAGCATGTCGACGCGTTTGGGCTTGTTAAAGTAAGGGTCTGCTAAGGAGATATCATTACGAATCCAATCGGAAGATATTGCGGTTGCTTCTGGACGATACCCTGAGATTGACGGTAAAATTATGCATTCAACTGCCGCTTCGAAGGAGTTTAATCGCGACCCAATTGTCGTCTGGACTGCGAAGCTAGCTGAACACGCGGAATTCCCAATGCCTGAGAATTTAGCCTCATGCCGGTATCGTTTTAATTGCAGATTATTTACTAATTCCTCCGTTATAAAATTAACCTGTGACCCTGAGTCTAGCAAAATCCTAGCGCACAGCTTGGCTCCTGACTGACTTTGAACCTCGACAAGGGCCGTTGCAAGTAAGACGTGATCTACCTTTTGCGGCATAGGCTGACTAACCGAGGCACTTAGTGACTGTTGGGCTACCTGATTGTCAATAGGCGATGACAATTGATTGCTCGACGGTACTTGGGAGGTTGAGGTATACCGATGCAGAAGTGTGTGATGAGCCTTCGTACAAATTCGACAACGAGATGACTGGCATGTTGCGACACTATGTCCTCTGCGTAGACAATTGATGCAAAGTGGTGCATTCTTTGCGAACTTGAACCGAGCTTCTACCGAGATATTAGCGTAAGATGTACTACTCTGGATGAAATGGCTGTCTGACTTGCAGAAGCAACATTTAGACTTAAGTTCTTCGACAGGTCGGGAAACTGCTAATGCCGCTTTGCTATATCTGGGCTTGTTCCCTAGCTGTCCCTGTTTGGGAGCTTTTCTGCCTGTCGTGGATTCCTCAGCCGCTAAGTGTTGGTATCGTTTATTAAGCGCCTCTGAGCAATCTTTCCATAACGGAATAGAATCGTAACTAAGTTGCTCTTCCCATCGCGACCGCGTTTTGGGATCTACTCTAGACATGACGATGTGAATTATCATTGCGTTGGCGAGAGTTTTCTCGTTGCCGAGCGAGAGAAGAGATTCATATATAGCAGTTACAGTGTCGATAAGGGATCGCAACGCCGAGGCGGATGGCGCTTGCATTGTTGGGATTTCAAACAATCCAGAAATACTTTTAAAGTATATTAGGCACGGATTATCATAAACCCTGACCAAGGCCGCATGGGCCTTTGCGTAGTTTGCTTCTGTGATCTGGTAAGCCTTTACTGTTCCTAAGGCTTCCTTCTCTAAACAGGATAACAGATGATTAAACTTTTCAACATTTGATAGAGATTCGTCATCGTGAACTAAGCTGTTAAATAAACCTATAAAATTTTTGAACTCGGCATAGTTGCCGTCGAATTTTGGGAGTTTCATTTGTGGTAGTATTCTGCTGTGACTTGCTGAAGAGTTTAAACTACTGTTATTTGCGAAGGTAGAATGATTTCTTTCTCCTTCGGGCCGGTTACAATTTGACATTAATAATGCCTTTGCGGATACACATAATTCTTCTAACTCCTCTCTACATTCTAATTCGTTATTAATTGCCTCTAATTGTTGTTGCAACTCGAACGCCTTTTCGATGTATCCATTTAAAATACCTAAACGACATTCCATTTCGCACGCATTAGGGGGAGTTACTTGACCACGAACTGTGGCCTCAATTCTAATTATATGATTCTTATTCCGCTCAAGCTGTTCCAGCAATTCGTTTGTGTCGTCCTCCGCTGAGGGAGTTCTGCCAAAACGTTTCCGACTTCCACCCATTGTGACTAGCAACTTCCCGTTTTTAGATTGTTTCAAACAAGCAAATGCCAATGCAATGCTGCTGGTAGCGATCGAATGTCTGCACTGTCCCACCGTACTAAATCCTCAGCCAGGCTATGCGCGATTGGAGCAAGGAAGGCGAAAAGACCGACACAACCAAAGAGCGCGCGAAGATTGGGGCCAGGCAGATTAAGCAAGACCGAATGTGTGTGTGTGTATATGTTGGGTTTTTTTTTTTTTTTTTTTTTTTTGTATTCCATTTTTTCTTAGCTTTATTACTACAACTAATAAATATACATTTAGAAGATAAATGGGCGTAAACTGCAGATGTTGTGCGGTACGGCTGCAAAGCAATGCTTCGCACAACCGCGGCAGCTTACGTGTCCAGGCCTCTCCTCTCTCTCTCAGCTATCCTGAGTTTTCGCATTACAGACGCAGCGAATTGGGTCGTCGCGTCCCACTCCGTTTGGCCTCTTAGCATGGTTGGCACTAGCGTGCTGGGGCTAGTGCTGACACCGGTCGCTATTTCCAGGGCGGTCCTGTCCTCTACGAACCGCACGCACTCGAACAGGACGTGGCGTGCGTTCTCCTCGATTCCAGAGCCGCAGGATGGGCATCCGTCACTCGTGTCGTGACCGTACTTCTTCAGGTACGACCGGAAGCATCCGTGCCCACTCAAGATCTGGGTCTGGTAGAAGTCCACCTGCCCGTGCCTCCTTTCCAGCCACGGACTCAAGACGGGAATCAGATCGTGGGTCCAGCGTCCAGAGGTTGCGGAATCCCACCTCTCCTGCCACCGAGAGATGGATCTCTCTCTCGCGGGCCGTCTTGCCTCGCGCCTAGTTTGGTCGTCCGTGGTCGTGACCGTTTCCTCCACTTCTACCGCCTCTCTTACCAGTTCTTGCACCGGAACTAGACCAGCTATGACTAGCGCAGCTTCCTCAGAGATTGTCCGGAAGGCACACGATATCCTTGTTGCACATAGTCTGTGCGTGCGAGCCACGCCACTCATATACGAGGGCGTCGTGGCGGCTTTAGCCCATACCGGGGCGGCATAAAGTACTTGGGACGTGACGACGCTCGCTATGAGTTTCCTCCGTTCCTGCTTTGGGCCCCTTGTGTTCAGGAGAATCCGCGCGAGCGATCTGGCGGTCGCAGCGGCCTTCTTATTGGCGTACTCTAGGTGCTCTTTGTAGGACAGCCTGGTGTCTATCATGACGCCTAGGTATTTTATGGCTCTTTGCGAGACAATGTCAACCCCTCCGACCGTCAGCTTGGCCGTCTCGACGAGTTGCCGGCTGCTTATAAGGACGGCCTCTGTTTTATGTGCCGCGAGTTGGAGCCCGGCGAGTGAGAGCCATGATTCCACCTTCCTCACCGCAGTGTTTGCCATGTCCTCCACTTCGGCTATCGTCTTGGCCACGATCGTGATGGCGACGTCGTCCGCGAAGCCAGTCACGTGGACGTTTGCAGGCATGGGAAGCCTCAGCACTCCGTCGTACATAGTGTTCCACAACAGGGGGCCCAGGACCGATCCTTGTGGAACCCCAGCAGTTACGCAGTACTCTTTCGGGCCGTCGCTCGTATCGAAAAGCAGCACCCTTTCGCCGAGGTAGCTGTCGACTATCCTGGTGAGGTACTCCGGAATCCGTAGCCGCCTTAGTGCCTGCAAGATCCTCGTCCAGTTCGCCGTGTTGAACGCGTTTTTGATGTCGAGCGTGACCAGAAGGCAGTACTTCTTTGTGCCGCCTTTCCAACGCTTCCCGCGTATGGCTTCCGCAGCTGTCCCGGTGACCATTCGGATCGCGTCCAGCGTTGACTTTCCTTTCCGGAAACCAAACTGGGCGGTGGATAGGCCACCAGCCGCGTCTACGGCCAGGTTTAGCTGTTTCGAGATGAGCTTCTCGAACACTTTGCCAACAGTGTCAAGCAGACAAATTGGCCTGTAGGAGGAAGCTTCACCAGGCGGCTTCACAGGTTTGTTGAGTAGAAGCAGCTTCTGTACTTTCCATCTCCGGGGAAATGTTCCCTCGCGCAGGCAGGCGTTGTAGAGGTCCGCGAAAGTGCCCGGCCGAAGCCCAAGCGCCAGCTTCATTGCTCTGTTGGGCACTGCGTCGGGACCTGGGGCTTTGTTGTTCTGCAGGCTGCGTCCTGCTTCAGCAACCTCGGCCTCCGTGACTTCCTCGATCTCCCACGTAGGCGCCGTTTCGTGCTGTATGCTTTCCTTGGCGCTACCCGAAGGAAACAGTGTGCGAACAATATCGCTAAGTGTTTCAGGGTCCGTTGGAGAGCGGCTGCCTGCGCTTACTCGCTTTACCACGAGTCTGTAGGCCCCACCCCACGGATCCTGTTCGGCTGCGTCGCACAGCTTCAGGAAACATTCCCGTTTGCTGTCCAGGATGGCGTGCTTCAGGGTCCTCCTGGCTTGCTTGAAGGCGACGTGTGCGGCCTCGGCCCTGTCGGTCCTTCTTGACCGTTGAAGAGCCCTTCTGGCTCTGAGGCAGATCCTTCTGAGGGTCGCTATCTCCGAGTTCCACCAAGGTACCGGCTCGTGGTCTCTACTGTATGGTTTGCGCATCAGCATCCCTGTCCTGCACGCATCCTCCAAGCTGGCTGCTATCGCGTCCGCGTTGGTGTTCGCGTCTGCTTCAGTGGAGCAGTGCATGTCGGCGAGGCACCTGCTCATCGCCTCGGCGTTTAGCGTCTCCTGGCGGTAGCCCTTGACTGCTCTGTTACGGGTTTCTGGTCCTGGCCGTGTGCCCACTGTGCATAGGATTGCCTCGTGGTCGCTGGCCGTGAAGAAGTCGCCGATTCTCCAGTGAGAGCGCCGGGCTAACGCGGAGCTCACAAATATGAGGTCTATGATAGACCCAGCTCCAGCCCGATTGAACGTCTCCTGGGTCCCTTCGTTTAGCAGCGTGACGTCTAGCGTTGCAAAGGCATTGAGTAGGGTGTGCCCCCTTATGTTGCTGCTGGGGCATCCCCATTCTTCGGTCCACGCGTTGAAGTCGCCTGCGATGATAGCGGGGTAACGGCCCCTTGCGTCAAAGGCGATCGTGTCCAAGGCATGGCTAAAGTCCGTCGTGGAGAGGCTAGGTGCTAGATAGCAGCTGTATACCCACATTTCGCCTATACGAGCTCGGACGAAACCCGAGCCCTTGTGCACGTCCAGAAAGGATTTACCGTTTCTTCTGCACAGCCATATCGCGGCCTTGCCCGATGTGTCCGTTATCCAGTCGCCGTCGTCTTTGACTTTGTAGGGTTCACTGATGACAGCCAGGTCCGCCTTACATTCCCTCGCTGACTGCAGGAGTAAGTCCTGCGCAGCCCGGCAGTGATTCAGGTTTATCTGGATCACTTCCATTCGCGGGGTTTGGCTACGGCTCTTTTTGCGGCGTGAGGACACCGCCTGCTTCCTGCTTGGTGGTTCCTCGACTTCGGTCCTCCTTCGGTGCATAAAAAGCATACGCTCTCGTTGGGACACTGAGCGATTTTGTGCCCCGTCTTGCCGCACTTAATGCAGCACCCACTTCTGTCCACTTTGCTATGACACTTTATAGCAATGTGGCCAATCTCTAGGCACTTGTAGCACCTGAGCTGGGAGTCTCTCTCCTTCACCTTGCAGATAGACCATCCTAACTTGATTTTACCCTTGCAGAGAACCGCTTCTGCGTCTCTGCTGGGCAGTCCAACCACTGCCGTCTGGGTGTCTCTGTGTGATGGACGTAGACTCCTCAATTTGACCGATTCGGCGTTCACGGCGAATTGGTCCACCAGAGCTTTGGTGACATCTACGGCCTCAACTAGCGGGTCAAGGTCGCTAATCACCACCGTCCTTGTCCTTGCGCTTTCGGATAGCGCTCGAACCGCAGTCGCTTCTCCTAGGACAGCCTCAAGGCTCTCTTTTATTTCCTCCGTGTTGGTGTCCTCGCTTCTGTTGAGCTCCAGAAGAAGGTTCCCGTTCGCTGTGCGCCGGACCTTGTTTACACGGGTGCTGAGGCTTTGTAGCTTGCCGTCGTCCCTACGGGTTACCATCGCTAAGACTTCGCTGTAGGTCTTGCCATTTGCCTCCACTACAAGGGCGTTCGGGCGGTGAGGCTTTCGCGCCCGCTTTTTTGGAGCAGCCTTTCTCCAGGCGGTGGTCGCGTCCTTTCCATCGTCCTTTCCAGCGCTGCCTCCCGCGGCTGTTTTTCCTCTGGGGTCCCGTTTTTTGGCATGCTCCTCATGTGGGTTTCTCTTCTTTTTCTGCTGGGATCCCGCTGGCGCTCTTCGCGCAGACGATTGCGCTGGTGAAGTCGGGGGCTCTCCTCCGTTTAAAACCGTGCCGGGTTGGCTAAGCCTTCGCCACGGGTCTGTTTGCGCCGCGCTGGTGACCATGGGGCCTTGTGTCGCGTTTCGCCAGAACTCCGTTTGAGCGGCGTTGTCCTTTTGAAGACAAACCGGAGTCTGTTGCTCCTTGCTCTCGCTGTTTCGGAGAGGGCCTTTGCATTTGTTGCACTCCGTGGGCTCTTTTTGCTGGTGGGAGTCTCCAACTTGGTTGAAGGAGATCACTGCACCTTCTTGGAGGGACTTCATCCTCGAGAACATCGCTTTCATGGTCACATTGATGTGACGCACCTGCATTACGCTCGTGAGGTGGAGGGACTTCGTCGAGAAGCGCTCCAATCTCCGCGAGCTGTTCTGGTCCAGTGAGCTCCTGGTCCGCT
Organism: Drosophila suzukii; assembly: GCF_043229965.1. NCBI lineage: Eukaryota > Metazoa > Arthropoda > Insecta > Diptera > Drosophilidae > Drosophila > Drosophila suzukii. The sequence goes on along the minus strand of NW_027255896.1, from coordinate 2,384,988 downwards.
TTGGGCCTCTTGGCAGAGGCAGTTCTTTGCCCACCGGTTGGGCTGCCTGGGTCTCTTTGGCTCTTGGCCGCGTCCTGCAGCTTATCATCTTCCCGCGTGGACGGCTGGCCCGCGGGCTTTTCCAGGACTGGTGACCTAAGAAGCTTCGAGCTGATCTTGAACGCTCCGGCTGCTTCCGTACCTTTGTTTTCAATCCTCCTGCTTAAACTTGGTGCATTCACTGTCGAGACGGCCAAGTTCGCCACCGTCTCGTCAGGTTTGTTGTTGGGCATGGGATTTAGGGCCTCCAGAATCCGTGCCCTGGCCGTGGGGGTTCCCACGGGTGGATTTCCACTTGTGTGGTTGCCACCTGGAGTAGTTTCGTTTTTTGTCGACATTCCTTTCATTTGTTGCATTTTATACCTGCTGCCAGGTGACGTGACTGCCGGCCAATATGGCACAGACGCAGACCACGCAGCCGCCCAGTATGGGTCAGACGCTACGTGGGTTTTTTGCGATAAGTTCGGTGTGCGCGGATCGAGGTTTCCACCGGTGGCCGCGGATTTCCCCACGACTTTCCGATGGAGGTTATACCGCCTCTACTCGGTCGCCAGAGCCCCGTTTCACGGTGTACCGCGTTAGCGGGGGGGTTGGCAGTCGGTCTGCTCCTTGACCTTTGGCACCAGGAAGACCTCTGCCGTGCAGACGTGGTGACACTCGTTCGGTCCCGGACTCCTTGCCAAGGAGTTCGATCAGCAGCCCTTAGATGTATGCTACTGCTGAGCGCCGATCGACAAGTGCAACCCGTAGCGGGTAGCAGTCGTCAGCTAGCAGCAACGCTCAAATGTAGGCAGTACATTCCTGCGCTGGGTGCCGCACCAACACGACATCTACATGTAGGGTCTCGGTCTATCATGGCAGGGAGCTTTTGCCAGCTTGCCCTACGATCAGCTGGATCTGCTGACGTTGTGCAACACTGCTCAGGCCAGCTGAGCGTAATGCGGCACAAAGCGTGGGAAGCTGGAGAGAAGGTGCAACAACAATATTTACCCGCCATCTAGAATCACTCAAGAGAGTGCTACTTGGTGCCGCTTGGTTCCCGAGGAATCTCGATGTCAGCCTAGATGCCTTCTGGAGTTCACGGTGGGTTTGCCTTCATGTGCGGAGACAGGTGAGTCACTAAGCCGCCCACTGGAAGCCGCGAGCTGCCGCGCCGCTGCATGTGGACGCTGCTGGCCGACTTTTTCAGCGGAGCGCTGGATCCCACACCTTCACTCACTGAACACACTTCTTCTTCTTCCGTGTATATGTTGGGTGGGCCTTTGTGTGTGTATGTGACTGAAAGCCAAGTGAATTATGATATGTGTTTGTGCAAGTGATGGAAATAAAGTTTGCATATATTTACGTAGGCCACTTTACCATATACAATACGGATCGCTGTACTTCTCGGTGTTTCCGACGAGGTTAGGTTGAAGCCCGCTGATGCTCTCCTGCTCTCCCCTCTACGATGATGTATGGGGCTCACCCTTCTCCGGGTGCTCCAGCGACGAAAGACGACGTTCTATTGCACCTCTCTATGGGTGCCGACGAGAATGTGGCGAGGAGATGGACGCAGCCGATGTGCGCTCCCTCTACGCCGAGATGTACGTGGGTACTGCGCTCCGGCTGTGCGGACGCTCCAACAACGAAAGATGAAATTAAAGTTGCACGGGCGCGTAAATGCGTCTCCAACTTGGACCATGCACCCAATGTGCGATGCCAATGCACTTGTTGCGTAACGCGAATTGGCCGCGTGCACTTGTTATATAACTCTTGGTGATTTGCCAACTTATAACAATACGCAAATCCGAAGTTTAGAAGACGGCCAAGAACCAGTGAGTCCACCCGGGGGCGCCAATGTTTGCTCAGGAAGCAGGAGTAAATATGCAACTTCGCGAATCCACTGGTTTTATTTAAAACATTGCTTAGCCGTCATCTATGTAAATTGTGCGTTTATTTCAAGAGCTTTTTCTATTCAACAATGTTACCAACTCGCTCGTTTCAGATCTTCCCTATTACATTGGTATCTAGAGTTAGTATTTTATGGTAATCTAGTAGTTTTTTAATCTAGTATTTTGTTGTATGATCGTTGCTTGCCGACTTGTAGGGGGTAATTTATTAGCGATTATCAGCTGTGCTACGCCCCTGCTCGCAGCTTTCGATAGTCGGCATCGCAACGACCATAGAAAACAAAACAAACAGTGAGATGACCAAACAGTTGGGGTGTAATTCGGGTATCCTTAGGGTATCGTTGGGCTATCCCTAGGGTGTCCTTCGGGTGTCCTTTGTGCACACTTAAGGTATTGTTGGGGTATCCTTGTTGAAGTGATGTGCTTTTGCTACTGTTGTTGTCGACCTTGTCCGTGTCCTTCCCGTCTGGCCTAACCACGGATGACTCTGGCAAATGGCCGACGCTGAATCCTGTTGTCTTGCGGGTGGATCCCTATACGTTACCCGTATCCTTGTGCCGTTTTGTAAGTGTCCCTTCCGCCTGGCGTTATCGCGGATGACTCTGGCAACTGCCCGACGCTGAATCCTGTTGCCTTGCGGGTGGATCCCTATATGTTATTCGTGTCCTTGTGATGTTTTCTAAGTGTCCCTTCCGCCTGGCGTAATCGCGGATGACTCTGGCAACTGCCCGACGCTGAATCCTGCTGTCTTGCGGTTCGATCCCTACACGTTGCCCGTATCCTTGTGACCTATATTTATGGTTGATCTTTCTGCGTGGCGTTTGGATGACTCTCGCTTCGGCCTGACGCATAATCCTTTGGCCTCGCAGTCTGGATTAACGAGAAATCCTTATCCATGTCCTTGTGCTATCCTGATTGTCCTTTCCGTGTGGCGTATGGATGACTCTCGCTTCGGCCTGACTCCAAATCCTGTCGCCTCGTACCTGTCGTTAGACATCAGACGTTTCTGCTGTCTGCTCATTTTGTTGTTGCTTGAGCTCGCCAACGTGAACTGTCCTTTCGTTCTTCGACTGCGTGTGGCGAATTTCACAGATCACTGGAGAGACGAAATCTACAACCTGGTAAGGGCCATCGTACCTCGGGGCTACTTTTGCAGCGAATCCTTCAGACGCTTTGGATAGGTGATGTTCCTTGGCCCACACTATGTCGCCCACCGCTGGTGACCATTGCCTCCTTCTCAGATTGTAGTGTCTGGCTTGGTCCGCACGATCTCGAATACCTCTCTCAGTTTGTTTCCTCAGGGGTCTCCGTAGCTCGTCCAGTGCCTATGGTTTCCTTATCATATAGGCTGCTGGGTAGACGTGGTTCCCTGCCCTGGGTAAGAAACGCCGGTGTATGGCCGGTGGATTCCGATGTGCTCGTCCTCACTGCTAGCATAATGTCCGGCCACTTCTCGTCCCAGTTTCTCTGGTTCTGCCCTGCGAACTGCTCAATCATGGTCTTGACCGTTGTATTAATTATATCCAATTTATTGATGTGTGTTATTATCCTCAGAATAAAGTAAAAGATTTGGATATAGTGGCAAACGGCCAAGCTTGTTCTTTATTGATTGATGGTCATAATTCGAGTGACTTACAGCTAGCTATTTGCGGCTGCGCTGCCTGCAAACATTGGCAGCGGCCGTCACGTATATATAAAAGTATATGCTCACAAATGTATTTGGCTGATAGCCGCGAGAGCGCGAGAGAAGTTGTATATGCATTCATTGTATGTGTCTGTACTCAGGCCATGGGAATATGCTGACACTAGAACTTCCCATAAGTTGGGCTCTTGCTTAGTACAACGGCGAAGATATTCGAGCGTATAATCTGCACCCACCTCGAAAAAGAACTCGACCAACTCAGAGCGTTATCGGACCACCAGTTTTGCTTCCGGAGAAAAAGAAGCACTATTGACGCGATCCAAGCGGTCACCCAATTGGCTGCTAACGCAACAGAAGGAGAAAGGTGGCTAGGTGGCTCAAAAGAGTACTGTCATGTCTGCACCCTAAACGTCAAGAATGCGTTTAACTCTGCCAACTGGAACCTTGTCCTGCAAGCACTTCATCGCATGGGAATCTCGGACTACTTGATCGACCTCGTAGCGGACTACTTCAAGGACAGAGTGCTCACAGACTCCTCTGATGTCGGAGAGCATGAGTACCAGGTGACAGGAGGAGTACCTCAAGGCTCAGTCCTGGGCCCGATACTATGGAACGTCATGTACGACGGGATCCTAAGGCAGGTACTACTCGAAGGATGCACTGTTGAGGGATTTGCGGACGGCATAGCGCTGGTAACGGTAGCCAAAACCATTGAAGAGATCTCGGATAGATGCAGCCCCTCGATAGACACCCTCATGTGCTGGCTCGCAGACAACGGGTTAGCAGTCGCCGAGCACAAAACGGAGGCAGTGCTCATAAGCAGCAGGAAGATTGTGGAGAAGGCAACTATACGAGTCAGATCAACTCCAATAGAAACAAGTGCCTCAATCAAGTATCTTGGAGTACTGAACGACCACAGGCTATCGTTTACGACACACCTATCGTATGCAGCAGCCAAAGCATTCAGACGACGACCATAGCCACAGTGGTGACATCCACTATACTGTACGCCGCGCCCATATGGGTCGAAGCTATGAAGACCGCATCATACAGCCCCCAGTGCAAAGCTGTCTACAGACGCTGCGCACTGCGCATCACAAGCAGCTTCTGCACGGTATCTGAGGAAGCCGCGCTAGTGGTAGCCGGTACTATACCGATAGACCTGCTGGCGGCAGAACGAAGAACTGGGAGCACAGGAAGCAGGACCCAGCGCAGTAACACGATCGAGGCATGGCAAAGGAGGTGGAACAATGCGACCACAGGGTGGTAGACGCACAGGCTAATTTCCAGCCTAACCCCCTGGCTGCAGAGACGACACGAACAGGTACACTTCTACCTCACGCAGATGATCTCCGGGCACGGATGCTTTAAGGAATACCTGCATAGGTTTAAGCACGAGCCAAACCCCTACTGCGACCACTGCGGCACAGAAAGCATCGAAGACGCGGAGCACGCGCTATTCAGCTGCACCCTATACGCTACAAACCGAGCCGAAGCTGAAACAACAGCTGACAGCGGACAACGTGATCAGCTGCATGCTGGAAAACCAAAGCAAGTGGGACGCTATAGCCAACATGGCCGCTGGCATCTTGAAGGATCTATGGCGTCGAGAACGGAGTCGACGCAACGAGTCATAAGGACTAGCGGCAACCCGACCGCCATCCGTCCCGCGAAGTATAGCTTTGCGACTGTCCCGCGGGAACGGAACACTTCTATATCTTCTCTTCTTCTACCACTCTTATTCCTGTACATACTTAAACTTTATTTAATAAAATAAAAAAATATAAAAAACAGGTAAGACGTTCTGACACAATCACCTGTTAAGCCTATCTTAAAAACCGCAGTCGGCTAAGACTTACTGAATACCTGCACTATGTCGACTTCATTCATCGAGCAGACAAACCAAAACCGAATCGATTTACACAATCGATTGTTAGACGACCAAAACGAGCTGCAAGGAAAAATACAACAGCTTATTAAGAATTATGGCAAGGATTCTGCCGACCGACGCCTCCGAGAAGGCTACTGGCAACAATTTTGTGATCTGGATGAAGAGATTTAGCAAGCGGCACTACCCACGGGAAGTTAATACTCTTCACGACTAATAGCACCTAAGGAGCTGGTCGAGAAATATCAGAAGGTCTTCCTGGACAACATACCGACTGGAAGCGATCCACCGAAAGTCACCAGACGAACATCAGCCAACATCAAGATCACATCAGGATATCAAGTAAAGGGAGGCTTCACAATTGACAAGGTAATCCGACAGTTGCAGAGAAGATGCAACGAATTGGAATCATCATTAACATTAGCCTCGAACGCTCCAACCGTCACCCCAGCCCTACAAAGACACCTGGACCTCCATTGGGCATTACTGAGGCAAGCCCACGTTGAATTGGATAGCACACCTGGGGCCGCAGCTCTGGCAGAAGCAGAGCTAGCCCAATTCCACTCATTATATGAGGAGTACGAAATGAACTTGCTTCGAGAAAACGATGCGCAAATGAGCCTAATCTTGGCACGTCCGCCAATTAGCATTCTGGAATTCAATGGCGAGTATCTAGACTGGCCACGGATTCATGACCTTTTTGTAGAGTAAGTACACAATAAATCATATTCGGCCAGCCACAAACTACATATTCTACAAAGCTCGCTTCGTGGTGTAGCGAGGAACGTCTTGACAGAGATAATGCATCGGCTACAACATTTGTTGTACCGTGTTTATATATTATTTTTGGGGTAGAACTTTCTATGAAAGAATGCCATCTTTTCATTTCTATGTTGGGATTTTTATCCGAAATCGTGAAATATAAAGATTGATGATCTGTTTGGATTTCTATACCAATTACTCCGTACAAATAGTTTCTCAAATTTTGTAAGGCTCATACTATGGCTAGCAGTTCCTTTTTGTTTGTGTAATGAAAGTAATTGGTTTATTATCCTGCGATAATAACGCCCCGACAGCTACGTCTGATGCGACTGTTGTCAATGTTCGTAACCAAGGTTACTCCACTCGGTCTAGCATGGTTACGAACACAGGTCAAACGCACGCAACCCCCAACACGACGGAGTTTAAAGTTGTCAGCGAACAGAACTTACGACCAATGCAACTTATACGAAACAGCGACCAGGCGCACTGTAGCAGCACAATATAGTGCCGACGCTGCAAGTATGGGACAGGCGGTCAAGACTCAGAGGGTAGACAAACAGCCAACTAACCAGAAGCTAAGCTAGGCCAACACAAATGTAGGTGAAACCCCAACACGAGGCGTAACATATCATTCCGGGTCATGATAGTATTTAAGCTGTGATCAACAGCTCAACAAAGTCAGTTACAAATCTAAACACTCACAAGACGTATTACTTCTATCATCTGAAGACTTTTGTCAACTCACCCTAGCACAGTTCGTCGATCGCCTGTGGTCCGGCACCATACTACTCTAGCTATCTGTGTCGCGATGCGATCGTCCTGTGCTCTCTAGTGTCCCCGTGCCAGCGACAGGTTTGTCAGTATCCTCCTTGTCCCGCGGCGTGACCTCAACACACTGTTGATCCCCGGTTACACGAGCATTCGGTAACTCTCCTCACACAGTTCATATCGCCTGTGGTCCGGCTACCGTGCTACCCATAGTCGCGCGTGTCGCGACGCGATCAGACTGTAATACATAGCGTCCCCGTGCCCCCGACGAGCGTCCATACCAACAAAGGATCACACTTCAGCATCCGCCTTCCACATAGGTAACACACACGCCGGTTTGCATAGGTAAGACAGGTAAGAGCTCAATAGACAGCCGATCCCTACCGGCCACTTACAGCTTGAACAAATAGTGTCCACCCTGTTCCCCACCCAACCGCCCCTTACATGGCAAGCTACCGGAGAAGGCGATACTGTTCTTACCAGCGAAGCCGAAGTCCTGGCTGCACTAAGGAAAACAAAGATCGAAAAAGCCCTTGGCCCCGATGGTATTCCCAATGCTGCACTGCACAAATTGGTGGCAAACTACCCGGGTATATTGACGGAGACGTACAACAGGTTTCTCACCCAACGAACCTTCCCCATAGGCTGGAAGCGTCAAAGGTTGGTGCTTACCTCAAAACCGGGCAAGGTGAACGACGACGCATCCTCATACAGACCCCTATGTATGCTTAATACAACGGCGAAGATATTCGAGCGTATAATCTGCACCCACCTCGAAAAAGAACTCGACCAACTCAGAGCGTTATCGGACCACCAGTTTGGCTTCCGGAGAAAAAGAAGCACTATTGACGCGATCCAAGCGGTCACCCAATTGGCTGCTAACGCAACAGAAGGAGAAAGGTGGCTAGGTGGCTCAAAAGAGTACTGTCATGTCTGCACCCTGGACGTCAAGAATGCGTTTAACTCTGCCAACTGGAACCTTGTCCTGCAAGCACTTCATCGCATGGGAATCTCGGACTACTTGATCGACCTCGTAGCGGACTACTTCAAGGACAGAGTGCTCACAGACTCCTCTGATGTCGGAGAGCATGAGTACCAGGTGACAGGAGGAGTACCTCAAGGCTCAGTCCTGGGCCCGATACTATGGAACGTCATGTACGACGGGATCCTAAGGCAGGTACTACTCGAAGGATGCACTGTTGAGGGATTTGCGGACGGCATAGCGCTGGTAACGGTAGCCAAAACCATTGAAGAGATCTCGGATAGATGCAGCCCCTCGATAGACACCCTCATGTGCTGGCTCGCAGACAACGGGTTAGCAGTCGCCGAGCACAAAACGGAGGCAGTGCTCATAAGCAGCAGGAAGATTGTGGAGAAGGCAACTATACGAGTCAGATCAACTCCAATAGAAACAAGTGCCTCAATCAAGTATCTTGGAGTACTGAACGACCACAGGCTATCGTTTACGACACACCTATCGTATGCAGCAGCCAAAGCATTCAGACGACGACCATAGCCACAGTGGTGACATCCACTATACTGTACGCCGCGCCCATATGGGCCGAAGCTATGAAGACCGCATCATACAGCCCCCAGTGCAAAGCTGTCTACAGACGCTGCGCACTGCGCATCACAAGCAGCTTCTGCACGGTATCTGAGTAAGCCGCGCTAGTGGTAGCCGGTACTATACCGATAGACCTGCTGGCGGCAGAACGAAGAACTGGGAGCACAGGAAGCAGGACCCAGCGCAGTAACACGATCGAGGCATGGCAAAGGAGGTGGAACAATGCGACCACAGGGTGGTAGACGCACAGGCTAATTTCCAGCCTAACCCCCTGGCTGCAGAGACGTCACGAACAGGTACACTTCTACCTCACGCAGATGATCTCCGGGCACGGATGCTTTAAGGAATACCTGCATAGGTTTAAGCACGAGCCAAACCCCTACTGCGACCACTGCGGCACAGAAAGCATCGAAGACGCGGAGCACGCGCTATTCAGCTGCACCCTATACGCTACAAACCGAGCCGAAGCTGAAACAACAGCTGACAGCGGACAACGTGATCAGCTGCATGCTGGAAAACCAAAGCAAGTGGGACGCTATAGCCAACATGGCCGCTGGCATCTTGAAGGATCTATGGCGTCGAGAACGGAGTCGACGCAACGAGTCATAAGGACTAGCGGCAACCCGACCGCCATCCGTACCGCGAAGTATAGCTTTGCGACTGTCCCGCGGGAACGGAACACTTCTATATCTTCTCTTCTTCTACCACTCTTATTCCTGTACATATTTAAACTTTATTTAATAAAATAAAAAAATATAAAAAACAGGTAAGACGTTCTGACACAATCACCTGTTAAGCCTATCTTAAAAACCGCAGTCGGCTAAGACTTACTGAATACCTGCACTATGTCGACTTCATTCATCGAGCAGACAAACCAAAACCGAATCGATTTACACAATCGATTGTTAGACGACCAAAACGAGCTGCAAGGAAAAATACAACAGCTTATTAAGAATAATAAAAGGATTCTGCCGACCGACGCCTCCGAGAAGGCTACTGGCAACAATTTTGTGATCTGGATGAAGAGATTTAGCAAGCGGCACTACCCACGGGAAGTTAATACTCTTCACGACTAATAGCACCTAAGGAGCTGGTCGAGAAATATCAGAAGGTCTTCCTGGACAACATACCGACTGGAAGCGATCCACCGAAAGTCACCAGACGAACATCAGCCAACATCAAGATCACATCAGGATATCAAGTAAAGGGAGGCTTCACAATTGACAAGGTAATCCGACAGTTGCAGAGAAGATGCAACGAATTGGAATCATCATTAACATTAGCCTCGAACGCTCCAACCGTCACCCCAGCCCTACAAAGACACCTGGACCTCCATTGGGCATTACTGAGGCAAGCCCACGTTGAATTGGATAGCACACCTGGGGCCGCAGCTCTGGCAGAAGCAGAGCTAGCCCAATTCCACTCATTATATGAGGAGTACGAAATGAACTTGCTTCGAGAAAACGATGCGCAAATGAGCCTAATCTTGGCACGTCCGCCAATTAGCATTCTGGAATTCAATGGCGAGTATCTAGACTGGCCACGGATTCATGACCTTTTTGTAGAGTAAGTACACAATAAATCATATTCGGCCAGCCACAAACTACATATTCTACAAAGCTCGCTTCGTGGTGTAGCGAGGAACGTCTTGACAGACACAGCCTTCTCACAGGGTGGCTATGACGACACCTGGTTGCGGTTAAAAGCCAGGTACCAAAACGGAAAGATACTAGTATTCGCCGCCATATCAAAAATCGTTGACTATTAGCCTTTAGATGGCTCTTCACGCCAACTCAGGGCCTTATATGACACGATCAAGAATTCAATGAGTACTTTAAAAAACCTGGAAATCTGCACAAAGAGCTGGGATCCAATTATAGGGTTCTTAGTGCGGCGGAAACTAGATCAGTATACGTTAGCCGTTGCTGGAAAGTGTTTTAGCCTTTTTAGAACGGCGATCCGGCACGTTGGAAACATTGGATGCTCAACCCATGGGACATACCAAAACATTGGTACCACGAGATAACAGTTGTAAAATTTGCAACATAGACTCACACCGGCCATTATCCTGCAACATGTTTCGAAGAATGGATCCGGACAACCGTCGGCAGGCCATAACGAAGATTACAGGCTGTGCCAACTGTCTGTCAAACTACCATAAGACAAACAGTTGCCCGTCGCCAATGACCTGTCGTTTTTGCCGTCAACATCATCATTCCATGTTGCACAAACATCCAGAACCCACGGCGCCGGTTGTTGCCATTGCTACCCGAGATCAACCATTGCAAGCGATGGATGTTTCAGGTCCAAGTCAGCAAACCCCAATGATCAACAAAGTGTCTACGTTGGCCCTCGGCCAACAGCCAAATACGTACGTATCACTCGCCACAGCCATTGTGGCAACACAAGGACAAGCCGCAAAGCGAGAAAATTGTCGTGCAGTCATCGACCTCGCCTCTTAGCTAAATCTCATGTCCAGAAGGATGGCAGATCAAATTGCTCTCCCCACCTTCAGCACATCGCAAGGTATCCAAGGAGTTGGACAAACGGCACAGGGATCTTCGTCATGGGCACGTGTGCTGCTGTCATCGTTAAGGTTGAAGTTTCAGAAGGAGATTGTTGTGTTTATCTTACCACAACTGACGAAAAACCAACCGTCGGAATCCATATTCCGAGCACGGTAGTGTTGGCGGACCCGGAATTCGGCCAACCCGGAAGCATAGATTTGCTTCTGGGAGCCGAGGTGTATTCTCGATTAATAGGACCCGGACTTATCGAGTTGGGGGATGATAAGCCAACACTACAAGAAACCGCTCTTGGGTGGATTGTGTTCGGAGCAGTGAGGCGACAAGTGCCAGCAGCCATAGAAGGAAATGTCATGACAATAACACGGGAGGATCCGTTACCAGCCGTGGAAAAATTTTGGAAGCTAGATACGTTTAACACCGAGGTACCAGCAATGACAGTCCAAGAGAGGCTTTGTGAAGAACATTTTCTATCAAACGTCCAATTTTGCCCGGATCAACGACTAATGGTAAGGTTGCCGTTCGCAGAAAATCCATGGGAACTAGGAAAAACATTAGCTTTGGCTCAACGGAAATTTTCCGTTAGAACGGGATCCAGCAATGCTAGAAGGATACGTGAGTTTTATGGATGAGTATGAACGTTTGAATCACATGACGGGGGTACAGCTTTCCAGTGTACCAAGGAATCATTACTTCATTCCCCACCATTGCGTCCTAAAACCATACAGCTCCACCACAAAATTAAGAGTGGTCTTTGACGCTTCGGCGCCTAGCTCAACAGGAAATAGCCTTAACAACATCCTAAGGGTCGGGACGACAGTTCAGAGTGATTTGCTATCAATTTTGTTACGGTTCCGGACTCACTGTTTTGTGTTCACAGCAGACGTAGAAAAAATGTATCGACAAATCTGGGTTCATCCTCAAGTCAAAGGTTATCAACTCATAGTATGGCGACGAAGCCCACTAGACAAAATGCGTTACTTCCATTTTAATACGATGACCTACGGGACTGCATGTGCCCCTTACTTAGCAACAAAATGTTTACAACATCTGGCACAGAGAGTTCCGACAAGCCAGCAGTTAGGCTAGGACGCCATTCAACAAAACTTCTATGTCGACGATTGCTTATCTGGAGCCGACACGCTGGAGGAGGCGATACGGCAACGAGATCAGATTTGCGCAGTTCTAAGGTTGGCAAAACTAAGGTTGAGGAAGTGGTGCGCAAATCACCCCGAGTTACTTAAGGATATTCCAAGGGACGACCAGGTGTTGGACCTCGATTTTAGCAAATTCTCGGATGCAACAATAAAAACACTAGGGATAGAGTGGAATCCTAAGGAAGATAAGCTCCAAGGACGCGCGACGCCATACGAACAAGGGACGGTCACAAAACGAGTTGTGTGCTATGAATTAGCCAAAATATTTTATCCACTAGGGTTACTATGCCCAATAACGACAGCAGCAAAAATATTTAAGCAGCAACTATGGCAAAAATTGTTAGGCTGGGATACTGAATTGGACAAGGAAGATACAACCCATTGGCAGGCGTTTCAAAATGATACTCAGGTATTGGCTACCATTGAGCTCGCGAGGCATCCGCTTCCACAGGCAGACCCAGCAGCCATTCAACTGCATATATTTGCTGATGCGTCAGAAGTCGCTTATGGGACGGCTGCTTATCTTCGTACGATCACATCCGTCGGTCCAATAGTAAGTAGGCTGCTATGCGCAAAATCACGAATGGCACCCTTGGCAAAACAAACATTGCCTAGACTAGAATTATGTGCCGCGGTGCTAGGAGCTGAGCTAGCAGAAAGAATCAAAAAAGATCTACGGATAAGGATCAATAAAGTCCAATATTGGACGGACTCTACAATAGTGTTAGCATGGATAAACGCAACAGCATCATCATTTTACACGTTTGTGGCAAACCAAATTGCTCGGATTCATGAACTATCAAATCTGGAGCAATGTGTGCATGTAGCATCAGAAGACAACCCAGCAGACCTTGCGTCATGAGGGTGTTCAGCAACACAGCTTAAGTAGTAGGGAAACGCGGATTCTGGGACAATTAGCATATTAATGGCCCCCGCCTCTTCATTAATGTATGCGGGTTCTGGGACAATTAGCATAATCCATAAATTATCTGATTTTAAGGGGTTTAGATGTCATAAAAATGTCACGATCATATCCATAAAGAGTATACTAAATTGCCCCCTAACCCCACACCACCATGTGACAATACTGGTCACGTGACCTTTTTGCCTCATTATCAGCAATTAATATTCAGCAGGTGTCGCTGTACACGGGAGAAAGGTCGCACACTTTCCCCACATCCCCATGTGACAATATTGATCATGTATCCTTTTCCTCATTATCAGCAATTAATATTCAGCAGGTGTTGCTGTGCACGTGAGAAAGGTAGCAAACCCAAAACATCTAAAGCGTGTTGCCTTAGAGGGACATGTCCGATCATGTTTGGGAATAACGTTTCTTATGATTGTAAAACTAATTTAGAAATCAAAAGAACCCCAATAAAATAAATCCCACAAGTTGATGATTCTCAGATGTCGAATATTTTCAAACAGACTTTTTTTTTGCCCCAGAATGTTTAACTGGTAAATTTTTTCAAGATCTCTCCTTTCTACAAACGGGTCATAAACATATCATAAAAGGGATTCAAGCAAGAGCTACCCGAACATGCGCACCTGTCTATTACCTGACCGCAATAAAAGGGACACATGCACATGAGCCTCACGCCAACGACCTCACGGCTGAGTGCGAGCTCTAATACGTTCCCATAATAGGGGTTGAAATCACGACCGCGCAACAGCTCGCAAGTAGCCGACATATCTCAGTCAAGGAAATATTTTCCATTCTCCGTACCTGTAATTTTAACTCGAAATAAAATGTCAGAAGTTTATTTTGTACCATAATAATACATTTATTCATTTACAATTATTTATTTTGGTATTGCGAACATTTTTTTTTATGTATAGAAATTAGTTTTCTGCTATGATTCCGGCGATTTGCATAGAAGAAGCAGGCGCACGTTTCCGACGTCATTTCTGGATTACAAAATGTAAAGTGTTCACCATAATTCGTAGTTTTAAGATCATGTCCACCTCGATTCATGAACATAGTTTTTTGTGTTTAGAAGGTATTGAAAATGCTGACCAATTATCTCTCCTTTAAATTGTTCAATAAATTAATTAATTTTATTTTCTTGTAGGTCTTTACACGTCTAGTCTCAACTTTAAAATGATGTATAACAATTATTTTATTGTTTTGGAGCTACTTTTAAAAAATGTCAAAATAATGTATGCATTGTTTAGAGCACAAGCCCCGCCCTTAAGGTGTGTTTCACAATAGGGAATCCAGTTTCCTTTAAACCTGTTTAATGACGGACAGCCCATTTCCTCGACATTAATGAGCTGACGACTCCCAAAAAACGTCTGTAGAAATCGTTTCTTTTCCACACCTTTACAAATAATTTGTTTTCCGCATGTAATTGTCCTTAGATACTTTCGAGTTTGTGGAAAACTATTTTCTCCATCGTTCCAAAAAATTTTGTGATGTGTATTGGTTAACCAAATTGCAGTCTTTCGAGATTTTGTACTTAGCAAAGTAAAATCATATGGTGGTTCTATAAAAAAACAAGGGAGAACGCTATAGTCGAGTACCTCGACTATCAGATACCCGTTACTCAGCTAAATGGAGATATGCAAGCAGCAAAGCGAGATTAAAATGCGCCACCTACCGGCGTTATACAGATTTAAGCGTTATGGGCGTTAGAGTGGGCGTGGCAAATTTTTTTTGGATCAATCGATAGGTATTGACGAGACCAATACATTTCAGTTAAAATTTTTTATCTAGCATGAAAATTGTGGGCGTCACAGGATTTTGCGGTTTGTGGGCGTTAAAGTGGGCGTGGCAAACTTTTTTTTGGGTCAATCGATAGGTATTGATGAGAACATTACATTTCAGTTAAAATTTTCTATCTAGCATCAAAACTGTAGGAGCCACAGTTTTGGGCGGTTTGTGGGCGTTAGAGTGGGCGTGGCAGTCTACTGAAACAAACTTGCGCTGCGTAGGAAGCTCAGGAATCTGCACGCCAAATCTCAATAGCCTAGCTCTCATAGTTTCCGAGATCTCAGCGTTCATCCGGACAGACGGACAGACAGACATGGCTAGATCGACTCGGCTAG
This sequence comes from Drosophila suzukii, assembly GCF_043229965.1. Classification (NCBI taxonomy): domain Eukaryota; kingdom Metazoa; phylum Arthropoda; class Insecta; order Diptera; family Drosophilidae; genus Drosophila; species Drosophila suzukii. The sequence continues at coordinate 2,369,703 of NW_027255896.1, read as the reverse complement.
TGATCCTGATCAAGAATATATATACTTTATGGGGTCGGAAACGCTTCCTTCTGCCTGTTACATACTTTCCGACGAATCTAGTATACCCTTTTACTCTACGAGTAACGGGTATAACTATTATTCAAGATTGGATCTTTTTCGAATACAATTCCAATTTTCTTTAGAATAAAATTATTATTATTATCAAAGAAACCTTGAACATCAATCGAAACAGTATCTTTCAACATTTTTCTAATGTTAAACAACTCGTTGTACTAGTCCGTTTAGTGGGTTATATTCAACTAAACGGTCTTGTATGAGGAGACAGTAAGCTTGGGTATTTTCATGACTTGGTGTCTTTAGTTCTATTGAAATTCTCACCTCAATAGGACCAATTTTTACAGATTCATTTTGATATGAAAGATCAACCACAATAATAGGGGTCTTCAATTTAAATTCATTTGGGGTCAAAAATGGATGTGATTTACGATTATAGTAACTAGATTGAAATCTTGTATACATTTCATATAGGTGAGCATACTAATTCTTACTAAAATCAACATTCAGATTATCATATGAATATGACTCAGAATTCAAGTGAACTTTCAAGTTTGATAAGTTATTTGTGGTAAGTTCTCCATTTAGTGTAAATCCAATTATGGCAAATCTTGGTTTTTCGCGGTTAGCCGACAATTTCACATTCCAGCTTTGTTTACTTCCATACCCCAATTTGGGGTTAACATATGAATCCCAACTCCGGAATGCGATTGGTAGGTTTACACCACTCTTAATAATATCGTACATCTTAATTTTTGCAAAATCGCTCAGAGTTACATGGGGAATTTTCCAGATTTTGTTCGTAATTTCCAACTTAAAAACTTGTTCATTTCTGGTTTGTTCAAACACATATACACATATACACATATAACATACTATAGAAGAGTTGGACAACCTGAAATGGCGCTTGGTGGATTTGCAGAGCGATAACAATATCGATTCCCATCTCTTTGATATTGATAACGTGGAAAATCGAATCACCGAGCTGATGATGGAGACAACCAAGTTTCAACAGCAAATTGATCTTCACGATGCGGAAATCGAAAATAATCCGCTGTCTTGACTGCTCCTGGAAGTTAAGGAGATGATTTTTCGTATAAGGGATTCAATACCAGACTTAGAATGTCTTAAATTTAATGGTGAGGCAGACCAATGTGAGTTCGTAATTTCCAACTTAAAAATTTGTTAATTTCTGGTTTGTTCAAACACATCACCAAGATTCTTAGTTAGCATCAACACTAGTTCATGTTTACAATTTAACAAAACTTTTTTATAATCCTCAGCCAATCCCAACAAATTTTTTAATGGTACAGAAAAATTTTAAGTGGGGATCCCGTAGAAATTTCGTCTCCACTGCTCCATCCAGAATTTAATAGGTATTGACTTTGAAGATTATCCAGAGATATACAATTTTTTAGGGTAGTAGCCATACCGACATAGACTTGACACGTTGGACTCGTTGTATTTAGTTGTTACCTAGCAGTATTTTGATGGTTACTTTCTTTTTAGTCTTGCTTTTGGATGGTTACTTTTTGTATAGTACCTGTACAGTACTTGATTTTGGATGGTTACTATCTGTATAGTATCTGTAAAGTACTTGGTTTTAGACGGTAACTAAATGTTAACAAGTATTATGAGTCGCTATAGTCTCTTATTAAGAACTATCAAAGTACACAAAGTGTACTTTCTAAGATGTGTTAGCCATTGCAGTGAACTATCATTACCGTCATCAAAGTCACATGCCCAAGACCCAAGGACATTGAATAAAATACTTCCCCTTCATTTGTACCTGAAGTTTTAATTACAGTCAGATACAAAATTTGTAGGATCATTCAATATTTCTTTATATATTTTATTATTGTAAATTATTAAATTAATTAATTTAATTAATTAATTAAATTAATTAATTTTCTTACTCCATCCCTCTGTAAGAAACATGTCGCTTATTAATCTTCGTTCCAAGCGCAGATTTTCGCTTGGTTCCCGAAGACAGATGTAAAATAGTTCTCACAATGTAATCTTTCTCAGATGTTGAATTATTTTTAATGCATTCATTTGTTCCATCCCATAATAATATTGTAACATATTTCGAAGGCATCATTAGCTAGCATAGGAGCGCCTATCAATTTAATTTCTGATTTAAGTTTATGATAGAGGTGTTGGGTCCTGGTAATATCGGTTTTTGTTGTCAACTATTTTTCTAGTTCTAGTTTTCTAATTCTATTCTATTTGTATGCTATTTGTATGAGTAAGGCATCATTGTCTAAGATTCTGAATAAGTTTAATAAACTCTTTAATTACAATACTGATTAGCTGGTTACTATATATTTAGTAGATGTATACAAGTTGTTTAGTATCTGGTTTCTATATGTTTAATAGATGTATACAAGTTGTTTACTAGATGTATACAAGTTGTTTACTAGCTGTTTAGTATCTGGCTACTATATATTTAGTAGATGTATACAAGTTGTTTAGTATCTGGTTACTATATATTTAGTAGATGTATACAAGTTGTTTAGTATCTGGTTTCTATATGTTTAATAGATGTATACAAGTTGTTTACTAGATGTATACAAGTTGTTTACTAGCTGTTTAGTATCTGGTTACTATATATTTAGTAGATGTATACAAGTTGTTTAGTTCTGGTTACAATATATTTAGTAGATGTATGCAAGTTGTTTAGTATCTGGTTTCTATATGCTTAGTAGATGTATACAAGTTGTTTACTAGCTGTTTAGTATCTGGTTTCTATATGATTAGTAGATGTATACAAGTTGTTTAAATGATGTATACAAGTTGTTTACTAGCTGTTTAGTATCTGGTTTATATATCTTTAATATCTGTTTACTTGATGCTTACTATTTATTATTAGCTGGTTACTAGTTGCTATTAACGTCTACGAGCTTTTATAGTCTTTTGTTAAGAATGATCAAAAAATCTTGATCACTAGACGACTTTCAATGTGAAGTAAAAACTTACACTCTGATTTTCAACGTGTTAGCTATGTACGTAAGAAAGAATGCAAAGCCAAAATAGCTCAAGATTGATATATAAATCTTAGAGGAACATGTCTGATTATGTTGGGGGAAGATGTATCCTGTGATTGTAAAACTAATTAAGATATAAATTGTTCACAAGTTGTCTAAAAGCTGTGTAGAAGCTGCTTTGATAAACAATTTTGATTCATAATTACAGATATTAAGAATATATAATAATATCATCCACTTTAACTAGTATATTGTTAAAATAAAACATTTCCATTTTTCATATTCTTTCATCTTATGTAGGTATAATAAAAGTAATCTTAACTACGATTGCTAGCCTTACATCCCATAACTATAGTTATTAGCTACAATAAAATGTCTAGAAAGAACAAAATATATGAATGTCAAAAAACGATTTAAAACTAACTATAATTGGGAAAGTAATTGAAATCGCTCCGGCGTAATACAGTAAAAAACAAAAAACACTGTGATTATCCCATTTTCTATCACCATAAAAAATGTGTATACCCACACCTAAATGACCAATTGTATCCTTTGTCCAAAAATGTCTGTGACTTTCACTTATAAATTTGTCACCGATAATTTAAATCCCATTAAGCAAACCACCCATTGCTAACCGTACCATAACCCCAGAGTCAAGTTGGTTACCTACAATAAACATAGGTGGTGGTGTAAAGGATTGCTAAAATGCCTCGACGCAGGCGCAAATGTCATAAAGAATGATCATAAAAATATAATTAAGAAAGTATTTTTTACTTGCGAACCATTTATAACTGTTACCAACAACACAAAAAGTTATGTTACAAAGGATTTGCTTCAATGCCTCGACGCAGGTGCAAAGGTCAAGGTATTGGAAAAAAATGCATAGAATATTATCCCTTCATAAAAGAGGTCATAAAATATATAATTAGGAAAGTATTTTTTATTTGCGAACAATTTATAAATGTTACCAACAACACAAATAGTTGTTACAAAGGATTGCTAAAATACCTTGGTGCAGGCGCAAAGGTCAAGGTAATGGAAAAATTCATGGAATATTATCCCTTGACCAAAAACGAAAATTTCTTCTATTTGGATAATAAAAAAATATATATTAATTCAATACTTTGATTTTTCCATCAAAATGCTTGATAAATCTAGTTGTTTGATATTCTCTAACTAATTGAGTAATATGTTTTCAAGTGCCTATTTAATTTACCAAAAACAGTATTAGTCTTCTCTCATAAAATTGATCTTTTGGATTCCCCACCGGTGAAATATATGTTCCTCATATTTAATAATGATGGTTTGTCATAGATGGGTACTTGTAATTCATATTTAAGATACTTACATCCTTCTCTAACTAATATCCTTTTATCCATTATGTAAACAGGTTTAGAATTGTATTGTGTGCTTCAACCCCTAGCCACACCCACCACTGTAACAGATTTGACTTTTCCAATGGCTGCCCTAGCTACCTAACCTGTACATTTCTTTTGATTTTCTCTTTTCCTTTCTAAGCAATGTACACAATTTTTAAACTGGTTCTGACCTCCCTCTTTAATGGCATCCTCTACTTTATTTTCGTTATATTTCTGATCTTTTTCTAACAGTAGGTTGTTACATTTTTATAATTTTATGGGATTATTGAGCACCCGAAATCCCAGATATTAACTCATAACATGTAACTAGCAGAATATAGTAAAAGACATCAGACTCTAAAAAGACTAGATTTACCTACAATTCAATTTACCATCTACAATCCCTGGAGAAGAGCTTAGTATTTGCAGTTTAATTTTCAAATTTATTGATTTCACAGATTCCCGCTGGTGAATACCAATTTTTAACAAATGGCTGCCAACTCCATACCATTCAGACACTGGTTTACAACCTCATAGAACTGACTCTCAACGTATCTGTAATGCACAATATATTTCTGTCTCTTTTCTTCTAATCAATATTAAAAAATTTCAAAAACTGGTTTTGGAGTTCATTTTATTCTTAGAATTAAATTATTAAAAGTTATTAAGCCAACAGAGATAATTATGTTTTTGTGATAGTATCCCATGAATAATACATAATTCTTATTTGTATATTTTCAAAATTATTTATTTTAGAAAATTATTCATTAATCACATTCAAATAATATTCATAATATGTCTTACAATTTTTTAAATTTATCAATAAAGTTTCCCAATTATTAATATTAAATGATATTAATTGCATCATATCTATTTTTAAGATTAAATATTAAGATGGGGTCGTCCTCGCGTGACATAGCGCTGACCAACTCACATTGGTCTGCCTCACCATTAAATTTAAGACATTCTAAGTCTGATATTGAATCCCTTATACGAAAAATCATCTCCTTAACTTCCAGGAGCAGTCGTGACAGCGGATTATTTTCGATTTCCGCATCGTGAAGATCAATTTGCTGTTGAAACTTGGTTGTCTCCATCATCAGCTCGGTGATTCGATTTTCCACGTTATCAATATCAAAGAGATGGGAATCGATATTGTTTTCGCTCTGCAAATCCACCAAGCGCCATTTCAGGATGTCCAACTCTTCTATAGTATCACAATAGATACTACCGAATTCTCGCCGCGTCTCTTTGGAAACCTTTAAAATTTTCTTGAAGATTCCTATCTCAACCAACAAATCTTCATTTATTTTAAAGTCACAGTGGTTAATTTGCTTGTTGATTTCAGTCATCTTTTGTCTTTCGATTCAAATTTTGTACTGTTTTAGGTTTTGTAATCTCATCAACCAGGAAAAGGCAGAACGTAGAATCGAGCAGGTACTTTATATCCAAGGATCAAACCCCCTCCCCAAGAATCAAACCTCCATCCCATGCGATTGGCTTAAGTAAATCCATTCCACACTGTGTCAAAGTGAGAAGAAGAATACATAAGAAACCGGAAGTCAAAGGCAAAGTAAGATTGTAGGCCATCATATATCGATATTGAAAACTGTTTTTATATGAGTATGCGTACATTTAATTGTATTTAATATAATAGTTGTTGATAATTATAATTTTATAATGGTCATCATTAAGTAGGAGGAGTGGAACAGAATTTTTATTCTTAATATTTAATCTTAAAGATAGATATGATGCAATATCATTTAATATTAATAATTGGGAAACTTTATTGATAAATTTAAAAAAGTGTAAGACATATTATGAATATTATTTGAATGTGATTAATGAATAATTTTCTAAAATAAATAATTTTGAAAATATACAAATAAGAATTATGTATTATTCATGGGATACTATCACAAAAACATTATTATCTCTGTTGGCTTAATAATTTTTAATAATTTAATTCTAAGAATAAAATGAACTCCAAAACCAGTTTTTGAAATTTTTTAATATTGATTAGAAGAAAAGAGACAGAAATATATTGTGCATTACAGATACCTTGAAAGTCAGTTCTATGAGGTTGTAAACCAGTGTCTGAATGGTATGGAGTTGGCAGCCATTTGTTAAAAATTGGTATTCACCAGCGGGAATCTGTGAAATCAATAAATTTGAAAATTAAACTGCAAATACTAAGCTCTTCTCCAGGGATTGTAGATGGTAAATTGAATTGTAGGTAAATTTAGTCTTTTTAGAGTCTGATGTCTGGGATTTCGGGTGCTCAATAATCCCATAAAATGATAAAAATGTAACAACCTACTGTTAGAAAAAGATCAGAAATATAACGAAAATAAAGTAGAGGATGCCATTAAAGAGGGAGGTCAGAACCAGTTTAAAAATTGTGTACATTGCTTAGAAAGGAAAAGAGAAAATCAAAAGAAATGTACAGGTTAGGTAGCTAGGGCAGCCATTGGAAAAGTCAAATCTGTTACAGTGGTGGGTGTGGCTAGGGGTTGAAGCACACAATACAATTCTAAACCTGTTTACATAATGGATAAAAGGATATTAGTTAGAGAAGGATGTAAGTATCTTAAATATGAATTACAAGTATCCATCTATGACAAACCATCATTATTAAATATGAGGAACATATATTTCACCGGTGGGGAATTAGAGGGATCCAAAAGATCAATTTTATGAGAGAAGACTAATACTGTTTTTGGTAAATTAAATCGGCACTTGAAAACATATTACTCAATTAGTTAGAGAATATCAAACAACTAGATTTATCAAGCATTTTGATGGAAAAATCAAAGTATTGAATTAATATATATTTTTTTATTATCCAAATAGAAGGAATTTTCGTTTTTGGTCAAGGGATAATATTCCATGAATTTTTCCATTACCTTGACCTTTGCGCCTGCATCAAGGTATTTTTGCAATTCTTTTTAACAACTATTTGTGTTGTTGGTAACATTTATAAATTGTTCGCAAATAAAAAATACTTTCCTAATTATATATTTTATGACCTCTTTTATGAAGGGATAATATTCCATGCATTTTTTTCCAATACCTTGACCTTTGCACCTGCGTCGAGGCATTGAAGGAAATCCTTTGCAACATAACTTTTTGTGTTGTTGGTAACAGTTATAAATGGTTCGCAAGTAAAAAATACTTTCTTAATTATATTTTTATGATCATTTTTTATGACATTTGCGCCTGCGTCGAGGCATTTTAACCATCCTTTACACCACTACCTATGTTTAGTGTAGGTAACCAACTTGACACTGGGGTTATGTTACGGTTAGCAATGGGTGGTTTGCTTAATGGGATTTAAATTATCGGTGACAAATTTATAAGTGAAAGTCACAGACATTTTTGGACAAAGGATACAATTGGTCATTTAGGTGTGGGTATACACATTTGTTATGGTGATAGAAAATGGGATAATCACAGTGTTTTTTGTTTTTTACTGTATTACGCCGGAGCGATTTCAATTACTTTCCCAATTATAGTTAGTTTTAAATCGTTTTTTGACATTCATATATTTTGTTCTTTCTAGACATTTTATTGTAGCTAATAACTATAGTTATGGGATGTAAGGCTAGCAATCGTAGTTAAGATTACTTTTATTATACCTACATAAGATAAAAGAATATGAAAAATGGAAATGTTTTATTTTAACAATATACTAGTTAAAGTAAATGATATTATTATATATTCTTAATATCTGTAATTATGAATCAAAATTGTTTATCAAAGCAGCTTCTACACAGCTTTTAGACAACTTGTGAACAATTTATATCTTAATTAATTTTACAACCACAGGATACATCTTCCCCCAACATAATCGGACATGTTCCTCTAAGATTTATATATCAATCTTGAGCTATTTTGGCTTTGCATTCTTTCTTACGTATAAAGCAAACACGTTGAAAATCAGAGTGAAAGTTTTTACTTCACATTGAAAGTCGCCTAGTGATCAAGATTTTTTGATCATTCTTAACAAAAGACTATAAAAGCTCGTAGACGTTAATAGCAACTAGTAACCAGCTAATAATAAATAGTAAACATCAAGTAAACAGATATTAAAGATATATAAACCAGATACTAAACAGCTAGTAAACAACTTGTATACATCATTTAAACAACTTGTATACATCTACTAATCATATAGAAACCAGATACTAAACAGCTAGTAAACAACTTGTATACATGTAGTAAACATTTTGTATACATCTAGTAAACAACTTGTATACATCTACTAAACATATAGAAACCAGATACTAAACAAATTGCATACATCTACTTAATATATTGTAACCAGAACTAAACAACTTGTATACATCTACTAAATATATAGTAACCAGATACTAAACAGCTAGTAGACAACTTGTATACATCTAGTAAACAACTTGTATACATCTATTAAACATATAGAAACCAGATACTAAACAACTTGTATACATCTACTAAATATATAGTAACCAGATACTAAACAACTTGTATACATCTACTAAATATATAGTAGCCAGATACTGAACAGCTAGTAAACAACTTGTATACATCTAGTAAACAACTTGTATACATCTATTAAACATATAGAAACCAGATACTAAACAACTTGTATACATCTACTAAATATATAGTAACCAGCTAATCAGTATTGTAATTAAAGAGTTTATTAAACTTATTCAGAGTCTTAGACAATGATGCCTTACTCATACAAATAGTATACAAATAGAATAGAATTAGAAAACTAGAACTAGAAAAATAGTTGACAACAAAAACCGATATTACCAGGTCCCAACACCTCTATCATAAACTTAAATCAGAAATTAAATTGATAGGCGCTCCTATGCTAACTAATGATGCCTTCGAAATATGTTACAATATTATTATGGGATGGAACAAATGAATGCTTTAAAAATAATTCAACATCTGAGAAAGATTACATTGTGAGAACTATTTTACATCTGTCTACGGGAACCAAGCGAAAATCTGCGCTTGGAACGAAGATTAATAAGCGACATGTTTCTTACAGAGGGATGGAGTAAGAAAATTAATTATTTACAAATATACATAAAATATAATTAATTATGAATTTAATGAAATATGTTTACAATAATAAAATATATAAAGAAATGTTGAATGATCCTACAAATTTTTTATCTGACTGTAATTAAAACTTCAGGTACAAATGAAGGGGAAGTATTTTATTCAATGTCCTTGGGTCTTGGGCATGTGACTTTGATGACGGTCAGGTAATGATAGTTCACTGCAATGGCTAACACATCTTAGAAAGTACACTTTGTGTACTTTGATAGTTCTTAATAAGAGACTATAGCGACTCATAATACTTGTTAACATTTAGTTACCGTCTAAAACCAAGTACTTTACAGATACTATACAGATAGTAACCATCCAAAATCAAGTACTGTACAGGTACTATACAAAAAGTAACCATCCAAAAGCAAGACTAAAAAGAAAGTAACCATCAAAATACTGCTAGGTAACAACTAAATACAACGAGTCCAACGTGTCAAGTCTATGTCGGTATGGCTACTACCCTAAAAAATTGTATATCTCTGGATAATCTTCAAAGTCAATACCTATTAAATTCTGGATGGAGCAGTGGAGACGAAATTTCTACGGGATCCCCACTTAAAATTTTTCTGTACCATTAAAAAATTTGTTGGGATTGGCTGAGGATTATAAAAAAGTTTTGTTAAATTGTAAACATGAACTAGTGTTGATGCTAACTAAGAATCTTGGTGATGTGTTTGAACAAACCAGAAATTAACAAATTTTTAAGTTGGAAATTACGAACTCACATTGGTCTGCCTCACCATTAAATTTAAGACATTCTAAGTCTGGTATTGAATCCCTTATACGAAAAATCATCTCCTTAACTTCCAGGAGCAGTCAAGACAGCGGATTATTTTCGATTTCCGCATCGTGAAGATCAATTTGCTGTTGAAACTTGGTTGTCTCCATCATCAGCTCGGTGATTCGATTTTCCACGTTATCAATATCAAAGAGATGGGAATCGATATTGTTATCGCTCTGCAAATCCACCAAGCGCCATTTCAGGATGTCCAACTCTTCTATAGTATCATAATAGATACTACCGAATTCTCGCCGCGTCTCTTTGGAAACCTTTAAAATTTCCTTGAAGATTCCTATCTCAACCAACAAATCTTCATTTATTTTAAAGTCACAGTGGTTAATTTGCTTGTTGATTTCAGTCATCTTTTGTCTTTCGATTCAAATTTTGTACTGTTTTAGGTTTTGTAATCTCATCAACCAGGAAAAGACAGAACGTAGAATCGAGCAGGTACTTTATATCCAAGGATCAAACCCCCTCCCCAAGAATCAAACCACCATCCCATGCGATTGGCTTAAGAAAATCCATTCCACACTGTGTCAAAGTGAGAAGAAGAATACATAAGAAACCGGAAGTCAAAGGCAAAGTAAGATTGTAGGCCATCATATATCGATATTGGGAACTGTTGTTATATGAGTATGCGTACATTTAATTGTATTTAATATAATAGTTGTTGATAATTATAATTTTATAATGGTCATCATTAAGTAGGAGGAGTGGAACAGAATTTTTATTCTTAATATTTAATCTTAAAGATAGATATGATGCAATATCATTTAATATTAATAATTGGGAAACTTTATTGATAAATTTAAAAAAGTGTAAGACATATTATGAATATTATTTGAATGTGATTAATGAATAATTTTCTAAAATAAATAATTTTGAAAATATACAAATAAGAATTATGTATTATTCATGGGATACTATCACAAAAACATTATTATCTCTGTTGGCTTAATAATTTTTAATAATTTAATTCTAAGAATAAAATGAACTCCAAAACCAGTTTTTGAAATTTTTTAATATTGATTAGAAGAAAAGAGACAGAAATATATTGTGCATTACAGATACCTTGAAAGTCAGTTCTATGAGGTTGTAAACCAGTGTCTGAATGGTATGGAGTTGGCAGCCATTTGTTAAAAATTGGTATTCACCAGCGGGAATCTGTGAAATCAATAAATTTGAAAATTAAACTGCAAATACTAAGCTCTTCTCCAGGGATTGTAGATGGTAAATTGAATTGTAGGTAAATCTAGTCTTTTTAGAGTCTGATGTCTTTTACTATATTCTGCTAGTTACATGTTATGAGTTAATATCTGGGATTTCGGGTGCTCAATAATCCCATAAAATTATAAAAATGTAACAACCTACTGTTAGAAAAAGATCAGAAATATAACGAAAATAAAGTAGAGGATGCCATTAAAGAGGGAGGTCAGAACCAGTTTAAAAATTGTGTACATTGCTTAGAAAGGAAAAGAGAAAATCAAAAGAAATGTACAGGTTAGGTAGCTAGGGCAGCCATTGGAAAAGTCAAATCTGTTACAGTGGTGGGTGTGGCTAGGGGTTGAAGCACACAATACAATTCTAAACCTGTTTACATAATGGATAAAAGGATATTAGTTAGAGAAGGATGTAAGTATCTTAAATATGAATTACAAGTACCCATCTATGACAAACCATCATTATTAAATATGAGGAACATATATTTCACCGGTGGGGAATCCAAAAGATCAATTTTATGAGAGAAGACTAATACTGTTTTTGGTAAATTAAATAGGCACTTGAAAACATATTACTCAATTAGTTAGAGAATATCAAACAACTAGATTTATCAAGCATTTTGATGGAAAAATCAAAGTATTGAATTAATATATATTTTTTTATTATCCAAATAGAAGAAATTTTCGTTTTTGGTCAAGGGATAAAATTCCATGAATTTTTCCATTACCTTGACCTTTGCGCCTGCACCAAGGTATTTTAGCAATCCTTTGTAACAACTATTTGTGTTGTTGGTAACATTTATAAATTGTTCGCAAATAAAAAATACTTTCCTAATTATATATTTTATGACCTCTTTTATGAAGGGATAATATTCTATGCATTTTTTTCCAATACCTTGACCTTTGCACCTGCGTCGAGGCATTGAAGCAAATCCTTTGTAACATAACTTTTTGTGTTGTTGGTAACAGTTATAAATGGTTCGCAAGTAAAAAATACTTTCTTAATTATATTTTTATGATCATTTTGTATGACATTTGCGCCTGCGTCGAGGCATTTTAGCAATCCTTTACACCACTACCTATGTTTATTGTAGGTAACCAACTTGACTCTGGGGTTATGGTACGGTTAGCAATGGGTGGTTTGCTAAATGGGATTTAAATTATCGGTGACAAATTTATAAGTGAAAGTCACAGACATTTTTGGACAAAGGATACAATTGGTCATTTAGGTGTGGGTATACACATTTGTTATGGTGATAGAAAATGGGATAATCACAGTGTTTTTTGTTTTTTACTGTATTACGCCGGAGCGATTTCAATTACTTTCCCAATTATAGTTAGTTTTAAATCGTTTTTTGACATTCATATATTTTGTTCTTTCTAGACATTTTATTGTAGCTAATAACTATAGTTATGGGATGTAAGGCTAGCAATCGTAGTTAAGATTACATTTATTATACCTACATAAGATGAAAGAATATGAAAAATGGAAATGTTTTATTTTAACAATATACTAGTTAAAGTGGATGATATTATTATATATTTTTAATATCTGTAATTATGAATCAAAATTGTTTATCAAAGCAGCTTCTACACAGCTTTTAGACAACTTGTGAACAATTTATATCTTAATTAGTTTTACAATCACAGGATACATCTTCCCCCAACATAATCGGACATGTTCCTCTAAGATTTATATATCAATCTTGAGCTATTTTATCTTTGCATTCTTTCTTACGTACATAGCAAACACGTTGAAAATCAGAGTGTAAGTTTTTACTTCACATTGAAAGTCGTCTAGTGATCAAGATTTTTTGATCATTCTTAACAAAAGACTATAAAAGCTCGTAGACGTTAATAGCAACTAGTAACCAGCTAATAATAAATAGTAAACATCAAGTAAACAGATATTAAAGATATATAAACCAGATACTAAACAGCTAGTAAACAACTTGTATACATCATTTAAAAAACTTGTATACATCTACTAATCATATAGAAACCAGATACTAAACAGCTAGTAAACAACTTGTATACATCTAGTAAACATTTTGTATACATCTAGTAAACAACTTGTATACATCTACTAAACATATAGAAACCAGATACTAAATAACTTGCATACATCTACTAAATATATTGTAACCAGAACTAAACAACTTGTATACATCTACTAAATATATAGTAACCAGATACTAAACAGCTAGTAGACAACTTGTATACATCTAGTAAACAACTTGTATACATCTATTGAACATATAGAAACCAGATACTAAACAACTTGTATACATCTACTAAATATATAGTAACCAGATACTAAACAACTTGTATACATCTACTAAATATATAGTAGCCAGATACTGAACAGCTAGTAAACAACTTGTATACATCTAGTAAACAACTTGTATACATCTATTAAACATATAGAAACCAGATACTAAACAACTTGTATACATCTACTAAATATATAGTAACCAGCTAATCAGTATTGTAATTAAAGAGTTTATTAAACTTATTCAGAGTCTTAGACAATGATGCCTTACTCATACAAATAGTATACAAATAGAATAGAATTAGAAAACTAGAACTAGAAAAATAGTTGACAACAAAAACCGATATTACCAGGTCCCAACACCTCTATCATAAACTTAAATCAGAAATTAAATTGATAGGCGCTCCTATGCTAGCTATTGATGCCTTCGAAATATGTTACAATATTATTATGGGATGGAACAAATGAATGCTTTAAAAATAATTCAACATCTGAGAAAGATTACATTGTGAGAACTATTTTACATCTGTCTACGGGAACCAAGCGAAAATCTGCGCTTGGAACGAAGATTAATAAGCGACATGTTTCTTACAGAGGGATGGAGTAAGAAAATTAATTATTTACAAATATACATAAAATATAATTAATTATGAATTAAATGAAATATGTTTACAATAATAAAATATATAAAGAAATGTTGAATGATCCTACAAATTTTTTATCTGACTGTAATTAAAACTTCAGGTACAAATGATTCAATGTCCTTGGGTCTTGGGCATGTGACTTTGATGACGGTCAGGTAATGATAGTTCACTGCAATGGCTAACACATCTTAGAAAGTACACTTTGTGTACTTTGATAGTTCTTAATAAGAGACTATAGCGACTCATAATACTTGTTAACATTTAGTTACCGTCTAAAACCAAGTACTTTACAGATACTATACAGATAGTAACCATCCAAAATCAAGTACTGTACAGGTACTATACAAAAAGTAACCATCCAAAAGCAAGACTAAAACGAAAGTGACCATCAAAATACTGCTAGGTAACAACTAAATACAACGAGTCCAACGTGTCAAGTCTATGTCGGTATGGCTACTACCCTAAAAAATTGTATATCTCTGGATAATCTTCAAAGTCAATACCTATTAAATTCTGGATGGAGCAGTGGATACGAAATTTCTACGGGATCCCCACTTAAAATTTTTCTGTACCATTAAAAAATTTGTTGGGATTGGCTGAGGATTATAAAAAAGTTTTGTTAAATTGTAAACATGAACTAGTGTTGATGCTAACTAAGAATCTTGGTGATGTGTTTGAACAAAACAGAAATGAACAAATTTTTAAGTTGGAAATTACGAATAAAATCTGGAAAATTCCCCATGTAACTCTGAGCGATTTTGCAAAAATTAAGATATACGATATTATTAGGACTGGTGTAAACCTACCAATCGCATTCCGGAGTTGGGATTCATATGTTAACCCCAAATTGGGGTATGGAAGTCAACAAAGCTGGAATGTGAAATTGTCGGCTAACCGCGAAAAACCAAGACAACTTCTGACATTTTATTTCGAGTTAAAATTACAGGTACGGAGAATGGAAAATATTTCCTTGACTGAGATATGTCGGCTACTTGCGAGCTGTTGCGCGGTCGTGATTTCAACCCCTATTATGGGAACGTATTAGAGCTCGCACTCAGCCGTGAGGTCGTTGGCGTGAGGCTCATGATTTTGTCAATGGGCGTGCGCCTTCAGACTTGTGCATGTGTCCCTTTTATTGCGGTCAGGTAATAGACAGGTGCGCATGTTCGGGTAGCTCTTGCTTGAAGCCCTTTTATGATATGTTTATGACCCGTTTGTAGGAAGGAGAGATCTCGAAAAAATGTACCAGTTAAACATTCTGGGGCAAAAAAAAAGTCTGTTTGAAAATATTCGACATCTGAGAATCATTAACTTGTGGGATTTATTTTATTGGGGTTCTTTTGATTTCTAAATTAGTTTTACAATCACAGGAAACGTTATTCCCAAACATGATCGGACATGTCCCTCTAAGGCAACCAGCTTTAGATGTTTTGGGTTTGCTACCTTTCTCACGTGCACAGCAACACCTGCTGAATATTAATTGCTGATAATGAGGAAAAGGATACATGATCAATATTGTCACATGGGGATGTGGGGAAAGTGTGCGATCTTTCTCCCGTGTACAGCGACACCTGCTGAATATTAATTGCTGATAATGAGGCAAAAAGGTCACGTGATCAGTATTGTCACATGGTGGTGTGGGGTTAGGGGGCAATTTAGTATACTCTTTATGTATATGATCGTGACATTTTTATGACATCTAAACCCCTTAAAATCAGATAATTTATGGATTATGCTAATTGTCCCAGAACCCGCATACATTAATGAAGAGGCGGGGGCCATTAATATGTTAATTAGTGAGAGGCGGGGGTCATTAATATGCTAATTAGTAAGGGGGCGGGGGCCATTAATATGCTAATTTCCCAGAATACGCGTTTCCCTACTACTAGCTTAAACAAAAGGAGTTGTTGTTTAATGGTCCGCCATTTCTGATAACGAACCAAGAAGCCTGGAAACAACAGACTAATCATGTGCTGAGCACGAACGACCAAGAACAACGGACTATAAACAATCACGTCCTGAGTCTAATCAAAATCGATGATTGGACCACGGAAATCAGTCACCACGGGTCATTTGACACGCTGGTAGGAATAACAGCCTGGATGTTGCGTTTTGGAAACAATTGTCGACCAGGCAATCAGAGAGAAGCAGGACCAATAACTCCGGAAGAACGAGCAAAAGCATAACAACGAATAGTACGACAGGTACAAGAATTAGCATTCCAGCCCACTATAACTCAGTTGCAGAAGAACGGTTGTGTGGCTGTATCAGATCCTTACCGGTCATTAGACCCTTTTATGGACAATACCAAGGTACTACGAGTTGGAACACTACTCCAAAATTCAAGTCTAGCGTTCGATGAAAAACATCCTATGTTGCTGCCAGCAGGCCATGAAGTAACACCGCTCATATTTGAGAACAAGCATCGGCAGCTTAAGCATTGTAGCCCTCAGGCACTGTTAGCAAACACGCCACAACAAATTTGGACGATCAAGGGAAAACAACTCGCATTAACGACAGTACGACGCTTCATCACCTGCTGCCGAGCTCGGCCAAGGTTGTTAAATCAGATTATGAGTCCGCTACCAACCGACCGGGTACAAATTGCAAGCCCGTTTAATATTAGTGGGGTGGATTACTGCGGACCATTTTTCGTGCATTACAAAATCCGAGGAAAGAAGCCCCATAAGGTCTATTTAGCCATTTTTTGTTGTTTCAACATTAAGGCAGTACATTTAGAAGTGGTGTGGAATCTAACCACTCAAGCGTTCTTGGCAGCAACTTAAAGATTTAATGGAAGGAGAGGAGTCGCAAGGAGCATCTAGTGTGACAACGCCACTAATTTTGTCGGGGCGAAGAACGAGTTGCGAGAGTTAAGAACTACGATATATTCGGATGAGGCTAGAGAGACGATTACTAAAACATGCTCGCAGTTAGGAACGGAGTTCCATTTTATTCCACCACGGGCATTTCATTTCGGAGGACTGTGGGAGGCGGCACTGAAATCAGCAAAACATTTGTTGATCCGCACGGTGTCAACGGCAGATTTGATATATGAAGAATTAGAAATAGATATTATCGACATAGACGCAATATTAAACTCACGTCGTCTTACTTCCATTTCTTCCAGCCCACGCGATCTGTCTGCATTGACTCCAGGACACTTCTTGATCGGAGGACCAATAACCGCATCTCCCGACATTCATAACAAGGAGGTACGATCGGGTCTAGTGACAAGATGGAAACAAGAAGATAAGGTCAGACAGGATTTCTGGAAAAGATGGAGCCACGAGTACCTGCAGGAACTACAAAACCGGTCAAAATGGACAAGAAAACAAAAGGCGGTTGCCGTAGGAGACCTGGTGGTGATAAAGGAAGACAATATGCCGCCGTTACAGTGGCCACTATGGAGAATAGTGACGATACGCGCAGGAAGGGACGGTACAATCCGAGTCGTCAGCATCCGGACTTCAGCAGGAGAATGCACGAGAGCGATTCATCGGCTGGCGGTGTTACCACTAGACACTCAAAGGGCACCCGAAAAAGTGACAAAAGGTGTCACAAGATCACTAAGGTTATGTTCCAATTCATAGTGCTGCTGGCCGTTGCCAACGCCACCCAAGCCGTCCCAATCATGGCATAACTTCCCGTAAAAGTAGGTCCAATACCTAATAATACGGGAACATATGTAGAATTAAGAATAGAATAGCTCTGATGTCAGCAGAATGGACGATCATATCATATTTTAATCTACGGCTGTTAGCGCAGGAAATATTGAAGAATTATCAACCTGGTGCCTTCATGGCGGGTCTTGTCCGACAATAATACAGGTGCTCGAACAAGAGGCCAGCGAGCTATACGGTGGTCACCAGCTATTCGATCATCATCGACAACGGAGAGGAGCCCTGAATATAGTAGGAAATCTCGCCAACGGACTGTTTGGAGTTTTAGACTCTCAGTATGCGCAAAATATGGAAGATGTCATCCGCAGAATCCAAGCTAAGGAATTGCACAGCACGCATTTATTCAAGAATTAGACATTGACTTTAGACAGCACAATAAACGTGTTGAGAACCAGTTATGATGAAATGGAACGCAGTGTAAGACACATGCAAACACACGTCACAGACCTCGAAAATACCATACGAACTGGAAACATGGCACAGGTGTCATCAGAGCTAACATTAATAGCAGGGCATATTAAGAGGACGCAGTCGGCAGTCATCAACATTATAACCGGATTAAAAAGGGGCATATTCAGCCCAGCATTAATCTCCGTAAGTCAGCTGCAAAGGGAGCTTATAAACATGCAGGCCCATCTCCCGAAGGGGAGACGGCTACCTGTTACGCATGAGACCTTTCATGATATCTATCAGGTGATGGTATCAGAAGTCCAGGAATTGGACAATACCCTTATATTCCATACTTAAATACCATTAGTGGACGAAGAGGAGTACGACGTGTATCAATTGACGCCAATTCCAGTAGCCCCCAAAATCATATAAACGCAATGGAGACAGAAACCAAATATCTAGCGATTAGTGATCATCGAGATCGACATTTCGCACTAACAGTAGAGGAGCTGAACCAATGCACGAAGATGTCAAAAGGACCAATGCTGTGCAATATAAAACAAACGACGTTGGGTCCAGCGCACGAGCAGTTCCAATGCGCCCTGGCAGCCGTTCAAGCTGAACAAAAACCCAGCTGCAAACCCAAAAAGATCAACACGACAAGCATATGGTATCCCCTTGATCCTCCCAATTCTAGGATTTTCGCTACGACACAGGAAGTAACACTAACCTATGTTTGCGGGGAGGAACGAGGAAAAATACAAGTGCATAATAATGGAATCGTGATCATGAATGCAGACACCCAGCGTTAAGGTCGACGATAGAGAAAAAACCGATTTTTTTCTAAATTCTGGTTGTGCTATTAGATTTTCTTTTAGTTCCGTAAAAGCTTGTATAGCTGACTCGCAACTGTATTCAAACTCTTGTTGGAATTTTTATAGAAACATTTCCGTTTTCCCCTCTTACTTGTTCTCTGAGAATGTCATCCATTGCATTTGTATATCAAAAAGGCATGCGTAAAATTTCAAATTTTCCGTTGTTAATAGAAAAAGATGTTTTTATAATATCTGAGTCTTTTATTAAAATTTGATAGAAACCTGATTACAAGTCAATTGTTGAAAAAAATGTTGCCTTTCCTAAGTTGGCTAATATGACAGAAGGGTCTTGCATCGGGTATCTATCCGGTATTGTGTTCTCATTTAATTTTGTGTATTGATTATTTTTTACCTCTTGCGGAGATCTTTGATTGTATCTCAAATAATTTGAACTATTGTTATTAGTGGTCTTTTGATTAAAAGAATTATTATTTTGTTCTGGGCCATTACTATAATTTGAATTATAATTTTTATAACTCATTCCAACGAAATTGTGAGCGAATTTTGCTCTCATATTATTACTTTCCATCTCCTGTGCAAATGCCATTGCATTAGGCAAGTCTGTTGGGTTCATGGAATACAGAGTCGATGATACTGGGCCGTTAAGGCCAGTTACGAAAACTCTTAGTGCACTCTGTCTATGTCTATTATTAATATCTGAAGTGATTGGCTTCGTACGGCCAAATGTCATTATAGTTTTGTTAGTTAACAATGTTAGTTTCCTGTAGTTTTCCTTGTCTAAGAATACTTAAGTCTTGTTCGATAATGTGTAGCGGTCTTCTATCACTAAAAACGAAATCTAATCTGGCCAGAATAGCATCAAAACTTAAAACTGTTCCGTGGATGGTTAGAGTATCATTTGTTTTCCAGGTTATCTTGTTCCTTAATATTGATAGGACTGCAAAATATCGCTTACTTTTTCGAATATACTGACTCATAGCGTTTTCTGCTGCTTCCCTCCAATTCTCATGTTTTTCAAGTTCCCCCTTAAATTCTGGAACTGGTTTAATGATTTCATTGGATTCTTCACATTTTATTGAATTGTCAACTTCTTCAATTTTATAATCTTCTACTTTGTTGACATTTGTTTGAAGTTCGGTTTTAAGTGTTTCTGTTTATTGTTTTAAAGAATTTTCCTCCTAAGAAACAATCTGTTTTATTAATTCTTTTGTCAAAAAGGCTTGCCTTTCTAATTCTTGATACGCCATTTTGCTTGTGCTTGGCGTATCGGTCATTTCCAAAATATTAAATAGATTCAACAAAACTTCTAGATCTTCCAGGATGTATTATATAATTTATCTTTCAAATTACATTTTTACTTAAAATATTATTGTTCTTATTTCTTACGATCTTTTAATTTGTAAGCTTTTTTTCTTTGATGGTTTGGTTGTAGTCGTGTTGAGTTTTGGCGAGGGATTGCCCTTCAGCCCTTCCTTCTTTCCTTCTTTGTTATTTTGGTTGTGGTTGTGTTCAATTTTGGCGAGGGATTACCCCTCAGCCCTTCCTGCCTTCCTTCTTTTATTTATTGAAATATTTCCGTTTTATTCTCTTTGATTTTCCCAGTTGATATGTTAATGTTTTTTTTTAATTATTGTTTCTGTTTAATTTTCTTTTTTAAATTGTTTTTTTTTTTTATTATGCTTTAAATATTATTTTTGGTTTTCACTGAATTTATTATTTTGTTTTTGTTGTGTGTTCTTGCACTGTGAATTAATTTATTCGGTCAACCTTTATTATATTTTACCAGCTATTTAAATTAGTTGACTTCCATTTAAATTTTTAAATCACGATCACTGTCACAATGTTAGGTCTCGTCGATTTGTGGTGGATGTTTTTATTTTTCCACTAAAAATTGTTGCGTTTTTGCGGCGCGAGTTTCGTTTTCTTAAATTAACTTGTTATAATTAATATTTTTTAAGAACTTTTTTATGACACCGCCCCAAGTTAGGCGCCAATTAAGATTGTCACTGGTAAGATATTTAAAAAATATATTTTATTATTTAATCAAACTTGGTGTTAAACCTTCTATTTTTTATCACTAATACAAGACACTTATTTCTAGCTTTCGAATTCCGAACTTCCGATCTATATCTCGATCCAAAATGGACTGCCTGCTTAATTCTAAAATTTACTCCAACGAACCTCGGCCAGAAGCCTTTCTTTGAGCTTCAAGAACTTTTTTTTTGTTTAGAATAAAAGCTTGGGATGAAATCATTGCATCCTATTGTGAAATTTAAATATGCTGACCGATGCAATTTGTTTGGGCTCGGAACGCAATAATTTGAACTAGCAACGCAATTGATTGGTCTTCGAGCGGAAGCTGGTGTGTACTTTAAATTTGGTTTGTCTATCTTGGCTGGGCCACCATGAGTGGACCCCAAAGCCAAAGGCAAGGGCAAAGACAAATACAAATGCAAAGGCATAGGCAAAGATTGCTTAGATTGAATTTTGAAAATTGTTTATTAATTCCATACGAGGACCGGTTTCACGGATTGGATAACTTGTATGTTAATGATGGATCGGACTTGATCTTACCTGAAAGTTTCTTGAGTGAAGCTGGATTGTCACTGCTACCTCATCTCACCATGCTATTAGAAAGTTATAGTTCAGCAAATGAAAACTTTGAACTTTTTGCAGAGTATATACTTTTCAAATATGAATCTAAAGAAATTGAAATGAAAAGTTTTAAAAGTAAAATGACGATTATGAATAAAGATTCTGATTAAGAATGTATCTTTCATGAACATACCATGAAAATAATTTCTAAAACGCAAGAATTTCAAAAGAGAGACAGTGGATAGTCTCTTATAAAATCAATTTTATCTCTTTTAAGCAATTAAATAATTTGTATATATTTCTCTTTTAAGGACTAATGACTGCTCAAAGAGGAAATCAGAGGAGGGCGCAATTTTTTTGCAATGTGTGTTTGAATTTTTAAGGAACCCAGGAAGGTGCATTGAGACACAAGACGCTCTGTAGTGGGAAGGTCTCAAAAAAGCCCCCAGAATAATACAGTGGAATTTACCCAAGTGCAACATCAGCTTCAAGTCCCATTTGTTGTCTACGCGGAATTTGAATGCATTCTAGAACCAAAAAACCTTGAAGTGAACCCCAAATTATTTAATATTAATTAACATATTCCAATTTCATATGCTTATTATATAAAGTGTGCTTCAGGAATAAGTTTTGTAAATTCATTGATAAAAATTTCTATGAGAGTGACTTTGGATGACCAGCAAATATTCGATAATTCATTGAATTGTTCTATTTATCAGAATGTTTTAGGGTCTGATAGGGTTAGAGATCATTGTCATTTCACAGGTCGCTTTAGAGGTGCAGCCCACTCTAAATGTAACTTGGATTATAAAGTTAACAAATTCATACAATTATTTTTTCATAATTTTTCGAAATACGACTGTAATTTATTTAGTAAGAGTTCGGAAAGATTCGTTTTCTCGGTACATATAGATTTATGCCATCAAGTTTAGATACCCTAGCTTCTAATTTAGTTGATGATCAATTGAATTCTGTAAAGTCAAATGACTTTAATGATATTGAATTTCGATTAACGCGTAAGAAGGGTATATTTCCCTATGAATATTTAGATTCCGCTAGTAGACTCGAGGAAACTTTCCTCCCACCAAGGGAAGCATTCTATAGTAATTTAACGGAAAGGGAATGCTCTCAGATAGATTATGATCACTCTCTTAAAGTTTGGCCGCATTTCTCATGTTCCACTCTTAAAGATTACTTAGAATTATATTATTATATATTATATTTGAAAACTAAAGTATTCCTTTTAACTGACATTTTTGAAAACTTCAGAAAAATTGTATGCAAATTTATTCACTTGACCCAGCTTAGTACTTTACAACACCAGGTCTATCTTGGGAGGTAATGTTGAAAACTACAAATATTCAACTTGAATTGCTAACAGAGGTGGCTTAGTTCAATGTTGTCATAGATATACGAAAGCAAATAATAAATATTTGTCAGATTATGATTTCTCGAGGGAGTCTTTATTTTTAATGTATGTGGATGCGAATAACTTGTATGGTTGGGCCATGTCACAAACTTTACCATATAAATACTTTAAGTGGATGTCTACCACAGACATCGACAATAATGTATACAGAATGGGTAACTACTGAAAAAGATCCATAGATGACTTCAATTCTTACAAAAACCTTGGTTAAAGAATTACATTGATCCAAATACTTTAAATAGGCAAAATGAAAAAATTAATTAGAAAAAGATATTCTTAAATTAACGAATAATTCTGTTTACGGATAAACAATGGAAGATCCCGAGCGCAGGGTCGATACTAAGCTTATTAGTACTTGTGAAGCTCCGGATAGCACGAAGACTGGACGAAAAGCACATTGAGCCAAAACCTTAATTTCAAAATCCAATTTTCATAGTGCAACTAAAATTAATGATAAATTGTATGCAATTCAAATGAAAAGATTGTCCGTTCTATTAAATAATTAAATATAAGACTTATCGAAATGGAGAATGTATAATTTTCACTATCAATATACGAGGCCAAAGTTTCAGGAAAAGTTACTTTTAAATTATATGGATACTGATTCATTTATCTATACAATGAAAACTGAGGAGCTTTAAAGAGATATTCGTAATGCTCTTGAAGCAAAATTTTATACATCAGACTATTCAGATAAAAGAATTAAATTTTATAACTTCAAAAGAGTTAACAAAAAAAGTTTAGGGTTTTTTAAAGATTTAAAGAGAGTAGATCAAGTTGAATATTCACATAACAAAGCAAAGGGAGTGAGTTCACGAAGTCTTATAATTGAACACTATTAAAATGTTTTATTATCTGGGGCCTCACTATAAAAAGCACACAATATAACTACAATTTTTTGTGGCAAAGATAAACAAAAGAAAACGTAATGTTAACGAAACACAATTTTTAGAGTTAAGTAATGAAGACCATGGTACATCAAAGATTAATCGAAAACGAAATTTTAGAAAATGTTGAATGGCTAGAATCAAATTCATATTGCTTGGGTGAGATGAAATATAATAATTATGTGAGCGATAGAAAAGCAAAAGGAAAGTCACGTTTTTTCAGAGCTCCCGAAAACCTGCTCAAAAAGTCCATAAAATCTAAAAACATAAACAATTTCTCTCGGACTATAAACCGCCTGTGGTCTGTGATCATTTAGCGGTCAAATCGTGCGTCTATTCTCAATATTTTTGTATAAAAACACTTAAAACACATTTATTTTGGTCGAATGTGTAAAGATAAAAGAAAAGAAACATTCACACACATATACTGCAGTGCACATAGACTGAAAACTACCGAAAACACACTCAAATCAATAACTTATACAATTACACAAATCACTCAAACTCAAAATGTATCAAAGCAACAACAGTATGAATGCATCAAAGCGACTAAGGAGTGTAAAGTCGAATACCGAAATCAAGGTAGCTCGCACGACGGACACACAATTACTGCAACAAATTGATGCAAATTTCACGAGTCAACGGAAGGAAATCAACATGGAACTGTTGCAGCTGATCCACGATAAATTTGCGAAGCAAAAGGAGTCGCTGGGTAGAAAGTATCCAGAGAGTGATGCCCGCTTTCTCAACACTCTACAGGCAAAATTCGATGCAATGAACACTGAAATAGACAACCTGTCAAAACGGGTGCAAGAGCTGGAAATCGACGCAAAAGAGGGGGAGAGTATACAGAAAGTGAGACCCGCTTTCTCAACACTATACAGGCCAAATTCGATACAATGAACACTGAAATACACAACCTTACGAAACGAGTGCAAGAGCTGGAATTCGACGCAAAAGAAGGGAATACACTGAAACAACAAGAGTGTGAAGTTGATGCTTTGTTTCTCACTACACCTGACCCCTCCTCCGCGAGTAAGGTCAAACAAACTCACTTCTTGACCCAGTAATAATAATAATAACGAATAACACTTTAGTCGATTGGATCAATAGATAGGAATTGACGAGACCAATACATTTCAGTTAAAATTTGTTATCTAGCGTTAGAGTGGGCGTGGCGATTTTTTTTGGATCAATCGATATGTATTGACGAGACCAATACATTTCAGTTTTTTATCTAGCATGAAAATTGTGGGCGCCACAGATTTGAGCGGTTTGTGGGCGTTAGAGTGAGCGTGGCATATTCGCTGCGTACAAGGCTACGGAATCTTAATCTTAAATCCCAATTCTTTATCTTTGATAGTTTCCGAGATACCCGCGTTCATATTTACGATTTTTTGAAGTTTGTGGGCGGCTTGTGGACGTTAAAGTGGGCGTGGCAAAAATTTTTCGGTCAAACTATATGTATTGATAAGAACATTTTTCTTCTAGAGTCAAAACTGTAGGAGCCACAGTTTTTGGCGGTTTTCGGGCGTTAGAGTGTGCGTGTCACCTTGCTGAAACAAACTTGCGCTACGCAGGAATCTGCATGCCTAATCCCAGTATTGTAGCTCTTATAGTTTCCGAGATCTCAGCGCTCATACGGACAGACAAATCTAGTCGAATCTAGTATACCCTTTTACTCTACGAGTAAGAGTGGATCACGTGCGCGAAAAAACTGCGCTGCTGCGGGCATTTGGAGTGCATCGACAAACAACCGAATCGCAGCTGTGCTTACAGCTGATCGGTTTCGACTCGCCGGCATTTATGTAATTATTTGAAGCATGCCATGCGACTCAAAAAACAAAAGCGCGTATGGGCCGTCTTTACTCGCCGTGGATACGTATTTTTTAAGCCTATAGACGGAGGAGAGGCTTACTATGCGCAAAGCTCTAATGAGCTTTCTGATCTGAGTAGTGATGTGGGCGAAATCAACTCAAGCAGAGATGCCGCTTTAGAGAATAACTCATTTCGTAATTAAAATATTTTGTATCTCTATATTAGGACTTCAAATTAGTTTAATATCTTTAGTTCCTGTAAGTCAGTCGGATTGTTAATTTAGTAGTTTGCCTAATTTTTTGTCTGGTGTGAAGTCCTTGTTTTTTTATTTGGAAATTTAAAACTATTCACAATGGAAGAAAACCTGAATAATTCAAAAGCAAATAGTTATGCCCGTCTGTGCATCCTGGCAAAGCAGATACCTGGTCTCAAGATTAGTCATATAAATGCACAAACCCTGCCAAAGAAAATTGAAGAGTTTAGGTACACGTTTGAGGAGTTGCTATATATGTAAACAAAAAATTAAAAGCCAAAACTATTTGCCAACTCACAATAAACAGTGCAATATAATTTTTTTCTTGAAATACAAAACCGGATTATGGAGAAAAATCTGTTAATTGGCTGCATTTATCGTCCGCATTGCAACGCAAATTATGATGATCTAATCAATATTCTGACAGACATTGCAGGCGATTTTAATAGTGATATTCTGAGGGAATCTCATCTTACCAGCAACATGGAATCGCTAGGTCTGAAACCAGTGAATCTTTCATTTCCAACCCACTTCAGCAGAACACGTAACACATTATTAGATTTGTTTTTGTGAGTGATGTTAATACAATATGTTTGTATGATCAGCTAAGCGTTCCATCCTTTTCAAAACATGACCTTATATACAAGGTGAGTTCCAAAGTAAACAGGACTTTTTTAATCTAGCGCCCTCTAGTGGCGCCATCTATATGTCAACTGGTGCGTTAGAATCTGCTATCGTTTATTGACTTCCAGTAAAAATTTCATGACATTTCATCTATTGGAAGTGAGGTTATGTCAGTATGTTTTTGTCATCGGTGCGAAAATGAGCTTCGAACAAAGAGCCAACATTAAATTTTGTTTTAAAATTGGTAAAACTTTTAACGAAACGTTTCAATTGATGAAACAAGTTTATGGCGATGATTGCCTATCCCGTAGCAGAGTGCACGAGTGGTTTCAACGTTTTCAAAGTGGACGGACCATACAATATTTATAGTGATTTTAAGAATATAAATTAAATACTGTTGAATTGGACCAGTGTGTATGGAACAATATTTATAGTCTTCCAACAGTTGATCGTCAACTTAAACTTCTAAAACTTAATATTAGCCACTTATACGATAGTTTTGTTCCAGTTAAAAGTAAAACAATTCGACCGTCCGAAAAACCATGGTTTACCAATAATATAAAATTGGCAATTATAAAACGAAATTAAGCATACAAAAAGTGGAAAAACACCGCAACACCACTCTCATGTTTGTATCTCTGAGAAAAAGGGTTACCAAACTAATCGACTCTGCAAAATCGAAATGTTTTTTAGCTAAAAATTTAAAAACTCAACCTTTTCGAGTCAAACATGGAAACAGATTAAAGCTCTAGGGATAGGTAAACAAAAGACATCACAGGAACTAGCTGTTGACATAGATGAACTCAACCTAAAACAAGGAAGAGCGCTATAGTCGAGTACCTCGACTATCAGATACCCGTTACTCAGCTAAAGGGACCAAAGGGAAATGGAGATATGCAAGCAGCAAATCGAGATTTAAATACGCCAGCTACCGGCGGTAGACAGATTTAAGCGTTATGGGCGTTAGAGTGGGCGTGGCAAAATTTTTTCGGGTCACTCGATAGGTATTGATGAGAAGAATACACTAATGTTAAAATTTTTATTCTAGCATCAAAACTGTAGGAGCCACAGTTTTGGGCGGTTTGTGGGCGTAAGAGTGGGCGTGGCACATTGCTGAAACAAACTTGCGCTGCGTAAGAAGCTCAGGAATCTGCACGCCAAATCTCAATAGCCTAGCTCCCATAGTTTCCGAGATCTCAGCGTTCATCCGGACGGACAGACAGACGGCCAGACGGACATGGCTAGATCGACTCGGCTAGTGATCCTGATCAAGAATATATATACTTTATGGGGTCGGAAACGCTTCCTTCTGCCTGTTACATACTTTCCGACGAATCTAGTATACCCTTTTACTCTACGAGTAACGGGTATAATTAGCAGAATGCCATACCTGAATTCAATACCTGAAAATATCTGTGATACTAGGTTTAGATTTATGTGTGTTGACCAATGTGATGTATTAGATAATATTTTTAAAATTAAGTCTAACGCTATTGGACCTGACGAAATTAGTCCTAAATTTATAAAAATTCTACTTCTTAAACTTATCCCTTACCTTACGCACACATTTAACACGGCTCTTACCCCGTCTACGTTCCCGGATTGCTGGAAAACCTGCCAAATTATCCCAATACCTAAATCAAACAAAGAATACCGGCCGATATCTATTCTTCCGTACCTCTCGAAGGTGTTTGAAAATATTGTCGCATCACAAATAAGTAATTTTATATATGTCAATAGCCTCTTAAGTGAACATCAATCTGGATTTAGATAAAATCGTTGCTGCACTTCAGCCATCTTAAAAATAACTGAAGATATTCGTCAACAGACGGACAGCTCGTATGTCACCTTCTTACTGTTGCTGGACTACAGCCAAGCGTTCGGCACAGTAAATCATGAAATCCTGGGCTCAAAACTTAAAAATTTGTATTTCTTCTCCAATACTGCCTTCAAACTTTTGTGTTCGTATTTTAAAAATCGTCGCCAATATGTTGTATCGTCAAATATTTGTTCTTCGCTTGCCTATCTGAAGCGTGTTCTACCCCAGGGTTCGGTTCTTGGACCACTATTGATCTTCCGTCTGTGCTGTCGACACATGTCCATTTATATGCTGACGATGCTCAGATGTAAGTTAGTCGTCCTTTAAACAGAGTTAGTGAGTTAGATGTTTGTAGAATGGAGCTTGGAAAAGTAAATGAATGGACAAAAAACCGCTGTCTTGCCATCAATCCATTAAAATCAAAGTGCTTAATCATTTTTAAGAAGAAATTATGCAAAAACACCATTTGAGTACGTGAAAACCGCCAATAACTTGGGTATCACATTTAATAGAACCTTGAACTGGAATGCCCACATAAACAAAGCTGTAGGCAAAACATACGGACAAATAAGATCCTTGTCACTAGTTAAATGTTCCTTACGTGTTTAGAGACCTATGCAAATTGTGATGTAGCAAGTCAACATAAGCTGAAAATAGCATACAATAGTATTGCGCGTTTTATATTGTATTTGTATTTCAATTTGCTTAAAAAATATTTGATCTAAGCTGTGCATATTATATAAAAAGTAGAACAATAATCTTTTTATACAAAGTTGTATACACCAGAGGGCCATCATACTTATTTGAAAAATTACAATTCTCCAGATCTACAAGAACAAAGAATATTATCTGCATCCGACACAGGTTTCTGCTTTCAAATAGACATTTTTTTATAAATGCGATTAGAACGGGGAACGAGCTTCCAAACTACATAAAAGAATCTAGGAGCGCAACACTATTTAAGACAAATCTTCTTTCACACCTAAAAAATTGCAGTTCTAGTCTGCTGTAAGGTATATTATCCTATTTTAACATTGCGCCTTATCCCCAAAACCTTTTCCTCAATTTTTTTATTTCGATTTAATTTTATTCTTCATTCTTAATTTTCAATAATTAATGTAGCAATGTATGTCATTATATTTAAGAGCCAATTTTGTCCAAATTTAAATATGTTTACCAGTTGTGACAGTTGCGCAGTAATTTATAAGTTTTAGAACTTGTAGCGTTAGGAAGCCTAAAACAATAAATAATATTAATAATATTAATAGCGGTGGAGAATCGTTAGATAGCCTTAAATTTCTAAAGGAACATATTAAAAAAGAACTATTTTAATGAATTCTTTTCACAGACAAGTATAGAGGAAGATATAGAAGAGTTATATTTCGATTAGACTGCAGATCTTTCTCATTAGTTGCTAAGTAGAAATCGTCAAGCCTCTCATCATCATCATAGTATACTTTAATTTGCTTCAATTCACGCTTTACTTTTATACTATCTTTTACATAAGAAATCTTTTGTTTTTTATTTTCCTTAACAAGTTCATGTAAGGGTTCAATAACGGGTTTAAAAGTTTCCTCCAATTGTAAATTCGTATGATTTTCGACTTGTTCGAGATCATCGAATATTCGCTTTAAAGCAAATCTAGCTTTGGTTAACTGTGACAAAATACCCACTCTAGTATATTTTACAAAGTTTATAGGTGGATGATTCGGCCAAAGAGCTAGCGGGATGGCTCTGAGGGCGCCGAGCTGAAGGCTACCGAACGGGTCGCAGGTTGCGGATAGCGAGCGCCCTGGTTCTCCAGGGTAGCTACGAATAAGCGTGGAAGTTGGACACGGCCCGGCTACCGCTAAGCCCCCAACACGAAGCGCAAATAAGTAGCTTCGGACAGTCAGCGGGTATCTGCGCCGTAGCAGTACCGACGTCGCGCTTGTGCTGCCGCCTCCGACAAATAGCTCACACATACCCCTTCCCACACTCTTTGAACCTACCTCTTCCCTACCCACACAATCTGGCTGGGAGCCCGAGTCATCAAATAACTCAGTCTCAAACTGTGAGCTCAGGCAAGTGGCGACCGCCTGTTCTAATTCAGCCTTACCCGGGTACGGCGGATTTCTGCCCGGGTGGACCTGTCCTTTCTCCGCAGCTCGTGGGAATTAACATGGAGAACTTAACAAATATAAAACTAAAAGACTGCACAAGACAAGAGCCCGACACTCTTATAAAGTCGGAAGTCGTAACCAACGACGAAAGAAAGAGCAAAATCACGGCTCTGACTACCCCAATCCACGTGACGTCCACCCCTGCCAAGGCCAGCGAACAACGCAGCCGGCTAAGCCCAACTCGCCATAGCGACAAGCCCAAGCCTCCCACCAGCGTAGGTGTGGCTAACCAGCCACTCCAACCTGAGGGGAGCGCTAAAGCCGGTCTCGTGGTGAGTACCAGGGCAAAGGAGTTTAAGAGGATACCACCTAACCAGGCAGGACCTCTTGAACGAAAGAAGGCTTTTAGGATCCTCAAACGGCTGGTTACCAATCCGATACGTAAGGATCAGACGTCAAAATTGGATTACCTGAAAATCCAAGAGGACATAGCCTGGGCAAAGGCAGTTATCCTAGACTTCGACGTCGCTATGACTACCAGCAACAGCAACAAGCGAGAGAGGTCGATGGAGTCAGCTCAGCCAGCGAGCAGGAAGGCTAAGTGGTAAAGGATGGGAAGATCATTGGTGTCATCGACCAGAGCGATGAAGGCGATTGGATCCCAAGAAACCAATGGGGTCTGGTTAGACGGGCCCTTGCGTCAGTGGCCTTGAAAGTGCTGGACGAAAACCCAGGCCCGCCACCCGATTGCACTGATGCAGGGTGGTACCAGGGCAATGTAAAGTTGATCGCCTGCGAAGACGAGAGATCGGCAGCACTCTACAAGGCTGCAAACAACAAGGTCGGCGAGGTCTACGCCGGGGCCAAGCTGGCAGTTTGTGAGGCTGCAGACATCCTGTCTCGACCGAGACAGATTAACCAACTGGGGATACAACAAAAATCTACCGACGCACGTACGCAACGGTTAAGAATTAGATAACCTAGTTAACACTTTTACTGATATCTGCGGTGAGGACTTAAAAAGGGCTTGCCCAAGCAGAACAGTCAAAGCAAAGCACTAACCCCCATGGTGGAACGCAACCATGGCAAACCTTAAAAGAGAGTGTAGAACTTACTTCAATAGAGCTAAATACAACAATAACGAATTTTCCTGGAATTTTTACCATTGGCTATCTATCTGCCAGCTGGACGGAAAGCAGTCAGGAAATCCTTAAAAAACTGTTAGACACCCACTTCCCTAAAAACACTCATGTAGTGGAGGACCTCTACATAGAGGAGAACTTAGACGACCAGAGTATAGACAACATCTCGAACCCTGGCCGCATTGAGTGGGCTGTTAACTCTTTTATGCCCTTCAAATCCCCCGGCCCAGATGGGTTCTTAAAGTCCCAGCTACAACGGACACTAGATATTTCCCTACCCTGGCTGACAGCCATCTTCCACGGCTGCCTTGCTTTAAACCATATTCCTACAAGGTGGCTGGACGTTAAGGAAATTTTTATACCGAAAGACGGCAAACCCTCCCACATCAACCCAAAGAACTTCCGCCCGATTAGTCTCTCTTCCTTCTTGTTGAAGACCTTGGAAAGGCTAATTGATACCCATATCGGGCTAACCATCGACCAAAGCCTACTCTCTGACGCACAACACGCGTACCGTAAGGGTAGATCAACAGATACCGCTCTCCTCTCAGTAAAGAGAGAGATTTCAGCAATAAGGAATACTCTCTGGTAGCGTTTCTAGACATAGAAGGCACCTTTAACAACGAGGAACCCCTCAAGGGGGCGTACTCTCACCTCTTCTATGGGTTTTAGTGGTCAACAAACTGGTATCACTTCTAGAAGAGGCGGGCACTAAAGTGGTAGCCTACGCGGACGACGTGGTTATCCTACTGCAAGGCAAATTGCCGCTAGCTCCTTGCAATCTAATGGAGACAGCCTTATCCACCCTCTCCAGGTGGACGGCTGTCTGTAGACTGGGAGTTAGCCCAGAAAAGACCGAACCAGTTCTCTTTACAAGGAAGTATAAGGTACCAAATCTAATTCTCCCAAAACTACACCAAACGCGCTTAACCCTTAGCAACCAAGCAAAGTATCTAGGTGTCATCCTTGACAAAAAGCTCCTCTGGACAGACAACATCCTAGATCGCACACGCAAAGCGGACGTAGCCCACTGCGCTTGTAAAAAGCTATAGGGAGGAAGTGGGGACTCTCCCCCATGATAGTTCACTGGCTATACGCTGCAATAGTCAGGCCCATTCTCCTCTACGGAAACATTGTATGGTGGCCTTCCCTTGAAAAGAATTGCAACCTCCGTATCCTTCACAAGATCCAAAGAAGCGCAGAACTCTGCATCAGTGGGGCGCTTCGCACCACCTCTACTGAAACACTGGACCTACTTGCCAAAAGCTGGGCATCTGCAACATCTCCGCGAAGCACCGGCATGGACAACAGGCTCTACGGGTCACTCAAATATCCTATCAAAACATACATCCTTACCACGTAGTATAGACTACGTTCCACCCATAGTCAACTTCGGAAGAAGATACAAGATCTTCATATCCACCCGTACAGACTGGAACAACCTCCCACACCAATTCGAAAACGCCGTCAACATATACACAGACGGCTCCGAGCTTAACTCCAAAACAGGCGGGGGTATCTTCTCTACGGAACTAGACATAAAAGCCTCATTCCGCCAAGTCATGGCAATTGAGGAAGCCATGACCCACCTGGCCACGTCAGTACATCATGACATAGATATTTTCATCTTCTCAGATAGTCAAGCAGCCCTCAGGGCCCTCGACTCCTACACAACGAACTCAAAAACAATCTCTGAATGCCGCAAATCTCTTAACAAGATGGCCACTCATCTGAGAATCAACCTCATCTGGGTGCCTGGACATCGCAATATTGAGGGCAACTGCTTAGCAGAAGAGCTAGCAAGACAAGGGACAACCGCCGACATCCATCGCGATAAGAACACGGTGGGTATGCCCATGGCTACCTGCAAGCTCCATCTCAGGCATAGACTGTACACATTTTCCAACAGCCGTTGGAACTCAATCTCAACCTGCCACAATTCTAGACTCACATGGCCAAACTACAACTCGGAAAGAACAAAAACTCTCCTACAATGTAGCAGGGAAGACATCTCCACTCTCCTAAATGCCTTCACGGGCCACAGTCTTATAGGGACTCATGCGCACAGGCTGGGGCTCAGTAACCACGACATCTGCCGCAGCTGCAAGCAGATAGACGAAGAGGAGAGCATCGAACACCTCCTATGCTTCTGCCCAGCGCATAACCTAAAGCGCTTTAAAGCCCTAGGTAGCTACACACTTCCGAACCTTGCGGCCATTCAGGGCGTAAGCATCCAAAAGATCTTATGTTTCTGAAGAAGAACAAAATACTTCGCGAAAGCAAATAACCCATGAACTAGGGAAAAAGATCTAATCAGAGAGCGGCTCTTTTAAAAAATTAAAAAATAAAAACCTTTAAACTTTATTACTAAGATTTATTCATTTTTATACCCGTTACTCGTAGAGTAAAAGGGTATACTAGATTCGTCGGAAAGTATGTAACAGGCAGAAGGAAGCGTTTCCGACCCCATTAAGTCGAGCCGAGTCGATCTAGCCATGTCCGTCAGTCCGTATGAACGCTGAGATCTCGGAAACTATGAGAGTTACAACACTGGGATTAGGCACGCAGATTCCTGAGGTTCCTGCGCAGCGCAAGTTTGTTACATTAGAGTGCCACGCCCACTCTAACGCCCACAAACCGCCCAAAACTGTGGCTCCTACAGTTTTGATGCTAGAATAAAAATTTTAACTGAAATGATGATCGATTGATCCAAAAAAAAATTTGCCACGCCCACTCTAACGCCCATAACGCTTAAATCTGTATACCGCCGGTAGGTGGCGCATTTTAATCTCGCTTTGCTGCTTGCATATCTCCATTTAGCTGAGTAACGGGTATCTGATAGTCGAGGTACTCGACTATAGCGTTCTTCCAGTGCAATGGCGAGATCGCCAGAAAAAAAGGGTGGAGTGCAGAGGCAGGCAGCCTGGCACCCCCTGGCACCTAGCAGGGGAAAATGCAGAAATTGCTTCGCTAGGGCCCATGCGAATGGGGCTCCCCCCGACCCAACGCGAGGAAAAAGGCGCTACTTGAGAGCTTCGCCGCAATTGACCTAGTGCTGCTAAACTCTCGAACAAAACCGACTTTTTAAAGAGACGGCACCAGTTCTATCATTGACCTCACATTTATGAACGCTGGAATGGCCTCGGGCTCCAGCTGGGAGGTTAGTGACACCATGCAGCAATAATCTGCACGATAAAGTCTAGAAATGGCCCACCACGAGTTCCTAAGACCGTGCCAGGGTACAAAATAGAAACGCTAGACGTGGAGGTGGTACAGATGTTGTTTGAAGACCTCTTCACAAGCGGCTCAGCTGAATAAATGGCAAACCACATCGCAGAATACACCAAGGTAGCCTGTGATGCATCTATGCAGAGAAAGGGGAACATCCCATCAAGAAGAAGACCTGCATTCTGGTTGAACAATCCATTGCGGAAGCCAGGAAAGACTGCCACAGGGCAAGACGCGCAAACCAACGGGCTCAAGAGGAAGGCCCGAATTTGAGGCACTTCAAATATAATTAAGGGAAAGAAGACGAGCCCTGGAAAAAACTATAAAAGAGAGCGAACGCAAGTACTTTAACGATATATGCGAAGAAATAGACTCCAACTGATGTCAGTCAGCCTAAAAAGCATAGTGGAAGCACTATTCCAAGAGCAAGAGAGTATGGCGCGAACCTCACTGATCGTGAACACGGCGAGCATGAAGCTCACAAGTGCCGAAGAAGTCCTGCGAGTGTTGAAGACAACACTGGACGACAAGGCACCGGGACCAGATGGAATCCCGAATAAAGTTCTTAAAATTGCCATAAAAGCAAATACAAAAGAGTATGTTGTCATGTATAATGCATGCCTAACAGAAGGTGTGTTCCCTAGTCACTGGAAAACACAGCGGCTGGTATTCATACCAAAGGGGGAAAAACCCGCGGAGGAACCTTCTTCGTATAGGCCACTCTCCATGCTGGATACGGTGGGTAAAATTCTCGAAAGAATAATCCATTCCCCGCTAAAAGGTGCCCTTGTCGAAACCAACAGCCACTCAGAGATGCAGTATGGTTTTCGGAAGTGGCTATCTACCAACGATACCGTCGGTAAACTGTGCGAAATCGCAGACAAAGCCATTGAGGGGAAAAAGCTGTTGTACGGCACTAAGCAGTACGGCATAGCGGCAACGTTGGATGTTAAAAACGCATTCAACTCCGCTAGCTAGTACCACACACTAAATGCACCGAGCAACCTAAATGTCCCAGTGTATGTACAGAGAGTAATAGCGAGCTACTTCGTGCAGGAGTTCCCCAAGGATCAGTCCTAGGCCCTTTTCTTGTGGATGTCATGGGCGTTGTTCGATGGGATCCTTAGGATCACGATGCCTGAAGGAGCACGACTCATTGGCGGTAGTAGCAGGCAGAAATGGGAGACGGCTTCTATCAAAACTGGAGAAGACACAATTATGTTATTATCGACCACCGGCTTTCTTTCAAAGAACATCTAGCGAACGCTAGTGGCAAGGCAGGTAGGACCGCGGCTGCAATTTCGCGAATTATGGCAAACACTCGGGGACCGCGGCAACCAGGACGTAGATTACTGGTTAGCGTTGTCACATCGCCGCTGATGTACGCTGCTCTCATATGGGCTCGAGCCACAAAAAATGGAAGTTATATGCAAGACGACGACTCCGTGCAGAGATTGTGTGCCCTGCGGGTATGCTGTGCGTTCCGCACGGTATCCCATGACGCGACGCTGGTAATATCGATTGACCTGCTAGCAGTGGAATTAGCTAACATCCTACTGAAAAGGTGCTGAGAACTTACCATTGCTAAGTGACAAGAGAGGTGGATAAATAGTAGCAAAGGACGATGGACGTATAAGCTTATCCCAGAACTGCAGAGATGGCTGGGACGGAAGCATAGACATGTGGAAGTTGAATAACTCCCCACAAATATAAGCAGCAACAGCAGCAGATGGCCGGCCGTAAGAAGAAGAAGAAAATGATGCTATGAGAAGTTAAAGAGCGGCAAACCACAAGTGTAAGAAAAAATGTTAATAATTTGATTAATTGTGAACTCATTTGAATTTGAATAAAGATTTCAGCTGTCTGTATGCTGTGAACCAGAGCTTGAAATAAGTGGAAACCCTCTGGGGCCGTGGGTGTTTCTTTTCATTCTTTTACCAAGGGTGTAAAAGAGTGAGGACGAAGTATACACGATAGTGGTCATAGAGTGCCAAATTCGCAAGTTTCGACGAATTTGGCTGGTGAATCGCACATGAGCTGTGTAGTAGTACTTGTACAAGGAATGACGTCACAAGTGCGAAATGGATGATGCAACAGGACGAGGATCTGGTGATCAGTATTCACACACGGGATTGGGAGCAGGTTCAGTTGGAAACGCAGGATGCAGCTTCATTGGGCCATTCAGAGGTTTTGAGGACGAAAATTTATCTAGACAAACTGTAGTTCACTCGAACCAG
Source organism: Drosophila suzukii (assembly GCF_043229965.1). Lineage (NCBI taxonomy): Eukaryota > Metazoa > Arthropoda > Insecta > Diptera > Drosophilidae > Drosophila > Drosophila suzukii. The sequence goes on along the minus strand of NW_027255896.1, from coordinate 2,332,253 downwards.
TTTGTGTCGCTTGAGAATGCGAGCACACCGATTATGTCTAATCACGCCGGCTACGACGCTTCGCAGAATAGAGCAGGACAGTAGTTCACACAACAAGTGAATACGTGCAACATGAACGCGCAGAGGGCCATACCTCATTATACGGAAAGGAGGGCGGCGCCTGAACTTTTTAACGAACGCATTTTCTTATGCGAATCTTCAGGAAAACGATGCAGGTCAGTTTATGCCGACATATACCGCATCGCAATGCGTACCGCCATGTAACACAGTCGTATTCATGCCACCAAACAATGCACCAATATCTGTGCATCAAAACGTGGCCGCAGGGTTCTTTCCGCCAGCCAATGGGCTGGGTTCTGTACCACAGCCTAACGTCGTTTATAATGCTGGTCCTAATGCTGGTAACGTTGGAGCAGGAAGACATAGGTTACAGTTTGCCGGCACATAGCTCCCACACGTAGTATCATCGGGTCCCACATTGACGCCATCTCAAGTTGCATCGCGCCAGGTCATATCACGAGACATGCCAATTTTCACCGGAAAGCCCGAAGAGCGGCTTTTATTTATAAGTAATTATGAACAATCAACCGAGAGATGTGGATTTGCCAACGAAGAAAATCTGATCAGACTCCAGAAGTGTCTGAAAGGATCCGCGCTAGAAGCTGTCCGGGGAAAGCTCATGATCCCAGCTATGGTACCTTATGCTATTGGAACGCTAAGGATGTTGTATGGGCGTTCAGAAATAGTGAACGCAAGCTTGCAACGGAAGCTTAAAGAAGAGCCGCCCATCAAACCCAACAATTTGGAATCCGTGATTCGACTGGCACTGGCAGTCCAGAATTATTGTGCAACGATGATGTCAGTAGGCCTACAGGAATACCTTAATGATTTTTCTCTGTTGAGCGATTTGGTTGCTAAATTGCCAAGTGATCTTAAGCTGGATTGGGGTAGACATAGCTTGGCAGCTGGAGCCGCCAATTTGACCACCTTTGACAAGTGGCTCTTTGGAATAGCGATATGCGCAACGATAGTTGCACCCTATGAATGTCACTCAACAGAGAAAGATAAAACCTCGATGGATGTAAGATACTGCACAACGTGCTATTGCATTATCCGAATACTGAGATTAACAGCGAGATTCGTAATGACAAGGAGGACATTCCTAGAAAAACCAGCGAGTCTGACACCAGCGAGTCAACGGTTTTCTTTCATGAGAAATCAACAACAAACTCTCTTTTCCGTTATATACCAGTAACATTGCATAATAATTCCCGTAGCATAGACGTTTATGCTCTAATCGACGAAGGTGCGTCCTGCTCGCTTATGGAACGATCGTTAGCCGATGAGCTAGGGCTTGACAGTCCTGAAGAGCAGCTTTGTCTTAAGTGGACTAGCGACATGACCCAGAACGAGTCAAAACCGTGACCCAGAACGAGTCAAAACAGAGAGTCGTTAGCGTCAGTGTTTCCGCTGAGGGTCGTCAGCACTTGAGAACGGTTCCGATATCAACATACAAAGATGTGAGGGCTCAAAATATCATCGGACTAGACAACATTAAGATCAGTGTGGCCCTGGAGGTACGTCAAGCTGAAGATTACGATATTATTGCAGTTCGATGTAAATTAGGATGGGCTGTGTACGGCCGCCAAGGACCGGAAAATGACACACCACCTCGTGTGTTCCACATCTGCCACTGCACAACAGTTTGCGGTACGCGGAAACTTGACGAAGCTATGAAGGCATTCTTCTCACTGGAGTCATTCGGCGTGAGTGTTCCTATAAAACCATTGCGATCTTAGGAGGACGAACAGGCGCTATAGATAATGGAGGCAACTACAAAGTACATTTCCAACGAAAGTCGCTGGGAGACTGGGTTGTTGTGGAAGTACGACAAAATCAATATGCCCGATTCGTACCCCATGGCTCTAAAAAGGCTCAAGTGCCTTGAGGCGAAAATGTTAAAAGATCCGAAGCTGAAAACGTTTTTGAGCAATACCATGCAGCACTACGAGGAAAAGAGATACATTAGCAAACTGGAAAAATGGGAGTTGTCAAACAGTCCACGTCCTTGGTATCTTCCGATATTCACGGTAACAAACCCTAACAAAAAGAAGACACGTCTGGTCTGGGACGCTGCACCGCAAGTTGACGGCATATCACTAAACAACACTGTTTTAAAAGGACCAGACATGTTGTTGTCCTTAATGGGAGTGCTGTTTCGCTTCAGAGAACGACCTACAGCGGTATCAGGCGATATACGGGAAATGTTTCATCAGATTAAGGTTTGCGCCCAAGACCAATATTCCCAGAAGTTCTTATGGCGAAATGGAGAAATTAATCGCCCACCGGATACATTCGTAATGCAGGTAATGACGTTCGGCGCTGCATGCTCGAAGTCACTCGCCAACTTTATATTAAGACGCAATGCAGAGAGATTTGGTGACAGTCGCAGAGGTTGTCAGCTGGCTCTCATACGAAGCGACGAGTGTTGAGTATCGTTATGTCCATTTTCGATCCACTCGGGCTTCTTGGATTTCTACTTATGTTCGTTGATGCTAGTTTGGATGCCTACGCTGCGGTAGCGTATTTGCGAGTTGATCTTGGAGACGAAATACGATGCTCCTTGCTAGCTGTGAGGAGTTGAATAACTCCCCACAAATAGAGGCAGCAGCGAATTCGCGTAGTAGCGGCACGACGAGGAGAGTTTGGAGACTTGGAAATCAGTTCGTTACATAGCATCGAAAACCAGAGTAGCACCTTTGATATCTATATCAGTACCACGAATGGAATTAATGGCAGCGGTTTTGGCATTGCGACTGGCCAACTGTTTGGAGTCTGAGCTATCAAACGAAATTGAAAATGGTGTATTCTGGACCGATGCTCAAGATGTTCTGTTCTGGATAAGATCCAACGCTCGTAAGTACCCGCAATTTGTAGCTTTACGAGTTGGAGAAATTCTTGAAGGCTTCTTGAAGGTATCCTCGGAACTAAATATAGCGGACGATGGGACTAAATGGACAAAAGGTGTTAAGGTTGAACTATTTACCTTTACACCAACAAGATGGTTTTCCGGACCGAATTATCTTTTGCAGGATGAGTCGAAGTGGCCACTCGGAAATGAAATGTCTAAAACCAGAGAATCTCAAGTATTGCACCACAAGAAACAAATTAAGAAACAAATCTCGCCTTTAGCATGTGTTATGCAGGACCCACTACGTTTCAGCAAACTGGAGCGTCTGCGCGCTGCGCAAAAGAGAGTTTCTGATTTTCTACGCCTTCTTTCCGTGAAACCGCACGGACCTGAGCTGGAGAGATTGCTTTTTCTTAAGCGCGATGTTGAAATGGACCCAATTTTCATACGGACATGTCAAGAAGAAGAGTTTTTTGATGAAATTCGATGCCCAATGAAAATCGTTGCCTGACAAACCGGAAAAGCACAATATATAAATGCTTGCCGTACTTGGACCCCGTCGGAGTGCTCCGCATGCAGGGTCGAATCGATGCTATCGAAAATGTTGAAGTCAGGCCTGCGAGCCCTTGAAAAGAAAATCATCAATAACTGTCCCGTATGCTGCATCAGGCGAGCGCAACCCATTCCACCGATGATGGGAACTCTACCAAAGGAACGTTTATCGCCACATACACTGCCATTAACGTTTACTGGAGCAGACTACTTTGGACTGATTGAAGTTGCTGTAGGAAGGCGTCGCGAGAAGAGATGGGAAGTTTTATTTACTTGTCTAACAGTTCGCGCTGTTCATTTAGAATTGGTGCCATCTCTTTCAACGGATTCATTTTTACTGGCTCTAAAACTATTTACTGCTCGCAGAGGAGTGCCTCTTAAGTTCCTATCCGATAACGGAACGAATTTTCGGGGAGCCAGCAGAGTACTCGCGCAAGAGATCGATCGTATATCAACAACAGCAGTGGAAAACAATTATCCGGAGATGTCGTTTACCTTTATTCCTCCGGGATCGCCTCATATGGGCGTTCTACAAAGTCAATCCTGACGGAAATTCTGTCGAACGTCGGACTGCGCGAGGAAGTAATGCGCGCTGCGTTGGCCGATGTCGAATGCACTTTAAACTCAAGACCGTTGACCTATATTCCGTTGGCATCGGAAAATTCGGAAGCCCCTACACCAAACCACTTCTTGGTTCGTAACTCCAGTGGTCTACGGGAAGGCGGTGCGATGGAATCCAACGGATTAGGCTTGGCCAAACATTTCCGCATCGCTGGACAACTAGCAGACCGTTTCTGGAGAAGATGGATTCGAGAGTATCTACCCACCCTGACGAGGCGTACAAAATGGTTTCAGCCGAACCCAGCTCCAATTTCCGTGAATGACGTCGTTCTTATTGTTAATGAAACAAGCAAGCGAAACTCCTGGCCTAAAGGGATCATCGTGGATGTTCATCTGGCGAAGGATAGACAAGTTCGTAGCGGTGTTGTGCGTACACCAGGAGGACTCGTTACTCGCCCGGCAGTTAAACTGGCTATATTGGACATCATAAGGATTGGTGATACTCAGCGTAGTCACGCAGAAGAATTACTAGGTGGGGAATGTTCCGAGGCTAATAAGAAGGTTTAGCCGCACGCTAACTGTCCAATTTCAAAAGTCGAATTATTTGAATTTAAAGTCTGTTAGTTTAAAAATACTGTTAAGTTGTTCAACACTGCTAGCCAGTGTCATCTCTATATTGTTAGTATTGGAAAACTAAGGAATATAAGAAGAAGAAGAAAATAATGCTATGTGTTCGTACCCAAAGGTACTCAACATGACCACACCCAACAAATCAAGCAGTAGCCAAGTTGGGAACAGTACCAGGCGCTCAGTAGCACCCACTGCATATGAGAATTGCTGATCAGCATATTATATGTCTCACTAACTCACCGTCTCACCGACTCAACGGCACACTGACCGGCCAATGCAGTCAGCACATTTTGCAGTGTCAGCCAACTACGCAAAGCCAACTACGCAAACTGCTGCCATAATCATAATTCCCTGATCTACTTTAGAATATAGCTTACTTCACTAATCATTACACTAAACTTCCGTGTTCCAAGTAGTATATAAACATGTTCCAAATGAAGAATAAAACAGTTATCAACACACCTCTTAACTCCGCGGTTCTACTTCCTACATCTGGGAATAGGGCTCGTAATACACTATCTCAACTAACAGCTAACCACGTTAGCTCACCCTCAGCGCAGGTCAGCATCGCCTGTGGTCCGGCATCGCAGTAACCATCGTTACCATTGCCGCGACGCGATCGTCCTGCCATCAAAGCGTCCCCGTGCCAGCGACAAGTGCTCATTACCCCCTTGTCCCGCGGTGTGACCCGGAAGTGTCTACTTCGGTTAGGCACAAACATTGGTGACCCCGACGTGATCCTTTAACAACAAAGGATCACACTCAAGCAACCCCCTTCCCACTAAAGGACTCACAGCTTAATCCAGCTTCACAGGATACGCTTCGTCTTCCAGCGTCACAGGAACTTCAGCTTAATCCAGCTTCACAGGATACGCTTCGTCTTCCAGCGTCACAGGAACTTCAGCTTAATCCAGCTTCACAACATACGCTTCTTCTTCCAGCGTCACAGGAACTTCAGCTTAATCCAGCTTCACAGGATACGCTTCGTCTTCCAGCGTCACAGGAACTTCAGCTTCATCCAGCTTCACAGGACTCGCTTCTTCTTCCAGCGTCACAGGAACTTCAGCTTCATCCAGCTTCACAGGATTCGCTTCTTCTTCCAGCGTCACAGGAACTTCAGCTTAATCCAGCTTCACAGGATACGCTTCGTCTTCCAGCGTCACAGGAACTTCAGCTTAATCCAGCTTCACAGGATACGCTTCGTCTTCCAGCGTCACAGGAACTTCAGCTTCATCCAGCTTCACAGGATACGCTTCTTCTTCCACCGTCACAGGAACTTCAGCTTAATCCAGCTTCACAGGATTCGCTTCTTCTTCCAGCGTCACAGGAACTTCAGCTTCATCCAGCTTCACAGGATACGCTTCTTCTTCCAGCGTCACAGGAACTTCAGCTACATCCAGCTTCACAGGATACTCAGCTTCATCCAGCTTCACAAGATTCTTTGTTTCCAAGACACACAATATGTCTACTTCATTCATTGAGGAAACAAGTCACACAAGAATCGATTTACACAATCGATTACTAGACACACAAAACGAGCTGCAAGGGAAAATCCAACAGCTCATTAAGAATTATGGCAAGGATTCTGCCGACCGACGCCACCGAGACGGCTATTATTCTGGTAAGCTAAATCAGTTAAACGATCTATGGCGGCAGTTTTGCGACCTAGATGAAGAAGTCCAGCAAGCGGCACTACCCACTGGAAGTGAGTACTCTTCACGACTAGTAGCACTTAAAGAGCTGGTCGAAAAATATCAGAATATCTTTCTGGACCACATGCCGACTGGAAGCGGGCTTCCGAAGGCCCCCAGACGAACGTCGGCCAACACCAAGCTCACAACAAAAGATCAAGTCAAAGGAGATTCCGCAATTGACACGGTGATCCGACAGTTGCAGAGAAGATGCAACGAATTGGAGTCATCATTAACATTAGCCTCGAACGCCCCAACTGTCACCCCAGCCTTACAAAGGCACCTGGATCTCCATTGGGCGTTACTGAGGCAAGCCCACGACGAATTGGATAGCACACCTGGGGCCGCAGCTCTGGCAGAAGCAGAGCTAGCCCAATTCCACACATTATACGAGGAATACGAAATGAGCCTGCTACGAGAAAACGACGCGCCAATGAGCCTAAACTTGGCACTTCCGCCAATTAGCATTCCGGAGTTCAACGGCGAGTATCTAGACTGGCCACGGTTCCATGATCTCTTTGTGGAATTGGTACATAACAAACCATATTCGGCCAGTCAAAAACTACATATTCTACAGAGTTCGCTTCGTGGGGAAGCGAGGAACGTCTTGACAGACACAGCCTTCTCACAGGGTGGCTATGACGACACCTGGTTGCGGTTGAAGGCCAGGTACCAGAACGGCAAAATACTAGTATTCGCCGCCATAGCAAAAATTATTGACCATACGCCCATAGACGGTTCCTCGCGCCAACTAAGGGCATTACATGACACTATAAAAAACTCAATGAGTACTCTTCAAAACCTTGATATCAGCACAAAATCCTGGGATCCAATCCTGTGTTTTCTTATCAGAAGAAAACTAGACCAGCAATCTCTAGCTGCTCTAGAAAATTCAGCGGATGCACCAACGGAAATTCCAACGTTAAGGAGTGTACTAACGTTTATTGAACGGCGCGCTTGCATGCTGGAGACGATAAGCGCTCAACCTACAGCAACACTACGCCATCAGTCAGTTCACAACGAAGAGAGCTGTAAGATTTGTCACCTAGGACCACATAATCTTAGAGCATGTAGCCGGTTCCAGGAAATGGACCCCAAAACACGGCGCCAAGCCATTATTCAAATAGGAGCATGCACAAATTGTTTGTCGACAGCTCATATGGTTGAAAACTGTGGATCACCGACCAATTGTCGAGTCTGCCAGCAACGGCACCATTCACTGTTACACAAAGGACCAACTAGCAATCCAGTGGCCGGCGCAGTAACCATTGCAGGCTACGACAACGTAGGAGGATATACTCTGCTCGCGACCGCGAAGGTCTCATTACAAGGGCCAAACGGTCAATTACAAACATGTCGCGCTGTAATAGATGGTGGATCACAGGTGAATCTTATCTCAAGGAGAATGGCAGAGCTGCTATCTCTTAAGGAAGGTTCACCGATTGAAATATCTGGAATCGGAGGAAAGATATCAACAGTAATTAGATCAACACTAAAGCTCTCATCCTGTACATCAGGGTTTGAAAAACTATTAGAGGTATTTATTATGCCCACAGTCATTACAGACCAACCGTCAGTACCGATTACAACCGATCTTAATATTCCCGAGGGACTGCCATTAGCAGATCCTGACTTTCGGCAACCTGGACCCATTGACCTAACCTTAGGGTCTGAGGTGTATTCTCGTGTAATAACCGGTGAACTTCTTGAACTAGGACCTAATAAACCTTTGGCACAAGGCACTAGGCTTGGTTATGTAATCATAGGTTATCTCAATAAAGAAACCTCATCTGATACGGAAATCAACCCTATTCTGGTAGAAGGCAGAGGTGATGTTGCAGGACCGAACGCTGCTTATGAGCCAACAAAAGATAAAAATCCGATGAATATAGAACCGACTTCTCATCAATTTAAAACCTACAAGAAGGCTGACTTTGGTTCAACATTTCTAAACCTAACCAAGAAATATCTTAGTTTTGTTGCAGAATGTTCACATACCATAGACGTGCCAAATGATCAAGATCTACGAGAGCACAATTTCAGTCCCCACGATAATATCAATTTTATCGCAAGGGGGAGTGTTAAGCAGCATCAAGAAGATGTGAAGGACCTGAATCACAAACAGGAACCGCAGTTGAAGGAAAGATCCACCTTGGTCAATGATTTATTAGGTGCTTCCGATACAATTCGGTCAAGGACTGACCGACATCACGACCTAATTGAGGGTACCCCTCAATGGGGGGGAGAATGTTCGTACCCAAAGGTACTCAACATGACCACACCCAACAAATCAAGCAGTAGCCAAGTTGGGAACAGTACCAGGCGCTCAGTAGCACCCACTGCATATGAGAATTGCTGATCAGCATATTATATGTCTCACTAACTCACCGTCTCACCGACTCAACGGCACACTGACCGGCCAATGCAGTCAGCACATTTTGCAGTGTCAGCCAACTACGCAAAGCCAACTACGCAAACTGCTGCCATAATCATAATTCCCTGATCTACTTTAGAATATAGCTTACTTCACTAATCATTACACTAAACTTCCGTGTTCCAAGTTGTATATAAACATGTTCCAAATGAAGAATAAAACAGTTATCAACACACCTCTTAACTCCGCGGTTCTACTTCCTACATCTGGGAATAGGGCTCGTAATACACTATCTCAACTAACAGCTAACCACGTTAGCTCACCCTCAGCGCAGGTCAGCATCGCCTGTGGTCCGGCATCGCAGTAACCATCGTTACCATTGCCGCGACGCGATCGTCCTGCCATCAAAGCGTCCCCGTGCCAGCGACAAGTGCTCATTACCCCCTTGTCCCGCGGTGTGACCCGGAAGTGTCTACTTCGGTTAGGCACAAAGAAGTTAAAGAGCGGCAAACCACATGTGTAAGAAAAAATGTTAATAATTTGATAAATTGTGAACTCATTTGAATTTGAATAAAGATTTCAGCTATCTGTATGCTGTGAACCAGAGCTTGAACTAAGTGGAAACCCTTTGGGACCGTGGGTGTCCCAACAACGAGACTCTACCGGACTTTGGACTCTCCCGTGGACTTTGGACCGGGAGAAGAAGTGCCACATCTCGGCAGTGGAGCGGCACACAGGCATGCCACAAGCATCACGGGAATCAGCAGGACAGCAGCAGTGGGCAGAGCATCGGTTGGAAGCGGTACGTGAAGGACAAGTGGGTCAACCAGGAGTCACGGACTTTGGACCCGGAGTGGAGAGATCCAGCGGGCCGTGCGCAAAAGGGAAATAACGGTTCTCGGAGGCCCAATATAAAGCCGCAGAGCGCTGGCAGCTGGATCAGTCACGAGGAGTCAAACCTTCAAGATCAGTTAAAGTACCAAGTGAACAGTCAGTCAAGCAAGTAATCTACGAGGGAGCCACAACCAAGCGAGTCGTCGAAAGCAGTGCCGTGGGAAGCATACACGTCGAGACGTTCGGGATTGGGACATCAGGAATCTCCGAATTGAAACACAAGTGGCTGAGTTCTGGAAGGCATCACGCGGCTAAGTCAAGGCGTTTGTTTTCCAACTTTGACACGACCACACCCTGGCGAATCGCCCGGCGGGCCTGTCAGAGTCAAGCGAAAAAGGCCTACGACGAAGCACCGTTAGCTCGGGGAGGAAAGTTGTCTAAGACCCAGCGTACCTTGCCCGACCAAGCAGGACCTGGCGTGAAGGACGAGCGGTGGATCGATTTGCGAAGTTCCCGAACAGCAACCGCCCAACTCCCCGAGTGCCAGAACGACGAGATACTGGTCAGAAGACAGCACAGAGGACATCGACAGCGACGCCAGAAGGCGTCCCAAAGCCCAGGATCCAGTGGAAGCCGAGTCAACGCGTCCAGGAGCCAGAAAGAGGAGCGCCAGCAGCCGGCGGAACCAGAGTCAGGAGATACCGAAGCCAACCCAGCCACACACCCGCTGTACTAATACCACGAGAATAAATCCCACTCTTACCATTTGAATCCTTTGTTTTCTCACTGATCTACGGGCAATCACGTCATATAAATTTGGTGTGGCGAACACACAGTCTTCTGAGCTAGCCGCACGAAACTCGTAGCGAGCAGACACAAAAGAAATCAGTTGGTGGGGCTCGAACCCACGACCCTTAGATTAAGAGTCTCATGCTCTACCGACTGAGCTAGCTGTACATCTGGCGCCCAACGTGATTGTCCCAACAGTGAGAACAGCACAATAAAAATGGGAAAGAAGTGGATTTACCGCCCCAAGAAGGAGGACTTCGCCCATGTCGGACAGAGGCTTAATGTAGCCCTGGAGGGCAGGCTAGAAGACATGAGGAAGGCACTGTCGGAATACTACTCAGAAACAGAGAACGACCCACAACTTGTCGACATCTGGGCCGAGCTGGAAGCAAAATACAACGACAGAGCCGGCCCAAGCATTACGTTAACAAACGCTGAAGGGGACAACCTGGTGGCAAGCCTGAGCTTTGACCACATGCAAAAAGAGGCCCACTGGAGAGAGTAAAGCCAGGATAAGAAAACAACAGCGCTGACCCCGAGACCAAGCCAGTCGGACTATGTAAAGGTCGCTAAACAGGTCCGCGAACGGTCGTTAAGGTTCGACGGGGCGGAAAAACCATTTGAGTTCCTGGAGCAGGTAGAATGGTCCGCCAACACGTACGGCTTGGACCTTAATATGATCCCTCGAGCGATGCCGGAGTTGCTTAAAGGAAGTACGTTGAAATGGTTTATCGCCAACAACAAGCAATGGAGAACCTGGGCAGAGTTGATAGAAAGCTTCCACACCTATTTTCTGCCAAGAGATTTCTTCACCAGGCTAGCGGACCAGGTCCGCCAACGGAAGCAAGGATTCAGCGAGTCGTTCAAGGACTACATGATCGACATGCAGACGATGGTGAGGCCACTTAACTACTTTACGAAAGAAACGTTAAGGGTCACTAATGAGAACTGCACATCAAGCCTACGGATTTTCTTAAGAACATACAAAGTGTCGGATCTGGATACGCTAATGATCCTAGCCGATGAGTACGAAGAACTTGAAAAGGAACGGGAAGTTTTCGCACAGGAGAACAAGTTCTAAAAGACCAAGTCGGCGTCACCAACGCAGGTGACATGCAGAAGATGCGAGGAGACAGATAACCAGGACACACGAGGAATTGACCAATGGTCACCAACACACCAAGCCAGACGGCAGCAGGCAACAGACGCACCACGCGGAGGCCATTGGACACCACCCCCACAGCAACAGAGACAGTCAAACAATACCGTGTGGAGGCCGCCAAGCAACACACAGAGGCCACAAGATGCCACCCATATCACAGACCCGCAGGAGGCCTATCGGAAATGCGGTGGGAACGGACACTGGGCTAGAGGATGTCGAAACCAGCGGCTGTTATTTTGCTGGATATGCGGCAAGGTGGGTGTCAGGAGCGTCGATTGCTGCCAACGATCGGGAAATGGCCAGCGATCTCAGCCGCAGAGAGGCAAGCGGGGATCGCACAATGCGACCTCTCCAAACTAACGGGCAAGCTAACCGAGGAGGAGCAGCAGTTGTCCGCAGCTGTGATGATTGGTGGGAACAGCTACAAAGCCACAATCGACACCGGAGCAACGGCAAGCTTCGTTAGCGAAGAAATGGCAGACATTATTGCTGCTCTAGGAAGGATTATAAGGACGAGACGGCAAATTAGGTTGGCAGACGGAAGGAGCGGCGGAATAAATGCGCAGCTCGAGTTGAAGGTCAAATTCGACAACAAACAAGTGACCATGAGCCTGTTGATTTTACCCGGAGTAGTGGATCCATTAGTGTTGGGATGGAACTTCCTGAAACAAGTCGGAACCGAGATAAGGTGTGCTGGACACGAGATAATAATACCAGCCAGGAACCGACACAATGAATGGCTCGAGGAGAAGCTATCAGTAGCAGTCGTTCAACAAGTAAACGAGTTGGACGATACTACTGCGTTCCTTGAAGCAGAGCTGGCAGACTTCAGCACAATGACGGGAACATCGAATATGGCAGAACACCAGATCAAAATAATGGATGACAAGCCAATCAAGCAGAGATACTACCCCAATAATCCAAGGGGAAATCAACGCAAAGGTGGACGAGCTTCTCCAAATGGGGTTCATAGAGCATTCAAAGAGCCCATACAGCTCCCCCATCGTGATGGTGAAAGAGAAGAAAGGCAAGTGGAGACTTTGTGTCGACTTCAGACAGACCAACGAGTAGTCAGTGAAGGATGCCCACTGAATGCCCCGCATAAACTACATCCTAGATCAACTAAGGGAAGCGCGGTACATCAGCAGTTTGGAAAGGAAGGATGAATACTGGCAGATCCCACTGGAAGAGAGTAGCAGGCAATATACGGCGTTTGCGGTACCAGCCAAAGGTCTGTTTTAGTGGAGGGTAACGCCGTTCGGACTTCACTCGGCGTCGGCAACGTTTCAGCGAGTTTTGCACCAAGTAATTGGCCCCGAGATGTCACCTCACGCATTCGCTTACCAGGATGGCCAGGATGACCAGCACGCTGGAAGAACACAAACGAAACCTTAGAGAAGTGTTCTGGCGTCTAAAGGAGGCAAACTAGAGGCTGAATCCAGAAAAATGCCAATTCTTTAAGAAGGAACTGCTGTACCTGGGACATCGAGTGACTAGCGAGGGAATAGGAACAGATCCAAAAAAGGTAGCCTCCAACGCTGAACTCGAACCGCCATCAACCGTCAAAGAGCTCCGGCAATACTTAGGACTAGCGTCGTGGTACCGCCGAATTGTACCAGATTTTTCCAGAATCGTCAAACCCCTAAATGACTTGCTGCGCAAAGGCAGTAAGTGGGAGTGGACACCGGAACACCAGATGGCGTTTGAGGAAGTAAAGGCAAGACTCGTGGAAGATCCGGTGCTAGCATGCCCGGACTTCAGTAGAACTTTCATCCTGCAAACAGACGCCAGCGACTACGGCATCGGAGCAATACTGACCCAGGACACCGAAAAGGGCGAAGGAGTAATCTCCTATTCGAGCCGAACACGGAACGGTGCGGAAAAGAACAACTCAACAACGGAGAAGGAGTGCAGCATCGAAAGCCCTTTAGGAAGGATCGCCAGATGGGCCCTATAGCTACAACAGTACGACTTTGAGGTAGCGTACGGAAAGGGTCAGCTAAACGTGGTGGCCGACGCATTGTCAAGACAACCACTACCAGAGACGCTACGAGAAGTAAAAGAGGCATCGGCAACAATAGCTTCAGGAGGGTGCAGCTGGATCAAGGACATGGGCGAAGAGAGGACCCAACCGCAGAAGTACCCGGACTATGTTATGGATGGTGAGACACTGTACAGAAACATACCTCACCGAGCAGGCAGTGAAGACGTCGCGTCATGGAAGATGTGAGTTCCAAAGTCGCTACAGTAAACAGTGTTGAGGGAAAACCACGACGCACCGTCTGCGGGACACGTAGGAAGCCGGAGGACAATTGCACGGTTGGCAGCCCGATACTACTGGCCAGGCATGCATAGAGACGCCCGAGCCCACGTAAGAAAATAGGAGATTTGCATGCGGTTTAAGCCCAACCAGATGCAGGCGGCCGGGAAGATGTTGACCCAAGTGCCGGAGGAACCATGGGCCACGGTATGTGCAGAATTCATTGGACCCCTACAAAGATCATTATCAACCCCCCTATACAAGCTATTTTACACCAAGGACAAGGGTAAAACCAGAACCTGCATTCTTACAAAGACACACTTTAATACATTTCTAATTCCACAGTTTAGCGAAGGCGACCTCACCACGGTCAGACTGGAGCTAAACGAACACACCCATCACACCATAGGATCATTCTATCTGGCTCACGACTACGAAGGGCCACTACCAAACAACACTACACAACAACTCATACGCACTCACTCATCTAATGAACTCATTTTGGGTGGGGACGCTAACTCACACCACACACAATGGGGAAGTACAAACACCAACGAAAGGGGTGAGTTATTCTACGACTATCTCCTTCAATCAAATCTATTCATCTGCAACAGAGGTAATGACCCAACTTTCATCACTAGAAATAGGAGGGAAGTACTAGACATTACTCTAATATCTGATCCCCTACTTAACCAGCTAGTAGCGTGGAAGGTGGGGACCGAACACTCATTCTCAGACCACCGATACATAGAATTTACAATAAGTCTAGACTGTCCTCCCGCCGAGAACATCACTAATCTAAGATTAACCAACTGCGGTTACTACAAAAATCTCCTCAACAGGAACTTACACGCTCCTCCGACACATATACGCAACCGTCAGGAACTAGATAACCTAGTTAACACTTTTACTGATATCTGCGGTTAGGCCATAAAAAGGGCTTGCCCAAGCAGAACAGTCAAAACAAAGCACAAACCCCCTTGGTGGAACGCAACCCTGGCGAACCTTAAAAGAGAGTGTAGAACTAACTTCAATAGAGCTAATTACAACAACAGCGAATCCTCCTGGAATTTATATCATACAAAACTAAGCCTATACAAAAAGGAAATTAGAATATCAAAACGAAGAGCTTGGGCTAACTTCGGCAGTAGCATAGAATCTACAGCGGAGGCATCCAGACTCAGAAGAATTCTAGCTAAAGCTCCAGCAACCATTGGCTGTCTTAAAACCAATGCTGACAGCTGGATGGAAAACAGTCAGGAAACCCTTGAACTACTATTATACACCCACTTCCCTAAGAACACCCATGTAGTGGAGGACCTCCACATAGAGGAGAATTTAGACGACCAGAGTATTGACAACATTTCAAACCCTGGCCGCATTCAGTGGGCTGTTAGCTCTTTTAAGCCCTTCAAATCACCTGGCCCAGATGGGTTCTTCCCGGCCCAGCTACAACGGACAGTAGATATGTCCCTTCCCTGGCTGACAGCCATCTTCCACGGCTGCCTTGCCCTAAACCATATTCCAACAAGGTGGCTGGACGTTAAGGTAATTTTTATACCGAAAGCCGGCAAGCCCTCCCACACCAACCCAAAGGACTTCCGCCCGATTAGTCCCTCTTACTTCTTGTTGAAGACCCTGGAAAAGCTAATTGACACCCATATCAGACTAACCATCGACCATAGCCTACTCTCTGACGCACAACATGCGTACCGTAAGGGTAGATCAACCGATACCGCCATCCACTCTCTAGTGTACAGTATAGAGAGAGGCTTCCGCAATAAGGAATACTCTCTTGCAGCGTTTCTAGACATAGAAGGCACCTTTAACAACGTCACCCCAACGGCGATTACTGGTGCTCTGACTGAACTAGGCATTGAGCGGCCCATAGTGGGACTCATACACACCATGCTAACCAGCAGAGTAGTGTACTCCACTATGGGATCGGCCCACTCTACCAGGAACGTCAGTAGAGGAACCCCACAAGGGGGCGTACTCTCACCTTTTCAATGGGTTTTAGTGGTCAACAAACGGCTATCACTTCTATAAGAGGCGGGCACAAAAGTGGTAGCCTACGCGGATGACGTGGTTATCCTATTGCAGGGCAAATTCCCGCAAACCCTTTGCAATTTAATGGAGACAGCCCTATCCACCCTCTCCCGGTGGACAGCTGGCTGTGGACTGGGAGTTAGCCCGGAAAAAACGGAACTAGTTCTCTTTACAAGGAAGTACAAGGTACCAATTCTAGTTCCCCCAAAACTACACCAAACGCGCCTAACCTTTACCAACCAAGCAAAGTACCTAGGTGTCATCCTTGACAAAAAGCTCCTCTGGACAGAAAACATCCTAAATCGCACACGCAAAGCGGCCATTCCCCTCTTCGCTTGTAAAAAAGCCATAGGGAGGAAGTGGGGTTTCTCCCCCATGATAGTTCACTGGCTATATACTGCAATAGTCAGGCCCATTCTCCTCTATGGAAACATCGTTTGGTGGCCTTCTCTAGATAAGAACTGCAACCTCCGGATCCTTCACAAGATCCAAAGAATCACAGAGCTCTGCATCAGTGGGGCGCTTCGCACTACCGCCACTGAGGCACTAAACACTATTCTCGATCTCCAACCTCTGGACCTACTTGCCAAAAGCTGGGCATCTGCAACAGCGCTGAGGTTCCGTGAAGCAGCGGCATGGACAGCAGGCTCCACGGATCACTCCAATATCCTATCAAAACATTCACCCCTACCACGTTACACAGACTACGTCCCACATATAGTCAACTTCGAAAGAAGATACAAGATCTATTTACCCACCCGTACAGACTGGGACAACCTCCCTCATCAATTCGTAAACGCCGTCAACATATACACGGACGGCTCCAAGCCTAACTCCCAAACATGTGGTGGAGTCTTTTCCCCGAACTAGACATAAAAGTCTCATTCCGCCTACCAGACCACTGTAGTGTTTTCCAATCGGAAGTGATGGCAATTCAGGAAGCCACTACCCACCTGAACACGTCTGTACATCAAGACATAGATATCTTCATCTTCTCGGATAGTCAAGCAGCCCTCAGGGCCCTCGACTCCTACACAACGAACTCAAAAACAATCTCTGAATGCCGCAAATCTCTTAACGAGATGGCCACTCATCTGAGAATCAACTTCATCTGGGTGCCTGGACACCGCAACATTGAGGGCAACTGCATAGCAGACGAGCTAGCAAGACAGGGGACAACCGCCGATATCCTTCGTGACAAGGACACGGTAGGTATGCCCATGGCTACCTGCAAGCTCCATCTCAAACTAACTACAACACGAAAAGAATAAAAACTCTCCTACAATGTAGCAGGGAGGACATCTCCACTCTCCTAAATGCCCTCACGGGCCACTGTCTTATAGGGACTCATGCGATAAGGCTGGGTCTAAGTAACCATGACTTCTGCCGCAGCTGCAAACAGATAGACGAAGAGGAGAGCATCTGCCCAGCGCATAACCTAAAGCGCTTTCAAACCCTAGTTAGCTACACACTTCCGACCCTTGCGGCCATTCAGGACGTAAGCATTAAAAAACTATTATGTTTTTTGAGAAGAACAGAATACTTCGCGAAAGCAGATAACCCATGAACTAGGGAAACGGATCTTTCAAAGATCATGTGGTATCACAAGGGGCCCATTGTGGCCTAAGTGAGGGGACTAATATCTAGTCTCCAACCACTCCTACCTAACCTAACCTAACCTTCCAAGATCTGGGCACGGGAACCAAATGCTGCTCGTCATGATAGATAGATTTTCGAAACGGACGGAACTGGTGCCCCAGCGCAGTGCGACAGCAGAAACGCCCAAGAAGGCGTTTAGGGAACGCATAATCGCAAGTTACGGGGTCCCGAAGGTGGTCATAACGGACAACGGAGTGCAGTTTGCAGGCCGCATCTTTAAAAGTTTCCTGGCTGAGATGGGTATCAGTCAACAATTCACCGCACCATACGCATCACAAGAGAATCCGACCGATCGAGCAAACAGAACAGTCAAGACCATGATTGCGCAATTCGTAGGACAGGACCAGAGAAACTGGGACGAGAAGTGGCCGGAGATTATGCTAGTAGTAAACACGAGCACATCGGAATCCACCGGCCATACACCGGCGTTTCTTACTCAGGGCAGGGAACCACGTTTACTCAGCAGCCTGTATGATAAGGAAACCCTAGGCACTGGACGAGCTACGGAGACCCCTGAGGAAAATGCCAACAAACTGAGGGAGGTATTCGAGATCGTACGGCGATATATGGAAAAGGCGTCCCAGGACCAAGCCAGACACTATAATCTGAGAAGGATCCAATGGTCACCAGCGGTGGGCGACATAGTGTGGAACAAAGAACATCACCTGCCCAAAGCGGCTGAAGGATTCGCTGCAAAACTAGCCCCGAGATACGATGGCCCTTACCAGGTTGTAGATTTCGTCTCTCCAGTGATCTTCAAAATTAGCCACACACAGTCGAAGAAACATAGGACAGTTCACGTTGGCGAGATCAAGCAACAACAAAACGAGCAGACAGTGGAAACGTCAGATGTCTAACAACAGGTACGAGGCGACAGGATTAGGCATTAGGCCGAAGCGAGAGTCATCCATACGCCACACGGAAAGGGCAATCAGGATAGCACAAGGACATGGATAAAAATTTCACGTTGATTCAGACTGCGAGGCCAGGATTATGCGTCAGGCCTAAGCGAGAGTCATCCACACGCCACGCAGAAGGACGTGGATAAGGATGAATGGTGATCCCGACCGCAAGGCAACAGGATTCAGTGCCGGGAAGTTGCCAGAGTCATCCGCGATTACGCCAGGCGGAAGGGACATTTACAAGACGGCACAAGGATACGGGTAAAGTGTAGGGATCCAACCGCAAGGCAACAGGATTCAGCGTCACTTACAAAACGGCACAAGGATACGGGATACGTGTAGGGATCCAACCGCAAGGCAACAGGACTCAGCGTCGGGCAGTTGCCAGAGTCATCCGCGATTACGCCGGGGATCCACCCGCCAGGCAACAGGATTCAGCGTAGGGCATTTGCCAGAGTCATCCATGGTTACGCCAGGCGGAAGGGATACTTACAACACGGCACAAGGATACGGGTAACGTGTAGGGATCCACCCGCCAGGCAACAGGATTCAGCGTCGGGCATTTGCCAGATTTGCCGAGGTTACGCCAGGCGGGAAGGACACGGACAAGGTCGGCCACAAAGAAGGAAGGATACCCAAAGGACACCCGAAGTGTACCCCAGGGATAGCTCAACGATACCCCGAGGATACCGGAAGGACGCCCAGAGGATACCCCAATAGTACTCGAAGGACACCCCAAGGATACCCCAATAATACCCCAGTAATACCTAATAACGGAACTCCACCGGACCTTGGACTCTCCCGTGAACTTTGGACCGGGAGAGGAAGTGCCACATCTCGGCAGTGGAGCGGCACTCAGGCGTGCCACAAGCATCGCGAGAATCAGCGGGATGGCAGCAGTGGGCGGAGAATCGATTGGAAGCGGTAAGTGAAGGACAAGTGGGTCAACCAGGAGTCACGGACTTTGGACCCGGAGTGGAGAGATCCAGCGGGCCGTGCGCAAAAGGGTAATAACGGTTCCCGGAGGCCCTATATAAGGCCGCAGAGCGCTGGCAGCTGGATTAGTCGATCACGAAGAGTAGAGAGATCAGTTAAAGTACCAAGTGAACAGTCAGTCAAGCAAGTAATCTACGAGGGAGCCACAATCAAGCGAGTCGTCGGAAGCACACAAGGAGCAAGATCGCCACGTCGAGACATTCGGGATTGGGACATCAGGAATCTCCGAATTGAGACACAGGTGGCTGAGTTCTGGAAGACATCACGCGGCTAAGTCAAGGCGTTTGTTTTCCAACGTTGTCACGACCACACCCTGGCGAGTCGCCCGAAGGTTCCGTCAGAGACAAGCAAAGGAGTCCTACGACCAAGAACCGCCAGTTTGGGGAGGAAAGTTGTCTGCGACCCAGCGTACCTTGCCCGACCAAGCAGGACCTGGCGTGACGGAAGAGCGGTAGATCGATTTGCGGTTTCAAGAGGCGGCCGCCCGGAGAGCCCTGCGATTACCGGCGAAGTTCCCGAACAGCAATCGCCGAACTCCCCGAGTGCCAGAACGACGAGACACGGGTCAAAAGACAGCGCAGAGGACATAGACAGCGACGCCAGCATACATTTCCGGCAGCCACGTTAATATCGCCGCGGGGAGCTCATTGGGGAGCGCAGGAGCGTCGCGGGCGTGAAGCATTAGGGTGAAGCCGAGTGGAACGTTCGTCTGCGCTAGGCATAAAGGAAAGTGAACTGCTAGGCAGCTTCCTGGCGGTAGCCTTGACTGTCAGCGCGATCTGAGAGTTTCCGAGATCTCAGCGTTCATCCGGACAGACAGACGGACAGACGGACATGGCTAGATCGACTCGGCTAGTGATCCTGATCAAGAATATATATACTTTATGGGGTCGGAAACGCTTCCTTCTGCCTGTTACATACTTTCCGACGAATCTAGTATACCCTTTTACTCTACGAGTAACGGGTATAAAAATCAGTTCGTTACAATGGATGCTTTAAATACTACCTGAATAGGTTTAAGTATGAACCTTATCCGCACTGCCCACTCTGCGAGTCGGATAATGAAGACGCAGAACACGTGTTTCTTGTCTGTCCGAGATTCGAAAATGAACGAAGAGATCTGAGCATAAGGGTTGGGAGGACGTAAGCCGCTTGTAACCTGGTGGATCAGAAGTAAATTGAATCAGAAGTAAATTGGTCGGCGGTATGCAACATGGCCACAATAGTACTCGAAACTGCGCATCGCAGAAAGACACTGTCAGTGTCAGTGACACACTGACACTGACACTGACACTGACACTGACACTGACACTGACACTGACACTGACACTGACACTGACACTGACACTGACACTGACACTGACACTGACACTGACACTGACACTGACACTGACACTGACACTGACACTGACACTGACACTGACACTGACACTGACACTGACACTGACACTGACACTGACACTGACACTGACACTGACACTGACACTGACACTGACACTGACACTGACACTGACACTGACACTGACACTGACACTGACACTGACACTGACACTGACACTGACACTGACACTGACACTGACACTGACACTGACACTGACACTGACACTGACACTGACACTGACACTGACACTGACACTGACACTGACACTGACACTGACACTGACACTGACACTGACACTGACACTGACACTGACACTGACACTGACACTGACACTGACACTGACACTGACACTGACACTGACACTGACACTGACACTGACACTGACACTGACACTGACACTGACACTGACACTGACACTGACACTGACACTGACACTGACACTGACACTGACACTGACACTGACACTGACACTGACACTGACACTGACACTGACACTGACACTGACACTGACACTGACACTGACACTGACACTGACACTGACACTGACACTGACACTGACACTGACACTGACACTGACACTGACACTGACACTGACACTGACACTGACACTGACACTGACACTGACACTGACACTGACACTGACACTGACACTGACACTGACACTGACACTGACACTGACACTGACACTGACACTGACACTGACACTGACACTGACACTGACACTGACACTGACACTGACACTGACACTGACACTGACACTGACACTGACACTGACACTGACACTGACACTGACACTGACACTGACACTGACACTGACACTGACACTGACACTGACACTGACACTGACACTGACACTGACACTGACACTGACACTGACACTGACACTGACACTGACACTGACACTGACACTGACACTGACACTGACACTGACACTGACACTGACACTGACACTGACACTGACACTGACACTGACACTGACACTGACACTGACACTGACACTGACACTGACACTGACACTGACACTGACACTGACACTGACACTGACACTGACACTGACACTGACACTGACACTGACACTGACACTGACACTGACACTGACACTGACACTGACACTGACACTGACACTGACACTGACACTGACACTGACACTGACACTGACACTGACACTGACACTGACACTGACACTGACACTGACACTGACACTGACACTGACACTGACACTGACACTGACACTGACACTGACACTGACACTGACACTGACACTGACACTGACACTGACACTGACACTGACACTGACACTGACACTGACACTGACACTGACACTGACACTGACACTGACACTGACACTGACACTGACACTGACACTGACACTGACACTGACACTGACACTGACACTGACACTGACACTGACACTGACACTGACACTGACACTGACACTGACACTGACACTGACACTGACACTGACACTGACACTGACACTGACACTGACACTGACACTGACACTGACACTGACACTGACACTGACACTGACACTGACACTGACACTGACACTGACACTGACACTGACACTGACACTGACACTGACACTGACACTGACACTGACACTGACACTGACACTGACACTGACACTGACACTGACACTGACACTGACACTGACACTGACACTGACACTGACACTGACACTGACACTGACACTGACACTGACACTGACACTGAGAGAGAGTTGTGAAAGCAGAGAGTGCGGACGCGTTCTAAAATCGCTCCGTTTATTCCTTGAAGTTTTCAGCTTAAAACCAGAAGCGCAGCTTGCCATCCGGCGTGGAGCACTCGGGACACGCACCTGGACATCAGCTGGTGGACGGGAGGCCGTGGACGACATCCAGGAGCAGCTTGGGAATCTATCCCCAACAGGTTTGGCGGCCAGGCAGGGGCCGGTCGTAGATGAGGGAGGGGAGGCATCTCTGCCTCTTATTACTTTCCACTCGTTGTTTGTTTAGCAGTTGCCAAATTTTTTCACTCGCGCTTTCTATTTTTGCAAACACTGAATCAGTGGTGGAAAGCGCTTGCGCGACCAGCTGATCGTAGTGTGCGAAAGGGGCTGCGGGTGCTATAGCAGCAAGCTTCGGACAGGGTGCAGGCCAAGCACATAAATAAGTGCGTGCCGTAGCACGTAGGGAATTTTGGGTGGCTCTTTAAAAAAAAAAATTAGAAAATAAAAACCATAAGCCTTAGTACTAAGACTTATCCTTTTTATTAAATAATTCATAAAAATATTAAAGTCCGATCGGAAAACAGCAGATACTGCGGGTAAAGATCCAAGCTTACTGCAGTACCGTCGAACTCCCCAGGCGGGGAAATGGCGGGCAGGGGATCGGGGGCACAACACCCTGGCGCTAGCCTAGGGGTTGGGCCAACCAATAGTGGAGGCACGCCGGCAAACAAAGGCCTGGCGGCGCCGGCTAATGCCGACGGCTTCCACACGCCTTTGTCCAGTCTACCTGACTGGGCCAACACGGGAGCTGACCCTTTTAAAAAAAGCAGCGTAATGGCGAGATCGCCAGAAAAAAGGGAGGAGTGCAGTGGCAGACAGCCCGGCACCCCCCCAGCAGGAGATAAAAGCAGCCCAAAAGCTGCAGATGAGGAGCAGGGGGATATGCTGAAGCAGCTGACGGGCCTGGGATCAAAGGCCAGGGAGCTGAAGAAGCTAATGGAAGGAAAGCGTTCCATTACTAACCCCATGAGGGATATAGTCGACGAAATCGACTATCTCCAGAGGGAAGTCCTGTCGGCTGTGCAATGCATAGTCGAAGAACAGGAAAAAGCTAAGGAGATAGCAAAAAAAAAAAACCTGCGCAGAAGTGCTCGCGAGCGGCACCAGCAAGCGACCCAGGGGTCAAGAAACTGGGATGACGCTGGCGGTACCAGCGAAAAAGGCGATGCATAAGGCACCGGCAAGTGATGCCAGTCAAGGTGCAAAGAAAGGGAGTCATGCTGGGACAGTTAGCACCAGCAAGCCCCAAAAACCTGGGAAGAAGCCAGAGGAGTGGACACAGGTGAAGCAGAAGGTCCGGAAGCCCAAGGTGCGACCGCCACGGAACGACGCGATAGTCATCGCAGCCTCTGCTGGAGGGTCCTATGCCGACATCCTTAAAAAGGTTAAGGCTGAACCGCAGCTTAAGGAGCTAGGACAAGCAGTACAGGCCGTTAGGCGAACAGCAAAGGGGGAACTCCTAGTGATTCTAAACAAGGTCTCTGACCCTAAAACCGTAGAGCTTCAGACCACAATGAAGGCTGTCCTGGGCAACAATGTCGACGTCAGAGCGCTGACTGAGACAATGCTGATCGAGGTAAAAGACATCGATGAGACCACCGACAAAGCAGACATCTTATGTGCGGTTCAATCACAATTTGATGTGGAACTGCCAGAGTCCGCGGTGGTAAACCTAAGGGTGGCATACGGAGGCACCCAAACCGCCACACTAAGAGTTATGCCCGACATAGGGAGACGACTCTTGGAGAAGGGCAAAATTAGGCTGGGATGGACCTGGTGTAGAGTCCGCCCAAAGCTAACACCTAAAAGGTGTTTTAAATGTATGGAGTTTAACCATGTAGCAGGGAATTGCAGGGTCCAGGAGGACTGCTCAAAATGCTGCTACAACTGTGGCGCAAAGGAGCACCAAGCCAGAGGCTGCAAAGCAAAGGCCTGCTGCATGCTATGCAAACGCAAAAAGGAGAAAGATTGCGATCACCCAACAATGAGTGGGAAATGCCCGTACTTCAGGAGGGCTATGCAAGGGCTTAGGGGTAAATGAAGTTCCTTCAGATTAACCTAAACCATTGCGAGGTTGCCCAATCGTTGCTAGAGCAAAATGTCATCGAGAAAAACGTAGACATGGCACTCATAAGCGAGCAATACAGGAATAAAAATTCCGGAGAATGGGTAACAAATAATAGTAAAAAATCGGCAATATGGAGCTGCGGTAATCCAAGGCGACAGATTAGCAAGAAAAAATGCGGAAATTGCTTCGCTAGGGCCCAAGTGAATGGTATAGCTTTCTATAGCTGTTACCTGCCGCCAAGCCTTAGCCTCCCCCAGGCAACATCTGCGCTCGAAGAGATTGCAGAAGACGCCCGGGAAAATCGCCCCGCCGTAATTGCCGGGGACTTTAATGCCTGGGCTACGGAGTGGGGCTCCCCCCGAACCAACGCGAGGGGAAAGGCGCTACTCGAGAGCTTCGCCGCACTTGACCTAGTGCTGCTGAACTCTGGAACAAAACCGACTTTTTCAAGAGCCGGCACCAGTTCCATCATTGACCTCACATTTGTGAACACTGGATTGGCCTCGGGCTCCAGCTGGGAGGTTAGTGACACCTACACGGGTAGTGACCATGCAGCAATAATCTGCACGATAAATTCTAGAAGTGGCCCACCACGAGTCCCTAAGACCGTGCCAGGGTACAAAATAGAAACGCTAGACGTGGAGATGGTACAGATGTTGTTCGAGGACCTCTCCACAAGCGGCTCAGCTGAAGAAAGGGCAAACCACATCGCAGAGTATACCAAGGTAGCCTGTGATGCATCCATGCAGAGAAGAGGGAAAAACCCATCAAGAAGAAGACCTGCATACTGGTGGAACCAATCCATTGCGGAAGCCAGGAAAGACTGCCACAGGGCAAGACGCGCATACCAACGCTCAAGAGGAAGGCCCGAATTTGAGGCACTCCAAATATACTTCAGGGAAAAGAGACGAGCCCTGGAAAAAACTATAAAAGAGAGCAAACGCAGGTGCTTTAACAATATCTGCGAGGAAATAGACTCCAACCCATGGGGCTTCGCATACAAACTCGTCACAAAACGGCTGCGGGTATTTAGTCGGCCATCACCGACATGCCCAGTCAGCCTAAAAAGGATCGTGGAAACACTATTCCCAGAGCAAGAAGGTATGGCGCGGACCTCACTGATCGTGAACAGGGCGAGCATAAAGCTCACAAGTGCCGAAGAAGTCCTCCAGGTATTGAAGACAATACTGGACGACAAGGCACCGGGACCAGATGGAATCCCGAATAAAGTTCTCAAAATTGCCATAAAAGCAAATACTAAAGAGTACGTTGACATGTATAACGCATGCCTAACGGAAGGTGTGTTCCCTAGCCGCTGGAAAACACAGCGGCTGGTACTCATACCAAAGGGGGAAAAACCCGCGGAGGAGCCTTCTTCGTATAGGCCACTCTGCATGCTGGACACGGTGGGTAAAATTCTCGAAAGAATAATCCACTCCCGGCTAGAAGGTGCCCTTGCCGAAACCAACGGCCTCTCAGAGATGCAGTATGGTTTTCGGAAGGGGCTATCCACCATCGACGCCGTCGGTAAACTGTGTGAAATCGCAGATAAAGCCATTGAGGGGAAAAGGTGGTTGTACGGCACTAAGCAGTACTGCTTAGCGGCAACGTTGGATGTAAAAAACGCTTTCAACTCCGCCAGCTGGCACCACACACTAAATGCACTGAGCAACCTAAATGTACCAGTGTATATACAGAGAGTAATAGCGAGCTACTTTGAAGGCCGCCTGCTCCTGTACGATACTGATTCCGGGCAATCGACCCACAGGGTCACCGGGGGAGTTCCCCAAGGATCAGTCCTAGGCCCTTTGTTATGGAATGTCATGTACGATGGGATACTTAGGATCACGATGCCCGAAGGGGCACGACTCATTGGTTTCGCGGATGACGTGGCCATAGTGGTTACGGCAAAGAAACTCCCAGATGCGGAAGAAATCTGCAATGAAGCGGGGAAAAGAGCAAGCGCATGGCTCGACTCCAAGGGACTCGCCTTGGCAGCGCACAAGACTGAAGCAGTCCTGATAAGTAGCAGGCAGAAAGTGGAGGCAGCTACTATCAAAATTGGAGAAGCCACAATTACATCGCGTCCAAGCCTAAAATACTTGGGCGTCATGATCGACCACCGGCTTTCTTTCAAAGAACATCTAGCGTACGCTAGTGGCAAGGCAAGTAGGACCGCGGCCGCGATATCGCGAATTATGGCGAACACTCGAGGACCAAGGCAACCAGGACGTAGATTACTGGTTAGTGCTGTCACATCGACGCTGATGTACGCTGCTCCCATATGGGCTCGAGCCACAAAAAATGGAAGTTATATGCAAGACGGCGACTCCGTGCAGAGATTGTGTGCACTACGGGTATGCTGTGCGTTCCGCACGGTATCCCATGACGCGGCGCTGGTAATATCGGGAGGCATACCGATTGATCTGCTGGCAGTGGAATCAGCTAACATCCGCGCGGGCAGCACAGGGGTCGCAACTGCAGAATCCGTACGGAAAAGGTGCAGAGAACTCACCATTGCTAAGTGGCAAGAGAGGTGGGTAAATAGTAGCAAAGGACGATGGACGTATAAGCTTATCCCAGAACTGCAGAGATGGCTGGGACGGAAGCATGGACATGTGGACTACTACTTAACGCAACTGTTGACGGGACATGGATGCTTTAAATACTATCTGAATAGGTTTAAGCATGAACGTTATCCGCACTGCCCACTCTGCGAGTCGGATAATGAAGACGCAGAACACGTGTTTTTTGTCTGTCCGAGATTCGAAAATGAACGAAGAGATCTGAGCATAAGGGTTGGGAGGACGCCAGCCGCTTGTAACCTGGTGGACATTATGCTTGAATCAGAAGTAAATTGGTCTGCGGTTTGCAACATGGCCACAATAGTACTCAAAAAACTGCGCATCGCAGAAAGACTGCGAAATTCCAATAGGATAGAATCCTAGAGAGCCCTAAGGGCATTCCCCCCCCGGCGAAGTAATACCTAACGGCAGTACCGCCGGGGAAGCGGGGAGGGGGTGGAGTTTTTACTGGGTTAGAGTCCCAGACTTCGGCAAGCTAGTTCAGCTCCGAGTTGGCTTTCGATGCTTTAAACCACCACTAACACAAAAAAAAAAAAAAAAAAAAAACACTGACACTGACACTGACACTGACACTGACACTGACACTGACACTGACACTGACACTGACACTGACACTGACACTGACACTGACACTGTGAGGAGAGTTGTGAAAGCAGAGAGTGCGGACGCGTTCTAAAATCGCTCCGTTTATTCCTTGAAGTTTTCAGCTTAAAACCAGAAGCGCAGCTTGCCATCCGGCGTGGAGCACTCGGGACACGCACCTGGACATCAGCTGGTGGACGGGAGGCCGTGGACGACATCCAGGAGCAGCTTGGGAATCTATCCCCAACAGGTTTGGCGGCCAGGCAGGGGCCGGTCGTAGATGAGGGAGGGGAGGCATCTCTGCCTCTTATTACTTTCCACTCGTTGTTTGTTTAGCAGTTGCCAAATTTTTTCACTCGCGCTTTCTATTTTTGCAAACACTGAATCAGTGGTGGAAAGCGCTTGCGCGACCAGCTGATCGTAGTGTGCGAAAGGGGCTGCGGGTGCTATAGCAGCAAGCTTCGGACAGGGTGCAGGCCAAGCACATAAATAAGTGCGTGCCGTAGCACGTAGGGAATTTTGGGTGGCTCTTTAAAAAAAACTTAGAAAATAAAAACCATAAGCCTTAATTCATAAAAATATTAAAGTCCGATCGGAAAACAATATTAAAGTCCGATCGGAAAACAGCAGATACTGCGGGTAAAGATCCAAGCTTACTGCAGTACCATCGAACTCCCCAGGCGGGGAAATGGCGGGCAGGGGATCGGGGGCACAACACCCTGGCGCTAGCCTAGGGGTTGGGCCAACAAATAGTGGAGGCACGCCGGCAAACAAAGGCCTGGCGGCGCCGGCTAATGCCGACGGCTTCCACACGCCTTTGTCCAGTCTACCTGACTGGGCCAACACGGGAGCTGACCCTTTTAAAAAAAGCAGCGTAATGGCGAGATCGCCAGAAAAAAGGGAGGAGTGCAGTGGCAGACAGCCCGGCACCCCCCCAGCAGGAGATAAAAGCAGCCCAAAAGCTGCAGATGAGGAGCAGGGGGATATGCTGAAGCAGCTGACGGGCCTGGGATCAAAGGCCAGGGAGCTGAAGAAGCTAATGGAAGGAAAGCGTTCCATTACTAACCCCATGAGGGATATAGTCGACGAAATCGACTATCTCCAGAGGGAAGTCCTGTCGGCTGTGCAATGCATAGTCGAAGAACAGGAAAAAGCTAAGGAGATAGCAAAAAAAAAAAACCTGCGCAGAAGTGCTCGCGAGCGGCACCAGCAAGCGACCCAGGGGTCAAGAAACTGGGATGACGCTGGCGGTACCAGCGAAAAAGGCGATGCATAAGGCACCGGCAAGTGATGCCAGTCAAGGTGCAAAGAAAGGGAGTCATGCTGGGACAGTTAGCACCAGCAAGCCCCAAAAACCTGGGAAGAAGCCAGAGGAGTGGACACAGGTGAAGCAGAAGGTCCGGAAGCCCAAGGTGCGACCGCCACGGAACGACGCGATAGTCATCGCAGCCTCTGCTGGAGGGTCCTATGCCGACATCCTTAAAAAGGTTAAGGCTGAACCGCAGCTTAAGGAGCTAGGACAAGCAGTACAGGCCGTTAGGCGAACAGCAAAGGGGGAACTCCTAGTGATTCTAAACAAGGTCTCTGACCCTAAAACCGTAGAGCTTCAGACCACAATGAAGGCTGTCCTGGGCAACAATGTCGACGTCAGAGCGCTGACTGAGACAATGCTGATCGAGGTAAAAGACATCGATGAGACCACCGACAAAGCAGACATCTTATGTGCGGTTCAATCACAATTTGATGTGGAACTGCCAGAGTCCGCGGTGGTAAACCTAAGGGTGGCATACGGAGGCACCCAAACCGCCACACTAAGAGTTATGCCCGACATAGGGAGACGACTCTTGGAGAAGGGCAAAATTAGGCTGGGATGGACCTGGTGTAGAGTCCGCCCAAAGCTAACACCTAAAAGGTGTTTTAAATGTATGGAGTTTAACCATGTAGCAGGGAATTGCAGGGTCCAGGAGGACTGCTCAAAATGCTGCTACAACTGTGGCGCAAAGGAGCACCAAGCCAGAGGCTGCAAAGCAAAGGCCTGCTGCATGCTATGCAAACGCAAAAAGGAGAAAGATTGCGATCACCCAACAATGAGTGGGAAATGCCCGTACTTCAGGAGGGCTATGCAAGGGCTTAGGGGTAAATGAAGTTCCTTCAGATTAACCTAAACCATTGCGAGGTTGCCCAATCGTTGCTAGAGCAAAATGTCATCGAGAAAAACGTAGACATGGCACTCATAAGCGAGCAATACAGGAATAAAAATTCCGGAGAATGGGTAACAAATAATAGTAAAAAATCGGCAATATGGAGCTGCGGTAATCCAAGGCGACAGATTAGCAAGAAAAAATGCGGAAATTGCTTCGCTAGGGCCCAAGTGAATGGTATAGCTTTCTATAGCTGTTACCTGCCGCCAAGCCTTAGCCTCCCCCAGGCAACATCTGCGCTCGAAGAGATTGCAGAAGACGCCCGGGAAAATCGCCCCGCCGTAATTGCCGGGGACTTTAATGCCTGGGCTACGGAGTGGGGCTCCCCCCGAACCAACGCGAGGGGAAAGGCGCTACTCGAGAGCTTCGCCGCACTTGACCTAGTGCTGCTGAACTCTGGAACAAAACCGACTTTTTCAAGAGCCGGCACCAGTTCCATCATTGACCTCACATTTGTGAACACTGGATTGGCCTCGGGCTCCAGCTGGGAGGTTAGTGACACCTACACGGGTAGTGACCATGCAGCAATAATCTGCACGATAAATTCTAGAAGTGGCCCACCACGAGTCCCTAAGACCGTGCCAGGGTACAAAATAGAAACGCTAGACGTGGAGATGGTACAGATGTTGTTCGAGGACCTCTCCACAAGCGGCTCAGCTGAAGAAAGGGCAAACCACATCGCAGAGTATACCAAGGTAGCCTGTGATGCATCCATGCAGAGAAGAGGGAAAAACCCATCAAGAAGAAGACCTGCATACTGGTGGAACCAATCCATTGCGGAAGCCAGGAAAGACTGCCACAGGGCAAGACGCGCATACCAACGCTCAAGAGGAAGGCCCGAATTTGAGGCACTCCAAATATACTTCAGGGAAAAGAGACGAGCCCTGGAAAAAACTATAAAAGAGAGCAAACGCAGGTGCTTTAACAATATCTGCGAGGAAATAGACTCCAACCCATGGGGCTTCGCATACAAACTCGTCACAAAACGGCTGCGGGTATTTAGTCGGCCATCACCGACATGCCCAGTCAGCCTAAAAAGGATCGTGGAAACACTATTCCCAGAGCAAGAAGGTATGGCGCGGACCTCACTGATCGTGAACAGGGCGAGCATAAAGCTCACAAGTGCCGAAGAAGTCCTCCAGGTATTGAAGACAATACTGGACGACAAGGCACCGGGACCAGATGGAATCCCGAATAAAGTTCTCAAAATTGCCATAAAAGCAAATACTAAAGAGTACGTTGACATGTATAACGCATGCCTAACGGAAGGTGTGTTCCCTAGCCGCTGGAAAACACAGCGGCTGGTACTCATACCAAAGGGGGAAAAACCCGCGGAGGAGCCTTCTTCGTATAGGCCACTCTGCATGCTGGACACGGTGGGTAAAATTCTCGAAAGAATAATCCACTCCCGGCTAGAAGGTGCCCTTGCCGAAACCAACGGCCTCTCAGAGATGCAGTATGGTTTTCGGAAGGGGCTATCCACCATCGACGCCGTCGGTAAACTGTGTGAAATCGCAGATAAAGCCATTGAGGGGAAAAGGTGGTTGTACGGCACTAAGCAGTACTGCTTAGCGGCAACGTTGGATGTAAAAAACGCTTTCAACTCCGCCAGCTGGCACCACACACTAAATGCACTGAGCAACCTAAATGTACCAGTGTATATACAGAGAGTAATAGCGAGCTACTTTGAAGGCCGCCTGCTCCTGTACGATACTGATTCCGGGCAATCGACCCACAGGGTCACCGGGGGAGTTCCCCAAGGATCAGTCCTAGGCCCTTTGTTATGGAATGTCATGTACGATGGGATACTTAGGATCACGATGCCCGAAGGGGCACGACTCATTGGTTTCGCGGATGACGTGGCCATAGTGGTTACGGCAAAGAAACTCCCAGATGCGGAAGAAATCTGCAATGAAGCGGGGAAAAGAGCAAGCGCATGGCTCGACTCCAAGGGACTCGCCTTGGCAGCGCACAAGACTGAAGCAGTCCTGATAAGTAGCAGGCAGAAAGTGGAGGCAGCTACTATCAAAATTGGAGAAGCCACAATTACATCGCGTCCAAGCCTAAAATACTTGGGCGTCATGATCGACCACCGGCTTTCTTTCAAAGAACATCTAGCGTACGCTAGTGGCAAGGCAAGTAGGACCGCGGCCGCGATATCGCGAATTATGGCGAACACTCGGGGACCAAGGCAACCAGGACGTAGATTACTGGTTAGTGCTGTCACATCGACGCTGATGTACGCTGCTCCCATATGGGCTCGAGCCACAAAAAATGGAAGTTATATGCAAGACGGCGACTCCGTGCAGAGATTGTGTGCACTACGGGTATGCTGTGCGTTCCGCACGGTATCCCATGACGCGGCGCTGGTAATATCGGGAGGCATACCGATTGATCTGCTGGCAGTGGAATCAGCTAACATCCGCGCGGGCAGCACAGGGGTCGCAACTGCAGAATCCGTACGGAAAAGGTGCAGAGAACTCACCATTGCTAAGTGGCAAGAGAGGTGGGTAAATAGTAGCAAAGGACGATGGACGTATAAGCTTATCCCAGAACTGCAGAGATGGCTGGGACGGAAGCATGGACATGTGGACTACTACTTAACGCAACTGTTGACGGGACATGGATGCTTTAAATACTATCTGAATAGGTTTAAGCATGAACGTTATCCGCACTGCCCACTCTGCGAGTCGGATAATGAAGACGCAGAACACGTGTTTTTTGTCTGTCCGAGATTCGAAAATGAACGAAGAGATCTGAGCATAAGGGTTGGGAGGACGCCAGCCGCTTGTAACCTGGTGGACATTATGCTTGAATCAGAAGTAAATTGGTCTGCGGTTTGCAACATGGCCACAATAGTACTCAAAAAACTGCGCATCGCAGAAAGACTGCGAAATTCCAATAGGATAGAATCCTAGAGAGCCCTAAGGGCATTCCCCCCCCGGCGAAGTAATACCTAACGGCAGTACCGCCGGGGAAGCGGGGAGGGGGTGGAGTTTTTACTGGGTTAGAGTCCCAGACTTCGGCAAGCTAGTTCAGCTCCGAGTTGGCTTTCGATGCTTTAAACCACCACTAACACAAAAAAAAAAACACTGACACTGACACTGACACTGACACTGACACTGACACTGACACTGACACTGACACTGACACTGACACTGACACTGACACTGACACTGACACTGACACTGACACTGACACTGACACTGACACTGACACTGACACTGACACTGACACTGACACTGACACTGACACTGACACTGACACTGACACTGACACTGACACTGACACTGACACTGACACTGACACTGACACTGACACTGACACTGACACTGACACTGACACTGACACTGACACTGACACTGACACTGACACTGACACTGACACTGACACTGACACTGACACTGACACTGACACTGACACTGACACTGACACTGACACTGACACTGACACTGACACTGACACTGACACTGACACTGACACTGACACTGACACTGACACTGACACTGACACTGACACTGACACTGACACTGACACTGACACTGACACTGACACTGACACTGACACTGACACTGACACTGACACTGACACTGACACTGACACTGACACTGACACTGACACTGACACTGACACTGACACTGACACTGACACTGACACTGACACTGACACTGACACTGACACTGACACTGACACTGACACTGACACTGACACTGACACTGACACTGACACTGACACTGACACTGACACTGACACTGACACTGACACTGACACTGACACTGACACTGACACTGACACTGACACTGACACTGACACTGACACTGACACTGACACTGACACTGACACTGACACTGACACTGACACTGACACTGACACTGACACTGACACTGACACTGACACTGACACTGACACTGACACTGACACTGACACTGACACTGACACTGACACTGACACTGACACTGACACTGACACTGACACTGACACTGACACTGACACTGACACTGACACTGACACTGACACTGACACTGACACTGACACTGACACTGACACTGACACTGACACTGACACTGACACTGACACTGACACTGACACTGACACTGACACTGACACTGACACTGACACTGACACTGACACTGACACTGACACTGACACTGACACTGACACTGACACTGACACTGACACTGACACTGACACTGACACTGACACTGACACTGACACTGACACTGACACTGACACTGACACTGACACTGACACTGACACTGACACTGACACTGACACTGACACTGACACTGACACTGACACTGACACTGACACTGACACTGACACTGACACTGACACTGACACTGACACTGACACTGACACTGACACTGACACTGACACTGACACTGACACTGACACTGACACTGACACTGACACTGACACTGACACTGACACTGACACTGACACTGACACTGACACTGACACTGACACTGACACTGACACTGACACTGACACTGACACTGACACTGACACTGACACTGACACTGACACTGACACTGACACTGACACTGACACTGACACTGACACTGACACTGACACTGACACTGACACTGACACTGACACTGACACTGACACTGACACTGACACTGACACTGACACTGACACTGACACTGACACTGACACTGATACTGACACTGACACTGACACTGACACTGACACTGACACTGACACTGACACTGACACTGACACTGACACTGACACTGACACTGACACTGACACTGACACTGACACTGACACTGACACTGACACTGACACTGACACTGACACTGACACTGACACTGACACTGACACTGACACTGACACTGACACTGACACTGACACTGACACTGACACTGACACTGACACTGACACTGACACTGACACTGACACTGACACTGACACTGACACTGACACTGACACTGACACTGACACTGACACTGACACTGACACTGACACTGACACTGACACTGACACTGACACTGACACTGACACTGACACTGACACTGACACTGACACTGACACTGACACTGACACTGACACTGACACTGACACTGACACTGACACTGACACTGACACTGACACTGACACTGACACTGACACTGACACTGACACTGACACTGACACTGACACTGACACTGACACTGACACTGACACTGACACTGACACTGACACTGACACTGACACTGACACTGACACTGATACTGATACTGGTGGAACCAATCCATTGCGGAAGCCAGGAAAGACTGCCACAGGGCAAGACGCGCATACCAACGCTCAAGAGGAAGGCCCGAATTTGAGGCACTCCAAATATACTTCAGGGAAAAGAGACGACACTGAAACTGAGCAGACGAAGAAGAAGTGTGTGCAGTGAGTGAAGGGGCGGGATCCAGCGCTACGCTGAAAAAGTTGGCCAGCAGCGTCCACATACAGCGGCGCGGCAGCACGCGGCTTCCAGCTGGCGGCTCAGGGACTCACCTGTCTCCGCACATGAAGGCAAACCCACCGTGAACTTCAGAAGGCATCTAGGCTGACATCGAGATTCCTCAGGCACTAAGCGGCACCAAGAAGCACTCTCTTGAGTGCGTTGTTGAACCTTCTCTCGCTTTGTGCCGCATTACGCTCAGCTGGCCTGAGCAGTGTTGCACAACGTCAGCAGATCCAGCTGATCGCAGGGCAAGCTGGCAAAAGCTCCCTGCTATGATAGACCGAGACCCTACATATAGATGTCGTGTTGGTGCGGCACCCAGCGTAGAAATGTACTGCCTACATTTCTGCGTTGCTGCTAGCTGATCGATCGGCGCTCAGCAGTAGCATACATCTAAGGGCTGCTGCTCGAACTCCTTGGCAAGGAGTCCTGCACCGAACGAGTGACACCACTTCTGCACGGCAGAGGTCTTCCTGGTGCCAAAGGTCAAGGTGCAGACTGATTGCCAACCCTCCCGCTAACGCGGTACATTGTGAAACGGGGCTCTGGCGACCGAGTAGAGGAGGTATAACCTCCATCGGAAAGTCGTGGGCCACCGGTGGAAACCTCGATCCGCGCACACCGATCTCTGCGATCTTATCGCCAAAAACCCACGTAGCGTCTGACCCATACTGGGCGGCTGCGCGGTCTGCGTCTGCGCCATATTGGCCGGCAGTCACGTCACCTGGCAGCAGGTATAAAATGCAAACATCCTGGCAGTAGGTTTAAAATGCAAACAACCTGGCAGTAGGTATAAAATGCAACATATGAAAGGAATGTCGACAAAAAACGATACTACTCCAGGTGGCAACCACACAAGTGGAAATCCACCCGTGGGAACCCCCACGGCCAGGGCACAGATTCTGGAGGCCCTAAATTTCATTCCCATCAACAAACCTGGCGAGACGTGAATGCACCAAGCTTAAGCAGGAGGTACGAAAACAAAGGTACGGAAGCAGCTGGAGCGTTCTAGAGCAGCTCGAAGCTTCTTAGATCACCAGTCCTGGAAAAACCCGCGGGCCAGCCGTCCACGCGGGAAGATGATAAGTTGCAGGTCGCGGCCAAGCGCCAAAGAGACCCAGGCAGCCCAACCGGTGGGCAAAGAACTGCCTCTGCTATGAGGCCCAAAGCGGACCAGGAGCTCACTGGACCAGAACAGATCGCGGAGATTGGAGCGCTTCTCTACGAAGTCCTTCACCTCACAAGCGTAAATGTGACCAATTAAGCGATGTTCTCAAGGATGAAGTCCCTCCAAGAAGGTGCAGTGATCTCCTTCAACCAAGTTTGAGACTCCCACCAGCAAAAAGATCCCACTGAGTGCAACAAATGCAAAGGCCCTCTCCGAAACAGCGAGAGCAAGGAGCAACAGACTCCGATTTGTCTTCAAAAGGACAATGCCGCTCAAACGGAGTTCTGGCGAAACGCGATACAAGGCCCCATGGTCACC
The DNA here is from genome assembly GCF_043229965.1 of Drosophila suzukii. Lineage (NCBI taxonomy): Eukaryota > Metazoa > Arthropoda > Insecta > Diptera > Drosophilidae > Drosophila > Drosophila suzukii. Next base: position 2,295,369 of record NW_027255896.1, on the reverse strand, counting down.
AGCGCGGCGCAAAAAAACCCGTGGCGAAGGCTAAGTCAACCTGGCACGGTTCTAGACGGGAGAGAGAGCCCCCGATCCCAGCAGAAAAAGAGGAGAAATCCAAAAGAGGAGCCGCAAGAGGCAGCTCTGGAAAGGACGCGACCACCGCCTGGAGAAAGGCTGCTCCAAAAAAGCGGGCGCGAAAGCCTTGCCGCCCGGACGCCCTTATAGTGGAAGCGAATGCCAAGACCTACAGCGAAGTCCTAGCGATGGTCACCCGTAGGGACGACGGCAAGCTGCAAAACCTCAGCACCCGGGTAAACAAGGTCAGACGCACAGCGAACGGGAACCTTCTTCTGGAGCTCAACAGAAGCGAGGACACCAGCACTTGAGGCGGTTCTAGGAGAAGCGATTGCGTCGCGAGCGCTATCCGAAAGCGCGAGGACAAGGACGGTGGTGATTAGCTACCTTGACACGCTAGTTGAGGCCGAAGATGTCACCAAAGCTCTGGTGGACCAATTCGCCGTGAACGCCGAATCGGTTAAATTGAGGAGTCTACGTCCATCACACAGAGACACCCATTCGGCAGTGGATGGACTGCCCAGCAAAGACGCAGAAGTGGTTCTCTGTAAGGGTAAAATCAAGCTAGGATGGTCTATCTGCAAAGTGAAGGAGAGGGACTCGCAGCCCAGGTGCTACAAGTGCCTAGAGATTGGGCACATTGCTATAAAGTGTCATAGCAAAGTGGACAGAAGTGGGTGCTGCATTAAGTGCGGCAAGACGGGGCACAAAATCGCTCAATGTCCCAACGAGAGCGTATGCTTTATATGCACCGAAGAAGGACCGAAACCACCAAGCAAGAAGCAGGCGGTGTCCTCACGCCGCAAAAAGAGCCGTAGCCAAACCCCGCGAATGGAAGTGATCCAGATAAACCTGAATCACTGCCGGGCTGCGCAGGACCTACTCCTGCAGTCAGCGAGGGAATGTAAGGCGGATCTGGCTGTCATCAGTGAGCCTTACAAAGTCAAAGACGACGGCGACTGGATAACGGACACATCGGGCAAGGCCGCGATATGGCTGTAAACAGTAAATCTTTTCTGGACGTGCACAAGGGCTCGGGTTTCGTCTGAACTCGTATAGGCGAAATGTGGGTCTACAGCTGCTATCTAGCACCTAGCCTCTCCACGACGGACTTTAGCCATGCACTGGACACGATCGCTTTCGACGCAAGGGGCCGTTACCCCGCTATCATCGCAGGCGACTTCAACGCGTCGGCCGAAGAATGGGGGTGCCCCAGTAGCAACATAAGGAGGCTAACCCTACTCAATGCCTTTGCAACGCTAGACGTTGCGCTGCTAAACGAAGGGACGCAGGAGACGTTCAATCGGGCTGGAGCTGGGTCTATCACATACCTCACATTTGTGAGCTCCGCGTTAGCCCGACGCTCTCACTGGAGAATCGGCGACTTCTTCACGGCCAGCGAAGACGAGGCAACTATGCACAGTGGGCACACGGCCAGGACCAGGAACCCGGAACAGAGCAGTCAAGGGCTACCGCCAGGAGACGCTAAACGCCAAGGAGATGAGCAGGTGCCTCGCCGACATGCACTGCTTCACGGAAGCAGACGCAACACCAACGCGGACGCGATAGCAGCCAGCTTGGAGGATGCGTGCAGGAAAGGGATGCTGATGCGCAAACCATACAGAAGAGACCACGAGCCGGTACCTTGGTGGAACTCGGAGATTGCGACCCTCAGAAGAACATGCCTCAGAGCCAGAAGAGCTCTTCAACGGTCAAGAAGGACCGACAGGGCCGAGGCCACACACGCCGCCTTCAAGCAGGCCAGGAGGACCCTGAAGCACGCCATCGTGGACAGCAAACGGGAATGTATCCTGAAGCTGTGAGACGCAGCCGAACAGGATCCGTGGGGTGGGGCCTTCAGACTCGTGGTAAAGCGAGTAAACGCAGGCAGCCGCTCTCCAACGGACCCTGAAACCCTTAGCGAGATTGTTCGCACACTGTTTTCTTCGGGTAGCGCCAAGGAAAGCATACAGCACGAAACGGCGCCTACGTGGGAGATCGAGGAAGTTACGGAGGCCGAGGTTGCTGAAGCAGGACGCAGCCTGCAGAACAACAAAGCCCCAGGTCCCGACGCAGTGCCCAACAAGCCAATGAAGCTGGCGCTCGGGCTTCGGCCGGGCATTTTCGCGGATCTCTACAATGCCGACCTGCGCGAGGGAACATTTCCCCGGAGATGGAAAGTACAGAAGCTGCTTCTACTCAACAAACCTGGGAATCCGCCAGGTGAAGCTTCCTCCTACAGGCTAATTTGTCTGCTTGACACTGTTGGCAAAGTGTTCGAGAAGCTCATCTCGAAACGGCTAAGCCTGGCCGTAGATGCGGCTGGCGGCCTATCCCACACCCAGTTTGGTTTCCGGAAAGGAAAGTCCACTTTGGACGCGATCCGAATGGTCACCGGGACAGCTGCGGAAGCCATACGCGGGAAGCGTTGGAAAGGCGGCACAAAGAAGTACTGCCTTCTGGTCACGCTCGACATCAAAAACGCGTTCAACACGGCGAACTGGACGAGGATCATGAAGGCACTAAGGCGGCTAAGGATCCCGGAGTACCTCACCAGGATAGTCGACAGCTACCTCGGCGAAAGGGTGCTGCTTTTCGACACGAGCGACGGCCCGAAAGATTACTTCGTTACTGCTCCCCCTGTTGTGGAACACCATGTATGACGGAGTGCTGAGGCTCCCTGGCCCCCTGTTGTGGAACACCATGTATTACGGAGTGCTGAGGCTTCCCATGCCTGCACACGTCCACGTGACTGGCTTCGCGGACGACGTCGCCATCACGATCGTGGCCAAGACGATAGCCGAAGTGGAGGACATGGCCAACACTGCGGTGAGGAAGGTGAAGTCATGGCTGTCACTTGCCGGGCTCCAACTCGAGGCACATAAAACAGAGGCCGTTCTGATAAGCAGTCGGCAACTCGTCGAGACGGCCAAGCTGATGGTCGGAGGGGTTGACATAGTCTCTCAAAGAGCCATAAAATACCTAGGCGTCATGATAGACACCAGGCTGTCCTACAAAGAGCACCTAGAGTACGCCAACAAAAAGGCCGCAGCGACCGCCAGATCGCTCGCGCGGATTCTCCTGAACACAAGGGGCCCAAAGCAGGAACGGATGAAACTCATAGCGAGCGTCGTCAAGTCCCAAGTACTTTATGCCGCCCCGATATGGGCTAAAGCCGCCACGACGCCCTCGTACATAAGTGGCGTGGCTCGCACGCACAGACTATGTGCCACAAGGATATCCTTTGCCTTCCGGACAATCTCCGAAGAAGCGGCGCTGGTCGTAGCTGGTCTAGTTGGGGTGCAAGAACTAGTAAGAGAAACAGTAGAAGTGGAGGAAACGGTCACGATCACGGACGACCAAACTAGGCGCGAGGCAAGACGGCCCGCGAGAGAGAGATCCACCTCTCGGTGGCAGGAGAGGTGGGATTCCACAACCTCTGGACGCTGGACCCACGATCTCATTCCCGTCTTGAGTCCTTGGCTGGAAAGGAGGCACGGGCAGGTGGACTTCTACCTGACCCAGATCCTGAGTATGCACGGATGCTTCCGGTCGTACCAGAAGAAGTACGGACACGACACGAGTGACGGATGCCCATCCTGCGGCTATGAAATCGAGGAGAACGCACGCCACGTCCTATTCGAGTGCATGCGGTTCTTAGAGGACAGGACCACCCTGGAAGCACTAGCCCCAGCACGCTAGTGCCAACCATGCTAAGAGGAGGAATGGAGTGGGACGCGACGACCAAATTCGCCGCGTCTGTAATGCGAAAACTCAGGATAGCTGAGAGAGAGAGGAGAAGCCTGGACACGTAAGCTGCCGCGGTTGTGCGAAGCATTGCTTGCGGCCATACCGCACAACATCTGCAGTTTACGCCCATCTATCTTAATGTATATTTATTAGTTGTACAAATAAAGTACAAAAAGGAATAAAAAAAAAAAATAAACACTGACACTGACACTGACACTGACACTGACACTGACACTGACACTGACACTGACACTGACACTGACACTGACACTGACACTGACACTGACACTGACACTGACACTGACACTGACACTGACACTGACACTGACACTGACACTGACACTGACACTGACACTGACACTGACACTGACACTGACACTGACACTGACACTGACACTGACACTGACACTGACACTGACACTGACACTGACACTGACACTGACACTGACACTGACACTGACACTGACACTGACACTGACACTGACACTGACACTGACACTGACACTGACACTGACACTGACACTGACACTGACACTGACACTGACACTGACACTGACACTGACACTGACACTGACACTGACACTGACACTGACACTGACACTGACACTGACACTGACACTGACACTGACACTGACACTGACACTGACACTGACACTGACACTGACACTGACACTGACACTGACACTGACACTGACACTGACACTGACACTGACACTGACACTGACACTGACACTGACACTGACACTGACACTGACACTGACACTGACACTGACACTGACACTGACACTGACACTGACACTGACACTGACACTGACACTGACACTGACACTGACACTGACACTGACACTGACACTGACACTGACACTGACACTGACACTGACACTGACACTGACACTGACACTGACACTGACACTGACACTGACACTGACACTGACACTGACACTGACACTGACACTGACACTGACACTGACACTGACACTGACACTGACACTGACACTGACACTGACACTGACACTGACACTGACACTGACACTGACACTGACACTGACACTGACACTGACACTGACACTGACACTGACACTGACACTGACACTGACACTGACACTGACACTGACACTGACACTGACACTGACACTGACACTGACACTGACACTGACACTGACACTGACACTGACACTGACACTGACACTGACACTGACACTGACACTGAACACTCGGGGACCAAGGCAACCAGGACGTAGATTACTGGTTAGTGCTGTCACATCGACGCTGATGTACGCTGATCCCATATGGGCTCGAGCCACAAAAAATGGAAGTTATATGCAGAGATTGTGTGCACTACGGGTGTGCTGTGCGTTCCGCACGGTATCCCATGATGCGGCGCTTGTAATATCGGGAGGCATACCGATTGATCTGCTGGCAGTGGAATCAGCTAACATCCGCGCGGGCAGCACAGGGGTCGCAACTGCAGAATCCGTACGGAAAAGGTGCAGAGAACTCACCATTGCTAAGTGGCAAGAGGGGTGGGTAAATAGTAGCAAAGGACGATGTACGTATAAGCTTATCCCAGAACTGCAGAGATGGCTGGGACGGAAGCATGGACATGTGGACTACTACTTAACGCAACTGTTGACGGGACATGGATGCTTTAAATACTATCTGAATAGGTTTAAGCATGAACGTTATCCGCACTGCCCACTCTGCGAGTCGGATAATGAAGACGCAGAACACGTGTTTTTTGTCTGTCCGAGATTCGAAAATGAACGAAGAGATCTGAGCATAAGGGTTGGGAGGACGCCAGCCGCTTGTAACCTGGTGGACATTATGCTTGAATCAGAAGTAAATTGGTCTGCGGTTTGCAACATGGCCACAATAGTACTCAAAAAACTGCGCATCGCAGAAAGACTGCGAAATTCCAATAGGATAGAATCCTAGAGAGCCCTAAGGGCATTCCCAGCCCTAAGGGCATTCCCCCCCCGGCGAAGTAATACCTAACGGCAGTACCGCCGGGGAAGCGGGGAGGGGGTGGAGTTTTTACTGGGTTAGAGTCCCAGACTTCGGCAAGCTAGTTCAGCTCACACTCACACTCACACTCACACTGACACTGACACTGACACTGGAAATCGACAACTGACGTGAGGCAAGACGGTTGTATAGTCGAGTGCGCTCTGAGATTATCTCGTTTTAAAGTCAGTGTAGCGACGGTCGTTACCTAAAAAGTGTACTGTGTATAGTGCGAGACACTCCGGGACTTGAGGTACGTACCAGGGCACTGTTCCGGCGGGGCCTCCGAACGTATCCCCAAGTCTTAAACTGGTGAGGCTGCTGTCGGTTCGTGGGCCAGGGGGGGGATCCTCTCCCGTGCCCATCGAGTGAGAGGCTTTCACCTCGAATTCTCTCTCACGCGCACAGCATCCACAAGCTGCCACCCGCGCGTTTTTTCCCTCATCACTGCAAACAACAAAATCAGCTGTTTACAGTGTTGAACAACGTCGGGGTAGGAGCTTAACAGCGCGGATCCCCGCGCCTAACAGCACATAGTGTTGGAAAGCGCCATAAACGCGGGCCCAGCGAAAGTTTTTGAATTTTGAGTATTCGGAATTCTCCAAATTCTGGCACCGGGATTCAGGGACGGCAAAAGGCAGAAGGCCAAGGATCGGGCTAAATTCCAACCCCTCCGCCGCGGCGGTGTCTATCAAAAGGGGCACTGGGGACCGAAAAGGGGCGGTATATCCCCCATCGTAAGCCTAGGGGAAATCTGTGGCCAGCGCGGGAGCCTCCCTCGAACAAACCGGGTAGCCCGAGATGGAGGAGGCTGAAAACCCTTTCGCGGGCAGACCAGTGGTGGCAAGATCTCCCCGCCAGCCGAGGGAAGATGGGACCGACGGAGTTGCAGCGGCATTTAAGAAGGGCAGCAAGCTCTCCCGCTCGCCGGCACCTTCGACAACCCAAGTCGACGTGCTGTTCGTAGACACCGAGGAAGCTAAGGATACCCCTAAGAGGACGCGTGATCCTGCGAGCCCAGCTAACTCGCAGAGGACAACGCCGGCCAAAAGGAGCAAGGCCTCCCACGAGGCAACCTGTCTGGAGGATCTCTTGGAGCTGGGGAAGCTTCTGCAGGAGGTATCCACCAAGATGATGGACAAGACGGCGCGCCACATAACTGTCGCCACGAGGGAGACGTTCGTGCGCATGAAGGCGCTTCACACGAACATCCTAGAGGCGAACAGAGAGGGCGGCAAGGACGACAGTATCAGGGTGAATGGGCAAGATGCTGCAATTGTGTGCGCGAAATGCTCTCGAAGCCTGCAGAGCGACGACAAAGAACAGCAGACAACGCCTGTCTGGAGGAGAGATTCTGCAGCGCAAACGGAGCCTTGGCGAAGGATAAGCCAGCCGACTGTGGCTGGAGGAACCGTGGTTCAAGTGGCCCCACCATCCACGCGCCCAATGCAGCAGAAAAGTGCCAAAGCTTCCAGGAGCACCCGAAAGAACCCGCCAAAAGGGCCACAAGAGAGAGATGCGACGCACGCTGGCGCCAGTAAGACTGTGAGCCCCGCAATTCCGGTCGCTGAGTGGGAGGTGGTCAAGAAAAAGCCGAGGGCCACGCGTCGCGCCAGACCCGACGCCGTCGTTGTCCAGGCGAGCGGGAAATCGTACAGCGAGGTGTTAGCCATGGTGACTCGAAGGGAAGATAAACAGCTGTCGGACTTGGGAAGCTGTGTATCCAAGGTACGCCGCACCATTAACGGCAACCTACTGCTCGAGGTGGCCAAAGGCAGCGCAGAAAGTGCAGAAGCCATGAAGGAGAGCATTGCGAGGGTGCTAGGCGAAGCAGCGTCAGTGCGAGCCATGTCGGATGAGACCAAACTGCTCGTTCTGGAGATACGAGACATACGATACGAGACGCGGAGCGCATCAGAGTTCGGAGTCTGCGTCGAGGCTACGCGGAGTCGCAGCTAGCTGTGATCAGCTTGCCCTACTCCCTGGGGAAAACCGTCCTCCATCGTGGCGAGGTGCGGATTGGATGGACCATCTGCAGGATCCGCGAAAGAACAGGCCCCCCAAGATGTTTTAAATGCTTGGAATCCGGGCATATTGCAGTTAACTGCAAGAGCCTAGTGGACAGGAGCGATTGCTGCATGAGATGTGGTGAAAAAGGGCACAAGGCAGCCAAGTGCAGCAAGGAGCCTTCATGTTTATTCTGCTCTGCGGCAGGAAGAAAGGAGACCAGGCACCAGGCAGGAAGCAGACTCTGCCCAGCCACAACCAGCGGGACAGGGAGACCTCGGCCGTCATGCAATTGATTCAGCTAAATCTGAACCATTGTAGGGCCGCGCAGGACCTCCTGAAGCAGACGGTGCGTGAGCTGGGTTCTGAGGTGACGATACTCAGTGAGCCATACAGAGTGGAAAGCAGCAGCGATTGGGTCACGGATCGCACAGGCAAAGCTGCACTGTGGCTCTGCGGCGTGAGTGTTCCACCAATGCGGGACACGATGGCAGTAGAGGGATTTGTCCGAGCGAACGTAGGCGGCACATGGATCTACAGCTGCTACCTGGCCCCCAGTCTATCACTGACGTCCTTTAGCAGGATCATGGACGAGCTGATCAGCGACCTAAGAGGAAGGAGCAACGTGGTGATCGGAGGCGACTTTAACGCCTGGGCCAAGGAATGGGGCTCCCTCTATACCAACGCCAGGGGGCGCACCATCCTTGAAGCAATCGCGTCTCTGGACATCGTCCTGTTGAACGAGGGCTCCCAGCACACCTTCAACAGAGCTGGGGCCGGTTCAATCATCGATCTATCGTTCGCGAGCAGCTCGTTATCCCGTAGCACACGCTGGAGGATAGGCGAGGTGTTCACGGCCAGCGACCATGAGGCCATCCTGCTGACAGTTGGCGGTCCACCGTGCCAAAGCCAGCCGATGACCGGGCCAAGAAAAGCCTACCGCCAGGACACCTTTAGGACACAGACCTTCGCCAGCGCACTGGAGGGTTTGGCTGTATCTGAGCTGGACTCGGCAGATGTAGCAGCGAACAAATTGGCAGCCAGACTGGAGGAAGCCTGTGACCAAAGCATGCAGCAGCGCAGGACCTGCCTTCGAGCCAGGAGGTTAGTCCAAAGGGCGAGAGGCACCGCAAACCTTTCTGCCTGCAACTCTAGCTTTAAGAGTGCAAAGAAGGCACTCAAACTGGCGATTCGGGACAGCAAGAGGGAGAGCTACCTCAAGCTCTGTGACGAGCTGGAAAACGACCCATGGGGAAGAGCCTACAAGACGGTGGTCAAGCGTGTGAGTGCCGGCAACAGGTCGCCTACTGACCCAGCGGTCCTGGAAGGCATTGTCCAAGTGCTGTTTCCAGAGGGTCGCCGCCATTGCATCCCCCGATGGACGCGACAAATTGGGAGCCAGATATGTCCGGTCACGGAGACGGAACTATTGTCTGCGGCAAGGAACCTGAAGAGCAAGAAGGCACCCGGGCCGGATTTGGTCCCGAACAGGGCAGTGAAGACCCTGCTATCCCTCCATCCGGGCGTGGTAGCATCGCTCTACAACACGTGCATGCTGGAAGGGACCTTCCCCGACAGGTGGAAGCGCCAAAAACTTCTGCTCCTGCCGAAGCCAGGGAAACCAGCGGGCGAAGCTTCTTCCTATATCTGCCTGCTGGACACTATAGGCAAGGTCTTCGAAAGGGTCATTGCAACAAGGCTTAACGCTGCCATGGAGGACGCCGGTGGACTGTCTTCCAACCAGTACGGTTTCCGTAAAGGGAAATCTACACTGGACGCGATAGAGAGGGTCACCAATATTGCTGCTAAAGCCATCGCGGGTACCAGATGGAAAGGTGGGACGAAAAAGTATTGTCTAGTGGTCACGCTGGACATACGGAACGCGTTCAACACAGCCGATTGGGGGAGGACACTGGAGGCACTACGGTCCTTCAACATCCCGGATTACCTGCTGAATGTAGTGCACAGCTACCTCAGCAAAAGGGAGTTGGTCCTAGATACCTCTGTGGGCCCCAGGACGTACGAGGTGACAGCCGGTGTTCCTCAAGGCTCGGTACTGGGCCCTCTGCTCTGGAACACGATGTATGACGGTGTTTTGAAGCTCCCACTGCCGAGCAGCACCGACATTGTGGGCTTTGCGGATGATGTCGCGCTGGTTGTGGTGGCCAAGGAAGTTGCGGCCGTGGAGGCAGCTGCAAACTGCGCAATTCGAGCAGTGGAGGAGTGGCTCGCAGTGGCTGGCCTAGAGCTGGCCTCTCACAAAACTGAGGCGGTGCTGATTTCAAGCAGGAAAGCAGTGGAGTCGGCGCACATACAGATCGGAGGGTCAACGATAACTTCTCAGCGTGCCATAAGGTACCTGGGAGTCATGCTGGACACCCGCCTCTCCTACCGCGAACACCTGGAGTTCGTAAACAAGAAGGCAAGCGAAACCACAGGATCGCTCTGCAGGATCCTGCTGAATACCAGGGGACCGAAGCAGGACAGACGCAGGCTCCTCGCGACTGTTGTCAAGTCGCAGTTGCTGTACGCGGCTCCAGTGTGGGCTGAGGCCACTGCTGTGAGTAGCTACATGCGAGGTGTTAACTCGACGTACCGCCTGTGCGCCGTTAGAATTTCGAGTGCCTTCAGGACGATCTCGGACGACGCAGCCCTTGTCATCGCAGGCCAAGTTCCCCTGTGTGAACTGGTGCGGGAGGCCAAGGAGATTCGCGCGGCTCTAGCAGGCGAACAGGCGGACCGCAGTACCAAGACCGAGGTGAAGAGAAGAGCCAGGATGCAGAGCGTCGTCAACTGGCAGGCAGCCTGGGACATCTCCAGCAAGGGTCGCTGGACGCACAAGCTCATCCCCAGCATAGAGCCATGGCTAAGTAGGAAGCACGGCCAGGTGGATTTTTACCTCACGCAGGCGCTGAGTGGACACGGCTGCTTCCGAAGCTTCCTTAAGCGCTTCGGGCACGACACGGAGGACGGTTGCCCAGAGTGCGGCAGCGGCATTGTCGAGGACGCTCAGCATGTCCTTTTTGAATGTCGCCGCTTTGGCTATGACCGCCAGATACTCACGGAGACCACCGGGGCAAGAGTTCGGCCAGAAACCTTTGTGCCCCTCATGCTGCTGAAGGAGGCGAATTGGGAAGCGACGGCAGCCTACGCAGCGAGCGTACTGCGAACGCTGCGTCGCACCGATAACGAGAGGAGAGAAGTAACAGCCTAGGTGGCTACCATTGCGCGAAGCAATACCTTGCGGTGATACCGCGCAACCACGGCCCCCTACTCCTGTTCTTGAACTCACTTTTAATGTATATAGTTGTATGAAATAAATGAATATAAAAAAAAAAAAAAAAAAAAAAAACTGACACTGACACTGACACTGACACTGACACTGACACTGACACTGACACTGACACTGACACTGACACTGACACTGACACTGACACTGACACTGACACTGACACTGACACTGACACTGACACTGACACTGACACTGACACTGACACTGACACTGACACTGACACTGACACTGACACTGACACTGACACTGACACTGACACTGACACTGACACTGACACTGACACTGACACTGACACTGACACTGACACTGACACTGACACTGACACTGACACTGACACTGACACTGACACTGACACTGACACTGACACTGACACTGACACTGACACTGACACTGACACTGACACTGACACTGACACTGACACTGACACTGACACTGACACTGACACTGACACTGACACTGACACTGACACTGACACTGACACTGACACTGACACTGACACTGACACTGACACTGACACTGACACTGACACTGACACTGACACTGACACTGACACTGACACTGACACTGACACTGACACTGACACTGACACTGACACTGACACTGACACTGACACTGACACTGACACTGACACTGACACTGACACTGACACTGACACTGACACTGACACTGACACTGACACTGACACTGACACTGACACTGACACTGACACTGACACTGACACTGACACTGACACTGACACTGACACTGACACTGACACTGACACTGACACTGACACTGACACTGACACTGACACTGACACTGACACTGACACTGACACTGACACTGACACTGACACTGACACTGACACTGACACTGACACTGACACTGACACTGACACTGACACTGACACTGACACTGACACTGACACTGACACTGACACTGACACTGACACTGACACTGACACTGACACTGACACTGACACTGACACTGACACTGACACTGACACTGACACTGACACTGACACTGACACTGACACTGACACTGACACTGACACTGACACTGACACTGACACTGACACTGACACTGACACTGACACTGACACTGACACTGACACTGACACTGACACTGACACTGACACTGACACTGACACTGACACTGACACTGACACTGACACTGACACTGACACTGACACTGACACTGACACTGACACTGACACTGACACTGACACTGACACTGACACTGACACTGACACTGACACTGACACTGACACTGACACTGACACTGACACTGACACTGACACTGACACTGACACTGACACTGACACTGACACTGACACTGACACTGGGAGAGAGAGAGTTGTGAAAGCAGAGACATCAGCTGGTGGACAGGAGGCCGTGGACGACACCAAAGAGCAGGCTGGGAATCAATCCCCAACAGGTTTGGCGGCCAGGCAGGGGCGGTCGTTGGTGAGGCAGGGGAGGCAGCTCTGCCTATTTTACTTTCCACTCTTTGTTGTTAGCTGTTGCCAAATTTTTCGCGCGCGCGATCTGCTGATCGTAGTGTGCGAAAGGGGCTGCGGGTGATATAGCAGCAAGCTTCGGACAGGGTGCAGGCCAAGCACATAAGTGCGTGCCGTAGCAAGTAAAGAAATTTTTGGCGGCTCTTTTAAAAAAATTAGAAAATAAAAACCTTTAACCCTTGTTACTGAGTTTTATTCCTTTTTATTAAATAATTTATTAAAATAGTAAAGTCCGATCGAAGAACAGCAGGATTCTGCGGTTAAGGGTCCAAACTTCCTGCTGTACCAGTGGAAACGCACTTTTCTCAGGCGGGGAAAAGCCGGGCAGGGGATTAATAGTGGAGGCACGCCGGCAAACGAAGGCCTGGCGGCGCCGGCTACTGTCGACGGCTTCCACACGCTATTGTCTGGTCTACCTGACTGGGCCAACATGGGAGCTGACCCTTAAAAAAAAAAGCAGTGCAATGCCGAGATCGCCAGAAAAAATGGTGGAGTGCAGTGGCAGGCAGCCAGGCACCACACCAGCAGGAAAAAAAGCAGCCTAAAGGCTGCTGATGAAGAGCAGGGGGATGTGCTGAAACAGCTGACTGCTCTGGGATCGAAGGCCAGGGAGCTGAAGAAGCTAATGGACGGAAAGCGTTCCATTACAAGCCCCATGAGGGACATAGTCGACAAAATTGACTATGTTCAGAGGGAAGTCCTGTCGGCTGTGCAATGCATAATGAAAGATCAGGAAAAAGCTAAGGAGACAGCTAAAAAAACCTGCGATGTGCTCGCGAGCGGCACCAGCAAGCGACCCATAGGCCAAGAAACTGGGAAAACGCTTGCGGTACAGCCAAGGTTCAAATAAGGGGAAACATGCTGGGACAGTGAGCAACAACAAGCCCCAAAACCTGGCAAGAAGCCATAGGAGTGGACACAGGCGAAGCAGAAGGTTAGGAAGCCCAAGGTGCGACCGCCACGGAACGATGCGATAGTCATCGAAACCTCCGCTGGAGGGTCCTATGCCGATATCCTTAAAAAGGTTAAAACTGAACCGCAGCTTGAGGAGCTGGGACAAGCAGTACAGGCTGTAAGGCGCATAGCTAAGGGGGAACTCCTAGTCATGCTAAATAAGGTCTCTGACCCTAAAACCGCAGAGCTTCAGGCCACAATGAAGGCTGTCCTGGGCAACAATGCTGACGTCAGAGCGCTGAGTGAGACAATGCTGATCGAGGTAAAAGACATCGACGAGACCACTGATAAAACGGACATTCTGTGTGCGGTTCAATCACAGTTGTCATGCCCGACATAGGGAGACGACTCATGGAGAAGGGACAAATTTAAGCTGGGATGGACCTGGTGTAGAGTCCGCCCAAAGCTAAAATCTAAAAGGTGTTTTAAGTGTATGGAGTTTAACCATATAGCAGGGAATTGCAGGGTCCAGGAGGACTGCTCAAATTGCTGCTACAACTGTAGCGCAAAAGAAGCACCAAGCCAGAGGCTGCAAAGCAAAGGCCTGCTGCATGCTATGCAAATGCAAAAAGGAGAAAGATTGCGATCACCCAACAATAGTTGGAGATGCCCGTACTTCAGGAGGGCTATGCAAGGGCTACCCCTAAGCCCTTGAAGTTCCTTCTGATAAACCTAAACCAATGCGATGTTGCCCAATCGTTGCTGGAGCAAAATGTCATCGAGAAAAACGTAGACAAAGCACTCATAAGCGAGCAATACAGGAATAACAAGGAAGAACCCTATAGTCGAGTACCTCGACTATCAGATACCCGTTACTCAGCTAAATAGAGATATGCAGGTAGGAAAGCGAGATTAAAATGCGCCACCTACCGGCGGTATACAGATTTAAGCGTTATGGGCGTTAGAGTGGGCGTGTCAAATTCGCGTAACAAACTTGCTCTGCGTATAAGGCTACGGAATCTAAATCTGAAATCCCAATTCTCTATCTTTGATAGTTTCCGAGATATCCGCGTTCATATTTACGATTTTTAGAAGTTTGTGGGCGGATTATGGGCGTTAGCGTCGGCGTGGCAATTTTTTTTAGGTCAATCGATAGGTATTGATGAGAACATTACATTTCAGTTAAAATTTTTATTCTAGCATCAAAACTGTAGGAGCCACAGTTTTGGGCGGTTTGTGGGCGTTAGAGTGGGCGTGGCACTCTACTGAAACAAACTTGCGCTGCGTAAAAAGCTCAGGAATCTGCACGCCAAATCTCAATAGCCTAGCTCCCATAGTTTCCGAGATCTCAGCGTTCATCCGGACAGACAGACGGACAGACGGACAGACGGACATGGCTAGATCGACTCGGCTAGTGATCCTGATCAAGAATATATATACTTTATGGGGTCGGAAACGCTTCCTTCTGCCTGTTACATACTTTCCGACCAATCTAGTATACCCTTTTACTCTACGAGTAACGGGTATAAAAATTCCGGAGAATGGGTAGCAAATAGTATCAAAAAATCGGCAATATGGAGCTGCAGAAATCCAAGGCGACAGATTAGCGGGGAAAAATGCGGAAATTGCTTCGCTAGGACCCATGCGAATGGTATAGCTTTTGTAAGGATGCCTTCTAGGCCGGGATACAGATCTCAGTCGGATCCAGAGCCCTTTACAAGAAAATTTGTAAATCACCGAAACGCCGGACTAGAGGATTCCACTCCACAGGGGGAACGGGTAACTTTGAGGGGAGTCTTCACCAGAGGTCCTTATTTACGTCGAAGAAAAGCAGATGACGTTGGTTATGCAGAGTCCGATTCCTGGGCTGCGACCTAACGGGCTGGTCGGAGTCTTGCACTTCGCGTCAGAGGCGAAAAATCCACCGGGCTGGGCCAAGCCGGGAGGTTACTTTGCGGGCGTAAGTCTTGGGTTCCGCGTCGGAGGCGAAAAATCCACCGGGCTGGACCTTCGGACGAGGCCAAGCCGGGGGATTACTTTGCGGGCGTAAGTCTGCACGAGGGGCGGAGCCGCACGCGAGCCCCAGGATGGCGAAGGAGCTAGGAATGTGGATACGACGGGAAGGGTGTCCACGCACGAATCCCAAAACTATGGAGGAGACGGGAACACTAGGCTTGTGGATACGGCGGGAAGGGTGTCCACGCACGAACCTCACAACTACGGAGGGGACAGGAAGACTAGGCTTGCGGATAAGGCGGGAAGGGTGTCCACACGCAAATCCCAAATACTACGGAGGTGGTGGGAAAGCTAGGATTGCGGATACGGCGGGAAGGGTGTCCACGCGCGAATCCCACAACTACGGAGACGACAGGAAGACTAGGCTTGTGGATAAGGCGGGAAGGGAGTCCACGCGCAAATCCCAAATACTACGGAGGTGGTGGGAAAGTTAGGATTGCGGATACGGCGGGAAGGGTGCCCACGCACGAATCCCAAAACTACAGGGGAGGCACGAAAACTACTGGAGCGGACGGGAAGGAGGTCCACATCCAGGTCCGAAGCAGCGGTGTGAACGGGGTAAGGTTAGGTTAGCTTTGGTACCTAACTACGAGAAGGAAACAACCCGATCGAGAGATGCAATTAGATATTCTTCACCGTTTATTCATTTTTGTCCTCACTCGGGCCCGCTACACCGTCTTCAGCACATGAGAAACTGACCGTACTAACCTTAGCTGACTAGCTTATATATATATGTGTGCCTTGTAATCGCCCGCGTGGCCACTCTGCAGAACTTGATCGCCTCCGCTCGGCTATTTCGAGGAGCACGCGTGACTTTTGAACCCTCGCTAAGCCGTGTCCGAATCACACGTCTTTTTCGTTCCGCGATCCCGAGAGAAGAGAGCCGCCACGATCGCCGCGTGACACTCCCTCATTTTCCGGCCTTTTCCTCTATTCGGGATTTCTAGTATTTTCCTACTTCTGGTATTTTAGCTCCTTCGCTTTTCTAGTATTCAACATGTCTTGATGAACTATCGGTTGGCGTTGCCGCCCAGGGTTCTGAACTTAGCTATGACTTATTTATTCTTAATTAAACTTAACATTTATTATAATTCACTGTATTTCTCTTAAAGTTATAATAACGAAAGTAGTACTTATTGTGGCGCACGCGCCTTCTAGGCGGGTTCGTCACACCCCCCCTTTTTTTCCCGCGGCGCAATGTAAAGGCGCCCGTCGTCCTTGATGGTGACGATGAACTTATAGGCGCACGCTCCGACGGCTATTCGCACTCGACGTCCGCGACCGATACGGGTAGCCACCTTCGCCTCTATCTGGTTTATGTCGCGTCGGGGTAGGAAGCGTAAATTGTTGCCCCCGATCCAACCTTCTGGTAGTGGTCATAGGTCGTCCTCCGTGTATGCCGACCGATCTACCTCCGCTGTGGAAGTGGGTGACGCGCTCGCTTCGGTCACCGGTTGGCGCGTCTGAGAACCGTGTCAATGGTAGGCTCGGGGAACCTAACTCCCGACAGATCCGTGAGGACTTGCTCGAGCACCTGATTCTCCCATTCAGTAAGTGGTTCGCCAGGGTGGGCGCAACTGGAGGCTCGTTGGGGGTTCCCATCCTCTCGTGTCGTAGACCAAAGGTTCCTCCCGCTCTCCGGGCGAGAACGTTCGACGTAAGCTCTGGAAGGTATGGTCTCGGCCGTCTGGTCCTGCTGAGGCGACGCCACAAAGGAACGGCGAAACAGGGGCCTTTTTTCATCATCGTCCTCGGTGTCCGTGACCAACTCGAAGCCGGCCAGATACTCGGAACACGGAACGATCGGTGTTGAGACTTCGACGTCGCGTCTCGAACTGATAGGCCCCTCGTCGTAAGGCACCTGCGTCTCGGGCGTCTGAGTCAAGCGACGTAGGTCCTGCCGGTTGGGCGGCGAGGTTTGAGTTCCCTGGTCGGACACCTCCTGCGGATGGTCCTCTCTCATTGGGGACGTCTGGACCCCTTGAGAGAGCGTAGCTGGGGTCGTCGAAACTCGTCGGGGAGGAGTTGTTAGGCCTTCGGATCCCTTAGCAGCTTCTCTAGTTGGGCTGCTACGTCGTACGGCGAACGATCGGCCTCGAGGTTACTTCCTTCGCCGGCTTCAAGTGCCGGGCATGGGGGTGGGGAGGGAGGTTCATCCGCATATGGCCCTTGTGCGGGTAGCCCAGGTACCTTTATAAGTAACGATCGGACGTCGATGCGCATGAGCGACACGTGTCCGGCGTATCTGCACACCTGATCCTCGGTCGAATGGTGGTAGAAGTGTTCTACGTCCGGAAACTGTGGTTGTCCGGGCCGTGAATACCTCGGATGGCCGGCCCGGGGATCGCGCCTGGTCCACGGGCAGTCCTCCTCCGATTCGGATTGTCGCGACTCGGCGTAGTACGGCTCCCCGGGCCGTCGTCCTTGGGGATGGCCGTACGGTGAGCTGTACCCGGAGCGTGGGGGTCGACTGAATCGGTCAGCATCGTGGTCGCTGGCGCTGTCCTCGTCGTCGTCGAGGCGGTACGAGGCCGGTTGGGGCGACGTCGGCTGGTAGCCTCGACGCGACTCCCAGGGTCGGAGACTCCACAGACCTCCGCGAAGTCCAGCAAAGTGTGGGTCGCCGGGATCCTGGGAATCGTCGCCGTCCATTCCCATTGAGCCGCCCTCGGCTTCACCTTCGGAGGTGGGGGACTCCTCCTCCTCTTCTTCTTCACGGCCGTCCCCGTAGTTTGCCCCCGGGTGGAAGGCCTCGGTGTCGCCGGAGTCGTCGGATACCACGATTACCTCGTCCATCTGGAATATTAGTCTAGAACTATTGGTATAACCCTACCTTGTGAACTCCCTACCTAACGGTGTAGCTAACATAGGACCCGTCAATCTTAACCTATTACAAGCATTGATCTTAAAGCTATTCCGCGGATCTGTGCGCTTACCGTGCCGGGTTACTCGCCCCGGTGATGCTGTCGTCGATCGTGTCGTGGGTGTCTACCGCATAGTAGGGTTTAAGCTGTGATATATTGGCGATCCGTCGCCGTCGGTCTCCCGGGCGCCGCAGGCGAACCAAGTTTGGAGACGTAAACTTCGCGACGGTATAGGGACCGTCGTATTTGGGAGCGAGTTTGGCGGCGAATCCCTCAGCAGCCTTCGATAAGGGATGTTGTCGCAGCCACACTTGACTCCCTAGCGTTGGTCTTCATTCGCGCCTTCAAAGGTTATAGTGCCTCGCCTGCTCTAGAGATGCTCGTTGTAGATTCGATCGCACGATGTCGAAGATTCCTTTGAGACGCGACTCCTTGTCTTCAGGACCTGTATGTAAGACCCCCGACCCAGGGGTAAGTTCGTCGTACAACATCGCAGGCAGGCGTAACTCCCGTCCCTGAGTGAGAAATGCGGGAGTATATCCCGTCGAATCCGATATGCTACTATTGATAGCGAGAGAAATCTCCGGTCTTCCGACCGCTGAGATATCAGCGTCTTCACTGTACGATTGGTCCTCTCGGTGGGATTCTCCTGCGGACAATACGGAGCCGTGTACTGGACTTCCACGCCGAGTTTAGTAAAGTAGTCATTTAGGGCCCGACTTGTGAACTGGGATCCATTGTCGCACACGAACTTCCGGGGGACGCCCACTCGCCCGAGTATACGTTCCCGAAACGCTTTCTGTACTACAGCGGCGGTGGCTTTCCGGAGTGGGATCAACTCTACCCATTTGGAGAACACGTCATGGAAGAACAGAAGCATAGAGTTCCCCTGTTTCGAACGGGGCAGTGGACCCACGAAGTCGGCACAAAGAATGTCAAAGGGTTCGTTTACGACACGGATTAGCATTTTCCCGGCTGCTTTGGTTTCAACGGTCTTAAATTTCTGGCACGACTCGCAGTGTCGAACATGGTGTTTTGCGTCGCGGTACATGCCGGGCCAGAAATATCTTTGTGACAGGCGGTTAATCGTCTTTCGGACCCCCAAGTGTCCTGCGGTCGGGGAATCATGACACTCATATAAGACGCGGGCTCTATGGGGGGTGGGCACGCAGAGTTTCCACGGGAAGTAGTCCTCGTCGTCAGCTCGGTAACCCATTTTCCTGTACAGCTGGTCGTTCTCTAGCATATAGTCCGCGAACTTCTCAGGCTCGTCGAGTACCTTGTTCTTCATCTTACCGATCCACTCGCAGTGGTCCATTAACCATTTGAGAGCCAAGTGGTCGGTAATGACTTCGAATCGGTAGCCCTCCAAGTAACACCGCATCTTCCTGATGGCCCAGATGACGGCCAGACACTCTTTCTCTGTCGTCGTATAGTTATGTTCCGCAGGAGTTAGTCGGCGGCTAGCGTATGCGATGACCTTCTCTTGACCCTCGATGTCCTGAGATAGCTCCGCTCCCAAACCGACGTCACTCGCGTCAGTCTGTAAAACAAACTTCTGGTCGAAATCCGGACAACCCAACACGGGGGCGGTAGTCAGGCATCTTCTAATCTCTTCCAAGGCGGTTTGCTGTTCTGGTCCCCAGGTCCACTTCTGACCTTTCTTCAGTAGGGCGGTCATTGGTTGTACGATGGTCGCGAAGCTAGGGACGAACCTCCGATACCATGAGGCCATCCCGATCCATTGGCGGAGTTCCTTCAGGTTGGTGGGGGTCTTCAACCCATTAATCGCGGACACCTTCTCGGGGTCAGTCTGAATCCCTTCACCGCTGATCATATGACCGAGGTAAACCAGTTTTTGCTTGAAGAAAGTACACTTCTTTGGATTTATCCTCAAATTTGCCGCCCGCAATCTGCGGAACACTTCGGCGAGGTTAACGAAGTGCTGTTCCTCCGTAGCGCTAATGACAATAATGTCGTCTAAATAAGCGAAGGCGACCGGCTCCATCTCCGCCCCGATTACGCTATCCAGAGCACGTTGGAACGTGGCACTGGCGGAGTGCAGTCCATAGGGCATGACCTTCCATGGGTATAGTCCCCGACCCGGAACGGTGAAGGCTGTGTATTGGCGACTACCCCTGGCCATAGGTATTTGCCAATAGCCGTTTTTCAGATCCAACGTAGAGATGTACCGTGCGTGACGCAACTTCTTCAGGATGTGATTGATCCTCGGGACCGGATAGGCGTCGGGCACCGAGTGTGCGTTCAACTGTCGGTAGTCAACGCACATGCGCCAATCGCCAGCCTTTTTCTTCACCAAAACGATTGGTGCGCTGTGTGGGCTCCTGGAAGGCTCGATGGCTCCGGAGCGGAGCAGCTCGTCTACTTGGGTATCGATGACATGTTGCATCGCGGGGTTCCTGGGATAATACCGTTGCTTTAATGGTTTATCGTCGCGCATGACGATACGGTGTTCGGCGACATGCGAAACCCCCTGGAGACTCTCGAACAAAGCTAACTCCCGGTCGATGAAGCTTTGTTGCCCCAGGCTCAAAGGTACGATTTGTCGCTCTTCGTCGTGCTCTCCCGCTTCCATCCCTACGTGTCGTCTGTCGCAGCCGTGGCCCGCGTAGGCGTCGGTCTGAGAACCTCTGGACCTCCTTGTCTGGCCGTCCCCAATTGGACCTTAAACTCGACGGGGCGTACTGCTTCCCCTCGATCGCCCCTCGGTGGTATGAGCACTGGGAGTAACAACGGATCGCCTACCGCTTGTGGCTCGGGCTGCAAGTCAAGGGTGGCTTGCCCACATCGCACGCGCGTTCCTGCGGTCTTGAGGAAATCCATCCCAAGTATCACTCGATCCAACATGGTGGGCATCACCAACATGGGTAAGAGTACTGTGGTGCCCGCCAACGTGACCGGAGTTCGCCACAATTTCGTAACGTCCAGACATGACCGGTCGGCCAACGCTATTCTAGTGACCACATCCCGAACCTCGCCGGCGCGGGCGACCAGGTTTGTAAAACTTTCGCTGGCGAAACTCCTCGATGCCCCAGTATCAACGGTGGCGTCCACCCATCTGCCTCCGACTTCTATCGCTGCCGTGATGAGCCCACCGTGTACCATTAGCGGGGGGTTTGCTGGGGTCGAGCCGATGCTTCGTTCGTCTCCGCCGCACCCAGATTCCGGCGGAGACGTCCTCCGTTTCCCGAGGCATCCCGACGGCAGTCGCGGCGTGGGTTGGGACAGTCTCGACGGAAGTGTCCGTTCTCACCGCAGCGGCCGCAGGCCCTCTGCACGTCTACTCGGGAGGTTCCTTGCTCGATCATACGGTGGGTCACGTGACCTGCCTGTGTAGTACTCCCCGAGCTCCGGAAGGGATTCGGCGACCGTCGAAGTCGCGATCCCTCGCGGTTTCCGCCCGTCACCCCTGGGGCTCCACCTCGAATCAACTCGAGTTGTTTGACACTCTCGTACTCGGTAGCCATGTGTGTCAGCTGCTTCAACGACGCGAATTCGCCGCGCTAGATATACAGCCGATACTCGGGAGCCATGTTCTCGTATGCCCGGTACAACTCTTCCTCTTCTGGGTACCAAGCCTGTTGCATCTTCGTCCTGAGCTCGATCAGGTAAGTTTTGAAAGACTCTCCTTTCCTCTGCATGTGAGTGCGAATCTCGTCCTCTAACCTTTCGAAATATCGAGGAGGTAGGAAGAAATCCAGAAATTCCCTTCGGAAAGTTTCCCAAGAGGCAGATTGCAGATGGCTAGTGCGGAGCCACCGTGCCGCCGGGCTCTCGAAAACTTCGGACATAGCCGGGGGATCTCGTCCGGATTTATCCTATATGTTGTCATCTTCTCCTCAAGTGCGGCGACGAGAGCCAACGGATCTGAGCTACCGTCGAACCGTAGGTTCCACTTATGCATCTTCTCGGGAAGCAAACGTTGAGTGGGAGTCGTGTTACCTTGTACATTTTGTTCCTGTAGGTCGGTGGCTGGGCGAACATCTCCTGGCGACATCCAGACGCCATGTGTCGTTCCTGGATGTATCCCTCGATGACGCGTTGGAACCTTGATCGGCGCGGCGTCCGAGCCGACGGGGATCCGGAGGGACTCCGCAAATTGTCCCATCTCATCGTTCTTCCCCGCAGGGTTGGGGCTCGGGGCCCGACTGCTATACTGTTCCTGCAACTGAGCTAGTCGGGTCCACACCCGCTGTGGGAAGGATCCTGTGTTGACTAGGTTAGCGAACGCCCTCCTGGCCTCCTCGACGGTACCATCCGCTTTAAAGCCAAACTCAACGGCGAGTGAGTTGAGTTCGTCTTTTCGGCGAGCATATATCCAGCGAACTCCTACACCAGGGTTTTTGATAAAATCGGTTTCTTCGGACTCACCGTCTGATTCCTTAGGGGTACTCATCGTCTTGTTTTCCTGGGCGGACTTCCTTCTTAAATCCTACTCTTCCTTCCCGACTCTGGGTAGGGGCGGTCGTCTCGACTCTCCGGGCGACTCTTCCCTTGTCACGGTGGTTCTTTAGGCCACTTGGATAAATGCCCCGCTAGTCTCGGTGTCCCTGTTCGGGCGCCACTTGTAAGGATGCTTTCTCGGCCGGGATACAGATCTCAGTCGGATCCAGAGCCCTTTACAAGAAAATTTGTAAATCACCGAAACGCCGGACTAGAGGATTCCACTCCACAGGGGGAACGGGTAACTTTGAGGGGAGTCTTCACCAGAGGTCCTTATTTACGTCGAAGAAAAGCAGATGACGTTGGTTATGCAGAGTCCGATTCCTAGGCTGCGACCTAACGGGCTGGTCGGAGTCTTGCACTTCGAGTCAGAGGCGAAAAATCCACCGGGCTGGACCTTCGGGCGAGGCCGAGCCGAGAGATTACTTGGCGGGTGTAAGTCTTGGGTTTCGCGTCGGAGGCGAAAAATCCACCGGGCTGGACCTTCGGGCGAGGCCAAGCCGGGAGGTTACTTTGCGGGCGTAAGTCTTGGGTTCCGCGTCGGAGGCGAAAAATCCACCGGGCTGGACCTTCGGACGAGGCCAAGCCGGGGGATTACTTTGCGGGCGTAAGTCTGCACGAGGGGCGGAGCCGCACGCGAGCCCCAGGATGGCGAAGGAGCTAGGATTGTGGATACGGCGGGAAGGGTGTCCACGCACGAATCCCAAAACTATGGAGGAGACGGGAACACTAGGCTTTTGGATACGGCGGGAAGGGTGTCCACGCACGAACCCCACAACTACGGAGGGGACAGGAAGACTAGGCTTGCGGATAAGGCGGGAAGGGTGTCCACGCGCAAATCCCAAATACTACGGAGGTGGTAGGAAAGCTAGGATTGCGTATACGGCGGGAAGGGTGTCCACGCGCGAATCCCACAACTACGGAGACGACAGGAAGACTAGGCTTGTGGATAAGGCGGGAAGGGTGTCCACGCGCAAATCCCAAATACTACGGAGGTGGTGGGAAAGCTAGGATTGCGGAAACGACGGGAAGGGTGTCCACGCACGAATCCCAAAACTACAGGGGAGGCACGAAAACTACTGGAGCGGACGGGAAGGAGGTCCACATCCAGGTCCGAAGCAGCGGTGTGAACGGGGTAAGGTTAGGTTAGCTTTGGTACCTTACTACGAGAAGGAAACAACCCGATCGAGAGATGCAATTAGATATTCTTCACCGTTTATTTATTTTTGTCCTCACTCGGGCCCGATACACCGTCTTCAGCACATGAGAAACTGACCGTACTAACCTTAGCTGACTTGCTTATATATATATGTGTGCCTTGTAATCGCCCGCGTGGCCACTCTGCAGAACTTGATCGCCTCCGCTCGGCTATTTCGAGGAGCACGCGTGACTTTTGAACCCTCGCTAAGCCGTGTCCGAATCACACGTCTTTTTCGTTCCGCGATCCCGAGAGAAGAGAGCCGCCACGATCGCCGCGTGACCCTCCCTCATTTTCCGGCCTTTTCCTCTATTCGGGATTTCTAGTATTTTCCTACTTCTGGTATTTTAGCTCCTTCGCTTTTCTAGTATTCAACATGTCTTGATGAACTATCGGTTGGCGTTGCCGCCCAGGGTTCTGAACTTAGCTATGACTTATTTATTCTTAATTAAACTTAACATTTATTATAATTCACTGTATTTCTCTTAAAGTTATAATAACGAAAGTAGTACTTATTGTGGCGCACGCGCCTTCTAGGCGGGTTCGTCACACTTTCTATAGCTGTTACCTGCCGCCAAGCCTTAGCCTTCCCCAGGCAATATCTACGCTCGAAGAGATTGCAGAAGACGCCCGGAAAAATCGCCCTGTCGTAATTGCCGGGAAATAAATGCCTGGGCTACGGAGTGGGGCTCCCTCCGAACCAACGCGAGGGAAAAGGCGCTACTTGAGAGCTTCGCCGCAATTTACCTAGTGCTGCTGAAATCTGGAATAAAGCCGACTTTTTCAAGAGCCGGCACTAGTTCTATCATTGACCTCACATTTGTGAGCGGGCTCCAGCTGGGAGGTTAGTGACACCTACACGGGTAGTGACCATGCAGCAATAATCTGCACGATAAAGTCTAGAAATGGCCCACCACGAGTTCCTAAGACCGTGCCAGGGTACAAAATAGAAACGCTAGACGTGGAGATGGTACAGAGGTTGTTCGAGGACCTCTTCACAAGCGGCTCAGCTGAAGAAATGGCAAACCACATAGCAGAATACACCAACGTAGCCTGTGATGCATCTATGCAGAGAAAGGGGAACATCCCATCAAGTAGAAGACCTACATTCTGGTTGAACAATCCATTGCGGAAGTCAGGAAAGACTGCCACAGGGCAAGGCGCGTGTACCAACGCTCAAGAGGAAGGCCCGAACTTGAGGCACTTTAAATATATTTAAGGGAAAGAAGACGAGCCCTGGAAAAAATAAAAAAAAAGGGCGTCACAAAACGGCTACGGGTATTTAGTAGGCCGTAACCGACATGCCCAGTCAGCCTAAAATGGATAGTGGAAACACTAATCCAAGAGCAAGAGTGTAACGAACTGATTTTTTGTGTCTGCTCGCTACGAGATTCGTGCGGCTAGCTCAGAAGACTGTGTGCTCGTCCCACCAAATTTATATGACGTGACTGCCCCGTAGATCAGTGAGAAAACAAAGGGTTAAAATGGTAACAGTGGGATTTATTCTCGTGGTATTAGTACAGCGGGTGTGTGGCTGGGCTGGCTTCGGTATCTCCTGGCTCTGGTTCCGCCGACTGCTGGCGCTCCTCTTTCTGGGTTTCGGGACGCTCGTAGTGGCCGCCTCTGCTTGCTTACCGACGCGCTGCCTGGGGTCGCTTTTTGCGCCTTAGACTCGCAGAGAGTTCGGCCTTGTGGGCTTAGGGAAGCGTCACCGTTCTCAGACTAGGGTGAACAAGCCTTGCTCTCCAGGCCGACGCCTTTCGAGGCAATACCTGTTCTTGCTCAGATCGCGCTGACAGTCAAGGCTGCCGCCAGGAAGCTGTCTAGCAGTTCACTTTGCTTTACGCCTAGCGCAAACGAACGTTCTTCGACTTCCGCGACGCTCCTGCGCTCCCCAATGAGCTCCGCGCGGCGATGGTAACGTGGCTGCCGGAAATGTCTGCTGGCGTCGCTGTCGATGTCTTCTGACCAGTATCTCGTCGTTCTGGCACTCGGAGAGTTGTGCGGTTGCTGTTCGGGAACTTCGCCGGTAATCGTATGGCCCGCTGTCTCTCTCCACTCTGGGTCCAAAGTACGTGCCTCCTGGTTGACCCACTTGTCCTTCACGTACCGCTTCCAATCGATGCTCCGCCCACTGCTGCAGTACCGCTGATTCCCGTGATGCTAGTGGCACGCCTGTGTGCCGCTCCACTGCCGAGATGTGGCACTTCCTCTCCCGGTCCAAAGTGGAGTTCCGTTATCCGCGTTTGCACTCGGCACTCTTGCCTTGCCCGCGAAGTCTCCATTCCCTCTCGATCTCCATCCTTGGTCTCCAAACTCTCTCGCTCTCCATCCGCTCTCGATCTCCATCCTTGGTCTCCAAACTCTCCTCGCCGTGCCGTTACTACGCGAATTCGCCGCGTATCTGGTAAGCGGACGGCCATCTGCTGCTGCTTCTATTTGTGGGGAGTTATTCAACTCCTTCAACTCCCTTACTTCGGGAAACATTTTAAACTCGTTCCTACTCTCCGGCGTTTCCTTGCATATCCTAGCCTTCGAGTCCTTGTGATTCCCGCGGCGCTCCCTCGTTGCTCCCTCGATGCTCCCTCGACGCTCTTAACTCTACTGAGTTCCTTCAGCGCTGGTCATCCTCCTCGTAGCAACTTTAAATCTCCCGCGCCGATATTTCCCGTGTTTCCACTGGGACATCGATACTTATGGGCTATCGAACCTTTCCATGGTTCCTCCGCCTGGTCACACCATCCCTGCGTGATGTTTCTCCGAATATCGATACCGACGGTGCGGCGTTGCCACCTGCTCGTTGCGACATTTCAACCTTGGCCGATTTTTTCCATTTTCGTGTGCCCATCAATCGCACTATCGTCCAGTGCCAATCGATCGCCTATCGAGGCGTCCCCTTCCCTGGCTCGTGGTGATTTTGCAACGTTCCTATGTAAGTTTTTTTTGCATTTCTTTCACTCCTTTTAAACTCATCCTTTCTCTCTTCTCGTCCTCTCTCGCCCTTCACTTGTCCTCTGTTGGCTGCATCTGACTCCATATTGGCAGCTTTCGAGACCGGGTGCGGAGAGGACTTCGCATTCACTTTGCAACCGGGACAGCAGGTAAGTATTATGATGTCCGTTTCTGCTTCCTGCATTAAGCCGCCTTTGAATTTCAGGTTGCTGGTGCGGCCCATGCATGCCCCGTTCCTTTTTTTTTTTAGTAAACTGTTTGTGTGGTGCGTGTTTCTGTCTTTTGTGACCAGCTGGCTACGGTGTAGATCTGATTCTGAACCGTCCTCCCCTTTTCCTGGGGTAACATCCAGACGAGCTCGTCCGGCGCATTCCGTATAGAATCTCCGGATGCTGCGCTGTATGTCTGGCCTGCGCGGTAGACGTGGATTCCGATGTGCTCGTGCTCACTGCTAGCATAATCTCCGGCCACTTTTCTTCCCAGTTTCTCTGGTCCTGCCCTGCGAGTTGCGCAATCATGGTCATGACAGTTCTGTTTGCTCGTTCGGTTGGATTCTCTTGTGGTGTGTATGGTGCGGTGAATTTTTGCCTGATACCCATCTCAGCCAGGAAACCTTTAAAGATGCGGCTTGCAAACTGCACTCCGTTGTCCGTTATGACCACCTTCCGGACCTCGTACCTTGCGATTATGCGCTCCCTAAACGCCTTCTTGAGCGACTCTGCTGTCGCACTGCGCATGGGCACCAGTTCCCTCCATTTCGAAAATCTGTCTATCATGACCAGCAGCATTTGGTTCCCGTGCTTAGATCTTGGTAGGGGACCAACGAAGTCTGCACATACCGTGGCCCATGGTTCCTCCGGCACTTGGGTTAACATCTTCCCAGCCGCCTGCCTCTGATTGGGCTTAAACGTCATGCAAATCTCGCATTTTCTTACGTGGGCTCGGGCGTCTCTACGCATGCCTGGCCAGTAGTATCGGGCTGCCAACCGTGCAATTGTCCTCCGGCTTCCTACGTGTCCCGCAGACGGTGCGTCGTGGTTTTCCCTCAACACTGTTTCTCGTAGCGACTTTGGGACGCACATCTTCCATGACGCGACGTCTTCATTGCCTGCTCGGTGAGGTATGTTTCTGTACAGTGTCTCACCATCCATAACATAGTCCGGGTACTTCTGCGGTTGGGTCCTTATCTTTTATTGTTGCCGATGCCTTTTTTTTTTTTTTTTTTTGATTGATGAACAGCGTGCAAAAACAGTGGTTTTTTTTAACATTTTGTCAAGTTGTACGACGCGGAGACTTAATGGCTACATGATTACGAGTCTATATGATGTGGTTAAATGCACACGATTAGTGCACTGCCTTCAGCTCCACGTCGAAGACGAGTGTCGAGTTGGGGCCGATCTTAGGCGGAGCTCCTCGCGATCCGTATCCCACGTGCGGGGGGCAAGTGATTCGGCGCTTTCCGCCCACCTTCATGCCGGCGACACCCACGTCCCAGCCCTTGATGACTTCGCCGCCGCCCAGGGAGAACTTGAAGGGCTTGCCCTTCAGCAGGCTGTCGAAGGTCTTGTTGTTCGACTGCAGGCGACCGGTGTAGTAGACAGAGACGCGTTTGCCCGGCTTGGCCTCCTCGCCCTTGCCGGGTAGCACATCCACCACCTTTACACCGCCGGAGAGGGAGCGTTCTCCTCCAGCATCTGGCTGCTGCTTGGCCTGCTCTTTGGGCTTGGGCTGCTCCTTCTCCTTCTTGGCCTCGGGCTTCTCGTTCTTCTTTTGCTGCTGCTTGGTCTCCTCCTTCTTGGCCACGCCGTTCTGCTCCTTGCCGGCTTTCTTGGCGTTGGCACCGGGCGAAAGCTTGGCAACCTTGGCCTTAGGCTGTTCCTCCTCAGCCTCGGACTCGTCGCTGTCCTCCTCCTCTTCCTCTCCGCTCTCATCATCCTCCTCATCATCGTCATCGTCATCATCATCACCTCCGTTCTCAAGGAAAGACTCGTACTCCCCAATCAGCTGACTGTCCTCCTCGGAATCTTCCTCTTCCTCCTCTCCACTCTCGTCCTCCTCATCATCCTCGGACTTCTTGCTCTTTTTGCCCTCCTTGCCCTTCAGCAATTTCTCGAGGCTGAAATCCTCGTCCTCATCGTCGGAATCAATGTCGTGCAAGTAGCCCAGCAGGGAAACGCTGGCGTCGCCTGCAGTTTAGAACATGATGCGATTGCCCTTGCTGAAGTTAAGATCCAGGGCCACCTGAGGAATGGCCTTGGTTACAGTGGCCACGATGTACTCCTGCTTCTCGGCGGCAAGGTACAACTTTGCCTCTTGGCCCTTGTCGAGGGCCACGCCGTAAATGTGGAACGACTTGATGATCGTCTGCGAGTACTTGCGCTCAGGCTTCATGTTCAGACCCCAAAACATCGACATCTTGCAGGAGTATAGTCTACTCGCAACGGAAAATTAAATTAAAAAAACGCGGAAATTCTTAAGACGCCGGATTGTGAGTGTGACCGCGAAGTAGAGGTGTCATTTAATCCTCGTAGTGTTTCTGGTAGTGGTTGTCTTGATAATGCGTCGGCCACCACGTTTAGCTTACCGTTTCCGTACACTCCCTCAAAGTCGTACTGTTGTAGCTCCAGGGCCCATCTGGCGATGTGGTCGGTTACTACCTTAAAATAGTAACCTTCCAGATATGGCCTGAGCTTCCGGATCGCCCAGACGATCGCCAAGCACTCCTTCTCCGTTGTTGAGTAGTTCTTTTCCGCGCCGTTCAGTGTTCGGCTCGAATAGGAGATTACTCTTTCGCCCTTTTCGGTGACCTGGGTCAGTATTGCTCCGATGCCGTAGTCGCTGGCGTCTGTTTGCAGGATGAAATTTCTACTGAAGTCTGGGCATCCTAGCACCGGATCTTCCACGAGTCTTGCCTTTACTTCCTCAAACGCCATCTGGTGTTCCGGTGTCCACTCCCACTTACTGCCTTTGCGCAGCAAGTCATTTAGGGGTTTGACGATTCTGGAAAAATCTGGTACAAATCGGCGGTACCACGACGCTAAGTATTGCCGGAGCTCTTTGACGGTTGATGGCGGTTCCAGTTCAGCGATGGCGGCTACTCACTCGATGTCCCAGGTACAGCAGTTCCTTCTTAAAGAATTGGCATTTTTCTGGATTCAGCCTCTGGTTTGCCTCCTTTAGACGCCGGAACACTTCTCTAAGGTTTCGTTTGTGTTCTTTCAGCGTGCTGGTCATCCTGGCCATCCTGGTAAGCGAATGCGCGAGGTGACATCTCGGGGCCAATTACTTGGTCCAAAACTCGCTGAAACGTTGCCGACGCCGAGTGAAGTCCGAACGGCATTACCCTCCACTGAAACAGACCGTTGTCTGGTAACGTGAACGCCGTATATTGCCTGCTACTCTCTTCCAGTGGGATCTGCCAGTATCCATCCTTCAGGTCCAAGCTGCTGATGTACCGCGCTTCCCTTAGTTGATCTAGGATGTAATTTATGCGGGGCATTGGGTAGGCATCCTTCACTGACTTCGAGTTGACTTGCCTGAAGTCGACACACAGTCTCCACTTGCCTGTCTTCTTTTTCACCATCACGATGGGGGAGCTGTATGGGCTCTTTGAATGCTCTATGAACCCCATTTGGAGAAGATCGTCCACCTTTGCGTTGATTTCCCCTTGGATTATTGGGTTCTTGGGATAGTATCTCTGCTTGACTGGCTTGTCATCCTTCATCTTGATCTGGTGTTCTGCCATATTCGATGTTCCCGTCATTGTGCTGAAGTCTGCCAGCTCTGCTCCAAGGAACGCTGTAGTATCGTCCAACTCGTTTACTTGTTGAACGACTGCTACTGATAGCTTCTCCTCGAGCCATCCATTGTGTCGGTTCCTGGCTGGTATTAATATCTCGTGTCCAGCACACCTTATCTCGGATCCGACTTGAATCAGGAAGTTCCATCCCAACACTAATGGATCCACTACTCCGGGTTAAATAAACAGGCTCATGGTCACTTGTTTGTTGTCAAATTTGACCTCCACCTCGAGCTGCGCATCAATTCCGCCGCACCTTCCATCTGCCGACCTAACTTGCCGTCTCGTCTTTGTAATCCTTCCTAGAGCAGCAATATTGTGCGCCAATTCTTCGCTAACGAAGCTTGCCGTTGCTTCGGTGTCGATTGTGGCTTTGTAGCTGTTCCCACCAATCATCACAACTGCGGACTACTGCTGCTCCGTCAGCCTGGTGAAGAAATCTCTTGGCAGAAAATATGTGTGGAAGCTTTCAATGAACTCTGCCCAAGTTCTCCATTGCTTGTTGTTGGCGATGAACCATTTCAAAGCCCTTCCTTTTAGCAACTCCGGCATCGCTCGAGGGATCATATCAAGATCCAAACCGTACGTGATGGCGGACCATTCTACCTGCTCCAGGAACTCGAATGGTTTTTCCGCCATGTCGAACCTGAACGACCATTCCCGGACCTGTTTAGCGACCTTTGCATAGTCCGCCTGGCTTGGTCTCGGGGTCAGCGCTTCTGTTTTCTTATCTTGGCTTGATTCTCTCCTGTGGGCCTCTTTTTGCATGTTGTCAATGCTCAGGCTTGCCACCAGGTTGTCCCCTTCAGCCTTCGTTAACGTAATGCTCGGCTTCCACTGGCTCCCGGGTTTCGGGACGCTCGTAGTGGCCGCTTCTGCCTGCTTGCCGACGAGCTGCCTCGAGGTCGCTTGTTGCGCCTTAAACTCGCAGAGAGTTCGGTCATGTGGGCTTAGGGAAGCGTCACCGTTCTCAGACTAGGGTGAACAAGCTTTGCTCTCCAGGCCGACACCTTTCGAGGCAATACCTGTCCCTTGCTCTGTTCCGGACGGTCCCGCTAGGTTCTTGCTCAGATCGCGCTGACAGTCAGACAAGGAAGCTGTCTAGCAGTTCACTTTGCTTTACGCCTAGCGCAGACGAACGTTCCACCCGGCTTCACCCTAATGCGTGACGTCCGCGACGCTCCTGTGCTTCCCAATGAGCTCCGCGCGGCGATGGTAACGTGGCTCCCGGAAATGTCGGCTGGCGTCGCTGTCGATGTCCTCTGCGCTGTCTTCTGACCAGTATCTCGTCGTTCTGGCACTCGGGGAGTTGGGCGGTTGCTGTTCGGGAACTTCGCCGGTAATCGCAGGACTCTCCAGGCGGCCGCCTCTTGAAACCGCAACTCGATCTACCGCTCGTCCGTCACGCCAGGTCCTGCTTGGTCGGGCAAGGTACGCTGGGTCGCAGACAACTTTCCTCCCCAAGCTGACGGTTCTTCGTCGTAGGACTCTTTTGCTTGTCTCTAACACGGCGACTAGCCAGGGTGTGGTCGTGAAAAAGTTGGAAAACAAACGCCTTGACTTAGCCTCGTGATGCCTTCCAGACCTCAGCCACTTGTGTCTCAATCCTGATGTCCCAATCCCGAACGTCTCGACGTGGCAATCTTGCTCCTTGTGTGGTCTCCACGGCGCTGCTTCCGACGACTCACTTGGTTGTGGCTCCCTCGGAGATTACTTGCTTGACTGACTGTTCACTTGGTACTTTCACTGATCTTGAAGGTTTGACTCCTCGTGATCGACTGATGCAGCTGCCAGGGCTCTGCGGCCTTATATAGGGCCTCCGGGGTCCGTTATTTCCCTTTTGCGTATGGCCCACTCTCTCGCTCTCCATCCTTGGTCTCCAAACTCTCTCGATCTCCATCCTTGGTCTCCAAACTCTCCTCGCCGCGCCGTTACTACGCGAATTCGCCGCGTATCTGGTAAGCAGCCGGCCATCTGCTGCTCCTTCTATTTGTGGGGAGTTATTCAACTCCTCACAAGAGAGTATGGCGCGAACCTCACCGATCGTGAACACGGCGAGCATGAAGCTCACAACTGCCGAAGAAGTCCTGCGAGTGTTGAAGACAATACTGGACGACAAAGCACCGGGACCAGATGGAATCCCGAATAAAGTTCTTAAAATTGCCATAAAAGCAAATACAAAAGAGTATGTTGTCAAATATAATGCATGCCTAACAGAAGGTGTGTTCCCTAGTCACTGGAAAACACAGCGGCTGGTATTCATACCAAAGGGGGAAAAACCCGCGGAGGAACCTTCTTCGTATAGGCCACTCTCCATGCTGGATACGGTGGGTAAAATTCTCGAAAAAATAATCCACTCCCGGCTAAAAGGTGCCCTTGTCGAAACCAACAGCCTCTCAGAGATGCAGTATGGTTTTCGGAAGTGGCTATCTACCGACGATACCGTCGGTGAACTGTGCGAAATCGCAGACAAAGCCATTGAGGGGAAAAAGCTGTTGCATAGCGGCAACGTTGGATGTTAAAAACGCATTCAACTCCGCTAGCTGGTACCACACACTAAATGCACCGAGCAACCTAAATGTCCCAGTGTATGTACAGAGAGTAATAGCGAGCTACTTCGAAAGCCACCTGCTCCTGTACGAAACTAATTCCGGGCAATCGACCCCCAAGGATCAGTCCTAGGCCCTATGTTGTGGAATGTCATGTACGATGGGATCCTTAGGATCACGATGCCCGAAGGGGCACGAATCATTGGTTTCGCGGATGACGTGGACATAGTAGTTACGGCAAAGAAACTCCGTGATGCGGAAAGAATCTGCAACGAAGCGGGAAACGAGCAAGCGCATGTCTCGACGCCAAGGGACTCGCCTTGGCAGCGCACAAGACTGAAGCAGTCCTGATAAATAGACGTTCGGGACATCAGGAAAGAAGTGGATTTACCGGCGGATTTAAGAAGGACACAGGAGAGAGTCAAGCCAAGATAGATAAACAGCAACGCTGACCTCGAGACCCAGCCAGTCAGACTATGCAAAGGTCATAAAACAGGACCGCCAATGGTCGTTCAGGTTCGACAGGCAAGCTTCGTTAGTAAAGAAATGGCGGACAATATTGCTTCTCTTGGAAGGATTACAAGGACGAGACGGCAAGTAAGGTTGGCAGACGGAACTTGTGGCGGAATTGATGCGCAACTCGAGGTGTAGGTCTAATTCGGCAACAAAGTGATTTTTTACCAGGAGTAGTGGATCCGTTGGTGTTGGGATGGAACTTCCTGAAACAAGAAAGAACGCTATAGTCGAGTACCTCGACTATCAGATACCCGTTACTCAGCTATAGGGACAAAAGGGAAATGGAGATATGCAAGCAGCAAATCGAGATTAAAATGCGCCACCTACTCGCGATCTCAATATATGGTTAGGCGTTAGAGTGGGCGTGGCAAATTTTTTTATGAAATCCCAATTCTCTATCTTTGATAGTTTTCGAGATATCCGCGTTCATAATTACGATTTTTTTAAGTTTCTGGGCGTTAAAATGGATAAGAAAAATTCATTGCAGTTAAAATTTTTATTCTAGCATCAAAACTGTAAGAGCCATAGATTTGGGCGGTTTGTGGGCGTGGCACGCTGCTGACAACCTTGCGCTGCGTAAAAAGCACAGGAATCTGCATGCCAAATCTCAATAGCCTAGCTCGTATAGTTTCCATGATCTTAGCGTTCATTCGGACGGACAGACGGACATGGCTTGATCGACTCAACTAGTGATCCTGATCAAGAATATATATACTTTATATATCGGAAACGCTTCCATCTGCCTGTTACATACTCTCCGACGAATCTAGTATACCCTTTTACACCACGAGTAACGGGTATAAATACCAGCCAGGAACCGACACAATGGATGGCTCAAGGAGAAGCTATCGGTAGCAGTCGTTCAACAGGTAAACGAGTTAAACGATACTATAGAGTTCCTGGAAACAGAGCTGGATGACTTCAGCACAATGACGGAAACATCGAATATGCCAGAGATCCAGATTAAATTGAAGAAAGACAGACAATCAAGTAGATATACTACCCTAAGAATCCAAAAATCCAAGGGGAAATCTACATTCATAGATCATTCAAAGAGCCTATACAGCTCCCCCATTGTGATTTTGAAAAAGAGGAAAGGCAAGTGGAGACTGTGTGTCGACTTCAGAGAGATCAACGCGAAGTCAGTGAAGGACACCTTCCCAATGCCCCGCATAAACTACATCATAGACCAACTAAGGGAAGCGCGGTACATCAGCAGTCTGGACCTGAAGGATGGATATTGGCAGATCCCACTGGAAGAAAATAGCAGGCAATACACGGCGTTCACGGTACCAGGCAAAGGTCTATTCCAGTGGGACGTAATGCCGTTCGGACTCCACTCGGCGTCTGCAACGTTTCAGCAGGATGTCAACTCACGCATTCGCTTACCAGGATGACATAATAGTGATCGGTCGCACGCTAGAAGAACGCAAGAGAAATTTAAGAGAAGTGTTCCGGCGTCTAAAGGTAGCAAACCTAAAGCTGAATCCAGAAGAATGCCAATTCTGTGAGAAGGAACTGCTGTACCTGGGACATCGAGTGACTAGGGAGGGAATAGGAACAGATCCGGAAAAAGTAGCCGCCATCGCTGAACTGGAACCGCCATCGACCGTCAAAGAACTCCGGTACCGCCGATTTCTACCAGATTTTTCCGGAATTGTCAAACCCCTGTATGACCTGCTACGCAAAGGCAGCAAGTGGAAGTGGACACCACAGCACCAGATGAAGTAAAGGCAAGACCCGTGGCAGACCCGGTGCTAGCATGTAGAGCTCGAAAATAATCGATGCTTACCTACATCGATGTTTCGATGTTTTTCAGAAAAAAAACATCGATGTATCGATACATCGAACTTTTTTTTGGATGTAATTTTGAAAAATGTTTTTACTCCATTTAATATATAAACGAATACCACAAATAAATCCAATGTGTAAGTTCATTATAAAAAATTATGCTTTACTTGAGATCCATTGTTTTCAATTTTTGTTTCCTGCAAATTCAAAGTGAAACTTAAACTACTCGTTCAACACAAAAATTAAAATTATATCACAATTCAATTAAAAATAAAATAAATAACAGTATAAAGTTCTTCTCAAAAAAATAAGGAAAAAGTAACATAACTAAAACTGAATTATCCAATCATTTTTGTTTAGAAATAAAATCATATTGACATTCATTGGTTTTAGAGAGCTTCCCTTCTCGCTAACGACTAGTCCAGCTTTACTGAACATCCTCTCACTTTCATGTTTTGAATCCGGCGTCATTTGATATCTATTGAAATAAGAAATTGGATTTTTAAGTTGGTTACCAATTAAATTGTTATTTTTTGTACCTTCCAATAATCCAAAGGGTTTTGGGCAGGGTCCAAATTACTCGCATTCAAGTATTGTCGCAAAGCCAATATATAATCCACGCGACCGCTTTGAATTTTTTGAGTTTGATTAGTTTGTAAAAAACTGAATAATAGGTTGGACTCTGCTGTGGATTCTGGTGTTGGCGGGCTTGAAAATGCAGAAGATTTTGTTGGAGCATTGATGAGCGACGGTTCATCACCCAACGATTTAACCCCTTGGGAGGAATTATTATCTTTTATTGACCCCTTGAAGTATGTCATCACA
This sequence comes from Drosophila suzukii, assembly GCF_043229965.1. Lineage (NCBI taxonomy): Eukaryota > Metazoa > Arthropoda > Insecta > Diptera > Drosophilidae > Drosophila > Drosophila suzukii. The sequence continues at coordinate 2,258,890 of NW_027255896.1, read as the reverse complement.
GACATCTTGGCCCACCTTAGTCTGGAGTTTAGTTTTCATGCCTGTCAGATTGTGTAAAATACCACAAACAACCGGAATCACTGAAGACACTGTCACAGAAGTACTCGAAGATGTGTGTACCGTTGCATGCTGAAAAGGTGAAAGTATTGCCTTTAAATCCTCCAGAATGGATATTTCTTCAGATGTTGGCGGCATTAGCCCTTTGGGCGTGTTTAGTAGCACACTTGCGATGGCAATCTTTGTGATCAAAATTCTGTCCAACATATGATAGCCGGTGTTCCATCTTGTAGGACATTCTTGCTTTAAACTATAAGGACGTTCGCATTCCTGAGCCTCTTTAAACGTGGCACATGCAATTGTGCTACTTTTAAAAAGCGAAACAATGTAGCCAAACAGTCCTGGACAGTCAAATTGATTGAATGCGCACAGCATGGAATATGTCTTATTTGCAGTATTTCACATGCTTTTATCATATTTTTGGCGTTATCTGTGAACATTGCAGTGACCTTTCCTAAAACTCTCCATTCCTCGAGTACTGTGTAGAGTAAAGAGTTTGCAATATTTTCAGAAGAATGGCTCGTTTCGTCGAGGACCTTTTCAGTGGACAAAACAGCGTTGCGCAATTCGAGTCACGTCACAGTAACGTAGACCTCGTTTAAGTGGCAAGACAAGTTTGTCGTATTGCCACTTGTTTGGTAGGTTTTACCACATATTATGCACTTGGTAGTCAAAATAGTTCCATAGAGAAGAAAGCCCATATTTCTTGCGCTTTTTTGGGAACGTTCCTTCTTCCTCTTGACAGGCAACTATATTGGACAAAAAAAGATTACAAATCATATACATTCATATTCTAATTACTCTAATTACCATTGCTGTTCTGCTTTTTCAAAGTCTTCTCCATATCGATGCGCCGCCAACACCAATATTTGTCGAAATCTATACCAATTTGAACGTATATTTTAGTTTTTTTATATATTAAGTTACTTCCGTGAAGAGGGAAGAATTATTTGGCCGCCCCGTTGGAACGGGTTAACGCCACCGCCAATGTATGAAACTAAATTTCAAGAAAAACAAAATTAAATGGACAGCTATGTAAATAGCGTGCAGTAGTTTCTGGTGATGTTATGATGACGATGAACGATAAGCGATGACGATGAACGATAAGCGATGAAAATGTTATCAATGTGTGTGATAAATTTTAATTTTAAATTTTGTGAGTTGGTATAAGCGTGAATGGTGTTATAGTGTATTAAATGAGCAGTGTGGAGTGTGTTATATTAGATATTAATATTAGCAGCTCGAATGAAACCGGTATCCGATGTCCAATTTTCAATTGGTTCATTTCCAAGTAAACAATAAATATCGTTATATTTAAGTAGTGTTGGATAATTCTGTCTTGTTGGTGTATATTTTGAGTGTTCATACCCAAAGGTACTCAACATGACCACACCAAACAAATCAAGCAGTAGCCGAGTTGGGAACAGTACCAGGCGCTCAGTAGCACTCACTGTAGACTAACTAACCGTCTCACCGACTTAACGGCTCACTGACCCGCCAATGCAGTCAGCACATGTTGCAGTGTCAGTACCAGGCGTTCAGTAGCACCCACTGCATATGAGAATTGCTGATCAGCATATTATATGTCTCACTAACTCACCGTCTCACCGACTCACCGTCTCTCAGACTCAACGGCACACCGACGCACCAATGCAGTCAGCACATGTTGCAGTTTAGCTGAGCCAACTGCACCATAATCATAATTCCCTGACCTACTTTAGAATATAGCTTATTTCACTAATCATTACACTAAGCTTCCGTGTTCCAAGTAGTATATAAACAGGTATCAAATGAAGAATAAATCAGTTATCAACACACCTCTTAGCTCCGCGGTTCTACTTCCTACAACTGGGAATAGGGCTCGTAATACACTATCTCAACTAGCAGCTAACCACGTTAGCTCACCCTCAGCGCAAATCCAGCATCGCCTGTGGTCCGGCATCGCAGTAACCATCGTTACCATTGCCGCGACGCGATCGTCCTGCCATCAAAGCGTCCCCGTGCCAGCGACAAGTGCTCATTTCCCCCTTGTTCCGCGGTGTGACCCGGAAGTGTCTACTTCGGTTAGGCACATACATTGGTATTCAACAAAGGATCACACTCAAGCAACCCCCTTCCCACTAAGGGACTCACAGCTTTATCCAGCTTCACAGGATACGCTTCTTCTTCCAGCGTCACAGGAACTTCAGCTTAATCCAGCTTCACAGGATACGCTTCTTCTTTCAGCGTCTCAGGAACTTCAGCTTAATCCAGCTTCACAGGATACGCTTCTTCTTCCAGCGTCACAGGAACTTCAGCTTAATCCAGCTTCACAGGATACGCTTCGTCTTCCAGCGTCACAGGAAATTCAGCTTAATCCAGCTTCACAGGATACGCTTCTTCTTCCAGCGTCACAGGAACTTCAGCTTAATCCAGCTTCACAGGATACGCTTCTTCTTCCAGCGTCACAGGAACTTTAGATTAATCCAGCTTCACAGGATTCGCTTCTTCTTCCAGCGTCACAGGAACTTCAGCTTAATCCAGCTTCACAGGATACGCTTCTTCTTCCAGCGTCACAGGAACTTCAGCTTAATCCAGCTTCACATGATACGCTTCTTCTTCCAGCGTCACAGGAACTTTAGATTAATCCAGCTTCACAGGTTTCGCTTCTTCTTCCAGCGTCACAGGAACTTCAGCTTAATCCAGCTTCACAGGATACGCTTCTTCTTCCAGCGTCACAGGAACTTCAGCTTAATCCAGCTTCACAGGATACGCTTCGTCTTCCAGCGTCACAGGAACGTCAGCTTCATCCAGCTTCACAGGATACGCTTCTTCTTCCAGCTTCGCAGGATACTCAGCTTCATCCAGCTTCACAAGATTCTTTGTATCCAAGACACACAATATGTCTACTTCATTCATTGAGGAAACAAGTCACCCAAGAAGCAGAGCTAGCCCAATTCCACACATTATACAAGGAATACGAAATGAACATGCTACGAGAAAACGACGCGCCATTGAGCCTAAACTTGGCACTTCCGCCAATTAGCATTCCGGAGTTCAACGGCGAGTATCTAGACTGGCCACGGTTCCATGATCTCTTTGTGGAATTGGTACATAACAAACCATATTCGGCCAGTCAAAAACTACATATTCTACACAGTTCGCTTCGTGGTGAAGAGAGAAACGTCTTGACAGACACAGCCATCTCACAGGGTGGCTATGACGATACCTGTTTGCGTTTAAAGGCCAGATACCAGAACGGAAAAATACTAGTATTCGCCGCCATAGCAAAAATTATTGACCATAAGCCTATAGACGGCTCCTCGCGCCAACTAAGGGCCTTACATGACACTATAAAAAATTCAATGAGTACTCTTAAAAACCTTGATATCAGCACAAAATCCTGGGATCCAATCCTGTGTTTTCTTATCAGAAGAAAACTAGACCAGCAGTCTCTAGCTGCTCTCGAAAATTCAGCGGATGCACCAACGGAAATTCCAACGTTATGGAGTGTACTGACGTTTATTGAGCGGCGCGCTTGCATGCTGGAGACGATAAGCGCTCAACCTACAGCAACACTCCGCCATCAGTCAGTTCACAACGAAGAGAGCTGTAACATTTGTCACATAGGACAACATAATCTTAGAGCATGTAGCCGTATCCAGCAAATGGACCCCAAAGCACGGCGCCAAGCCATTATTCAAGTAGGAGCATGCACAAATTGTTTGTCTACAGCTCATAAGGTTGAAAACTGTGGATCACCGGCCACTTGTCGAGTCTGCCAGCAACGGCATCATTCACTGTTACACCAAGGACCGACTAGCAATCCAGTGGCCGGAAACAAACATGTCGCGCTGTAATAGATGGTGGATCACAGGTGAATCTTATCTCAAGGAGAATGGCAGATTTGCTATCTCTAAAAGAAAGGTCACCGATTGAAATATCTGGAATCGGAGGAAAGATATCAACAGCAATTAGATCAACACTAAAGCTCTCATCATGTACATCAGGGTTTGAAAAACTATTAGAGGTATTTATTATGCCCACAGTCATTACAGACCAATCGTCAGTACCGATTACAACCGATCTTAATATTCCCGAGGGACTGCCATTAGCAGATCCTGACTTTCGGCAACCAGGACCCATTGACCTAACGTTAGGGGTTGAAGTATTTTCTCGTGTAATTACCGGTGAACGTCTTGAACTAGGACCCAATAAACCTTTGGCACAAGGCACAAGGCTTGGTTATGTAATCACAGGTTATCTCAATAAAGAAACCTCATCTGATATGGAAATCAACCCTAATCTAATAGAAAACAGAGATGATCTTGCAGGACCGAATGCTGCTTATGCGCCAAGAAAAGGATTCATTTAACGAACTTAGCATTGATGGATCATAAAATAAGAGAACCTGAAGTTAGATGTAGCCAATCAAGAACCAGCGACACTGACTCGTTCGATCGAGGATCAACCGCTATACATAATAGTTAATTGCAGCACTTTATACTACAAAAGAAAAACCAATAAGAAGCCTGACTTTTGTTCAACATTTCTAAATTTAACCAAGAAATACCTAAGTGTTGTTGCAGAAAGGCCACATACCACAGACGTGCCAAATAATCAAGTGCTACGAGGGCACAATTTCAGACCCCACGGTAATGTAAATTTTGTCGCAACGGGGAGTGTTAAGCAGCATCAAGAAGATATGAGGGACCTGAATCACAAACATGAACCGCAGTCAAAGGATTTGGTCAATGATTTGTTAGGTGCTTCCTATACAATTCGGTCAAGGGCTGACCGCCATCACGACTTAATTGAGGGTATCCCTCAATGGGGGGGAGAATGTTCATACCCAAAGGTACTCAACATGACCACACCCAACAAATCAAGCAGTATCCTAGTTGGGAACAGTACCAGGCGCTCAGTAGCACTCACTGTAGACTAACTCGCCGTCTCACCGACTCAACGGCTCACTGACCCGCCAATGCAGTCAGCACATGTTGCAGTGTCAGTACCAGGCGTTCAGTAGCACCCACTGCATATGAGAATTGCTGATCAGCATATTATATGTCTCACTAACTCACCGTCTCACCGACTCACCGTCTCTCAGACTCAACGGCACACCGACGCACCAATGCAGTCAGCACATGTTGCAGTTTAGCTGATTAGCTGCACCATAATCATAATTCCCTGACCTACTTTAGAATATAGCTTATTTCACTAATCATTACACTAAGCTTCCGTGTTCCAAGTAGTATATAAGCAGGTATCAAATGAAGAATAAATCAGTTATCAACACACCTCTTAACTCCGCGGCTCTACTTCCTACAACTGGGAATAGGGCTCGTAAAAAACTATCTCAACTAGCAGCTAACCACGTTAGCTCACCCTCAGCGCAGCTCCAGCATCGCCTGTGGTCCGGCATCGCAGTAACCATCGTTACCATTGCCGCGACGCGATCGTCCTGCCATCAAAGCGTCCCCGTGCCAGCGACAAGTGCTCATTACCCCCTTGTCCCGCGGTGTGACCCGGAAGTGACTACTTCGGTTAGGCACAAACAATTTAACAAAATATGCGAAATGTCTTCATTAACGTTGCCCGAAAAAAAGTGTTTATTTATCAAAAGCTTAAGATTCTGTTCAGAGTCTTCGTTTCTATACGGTTGAATAGGTCTTCTTTGTTTTTAAACCAAGGCTTGGAAGTTGTATTTGGTGAGAGGAGAGCGTAACCCTTGTTACGCTCTAATGAAAACAGACTGTATTCACGCTCCCAGTCTTGTTTTATTTGCGCGAACATATGATTGATAGCGTCTTTGAAAGAAAGAGCCGTTAATCCTAGAATTTTTAGCCGCTGTATCTGCGAGATCGTTTTCCCAAATATTGGAATGGCTTGGAATGTGGTGAAACTCTATGGATAGCAGGGTTGGATTGTTTATGACTTTTTTCAGGATGCATTGAGAGATGCAGTTTTTGGAGTTCGCGTTCTTTATTGTCTGGATGGCACCAAGGCTGTCAGTTAAAATTGCTATTTTGGAGAACTTCTTTGAAATACTGAAGTCAATGGCTTTTTCTAGGGCTGTGAGTTCAGCAGTCAGCGACGAAAGTTTTTTGTCGGTGTAGAAACTTTTTATTGAATTGGAATTTAAGTGAACAAAAGCACTACCTGTAAAATTTTCCGACACAGAACCATCCGTGAAGATGATTTCCATATTTTTTGAGGTTAAACCTCTTATTTTTTCTTTAAATAAAGAGAGAATTATAGTCCCGTTTGCCATTTTTTATTCTTATAAGTACCTTTAAAGAAATTTGTGTCAACTGAAATCTTTCGTGTGGACAGAGAATAAGGACAAATAGGAGCAATACTATCCAGGATATTTTTAAATTCAGCATAAATTCTACTGTAACTACTATTTTTGGCTACAAAGGAGTTTGACAGAAGCGACGCAGATGGTAGTCCATGAGCGAACGTTTTGGCCAACTCCTTCGCTGTAGCGAATTTAACCCTATAAGCTGGAGGAAGTTCAGCTGCAAGATTATAAATAATATTAATTGGAGTCGATTTAATAAGTCCTAAGGCCTTTCTAAGGTGGAAATTAGCATGCTTATTTATGTTTATTTTATTTACATGCTGAACAGACGAGTTGTTTGAACTTATGACTCTACCTAAATAATTTTCGCTATTTACATTTTTTAAAATAATATTATTGCACAAGACACTTAAAGGTTTTTTCCTTAAATTAAAATGAATGGTGGCTGATTTGTCTGGATTACAAGTAAGATTATAAATATTGCAAAGTTCCATAAATCTATTTACTTTTGGTTCTAATTTCTCTTCAGGCATCGAAAAGACTTTGTCATAACAGACTAGAAAGAAGTCGTCAGCGTACTGGAACAGAATACTGTCATGGTCATTACTTAAGCTGTGAAGCTCAGCAGTATATAAATTAAAGAGGATTGGACTCAGACAACTACCTTGACTAACTCCTTTGTTTTGTGTAACCTCTGCAGTACCCATAGTGAGAACTCTTTTACTAAGGAAGTTTATAATGAAATAAATATGATTGTGGTCGAAACCCAAACTAACTAATTTACTACCCAGAATAAGGATATTTACGGCATCAAAGGCTTTACTTAAGTCTAAAACAGCTGCGGTAACGTGGAAACCACGAGCTTTTAGGTTGGCTATGTAATTTAGTATATCGTTGATACATTGGGCAGTAGAATGGTTTTTTCTGAACGCATAGGATCTTGGTGGCAGAATTTTATTTTTATTAATGTGCTCTTCCATACGCAATTTAATCAAACCTTCTAAGCACTTAAAAGTCACACGTAGAAGGCAGATAGGTCTGTTGTTGGTAATAATTGAAGAGTCAAGATTTTTTTTGGGAACAGGTATAACCCTTATTTTCCGCCACTGTTCTGGAATAACACCATTCTGCTGTGGATTCTGGTGTTGGCGGGCTTGAAAATGCAGAAGATTTTGTTGGAGCATTGATGAGCGACAGTTCATCCTCCAACGATTTAACTTCTTGGGAGGAATTAAATGGATTCCAAAATCCCTCCTATTTGAAGCGAGGGTCTAAAATTGTGGTCATTCGTGTTACCGTACGATTTTCATAGGGGACCAATCTTTTATTGACCCACCTTAGTCTGGAGTTTAGTTTTCATGCCTGTCAGATTGTGTAAAATACCACAAACAACCGGAATCACTGACGACACTGTCACAGAAGTACTCGAAGATGTGTGTACCGTTGCATGCTCAAAAGGTGAAAGTATTGCCTTTAAATCCTCCAGAATGGATATTTCATCAGATGCTAGCGGCATTAACCCTTTGGGCGTGTTTAGTAGCACACTTGCGATGGCAACCTTTGTGATCAAAATTCTGTCCAACATATTGTAACGAACTGATTTTTGTGTCTGCTCGCTACGAGATTCGTGCGGCTAGCTCAGAAGATTGTGTGTTCGTCCCACCAAATTTATATGACGTGATTTCCCGTAGATCAGTGAGAAAACAAAGATTTATTCTCGTTGTATTAGTACAACGGGTGTGTGGCTGGGCTGGCTTCGGTATTTCCGTGCTCTGTTTCCGCCGGCTACTGGCGCTCCTCGTTCTGGCCCCTCGACGCGTTGACTCGGCTTCCACTGAAGCCTGGGTTTCGGGACGCTCGTAGTGGCCGCCTCCGCTTGCTTGCCGACGCGCTGCCTCGGGGTCGCTTGTTGCGCCTTAGACCCGTAGAGAGTTCGGCCTTGTGGGCTTAGGGAAGCGTCACCGTTCTCAGACTAGGGTGAACAAGCCTTGCTCTCCAGGCCGACGCCTTTCGGGACAATACCTGTCCCTTGCTCTGTCCCGGACGGTCCCGCCAGGTTCTTTCTCAGTTCGCGCTGACAGTCAAGGCTGCCGCCAGGAAACTGTCTAGCAGTTCACTTTGCTTTATGCCTAGCGCAGACGGACGTTCCACCCGGCTTCACCCTAATGCGTGACGTCCGCGACGCTCCTGCGCTTCCCAATGAGCTCCGCGCGGCGATAGTAACGTGGCTGCCGGAAGTGTCTGCTGGCGTTGCTGTCGATGTCCTCTGCGCTGTCCTCTGACCAGTATCTCGTCGTTCTGGCACTCGGGGAGTTGGGCGGTTGCTGTTCGGGAACTTCGCCGGTAATCGCAGGACTCTCCAGGCGGCCGCCTCTTGAAACCGCAAATCGATCTACCGCTCGTTCGTCACGCCAGATCCTGCTTGGTCGGGCAAGGTACGCTGGGTCGCAGACAACTTTCCTCCCCAAGCTGACGGTTCTTCGTCGTAGGACTCTTTTGCTTGTCTCTAACAGACCCGCCGGGCGGCTAGCCAGGGTGTGGTCGTGAAAAAGTTGGAAAACAAACGCCTTGACTTAGCCTCGTGATGCCTTCCAGACCTCAGCCACTTGTGTCTCAATTCGGAGATTCCTGATTTCCCAATCCCAAACGACTCGACGTAGCGGTCTTGCTTCTTGTAGGCTCCCGCGGCGCTGATTTCCGACGACTCGACTTGTTGTGGCTCCCTTGTAGTTTACTTGGTTGACTGACTGTTCACTTTGGTATCTTGTCTGATCTTGATGGTTTGACTCCTGGTGATCGACTGATGATGCTGCCAACGCCCTGCGGCTTTATATAGGGCCTCCGGAAACCGTTATTTCCCTATTTCGCACGGCTTGCTGAATCTCTCCACTCCGGGTCCAAAGTCCGTGGTTCCTGTTTGACCCACTTGTCCTTTTCGCACCGCTTTCAACCCAACGCACCGCTTTCTGCCTAATGCTGCCGTCCTGCTGGTTCCCGTGATGTATGTGGCACGCATGTGTGCCGCTCCGATGCCGAGATGTGGCACTTCTTCTCCCGGTCCGAAGTTCCCGGCAGAGTCCAAACTCCGGTGGAGTTCCTTTATTCCCTTTTGCACACGGCACTCTCGCTCTGCCCGCCAAGTCTCCACTGTCTCATTCTCCGCACCTTCGTCTCCAAACTCTCTCATTCTCCATCCTCGGTCTCCAAACTCTCTCATTCTTCATCCTTGGTCTCCATACTCTCTTTCTCTCCAAACGCTCCTCGCCTGGCCGTTACTACGCGAATTCGCCGCGTAACTGGTAGGCGGATGGCCATCTGTTGTTGCTGGGCCAAGGAACATTACCTTTCCAAAGCGGCTGAAGGGTTCGCTGCGAAACTAGCCCCGAGGTACGATGGCCCTTACCAGGTTTTAGATTTTGTCTCTCCGGTGATCTGCAAAATACGCCACACACATTCAAAGAAAGAACGGACCGTTCACGTTGGCGAGCTTAAGCAAAATCCAAACGAGCAGACGGCAGACACATTAGATGACTAACAACAGGTACAGGAGGAAGCGAGAGTCACCCATGCGCAACGCAGGAAAGATATACACTAGGATTTCACATTGACCCACACTGCGAGGTAACAGGATTATGCGTCAGGCATCCATACGCCACGCGGAAAGGACAATCATATTGATAGGTCATCCATGAGTACGCCAGGCGGAAAGGACACTTACGAGGACTGCACAAGGATACGGGTACCGATAAGGGATCCAGACCGCGAGGCAAGAGGATTCAGCGCCGGGCATTTGCCATAGTCATCCGTGATTACGCGGCGGAAAGGACACTTACGGGGACGCACAAGGATTCGGGTAACGATAAGGGATCCAGACCGCAAGGCAACAGGATTCAACGTCAGGCATTTTCCAAAGTCATCCGTGATTACGCCAGGCGGAAGGACACTTACGTGTACGGTACAAGGATACGGGTGACGATTAGGGATCCAAGGCAACAGGAATCAGCGTCGGGCATTTGCCAGAGTCATTCGTGATTACGAAATGCGGGAAGGCATATCATTCAAACAGGAAGTGATACCCCAATGATACCCTAAGGATACCCCAATGATACCCCAAGGATACCCTAAGGATACAGTAAGGATACCCCAATGATACCCCAAGGATACCCGAAGGATACCCCAAGGATACCCTAAGGATACCCCAAGGATACCCTATTGATACCCTACGGATACCCCAAGGATACCCTAACAAAACCCCAAGGATACCCTAAGGATACCCCAAGGATACCCTAAGGATACCCCAATGATACCCGAAGGATATTCCAAGGATACCCCAAGGATACCCTAAGGATACCCCAATGATGCCCAAAGGATACCCCAAGTATACGCTAAGGACACCCCAATGATGCCCAAAGGATACCATTAAGGCTACCTCAAGGGTACCATGCAAGGACATCCAAGGATAACAGGCTAGGATACCTCCAAGGATACCGCCTAGGAACGGCTGAAGAATACCCTCCAAGGACAGTCTCCAGGGATACTCAGCAAGGTTGGTCAAAGTTAGGGTCTCAAAAACAAGTAAGTTAGGAAACTCAGAGGAGCATAGGAAACTATGAAGGAAGGCAAAAGACGGCACAGGAAAAAGAACTGTACCGTAAAAAAGCGAACTCCCCAGAAGGACATAACGGTGTCAAGCAAGGAGGAAGGAGTGACGGGGGAAGCGGAATCGCTGGAGAGGTGTCCCTGGGTGTGGCCCGAGCCAACGGTCACCCATAGACCCCCGCTGCAGCGGCAGTGTTCGACGCCCGGCATCGAACCTGGCCTCTGCACTTGTGTATGCGAATCGAACCTCGACTTACCGCCTTCCTTCAACTACCACCACACCTCTACATAATCACTTGCCTTACACGTACGAAGGTACCATGTCTGTGACTGGGGCTCCATCTACGAAGCGTCTGCGTAGCAACAACAACAACAATTGCAACGGGATCACCAACGAGCGTGTGTCCGATGAGCCGTCATCTCAGCTGCTAGAGATGCTCAACTTGCGTTTCCAAGAGCAAACTCTAAAACTAACTGGTCTGGTCCAAGACGCCGAGCAGCGTATTCTAGGTGGCCTTATGAGTAGTTTGATGGAATTGCAGCTGATCTAAAGCTGGTGGGGGAGCGGAGGCTAAGGTGGCCGTAATACGATCCGACATGGACAAAGTGAACGAGCGTGTCAACAATCTGGAGCATAAGGTCTGCGAACTGAACGCTTTGAAGGAGAGTATGGGCGAGTTAGAAGCCAAACTTTCATCTTAGCTAATGGCAACTGAGGCCTGCGAATTACGCATGCACGGAATCCCATTTTCAGAAGGTGAAAATTTGAAGACACTGTACCACAATCTCTGCTTTTCGCTGCAGCTACACCGCCGCCGAAATTTACCGAAATTTTCCCGCCAGAAAAACACAAAGTTCTTCAGTAGACCCCGTGGTCATTATAAAAATGGATAACTACCATGAAAAAATCACCCTTTTACGATGCATTGGAGCTTACAGCTGAAACGGTTCAACTCACAAGCCGCTCTCTATATTAATGAGCAGCTTTTAAGAGAGCACTATGTGATTTTTAAAGTGGCCATGGAGCTTAAATAACATTAAATTTTGTCAGCCGTCTTCACTCGCAGAGGCCTTTTGCATGTCCGCTGCGGTGACAATGTATTATACCGCATCGAGCGCCTGTATGATCTGGGCGTACAAACTCAAACCGCTCTTCCCCTCTCTTCATCATCTTCACCCTCCTCAACTTCTGCTGCTTCATCTGGACCGCATGAACGGGCTGGTGCTCTTAACAGTGAGAGCTTTGACCCCTAAAATGGTATATTTATATTTACCTGTATTGTTTATCTTTATCTTTATCTTTTTTTTTATACCCTTGCAGCGGGTATTATGATTTCAGTCGGAAGTTTGCAACGCAGTGAAGGAGACGTTTCCGACCCCATAAAGTATATATATTCTTGATCAGCATCACTAGACGAGTCGATATAGCCATGTCCTTCTGTTCGTAAGTCCGTTTTGTCCGTTCCTCTCTACGCAAACTAGTCTCTCAGTTCTAAAGCTATCGGGCTGAAACATTCCCAAAAGTCTTATTTCTTTTGCGAGTAGTATATAATTCGGAACCAGCCGGATCGGATAACTATATCTTATAGCTCCCATAAGAATAATCGAAAACAATTTTAGAAATTATTTATTTGGTGTTTTTTAACATATAAACTCCTATGCTTGGATAAAACATTTTTTAATTAGCTCCGAATTTTGAATTTAATTTGATCAAAATCAGACGACTATATAATATAGTTTCCATAGGAACGATCGGAAAATTGGTGGGAAAATAATATGAAACAAATTATAGCTTCGGTGTTTTTTGACATATTGTCATATACTATTAGGAATATCATTTTTTGTAGTTTTAAATTTAGTAATTATAACTGCAAGGGTATACAAAATTCCGCTTGCCGAAGCTAGTTTCCTTTCTTGTTAATGATGATATTGATAATATAAACAGAAACTAATTTAAATTTGTACTAAATAGAATAGAATAGAAGAATATTTATTCTTTATGGGGATGGAACCGCTTCCTTCTAGCTGTTACATACTTTCCGACGAATCTAGTATACACTCTTACTCCACGAGTAACGGCGACATATCCATGTCGGTGAGCAGTTCTAATTCTATCTCAGTTGGTTATAACATTGCTTCCCACGATAGAATAGGTGTTGTATAATATTGGCATGGATCTAAATTATACATTTTCTTACATACTTTTCTAAAAATCTCAAAAATATGTCTTTTAATATAAAAACAAATAACCTATTAAATTTGCACAATTAAAGTTTATGTTTTGTGAGTGCTTATTATTCTCTTGAGAACAGATCTCTTTAAGAAGTGGCAATGGTTTATCTTTCAATCGTTCAGTTAAATTTAAATAGCTAAAGGGAAATTTACCCTTAAGTTTTACCAATTCAAATTCCTAAGTTTTCTCAAAAAATGATTTTATAGTGCAAAAAAATGCACCTTTTTAAATAACTTGCTAAGCTATCTAAACTTGAGGGCATATATCCCATTGATTTTAAAAATCTCCGATTTGAAAAACTCTTGGTTCAATGGTATTATATAAATATCACCAGGAATTTTTTTGCATTTCTTTCACAAATAAATGGCAATCGTATGCTCATTATGAGCAGCACCTTTATATTCACCTGTTAAATGACAATGATCTTAAACTGTATCGCTATTATCAGTGATTAAGTTTCCGCATATTTGACAATAAGATTAACTGCATTTAATTGCTTGATTGAATGTTATATAATCTGAGGGAAGAAAAAAAGCACATTTTATAAATTTAAATAGATTTTTCTTGTTATATGATACTTATATATAGATACCTCGAAATGTTTGTAATCCAAGCATAGTGATATTTGTCCTCCTTTTCAGAAAACGAAGAATATATATGGAGACACCACTTGCTCTGCCCGAACCTCTGCCCAACCTCTGCTGACAGCTAATTCAAGGTCAAGATCGTAGCTAACTTCGATTTCTGAACACACCCAACAAGTGCGAGGCAACAGCAATAGTGGTGAAGATCCATTACAAAAACCAAACAGTGAGTGAGAGCGTTGTAGATATATAATTTTCCATAAAACCCACCGCGGGAAAGAACTACAAGGTCACATCGAACATTTTAAAAACTAGCAAAATCATCGTTTTTTGCCTTAGTGGCACCACTGGCAGTCTCCAAATAGAGCGGCAGAGCAAATGGTGTCTCTATATAGATTCTTTCTCTACGCCCTATTTTAGAAGTAACAAGTATATCTTGTGTAGTACGTTACTAGTTTTGTTATTGGTGAAATAGTATGGATTGACTATTGTACTACCATCCACGTCTAATCCAAATAACCTCTACACACAGCCGCTTACAAATCGCTGTTGCAACTTTAAGGGGATTCCTGCTCATGCTGATCGGTATAAGTATCCGGAAGAAATGGAAAACGAAAAAGTAAATATAATTAAAATTAATGAATAAAAATAAAATAAATTAAGGATTATTTGATCAAGGATCAGATTTCCATTCAGGCAAGCGTAGTGGAATGAATAGGGACTATTGTGGGCCAAAGTTTTGACGCTATTGAATATTTATAAGACCTTCCTCGCATGATGCTCTTTGACTACAATGAGCACAATAATTATTCGTACACAGCCTATTTTTAACTTAAAATCCTTATTTCGGGAAACCTGTTAAGTTTTAGCAACAAGAATTATTCGTACATCTTACTGTTATCCTCAGCAATTTATAAAGGCAACGGTTATTGGCGTTTCTTTTCTGCGCTTTATTTAGAGTAATTTCTGTTATGACTGAAGTGTTTTTGGCAGCTTTTCTTGTTGAGATTGGGCAGAATGGGACGAGGCCAAGATTTGTCCCTAGATTTGCAAAAAACTATATTAAAATTGTATTTGGAAAAGTGTAGCTTTCGCTAAATCAGCAAAGTCGTTGGCAAGGCACCTACCACCATTTACAGCGTGATCAAAAAATATGTAACTTACATCTCGAGAGGAACGTAAAATTGTGTCTACGGTTTCAAAAAACCCAAGAATTACCACAAAAATAATTTGTAAAATCTTAAAGAGGCAACCCAAAAAAAATTTTTGTCCAACCGTCTCGTAACTACCGACACAAGGTCGGTTTACATGGTAGAGTTGCTCGTCGAAAACCACTAAATTCTGCAATCAAGGAAGAACGCTATATTCGAGTACCTCGACTATCAGATACCCGTTACTCAGCTAAAGGGACCAAAAGGAAACGGAGATATGCAAGCGAGAATGAAATGTGTGATCTCAATATATGGTTCAGTGGGCGGTAGACAGACTTAAGCGTTATAGGCGTTAGAGGTGGCGTGGCAAACTTTTTTTTGGATCAATGGTGGCACGCTGCTGAAACAAACTTGCGCTGCGTAAGAAGATCTCAGCGTTTATCCGGACGGACAGACAGACGGAAGACGGACAGACGGACATGGCTAGATCGACTTGTCTGGTAATGCTGATTCATAATATATATACTTTATGGAGTCGGAAATGTCTCCTTCACTGCGTTGCAAACTGCTGACTGAAATCATAATACACTCTGCAAGGGTTTAAAAATGGCTCTGCAGGCTGAATAGGATAATATCAGCCCTAATGAGACGAATAATTTGTTAAAAAGCCGAAAGATGACGATGAAACTTTAATATGTTACACTTCTTAATATTTTTCAGAAATGTTAATCTTCATTATGGAAAATCCTAAGTTTGAAAACCTTTAATATTTGTTGACTTATAAGAAAATTGAGTTGAAATTTCAAAGTGTACCAATAATTATTGTCCTCACTGAATTTCCATTTAAAAGAAACAATTTGCGGCAGTTGCATGCGCCTTCAAATGGCAATTTTTTTAGAGATATATTTCACGTTTTGTAGCAACTGGTCTCTTGACTCACATCCACGAAACCCGCGAGCTAGCCATAGGACTGAGCGATAGGCAAACAGGCGGTTAAAGCTTTTCGTCGCGTCTGTTTTTCAGCGCGGTACTCAGATGAGCTAAGGAAATACCAGAAAAAATACCAGACTTCGCAAATGAATTTTCGATGAAGGCCGTTAGCCGCGGCCCAAAGAATTAGAAATTTAATCTTTGGCGGTGTTCGTGCAGAAGCGGTGGGGAATTTAAAAATTAAAAATGGAAATAAAGCCCCAAAATCGCCTAAAAGAGGTCAGTGAAGATACAAACGGACGCCTAATCCAAGATGTGGCCCATTATTGTATATATATAGTTAAAGTGCTGGATGGGATCCACTAGAGAATCCCAGTAGGAAGTTCGCTCGATCTCCGACTAGCTTTCCATTGAGGAACGGCCGGACTCCACCTCCACCAGTTACTTGGCAGCTAAAGCGCAGATGGGGGATGCGTCGGTTACTTTAGGGATGAGGGGCTGGTGTAGCCATCTCAAGCCATTACCAGGATGCTGGGCGACATAACACAGCTTCAGCCGGAACAGCCCCGTTCTAGAGCTGGAAATAACATCTGCAATGTATCGATACATCGATGTTTTCCGAAACACGGGAAACATCGAGGTTTTCAACGTCGATGTTCGATATTTCCTCTTTACCCATCACTACTTGGCAGGAAAGAATATTGATAAGCTAAGTACATTTTTGATCAATTAAGTAAAATAAACTAAAATATACATTCGCGTGCTGACTGTTGCATGCAACGGAGATGTTTGAGCAGTGTGTGATACTAACCGATTTGTACTTTTTCTGTTTTTTTTCAAAATAAAAATATAACGAAATATATACGTTTAAATTCTTTTTATAAATATTTGTTTATTGTTATTGGTTAAATAAATAATCAATTACGGGTAAAGTTACTCCAAGAAAAATGGCCTCCTCCGAGGCCAAGGGTAAAAACCCTTACTCGGAGTTGAGCAATGTTAAAAGGCCGAAATTATCGCCCTTAAATAAAAAGAAAAAACCTACGGATAAGAATTTAGTGGAATCGGAAAGCGAAGAAGTTGAGATGAAAGAAGTCAATGACCCTGTAAGTCATCCGAGTCCAACCAGCCAAGTAAGTGGTAGAGCTACGACGTATCCTGCTAGCAAAGAAGAGAAGAGAGAAAGTGGAAATTTGGAAAACAACGTATACTCGTACAGCAGCGCTCACAAGGGACCCTTTGTGGTCTACATAGACAAAATTGGTGAAACCAGTGGCGAAAATCGACCTAGAAGAGTCCCTATAAATCCACTTGAACTAAATGCTGTCATGCTAAAATTAAAAATTAAAGATATAATTTCAGTAAATAAGATTGGTTATGGACGCTGCAACGCTGAGTGCAAGTCAGCAACGGCAGCTAATAGCATCCTGTCCTCAAATCTTAAAAGTAATGGTTACGAACCTAAAATTCTTAAGCATTTCATTTTTAAAATGGGTATTATTTTTAATATTCCAACAAAATTTTCTGACTCTGAACTTAAGGAGTACATTTCTTCTCCAGTACCTATACAAGAAATAATTCGTGTGAAGACTAAGGACCGAGACAATAAAGATATTTTTATCAACACTCCTAGGGTTAAGATTTTGTTTAAAGCCACTCAAATTACCAACGAGATTGTTTTCCTGTACACTAAAATTAACGTTAGTCCATTTGTTCCTTTTAGTCAATGTTTTCGTTGTTTTAGATTTAGTCATTTTGCTCAACATTGTATACAAACTGAGCAAAAATGCAGTAAATGTTCTCTTTCGCATTCAAGAGAGCAACAATGTAGTCAACTCGTTTGTACCAACTCCAAACAAAATCACTTAGCCACCTCTCTTGAGTGCCCTGCTCGTAAGAGAGCGAACGCTATCCAGAAACGTATGACTCTTTAAAATTTATCACGAAATGAAACGAAGATTAGGTACCCCTCTCTCTTCCAAATTTTAGATGAAGTCGACAACAACGACTTAACCCATTTCCCCCAGCCAACATGGCAAAGAAAATCGGCCATTCCAGTGTTACAAAATAATACCAAAATAGCTACCCAACAAATATTTGCACAAAACCCTTTTAATAAGGTTGTTAAGAACTCTCTTAACAAGAAAAACGAAGAGAAAAATTCACGCGACACTATGATCAGCTGGAAAGCTGCTCTTCATGAACATGAGTACACTCTAAACGAAAAGATTTCTCACATTCATTCTAATCCACCTAGTTCCCCACCCTCTAGCCAACCTTTCTCAGACAATCAAGCTCTTGAAGGTGCGGAAAATAGTTTAAATCAATTAGCTTCTGAAATATCCTCATTTCTAGTCAACGAAACAACCAATTTATTACCTGAATCAAGAAACTTTTTAGAGAATTTAAGAAACAGAATAGCACTTACAAACTCAAAAATTGATTTGTTCAAAATTAATCAACTTGTTTAATTTTGAATATTTATTTATTTATCTACTTACTTATTTTTATCTGTTACTTTTCTTTTTATTTGTCTATCTGTTTTCATTTGAAAATAAAACATAAAATTATATTATTTAAATGAGAATAAAAATCCTACAATATAATACTCAGAGCTTAACTGCTAATAATAACAAACAATTACTAGAATTATTCTTAGTAAACAACAACATAGACATAGCAATTTTATCAGAGATATGGGTTTCCAATAACTCCATGTGTAGCTTAGAAATTATAATTTTGTATGTAAGCCGCGTAACGATGGTTATGGAGGCATTGGAATTTACTTAAAAAACATATACGCTTTAGACAAATCAACTGTGATATTAGATTAGAAGTCATTGGTATCCGTACAATTAACCTAAGAAATAATATTAATATTTTCAGTGTCTATGCTGCTCCCAGCACAGACATTAGTTCTTTTCAACAAGGTTGCGATGATCTATTTACTATTGCTGCTCAATCCAGCGGTCTAACTGTCATAGGTGGTGACTTTAATGCCCAATCCAGCATTTGGGGTAATAATACTCAAGATGCCAGAGGCGGCATTTTAGAAAATTCCCTCTTACACTCCGGTTTCTTTTGCCTTAACAACGACTCTCCAACTTACTCTCAAAACCCATCCTATAGTTCAACACTCGATCTCACTTTCATTAATATTAGCAATCTTTGTTCTAACTGGTCCTCAATATCAAATAGCAATATCTAAAATATCAAAGAGCAATCATTTCTCAATCTTAATTGAAATAGACCAAATTTCTGCTTCGACTAATATTATTAAATTTAACCATAATAAAATAATCAAAGCCTTTTCCAAAATTCAAATTACAACGTTAGATAGCGTTTCCAACTCATCCCAAACAATACACTCTAATAATTCAATTAAAATAAATACAAACAATAGATATGTTCTAAAAAAGTATTGGGACGAGGTCTGTGTAAAATTGTTTAGACTAAGAAACGCGGGCAGACAAAGATATTTTAAATCCAAACTACAATCTGATGCTATTGCCTATATTAACAGTAATAAAAAACTTAACAACTATTTTCATAAAATGAGAAAAGAAAACCTCAGTAAGCTGGCAGAAGACACTTCTCTAAAAGATATGTGGAACAAAATCAAAAATATTAAACTTTATAAACAAATTAAACCGCCCAACAGTGCAATATCTGACTCAGAACATAGAGACTTTCTCAATCAAATAGCCACAGCACCCAACACTGCGATGTGTCCTGACGTATCTTTTCCTCCTGATCTGCTTTATAGATATGCTAACTCTAATTTCTCAGCACGTGAACTTCTTGACTTCCTAAACTCTCGTAACCCAGACTCGGCTAAGGGTCTTGACAACATTTCATACAGAATGCTTCTAGCTCTACCCTTAAATCAAATAGAAAAACTGGTATCCCTGCTAAACACTACTTTAGACAATGGTGTTATTCCAGAACAGTGGCGGAAAATAAGGGTTATACCTGTTCCCAGAAAAAATCTTGACTCTTCAATTATTACCAACAACAGACCTATCTGCCTTCTAAGTGTGACTTTTAAGTGCTTAGAAGGTTTGATTAAATTGCGTATGGAAGAGCACATTAATAAAAATAAAATTCTGCCACCAAGATCCTATGCGTTCAGAAAAAACCATTCTACAGCCCAATGCATCAACGATGTACTAAATTACATAGCCAACCTAAAAGCTCGTGGTTTCCACGTTACCGCAGCTGTTTTAGACTTAAATAAAGCCTTTGATGCCGTCAATATCCCTATTCTGGGTAGTAAATTAGTTAATTTGGGTTTCGACCACAATCATATTTATTTCATTATAAACTTCCTTAGTAAAAGAGTTCCTACTATGGGTACTGCAGAGGTTACTGTAAACAAAGGAGTTAGTCAAGGTAGTTGTCCGAGTCCAATCCTCTTTAATTTATATACAGCTGAGCTTCACAGCTTAAGTAATGACCATGATAGTATTCTGTTCCAGTACGCTGACGACTTCTTTCTAGTCTGTTATGACAAAATCTTTTCGATGGCTGATGAGAAATTAGAACAAAAAGTAAATAGATTTATGGAACTATGCAATATTAATAATCTTACTTTTAATCCAGACAAATCAGCCACCATTCATTTTAATTTAAGGAAAAAACATTTGTCATTTTTTTAAAAATGTAAATAGCGTAAATTATTTAGGTAGAGTCATAAGTTTAAGCATGTAAATAAAACGATCTCTAAATCTAATCAAACGAATATGTTTATTCAAATGCTCAGTGGCTGCCGCTTTGGAGTACATCCAAGCAAGTCACTACTTTTTTATAAAGCATGTATTAGAACTAGATATGAATATGCCTGCTCCTCTTTTTCAAACATATCAAAATCAGTACAAAACAACATAAATAAGCATACTAATTTCCACCTTAGAAAGGCCTTAGGACTTATTAAATCGACTCCAATTAATATTATTTATAATCTTGCAGCTGAACTTCCTCCAGCTTATAGGGTTAAATTCGCTACAGCGAAGGAGTTGGCCAAAACGTTCGCTCATGGACTACCATCTGCGTCGCTTCTGTCAAACTCCTTTGTAGCCAAAAATAGTAGTTACAGTAGAATTTATGCTGAATTTAAAAATATCCTGGATAGTATTGCTCCTATTTGTCCTTATTCTCTGTCCACACGAAAGATTTCAGTTGACACAAATTTCTTTAAAGGTACTTATAAGAATAAAAAATGGCAAACGAGACTATAATTCTCTCTTTATTTAAAGAAAAAACAAGGAAGAACGCTATAGTCGAGTACCTCGACTATCAGATACCCGTTACTCAGCTATATGGAGATATGCAAGCAGCAAAGCGAGATTAAAATGCGCCACCTACCGGCGGTATACAGATTTAAGCGTTATGGGCGTTAGAGTGGGCGTGGCAAATTTTTTTTTGGATCAATCGATAGGTATCGACGAGACCAATACATTTCAGTTAAAATTTTTTATCTAGCATGAAAATTGTGGGCGTCACAGGTTTTCGCGGTTTGTGGGCGTTAAAGTGGGCGTGGCAAACTTTTTTTTGGGTCAATCGATAGGTACTGATGAGAACAATACATTTCAGTTAAAATTTTTATTCTAGCATCAAAACTGTAGGAGCCACAGTTTTGGGCGGTTTGTGGGCGGTAGAGTGGGCGTGGCACTGTGCCGAAACAAATTTGCGCTGCGTAAGAAGCTCAGGAATCTGCACGCCAAATCTCAATAGCCTAGCTCCCATAGTTTCCGAGATCTCAGCGTTCATCTGGACGGACAGACAGACGGACAGACGGACAGACGGACAGACGGACATGGCTAGATCGACTCGGCTAGTGATCCTGATCAAGAATATATATACTTTGTGGGGTCGGAAACGCTTCCTTCTGCCTGTTACATACTTTCCGACGAATCTAGTATACCCTTTTACTCTACGAGTAAAGGGTATAATAAGAGGTTTAACCTCAAAAAATATGGAAATCATCTTCACGGATGGTTCTGTGTCGGAAAATTTTACAGGTAGTGCTTTTGTTCACTTAAATTCCAATTCAATAAAAAGTTTCTACACCGACAAAAAACTTTCGTCGCTGACTGCTGAACTCACAGCCCTAGAAAAAGCCATTGACTTCAGTATTTCAAAGAAGTTCTCCAAAATAGCAATTTTAACTGACAGCCTTGGTGCCATCCAGACAATAAAGAACGCGAACTCCAAAGCTGCATCTCTCAATGCATCCTGAAAAGAGTCATAAGCAATCCAACCATGCTATTCATAGAGTTTCACCACATTCCAAGCCATTCCAATATTTGGGAAAACGATCTCGCAGATACAGCGGCTAAAAATTCTATGATTAACGGCACGACCCTCAAAGACGCTATCAATCATATGTTCGCGCAAATAAAACAAGACTGGGAGCTTGAATACAGTCTGTTTTCATTAGAGCGTAACAAGGGTTACTCTCTCCTCTCACCAAATACCACTTCCAAGCCTTGGTTTAAAAACAAAGAAGACCTATTCAACCGTATAGAAACGAAGACTCTGAACAGAATCTTAAGCTTTTGATAAATACACACTTTCCAAAATGAAAGTCTACGATAACGCCCTATGCGATTCGTGCAACGTTAATGAAGACATTTCGCATATTTTGTTAAATTGCTCAAAATATACACCAACAACGATATTTATCGATTACTTGAAAATGAACCAATTGAAAATTGGACATCGATTACCGTTTTCATTCGAGCTGCTAATATTAATATCTAATATAACACTCCACACTGCTCATTTAATACACTATAACACCATTCACGCTTATACCAACTCACAAAATTTAAAATTAAAATTTATCACACACATTGAAAACATTTTCATCGCTTATCGTTCATCGTCATCGCTCATCGTTCATCGTCATCATAACATCACCAGAAACTACTGCACGCTATTTACATAGCTGTCCATTTAATTTTGTTTTTCTTGAAACTTAGTTTCATACATTGGCGGTGGCGTTAACCCGTTCCAACGGGGCGGCCAAAAAATTCTTCCCTCTTCACTTCCCTGAACTGAACTTAATATATAAAAAAAAAAAACTAAAATATACAGTGGCTCGCAGCTTATTTCGTGCAGCTACCTAAAAAAAGTTATAGTCGTTATTTCTGCTAAACTAAGACAGATATCAGAAAAATTTAAATGCAGTATAATAATAGGGAATATTAACATGTTTATTGAACGAAAGCGATTTTCTTAATCATAAAAACAAAAAAGTTATTTAATAAAAACCAAATGTACAGGCTTTTTCCATGCCGCAGCTTATTTCGTGCAGTCGATTCTACTTAACTTAATAATTTTAATTTAAGAGCTAATATTTTGTATGTCCTCCTTTCTGGTTCGGGACAGCTTTGAGACGATTTCCCATGGAGGAAACTAACATTTGAGTGGTTTCCACTGGAATTTTTGGCCAATCTTCCATAGGAGCAGTTTTCAGATCGTTTTTGTTCGAAATTTTCCTCTTCCTTATAGCGATGTCCAATATTTCCCATAAATTTTCGATTACAATCAAATCTGGAGACTGTGCTGGCGTTATGAAGACACGAGGGCAGTTCCAGATAAGCGAAAACTTCACATTTCCTGCTGAATGCCTCGGATCATTATCCTGGTAAAATCGAAAACGATCGCGTATGCCCAGTTTTTCAGCAGATTACAGTAAGTTCTCCTTTAAAATGATGAGGTACATGTTGGTGTCCATGATGCCATCAATGAAAATGAGGTTGTTCACGCGACAGGCTGCCATACAGGTCGAAACCATGACGTGACCCCCGCCATGTTTAACCGTTGGTTTCAGGTGCTTATTCTCCAACTCTGTATTTGGTCGCCGCCACACAAATTGTCGTCCTTCTGAACCAAAAATGTTAAATTTTGACTCGTCAGCAAAGATACCGTCATCCCAGAACGAATTTGGTAAAAGTATGTGCTCCTTTGTAAACTTTAGCCGAGCAGCAATATTTGTCTTACAAATAAATGGATTCTTTCGTGCTACTCGACCATTGGAGTTATTATCGTGAAGTACACGACGCACCGTATCAGGACTACACTTATTGCCCATTTCGTCCTCGACCTCTGCAGCTATTTTTGGAGCCGATAGCTTGGGGTTTTCCTTAATTTTCCGGACATTACGGCGCTCTTCATGATCGTTGAAAATTTTATTTGGAGCTTTTCGGCCTTCATCTGCAATGCGGTTCTCTCGGACAAACCGTTGGATGATGTACTGTATTGTACTAGGGCTTAGGGATACCATTTCTGCAATGATCCGCTGACCTTTTCCACTTTTAAAATGTTTAAGCACAAGTTCTCGCTGCTCAATAGTTGGGCGTGGTGCCATTTCGGTAACTCCCCTGTATCTCTTTATATAAGTATAACCCAGCTCGGAAACTCATAAAATATTTATTTGTTAGTATTTTAAACGATCAAATAATAATAAAATCTGCGATTTTTAGGACTAAATGTTCAATTTTTTTACTTCAAACATACTGCACGAAATAAGCTGCGGCATGGAAAAAGCCTGTACATTTTGTTTTTATTAAATTACTTTTTTGTTTTTATGATGAAGAAAATCGCTTTCGTTCAATAAACATGTTAATACTCCCTATTAATATACTGCATTTAAATTTTTCTGATATCTTTCTTAGTTTAGCAGAAATAACGACTATAACTTTTTTTAGGTTGCTGCACGAAATAAGCTGCGAGCCACTGTACGTTCAAATTGGTATAGATTTCGACAAATATTGGTGTTGGCGGCGCTTCGATATGGAGAAGACTTTGAAAAAGCAGAACAGCAATGGTAATTAGAGTAATTAGAATATGAATGTATATGATTTGTAATGTTTTTTTGTCCAATATAGTTGCCTGTCAAGAGGAAGAAGGAACGTTCCCAAAAAAGCGCAAGAAATATGGGCTATCTTCTCTATGGAACTATTTTGACTACCAAGTGCAAAATATGTGGTAAAACCTACCAAACAAGTGGCAATACGACAAACTTGTCTTGCCACTTAAAAGCCATTCATCCGACTTTAACAATAAGCGAATTGCCACAAAGACAGACGACCTCAATTCTGTCGTTCATTGACAAAAAATACGAAACGTCGTCGGACCGCAAACGAAAATTGGACAGTGCCTTATGCTACTACATTACCTCAGACTTGCGGCCTTTTTCAGTGGTGGAAAATAAAGGCTTCCGCAATTTTGTAAGCCTCCTTGATCCAAGATATGAATTGCCTTCACGGACCACCTTAAGAAATGCTTCGATGGCAAATGCATACAATGAAAAGGAGGCCAAATTTTGCGCCTTTTTAAAAAACGATAAGCACTGTGCAATCACTTCAGAGTGCTGGACCTCCAGGGCCAACGAGTGCTACGTTACTGTGACGTGACGTTTTATAACAGAGGATTTCGAATTGCGCAACGCTGTTTTGTCCACTGAAAAGCTCCTCGACGAAACGAGCCATTCTTTTGAAAATATTGCAAACTCTTTACTCTACACAGTACTCGAGGAATGGAGAGTTTTAGGGAAGGTCACTGCAATGTTCACAGATAACGCCAAAAATATGATAAAAGCATGTGAGATACTGCTAATAAGACATATTCCATGCTTTGCGCATTCAATCAATTTGACTGTCCAGGACTGTTTGGCTACAGAAAAAGTCAAGCCCATTCTTGAAAAGTGTAAGCGTATTGTTTCGCTTTTTAAAAGTAGCACAATTGCGTATGCCAAGTTTAAAGAGGCTCAGGAATGCGAACGTCCTTATAGTTTAAAGCAAGAATGTCCTACAAGATGGAACACCGGCTATTATATGTTGGATCAAAATTCTGATCACAAAGATTGCCATCGCAAGTGTGCTACTAAACACGCCCAAAGGGCTAATGCCGCCAACATCTGAAGAAATATCCATTCTGGAGGATTTAAAGGCAATACTTTCACCCTTTCAACATGCAACGGTACACACATCTTCGAGTACTTCTGTGACAGTGTCTTCAGTGAATCCGGTTGTTTGTGGTATTTTACACAATCTGACAGGCATGAAAACTAAACTCCAGACTAAGGTGGGCCAAGATGTCTGTGATGACATACATCAAGGGGTCAATAAAAGATAATAATTCCTCCCAAGGGATTAAATCGTTGGAGGATGAACCGTCGCTCATCAATGCTCCAACAAAATCTTCTGCATTTTCAAGCCCGCCAACACCAGAATCCACAGCAGAATCCAACCTATTATTCAGTTTTTTACAAACTAATCAAACTCAGAAAACTCAAAGCGGTCAAAGCCATATTGGCTTTGCGACAATACTTGAATCCGAGTAATTTGGACCCTGCCCAAAACCCTTTGGATTATTGGAAGGTACGAAAAATAACAATTTAATTGGTAACCAACTTAAAAATCCAATTTCTTCTTTCAAAAGATATCAAATGACGCCGGATTCAAAACTTGCGTTGTTAAATACTTCTGCGTACCGGCCACCTCTACTGAAAGTGAGAGGATGTTCAGTAAAGCTGGACTAGTCGTTAGCGAGAAGAGAAGCTCTCTAAAACCAAAGAATGTCAATATGATATTATTTCTAAACAAAAATGATTGGATAATTTAGTTTTAGTTATGTTACTTTTTACTTATTTTTTGAGAAGAACTTTATACTGTTAATTATTTTATTTTTAGTTGAATTGTGACTTATTTTTAATTTTTGAGTTGCACCAGTAGTTTAAGTTTTACTTTGAAATTGCATGAAACAAAAATAGAAAACAATGGATCTCAAGTAAAGCATGGTTTTTTATAATGAACTTACACATTGGACTTATTTGTGGTATTCGTTTATATATTATATGGAGTAAAAACATTTTTCAAAATTACACCCAAAAAAAAGTTCAATGTATCGATACATCGATGTTTTTTTTCTGAAAAACATCGAAACATCGATGTAGGTAAGCATCGATGATTTTCCAGCTCTACCCCGTTCCCAATCCGGCTCCCACTTCTTCAAGTTCCATCATGCCTATTGGGACTCGGAGCTGGACTACAGATGGCGTGGGTAAGATGGCGAAGAAGACGCGGGACGAGAAGGAAGCTTTAAACTACTAATTTACATGAATAAAAACATTCGTTGAACAATCCATTTATTTGTATTTTAATTTTCTTGTGCACCAGCAGACTCTTCTTTTTTAAATTGATCCCATTGATTTGTTAGTAAGACCCAAAAGTACTCAACATGACCACACCCAACAAATCAAGTAGTAGCCAAGTTGGGAACAGTACCAGGCGCTCAGTAGCACCCACTGCATATGAGAATTGCTGATCAGCTTATTATATGTCTCACTAACTCACCGTCTCACCGACTCAACGGCACACTGACCGGCCAATGCAGTCAGCACATTTGCAGTGTCTGCCAATCCAATTACACAAACTGCTGCCATAATCAAAACTCCCTGACCTACCTACCTACTTTAGAATATAGCGCACTTCACTAATCATTACACTAAACTTTCGTCTTCCAAGTAGTATATAAACATGTACCAAATGAAGAATAAATCAGTTATCAAGACACCTCTTAACTCCGTGGTTCTACTTCTTACATCTGGGAATATGGCTCGTAGTACACTATCTCAACTAGCAGCTAACCACGTTAGCTAACCCTCAGCGCAGCTCCAGCATCGCCTGTGGTCCGGCATCGCAGTAACCTTCGTTACCATTGTCCTGCCAGCAAAGCGTCCCCGTGCCAGCGGTGTGACCCGGAAGTGTCTACTTCGGTTAGGCACAAACAACCATGCTACATGTATTAACTTTGAAAACTTCGGCCACACTACAAAGAATAAGATTTTTCGACTAGTGAAACTCTTAGCCGATCTGAGTACTAGGCTTTAAAGCGAAAACCTCCTCTGTGTGAACAGGGTATTACACAAGAGATTTTACATTTCTGAAACTTAGTAGTCAGATCGACTAAGAGTTTCACTAGTTGAAAAATCTTTTTCTTTGTAGTGTGACCGAAGTTCTCAAATTTCACACGCAATGCATGTAGCATGGTCTTACTGTCAAGCAGCTGGGTTTGTCGCCAAACGGAAAACAAATCAATTGGAGCAATTTAAAAATGTGGAGTCTGCTAGTGCACAACCAAATAAAAGGAAATGGAATGCTCAATGTATATTATTAATGTAAAATAGTAGTTTAAAGCTTCCTTCTCTTCCTTTCTTAGTGCAGCTCGGAGTCCCAATAGGCATAATGGACCTTGAGGGGCTGTTCCTCCTGTTGCTGCAGGAAGTCGCCTAGCATCATGGCAATGGCTCCTCCAGCTGTCCCTTAGGGGGCGCCCTTTTTTCCTTCTCCATATAGAAGCGAGCGCGTCCTCCAACTCCGCTGTAGCTGCAAAATAGCTGGTGGAGGTGGAGTCCTATGGTTCCCCAATGGAGAACTTGTTGGTGGTCGAACGTTCTGGTGGTTCTGCTAAAGAGATACTTCTATTAGTACAACGAAACCAAATTCTTTTGGCCAGAACTTACTTTCATTGAGAGAACACGCCCGGAAGGATGTCCATGTACGGAGCGAAGTCCCACTCGGCATGTCACTACCCACTGGAGTTCTCTAGTGGATCTCTTCCAGCACTTCAGCTACTCTGCGGATTTGCCCTGTTGTGGAATTGCTTCCTGTCGGTGAAGTTCCAAAATAATATACAAGTTAACTAATGTCAACCGGACTGAGAGTCAATATCCGAGGACTGAGCGCTAGCCAAACTGCTGACACTTCATTTGACCCCCACAATTCACTGCTCCTGCTCCGGGCCTCCCCACGCCCACGAGCTCACTGGCCGCGATTAGTAGGCCAGCCTTAGACTGCTGCGCGGGATCACGTCAGCACATATAGGGGAATACAAAAGTTAATTGTTAATACAAAGTCTTAATTGGTTTCGGAGGAAATGGGGATCATGTAAGTGAGCGTTCTATCCAACCATTCAAGAACATAAAATATTAAAAACCTGCGTTACAAGCTTTTTTTCAAACTAATGCGCTCTGAGAGTCACCTTCGGCAGCTCCATGTTAAAATTAAAAAAAAAAACAAATTAAGTTTTCATAAATAATTTAAATTAAAAAAATAAACCTAGTGGAGTTAAAAAATCCTCAAAGCTGGATTTAAAATTTGATTGGCATATCAGTTAATTTCACAGTTACTAACGCTTAAATAAAGAAACATTTATATGTCGTACCATTTATCTTTCGGCATATTACACACGACAATATTAAATAGCATTTCTATTTTATTGATATTTAATTTTCGTTAATTTCGATACAATTATTAGAATGCAGTGACGCAAATACTTTTCGCTGTGGTTTGCTTTTGGTTTGGTTTGGGCGGCTGTCGGACTATAGTCCGACACACTTAGACCTCAATGGGTCCGTTGTGACACCGCATGATCTCGTTTCTTCTTTCTTTAGGGTCCCGTTTCTAGTAGTTTCGGCTTGTGTTAAGCTGATCAGCATGTCTTCCACCCGGAAGATTTAATAAAGGCACTTATGCTTTTGAGATTAATCTCCGATATTTCGGTAAGATCGTCGATGAAGGGGCTTCCTAAGTGTTTCAGTCTGAGTCTGCATAGGGCTGGGCAGAAGCAGAGAAGGTGTTCTACCGTTTCCACTTCTTCCTCATCCCTACAGCTTCTGCAGAAATCATTTTGCGGGGCTTTTAGCCTGCCGGCATGCGCGCCAACAAGCCAGTGGCCTGTAAGAGCTCGGATCAACATGCCACACTCTGTGCGGCTGAGCTTGAGTAACTCCGAGGTTTTCTTGTTGTTTATCACAGGCCATGTCTGGTGAGAGTTGCGACACTGTGGTAAGTTTTGCCAATGGGTGTTGGCTAGTGTGTTGAAGTGGTTTTTTATGTTTAGCTTGCAAGTAGCCATGGGCATACCGACATTTTCCTCTCCTGGTAGGAGAGGCTTGGTGGTGCCCTGCCTGACTAATTCGTCCGCTATGCAGTTGCCTGCGATGTCCCGGTGACCCGGAACCCATATTAGGCTGATGGTAAACAGATTTGCCATCTCGTGGAGAGATCTGCGACAGTGTGCTATTGTACGAGAATTGGTGTTTGTCGAGTAGATCGACTTAATAGCCGCTTGGCTGTCACTATATATGTCTAGGTGTCCTCTCTGGAGGCTAAGGTTCCTTAAACAGGTTAGTGCTTCTTTAATAGCGTGGACCTCCGCCTGAAAGACGCTACAGTGGTTCGGGAGCCTGAATGACTTCCTGATATCTAATTGTTCGGAGTATACACCTCCGCCGACTTGTCCTTCTAATTTGGAGCCATCTGTATAGAAACAGATTGCGTCCGTCGTGTCCGGTCGGCCCTGTTCCCATTCCTCTCTATCAGGAATCAGGGCCTCAAAGGGTGTGTGACTATATTCAATAGATTTGCATAGATCCGTGATTTTCGGAATCGATTTATCATGCTGGAGAATTTTAGCATGGCCATATAATTGGGCTTTCCACTGCCCTGTGTCCCTCAGTCGAATAGCTGCCGATTTGGCCCTTTCCATGCCTGCTAAGTCCAGGCTAGGGAGGTTCAAGATCGCATTCAGCGCTTCATTCGGGGTGGTTCGAAGGGCTCCACTAATACACAAAGCCGCCATTCGCTGTACTTTGTTTAGAGGAGTCAGTATGCATTGTTTGTGTAAGGCGGTCCACCACAGAGCCACTCCGTACAGTAGGATTGCTTGACAACCGCTGTGTATATCCAGTTAACTGTTCTTGGGGACATGCCCCATCTTAGCCCGATTGCTTTTTTACAGGAGTAAAGTGCAATGGTCGCTTTTTTGGTTCTCTCTTGGTTGTTTAAGCCCCATTTGAGGCGCTTATCTAGTACTAACCCCAAGTACCTGGCGTGATCGCTAAAGGAGAGATTACAATTGTTTAAAATGGGTGGGTTAAGTTGAGGAATTTTGTACCTATTCGTAAATAGAACAAGTTCTGTTTTCGAGGGATTTACCCCGAGTCCGCTCGCTATCGTCCATTCCGATAGCATTTTAAGTTTAGCGGTCATAAGATCGCAAAGTGTTTGTGGATATTTTCCATTAAAGATGATGGCAACGTCGTCTGCGTATGCCACGACCTTACAACCTCCTCCCTCCAGAATCCGCAGTTTATTTACAGCGATATTCCACAAGAGGGGTTATAGTACACCTCCTTGCGGGGTGCCTCTGTTCACTAGTCTAGTCTGGGTTGAGGTCCCTAGTGTGGCTGTGACCATTCTGCTTATCAGCAATTTATGGATTAGCCTCACCATTGGCGGCTCAACCCCTAGTTCTGTGAGAGATTCTGTTATAGCGGTGGGAAGCACGTTATTGAAGGCTCCCTCTATATCCAGGAAGGCGATCAGTGTGTATTCCTTGATGTTGAGTGATTTCTCGATGCTGTTTACCACCAAGTGTAGCGCCGATTCGATTGACTTACCTTTGGTGTAAGCGTGTTGTGCTTCTGATATTTGTGTCGGGTCTACGGTGGCCCTTATGTGTAGGCTTATCATTCTTTCAAAGCTCTTAAGCAGGAATGATGTTAGGCTTATTGGCCTAAAATCCTTTGCTGTGGTGTGAGTGGCCTTCCCTGCCTTGGGAATGAAAACCACCTTTGTTTCTTGCCATGCTGTTGGTAGTTCTCCTACCGCCAGGATGGATTGGAAGATTTTTTTCAACCAGTTTATGGCTATTTGTCCTGCTTGCTAGATGTGAGCCGGTGTTATCCCGTCCGGTCCCGGCGATTTGTATGGTTTGAAACTATGAATGGACCATTTCATGTTGCGGTCTGATAGGAGTGGATCTATTTCGATTCCCTCTCCTGTTCCTCTTTCAGGTGGATGACCTGCTTGTTGGCTCCCAGGGAAGTGAGCGTCTAGGAGCAGGTCCAAGGACTCTTTACTGGAGTCTGACCATGATCCATCTGCTTTTTGAAGATAGCCCAAAGGCGCGGCTGTCTTAGAGAGTATTTTCCTGAGCCTTGCGGCATCAGTTGTTTTTTCTATGTCAGAGCAGAAGGTCTGCCATGCCATTCGTTTTGCTCTTCTAATGGCCTTTTTGTAAGAGGCTAGTTCAAACTTGTAGTTCAGCCAATTGGTGTCCTCATTTCCCTTCTTTGCTCTGTTAAACAGGCATCTGCAGTTGGTTCTGAGGATAGATAGTTGTTGGGTCCACCAGGGGGGTTTTTTCCTTCCTCTTGGTTTCTCTGTGGTGCATGCCACTTTGAAGGCAGTGTTGCATGCCTCTGTGAATTTGTATACTGTTTCGTCCAGCTCATGTGGGTTTGTGATGCTTTCTGACGGTTCCATGGGGAGGATATTTGTCAGAACTTCTTTGTACCTGTGCCAGTCTGCTCGTCTGGGGTTGGCGAAGCTGACCGGCAAGGGCAAATCAAGGGACAATACGGTTTCTATGAATCTATGGTCCGAGAAGGAGTACTCGTCAGAGACTGCCCAGTTTTTGACTGCGCCTACGAGTGAATCTGATACCAAAGTTAGATCTATGATCGTTTGACAAGCTTTAGTTATGAAAGTAGGTGCATTGCCCCTGTTGCATAAGAATAGGTTCGAATTTAGAATAAAATCAAAAAGAGACTCACCTCTGTCGTTGTTGTTTGGGCAACCCCACTGGGTGTGATGGGCGTTGGCGTCACAGCCTATTACCAATCCGTACTTGGATTTGCTTTTCGCATTCCTCTGCTAGACCTCTGACCAGCGCGTCTGGGGGGTTTTCCTTCTCAAAGGCCAAATAGGCCGATAGAACCCTTATAGAGCCACTCTGCAGCTCCAGGCTTACTGCGGTTCGAATTTTACCTTCTTTGGGGTCAAGCATAAGCTTGTATTCCTTTGTTCCTAGTCCAGCAACCTTGCCTCCTACCACCCAAGGTTCCTGTACGAGGACTAGGTCGGCTCCGCCTTCTGTCAGGCGAAGCAGAAGTGCAGCAGACGCTGCTTTACTGTGGTGAAGGTTTATTTGTAGAAGTCTTAGTGACATCTACAGCTTCAACCTCCACCACAGTGACGTCGGCCTCCTCTGTGTCGCTGAGGTCCACGTCCTCGATTGCCGGTCCGAGCGCACGCATCTCTCTGCTCAGCGACGAATCGGTAGAGTAGCCGTCCTCCGGCCCACCGGTGCCTCCAACTCCTCAGCAAGCACCTGCTCGGCTGGGTTGCCGGCAGAGCTGCTAGCGGCGTTGGAGTCGCCCTTATACACTTTGATGTGTATCGCACTGAACCCGAAGTTCAGCACTCCACGAGCAGTCTCGATCGGAGCTACTGACTCCTTGTTCAGGACCAAAACCGCCTGGTTGACGTCCCCTTCATGCTCCTCCACCTTGACGACTTTCCAGTCCTTCGTGGGGAGGTGCGGGTTGCATTGTTGCAACATGAAGAGGATGTCCTCCGGCGTCTTGATCGCTGCTGGAATCCAGATCCTGGCTCGGGGTCTACTGGGGACATCGCACCAGTCAAGCGCAACGATGTTCGCCCCTTCGTAAACCTCGCCGAGCTTGCTTGTCGCCTCTTTGTACATATCAGCCGACCGCTGACTGTCGCATGCTACCACCTTGACGCTGCCCTGGTACCAGCCCGCGTCCATGCAACAGGGCGAGGTGCCTGGCTTCTCTCGTACCATGCGCAGGCAAATGAGGGAAAGGTGGGACTCCACTGCCTTCCACTTGTTTCTGGGGATCCTGCTCTCCGGATTTCCCCTTTCAATCAGGCCGAGTAGTACACGATTCTGCGTGATTTCGGCGAAAGAGACCGATGGCTGGATCTTTGATCTCTTCGCCGATGGCCCGGGTAGTTCGAGGGATCGCTGCCTTTTCGCCTGAGTCGCCTCTTGAGTGGGCTTTTCCTGCCCGTAGTTTGGGAGCACCTTCCTTGCCCACTGTACCTTCTTTAGCCATTCAGGCGAAGGCGTGGCAACGGTGCTCCTGGTGTGTGAGCGCAGAGTCTGGGCGGCAGTCCGCCTTTCTGCGTATGTATATTTTGCACCAGCGGGTGGCCCGAGCGCCTTGGCAGTGCCTACCGTTGCTTTCGGCGCAGATGCGCACGTCGCGGAGGCGTTTACGGTTGGCTTTCTGCCACCCATCATCCCCAGTTTGGGATGCGGCCCTTTCTGGGCCGTGTTGGTATGGAAGGTGGAACCAGTGTTCGTCTTATCCATGGGTTTTTTAAGAGTACCCGTCTCTATGTTTTTTGTCATTTTTTCTTCTGTTTTTCGATCCATAATTAGGTCCCACGAGTTGCGGAGAAGGGGAAAAGTCCGCCCGGGCAGAGATCCGCGATGCCCGGGTAAGGCGATAGTTAGGGGGGTCGCCATGTCCCTGAGCACACCGTTTGAGACTGGGCTATTTTTGATCCGGGCCCCCAGCCAGGCTGACTCTTGGCACGGTCCGTATTACACCGTAGTCCGGCCCGGAGTGAGATGTTGTTTGGATGGGGGGGTTGGGTAGGTGTTGTGTTGGGAGTGGGTTTGTGTAAAGCAACTATTTAGATGCGGCTGAACAACTCGCATCGTCGGTATTGCTTCGTTGCAAAATACCCGCTGGCTGTCCGGGACTGTTTATTTACTGTGGTTTCAGTCCACGGTACCGTGTTTGACTTATCCCACCAGCTTATTCACAGTTGACCTCGAAAGAGGTCGTCCGCTATCCGCAACCTGCGACCCGCTCGGTTGCCCCAGCTAGGCGACTTTGGAACCATCTCACAAGTTCCTCAGCCGAGACTTTTCGCTGTGTATTCAATATAATTTTCATGGAGCGGCGCATACATTCTATCACGCTGCATTCCTGTTGTCGTTTTTGTTGCCCCGAGGAAATATGAACCCCGCAGTCAGGCGAACTTGTCTTTGTTCTTAATAGCGCACACGGGATTCTGTGCAGTTAAGTTCAGCTGCCCATGAGTTCTCCGTTCAGCCAATATAGAAATAATAAACAACACTCGAGCGACTAGAGTCCGAGAGTGAAGAGAGGGTCCGTCCGACATTTAATCCAATACGCAGGCCCTCAGCCCCCCCTTGACCAGGCAAATAGCGGCAGTAAATGTTAGTGTCAACTTGAAGGCAACCTTCTTCATCTTACCAGACCTCACCTCCATTGAAGCGATCATCGGCCGGGACTTATTAAAGCAGGCAGGCGTATCGCTTTGCCTAGCCTCCGATCAGCTCAAACGGGGCACCGAGGTAGAGCCAATTGACTTTCATAATTGTCCCGATGTCAATTTCACTAACGTAGATTGCTCGGACGCACCGCCCTCGGTAAAATGCGTTTTTTTATTAATGCTAGACAAAAGAAAAAAGCCTTGGCAGATCCGAACGAGGCTCTTCCTTATAATACTTCTGTGGTCGCCACAATTAGGACGGTTAGCGAAGAACCCATTTATGCTAAGTTATACCCATACTCTAAGGGGGTAGCTGACTTCGTCAACTTCGAAATTCAGGAACTGCTTAAGAACGGCATAGTCCAAAAGTCGAAGTCCCCCTACAAAAACCCAATATGGGTCGTAGATAAAAAGGGCACTGACGAATCGGGCAAGAGAAAGATGCGTCTGGTACTGGACTTTCGCAAGCTAAACGAAAGAACGGTACCCGACAGGTTCCCCGTGCCAAATATCTCAATGATATTGGGGAACCTTGGCAAAGCCAAATACTTCACTACGCTCGACCTCAAGTCACCATCAAATTACGCTCGCTAAATGCGACCGTGAGATAACGTGGTTCTCGGTAAACGGAGGAAAGTATGAGTTCCGAAGACTTCCATTCAGGCTCAGAAATGCGGCGAGCATTTTCCAAAGAACAATTGACGACATCCTGCGAGAGCAGATCGGCAAGTTCTGCTACGTCTATGTAGATGATGTAATCAACTTTTCTGAAGATGAGAACGACCATGTGAAGCACGTGGATTGGGTTCTAAAGAGCCTATATGATGCAAACATGAGGATATCGGCGCAGAAATCCAGTTTCTTTAAGAAAAGCGTCAGCTTCCTAGGGTTCATCGTCACCAATAACGGTGCAGCGACAGACCCAGAAAAGGTCAAGGCCATTAGAGAATTTCTAGAACCCAAAAATGTGTTTGAGGTAGGTCATTTCTAGGTCTGGTGCTTCATCAAAGACTTTGCATCAATAGCGAGACCCATTTCAAACATTGATAAACTGCGTAACATTTAAAGACATTTCGGACATTGTCGTTCCTAAAAGTTGTAAACGCCATCCATTGCGACCTACACACATTTCTATTGCGCCAATGAACCATAATTGAAATCGCACACAATATCAACAATGCGCAACAACAATTTTGGCTTTAGCATTGCAAATGCTCCGCCCCTTCATAGTGTTTCAAATGGGCAGGTAGAGAGGTTCCACAGACAAAGACAACCTTAGATAGGAAACAATATTTCTTCTTAACAAGCCACGCGTTTCCGACCCCATAAAGTATATATATACTTTATTATAATATATATATAAAGTATATATATTCAGGATCACTAGCCGAGTTGATCTGCCATGTCCGTCTGTCCGTCCGGATGAACGCTAAGATCTCGGAAACTATAAGAGCTAGGCTATTGAGCTTGGCGTGCAAATTCCTGAGCTTCTTACGCAGCGCAAGTTTGTTTCAGTAGAGTGCCACGCCCACTCTAACGCCCACAAACCGCCCAAAACTGTGGCTCCTACAGTTTTGATGCTAGAATAAAAATGTTAACTGAATTGTATTGTTCTCATCAATACCTATCGATTGACCCAAAAAAAAGTTTGCCACGCCCACTCTAACGCCCACAAACCGCCCAAGCCTGTGACGCCCACAGTTTTTATGCTAGATAAAAAATTTTAACCGAAATGTATTGGTCTTGTCAGTACCTATCGATTGATCTTGCCACGCCCACTCTAACGCCCATAACGCTTAAATCTATCTACCGCCGGTAGGTGGCGTATTTTAATCTCGCTTTGCTGCTTGCATGTATCCATTTGCCTTTGGTCCCTTTAGCTGAGTAACGGGTATCTGATAGTCGAGGTACTCGACTATAGCGTTCTTCCTTGTTTTTTATTCATTTTTTCTGCACTTGGCGCCAGTTCTTAATAGACATAAGTTACATTGCCATTGTAAGTCATCTTCTTTTGGTGGTGGCATACCTCTCATTGAACAAAAAATAGCTCAAACTCAATTCCACAGGTTCAAATTCATTTGCCTTTTCTCCTCTCTGGGCATGGCGCGTGCGTATTACTGCGTTTATGCGATGACCATTTCACGCTTTCATTTCATGAAATGGGCTGATTCGTGTGTGCATAAACACCGTTTCATGAATTCGACAACACACGAAAGTTGACTATGATTTCAACCTTTCGATTTAGCGTCGCTTGTGACCGGTTGTGTTTATCTTGTGCTCTGTGATTTTTGTCAATTTGTCATAAATATCTGTGATACTGGTGCCTTGCTTTGTGACTTGGTCCAACATAAGAGCCGTGCTGGTGTTTTAAATCGTCTGTGTATGTTTAATTGTCTATTTTATTGTAGAATTTTTAACATTTTGTTATTGTAACTTCTGTACGCTGTGGTGCATTTGGTTTCAATAGCTTTTGTTGTTGTTTCCCATAACTTGGTTGTAATCTCTCTCCCGTTTCTTGTCGTCTAAACTGTTGTCGTGTATATTTTGCTTGTATTTCGCAAGCCACGCTCATTCGACAGCCACTCTGTCGCGCTCTCTCGCTCTCGCAGTCTCTACGCGCTCTTATACTTTTGTGTTCTTGTGCGTCTACATTTTTATTGTTTGATTCCAGTGTCAAATTAATTGAGGTATTTATAATTCTTTTGATTCTTTGGTTTTATATAAGTTATTTTCCTAAATTTAAATACTTAAAAATGGCTCTTTTTTGTTCCAAAAAAGATTGTCAGTTTGGATCGTCACCTAATGACGTTTTTATTTACTGTCGTCTCTGCAACATAGTCATACATCCAAAATGTACTGGACTTGTTGGCAGAGTAAAAGATTATATTGATCTGCGTGTTGGTTTTTCGTGGACTTGTGCCTCATGCGTTGAAATAGACTGTGATTTGGATGGCTATGTTGCGCTCACCAATGATCGTTTTATGAAACTGTTTGATAAACTTATGAGCGCAGTTGCTGCTTTTAAAGAGTTTAAGGCGGACCTTGATAATAAAAAAAGTCAGTAGGGTCACCTAAACGCAAAAAGACCGCTCCTTCAAAATCTGTTCAAGTAAAGGCATCAGTTCCGAATCCCAACTTAGCTTAAAATATTTTTACCCGATCGGTAACGGCAGCTATGTCGGCATCCGCTGGGGCTGGGGGACCTAAAGCTTCACTGACAGCAGTACCCATAGATACCAAACGCTCTGGAGGAGTCCCTGCTTCTGCTAGTCAGCCTAAGGGGTCAAACCCTATGCAGCTTTCTGTGCCTACAGGTGAAGTTATCTCTATAGGAGTTCCTAGTTTCGATAATCAGACGAACGATGTTCAGATTGCTGGTGGCGGAAGAAAGAGCCTCTCGGTTGTTCCATATAGGAAGCAATTATTTGTGTCTCGTTTAACACCTGAAACCACATCTGCAGATGTTTTGGAATTTATACAACAGGAATTCCCATTTCAAAACATCACAGTGGAGGAGTTTAAATTTCCATATGTTCGCAGGATATCTTCATTTAAAATATCTGCTCCTCCGGAAGTATTTAATGTACTAAATTCTACAAGTTTTCGGCTTAATGATGAACTGGTCATTAAGGAATTTGTTCCAAACAGACGGAGAACTAATAATAGGCCTTCCACGACAGTACCTGCGCCAAAAATCTGAGTCGTTTATTTTTGGCCTATCAAAATGTTAGGGAACTTAATATGAAGCTAACTAAGCTTTATGCTGAATCCTCTGCCTTTTCTGAAGACATTCTGGCCTTTACTGAGACTTGGCTGAAACCGGAGAACTGATCGCTCTCCTCGTAGGGGGTGGGGTGCTGGTTGCCGTTACCTCCACTTTAACATCGGAGAGAATATACTTTATTAATCCCAATGACATAGAATTCGTTGGTGTTAAAGTTTCTTTGAAATCTTTTTCTATTTATGTAACTTGTTCTTAAATTCCACCTGGACCCGACTTAAAAATTTATGATTAACATTTGTCTGCAATAAAAACTGTTGTATCTCATCTTTCCGAAAGGGATCTTTTAATTGTTTTGGGTGATTTCAATCTCCCTGACATTTCTTGGTCCCTTTCCACTGACTAACTTGTCTCTACCCCTTTATCTGACCATGACTTCGTTGACGGTCTGTTAGAATTATCATTACAGCAAGTTAGCTTTATAACTAATTCACTAAACAGACAATTAGGTCTTGTATTTGTTTTAGATCCGTCTGAAGTCACGGTATCTAGAATGGACCCACTAGTTGTGCCAGAAGACCATTATCATTACAGCAAGTTAGCTTTATAACTAATGCACTAAACAGACAATTAGATCTTGTATTTGTTTTAGATCCGTCTGAAGTCACAGTATCTAGAATGGACCCACTAGTTGTGCCAGAAGACCGGTATCATCCCACATTAGAACTTACAATTTGTTTTCCCTGCGTTGATACCCTCTCTCCTTCACTTTCTCCAACGAAAAGTAGATGCTTTCGTAAATGTGACTTTAGTAAACTCAACAACTTGATTTCACAATATAACTGGACAAATTTATATAATTGCTTGGATATTGAAAGTGCTACGGAACTATTTAATAGTGTCCTAAACTCTTTTTTCTTTGAGTGTGTTCCTGATAGTTTTCCTCCAAAGATAGACAGGCCTCCTTGGTTTACAATCAGTTGCAAAGACTTAGAAACCTAAAAACAAACTTCTATAAAAAGTACAAAAAGTCTGGTAGGCCATCCGATTATTCAAGATATGTGGTGGCTCGTACTAATTTTAATGTACTTAACAGTCATTGCTATTCCATGTATTTGAACCGATGTAAATTTGAATTTGATGGATCCGAGGCAGTTTTATAACTTTGTCAATGCTAGGCGAAAGTCTTCAGCATTGCCATCATCTGTACGATTAAACTCTATTGAGGCATCTAGGGATCCCGAAATTGCAGATTTATTTGCTGTATTCTTCCAATCTACTTATAGTTATGTTTCTTGGTCTAATTTTAGCTACCCTAATCACATAAACAGGGCAAATTGTATTTTTTCTCCTGTAATCACCGAAAGTTCTCTCTTAAGTGATTTAGAAATTATAACTCCAACCTATTCTCCGGGGCCAGATGGACTCCCTGGGTGTGTTCTTAAGTTTTGTGCCCGAACTGTTTGTAGACCCATTCTTAAACCTTTTCGTTTGTCTATCTCATCATCTGTTTTTCCTACTATCTGGAAAGATTCTTTTATTATTCCACTCCACAAAAAGTGTGCGAAGGTTAATGTTCAGAACTATAGAGGAATCTCCAAATTGTCTGCAATTCCTAAAACATTTGAACGCATTATTACCTCTCAGTTGCAACATTTGTGCTCCTCTTTAATATCGCCGTGTCAACATGGTTTTGTTAAGGGAAGATCGACCACCACTAACCTGCTCGAATTGACATCTTTTGTAATAGATGGATTTAACAAAAAATGGCAGACAGACGTTATATATTCAGATTTTAGTAAAGCCTTTGACTCTGTAAACCACTCTCTTCTTTTATTCAAATTAGATCAGCTCGGGTTTCCGAATAATCTATTAACTTGGATTTCAAGTTATTTGAATGGTAGATCTCAGAGAGTTTTATTCAAAAACGCTGTTTCCAAGATGATCAACGTGACATCTGGAGTGCCTCAGGGCAGTCATTTAGGCCCCTTTGCTGTTTACTCTGTTTATAAATGATATTCCCTTGATCGTAACTCACTCTCGTGTACTAATGTATGCTGATGATGTTAAGCTTTGTTTTTTCTGCTTGCAGTCAGACATTAATAGATTCCAGGAATGGTGTCAGTACAACCTTTTGAATTTAAACT
Source organism: Drosophila suzukii (assembly GCF_043229965.1). Lineage (NCBI taxonomy): Eukaryota > Metazoa > Arthropoda > Insecta > Diptera > Drosophilidae > Drosophila > Drosophila suzukii. The sequence goes on along the minus strand of NW_027255896.1, from coordinate 2,218,049 downwards.
ATATTAAATGCAACGTTATGACTTTTTATAAGGGTACGCCAACGTTCATGAGTTACTATCTTCAGAACATGTCCCTGGACCGAATATACTTAGTAAACGATTTAGGTGTTCTCCTAGATCCTAAACTTAAATTTGGCTCCCACATAACCTCTACTGTAAATAAAGCTATCAGTGTTCTTGGGATTATAAAGCGTTGGTCTAAAGAATTTGATGATCCATCCACTACCAAATTATTATTTACCTCCCTTGTCCGTCCTAATTAAGAATACTGTTCTTCCGTTTGGAGTCCTAAGTATCTAGTGCACATTGACCGTATAGAGTCTTCTTTTTGCCTTACGTGGTTTGAACTGGGATCAAAACGTCAGGTTGCCTTCTTACTCGAGTAGATTGCTATTAATTAATTTGCCTAGTCTAGTAAGCCGTAGATCTATGCTTGGTACTATTTTTATGAAAAATCTTATCAGAGGCGATATTGATTCTGTAGATTTGGTAAGCCGCCTAACTTTCAATGTTCCTGTTAGACTAATGCGAAACTACTTTCCTATCAACTTGCCACGATGTTCATCTAATTTTAGTCAGCATGAGCCCTTTCGCGTTCTTTCTAATAATTATAACAACCTATATCATTTAATTTGTTCCTCAACTTCTATCCCTGTATTAAAAACAAAAATCTTAGCTCATTTGCTTTAGTCTTGTTGATCTATGTTTTGTCCTGTCTTTATTTGTTCTACATATGTACCTTCCTCGCGAACCGTATTTGCCCGAAATAAAAATGGGCCCGCGCGTAACAAGCACGTGCTTAGTGCATCAACGTTCAACAACAACAAAGCGTGAAATGGTGACAATTAAACTCCGGTAACTCTATACAATTATCGGAGTTGCCAGATCGATATAAATATATAAATACACCTTACATTTAACAAATTATTTTTTCATTGAGTGCCAATAAAAACCTAGTTTTCATGTTTTATTTTGACCGTAGAAAAAATGTTATACTGACATGCACACACTTTATCTTTAATACTAGCAAGATTTGTTCATGCGACTCGAAAAAAGTAATCGGTTTAATAATCGCTAACACCTTTTTCAACTGGTCCGGCATCTCTGTCAGCTGAGATTGATAAAATGCATGAATTCGGCAGTGTCGCATAACAAACAATTTTTATTTCACGCTTTTAAGAAATCATGAAACCCTTAGCATAAACATTGTATATATCACAGACTACTTATTTATTTTTTTTATTTTATTTACTTATTTATATCCTAGCGCTACAAGTGCACACTTATAATTATCGCGCTAGTCACATTGAGTTGATTTTATATTATTATTATTTTTAAGTTATTAAAACAATTTCTCTCGCTCTCTTAATTAATATTAATGACTAACATCAAAATTTCGTAGTTTCTTAGTTACTATTATTATTGTTTTGAATATATATATTTATTTTTATTTTTATTTTATTTCATTTCATTTAATTTTTATATTTATGTGTACTGGTATTTTAAAAGATCTTTAACTTTATTGTAAAATTGAGTTGCGCTCCTAATTGGTTTGTATTGGTGCGGTAGATTGTTCCATAACCGGATACCATTTATGAAAAATTGCCTTCTCGAACACAGTGTTTGTATTCGAGGGCATATGTAATTTTTGGTTCTTACAGATGTGGCTGGGGTAAGTTTATTGAAAAGATATTTTGGTTCTCCACTCGTCACTATTTTGTGAAAAAAGATTAAAATTCTGAGATCGATCCAGGAGGTTAAGTTAAGGTCAAGTATTTTATATGTCAGTTCTGACACATGGTCAAAACGTCTTAAGTTAAACACATAACGGACAATTGAATTAAAAGTTACAGTTAATGTGCACTTTGGCGATTAATAGTCTAACTTTCTCAGTTAGGAACGATTTGGAGAATGAAAATTTTCTCAGCAGAGCATATGTACGCCCTGTCGCTTTGACTATATGGTTCCTCCATGATAAAGTATTGTTAAATGTTATCCCTAGATTAACTGCATTCACTTCATAGCTTATCGGCTTATGGTTTATATATAATTTTTGGAGTGAAAGTGTTGAAAGTTGCTTTTTACCAATTACCAAGCACTTCGATTTTTTAGGATTTATACCCAAGCCATTTTCCTTTGCCCATTTTTCAATTAGCCACAACATTTTGTTACTTATACGGACACAGTCATGTATTTCAGTTACGGGTCTACTAACATATATTTGGACATCATCAGCATATAAATGTACTTCACACTCAGACAGGATACTAGGGAGATCATTGACAAGAAAACAATAAAGGGCCTAGGACAGATCCCTGTGGCACTCCCCTGGAAACTTGCGTTCCAGAGACGACTGCTTGAAACCTATTCGTTAAGTACGACCTAATAAGCTTCGTCGCATTAGTTGAGAAATTAAACATATTCCTAAGCTTGGTACAGAGAATGGTTTGATTCACAGAATCAAAAGCCTTGCTGTGGTCAAGGAGCGTCAAAAACGTTACGCGGTTACTGTCCAGTTCTTGTCTTATATCCTCTACAACATTAGTGATTGCAGTAATACAACTCCTTTTCTTACGGAATCCTGATTGTTTTTCGTCAAGTAGAGAATTATTAGGTTAGGTTAGGATTTCAAAGACTTTTGATAGAAAAGGTAATATTGAAATAGGTCTATAGTCATTGTTTGGCTTAGGAATTGGGAAAATTTTTTCCATATTGTCAGAAATGAAGACGTTGTAACAGCCGTGCTAAAAATATATGTAACATGGGGCAACATTAAGGGGAGCAAAAGCTTAACAAATTTAGGTCTCATATTATCGAGACCAACAGCATCGGACTTGACATGCAGAATACTAGCTAGAACATCACTTTGGTTCATACATATAAAGCTAAAACTTTTATCACGGAGGGTTTGAGTATTCAGGTACGGATTGCATGTTGCTTCAGGTACATCTATTTCCAAAAACTTTTTGTTTATTAGTTCGACATCCACCTCAGACTCTGTCTGTTGCTTACACTTTCCAATACCTAACCGTTTTAGTTTGTTTCATCTGTTTTTCGAGTTAACACAGTTATTGAATTGTATGTTATAATGCTCTTTCTTTGCTGATTTTATCTTTTTGTTTACTTTTACCCTAGCCTCTTTGTATTCATCAGTTTTGTATCGCTTAGACCGGAGGTAAGCTACATCTCGCTGACGGGTTAGGTTTTTAATTTCACTACTGAACCATGGATTTTGCATTGGCTTAATCACCTTGGTCCTTAGGGGCACAAACTTGTTGAACAAATACTGGACATTGTTGGTTAAAGCCTCTAATTGACAATCTACATGACAAAGATGGTAAATACATGACCAGTCACAACACAAAAATTCCGTTTTTAATTCATTATAGTTTATATTTTTGTTATCTCTATACGTAAAATAATTGATTTTGCTGTCAATGGTCAAGTCGTATGTTAAAAATATTAGGTCATGTCTGGAGAAGGCTGGTACAGAAACCTGGTCATAATGTATGATTTTGCTAGGGTCATTGATAAGAAATAAGTCAAGTAATGTATCACAGTGGCTGCTATAGTGCGTGGGAATCGTTTCGTTTACGGAAAACAAACCTACGGACTTAAAGTTATCTACGAGATGGCTTTCAGCCAAGATGATGTCAGTGTACTCCAACGAAATGTCTGAAACAACATTAAGTAATGACCCGTAGTCAATTGTCCGATTCGGTCTATATATGCAGCCTAGAAGGGTTTTTCCATGGGATTTATTGGGAAGTTCTAATAGAATGTTTTCGATAGTAATGTCACTTGGCTGTTTAAGTACCACTTTACATTTCAGCTTCACATTCACGTATATAGCAACACCTCCTGCATGACCAGTACGGTCGGACCGATAAACATTAAAGCCTTCACAAATAATAGACGAATCACATAGATCATTTACAAACCACGTCTCAGACACACATATCACATCGACATTAGACTGAGTGAAAAGGAATCTAAACTCACCAATCTTCTTTAGCAAACTTTGTGCATTCAAGTGAACGATTTTTAGATCAATTTTATAGGTTAGGTTAGGTTTGGGCGGCTGTCGGACTATAGTCCGACACACTTAGACCTCAATGGGTCCGTTGTGACACCGCATGATCTCGTTTCTTCCTTCTTTAGGGTCCCGTTTCTAGTAGTTTCGGCTTGTGTTAAGCTGATCAGCATGTCTTCCACCCGGAAGATTTAATAAAGGCACTTATGCTTTTGAGATTAATCTCCGATATTTCGGTAAGATCGTCGATGAAGGGGCTTCCTAAGTGTTTCAGTCTGAGTCTGCATAGGGCTGGGCAGAAGCAGAGAAGGTGTTCTACCGCTTCCACTTCTTCCTCATCCCTACAGCTTCTGCAGAAATCATTTTGCGGGGCTTTTAGCCTGCCGGCATGCGCGCCAACAAGCCAGTGGCCTGTAAGAGCTCGGATCAACATGCCACACTCTGTGCGGCTGAGCTTGAGTAACTCCGAGGTTTTCTTGTTGCTTATCACAGGCCATGTCTGGTGAGAGATGCGACACTGTGGTGCGTTTTGCCAATGGGTGTTGGCTAGTGTGTTGAAGTGGTTTTTTATGTTTAGCTTGCAAGTAGCCATGGGCATACCGACATTTTCCTCTCCTGGTAGGAGAGGCTTGGTGGTGCCCTGCCTGGCTAATTCGTCCGCTATGCAGTTGCCTACGATGTCCCGGTGACCCGGAACCCATATTAGGCTGATAGTAAACTGATTTGCCATCTCGTGGAGAGATCTGCGACAGTCAGCTATTGTACGAGAATTGGTGTTTGTCGAGTAGATCGACTTAATAGCCGCTTGGCTGTCACTATATATGTCTAGGTGTCCTCTCTGGAGGCTAAGGTTCCTTAAACAGGTTAGTGCTTCTTTTATAGCGTGGACCTCCGTCTGAAAGACGCTACAGTGGTTCGGGAGCCTGAATGACTTCCTGATATCTAATTGTTCGGAGTATACACCTCCGCCGACTTGTCATTCTAATTTGGAGCCATCTGTATAGAAACAGATTGCGTCCGTCGTGCCCGGTCGGCCCTGTTCCCATTCCTCTCTATCAGGAATCAGGGCCTCAAAGGGTGTGTGACTATATTCAATAGATTTGCATAGATCCGTGATTTTTGGAATCGATTTATCATGCTGGAGAATTTTAGCATGGCCATATAATTGGGCTTTCCACTGCCCTGTGTCCCTCAGTCGAATAGCTGCCGATTTGGCCCTTTCCATGCCTGCTAAGTCCAGGCTAGAGAGGTTCAAGATCGCATTCAGCGCTTCATTCGGGGTGGTTCGAAGGGCTCCACTAATACACAAAGCCGCCATTCGCTGTACTTTGTTTAGAGGAGTCAGTATGCATTGTTTGTGTAAGGCGGTCCACCACAGAGCCACTCCGTACAGTAGGATTGCTTGACTACTGCTGTGTATATCCAGTTAACTGTTCTTGGGGACATGCCCCATCTTAGCCCGATTGCTTTTTTACAGGAGTAAAGTGCAATGGTCGCTTTTTTGGTTCTCTCTTGGTTGTTTAAGCCCCATTTGAGGCGTTTATCTAGTACTAACCCCAAGTACCTGGCGTGATCGCTAAAGGAGAGATTACAATTGTTTAAAATGGGTGGGTTAAGTTGAGGAATTTTGTACCTATTCGTAAATAGAAAAAGTTCTGTTTTCGAGGGATTTACCCCGAGTCCGCTCGCTATCGTCCATTCCACGACCTTACAACCTCCTCCCTCCAGAATCCGCAGAAGTTTATTTACAGCGATATTCCACAAGAGGGGTGATAGTACACCTCCTTGCGGGGTGCCTCTGTTCACTAGTCTAGTCTGGGTTGAGGTCCCTAGTGTGGCTGTGACCATTCTGCTTATCAGCAATTTATGGATTAGCCTCACCATTGGCGGCTCAACCCCTAGTTCTGTGAGAGATTCTGTTATAGCGGTGGGAAGCACGTTATTGAAGGCTCCCTCTATATCCAGGAAGGCGATCAGTGTGTATTCCTTGATGTTGAGTGATTTCTCGATGCTGTTTACCACCAAGTGTAGCGCCGATTCGATTGACTTACCTTTGGTGTAAGCGTGTTGTGCTTCTGATATTTGTGTCGGGTCTACGGTGGCCCTTATGTGTAGGCTTATCATTCTTTCAAAGCTCTTAAGCAGGAATGATGTTAGGCTTATTGGCCTAAAATCCTTTGCTGTGGTGTGAGTGGCCTTCCCTGCCTTGGGAATGAAAACCACCTTTGTTTCTTGCCATGCTGTTGGTAGTTCTCCTACCGCCAGGATGGATTGGAAGATTTTTTTCAACCAGTTTATGGCTATTTGTCCTGCTTGCTAGATGTGAGCCGGTGTTATCCCGTCCGGTCCCGGCGATTTGTATGGTTTGAAACTATGAATGGACCATTTCATGTTGCGGTCTGATAGGAGTGGATCTATTTCGATTCCCTCTCCTGTTCCTCTTTCAGGTGGATGACCTGCTTGTTGGCTCCCAGGGAAGTGAGCGTCTAGGAGCAGGTCCAAGGACTCTTTACTGGAGTCTGACCATGATCCATCTGCTTTTTGAAGATAGCCCAAAGGCGCGGCTGTCTTAGAGAGTATTTTCCTGAGCCTTGCGGCATCAGTTGTTTTTTCTATGTCAGAGCAGAAGGTCTGCCATGCCATTCGTTTTGCTCTTCTAATGGCCTTTTTGTAAGAGGCTAGTTCAAACTTGTAGTTCAGCCAATTGGTGTCCTCATTTCCCTTCTTTGCTCTGTTAAACAGGCATCTGCAGTTGGTTCTGAGGATAAATAGTTGTTGGGTCCACCAGGGGGGTTTTTTCCTTCCTCTTGGTTTCTCTGTGGGGCATGCCACTTTGAAGGCTGTGTTGCATGCCTCTGTGAATTTGTATACTGTTTCGTCCAGCTCATGTGGGTTTGTGATGCTTTCTGACGGTTCCATGGGGAGGATATTTGTCAGAACTTCTTTGTACCTGTGCCAGTCTGCTCGTCTGGGGTTGGCGAAGCTGACCGGCAAGGGCGAATCAAGGGACAATACGGTTTCTATGAATCCATGGTCCGAGAAGGAGTGCTCGTCAGAGACTGCCCAGTTTTTGACTGCGCCTACGAGTGAATCTGATACCAAAGTTAGATCTATGATCGTTTGGCAAGCTTTAGTTATGAAAGTAGGGGCATTGCCCCTATTGCATAAGAATAGGTTCGAATTTAGAATAAAGTCAAAAAGAGACTCACCTCTGTCGTTGTTGTTTGGGCAACCCCACTGGGTGTGATGGGCGTTGGCGTTACAGCCTATTACCAATCCGTACTTGAGCTTTTCGCATTCCTCTGCTAGTCCTCTGACCAGCGCATCTGGGGGGTTTTCCTTCTCAAAGGCCAAATAGGCCGATAGAACCCTTATAGAGCCACTCTGCAGCTCCAGGCTTACTGCGGTGTTGTCTCCGTTGCTGTAATTGCGAAGAAGAAATATACTAAGATGCCTTTGGCTAATATGCAGGTTCGAATTTTACCTTCTTTGGGGTCAAGAATAAGCTTGTATTCCTTTGTTCCTAGTCCAGCAACCTTGCCTCCTACCACCCAAGGTTCCTGTACGAGGACTAGGTCGGCTCCGCCTTCTGTCAGGCGAAGCAGAAGTGCAGCAGACGCTGCTTTACTGTGGTGAAGGTTTATTTGTAGAAGTCTTAGTGACATCTACAGCTTCAACCTCCACCACATTGACGTCGGCCTCCTCAATTTTATAACTACTCATAGTTTTTATCATGGCACTAGCTATGGAACAAACTTCCTCATCCTGCATTGTTGTTATCAATGATTATTAGGGGCGCAATCTCAATATTCAATGCGTATCTTATACATTTCTTAAAGTAAACTAGTTTTGAACCTATCTCAATTAAGAGGATACGATTTTTACGCTTAAGATCGATTTAGCGTCGCTTGTGAACGGTTGTGTTTACTCTTGTGCTCTGAATTTTTGTCTATTCTGTGATTTTTTGCCAGTGTTTTGTGTTTGTTTATTAACAAAGCTTAGTCTAACCGCTGGGTTAGTGTGTTTAGTGTTTTTTACTAGATCTCCCAGTGATTATAGTTATTTTAACATTTATATTAGATTTGTTTAATCTCCTAGCTTTGTTAGTGTAATTCTTATACTCACTAAACTTGCTAAAACTTTTTGATTCTCACTCTCTCTCCCGCTCTAAATTACAACTGTAACTTAAACTCTCTCTGAACCTGCCAAATTTCTGGTAGACTTTTGGTGTGCTATTCTCTTGTCTCTCTCTCTCTCTCTCTCTCTTGCTTGCTTTACATTGTAACTGTTCCTGCGTAAAGTTGTCAGTGTCCCACAAGCAACGCTCAATCGATAGAAGATTTTTTCTCTCGTGCTCTCTTACATTTAAATTATTACGCGATCTCGCGCTCCTATTTTTTTTCGTGTTTTGTGCCTTTGTGGTTTTGGAATTTGATCCCAGTGCCAAATTTACTCGAGGTATTTTTCATATATTATTTTATTTTATTTAATTTCCTTAAAATGGCTCTTGTCTGCTCTAAGAAAAATTGTACTCTTTCGTCTTCAACTAAAGACCCTTTTATTTTCTGCTGGCTCTGCGAGTCGATAATGCACGTTAAATGCGCAGGATTTACTGGTAGAGTCAAAGACTTCATTGATCAGAATTCTGGACTCATGTGGTCATGTGGATCCTGCAAGGAAATGATTGTTGAGATGAGCGGCTTTATGAAGCAGACTCGAGACAGCCTTTTGAATCTCTCTGGTGCTTTTAAACAGCTCAATGAGGGGTTCAATTCCGTTTGTGCCCAATTTAATAATAAAAAATTACTAACTGAGTCGCCTAAACGTAATAAAACCAGCTTAGCGGCAGTTAATACGGTCACGGTATCCACCCTAAATCCGAACTTGGTGGCTGCAGCAGTCTCTGTTGACACTGTGGTAAGTGAACCTACTGCGCCTATGGATACAGCTGTTTTAGGTGAAGTCACTGCTTCTCGAAGTCGGGTGGTAAAAAAACCTTCAGTGCCGGCTACGGTGCCGACCATACCTATAGGTACAGAAGTTACCGTTTCTGGCTCTCAGCTTAGTGAGGTGCAATCTGTTGCTGGGGGACGTAAGAAATTATCAGTTGTTCCACATAGAAAACAATTATTTGTTTCGAGATTCACCCCAGATACCACATCTGAGGATGTTTTGGAATTTATTCGTGAAAAATTCCCATCTGAGAATATTTCAGTGGAACAATTTAGATTTTCATATGCTTGTAGTATATCGTCGTTTAAAATATTTGCTCCGCCTGATGTCTTTAAGGTACTACTTTCTGAAAGCTTTTGGCTTAATGATGATTTAGTAATAAAAGAATTTGTTCCCAATAAACCGAGAACAAATAACAGACCTTCCACGGCGCCAAAAAACTAAAAAGTTTATTTTTGGCTTATCAAAATGTTAGGGGACTAAATATGAAGCTACCCAAGCTTTATGCTGACTCCTCTGCATTTACTGCTGATATTTTGGCTTTTACGGAAACTTGGCTGAAACCAGAGATATCTGACAATGAAGTTCTGTCAAACAATTTTAATGCCTATAGGACCGATCGCTCCTCACGTAGGGGAGGCGGTGTGCTGATTGCCGTTAGCACTAGCCTAACATCCGAGAGAATTCACTCTGATACTCCTAATGAAGTTGAATTTGTTAGTGTGAAAGTTTCCTTGCTATCATTCTCAATATTTGTTACATGTTCCTATATTCCACCTGGCTCTGATTTAATAATTTATGAGCACCACCTGTCTGCGATAAAATCTGTTTTATCCCTTCTTTCTAACAGTGACCTTTTGATTGTTTTGTGTGACTTTAATCTCCCTGATATTTCTTGGTCTCCTCCTACTGACTCACTAGTCGCTATACCTCTATCCGCCCATGATTTTGTTGATGGTCTTCTAGAAATATCGTTACAGCAAGTAAGCTTTATACGGAATTCATTAAATAGACAACTAGATCTTGTGTTTGTTTTAGACCCGTCTGAAGTCACGGTATCTAGAATTGACGCTTTTGTTGTACCTGAAGACCGGAATCATCCAACAATGGAATTGACAATCTGCCTCCCATGCGTTGATACCCTCTCTCCTTTAGTTTGTCAAACTAAAGTGAGATGTTTCCGAAAATGTAACTATAAAAAACTTAACGACATGATTTCTCAATATAATTGGACAGAATTGTACAATTGTATATATATTGAAAGTGCCACTGAACACTTCTATATAGTGTTAAATACCTTTTTTAATGAATGCGTTCCTGATAGGTTTCCTTCAAAGACAAACAAGCCACCTTGGTTTACCAATGCGCTTCAAAGACTTAAAAACCTTAAGACAAACACTTATAAAAAGTATAAGAAATCGGGTAAGCCATCTGATTTTTCGAAATATGTGGTGGCTCGATCGGATTTTAATGTTCTCAATAGTCATTGCTATTCTATGTATTTAAGTCGATGTAAATTTGAATTTTCAAATGATCCGAAGCAGTCAAGAACGCTGCCTCAAAACTGATTTATGTGACATCTGGAGTGCCTCAGGGTAGTCATTTGGGCCCTTTGCTGTTTACTTTGTTTATTAACGATCTTCCCTCTATCATAACACACTCTCGTGTACTAATGTATGCTGATGATGTTAAGCTTTGTTTATCACATAATGATATAGCGTCGGGTTTCAACTTACAGTCAGATATTGATTGTTTTCAGGGATGGTGTGAGTATAACCTTTTAAATTTGAACTGTCTTAAATGCAACGTTATGACTTTTCATAGGGGTACTCCTACTTTTGTTAGTTACTCTCTTCAAAATACACCACTCGACCGTATATATTCAGTTAATGACTTAGGCGTTCTTCTGTACCCAAAACTTAAATTTGACTGCCACATAATGTCCACTGTCAGCAAGGCCATGAGTGTTCTTGGGTTTATAAAGCGTTGGTCAAAAGAATTTGATGACCCTTATACAACCAAATTATTATTTACCTCCCTTGTCCGTCCTATTTTGGAATATTGTTCTTCGGTTTGGAGTCCACAATATCAAGTGCATATTGACCGTATTGAGTCGGTACAAAAAAAATTTCTTCTTTTTGCCCTTCGTAGTTTGAACTGGTATCAAAACATAAGGCTACCTTCCTATCAGAGTAGATTACTATTGCTTAATTTACCTACCCTTGCAAATCGTAGAACAATGCGTGGTACTATTTTTATGCAAAATCTTATAAGAGGTGATATTGATTCTGTAGAACTTGTAAACCGCCTAACTTTCAATGTTCCTGTTAGACTAACACGAAATTATTATCCCCTAAATTTGCCACGATGTACATCTAATTTTTGTCTGCACGATCCCTTTCGCGTTCTATGTAATAATTATAACAACCTTTATCATTTAATTTGCACTTCAACTTCTATCCCGGTATTAAAAACTAATATTTTAACTCATTTGCTTCATTCTTAGATGCTTCTTTTATTTTCATTTGTGTCCCGTCTCTATTTGTTTTTTGTATCTTCCTCGCGAACTCGTATTTTTTGCCCAAATTGATAAAAAGGACCCCGCGCGTAACAAGCACGTGCTTGGTGTCGTTGGGCCACTTGTTTGTACTGCTCGTAGTGCATCAACGTCCATCATCATAAAAAAAAAGAACGAAAGCTATCAGCTTCAGGTCCAAGCCAAATACATTCCTGTTATTGACGGCAGAATCCTAGTGTGGGAAAAGTTCGCGTATGTTAGACATTCAGTAAATCTTTTAGAGTATAGTTTGAGTGTTGATACCGCCCACCTTCGCGACCTACTAAAATCATTGAGCGTGCACCACAGGGTTGCTAGAAGCCTAGACTTCTTAGGTACGGCTCTGAAAGTCGTAGCAGGAACTCCAGATGCAGGAGACTAAGAAAAAATCAGTAAAACAGAAATGAAACCTATAGACTTAAATAACAGACAGATAGAAATTAATAATAGAATTCAGGGCCAAATAAATAAGCTCACGGAAACAGTCAATCAAATTCTAAATACAACCAAGAACTCCCTACATGAAACATTACGCTCGTAATAGGATGATTATGATGGAGTTGCAAAATGTTATGCTCGCCATTGCACTCGCCATTATTAATGTAGTCAGCCCGAATATATTAGATCATGCAGACTTGGAAAATGCGGGCTAATCCCAATCACGTATGTCGACTAGGGAATCATTATTATCAATGATCGAACAGCTCTGGTGCAAGTGGACAACGAGAACAGCGTCTGGTTACACGGCACTCATCTTATCATCTTTAATGAGCGCGCTGCCATTAATGAAACCCTGCTCGTTAACCATAATTCCGCCCAGAAGAGGACTCCTGGAGTGCCAAGCTTGCCCTCACTAAACATCACTATCAATCAGGGTGTCTAAGTCTTCCTTACCTTCACCGTCTGAGTGAGCATGACCTGGAATACATTCAACAGTTCGGAGCAGAAATCAACACCAACCGGACACACCAAGTGGCGCTAATTTCTGGAGCAGCAATTTGCGCGTGGATTTGCGTCAGTCTCGCCTATCAGCGATTCACCAGGACTAGAAGATCTGCGGTCCAGCTAAGGGAGGTGATCGCCCAAATAGGGTCGGCCGAGGGCGGCCTAAGTCTCGAGGGGGAGTAGTTAACTAATGTCAACCGGACTGAGAGTCAAAGTCCGAAGACTGAGCGCTGGCCAAATTGCTGACACTGCATTTGACCGGACGCTCGTGCATAGCCGGCAAACACAGCATATTTGCGTGGCCGCTATGAAGTTCCCTCTTTGTTAGCTTTAAGTCAGTTCCTTTTGGCATTCATTAAATAAACAACAGAAGTTCTCTGCAAAATATCTCTGGCAACTGCCGTTAAGTTTGTATTGATTTGATCTTGAATAAGTCTCTAGGCCAGCAAGAAAAGGAGGATAGTTTCCTTCCAACAAAATCTTCATAATTCTGCAACAGATGATCCACGGCCAACTGGCCGTCTAAGAAGAAACTATAGTGTTACGTACGCCCTTCCCCATACCAAGATTAGCCCCGGCAAAACAACTGCCATTAGTTGAGGGTAGGGGCCGTAATGACTAACCACACTGCGATTGATAAAAGCAAAACAGCAAAAACAATTCGACAACTCATGGGTGTCGCGTGGCCAGAACAACGACCACGATCGACCTGCTCGTAACCGTAATCCAGTAAGGTGGCAAAGTGCACCAGCCGGCCATTGACTCCTAAAATAGGGGAAATGGAGAAACAGTACCCCTAGGTGGGAACACCTAGTTAATTCATCCAATATGGGGGCTAGCGAAAGCTCTAGTCCGGTATAAAAGACCCCAGCCAAATGGAGAAAGACAGAAATTGTTCTGATCTCTCCATGACGGTGGTCTAGAAGTGCAACTTCCGTCAACACAGTCCACGACTGGAAGAAGGCTGGTGTCCAGAAGGATGTCTTGACGTTTCCCTAGGATCAACTTCACCCAGGAGAAAGTCCCGATAACCGGTCCTGCGATCGACCACAATCTGGAGGAAGTCAACCAGCAAAATCCCGAAGGACGAAAATAACTAGTGAACCAAGTGAATGGCCTAAGGACCCCAAGATGGGTAGCAAAACGTCTAAAGTGGCCGGCAGCACCGCCAATGTGATTAACACAGTAGAGATCGTTGACCACCAAGATGATATTCAGGATGTCAACAAGACCATGAAGCTCATCGTTGGACTACTCGTGGTTATAGTGCTCCTTAAGGTTGTAAAGATCTACAAGCGCTCTGTCCAGAGACGCCGCGACCAACATCATGCCCTGGAGAAAGTGGTGACCCACATTGGAGCATAAGCCGAGCCGATACAGTGAAGTGAAGCCACCAAAAAGACAATAAAAGCAGCAAAAAGACAATAGAAACAATACAAATAATAATAAATAAATTGCACTCCAATATTATAAACAAAAAAGTGAATCGCCAAAACAATCAAAAACAATTTGCGAGTACATGCATTTCTGAATGCAAGTGTAAACAGAACCCCCAATTACATACGCTGAACAAGAAATTGGAGCTGCACCGACCAGCCCAGCCCGAGCATTGGAACTGACGTGTGCCTCAGTGGAACTCGCATACGATGCATACATACATACATATCTATACAGCGATAGTGTTTTTTTTTTTGTGTAACATAATTTTTGTGTTTTGTTTTTGTAAACCGCCTTCAAGTCTTGCACGTATATATGTATATAAACCAATTATAAAATCTCCCAAAGCCCAGGATCCGGAGCGCCGAGATCTCATCGCCCAGGATTAAAAAGAGGGTAAGTTTGTCGGAACACGGTTCCTTTTCTCATACATACATATATATATATATATATATCCGTGCACCATGATTACATCAGAAGCTTTAGCAAAAACAATAGACACTAATCCACAATTTAACGTAAGAATTTTATACTTGTTATCAAAAGCGACCCTACCAATAACAGTGAATGAATTGGAATACTTATATATTGAGACCTTCCGTCTAGATTTTTCTCCACTTGCCCACTGTAACAAGACCGAAAAAGCTATCATTATCTCTACCGTTCCAACGGTCATTGTTCTTTCCCGTCTGGATAAGAATTTGTTTTTGGGCAATGTTAATACTTTCCTAGTTAAGACAAAGAATTAATCTGTTAGGAATACATGTAATAATATATAATATACACATATATTAATTGTTTCATATATATAATCATTTAGATATACTTTTCTTTTTATACCTTTTTTTATACATAATAATTAAATGTTAATTTTTCAGCGGCCAGTATCAGCCTTGTAATTGTATGACAATTGCAAGAGCCCTCTGAGCGACGTTTGCAGTCGTGAATAGTCAGCATTTTGCTGATGTGTGCACCTTCACAGGTGGTCAAATCGATACTCTCCGCTAATACAATAATTGTCAATTAATTTAATCCCTATATGAATTAACCAATATTATGTTGTTCAACACCGGCACACGCCGACATAAATATTATTTAATAAATTTATAATGTGAAAAAGAATTCAAAACCATGGTGTGCTAGAACTCTAACAAAGGGGGTGTGCTGACGCGAGGAGTGAAGTAGGTCAAGAACAATGACATAACTTTCGACGGACAACCTTGACAATAGGGGATCGTATTGCGCGGCCCGCGACGATCCATTGGCACACGAATGTGTGAAGGGGAGGGAATATGGCCAAAACACAGCCCGATCGTAATGCGATCAAGCGACAGCTAAGCTTGTGGGGCAGTGTGGCCTGACGACCGACGAACTTTATGAAGTAATATTATTTTCCAGGCACTTTTAACATTTATTCTCGTTATGTTGGAGAGGAGAGAGGCTTACCAAGATCCCACGACCCGAATACGACGTAGCTTATGCCGGCAAATGGTGCCAGAATATCGGACGCCTCTCCCTCGGCCCAAGTCCCTGTCAGGACTCGGGCACTAATATGCCCACGTAACAGAATTGGCGCCCAACGCTAGGACATTTCATATTCCTTAAGGAATTTTACCAGGGTCCACAATCTCGATGCCTGCGGTATCGGAGTGAATATACCTAGGGATGGCATAGCTTTCATCTTTATTTGCCATGAGTAATTTGACTGTTTGATAGAACAGGGAGCTTAAATAATTTGAAATATGCGCATACTTATTTTATCTTTAAATAAGTAACTTTAAAGTCCCCAACTTCTGTGACTGTCAGTGTTGAGCGGCCGCTCAATCAGAACTTTGTCGCAGAATAGAGGCCTGACTTTGAAATGTTTTTAACCTTAAAAATTCTCTGTTTTGTTCATGGACAAATTTACCAGAACTTCCTTAAATCAAGAACTATGAGTTATCCTTTTTTATAACTAACCTGTAACTAAGTGTCGACGACTACTTGTTAAAATTAACGTAAATACAATTTACAGGTGCTTTCTGGCCGACGCCACACGACGTACTACGCATTTGCCCGGTCGTTTGAATTGGTTCGAGTCCAGAAAGAGCAGGAGCGCAAGCATTACGGTAACGCATTTAGCAGTTGCGATGCGGGTCTACTGTTCGTTTGTCGATCCAGGACAGAATGGGGGTGGGGGAACTGACAGGAAACGCAAAGCCGACGCCCTACAACGTACTAGGCATTGGTCCGGTCGTTTGCTTGGTTCGAGTCTTTGCTGTTTCCCTTGACATATTTGGGCAGTGGACGACTTTTAATTTCTCTGGCCGACGCCCCACAACGTATTAGGCTAGTTGGTCAGGTCGTTTGCTTGGTTCGAGTCCAGAGAAATAGGAGACGGTTGTGGAGCCCGAGAATGATCGGTCAAATAACTTGTTTTCCGACGACTGGCGGGAGGGGGTTTTTGGACAGATTCCTTATCTAGACACAGCCATTCCGTTTGGAACATTTGGGATGTCTAGAAAAAGGGAAAGTAAGGGCATGTTAGCTTAGCGGAACCGCGTTGTGTAGAAGCGGCTAACACCCCTAGTTAGGGAAATTTATTTGTTTTTGTTTGGGGCTTAAATATCGGACGGTTCTTGACCGAAGAGAAACTTGAGAAGCAGAGAGAAGCACCCCCAGTTTATAAACATTTTTATTGTCGACTTATTCAGCGGATACGTCGCTGACCGGGTGTTTTGAAAAGAATCACGTGAACCTTTTATACCAAAACGCAAAAAAAAAACAAGTGAAGACAAATTTTAGTGCGTGTATTAATCCGCACAAAGTGACAATCTATAAAAAGAAAGCGGAGGCCTTTAAAGAAGGTCCAATCGTATAAATGAAGGGGGCCAAGAAGAAGGTCTTATTCCAACCCAGCACCGGAAGAGTGACCCGAGCAACAACGCGCGGAGACAATCACCAACCCCGCAGTGCAAGCGCGCCAAGGCTAGGAGATTCACCTGAAAGAGAGCCGTGGGAGCGCGCACAGGATCAGCCAGGACAGGTAGATACCCTGTCTGAAGAAAACAACCTGGACCAATATTCTGAAATGGGAGGAGCCGCCGGAGGGGAGAATCTACCCCTAGGACCACCGAAAGGAAGATCAAGTATGCTTCCCCAATTTCAGAGGCACGAGGAGGACAACTTAGAGGCTGCCGAGCGACGTGAACAAAGATTGATGGAGCTCTTGAGGCAAAGCAATGAAATGCAGCGTGGAATGAGTGCCCAGATAGAAGCGCTGAAAGCCCAGATAACAGAAATGCAGTCTCCGACAGACAGGAGACCCGAACAGAAGGGACTGCCTTCGCCGCCCCGTACTGTCCCGAATCCAACGGACAGTTTTTTGAGATACCAAGAGACCCCGCCTCTGGAACCGGTAACACAGGACATGCTCAATAGCCAGATGCACCGGCTAAGAACACCCAGGCGGATGGACACCCCATCACACAGGCAGTTCAGAACAAACGAGAGGGAGTCGAGTCACCAACTGCATCCAGAGATCGATCGGAACTCATCATTCCAAGGACCGCGACCAAAAGATGTCAGATTGGACAGATGGAACCTAAAGTTCGATGGACGCGGACGCGGCATGACAGTTGAGAGTTTCCTATTCCGCGTGGACCGACTACAAGAATTGTATGACCTCAGCCGTCAACAAGTCTTTCGTGAATTCCATCTTCTGCTGGCAGGTGCAGCCACGAAATGGTATTGGCAGCTAATGGAAGACAGAGGATTACGACTTTGACTACTACTCATAACCCAGCGGCTTTTGCGCGGAGTCCGTCAGGCAAGACCGGGACAGCCGGGCGGACCAGGACCAACCCTTTCCGGTAAACACACGGAAGCCCAACCAAATCTCCCCTCATAAGAGCCTAGAACAACGAGAGAGGGAGAACGAACATGCTCGTGAACGTATCTTCAATGGCTCGGAAGATGCAGACAGCAAGATACGGACAACGCGAAAAATACTAAGATTATATGATGCCCGAGCAGACTACCGCCGGCTCAAGCAAAAGGTGGTGGACACAGTAGTGAGCGTGCAAAATGACAACCGTTTCTTTGCTAAAACGAAGGTCGATGGAGAAGAGATACTCGCATTACTGGACACAGGCGCCAGTGCGAACTGTATTGGCAGAGGAGCACACGCTTTCTTGGAAAACCGGACGCGGCCGATAAGGAAGCTAAGCGAAGAATGCGTACGCACAGCAAGCGGTGGTGAGACCCAAGTAACCGGAGCCATAACGTTACCCGTGGAATGGGAAGGAGAAACCAAGGACCTAGAGTTTTTGATAGTGCCAGTTCTGACACAACGATTTTATTTCGGAATTAATTTCTGGGATACGTTCGGCCTCACATTCCTCGGTAAAGGTAGACGCGAGGTTACCGCCGTCGAAACAACTCCGGATTTCGACCTTATGACCGGCGACCTAGACATGAACAATACGCTCAAGCCCGAGACCGCCTATACCCCACATCAGCTTACCCCAGAACAACATTGTAAGCTGCAGCAAGTGATAGACACATAGCCGTCTTGTCTAGAAAAAGGATTAGGAAAGACCAGTTTAGAGCAACATATAATTGAAGTGACCAACGAGGACTTACCAATCAAGCAGCGACATTACCCGATATCCCCAGCCAAACAGAAGCTGGTGTACGCCGAGCTAGATCGCATGTTAGGTCTAGGCGTGATCGAAGAAAGCAATAGTAGCTGGAGTTCACCGGTAACACTGGTGCAAAAAGGGCCGAAAAATCGCCTCTGCCTCGATGCGCGTAAAGTAAATTCCCGGACGATCAAAGATGCGTATCCACTACCACATATCGAGGGTCTTTTGAGTCGACTACAGGAAACGTATTACATTTCCGCAATTGATTTAAAAGACGCCTTTTGGCAAATACCTCTCGAAACCAAAAGCAGAGAGAAAACCGCGTTTACAGTGCCCGGCAGGCCACTGTATCAGTTTACAGTCATCCCGTTCGGCTTGTGCAATGCCGCGCAGCGAATGTGCCGACTAATGGATAAAGTTATACCAGCGGCGCTACGCGAGAATGTATTTGTGTATCTGGATGACTTACTGGTCTGTTCACCTACATTTGAAGCCCACATGGATATGTTGAGCCAGGTCAGTGCCTGCTTACAGCGGGCAGAGCTAACGATAAATGTAGACAAGAGCAAGTTTTGCTACAGCCAGGCAAGATATTTAGGATATGTAGTTGGGGGAGGATGCATCCGAACGGATGACACGAAAATACAATCGATACAGGAATTTCCCCAGCCTAGCTCCGCCAAACAGATGCGGAGGTTCCTGGGAATGACAGGCTGGTACAGGAGGTTCATCCAAAATTACGCCCAGACAGCGGCACCGCTTCACGACTGCTTGAAGAAAGACCGCATAAAGAAATTTGAATTGTCAGAAGAGGCAATTAAGGCGTTTGAACTTTTGAAAACCAGCATGGCAACAGCACCTGTACTCGTCACACCGGATTTTAAGAAACCATTTACCATCCAATGTGATGCCTCGACCACTGGAGTGGGGGGAGTTTTGTTCCAAACAGATGACGAGGGCGGAGAACATCCAATCGCCTATATGTCAGCCAAATTGAACAAAGCACAGCGGAATTACAGCATAACCGAGTTGGAGTGCTATGCCGCTATCCTCAGCATTACCAAATTCCGTGCCTACGTAGATGGGATGCCCTTCAAAGTGATCACTGACCACGCTAGCCTAAAATGGCTGATGAGTCAGAAAGACTTATCAGGCAGGCTTGCGCGATGGAGTCTGAAGCTACAAGCGTTCGACTTCACCATAGAACACAGGAAAGGATCACTAAATGTAGTCCCAGATGCTCTCTCACGAGTTCATATGGACGAGCTACAGAAGGCCGGTGCGGAAGAACTGGACATACACATCAACCTCGATTCGATCCTACGGAAACTAGGGGGAATACAGGCAGGAGATCCACAGATAAGTCTCCCAGACAAAATGGAACTTATCCGACAAAAAGTGACCCAAGGATTAAACCGAACTCATGAACGCGCAGAAAAGGCATATAACACCCGTAGCAAGCTCGTAGAGTTTTCCGTAGGACAAGTTGTCTATAGGAAAAACTACAAGCAGAGTAACAAAGCTGACGGATATAATGCCAAGCTGGGCCCGAATCGAATTCGCTGTGTTGTACTCCAGCGTAAGGGCAAAGCGCTATATGAGCTGGGCAATGCAGTAGGGAAAAGTGTCGGGGTATTCCATGCTAAAGACCTGTATGTCGCCTAAACCTCTGAACGTAATCCGACGACTCCAAAAGGCGACAAACTCAGAACTGCGAGATTGCACTACTTGATAGAAGCTCCCGATCACATGATGGGTAGAACAGTCATCAGAACTGCCTCAGTTCTGCTATAAAAGCCACAACCAGGGACCGACCAGTCACCAGACATGATGCGGTCCTCCAACAGCTATAACCAAGCCATCCGAGCTGCCCGCCGGCTTCGTCGGCTACAGGCTAGGTATGGGGACCAGGCATCATATCTGGCGCTCCTCGTCGAGTGGATGAACGGGCTTTGCCATGCCATCCACTTGAACGAGGATCATATCCAGCAATGCTGGATACACCGATACCAGTCAGAAGATGAAGAACTGGCATCCGAAATCGAGCAAGAGATCCGGCACCGGAGCCGAGATCAGGAAGAGGACCAGAACCAGTTGCTCCGAGTCCAGGAGCAACTACAAAGGAACCAAGCACACATCGCCCGGATACAACGGGAAACATGGAGAATGAGCCGGCGCATGAACCGCGCGGTCAGGAGAATTTACATTCGAAGCCCTCAACTTGGTATCCATGCGAGGCGAGAAGTAGCAGCCATCCTGAAAGAGCCGCTAAACTTAGATTAAAACATTGTAATTAATATAAAATGTTAAGCATATAAAAATAAAAATAATACAAAAAAAAAAAAACAATTCTTATACTTTTTAATATATTTTTCTTCGGGAAATGGGAAACCTTTTTATTCAACTTTTCACTTTTCAGCTGAGCAGCCCCTGGTCAAAAACCATGATTATGGCACACTCAGCAATTTTATTCTCAACTTTTTAGCTGTTACTCACTTCTGATTTTTATATATATATTTATATATTATTTTTCATTAAAACTATATTATATATTTTATTATGAGCCATATTTTTATTTACAGGTATAAATATGTATGTATGTATGTTTCCGTGCGAGGCCGGAAAGCTTTTCTTTTTCAGCATATATAATAATAAAATAACCAAGTACAATATTAAAACAATAAAGTAATAAGCCCGACTAGCTCATCTGAGACTGGGTTGATGTAGTGGGTCGACGCCACACGTAAATGGGCGCCTAAGAAAAGAATAAAGGAGAAGAAGGAGATCTAAAGAGATGGCCGTACGAGGATTTCTTTTGCGAAGTCATTCCATGCGAAGCCGCATCGATCACTTCGAGCCTGTTACGTACGCCCTTCCCCATACCAAGATTAACCCCGGCAAAACAACTGCCATTAGTTGAGGGTAGGGGCCGTAATGACTAACCACACTGCGATTGATAAAAGCAAAACAGCAAAAACAATTCGACAACTCATGGGTGTCGCGTGGCCAGAACAACGACCACGATCGACCTGCTCGTAACCGTAATCCAGTAAGGTGGCAAAGTGCACCAGCCGGCCATTGACTCCTAAAATAGGGGAAATGGAGAAACAGTACCCCTAGGTGGGAACACCTAGTTAATTCATCCAATATGGGGGCTAGCGAAAGCTCTAGTCCGGTATAAAAGACCCCAGCCAAATGGAGAAAGACAGAAATTGTTCTGATCTCTCCATGACGGTGGTCTAGAAGTGCAACTCCCGTCAACACAGACCACGACTGGAAGAAGGGTGGTGTCCAGAAGGATGTCTTGACGTTTCCCTAGGATCAACTTCACCCAGGAGAAAGTCCCGATAACCGGTACTGCGATCGACCACAATCTGGAGGAAGTCAACCAGCAAAATCCCGAAGGACGAAAATAACTAGTGAACCAAGTGAATGGCCTAAGGACCCCAAGATGGGTAGCAAAACGTCTAAAGTGGCCGGCAGCACCGCCAATGTGATTAACACAGTAGAGATCGTTGACCACCAAGATGATATTCAGGATGTCAACAAGACCATGAAGCTCATCGTTGGACTACTCCTGGTTATAGTGCTCCTTAAGGTTGTAAAGATCTACAAGCGCTCTGTCCAGAGACGCCGCGACCAACATCATGCCCTGGAGAAAGTGGTGACCCACATTGGAGCATAAGCCGAGCCGATACAGTGAAGTGAAACCACCAAAAAGACAATAAAAGCAGCAAAAAGACAATAGAAACAATACAAATAATAATAAATAAATTGCACTCCAATATTATAAACAAAAAAGTGAATCGCCAAAACAATCAAAAACAATTTGCGAGTACATGCATTTCTGAATGCAAGTGTAAACAGAACCCCCAATTACATACGCTGAACAAGAAATTGGAGCTGCACCGACCAGCCCAGCCCGAGCATTGGAACTGACGTGTGCCTCAGTGGAACTCGCATACGATGCATACATACATACATATCTATACAGCGATAGTGTTATTTTTTTTGTGTAACATAATTTTTGTGTTTTGTTTTTGTAAACCGCCTTCAAGTCTTGCACGTATATATGTATATAAACCAATTATAAAATCTCCCAAAGCCCAGGATCCGGAGCGTCGAGATCTCATCGCCCAGGATTAAAAAGAGGGTAAGTTTGTCGGAACACGGTTCCTTTTCTCATACATACATATATATATATATATATCCGTGCATCATGATTACATCAGAAGCTTTAGCAAAAACAATAGACACTGATCCACAATTTAACGTAAGAATTTTATACTTGTTATCAAAAGCGACCCTACCAATAACAGTGAATGAATTGGAATACTTATATATTGAGACCTTCCGTCTAGATTTTTCTCCACTTGCCCACTGTAAAAAGACCGAAAAAGCTATCATTATCTCTACCGTTCCAACGGTCATTGTTCTTTCCCGTCTGGATAAGAATTTGTTTTTGGGCAATGTTAATACTTTCCTAGTTAAGACAAAGAATTAATCTGTTAGGAATACATGTAATAATATATAATATCCACATATAATAATTGTTTCATATATATAATCATTTAGATATACTTTTCTTTTTATACCTTTTTTTATACATAATAATTAAATGTTAATTTTTCAGCGGCCAGTATCAGCCTTGTAATTGTATGACAATTGCAAGAGCCCTCTGAGCGACGTTTGCAGTCGTGAATAGTCAGCATTTTGCTGATGTGTGCACCTTCACAGGTGGTCAAATCGATACTCTCCGCTAATACAATAATTGTCAATTAATTTAATCCCTATATGAATTAACCAATATTATGTTATTCAACACCGGCACACGCCGACATAAATATTATTTAATAAATTTATAATGTGAAAAAGAATTCAAAACCATGGTGTGCTAGAACTCTAACAAAGGGGGTGTGCTGACGCGAGGAGTGAAGTAGGTCAAGAACAATGACATAACTTTCGACGGACAACCTTGACAATAGGGGATCGTATTGCGCGGCCCGCGACGATCCATTGGCACACGAATGTGTGAAGGGGAGGGAATATGGCCAAAACACAGCCCGATCGTAATGCGATCAAGCGACAGCTAAGCTTGTGGGGCAGTGTGGACTGACGACCGACGAACTTTATGAAGTAATATTATTTTCCAGGCACTTTTAATATTTATTCTCGTTATGTTGGAGAGGAGAGAGGCTTACCAAGATCCCACGACCCGAATACGACGTAGCTTATGCCGGCAAATGGTGCCAGAATATCGGACGCCTCTCCCTCGACCCAAGTCCCTGTCAGGACTCGGGCACTAATATGCCCACGTAACAATAGCGAGGAACACACTCGCGCCCACCTACGTGTTAACGTAGTTCTCTACTTATAAAACGACTGCATTGGATTACCAACGGCCAGCCGGCCCTTCAATATTATGACTGCAGCGAGGGACTACCCCCGCGACCACATACTTGTATCGGCCAGCCACCCGGCAGTTAACAATTCACTGCTCCTGCTCCGGGTCTCCCCGCGCCCACGAGCTCACAGGCCGCGATTAGTAGGCCAGCCATAACCCTAGACTGCTGCACGTCAGCACCAATAGGGGAATACAAAAGTTAATTTAGAACAGCTTGAAATAGGCGTCCCTATATATCTACACTGACCTCCGGAAATCCTTTTTTTTATTTTCTTACCATTTTTAATTTAATAGTTTTCACACCAGCTTTTGCACGAACACCGCCAAAGATTAAATTTCTTATTCTTTGGGCCGCGACTAACGGCCTTCATAGAAACTCACTCGCTAAATCTGGTATTTTTTCTAGTACTTCCTTAGCTCATCTTCATCTCACCGCGCTGAAAAACAGACACGACGAAAAGCGTTAGTCGCGTATTGGCTTCTCGCTCACTGTGAGTACTATGCTTAAATTTGTATATAAATATTTTCAACGCGGACTTTCGCAAGCTAAATGAAAGAACGGTACCCGACAGGTACCTGATGCCAAATTTCTCAATGATATTGGGGAACATTGGCAAAGTCAAATACTTCACTACGCTCGACCTGAAGTCCGGCTACCATCAAATTACGCTCGCTAAACGCGACCGTGAGAAAACGTCGTTCTCGGTAAAAGCCTAGTACTCAGATCGACGAAAACAGCGAGCTATCCATAGGAGTGAGCGGGAGGCAAATACGCGGCTAACGCTTTTCGTCGAGTCTGTTTTTCAGCGCGGTACTTAGATGAGCTAAGAAAATACCAGAAAAATACCATATTTAGCGTGTGAATTTCGATGAACGCCACGAGCTGCGGCCCAAAGAATAAGAAATTCAATCCTTGACGGTGTTCGTGGAAAGGCGATGTTGAAACTAAAAACTAAAAATAAAAGGAAAACCTCAAAATCGGATGCAGGAGGTCAGTGCAGATGAAATAGGACGCCAAATCCAAGCTTATGCCCTTTATTGTGAGACTTCACCGACAGGAAACCATTCCACAAAAGGGTCAAATTCGCAGAATAGTTGAAGTGCTGTAGGAGATCCACTAGAGAATCCCAGTGGGAAGGAACATGCCGAGTGGGACTTCAATGCCTACATGGACATCCTGCCGGGCGCGTCCCCGCAAAGAAAGTAAGATCTGGCCAAAAGAATTTGGTTGCGTTGTACTAACAGAAGTATCTTTTTAGCAGAACCAGCAGTAATACGATCTCCGACGACCTCTCCATTAGGACTCCGGACACCACTACCACCAGCTACTTGGCAGCTTAAGCGGAGCTGGAGGACCTTCTGGCTTCTATAGGGAGGAGGAAAATAGTGCGCCCGCTAAGGAACAGTTGGAGAAGCCATAGACAGCCACTGCCAGGATGCTAAGCGACTTCCTGCAGCATCAGCGGATCAACCCCGTTCTCCCACTTCCTCAAGGTCCAATATGCCTATTGGGACTCGGAGCTGTAATGCGGTGGAGCGGGAAAGATGGCGAAGCATCCGTGGGACGAGAAGGAAGCTTTAAACTACTAATTTACATAAATGAAAACATTTGTTGAACATTCCATTTATTTTTATTTAAATTTCTTTGTGTACCAGTAGACTCCTCCTTTTTAAATTTCTCCAATTGATTTGTTTTCCGCTTGGCAACAAACCCAGCTTCTTGACAGTAAGACCATGCTATATGCATTGCGGGTGAACTTTGAAAACTTCGGTCACACTACACAGAACAAGATTTTTCGACTAGTGAAACTTTTAGCCGATCTGAGTACTAGGCTAAACGGAGGAAAGTATGAGTTCCGAAGACTTTCATTCGGGCTCACAAATGCGGCCTGCATTTTCCGCGGTTTTCGTCGATGTGAGTACTAGGCTTAAATTTGTAAATCTAAACATTTTCAACGAGCGGCCGCGTGACAGGTCGTGCGTGTTTCGTGCCACGGCCTATGGAGAACTCGTTGGATATCGGATTACTGGTGGCTTTGCCAAAAAGATTTATATTAGTACAAAGTAAAAAAATTCTTTTAGCCAGAACTTCTTTTCTTGGCGTGGACCCGTTTGGCAGGATGTCCATGTAGGGACCGAAGTCCCACTCGTCATGCTCCTTCCTATTTGCCTCTCGTTTACTCCTATGGTTAGCTCGCGGATTTCGTTGATGTGAGTACTAGGCCTTATGGGGTAAGCTCGGTTTTTATACATACCCTTCAGTTCTGCAGTAGGGACGCGGTGACATGGCTCAAGGCAAAAAGCTTTTTGTTTTTTTTTTGTGCCTAAATCGCTGTGCCGCTGTTGACGTCATTAGAGAAGTCGGCGCAGTGTAGAAGACTGCCTACGAAAACGATCGTGCAACAAAGAGAGGCAGATATTCGGAGCTTCCCTCTCTTTCTTTGTCTTATAATCTGCCTGCACTCGGCGCTCTCAGAGACAAATTTCGGCAGGTCCGTTATTTCATTTGAGTCTCTCCGTTATGTCCGGCTAGCGACTAATGTTTCGGCGGAAAAGTTTTCGTGGCGCAGCGACTTGTGAATGCCCTAATATTTTAGGAGCATTATTTTATATCGAAGAAAAACAACCAATATTGTTTTATAAAAGTAAATTATTTGATTATAGTAAAATTAAGTAAATTGAATTTACTTTTAATGTTGTGCTTACGTATTATACATTAATATTACAATATAATTTTTTAGTTAAGTTATAGAAATTAAGTTCGTTAAAATTTATTTTAATATTTTTTTAATAGTACATTTTTAAAGAATTCATTTTGTATTTTTTACTCAAAAAAGTAAAAATTATGTAGTCGGATATTTTTCGCTTTAGAAAGGGTATAGGTGCAGTGACACGCGCCAACAGCGAAGAGAAATTAAAAGAAATCATGTAAAGGGGTGAGAGGAATACTTGGTTCATTCTGTTTGAGTTATTGAAAGGGAAGCAGTCATTTAAATTGTGCGCAGCAGATTTACTTCTTTCGTTTTTTAAAGTGAAAATAATAAAGTCAGGTAAGTGTTACATTAAGTTGAAGATGTTGTACATTGATCTTAGTTTAAAGTATTGAGGAGCCTTGGCCAAGGATTCGGAGGACCCGGACAAAGGTTTAAGGAAGGCGATGACCAATGTAAAAAGCAAATTAACGTAACATAAAATTAGGCTTACTTACAATAATTGTCCTTTAACAGAAAACCTGAATAACATTATTTAATTAAAATATATTTAAAAGTATATACAAATTTATGTATTTTAAATTCTATAAGTAAAAACTCATATGAAAAATTCTGATTTTCACAAGTGATTTCACTTGAGACGTGTCACTTGCAAGTGATTTCATAAGTGTAGTAGGCCAGCCATAACCCTAGACTGCTGCACGGGATCACGTCAGCACGAATAGGGGAATACAAAAGTTAATTTAGAACAGCTTGAAATAGGCGTCCCTATAAATCTACACTGACCTCCTGAAATCCTTTTTTTTATTTTCTTACCATTTTTAATTTAATAGTTTTCACACCAGCTTTTGCACGAACACCGCCAAAGATTAAATTTCTTATTCTTTGGGCCGCGACTAACGGCCTTCATAGAAACTCACTCGCTAAATCTGGTATTTTTTCTAGTACTTCCTTAGCTCATCTTCATCTCACCGCGCTGAAAAACAGACACGACGAAAAGCGTTAGTCGCGTATTGGCTTCTCGCTCACTGTGAGTACTATGCTTAAATTTGTATATAAATATTTTCAACGCGGACTTTCGCAAGTTAAATGAAAGAACGGTACCCGACAGGTACCTGATGCCAAATTTCTCAATGATATTGGGGAACATTGGCAAAGTCAAATACTTCACTACGCTCGACCTGAAGTCCGGCTACCATCAAATTACGCTCGCTAAACGCGACCGTGAGAAAACGTCGTTCTCGGTAAAAGCCTAGTACTCAGATCGACGAAAACAGCGAGCTAACCATAGGAGTGAGCGGGAGGCAAATACGCGGCTAACGCTTTTCGTCGAGTCTGTTTTTCAGCGCGGTACTTAGATGAGCTAAGAAAATACCAGAAAAATACCATATTTAGCGTGTGAATTTCGATGAACGCCACGAGCCGCGGCCCAAAGAATAAGAAATTCAATCCTTGGCGGTGTTCGTGGAAAGGAGATGTTGAAACTAAAAACTAAAAATAAAAGGAAAACCTTAAAATCGGATGCAGGAGTTCAGTGCAGATGAAATAGGACGCCAAATCCAAGCTTATGCCCTTTATTGTGAGACTTCACCGACAGGAAACCATTCCACAAAAGGGTCAAATTCGCAGAATAGTTGAAGTGCTGTAGGAGATCCACTAGAGAATCCCAGTGGGAAGGAACATGCCGAGTGGGACTTCAATGCCTACATGGACATCCTGCCGGGCGCGTCCCCGCAAAGAAAGTAAGATCTGGCCAAAAGAATTTGGTTGCGTTGTACTAACAGAAGTATCTTTTTAGCAGAACCACCAGTAATACGATCTCCGACGACCTCTCCATTAGGACTCCGGACACCACTACCACCAGCTACTTGGCAGCTTAAGCGGAGCTAGAGGACCTTCTGGCTTCTATAGGGAGGAGGAAAATAGTGCGCCCGCTAAGGAACAGTTGGAGAAGCCATAGACAGCCACTGCCAGGATGCTAAGCGACTTCCTGCAGCATCAGCGGATCAACCCCGTTCTCCCACTTCCTCAAGGTCCAATATGCCTATTGGGACTCGGAGCTGTAATGCGGTGGAGCGGGAAAGATGGCGAAGCATCCGTGGGACGAGAAGGAAGCTTTAAACTACTAATTTACATAAATGAAAACATTCGTTGAACATTCCATTTATTTTTATTTAAATTTCTTTGTGTACCAGTAGACTCCTCCTTTTTAAATTTCTCCAATTGATTTGTTTTCCGCTTGGCAACAAACCCAGCTTCTTGACAGTAAGACCATGCTATATGCATTGCGGGTGAACTTTGAAAACTTCGGTCACACTACACAGAATAAGATTTTTCGACTAGTGAAACTTTTAGCCGATCTGAGTACTAGGCTAAACGGAGGAAAGTATGAGTTCCGAAGACTTTCATTCGGGCTCACAAATGCGGCCTGCATTTTCCGCGGTTTTCGTCGATGTGAGTACTAGGCTTAAATTTGTAAATCTAAACATTTTCAACGAGCGGCCGCGTGTCAGGTCGTGCGTGTTTCGTGCCACGGCCTATGGAGAACTCGTTGGATATCGGATTACTGGTGGCTTTGCCAAAAAGATTTATATTAGTACAAAGTAAAAAAATTCTTTTAGCCAGAACTTCTTTTCTTGGCGTGGACCCGTTTGGCAGGATGTCCATGTAGGGACCGAAGCCCCACTCGTCATGCTCCTTCCTATTTGCCTCTCGTTTACTCCTATGGTTAGCTCGCGGATTTCGTTGATGTGAGTACTAGGCCTTATGGGGTAAGCTCGGTTTTTATACATACCCTTCAGTTCTGCAGTAGGGACAAGGTGACATGGCTCAAGGCAAAAAGCTTTTTTGTTTTTTTTTGTGCCTAAAACGCTGTGCCGCTGTTGACGTCATTGATGACATTAAAATTTGGCATTAACGGACACTTTTATAAAATAATTAGCCCTTTTTTCGGTGCAACTCTGAATTTTTGTTTTTGACAGTGAAAATTGAAGCATTCACTACGAAAACATATAAATTGATTAGGGGGAACATTTGAAAATGGAAGGTGTCGAAGTAATAGGTGTGTTTTGATTAGCCACAGCTGTTCAGATCTGTTCTTATCGGATTGTAGATATCCTCTATGGGAACCGGGGCACACAGCCGCTTAAAATCGGTATTGCGACTTTAAGCGGATTTATGTGCACATAGAGAATCACTGAAGCGAACAGCTGATCGGCGTAAGCAAGCCGTATCCAAATGGGGAGGACGTGCAAGTTCAGATGCTCCGAAAAAAATAGAAAACGGCGCAAAACTAAATACAATTTGTACGCTAGCATGTGGAATGATATGGATATGATCCGTTGACAACGAATGGAATCAACGGGAAAAGTGAGTAATACACCTTTCCATAGAGTCCGTCCTCTCGAAACACTTCGGATTTATGACAATGAAACTCCGACTCCCACAGGGCACATCCACCATCTACCAT
This sequence comes from Drosophila suzukii, assembly GCF_043229965.1. Lineage (NCBI taxonomy): Eukaryota > Metazoa > Arthropoda > Insecta > Diptera > Drosophilidae > Drosophila > Drosophila suzukii. The sequence goes on along the minus strand of NW_027255896.1, from coordinate 2,187,915 downwards.
CCGATAACAGCTGATCTGAAAACCTATGACTAGTCAAAACAAACCTGTTGCTTCTGCGCCTCCCATTTTTAAATGTAAATCTCCGATTGCCACAGAGCACATTTACCATCTAACATCCGATAACAGCTGATCTGGGTAATCGAACCAAGCCTGTTGCTTTTGCGCCTTCCATTTTCGGTTGTTCCCTGTCATCATTGTTTACGTTTTCGTAGTGAATGTTTCAACTTCCACTGTCAAGAACAAAAGCTCATAGTTGCACTGAACAAACATCGCCTTACTATCGCATAAAAGAGCCCGTCAAATTTGGATGTGGAACTAACTGGAAAATTTTCGGTACGGCAAAACCTCATGGATTATCTGTTCAACGGATGGTACGGGATGGATGGATCTCTGTGAGAAGACGCTATTAAAGGGAAATCTCTAAAGAGTTTGTTAATTTAGCCTAGTACTCAGATCGGCTAAGAGTTTCACTAGTCGAAAAATCTTATTCATTGTAGAGTGACCGAAGTTTTCAAAGTTCATCCGCAATGCATGTGGCATGGTCTTACTGTCAAGCAGCTGGGCTTGTTGCCAAACGGAAAACAAATCAATTGAAAAAAGAAGAGTCTGCTAATGCACAAAGAAGTTAAAACCAAAATAAATGATATGCTCAACGAAGGTTTTTATTTATGTAAATTAGAGTTAGTTTAAGGCTTCCTTCTCGTCCCACGGATGCTTCGCTATCTTTCTCTCGCCATCTGCAGCCCAGCTCCGAGTCCCAATAGGCTGGCCAATAATGGCTGGTGATGGCTCCTCCAGCTGTCCCTTAGCGGCCGACCATATTTTCTCCTCCCGCTTTAGCTATCAAATAGCTGGTGGAGGTGGAGTCCTCAATGGAGAGCTCGTCGGAGATCGAGCGATGTCCGATGTCCCTTTCCACTGGGATTCTTTAGTGAATCTCCTCCAGCGCTTTAATTATTCTGCGGATTTGCCCCGTTGTGGTATTGCTTCCTGTCGGTCAAGTCCCACAACAATGGGCAACAGCTGGGATTAGGCGTCTTTTTTCATCTGCACTGACCTCCCTTAGCCGTTTTTGGTGTTTTTCTTCCATTTTTAATTTTGAAATTCCCCACCGCTTCTGCACGAATGACGCCAAAGATTAATCTCGTATTTTTTCTGGTATTTCCTTAGCTCATCTGAGTACCGCGCTGAAATACAGACACGACGAAAACCTTTAGCCGCGTACTTGCCTCTCGCTCACTCCTATGGTTAGCTCGCGGTTTTCGTCGATCTGAGTACTAGGCTTTTGTCTTGAGAATTCTTGTCTCGTTAAAAAATACAAAAAACTTATTCAACTGAAATAGTTGCTTAGTTTTTGTTGTTATTTAATAATGGAAACAATATAACACATCTTGTTTTAATACTGACTGCAATTGTAAAAATTTTAAATGCAAATTACAGTTGAAATAATGTTTGTAAATTCAATGCATTGTTATTTTCTGATACTGAAATTGTGTTTAATGGTGTTTCTATGTCTGGAGGTATATTTTATCGTTATCGATGGGGTCACACTTAAAATCATATATTTACTACTTTGTGTTCCAAGAATTTAAGTTAAGATTGGTCCATCGCGTACTGCAATTGCAATTTCTGAAAAGTATTGCGTTCATGTTATTATTCAAATTTCCTAGACCATTTGATAACAATGAGTAAAGTTCGTTATCAGCGTCCCCTTAATTTTGAGAAATGTATGTAAAATGGGTATGCTTATTGCTATCATTAAACACCCTTTGATTTAAGCTCCCGAAACTGATGGTGAACTCAGAAAACGTCAGGAAATAGAAAGACTTATTGAACAAAGCGTCGACCAGCATCTTGCGTTGGATGTGCTTGTAAAGTTGTCCGTGACGCCTCACGGATTGGTCAACGACCATTTGCGCAGAATTTTGTGGCCGCAATTGGCAGGTGTCGACGTAAACATCTTAGAACAAGCTCCAGCTCTCGACAAGTTGCAACACCACCCTGAATATAATCAGGTTGTATTGGATGTAAATCGCTCTTTAAAGAGATTTCCACCTGGTATTCCATATGAACAACGCATTGCACTGCAAGATCAACTTACTGTTCTGATATTACGTGTAATCCATAAGTACCCCAATTTGAGGTATTATCAAGGTTATCACGATGTCGCTGTCACGTTTCTGTTGGTGGTTGGCGAAGAAATAGCTTATGCCATAATGGAGCACCTCTCCAAAACGCATTTTTCCGAATGTATGCAGGAGACGATGGAAGCCACTCAGAGACGGCTTATGTTTATTTGGCCTGTCATAAAGTTTGAAAATCCAGAACTTTATAAGTTTTTGCAAAGATCAACGGTCGGAACTTTATTCGCGTTGCCTTGGTATTTGACTTGGTTTGGACACAGTTTAAATTCCTACAAAGCTGTAGTCCGTTTATATGACTATTTTTTAGCATCGCCTATTTATACACCTATATTTGTAACAGCTGCGATTCTACTGTATCGGTCAAATGAAATACTGAAAGAGGACTGTGATATGGCATCAGTGCATTGTCTTTTATCAACGGTATATAATGGTTCCAAAAAACATTCATATCTTACGACTACAATTTTTTTTAGCTACCAGAAGATTTGCCCTTTGAAGAGCTTTTAAAAACTTCGAACAAACTTATGAATAAGTATAGCTTAACAGTAGTAGAGCAAGATGTTGAAAAACTTATTTACCAAGAGTAAGTACATTTAGAAAGCTGTATAAATTTAAACAAAATATTAATTACTTGCAATAGAAAAAAACAGCGGACAGCTGAGGAAAACATGGTCATAGAACGACGGCGGAAGATACCTGGGCCAGCCACAGCAAATCAAATTTCTAGCATAAGCCAATTGCTTACAAATATGTTTACTTCAAAGTCGGTGATATTTACAACTGCGATTTCTATTGTAGTAGGTGTATGTGCATATTATTACAAGAATCAGTACTTGGCGGCAGGTATAAGCTGAGTTTTAACTGCTTATTCTTGTCTTCATTTAAATATGATCTATATTTTGCGGATTAACCAAATTCTCCCAAAAGTTAGTTTAATGATAGGTGTTCGGTTTTTGTAAAATAAGATTAATAAAATAATGCTTAATATAGAAAAAAAGTTTATATTATTTAATTTCCAATCGAATGGGATAACAGGTAGAAAGAAGCGTTTCCGACACCATAAAGTATATACATATAATATTGATCATGATCCCTAGCCGTGTCCGTCTGTCTCCGTATAAACGCTAAGATCTCGGCAACTATAAGAGGTAGAACACTGGGACTTGACATGTAGATTCTTGGGCTTCCTGCGCAGCGCATGTTTGCTTCAGCCGGGTGCCACGACGCTCACAATCGCCCATAACTCTAAAAACCGTATACCGCCCACATTTTGTATTATTTTGTAAAAATACAAGAGATTTTGTTCTTATTAACAATACCCATCTGCACGCAAAAAGTATTCAAATCGGATCATTCAATAAAAAGTTATATCTAATCCATAATTAATAGTCAGCAAACTCAATAGAGGGATGGTGGTTTCACGTTATGTGGCTCGTACTGAAATCTCGTATACGAGGGCAGTCCGATAATTACTTAGCCTCGCCACCCGATGGCGTTACTATCGCAAGAGAAATTTACTATCGTGTAGTTTTTTCTCGTAGACGGCTACTGTCGAAATTTCAGCCGAATCGGACTCGTTGTTTTGTTTTGACTGCGTGTGGAATCGGACGTGTCCGCGGATTTTAGATAAAAGGAAAAAAGCAATATCGGTCTGTGATTCAATTCTTGTTTTTGGAAAGGAAATCGCGCAGCGAAATCAAAGAGCGCTTGGATGCTGTGTACGGCGACTCTTCTCCTTCGATGGCGACCGTCAAAAATTGGTTTAACGAGTTTCAACGTGGTCGCACGTCGGTTTTTGATGAGCCACGACCAGGTGCCCCAAAAACGGCTACCACGGAGGTTAACGTGAAAAAAATCCACGATCTCGTATTGGCAGACCGCCGATTGAAGATACGCGAGATAGCTGAGACAGTAGGCATGTCAAAAGACCGCGTGGGTCATATCCAGCATGCAATTTTGGGCATGAGAAAGCTGTCGGCGCGATGGGTGCCGCATTTGCTCTCTCCGGACAACAAACGCAATCGTGAGACCACTTCAGAGCAGTGTTTGACGCTGTTTAAGCGCAATCCGAGGGAGTTTCTGCGTCGTTTCGTGATCGTCGACGAAACATGGATCCACATGGGTACACACCAGAGACCAAGGAACAGTCTAAACAGTGGACTTCACCCGGCGAACCTGCTCCGAAAAAGGCGAAGACTGTCCCATCGCACATTGGGCCAGCGAGTCGATTTTTCGACGAAAATTAATGTTAGGTTCTTCAAATTTGGTACATATGATAGTGTCGATGCACATAAAAATATATCTAAGTTTCAGACCGATCTGACCACGCCTTCCCTAGCCGCCCGTATGAGATAGGTTTCCTCCTATTGATACTTGTACGGTAATAAATAATGCTAGCACTCGTTTAATTCAACATATGTTTTTAATTCCTTTTTTAAACACTTAACCTTAATATTAATCAAACAAAAACACCTCTTAACGAGGTAAAAAGTAGTGGCGAAAGCGCTCTTAACAAAAATTTCTGATATCAACAATTGTGACGAAAAATGATATTACATTCGATAAAACAAATAAATTATATTTGACTATCCAAATTTTTTTTCTCATCAAGAATACGGTCTTTTGTCTCTTTAACAAACTCAAGCTTGACTGGTCTACAAAATCTAATCGACTGAGGAGTACGATTCATCCAAAATACATTTCCAATATGGTCCATTAATTTTAGGGGGATTATTATTGTCGCAAAGTGTTGCTTATAGCTGCTTTGTCCGGTTGTTCCGTCAAATCCATAGCTTGCAATAAGGGTCAGACTTAAAGTATTGCCAAGCTGCTTAAATATATCTTCTTGCATTTAAATTATACGGCAACTAGTGTGGTCTAGAAGACTTTGCAGCGGAACTTCAGCAACTGACTCGGTTACATTAATATCAAAAGGTCTATATTTTGACTTAGCTTCTCTGACTTTGTCGCAACCAAGGAAAAAGTTTACAAGATCGGGAAATGCTGAGCTCGCAAAAGTTGTTGTACTGAATTTTAGTCAATGAATTTTCAAGCAGATATGCTAAACCTTCATCCTCCGTTAAAAAAATTGTTTCTAACGCTATTGGGGTCACTCGGAGTAAGGAATGTATTTTTTAACATAAGGGCTGTATGTTTCTCGTTCGTTTTTTCGACCGACATTGCGGCGGCATGCACAAGAAGAGATGTGTTGTGACCCTGATTAACAGCTAAATCGAATGCCAATTTTCTCTTCTGACGGGGACCGGCGTTAACATATTCAATGGGTGGGCGTCCAACTGGTCTTGATGTTGACGGCTTTGGATTTGAAGACAAGAATGAACTTACTGTTATAGCCATATTGGACAGAAGCCATTCGGTATGCTTTGTCTTAAATCTGGTCATACTTCTGTTACATTTTGCCAAGTTCTTATGTATGTAAAGGTGAAAGCTTCTCACTTTGGTGTTGATTTCATCCTTTTTCTCCGTGCTTAAGTCGAATTCTTTCAGTTCATCATTAATCCAACTCGAAACGGCAGATACGCTACGATTGTTTTGTATGTAGATATCAAGCAGTTGCTCATAGGCGAACTCAACCACAGCTACAATATGTGGGATTTATACATATCGGTGCAAAATGGAGCAAAAAAGCTTAATAAAATTAGTATATATACACTTTGCACTTTAATGACACATAGTTCATTTTTGGCACAAATTGGCACAAAATTTGTTATAATCTACAACAGACGGGTTAGCAGGTTAGCTTTTTTCTACTTTTGGACAACACCAATAAACGCACACAAAGAACACATTATCAAACATGAACAAAGACTTTTTTAATACAAATATTCTACATACCTTTGGCTTTCTTTTCCATAATTTTAGTACTTTAGTAATTCAGTAATTTTAAACCACAACAATTTTGGTTAAACAATTTTTAAGTAAACAAAATCTTTCCCGCGCTTGTGATGGCCACCGTTCTTTGCGATTCACAAGGTGTGATCTACAGCGACTACCTGGAGAAGTGCAAAACGGTCACAGGGCTGTACTATGCCGAATTATTGGGCCGATTCGCCGCCGAATTGCAGAAAATACGGCCCCATTTGGTGAAGAAAAAAGTGCTCTTCCATCATGACAACGCACCGGCTCACACTTCCGCCCTCGCCCAGTACAAATTGGTCGAATTGGGCTACGAACTGCTACCCCATCCGTGTGACTTCTTTTTGTTTCCAAACCTGAAAAAGTCACTCACTGGACAGAAATTTGCGTGGAATGAGGAGGTCGTCGCCGCCACTGAGGCCTATTTTGCAGCCCTCGAGAAACGTGTTTTTCAGACGGGTTAAAGAATTTGGAGTATCGCTGGGTCAAGTGTATCGAGCTAAAAGGAGAGTATGTTGAGAAATAAATTGTCACTTTTCCAAAATTTTCGTTTTCGGACCACCCTCGTACAGCCACTCGGAATGATCGATTAGTGTGGTTTTTGTTTGATATCTGAGTAACGGGTATCTGATAGTCGATCCCGTCGACTATATCGTTTTCTCTTGTTTTTAATATATATCACTGACATATAATAAAATGTAAAATTGCCCTGCCTAGCTTATGCTGGGAGCTGGTTGTTAACTTATATAAATAATTGGAAGTCTGCTACGATAGACCGACTGAAACAAGTAATACACTGATCGAATGGTTCTGGATTTCAGTTTAGAATATGTATGCTAGGATAATCGAAGAAGCAAATTGTATCGATCTTTTAAGATTCTTTACCAAAATACGCGTCGAGTGGTACCAAAATTATTTGTTTTTCTTTTCAATTTTTCTTGTTCGTCACGCTGCATCAAAATCTTGCCTACTTGGTATATTGTATTGGATCGTGCAGAATGAGAAACATGTAGAAAGTAACCCGTACTTTATCACAAATTTTTATATCAGAACTTTTGTATGTTGAAGGTGTGATCGTTAATATATTTAAACCTCTTAAAAATGTGTTTTGTTTGAGCCATTTAATTGTTGAGTTGAAAATTGATATTTATTTACGAGATTTCACTGACAAGTCACATAGCGTGAAAGCTAGGAGGCGTCTCGTAAGCAGTCGATTTGCTGTCGCACTCTATTGAATTTTTCAAGTATTATACCCGTTACTCGTAGAGTATAAGGGTATACTAGATTCGTCAGAAAGTATGTAACAGGCATAAGGAAGCGTTTCCGACCCCATTAAGTGTATATATTCTTGATCCGTCCGTCTGTCCGTCCGGATGAACGCTGAGATATCAGAAACTATAAAAGCTAGTCTATTGGGACTTGGACTCACCCCCACTCTAAGGCCCAAAAACCGCCCAAAGCTGTGGCTCCTACAGCTTTGATGCTAGAAAAATTTTTTTTACTGAAATGTATTGTTCTTATCAATACCTATCGATTGACCCAAGAAAAGGGTGCGACGCCCACTTTAACGCCCACAAACTTCAAAAAATCGTAGATATGAACGCGGATATTTCAGAAACTATCAAAGATAGAGAATTGGGATTTCAGATTTAGATTCCGTAGACTTGTATGCAGAGCAAGTTTGTTACACGAATATGCCACGCCCACAAGGCGTCCACAATTTTTATGCAAGGTACAAATTTTAACTGAAATTTATTAGTCTCATCAATACATATCGATTGATCCAGACAAAAGTTTTTCACGCCCACTCCTACGCCCACAAACCGCCTAAGCCTGTGGCGCCCACAACTTTCATGCTAGAAAAAAGTTTTAACTGAAATGTATTAGTCTCGTCAATACCTATTGATTCCCAAAAAAAAAATTGCCACGCCTACATAACCATATTTTGAGATCGCGGGTAGGTGGCGCCTTTCAATCTCGCTTTGCTGCTTGCTTATCTCCATTTCCCTTTTGTACCTTCAGCTGAGTAACGGATATCTGATAATCGAGGTATTCGCCTATAGCGTTCTTCCTTGTTTCGGTTTGTTGTGGTGGTTGTGTGATAACTGCTCACATATTGAATGTGGTGGTGGCGGACATATCGGTAGAATCGGTGAAATTGTTGGGAAACGCAGTCACTTCTACTGGGCTTGTTCTTCATGCCAAAACATTACCTCAGAAATGTGAACTTTTATGATGCAAACGAGATCTGGGTTCCAAAAGGTTCGGTCTAAATTTAATGTCCTCACTGATATATTTGGTTCCGTCGAGTCTACATTTCTGGACACCAAATTTCTAGACGGAAAATTCCCAATAATAAACTCAACGTTGATTTCATTGCCGACAAAGCATTGCCATCCGAACAATGACGACGCAGAAACTGAAACCGCTGACGCCGATCGAACTCCACTGGACTCAACTTCCGTACATACCGAAGTGAACGATGCTGCTCCTGGCACACCTTCCTCCGTACGGCGACCACGTACGGAAGTTGTGCCCTCCGTCTGGAATTGCTGGCAGTACCAACGTTTCTGCAATGTTCCGAGTCCCGATGAGTTGCCGTTGTCTGTTGCTCGCCCATCTGATTTACCATTGCGCTCAGTCAAACTTCGGAAAGCTATATTTGTGTCTCGCTTGTCACTTTATACTACGCCAAGACCCGTCAAAAAACATCTGTGCTCCACGTTAAATGCTACTTCTGACATTTTATTATTAACAAATTTAATTTTAACCCCGCGCGTAAAATACTCATTTAAAATTTTTTTCCAGACTGTTTCCTACTAGAAGCTTTGAATCCTTTATTTTGGCCTATTGACACTATTATTTATGAATTTCTGCCTAAAGACTCGAACCGGACTCCAATATTCCCTGTTCAAAAAACAAGGTTTCTTTTTTACCATTAATTAAAACTCTATTAAACTCAACTTAATTAAACTCAACCAATTTTACACTAATAGCGAGTCATTTGAATTTGATGCAATTGTTTTCACCGAAACCTTAATTCTTCAGTTTCTGACTACGAAATCGTTGTTCATAAGTTCTCTACTTAAAGAATGGATCGTCCTTCTTTTGTTGGTGGTTTCCTTATCGAGGTAAAAACCACATTCTCCTCCGACTTGTTTCCTATTGCTAACGATGCTGGTATTGTATTCGTTACAGTAAAAGTTTGCATTGACACAGCGCTCATCTATTTGACCTGCTCATATATTCCTCCGACGTCTGATTCCATAGTCTATTTAAACCACTTATGTGCCATTCAGTTTGTCATGTCTTCCTTCGGTTATGCAGACCAAATAATAGCAATGGGTGACTTTAACCTCCCACACTTTTCTTGGATTCCCTGTGATGACTTTAATCTTTTGCTACCTAGCATTTGTCATAATTGCTAGATAAAAAATTTTAACTGAAATGTATTGGTCTCTTCAATACCTATAGATTGATCCAAAAAAAAGTTTGCCACGCTTACTCTAACGCCCATAACGCTTAAATCTGTCTTCCGCCGGTAGGTGGCGCATTTCAATCTCGCTTTGCTGCTTGCATATCTCCATTTCCCATTGGTCCCATTAGCTGAGTAACGGGTATCTGATAGTCGAGGTACTCGACTATAGCGTTCTTCCTTGTTTTACAAGTGGATTTCTCACCATTTAATGAGCGGGTAAAACAAGTTTTTTCGTTATATAAAGTGCAATAATTATTAAAAAGTTCGTCCTTAAAGTTAGCCATTTCATAAAACAAATTTGCGCTTTTTGCGACTTGATTGCTTAATACTAAATTTCCATCGATTTGGGAAATCGCTCTAGAGTGATATATTTCGCATCTGTTTTTTATTATTGGGTATTTTATATAAATTATTAAAAGTTCTTTATGCAGTGCGATTTTAAAAACAGATATGTCCATTAAGTCAGCAATAATTACTGGTTTTTGTTCATGTTTTAATATTTCCATAATGTCATCATTGTTTAATATTTTGGTATTAAAAACGTCAATTTTTGATAGTGTGATTGTGTCAATTAAATTTTGCAGATCAAATGTTAATAATCGTAAGCGATGTTTTCGCAATGGTAAATCTTGATCAATAAAAACATTTTTAAAATCATCAGAAAGAGATTCTATTTCTTTGAAAAATTTGGAATTGATAATAAATTGCTTAATATTATTTTCAATTAATTCATCGATTTCATTCTGAATTTTAATAAAATCATTATGATCCGGAGTTCCAGCTAACCATTTCCAAACAGAACCTTATCCCCCTTTTTGATCTAGTTGATATTAATTGTGACACAATTAATTTGATTACTTCTATGTCGTATTTAATTTCCCATTGTGACCTTTTATTAGTATCCCTTTTTATTTTATCTTATTCCAATTTTATTATTCTTTATTAAACTTAAGTTAGTTACGTGGAATATTTTGCGTATGAATCGTACAGCAATACGTCTTTGTTGTCATTGAATAAAAGATACTGGTGACTTGTATAGTCAATTATTTCTGATTTTGTTAATAAAATAAGGTGTAGTATGAGCACCTACATTTTCTGTGAATAATTCTATTTCTATTGTTGATTATTATTTTGTTAGGTAAATTTTCTTTAACTACTTGTTATATATGTTATATACTAGATTCGTCGGAAAGTATGTAACAGGCAGAAGGAACCGTTTCCGACCCCATAAAGTATATATGTTCTTGATCAGGATCACTAGCCGAGTCGATCTGTCCGTCCGGATAAACGCTGAGATCTCGGAAACTAGTTTGTTTCAGCAGAGTGCCACGCCCACTATAACGCCCACAAACCATCCAAAACGGTGGCTCCTAAATAAAATAAATAAACTATATTAAATTTATGATTTCGGCCCGCAACAGTAAATATTTATTTACCTACACGTAAATTTTCTGTTGTAGCGTGCCGAATACATAAATTTAATATAGTTTATTTATTTTATCGAATGTAATATCATTTTTCGTCACAATTGTTGATATCAAAAATTTTTGTTAAAGGCGCTTTCGCCACTACTTTTTACCTCGTTAAGAGGTGTTTTTGTGTGATATCAGAAGTTTTTTTTGCACAAGAGTTTAAGTATCCCAATACCATGACTAGGAGTCGTCCCCATGAATATTAAACTTTTTAATAACAAGTTTTATCGCTTCAATTACCTATTTTAATAGCACAAGTGTGGAATCTCAAGGGCTGTATAGTTTCAGATTCCAAGAGAAACCTGTCGTTTCTTATATTTCCCGCCGAACTAGCGGGTTTTTCCAAAGTGGTAGAACAAATAGATCAAGTTTCCTATTTCAATTAGCTTCATGCAAGAAAAGAACTTTAAAACCATAACAGATTTTCCTTTCGAAAAAATCTAAAAAGAATATTTTTCATCAAATTGGTTTTCTTCTTGTTTATTCCAATAAGTATGAAATATTTCGTATACGGAGCTAAAACGAGGTGCACTTTTTATCGCTTAATATCTTCCAAACGGTAATTTTTAGGGCAAAAAGTGTTATATATCAAAAGTTGAGGAATCTCAAATGCTATATGATTTAAAATTTAAAAAGAAATCGTTCGACTCAATTTTGAGAAAATAGTCAGAAAGTGTTTTAAAAAAGAACTTTTTGTCATAACTCGAAATCTATTATATTCAACTTTACTATATGAAGGGTATATAGCAAATTTAATTATCTTTTCAGAGATATATAGCACGTTTCTGTAGCATTAGTTGTTTAGATACTAAAAGCATTTTAAATCTGGCTTTTTTTGATGCGTATTCTCAGTAAGAATAAAACTAGCTAAACAGCCGGCGGCTTTTATCCCCACCGTATCCAGCAGCTCAAATTTTCTAAATTTTTACTTTTACACTTTCACCGCTTTTTCTCCCATATTTCTATATTTCGAAAGTCTTGGTAGGCAATCTTCTTAGTTAGTGCGATACCTTTCGATTGGTGTATCACTTGTTACGATCGGACCATAATGGCAGATTTTCAATTCTGCGGCTATATACAGTAGTTGTCTCCGCACGCTCTCTTGCGCGCTTCGCCACTACGTGTACTGCCGTCCACAGTGATTTAAAAAAATTAATTTTTTATTTTAAACCTTTATTCTTAATACACAATTAATACAAGACACTTTTAAAACTTGTAAACCGATCGCGGTCTCGAACAAAATAGGACTGCCTTCTTAATTCTAAAAATTTTTCAAATGAACCTCGGCCAGAAGCTTTTCTTTCTTAAGCTTCCAGAACTTTAATTTTTGTTTAGAAAAAAAGCTTTTGCTAAAACTGTCTCATCTCGTTGTGAAATGAAATTATGCTGACCGATGTAATTTGATTGAAAGTCGGAACGCAATATGATTTGAACTTAGAACGCAATACTGTGGGCTTCAAACGAAAGAGTTTGGGCTTCGAACGTAAGCTTGCGTTTACTTTACGATTGGTTTATTTATCTTAGCAGGAAAAGGCAAAGGCGGAATCTTAAACAAAGGCAATGGCAATGTCGCTGAAGGCAAGGGCAACATCGCTGAAATTGAATTCGAAAATTTGTTTATAAATTCCATAAGTGAAACCGTTTGGCGGGTTGGATAACTCTCCCCTTCTAAAATGGATCGTCCCGATTCAACATGAAAATCATTTAATTTATGTCTTAATTCTGTTAAAAAATTTTCTTGGTTAATAGATTTTTCTGGATCTGGCCGTTGTTTTTTGGTTACAAATAATATAGAATTTTCGTATTTTATAAGTAAAAAAATCAAATATATAATGATTAAAATTAATATAATATATAATATAAAGGTAAGTGATATTTTAGTATTATTAATTTTAATGAAAGGATTTAAAATGTTTATTTTTCTATAGAAAGTTCTGAGTTATTTGATAATATTTAATCGGATATTTCATAACTTTTGAAGTGGTTCGTAGTTAAGTAGTTAAGAATTTTGTTTTTCAAGTTGATATATGAAATATTATTCATTTCGGTTGTACCATTAAATGTTATCAAAAATGGACCGTTTAAATGGGAGTTGTTAACAATATTGTTACCATTTATAAGAATGGCGCCATCTTGTATGATGTCTATTTTTTATTTTTTTCTCTTATTTTTATACCCGTTACTCTTAGAGTAAAAAAAGTCGATCTAGCCATGTCCGTCTGTCTGTCCGTCCGGATGAACGCTGAGATTTGGGAAACTAGTTTGTTTCAGCAGAGTGCCACGCCCACTATAACGCCCACAAGCCGCCCAAAACGGTGGCTCCTACAGTTTTGATGCTAGAATAAAAATTTTTTCTTAAATGTATTGTTCTCATCAATACCCAAAAAAAAGTTTGCCACGCCCACTTTAACGCCCAAAAACAGCCCAAGCCTGCGACGCCCACAATTTTCATGCTAGATAAAAAATTTTAACTGAAACGTATTGGTCTCGTCAGTCCCTATCGATTGATCTAAAAAAAGTTGCCACGCCACTCTACGCCCATAACGCTTAAATCTGTCTTTGCTGCTTGCTTATCTCCATTTCCCTTTGGTCCCTTTAGCTGAGTAACGGGTATCTGATAGTCGAGGTAATCGACTAAAGCGTTCTTCCTTGTTTTTTATATCTACACCCAGAAAAAAAAGAACGAAAAAAATCAAGAACATTTTTCATGAAATGCGAACAATCCGTTCTCCATTTTTAGTTCTCACATTTCGAACGTTTGTTCACGAAAATTGAACGGTGTTGGTAACAATTACTACCGACGAACAACTTTTTTCCAAATTGCGAAAAATGTTCTCAGATATCGAACGCCGTTCATGAAAAAGCTGCGATAGACGCGTTAAAGTCTTTCGAAATCGATAAATTATCAACATCGGTCATAAAAACAAGTATGTAGGTCTAGTGTCCCGATTGTCCGCACTTGAAAAATTCGCTCGGTGGTCCAGCTACTAGAGCGTCCGCCTCCGACACATGGTAGCACAGGTTCGAGCCCGCGAGAAGACGGTTGTGAATTGTAAGTTTTATTAAAATACTATTTCTAATGTTTATATGTACTTCTATTAATAAATAAATTCTTTGTCTTCAGCAAAATATCCAAAATACATTGAATTCTAGCAATAACAAAACATAAGGTGGGAAATTTAATAAATCTCTACCAGGCGTCCAGAAAGTCTACCGTGTACACAAACCTCGTTTTTTTTTAGATTTTTATGTTCTCAGGTTAAGCCCGAAATGTTCTTAAACTGACACCATTCGTTCGGAACCCGACCCTAAAGTTTCGGTCACATTTTACGAACGACCGTTCATGAACTGTCAACAAACGGGCTCACGCACTTTTTGACAACGTTTGGTCTTGATTTTTGAACGTTTCGAACGGATTTTTTTCTGGGTGTAGTTATACCCGTTACTCGTAGAGTAAAAGGGTATACTAGATTCGTCGGAAAGTATGTAACAGGCAGAAGGAAGCGTTTCCGACCCCACAAAGTATATATATTCTTGATCAGGATCACTAGCCGAGTCGATCTAGCCATGTCCGTCTGTCCGTCTGTCCGTCTGTCTGTCCGGATGAACGCTGAGATCTCGGGAACTATGAGAGCTAGGCTATTGAGATTTGGCGTACAGATTCCTGAGCTTCTTACGCAGCGCAAGTTTGTTTCAGTAGACTGCCACGCCCACTCTAACGCCCACAAACCGCCCAAAACTGTAACTCCTACATTTTTGATGCTAGATAGAAAATGTTAACTGAAATTTATTGGTCTCATCAAAACCTATCGATTGACCTAAAAAAAGTTTGCCACGCCCACTTAAACGCCCACAAACCGCGAAAACCTGTGACGCCCACAATTTGCATGCTAGATAAAAAATTTTAACTGAAATGTATTGGTGTCGTCAATACCTATCGATTGATCCAAAAATAAATTTGCCACGCCCACTCTAAAGCCCATAACGCTTAGATCTGTCTACCGCCGGTAGGTGGCGCATTTTAATCTCGCTTAGCTGCTTGCATATCTCCATTTCCCTTTGAGTAACGGGTATCTGATAGTCGAGGTACTCGACTATAGCGTTCTTCCTTGTTTTAAGTTTATTTCTTTCCCCGTGTTTCTTTTCATAAACTAACTGTCCTACATGATATACTTTTTCATTTCTGTTTTCATTATGTGTTTCTAACATTTTCTCTTGTGTATTTTTTAAAATTTGAGGAATGTAATCGTGCTCTATTTTTATACCCGTTACTCGTAGAGTAAAAGGGTATACTAGATTCGTCGGAAAGTATGTAACAGGCAGAAGGAAGCGTTTCTGACCCCATAAAGTATATATATTCTTGATCAGGATCACTAGCCGAGTCGATCTAGCCATGTCTTCTGTATCTGTCATTCGTCCCTGCCTGAGGATACTTAGTTCTGACTCGAGAATATGTATTGGTCGTTTATATATATAAAGTCCAATCTAGATAAGATTGCTCGAAAGTTTAAAACGGTGCCCATAATTTTATTTCGTAAAATTGTTAAGGCGATAAAATATTGTTCACTTTGAATTTTATAGAGACTCATTACAGTTTCTGCAGCTTCCCTCCAACATACATATTGTGTTGGTTCCCCGGTGAATTTTGGTAAAGATTTTATCACTTCTAGTGTTGTATCGCTTTTTATAGTTGGGTCGATTGTTTGTATTTTATAATCCTCCACAGTGTTTGCATCTGTGGCTAACTTTCCCCTTAAACCTTCTATGATCCTGCTCACTTAATTTATCAATCTATTTATTAATTCCACTGTTAATCCGCCTGCTGTGGCTATACTACCTTCAGAAAAATTTGGTGCTGTTCCATTGTTAAAGCTATTTATTAAATCTTCCAGATTGTTTCTCGATTTATTTTATTAAGTCGTGAATCGATCTTAATTTTTATCAATGTTTAAATCTTATATTATTTTTCTTAAATGCCCTGATCTTAAATTATAATCTTTAATATTTTATTATTAAAAATTAATTTCTCACGAGACTGTCCCGATGGGTTCTTCCTTCTGTGAGGTTGTGGGTTGATCTTCCTTCCTGGATTCAGTAAAGATTAATGGCGATAGAATGCCCTTCCTTCCTTCTTTGATTTTTCTTGTTTCAGCGTGTTGTGATTTTGTTGTTGTTGTAACTAGAGCTTGTTTTTTTAAATCTTTTAGTTTAGTTCGTTTCTGTTTTAAATAATCTTTTGCTTTATTTGTATTTGTATTTTTTTGGGTTAAGATTTTGGTCCACCTTTTTTTTAAAGTGCACCCTTAAAAGGATTATATCATTTGTTGAGTTGTTTGGTGAATTTTTTAATTTCTCCACTAGAAATGTTGAGTTGTTGGCCGCGCGAGTTACCTACCCTACGGACCCCCAACCAAACCACCTCGTGCTACCCTGGACGGCGGCCAACGATCGGTCAGTGGCCGCCCATTCCAACCAGAAAGTGCAGCGGCAACAACAAGCAGGGTGTAGCTCTGTCGCAACATCGGTTGCCGACACCAAAGACCTACACACATACTTACACATATACTTACACTTAGAATTACGAACTTTGTATTTAGCTGAATAAGACATTTTCGTGCAGCGAGGGTATACATAAACCCAAGCTGAGTAATAAACTTTACTCAAACGGAGCGGCAGCGTTCTCATTTTCTGCCGGAAAACAACCAAACACTTGGCATTACGCTCACCAATACCTAACTGGCGCAGTCGAACGGCCCTTCCAGGATCAGGAGACCAGAAGGGAGAACCCACAGGAATATTAAGATAATTTTAGTGTAAGTTAGTATAAGTAAATACACCAAAAAGAAATAGAACAAGTGTGGAGGTGAAAAGAAAAATAATATGGATAGCAAAAGACAACAGTGATGGTGCAGTATGAAAAGCAAAATATATAAATATGCAATACACAAAAAAACAAGGAAGAACGCTATAGTCGAGTACCTCGACTATCAGATACCCGTTACTCAATGGGAAATGGAGATATGCAAGCAGCAAAGCGAGATTAAAATGCGCCACCTACCGGCGGTAGACAGATTTAAGCGTTATGGGCGTTAGAGTGGGCGTGGAAAATTTATTTTTGGATCAATCGATAGGTATTGACGACACCAATACATTTCAGTTAAAATTTCTTATCCAGCATGCAAATTGTGGGCGTCACAGGTTATCGCGGTTTGTGGGCGGTTAAGTGGGCGTGGCAAACTTTTTTTTAGGTCAATCGATAGTTATTGTTGAGAACAATACATTTCAGTTAAAATTTTCTATCGAGCACTAAAACTGTAGGAGTTACAGTTTTGGGCGGTTTGTGGGCGTTAGAGTGGGCGTGGCAGTCTACTGAAACAAACTTGCGCTGCGTAAGAAGCTCAGGAATCTGTACGCCAAATCTCAATAGCCTAGCTCTCATAGTTTCCGAGATCTCAGCGTTCATCCGGACAGACAGACGGACAGACGGACAGACGGACATGGCTAGATCGACTCGGCTAGTGATCCTGATCAAGAATATATATACTTTATGGGGTCGGAAACGCTTCCTTCTGCCTGTTACATACTTTCCGACGAATCTAGTATACCCTTTTACTCTACGAGTAACAACGGGTATAAAAATGGAAATAAAAATATATATATAAATACATATAAAGTGAAGTTTTTCCGTTGTTCAGTGCGAACACGGAAATATCAAAGATGAATAAATATTAAAATGCAAACAACCGAAAAAGTTCAGGGCGAACTTAGTGCAATGTTCAAAAAGTGAATGGTAAATCATCTCTACAATTATTTTGTGATGAAAGCCAAATCATTTAAGAATAAAAAATAAAAAACAAAGGTGCAGTAATTTAACATCACTACAGCTACGGTTGTGATAATACATTAAATTAGAGCATTAAAAATATACAAATATACAAGAAATAAAAACAAGTATACGAGAAATAACAAGGAAGTACGCTATAGTCGAGTACCTCGACTATCAGATACCCGTTACTCAAAGGGAAATGGAGATATGCAAGCAGCAAAGCGAAATTAAAATGCGCCACCTACCGGCGGTAGACAGATTTAAGCGTTATGAGCGTTAGAGTGGGCGTGGCAAATTTATTTTTGGACCAATCGATAGGTATTGACGACACCAATACATTTCAGTTAAAATTTTTCATCTAGCATCCAAATTGTGGGCGTCACAAGTTTTCGCGGTTTGTGGGCGTTTAAGTGGGCGTGGCAAACTTTTTTTTAGGTCAATCAATAGGTATTGATGAGAACAATACATTTCAGTTAAAATTTTCTATCTAGCATCAAAACTGTAGGAGTTTCAGTTTTGGGCGGTTTGTGGGCGTTAGAGTGGGCGTGGCAGTCTACTGAAACAAACTTGCGCTGCGTAAGAAGCTCAGGAATCTGTACGCCAAATCTCAATAGCCTAACTCTCATAGTTTCCGAGATCTCAGCGTTCATCCGGACAGACAGACGGACAGACGGACAGACGGACAGACGGTCAGACGGACAGACGGACAGACGGACAGACGGACAGACGGACAGACGGACATGGCTAGATCGACTCGGCTAGTGATCCTGATCAAGAATATATATACTTTATGGGGTCGGAAACGCTTCCTTCTGCCTGTTACATACTTTCCGACGAATCTAGTATACCCTTTTACTCTACGAGTAACGGGTATAAAAATTAAACAAAGGTGCAGTAATTTAACATCTCTACAGCTACGGTTGTGATGGTAAATTAAATAAGAGCATTAAGAATAAACAAATATATAAGAAAATCCGATATCTGGAATCTATTAAAGAAGTTCTCTTTTATAGGTGAAATTCGACCCTCACACTGTCCGACTACCCTACGTCGAGGAAATACACACACACCAACATAACACTCACACGATTGCAAGCAGAATCAAAACTAGACAGAGTGCAAGCTTGCCAGACATTAGGGAAGAACCTATTATTGCTGATCAGATAATTTTACGACTTCCATCTGTTAGTATGAGTTCCTCAGAAACGTCAACGGTTAACACCAGCATTAATTCTGCCGAAGTTTATGCGTCCTTACGCATCCCAGACGCTATTAAATTTTTACCGGAATATAATGGGGACTCGAAATTTATTTATTTATTAATAACGTAGAAGAAATTTTAATGCTCATAAGGGGGACAGACCAGACTTCGTATGGGCAATTTTTGCTACGGTCCATTAAAAACAAAATAGTAGGAAAAGCCAAAGATGTACTAACGGCTTCAGAGGCTGGCCTTAATTGGGATGAAATTAAAGAGGCATTAATTTTGGATTGTTCCGACAAAAGGGATGAACATACTCTTTCCATCGAACTTCACGGACTGATACATAAACAATTGTCAGTTCAAAAGTTGTTCGACCAGACTATAGAAATAAAAACTCTCCTTTTCAAACTGATTGACACTAAAGAAACCGACCCTAACCTAGCTAGAGCAAAAAAATCGATATTTGCGGGAACTTGCTTAAACACCTTCTTAATGGGTATGAGAGGCCAACTAGGGGGGACGATTAGGGCTATGAAACCAACCAATCTGCAGGAAGCATACGATTGGGCAATACAGGAGAGACACATATTTTTGCAAGGAACTCAGACTAACACTAATCAACGTAATAATTATCAGTCTAGGGAAAGATACCCCCAATACATCAATAGATTACAATATAACGACAGAAATAGTAGGATAGACGAAGTAAGGCGATATACAAATTATAACAACAGAAACTACCGCTCTGGACGGAATACAGAACGCAGTAATTCTAGTGGCAGGAATAGGGAAGTTCCGGCAACTATGCCGAAGCAGGAATCAACCGGTAGATCAAGCTACCCTAACACTAGATCTAGCCAGATTACACAACATTGAGGAAAAGAAACAACAGGAAAAACAGGAGAATAGTCAAGTACATAAAATTGATGAAGATTAAATTTTTTGGGACAGAGCCTCAAAGTCCAAACAGGATACTTAAACCAAGTGAGCCATGGGTGCGTACTTCCCTACATTGTCCTAACTCCATTCAAAGATGGCACACCATTGAATTTCTTAATAGACACTGGGGCAACTATGTCCTTCATAGACCCCTTGATAATCCCGCAAAATGATCAAAAAAAACTCAATACCCATATTCCAATTAAAACAGTACTGAAAGTCCATTTTATTGAAAAGAAAACAGAAGTCAATCTCTTTAACAATTCGAATGAGGAAAGAAAATTCGGTATGTTTATATTCCATTTCCACGATTTCTTCCAGGGACTTATAGGAATGGATATCTTACAATAGATTAACGCAGTTGTTGATATTCCAAAACTACAACTTCAATCAATAGTTGGCAACCTGAAATTATATCAAGAACAGAATGGCCACCGGAGTACACGTAATCGACGAGGAGTCAAAAACCCTCGTTCGGTTACCAGTTACTGTCACCGATGGCACATTTTTGTGCGACAACATCGACGTAAACAAAGACTTAGTCATAAACGGGGGCTTATATCAAGCAAAAGACGGATATAGTTTAATGGAAATCGTTAACTATTCTGAAGAAAAGCAAAACCTATTTGTAGATTCTCGAATAAAGGTGAATGAATTCGCCCCATCTGATTATTTGGAAGCTAAACCGACACTTGATTATATAACTAAAGGGAAAAGTTAGAAGTCAAATAGCTTCGAACTCCTAAGGACAGACCATCTAAACGACGAAGAAAAGACAGAACTTAAGAAACTAACAGAGAAATTCCCCAATCTTTTCTATCAACAAAGCGACCCTCTTACTTTTACGAATCTTGTAAAACATAAAATTAAACTAACGGACGAAAATCCAATATATACTAAACCTTTTAGGTACAGCCACATTGAACCACAGGAAGTGCGAAGACAAATAAACGAAATGTTAGAACAGAAAGTGATCAAACATAGCCACAGCCCATGGAGTGCTCCAGTCTTTTTGGTCTCAAAAAAGATGGACGCTTCGAACAAAAAGAAATGGAGACTTGTAGTAGATTACAGGAAACTTAATGAGAAGACAATTAAAGACAAATATCCAATGCCAAATATAAACGAGGTACTAGATAGAATAGGAAGAGCAAAATACTTTACAGCTCTAGATCTGGCAAGTGGTTACCACCAGGTGGAAATGAAGCCCGAAGAGCCACTTTGAGTTCATTCGGATGCCATTCGGGTTGACTAACGCCCCAGCCACATTTCAAAGAGTAATGGATAACGTATTAGCCGACCTAAACGGCAAATGCTGTCTGATATACCTAGACGACATAATTGTTTTCTCACCCTCTCTCCAAGAACACATGACCCACTTGAGCCAAATTTTCGAAAAACTATCAAAAAATCCGAATTTTTAAGGAAAGAAATTGAATACCTAGGACATGTAGTTACAGATGAAGGCCATTAAGGCATTTCCTATTCCCAAGTCTAGAAAGGAAATCAAATCTTTTCTCGGACTTTTGGGTTATTATAGGAAGTTTATTAGAGATTTTGCGAAATTGACTAAGCCTCTATCCCAGAAATTAAAAGGAAAAGCACCGATAAAAATCGAAGCAGAGTTTACGGAAGCCGTAGAATTGTGTAATGATCCAATTCTACGTTACCCGGATTTTACCAAACCCTTCATACTCACATCGGATGCTAGTAACGTAGCCATTGGTGCGGTATTATCACAGGGGAACGAAAACTCGGATAGGCCCGTTTCATTCGCAAGCAGAACCCTGTCCGACACGGAACTAAATTACTCGAAAAAAAAATGTTGGCCATTATCTGGGCTACTAAATATTTTAGACCATACCTATTCGGACAAAGATTTAAAATACGGACAGATCACAAAACTCTGAAGTGGTTAATGAACTTCAAGGAACCAAACTCAAAATTGGTCCGTTGGAAGTTACAACTCAATGAATATGACTACGAGGTCGAATATAAGAAAGGATCTCAAAATCTAGTAGCAGACGCATTAAGTCGAGTTAACTTGGAAGCTAGCACCCATAGTGTTGACGTAGGGAAATACGAGATAAAGAACTCAGAAACTCCACTAAATGAATTTAACATCCAAATTGTCATTTTAATGAACCCCAATTCAACAACAAAAGACGAGACCTTGTTTGAAAATAAAACACGAAAAACCTATGCAGAACCAAATTTAACCACCGAAAAGCTATCAGAAATTCTCAACGATACGTTAAGACCACAAAAAGCTTGTGCAATCTTAACTTCGGACGAAATTTTTGAATTAATTCGACCGTTTTTTAAAGAACATTTCACCAAAACAAACAAATATAACGTGGTCCGCTGTAAAGAAATTCTTAAGGATATTCTATCAGAAGAAGAACAGGAAGCAGAAATTAAAAATTATCACATTAAATCCAATCACAGAGGAACTGAAGAGACCTTTAATCATCTTAGAAGAACTATCTACTTTCCAAAAATGCGGCAAGCAATATCAAAGTTTACTAATAATTGCTAAAACGCTAAAATACAATAGACAACCTCAAAAACTAAAGTATGCAATTACCGAATCACCACCTAAGCCCCTTTCGATAGTCTACATAGACCTATATACGATAAATGGAAAGACAATCTTAACCGCAATTGATAAATTTTCAAGATTCGCAGCGTGATATACAATCTTTACAAGAGACTGCCTTAACACAACCAGGTCACTTTGAAATTTCATTAACACATATGGTATTCCTCAAAAACTTTTTTTTGATCAAGGTGCTGAATTTTCGGGAAACTTATTCAGGGATTTCTGGAATCAATATAACATGGAAATCCATGTAACATCCTTCCAGCAATCTTCAAGTAACTCTCCAGTAGAGAGACTTCATTCCTCCTTAACGGAACTTTATAGAATAATCCTTAACAAGAAAAAACTGGAGATCCTATCGGTCGATCATGATGACATACTAACGGAAACATTTATAACGTACAACAATTCTATACATTCAGCAACCAAGCACACCCCACACGAACTTTTCACTGGTAGAACATACACATTCAATAAGGAAATAAAATTAAACAACGAACACGACTACTTACAACAGCTTAACACCTTTGGGGAAAAACTATACGCTCATGTGCAGAAAGACACAATTGAGCAGAAAACATCAAGAACACAAAACCTAAATTTGAACCGAGCCAAACCCGTAGAAACAAAGCCGGACGACATTATTTTAATACCCTTGCAAAGGGTATATTGATTTCAGTCAGAAGTTTGCAACGCAGTGAAGGAGACTTTTCCGACCCCATAAAGTATATATATTCTTGATCAGCATGACTAGACGAGTCGATCTAGCCATGTCCGTCTGTCCGTCCGTTTCTACGCGAACTAGTCTCTCAGTTTTAAAGCTATCGGGCTAAAACTTTCCCAAAAGTCTTATATCTCTTGCAGGTAGTATATAAGTCGGAACCAGCCGGATCGGACAACTATATCTTATAGCTCCCATAGGAATAATCGGACAAAAAAATTTAAAAAAATTATATCTTTGGTGTTTTTTAGCATATAACCTCCTATGCTTGGAAATAACATTTTTTGATTAGTTTTAAATTTTGAATTAAATTTTATCGAAATCGGACGACTATATCATATAGCTGCCACAGGAACGATCGGAAAATTGGTGGAAAAATAACATGAAACAAATTATAGCTTTGGTGTTTTTCAACATATAACCTCCAACGCTTGGAAATAACATTTTTTAATTAGTTTTGAATTTCGAATTTAATTTTATCAAAATCGGACGACTATATCATACAGCTGCCATAGGAACGATCGGAAAATTGGTAGGAAAATAATATGAAACAAATTATAGCTTCGGTGTTTTTTAACATATTACCTCCTACGCTTGGAAATAACATTTTTTAATTAGTTCTGAATTTCGAATTTAATTTTATCAAAATCGGACGACTATATCATATAGCTGCCATAGGAACGATCGGAAAATTGGTAGGAAAATAATATGAAACAAATTATAGCTTCGGTGTTTTTTGACATATTATCGTATACTATTGGGAATATCATTTTTTGTGTTTTTAAATTTAATAACTATAGCTGCAAGGGTATATAAGCTTCGGCTTGCCGAAGCTAACTTTCTTTCTTGTTAATATTTTAATAGATCGAATTATTTGGTGTTATGGAGAGGAGAGTGCCAAGCCCAATTTCGAAAAGGTTGAATATTTTAAAGGAGTTTCTGAAACAGTTGAAAACGAAACGAATGAACAAATTCTTTTAATATTGGATGACTTGATAATGGGAGCCTTTAATAAAAATGTGTGTGAGCTGTTTACAAAAGGATCACACCATAGGAATTTATTACTAATAGTGGTAATTCAGAACATATTTCATAAATCCGCGTTAAAAAAAAGTTCCAAAAATTGTTTAATGAAAAATAAGTTAAATATAAACGGAGCATTTTTTTATTAAAAAAAATGTATTTATTTGGAATGTATTTTAATATATTATATTTTTTTTAATTGCTTATATAATGATTTTAAGATACACTAGGTTTTGTTAATATTCTCTTGATCGCGTTTCTTGGAGCATTTCTTCTCGAAATGAGTATCAGATCCGCAATAATTACAATAAATAAGTTGCGTGTATCCATTTTTGCGGGGATCATTTCCAAAAAATCTCTTAAAAGAATCCATAATAAGAGACAACCTGATAGAACCATGAATTTCTTTTTACTAAATTTCAAACACATGTGTCACCATTGATATATATTTCATAGTTGGTGTTTTCTAAAAATACAAACGGCTTAAATAAATTATTTAATGAACATCGGTGTAAGTTTTTTCTTGTGTATTCTAAAATTCGTAAAACAATTGGGTAGTTGAGTTAAACTTTTTTCAATATCTATATTCACCACCCTCAAGACCTACCGGACCGGATTTTGACCTAGCAACATCACCACCCTCAATATTAATATCAAATAACTAAAAATAACGAAATTATTTCTTGCCTTAAGGAACCCTTAGACTAAGTATTGTATCTATTTTTGAAAAAACAGATTAGATTAAGCTGCCAGTCGGGTAGCAGTGTGCTTATCCTAAGAATAAAATTTCCACATTAATAAAAGTAAAAAAAATATCTATATCCATAATGTTTGTTGATAAATACTTGATTCAAAAATTATTTTTAATTTCACCACGAACAAGAACTGTTTGATACTTATTGAGTGGTGTAAGCATTTCTTCAAGACTTTTGTATGGAATATCTCCAGCTGGTTAAGGTGCTGCTGCTTAAGAGCTCCATTATCCAATTCTTTTATGTTATATGGCAGTTTGAAATGGAAAAAATTAGGTACAAGGTGGCTGATGAAAGCCGCTACCAAAAAAAAATTCAATACCATTTTTTCTATTTAATGAATCTGGTTAATTTATTTTTTATTTTGCAGATTGACTTTTACATTTAACAAAAATGGATAACTGGGACACTGAAACAAGAATTTGGATTGTCCGCCGCTGTCACGCACTGGAGTCCGTAGTTTCGGTTCAAAGAGAGTATAGGGGCACGTTTAGCGGCAATCCTCCAAGCAGATGGACCATAATGAGACTTGTAAACAATTTTGCCGAGCATGGGACAGTCAACGGAAGACCTTACCATCGAAACCCTTCAGTTCGAACGGAGGAAACAATCGCTGCTGTAGCTGCTGCCATACAAAACAATCCACGTGTTTCGACAAGAAGCTTATCTGCTCAAATGGGTGTAAGTCAATTATGCACAAAGATTTGGACTTATTCCCATATAAAATTCAAATGGCCAACAAATTGAACGCTGCAGACTTGCCGATTCGCTTGGCTTTTGCCAGAAGATGCTTCAAATGGTGGAAGAGGGTGGAAACAAGTTGAACTGTCGTTTCATGTCTGACGAGGCCCATTTTGATTTAAACGGCAACATAAACAAACAAAATTGTCGAATATGGAGTGCTTCCAACCCACAGATACTCCATGAGACGGAATTGCATCCACTTCGTGTCACAGTGTGGTGTGCAGTTTCATCACGCTGCATTGTCGGGCCCTACTTCTTCGAAGAAAACGGTCACACCGTTACGGTTACTGGAGACCGTTACTTGAGCATGTTGAGAGAGTTTTTCTATCCAGAATTACGCCGAATGAGAATTTCTTTCAACTCTGTGTGGTTTCAGCAAGATGGTGCAGCTCCTCACACATCCCAACCTGTTATGACAGAATTGCGACGAAAATTTCCCAATAAGCTGATATCCAGAAACTCCACATTCCGTTGGCCACCCAGGTCGCCTGACCTTACTGCACCTGACTTTTCTTGTGGGGTTATTGCAAACAGGAAGTCTACAAAGCAAAATCAACAAATTTGAATGAACTAAGGCAATCCATTCGAGAAACAATTGCGGCTATTCCTGTCTCAACTCTCGAAGCAGTAATGAACAACTTTTTGGTAAATTCCATTATTATACCCGTTACTCGTAGAGTAAAAAAGTAAACTAGATTCGTCGGAAAGTATATAACCAACAGAAGGAAGCGTTTCCGACCCCATAAAGTATATATATTCTTGATCAGGATCACTAGCCGAGTCGATCTAGCCATGTCCGTCTGTCCGTCTGTCCGGATGAACGCTGAGATCTCGGAAACTATACGAGCTAGGCTATTATCATTTGGCGTGCAGATTCCTGAGCTTCTTACGCAGCGCAAGTTTGTTTCAGCAATGTGCCACGCCCACTCTTACGCCCACAAACCGCCCAAAACGGTGGCTCCTACAGTTTTGATGCTAGAGTAAAAATTTTAACTGAAATGCAGTGTTCTTGTCAATACCTATCGATTGACATAAAAAAGTTTGCCACGCCCACTCTAACGCCCGCAAACCGCCCAAGCCTGTAGATAAAAAATTTTAACTGAAATGTATTGGTCTCGTCAATACCTATAGATTGACCCAAAAAAATGTTGCCACGCCCACTCTAACGCCCATAACGCTTTAATCTGTCTTCCGCCGGTAGGTGGCGCATTTCAATCTCGCTTTGCTGCTTGCATATCTCCATTTCCCTTTGGTCCCATTAGCTGAGTAACGGGTATCTGATAGTCGAGGTACTCGACTATAGCGTTCTTCCTTGTTTTACAAGTGGATTTCTCACCATTTAATGAGCGGGTAAAACAAGTTTTTTCATTATTTATAATGCAATAATTATTAAAAAGTTCGATTTTAAAGTTAGACATTTCATAAAACATATTAAACATATAAAACTTGATTGGTTAATATTAGTTTTCCATCGACTTGGGAAATCGCTCTAGCGTGATATATTTTTCATCTGTTTTTTATTTTTGGGTATTTTATATAAATTATTAAAAGTCCTTTATGCAGTGCGATTTTAAAAACAGAGATGTCCATTAAGTCAGCAATAATTACTGGGTTTTGTTCATGTTTTAATATTTCCATAATGTCATCATTGTTTAATATTTTGTATAAAAAACGTCAATTTTGCTAGTGTGATTGCGTCAATTAAATTTTGCAGATCAAATGTAAAAAATCGTAAGGGATGTTTTCGCAATGGTAAATCTTGATCAATTAAAACAGTTTTAAAATCATCAGAAAGAGATTCTATTTCTTTGAACAATTTGGAATTGATAATAAATGGCTTATTATTATTTTCAATGAACTCATCGATTTTATTCTGAATTGTAATAAAATCATTATGATCCGGAGTTCCAGCTAACCATTTGTTCAGTTGTGACGCCGTGCCAAAAAAAAGCTCTGTACGGCTGTCATTGTAAGAAGGGCTCTTGGGAGTAATTAAACGACTGAAGTTCAAATATAACAGTTTAGCCTTTAATTCATTAGCTTATAATGTGTACACTTTACTCTTCTTCATTAATTAACTTTAACAAAATAATGGGTCGCAATGGACAGCAAAATAAAAGAAGACAATGTTGTTCCGGTCGCTGAAGCTTGTAGTTCTCACTGCCCTTCTCTCTCGTTCTGTCGGGTTGCCAGATCTCCTGACCTTCGTCTTCAGTTGGCAGGGCGATCAGCTGTGCATACGAACCAAGTACCGTGGGACTGAACATGCCGCCCGCCAATGCGAAATCCGCGTGATACATGTGTTGTTCAGGACTCTGGATATAAATTTCCTTGTACTCGTAGCGGCTAAGACAAAGAGAAAGAGAAATGACATACGGATGCAATTGATTACCAAGGGAGCAATAGCTGGTTCATGTTTGCATGAGATCGGCAGGCGACAAAGCTTGGAGATGGAGGGTTTTTGACTGCCTGATTTTGTTTTCAGTGTTACAACTCGAACGAGTGAATCCTCTCCAGGATGGAGACTGGAGGCAGTTGATCGTCCTTCATGAGTACTAATTCGTTGATTTTAAAATTCTCCTTTTCTTGACACCATTTTGGGCGAGTTTGAAGATGGGACAGCCAATCTCGGCTCCATTGCGTCCAAAACTGACGGATCAAATTTTGATGAGACAGAAATTGCTCACGGAACGACGAGTTTTGAGGGCGACAATGGGCAGGTTCGAGCAGGCTGTCACCAATGAGAAAATGTGCTGCTAGCGGACAAGGTGGCCGAGAGTTTAGGCAAGCTTCAATCCGGATAAGCACCGTTGCGAGTTCCTCATAAGTCTGCTTGTGACTTCCGACAGTCCTCTTCAGGTGATGCTTGACGGACTTGACCCCAGCCTCCCAAAGGCCTCCGAAATTGGGAGAGTATGGCGGAGTGAAATGCCATGTAGGGCACGTAGCGTGGTCGCGATCCGCCTGTTGTGCGCTTGCTAATAACTTATTGGCGCCAACGAAATTTGTTCCGTTGTCGCTATACATATGTTGAACTGGTCCTCGGCGACCAGTAAAACGAGAAAATGCTAGTAGGAAGTGTTCCGACGAGAGTCCGGTAACCGCTTCTAGGTGAACTGCCTTCGTAGCCAAGCAGACGAAAATAGCAATGTATCCTTTGTAAGTACTTGTCCCACGAAGCCTTGCTGCCTGGATTTCGATTGCCCCGGTATAAACGACGCCGGTCGCAATGAATGGGCGGTTTGGTGGGTTGACTCTGTGCACCGGCAGGTCGCCCATCAATTGACTTCCGGTGCTAGGTGACGCGCGGAAGCACGTGATGCATTTTCGAAGGATTGTTCGGACGGCTTGTCTCCCATTTGGAATCCAGAACTTGTACCTCGTGTGGGCTAAAGTAAGATGAGCGCCGCCATGCAGGGTAGCTTGATGGGAGCTCTGAATTACCAGCTCTGTAAAGAAATGACGCTGCGGTAAGATGATTGGATGTTTGCGATCGAAAGAAAGGTTGGAATGTTTGAGACGACCGCGAACGCGTAAGATGCCATCGTCAAGAAAGGGAGTGAGATTTCTTAGAGTGCTCTTCGGAGGCAGAGGATTTTCTGCGAGGATCGCGTGCATGTCGGATTGAAAGGTCTCGGCTTGTACTATTTTCACGACGCAGCGAAGTGCATTGTCCAGTTCCTCTGGCGACAGCTGACTGTAAGATCTGGTTTTCTTCGATTGAGCGTTGTGACAAAAGCGCAGTATGTATGCTATGACTCGAATGAGTTTGGTGTAAGTTGAAAACCGCTCAATGAGATTAATGTCTACTTGGGTGGTGTGCAAACGAATTTGCAAAGATTTTGCTTCTAGGGACTGCTCATCAAACTTTATGTTCGGTACCTCTGTGTCCGGCCACTCACTGGAGTGTTGCCTCAACCATGATGGTCCGTACCACCAAAGATCAAAGATGGAGATTTCTGATGGGGATAGTCCTCTCGTGGCGCTGTCTGCTGGATTATCTGCCGTGGGAACATGTCTCCATTGGTTTGAATCGCTGTGGTCCAGAATGTAGGCAACGCGATTGGCAACGAACGTTTTCCATCTAGTAACATCTCCTTTGATCCAGTGGAGAACGATAGTGGCGTCCGTCCAGTATGTAACGGAGATTTGAGCGTTTTTCCAACGATTGTTTGCTACTACCCATTTAGTTAGTTTGGTTGCCAGCACAGCGCCGCATAACTCGGTCCTCGGGATCGTGAGGGGTTTCGTTGGAGAGATTTTGGATTTTGCAGTGATAAGAGTGGTATAAAACGATGAATCATGTTGGGGTATACGCATGTAAACCGCCGCTGCGTAGGCGTGAGTGGAACCGTCGCAGAAAGCGTGCAACTGGATATCATGGCTAAAGTCTGGCATATACCGTACGCTGCGAGGTATTCGGATTTTGCTGATGTCCTCCAGATTGACACGGAACTTTTTCCATTTGTTAGCGATGGAACTGGGTACTGGGTCGTCCCACCCTAAGTGCTTGCGATCGTTCTCGGAATGGAGGTGTGCCATTGTGACTTCCTTTAGAATTAATTTTGCTGAAATGAGAATAGGGGCGATTAGTCCTAAGGGATCGAAAAGTCTGGCAATGCTCGAAAGGATTTCTCTTTTGGTTGAACCCGTGGGAATGCTCGCTTGCAATTTGTAGGTGAAACAGTCTTGGTTAGGTAACCAATGCATTCCAAAGGTTTTGACTGTATCAGAGCTGTCCCAGCTTCGTGACGTTTGATTGCTTCGGTTTGATGAAGAAATGCTGTCTAGAAGCGCTATGTCGTTACTAGACCATTTTCTCAATTCCATATTTGCGGATTTTAGAGCGTTCTGGATTTGTAAACTCTTGTTTTGTGCTGCTGAGATAGTGTGATCACCAGAAAGAATATCATCGACGTAGATTTCGTGCTTTAAGACCTCTTCCGCCAGTGGATAATTTTCGCGTTCATCCTCTGCAAGTTGACGAACGACTCTAATGGCGGTGAATGGTGCAGAAGCGGTACCGAAAGTTACAGTTGACAGGCAATATTCCTTGATGTTTCCATCCGCCGCCCGCCATAAAATCCGCTGGTACTGCGTGTCGTCCGGATGTACGTCGATGCAGCGGTACATGCGCTGGATGTCGGCGGTGAAAACATGCCGGTACTGTCTCCAATTCAGCAACACTGCAGGGAGATCATTTTGGAGAGTGGGTCCTACGGACAATACATCGTTTAGAGATCGACCGTTTGAGGTCTTTGCCGATGCGTCGAATACAATGCGCTGTTTGGTGGTGAGACTGTCTTCTTTATAGACAGCGGGATGAGGAAGAACGCAGGATTCAACCCGACAAGATTTTTTGGAGGTACTGACGGTTGATCTCTCACTAGAGACTGCTTGTGTGATTTGTCCCAATTCAAAATATTCTTCGATTCCCTCCTTGTAGCGAATCCATTTGTCTGGATCCCGTTCATAACGCCGCTCTAATTGAAGAAACCTGTTTAAAGCGACTTGATGCGATTTTCCTAGGGCCATTGTGGGATCGAAATGCCATTTGAAAGGTAGTCTTACCATAAAACTACCGTTTGGTTGACGTGTGTGCGTTTCCTTAAAGAAGGACTCACACCACCGCTCTTCGTCAGATTGAAGTGATCGGCTTGGGACAGATTCTATTTCGCAAAAATTCTTCAAAAGCGATTCCGTGTCTAGCGTGGTTTGATGACAGCGAATATTAAGTGTGTGGATTGATTCCTGGAACTTGCCGAGTATCTTCCAACCTAAGTGAGAATTTTGTGCAATAGGTTCGTATGGATTTCCGATTCGGGTTCCCGGAAGGATAAGACCCGCCATGAGGTCGGCTCCGATGATGAGATCTATGCGTTTCGAGTGATAGTATAAAGGATCCGAGAGCTGGAGTCCGTTGATGTGTTTCCAGTTTTGAGGCGAAAACGATTGGTTTGGTAGATGTGAGGTCAGCGAGTTCATAACGTACGCAGAGTCGACATCTAGATTGAACGTTGGGTTTAGCGACGTTCGGATGCAGCATCTTGCCGTAAAGTTGCACCGTTGACCAGTAGTTTGGCCGACGCCGGCGATCGAAGCGCGGATTCTGCATCGTGGAAGCTGGAGAGCTTGGACGGTATGCTCTGAGATTATTGTAGCTTCCGACCCCTGATCGATGAGGGCAGTTATTGTTGCTTGAGCGCCGCTCTGGGGGTGGCAGACAATAATCCGTGCGGTAGCTAGCAAGATATTCTGTCGCGTTGCATGGGAGGCTGTGGAAGAATAACATTGGAGGTTTGGATTAGCAAGGGGGCTAACTGGTGAGGTGTCGTTGTTCATAATCGAAGCGATATGTGGTTGACTGGATGATACGGTCGGCGAGTAAGGTTGGGGTGCTTGAGTGATGCTTGGCGCCGCGGCCGGATGAAGTAAAGAATGGTGGCGTTGTCCACAGTGGTAGCAATTCTTTACACTTGAACAGCGGGCCAGCATGTGCGATTTGCTCAGGCAGTTGAGGCATAGATTTGACTTACTCACGACCTCCTTACGTTGGTAGCAATCCAAGCTAAGGAATTGCTGACATCGACGAAGGATATGATTACCATTGCAGTGTGGGCAACGAAGCATAGGGGGGCTTGGTTGCGCGTGGGTGTTATGAACCGAGATACGTTTTGTGGGGTGATGATCCAGTGATGATCCAGATTTGTTGGTGCCCGAACAGTTTCTATTTTCAATGGCGTCCAGGGTGATTAACCGGTTGTTGAGAAACTGTTCGAGATCCTTGTACGACGGAATGTGGGTTTGACTGCCGAGATGATGTTCCCAGGCGGAGTGCGTCTCTTTCGGTAATTTTGCAGTCAAATAATGGGCGAGCCAGTGATCCCCGTTCTGCAACGACGCGTTGATGGTGTTACAGGCGGCTGCGCAGACGTTGACTGCACTGATCACAGATCGAATATCATCGGGCTTCTCCTTGCTTAGGCTTGGCAACTGGTACAACATGTTCATGTGATTGGAGAAGACCACGCGTGGATTGTTATAGCGCTGAATTAGTGTGTCCCATGCTACCCTATAGTCAAAGGAATTTGACGAATATCGCAATCTCGACCAGCTGGCAGAGATTCCTTGAGGAAATGAAACCGTTGAATATTGTCCAGCCGCTCATTTTGCTGAATTAACCGAGTGAAGGCGTCATAATATCCAGGCCAGTCCACACAGTTTCCGCTAAACTTGGGCACTGGCAGTTGTGGCATGTGGACACGTGCGTCGGCAACCGTCGACACGGCGGTGGGTGCCGAGGCTGAGGACGGCGTCACTGGGAACTTTATTCGTTGGCCTTCAGCTACAAAGCAATAGGTTTCCATGTACAGATCCTCGAAACTGACGGCGATCTTCTTGGCGTGATAGTCCGTTTTGACATATCCCTCGGTGCAGATGATTACTTGATGGGTGGTCTCAAAAGCCGCGTTTAAACTCTCGATCTGCTGCAGGCGCTTCATATAATAGCTTTCGGTTTTTCGAGACGCGGCATCCTTCTTATAGTTCTGCTGCAGACGTGTTGGATTTTGAAGACGCTCCTTTTGAAGTGTAATAAAACCTGCTCAGGCCGGATCATCTGCTTCGTGGTCAGACATATTATGAGAATTTTTACCAATTTATTTGAACCTAGCTAGCTCTGCTTGATAAATAAAAAGCACCCGTACTCACGTGATCTTTCCCTTTTTTTTACTTATGCCTGAGGTTACGTAACGTTGACTGTAGCGTGAGCGCAGGCTGTACTGTTTTTCGATTCCGCTTTGAGTAGAAGACTTTCCTTGGTTGCGAAATTATAACGGGCCTTCTTGCAGCACCCGTGTGTGTAGAAGGGCTGTCAGGCGACCGGGTGTGTTGGTATTGGTGACTGTGCTCTATCGGTGTGAGAGCACTTGTTGGGGGCACAAACGGAGACGATCGCAATTTGTGTTCGATGGAGTGCTGGGTGTTATGCATTATAACCCACAATTGAAAGATCAAACTGAGATTTTTAAACTTCAAGCAAGAGTCCCCTCATGGGCCACCATGTTCAGTTGTGACGCCGTGCCAAAAAAAAAAGCTCTGTACGGCTGTCATTGTAAGAAGGGCTCTTGGGAGTAATTAAACGACTGAAGTTCAAATATAACAGTTTAGCCTTTAATTCATTAGCTTATAATGTGTACACTTCACTCTTCTTCATTAATTAACTTTAACAAAATAATGGGTCGCAATGGACAGCAAAATAAAAGAAGACAATGTTGTTCCGGTCGCTGAAGCTTGTAGTTCTCACTGCCCTTCTCTCTCGTTCTGTCGGGTTGCCAGATCTCCTGACCTTCGTCTTCAGTTGGCAGGGCGATCAGCTGTGCATACGAACCAAGTACCGTGGGACTGAACACCATTTCCACACATTACCTATCTCATTTATCCCCCTTTTTGATCTAGTTGATATTAATTGTGATACAATTAATTTGATTACTTCTATGTCATATTTAATTTCAGTTCCCCCCCAGCATTCATGTACTAAAGACGTGTGTTCGATAATCACTTCAAGTAATATAGCTTAGGCCTCTTTACCGCTCGTGTGTACATCTCTGCACACGAAGTCTATTTTTAGCCACTGCAACGCGGTGGCCGCTACTGTCGCGAAATCCAACAGCGATAAGCGAGACTTAAAGCGTGTTGTTCTTACCCCTCGCTCTGCGCGTTGCGTAAGCGGGAGGTTGTGTACAATTTATCTTGCAGACTTTTGATCGTGACCTGTGAATATCAATTGATTTATACGTCATAAGTATAAAGATAATTGATATAATGGAAGAGTCATCTGCTCACTCGCAGCCTAGCAATAGGAGCGATAAATTTGAGAAGATGAGAAATATAGCTGGTGCAGACCCTGAAGAAATAAGATCCCAAATCCGCGCCCGCCATCCAGGCTTATCTGTCCACCTTACAGGTATGCCCGGTCAAACAACGATCACCAGCTCCATGGTGACAATTAGCAGTAACTCCACTACTAGTGTTACCTGCACCATTTCCAAAGCTCAAACACTCTTGGGCGGTTCTTCTACATACACAGTGGCTGCAACTGCGGCCAGCAGCATTTGCTCGACCACTACTCCGCTGACAAATGTATTAACTTCGCTGGCGAACAAAACAAGTAAATCGAAATGCCTGTTCCAAGCTCCTGACCGAAACGTCAGCCGAAAACGTAAAGGCGCGGCTCAGCCCTCTTTACCTGTACTCACTCCGCCCCCAATCCGCAAAACTAAGTTGCAGGCCACAATGCCGCTCAACAAGCCGGCCGATTCTTCTTCTGCAAAGGCATTGGGTAACAATCGATTCGCGATTCTGGCCGCTGAAGCAGAAAGTATATATGTTCTTGATCAGGATCACTAGCCGAGTTGATCTAGCCATGTCCGTCTGTCCGTCTGTCTGTCCGTCCGGATGAACGCTGAGATCTCGGAAATTAGTTTGTTTCAGCAGAGTCCCACGCCCACTATAAGGCTAAGACTTCATGCTAGATAAAAAATTTTAACTGAAATGTTTTGGTCTCGCCAATACCTATCGATTGATTTAAAAAAAAGTTGACACGCCCGCTCTAACGACCATAACGCTTAAATCTGTCTACCGCCGGTAGGTGGCGCATTTTGAACTCGCTTTGCTGCTTGCATATCTCCATTTCCCTTTGGTCCCTTTAGCTGAGTAACGGGTATCTGATAGTCGAGGTACTCGGGTATAGCGTTCTTCCTTGATATACCCAAATGTTTCAGCATTTACAAGACTAACAAAGTCGCTTTCTTCAACGACATTTTTATCTTGGTTAGGTGTATATTTAATGTAATTATTCAAATATATATCTATATATAATACCAACTTCCCAATCATCGTTCATGTCTTCTGGAATGTTTACAATGTTTGTAAATGCAAGTTAAATTCGTCGTTTGTAGATGATTTAAACAAATTTATTATACCCGTTACTCGTAGAGTAAAAGGGTATACTAGATTCGTCGGAAAGTATGTAACAGGCAGAAGGAAGCTTTTCCGACCCCATAAAGTATATATATTCTTGATCAGGATCACTAGCCGAGTCGATCTAGCCATGTCCGTCTGTCCGTCTGTCTGTCCGGATGAACGCGGAGATCTCGGAAACTATGAGAGCTAGGCTATTGAGATTTGGCGTACAGATTCCTGAGCTTCTTACGCAGCGCAAGTTTGTTTCAGTAGACTGCCAAGCCCACTGTAACGCCCACAAACCGCCTAAAACTGTAACTCCTACAGTTTTGATGCTAGATAGAAAATTTTAACTGAAATGTATTGTTCTCATCAATACCTATCGATCGACCTAAAAAAAAAGTTGCCACGCCCACTCTAACGCCCATAACGCTTAAATCTGTCTACCGCCGGTAGGTGGCCCATTTTAATCTCGCCCTGCTGCTTGCATATCTCCATTTCCCTTTGAGTAACGGGTATCTGATAGTCGAGGTACTCGACTATAGCGTTCTTCCTTGTTTTTTATTTTAAACCTTTATTCTTAATACACAATTAATACAAGACACTTTTAAAATTTGTGAACCGATCGCGGTCTCGAACAAAATAGGACTGCCTTCTTAATTCTAAAAATTTATCAAATGAACCTCGGCCAGAAGCTTTCTTAAGCTTCCAGAACCTTAATTTTTGTTTAGAATAAAAGCTTATGCTAAAACTGTCGCATCTCGTTGTGAAATGAAATTATGCTGACCGATGCAATTTGATTGAAAGTCGGAACGCAATATGATTTGAACTTAGAACGCAATACTGTGGACTTCAAACGAAAGAGTTTGGGCTTCGAACGGAAGCTTGCGTTTACTTTACGATTGGTTTATTTTTCTTAGCAGGACGGTCAAGCGCGGCCCTCGAAGTTAATGGAAAAGGCAAAGGCAATGTCGCTGAAGGCAAGGGCAACATAGCTGAGACTAAATTCGAAAAGTTGTTTATAAATTCCATAAGTGGAACCGTTTGACGGGTTGGATAACTCTCTCCCTTCTAAAATGGATCGTCCCGATTCAATATGAAATTTATTTAATTTATGTCTTAATTCTGTTAAAAAATTTTCTTGCTTAATAGATTTTTCTGGATCTGGCCGTTGTTTTTTAGTTACAAATAATATAGAATTTTCGTATTTTATAGTAAGTAAAAAAATGAAATATATAATGATTAAAATTAATAATATAAACGTAAGTGATATTTTAGTATTATTAATTTTAATGAAAGGATTTAAAATGTTTATTTTTCTAAAGAAAGTTCTTAGTTATTTGATAATATGTAATTGGATATTTCATAATTTTTGAAGTGGTTCGTAGTTAAGTAGTTAAGAATTTTGTTTTCCAAGTATTATTAATTTCGGTTGTACTATTAAATGTTATCAAAAATGGACCGTTTAAATGGGAGTTGTTAACAATATTGTTACCATTTGTAAGAACGGCGCCATCTTGTATGATGTCTATTTTTTATTTTTTTTTCTTATTTTTATACCCGTTACTCGTAGAGTAAATGGGTATACTAGATTCGTCGGAAAGTATGTAACAGGCAGAAGGAAGCGTTTCCGACCCCATAAAGTATATATGTTCTTGATCAGGATCACTAGCCGAGTTGATCTAGCCA
This sequence comes from Drosophila suzukii, assembly GCF_043229965.1. Lineage (NCBI taxonomy): Eukaryota > Metazoa > Arthropoda > Insecta > Diptera > Drosophilidae > Drosophila > Drosophila suzukii. The sequence goes on along the minus strand of NW_027255896.1, from coordinate 2,150,482 downwards.
TGTCCGTCTGTCCGTCCGGATGAACGCTGAGATCTCGGAAAGTAGTTTGTTTCAGCAGAGTCCCACGCCCACTATAAGGCCCACAAACCGCCCAAAACGGTGGCTTTTACAGTTTTGATGCTAGAGTAAAAATTTTAACTGAAATGTTTTGTTCTCATCAATTGACCCAAAAAAAAGTTTGCCACGCCCACTCTAACGCCCAAAAACCGCCCAAACCTGTGACGCCCACAATTTTCATGCTAGATAAAAAATTTTAACTGAAATGTACTAGTCTCGCCAATACCTATCGATTGATTTAAAAAAAGTTGCCACGCCCGCTCTAACGACCATAAAGCTTAAATCTGTCTACCGCCGGTAGGTGGCGCATTTTGAACTCGCTTTGCTGCTTGCATATCTCCATTTCCCTTTGGTCCCTTTAGCTGTATCTGGTATCTGATAGTCGAGGTACTCGGCTTTAGCGTTCTTCCTTGTTATACCCAAATGTTTCAGCACTTACAAGACTAACAAATTCGCTTTCTTCAACGACATTTTTAGGTGTATATTTAATGTAATTATTCAAATATATATCTGTAATACCGACTTCCCAATCATCGTTCTGGAATGTTTTCAATGTTTGTAAATGCAAGTTAATTTCGTCGTTTGTAGATGATTTAAAAAAATTTATTTTTTATTTTAAACCTTTATTCTTAATACACAATTAATACAAGACACTTTTAAAACTTGTGAACCGATCGCGGTCTCGAACAAAATAGGACTGCCTTCTTAATTCTAAAAATTTTTGAAATGAACCTCGGCCAGAAGCTTTTCTTTCTTAAGCTTCCAGAACTTTAATTTTTGTTTAGAAAAAAGCTTTTGCTAAAACTGTCTCATCTCGTTGTGAAATGAAATTATGCTGACCGATGCAATTTGATTGAAAGTCAGAACGCAATATGATTTGAACTTAGAACGCAATACTGTGGACTTCAAACGAAAGAGTTTGGGCTTCGAACGGAAGCTTGCGTTTACTTTACGATTGGTTTATTTTTCTTAGCAGGACGGTCAAGCGCGGCCCTCGAAGTTAATGGAAAAGGCAAAGGCAGAATCTTAAGCAAAGGCAAAGGCAATGTCGCTGAAGGCAAGGGCAACATAGCTGAGACTAAATTCGAAAAGTTGTTTATAAATTCCATAAGTGGAACCGTTTGACGGGTTGGATAACTCTCTCCCTTCTAAAATGGATCGTCCCGATTCAATATGAAATTCATTTAATTTATGTCTTAATTCTGTTAAAAAAATTTTCTTGCTTAATAGATTTTTCTGGATCTGGCCGTTGTTTTTTAATTACAAATAATATAGAATTTTCGTATTTTATAGTAAGTAAAAAAATGAAATATATAATGATTAAAATTAATAATATAAACGTAAGTGATATTTTAGTATTATTAATTTTAATGAAAGGATTTAAAATGTTTATTTTTCTAAATAAAGTTCTTAGTTATTTGATAATATGTAATTGGATATTTCATAATTTTTGAAGTGGTTCGTAGTTAAGTAGTTAAGAATTTTGTTTTCCAAGTATTATTAATTTCGGTTGTACCATTAAATGTTATCAAAAATGGACCGTTTAAATGGGAGTTGTTAACAATATTGTTACCATTTGTAAGAACGGCGCCATCTTGTATGATGTCTATTTTTTATTTTTATACCCGTTGCTCGTAGAGTAAAAGGGTATACTAGATTCGTCGGAAAGTATGTAACAGGCAGAAGGAAGCGTTTCCGACCCCATAAAGTATATATATTGTTGATCAGGATCACTAGCCGAGTCGATCTAGCCATGTCCGTCTGTCCGTCTGTCCGTCTGTCCGTCTGACCGTCTGTCCGTCTGTCCGTCTGTCCGTCTGTCCGTCTGTCCGTCTGTCTGTCCGGATGAACGCTGAGATCTCGGAAACTATGAGAGTTAGGCTATTGAGATTTGGCGTACAGATTCCTGAGCTTCTTACGCAGCGCAAGTTTGTTTCAGTAGACTGCCACGCCCACTCTAACGCCCACAAACCGCCCAAAACTGAAACTCCTACAGTTTTGATGCTAGATAGAAAATTTTAACTGAAATGTATTGTTCTCATCAATACCTATTGATTGACCTCAAAAAAAGTTTGCCACGCCCACTTAAACGCCCACAAACCGCGAAAACTTGTGACGCCCACAATTTGGATGCTAGATGAAAAATTTTAACTGAAATGTATTGGTGTCGTCAATACCTATCGATTGGTCCAAAAATAAATTTGCCACGCCCACTCTAACGCTCATAACGCTTAAATCTGTCTACCGCCGGTAGGTGGCGCATTTTAATTTCGCTTTGCTGCTTGCATATCTCCATTTCCCTTTGAGTAACGGGTATCTGATAGTCGAGGTACTCGACTATAGCGTACTTCCTTGTTATTTCTCGTATACTTGTTTTTATTTCTTGTATATTTGTATATTTTTAATGCTCTAATTTAATGTATTATCACAACCGTAGCTGTAGTGATGTTAAATTACTGCACCTTTGTTTTTTATTTTTTATTCTTAAATGATTTGGCTTTCATCACAAAATAATTGTAGAGATGATTTACCATTCACTTTTTGAACATTGCACTAAGTTCGCCCTGAACTTTTTCGGTTGTTTGCATTTTAATATTTATTCATCTTTGATATTTCCGTGTTCGCACTGAACAACGGAAAAACTTCACTTTATATGTATTTATATATATATTTTTATTTCCATTTTTATACCCGTTGTTACTCGTAGAGTAAAAGGGTATACTAGATTCGTCGGAAAGTATGTAACAGGCAGAAGGAAGCGTTTCCGACCCCATAAAGTATATATATTCTTGATCAGGATCACTAGCCGAGTCGATCTAGCCATGTCCGTCTGTCCGTCTGTCCGTCTGTCTGTCCGGATGAACGCTGAGATCTCGGAAACTATGAGAGCTAGGCTATTGAGATTTGGCGTACAGATTCCTGAGCTTCTTACGCAGCGCAAGTTTGTTTCAGTAGACTGCCACGCCCACTCTAACGCCCACAAACCGCCCAAAACTGTAACTCCTACAGTTTCAGTGCTCGATAGAAAATTTTAACTGAAATGTATTGTTCTCAACAATAACAAGGAAGAACGCTATAGTCGAGTACCTCGACTATCAGATACCCGTTACTCAAAGGGAAATGGAGATACGCAAGCAGCAAAGCGAAATTAAAATGCGCCACCTACCGGCGGTAGACAGATTTAAGCGTTATGGGCGTTAGAGTGGGCGTGGCAAAATTATTTTTGGATCAATCGATAGGTATTGACGACACCAATACATTTCAGTTAAAATTTTTTATCTAGCATGCAAATTGTGGGCGTCACAGGTTTTCGCGGTTTGTGGGCGTTTAAGTGGGCGTGGCAAACTTTTTTTTGGGTCAATCGATAGGTATTGATGAGAACATTACATTTCAGTTAAAATTTTCTATCTAGCATCAAAACTGTAGGAGCCACAGTTTTGGGCGGTTTGTGGGCGTGGCAGTCTACTGAAACAAACTTGCGCTGCGTAAGAAGCTCAGGAATCTGTACGCCAAATCTCAATAGCCTAGCTCTCATAGTTTCCGAGATCTCAGCGTTCATCCGGACGGACAGACAGACGGACAGACGGACAGACGGACAGACGGTCAGACGGACAGACGGACAGACGGACAGACGGACAGACGGACAGACGGACATGGCTAGATCGACTCGGCTAGTGATCCTGATCAAGAATATATATACTTTATGGGGTCGGAAACGCTTCCTTCTGCCTGTTACATACTTTCCGACGAATCTAGTATACCCTTTTACTCTACGAGTAACGGGTATAACTATCGATTGACCTAAAAAAAAGTTTGCCACGCCCACTTAACCGCCCACAAACCGCGATAACCTGTGACGCCCACAATTTGCATGCTGGATAAGAAATTTTAACTGAAATGTATTGGTGTCGTCAATACCTATCGATTGATCCAAAAATAAATTTGCCACGCCCACTCTAACGCCCATAACGCTTAAATCTGTTTACCGCCGGTAGGTGGCGCATTTTAATCTCGCTTTGCTGCTTGCATATCTCCATTTCCCTTTGAGTAACGGGTATCTGATAGTCGAGGTACTCGACTATAGCGTTCTTCCTTGTTTTTTCTTATTTTTATACCCGTTACTCGTAGAGTAAATGGGTATACTAGATTCGTCGGAAAGTATGTAACAGGCAGAAGGAAGCGTATCCGACCCCATAAGGTATATATATTCTTGATCAGGATCACTAGCCGAGTCGATCTAGCCATGTCTGTCTGTCCGTCCGCCCGTCTGTCCGTCCATTTGTCTGTCCGTAAGAACGCTGAGATCTCGGAAACTATACAAGCTACAATACTGGGATTAGGCATGCAGATTCCTGAGATTCCTGCGCAGAGCAAGTTTGTTTCAGCAGAGTGCCACGCCCACTCTAACGCCCACAAACCGCCCAAAACTGTGGCTCCTACAGTTTTGATGCTAGAAAAAAATTTTAACTGAAATGTATTGGTCTCCTCAATACCTACCGATTGACCCAAAAAAAAGTTTGCCAAGCCCACTCTAGCGCCCACAAACCGCCCAAGCCTGTGGCGCCCACAATTTTCATGCTAGATAAAAAATTTTCCACGCCCACTCTAACGCCCATAACGCTTAAATCTGTCTTCCGGCGGTAGGTGGCGCATTTCAATCTCGCTTTGCTACTTGCATATCTCCATTTCCCTTTGGTCCCATTAGCTAAGTAACGGGTATCTGATAGTCGAGCTACTCGACTATAGCGTTCTTCCTTGTTATACCCGTTACTCGTAGAGTAGGCAGAAGGAAGCGTTTCGGACCCCATAAAGTATATATATTCTTGATCAGGATCACTAGCCGAGTCGATCTAGCCATGTCCGTCTGTCCGGATGAACGCTGAGATCTCGGAAACTATGAGAGCTAGGCTATTGAGATTTGGCGTGCAGTTTCCTGAGCTTCTTACGCAGCGCAAGTTTGTTTCAGTAGAGTGCCACGCCCACTATAACGCCCACAAACCGGCAAAAAATGACTCCTACATTTTTGATGCTAGAATAAAAATTTTAACTGAAATGTAATGTTCTCATCAATATTGACCCAAAAAAAAGTTTACCACTCCCACTTTAACGCCCACAAACCGCGAAAACCTGTGACGCCCACAATTTTTATGCTAGATAAAAAATTTAACTGAAATGTAATGTTCTCATCAATACCTATCGATTGACCCAAAAAAAATTTGCCACGCCCACCCTAACGCCCATATCGCTTAAATCTGTATATTGCCGGTAGGTGGCGCATTTTAATCTCGCTTTGTTGCTTGCATATCTGCATTTAGCTGAGTAACGGGTATCTGATAGTCGAGGTACACGACTATAGCGTTCTTCCTTGTTTTACAAGTTTTCTCACCATTTAATGAGCGGGTAAAACAAGATTTTTCGTTCTTAAAGTTAGACATTTCATAAAACATATTTGCGCATTTTGCGACTTGATTGCTTAATACTAGTTTTCCATCGATTTGGGAAATCGCTCTAGCGTGATATATTTCGCATCTGTTTTTTATTTTTGGGTATTTTATATAAATTATTAAAAGTCCTTTATGCAGTGCGATTTTAAAAACAGAGATGTCCATTAAGTCAGCAATAATTACTGGGTTTTGTTCATGTTTTAATATTTCCATAATGTCATCATTGTTTAATATTTTGTATAAAAAACGTCAATTTTGTTAGTGTGATTGCGTCAATTAAATTTTGCAGATCAAATGTAAAAAATCGTAAGCGATGTTTTCGCAATGGTAAATCTTGATCAATAAAAACAGTTTTAAAATCATCAGAAAGAGATTCTATTTCTTTGAACAATTTGGAATTGATAATAAATTGCTTAATATTATTTTCAATTAATTCATCGATTTCACTCTGAATTTTAATAAAATCATTATGATCCGGAGTTCCAGCTAACCATTTCCAAACAGAACCTTATCCCCCTTTTTGATCTAGTTGATATTAATTGTGATACAATTAAATTGTGTAACGAACTGATTTTTATGGTCTGCTCGCTACGAGATTCGTGCGACTAGCTCAGTATATTGTGTGTTCGTCCCACCAAATTTATATTAACGTGACCGCCCAGTAGACCAGTGAGAAAGCACAGAATTCACGGGTTCGTATTGGGTTTGTTGCGGGTATATTATTACAAGTGTCTTAGTCGCTTGGTTGGCCTTGACTCGTTGCTTGTGACCTTCGGTGCTTCCGACGGTCCTGATTGACTCGACGACCTCTCGCCGTGATGACTCGGTGCTCCAGTCCTGTAGCTCCCCGAAGATACTCGCAGCTCCCTGAAGATCCTCGCCGCTCTCTGAAGATCCTCGCAGCTCCCTGAAGACGCTCGCTCGCTGTTCACTTCTCACACGTGACTTGGTGACTGCTGGCACCGACTCGGACTCGCGAGGGGTATCGGCCGTACGGGCTTAGGGAAGCGTCACCCACTGGGGTTTCTGCTCAGACCGCGCTGACAGTGAAGGCGGAACGCCAGGAAGCTGCCTCGCGCCTTACTTCGCTTCCACGCCTAGTGTAAACGAACGTTCCACCCTAGCCTCACCCTTTTGCTTTTTGTCCGGGACGTTTCCGCGTGGCTTTTGGTACTCGGGGTTCGGGCACGCCGCTCCGGGACCTCGCAAGTCGAGTCCGTAGGGCTCTCCTGGATAATTCCACTCGAGACCGTATCGATCGACTGCTCTCCCTTCTGGCTTGTTATACTCGGGGTTCGGGCACGCCGCTCCGGGACCTCGCAAGTCGAATCCGTAGGGCTCTCCTGGATAATTCCACTCGAGACCTTACCGATCGACCGCTCTCCCTTCTGGCTTGTTATACTCTTTCCAGGCGTAACGCCAGGACTTTGTGGACAGGGTTAATCGACCGCCTTGACCTAGCCGTGTGATGCCCTCTGGATCTCAGCTACCTGCGTCTCAATTCGGAGATTCCTGGTATCCCAATCCCGAACGTCTCGACGTAGCAATCTCGCTCCTCGAAGGCTCCCACAGCGCTGCTTCTCTGGCGACTCGACTTGCTGTTGTTCCCTTGTAGATTATCTGGTTGTTTGATTGTTCACTTTGGTATCTTGACGGTTTGACTCCTTGTGATCGACTAATCCAGCTGCCAGCCAAAGTCCGGTGGAGTTCCGTTATCCGCTTTTGCACACGGCACTCTTGCTCTGCCCGCGAAGTCTCCATTCTCTCTCGATCTCCACCCTTGGTCTCCAAACTCTCTCGCTCTCCTTCATTGGTCTCCAAACTCTCTCGCTCTCCTTCGTTGGTCTCCAAACTCTCTCGATCTCCACCATTGGTCTCCAAACTCTCTCTTGTTTTCCTCGCCGCGCTGTTACTACGCGAATTCGCCGCGTATCTGGTAAGCGGCCGGCCATCTGCTGCTGCTTCTATTTGTGGGGAGTTATTCAACTCCTCACATTCCCCCCTTACTTCGGGAAACATTTAAGACTGGTTCCTACTCTCCGGCGTTTCCTTGCTTATCCCAGCCTTCGAGTCCTTGTGATTCCCGCGCCGCTCCCTCGTTACTCCTTCGATGCTCCCTCGACGCTCTTAACTCCGTTGAGTTCCTAAAGCGCTGGTCAAACTCCTCGTAGCAACTTGAATCTCCCGCGCCGATATTCTCCCTGACTCCACTGGGACATCGATACTCGTGGGTTATCGATCCCCAGCTCGCTACTCATTGCTGCGTTCTACTCCCTTTATTGGTTCCTCCGCCTGGTCACACGGCGGCGTTGCCACCTGCTCGTTGCGATATTTCCACCTTGGGCTGATATTACCATTTGACGTGTACCCATCGATCGCACTTGCATCTAGTGCCAATCGATCACCTATCGAGGCGCCCCCTTCCCTGCCTCATGGTGAATTTGCAACTTTCTAGGTAAGTTTTCGCATTTCCTCACTCCTTTCTATTTCATCCTTTCTCTCTCCACACGACCACTCTCGCCTCTCGTCTCTCTCTCTCGTCTTCAATAGTCCTCCGCCGTCTGAGCCTGGCTTCACGCTGGCAACACTCGAGAGCTGGTGCGGAGAGGACTTCGCATTTGCTTCGCTGCAGGTGAGTATTTTGGTGTCGTTTGGCTGCTTCCTGTATTAACCCAGTATGAATTTCAGGATGCCGGAGCTGCCATGTATGCATCTTACTTCTGGCCCCTGTTTCAGCCGCGTTTCCCGTTTATGCCGGTTTTCAAACTCCGTTTTGTTCATTTTATTCAAATTTTATTTCGGCCGCTCCTCGAACACTCTCGTGCCCGCCAGCCCCAACCGGACGCAGAACGCGCGAGTTACGTGTTGAAATATGGTTGAGGGTGGAGAATATCCTGTGTTAGGTAAAAGGTGACCGCCCAAATGATAATACGATCGTTTAGTACTGCCGTGATTGGGTTCGTCTCAGCGACTGACTTCATTTATTTTTGTCTTTGTCTTTCAATGGCTTATAGCTAATACAATTTATGCTGACCTAGCGGAAGGGAGTTGCAATTGGAGCGGATGTGCAGCGGCCCAGATGTTTATGTTGGCACTTGTTGCCAACGTGATATTTGCGCTGAGATGGCATTTATGCCAGTCGTAGGGGTTTCGGTGGGGGACCGCCGAGGGTAAGTGCTGAGGCGGTAACTCCTCCCCCCTCAGACTGAACTACCGACCATAGTGGAGCGATGGTAGGTGTGAAGGTGGTAGGTGGACCAATAGTTGGCGTGAATGACGTGAGTGGTGCCGCTGGTGTAAAGGTGGTCGTTTTTTTCGACAAGCAAGCCACGGCTGTTACCACTATCAATAGTACGGTTAGCATTGTATATGTCGCTGTTGCGTGTATTGCTGTTCCCGTCTGGATTCTATTGATTTGTATTTTCGTCTCGATGTCCTCCATCTTCAACTCATGTATGCCCAATTCTTGGGTAGTTCGGTTTTTTTGGATGGCTTTGATCTGAGGTATCTGTAAGTTTAATCTCACTGTGCCAAGCTTTTCCAATGTTCCGTATTGGATGTTCTTTACCATTGCTCTGCACTCTCTGAATGTGATCAGTGCTGATCCATTTATGGTCCTTTCATGTCCGCAGTCTGTTTGCACCTTTATATTCTCTCCATTGAATATAGCGATGTAACCCTCTTCCGGCTCGAAAATTCTGCTCACGAGTCCTACATCCTTCGTCTCGCAACTTGCTTCCTCCCCGCTAATCAGCTTCCTAATACATTTCTCATTGACTTGGTTTACTATTTTCTCATTCTTACATGTAAATAAATTTCTTATTTTTAGACATTTTTCCTTATAGTAATATATCTCTTCTTCGTTGTTTACAATATATTCCGGTGCTAATACATATTCAGTTTTGTTCATGGGTAACGCTATTATTCTCTGCAAAGAATACGTTCCCTTTTTAAAAACCGGTAATTTAATTGAGAATATTATGTCCGTTCTGTTCATAATTGCTTTTAATTCTAAGAATTCATACATGTGTTCGTCGGACGTTATATTTATGCCTTGTCCTTCTAACTCCTGTACACATTTTGTTGTTTCTTGCTTATCAAATATGAATTTTGAAATTAATCCTATCTTAGCCAGCAACAGGCTTTCTGCTATGTCGTTAATATTCAATCCTAACATGTCTATCGTTACAGAAATTCTATCTATGTATTCTAACCTGTATATTCTTTTATCTTCTTCCAGGAACGTTTTACTTATTCCGTTCCTATAGTTATTTATGAACATGGTTACCCTAGTTTGCTCCTCATTAATATATTTTGTTAGGTTTTTGAACATTATGCTGAACTTTACTCCTGTCCTTTCCTGCGCATTCATTGTCTCTCTCAATATCTTCTCTTCCTCCTGGGTCTTCCTAATTTCTTCTTCCAGTCTTTCTGCATCCTCTGCATCAAGATTTCCCGTTATAGATTTGACAACCGATCCTAACCCATTAATTAACCCTCTAGTTCTCCTACTCTTGGGACATATTGCTTCTAGCCTGGCTTTAATCATGTGTAATTTGTTTTGTAACACCCTAACGAGGTCCTTTGTTTCTGCATCCTCGACTACCTCTCTGAGTGTCTGTTCTATGTTCTCTATAGCCTCCTGATATTCCTGTAGTCGTATTATGTGTATTAAATTTTTATGTGTCTGAATTATTTTAGCAGGGCCTAAGCTGATTTGTGCTACCGGTTCGTCTCCTTGTAATGTCCGGATCTCGAACCTCTTCTCCGCTGTCATGGTCCTTGACCACCTGGAATGAATCATTCATTTGATTTAGTTAATTTCCTGATTTTTTCTTTATGGATCTTTTGTGGTCTTGTTGATGTTAGTGTTAGTCCGTTGTCCTCCAAAACCTTGTGTTTCGAAAACCGAGGGGTAAGTTTATCCCTCCTGTTTTCTTTCCTAAATATTGTATCACCTGCCTGTACCGGGCTTGGTTCTTCTCTATCTGCATTTGCTGCATCTATCCTTCTGATTTTTTGTTGCTCTACTTTTTCTTTGATTTTTGGGTACAATTCTGCCTGAAACGCATTGATCTTTTGCAAATAATCGTGTTCATTGTTAAACGCTACGTTATTTAAGAAGGTATGTGTTCTACCAGTGAATAATTCTTGCGGTGTTAACTTAGTGGCTGAATGAATAGCATTATTGTAAGTTATAAACGCCTCATCCAGTACTTCCTCATGTCTGATATCTAACTTATTTGTCTTTTTAGTTTCGTTAATAAGCCTGTATATTTCCGTAATCGTGGAGTGTAGCCTTTCAACCGTGGAGTTGCTCGACGACTGCTGAAAGGACGTTGTGTGCAGTTCCAAATCGTACTGCCTACAAAAGTCTTTGAAGAGGTTGGACGAGAATTCTACTCCCTGATCGCAAACTATCTTCTTGGGTACTCCGAACAAGGCCATGAAACGTTTTATTGCCTTCACTATATTTACGCTTTCCTTTGCTGGAATTGTTAATCCCCAAGCGTACCTCGAGAATTTGTCTATTATGGTTAGTACATTTTTCTTGTTCACGAAATACAAGTCTATGTGCACTATTTCCATAGGTCTCTCTGGTGTTTCCGTCAGACTGTACTTAATCTTATTTGGTTTCCTATCGTATTTCTGAATTTGGCAGCTGTCGCAATTATTTATCGTTTGTGCGATTGCCTGTTTCATGTGTAGGAAAAACACCTTCCTCTTGAGGTGGGCTAACGTTTCATCTATGCCCCTATGATTGCTCTTTTCGTGATACTCCTTAATGACTTGTTCCTGTTTGCCCTTTTCCGTTATATCTGGCAACAAGACTGTACATCTTATTGCCCTATACAACTTACTATAAGCAAAGTATTTGCAATATACGTCCTGGATCGTTATCACCAAGTTTTCCGGAATCAACAACGCCACCGTCCTTTTTGGTTTTAGAATTTCTTTTAGCCTACGGCCAATTGTTTCGTCGTCAAAACAGTTTTCCGTCCAAATTATTCTTAATTTATTCCTAAATGGGACTCGTTTCTCTACTCCTGCTCTCACCCCTTCCTGTATAACCACCTGAATATTATACTCATTCAGTGGTTTCTCTGATATTGGGAATCCCAGTTGTAGGTCTTCTCCAGCAGAGTGAATTGTCTCTCCATTCGTTGCTATTCCCGACGCATCTTCTAACACATTGAGTTCGGGTTGAATTCTGCTCAATGCGTCTGCCACTACGTTCAAGGAGCCCTTTTTATATACGATCTCATAATCATACTCCAACAGTTGGAGTCGCCACCTTACGAGTTTGGAGTCTGGTTCCTTGATGCTCATCAGCCAGGTCAGTGGCCTATGATCCGTAACTATTTTGAACTTTGTGCCGAATACATAGTGTCTAAAATGCTTAATTGCCCAGATAATGGCCAGCATTTCTTTTTCTATGGTCGCATAGTTCACCTCCGATCCTGATAATGTCCTACTAGCATATGCTATTGGTCTGTCCGTTCCCAGGTTTCCTTGGGATAATACGGCGCCAATCGCATAGTTGCTTGCATCCGTGGTCAGGATGAATGGTTTCTCAAAATCGGGAAACTGTAAAATCGGATCGTTGCATAGTAAGGTTTTGCATACCTCAAATGCTTCTTTGTATTCTTGATCCATCTGTACAGTTTTTTTGCCCTTTAATTGTTTCGTCATCGGCTTCGTGATAGCCGCGAAATCTCGTATAAACTTCCTATAGTACCCCAATAGGCCTAGGAACGATTTGATCTGTTTCCTAGTCTTGGGAATCTCGAATCTTTTAATTGCTTCGATCTTCCCTGCGTTTGGTTTAATACCTTGTTGGGTTACTACATGTCCTAAATATTCTACTTCTTTCCTCAAAAACTCCGTCTTGTCTAACTGTAGTTTAAAATTAGCTTCCGCCAACTTCTTAAAGACTCTTTCCAAATCCGTGATGTGCTCCTGCAACGAGGCTGAGAATACCATAATGTCATCCATATATATGAGACAACATTTTCCCAGTAGTTCCCCGAAAATGTTATTCATTAACCTTTGAAAGGTTGCTGGAGCGTTATTCAATCCGAATGGCATTCTTACATACTCGAAGTGCCCCCCTTCAGCCGAGAAGGCTGTTTTCGGAATATCTTCTGCCTTTACCTCGATTTGGTGGTATCCACTCGCCAAATCTAAGGTTGAGAAATATTTGGCCCTACCCAAACTATCCAATACATCACTTATTATTGGCATCGGGTACCTGTCCTTAATTACTTTCTCGTTTAACTTCCTATAGTCCACTACCATCCGCCATTTCCTCTCTCCTGAGGCATCCTTCTTCTTTGGCACCAACCAAACCGGCGCACTCCATGGTGAGTGGCTATGTCTAATGATCTTCTGATCTAGTAACTTCTCTATTTGTTTCTTAACTTCCTGTCTCTCTTTGAATGCATACCGGTACGGCCTGGCATACACTGGTATGTCATCCCCCGTTCTAATTTGATGCTTGACTGCATTAGTGAACGATAACTTCTCCTTTTCTTTATGGAATACCTTAGGGTACTTCTTGCAAATCCTGCGAAGCTCTCTAAGCTCCTCACTATTTAGGTGCTCTGTCCTGATCTTGTGGAACGGTACGATTGTATCTTCGTTCCCTGTTCCTTCTATATTATTGAGCTCGAAATGCTGCTCAGTTTTGAATTTTACCACTTTTAATGGTTCCTCTAAAAACAACTCCTGGTCTATCTCCGCGTAATTTGTTACCTCTACTAGGCTCTCTCCAGCCATTGCCCTATAAATTCCTTCTGAAATGATCATATCTTCCTTTACTGTTGTTTTACTCAGTAAGAAGTCCCCATCAGGTACCTGTACTGGAATACTTATAACTCTTTTTGTTCCCGCTTCTATCCTGTGAACCTCGCTTGGTCTATATGTAGCAAACTGAATCTGCAACCTCTTGTCTACCGTGCGGAACCACCCATTTTCTATATCGATCACGGCCTTTAACTGTTGTAGTAAATCTATTCCGATTAATCCTTCAAAAAACTGGTGGAATCTGAAGAGCAGCATCCTCATCTTCCCTATTCCTCCCAGTTCCTTGAATGTCGGCAAGTATGCTTCTTTCGAAATCTTATGAGATTGTGTAATTGTCTTAATTGCTATTGGGTCTTGTAGGTCTTTCACGTATTGTGATTGAGCCAGTTCGGGACGAATAAAAGAGAAAGTAGATCCTGTGTCAATTAACATTTTAATTACTCTTTCGGGAGTGATTCTGATCAATACATAAGGTAGGGTTGAATGGCCCCTCCGGCCCCTAAATATCCTGTTGGTTGTTCGAGGCTGATTTCGGAAAATTTACATCGTCTTCTTGAATGTTATGCAACTGGCCACTGGTTGCCGGCTGATTTCCCCCTCTCTCTGCGTTATTTGTCGAATTATACGACCGTCTTGTATTGGCCGAATTATTCGACTGCCTTGAATTGTTGGAATTATACGATTGCCCGGAATAGTTCGAATTCCTAGACATCCTTGTCTGGCCACTACCCTCTGCATCTCCAGCCGCCTGGATTGCTCGCTGACTCTCTCTAGGCCTGTTGTTATACCTGTTGTTTCCATACCACTGCCTATCTCGATTATTTTGCCCATAGTTCCTATTATTATTCCAATTATCATTCCTATTATCGTTCCTGTTCTGGTAGTTACGATATGGTCTTGAGTAGTTGGAAGTTTCCCCCTGGTTAAAACTGTCTGGTCTGAATGGGTTCCCCATCATGGGACACGGAAATCCAAATCCCGGCCATCCATTCATGTTGGGCATCGGAAATGGCATTGGGAACTGTGGTAAGGTGTTTTCTGCCCACCGATACTGAGCCCAAGTGCCAGTCTGCGACTCGGGTACTGAGTTATCTTGCCTTCCTGGCTCCTGTTTCGGAGTTTCTTTAACCTCTTTGCCCTGCGGCTCTGTCAAAACTTGCCCTTTTGCTTCCACTTCTACCTCCTCCAGGGTGCCCAAGTTCTTTTCCCTGCAGGCTATCTCGTAGGCTTTGGCTATATTGGTTACCCCCATGTTCCTGATAGTCACTCCTATTGGTCCTTTTAAGGCTGACACAAAGGCGTTTAAGGCCATATCCTCATACCATTTGGTCTTTTCGCCCCTCAACAACATGCCTTGCTCCTTGGACTTGGCCTGGCTCACTAGGGCTTTCTTTAGGGTCATAACTTTGGTGTACAAGGCCTCTAATTCCAACTTCTTTTCCTTAATATGTGTTAATTCCATAATCAAATCCTGTTCAGATCTCTTGTCTTTGAAATGGGTAACCAATATCTTCTTTATCTGGTCCCAATTTAGCTCCGAATCATCCAAATCTAGGACTTTATCTGCTGCTCCTACAATCTTGCTCCTTATCGCTCCGAGTGCGATCACTCCTATGTTTGACCTCTCTTCTCCCTTTATCAGATTGAGGACCTGTTCTACTGTCCCTATAAATCCATCTAGTTTCGCCGATTCTCCTTCATACTTAGGGATTATCTCTACCAGGTCTATGACCTTGATAGCTTCCAGGACGCTAGTCGTCGCCATACTTGTCGTCCTATTCTCTTCTGTCATAACAATTGTTTTTTTCTCTTCCTATTCTTGCTGTCTTCTTCTTCTTTACTTAGTAGTGTGCTTATACTATGTATACTGTGTATAATTTTAGTGTATAATTTTAGTGGATAATTTTAGTGTATCTCTTAATTTTAGTGTTACTTATTCTTATTTATTTGTTTTCTTCTTGTGTTTGTGTAGATCCGTGTCCGTGTTGTGCAATGGAATTCTGTAATTAATTCAATATAAGTATTTTTCCTCAGATTGGTTTTTATAAATAGCAACAATGGATTTCATTATAATCATTTAGAAAATTTTTTTTTTTTTTTTTTTATTATCACTGTACTTCCGTCTCCTCCTACCATACCTCATAATTTAATTGTTCTTTACTGTTTATTTATTTTATTTATTCCTTTAATCGTTGCTACCCGGCATGCTGAAGCTAGCTGCTCAGCTGTGCGATACAGCATCACAACCAAATGCGGACAGTCAGTGCCATTAGGGATTTTTATGTGTATTTCCTTTGACTATCCCCATGCTAAACGACTACACTGTTTGTTCCAGTGTATCGCTTAATACATGTGAAAAGCCTCGTGTCACGTTCCATGTATTTTATTAATTTTCCTCTGTATTCTCTTAGTAACATATTCTTCCATCCCCACGCTAAGCGGTCGCCCTGTGCATTACAGTGCGCCGCCTAATACATGTTAATGGATATATATCACTTCTCTTATTCTCTCTATCGAATCAGTACCTCCCCTTGCTAAGCGGCCGCCCTGTGATCCACAGTTAGCCGCCTAATACAAGTGAAAGCCTAACCGATATTAATTATATTTAATTGTTCATGATGCTTTACTTCATTCTCACGCTAAGCGGCCGCCCTGTGCAATACAGTGCGCCGCTCAATACATGCAAATGGAGCCAATAATTTATTTATAGTATTTATTTTGAATTATAACTCTTGCTCCCGAACTTCTAGTTCACTGCCTCGACATCTCCCTGTATCCAACCTATCGAACCACTCTCTTGTCTTCTGTATTGCTTGAACTTGCCGACAACCACTTCCAACTCGATCCGAGCTGTCTGCAACCACCCGACTGTCACTGCTCATGGCCGAACACCACCAAATACCGCAACATCGAACTGTCTGCAACATCTTCTCTCTGTCATCTACCAACGATCGACCGTTCGACCGAGCTGTTCGGTGCGCATCGAACCATCGCCGACCACAACCGTCTGCCGACACTTGTCGACATCCGACCGTTCGATCGAACCGCTCGACGCAACCTCGAACCGTCGGTGCTCCCGACCGTTCGCCGGCGTTTGACCACGAGCCTTTTGTTGCACTCAAACCTTCCATTTAGTTCGCAAACACGACCACTATTAATATTATTAAAACTTCTTATTAAACTTCCAAGTTAATTTTCTTCCACTTATTAAACACATTCTATGTGAATATATTTTTTATTTAATTATTTTTCCAATTTGCTGTCGTTCAACTTCGGACATTATGTACTTGCCCTATTCTCCTTTCACATTCCTCTGCCTGCGGTTCGAATACTGCCTTTATTCTCACTGATTATAACACTCCTTGATTGCATATTTTGTTAATTTTTTTTTTTTTTTTTTATTTTTTTTTTTATTAATTTATTTCTTTAGTTTTGTTTATTTTCCATTCCATTGCACCCACTTCACTCTACTTACTCTTACATAATTATGGTACAAATAATGTAAATCGTTGACATATCCCTTGCTGTCTCAGATCCTTCCTTCAGAATGTTGGGGTCAGACCTGTCCTTAAACAAGGGTCTACCGACTGCGCCAGTTACGTGTTGAAATATGGTTGAGGGTGGAGAATATCCTGTGTTAGGTAAAAGGTGACCGCCCAAATGATAATACGATCGTTTAGTACTGCCGTGATTGGGTTCGTCTCAGCGACTGACTTCATTTATTTTTGTCTTTGTCTTTCAATGGCTTATAGCTAATACAATTTATGCTGACCTAGCGGAAGGGAGTTGCAATTGGAGCGGATGTGCAGCGGCCCAGATGTTTATGTTGGCACTTGTTGCCAACGTGATATTTGCGCTGAGATGGCATTTATGCCAGTCGTAGGGGTTTCGGTGGGGGACCGCCGAGGGTAAGTGCTGAGGCGGTAACTCGCGCCCCTCTCTCCATACGCGCACGCTGCGCCTGCCGCCCAGGATGCGAGCCTCCTTTACCACCGGTGCCTCCGCGATCCCTTCGGGCCACTCATGCTCCGCGATCTCTCGCCATCGCTGGCCTTCCGGCGCCGACACCGTCCGCGACAATTTCGGCCGTGTCACCACCTCGGACACTTCGGGCGCCGAGTGCTGCCGCTTGAGCGGAGGACGGCCGTTTTCCACGGGCTCAGGCCACACCCAGGGTCCTCGCTCCAGAGGCTCCGCGGTTACCGGTGGTGGTGGTGGTGGCTGCTGCTGCGGTGGTGGCTGCTGCTGCGGTGGTGGCTGCTCGAACCTCGGCGTGGGCGGTCGTGCTGGCGTCCACTGTGGTGACCCCTCGTACCGCGGTGTGGGCGGGATTTCGGGCAGCCACTTCTGCCACTTCTGGCGGCGGGATGCAGGGCTCGGGAGCATACCTCGGCGTGGGTGGGTACCCCGGGTTTTCCCACAGCTGCTGCTCCTCCTCCTCGGCCATCCGCAGTTGGGCCTGCCACTCCGGCGACTCCTCCATCTCCTTTAACCGCCGCTCCTCGCTCCGCCTTCGCGCCTCGCCCTTTCGTCGAAACTCCCACGTAGCCGCTACCACAGCCTCGGCATGGCTACTGGGAGTTAGCTGGTCCTGGGACGGCTCTTCGCTGGCCCACTCCACCTCCGCCGCGCCAGTCGGGATGCGTCCGTCGGCCCGGTTGACCGCTCTGCGAAGCCGCCATCGCCGTTGCTCCACCCGCGGGTGCTCCACCAACTCGACGTCGCTGTCGGAGCTGATAACCGGCTCGGGGACGCCCCGCCCGGAGATCCGCCGCGAGGTTCGGGTAGGCCGGGCTGCCGACCATCCTTGCCCCGGGCTAGATCCTCCGGACGGCTGGTGGGCAGCCATCATCTTGCGCGTTTCGCTCCTCGTCACACGTGTGCTCATGATGCTCGTCGATTCTGATTGTTCAGCTGGAGCCTGGGCTCCCTTCAACGACACCTCGGTTCCGAGCCTTCCTCTTTGCTCAGTCCCACTATTTCCATCGGCCTCTCCTTCCTACTACCCAGATCTACGGTACAGCTCTCTGCTCTGTGCCGTCTTCCCCCTTCCTTCGGCAGACTTTTGATGCGTGATTTTTCCTTCCTGCGATCAGTCCCAATCGAGACCTTAGACGCTCTGGTTCGCTCCCTTTGTGATTTTAACGTTCTCCTGATGTCCTTTATGTGTTTCATTGCGCCTTTGTAGATGCCCTGTAGTATCCTTGGAGTCGGTTGGTAGTATCACTTTCGAATCCTTGGAGGTATCCTTAGAATTTGTTCACAGTATCCTTCGGGAATCCTTGCAGGTATCCTTCGACTCTTTTCGTAGTATCCTTTGGGCATCCTTGGAGGTGTCCTCGGAATCCTTTCGTAGTACCCTTTGGGCATCCTTGGAGGTATCCTTGGACTCCTTTCGTAGTATCCTTTGGGCATCCTTGGACGTATCCTTGGACTCCTTTCGTAGTATCCTTTGGGCATCCTTGGAGGCATCCTTGGGGTCCTTTCGTAGTATCCTTTGGTCATCCTTGGAGGTATCCTTGGACTCCTTTCGTAGTACCTTTTGGGAATCCTTGGACGTATCCTTGGACTCCTTTCGTAGTATCCTTTGGCCATCCTTGGGGGTATCCTTGGGATCCTTTCGTAGTATCCTTTGGTCATCCTTGGAGGTATCCTTGGACTTTCAATGTTGTTTTGCGTCTGTTGTGTTTGCATGCTGTGGCCGCTCGCTTGTGTTTTCCGTTTGTTGCTGTTTCAGCTCGCTTACGTGGATGGTCCGCTCTTTCTTTGTGTTTATGTGTCGTATTTTGCAGATTACTGGTGACGCAAAACCTATGACTTGGTAAGGTCCGTCGTATCTTGGGGCCAATTTTGCTGCGAGCCCCTCGGCCGCTTTCGATAAGTGGTGTTCCTTGGCCCACACGACGTCACCCACCTCTGGCGTCCATTGCCTCCTCCTTAGGTTATAATGCCTAGCCTGGTCCTGGGATGCTTTCTCCAGGTTCGGCCTTACAATCTCGAAGATTTCCCTGAGTTTGTTTGCTTTCTCTTCCGGGGTCTCTGTCGGTCGTCCGGTCCCTACGGTTTCTCTGTCGTATAGGGCGCTCGGTAGTCTTGGTTCTCTGCCTTGGGTAATGAACGACGGTGTGTAACCTGTGGATTCTGAAACGCTCGTGTTTACTGCCAGCATGATTTCTGGCCATTTTTCGTCCCAGTCTCTTTGGTTCTGCTCTGCGAACTGCGCTATCATTGTTTTCACCGTCCTATTGGCTCTCTCAGTCGGGTTCTCCTGTGGGGTGTATGGAGCTGTGAACTGTTGCTTGGCTCCCATTTCGGCCAGGAAACTCTTGAAAGTTTTGCTGGTAAACTGGACTCCGTTGTCCGTTATGACTATTTTGGGGACCCCATACCTCGCGATTATGCGCTCTTTAAAAGCTTTCTTTAGGGACTCGGCCGTCGCGCTTCGCAGCGGCACCAACTCAGTCCACTTGGAGAACCGGTCTATCAATACCAGCAGCATTTGGTTGCCGTGCTTCGAACGTGGCAGGGGTCCGACGAAGTCCGCACATACCGTAGCCCATGGTTCCTCTGGCACCTGCGTAAGCATTTTCCCAGCCATTTGCATCTGATTCGGCTTGAATCTCATGCATGTCTCGCATCTTCGCACGTGGGCTCGGGCGTCCCTGTGCATTCCTGGCCAGTAGTACCGGGCTGCCAGACGTGATATTGTCTTTCGGCTTCCTACATGGCCAGCCGCCGGTGAGTCGTGGTTCTCCTTCAGCACCGTTTCCCGTAGAGCTTTCGGGACGCACATCTTCCATGTTGCAACATCTTCGCTGCCCGCTCTATGAGGTATATTCCTGTACAGGGTGTTACCCTCCATCACGTAGTCCGGATACTTTTGCGGCTGGGTCCTTATCTTTTCGCGCATTTCCAGAATCCAGTTGCATGCTGCAGAAGCTTCCGCCGCCGACGTCTCCTTGATCCCTCGAAGCGTTTCCGGCAGTGGCTGCCTTGACAAAGCGTCTGCCACCACATTGAGTTGCCCTTTCCTGTACGCTATTTCGAAGTCGTACTGCTGCAACTCCAGGGCCCATCTGGCGATCCTCCCTGAAGGGCTCTCTATGCTGTTGAGCCACTTCAGTGCCATGTGGTCGGTTACTACTTTAAAGTGGTAACCTTCCAGATACGGTTTGAGCTTTTGGATTGCCCAGACGATTGCCAAGCACTCCTTCTCGGTCGTTGAGTAATTCTTCTCAGCGCCGTTGAGCGTTCGGCTTGAGTAAGAGATTACCTTTTCGCCTCGTTCAGTTTCCTGGGTCAAGATTGCCCCGATGCCGTAGTCGATTGCGTCAGTTTGCAAGGTGAATGGTTTGTCGAAATCCGGGCATGCCAGTACGGGGTCTGCGACGAGTCTTGCCTTCACCTCTTCGAACGCCGTCTGATGTTCCTGCGTCCACACCCATTTATTGCCCTTGCGTAGCAGATCGTTGAGAGGTTTGACTATTTTTGCGAAGTCAGGTACAAACCGGCGGTACCATGATGCTACGCCCAGGTACTGTCGGAGCTCTCTTACTGTCGATGGTGGTTCCAGTTCGGCGATGGCTGCTACCTTTTCCAGATCCGTGCCTATTCCTTCGCTAGTCACTCGATGACCGAGATATAACAGCTCTTTCTTGAAAAATTGGCACTTCGCCGGGTTTAATCTCAGATTTGCCTCCTTTAGTCGTCGGAACACTTCCTTTAGGTTGGCCTTGTGTTCTTCCAGCGAGCGCCCAATCACTATGATGTCGTCCTGGTAAGCAAATGCGTGCGGCGACATTTCGGGGCCGATCACCCGGTCCAGCACCCGTTGAAAGGTCGCAGACGCCGAATGAAGTCCGAATGGCATTACCCTCCACTGAAACAGACCTTTGCCTGGTACCGTAAACGCCGTATATTGCCTGCTACTCTCTTCCAGTGGGATCTGCCAGTATCCATCCTTCAGGTCCAAACTGCTGATGTACCGCGCTTCCCTTAGTTGATCTAGGATGTAGTTTATGCGGGGCATTGGGTAGGCATCCTTCACTGACATCGAGTTGACTTGCCTGAAGTCGACACACAGTCTCCACTTGCCTGTCTTCTTTTTCACCATCACGATGGGGGAGCTGTATGGGCTTTTTGAATGCTCTATGAACCCCATTTGGAGAAGCTCGTCCACCTTTGCGTTGATTTCCCCTTGAATTTTTGGGTTCTTTGGGTAGTATCTCTGCTTGATTGGCATGTCGTCCTTCATTTTGATCTGGTGTTCTGCCATATTCGATGTTCCCGACATTGTGCTGAAGTCTGCCAGCTCTGTTTCAAGGAACGCTGTAGTATCGTCCAACTCGTTTACTTGTTGAACGACTGCTACTGATAGCTTCTCCTCGAGCCATCCATTGTGTCGGTTCCTGGCTGGTATTATTATCTCGTGTCCAGCACACCTTATCTCGGTTCCGACTTGTTTCAGGAAGTTCCATTCTAACACTAATGGATCCACTACTCCGGGTAAAACCAACAGGCTCATGGTCACTTGTTTGTTGCCGAATTTGACCTCCACCTCGAGCTGCGCATCAATTCCGCCGCACCTTCCATCTGCCAGCCTAACTTGCCGTCTCGTCTTTGTAATCCTTCCTAGAACAGCAATATTGTCCGCCAATTCTTCGCTGACGAAGCTTGCCGTTGCTCCGGTGTCGATTGTGGCTTTGTAGCTGTTCCCACCAATCATCACAGCTGCGGACAACTGCTGCTCCTCCTCGATTAGCTTGCCCGTTAGTTTGGAGAGGTGGCATTGTGCGATCCCCGCTCGCCTCTCTGCGGCTGAGATCGCTGGCCATTTCCCGATCGTTGGCAGCAATCGACGCTCCTTACACCCACCTTGCCGCATATCCAGCAAAACAGCAGCCGCTGGTTTCGACATCCTCTAGCCCAGTGTCCGTTCCCACCGCATTTCCGACAGGCCTCCTGCGGGTCTGTGATATGGGTGGCATCTTGTGGCCTCTGTGTTTTGCTTGGCGGCCTCCACAAGGTATTGTTTGGCTGTCTCTGTTGCTGTGGGGGTGGTGCCCAATGGCCTCCGCGTGGTGCGTCTGTTGCCTGCTGTCGTCTGGCTTGGTGTGGTGGTGACCATTGGTCGTTTCCTCGTGTGTCCTGGTTATCTACCTCCTCGCATCTCCTGCATGTCACCTGTGCTGGTGACGCCGACTTTGTCTTTGAGAACTTGTTCTCCTGTGCGAAGATTTCCCGTTCCTTTTCAAGTTCTTCGTACTCATCGGCTAGGATCATTAGCGTGTCCAGGTCTGACACAATGTATGCTCTTAAGAACATCCGTAGGCTTGGGGTGCAGTTCTCTTTAATGACCCTTAACGTCTCTTTCGTAGAATAGTTAAGTGGCCTCACCATCGTCTGCATGTCGATCATGTAGTCCTTGAACGACTCGCTGAAGCCTTGCTTCCTTTGCCGGACCTGGTCCGCCAGCCTGGTGAAGAAATCTCTTGGCAGGAAGTATGTGTGGAAACTTTCAATGAATTCTACCCAAGTTCTCCACTGCTTTGGTCTCGGGGTCAGCGCTGCTGCTTTCTTTTCTTGGCTTGATTCTCTCCTGTGGGCCTCTTTTTGCATGTTGTCAATGCTCAGGCTTGCCACCAGGTTGTCCCCTTCAGAGTTCGTTAACGTAATGCTTGGGCCGGCTCTGTCGTAGTATGTCGCCTCCAGCTCGGCCCAGATGTCGACGAGTTGTGGATCGTTCTCTGTTTCGGAGTAGTATTCCGATAGCGCCTTCCTCGTGTCGTCTAGCCTGCCCTCCAGGGCGACGTTGAGCCTCTTTGCGACATGGGCGAAGTCTTCCTTCTTGAGGCGGTAAATCCACTTCTTTCCCATTTTTATTGTGCTGTTCTCACTGTTGGGACAATCACGTTGGGCGCCAGATGTAACGAACTGATTTTCATGGTCTGCTCGCTACGAGATTCGTGCGGCTAGCTCAGTATATTGAGTGTTCGTCCCACCAAATTTATATTAACGTGACCGCCCAGTAGCCCAGTGAGAAAGCACAGAATTCACGGGTTCGTATTGGGTTTATTGCGGATATATTATTACAAGTGTCTTAGTCGCTTGGTTGGCCTTAACTCGTTGCTTGTGACCTTCGGTCACTGATTGACTCGACGACCTCTCGCCGTGATGACTCGGTGATCCAGTCCTGTAGCTCCCCGAAGAGACTCGCAGCTCCCTGAAGATCCTCGCCGCTCCCTGAAGATCCTCGCAGCTCCCTGAAGACGCTCGCTCGCTGTTCACTTCTCACGCGTGACTTGGTGACTGCTGGCACCGACTCGGACTCGCGAGGGGTATCGGCCGTACGGGCTTAGGGAAGCGCCACCGTTCTCAGACTAGGGTGAACAGAAGCTGCGCTCTCCAGGATCGCTCCTTTCGACACACCGCCGCCTGTCCCTTGCTCTGTCCCGGATGGTCCCACTGGGGTTTCTGCTCAGCCCGCGCGGACAGTCTAGGCGAAACGCCAGGAAGCTGCCTCGCGCCTTACTTCGCTTCCACGCCTAGTATAAACGAACGTTCCACCCTAGCCTCACCCTTTTGCTTTTTGTCCGGGACGTTTCCGCGTGGCTCTTGGTACTCGGGGTTCGGGCACGCCGCTCCGGGACCTCGCAAGTCGAGTCCGTAGGGCTCTCCTGGATAATTCCACTCGAGACCGTACCGATCGACTGCTCTCCCTTCTGGCTTGTACTACTCGGGGTTCGGGCACGCCGCTCCGGGACCTCGCAAGTCGAATCCGTAGGGCTCTCCTGGATAATTCCACTAGAGACCGTACCGATCGACCGCTCTCCCTTCTGGCTTGTAATACTCTTTCCAGGCGTAACGCCAGGACTTTGTGGACAGGGTTAATCGACCGCCTTGACCTAGCCGTGTGATGCCCTCTGAATCTCAGCTACCTGCGTCTCAATTCGGAGATTCCTGGTATCCCAATCCCGAACGTCTCGACGTAGCAATCTCGCTCCTCGAAGGCTCCCACAGCGCTGCTTCTCTGGCGACTCGACTTGCTGTTGTTCCCTTGTAGATTATCTGGTTGTTTGATTGTTCACTTTGGTATCTTGACGGTTTGACTCCTTGTGATCGACTAATCCAGCTGCCAGCCAAAGTCCGGTGGAGTTCCGTTATCCGCTTTTGCACACGGCACTCTTGCTCTGCCCGCGAAGTCTCCATTCTCTCTCGATCTCCACCCTTGGTCTCCAAACTCTCTCGCTCTCCTTCATTGGTCTCCAAACTCTCTCGCTCTCCTTCGTTGGTCTCCAAACTCTCTCGATCTCCACCATTGGTCTCCAAACTCTCTCTTGTTTTCCTCGCCGCGCTGTTACTATGCGGCCGGCCATCTGCTGCTGCTTCTATTTGTGGGGAGTTATTCAACTCCTCACATTCCACCCTTACTTCGGGAAACATTTAAGACTGGTTCCTACTCTCCGGCGTTTCCTTGCTTATCCCAGCCTTCGAGTCCTTGTGATTCCCGCGCCGCTCCCTCGTTACTCCTTCAATGCTCCCTCGACGCTCTTAACTCCGTTGAGTTCCTACAGCGCTGGTCAAACTCCTCGTAGCAACTTGAATCTCCCGCGCCGATATTCTCCCTGACTCCACTGGGACATCGATACTCGTGGGTTATCGATCCCCAGCTCGCTACTCATTGCTGCGTTCTACTCCCTTTATTGGTTCCTCCGCCTGGTCACACGGCGGCGTTGCCACCTGCTCGTTGCGATATTTCCACCTTGGGCTGATATTACCATTTGACGTGTACCCATCGATCGCACTTGCATCTAGTGCCAATCGATCACCTATCGAGGCGCCCCCTTCCCTGCCTCATGGTGAATTTGCAACTTTCTAGGTAAGTTTTCGCATTTCCTCACTCCTTTCTATTTCATCCTTTCTCTCTCCACACGACCACTCTCGCCTCTCGTCTCTCTCTCTCGTCTTCAATAGTCCTCCGCCGTCTGAGCCTGGCTTCACGCTGGCAACACTCGAGAGCTGGTGCGGAGAGGACTTCGCATTTGCTTCGCTGCAGGTGAGTATTTTGGTGTCGTTTGGCTGCTTCCTGTATTAACCCAGTATGAATTTCAGGATGCCGGAGCTGCCATGTATGCATCTTACTTCTGGCCCCTGTTTCAGCCGCGTTTCCCGTTTATGCCGGTTTTCAAACTCCGTTTTGTTCATTTTATTCAAATTTTATTTCGGCCGCTCCTCGAACACTCTCGTGCCCGCCAGCCCCAACCGGACGCAGAACGCGCGAGTTACGTGTTGAAATATGGTTGAGGGTGGAGAATATCCTGTGTTAGGTAAAAGGTGACCGCCCAAATGATAATACGATCGTTTAGTACTGCCGTGATTGGGTTCGTCTCAGCGACTGACTTCATTTATTTTTGTCTTTGTCTTTCAATGGCTTATAGCTAATACAATTTATGCTGACCTAGCGGAAGGGAGTTGCAATTGGAGCGGATGTGCAGCGGCCCAGATGTTTATGTTGGCACTTGTTGCCAACGTGATATTTGCGCTGAGATGGCATTTATGCCAGTCGTAGGGGTTTCGGTGGGGGACCGCCGAGGGTAAGTGCTGAGGCGGTAACTCGCGCCCCTCTCTCCATACGCGCACGCTGCGCCTGCCGCCCAGGATGCGAGCCTCCTTTACCACCGGTGCCTCCGCGATCCCTTCGGGCCACTCATGCTCCGCGATCTCTCGCCATCGCTGGCCTTCCGGCGCCGACACCGTCCGCGACAATTTCGGCCGTGTCACCACCTCGGACACTTCGGGCGCCGAGTGCTGCCGCTTGAGCGGAGGACGGCCGTTTTCCACGGGCTCAGGCCACACCCAGGGTCCTCGCTCCAGAGGCTCCGCGGTTACTGTCGCGCTCCCGGTAGGCATTGGCGTCGATGGCCCTGTCCTTGGCGTTGTTGGTCCGGTGCTCGGCGTCGGTGGTGCCCACTGCTCCTGTCTGCCACGGGTCTTGGGATCCAGCGGGCTCACCCGGGGACCACTTTCTTCCCAGATTCGGGGCTCCTCCGTCGGTGCCGTCTCCTTTACGGGTCCCTCCGGCCAGGTCCAGACAACCGTCTGCTGTCGCCACCTAACTCCTTCGGACACGAACGTCCGGGTGCTGTGGCTCACATGGGCCGCCGGTATGTCCGTCCGGATGTGTTGCTGCTGTGGTGGTGGCTGCTGCTGCGGTGGTGGCTGCTGCTGCGGTGGTGGCTGCTGCTGCGGTGGTGGCTGCTCGAACCTCGGCGTGGGCGGTCGTGCTGGCGTCCACTGTGGTGACCCCTCGTACCGCGGTGTGGGCGGGATTTCGGGCAGCCACTTCTGCCACTTCTGGCGGCGGGATGCAGGGCTCGGGAGCATACCTCGGCGTGGGTGGGTACCCCGGGTTTTCCCACAGCTGCTGCTCCTCCTCCTCGGCCATCCGCAGTTGGGTCTGCCACTCCGGCGACTCCTCCATCTCCTTTAACCGCCGCTCCTCGCTCCGCCTTCGCGCCTCGCCCTTTCGTCGAAACTCCCACGTAGCCGCTACCACAGCCTCGGCATGGCTACTGGGAGTTAGCTGGTCCTGGGACGGCTCTTCGCTGGCCCACTCCACCTCCGCCGCGCCAGTCGGGATGCGTCCGTCGGCCCGGTTGACCGCTCTGCGAAGCCGCCATCGCCGTTGCTCCACCCGCGGGTCCTCCACCAACTCGACGTCGCTGTCGGAGCTGATAACCGGCTCGGGGACGCCCCGCCCGGAGATCCGCCGCGAGGTTCGGGTAGGCCGGGCTGCCGACCATCCTTGCCCCGGGCTAGATCCTCCGGACGGCTGGTGGGCAGCCATCATCTTGCGCGTTTCGCTCCTCGTCACACGTGTGCTCATGATGCTCGTCGATTTTGATTGTTCAGCTGGAGCCTGGGCTCCCTTCAACGACACCTCGGTTCCGAGCCTTCCTCTTTGCTCAGTCCCACTATTTCCATCGGCCTCTCCTTCCTACTACCCAGATCTACGGTACAGATCTCTGCTCTGTGCCGTCTTCCCCCTTCCTTCGGCAGACTTTTGATGCGTGATTTTTCCTTCCTGCGATCAGTCCCAATCGAGACCTTAGACGCTCTGGTTCGCTCCCTTTGTGATTTTAACGTTCTCCTGATGTCCTTTATGTGTTTCATTGCGTCTTTGTAGATGCCCTGTAGTATCCTTGGAGTCGGTTGGTAGTATCACTTTCGAATCCTTGGAGGTATCCTTAGAATTTGTTCACAGTATCCTTCGGGAATCCTTGCAGGTATCCTTGGACTCTTTTCGTAGTATCCTTTGGGCATCCTTGGAGGTGTCCTCGGAATCCTTTCGTAGTACCCTTTGGGCATCCTTGGAGGTATCCTTGGACTCCTTTCGTAGTATCCTTTGGGCATCCTTGGACGTATCCTTGGACTCCTTTCGTAGTATCCTTTGGGCATCCTTGGAGGCATCCTTGGGGTCCTTTCGTAGTATCCTTTGGTCATCCTTGGAGGTATCCTTGGACTCCTTTCGTAGTACCTTTTGGGAATCCTTGGACGTATCCTTGGACTCCTTTCGTAGTATCCTTTGGCCATCCTTGGGGGTATCCTTGGGATCCTTTCGTAGTATCCTTTGGTCATCCTTGGAGGTATCCTTGGACTTTCAATGTTGTTTTGCGTCTGTTGTGTTTGCATGCTGTGGCCGCTCGCTTGTGTTTTCCGTTTGTTGCTGTTTCAGCTCGCTTACGTGGATGGTCCGCTCTTTCTTTGTGTTTATGTGTCGTATTTTGCAGATTACTGGTGACGCAAAACCTATGACTTGGTAAGGTCCGTCGTATCTTGGGGCCAATTTTGCTGCGAGCCCCTCGGCCGCTTTCGATAAGTGGTGTTCCTTGGCCCACACGACGTCACCCACCTCTGGCGTCCATTGCCTCCTCCTTAGGTTATAATGCCTAGCCTGGTCCTGGGATGCTTTCTCCAGGTTCGGCCTTACAATCTCGAAGATTTCCCTGAGTTTGTTTGCTTTCTCTTCCGGGGTCTCTGTCGGTCGTCCGGTCCCTACGGTTTCTCTGTCGTATAGGGCGCTCGGTAGTCTTGGTTCTCTGCCTTGGGTAATGAACGACGGTGTGTAACCTGTGGATTCTGAAACGCTCGTGTTTACTGCCAGCATGATTTCTGGCCATTTTTCGTCCCAGTCTCTTTGGTTCTGCTCTGCGAACTGCGCTATCATTGTTTTCACCGTCCTATTGGCTCTCTCAGTCGGGTTCTCCTGTGGGGTGTATGGAGCTGTGAACTGTTGCTTGGCTCCCATTTCGGCCAGGAAACTCTTGAAAGTTTTGCTGGTAAACTGGACTCCGTTGTCCGTTATGACTATTTTGGGGACCCCATACCTCGCGATTATGCGCTCTTTAAAAGCTTTCTTTAGGGACTCGGCCGTCGCGCTTCGCAGCGGCACCAACTCAGTCCACTTGGAGAACCGGTCTATCAATACCAGCAGCATTTGGTTGCCGTGCTTCGAACGTGGCAGGGGTCCGACGAAGTCCGCACATACCGTAGCCCATGGTTCCTCTGGCACCTGCGTAAGCATTTTCCCAGCCATTTGCATCTGATTCGGCTTGAATCTCATGCATGTCTCGCATCTTCGCACGTGGGCTCGGGCGTCCCTGTGCATTCCTGGCCAGTAGTACCGGGCTGCCAGACGTGATATTGTCTTTCGGCTTCCTACATGGCCAGCCGCCGGTGAGTCGTGGTTCTCCTTCAGCACCGTTTCCCGTAGAGCTTTCGGGACGCACATCTTCCATGTTGCAACATCTTCGCTGCCCGCTCTATGAGGTATATTCCTGTACAGGGTGTTACCCTCCATCACGTAGTCCGGATACTTTTGCGGCTGGGTCCTTATCTTTTCGCGCATTTCCAGAATCCAGTTGCATGCTGCAGAAGCTTCCGCCGCCGACGTCTCCTTGATCCCTCGAAGCGTTTCCGGCAGTGGCTGCCTTGACAAAGCGTCTGCCACCACGTTGAGTTGCCCTTTCCTGTACGCTATTTCGAAGTCGTACTGCTGCAACTCCAGGGCCGATCTGGCGATCCTCCCTGAAGGGCTCTCTATGCTGTTGAGCCACTTCAGTGCCATGTGGTCGGTTACTACTTTAAAGTGGTAACCTTCCAGATACGGTTTGAGCTTTTGGATTGCCCAGACGATTGCCAAGCACTCCTTCTCGGTCGTTGAGTAATTCTTCTCAGCGCCGTTGAGCGTTCGGCTTGAGTAAGAGATTACCTTTTCGCCTCGTTCAGTTTCCTGGGTCAAGATTGCCCCGATGCCGTAGTCGCTTGCGTCAGTTTGCAAGGTCACCTCTTCGAACGCCGTCTGATGTTCCTGCGTCCACACCCATTTATTGCCCTTGCGTAGCAGATCGTTGAGAGGTTTGACTATTTTTGCGAAGTCAGGTACAAACCGGCGGTACCATGATGCTACGCCCAGGTACTGTCGGAGCTCTCTTACTGTCGATGGTGGTTCCAGTTCGGCGATGGCTGCTACCTTTTCCAGATCCGTGCCTATTCCTTCGCTAGTCACTCGATGACCGAGATATAACAGCTCTTTCTTGAAAAATTGGCACTTCGCCGGGTTTAATCTCAGATTTGCCTCCTTTAGTCGTCGGAACACTTCCTTTAGGTTGGCCTTGTGTTCTTCCAGCGAGCGCCCAATCACTATGATGTCGTCCTGGTAAGCAAATGCGTGCGGCGACATTTCGGGGCCGATCACCCGGTCCAGCACCCGTTGAAAGGTCGCAGACGCAGAATGAAGTCCGAATGGCATTACCCTCCACTGAAACAGACCTTTGCCTGGTACCGTAAACGCCGTATATTGCCTGCTACTCTCTTCCAGTGGGATCTGCCAGTATCCATCCTTCAGGTCCAAACTGCTGATGTACCGCGCTTCCCTTAGTTGATCTAGGATGTAGTTTATGCGGGGCATTGGGTAGGCATCCTTCACTGACTTCGAGTTGACTTGCCTGAAGTCGACACACAGTCTCCACTTGCCTGTCTTCTTTTTCACCATCACCATGAGAACTTGTTCTCCTGTGCGAAGATTTCCCGTTCCTTTTCAAGTTCTTCGTACTCATCGGCTAGGATCATTAGCGTGTCCAGGTCTGACACAATGTATGCTCTTAAGAACATCCGTAGGCTTGGGGTGCAGTTCTCTTTAATGACCCTTAACGTCTCTTTCGTAGAATAGTTAAGTGGCCTCACCATCGTCTGCATGTCGATCATGTAGTCCTTGAACGACTCGCTGAAGCCTTGCTTCCTTTGCCGGACCTGGTCCGCCAGCCTGGTGAAGAAATCTCTTGGCAGGAAGTATGTGTGGAAACTTTCAATGAATTCTACCCAAGTTCTCCACTGCTTTGCATAGTCCGCCTGGCTTGGTCTCGGGGTCAGCGCTGCTGCTTTCTTTTCTTGGCTTGATTCTCTCCTGTGGGCCTCTTTTTGCATGTTGTCAATGCTCAGGCTTGCCACCAGGTTGTCCCCTTCAGAGTTCGTTAACGTAATGCTTGGGTCGGCTCTGTCGTAGTATGTCGCCTCCAGCTCGGCCCAGATGTCGACGAGTTGTGGATCGTTCTCTGTTTCGGAGTAGTATTCCGATAGCGCCTTCCTCATGTCGTCTAGCCTGCCCTCCAGGGCGACGTTGAGCCTCTTTGCGACATGGGCGAAGTCTTCCTTCTTGAGGCGGTAAATCCACTTCTTTCCCATTTTTATTGTGCTGTTCTCACTGTTGGGACAATCACGTTGGGCGCCAGATGTAACGAACTGATTTTCATGGTCTGCTCGCTACGAGATTCGTGCGGCTAGCTCAGTATATTGAGTGTTCGTCCCACCAAATTTATATTAACGTGACCGCCCAGTAGCCCAGTGAGAAAGCACAGAATTCACGGGTTCGTATTGGGTTTATTGCGGATATATTATTACAAGTGTCTTAGTCGCTTGGTTGGCCTTAACTCGTTGCTTGTGACCTTCGGTCACTGATTGACTCGACGACCTCTCGCCGTGATGACTCGGTGATCCAGTCCTGTAGCTCCCCGAAGAGACTCGCAGCTCCCTGAAGATCCTCGCCGCTCCCTAAAGATCCTCGCAGCTCCCTGAAGACGCTCGCTCGCTGTTCACTTCTCACGCGTGACTTGGTGACTGCTGGCACCGACTCGGACTCGCGAGGGGTATCGGCCGTACGGGCTTAGGGAAGCGCCACCGTTCTCAGACTAGGGTGAACAGAAGCTGCGCTCTCCAGGATCGCTCCTTTCGACACACCGCCGCCTGTCCCTTGCTCTGTCCCGGATGGTCCCACTGGGGTTTCTGCTCAGCCCGCGCGGACAGTCTAGGCGAAACGCCAGGAAGCTGCCTCGCGCCTTACTTCGCTTCCACGCCTAGTATAAACGAACGTTCCACCCTAGCCTCACCCTTTTGCTTTTTGTCCGGGACGTTTCCGCGTGGCTCTTGGTACTCGGGGTTCGGGCACGCCGCTCCGGGACCTCGCAAGTCGAGTCCGTAGGGCTCTCCTGGATAATTCCACTCGAGACCGTACCGATCGACTGCTCTCCCTTCTGGCTTGTACTACTCGGGGTTCGGGCACGCCGCTCCGGGACCTCGCAAGTCGAATCCGTAGGGCTCTCCTGGATAATTCCACTAGAGACCGTACCGATCGACCGCTCTCCCTTCTGGCTTGTAATACTCTTTCCAGGCGTAACGCCAGGACTTTGTGGACAGGGTTAATCGACCGCCTTGACCTAGCCGTGTGATGCCCTCTGAATCTCAGCTACCTGCGTCTCAATTCGGAGATTCCTGGTATCCCAATCCCGAACGTCTCGACGTAGCAATCTCGCTCCTCGAAGGCTCCCACAGCGCTGCTTCTCTGGCGACTCGACTTGCTGTTGTTCCCTTGTAGATTATCTGGTTGTTTGATTGTTCACTTTGGTATCTGAGTGATCTTGACGGTTTGACTCCTTGTGATCGACTGATCCAGCTGCCAGCGCTCTGCGGCCTTATATAGGGCCTCCGGGAACCGTTATTTCCCTTTTGCGCACGGCCTGCTGGATCTCTCCACTCCGGGTCCAAGGTCCGTGCCTCCTGGTTGACCCACTTGTCCTTCACGTACCGCTTCCAACCGATGCTCTGCCCACAGCTGCCGTCCCGCTGATTCCCATGATGTTTGTGGCACGCCTGTGTGCCACTCCACTGCCGAGATGTGGCACTTCTTCTCCCGGTCCAAAGTTCACGGGAGAGTCCAAAGTCCGGTGGAGTTCCGCTATCCGCTTTTGCACACGGCACTCTTGCTCTGCCCGCGAAGTCTCCATTCTCTCTCGATCTCCACCCTTGGTCTCCAAACTCTCTCGCTCTCCTTCATTGGTCTCCAAACTCTCTCGCTCTCCTTCGTTGGTCTCCATACTCTCTCGATCTCCACCCTTGGTCTCCAAACTCTCTCGTTCTCCTCGCCGCGCCGTTAGTACGCGAATTCGGCGCGTATCTGGTAAGCGGCCGGCCATCTGCTGCTGCTTCTATTTGTGGGGAGTTATTCAACTCCTCACAATTGATTAATTCTATGTCATATTTAATTTCCCATTGTGACCTTTTATTAGAATCCAATTTTTCTTGAACTACTTGTTATACCCGTTACTCGTAGAGTAAAAGGGTATACTAGATTTGTCTGAAAGTATGTAACAGGCAGAAGGAAGCGTTTCCGACCCCATAAAGTATATATGTTCTTGATCAGGATCACTAGCCGAGTCGATCTAGCCATGTCCGTCTGTCCGTCTGTCTGTCCGTCCGGATGAACGCTGAGATCTCGGAAACTAGTTTGTTTCAGCAGAGTTCCACGCCCACTATAAGGCCAACAAACCGCCCAAAACAGTGGCTCCTACAGTTTTGATGCTAGAATAAAAATTTTAACTGAATTGTATTGTTCTCATCAATACCCATCGATTGACCCAAAAAAGTTTGCCAAGCCCACTTTAACGCCCAAAAACCGCCCAAACCTGTGACGCCCTCAATTTTCATGCTAGATAAAAAATTTTAACTGATATGTATTGGTCTCGTCAATACCTATCGATTGATCTAAAAAAAGTTGCCACGCCCACTCTAACGCCCATAACGCTTAAATCTGTCTACCGCCGGTAGGTGGCGCATTTTGATCTCGCTTTGCTGAGTAACGGGTATCTGATAGTCGAGGTACTCGGCTATAGCGTTCTTCCTTGTTTTAAGTTTATTTCTTTCCCCGTTTTTCTTTTCATAAACTACCTGTCCTACATGATATACTTTTTCTTTTCTGTTTTCTTTATGTGTTTTTAACATTTTCTCTTGTGTATTTTTTAAAATTTGAGGCATGTTATCGTGCTCTATTTTTATACCCGTTACTCGTAGAGTAAAAGGGTATACTAGATTCGTCGGAAAGTATGTAACTGGCAGAAGGAAGCGTTTCCGACCCCATAAAGTATATATATTCTTGATCAGGATCACTAGCCGAGTCGATCTAGCCATGTCCGTCTGTCCGTCTGTCTGTCCGTCCGGATGAACGCTGAGATCTCGGAAACTATGAAAGCTAGGCTATTGAGATTTGGCGTGCAGATTCCTAAGCTTCTTACGCAGCGCAAGTTTGTTTCAGCAATGTGCCACGCCCACTCTTACGCCCACAAACCGCCCAAAACTGTGGCTCCTACAGTTTTGATGCTAGAAAAAAAATTTTAACATAAGTGTATTCTTCTCATCAATACCTATCGAGTGACCCTGATAAAAAAATGCCACGCCCACTCTAACGCCCACAAACCGACCAAACCTGTGACGGCCACAGTTTTCATGCTAGATAAGAAATTTTAACTGAAATGTATTGGTCTCGTCAATACCTAT
Source organism: Drosophila suzukii (assembly GCF_043229965.1). Classification (NCBI taxonomy): domain Eukaryota; kingdom Metazoa; phylum Arthropoda; class Insecta; order Diptera; family Drosophilidae; genus Drosophila; species Drosophila suzukii. Next base: position 2,116,292 of record NW_027255896.1, on the reverse strand, counting down.
CGATTGATCCAAAAAAAATTTTGCCACGCCCACTCTAACGCCCATAACGCTTAAATCTGTCTACCGCCGGTAGGTGGCGTATTTAAGTCTCGACTTGTTGCTTGCATATCTCCATTTCCCTTTGGTCCCTTTAGCTGAGTAACGGGTATCTGATAGTCGAGGTACTCGACTATAGCGTTCTTCCTTGTTTTATATAGTACGTCAAAAGGTTTTTGGTTCGTTGTAGAATGAATGCTCTGATTATATTCTTGAGCGGCTCTTATTACTATTTCGGAATAGTCGGTTAAATTAAATTCTTCTTTAATGCATCGAGCTAATTCTGTTAATGTAGAATGTGCCCTTTCAACTTGTCCGTTTGAGGTACTACGCCTCGGGTCTGCGTAATGTAAAGTTAAACCGCACCTTTGTGCAAAAGATTTAAATTGGGCCGAGGTAAAGCTTGGTTCATTATCGGTCATTATTACTTTGTCTTCGTCAATGCGTCAATGCAAGTCATAAAAGTAAGACTTTGCGCGTAATATATGTCGACGTGTAAATTTTCACCTTCCTTACTCGGGATTGGGGCTTCTCCAATTGGAATTGGGTGTCTGTTGTATTTGTTTTCATTGCAAATTTTAACATTTTTTATATATTCTTTTAATTTTGTAAGTAAGTTTGGCTAATAATACTCTATACTGATTTGTTTATAATTTTTGTCAAGTCCCCTGTGTGCTCTGCAATGTGTTTCTTTGATTATAAGTGCTGTCCTCAGAATTTTCCACATCTTGGACAAATATTCTTGTATACAAAAATTTATTCACAAAATTATCTTTAAGTGGTTTTTGAATTCTATAAAAGTCCTCTAAGGTACAATTAATACCTTCCGGTAAATTGGGAGGAATATATTCCCTTAAGATTAATTCAAATTTTAGAATTTATGTATTCGGCACGCTACAGCAGAAAATTTACGTGTAGGTAAATAAATATTTACTGTTGCGGGCCGAAATCATCAAAATCATCAATTTAATATAGTTTATTTATTTTATCGAATGTAATATCATTTTTCGTCACAATTGTTGATATCAGAAATATTTGTTAAGAGTGCTTTCGCCACTACTTTTTACCTCGTTAAGAGGTGTTTTTGTTTGATTTATTATAACTCCAATTGTTCTTAATAAATAAAATTCAATTAGCAGATCAGATTCTAATCCCTCGATTTCAAAAAATAATTGTCTTGTTTCAAATATATTTATAATATGGTAATGCCTAATGATTGAATACCCATGAACTGTAGTTACCTTTTTGTATATTGATAACTCAGTTTTATTTTTGTTGGGGCGGGGTGGCTTGATCGTTGAAAATAGGTGAATAGGTCGAATGGTACGCATGAAAACTCGGGGGTTCTTTGGGGTTTTTACGCGACGTGCATAGATGTTTATTTGTACACTTGGAAATAAGAACTGCTTAAGCCTAACTTAACTTAAGCGCTCCAGAGCAGAGCGGAGACTTAGGGGAGAGATGGAGAGGGAGAGCGGACGGCAGTGCGAGCGCGTGAGATGTAGACATCTGGATAAAACTGCCGCTCGACACTGCCTCCTGAAATTAAACGCCCTTTTGACGTGGGGTATGGAACCCTATATTCAGATGGAGTATTCTTAGGAGGGACTTTTTGTACGGAAACTTGCGCTGAATAGGACAAAATGATGCGTGGAACTGAGGCGGATACTGGCCTTGGAGGGTCGGATGGAATCGGCGGAGTAGTAGGGCCGCTGTTTCGATGCAGCAATGTGTGATGCCGATCTTGGCAAGTGAGACAGTTGTGAGCGCTTGTGCAATCCCGGAATTGATGGCTGCTTGCAAAGCAATTGGAGCACAACTGTTTCTTTTCAATATAGGCTAGGCGATCGTCTACCGTCATTTGTAGGAAGCGTGGACATACGGGGTGGTTCTTCTTCGAACACAGATCGCAGCCTTTGGGTATCGGAACTAGCCTTGTGTTGAAGGAATTTATTTTTGGAAATTCTGCCACTCGATTTGTGTCTTTGGACTGGACGACGGCCTCAAGAGTTCGATGGCGCTCCGTCAAGTAGGAATCAAGCTCAAGCCACGTAGGAATTTCGGCTTTATTTTTGGATGGATTGGTCCCATAATGAGAGAGTGAGCTTGGTTAGTTTTGTCGAGCACATATCAACCAGGATAGGGTCCCAATTCTCAACATTAACACCGGAAAATTTTAAGAAAGTTAAGCAACCTTGAAAAGTGCGTTGAAGTTCCTTTAAGGCTGCTCCCGACTCCTGTGCTATGGATTGCACATTGAAAAGTGTTTTCAGGTGACTGTTCACCTGCAATCGCTTATATTCGAAACGCTCAGTTAAGTTATTCCAGGCTGAGCGAAAGCCATCATTGGTGAGTGGGGATCTTGAAACTATGGAATGAGCTTCGCCACTTGATTTTGAATTTAAGTGGAATAATTTTTCAACGGGCGTTAGACTCGGATTGTCTATGTATATTGCCGTGAAAAGGTCCCGGAAAGTCGGCCAGCGAAGATAATCGCCAGAGAAAACCTCTGTGTCGATAGGAGGGAGCCGACAGCCGTAAGACGTAAAATTTTGGGACGGAGTTACTGGAGCTTGAGTTATTTGTGAGGAGCCTTTTTGGATTTGTTCCATCAGCTGCGCGGCAAATATTCCGTAGGTGGAGTACGTTTGGTAATGTACAGGCTCTCGCCTGCAGCTATAATGCAGTCGCAGCATATGTCGTATGCTGCCTTTACCGTTTGCCACAAGGAATTGAGGTGATCGCGACGGATTTTACAGGCGGATAACGTTGGGGTAGGAGCACCTGGAGCGTTCACAGAGGCCTCAAAGTGGATCAGACAGTCAGCTGTGGCCATAAATCGGGTTAAAGTGGATTTTACTGGTGTTGCCATGACGTTAAATAATTTAGAATTTTAATTCAGAAGTAAGGAAACGGATTGGAATCAGATTCGAATTTAGGAACCAATCAAGATTGTAAATGTATGCGGTCACACTGTCTGATAGGCAGAGTCAATAAAAATGTATTATATCGGATGGTCGGACTTATGTAAAGAATTACGGACTTTAATATTTTATCTTTGGGAGGAGCACAAATATCGATATACGTATGTATGTACACGGTACATATGTGGGGTGCGAATAGCGGAATAACGTTGCGAGAATTGGAAAGACTTCGCTTATGTTTGTATGTCGGTGCATTTGTTTGTCACCTGCACAACTAAATTGCAAACGATTTGCTGGAGTAAATTTGTGGATATTGTAACTTTGTTTTTAATATTAGAAATAGTTTAGCCGTATTTGTAGGTCGAGAAAAGTAGTTGGAGTGGACTGTATTAGAAGGAGTAGTTAGTTATGTAAATATACACACGCAGCTGGAACACAATAAAAAACAAGGAAGAACGCTATAGTCGAGTACCTCGACTATCAGATACCCGTTACTCAAAGGGAAATGAAGATATGCAAGCAGCAAAGCGAGTTTAAAATGCGCCACCTACCGGCGGTAGACAGATTTAAGCGTTATGGGCGTTAGAGTGGGCGTGGGCGTTTATTTTTGGATCAATCGATAGGTATTGACGACACCAATACATTTCAGTTAAAATTTTTTATCTAGCATGCAAATTGTGGGCGTCAACTAAAACCGCTAGTTCAGGGGGAAATGTAAGAAACGACAGATTTCTCTTGGAATCTGAAACTATACAACCCTTGAGATTCCAAACTTGTGCTATTAAAATAGGTAATTGAAGCGATAAAACTTGTTATTAAAAAGTTTAATATTCATATTATATGTTTCATTCTTATTAAAATGTGAATGTAAACAATCCATACCTTATTAGAATAAAGTTGAGCCGAAGTATCACATGAAAGTGTGCGTTTGGTTTTTCAATAGCCAAGCCATATGGGGACGACTCCTAGTCATGGTATTATAGTACTTAAACTCTTGTGTAAAAAAAACTTCTGATATCAAACAAAAACACCTCTTAACGAGGTAAAAAGTAGTGGCGAAAGCGCTCTTAACAAAAATTTCTGATATCAACAATTGTGACGAAAAATGATATTACATTCGATAAAATAAATAAACTATATTAAATTTATGTATTCGGCACGCTACAGCAGAAAATTTACGTGTAGGTAAATAAATATTTACTGTTGCGGGCCGAAATCATCAAAATCATCAATTTAATATAGTTTATTTATTTTATCGAATGTAATATCATTTTTCGTCACAATTGTTGATATCAGAAATATTTGTTAAGAGTGCTTTCGCCACTACTTTTTACCTCGTTAAGAGGTGTTTTTGTTTGATTTATTATAACTCCAATTGTTCTTAATAAATAAAATTCAATTAGCAGATCAGATTCTAATCCCTCGATTTCAAAAAATAATTGTCTTGTTTCAAATATATTTATAATATGGTAATGCCTAATGATTGAATACCCATGAACTGTAGTTACCTTTTTGTATATTGATAACTCAGTTTTATTTTTGTTGGGGCGGGGTGGCTTGATCGTTGAAAATAGGTGAATAGGTCGAATGGTACGCATGAAAACTCGGGGGTTCTTTGGGGTTTTTACGCGACGTGCATAGATGTTTATTTGTACACTTGGAAATAAGAACTGCTTAAGCCTAACTTAACTTAAGCGCTCCAGAGCAGAGCGGAGACTTAGGGGAGAGATGGAGAGGGAGAGCGGACGGCAGTGCGAGCGCGTGAGATGTAGACATCTGGATAAAACTGCCGCTCGACACTGCCTCCTGAAATTAAACGCCCTTTTGACGTGGGGTATGGAACCCTATATTCAGATGGAGTATTCTTAGGAGGGACTTTTTGTACGGAAACTTGCGCTGAATAGGACAAAATGATGCGTGGAACTGAGGCGGATACTGGCCTTGGAGGGTCGGATGGAATCGGCGGAGTAGTAGGGCCGCTGTTTCGATGCAGCAATGTGTGATGCCGATCTTGGCAAGTGAGACAGTTGTGAGCGCTTGTGCAATCCCGGAATTGATGGCTGCTTGCAAAGCAATTGGAGCACAACTGTTTCTTTTCAATATAGGCTAGGCGATCGTCTACCGTCATTTGTAGGAAGCGTGGACATACGGGGTGGTTCTTCTTCGAACACAGATCGCAGCCTTTGGGTATCGGAACTAGCCTTGTGTTGAAGGAATTTATTTTTGGAAATTCTGCCACTCGATTTGTGTCTTTGGACTGGACGACGGCCTCAAGAGTTCGATGGCGCTCCGTCAAGTAGGAATCAAGCTCAAGCCACGTAGGAATTTCGGCTTTATTTTTGGATGGATTGGTCCCATAATGAGAGAGTGAGCTTGGTTAGTTTTGTCGAGCACATATCAACCAGGATAGGGTCCCAATTCTCAACATTAACACCGGAAAATTTTAAGAAAGTTAAGCAACCTTGAAAAGTGCGTTGAAGTTCCTTTAAGGCTGCTCCCGACTCCTGTGCTATGGATTGCACATTGAAAAGTGTTTTCAGGTGACTGTTCACCTGCAATCGCTTATATTCGAAACGCTCAGTTAAGTTATTCCAGGCTGAGCGAAAGCCATCATTGGTGAGTGGGGATCTTGAAACTATGGAATGAGCTTCGCCACTTGATTTTGAATTTAAGTGGAATAATTTTTCAACGGGCGTTAGACTCGGATTGTCTATGTATATTGCCGTGAAAAGGTCCCGGAAAGTCGGCCAGCGAAGATAATCGCCAGAGAAAACCTCTGTGTCGATAGGAGGGAGCCGACAGCCGTAAGACGTAAAATTTTGGGACGGAGTTACTGGAGCTTGAGTTATTTGTGAGGAGCCTTTTTGGATTTGTTCCATCAGCTGCGCGGCAAATATTCCGTAGGTGGAGTACGTTTGGTAATGTACAGGCTCTCGCCTGCAGCTATAATGCAGTCGCAGCATATGTCGTATGCTGCCTTTACCGTTTGCCACAAGGAATTGAGGTGATCGCGACGGATTTTACAGGCGGATAACGTTGGGGTAGGAGCACCTGGAGCGTTCACAGAGGCCTCAAAGTGGATCAGACAGTCAGCTGTGGCCATAAATCGGGTTAAAGTGGATTTTACTGGTGTTGCCATGACGTTAAATAATTTAGAATTTTAATTCAGAAGTAAGGAAACGGATTGAAATCAGATTCGAATTTAGGAACCAATCAAGATTGTAAATGTATGCGGTCACACTGTCTGATAGGCAGAGTCAATAAAAATGTATTATATCGGATGGTCGGACTTATGTAAAGAATTACGGACTTTAATATTTTATCTTTGGGAGGAGCACAAATATCGATATACGTATGTATGTACACGGTACATATGTGGGGTGCGAATAGCGGAATAACGTTGCGAGAATTGGAAAGACTTCGCTTATGTTTGTATGTCGGTGCATTTGTTTGTCACCTGCACAACTAAATTGCAAACGATTTGCTGGAGTATATTTGTGGATATTGTAACTTTGTTTTTAATATTAGAAATAGTTTAGCCGTATTTGTAGGTCGAGAAAAGTAGTTGGAGTGGACTGTATTAGAAGGAGTAGTTAGTTATGTAAATATACACACGCAGCTGGAACACAATAAAAAACAAGGAAGAACGCTATAGTCGAGTACCTCGACTATCAGATACCCGTTACTCAAAGGGAAATGAAGATATGCAAGCAGCAAAGCGAGTTTAAAATGCGCCACCTACCGGCAGATTTAAGCGTTATGGGCGTTAGAGTGGGCGTGGGCGTTTATTTTTGGATCAATCGATAGGTATTGACGACACCAATACATTTCAGTTAAAATTTTTTATCTAGCATGCAAATTGTGGGCGTCACAGGTTTTCGCGGTTTGTGGGCGTTTAAGTGGGCGTAGCTAACTTTTTTTTAGGTCAATCGATAGGTATTGATAAGAACAATACATTTCAGTTAAAATTTTCTATCTAGCATCAAAACTGTAGGAGTTACAGTTGTGGGCGGTTTGTGGGCGTTAGAGTGGGCGTGGCAGTCTACTGAAACAAACTTGCGCTGCGTAAGAAGCTCAGGAATCTGTACGCCAAATCTCAATAGCCTAGCTCTCATAGTTTCCGAGATCTCAGCGTTCATCCGGACAGACAGACGGACAGACGGACATGGCTAGATCGACTCGGCTAGTGATCCTGATCAAGAATATATATACTTTATGGGGTCGGAATCGCTTCCTTCTGCCTGTTACATACTTTCCGACGAATCTAGTATACCCTTTTCCTCTAGGAGTAATGGGTATAACAAAGAGTGCAAATCTTAAAAATTGTATGATCTGGAATTTTTTACTGAGGCTGAGTTATATTTTACGCACAATTGGAATTGAAAATATTTTTGAGAAATATTGTAGTTGAATAGTAGCACTGAAATATCTACTGGAATTGTTTCAAGTGTACAATTGTGGGCAAAGGAAACTGGAATATTGTCGGGCACAAGTAACGGAATTGAAATACATATATTAAATGCCGTTGCGTCGGATTAATCACTTTTGGATTTAGACAATATATCCATACGGAAAGTTAGTCGAAATAGGGTTCGAAAAAACTGGCTGTATGACCGGCAATTAGTATGTGGAACTTGTATGGAGCGTTTCAAGCCTGCTGGGACAAAATCAAAGGAAACTCTACGAGAGGAAAGTCCAAAGATTTTGAAATCCGGCTTCGACTGGACCAAAATGTTGGGGCGGGGTGGCTTGATCGTTGAAAATAGGTGAATCCCCAAGATCGAATGGTACGCATAAAAACTCGGGGGTTCTTTGGGGTTTTTACGCGACGTGCATAGATGTTTATTTGTACACTTGAAAATAAGAACTGCTTAAGCCTACGGCAGTGCGAGCGCGTGAGATGTAGACATCTGGATAAAACTGCCGCTCGACACTGCCTCCTGAAATTAAACGCCCCTTTGACGTAAACATTTTTCGAAAATTCCCTTTTTTATATAACAAGCAGTGGCTCCTGTATCTATTAAAATCTTTAACTGCTTCTTGATTTTTCGGTCAGTCCTATTTAAATAAGGCATTCCCCTGTAGGGGTCTGGTCTAAAAAATGATCTTCGTTGATATTATTTAACCTGGTTACTTTATTAGCTGATTTACTGTTCCATCTGGTTCCCTTTTCTGAGCTTGAGTTTGCTCTCTATTTTGATTAGTGCGATAGTAATTTGATTGATTATTATTTTGATATATCTATATCGATTGTTATTTGCCTGCCAATTATTATTCGGCGGTCGATTGAAATTGGGTTTATTCTGGAGTTGAACTGATGGATCAACATCCATTGGCTCGACGGCTTGTTGCTTTTGATTGTTATTTTGACTATCGCTTTGCCAAAAATTTCCCTTTTGTGGCCAATTATAATTCTGGTTATTATATATATATATATGCAAGCAGCAAAGCGAGATTAAAATGCGGTATACAGATTTAAGCGTTATGGGCGTTAGAGTGGGCGTGGCAAATCAATGGATCAATCGATAGGTATTGACGAGACCAATACATTTCAGTTAAAATTTTTTATCTAGCATGAAAATTGTGGGCGCCACAGGCTTGGGCGGTTTGTGGGCGTTAGAGGCAAACTTTTTTTTAGGTCAATCGATAGGTATTGACGAGAACAATAAATTTCAGTTTAAATTTTTACTCTAGCATCAAAACTGTAGGAGCCACAGTTTTTGGCGGCTTGTGGGCGTTAGAGTGGGCGTGGCACTCTGCTGAAATAAACTTGCGCTGCGCAGGAATCTCAGGAATCTGCATGCCTAATCCAAGTATTGTAGCTTGTATAGTTTCCGAGATCTCAGCGTTCATACGGATAGACGGACAGACGGACAGACGGACATGGCTAGATCGACGCGGCTAGTGATCCTGATCAAGAATATATGTACCTTATGGGGTCGGAATCGCTTCCTTCGGCCTCTTACATACTTTCCGACGCATCTAGTATACCCTTTTATTCTACGAGTAACGGGTATAAGAATTAGGTACAGGGTGGCTGATGAAAGCCGCTACCAAAAAAAAAATTCAATAACTTTTTATATATTCAATGAATCTGGTTAATTTTTTTTTATTTTGCAGATTGACTTTTACATTTAACAAAAATGGATAACTGGGACACTGAAACAAGAATTTGGATTGTCCGCCGCTATCACGCACTGGAGTCCGTAGTTTCGGTTCAAAGAGAGTATAGGCCCACATTTGGCGGCAATCCTCCGAGCAGATGGACCATAATGAGACTCGTAAACAATTTTGCCGAGCAGGGGACAGTCAACAGAAGACCTTACCATCGAAACCCTTCAGTTCGAAAAGATGAAACAATCGCTGCTGTAGCTGCTGCCATACAAAACAATCCACGTGTTTCGACAAGAAGCTTATCTGCTCAAACGGGTGTAAGCAGACAGTCATTACAGTCAATTATGCACAAAGATTTGGACTTATTCCCATATAAAATTCAAATGGCCAACAAACTGAACGCTGCAGACTTGCCGATTCGCTCGGAATTTTGCCAGAAGATGCTTCAAATGGTGGAAGAGGATGGAAACAAGTTTAACTGTCGTTTCATGTCTGACGAGGCCCATTTCGATTTAAACGGCAACATAAACAAACAAAATTGTCGAATATGGAGTGCTTCCAACCCACAGATACTTCATGAGACGGAATTGCATCCACTTCGTGTCACAGTGTGGTGTGCAGTTTCATCACGCTGCATTGTCGGGCCCTACTTCTTCGAAGAAAACGGTCACACCGTTACGGTTACTGGAGACCGTTTCTTGAGCATGTTGAGAGAGTTTTTCTGTCTAGAATTACGCCGAATGAGAATTTCTTTCAACTCTGTGTGGTTTCAGCAAGATGGTGCAGCTCCTCACACATCCCAACCTGTTATGACAGAATTGCGACGAAAATTTCCCAATAAGCTGATATCCAGAAACTCCACATACCATTGGCCACCCAGGTCGCCCGACCTTACTGCACCTGACTTGTTCTTGTGAGGTTATTGCAAATAGGAAGTCTACAAAGCAAAATCAACAAATTTGAATGAACTAAGGCAATCCATTCGAGAAAAAATTGCGGCTATTCCTGTCTCAACTCTCCAAGCAGTAATGACTAACTTTTTGGTAAGATGCCGCACTAGCATCAACGAGCAGGGGGGGCATTTAAATTCAATTATTTTTAAAACTAATTAAGCTATATTTAATAATTGAATGAGCTTTAACATGAATAAAAGAAAAATAAATTCCATTCACTGAAAAAAAATTATTTAAGTTCCTTAACGTAGCAAAATTCATCAGCCACCCTGTATAACAGTTCCAGCAGGCATGAACGCCAGCTCCTTAACGAAAACATGTTTGTTGCTACCAAGTACATATTGAAAATCTACTATAATGCTTGAATTACGATCGACTGTGTTCATCATTGATTGAGATTTTTTAATCAACTGAGGGTGTGCTTGCTAGGGCTTTCTCCTTTATATACCGTTAAGACTAGAACATATTTACAGTTTATTTAAAGTAGTCTTACCTGATGGACATGTGTGTAACTAAAAGAAATAAAACTTCTCGAAAGAAACAGGACCACGAAGTCATTTTTGGATTCGAGTATTATGTTGTTCATAACTTAAAATTTAAATGTGGTCTGTCAACTACTCGAAAATTTTTGCCGATGGTTTGGATGCAGCAAAGTAAAAATAATTTCATTGGATTTGACAAAGACGAATGGATGCAACTGCTTACGTATAAGGAATTTATTCAGTTGAAACTGGACCAGTATGACTTCTTGATGCCTGATACAATCATTGATCATCCGTGGATGCATTCCATAAAATGTAACTTTAGATTTAGGAAATCAGATAATCAGTACGTTTTTGTGATTAATCAGTACGGTAACAAAATTGAGTTTGATTCTGAGTCCTGGAGATCATTACTAAGATTAGGCATATTTTTTACTACATTCTTATGTTGGAACTCCATATTACGACAGCAAATAATATACCTTTACAATAATCATATTATTCCTAAGTGTGTATCTTTACAAAAATTTGATATTGAACTATCTGATTTAGAAGGTACCTTTGATAAAGATGTGCAAATAGATTTAACACGATTATGTTTTGAAATTTCAAAAAAGATGCGTACAGAAATAAAAGGAGATGTACTTGTATATAAGCAAACATTATTGACCAAGCAACCATCGTCATCAAATAAAAAATAACACTAATAAATCATCACCTTAAGATGAGCAAACAACAAGTTGTCGATGAAATTCATAGGGCAGCGCGAAAAAACTTTATAAGGAGAAAGTTTGTTTAGAAAGGGATAAATGACACATGGCAAATTGATTTAGTTGAAATGATACAGTTTTGGAAAAAAATAAGGGTTTTAGATATTTACTGACCGTTATTGACACGTTCTCAAAGTACGCATACGCCGAAGCAGTTCAGAGAAAGTGTGCCCTGGATGTAGCAGAGGCAATGAAATCTGTTTTTAAAAAGAGTAAAAGTATACCCAAGAATATTTAGTCATATCAAGGGAAAGAATTTGTTAGTTCCACTTATAGGAAATTAATAGATAAATTTGATATAAATCATAATCATACTTATACGCATCTCAAAGCTTCTATATGTGAACGCTTTAATCAAACATTAAAAAATCGTACGTGGAAAATGTTTAGTATGCAGGGTAAATATAAGTGGATTCATAACCTCAATTATCTTATTATCAATAAATAAATACAAGGGAACGTTTATGAAGGGATACGAACCTAATTGAACCACAGAAGTTCCAGCCACAACTCAAGGATATCTTTAAATGACCTGCTAAAGTAATAAAACGCAACAACAACAAATTTTTTTTCTTAATATTTATTTACAAATTTGTATTCTTTTAATATAAATATATAATCATTTTATATTACTTAATACATGTTTAATATTGTAATGACCATGAGCCAATGTATTACAATTATCTGAAAAAAAAAAATTATCTCTTATCATCCTTATTACTAAGACTTATTTTGTTCATAATTTCAGTATAGAGGAGGTGCGACCTACTTCGAATAACTCGCTGGGCTCCATAAAAAGTTGTTTTACATTTTATACATTCTTATCTTCATGATTTCCGACCCCATAAAGTATATATATTCTTGATCAGCATGACTAGACGAGTCGATCTATTCATGTCCGTCTGTCCGTCCGTTTCTACGCAAACTAGTCTCTCAGTTTTAAAGCTATCGGGCTGAAACTTTCCCAAAAGTCTTATATCTTTTGCAGGTAGTATATAAGTCGAAACCAGCCGGATCGGACAACTATATCTTATAGCTCCTATAGGAATAATCGGAAAAAAATTTTTAAAAAATTATATCTTTGGTGTTTTTTAGCATATAATCTCCTAAGCTTGGAAATAAAACTTGTTAATTAGTTTTGAATTTTGAATTAAATTTTATCAAAATCGGACGACTATATCATATAGCTGCCATAGGAACGATCGGAAAATTGGTGGAAAAATAATATGAAACAAATTATAGCTTCGGTGTTTTTTAACATATAACCTCCAACGCTTGGAAATAACATTTTTTAATTAGTTCTGAATTTCGAATTTAATTTTATCAAAATCGGACAACTATATCATATAGCTGCCATAGGAACGATCGGAAAATTGGTTTTTTTTTTTTAGTATAACAAATTCATTTATTTAACGTTGATCAGCCAACCTAATGGCTATAAAACGTTGTGTACTGTTGTGACGATTCGCACCCGATCGTCAAAGTTGAGCAGAAGTCTATTCTGGGGGTCTTTCACACACTTTGTAATAAAAACTCAGAAATATGTTGAACTTCACCAGTTGTATTCATTTGTATACTTTCAATCTTTGACTTAATGCTAACTTTGATTTACAAATTCGGAAATATTAAAGCTCGGTTATAAACGCGACCAGCTTCTCCTTATGTCTTCTTCGTAGTGATTGATTTACAAATTCGGAAATATAAAAGCTCGGTTATAAACGCGACCAGCTTCTCCTTATGTCTTCTTCGTAGTGTGGTGCTGCTAACATTAGCAGCAGAAATCTAACATTCGCTGTTAAAACTGCTGTTGTCCACTGCTGTTGTCCAGCTTCTCCTAATCGACAGAAACACCCGTTCATGCCGCCCCCAATACTGGACCCAGTATTCAAAGCCTTAGACCATGCTTAAACTCTGAAAAGGTTGAAGTGTGTTATGGAGTGAAGGCGGGTATATTCAAAGGTGCATGGGTTGTGTACTTGGGCTAGACTCTTCAGTAAATCTTGGCAAGGGCAAACGACAAATCTTTGACACAGACCTCTTGTAAATACCCGTTGAGGTCTTAATTGTAGCTACTCGAACGAGCCCATCGGCCCCAGGATGTAAGTCGATGATTCGCCCTAATTTCCAGTCAGAAGGACCAGTTCGATCATCCTTGATGATGATCATGTCGTTACGCTGAAGATTGTCAGTTTCGTGGCGCCACTTGGGGCGCGCCTGCAGATGAGATAGCCAATCTGCACTCCATTTTCTCCAAAAGAGGCGAAACATCCTTTGACCATTCAGGAACTCTGTGTTTAATGAAGAATCCTTAAGACTAGGCTCAGGGAGTGACATCATCGAATCCCCGATCAAAAAATGTGCAGGGGTGAGAGCTTGCAAATCATCTAAGTCAGACGTTAAGGGGCATAATGGCCGAGAGTTCAAGCACGCTTCTATCTGGACAAGAATGGTAGACAGATAAAGATGGGTTTTAACAGCTTTTACGTTGGATTCCCAGAGTCCTCCAAAGTTTGGACTATGTGGAGGATTGAAATGCCACTGAATGTTTCGACGAGTAAGTTCAGGAACTACTGTCTCTTCAATTCCTTTATAGAATTCATTGGTCCACAGCTTTAGAGACTTGTCGGATGAGATAAAGTTGGTTCCACAGTCGCTGTATAGATGTTGACAAAAACCCCTACGTCCGATAAGGCGCTGCAGCGCCCACAGAAAATGCTGTGCCGACATTCCCGTGACTGCTTCCAAATGAATCGCTTTGCTCGCTAAGCAAATGAAAACTGCAATGTATTCTTTATAGCAAGTGTGACCTCTGAATCTGGATGACTTTATCTTAATCGCACCAGTGTAATCAACTCCAGTTGCTTCGAACGCCCGTTTGGGCGGATTGACACGGTGCGCTGGTAAATCTCCCATCAGTTGGCTTGATGGTGACGGCCGGTGTTTGAAACAGGTTACGCACTGTCGCAGAATCCTTTTTACTGCCTGTTTACCGTTGATGATCCAGAAAACTTGATGAATTGTAGATAAAGTTAGTTGCACACCGCCATGTAAGGTGTTGTGATGAGCGTTCCTTATAACCAAAATCGTCAGGTGGTGGGCCTTTGGAAGGATTATTGGTGTGCGTTGAGACATGGAGAGCTGCAAAGCATTCTTAAGTCTGCCTTTAACTCTCATGAGCCCCTCATCGTCGAGAAACGGTGATAGCTGGCTGAGTTTGTTGTGTTTGGATAGAAATTTGTTGGATCGTAGTCTTGATAATTCTTCCGAATAGACTTCTTGTTGAACCATCCGCACCAGTGCGAACAAAGCCTGTTGAAATTCAGATACCTGAATAGGGCCGGTGAGTCTATCCGCTTTTTTGTGACGAGTATTATAAATGAATCGTTTGACGTAGGCTGTAACGAATAAGAGTTTATTATAGGAGGAATATGATTCGATAAATGGTTGCACTTCTATACAAATGTGGGCTCCGATGTGCTTTAAGGATTGCTCTCCTGAAATAAGTTCTGATTTTGGGGACTGAACTGGATTGACTGGCCAATGCTCCTCTGAAAGATGCAGCCAATGTGGTCCGTTCCACCAAAGCGTGTGGTGTTTCAGCTGGGAAGGGGTGAGTCCGCGTGTAGCACAATCTGCTGGGTTTTCTTGCGTAAGAACATGTCTCCACTGCGATGGCGAGCTTGCCTCCAGGATTGCTCCAATTCTATTCGACACAAAAGTCTTCCAACGCCTAGGGTCACCGCTGATCCAATACAGCACTATCATTGCATCCGACCAGTAGTGTACGGATATGGTGTGATGTGATGCTTGAAGTTGATTGACAATCCAATCGGCTAATTGTGTACACAGCAGGGCTCCGGATAACTCAACTCTCGGAATTGTTAGCAGCTTAACCGGTGTGACTCGACTGCGGGCGGCTAATAAGTTAACCTGCACGGAACCATCCGTACAACTAGCTCGAAGATAAGCGCATGCTGCATACGCCATGGATGATCCATCACAAAACATGTGTAGTTGCAACGTCGAGACATGCCTTAAATCGAAGCCTAACCACCGAGGGATGTGTATCTCTTCAATGTCGGGGAGCTCTTGAATGAGCTGTCGCCACCGCTCGGCGAGTTGATCTGGCAATGGGTCGTCTTAATCTAATGATGCGGGGGGCTCATCCTTGCGCTCGATACGAAATCTCCAAACTTCCTTCAACAGGATTTTCGCAGCGATGATCACTGGTGCCAGGTATCCCAACGGATCGAATAAGCGTGCTACTGTGGATAGTATAGAACGTTTGGTGAATATAGGATTGAGAGAAAACTTAAGATTAAAACCAAAACCATCTTTGTTTGGATGCCAATACAACCCTAAAGTTTTAATGAAGTCCTTATTGTCTATCTCAAAAATGCTACTGTTAGAGAGATCTGTAGTTGGGATGCTTTCTAAGATATCTGGATGGTTGGATGCCAATACAACCCTAAAGTTTTAATGGAGTCCTTATTGTCTATCTCAAAAATGCTACTGTTAGAGAGATCTGTAGTTGGGATGCTTTCTAAGATATCTGGATGGTTGGATGCCCACTTCTCCGCTCCATGCCTGCTGATTGCAGAGCTGCGATGACATCATTGCGAATTTTTAGAGCTCCGTCGATGGTCCACATAGATTTCTTTTTTAAGGACATGCTCAGCCAGAGGATAGCGTTCGCGCTCGTCGGACGCAATCTGATGTATGACTCGAATCGCCGTGAAGGGTGCCGAGGCAGTGTCAAACGTTACTGTAGTCAAAAAATATTCCTTGATGAGTCCCTTTTCATCGCGCCAGAAAATTCGCTGATACTGGGCATCTTCTTCATGCATATCTATGCAGCGATACATTTTCGTTATATCGGCCACGAAGACATACCGATGGAGACGCCAGTTGAGTATAACTCCTCCAAGATCGTTTTGTAGGGCGGGACCCGTGCATAAAATATCATTCAAAGACCTCCCGTTCGACGTTTTGCACGAAGCGTCGTATACGACGCGCATCTTTGTAGTTAAACTGTCGTCTTTGATCACAGCATGATGTGGAACGGTGCACGCAGAGATTGAGAGTTGCCTTTGAGCGTTGATCCTAGTGTGTTCTTCCTCACTACCTTTTACCTCTTTTATCTGCTTTAGATCAAAGTACTCTTGAATAGTGCCGGCATACTGTTGACTGAAATCTTTCCAGGGCGTGGAAACTGTCTAATGCGATTTGTCTTGACCGGCCGATCACCTGTGTGGGGTCAAACAACGTTTTTAAAGGCAAACGAACTAGATATTTCCCATTCGACTGACGGATATGAGTTTGTTGAAAATGGTCTTCACACCATTTTTACTCTGCGTTGAGTTGTCTTGTTGTGGAGACCTGATCCAATTCGAAAAACCTCTGTACCATGTTGTTTAGGTTTGCCAAATTACAACGGATGGAGATTGATGTCGTCTGGGCTGCTTCAGCTGGTCAAAAAACTATCCAGCCCAGCTGTGTATTTTGTGCAATTAGTTCTGCAACCGTCCCTTTGCGTATGTCCGGAAGCATTAATTGCGGGATAATGTCGACACCGATAAGTAGGTCAATGCGACCCGACTTGATGAAATTAGGATCTGCAAAGGATAACCCTTGGAGATGTTTACAGGACTTAATGTTTACATTTTGTTTTGGTAAATGACCTGTTAGTGACCGAAGGATGAAGGCTGAGGATACGTAGTCATTAAAATCCGATCCTGAACATGAGATTATGGTGAAGTCGGTGCTGTGCCTGCACTGATTATGCGACGTATTACCAATTCCCGTGATCTCAGCTTGAACAGGATGCCGTTTGAGTCTAAGCGCTTGAACGATGTTGTTGATGCATTATATTAATTTGAATTTGATATGTTGATGTTATGTCATTGTGTTATGTAAGAAAAATACTAAACTGTTATCGAAATCTCGTATATATCACCGAATGAAAGACGGTTACTCTAGTCGGCAAAAAGAGACGCCACTTGCATATAAAATTCTTGAAGTACACGAGTTGACGAGCGCAAAAGCTCAAATATATTGCAAAAGATCCAAAAATAAGTGATCAGCATATAACAGGTGTTTTCTTCAAACGAATCTTTCGACGACTACAACGACAGTGGCTTGTGTGGGCTAGAAGTCGGTCTTTCGAGCCCCATAATCCTTAATCGGTATAACCCTTACCAGGTAATTACCCCAACAAATGGTCTTTCGAGCCCCATAATCCTTAATCGGTATAACCCTTACCAGGTAATTA
The DNA here is from genome assembly GCF_043229965.1 of Drosophila suzukii. Classification (NCBI taxonomy): domain Eukaryota; kingdom Metazoa; phylum Arthropoda; class Insecta; order Diptera; family Drosophilidae; genus Drosophila; species Drosophila suzukii. The sequence continues at coordinate 2,098,742 of NW_027255896.1, read as the reverse complement.
CCCCAACAAATGGTCCTTCTTAGCCTCCTGAACGGCACATGGATTACGCGAAACTAGAGCGCAATTTCATCAGCCAAAATTTGCAAGTGTATGTATTACCGAGCGTGATCTCGGACATGCACAGAAAAGTCTTCACACATACATTGACGACGACTAGTGTGTGTGTACCTGTAAAATTTGGAACTGGACAAACACAACCTCAAAAAGATGCCTAAGACACGTCTCAAGAAGCAGAAGAATGACGACAATACGCCCAGGGAAATAGAGGACACGCCGCGACCAGGCACCTCTGCGGCGAATCTACTGGAGATTTCAATGGCAACGGTTATGCGAGGGGCAGCATCAACGCAGAAAGTTCCAGAAAGGTGGGACGAAGAAGCACAGTCTAACCGGAGCCACCAATCTCAACGATCCGTTAAAGCCCAAAAACTTCAACTTCAAATGGAGCATCTACAGAAGCAACAAGAGCTGAAAGCTAAACGGATGCAGCTAGAGTTCGAGGAGAAACAGTTGGAACTGGAGATGCAGATGCAAATGACAGAAATTGAAGAAGACAACAGAAGCCAAGACGACCAAGATGACAACATCAGCGATGAGTACAACAACGGCACCAGGACACGTGAGTGGGTTAAGTCTTCTCAACGAAAGCAAACAGATCAGCCTGATGACATCAATTCAAATGCCATTGTTAGTTTTATGGCTAGGCAAACAATTAAACAGGAACTTCCCTTATTCAGTGGTGACCCTTTAGAATGGCCAATTTTTATTGCCGAGTATGAGAACAGTTCTCAAGTGTGTAAATTCACCGACTACGAAAACATCAATCGCTTGCGAAAAGCATTGACAGGTCGAGCCAAAGAATGTGTACAGTCACTTCTATTAGTGCCACAAAATGTAAATGAGATAATTGACATATTAAGAAATCGATTCGGAGACTGTAGTCATGTCGTGAAAATGATGATAGATAAAATTCGAGCTTTTCCTGTAATCAAAGAGGATAAATATGACAGACTCATCACTTTTTATGATATGATTACAAATCTCATTCAAACTTTACTGTCCTTCAATGATATTTATCAGATTCGTAACAATTTGCTGTTTGAGGAAATTCTAGAAAAAATTCAGGTTTCTCAAAGAATCTCATTCATAAAACATTTTCAAAAAATAAAGTCTGACGATCCGAAGATTATACTATTTCACGAATGGTTAGGTCAAACCATAAAAGCAGCGACATTGCTCGGATTCGGTCAGAATAAATCAAAAGAAACAACACTAACAGTCTCAAGTCCAGTCAAGACATTTGAAAAATCCAAATACTATTGTAACTATTGTAAGTCTACTGATCATCACATAACAGATTGTCCAAAATTTAAATCCTTGAGTGTCGACAAGCGTTGGGAATTCACATCTCACAATAAGTTATGTATATCTTGTCTGGGTAGAAATCACATTATAAAAGACTGCAAACGCAAAAAGACTTGTAGGGCAGAAAATTGTAAGTTTAACCACAATTTTTTGTTGCATAAAGACAAAGACAACACAGCAAGCGCTTCCCTTGATATGCCTAGTAATAATGACCAAAACAAGACAATTCCCGACATGAACTGCAACATTAATTTCGGTTGTAACAAAGTATTACTAAAGGTCATTCCAGTCACACTAATAGGTCCACAAAAAGCAATCGAGACATACGCTTTACTTGACGAAGCCTCGACAATTTCATTGATCGATGAACAACTAGCGACTGATCTACAACTAGAAGGACCGACTAGTCCTTTAAAGATGCAGTGGACAAATAACGAGGTATATGAACAAGCGAACTCAAAGGTAGTTAGTGTGGGTATCCGAGGTAAGGAACAGACTTCCAAAGTATTTACTCTTCGAAAAGTTAAGACCGTATCATGCTTAAATCTACCCCTTCAAACCCTGTCAATAAGCGACATGTCTGAGACCTACGAGTTTTTGAAAGACTTTTCCTTTTGTTTCTACCAAAACGCGCATCCAAAGATTTTGATTGGTCAAGACAATTGGTCAATCATAGTATCTCGGAAATTGAAATATCAATCATTTCAAGGACCTGTCGCTGGCAAAACGGCGCTGGGTTGGGTTGTACATGGAACAGTGGGAATGATTAGAGAAATTCCAGATAGAAATTATTCATGCCATGTATTTAATTGCGTAGGTTACGACAACCCTAACGATGACCTGGACATTCTACACAATCTGGTTAAATCCTATTGGTCCATTGAGAATGAGTTATTAACACCTCATGACTTTCCGACATCACTTGACGACAGAAGATGTTTGGAAATTGTTGACAAAACCCTCAAACGAATCGATGACAGATTTCAATGTGGCTTATTTTGGAAAAGTGACGACATTAAACTACCTGAAAGTTACAAAAATGCATACTCTACATTGTTGTTATGCGAAAGAAAAATGGACAAAAACCCGGAGTACGGGAAAAAATATAAACAAACCTTTGACTCCTACATACAAAATGGGTATATGAGGAAATTGACTTCTGCTGAGAAAACTAATATCACTCCCTTGACCTACTATTTGCCACACTTTGGATTTCTAAATAGCAACAAGCCAGACAAACTTAGAATAGTTTTCGACGCAGCCTCCAAAAGCCATGGTTATTGTCTTAATGATTTCCTTTTGCCAGGTCCAGATCTATATAGCCAATTGTCAACAGTTCTAATGAATTTTCGAGAACACAAAATTGCATTTGTCGGAGATATCAAAGAGATGTTTCTCCAAATAAAAGTACAGGAGTCAGACCGTTGCGCACAAAGAATCCTATGGCGAGGCGACAACCGACAATCCGAACCGGACGTGTACGAAATACAAGTTCTATTTTTTGGCGCTAAATGTAGCCCAAGTATCGCCCAACAGGTCAGAAACAGAAACGCCTTAGATTTTCAAAATGACTATGACCAAGCCTGTAAGGACATAATAACAAAACATTACATGGATTACTATTTGGGTGGAGCTCCAGACATTAGTACAGCCGTAAAATTAATTAAGGACGTAACATATGTACACAAGGCAGGTGGATTCGACATGCGAAATTGGATATCTAATTCTCCAGAAGTTTTAAATCAGATAACAGACAACACTCCATCGAAACAAGTCACAGAAAAGAATTTAACCGAAGAGAGAGTTCTAGGTTTAATTTGGGATCACAAAAAAGACATATTCACATACAATTTAAAGTTTTCTAAGTCCCATTTTGAACTTCTTAACAATCTCAGACGACCAACTAAGCGAGAAATATTAAAAATAACTATGTCCATTTTTGATCCCTTAGGGTTTCTTTCAAACCTTTTGATATCAAATAAAATCCTTCTACAAGCCATTTGGGATAGCGGAATCCATTGGGACGACTACATTACAGACGATCAATTTCAAATATGGAAGGCATTGTGTAACAGCTTAAATAAAATAAACGATTTTTACATTCCAAGGCAGTTGACTACACTTAGCATAAGTCATTGTAATGTTCAGTTACATATATTTTGCGACGCATCAAAATACGCATACGCATCTTGCGCGTACCTACGCTTCCAGTGTAACAGCCAAATAGAAACCACCCTGATTTCAGCTAAGTCGCGAGTAGCGCCACTTAAACCAATGTCAATTCCTAGACTAGAGCTTCAAGGAACCTTACTAGGAGCTAGGCTAAGCAAAGCTATTAAAGAAACGCTCAATCTCAGAATAGACTCAACTTTCATGTGGACAGATTCCGAGATAGTCTTATACTGGCTGAAAACGAGCAGCAAAAGGTTCAAGACTTTTGTGGCTCAGCGCTTGGGAGAGATACAAGAATTGACAAATTCAAGTGAATGGCGACATGTACCCTCAAAACTGAACCCCGCTGATAAAGCAACAAAGATCTCATCCTTTGACTTCTCATCAAATGAGTTATGGCTGACAGGACCGCCATTCCTTAGAAAAAATCAAGATCAGTGGCCATTAGGTAAAATCCCTCTAAGACCAGACAGTTCTGATGCTAGCGATAAAGAGTTCGTAAATCTCACTACCATTCAAAAGCAGTCATTTATATTACCGGACGTCTCAAGGTTCTCCAATTGGATGAGATTCTTAAGAACAACAGCCTGGGTTTTGAGATACTTGACAAAGCTAAGACCAAATTTGAGAATATCTATCAATAATGAGCTAACAGCCACAGAACTTTTCAAAGCGGAAAAATTAATCTTTCTTAGCATACAACAAGACAGTTATTATCAGGAAATTGGAAAACTTAAATGTAATGAACCTGTATCAACTTCAAGCAGTCTGCATAGTCTATCCCTATTTTTCTCTATCGATAATCTGTTAAGACTCAGAGGCAGACTAAATAATTTAAGTGAAGAGGAGATGAGTATCGACTCTAAAAATCCGATTATCTTAAGCAGAGATCATCCAATCACTAAATTACTCGTTCAGTACTATCACGTCGAAAATTGTCATATGGGAACCGAAACTGTAATTGCCAACATCCGCCAAAGGTTTTGGATTACAAAATGTAGAAGTACAGTAAAGAACATCATTCGAAATTGTCAGCAATGTAAAAACAAAAAAGCCAGGCCGCAACCACCTCTAATGGGTCAGCTTCCAAGTTGCCGTATAAAGCCAACCGAAAGAGCCTTTTTGAAAGTAGGTATTGATTATTTTGGGCCTATAGAAGTTACACAAAATAGAAGCCATGTAAAGCGTTACGGTGTTATTTTCACATGCATGACAACACGAGCAGTTCATCTTGAGATTGCTGAAGACCTATCCTGCAATGCGTTTATGCATGTATTTAGACAATTTGGTTGTAGGCGAGGATTTCCGACAGAATTATATTCAGACAACGGAACCAATTTCAGACGCGCTGACAAGGACATAAAAGAAATCATAGAACAGTGGCCAAATGACAAGTTTACTCAGTTTTTAACCACGAAAGGTTGCACTTGGTACTTTAACCCGCCATTGTCCCCTCACATGGGAGGAGCTTGGGAGAGGCTCATACAGTCAGTCAAGAAATATTTAGGAGTTCTACTAAAAGAGAGATATCCTAGAGAGTACACTTTGAAAACTTTGTTTTGTGAGATCGAGTTTGTGATTAACAGTAGACCACTTTTGATTGTTCCTTCAGACTCCATGTCGGAACCATTAACGCCAAATGACTTGTTAATTGGTTCTAATTATCGCGAATCCTTTTACACTAACACCAATGATAATGATTTGAGACTGTTAAATATGTGGAAATCGTCACAAAGACTTGCAGACATTTTTTGGTTGAAATGGAAAAAAGAATATAGACAATTTTTACTATGTAGTCGTAAATGGACAAAAGACAGTAATGTTTTAAAAGAAGGTGATGTAGTTCTGATAATGGAATCCGACCTTCCTAGAAATGTTTGGCCAAAAGGCATAATTGTCAAAACGTATCCATCAAATGATGGGCGTGTGAGAATTGTTGATGTACAAATTAAAGACCATATTTATAAGAGACCTGCTGTAAAAATAATTAAACTAGATGTAAGAACAGATACATTGTAAACTCTAAGTATTGCCGTCGTCTATACTTAATTTTCCACGACTCCAACACTTGGGAGGAGGATGTTGATGCATTATATTAATTTGAATTTGATATGTTGATGTTATGTCATTGTGTTATGTAAGAAAAATACTAAACTGTTATCGAAATCTCGTATGTATCACCGAATGAAAGACGGTCACTCTAGTCGGCAAAAAGAGACGCCACTTGCATATAAAATTCTTGAAGTACACGAGTTGACGAGCGCAAAAGCTCAAATATATTGCAAAAGATCCAAAAATAAGTGATCAGCATATAACAGGTGTTTTCTTCAAACGAATCTTTCGACGACTACAACGACAGTGGCTTGTGTGGGCTAGAAGTCGGTCTTTCGAGCCCCATAATCCTTAATCGGTATAACCCTTACCAGGTAATTACCCCAACAGATGTTTTCCGTGATGAGGGTGCCTTCCGAGCCATGGTCGATGAGAGCTCGAACTAAAGCTGACTGCCCAGTGGAGCTATTTACGATCCGAACCAGTGCAGTAGCAAGAAGGGTCGTTGAGTTCAGATGGGAGGCAACTGCGCTGAAGAGTTGCGTTGATGGTGCATTTTGTACAGCGGCTGCGCTCCGACCAGAGTCTGAAGCATGCTGTCGGGATACTTCAGGAGTCAATGAAGAACTTTGTTGAGCATTCGGGAAATGTAACAAAGTATGGTGCCGTTGACCACATTGCGAGCAGTTTCGGCTGCTGCTGCATTGACTCAGAGAATGGGAAGCACTAAGGCAGTTGATGCATGCCTTCGAGCGGTCGACTATAACCTTTCGCGCGAAACAATCCTTGGCAAGGAAGTCCGGGCACCGTCTTAGAACGTGATTCTGTTGGCAGAGCGAGCACCTGATGGATCCAGACTCAAGAGTACTGTGGAAGCTGTGTCCCCTAACAGTGGAGTTTCCCGATGGTCTGGTTGTCTGGCGATGGTTGGTCGATTGTATAGATGATCTAACTGGAACACCTGGTTTCCTACTCTCGATTAGGTCGATGCTGACCAATCGATTGTGAAGAAACACCTCCAGCTTTGTGAAGGTGGGGATTTCCACGTTGTTGCCCAGGGAATGTTCCCAGGCCTGTGTTGTGCTGATAGGCAGCTTTGTGAGTAAGTGATGTACCAACCAATGATCACAGGAATCAATGGCAATATGTAGTCGTCGGAATTCACTAATACATACATTTGCCAAGTTTAACAAATTCCTAAGGTCCACCGCGATCTCCTTGGACAGTGGCTCGATTCCGTACAGTGCATTCATATTGTACATGAACTGCAGTCGAGGGTTGTTGTATCGTTTTACCACAAGGTTCCATGCCACTGAATAGTTGGTTTCTGTTAATGCCATATGGTTTATATCCTGGTCTCGCCCGTGCGGTAGTGCTTGCTTCAAGAAATGAAATTTTTGAATGTTTGAAAGAGATTGATTTTCATGTACTAGCTGCGTAAAGCTGTCATAAAAAGATGGCCAATCCACAAAATTTCCTGAAAAGTGGGGTACGGGCAATTTGGGCAGCTGAATTGTGGAAACAGGAATGGGCACAAGGGTGTTGTTTATGGATTGATCACCTGATACCTGTATTGGGACTGGAAACCTGGTTTCGTATTCATCGGCGAAAGAACAATAAATGTGACTGTATGCTTGCTCAAAATTGTCTTCAACAGCATCCGCAAAATATGGATGCGATCGTGGACATTGCTGTAAAATGAGCGCTTGATGATTTGTGTAAAATTGTTTTGAAAGCTCGTTGAGCTTGTTGAGGCGAAACTCATAGTAGGATTTAGTTTTCTTTATTTGACCGTCCCTTTTAGCATTTTTAATTAGTTGGGTCAACCTGGAAGATAAGTCCATCTGCATTGCGTACACGTCTCCACAGCCAAAGGTGCCGAGCTCTGTTGTGCCAAATCACTACCATTACTTTAATTTTTACCCATTTTAATGTTTTCCTATTGCACTCTGCTTTGAAAAACCACGCACAAATACTCTACAAACACACTCACCTGTTTCAGTCGCTCCGCTCGTGTTGCGATCAAACTTTGAAGGAAGGGGACGGCAAACTTCACGAGACTAGTGTGTCGCATGAGATGGCAATAGGCATGGGTTGAATCCGCTATTCTCCTCGACTTCTTGATTCCTCCGTTATTCGAGGATCCGTTATGGCGATGTACGTGGCAAAGGTTGCGTAACTTTGCTGGTTTAAATTAATAATAGATTTGCAAACAAGTAAGCACAAAGATTGAAGTATGTTTACAAATATTGGAAGCTGATGAAGTTATGAGTGTATGTTCCCCTCATGGGCCACCAAAATGTTGTGACGATTCGCACCCGATCGTCAAAGTTGAGCAGAAGTCTACTCTGGGGGTCTTTCACACACTTTGTAATAAAAACTCCGAAATTTGTTGAACTTCACCAGTTGTATTCATTTGTATACTTTCAATCTTTGACTTAATTGTTAACTTTTGATTTACAAATTCGGAAATATAAAAGCTCGGTTTTAAACGCGACCAGCTTCTCCTTATGTCTTCTTCGTGGTGTGGTGCTGCTAACATTAGCAGCAGAAATCTAACATTCGCTGTTAAAACTGCTGTTGTCCACTGCTTCTCAGAGTCGCCAGAAAACAGCTGTCCAGCTTCTCCTAATCGACAGAAACACCCGTTCATGTACGAACAGAAATAGTTAACATGGAAACATAACAGAAAAGGTGATTAACAATATTTACAATAATTGAACAAAACAATTTTATTGACTTAGGACTCGAGAGATCTGACGTCCTCTTGTCCAGAGATCACCTTCGCTTCAGCATTCTTCTAGTCCTTGGGTGGGCCAAGGAAGCTGCTACGTGGTTTATGTGTGCAGTGAGGCGATCATTGTACCGACTAAAGTGCCGGTTTATCTGCTCCCTGACTGAGGGAACATGAAGGTCAGTTGTTAGGGCGTCATTCCTGACGTACCACGGCGCGTCTGTAATCATTCGCAGCGCACGGTTTTTGACCCTTTGGACTTTCATTACGTTCGAGTCGGAGACCATGCCCCATAGTTGGATGCAATATGTCATCGAGGGCACCACAATTGTTTTGAACAGCAAAACTTTATTGCCAAGGCTGAGCTTGCTCGTTGGCTTAAGCAACCAGTTGAGTTTTCTCAGCTTAGCTCTACATGTGGCTGCTATTTTGGTAGTGTGCTGCTTCCAGGTGAGCCGCTTGTCTAGGATCAAACCCAAATATTGCGCATGGGGTGATTGTGGGATGGTGATGTCGAGAAGCTCTACTCTGGGAAGGATCTTTCCTCTCAAGGTGAAATTGCAGTGTTGCGACTTTCTTCCATTTATGGATATGTTCCACCTATTTGTCCACTTCCCGTAAGAGTCGAGGAATTCCTGGGTAATCCTTGATGCTTCGATTGGGCAAGAGGCGTTCGCAATAAAGGCAGTGTCGTCAGCGTATGTAGCCAGAATCGTGCCCGGCTTGTTAGGACACGGCAGATCTGAAGTGAACAGAGTGTACAAAACGGGGCCCAGAACGCTTCCCTGAGGAACGCCAGCTCGAACCATTCTGATTCTTGACCTTTCCCCTCTCACCTCGACCATGAAATTTTGGTCAAGCAGGTATGATTTTAGTAGGAGGAAATGGCTAGTCGGGAGTAGGGACTTCAACTTATAAAGTAAGCCATCGTGCCACACGCGGTCGAAAGCTTCCTTAACATCGAGAAAAAATGCAGAGCTGTGTTGCTTGTTATTAAAAGCATCTAAAATATGCTGGACAACTCGATGTGCTTGCTCTGGGGTTCCATGATGATGCAAAAAACCAAACTGATGGTCGGGAATGGCATCCTGCACGCTTCTTACTCCCATGCTTCTGCTAAGAAATATTCTTTCGAATATTTTAGAGAATGTGGGTAGCAAGCTTATCGGTCGATAAGACTGGACAAGGTTCTCCGGTTTTCCTGGTTTTGGTATCATCGTTATCACAGCACACTTCCATTGAGAGGGAAAGTGGTGGATACGTAGCATTGAGTTGAACAGGAGAACAAGGAACAGGGTTCCCTTTTTCGGCAAAGCCTTGGCAATTCTGCTATCAATGCCATCAAAGACCGGCGCTTTTCTAGGATGTAGCTTTTGGGTATGAAGACAAACTTCTTCTGGGCTTACGTGTTGGATCGGTAAGGCATCCAGGGAAGGGGCATCAAGGAAGGCAAGAGTTTCTTTAACATCCTCGCGGCTCGCAAGCTCAAATGGCTGGAAGCGTTTTTCAAGTTCGTCTGCAAAAGCTAAAGAAATTTCCGAGTCTGACCTGCACCATGTGTCATCAGATTTCTTTATGGGGATCTTTCGTAGGGGCTGTCGTTTCATATTCCGTGTGCATTTCCAGAGGTTAAAGCCGTAAGGTTTGGTGGGGTCAGCATTCAGGAGCATCTCATCAAAATATTTTCGTTTGGTTTCATAAAGAAGCTTTTTAAGATCATCCTCCACTCGTCGATATGCACTTTTATCGACAGAATCTTGAGATCTCATAAATCTGCGACGTAGGGAGCGTTTCAGCCTTACCAGGTCTATAATCTCAGGTTTTAAAGGAGCCTGAGGTGGACTGGAGGGGTTTGAGCTTGAGGTTGAGGACTCGGCAGCGATATGGATGTTCCGGACAAATAGCTCGACGGCGTCGTTGATGGCGTCAGGAGAGCGTAACACCATATTTAGGTTCACAAGCCGATTGACTGCTTCTTGAAAGCGTGGGAGGCTCGCATTCCGAGGAAGGATGCAAGGCCTTCGGGAAGTTTTTTGCGCAGCGATTCTTAGTTTCACTATCAATGGGATGCGATCAGAGCTTAGTTCAAGAGTTTCTGAGATGGAGAGACTTTCGGGCCGAATCCCTCTGTAGACAGCAAAGTCAATGGCGGTTGGCGTTCTTTGACTGTACGGATAGTGTGTAGGCCCTCCGGTTGCAAGGACCTGGACATTTGATCTTTGAGTGTATTCTGCTAGTGCTCTTCCGCGGGTGCTTGAGTTACGGGATCCCCAAAGATGGTGGTGTGCATTCCAGTCTCCTGCGAATATGAAATTGGTTCCCAGATCGTCGAAGAGTTTTTCAAATTCGTCAGCAGTACATTGAAAGTTTGGTGGACAGTAGATAGACGCAATAGCTGTTTCACCAAGGTCTGTTTTAACTTTGACGGCGACACATTGAACATTTGGGCTTTGTAGACTATAAAACTGGTAACATTGAAGACAGGATTTTATTAAAATTGCAGAGCCACCACGTTTCCGATCAGTCAGATGGGATGCTTGATGTATATCGTATCCGTGCAACTTGTAGTACGACCTCGAGCAGAAGTGTGTTTCGCTAACCAACATAATGTCAATATTATGACATTTTACAAAGAGCTCAAGCTCAAGGGCTTTGTTGACAAGTCCGTCAGCGTTCCACACACCAATGTTGAGGCCGATTTGACTCATGGTTGTACAACAATGACTGGGAGAAACTCAGCGAATGCTTGAGCAGTTGCATGAGAATTTTGAGGCAAAAGTTTTGAGACAAGTCCCATCATAGACACCATCATTTGGAACAGCTTGTCCATCTGAGCGACGAGGACCGACAGATTTTGGTTAGATTGCATAAACATTTGCTCTTGACGCTGCCATTGCTGGTCGTTGATCAACTGCTGCGAGCTGCGTCGCAGTTGTTGTGGGGAAGACTGCTGCTGGTGACTTGGCTGTTGTTGCTGTTGTTGAGGCCTTTGTTCTTGCTGTAATAGCTGCTGCTGCTGCCGAGGTGGTACTACTTGGTGGTGTAGCTGACTTTGCTTTCTATTGTTGCTGCCCAGTGGAGGAAACTGCTGACTGTGGGAGAGTCATAGGAGCTTGTTGGTGCTGGGGGCGACTAACTTGACCACGGACGGCGTTTGCGTAGGAGTTCTGACCCACAAAATTTGACCGAACATTCGACTTAGTTGACTGTTGGGGAACAGTGCTACGATGGGATGTGATATTTTTTCGTCGATATGCAACTTGCTGATAGACGACGCAGCCTTTATAGCTTGCTGTATGGTTTCTGCCACAGTTTACACACTTGACTGGACATCCTTTACGCAGGCCTCCAAACCGTGTTGTAGGCCACATCTGATGCAGTTGGTTAGCTTTTGGCAATGATTTTTACTGTGTCCAAATGCTTGACAGCGGTGGCATTGGACGACATCATCCTTTTTATAGGGAAGTTCAACTTGAACCCGTTGCCGACAAAGTGTCTTAATTTCGTGAACTTCTTTGTTATTTGCTGCCGGTTCTAATTCTACAAAGACTAGCGGCTTCTAGGTCTATTCACAAATCGAACTTTGTGGCCAGTCAAGGTAAGGCTTTCCTTAATGTTTTCATCCGGGATGGAATGATGAACACCACGGATAGGATCTCTCTTCTTTCAGCTGCCACGAATGGAATGGCACTTTTTTAAGGGTTAGAGACTTGGTTATCGCTCTGTATGCATCTGGATCTGCAGCCAGAATAGAAACAGAGTTGTTCGGGTGGCATTTCAGGGAGTACTTGGACGGGTCAACGATCTTGTCAGTGGATCTAATAAGTCCGTTCAGATTCTCACAGTGATCGACCACAATTGGGGGTGGTTTGTGGGAGGGTAATTGTCCTTGGCTGTCAGACGGTTGGCTATGTTTCTTATTGTTGCTGGCGGGGTTGTTGCCAACATTAGTGTTGACTACGTTGTTGTTGCTGGTAGAAGTACTGGCTTTTTCAGTGCCGTTGGGGCTGACCGTTTGAGAAACTTCGACGTCTATGTCCATGGTCGACAGTTCTGAAAAGCGGTTAGCAGAGACGTTCTTTTTTGGGCTATTGGAATTTCTTATTATTTTAGTGACTGAATTCGGTGATCTGGAGTCAAGACGGCGTTTGCTGTTTACCGAACTTGGAGTCCACCAGTCCTCATCCTCGGCATTTATGGGTGCTAGTTCCGGATCAACTTCATTGGTTGGTACAGGTGGGTTGTTCTAAGACGTGGCATTATATAGGCGACTAAATTTTGTTAGTGAGCAATTCAGTGCATCACTCATTTTCTTCTGTTGTAAGGCCACAGTGTTACGGATGTTGAGCTCACCTTCGGAGTGGGAAAGACCAACCATTTTTGCTATTGGGCACTGGTGTGCACTGCTTTACCGACTTATGGTATACAGAAGGCCTTTGACCAGCCTGCTTTGAGGCGATCGAGGCCTAGTGAGTAGGGTGCAAGTCCCGCAATCGGGCGGTACCCGGCTCGAACCCACCGAGAGGCGAGCAGATTCAAAATCTTTATTTTTTTTTTTGGAAGAAAATAATGAATTTAAATATATTTCGAATTTGAATTTGAACCAACTAGCGGTGATTTGTATGTACAACAAATACAACTGTTAGTTTTTAGTTTCTGTTCCACTTGTTTTGTTTTCGCGACAAGGCACAACTAACGGAGCATAGAAGCACTGATACCGCGACTTTAGAAGTCGGATTCACAAAAGAAGTAGGTTTTGCCACGGAGGTGGACTTGTCCATAGACTCTTCACAGGGAATTTCGCAGCGATGCAAAAACGCGTCTGCACTCCACGAAAGCAACGAGACTGGAAAATTGACATATTATCTTATACTATTAGGAATATCATTTTTTGTGTTTTTAAATTTAATAATTATAGCTGCTTCGACTTGCCGAAGTTAACTTCCTTTCTTGTTTATAATTGATTTCTAAACTCTTTTAATTTTTTTTATACATTCGTTTTCGTTTCCTTCCTTATCAACTAAACAAGAGTATGCCTTAGCCTTAAGTCCAGCAAAAGAAGTCATAACCCTACCTGCATGTTCATCCTTCATTTTTCCAGGTTCCCTATTAATAGATTAAACTATATTAAATTGGTTTTCTAGGTTTGAGGTATCGAATCGTTCGGGATTGTCTTTTATAGTTTCGCAAAAGTCTTCATTTGAAGATAAAATAAATGAATCTGTATCCATATAGATTATTTCGAAGAGGGACTTTTAAGTAATAGAAAGTTATAATAATATTCATACCTTAACCATTTAGATAATTCTAAAACAGCAACTCCAATGTATATTGGTTTATCATTGGCGTTGATTCAATCGCTGCCAGATCTGTTCCGAATATCTCAACGCTATGTAAATCATGTCTAGCATGCGTTGCCTAAAGCCTGGCGAATTTTATCTTGCTGTTTTTAATGGATATTGTATTCGCTTTTATTCGCTAGATCAGCTATAAGTTTTTTTCTGTTTACCTCTTGGAGGAACTTTGTTTTCTGGACAGAAAGGCAAGTAGTTATGTGAGTCATGCCGATCAGTAGGGTATTCTATTCTGTTTAACTTGAATCAAAGTTAGTTATATATTTATTATTAGCTATAGAAATTCTTTGGGAACATTGAGTAAGCCCACCTCGTATCGCTCTATTTAAAATATTGTACATGTCTCCGTCGCTAATAAGTTCTAAATTTACATTAGTATACTTGAGCATAGCATCCCAAGATATTGATGGTGCTGTAACATAGTTAATAGGGTCTAGCTTATAAATTTTCTGACAAATTTTGCTAAAATTTTCGAAAACATCGGTCAAAATTAATACATCACTTTCTAAATAAAGATTAATATAATCTCTTATGGTATTACAATTGAAAGTTTTCAAACCTTTTGGGCAAAATTGTAATCATCTATACTACAATTTTCTTCACTGAGAGAATTATAAAAACTATTAATGTCAGGAAGCTGGGTATCCTCGAATTTTTCGAAACCATCTAAATAGTCGTAAGGGAAAACACCCTTCCTACGCATTTGCTTAAACTTTGCTCCCCGAAATTTAGTATTTAGAATTTTCAAATCTTTATCCTGCATGTAGCTTGATAGTTTTTCTAAACTTGAATTCAAAAATCTAATCGAATCGATGTATCTTATTGTATATCTATTTGAGCCATTTACTTTAATTGTCTGCGCTAGCGCTATATAAAGCTCTTCATTACAGGGTATGGGGCTTAATTCTCCTTCTAATTCAGTAATGAATACTACAGGAAGGAACGGATCACTTAATTTGTACTTTGGTTTACCATTTTTATGAATGGGACCCATGTACTTTCCAGAAAATGGATTAAAATAGTTTTCCAGGAAGTCAGCGTTGATTTCCGTTTCACAAGCACAGAAGTTGCCTTCCTGCTCATGCGCATGGATTGTGCTAGCACTCGGGCTTCTGGGGGTCGACCAGTACACGTAAAACAAGGAAGAACGCTATAGTCGAGTACCTCGACTATCAGATACCCGTTACTCAAAGGGAAATGGAGATATGCAAGCAGCAAAGCGAGATTAAAATGCGCCACCTACCGGCGGTAGACAGATTTAAGCGTTATGGGCTTTAGAGTGGGCGTGGCAAATTTATTTTTGGATCAATCGATAGGTATTGACGACACCAATACATTTCAGTTAAAATTTCTTATCCAGCATGCAAATTGTGGGCGTCACAGGTTATCGCGGTTTGTGGGCGTTTAAGTGGGCGTGGCAAACTTTTTTTTAGGTCAATCGATAGTTATTGTTGAGAACAATACATTTCAGCTAAAATTTTCTATCGAGCATTAAAACTGTAGGAGTTACAGTTTTGGGCGGTTTGTGGGCGTTAGAGTGGGCGTGGCAGTATACTGAAACAAACTTGCGCTGCGTAAGAAGCTCAGGAATCTGTACGCCAAATCTCAATAGCCTAGCTCTCATAGTTTCCGAGATCTCAGCGTTCATCCGGACAGACAGACGGACAGACGGACACGGCTAGATCGACTCGGCTAGTGATCCTGATCAAGAATATATATACTTTATGGGGTCGGAAACGCTTCCTTCTCGTAGTTTTTTCCTTGAGCGACTTGAAGAATTTTTGTATGCAGTCTGCGCCTATTAAATTATACAAAATTTAAATGAGTTTTCAAAATAGTAATATATTAAATTTTTGTTGTTTTTTACATACCTTAAATGTCCACAATTCGTTAAGATCAGGATTATATTTATGTGCCATATAAAATGATACGGCAGTATGCTTCTGCATTTTTGTTGTTGACGAAGTTGAAGACGAATTTAGGCATGTTCTATAGTTTTCACGAACAGTATCAATATCGGCATATATCACCACCGGAGGAGATAATTTTTTGTAAAAGCCCTTGAATGAAGTTGTAGTATTTGGTTCAGGGTAAAACGAAGCATCATTTCTGTATTCAAGTTTGTTGTGGGTAGTATTGTTGACTGTGAAAATCTGTAGACAGTTATCACAAAAATATCCTCCAGATTTGGCCTTGGAATGCTGTGAGTAGCATAATCTTTTTACCCTTGTAATGTAAACGTAATGCATACTTTCTTGGCTCACATTATTTGTTCACAATGTATTTATGTGGTTAGTGCGAATACATTTAGTTCTAAACGTTGGACCGATAATTTTGTCACCATCAACATCAATCTCATAAATGTTTATACTAAAATCCTTATTACTTTTCTCGAAATTAATAGTTCCTTTATTCGTGATGGGAAACTCGGTTCTTGAAAAATCCAATCATATTCCGTCATATACAATTATTTCGATATTAGTATTAATGTGGTAAGCTGTGGGCTTTGTCATTTTCTCTCGTGAATACTTTGTTTGCTTGGCTGTTGTATAGGTAGCACTCTCATGACTTTTATTAGCTATGAATGCTAGTATGCACCATTTGAAACAATATACGTCAGTATTCTGTACGTTTATAAGTGCATTTCTAGCTTGATTATAGTAATTTCAAAATAATCGTAATTTTTTATTGCCCAACCAGAGACTTTTTCTTGAAACTCACTGCTATATGCTTATAAGCTATCTACTGGCATATTTAGTTTATCGATAATGTTTTCATTTTGTTATACAGATTTATATGCAGTCCCAAAATATTTTGTTGTTTCAACAGTAACAAGTTACAATTAAATTAGTTACAATTAACTCTTAGGTTGAATTTAATGGCTCAATATTCTATTATGCAATGTTTTATAATTTCAATTATATTTTTTTGACAGTGCTGATAAAAATCTTTTAAATCAATAGTGTTTTGGACTGTACTATTGTTTTGATATGATTTTACAGGAAAAACAGTTTGTGAGTTTAGAAGAATAATATTTTCATTATTTTTTACTTCTCTGGCTGATGCATTTTCCGTTCCCTGGCTGACGTTTCCTTGATGCAAGATATTTATCACCAAAAGTGGGGCATAAAAGTTCTAATTTTAAATCCTTTTTATTTTCGCTAAGCTTAGCTTTTTTTTCTTGGTTGAGTACTTCCTTACCCTCATCCATTCTCATTCGTTTGAGAGCATTTGATGATGTTGTGGGATGATCGCCAAGATGATTTTGCCATCTGTTTTGTGGTTGCCGTTATTTTTTGATTTACACATTAAAACCTCGAAGGCATTCCGAGGCTTTGAGCACTGAGCATAATGAGCTCACTCACTCATCTCCACATTTTTGGTGCACAAATCACATGCAATGAATGACTCCATTTTTAGGGTTCAAGTTTTAATTTTTTTATTCGAAAAAAATATATATTTACTCTACCACTACTCGACTGAAAAAGGCAAAAAACGACGATGACCGCCAGTACCGTAATTATTAGACCCCCTCGCTGTAAAATAAAAACTGAACATTTTGAACAAAACTCACAAAATTTAAATTTCGCACCTTCGCGCACAAGAAGTCATGAGTAAGGACTCGAGGGTAGGGGGTGAGATTCGGGTTCGTGGGTACGCACGTTCACTTTCTCCTGTTCATTACAAGATAACGAGGGGTCACAATATTTGAAATACAATAAAACGGGAGGATTCCGTAGGCTACCAAACACACTGATAATGGGATGTGTATATGCTTGCAATTAAAAACAACTAATACAAAATACATTTAAGCCGCCAAAAAAAACTTCCGCAACCGCTTTTAATAGTTACTACTGTAGATTTTCATTTCTTCGTGTATGTATAGTAGTCGCCTTCGCACACCCTCCTGGTGCGCTTCTTCACTACGTGGACTGCCGTCCACAGTGATGTACGCCGATGACGTTAAAATTTGTTTCTCCTATTCCGACTGGTACCTTCATTCACACCTTCATTTTGACCTCAACGAATTTCAGAAGTGGTGCGACAGTAATGTCCTTTTCCTTAACCATGCAAATTGCAAACTCACTACTTTCTACAGTTAGTCCCCCCGCATATTGTCTCCTATAGCTTTGGAAATCACAACCTAGACCGCATTACCACTACAAATGACCTTGGAGTCCCTTCAGATTATAAACTATGCTTCAATAGCCAATTTACTGCAATGGTAAACAAAGCCAAGGGTGTCTTAGCTTTAATAAAGCGATGGTCCAAAGAATTTGAAGACCCGTACACTACCAAAACACTGTATGTAGCTTTAGTAAGTCCGATACTTGAATATTGTTCCTGTGTGTGGAGTCCACAGTGTAAGGACCCTGAAACCATTATCGAATCAGTACAAAAGCAATTTCTGATCCTTGCTCTGCGTATCGATATCGATTCAGACTTAAGTTAGCCGACTTGTCGTCATTAAAACATCGTAGAACTTGCATTGCCATAATGTTTGTTCATAAGCTTCTTTTGGGTCTCGTCGACTCTGAATCACATCTTTCCTACATAGACTTAAACGATCCAACAAGATTTATACTATCATTCCGATATTTGCGCTTGCCTTTGTGCAGGTTTATTTATGCCCAACATGAACCTTTTCGTGCACTATGTAGCAACTACAATAGCCTGTATAATATTTTGTCATTATACCCTTGCAGAGGGTATAATGATATTAGTCAGAAGTTTGCAACGCAGTGAAGGAGACGTTTGCGATCCCATAAAGTATATATATTCTTGATCAGCATGACTAGACGAGCCGATCTAGCCATGTCCGTCTGTCCGTCCGTTTTTACGCAGACTAGTCTCTCAGTTTTCAAGCTATCGGGCTAAAACTTTCTCAAAAGTCTTATTTTTTTCAGGTAGTATATAAGTCGGAACCAGCCGGATCGGACAACTATATCTTATAGCTCCCATAGGAATAATCGGAAAAAAAATTATTAAAAATTATATCTTTATTGTTTTTAACATATAACCTCCTAAGCAAAATTGTAATCATCTATACTAAAATTTTCTTCACTGAGAGAATTGTAAAAACTATTAATGTCAGGAAGCTGGGTATCCTCGAATTTTTCGAAACCATCTAAATAGTCGTAACACCCTTCCTACGCATTTGCTTAAACTTTGCTCCCCGAAATTTAGTATTGAGAATTTTCAAATCTTTATCCTCCATGTAGCTTGATAGTTTTTCTAAACTTGAATTCAAAAATCTAATCGTATCGATGTATCTTATTGTATATCTATTTGAGCCATTTATTTTAATTGTCTGCGCTAGCGCTATATAAAGCTCTTCATTACAGGGTATGGGGCTTAAGTCTCCTTCTAATTCAGTAATGAATAATTGTATGTCATATTTAGATAAGTTATGAAATACTACAGGAAGGAACGGATCACTTAACTTGTACTTTGGTTTACCATTTTTATGAATGGGACCCATGTACTTTCCAGAAAATGGATTAAAATAGTTTTCCAGGAAGTCAGCGTTGATTTCCGTTTCACAAGCACAGAAGTTGCCTTCCGGCTCATGCGCATGGATTGTGCTAGCACTCGGGCTTCTGGGGGTCGACCAGTACACGTAAAACAAGCTCGTAGTTTTTTCCTTGAGTGACTTGAAGAATTTTTGTATGCAGTCTGCGCCTATAAAATTATACAAAATTTAAATGAGTTTTCAAAATAGTAATAAATTAAATTTTTGTTGTTTTTTACATACCTTCATATGTCCACAATTCGTTAAGATCAGGATTATATTTATGTGCTATATAAAATGATACGGCAGTATGCTTCTGCATTTTTGTTGTTGACGAAGTTGAAGACGAATTTAGGCATGCTCTATAGTTTTCACGAACAGTATCAATATCGGCATATATCACCACCGGAGGAGATAATTTTTTTTAAAAGCCCTTGATTGAAGTTGTAGTATTTGGTTCAGGGTAAAACGAGGCATCATTTCCGTATTCAAGTTTGTTTTGGGTAGTATTGTTGACTGTGAAAATCTGTAGACAGTTATCACAAAAATATCCTCCAGATTTGGCCTTGGAATGCTGTGAGTAGCATAATCTTTTTACCCTTGTAATGTAAACGTAATGCATACTTTCTTGGCTCACATTATTTGTTGCCAATGTATTTATGTGGTTAGTGCGAATACATTTAGTTCTAAACGTTGGACCGATAATTTTGTCACCATCAACATCAATCTCATAAATGTTTATACTAAAATCCTTATTACTTTTCTCGAAATGAATAGTTCCTTTATTCGTGATGGGAAACTCGATTCTTGAAAAATCCAATCATATTCCGTCATATACAATTATTTCGATATTAGTATTAATGTGGTAAGTTGTGGGCTTTGTCATTTTCTCTCGTGAATACTTTTTTTGCTTGGCTGTTGTATAGGTAGCACTCTCATGACTTTTATTAGCTATGAATGCTAGTATGCACCATTTGAAACAATATACGTCAGTATTCTGTACGTTTATAAGTGCATTTCTAGCTTGATTATAGTAATTTCAAAATAATTGTAATTTTTTATTGCCCAACCAGAGACTTTTTCTTGAAACTCACTGCTATATGCTTATAAACTATCTACTGCCATATTTAATTTATCGATAATGTTTTCATTTTGTTATACAGATTTATATGCAGTCCCAAAATGTTTTGTTGTTTCAACAGTAACTCCTTCGTCTGTTTGTTTAATATAGTTACAATAAACTCTTAGGTTGAATTTAATGGCTCTATATTCTATCATGCAATGCTTTATAAATTCAATTATATTTTTTTGACAATGCTGATAAAAATCTTTTAAATCAATAGTGTTTTGGGCTGTACTATTGATTCGATATGATTTTACAGGAAAAACAGTTTGTGGGTTTAGAAGAATATTATTTTCATTATTTATTACTTCTCTGGCTGATGCATTTTTATGCTTATTGGTCAATGTGTGTTGACGTTCCCTTGATGCAAGATATTTATCACCAAAAGTAGGGCATAAAAGTTCTAATTTTAAATCCTTTTTATTTTCGCTAATCTTACCTTTTTTTCTTGGTTGAGTACTTCCTTACCCTCATCCATTCTCATCCGTTTAAGAGCATTTGATGATGTTGTGGGATGATCGTCAAGATGATTTTGCCTTCTGTTTTGTGGTTGCCGTTTTTCAACATTCATAAAAATTTTTATGCATTTTTAGGTCTTTTACAATTTGAACTAACGTAGAGCATAAGTCACACCTTATTTTTGATTTACACATTAAAACCTCGAAGGCATTCCGAGGCTTTGAGCACTGAGCTTAATGAGCTTCAAACTCACTTATCTCCACATTTTTGGTGCACAAATCACAAGCAATGAATGACTCCATTTTTAGGGTTTAAGTTTTAAATTTTGTATTCATAAAAATATATTTTTATATGTTGCATATTACCACTACTCGACCGAAAAAGGCAAAAAACGACAATGGCCGTAATTAGTAGAGCCACTCCCAAAAAAAAAAAAAATTTGGTATCAGTGAGAAAATTTTTTTTCATTTTCTCTGCTCTAAAATAAAAAACTGGACATTTTGAACAAAACTCACAAAATTAAAATTTCACACCTTCGTGCACAAGCAGTCATGAGTAAGGACTCGAGGGTAGGGCGTGAGATTCGGGCTCGTGGGTACGCACGTTCATTTTCTCCTGCTCATTCTCAGAAGATAACGAGGGGTCACAATATTTGAAATGCAATAAAACGAGAGGATTCCGTGGGCTACCAAACACACTGATTATGGGATGTGTATATGCTTGCAATTAAAATCAACTAGGTTAGGTTAGGTTAGAGCGGCTGCCAAATCATTGACACACTTAGTCCTTAAAAGGTCCATTGTGGTACCGCGTGGATCTGTATCCCCTTTCCTAAAAATCTGCTGCCTTTATTGCAGCTGGCTTAGCATAATTCTCATCCGTTTACTTTAATGAATTTTATTATTCGTTTTAGGCTCATGTTCGCCAGCTCAGATAGACTGCTCATGAAGGGATTCCCTAAGTGGTACAGTCTAGATCTGCTCAGGGCCGGGCAGGAACAGAACAGGTGTTCCACCGTTTCCTCTTCCTCCTCGTCTCTGCAGCTTCTGCAGAAATCGTTTCGGGGCGCGCCCAATCTGCTTGCGTGTGTGCCAACCAACCAGTGGCCTGTTAACACTCGTATTACCATTCCGCACTCGGTACGGTTTAGTCTTAGTAGTTCCGAAGTTCTCTTCGCGTCAATGATTGGCCATGTCTGGCGAGAGATGCGACAGTGCTTAACATGTGTCCATGCTAGGCTCGCAAGTTTCTTATATTGGTTTTTAATGTTAAGCTTGCAGGTGGCCATCGGCATACCAATGTTCTCCTTGTCCGGAAGGAGAGGAACGGCAGTGCCATGCCTGGCCAGCTCATCTGCAATACAATTGCCTGTAATGTTCCGGTGACCCGGGACCCATATCAGGTAAATTTTAAGCTGCAGAGCCATCTCGTGCAGAGATTTGCGGCTGTTTGATATGGTGTGGGAGTTTGTATTGGTCGAGATAATCGACCTGATAGCCGCCTGACTATCACTATAGATGTTAATCAGTTTATCCTGACACTTTGCATCGTTCAGAAGCATCAAAGCTTCAATTAAGGCAAATACTTCCGCCTGGAAGACGCTAAAGTGATCCGGAAGTCTGAAGGATTTCCTGATATTAAGTTGTTCGGAGTATATACCTCCTCCGACTTGATTATTTAATTTTGAGCCGTCAGTGTAGAAATTGACTGCCTCTGTAGGGCCCGGCTGGCCTTGCTCCCAGTCTTCTCTGGTTGGGAGCAATGCTTCAAAGGGGGTGTGGATGTATTCAATAGGTTTGCAAAGATCTGTACTGGGTGGGATCATTGTGTCTTGCTGGAGTATCCTGGCATGACCGTATATTTGGGGTTTCCACTGCCCTAAGTCCCTCATCCGAACCGCAGCTATCTTAGCTCGTTCCATGCCGGATAAGTCCAGACTTGGAAGGTTCAGAATAGCATTTAGCGCCTCGTTGGGGCTGGTGCGAAGGGCTCCGCTTATGCATAAGGATGCCATTCGTTGTACCTTGTTTAGGTTTGTTGTGGTTGTCTGCTTCATTAGCGCGGGCCACCATATTGACACTCCGTAGAGCAGAATAGGCTTAACTATCGCTGTGTGTATCCAGTTGACGATTTTTGGGGACATGCCCCATTTCGTTCCGATGGCCTTTTTGCAGGAGTAGAGGGCAATTGTTGCCTTCCTCGTTCTCTCTTGGCTGTTTAGTCTCCATGTCAGACGCTTATCTAGTAGTAACCCCAAATACCTGGCGTTGTCACTGAAGGAGAGAGAGCAGTTATTTAATATTGGTGGGTTTAGTTGAGGAATCTTGTATCTGTTTGTAAACAGCACCAGTTCCGTTTTCGAGGGGTTTACCCCTAGACCTCTTTCTGTTGTCCAGTCAGAGTGTACTTTAAGTTTGGCGGTCATTAGATCGCATAGTGTCTGAGGAAATTTTCCTGAGAAGATAATGGCTACATCGTCCGCATATGCCACAACCTTGCATCCACCCCCTTCCATGTAGCACAACAGCTTATTTACTGCGATGTTCCATAGCAGGGGGGAGAGTACACCACCCTGAGGGGTTCCCCTGTTCACGAACCTTGTTTGTGTTGAGATTCCTAGCGTGGAGGTTACCATTCTGCTCATCAGCAATTTATGGATTAACTCCACGATTTTGATCTCAACACCCAGGTCGGTGAGGGATTCGGTTATGGCTGTAGGGAGAACATTGTTGAAAGCGCCCTCTATGTCCAGAAATGCAGCAAGTGCGTATTCCTTGTGATTGAGTGACTTTTCGATTTGGCTGACTACCGCGTGTAGAGCTGATTCGGTGGACTTGCCTTTTGAATATGCATGCTGCGCTGCTGATAACTGTTTCGAGTCCATGACTGACCTGATGTGCAGTCCAATCAGTCGCTCAAAGCTCTTAAGGAGAAAGGATGTCAGACTTATGGGCCTAAAATCTTTCGTCATCGTGTGCGAGGCTTTGCCCGCTTTGGGTATAAAGACTACCTTTGTTTCCCTCCATGTTGATGGCAACGTTCCTATCCTAAGAATGGTACGGAAAATTGTCTTTAGCCAGTTGATGGCAAGTTGACCTGCGTGTTGGATGTGCGCAGGTGAGAGATGATCGGGTCCTGGTGATTTGAAGGGTTTGAAGCTGTTCATGGCCCAACTTATGTTGCGTTCGGAAAGAAGCGTTTCCAAGTCAATGCTTAGACCTGCATGATTTTCTGGGAGACGTTCTACCGGGAGACTACCCGGAAAGTGGGTGTCTAGAAGTAGGCTTAGGGACTCCTCACTAGAGTCTGTCCACGAGCCATCTGGTTTTTGAAGGTACCCCAAGGAGGGGGTTGTTTTGGAGAGAATCTTCCTAAGCCGAGCTGCATCGGCTGTTTCCTCTATGTTTGAGCAGAAGGTCTGCCAAGCTGATCTTTTTTCTTTCCTTATGGCCTTCTTGTAGGAGGCTAGTTCTAACTTGAAAACTTCTTGGACCAAGTAAAAACAACTAATACAAAATACATTTAAAACCGCCGAAAAAAACCTCCGCAACCGCTTTTAATAGCTACTACTGTAGATTTTCATTTCTTCGTGTATATATAGTAGTCGCCTTCGCACACCCTCCTGGTGCGCTTCGTCACTACGTGGACTACCGTCCACAGCGATGAACGCCGATGATGTTAAAATTTGTTTGTCCTACTCCGACTGGTACTTTTATTCACACCTTCAATTTGACCTCAACGAATTTCAGTAGTGGTGCGACAGTAATCTCCTTTTCCTAAACCATGCAAAATGCAAACTGATGACTTTCTACCATTATTCCCACCGCATCTTGTCTCCTATAGTTTTGAAAATCACAACATAGACCGCATTACCACTTCAAATGACCTTGGAGTCATAAACTATGCTTCAATAGCCAATTTACTGCAATGGTAAACAAAGCCAGGGGTGTCTAAGCTTTAATAAAGCGATGGTCCAAGGAATTTGAAGACCCGTACACCACCAAAACACTGTATGTAGCTTTAGTAAGTCCGATACTTGAATATTGTTCCTGTGTGTGGAGTCCACAGTGTAAGGACCCTGAAACCATTATCGAATCAGTACAAAAGCAATTTCTGATCCTTGCTCTGCGTATCGATATCGATTCAGACTTAAGTTAGCCGACTTGTCGTTATTAAAACATCGTAGAACTTGCATTGCCATAATGTTTGTTCATAAGCTTCTTTTGGGTCTCGTCGACTCTGAATCACATCTTTCCTACATAGACTTAAACGATCCAACAAGATTTATACTATCATTCCGATATTTGCGCTTGCCTTTGTGCAGGTTTATTTATGCCCAACATGAACCTTTTCGTGCACTATGTAGCAACTACAATAGCCTGTATAATATTTTGTCATTATACCCTTGCAGAGGGTATAATGATATTAGTCAGAAGTTTGCAACGCAGTGAAGGAGACGTTTGCGATCCCATAAAGTATATATATTCTTGATCAGCATGACTAGACGAGCCGATCTAGCCATGTCCGTCTGTCCGTCCGTTTTTACGCAGGTTAGTCTCTCAGTTTTCAAGCTATCGGGCTAAAACTTTCTCAAAAGTCTTATTTTTTTCAGGTAGTATATAAGTCGGAACCAGCCGGATCGGACAACTATATCTTATAGCTCCCATAGGAATAATCGGAAAAAAATTTTTTTAAAAATTATATCTTTATTGTTTTTAACATATAACCTCCTAAGCAAAATTGTAATCATCTATACTACAATTTTCTTCACTGAGAGAATTATAAAAACTATTAATGTCAGGAAGCTGGGTATCCTCGAATTTTTCGAAACCATCTAAATAGTCGTAACACCCTTCCTACGCATTTGCTTAAACTTTGCTCCCCGAAATTTAGTATTTAGAATTTTCAAATCTTTATCCTCCATGTAGCTTGATAGTTTTTCTAAACTTGAATTCAAAAATCTAATCGTATCGATGTATCTTATTGTATATCTATTTGAGCCATTTATTTTAATTGTCTGCGCTAGCGCTATATAAAGCTCTTCATTACAGGGTATGGGGCTTAAGTCTCCTTCTAATCACTTAATTTGTACTTTGGTTTACCATTTTTATGAATGGGACCCATGTACTTTCCAGAAAATGGATTTTTTTTTTTTTTTTTTTTTTTTTTAAATGCTTTGCTATTTATTTATTGAATCTTCTCCCTTTGGATACTAACAATAAGTGTATCAAATCTTAGACTAATTAATCTAACTCACAGTCATATGACTGATGTTGTGCTAAAGGGGCCCGAAAGTTATAGCTGGCTTGGCAGGTCGTTGCGTTGTAGACGGGATCGGCTGGAAACCCAAGTCAAGCCTCTTGCGAGGCGATTGGGGTGCACAGAGAGTTTTTCGTTGTAGGACGCTTTTTGTTTGTCTATTTCATCTTTAACGGTAAGAATGCTTAGGTCCCTGTGGATGTTTTGGTTGCGAATATACCATGGTGCCCCAGTGATAGTTCGCAGGATTTTCGATTGAGCGCGCTGTATAATGTCTATGTTGCTTCTGCTGGCGTTCCCCCATAGCTGGGAGCCATATGTCCAGATGGGCTTGAGAGTGGAGTTGTAGAGCAAAACCTTGTAGTCCAGACGCAGGGGCGAACGAGCGTTAAGAATCCAGTGGAAGCTGCTGGCCTTTAGTTTTAGATGTACTTTCTTGCGTTCGATGTGTCTTCTCCAGGTTAGTCGTCTGTCAAGGTGGACGCCGAGATACGTTACATCGTTGACTTGGGGAATCTGCGTATTATTCAATAATAGTGGAGGGCATGTTTGCCTGTTGAGAGTAAACGTTATGTGTTTACATTTTTGTTCATTTATTTTAATCCGCCAATCAGATAGCCACCTCTCTACTACGAGGAGGTGGTTTGCTAGCTGTGTTGTGGCTCGGCCTGGGCACCTCGAGCGACTTAAAATTGCGGTGTCGTCAGCGAACGTAGATGTTGTTAGCTGCTCGTTCGTGGGAATATCCGCTGTGTATAGGAGGAACAGAGTAGGCCCTAGCGCGCTTCCTTGCGGGACTCCAGCTTTGATAATGTAGTCGTCGGATGTTGTTGTATTGCACCTTACTGCGAAGGACCTGTTGTATAAATACGACTCAAGAAGCTTGTGAGTGTAATCAGGTAAGTGTGTTTTGATTTTGTGCATGAGGCCATCTAGCCATACTCGATCGAAGGCTTGAGATACATCGAGGAATATTGCGCTGCAGTATTCCCGATGCTCAAAGGCTGTGCGTATTTCTGATGTTATTCTGTTAACTTGTTCGATTGTTCCATGGTTTTGACGAAATCCAAATTGATGAGCAGGGATAACATTGTGTGCTCCTAGATATGGTGTTATGCGAGTTAGAAGGCATTTTTCGAACAGCTTAGACAGACACGATAATAAACTAATTGGTCTGTAGGATGACGGAATTGTGTGGTCTTTTCCGGGCTTCGGTATCATAATGATAATAGATTTTTTCCATTTTTTCGGATAGTAGCCGAGAGTTATAATCCCATTGAAGAGCTTACAGATAACCTCAATGGCAGAGTTTGGAAGTTCAATTAACATTTTTGGGGTTATTTGGTCACCGCCAGGGGCCTTTTTTGGTTTCAGTTCCCCAATGACTTTCGCGATCTCCTTTGGCTGAAACAATGGTGGTAGGGAAATAGATTCAGATTCGATTTGTGGTAGGAAAAATGAACCAGTGGCAGGGTTCGGCTGGAAGACGTTTCTTAGATGTAACGCAAAAGTTTCGGCTCTATCTTCGTCGCTGCGGGCCCAGATGCCAGATGAGTTTCTTATCGGAGTCACTGTTTCGATTGGAGAGCTCAGATTTGGGTGAGCCCTCCACAGAGGATGTTTTGTACTGGTTGGCGATAGTTTTGTAATGTACTGCAGCTGTGCATTTTCTGTTTCTTGCTTTAGAGCTCGATTTAGTGAGCGAGTGGCTTCCTTAAGACGTTGTTTTGATGACGGCGATCTGTTGGCTTGCCAGGCACGTCGCAGGCGCCTCTTTTCTAGGACTAACCGTTCAATTTGCAGATTAGTTTTGAAGTGGTTGGTTTGCGCGTCCCTGCCTTGTGGTGTTGAGATAGTGGCTGCCTCCACGAATACTTCTTCAAGAGCATCGGTAGAGCAGTCGATGTCCGCTTCGATGTTGAAGTGAGGTGTTAATTTGATGTGTGAGCTTACATACTTTTTATATTTTAACCAGTTGGTTCTGTGCGACGTCAGCCTGAGGGGGTGATCTGTGGTTCTTGTGCTTTGAAGAAGAGTTATTAGCACTGGCGAATGGTCTGACGACAGGTCCGAAAGCGCTTTGGCGCTTATTATATTGCGGGGAATGTTTTTTGTCACCGCAAAGTCTATTAGGTCTGGAACTTTCCTGGGGTCTGTTGGCCAGTATGTGGGGCTGCCAGGGGAAACATAGTCTAATTTGTTGTTCGGTTTTATGATTGCATTGTATAATTGCCTTCCTTTGGGAGTCACAAGGCGTGATCCCCAGTGCGTGTGTTTGGCATTATAGTCCCCTGCAGCTATAAAGCGGTCTCCAAGCAAGTTGTAGAAGTCCATGAATTGTCCTTCAGAAATTGTAAAGCGAGGCGGGCAGTAGACAGCGGCTATGGTGAGGTTTCCGTTGCCTGACTGCACTTTGATAGCCGTGGCTTGCAGGTAATTAGTTGAAAACCTTTGGTGAAAGTGGTGCTTGATGCGTTCCCTGATTAGGATGCCGGTTCCGCCGTGGGCTTTACCATCTGGATGGTCTGTGCGGTAGAAAGTGTAGCCTCTTATTTGGAAGTTGTATTTGTTTGTGAGGTGCGTCTCTACCAGTAGCATAATGTCGATATGATTTTCATTCAGGAACTGTGTTACTTCAAGGTTGTGCCGTGAAACGCCATTGGCGTTCCACATTGTTATTCGTAGGTTTGCCATCTGATTATTTGGACTGCTTAGCTGCAAGTAGCTGTAACACCATGTTCTGGTTTTGAACCAGTGTTTGCATGGTCGTTTTCATGAATGACATGAGTTCCATCATACTTTGTTGCATGGTGACCATCATAGTTTCCAGAGTGCTTTGCGACTGTTCTTGGATCTGCTGAGCGTTTCTTAGATTAGACTGGAGTGGGTTTTCCGTCCCCGATCGAAGGGCATCGGCGTATGAGAATCCTGTCTGGGTATTTAGTTGACCAAAGGAGGATCTTGCAGCCGTGCCGAAAAATACTTCCGGCGTCGTACGCGAGTAAGTGTACGCATTTTGGGTTTTCTGATGACGCGTTGCTATCACTTTTCGCATGCGGTCCTTCATCTCCTTGTAGACCGGACAGCCCCTGTAGTTTGCCGTGTGGTTACCTTGGCAGTTAACGCATTTTTTCTTTTTGGGGTCTTCTTTGTTGGCAGGGCAGTTAGCCGAATTGTGGAAGTCTCCACAAGCTACACAGACTGTTCGAAGCGAACAGTATGCCCTGGTGTGTCCATACTCCTGACAATTTGTGCATTGCACTGGGCCGTTCCTTTTATGTGGCTCTTCCACGTTAATTCTTCGGTGCAATAAGTGTTGCAGGTTATAAATGGGGTGCACTTCATTTTTCTTCAAGACTCTGCTGTCTGGCTCCAGCTCGACCCTGAAGAGTGGTTGCGGCTCCTTGTTCCTGTTTATAATGTTACTGACGTTCTTTGCAGAAAACCCCTTTTCCTTAAGAGCATCGATAACTTCCTTGGCGGTTACGTCGGGCTCGATTCCTTTTATTACCACTTGCAGGCCCTTGCTGCTTTTTAGTTGGTACGTGTAGTAGCTTTTCCTAGCTTCCTCCAGGTATTTGGATACTGCTCGGAAATGTTCTTCAGATTTGGTCTGAAGCTTGGTTTCATGGATATCCCCTTTTGTGACCGGAACAACATGAAAGTTTCCGTCTCCGGTCAGCGCAACAATTTTGTTGACCAGGGCGTTCGAGATTTTCTCCCTAATGTAAATTGGTGGGGGCTTAGGTTCCGGTTGGGTCTCTTGAGCCCGTCATGATTCATTTTCTGCTAGAAGCGCAAATCGATTGCTGTCGGATCTCCCGGGTAATATATCTTCTACTTGGACACGGTTTATTTTTGACTTGTTACCTACCGCGGTGTTCTGCGGGCTAAGCTTACGCTTGATATGGATGTACCGATCTAGTCCGGTCTGTATGGCCGGACCCGCTTGCTGAATTTTGTTTTGGTTTTGATTTGTTGTCGTTGTTTTTGTTGCCGTTGTATTTAGAGCTGCGGTTGCAGTCGATTCCGAAATAATAGTCGTAGCTGTGGTTATCGTTGGTTTTTTTGCCGTAGCCATAGTTGTTGCTGACAAATTTAGTGCGGATGCAGAAGTTTTACCGTTGCATGTTGTTGGTGCGCCAGGGGTCGAAACTGATGGTGGGGGGGTTTTGCATTGTTGACTCCACGCCGTCGGAGTAGGGGTAGCCGTAAGTAAGCATGGTGAGCAAGATCGTGCTCTTTGGCTATCGACCGACAGTAGGGTCGTTTTTTGCACTTCGCTATCACGCGTTGAGACATACGAAAAGTAACCGTCTCTTCGGCTCGCGGAGCTGATTCGCTTTTTATTCTGTTCGTAGCTCATTGAGCTTTATTAGCGTGGCACTTATTTATTATTATAAGATAAAATAATTATGTGCTAGTTTAAGACATTACACCGATTTTGTGGGTTGAAACCTAAATTTCTTTGGGTTTTAGCGTCTTTTCGCTTATTTGAAATTAACCTGTTTAGTTTTTGTGTTTTGTGTTTTGTTTGCATTAACTATCAACTTTCTTGCACTTTTCGCGGAGCTCGCACAAGACACGTCCACTCTCTTCAGCGGTCGTCTTAGTCCAAAATGGATTAAAATAGTTTTCCAGGAAGTCAGCGTTGATTTCCGTTTCACAAGCACAGAAGTTGCCTTCCTGCTCATGCGCATGGATTGTGCTAGCACTCGGGCTTCTGGGGGTCGACCAGTACACGTAAAACAAGCTCGTAGTTTTTTCCTTGAGTGACTTGAAGAATTTTTGTATGCAGTCTGCGCCTATAAAATTATACAAAATTTAAATAAGTTTTCAAAATAGTAATAAATTAAATTTTTGTTGTTTTTTACATACCTTCATGTGTCCACAATTCGTTAAGATCAGGATTATATTTATGTGCCATATAAAATGATACGGCAGTATGCTTCTGCATTTTTGTTGTTGACGAAGTTGAAGACGAATTTAGGCATGTTCTATAGTTTTCACGAACAGTATCAATATCGGCATATATCACCACCGGAGGAGATAATTTTTTGTAAAAGCCCTTGAATGAAGTTGTAATATTTGGTTCATGGTAAAACGAAGCATCATTTCCGTATTCAAGTTTGTTGTGAGTAGTATTGTTGACTGTGAAAAACTGTAGACAGTTATCACAAAAATGTCCTCCAGATTTGGCCTTGGAATGCTGTGAGTAGCATAATCTTTTTACACTTGTAATGTAGGCGTAATGCATACTTCCTTGGCTCTCATTATTTATTCCCAATATATTTATGTGGTTAGTGCGAATAAATTTAGTTCTAAACGTTGGACCAATATTTTGTCACAATCAGCATCCATCTCATAAATGTTTATACTAAAATCTTTATTATTTTTCTCGAAATAAATAATCCCCTTATTCGTGACGGGAAACTCGATTCCTGTAAAATCCAATCAAATTCCGTCATATACAATTATTTCGTTATTAATATTAATGTGGTAAGTTGTGGGCTTTGTCATTTTCTCTCGTGCATACTTTTTTGCTTTGCTGTTGTATAGGTAGCACTCTCATGACTTTTATTAGCTATGAATGCTAGTATGCACCATTTGAAACAAAATACGTCAGTATTCTGTACGTTTAAAAGTGCATTTCTAGCTTGATTATAGTAATTTCAAAATAATTGCAATTTTTATTGCCCAACCAGAGTCTTTTTCTTGAAACTCACTGGTCGATTCTACTAAGCTGTCTACTGCCATATTTAATTTATCGATAATGTTTTCATTTTGTTATACAGATTTATATGCAGTCCCAAAATGTTTTGTTGTTTCAACAGTAACTCCTTCGTCTGTTTGTTTAATATAGTTACAATAAACTCTTAGGTTGAATTTAATGGCTCTATATTCTATCATGCAATGCTTTATAAATTCAATTATATTTTTTTGACAATGCTGATAAAAATCTTTTAAATCAATAGTGTTTTGGACTGTACTATTGATTCGATATGATTTTACAGGAAAAACAGTTTGTGGGTTTAGAAGAATATTATTTTCATTATTTATTACTTCTCTGGCTGATGCATTTTTATGCTTATTGGTCAATGTGTGTTGACGTTCCCTTGATGCAAGATATTTATCACCAAACGTAGGGCATAAAAGTTCTAATTTTAAATCCTTTTTATTTTCGCTAATCTTACCGTTTTTTCTTGGTTGAGTACTTCCTTACCCTCATCCATTCTCATCCGTTTAAGAGCATTTGATGATGTTGTGGGATGATCGTCAAGATGATTTTGCCTTCTGTTTTGTGGTTGCCGTTTTTCAACATTCATAAAAATATTGAATGCATTTTTAGGTCCTTTACAATTTGAACTAACGTAGAGCATAAGTCACACCTTATTTTTGATTTACACATTCAAACCTCGAAGGCATTCCGAGGCTTTGAGCACTGAGCTTAATGAGCTTCAAACTCACTTATCTCCACATTTTTGGTGCACAAATCACAAGCAATGAATGACTCCATTTTTAGGGTTTAAGTTTTAAATTTTTTATTCATAAAAATATATTTTTATATGTTGCATATTCCCACTACTCGACTGAAAAAGGCAAAATACGACAATGACCGTAATTAGTAGAGCCCCTCCCAAAAAAAAAAAAAAAATTTGGTATCATTGGGAAACAATTTTTCATTTTCTCTGCTCTAAAATAAAAAACTGCACATTTTGAACAAAACTCACAAAATTAAAATTTCACACCTTCGTGCACAAGCAGTCATGAGTAAGGACTCGAGGGTAGGGCGTGAGATTCGGGCTCGTGGGTACGCACGTTCATTTTCTCCTGCTCATTCTCAGAAGATAACGAGGGGTCACAATATTTGAAATGCAATAAAACGAGAGGATTCTGTGGGCTACCAAACACACTGATTATGGGATGTGTATATGCTTGCAATTAAAAACAACTAATACAAAATACATTTAAAACCGCCGAAAAAAACCTCCGCAACCGCTTTTAATAGTTACTACTGTAGATTTTCATTTCTTCGTGTATATATAGTAGTCGCCTTCGCACACCCTCTTGGTGCGCTTCGTCACTACGTGGACTGCCGTCCACAGTGCTGTACGCCGATGACGTTAAAATTTGTTTGTCCTACTCCGACTGGTACTTTTATTCACACCTTCAATTTGACCTCAACGAATTTCAGTAGTGGTGCGACAGTAATCTCCTTTTCCTAAACCATGCAAAATGCAAACTCATGACTTTCTACCGTTATTCGCACCGCATCTTGTCTCCTATAGTTTTGAAAATCACAACCTAGACCGCATTACCACTTCAAATGACCTTGGAGTCATAAACTATGCTTCAATAGCCAATTTACTGCAATGGTAAACAAAGCCAAGGGTGTCTTAGCTTTAATAAAGCGATGGTCCAAAGAATTTGAAGACCCGTATTCAGACTTAAGTTTGTTCATAAGCTTCTTTTGGGTCTCGTCGACTCTGAATCACACCTTTCCTACATAGACTTAAACGATCCAACAAGACTTATACTATCATTCAGATATTTGCGCTTGCCTTTGTGCAGGTTTAATTATGCCCAACATGAACCTTTTCGTGCACTATGTAGCAACTACAATAGCCTGTATAATATTTTGTCATTATACCCTTGCAGAGGCGATCTAGCCATGTCCGTCCGTTTTTACGTAGACTAGTCTCTCAGTTTTCAAGGTATCGGGCTGAAACTTTCTCAAAAGTCTTATTTTTTTTGCAGGTAGTATATAAGTCGGAACCAGCCGGATCGGACAACTATATCTTATAGCTCCCATAGGAAAATTCGGAAAAAAAAATTTAAAAAAATTATATATATGGTGTTTTTTAACATATAACCTCCCAAGCTTGGAAATAACATATTTTAATTAGTTGTGAATTTCGAATTTAATTTTATCAAAATCGAACGAATCCAAACTCTATTTTAAGGTCTTGAAAATATTAAAATTAAACAGGTAAGTCTAAGAAACTTTTGTTATACCACTTTTGGTTAAAACCCGCTAGTTTGGAAGAAAAACAGCTATAATTAGCCAAATTTCCTGTAACTTGTGAACTACTAAAGCTCTCCTCACGAGATTTTTATACCCGTTACTCGTAGAGTAAAAGGGTATACTAGATTCGTCGGAAAGTATTTAACAGGCAGAAGGAAGCGTTTCCGACCCCATAAAGTATATATATTCTTGATCAGGATCACTAGCCGAGTCGATCTAGCCATCGAGCAGTCGCGGCGTGTACATGCACTTAAAAATTAAGTTCCCAGTCCCAAACAAGTTAAAACCTTAACTCGGGTACGCGTGCATCTCGCAAGTGTTGCGATTTGATAGTGAAAAATTTAAATAAAGACACCCACCAAAGCTTAAACCGAGTAAGTTTCCCGGCGAATTGGTTTTCTTTCTGTGTCTAACCCCCGCCCGTGTCTAAGGCAGTTGAAGTGGAAAAACTTAGAGTCGTCCCGGCTACGAGAGTGTGTCCCGGCCAGCAGGCCAGCAGCAAGTTATATTTTTTTGGTTGGATTAGCGAGATTTCTGCCGGCAGCGACCCGGAAAAAAGACCTAAAACCCCCAAAACGTTTTCGGGGCACAATCGTAAGGTAGATATGCCCGAGAATAGTGTATTTTATTAGGTATTTGCTGTAACCGTCCCCCAATCGTCAGGTTGTGCCGAGTTAGCAGTATGTAAAGTCGACATGACGAGGAGCATGTAAACCAGGCATCACCAACGAAAACCGGCGTATGTACCGAGGAGCACCCCAATAAACGGCATGTGTACCTAACCTGGCACCAACGAATACGCATGCTCACCTAACCTTTTTGCACATGCGCGCATTTGCGAGCAGCTACTTATACACATGGGCTTGTAATCTTCTGGCGCGCCTACGCAGCTACACCTGCGTGAGATCTCTTGGCCGCACATACACATCAGCAGCAGCTTTACCTCAATGCACATTTAACGGGGCTTAACCCTCTGCTATTTCTTTTTATAATCTCTGGCAATCAATCCAATCACTTGCCCCAATTGCGAGCATTTTTAACCTGCAACCACAGTGAACCACATGGGAAAACATCTATGGAAATTTTAAAGTATAACGGAGCGAATCCTAATTAGTTTATTTTAGATACTACCTAAATTTAAATAACAATTTTGCGCGTCTAAAGAATCGGTATATAATGGCAAAAAAGTTTCTTTTAAAATCATTTTCCAAAAATTTTGTGTTCTTAAGTTTACTTTAACCCTATGGTGCAAAACGCTATAATCTTTTTCCAGCACACCTGCGTCGAGAGATCGAGCTTTAGTCGATGGAAAAGTCGCTGTGAGTTTGAAATCTAATTGTTTATTTCCTATATCCACCTTTTTTTTTGAAAACTAAACAGGACTTTTATTTGAATGGCCAATATATTAAAACATGAGTCCAGAATCTAATGAAGCATTAAATTAAAGGGAAAAAATAATATTATCTAACAAATATTCAGTATGTTGAACTAATAAGCTTTTTTATTAGTTGTTGCTAAATTAAAATACGAATTTCAGGTTGCTTTAGGCTTGTTAACAATTTATTAGCGAGAGAGAGTACAGCAGGCGAGACGAGAATGCGTTTTATGTCGAGATCAGAATTCGTACTGATTTACAAAGGGACAGCCAGCCGAAAGCTGGGCCGAAAAATGCAAGTACACAAAAGACGAGAGAGCTAGATAAAGAGAGCTACCTTTCGCGATGCCATTAATATAAGAGATCGAATTAAGAAGTTAGTTGGCTGCTGCGGCTGCGTGACCCGACATACTCCCCCCGTTGGAAGCCTGGGCTTCAACATTATCCTTAAGGGGTAGCAGACACAGCTTGTTTACTGCTCGCTTTGTCACTCCTGATGCTGTCTTCAGAACGGCAACTCGAGCAACCCCATCTCCACCGAAGAGAAGCTCGATCACTCTGGCGAGGGGCCACTTCATGGGAGGCAAGTTTTCGTCCTTAACCAGAACTAAGTCATCGACAACCAGGCCAGGTTTTGGGGTGCGCCACTTGGAGCGCTGTTGTAGCAATGTTAGGTATTCTTCCTTCCATCGGGACCAAAAGATCTGCTGCAAGTAAGCCACGCGTTGCCATCCATCCAAGCGATTGAAGTTAAGACTGGTCACATCCGGCTCGACGAAAGAAGAAGGCGGACCACCATTCAAAAAATGTGCTGGGGTTAATACATCCAGATCAGCTGGGTTTTCTGAAATCGAGACTAATGGTCGAAAATTAACAACCGCCGAAATGTGACACACCAGGGTCCGCAACTCCTCAAAGGCTAAAACAGCAGTGCCAACAGCGCGGTAGAAATGATGCTTAGCGATCTTCACAGCCGCTTCCCAAAGACCGCCAAAGTGTGGCGACCTAGGAGGAATGAAACACCAATCAATAGCCTCAGCTAGGCAAAAGTCCAATGTAGCTCTCTGATGATCACTGCTGAGGAAAAGACGCCTTAGTTCGAGCAGCTCATTGCGAGCTCCAACAAAGTTGGTTGCATTATCAGACCAAATCTGCCGCGGCCTTCTTCTAGTGCATATAAATCGTTTGAGGCCATGTAGAAACGATACCGTAGAGAGATCCTTGACCAACTCCAGATGAATAGCCTTCGTGGCGAAGCAAATGAAGACACACATGTAGCATTTTACTGGAGGCTTGCTTCGCACCTCTGACTTGTAGAGAAATGGCCCGCAAAAGTCAATGCCAGTGACTTCGAATGCATGAGATCCATCAAGTCGTTCCTTTGGAAGATCCGCCATTATATGCTCCACTACTCGAGGCTTCATTCGAAAGCATCTAATGCATTTGTTTACCGCCTTCATTACCGTCTTTCTCCCCCCAATAGGCCAATATTGGGATCGAATCATGCCAAGTAATGCCCGTGGCCCAGTGTGCAGATTGCGTTCATGAAAGTGAGTAATAATGGCAATAGTGACCGAATGACTGCGTGGTAATATAATTGGATGACGCCCATTAAAATCCAGAGAAGAATTCCTCAGCCGGCCATCCACTCTAAGAAGCCCAAATTGGTCAATGAATGGCGAAAGAGATGCGAGCGAGCTGGAGGAGTGCACCATTCCCTTTGACTGCAATGATTTGATGTCATCCCATAAATGTGAGCGCTGGACAAGACGAAGCAACAGCAGCGTACCGCCTTGAAGGTCAGACACCGTGAGCGTAGGGCGATGGATGCGATTACTAAACTTATAGACGTATCCGAAAACTCTTTGAAGGGCAGCAAAGGAATTGGCAAATTTGGAACTGGACACTATGTCTTCATATGGAGATTTTATTAGCAGAATCCTCCGGCGAACCTCAAGCGTTGGCTTTTCAGCAGTGATTGGGGTCGGCCAGTCAGCTTTGGGACCACAGAGGAATTTTGATCCATGAGTCCAGAGAGGAGACTCGTTGAGCTCAGCAGGAAAAGCACCTCAGGAGAGAATGTCAGCTGGATTTAAAGAAGTTGGAACATATCGCCACTCCACTGACTCAGTTAGCTGCTGAATGGCAGCTACTCGGTTCGCTACAAAAATATTGAATCTGGACGGCTCGTCCCGGATCCATGAAAGCGCAACAGCAGAGTCGCTCCAGCAATAAACCTTTCCCTCAAATGCACTCGTCCCAGACACTTCTGCGATGAGCCTAGACAGGAGCTCCGCCCCACACAGTTCCAACTTGGGCACAGTGAGTGTTTTCAAGGGGGCTACCCTTGACTTTGAGCAAAGTAATTGAGATCGGCCTTTGCAAACGATGTAGACACAAGCACCATATGCTTCTATGCTGGCATCACAAAATCCATGTATTTCACTCTCATAGTTTGGAGAACGAACCAGCCGAGGAAATGACGCATGCTTAATCTGCCCAAAACTCGTACATATAGCACTCCATTCCGTATTCTGTGACTCAGGAAGGCTTTCATCCCAGGATAACTTCTCCTTGCAAAGTTGTTGAAGGAAAATTTTCGATTTTGTGATCACAGGTCCAACCAACCCGAGAGGATCGTAGAATCGCGCTATTGCAGACAGGACAGATCGCCTGCAGGGGCTTGAGGTTGACTGTAAGATTGAAAAGGAAAACAGTAGTTGGTCAGAGACTGGATCCCAAGCGAGACCTAAGGTTTTTGCAAAATCAGTGCCATCATCAAACTTCAAATAGGACTCCTTATCCTTGTCTGCAACTCCATCCAAAACAGCCGACACATTGGAGCACCACTTTTTAAGCTTTAATTTTCCCTTGGCTAGAAGTTTTGATGCCTGATCCATAATGATGACTGCCTCTTCCTTGGACTTGGCTCCAGATATCAAATCATCCACATAAAAATCGCGACGAATGACCTCAGCCCCAAGCGGAAACGCTGTATGCTCGTCTGCTGCCAACTGATGCATAGCTCGCACAGCCAGAAATGATGCTGGCTTCGTGCCATAAGTAACGGTGTCTAGCTTAAACACCCGCAATTGATCCTGGGGGGAGTCCCTCCACAAAATGCATTGCAAATGGCTGTCCTCAGGCTGAACCCTAACACAACGGTACATTTTGCAAATGTCTCCTGTGATTGCTACTGGGTGTGAACGAAACCGTAGAAGAATCTGGAACAGCTTAGGCTGAATAACAGGGCCTGCCATAAGAACATCGTTGAGAGAATAGCCTGAGGAACTGGCCGCCGATCCATCAAAAACTACGCGAAGCTTTGTAGTGGAGCTATCTTCCTTTATGACGCAATGATGAGGCAAGAAATATCGGCACAACCCGATGTCAGCGGCAGAAACTGATGACATATGTCCTAGATCGAGATATTCTTTTATGAATGCTGCATATTGAGCCTTCA
Organism: Drosophila suzukii; assembly: GCF_043229965.1. Classification (NCBI taxonomy): domain Eukaryota; kingdom Metazoa; phylum Arthropoda; class Insecta; order Diptera; family Drosophilidae; genus Drosophila; species Drosophila suzukii. Next base: position 2,059,848 of record NW_027255896.1, on the reverse strand, counting down.
AAGATGGCTGACGATTCAACTTTCTCTCTAGGGACAATAATCTTCGATAAGCTTGCTGGTAGGACTCTCCCAAAATATCTAAATTAAACTTGGCAGGCAGCCGAACAGAATAATCACCAGCTGGCAAACGATTGACGTGTCTTACGAAATGTGCTTCACAGTCCAATTCTTCCTTAGTAGCGCGTATAATTGGCTCGGCGCAGCTTTCCACTTCCCAAAATCGTCGAAGAAGATCATCTAACCGATTGAAACTATTCTCTCTACTAGCGAGAAGTTCATCTTGAGACGACATTAAAACCGAGCCATTGAAAAGGCCATAGCCTCCAGAAACAACCCAACCCAGACGCGTCTTTTGAATTAGGGGTAATCCAGGTGGGAGCTTGATTTGGCCAACGCACAACATCTCGAAAAAGAGGCTGGCTCCGATTAAAAGATCCACCCGCTGGGGAGCATAAAACCTTGGCTCAGCTAACTGTATATTTTTGGGTATGTTCCAGCTGCCAATATCGACGTTGAAGCTAGGCTGTCGCTCTGTTATGTTCGGAGCAATCACCGCGGTAATGTTGGCCGAGTATTCGGAAGTTCGGGACTGAATCGTAATATTGACCGAGTGACCGTCCGTCACAAAACTGGAATCTCCAACTCCAGTTACAGATGCTGAGGATTTTACTTTCTTTACTTGAAGCTGATTTGCGAATCGGGACGTTATTAGATGCAGTTGGGAGCCCGAATCGAGTAGAGCTCGACAGGGAACGAAAACCCCAGAACGGTTTTTTACTAAAATGCTAGCCGTTGCTAAGAGCACAATATCATTACTAAATTCCTGTGCAATAAGAGCAGTCGAAGTGGAAGGCAGTGCAGAGGGTGAAGCAGAAGGAAGTGCTTCTTGAAGCTGTGCTCCCTCTTGTGAAGGAAAAGAAGGTGAGTTTCCCAGGTGAAGCAGGGTGTGGTGCTTAGATCCGCATGAACGACAACTACTAGAGTTGCATTGCCGAACTTGATGACCAACCTTAAGACAATTTATGCAAAGACCGAGCCGCTTCGCTTCTTGAAACCTATTCGCAGGAGACAGGATTTTAAAATTCTGACAATAAGAAATGGAATGCCCTGTATCATTACAGAATATACAAATCCAGGGGTTAGCGTTCGAGGCAACAAATGCTGATCTACGCGCATTGGGTATTCTGTTACTTCCCACCTGATTGCCCGGCGTATAGTTTGCCATGGCGAAATCCATAGTCTCCAACGTCCTGCATCGCTGCTCCAGAAATGATGCCATTGACTCCCACGTAGGAATTAAATTGACGAAGGCAGGGTCCTCTAAACGCTCTTCCCACTTTGCCTGACTTGCCGGATCCAACCTTTGGAACAGGACTTTGACGATGATGCATCCTGCGATTTGTTCTGTCGTGCCCAGTCCCTTGAGAGCACGAATATGAGCATTGAATTTATCGGACAGATCCCGAAGTGTCGAGCCGGAACCACTCTGCACCGCCTTTAGTCCCAGGATCTCAGGCATACATTAGCCTGAAAAACCAAACGTCGATTATCAAATCTATTTTTCAGCAAATCTAAAGCAATTGCGTAGTTGGCATCCGAAATTTCCAATGAGCGAATAGTTTCCAACGCTGCGTCCCTCAGGCATGATCGTAGATGCTGCAGCTTTTCTACGTTGGTGAGGTCCGGATGACTATCTATGATCGTGGTAAACATAGAATAAAAGTCAGACCAATTTGCATAACCTCCAGCGAATTTTGGAAGCTCCAGTGGGGGCAGCAATGCAGCCCTATGTCGAGGCTGACGCTGCTGGGGGCCGAAAACTCCCGGAGTGATGCCGTCAGCAAAAGTTGAATGCGAAAGAAGCTGTGAGGTGCGCTTTGAAATTTCGGATCGAACCGATGACTTCAGAGTTACGAGAATGTCATCAAATTTCTCACTTAAATCACTTTCAATTTCCTCTAAATCCAATTCTTCGAGCTCACCGAGCACCTTTTTAAATGACTCTTGAAGCTCATCAATCAACTCTAACCTCACATGAAGACCGGATTCGTCGCATGAAGTTAACGCCGCACTTGATAGGGAGTCCACTAAGCGCTCCACTCTATTAAATAAAGCCGTTGCCTTGCGCTTTAAAAATATTGCCCTGTTTGCATCAGCGGTAACATCTCCAAGAGCTCCCGTAGGCATGGCTACAACAACAACAGCAGACGAAATGCCCGAAATTCGGCTCCAGCGGGAAGATGAGCGCAAAGCAAACGAGGGAATAACAGCCCGTTACTTGGCTATGTACGCTTCTATGTATAGCTGATTTTGCGCCTTATATGTAAATTTCCGCAATCACCAACTGCTATTTATTTATAGCGCTCACTGCATTTAAGGCCTTATGATTGTTGCTACGCCAATGCACCGCAGAAGCAAGAATGAAAAAAGTCAATAAATAGACTTATATGATTTGCACTTAGTATTATTTATGCACAAATCACGTCGGGGTCACCAATGTTGAACTAATAAGCTTTTTTATTAGTTGTTGCTAAATTAAAATACGAATTTCAGGTTGCTTTAGGCTTGTTAACAATTTATTAGCGAGAGAGAGTACAGCAGGCGAGACGAGAATGCGTTTTATGTCGAGATCAGAATTCGTACTGATTTACAAAGGGACAGCCAGCCGAAAGCTGGGCCGAAAAATGCAAGTACACAAAAGACGAGAGAGCTAGATAAAGAGAGCTACCTTTCGCGATGCCATTAATATAAGAGATCGAATTAAGAAGTTAGTTGGCTGCTGCGGCTGCGTGACCCGACACAGTACTTACAAAGAAAAAAACATTAAAAAAAAACAAGAAAGAAAGTTAGCTTCGGCAATCCGAAGCTTATATACCCTTGCAGCTATAATTATTAAATTTAAAAACACAAAAAATGATATTCCCAATAGTATAAGATAATATGTCAAAAAACACCGAAGCTATAATTTGTTTCATATTATTTTCCTACCAATTTTCCGATCGTTCCTATGGCAGCTATATGATATAGTCGTCCGATTTTGATAAAATTAAATTTGAAATTCAGAACTAATTAAAAAATGTTATTTCCAAGCGTAGGAGGTTATATGTTAAAAAACACCGAAGCTATAATTTGTTTCATGTTATCTTCCTACCAATTTTCCGATCGTTCCTATGGCAGCTTTATGATATAGTCGTCCGATTTTGATAAAATTAAATTCGAAATTCAGAACTAATCAAAAAATGTTATTTCCAAGCGTTCGAGGTTATATGTTGAAAAACACCGAAGCTATAATTTGTTTCATATTATTTTTCCACCAATTTTCCGATCGTTCCTATGGCAGCTATATGATATAGTCGTCCGATTTCGATAAAATTTAATTCAAAATTCAAAACTAATTAAAAAATGTTATTTCTAAGCTTAGGAGGTTATACTCGTATGCTAAAAAACACCAAAGATATAATTTTTAACATTTTTTTGTCCGATTATTCCTATGGGAGCTATAAGATATAGTTGTCCGATCCGGCTGCTTCCGACGTATATACTACCTGCAAAATATATAAGACTTTTGGGAAAGTTTCAGCCCGATAGCTTTAAAACTGAGAGACTAGTTTGCGTAGAAACGGACGGACAGACGGTCAGACGGACATGGCTAGATCGACTCGTCTAGTCATGCTGATTAAGAATATATATACTTTATGGGGTCGGAAACGTCTCCTTCACTGCGTTGCAAGCTTCTGACTGATATCAATATATCCTCTGCAAGGGTATAAAAAACACCGAAGCTATAATTTGTTTCATATTATTTTCCCACCAATTTTCCGATCGTCCCTATGGCAGCTATATGATATAGTCGTCCGATTTTGATAAAATTAAATTTAAAAAAATTCAGAACTAATTAAAAATTTTATTTCGAATTTTACGATCGTTCCTTTGGCAGCTATATGATATAGTCGTCCGATTTTGATAAAATTAAATTCGAAATTCAGAATGAATTAAAAAATGTTATTTATAAGCGTAGGAGGTTATATGTTAAAAAAAAACACCGAAGTTATAATTTGTTTCATATTATTTTCCCACCGATTTTACGATCGTTCCTATGGCAGCTATATGATATAGTCGTCCGATTTTGATAAAATTTAATTCGAAATTCAGAACTAATTAAAAAATGTTATTTCCAAGCGTAGGAGGTTATATGTTAAGGAACACCGAAGCTATAATTTGTTTAATATTATTTTCCCACCAATTTTACGATCGTTCCTATGGCAGCTATATGATAAAGTCGTCCGATTTTGATAAAATTAAATCCGAAATTCAGAACTAATTAAAAAATGTTATTTCCAAGCGTAGGAGGTTATATGTTAAGGAACACCGAAGCTTAAATTTGTTTCATATTATTTTCCCACCAATTTTACGATCGTTCCTATGGCAGCTATATGATATAGTCTTCCGATTTTGATAAAATTAAATTCGAAATTCAGAACTAATCAAAAAATGTTATTTCCAAGCGTTCGAGGTTATATGTTGAAAAACACCGAAGCTATAATTTGTTTCATATTATTTTTCCACCAATTTTCCGATCGTTCCTATGGCAGCTATATGATATAGTCGTCCGATTTCGATAAAATTTAATTCAAAATTCAAAACTAATTAAAAAATGTTATTTCTAAGCTTAGGAGGTTATACTCGTATGCTAAAAAACACCAAAGATATAATTTTTAACATTTTTTTGTCCGATTATTCCTATGGGAGCTATAAGATATAGTTGTCCGATCCGGCTGCTTCCGACGTATATACTACCTGCAAAATATATAAGACTTTTGGGAAAGTTTCAGCCCGATAGCTTTAAAACTGAGAGACTAGTTTGCGTAGAAACGGACGGACAGACGGTCAGACGGACATGGCTAGATCGACTCGTCTAGTCATGCTGATTAAGAATATATATACTTTATGGGGTCGGAAACGTCTCCTTCACTGCGTTGCAAGCTTCTGACTGATATCAATATATCCTCTGCAAGGGTATAAAAAACACCGAAGCTATAATTTGTTTCATATTATTTTCCCACCAATTTTCCGATCGTCCCTATGGCAGCTATATGATATAGTCGTCCGATTTTGATAAAATTAAATTTAAAAAAATTCAGAACTAATTAAAAATTTTATTTCGAATTTTACGATCGTTCCTTTGGCAGCTATATGATATAGTCGTCCGATTTTGATAAAATTAAATTCGAAATTCAGAATGAATTAAAAAATGTTATTTATAAGCGTAGGAGGTTATATGTTAAAAAAAAACACCGAAGTTATAATTTGTTTCATATTATTTTCCCACCAATTTTACGATCGTTCCTATGGCAGCTATATGATATAGTCGTCCGATTTTGATAAAATTAAATTTGAAATTCAGAACTAATTAAAAAATGTTATTTCCTAGCGTAGGAGGTTATATGTTAAGGAACACCGAAGCTATAATTTGTTTCATATTATTTTCCCACCAATTTTACGATCGTTCCTATGGCAGCTATATGATATAGTCGTCCGATTTTGATAAAATTTAATTCGAAATTCAAAACTAATTAAAAAATGTTATTTCCAAGGAAAGGAGGTAATATGTTAAAAAACACCAAAGATATAATTTTTTAACATTTTTTTTCCGATTATTCCTATGGGAGCTATAAGATATAGTTGTCCGATCCGGCTGGTTCCGACTTATATACTACCTGCAAAAGATATAAGACTTTTGGGAAAGTTTCAGCTCGATAGCTATAAAACTGAGAGACTAGTTTGCGTAGAAACGGACGGTCAGACGGACATGGCTAGATCGACTCGTCTAGTGATGCTGATCAAGAATATATATACTTTATGGGGTCGAAAACGTCTCCTTCACTGCGTTGCAAACTTCTGGCTGAAATCATTATACCCTCTGCAAGGGTATAAGAATTAACTTGAATTTAATATTGAATTTAATCAAAATAATCTATTAATAGTAATTAAATTAAAACAAAAAAATCAAATTAATAGCTCACCCTAAAACAAATTTATATTCTAAACTTTAAAACAACAGCCCTTATCTTAAAAAACCATATATTTATTCTTAAAATTAAGACTATCTACCAATGCCATTGTTTAAACATTGCTACTATTTTTATACGTATAACTTTATTATGAATTACTATTACTGAACTACTATTAACTATGTTTTCTTTCCCTGAATTTATTATAAAAATATATAAATCCAAAATTTACTGAACTCAGCTGATGTTTTCACGGTCGTAGGGTAGGGCGTTTTCACGGTCGAAGTCGCCATTCAGTCAGAATGCTTCGATCACCGTTCGAAGTCAAGCAACAATGAGCCACGAATAGATGACGCAGCCACAGTTGTGTCACTCACCCTTCCTGACGAACAAAAATTATCTGCTAGTCCTTTGCTGCACAGCAAAATCCCAGAATCAAAAACCGTGGCTATCACGACCGTTGACCACACATCTGAATTGGAACAGCTTAAATCTCGTAGTTCGACGCGTATAAAAGAATTTTGGAAGAATATTAGGGAATGTAAACTCGGTGTAGCGAACCTCAGCTTTCTTTCTGAAAGGCCTAAGGATCCTCGCCCATTCTTGCCGATTCGTCTTCTCAATCGTCCCGTTTATGGATTATTAGATAAAAGCTAATGCATCAACTGCAGATGGAAGATCTCAACAGGTAGTAGGACGATTAAAATGGGATGCTGAATGTACGAGTAGTAACGTCGAAAAGCCATTGACGATTTACATAATACCCCCTCACTGAAGCAAAATTTGTATTTGGGAATAGATTTCCGGAGGCTGTACGATCTGCTTTAAAATGCGTAAATATTTCCGAAACCGATCCACTTGATTTGTCCGAGGCTGAGAGAGCCAAACTAATGAACGTAATCAATTTTTTTCCCTCTTTTACTCAAGAAGGTCTCGGCAAGACCAATTTAATTGTGCATTCGATCGATGTGGTTATGGCTATTTATTTATTTATTTCACTGTCTCTCCCGCCGTAGATAAGGCTATGTACGCCGAGATCGATAGAATGATACAATTGGGGGTGATAGAGGAGTCAGAAAGTGCTTGGTCTTCTCCAATCGTAATGGTAACGAAACCTGGAAAAGTTAGAACGGATCACTTAATTTGTACTTTGGCTTACCATTTTTATGAATGGGACCCATGTACATTCCAGAAAGTGGATTAAAAAATTTTTCCAAGTAGTCAGCGTTGATTTCTTTTTCACAATCACAGAATTAAATTAAATTTTTGTTGTTTTTTACATACCTTATTGTGTCCACAATTCGTTAAGATCAGGATTATATTTATGTGCTATGAAAAATGATACGGCACATGCAGTATGCCTCTGCACTTTTGTTGTTGAAGAAGTTGAGGATGAACTTAGACATGTTCTATAGTTTTCACGAACAGTATCAATATCGGCATATATCACCACCGGAGGAGATAATTTTTTGTAAAAGCCCTTGAATGAAGTTGTAGTATTTGGTTCGGGGTAAAACGAAGCATCATTTCCGTATTCAAGTTTGTTGTGGGTAGTATTGTTGACTGTGAAAATCTGTAGACAGTTATCACAAAAATATCCTCCAGATTTGGCCTTGGAATGCTGTGAGTAGCATAATCTTTTTACCCTTGTAATGTAAACGTAATGCATACTTTCTTGGCTCACATTATTTGTTCAAAATGTATTTATGTGGTTAGTGCGAATACATTTAGTTCTAAACGTTGGACCGATAATTTTGTCACCATCAACATCAATCTCATAAATGTTTATACTAAAATCCTTATTACTTTTCTCGAAATTAATAGTTCCTTTATTCGTGATGGGAAACTCGATTCTTGAAAAATCCAATCATATTCCGTCATATACAATTATTTCGGTATTAATATTAATGTGGTAAGCTGTGGGCTTTGTCATTTTCTCTCTTGAATACTTTGTTTGCTTGGCTGTTGTATAGGTAGCACTCTCAAGACTTTTATTAGCTATGAATGCTAGTATGCACCATTTGAAACAATATACGTCAGTATTTTGTACGTTTATAAGTGCATTTCTAGCTTGATTATAGTAATTTCAAAATAATTGTAATTTTTTATTGCCCAACCAGAGACTTTTTCTTGAAACTCACTGCTATATGCTTATAAGCTATCTACTGGCATATTTAGTTTATCGATAATGTTTTCATTTTGTTATACAGATTTATATGCAGTCCCAAAATATTTTGTTGTTTCAACAGTAACAAGTTACAATTAAATTAGTTACAATTAACTCTTAGGTTTAATTTAATGGCTCAATATTCTATTATGCAATGTTTTATAATTTCAATTATATTTTTTTGACAATGCTGATAAAAATCTTTTAAATTAATAGTGTTTTGGACTGTACTATTGTTTCGATATGATTTTACAGGAAAAACAGTTTGTGAGTTTAGAAGAATAATATTTTCATTATTTATTACTTCTCTGGCTGATGCATTTTCCGTTCCCTGGCTGACGTTCCCTTGATGCAAGATATTTATCACCAAAAGTAGGGCATAAAAGTTCTAATTTTAAATCCTTTTTATTTTCGCTAAGCTTAGCTTTTTTTCTTGGTTGAGTACTTCCTTACCCTCATCCATACTCATTCGTTTGAGAGCATTTGATGATGTTGTGGGATGATCGCCAAGATGATTTTGCCATCTGTTTTGTGGTTGCCGTTATTTTTTGATTTACACATTAAAACCTCGAAGGCATTCCGAGGCCTTGAGCACTGAGCATAATGAGCTTCCAACTCACTCTTCTCCACATTTTTGGTGCACAAATCACATGCAATGAATGACTCAATTTTTAGGGTTCAAGTTTTAATTTTTTTATTCAAAAAAATATATATTTACTCTACCACTACTCGACTGAAAAAGGCAAAAAACGACGATGACCGCCAGTACCGTAATTATTAGACCCCCTCGCTGTAAAATAAAAACTGCACATTTTGAACAAAACTCACAAAATTTAAATTTCGCACCTTCGCGCACAAGCAGTCATGAGTAAGGACTCGAGGGTAGGGGGTGAGATTCGGGTTCGTGGGTACGCACGTTCACTTTCTTCTGTTCATTACAAGATAACGAGGGGTCTCAATATTTGAAATGCAATAAAACGGGAGGATTCCGTGGGCTACCAAACACACTGATAATGGGATGTGTATATGCTTGCAATTAAAAACAACTAATACAAAATACATTTAAACCGCCAAAAAAAACTTCCGCAACCGCTTTTAATAGTTACTACTGTAGATTTTCATTTCTTCGTGTATGTATAGTAGTCGCCTTCGCACACCCTCCTGGTGCGCTTCTTCACTACGTGGACTGCCGTCCACAGTGATGTACGCCGATGACGTTAAAATTTGTTTCTCCTATTCCGACTGGTACCTTCATTCACACCTTCATTTTGACCTCAATGAATTTAAGAAGTGGTGCGACAGTAATGTCCTTTTCCTTAACCATGCAAATTGCAAACTCACTACTTTCTACAGTTAGTCCCCCCGCATATTGTCTCCTATAGCTTTGGAAATCACAACCTAGACCGCATTACCACTTCAAATGACCTTGGAGTCCCTTCAGATTATAAACTATGCTTCAATAGCCAATTTACTGCAATGGTAAACAAAGCCAAGGGTGTCTTAGCTTTAATAAAGCGATGGTCCAAAGAATTTGAAGACCCGTACACTACCAAAACACTGTATGTAGCTTTAGTAAGTCCGATACTTGAATATTGTTCCTGTGTGTGGAGTCCACAGTGTAAGGACCCTGAAACCATTATCGAATCAGTACAAAAGCAATTTCTGATCCTTGCTCTGCGTATCGATATCGATTCAGACTTAAGTTAGCCGACTTGTCGTCATTAAAACATCGTAGAACTTGCATTGCCATAATGTTTGTTCATGAGCTTCTTTTGGGTCTCGTCGACTCTGAATCACATCTTTCCTACATAGACTTAAACGATCCAACAAGATTTATACTATCATTCCGATATTTGCGCTTGCCTTTGTGCAGGTTTATTTATGCCCAACATGAACCTTTTCGTGCACTATGTAGCAACTACAATAGCCTGTATAATATTTTGTCATTATACCCTTGCAGAGGGTATAATGATATTAGTCAGAAGTTTGCAACGCAGTGAAGGAGACGTTTGCGATCCCATAAAGTATATATATTCTTGATCAGCATGACTAGACGAGCCGATCTAGCCATGTCCGTCTGTCCGTCCGTTTTTACGCAGACTAGTCTCTCAGTTTTCAAGCTATCGGGCTAAAACTTTCTCAAAAGTCTTTTTTTTTTCAGGTAGTATATAAGTCGGAACCAGCCGGATCGGACAACTATATCTTATAGCTCCCATAGGAATAATCGGAAAAAAAAATTTTTTAAAATTATATCTTTATTGTTTTTAACATATAACCTCCTAAGCAAAATTGTAATCATCTATACTACAATTTTCTTCACTGAGAGAATTATAAAAACTATTAATGTCAGGAAGCTGGGAATCCTCGAATTTTTCGAAACCATCTAAATAGTCGTAACACCCTTCCTACGCATTTGCTTAAACTTTGCTCCTCGAAATTTAGTATTTCGAATTTTCAAATCTTTATCCTCCATGTAGCTTGATAGTTTTTCTAAACTTGAATTCAAAAATCTAATCGTATCGATGTATCTTATTGTATATCTATTTGAGCCATTTATTTTAATTGTCTGCGCTCGCGCTATATAAAGCTCTTCTTCAGTAATGAATAATTGTATGTCATATTTAGATAAGTTATGAAATACTACAGGAAGGAACGGATCACTTAATTTGTACTTTGGTTTACCATTTTTATGAATGGGACCCATGTACTTTCCAGAAAATGGATTAAAATAGTTTTCCAGGAAGTCAGCGTTGATTTCCGTTTCACAAGCACAGAAGTTGCCTTCCTGCTCATGCGCATGGATTGTGCTAGCACTCGGGCTTCTGGGGGTCGACCAGTACACGTAAAACAAGGAAGAACGCTATAGTCGAGTACCTCGACTATCAGATACCCGTTACTCAGCTAAAGGGACCAAAGGGAAATGGAGATATGCAAATCGAGATTTAAATACGCCACCTACCGGCGGTAGACAGATTTTAGCGTTATGGGCGTTAGAGTGGGCGTGGCAAAATTTTTTTTGGATCAATCGATAGGTATTGACGAGACCAATACATTTCAGTTAAAATTTTTTATCTAGCATGAAAACTGTGGCCGTCACAGGTTTGGGCGGTTTGTGGGCGTTAGAGTGGGCGTGGCAATTTTTTTTCGGGTCACTCGATAGGTATTGATGAGAAAAATACACTTATGCTAAAATTTTTATTCTAGCATCAAAACTGTAGGAGCCACAGTTTTGGGCGGTTTGTGGGCGTTAGAGTGGGCGTGGCAGTCTACTGAAACAAACTTGCGCTGCGTAAGAAGCTCAGGAATCTGCACGCCAAATCTCAACAGCCTACCTCTCATAGTTTCCGAGATCTCAGCGTTCATCCGGACAGACGGACAGACGGACATGGCTAGATCGACTCGGCTAGTGATCCTGATCAAGAATATATATACTTTATGGGGTCGGAAACGCTTCCTTCTGCCTGTTACATACTTTCCAACGAATCTAGTATACCCTTTTACTCTACGAGTAACGGGTATAACAAGCTCGTAGTTTTTTCCTTGAGTGACTTGAAGAATTTTTGTATGCAGTCTGCGCCTATAAAATTATACAAAATTTAAATGAGTTTTCAAAATAGTAATAAATTACATTTTTGTTGTTTTTTACATACCTTCATATGTCCACAATTCGTTAAGATCAGGATTATATTTATGGGCCATATAAAATGATACGGCAGTATGCTTCTGCATCTTTGTTGTTGACGAAGTTGAAGACGAATTTAGGCATGTTCTATAGTTTTCACGAACAGTATCAATATCGGCATATATCACCACCGGAGGAGATAATTTTTTGTAAAAGCCCTTGAATGAAGTTGTAGTATTTGGTTCAGGGTAAAACGAAGCATCATTTCCGTATTCAAGTTTGTTGTGGGTAGTATTGTTGACTGTGAAAAACTGTAGACAGTTATCACAAAAATGTCCTCCAGATTTGGCCTTGGAATGCTGTGAGTAGCATAATCTTTTTACACTTGTAATGTAGGCGTAATGCATACTTCCTTGGCTCTCATTATTTATTCCCAATATATTTATGTGGTTAGTGCGAATAAATTTAGTTCTAAACGTTAGACCAATATTTTGTCACAATCAGCATCCATCTCATAAATGTTTATACTAAAATCTTTATTATTTTTCTCGAAATAAATAATCCCCTTATTCGTGACGGGAAACTCGATTCCTGTAAAATCCAATCAAATTCCGTCATATACAATTATTTCGTTATTAATATTAATGTGGTAAGTTGTGGGCTTTGTCATTTTCTCTCGTGCATACTTTTTTGCTTTGCTGTTGTATAGGTAGCACTCTCATGACTTTTATTAGCTATGAATGCTAGTATGCACCATTTGAAACAAAATACGTCAGTATTCTGTACGTTTAAAAGTGCATTTCTAGCTTGATTATAGTAATTTCAAAATAATTGCAATTTTTATTGCCCAACCAGAGTCTTTTTCTTGAAACTCACTGGTCGATGCTACTAAGCTGTCTACTGCCATATTTAATTTATCGATAATGTTTTCATTTTGTTATACAGATTTATATGCAGTCCCAAAATGTTTTGTTGTTTCAACAGTAACTCCTTCGTCTGTTTGTTTAATATAGTTACAATAAACTCTTAGGTTGAATTTAATGGCTCTATATTCTATCATGCAATGCTTTATAAATTCAATTATATTTTTTTGACAATGCTGATAAAAATCTTTTAAATCAATAGTGTTTTGGACTGTACTATTGATTCGATATGATTTTACAGGAAAAACAGTTTGTGAGTTTAGAAGAATATTATTTTCATTATTTTTGACTTCTCTGGCTGATGCATTTTTATGCTTATTGGTCAATGTGTGTTGACGTTCCCTTGATGCAAGATATTTATCACCAAAAGTAGGGCATAAAAGTTCTAATTTTAAATCCTTTTTATTTTCGCTAATCTTACCGTTTTTTCTTGGTTGAGTACTTCCTTACCCTCATCCATTCTCATCCGTTTAAGAGCATTTGATGATGTTGTGGGATGATCGTCAAGATGATTTTGCCTTCTGTTTTGTGGTTGCCGTTTTTCAAAATTCATAAAAATATTGAATGCATTTTTAGGTCCTTTACAATTTGAACTAACGTAGAGCATAAGTCACACCTTATTTTTGATTTACACATTCAAACCTCGAAGGCATTCCGAGGCTTTGAGCACTGAGCTTAATGAGCTTCAAACTCACTTATCTCCACATTTTTGGTGCACAAATCACAAGCAATGAATGACTCCATTTTTAGGGTTTAAGTTTTAAATTTTTTATTCATAAAAATATATTTTTATATGTTGCATATTCCCACTACTCGACTGAAAAAGGCAAAATACGACAATGACCGTAATTAGTAGAGCCCCTCCCAAAAAAAAAAAAAAAATTTGGTATCATTGGGAAAAAATTTTTCATTTTCTCTGCTCTAAAATAAAAAACTGCACATTTTGAACAAAACTCACAAAATTAAAATTTCACACCTTCGCGCCAAAGCAGTCATGAGTAAGGACTCGAGGGTAGGGCGTGAGATTCGGGCTCGTGGGAACGCACGTTCACTTTCTCCTGCTCATTCTCAGAAGATAACGAGGGGTCACAATATTTGAAATGCAATAAAACGAGAGGATTCTGTGGGCTACCAAACACACTGATTATGGGATGTGTATATGCTTGCAATTAAAAACAACTAATACAAAATACATTTAAAACCGCCGAAAAAAACCTCAGCAACCGCTTTTAATAGTTACTACTGTAGACTTTCATTTCTTCGTGTATATATAGTAGTCGCCTTCGCACACCCTCTTGGTGCGCTTCGTCACTACGTGGACTGCCGTCCACAGTGCTGTACGCCGATGACGTTAAAATTTGTTTGTCCTACTCCGACTGGTACTTTTATTCACACCTTCAATTTGACCTCAACGAATTTCAGTAGTGGTGCGACAGTAATCTCCTTTTCCTAAACCATGCAAAATGCAAACTCATGACTTTCTACCGTTATTCCCACCGCATCTTGACTCCTATAGTTTTGAAAATCACAACATAGACCGCATTACCACTTCAAATGACCTTGGAGTCATAAACTATGCTTCAATAGCCAATTTACTGCAATGGTAAACAAAGCCAAGGGTGTCTTAGCTTTGCAAAGAATTTGAAGACCCGTATTCAGACTTAAGTTTGTCGACTTGCCGTTATTAAAACAACGTACAACTTGCATTGCCATAATGTTTGTTCATAAGCTTCTTTTGGGTCTCGTCGACTCTGAATCACATCTTTCCTACATAGACTTAAACGATCCAACAAGACTTATACTATCTTTCCGATATTTGCGCTTGCCTTTGTGCAGGTTTAATTATGCCCAACATGAACCTTTTCGTGCACTATGTAGCAACTACAATAGCCTGTATAATATTTTGTCATTATACCCTTGCAGAGGGTATAATGATTTCAGTCAGATGTTTGCAACGCAGTGAAGGAGACGTTTGCGATCCCATAAAGTATATATATTCTTGATCAGCATGACTAGACGAGCCGATCTAGCCATGTCCGTCCATTTTTACGTAGACTAGTCTCTCAGTTTTCAAGCTATCGGGCTCAAACTTTCTCAAAAGTCTTATTTCTTTTGAAGGTAGTATATAAGTCGGAACCAGCCGGATCGGACAACTATATCTTATAGCTCCCATAGGAAAATTCGGAAAAAAAAATTTTTAAAAATTATATATTTGGTGTTTTTTAACATATAACCTCCCAAGCTTGGAAATAACATTTTTTAATTAGTTGTGAATTTCGAATTTAATTTTATCAAAATCGAACGAATCCAAACTCTATTTTAAGGTCTTGAAAATATTAAAATTAAACAGGTAAGTTTAAGAAACTTTTGTTATACCACTTTTGGTTAAAACCCGCTAGTTTGGAAGAAAAACAGCTATAAATAGCCAAATTTCCTGTAACTTGTGAACTACTAAAGCTCTCCTCACGAGATTTTTATACCCGTTACCCGTAGAGTAAAAGGGTATACTAGATTCGTCGGAAAGTATCTAACAGGCAGAAGGAAGCGTTTCCGACCCCATAAAGTATATATATTCTTGATCAGGATCACTAGCCGAGTCGATCTAGCCATCGAGCAGTCGCGGCGTGTACATGCACTTAAAAATTAAGTTCCCAGTCCCAAACAAGTTAAAACCTTAACTCGGGTACGCGTGCATCTCGCAAGTATTGCGATTTGATAGTGAAAAATTTAAATAAAGACACCCACCAAAGCTTAAACCGAGTAGGTTTCCCGGCGAATTGGTTTTCTTTCTGTGTCTAACCCCCGCCCGTGTCTAAGGCAGTTGAAGTGGAAAAACTTAGAGTCGTCCCGGTTACGAGAGTGTGTCCCGGCCAGCAGGCCAGCAGCAAGTTATATTTTTTTGGTTGGATTAGCGAGATTTCTGCCGGCAGCGACCCGGAAAAAAGACCTAAAACCCCCAAAACGTTTTCGGGGCACAATCGTAAGGTAGATATGCCCGAGAATAGTGTATATTATTAGGTATTTGCTGTAACCGTTCCCCAATCGTCAGGTTGTGCCGAGTTAGCAGTATGTAAAGTCGACATGACGAGGAGCATGTAAACCAGGCATCACCAACGAAAACCGGCGTATGTACCGAGGAGCACCCCAATAAACGGCATGTGTACCTAACCTGGCACCAACAAATACGCATGCTCACCTAACCTTTTTGCACATGCGCGCATTTGCGAGCAGCTACTTATACACATGGGCTTGTAATCTTCTGGCGCGCCTACGCAGCTACACCTGCGTGAGATCTCTTGGCCGCACATACACATCAGCAGCAGCTTTACCTCAATGCACATTTAACGGGGATTAACCCTCTGCTATTTCTTTTTATAATCTCTGGCAATCAATCCAATCACTTGCCCCAATTGCGAGCATTTTTAACCTGCAACCACAGTGAACCACATGGGAAAACATCTATGGAAATTTTAAAGTATAACGGAGCGAATCCTAATTAGTTTATTTTAGATACTACCTAAATTTAAATAACAATTTTGCGCGTCTAAAGAATCGGTATATAATGGCAAAAAAGTTTCTTTTAAAATCATTTTCCAAAAATTTAGTGTTCTTAAGTTTACTTTAACCCTATGGTGCAAAACGCTATAATCTTTTTCCAGCACACCTGCGTCGAGAGATCGAGCTTTAGTCGATGGAAAAGTCGCCGTGAGTTTGAAAACTAATTGTTTATTTCCTATATCCACCTTTTTTTTTGAAAACTAAACATGACTTTTATTTGAATGGCCAATATATTAAAACATGAGTCCAGAATCTAATGAAGCATTAAATTAAAGGGAAAAAATAATATTATCTAACAAATATTCAGTACTTACAAAGAAAAAAAAATTAAAAAAAAGACAAGAAAGAAAGTTAGCTTCGGCAATCCGAAGCTTATATACCCTTGCAGCTATAATTATTAAATTTAAAAACACAAAAAATGATATTCCCAATAGTATAAGATAATATGTCAAAAAACACCGAAGCTATAATTTGTTTCATATTATTTTCCTACCAATTTTCCGATCGTTCCTATGGCAGCTATATGATATAGTCGTCCGATTTTGATAAAATTAAATTTGAAATTCAGAACTAAATAAAAAAAGTTATTTCCAAGCGTAGGAGGTTATATGTTAAAAAACACCGAAGCTATAATTTGTTTCATGTTATCTTCCTACCAATTTTCCGATCGTTCCTATGGCAGCTTTATGATATAGTCGTCCGATTTTGATAAAATTAAATTTATTTCCAAGCGTTTAAGGTTATATGTTGAAAAACACCGAAGCTATAATTTGTTTCATATTATTTTTCCACCAATTTTCCGATCGTTCCTATGGCAGCTATATGATATAGTCGTCCGATTTCGATAAAATTTAATTCAAAATTCAAAACTAATTGAAAAATGTTATTTCTAAGCTTAGGAGGTTATACTCGTATGCTAAAAAACACCAAAGATATAATTTTTTTTAAATTTTTTTGTCCGATTATTCCTTTGGGAGCTATAAGATATAGTGTCCGATCCGGCTGGTTCCGACGTATATACTACCTGCAAAAGATATAAGTCTTTTGGGAAAGTTTCAGCCCGATAGCTTTAAGACTGAGAGACTAGTTTGCGTAGAAACGGACGGTCAGACGGACAGACGGACATGGCTAGATCGACTCGTCTAGTCATGCTGATCAAGAATATATATACTTTATGGGGTCGGAAACGTCTCCTTCACTGCGTTGCAAACTTCTGACTGAAATCATTATACCCTCTGCAAGGGTATAAGAATTAACTTGAATTTAATATTGAATTTAATCAAAATATTCTATTAATAGTAATTAAATTAAAACAAACAAATCAAATTAATAGCTCACCCTGAAAAAAATTTATATTCTAAACTTTAAAACAACAGCCCTTATCTTAAAAAAACCATAAATATATTCTTAAAATTAAGACTATCTACCAATGCCATTGTTTAAACATTGCTACTATTTTTATACGTATAACTTTATTATGAATTACTATTTTTTGAACTACTATTAACTGTTTTCTTTCCCTGAATTTATTATAAAAATATATAAATCCAAAATTTACTGAACTCAGCTGATGTTTTCACGGTCGTAGGGTAGGGCGTTTTCACGGTCGAAGTCGCCATTCAGTCAGAATGCTTCGATCACCGTTCGAAGTCAAGCAACAGTGAGCGACGAATAGATGACGCAGCCACAGTTGTGTCACTCACCCTTCCTGACGAACAAAAATTATCTGCTAGTCCTTTGCTGCACAGCAAAATCCCAGAATCAAAAACCGTGGCTATCACGACCGTTGACCACACATCTGAATTGGAACAGCTTAAATCTCGTAGTTCGACGCGTATAAAAGAATTTTGGAAGAATATTAGGGAATGTAAACTCGGTGTAGCGAACCTCAGCTTTCTTTCTGAAAGGCCTAAGGATCCTCGCCCATTCTTGCCGATTTGTCTTCTCAATCGTCCCGTTTATGGATTATTAGATAAAAGCTAATGTATCTACTGCAGATGGAAGATCTCAACAGGTAGTAGGACGATTAAAATTGGATGTTGAATATACGAGTAGTAACGTCGAAAATAGATTTCCGGAGGCTGTACGATCTGCTTTAAAATGCTTAAATATTTCCGAGGTAGAGTCTATCGATAGTAACGGAAAGGTCGAAACCGATCCACATGATTTGTCCGAGGCTGAGAGAGCCAAACTAATGAACGTAATCAATTGTTTTCCCCCTTTTACTCAAGAAGGTCTCGGCAAGACCAATTTAATTGTGCATTCGATCGATGTTGGTATGGCTATTTATTTATTTATTTCACTGTCTCTCCCGCCGTAGATAAGGCTATGTACGCCGAGATCGATAGAATGATACAATTGGGGGTTAGAGGAGTCAAAGTGCTTGGTCTTCTCCAATCGTAATGGTAACGAAACCTGGTAAAGTTAGAATTTGTCTGGATTGTTGGAAAAGATGCAAACCACTTCCCCAAATTAGTGGCATTTTAAGCCGTTTGCGAATGGCAGAGTACATATCTAGTCTTGATCCTAAGAACGCGTATTGGCAGGTGCCTTTAGATGTTGCGTCTCGAGACAAGACGGCGTTCACAGTTCCTGGTAGACCCCTCTACCAATTTAAAGTCATGCCGTTCGGGCTGTGCAATGCCACGAGCACAATGTCGCGGTTGATGGACAAGGTCGTCCCAGATCATCTCAGGAACGAGGTGTTCATTTACTTAGACGATTTATTGGTAATTTCTGCTAGCTTTGAAAGGCATCTCAAAGTACTTAGAGAGATAGCTCTTCACATAAGGCGTGGCGGTTTGACAATAAATATTGGCAAAAGTCACTTCTGCATGCTGCGTGTGCGCTATTTAGGCCATATAATAGGTGACGGTGGAATACGCACCGACCCTGAAAAAGTGACTGCAGGACTTTGCGCATCTTGAGAAGTTTTATGGGTTTGTGTGGGTGGTATCGCAAGTTTGTTCCAAATTTTGCATCGTTATCCGCTCCTCTTACTGATTTTATGACCGCGAAACGGAGGTTTAGTTTGACTGATGAGGCAATTAAAGCTTTTGAACAGTTAAAACGGTGTCTTAGTGAGGCTCCGGTCTTATGTAGCTCCGAGTTTTTTAAACCATTTGCGATACATTGCGATGCAAATAAAACCGGTTTAGGTGCAGTTTTAGTACAAGTCTCTGAAGAAGGAGACGAGCGTCCGATTGCGTTCATTTCGGAGAAATTGAGCAAGGCTCAGCGTAACTATACGGTCACTGAACAACAATGCCTAGCAGCGTTTGTAGCTCTTAAAAATTTGTAGGGCCTAAGTTAAAATCATAGCCGACCACGCATCATTGAAATGGTTAATGTCTAATCATGACCGAAATTCTCGCTTAGCTCGATGAGCCTTAGCGTTGCAAAAGTATAATTTCGATATTGAGCATCGTAAGGGATCCCTTAACATAGTTCCCGATTCATTGTCTCGCGTTGACGAGGATACAGTAGCCGCCTTAGACTTGCGTGAAGGCTTTCTCGTTGATCTTAGTTAGGAACATTTTAAGTCCGCTGGGTATGTTGATCTTGTAGAGAAAGTAGCGGCAAACCAAGCTAGATCTTAAGACCGACAGCGGTTATGTTTATCGGAAAGCCGAATACTTGACAGGAGAGCAAGTTCACGATGAGTATGCGTGGAAACTGTGGATACCCAGAGAATTAGTGCCCGAAATCCTTTCGCGAGCGCACGATAGTCCTTTGTCGTCACACTGTGGCATACACAAAACGTTTGAGAGAGTGAGGCGAAACTATTTCCGGCCTGGCCTTGTGTCGGATATAAAGACTTATATAAATGCCTGTGAAGTGTGTAAAACCACAAAAGCTCAAACTCTCGTACTGCGTCCTCCCTTAGGAAAAGTCCCTGAAAGTCAGCGATTTTTCCAACGACTTTTTATTGACTTCCTTGGACCTTATCCTAGGTCAAGAAGTGGAAACATTGGTATTTTTATCGTTTTAGATCATTTTTCCAAGTATGTGTTTCTAAAAGCAGTTCGAAAGATTGATACTAGTGTCGTTATAAAATACATTGAAGGGAAGTTGTTTATGGCATATGGAGTTCCGGAAACGGTGTTGTCCGACAACGGTTCTCAATTTCGCTCTCGTGCTTTTCAGAAGCTTATGCAACAGTACGGTGCTACTCACACACTGACTGCAGTGCATTCACCCCAGGCTAACGTGTCTGAGCACGTTAATCGTTCTGTAGTCTCTGCAATAAGGGCTTATTTGCGTCCTGATCAGAAGGACTGGGACGAGTATCTAAGTAGGATATGTGGTGCTTTAAGATCATCAGTTCATGCTAGTATAGGTACCTCTCCTTACCACATGGTTTTCGGCCAGCACATGATTACTTCCGGTTCCACTTACTCGTTGTTAAGGAAATTAAACTTATTAGATGCTCGATCCTTAAAATTTAATCGGGATTGTTCGTGATAAGGCTTGTCATCGAATGTAGGAAAAGAACGATGAGAATGAGAAGCGGTTTAATCTTCGATCTCGAATCGTGTCCTTTGCCGAAGGGGAAGAAGTATTTCGCAAAATTTTAAGCAAAGTTGTTTTCAGACAGACTGTAATGACAAGTTCGGTGCTTCTTTTGTGAAAGCGAGAGTTTTTAAGCATGTGTTTCTCGGAACAACCTATAACTATTAAGTCATCCATATAAAGGAATGGTTGTGAAGGTTCTAATCCAGAGAATGCAATAGTCATCATTCTTTGAAATATTTATAATCCGAAAGGTAATCGCGTGAAGCGATACGAGCCATTGCTCGTTGAAAATGACGATATATGTTATGAGATGCGATGATAACTGATTTATTCTTCATTTGGTACATGTTTATATACTATTTGGAACATGGAAGTTTAGTGTAAAGATTAGTGAAGTAAGCTATATTCTAAAGTAGGTAGGTAGGTCAGGGTGTTTTGATTGTGGTAGCAGTTTGTGTAGTTGGCTTGGCAGACACTGCAAAATGTGCTGACTGCATTGGCGGGTCAGTGTGCCGTTGAGTCGATGAGGCGGTGAGTTAGTGAGACATATAATATGCTGATCAGCAATTCTCATATGCAGTGGGTGCTACTAAGCGCGTGGTACTGTTCCCAACTTGGCTATTGCTTTTTTTTTTTATATTCATTTATTTTCTACAGTTATATACAAGTAAAGGTGAGTTCAAGAACAGGAGTAGGGGGAGCAGGAGCGTTCGCAGTACGCTCGCTGCATAGGCTGCCGTCGCTTCCCAATTCGCCTCCTTCAGCAGCATGAGTGGCACAAAAGTTTCTGGCCGAATTCTTGCCCCGGTGGTCTCCATGAGTATCTGGCGGTCATAACCAAAGCGGCGACATTCAAAAAGGACATGCTGAGCATCCTCGACAATGCCACTGCCGCACTCTCGGCAACCGTCCTCCGTGTCGTGCCCGAAGCGCTTAAGGAAGCTTCGGAAGCAGCCGTGTCCACTCAGCGCCTGCGTGAGGTAAAAATCCACCTGGCCGTGCTTCCTATTTAGCCATGGCTCTATGCTGGGGATGAGCTGGTGCGTCCAGCGATCCTTGCTGGAGATGTCCCAGGCTGCCTGCCAGTTGACGACGCTCTGCATCCTGGCCCTTCTCTTCACCTCGGTCTTGGTACTGCGGTCCGCCTGTTCGCCTGCTAGAGCCGCGCGAATCTCCTTGGCCTCCCGCACTAGTTCACACAGGGGAACTTGGCCTGCGATGACAAGGGCTGCATCGTCCGAGATCGTCCTGAAGGCACTCGAAATTCTGACGGCGCACAGGCGGTACGTCGAGTTAACACGTCGCATGTAGCTGCTTACAGCAGTGGCCTCAGCCCACACTGGTACAGCAACTGCGACTTGACAACAGTCGCGAGGAGCCTGCGTCTGTGCTGCTTCGGTCCTCTGGTATTCAGCAGGATCCTGCAGAGCGATCCTGTGGTTTCGCTTGCCTTCTTGTTTACGAACTCCAGGTGTTCGCGGTAGGAGAGGCGGGTGTCCAGCAAGACTCCCAGGTACCTTATGGCACGCTGAGATGGTATCGTTGTCCCTCCGATCTGAATATGCGCCGACTTCACTGCTTTTCTGCTTGAAATCAGCACCGCTTCAGTTTTGTGTGAGGCCAGCTCTAGGCCCGCCACTGCGAGCCACTCCTCCACTGCTCGAATTGCGCAGTTTGCAGCTGCCTCCACGGCCGCAACTTCCTTGGCCACCACAACCAGCGCGACATCATCCGCAAAGCCCACAATGTTGGTGCTGCTGGGCAGTGGGAGCTTCAGGACACCGTCATACATCGTGTTCCAAAGCATAGGGCCCACCTCGTAAGTCCTGGGGCCCACAGAGGTATCTAGGACCCGCTCCCTTTTGCTGAGGTAGCTGTGTACTACATTCAGCAGGTAATCTGGGATGTTGAAGGACCGTAGTGCCTCCAGTGTCCTCCCCCAATCGGCTGAGTTGAACGCGTTCCGTATGTCCAGCGTGACCACTAGACAATACTTTTTCGTCCCACCTTTCCATCTGGTACCCGCGATGGCTTTAGCAGCAATGTTGGTGACCCTCTCTATCGCGTCCAGTGTAGATTTCCCTTTCCGGAAACCGTACTGGTTGGAAGACAGTCCACCGGCATCCTCCATGGCAGCGTTAAGCCTTGTTGCAATGACCCTTTCGAAGACCTTGCCTATAGTGTCCAGCAGGCAGATGGGTCTATAGGAAGAAGCTTCGCCCGCTGGTTTCCCTGGCTTCGGCAGGAGCAGAAGTTTTTGGCGCTTCCACCTGTCGGGGAAGGTCCCTTCCAGCATGCACGTGTTGTAGAGCGATGCTACCACGCCCGGATGGAGGGATAGCAGGGTCTTCACTGCCCTGTTCGGGACCAAATCCGGCCCGGGTGCCTTCCTGCTCTTCAGGTTCCTTGCCACAGACAATAGTTCCGTCTCCGTGACCGGACATATCTGGCTCCCAATTTGTCGCGTCCATCGGGGGATGCAATGGCGGCGACCCTCTGGAAACAGCACTTGAACAATGCCTTCCAGGACCGCCGGGTCAGTAGGCGACCTGTTGCCGGCACTCACACGCTTGACCACCGTCTTGTAGGCTCTTCCCCATGGGTCGTTTTCCAGCTCGTCACAGAGCTCGAGGTAGCTCTCCCTCTTGCTGTCCCGAATCGCCAGTTTGAGTGCCTTCTTTGCACTCTTAAAGCTAGAGTTGCAGGCAGAAAGGTTTGCGGTGCCTCTCGCCCTTTGGACTAACCTCCTGGCTCGAAGGCAGGTCCTGCGCAAGCTAGCGATTTCCTCGCTCCACCAGTACACTGGCGCGTGGTGCTTCCGAAAGGTCTTACGCTGCTGCATGCTTTGGTCACAGGCTTCTTCCACTCTGGCTGCCAATTTGTTCGCTGCTACATCTGCCGACTCCAGCTCAGATACAGCCAATCCCTCCAGTGCGCTGGCGAAGGTCTGTGTCCTAAAGGTAGGCTTTTCTTGGCCCGGTCATCGGCTGGCTTTGGCACGGTGGACCGCCAACTGTCAGCAGGATGGCCTCATGGTCGCTGGCCGTAAACACCTCGCCTATCCTCCAGCGTGTGCTACGGGATAACGAGCTGCTCGCGAACGATAGGTCTATGATTGAACCGGCCCCAGCTCTGTTGAAGGTGTGCTGGGAGCCCTCGTTCAACAGGACGATGGCGTTGGTATAGAGGGAGCCCCATTCCTCGGCCCAGGCGTTAAAGTCGCCTCCGATCACCACGTTGCTCCTTCTTCTCAGGTCGCTGATCAGCTCGTACAGGATCCTGTTAAAGGACGTCAGTGATAGACTGGGGGCCAGGTAGCAGCTGTAGATCCATGTGCCGCCTACGTTCGCTCGGACAAGTCCCTCTACTGCCCTCGTGTCCCGCATTGGTGGAACACTCACACCGCAGAGCCACAGTGCCGCTTTGCCTGTGCGATCCGTGACCCAATCGCTGCTGCTTTCCACTCTGTAGGGCTCAGTGAGTATCGCCACCTCAGAACCCAGCTCGCGCACCGTCTGCTTCAGGAGGTCCTGCGCGGCCCTACAATGGTTCAGATTTAGCTGAATCAATTGCATGACAGCCGAGGTCTCCCTGTCCCGTTGGTTGTGGCTGGGCAGAGTCTGCTTCCTGCGTGGTGCCTGGTCTCCTTTCTTCCTGCCGCAGAGCAGAATAAACATGAATGCTCCTTGCTGCACTTGGCTGCCTTGTGCCCTTTTTCACCACATCTTATGCAGCAATTGCTCCTGTCCACTAGGCTCTTGCAGTTAACTGCAATATGCCCGGATTCCAAGCATTTGAAACATCTTGGGGGGCCTGTTCTTTCCCGGATCCTGCAGATGGTCCATCCAATCCGCACCTCGAAACGATGGATAACGGCTTTCCCCAGGGAGTAGGGCAAACTGATCACAGCTAACTGCGACTCCGCGTAGCCTCGACGCAGACTCCGAACTCTGATGCGCTCCGCGTCGATACCATACTGGCTCGCAATCGCAGCGCAGATTTCCTGCTCCGTCGCGATGGAGTCGATGTCTCTTATCTCCAGAACGAGCAGTTTGGTCTCGTCCGACATGGCTCGCACTGACGCTGCGTCGCCTAACACCCTCGCAATGCTCTCCTTCATGGCTTCTGCACTTTCTGCGCTGCCTTTGGCCACCTCGAGCAGTAGGTTGCCGTTAATGGTGCGGCGTACCTTGGATACACAGCTTCCCAAGTCCGACAGCTGTTTATCTTCCCTTCGAGTCACCATGGCTAACACCTCGCTGTACGATTTCCCGCTCGCCTGGACAACGACGGCGTTGGGTCTGGCGCGACGTGTGGCCCTCGGCTTTTTCTTGACCACCTCCCACTCAGCGACCGGAATTGCGGGGCTCATAGTCTTACTGGCGCCAGCGTGCGTCGCATCTCTCTCTTGTGGCCCTTTTGGCGGGTTCTTTCGGGTGCTCCTGGGAGCTTTGGCACTTTTCTGCTGCGTTGGGCGCGTGGATGGTGGGGCCACTTGAGCCGCGAATCCTCCAGCCACAGTCGGTTGGCTTATCCTTCGCCAAGGCTCCGTTTGCGCTGCAGAATCACACACGTCCTCTTAGGGGTTTCCTTAGCTTCCTCGGTGTCTACGATCAGCTCATCGACTTGGGTTGTCGAAGGTGCCGGCGAGCGGGCGAGTTTGCTGCCCTTCTTAAATGCCGCTGCAACTCCGTCGGTCCCATCTTCCCTCGGCTGGCGGGGAGATCTTACCACCACTGGTCTGCCCGCGAAAGTGTTTTCAGCCTCCTCAATCTCGGGCTACCCGGTTTGTTCGAGGGAGGCTCCCGCGCTGGCCACAGATTTCCCCTAGGCTTACGATGGGGGATATACCGCCCCTTTTCGGTGCCCAGTGCCCCTTTTGATAGACACCGCCGCGGCGGAGGGGTTGGAATTTAGCGCGATCCTTGGCCTTCTGCCTTTTGCCGTCCCTGAATCCCGGTGCCAGAATTTGGAGAATTTCGAATATTCAAAATTCAAAAACCTAGGCTGGGCCCGCGTTTATGGCGCTTTCCAACACTATGTGCTGTTAGGCGCGGGGATCCACGCTGTTAAGCTCCTACCCCGACGTTGTTCAACACTGTAAACAGCTGATTTTGTTGTTTGCAGTGGTGAGGGAAAAAACGCGCGGGTGGCAGCTTGTGGATGCTGTGCGCGTGAGAGAGATTTTCGAGGTGAAAGCCTCTCACTCGATGGGCGCGGGAGAGGATCCCCCCCTGACCCACGAACTGACAGCAGCCTCACCAGTCCAAGACTTGGGGATACGTTCGGAGGCCCTGCCGGAACAGTGCCCTGGTACGTACCTCTAGTCCCGAAATGTCTCGCACTATACCCAGTACACTTTTTAGGTAACGACCGTCGCTACACTGACTTTAAAACGAGATAAATTCATAGCGCACTCGACTATACAACCGTCTTGCCTCACGATGTGTGGACGTTTTTGGCTATTGCTTGATTTGTTGTGTGTGGTCATGTTGAGCACCTTTGGGTACGAACATTCTCCCCCCCATTGAGGGATACCCTCAAACAAGTCGTGATGTCGGTCAGCCCTTGACCGAATTGTATAGAAAGCACCTAACAAATCATTGACCGAGGTGGATCCTTCCTTCAACTGTGGCGGTTCCTTTATTTTATGGTCCATCAATACTAAGTTCGTTAAATGAATCCTTTCTTCATCGAGTGAAATCTCATTCGGTCCTGCAAGATCATCTCTGTCTTCTACCAGAATAGGGTTGATTTCCGTATCAGATGAGGTTTCTTTATTGAGATAACCTGTGATTCCATAACCAAGCCTAGTGTAGTATGCATGTATCATTGTAGCGAGTACATACCGACACCAACATTGTGTTACAGTGTACTTAAACAAATACAAAAGTGCCGGCCGCAAAACTTTTGCGGCCAGCCGAAATCTGAATACGCCTCAGAGCCCAACTTATGGGAAGTGCTAGTGTCAGCATATTCCCATGGCCTGAGTGCAGACACATACAGGGCATGCATGTACAACTTCTCTGGCGCTCTCAGTGCTACCAGCACAAATACAATTGCGAGCATATACTTCGATATATATATGACGGCCGCTGCCAATGTTTGCAGCGCAGCCGCAAATAGCTAGCTGTAAGTCAATCATATTTTGACGATTCCCAAATAAAGATCTGCCCATGGCAGTTGAAACAAATTACAAATCTTTTAATTAAAATATTATAATGGTAAACATAATGGGAAACTCAACATGGCGACCGTGACAGCGATATTGGACTCAAAAATAAAAACACAAAACAAAGTTGGAAGTGAAATAAACGCGAGGAAAGTTATGAGCGATTGCCGCCACATCCATTTGTGTGAAAGAGTGCAAGCGGAAATGTTTACGTGAAACAACGTGTGTCCCTAGTATGACAAAAATGAGATATTCTTTCTAATGAGACGAGTACAAACAAAAGTGGAGACCAAAAAGGGGAAGAGCAAGCGCCCAATATTTAAATGAAAGCAATCACCGCCTGTGCGAGGACCAGCACCGGCACCGCCTAAAACCATAGGCCAAACAACACAAAATAAAAACTAAATGAAAACAATCACCGCCTGTGCGAGGACCAGCACCGGCGCCGCCTAAAACCATAGGCCAAACAACGCAAAATAAAAACTAAATAAAAGCAATCACCGCCTGTGCGAGGACCAGCACCGGCGCCGCCTAAAACCATAGGCCAAGGACTATAAAAGGATAATAAGTGTGGGAGGAATGGCAGAACCTTCTACACCTACGATGGAAAACAAACAAGTATAAACGACGACCTACATCACCGAACTTACACTGGAGAATGAGAAGCCTGTGCAGCCAGCACCGACCCCGTTCGGCGCGCCAAGCCGGACCCTGGAGAAGTGAACCCACAGCGCTTCCAAGAGCGCACATCTTAAGTTTTTATATTATTTTTATATGCATATGCGATGCAAAAACTTATATTTAACAAGAATTGTACAGACCAGGCAGTTTCTAGCTGCGGGTCTTAATTTTTTTTTTACCTAGGTAGGGATACATGTAAAATTTTACACATATATATCAGAAAATTAAAAAAAAAAATTGTATTAATTAATTAAATACACATAAATGCCTAAGAAAAAAAAATAATAAGAGAAAAAGGAGAGGAGGTCAGAAGAACTTCCTGAATTTAAAAATAAAAGAATTAAATATGCTATATGCTGAAAAATCTACCCCAGTATCCTGGGATGAAAATGTAGAAATTAAGAAAGAATTAGAGAACACGTATAGGGAACTAGATGCCTACAAAAATAAAAATGATATGAAGGAGGCTAGAAAACCAAAGTGCCCTGCAGAATGTAAAGGGCCTTTCGAAAATACAGCGAGTATACGTGTCATAAGAAAAATTAAAAGATATAAAAATAAAAAGACAATATATAAATATGAATGAACATTTTTTTATGAAAAGTAACGCATTATCTAAAAACAGATTTTGAATACGTTACAGAAATAATACCCAAAATGGGTTTAATTGAAACTAAAACAGTGGACTCCACTGCAAACGTAATTAATAAAATCGAATCAAAAAATATTGATACCGATTTAACAAACATATTATTATCAATAATTGTATTTATAATGAGTGCATACATTTTATATAAAGGCGATATGTACCACAATAAGTGTGTATCAAAAAGAGCTACAAATAGAAGCCAGGCCAACGATCTGAATAAGATTTAAATTAATAGAGCACAAACAATTATTATAAAAATATGTTTCAAAATAAAAATTAAAATCCAAAATTTGCAAGAACTTTAGTACATGAAAATAGGGCAGCGATAAATAAACCGAATTGGTCAAAATTATCTAAATTATTGAACAAATTACCTACAAATCTAATAACTGTCAGATATAGGTATAATTTAAATATATCGATACCGACAATTTTAAATACACCTTTGACAATATGATTCAATGAAGATTCCGATTCGAGCGAAGGAGTCAAAATAAAAGAAAAAGATCTACATGATCTAACAATTCCTGCAGTTATAACAGTAACAGAAGCAGAAGAAGAAGAAGATATAGAATCAGATGTAAGCGTGCCAGACACAAAAGAAAACATAATGGCAGATCAAGCAGCCGAAAGGGCATATATAAAAGATATATCGAATGCCATCCCGGAATTTAACGGGCAAAAGATACATCTTCAAAGATTTATAACAGCCTTGAAGTGAATAAAGGCACATTCGAAGATTTGCCTGTAGAAGTCATTAAATCCAAAATAATAGGATCTACACAATACAAAGTACAGAACGAAACATCAATAAATTCAATAATAAAGAAATTGCAAAACACTATAGTCGGCGAAACATCCGACGTAGTCAAAGCGAAAATGGCGAAAACAAGCCAGAAAGGCAAAACAGCCGAGAAATTTACTTCAGAAATAGACAACTTACGAAAGCTCCTTGAAGCTTCGTACATTGATGAAGGCCTACCAGCCGAACACGCTGACAAATTCAGCACAAAAGAAGCCATTACCACAATGGTTAAAAATAAAGACCCTTAAGATAAAAAGCCCAGTAAAGAATACGGTTCATACTATCAATCTTAATTTCAATCTTTTCGTTTCTTTCAAAAATGAATACACAAATAAATTATATACATTACTAGTTGATACAGGTGGAGACATATCCTTAATAATAGAAACTTCGGACTCGTTTAACAATGTTGATTATGCAAATATTACCCAAATATCAGGTGTTGGTGAAGGAACAACCAACTCAAAGATATTAGTATCAATAGAACTTCTTTCAAGCAACAATGCTATACCACATACTTTTCATTTAGTAACATCAAATTTTCCTATTCCATGTGATGGAATCATAGGCATAGATTTTATGAAAAAATACCATTGTCAAATAGATTTAAAACCAGAAAACGATTGGCTCATACTGAGACCAGATAACCTCTATAATCCGATTCATATTCCAATAAATCATACACTAGAAAATAATTTGACAATTCTACCAGCAAGATCCGAAGTAGTCCGAAAAATTGCTATAAATTCAGCAACCAGGTATATATTAACACCAAACCAAGAAATCCAAAATGGAGTATTCATTGGAAATTCCATTGGAGATTCTAAAAACACTTTTGTCCGAATTTTGAATACAACTAATAAAACTGCAATCATTCAATTAAATACACTGAAAGTTGAACCATTGGATGATTACGACGGATAATTAAATATAATATAAATTTAAACAAAGAAGAAATTCTAGAGAAATTGAACAAAAATTTTCCACCTCATATCAAGGAAATTCTTAACGAATTATGCAAAAAAAACACAGATATATTCGGAAAAGAATCCGAATCAATATCAACTAATAATTTTTACAAACAAAAAATAAGAATGAATGATGATGAACCTGTATACATAAAGAATTATAGAATTCCCCACAGTCAAAAAGACGAAGTAGAAAAACAAGTAGACAAATTAATTAAAGACAAAATAGTAGAACCTTCTGTTTCTGAATACAACAGTACATTACTAATCGTCCCGAAAAAATCATTACCAAATTGTGATACTAAAAGATGGCGTTTAGTAATTGATTACCGCCAAATTAACAAAAAAATTTTATCAGATAAATTTCCACTACCAAGAATAGACGATATTCTTGACCAACTAGGTAGAGCTAAATACTTTTCATGTTTAGATATAATGCCAGGATTTCATCAAATAGAACTCGAAGAAACGTCTAGAAATATAACATCCTTCTCCACGAGCAATGGCTCCTATCGCTTCACGCGATTACCTTATGGTTTAAAAATAGCGCCAAATTCTTTTCAAAGAATGATGACAATTGCATTTTCAGGTATCGAACCTTCACAGGCATTCTTGTATATGGATGACCTAATTGTCATCGGTTGTTCAGAAAAACATATGATTAAAAATCTTACAAACGTTTTTGATTTATGTAGGAAGCACAACCTTAAATTGCACCCAGAAAAGTGCACATTTTTCAGACACGAAGTGACCTTCCTTGGAGTGTACTGTACTTGTATTTCCAAGTGTACTGACAAAGGTATTTTGTCAAATAATAAAAAATACGATGTAATAGAAAAATACCCAGTCCCAACGGACGCAGACAGCGCTAGAAGATTCGTTGCATTTTGCAATTACTACAGACGTTTTATTAAACATTTTTCCGATTACTCACGACACATAACTAGATTATGTAAAAAGAATGTTAAATTCGAATGGACAGATGAATGTCAAAACGCATTCGAATACCTTAAAATTCAATTGATGAAACCTACACTTCTACAATACCCAGATTTTAATAAAGAATTTTGTATAACCAAAGATGCAAGCAAACAAGCGTGTGGAGCTGTTCTTACTCAAGATTACAATAACACACAGCTACCAGTAGCCTATGCATTAAGATCATTTTCTAAAGGAGAAAGCAACAAAAATACAACTGAACAAGAATTAGCAGCTATCCACTTGGCGATAAATAATTTTAGACCATATATTTATGGAAGACATTTCACAGTCAAGACAGACCATAGCTCATTAACTTACTTATTTTCGATGACAAACCCGCGAATGAGATTAGACTTAGAATAATATGATTTTACTGTGGAATGTCTTAAGGGAAAAGACAATATTATAGCCGACGCGCTTTCAAGAATAACCATAACGGATTTAGAGAATATTCAAACGAAAATTAAAATTCTGACAGTCACTACCAGAAACCAAAGTAAACAGAAAAATTCCTGCGCAGGAAAAGAAAAAATAGATTTGCCTAGGCAAACTCTAAATAAAGCTTCTCAGCCCAACGTATAGGAAGTCATTGTAAATGTCGAGGTACGAAAAGTAGTGACCTTGTGAATAACAGATTCACTATGTTTACTTAAGCATGGAAAAAAAGTTATAGCAAGAGTTGATGTTTGCGATATGTACACCAATGGAATTATCGACTTAGGTCAGATAACAGCATAATCACTCCACAAGCAAATAAAGTTATGCCATATCGAAATCCAATTCCTTTTGACCAAGCTATGGGCTTTTAAAGATTATGAGGAGGCCCATTTGTCTAAACCTTCGCATAATTAAAATCAATAACATAAAAGCGGTGAAAATGTTGACTACCTTTAATTTTAAATATTTTTATTCAGATAGCACCATAATCATTCCTTAAGTCCATAAAAGTATGCCATATCGAAATCCGATTTCTTTTGGTCAAGTTATGGGCTTTTACAGTTTAGAAGAAGGCCCATTTCTGTAAACCTTCTCAAAATTAAAATCAATGACATAAGAACGGTGAATATGTTGACTACCCTTAAAGTTAAATATTTTTATTCAGATAACAGCATAATCATTGCACAAGTCAATAAAGGTATACCATATCGAAATCCATTTCCTTTTGGCCAAGTTATGGGCTTTTAAAATTTTAAGGGAGGCCCATTTCTGTAAAAGTAGTAGATTAATACGGGAGCTGGCTCACTATATAATAAATCATGTCAAAAAAGGGGGAGTGGTGACCCACCCACGCATGGTTGCACACAGGTGTTTTAATGACCCAATTAGCATAATTAAGTAATAAATCATGACAAAAAGGGGGTTGTGGTGACCCTAACATTTCTTGGACTCATCATCTGCGAACGGATCAACATAAAAGGAATGTTGTTGAACCAGTGGATTCAAGGATTATAAAAATCAGTTCTGGATTCCACGGAAGGATTATTCACTTCCTCTATGGAAATATCAACAAAGATGTCATTTATCCAACACAATTTATGGAGGAAGCAGGAAAGTTATTCATCGGTGGAAATAAATTTTGAACTTTTTGGAGAGTACGCACTTTTGAAGGAAGAAAAGGAATGCATTGAAATAAAGTCATTTTAAAGTAAGATGACAATAATTAGTGCCTACTCCAATATAGAAAATGAATACAAGGAACATATGGAAAAACTTTTGGGTGAGGATGGAAGAATTCCAAGAAAGGGATAGTGGATGGACTTTGCTTCATCTCATTCGATTGGAGATGAATATTAATCAATATTCACCTTTAAGAGGATCATCTTACATAAAACTCCCCTTTTGTTTATAAGCTAAAAAAGCAATTATAAATGTAAAAAACACAAATGATGAATATTGTTTTGAATGGAGCTTAATCGCAGCATTAAGTAATCTAAATAAGAATGCAAACAGATGCACAACCTATAAAGTCAATATAAATGATGAACTCATTCAAGTCAATGGGATCACACTAAATTTCACTGGATTGCAATTTCCACTTAAGCCTGCGGATATATCGAAATTTATGGAAATAAATAAAGATATAATTGTTACACTTTTCGGATTCGACGATGGAGTTATATTCGGACCTATATTTTACTCCCCTGAAGTGAGGAGAAATTATATAAATATGTTGATACTGGAGGAAGGATGTAAAGCACACTATACTTAGATTAAAAATCTCTCAAAGTAAGTTGTTTTATCATATCATTATAATATCTTGTTTTTGTTTTTGTTTTTAAATTTTATAATATTTATTTGCTTTCATACTTAAAAAAAACAACATGAAGGATGCCACTTTACGGTACACAAATGTTCAAAAGGAAGTGATGGTCCCATTCACAGTTTACGCTGGCTTT
This sequence comes from Drosophila suzukii, assembly GCF_043229965.1. Classification (NCBI taxonomy): domain Eukaryota; kingdom Metazoa; phylum Arthropoda; class Insecta; order Diptera; family Drosophilidae; genus Drosophila; species Drosophila suzukii. The sequence continues at coordinate 2,026,400 of NW_027255896.1, read as the reverse complement.
GAATGCATCCTTTAACCAATTAATAAAAACGAAACATTAAATTTAAATATTATAAATATACATAGACCTGTTTCATATGCAAGTTATCCAACCCGTGAAACGGTTCCACTTATGGAATTTATAAACAAATTTTTGAATTCAATCTCAGCTATGTTACCCTTGCCTTCAGCGACATTGCCTTTGCCTTTGTTTAAGATTCTGCCTTTGCCTTTGCCATTCACTTCGAGGGCCGCGCTTGACCGTCCTGCTAAGATAAATAAACCAATCGTAAAGTAAACACAAGCTTCCGTTCGAAGCCCAAACTTTTCCGTTCAAAGCCCACAGTATTGCGTTCTAAGTTCAGAACGAATTGCGTTCCGATTTTCAATCAAATTGCATCGGTCAGCATAATTTCATTTCACAACGAGATGCGACAGTTTCAGCATAAGCTTTTATTTTAAGCAAAAATTAAAGTTCTGGAAGCTTAAGAAAAGGAAAGCTTCTGGCCGAGGTTCATTGGATAATTTTTTAGAATTAAGATTCAGTCCTATTTTATCCGAGACCGCGATCGGTTCACAGATTATAAAAAGTGTCTTGTATTAATTGAGTTTAAGAATAAAGGTTTATCACCCGAGTTTTAAAAATAAAAAAATTTAATTTTCTTAAATCATCTACTAACGACAAATTTAATTTGCATACTATATAAAGTGTGCACACGATAACAGTTTAGATAAGTTTGTTTTAGAAACTATATACAACTCGGGAATGAATTTCCTGTTATCTCTAATAAAAAATTTAACTTTTATATATGAAAACCATATTTCAAAACCTGTTCCTATAATAATGTCAGATGTTGAAGAAGATGATTTCCAAAAATCGAATAATTGTCATATATGCAACACTCCTCTTTTATTGGATAGAGTTAGGGATCATTGTCACTTCACAGGAAAATTTAGGAAAATTTCACATAATGAGTGCAATTTAAAATATAAAGCTCCAAAATTTATTCCTGTTTTCTTCCACAATTTCACCAGGTATGATTGCCATCTATTTATTAAAGATTTGGCAATCATACCTGGTGAAATAAGGGTAATTCCATTAAATAAGGAACAATATATATCAATTTAAAAAATTATAACTATAAGTAATGGTGATAACTTTGAAATCCGTTTTCTAGATTCGTTTCGATTTATGCCTTCTGCATTAGATACATTAGCTTCAAATCTAGATAGTGAACAAATGTATATAACAAGATCATTTTTCCCTAATGAAAATCATTTCAACTTAATGCGAAGAAAGGGTGTATTTCCATATGAATATTTAGATTCAGTTGAGAAATTAAATGAAAGTAAATTACCTCCTAGAGAAGCTTTCTATAGTTCCTTAACCGAAAATGAATGTTCAATTGAAAATTATACTCACGCACTAAAGGTATTGATTTGTATGATTTAAGGGATAAGGAAAAATATTATATATTTTCATTATAAAAATCTTCAACAGTGTATAGAAAATGGATTAATTCTAACAAAAGTTCATAGAGGTCTTTGCTTCTTTCAGAAGCCTTGGCTAAAAACATATATTGATTTGATTACATTCCATAGAACTAATGCAAAAAATACATTTGAAAAAGATTTTTTTTAAGTTTTAAATAATGCTGTCTATAGAAAAACCATGGAAAATGTGGACAAACGCGTTAATATAAAGTTAATTACTGAATGGGAAAGCGCTTCACCATCAGATTTTTCTGGCCCAAAAAGGTATTGTGGTAGATCTCTTATTTCAAAGTCAAAGTCACTATGGAAGGTGTAAAACAGTTTTCAGAAAACTTCTTTGCATTTCAAATGAAAAGATTAAATTTGTTGTACAACATACCTTTATATTTAGGTTTTGCTGTATTAGATTTATCGAAATGGAAAATGTATGATTTTTATTATAATTATTTTAAACCTTAGAGCAATGCAAATGTTCAATTAAATTATATGGATACAGATTCTTTTATATGTGGGATTGGTCTGGCAACCTAGAGCAGCTGGTGGTAAAGAAGAAATGAAGAACAAAACGACGTGGCAAGCCTGCCAAACTAAAAGACGAGGAAAGCAGAAAGAATTCGCGAGACGAACGGAGAAGACGTGAAATACGACGCATTGGGTGGAAAGAGAAGACGAACGTAAAAAGACGCAGACTAATCAGTTTAATCAAACCAATTTATAATACAAAAACTCATTTTAATTAAACTATAATAAATATAATACATACAATAAAACAAGTGGGATCGTGTTCAACTTATTTGGAAAGTATAATATCAACCCAGTCCCACATAATTTGGGGGCTCAACCAATAAAACCGAATAGTGTGAGAAAGAAAGTGAAACAAAGAGCGGAAAAATTCATCAGCAAAACAGTTCACTCCGCTAAACTTAAAATTCAGAAATTTTGTCGATCCGGATAATACAAAAAAAAAAACGCAGCATACAATTACGCGTGTGCGAATACATACATATGTAATTTCGAATATACGAGAGTGTAAGATGCCGAAATTGAAAGATTTTGAAGGTATTAGCGCAATGCTTCGGGACGAAAAGAAGCAAAATATTCTCCTTTTGCACATGTTCGTTTTTGAAGAAGAGGGAGATAGAAACAATAGAAAACGATTGCGCGAGTTTCAAGCCTACGAATATGACGAATCAAACAGACCTTATTCCAAAAAAGCAAACTATGTCGCTGACCATTTGTCTGATATGGATCTGGCCATAGTTTGTAACTTGCTCAAACTTCCCCATAATAAAGACGACCTAACAAAACACATATTTTACAACTTGAAAAACGATTCCTTGCTGAACGACGCGGATTTTAATGAGAACGATAACGACGAAAGCGAAGGTGATGAATCTGAAGACGAAAGCGAAGGGAACAAAGCAGAAGATGACGCCATAAGCATTCCAAGCAGCAACTGTGCCAAAAACGACCGCGAAACGGCAAGCAGTTTGTCAGAAATACCGAGGTTCGCTCTAAACTTTCGTGACATAGAAGACTCAGTCCGAGCATTCAGTGGCGAAGACAATTTATCGGTCGAAGTGTGGGTCAAGGAATTTGAGGACATGGCTACTATAATGTTTTGGAACGATTTACAAAAATTCATTTTTGCCAAGCGATCGCTACAAGGCCTTGCAAAAATGTTTGCGAATAGTGAGCGCGAATTAACGAGTTGGGTGAAACTAAAGCAAGCCTTATTAGCCGAGTTCAAAACCGCGACAAACAGTGCTCAATTACACAAATTAATGGCTGACAGATAAATGAGGAATGCTGAAAGTCTGCAGGAGTATTTTTTACAAATGAAAGAACTAGCTTCTAGAGGAAATATAGAAAGCAGTTCCTTAATCCAATACGTAATCGATGGAATTGACGATACCTGTGCTAATAAACTTGTACTCTATAACGCAAAAAGTCTGATCGAGTTTAAGGACAAACTAAAATGCTACGAAGTAATCCGCGGAAAATCAAAAAGTTAGAATAAAAACCAAGTCATGTATTCAAAGGCGAACCATATGGAGGCAAAAAGTGATTACAAAAAGCAAGCAGTGCCTAACAGAAATGCGAGCAGGGACCTGAAATGTTACAATTGCGGCGCAAAAGGTCACACATCCGCGAATTGCGAAAACAAATCGAAAGGAAGAAAGTGTTTTCAGTGTAACAATTTCGGGCACATCGCAAAAGAATGCCCAGAAAAGGGTTTATGTGAAAAAGTGGAAGCAACCAACATGTGTAAGGTGTCATCTGCTCACGCGTTTATGTGCATAACAGTGGAGGCTAATAACATTACATTCACCGCTCTAATCGACACCGGAAGCAAATACAATTTGGTTACCGATACCACGTTTAAAAATATTAACAAGCCAAAGCTAAGTGAGTGTAATATCTATCTCATCGGGTTCGGAAAATCAGACCAAAACAAGATCAAACCGTCGGGCTCGTTCGAACATAAAATAACAATTGATGGTGAACATTTCGTAACAAAGTTTCTGGTGGTGGAGTCGCAATTCCTGGACAAGGAGATGGTTCTTGGTGAAGAATTTTGCAAACAAGCTCAATTGACAATATCCAGTGAGGGCGTGAAAGTAACCAACTCTACCAGTGCCGAGGCAGATATTAGTTCGATTTATAAAATTGATACTGAAGACTGTAACCAAATAGTAACGGACATCGAACCAGCAGCAAGCGCGAAAGCTAAAGAGGTAGTACACAATGTTGTCCAAAACTATCAAGCGGTAAGCACTAAATCCACAAACGTTCAAATGCGTTTGACTCTTAATGACGATAAGCCGATACATTCACGACCTCGCAGATTTTCGTATTCTGAGCGATGCATCATAGATAAACAAACCGACCAGTGGCTGAAAGACGGTGTAATTGAAACCTCAGAGTCAGAATACAGCAGCCCAGTCGTACTTGTTAACAAACGTGACGGATCTCATCGCTTATGCATCGATTACAGGCGAATCAATAAAGTCATTATCAGAGAACATTTTCCACTTCCTTTGATCGAGGATCAACTTGACAGATTGCAAGACGCGCGTATTTTTAGCTCGATAGATTTAAAAAATGGATTCTTCGACGTCGGTATAGAAGAGGGGAGCCGAAAGTATACGTCTTTCGTCACACACAATGGACAATTCCAGTTTCTTCGAGTTCCTTTCGGGCTTTCCAATTCGCCGAGCGTATTTCAGCGACATGTAAATGCTATCTTCAGAGACCTGACTTGTAAAGGTGTAGCCATACCATACGTCGACGACATTATAATACCAGCGAAAACCGAAAAAGAGGCTGTAGAAAACATCATCGAAGTTCTGAAAAGATGCTCAGAATATGAACTGTTAATTAACTTCAAAAAGTGTCATTTTCTAACTCCCTTAATTGAAAATCAGAAAATAAGTCGGTCTCCATCCAAAACACATGCTGTAACATCGTTTCCAATTCCGACTAACCCAAAGCAGCTACAGAGTTTCCTTGGCTTGGTGGGCTATTTTCGCAAGTTCATCGCCAATTTCTCGCAGATAGCGAAACCCCTATCTGATATGACCAAAAAAGATGCGAAAATTCAATTCGGTGACCAACAGCTGGATGCGTTTAACAGGCTGAAGATTCTCATCACGCAAAAGCCAGTCCTAAAAATTTTCCATCAGCAACACGAGACTGAGCTACATACGGACGCTTCAATCGACGGTTTCGGCGCAGTTTTGTTACAAAAGAGTCCAGACGATAAGCAGTGGCATCCGGTATATTACATGAGCAAAAAAACGACCGATGCTGAAAGGAAGTTCACAAGCTACGAGCTAGAAATCTAAGCTGTAGTGGAAGCCTTTAAAAAGTTCAGGGTCTACTTACTGGGTTTGCGATTTCGACTCGTAACAGATTGTAATGCTCTAGCCAAAACCGTAGAAAAGAAAGACTTGTGCTCACGAATAGCCCGCTGGATCCTCCAGTTGCAAGAGTTCGAATACGTCGTCGAACACCGACCTGGCACACGAATTCGCCACGCTGACGCCCTGAGCCGTGCATCCATGATGATGATTACAGAGGCTTCATTGCATAGTAGAATAAAAAACATTCAGGCTCAAGACGACCAACTAAAAGCTATCATAGACATTCTAGCAGATAAGGCAACCCATAACAATTACTTCTTGAAATCGGGGCTCCTACACAAAGTAGTTGACGACTGTGAACTTATAGTAGTGCCTTCGGGTATGCAACGAGAAATCATTAAACAGGCACATGAGCATGGTCACTTCTCCGTCAAGAAATGTAAAGAGATTATTGGAAAGGAATTCTACATACCAAAGCTGGAGGAGAAAATTCTGAAGTGTATAAGCTGCTGCATACCTTGTATTGTCAGCAACCGTAAGCAAGGAATGCAAAAGGCCGAACTTCATCCACTTAGTAAAGACGAAAAGCCGCTGCAGACGTATCACATCGATTTTCTTGGCCCTTTGGAATCTACTCACAAACAGTATAAGCACATACTAGCAGTAATCGATAGTTTCACCAAATTTTTTTGGCTCTATCCGACCAAGACGACCTCTACCAAAGATGCTGTATCAAGACTTAACGAGCAAAGCTAAATCTTCGGCAATCCTAGTCACATCATTTCTGATAGAGGATCTGCGTTCACGTCTGAAGACTTTCAACTGTACTGCAACAGCTAAGGTATCAAGCATCATCTTATCACGACGGGCCTTCCACGGGCCAACGGTCAGGTCGAGAGGCTTAATACAACGATAATTGCTGTTCTTTCAAAACTCTCAATAGATGATCCACGACAATGGTTTAAGTTTGTCAGCAGCGTACAACAGGTCATCAACTCAACATTTTGCAGAAGCACGAAAACAACGCCTTTTGAGTTACTGACGGGAACCAAGATGCGTCTAAAAGCCGATACACAGATCCAGCAAATGTTAAATGCAGAAATAATTCAGATCTTCAACGACGATCGGGATGAACTTCGAAAACAAGCCAAGCAACAAATTCTTAAAGTCCAGGAGGAAAATAAAAGAAAATATAACCTACGACGAAGACCAGCATCAAAGTACAGAGTCGGCGACTTAGTTGCTATTAAAAGGACTCAGCTTGGTCCAGGCCTAAAGTTAAAGCCGAAGTATCTCGGCCCATACCGTATTGTAAGGGTGAAATTGAATGATACCTATGACGTAACCAAAGACTCAGTATTTAGCGAAGGCCCAAGGCAGACGAGCACTTGCGCTGAGTATCTAAAGCTGTGGATTTCTTATGACGACGACGAAGTCGATGCATTCGAGGCGAATGCAGTGTAGGATGGCCGATTTGTGGGATTGGTATGGCAACCTAGAGCAGCTGGTGGTAAAGAAGAAATGAAGAACAAAACGACGTGGCAAGCCTGCCAAACTAAAAGACGAGGAAAGCAGAAAGAATTCGCGAGACGAACGGAGAACACGTAAAATACGACGCATTGGGTGGAAAGAGAAGACGAACGTAAAAAGACGCAGACTAATCAGTTTAATAAAACCAATTTATAATACAAGAACTCATTTTAATTAAACTATAATAAATATAATACATACAATAAAACAAGTGGGATCGTGTTCAACTTATTTGGAAAGTATAATATCAACCCAGTCCCACATATATATACCATTAAAACTGAAGATATTTAAAAAGATATTCAGAACGATATTGAGATGAAGTTTGATACATCAGATTATTCTGATGAATTACTTAATCTCTATAATTTTCCTAAAGCCAAAAAAAAGAATTGGGTTTTTTTAAAGATGAACTCAATGGAAGACCTATGACTGAATTTGTTGGTTTGAGATCAAAAATGTATGCCTTTAAAACATCTAATAGTAATGAAAAAATCAAAGGGAAGTTAAAAGAAGTGCAATAGATCAATTAACTTTTAATAGTTTTAAAAAATTGTTGTTTTCGGAAGCGGAAGTGGTAGGCTAGATCTAAAAATCATCTTTTATCAACAGTTAAATGTAAAAAAGTAGTTCTCAGTCATAAAGACACAAAGGTTCTTATACAAAAAAATAAAAATTGTACACTACAATATGGACATTATAAAATAGATGAAAAAAGATTAAAAAATTAAATTAATGAAATAGATTCAAATATTTATGTTTATGAACAAAGAATAAAAGAAATAGAGAATTGTCCTAGTAGAAATAATTATCAAGACTGTTTGTGCCTAACCGAAGTAGACAAGGGGACAAGGGGGTAATGGGCACTTGTCGCTGGCACGGGGACGCTTTGCTGGCAGGACGATCGCGTCGCGGCAATGGTAACGATGGTTACTGCGATGCCGGACCAGAGGCGATGCAGAACTGCAAAATGTGCTGACTGCATTGGCGGGTCAGTGTGCCCTTGAGTCGGTGAGACGGTGAGTTAGTGAGACATATAATATGCTGATCAGCAATTCTCATATGCAGTGGGTGCTACTGATCGCCTGGTACTGTTCCCAACTTGGCTACTGCTTGATTTGTTGGGTGTGGTCATGTTGAGCACCTTTGGGTTCGAACATTCTCCCCCCCATTGAGGGGTACCCTCAATTAAGTCATGATGTCGGTCAGCTCTTGGCCGAATTGTATAGGAAACACCTAACAAAGCAATGACCGAGTTGGATCCTTCCTTCAACTGCGGCGGTTCATGTTTGTGATTCAGGTCACTCATACCTTCTTGATGCTGCTTAACACTCCCCGTTGCGATAAAATGTACATTTCCGTGGGGACTGAAATTGTGCCCTCGTAGAACTTGATTATTTGGCACGACTGTGATATGTGGACTTTCTGCAACAACACTTAGGTATTTCTTGGTTAAATTTATAAATGTTGAACAAAAGTCAGGCTTCTTATTGGTTTTAAGTTGATGGAAAGTCAGTTCTGTATCAATTGGTTTTTCTTTTGTAGTATAAAGTGCTGCAATTAACTATTATGTATATCGGTTGATCCTCGATCGGACGAGTCAGTGTCGCTGGTTCTTGATTGGCTACATATATCTTCAGGTTCTTTTATTTTATGATCCATCAATGCTAAGTTCGTTAAATTAATCCTTTCTTTGGCGCATAAGCAGCATTCGGTCCTGCAAGATCATCTCTGTCTTCTATTAGAATAGGGTTGATTTCCGTATCAGATGAGGTTTCTTTATTGAGATAACCTGTGATTACATAACCGAGCCTTGTGACTTGTGCCAAAGGCTTATTAGGTCCTAGTTCAAGAAGTTCTCCGGTAATTACACCGAGAATACACCTCAAGCCCTAAGGTTAGGTCAACGGGTCCAGGTTGCCGAAAGTCAGGATCTGCTAACGGCAGCCCCTCGGGAATATTAAGATCGGTATCAATCGGTACTGACGGTTGGTCTGTAATGACTGTGGGAATAATAAATACCTCTATTAGTCTTTCAAACCCTGATGTAACTGATGAGAGCTTTAGTGTTGATCTAATTGCTGTTGATATTTTTCCTCCGATTCCAGATATTTCAATCGGTGACCTTTCCTTAAGAGATAGCAGATCTGCCATTCTCCTTGAGATAAAATTCACCTGTGATCCACCATCTATTACAGCGCGACATGTTTGTAATTGACCGTTTGGCCCTTGTAATGAGACCTTGGCGGTCGCGAGCAGAGTATATCCTCCTACGTCGTCGTAGCCTACAATGGTTACTGCACCGGCCACTGGATTGCTAGTCGGTCCTTGATGTAACAGTGAATGATGCCGTTGCTGGCAGACTCGACAAGTGGTCGGTGATCCACAGTTTTCAACCTTATGAGCTGTAGACAAACAATTTGTGCATGCTCCTACTTGAATAATGGCTTGGCGACGTGCTTTGGGGTCCATTTGCTGGATACGGCTACATGCTCTAAGATTTTGTTGTCCTAGGTGACAAATCTTACAGCTCTCTTCGTTGTGAACTGACTGATGGCAGAGTGTTGCTGTAGGTTGAGCGCTTATCGTCTCCAGCATGCAAGCGCGCCGCTCAATAAACGTCAGTACACTCCATAACGTTGGAATTTCCGTTGGTGCATCCGCTGAGTTTTCTTCTGATAAGAAAACACAGGATTGGATCCCAGGATTTTGTGCTGATATCGAGGTTTTTAAGAGTACTTATTGAGTTTTTTATAGTGTCATGTAAGGCCCTTAGTTGGCGCGAGTAACCGTCTATAGGCTTATGGTCAATAATTTTTGCAATGGCGGCGAATACTAGTATTTTTCCGTTCTGGTACCTGGCCTTTAAACGCAAACAGGTGTCGTCATAGCCACCCTGTGAGAAGGCTGTGTCTGTCAAGACGTTTCTCGCTTCACCACGAAGCGAACTCTGTAGAATATGTAGTTTTTGACTGGCCGAATATGGTTTGTTATGTACCAATTCCACAAAGAGATCATGGAACCGTGGCCAGTCTAGATACTCGCCGTTGAACTCCGGAATGCTAATTGGCGGAAGTGCCAGGCTTAGGCTCATTGGCGCGTCGTTTTCTCGTAGCAGGTTCATTTCGTATTCCTCGTATAATGTGTGGAATTGAGCTAGCTCTGCTTATGCCAGGGCTGCGACCCCAGGTGTGCTGTCGAATTCGTCGTGGGCTTGCCTCAGCAACGCCCAATGGAGATCCAGGTGCCTTTGTAGGGCTGGGGTGACGGTTGGGGCGTTCGAGGCTAATGTTAATGATGACTCCAATTCGTTGCATCTTATGTATATATATATTCTGATATTTTTCGACCAGCTCCTTAAGTGCTACTACTCGTGAAGAGTACTCACTTCCAGTGGGTAATGCCGCTTGCTGGACTTCTTCATCTAGGTCGCAAAACTGCTGCCAGAGATCGTTTAACTGACTTAACTTACCGGAATAATAGCCGTCTCGATAGCGTCGGTCGGCAGAATCCTTGCCATAATTCTTAATGAGCTGTTGGATTTTCCCTTGCAGCTCGTTTTGGGTGTCTAGTAATCGATTGCGTAAATCGATTCTTGTGTGACTTGTTTCCTCTATGAATGAAGTAGACATATTGTGTGTCTTGAAAACAAAGTATCCTGTGAAGCTGGATGAAGCTGAGTATCCTGTGAAGCTGGATGAAGCTGACGTTCCTGTGACGCTGGAAGATGAAGCGTATCCTGTGAAACTGGATGAAGCTGAAGTTCCTGTGACGCTGGAAGAAGAAGCGTATCCTGTGAAGCTGGATTAAGCTGAAGTTCCTGTGACCCTGGAAGAAGAAGCGTATCCTGTGAAGCTGGATTAAGCTGAAGTTCCTGTGACGCTGGAAGAAGAAGCGTATCCTGTGAAGCTGGATTAAGTTGAAGTTCCTGTGACGCTGGAAGAAGAAGCGTATCCTGTGAAGCTGGACTAAGCTGAGTTCCTGTGACGCTGGAAGAAGTCGCGTATCCTGCGAAGCTGGATTAAGCTGAGTTCCTGGGACGCTGGAAGAAGAAGCGTATCCTGTGGAGCTGGATAAAGCTATGGTCTCCAGGACGGGTGGATGTGGTGAACTTAACGGGTCTTCTCACCAGTCAGAGGTTCAGCATTTGATGGGAAGGGGGTTGCTTGAGTGTGATCCTTTGTTGGTAAAGAATCACGTCGGGGTCACCAATGTTTGTGCCTAACCGAAGTAGACACTTCCAGGTCGCACCGCGGGACAAGGGGGTAATGAGCACATGTCGCTGGCACGGGGACGCTTTTCTGGCAGGACGATCGCGTCGCGGCAATGGTATCGTTGGTTACTGCGATGCCGGACCAGAGGCGATGATCGCTAAAAGAGAGATTACAATTGTTAAGTTGTGGAATGTTGTACCTATTTGTAAATAGAACAAGTTCTGTTTTCGAGGGATTTACCCCGAGTCCGTTCGCTATCGTCCATTCTGATAGTATTTTTAGTTTAGCGGTCATAAAATCGCAAAGTGTTTGTGGATATTTTCCATTAATGATGATGGCGACGTCGTCTGAGTATGCCACGACCTTACAACCTCCTCCCTCCAGAATCCGCAGTAGTTTACTTACAGCGATATTCCACAAGGGGGGTGATAGTACACCTCCTTGCGGGGTGCCTCTGTTCACTAGTCTAGTCTGGGTTGAGGTCCCTAGTGTGGCTGTGACCATTCTGCTTATCAGCAATTTATGGATTAGCCTCACTATTGGCGGCTCAACCCCTAGTTCTGTGAGAGATTCTGTTATAGCAGTGGGAAGCACGTTATTGAAGGCTCCCTCTATATCCAGGAAGGCGATCAGTGTGTATTCCTTGATGTTGAGTGATTTCTCGATGCTGTTTACCACCAAGTGTAGCGCCGATTCGGTTGACTTACCTTTGGTGGAAGCGTGTTGTGCTTCTGATATTTGTGTCGGGTCTACGGTGGCCCTTATGTGTAGGCATATCATTCTTTCAAAGCTCTTGAGCAGGAATGATGTTAGGCTTATTGGCCTAAAATCCTTTGCTGTGGTGTGAGTGGCCTTCCCTGCCTTGGGAATGAAAACCAGCTTTGTTTCTTGCTATGCTGTTGGTAGTTCTCCTACCACCAGGATAGATTGGAAGATTTTTTTCAACCAGTTAATGGCTATTTGTCCTGCTCGTTGGATGTGAGCCGGTGTTATCCCGTCCGGTCCCGGCGATTTGTATGGTTTGAAACTATGAATGGACCATTTCATGTTGCGGTCTGATAGGAGTGGATCTAATTCGATTCCCTCTCCTGCTCCTCTTTCAGGAGGATGACCTGCTTGTTGGCTCCCCGGGAAGTGAGCGTCTAGGAGCAGGTCCAAGGACTCTTTATTGGAGTCTGACCATGATCCATTTTCTTTTTGAAGATAGCCCAAAGGCGCGGCTGTCTAATAGAGTATTTTCCTAAGCCTTGTGGCATTCGTTGTTTTTTCTATGTCAGAGCAGAAGGTCTGCCATGCCGTTCGTTTTGCTCTTCTAATGGCCTTTTTGTGGGAGGCTAGTTCATACTTGTAGTTCAGTCAATTTGTGTCCTCATTTCCCGCCTTTGCTCTGTTAAACAGGCATCTGCAGTTGGTTCTGAGGATAGATAGTTGTTGGGTCCACCAGGGGGGTTTTTTCCTTCCTCTTGGTTTCTCTGTGGGGCATGCCACTTTGAAGGCAGTGTTGCATGCCTCTGTGAATTTGTATACTGTTTCGTCCAGCTCATGTGGGTTTGTGATGCTTTCTGACGGTTCCATGGGGAGGATATTTGTCAGAACTTCTTTGTACCTGTGCCAGTCCGCACGTCTGGGGTTGGCGAAGCTGACCGGCAAGGGCGAATCAAGGGACAATACGGTTTCTATGAATCTATGGTCCGAAAAGGAGTGCTCGTCAGAGACTGCCCAGTTTTTGACTGCGCCTACGAGTGAATCTGATACCAAAGTTAGATCTATGATCGTTTGGCAAGCTTTAGTTATGAAAGTTGGGGCATTGCCCCTATTGCATAAGAATAGGTTCGAATTTAGAATAAAATCAAAAAGAGACTCACCTCTGTCGTTGTTGTTTGGGAAACCCCACTGGGTGTGATGGGCGTTGGCGTCACAGCCTATTACCAATCCGTTCTTGAGCTTTTCGCATTCCTCTGCCAGTCTTCTGACCAGCGCATCTGGGGGGTTTTCCTTCTCGGCTTACTGCGGTGTTGTCTCCGATGCTGTAATTGCGAAGTAGAAATATACTAAGATGCCTTTTGGCTTATATGCTGGTTCGAATTTTACCTTCTTTGGGGTCAAGCATAAGCTTGTATTCCTTTGTTCCTAGTCCAGCAACCTTGCCTTCTACTACCCAAGGTTCCTGTACGAGGACTAGGTCGGCTCCGCCTTCGGTCAGGCGAAGCGGAAGTGCAGCGTATGTGTATTTAGCACCAGCGCGTGGCCCGAGCGCCTTGGCAGTACCTACCGCTGCTTTCGGCACAGATGCGCACGTGGCGGAGGCATTTGCGGCTGGCTTTCTGCCACCCATCATCCCCAGTTTGGGATGCGGCCATTTCTGGACCGTGCTGGTATGGAAGGTGGAACCAGTGTTCATCTTATCCATAGGTTTTTAAGAGTACCGGTCTCTGTGTTTTTTGTTGTGTTTTCTGTATTATTCATATGCTCCACAAGTTCTTCAGCCGAGTGACCTAACCTTAGAAGTTGAAGTATTTTCTCGTGTAATAACCGAGTTAGTGAGACATATAATATGCTGATCAGCAATTCTCATATGCAGTGGTTACTACTGAGCGCCTGGTACTGTTCCCAACTTGGCTACTGCTTGATTTGTTGGGTGTGGTCATGTTGAGTACCTTTGGGTACGAACAAAGACATTGAAATAGAAAAATTTAAGGAAAATATAAATGATTGTACATTTGAAATGTTTTATACAGAATTAGAATTAAATTTATTAAATTATGAAAAAGAATAAATGTAAATAATTGTAAATAAAACAGAACAAACATCGTTTTATATTTAAAGGTTAAGATTTTAGGTAATGTATAAACCAAATATTACAATTCACAATATTACTATAAAATTTTTATTTAACAGAACAAACATAGCTTTTATTTAGAGGAAATGTATTAACCAAATAACAATTCAGAACATTATAAAATTTGAATTTAACAGAAGAATTACAATATTTTCTTGGAAATACATTTAATTTGCTTACTTTCTTCTATATTTATTGGTATAGTTTAATTATAGTTATCTATACCACCCTCTAATCTATACACTTTATTGTCATCATTACTTAAAGGAATAGATTTAATGTATTTATCATTATCTTTATCTAAATTAAACGGAATTGTTTGAACATAGTTATCTATACCACCCTCAACAACAATAGTTGCATCCTCACTAGATGATCTTGGAATACATGCTTCCGGATTATCATCATCATAAAGGATTACATCGTGGTCATCATCATCATCATACAAATCAAGAGAAAATTTGCCAACCTCTTTTTTATTATTGTTTTGGAGTTCTGAAAATAGAAATATTATTAGTATATATATATATATATATAAATATATATATATTAAACTCACCTTTTTTTAATTTACTCAAACTATTATTTTCATCTTCTTTTTTTATATTCTGCAAAAGCCAACATATTTCCCTACTCAATCAGATTATGATATAATATCACTATTAGTTATTTTGAAATCGTTAATATCGTTAATTGGTATTTTATCTGTGCTAATCTGATTTTCTTTTTTATTCAATCATCATATTCAATCATCATTTGAGATGCTAATTTTCTCTTTCTTAAATTTAACCCATTAATTCTTTCTGCTTCATCGATTTAAATTTCATGTATTTGTGGACCATCACTAAGGTAACCTGGTTCTTCTTCTTCTATCTCTTCTCGTTTACTCTCTTGTTTGGAAAGAAGATCAGCATCTTTCGATATTCTTTCATAAACAATCCTATCTTTCCGTCTCTCTGCATTAATTACTGAATGGGACAAAACTTCTGCAAATTCAAAACAATTAATTCTTAACGTTGCTAAAAGGGTATTAGTATTGCGTTTAGATTTTCGGTGGCGGTGGCGGCTAGATAAATATTTTAAATTTGTACGTTTAGATTTACTCAGACTTCGCCTAGAATGTGATCTTCTATATATATTATTATAATGGCATTTAGCTCCTACCGTAGCACTTTTGTATTGGACGGTGAAGAATCTGTTTAGACCCCTTCTTCCTAAATCCATATGTCCTCCTATTCTCCTTTCATTTTCAACAAATTTTTTGTTTAATATTCTCTATTATTTTTCTCTTTGTAAATTCGATTTGTGAATTATGCATGTTTTCCGTGCTTCTTAATTCATGAGTAGCGTTTCTTTTTATTGGACCCCAATTACACTTTCAAATTCTGTATCACTGTCACTGATCCCCAACACCAGTTCTTGTGATGTATTACTAGTTATAGGTGCTCGACTTACGTTTTCAAATTCTCTCTCACTATCATTTATATCTCCTATGTTTATACCCGTTACTCGTAGAGTAAAAGGGTATACTAGATTCGTCGGAAAGTATGTAACAGGCAGAAGGAAGCGTTTCCGACCCCACAAAGTATATATATTCTTGATCAGGATCACTAGCCGAGTCGATCTAGCCATGTCCGTCTGTCCGTCTGTCCGTCTGTCCGGATGAACGCTGAGATCTCGGAAACTATGGGAGCTAGGCTATTGAGATTTGGCGTGCAGATTCCTGAGCTTCTTACGCAGCGCAAGTTTGTTTCAGCACAGTACCACGCCCACTCTAACGCCCACAAACCGCCCAAAACAGTGGCTCCTACAGTTTTGATGCTAGAATAAAAATTTTAACTGAAATGTATTTTTCTCATCAATACCTATCGATTGACCCAAAAAAAAGTTTGCCACGCCCACTTTAACGCCCACAAACCGCGAAAACCTGTAACGCCCACAATTTTCATGCTAGATAAAAAATTTTAACTGAAATGTATTGGTCTCGTCGATACCTATCGATTGATCCAAAAAAAAAATTTGCCACGCCCACTCTAACGCCCATAACGCTTAAATCTGTATACCGCCGGTAGGTGGCGCATTTTAATCTCTCTTTGCTGCTTGCATATCTCCATATAGCTGAGTAACGGGTATCTGATAGTCGAGGTACTCGACTATAGCGTTCTTCCTTGTTTTATTTTCTATTTGATCAACAGCTATATTTTCGCTATTAAAATCAAAAGGATTGGGTGGGTTTGTAGTTGTTACAGATGTAGTTGTTGTAGCTGTTTTTGTTGTTGTATCTTCTTCCAGAATTTCTCTTTTTAATGTAGTTGTTGCTGTTGTAGTTGTTCTTCTTCCTCCTCCAGAATTCCCCTTCTCATTGTTGGTGTACTTGCAGTTGCTGTAGTTGAGGCAGATGTAGTTGTAGTTGATGTTGTTGTTTCTTCTTCAACTGTGCTTGCACTTGTACTTGTTGTTAAGTCTTTTTCATTAATGCTACTATTAATAGCATTAAATATTTTAGTATCGAGTTCACTTTTTAAGTTTGTTTTCTCACTTTCATCTCTTGTCTTGTTTTTATGAGATCCACAAAAATATGGCTATCCTCTAGGATCTCAAATTTAAGGTCAATTTTTTTTATTATTTTTAGTTTTGGAACATTGATATATAACCCAATCGAATTATTGGAAGTCGGTGGGTTATCAATTAAATTCATTTCATTGGGGAGCGGTACAATTTTCACCATCGGATTATAGAGAAAAAATATAAAAAAAAAAAAATTATAAAAAAATATATATATAACACATATAGTAGCTCATAATCAAGTTCCGTTCAAATTGCGGGTTTGTGAAGAAACATAATTTGATTTCACGCATTGACGTCAATGCCTACATTTTAATTGTTCTATGCTTCAACTTGTTCTTTATAGAATTTCGTTTTTATGAATCAAACTATCTTCTGATTTTGAAAAGCCTAGCCAACGCACAAGCACATAATCAAGTTCCACCCAAAATTCTTATCTGTACATGCTCTTTTAGTCTAGCCAAAGCACAAGCTCATAATCAAGTTCCGTTCAAATTCTTATCTGTACATGCTCTTTTAGTCTAGCCAAAGCACAAGCTCATAATCAAGTTCCGTTCAAATTCTTATCTGTACATGCTTTTCTTCACACTTTATAAATAGAAATGGCGTGTTTGTGAAGAAACATAATTTGATTTCTCGCATTGACGTCAATGCCTACATTTTAATTGTTCTATGCTTCCACTTGTTCTTTATAAAATTTCGTTTTTATGAATCCAACTATCTTCTGATTTTGAAAAGCCTAGCCAACGCACAAGCACATAATCATCTTTTTGTTTCAGAATCTTTTCAACAAGATAACTATTAGGGAATTTTGTTTTTTTAATTTCTTGTTTATAGAAACCACCTTGAACTGGATCACCCTTCAAGTCCTCAAGTAAATATGTGGTGGGGCTGTATTTTGTACTTTCCGAATTCGAAAAATTTCCGTTGTCAAGTTTGGGGTATAGCCTTTTTCAAAGACATTTTTATATTTCCTTATTCGTACATGATCCCCCTCTTTAAAGTCCCCATTTGTATGATCTTATCAAAATCTGTTTTTTATTTTTAGCATTGACGTTAATCGGGTTCATTTTAATCGTTTTGTGCTTCCTGTTATTATAATTATTAATCAACTCTTTGAAGCCAAGTATGTTTTCCATTAAAACTAAGCTGACGCCACATAAGTTCTTTTAATGTTCTATTAAAACGTTCCACAATAGATGCTTTAAGAGTACTAAATGTTAAGTAATAATTAATTTCATATCTTTTCATCAATTCTCTAAATTGTTTATTATAGAATTCATTTCCATTATCTTCCAAATTCTTTGGTACTCCACGACCAGATTTTATTATTTTTTCCATTGCTTTTGTAACTTCTTCTGCATTGTTTGATTTTATTGCTTTACCCTATCCATATTTAGAAAATGTATCTATTACTGTTAACAAATACCTATAGCCTTTATTTGATGATGCATATGCCCCCATTTCAACCAAATCAGCCTGCCATAAATCATTAATACCCTTCACTATAACTCTACGTCTGGGGAAATTCTTGAATGATGGGCGATGTAACTCATTTAAAATATCTCGTTTACTCATAGCTTTATTTTATCTGGTATAAATGGTTTCTTCACTTAAGATTCAGTTTCGCCTTTTAAAACTGAGGTTGGTGCAATTATATAATTGAAAATGTCACTTTCTATTTCATTTATATCCTCCACTATCTTATTAAAAGTTTTTATGAAAAATTCGAATTTTTTTGAAATTTCACTCACTTTTCCCTCAATATTATTGATTCGAGGTCTTAATCTAAAGATTTCTTGTTTCTGCGCAGTGGCGGATCTAGGGGGGGGCGAAAGGGGCAAGCGCCCCGGGCGCCAAATCTAAGAGGCGCTAAATCGAGTCCGACTAGCAATATATGTTTCGAGAATTCATATTTTCCCGCGGCGCTGCGCATGTAACGCTCCCTATAGAATACAAGTGTAAGTGTTTTATGATGTGATCATAAGGAAAAGGGACGCTCGAAACGTCATAATAATTATAATAAACTTTCTTGCTTAGAGAGAGAGGGAGAGAGAGCGAGCAGTATACGTGTTAGGTTATGAGCGCGTTTGTTTACATACATTCCAATCAAGGCAGTGTTTTTCTATTGCAACATTTAATCAAGGTACTTATGCTTCGATGTTATTTATTAAATATTATTCACTGAACCTTCCATTTCTTGATGTTCTAATGTGCTGTTGAAAAATTTTATTTCCTGGTTCTGCTCCTCTTATGGGCAGAGATCCTCCCTTCTATTGACAGAATGCAGAAAATGTTCCAAACCAAAGGGATCACCATCTACGAAGCGACAGAATTACTTGAGACATTGTCAGACCACATAAAAGAGTGGAGAGTTAGTCTTTGCGACACAGTCATATTGAAAGCTAAAAAATTGTGTGAAGAAATGGGCGTAACGATTTCGAAGAGGAGAATCAAGAAACGTAAGATGCCAGGTGAACTTGCTGATGACGCTGCGCTCGATACCTACGAAGTAACAAGACGCTTTTTAGTTAAAATTTTGGACAGCCTTTCAATCGAAGTTTCTACTCGTTTTAGCTTGAGAGTGCTGAATGAGCGCTTCGGATTTTTCTTCAACTTCAAAGAATATCTTGATGACGATAAAGAAGTTTTGAATGGAAAACTATTGGAAGTTAACGATAAATGCAAATCATTAGCTGAAATTTATTCTAATGATTTAAATGGTACGGAATTGTTTCACGATATCAAAGATGTAATTTTTCTTCTGAAAAGGGCCAATAAGAAGGGAGAAAGTCTTGATCTCACTCCAAAAGGAATACTATTGTATATTTCATCGTTGGGGTTAGAGGCGTACAAAACACTTGTGACGGCATTGAAAATTTTGTTGACTCTACCATTGTCCGTGGCTTCGTGTGAGCGATCATTCAGTAAACTGAAATTGATAAAATCTTATCTCCGCACAACCATGAACCGAGACAGGCTGTCAAATTTAGCTATACTATCTATCGAAAATGAAGTAGCAGCATCACTCGACTACAATGATATTATTGCTGAATTTGCGGCAATCAAGGCCAGAAAAGTTATATTCTAAAAGTAAAACACAAATAATAATGTTTTTTCCGTTGTAACTGACAAAAGAATCGATATGAAATACAATTCTTCAAACATATAAGCTTTTAATAATTAATAACCTATTTACACTTTAAATACTCCTTATGTTATTCGTACAGCAAATAGGGAGGGGGCGGAATTTTTCGCTTTGCCCCGGGCGCCAGCAACCCTAGATCCGCCACTGTTTCTGCGGTTGCTTAGAAATTTCATTAGATGTATTCTTGTACTAGTTTACTTATTTCATCATCAACACAAAATTTTGTTGCAATATCATTTTCATGAATGGGGGGTACGAAATTTTTAAATCGTTTCCTCTGAACATTTAAATCTCCATCATAATCATTAAGTATACTTTGAAATTTTTGTATACCTTTTGTTATACCTCTTGAGTACTCTTTCTCATTTAAAACACAACCAAACTTATCAACTGACATTTTAATTATAAAACAAGGAAGAACGCTATAGTCGAGTACCTCGACTATCAGATACCCGTTACTCAGCTATATGGAGATATGCAAGCAGCAAAGAGAGATTAAAATGCGCCACCTACCGGCGGTATACAGATTTAAGCGTTATGGGCGTTAGAGTGGGCGTGGCAAATTTTTTTTTGGATCAATCGATAGGTATCGACGAGACCAATACATTTCAGTTAAAATTTTTTATCTAGCATGAAAATTGTGGGCGTTACAGGTTTTCGCGGTTTGTGGGCGTTAAAGTGGGCGCGGCAAACTTTTTTTGGGTCAATCGATAGGTATTGATGAAAACAATACATTTCAGTTAAAATTTTTATTCTAGCATCAAAACTGTAGGAGCCACAGTTTTGGGCGGTTTGTGGGCGTTAGAGTGGGCGTGGCACTGTGCTGAAACAAACTTGCGCTGCGTAAGAAGCTCAGGAATCTGCAAGCCAAATCTCAATAGCCTAGCTCCCATAGTTTCCGAGATCTCAGCGTTCATCCGGACAGACGGACAGACGGACAGACGGACATGGCTAGATCGACTCGGCTAGTGATCCTGATCAAGAATATATATACTTTGTGGGGTCGGAAACGCTTCCTTCTGCCTGTTACATACTTTCCGACGAATCTAGTATACCCTTTTACTCTACGAGTAACGGGTATAATAAATAATGAAAGAATGGTATATTTATGTATGATCCACATTAACTGTTCAAACTTCTTCTTCTTTTTCACGACGTGAAAATGGACTTTTTCGAAGTATTGTTTTTTAAATGTTGGTTTATGAATTTGTTAAGATTTTCCAATTTATCAAGAAGCTCTTTTAATGAATTATGTATATACTCCATTTGAGTTATCATTTTTATTACTTTACTTTCCAGCTCTGATACTCTTTTATTTCGAAGTTGAAATGATTTGGTTAAAGTTTCCATTTGATGTGATTTCGCTTCATTAATTTTATCACCTACATAAAATTTAATTGCCAAATCATTTCCATTTATTGGTTTTGAAGAGTTTTTAATTCTTTTTTCCTAACATTTCTGTGACCATCAGTGTCTAGATATATACCTGTAAGACTCTCAACTTCCCTTTTGAAAAGCGAGGAAAAATCTCTATCATTTGAAAAGTGACCAAAGTTGTCAATAGACATTTTACTATTAAACAAAATGAGAAAATGTTTTCTATTTTATTAATATATTATTTTTGCTTCCCGCAATTCTTCTATTATTGAAAGAATTTCATTAGTATGGTTATTATTACCAGCAGCTCTTGATGCCATTAAGAGTTGCAATCTTTCAACCAGTTCATTAACATTATCCCAATATACATAGTTTGGTGGTATTTTTTGTAGTCTCATATACCCAGAACCAGTATATTCTTCATTTACTGAAGATGATATTAATGGTTTTTTACTTTTATACCCTTGCAGAGGGTATATTGATTTCAGTCAGAAGTTTGCAACGCAGTGAAGGAGACGTTTCCGTCCCCATAAAGTATATATGTTCTTGATCAGCATGACTAGACGAGTCGATCTAGCCATGTCCGTCTGTCCGTCTGTCCGTCCGTTTCTACGCAAACTAGTCTCTCAGTTTTAAAGCTATCGGGCTGAAACTTTCCCAAAGGTCTTATATCTTTTGCAGGTAGTATATAAGTCGGAACCAGCCGGATCGGACAACTATATCTTATAGCTCCCATAGGAATAATCAGACAAAAAAATTAAAAAAAATTATATCTTTGGTGTTTTTTAGCATATAACCTCCTAAGCTTGGAAATAACATTTTTTAATTAGTTTTGAGTTTTGAATTAAATTTGATCGAAATCGGACGACTATATCATATAGCTGCCATAGGAACGATCGGAAAATTGGTGGAAAAATAATATGAAACAAATTATAGCTTCGGTGTTTTTCAACATATAACCTCCAACGCTTGGAAATAACATTTTTTAATTAGTTCTGAATTTTGAATTTAATTTTATCACAATCGGACGACTGTATCATATAGCTGCCATAGGAACGATCGGAAAATTGGTAGGAAAATAACATGTAACAAATTATAGTTTCGGTGTTTTTTAACATATAACCTCCTACGCTTGGAAATAACATTTTTTAAATAGTTTTGAATTTTGAATTTAATTTTATCAAAATCGGACGACTATATCATATAGCTGCCATAGGAACGATCAGAAAATTGGTAGGAAAATAATATGAAACAAATTATAGCTTCGGTGTTTTTTGACATATTATCTTATACTATTGGGAATACCATTTTTTGTGTTTTTAAACTTAATAATTATAGCTGCAAGGGTATATAAGCTTCGGCTTGCCGAAGCTAACTTTCTTTCTTGTTTAGAACGATTTCCCTTTACTTGACCATCTGATTGATAGTTACTTTTGTGAGCAATGAGTTCAATTAAAATGTTTTCATACGATTCTAAATCATTCTTAGTATAATCCTTAGGACTATTATGAAAAATTAAAGAGTATAGACCTGGTGATAGAGTCCATAAATTTCCACTTCCTAATTCCATTACATTTTTTTAAATTCTAAGTGTACTATTACCCAACATTAAAATATTATTTTCTTCTCTTGGTCCATAACTATTGTCTAAAATCTTTTCTTGCTTTAACTGATTAATGTTGAGATTGTACTTTACCAAGGTTTCTTCATATATACTCTCATTTAAATCATCTGTGTGAGACTGTTGTGAAACATCGGATTCATCTATAAGAGACTGTTGTGAAACATCGGATTCATCTAAATGAGAGTTTTGTGAAAAAGCATCAAAATAAGCATCTCTCTCTCGTGTACCCTTTTTTACTTTTAGGTACTCTTATTTTCTCTTTCTTGAACTTAGTCTTAATATCATGTGTGAACAGCGCCTAATATAGTATATACCAAACCTTCAATATTAGTGTAGAATAAGTCCTTTTTTATAATGTTACCAGACTCTACAAATGTAAAGTAGTCGAGACAGAGATAGACTCCAGAGCAGAACGTGTGCAGAACACTTATAGTTATAATTTCTATATGTAATAATATATCCAACACAACTATCCTAAATAAAACCTACACTACTCGAATAGCTACCCTTCTCAGTTCAGAAGTGGGATCAGTGTGGTTGGATATGTGTGAAGCAGAGGAGTTGTGCCAAGAACTCTAAGGAAAGCAGCAAGAATCGTCGGCGTGGAAAGTTTACAATGGGATGTGTTCCCAGGTCTATGTGACAGCTAAAATTGCAAATTACGGATGTGTTCCAGTTCTACGTGGCAGGCGGAATCAAGGAAAGCAGATCGGGAATCTTAGTGAACCCGTGGAGTCAAGCACATCAGTTAGATCAGGATTCTTAGTGAGCCTGTGGCCGCAGAAGTCTCAAGAGCAGCAAAAGTTTCAAGAGAAGCCAAAGCACATACACACAAAGCGGTTGTGAGTATTGGTGAATTTTACAAGTCGATGCAAGTCAGAATTTTCTAGAAGCCGGAGCACATACATGCATACAAGGAGTTTGTGTGTATTGGTCAAGGGAGAAAGCAGATGCAGAACTTTGTGAGGTACATATAGTTGTCTCGCTCGCAAAGGGAACTGCCAACCTAGTCGCTAAAACAACACTAAAATGCCGAAGATAGCAGATCTTAAAGGCGACGTGTTAAGATTCCTGCTGAGATCTAGAAACGTGTCAGTTTCGGGCACCAGAGCCGAATTGGTTCAAAGACTAATACAGTTTGAACAATCGGAGGACGTAGAACTGCCAGCAGCAGTGGGTATCAACATGCAGCAAGAAGAAACGATGTCAGCACAGTCAGCGGCAATTTCACAATTGCAAAACGAGATGAAGGAACTAAAGGACATGTTAGCTCAATTAGTTACCGTTCAAATGGGAAACGCAGCACCAGCACATGCAGGAAGTCAGCAACAGCACCAAATAATCGATTTGGATATCAACGAGATTAACAACGAGAGCATTCCTGTACAGGCTACGAACAACGTGAGGCAAGCTTCAGTCAAGGAAATTACCAACGATCGTGTCAACAAAGTGGTTGATGCCTACCAGTGGGACGAGAAGTTCCTGTTACTCGCCATTTATACGAAGCTAAAAGGTCCAGCCAAGATGTGGCTAGATTCATCACCCATTCTACACACTACGTGGAAAAACTTCGCCGAAGCTATACAGGATGAGTTCGGAACAAATCCAGACGAAGCAGAAGTGCATTTCAACATGGCAAATGCAACCAGTCGACCAAAGGAGACGGTAAAGGAGTACTGTTTCAGGATGTCAGCCCTTGGGGTGCGCTACAAGCTCAGCGAGGCAGCGATCATCAGACATGTTCGCGCAGGTCTACAGCATCGTGAATTGCAAAACAGTATTGCAGCAATTCATTTCGCCACAATGAAACAGCTTCGTGATGCAGCAGAATCGTATTTCGTTAATCGATGTCGGCCAAATACGAGCAAGAAAGAGTATTCACCGAAAGCCAGCAACTTCGAGCAGAAACCAGACAGCGATGTTAAACCACCAAGGACAAAGGAATCCTTTATATGCTACAACTGCGGAGAAAAAGGACACTTTGCCAATTCGTGTCCAAAGGAGAAGAAAAAGTCACGTTGTACCAAATGCAACAAGTTCCACGAGCCAAATGGAAGTTGCCAAGCCACCAATGTCATGCGTTTAGGAGCCGCAAATCAGGACAAACTTTTCACGAGGAAAATCTGCGTACACTCGCACGATTACAGCGCCTTCATCGACACGGGTAGTCAAGCCAGTCTCATCCGACAATCGGTTGTCGAGCAAATAAACGCCAAGCGCCACAAGTGCTCTATGAAGATTAGAGGCATTTGCGGAGGTTCATGTATCCTCACAGAAGCGATGACTGTGGATATGGATATCGATGGGAAGACGATTACAGCGAAAGTGTATATAGCAGACAACGATATATTGCAGGAGGACTTTCTGTTGGGACAGGACGTCATCATCTCCGCTCATCTCGAGCTCAACTTTGAGTCAGGCGATTCTAAAATCAAACGAGCAGTCCATCAGCCGACAACCCCTGTAAGCACCAATATCGGGAAGCTGCTAGAAAATTTTCAGAACGACAAAGAAAGTAAGCAGATGCGCAGCTTACTGGAGAACTTCGCCGATGTTTTCTCGACAGGATTGGAAAGACAAGCGTGGTCAAAGCACACATCACCGTCGAAAGCAATCAGGTAGTAGCACAAGCCCCATACCGAGTATCCGAGCCAAAGAAAGAATTCGTAAGCAGCATGGTCGACGAGCTGCTAAAGCAGGACATCATCACGTTGTCAACATCAGAGTACGCCAGCCCGGTGGTGCTCATCAAGAAGCCGAATGGTAGCGATCGAATGTGCGTCGATTACCGCCGCCTAAACAAGCTGATCAAGAAGGAGAATTTTCCAGTGCCAAACATCGAAGAACGTCTGCAGCAGGCGAAAAGGTTTAAGTACTTCTCATCCCTAGACCTCAACAGTGGATACTATCAGATAGAGATAGTCCCACAGAGCCGAAAGTTTACTGCCTTCATCACCACAGATGGATTATACGAATTCAAGCGACTTCCGTTCGGATTGAAGAACGCACCTGCGGTTTTTAATCGACTCATGGCAGAGTTACAAAAGAGAGTGCAGAAAGGCGACATGATACACTACATGGACGACATCCTTATTGGCAGTCAAACATTTGATGAGATGTACGAGAAGCTTGAGAGGATCCTAAAAGTTTTAAAGGAGTGCGGATTAACGCTAAACCTGGACAAATGTGAGTTTTATAAGCAGTTAATAACATTCCTTGGTCACCAGATACACGCAGAAGGAATCAGTCCTGGAGAAATTAAGACGAACGCCATCAGAATGTTCCCGAAAATAGCCAATGTTACCGATGTGAGAAAGTTTTTGGGTCTCACTGGTTATTTCCGAAAATTCGTTGCTGGATATGCCATCATTTCAGCGCATTAAGAATCCTATTGCGCAAGGATCAGCCGTTCTCGTGAAAAGCGCCACAAGAAGAAGCCTTCGACGAATTAAAAAAATGTCTAATATCAAATCCAGTTGTCACCAGCTATCGTCTAGACGCAGAACATGAACTACATACCGATGCCAGCGCCGTTGGTTTAGCCGGAGTTTTGCTACAACGTGAGGAGGACCAACTGAAACCAATCGCTTATTATAGCCGAGCTACTTCTAAGCCGGAGAAAAATTACCACAGCTACGAACTTGAGGCTCTAGCCGTCGTGGAATCTTTGGAGCGATTCAAATACTACATTTATGGCAAAAAGATAAAGGTTATCACCGACTGCAATGCCCTAAAGACGTCGATGGAGAAACGAGAATTGATACCCCGGATTGCAAGATGGTGGTTACGCATTCAAGAATTCGACATAGATATCGTTCATCGAGCAGGAACACAGATGAACCACGTAGACGCACTCAGTCGAGCTCCGTTCGAAGACGCTCGAGAGATGGATACCGCAAGTCTGAAAATAGCAAAAACGATAATCGACGAAGAGGACTGGCTATTTTCCATACAACTACAGGACGAGAAAATACAGAAAATTGTCGCAAACATGAAATTGGAAAAGAAATCTGAGAGAAAGATCGCTTGTTTCGAAAACATGGCAACAATTTATTATGGGTTGTGCCGAAGCAGTTGAGATTCCACATTTTACATGAATGTCACGATAAGGCCGGACATATGAGCACGGATAAGACTATGACAAGAATTCTAAACTTATTTTGGTTTCCCCGAATGCGAAACTATGTCAAAAGCTACATCAAATCCTGTGTGGGCTGTGCGTTTTATAAAACACCAGGTGGACGTCAGGAAGGTCAGTACCACTACGATGACATCAAGCCGATTCCCTTTTCCACGATACACATGGACCACCTGGGGCCATTTCCAAAGAGTTCCAAGAGAAACGAGCATATTTTGGTAATAGTCGATGCATTCACCAAATTCACCACTAAACACGTCCTGGATGTCCTGCAAGATGTAACCAGCTACCTGGGAATGCCGGATCGAATTGTAACAGATCGTGGTACAGCATTTACATCAAAAGATTTCGAGAAGTACTGCAAGTCAAACAATGTGAAGCACATTTTAAATGCTGTAAGAACACCCAGAGCCAATGGTCACGCAGAGCGCACAAATCGCATCACTTTGTCAATGTTATTACCTTCCAATGACATCGATAAGCGTTGGGATGACAATATCCGATCAATCCAGTGGAGCATTAATACCATGGTAAATAGTACTACTAAATGCTCTCCCTTTCAGCTCCTGTACGGGTATGAACCTCGAGATATCCTGAAGAATGCGATAACCAACATCATTCAAAGCCAAGACCAAAAGATGCTAACCGATGCGGAATTGGATCAACTTAGAGCAGATGCTGCGACAACTGTCAACGATCACCGAGCTGCCGCCAAGAAACGCTACGATGCCAAGCATGCGAAGCCAACTGTTTACAGCCTTGGAGACCTTGTGCTGGTCGAGAATGAGCCATTCAGCACGGGCACATCACGCAAATTGGAGCCGCGCTACAAAGGACCTTTTATAATCAACAAGGTCCTGCCGAACGACAGATATCTTGTAGAAGATATCCCTCACGCACAAAGAAAGCAGAGACACTACAAGTCGGTGTATTCGTCCGACAAGATGAGGCGCTGGTGTGAGCTGCCACCGGAAGAGCGCGATGAAAATGACGACTTTGAAGATGATCCACCCCATGAATCCTGCGAGGACGCAGAGATTTGTCAGGAGAGGCCGACTGTGAACAGCGCCTAATATAGTATATACCAAACCTTCAATATTAGTGTAGAATAAGTCCTTTTTTATAATGTTACCAGACTCTACAAATGTAAAGTAGTCGAGACAGAGATAGACTCCAGAGCAGAACGTGTGCAGACCACTTATAGTTATAATTTCTATATGTAATAATATATCCAACACAACTATCCCAAATAAAACCTACACCACTCGAATAGCTACCCTTCTCACATGTGTATCATTAATATATTCTTTTTAATTCAATTTTGTATTTTAAGTGAGTTCTGTAATAGGTTTAAAAGTTTCCTCCAAATTTGATACGTTCTCATTTTTTATTTGTTTCAATTCATCAAATTTTCTTTTTAATGAATTTCTACTTTATGTCAACTGTTTTAAAAGTTTACGCTTCATTGTTGTCGTCAGATACTCATGTGCTACTGGGAAAAATGTAGTATAATTTAAATATTTATATCAAAGGGTTTGAGTTTGAGTTTTATGAAATTTTATTTTTATTTTTATTTTTCAAAATAGATACGTTAATAATATGAAAAATGAATACATTCTAAGCTTTTTTTAATTCTAAATAGAGGTTGTTATCATTCCTTTTAATAATACAAAAAAGATTATCCTTTATATATTCAATTATTGAATCCTCTAAAGTTGAGTATCGTTCCGGCAAGTACAGCATATACTCTTCAAGTTCAAAAGTGAGGGCCATTCCAAGGCTGGTTTTCTTACGTTGAGCTCGTCGAATAGGGTAGCGCATTTCCGATTCCATCTTCGTCTTTGTTAAAAGAGGATTTGGTGCGTTACCATTAAAATCATTGAGTACTTTAATCATTTCCGGATTGACAATTTGTAGCTGTTTCTTCTTGTAGTTGTTTCTTCTTGTAGTTGTTTTTGTTGTTGTTGATTTCAGCTGTTTCTAGCAGTTGCAGCTGTTTATGATGTTGTTGTTTTCAGCTGTTTTTAGCAGTTGTAGCTGTTTTTGTTGTTGTTTTCAGCTGTTTTAAGCAGTTGTTGCTGTTTTTGATATTGTTTTTTTACTGTTTTAACTGTCTTTGATGTTGTTGTTGTTGTTGTTTTTGATGA
The DNA here is from genome assembly GCF_043229965.1 of Drosophila suzukii. Classification (NCBI taxonomy): domain Eukaryota; kingdom Metazoa; phylum Arthropoda; class Insecta; order Diptera; family Drosophilidae; genus Drosophila; species Drosophila suzukii. The sequence goes on along the minus strand of NW_027255896.1, from coordinate 1,997,480 downwards.
TTGCAAGATTTTTTGGGTTGAAACTTTAGGTTGAGATCGTTTTAGCTTGAAACTTTTAGGTTGAGACTGTTTGCAGGTGGTTTTTAAATGTGAGTTAGAATAACTTTTGATCGAGTTTGTATACCTTAAGGTAAGCTAACCCTCCCTTTTCTATCTCATTCCTGATTTAGAATCGACCAATCATAGCAGCGAATAGCATGTAATTAGGGTGGGTTTCAGGAATCATAGAGAAATTACTTGATCATAAAGAAAAAGTTAGGGTGGGATAGAGAGTAAGAATTGGAGGGACAGGTGTCCACAGTTGGTACTATTAAAGGCTTGTTTTCTCTCATAGTTATAGTTAATGTTATTCCCCAAGTATTTCACAATTTCTTTTGGGGGTTGTAAATTTCCAAAACTTTCAAAGTAATTTATATTATTATAATTGTTATAAGCTACCCAATGTGTACCATTTGATGAACTATCATCTAGGTTTATAATTCCTGACTCTTCACTCCAAGGACATTTTGGTAGTGAGTCTTTCATAAACACACCTCGGAAAAATTGAAAGAGGTTTTTTAGGTAGCTTAGTAATTAGTTTTTTGGATTTCCTCTTAATGGATTAAGATATAATCCATAACCTTCTCTATGAGGTTTAAGAAGCATACCTTCCCCACCTTAATACTTTCAATTTTTTTATTATGTTGTTTACTCTCTTCTAATTGTTTTTTCCCCATATTTGCATTATTGATAGTCTTAGCAATGGCTGCACTACCAGAGGCGAGACTACCTAATGCACTTAGTGCAGTCAAAATTGGTACAATAGGTATAAAACCACCAATTTTCGTTACATTAGTAATACGAGGAACCTTAGTTTTCAATTTTCGCGAAAAATAAAAATGTTGCCAGCACGCGATACACCAGATAAGTTGTTAGTAGCGATCTTTTCTTTCTACCCAGTTATGTGAACGGCGGGTGGAATCCTCTAGTGCCTTAGCTCTTTCGGCGATGGGGTGGGTCTGTGTGCCGTCTTTAACTGTCCATACATACTTTAGTTTTTAGGAGTCCTACAGAAACTACTTTATATAACGTAACATTGAAAAGAAAAGAAGAAAAAAACAAAGAGAGCAAAATTTAAATAAACTACTGACAGGCTAACGTTTCACAGGTCTTAGCTGATATTCGACACTTGCTTTCTCTACCCACTCAACCATAATCTTTTCGGCTATTCGACGAAGATACCCAAGAGATACTTCCGATTTATAATTTAAGTTGCCATATTAATTCAGGAAACAACACACCTTTAGCAGCTCAGGATTTTCTTCAAGGTATTATCCATATTTATTTGCGTTTGTTTGTTGGTGCGTTTGTTTGTTTGTTGTTGATTTATCGTTAGTTGAGTCTGATTAATTAGTGTCTACCGACACCAGAAAATTGTACAAATTTTCTTACGTATGTACAACGTATTTGTTCGCCGGATTAAATTTATTGAATTGGATATTGGCAACATTATTGGGATTTATAAGTAAGTATTTCTTTCTATAACTTCATTATTCGGCGCTTACAAAACAAGGTTCGAAGATTTGAGTGATATGGTGGCTATTAATATTTTGGAACCGAGCCAATATCGTTTTTAATTTGCACGAGATATATAACACTTGTACATTTACTAGGTTTTGTTTTTTGTTTTTGTTTCTTTGGGGTAGAACAATTTCGAGGCAACAATCTTTATAAGCTTGCCAGCGGTCACCAAGCTCTCAGTATACATACGCAAACAGAAAACTAATAAGCCTCCCGATCGGGGCTTACACCACGCTCTGTGGGAAAACACCGAGAGATTGGATCGACTTACAAATAGATCTCAAAATAGGTGTGCAAGGGCGCATACGTATGACTCACATGGTTAAACTTCCAGCGTTGAAAGGCCTTCCAGCGCGATAGTGATGAGACGGTGTTGTTGCTAGCTGTGAATTCTATTTTGGCATCTACACTAATAAAGATTATATGGGCTAACGATGATTTTGTTCAGTGATGGTCAGGTTCCACAAATTATTAAATTCCGCAACCACTACTCTTAAAATATTTTTTTGTTTGAAGGCTACGTAGAGTTAGAAGAGTGTCTGTTCTTCAGGGGTCATTCGCGATTCCTAGGGGGGTAGTCAATCGACTCGCTGTTCTGCTTCGAATCTGCTACTTTATTTCTCCGGGGCGTTAAAAGATGGGACTGCTTTAACTGCCGGGGACGGATAAGACCTCCCAGACCCGTAAAATCCCTACGCCAGACGACTAATACTAGCTCATGAGATGGTTGGCTTTGGCCTTCTAGCGTTAGCAGACCGCTGGCGTATTGGAGCTTGAGCACGGGCAGCCCTCGAACTGCCAAGAAAGCTGAGTTAGTTTTGAGTATGGGTATACATAAGAGGGTTTTTCAGGAAGTGGAAATAAAGCAGCAGCGGAAGAGATCTTCCGGAAACGTTTCCACTACCCAGCATGTGTTTGGGGCACATGAGATTATGCCATTCACGAACGGACTGCAATCTGCCACATCCGGTAGGAAATTCTCTTTCATTTATGCAAAAACGACCATTGTTGGGTTTTTTGCTATTTAATTGGCGTGATAGACTTTATTAATGGCGCGTCGAACTTAAGCTGGTAGCGTTTTTTGAAGATCAGTTATAAGACGGTCGGATAAGGATACTTTTGCGGGATGTGAAAGAGACTGATTGCATCCGCGTGGTCGTTTATATACCAAAAATTTCCAGACTCTCAAGCTTTCTTTCTTGGAACGTTATGAAAACTTGAGCCCAGTTGGCGACGCTGAACAATGCAGCTGATACGAAAAAGCTTAGCTAAGATTACCCCTCACTGCCGTTAAGTATACTTTAATAGGGGTTTGATAAAACTATTGGTTTTGGTTTTTCTGGCTGCAAATTGATAGGCGAGCATTCAGTTCAGAATGACGACCATTAAACCACCCAATAATATTTATTCTTTAAATGCAATATAAGCGGGAATTAGCTTCGAATGTCCTTGGCATGATAAGTTCCTACCTCTTTTCCTTGCAAGTTTTCAAGTTGGTAATAACAAAACTTTTTTTCTAATCCTACATTTCACAAATTGGGTACCTTACTTTGCGTTAAAATTCTGTACGAATTTACTCTGAGCAAAACTTCGACGATACACTTCCTGTCCTTCCCGGAACGAGGTTGGCTTTGCCCGCAAATTGTATTGCCGGACATTGCGATCATAGGCACGCCGGATATTTGCTTGTTTATCTTTTCGCAAAAGAGCTAGGTTATCTGATCGAGATATAGGTACTATAGGTTCCTCCAAAAGCGATAAGTCTTTGAGTAACTTATAATCGGAGCCGTGCGTTATCATATCCAGTCCGAACCAAGCACGGTATGGGGAACATCCTAACGATTGATGCAAAGATGATCTCAAGGAACAGGTTATACTAGTAATGTGCCTGTCACACTCGGTTTGATCGTTTTTTAAGTACGCACGGACCACAGCTAATAGGGAACGGTTTACCCGCTCGGCCGCATTACTTTGTGGCGAGTAAAGCGCGGTATATACGTGGTAATATCTCGGTAATAAAAGCGTTCAATTCCGATGCCTTAAATTGTGTACCGTTGTCGCTTACTATAGTTTTGGGAACACCTACACTGTGAAACACCTGTTTTAGTAGAGACTCTATTATTGCCGCCGACGTAAATTTTTTCAATGGTTGGAGCCAGGGATATTTGCTAAAATGGTCCAGTACTATTAGTAGGCCAACATGTCCATGTTTACTACGCGGGTAAGGGCCTAGCAGATCGATATACAAACGTTGGAATGGTCTGTACGTTGGACAGTGCTCACCCATTGGTGGGCGTAAAGTATAGTTATGCGCCTTGTTCTCCTTACAGGCGGCACAAGATCGAATATAGTCTCTAACATCTTTTGACAAGCCTGGCCAAAATAAATATCGACGTATCTTTGCTATGGTCTTTTGCATTCCCGCATGAGAGGAAGTAACGCTATCGTGGGCTTGTCGGAGAACCTCTTATCTTAAGGTTTCGGGATCCCACAGTTTCCATGCCTGTTTACCTTAAATTTTGTTTCCGTCTGCATGTTCGGTACGAATATACAGAAATTGATCTACTATTTTAACGTCTGGGAATTTATCTATATTGTTCGTAAACTTAGTTTTTAACGCCGTGTATGTGTCTTCCTGAAAAGCCTCGGAACTTAGGTCTATTATGGGGGCCATATCTATTGCCAAGATTTTGTTTTCACATAGCCTAGATAGGGCGTCAGGAACAACATGGTATTTTCCTTTGTGAAAAAGTAAATTTAAATTGCTGCAAGCGAAAAATCCACCGAGCTAGTCTGCCAGACACGTTTTGTTGCCTCATAAGCCAAAGTAAGCTTGAATGGTCAGTAACTACTTCAAATTCTTGTAATTCTAGATAGCAACGAAACTTTTCAATAGCTAATACTGCAGCCAAACACTCGCGCTCGGTTACGCTATAGTTGCATTGCGAACGACTCAGTTTTTTTGACATGAATGCATCCTTTTCTGACAGTTGAACCAGCACGGCACCAATGCCAAAGTCGCTAGCATCACAGTGAAGATAAAATTTTTTTTCAAAGTTCGCATTTGTTCAATCCGGTCAAAATGGATTTTAACTTATCCATTGCTCAGCAAAATTATGTATGAATCGTCGATACCAACCACAAACTCCGAGAAATCCACGAACTTGTTTTAGGTTTTTTGGCGATGGCCAATTTATAATACACGAAATTTTGGCCGGGTCGGTGGAAATACCTCCACTACCAATGACATATCTTAAGTAGTTGATGCTTGTTACCCCAAATTCACTTTTATCTACATTAACAGTAAGATTGGCCTTGAGGAATTCCTCTGCAAGCTGAACCAATACTGACAAATGGGATGCAAAATCTTCCGTAACAACGCAAAGGTCGTCTAGGAAACCAAAGACACAATGGCGAAGATCTGGGGGTATGATCTGAGCTATTAAACGACACATTGTGGACGGCGCGTTACATAGGCCGAAAGGCATAACTTTGAACTGGTATAACGGTCGACCAGGCACCGTGAATTCCGTTAAAGGCTTTGATTCTGAGCTCAGCTGGATCTGCCATTAGGCATTTTTTAAGTCTAGCTTGGAAATGATATTAGCTTTGGGTAACCTCGAAAAAATCTAGTCAATGCTAGGCAAAGGATAAGCATCCTCTTTGGTAGCCTGATTAAGTCTGCGCTCGTCAAGGCAAAGCGATAAGTCTTTGAGTAACTTATAATCGGAGCCGTGCGTTATCATATCCAGTCCGAACCAAGCACGGTATGGGGAACATCCTAACGATTGATGCAAAGATGATCTCAAGGAACAGGTTATACTAGTAATGTGCCTGTCACACTCGGTTTGATCGTTTTTTAAGTACGCACGGACCACAGCTAATAGGGAACGGTTTACCCGCTCGGCCGCATTACTTTGTGGCGAGTAAAGCGCGGTATATACGTGGTAATATCTCGGTAATAAAAGCGTTCAATTCCGATGCCTTAAATTGTGTACCGTTGTCGCTTACTATAGTTTTGGGAACACCTACACTGTGAAACACCTGTTTTAGTAGAGACTCTATTATTGCCGCCGACGTAAATTTTTTCAATGGTTGGAGCCAGGGATATTTGCTAAAATGGTCCAGTACTATTAGTAGGCCAACATGTCCATGTTTACTACGCGGGTAAGGGCCTAGCAGATCGATATACAAACGTTGGAATGGTCTGTACGTTGGACAGTGCTCACCCATTGGTGGGCGTAAAGTATAGTTATGCGCCTTGTTCTCCTTACAGGCGGCACAAGATCGAATATAGTCTCTAACATCTTTTGACAAGCCTGGCCAAAATAAATATCGACGTATCTTTGCTATGGTCTTTTGCATTCCCGCATGAGAGGAAGTAACGCTATCGTGGGCTTGTCGGAGAACCTCTTATCTTAAGGTTTCGGGATCCCACAGTTTCCATGCCTGTTTACCTTAAATTTTGTTTCCGTCTGCATGTTCGGTACGAATATACAGAAATTGATCTACTATTTTAACGTCTGGGAATTTATCTATATTGTTCGTAAACTTGGTTTTTAACGCCGTGTATGTGTCTTCCTGAAAAGCCTCGGAACTTAGGTCTATTATGGGGGCCATATCTATTGCCAAGATTTTGTTTTCACATAGCCTAGATAGGGCGTCAGGAACAACATGGTATTTTCCTTTGTGAAAAAGTAAATTTAAATTGCTGCAAGCGAAAAATCCACCGAGCTAGTCTGCCAGACACGTTTTGTTGCCTCATAAGCCAAAGTAAGCTTGAATGGTCAGTAACTACTTCAAATTCTTGTAATTCTAGATAGCAACGAAACTTTTCAATAGCTAATACTGCAGCCAAACACTCGCGCTCGGTTACGCTATAGTTGCATTGCGAACGACTCAGTTTTTTTGACATGAATGCATCCTTTTCTGACAGTTGAACCAGCACGGCACCAATGCCAAAGTCGCTAGCATCACAGTGAAGATAAAATTTTTTTTCAAAGTTCGCATTTGTTCAATCCGGTCAAAATGGATTTTAACTTATCCATTGCTCAGCAAAATTATGTATGAATCGTCGATACCAACCACAAACTCCGAGAAATCCACGAACTTGTTTTAGGTTTTTTGGCGATGGCCAATTTATAATACACGAAATTTTGGCCGGGTCGGTGGAAATACCTCCACTACCAATGACATATCTTAAGTAGTTGATGCTTGTTACCCCAAATTCACTTTTATCTACATTAACAGTAAGATTGGCCTTGAGGAATTCCTCTGCAAGCTGAACCAATACTGACAAATGGGATGCAAAATCTTCCGTAACAACGCAAAGGTCGTCTAGGAAACCAAAGACACAATGGCGAAGATCTGGGGGTATGATCTGAGCTATTAAACGACACATTGTGGACGGCGCGTTACATAGGCCGAAAGGCATAACTTTGAACTGGTATAACGGTCGACCAGGCACCGTGAATTCCGTTAAAGGCTTTGATTCTGAGCTCAGCTGGATCTGCCATTAGGCATTTTTTAAGTCTAGCTTGGAAATGATATTAGCTTTGGGTAACCTCGAAAAAATCTAGTCAATGCTAGGCAAAGGATATGCATCCTTTTTGGTAGCCTGATTAAGTCTGCGCTCGTCAAGGCAAAGTCGAATTTTGTTAGGCTTGACTACCAGACGCATCGGGGAGCTCCACGGGCTCACGGAAGGCTCAATAACATCCAACTGTAGCATACGGTCAATTTCCGCATACAGCAGTTTTTCTACTGCGGGACTTACAGGGTAGAAACGTTGTTTTACCGGTAATGCATTTCCCACCTCGATTGTATGTTCTATTAGGGACGTACGACCTAATCCATCTGATGCTTTTGGAAATAATTGCTTAGCTACTGCTAGTTGTTGACCTTGCGCAGCAGTTAACGGATATAGGTTTTCACCTGAAAGCTCACTGATTTCCTTGGGCGTCTGTAACGACGATATAATATTTGGAGCGATTTGAAAGGTTCTCCAGAAGTAATGGCCTAGAATTAGTTTTTGTTTAATGCTGGGAATAATATATAATCTCATAGGATTTTTTATTTTGTTGAAGCTAACTTCGGTATCAAGGAAACCTGTTATAGCTTGATTTTCCCCGCTTGCTGTTTTCGCTCGCGACTTTAAGAGCTTGTTTTCCGACAAATTTGAAAAATCTTGCAGTGCCAGCTCTCCTCCAATGCAACTAATGTTTGCCCCGTGTCCAACAGACCAAGTTCTTTATACTGTAGGAACGGCACTTCGGCATAACTTCGTAAGTCAGTGAAGTTGTTAAAAATAGTCGAAATCTGTATTTTTTTTCTCTTTACCTCAGCATAGTAGGCCTTTAATCTATTAGTGCGCCTTTTTATTTGTGCATCTTTATCCTGAAATATACTGCTTCTTACTTCTAAATAGTTTTGCGTTCTCTCTTCATATGGGCGAAATCGCATTGGAATTAGATTTCCTTTCGCTTGCTTATCTATTACTTTATTTTAACTTACATTTACGGGGGCACTCGGTTTTTGGCGAAAGCACCCCCTTGTCGGTTTTCCGACTGCTTTTGGAGGCAATTTGGACATTGTGGCATGTAGGCGTTTAGCTTTCCACAGGTATAACAAAAAATACGACGCTCCGCTAAACAGTTCCGCCAGATATGTCCTACTTCTTCGCAGTTCCAACACTTTAGCTTATCATGAAAGCTTTGTAAGGCAGCAAGTTCCGCCTCTGCTTGTGAAGTTTTTTCGGTTTCGGAACTATCATCTTCTAGCGCATATACTTGACGGCGATTCGGTCCTAGTTTGGACTTACCCTGATCTGAGCGACAACTTATCTCCTGCAATAAATTTTCGCTCATGTGAACTAAACGACGTAAATGTCCTACAGAATGCACTGGCTGGTATAGCAACTTTTCTCTCGTATAGGGTAGCAAATTGTTCTTTAATATTTCACAAAGCTCTTCTTCTTCAATTTTAATAGAGGCTTTGTCAATTAATGAGGCCACGGCCTCGTAGAAAGAGGAAAACGGTTCTCCGTGCTTTTGCTTGCGCGTTCTAATCAATTCCATGCTCATAAAGTCCGATCGGTAGTCCTTATATTGTTGATGGAGTGAGGCGTAAATGTTTGACCAAACGATTCTATCCACTTGCTTATGGTATCTCCAAAACCAAGATCTAGCTTTTCCAGTGAACAAGACATGCATGTTCTTACACATGATTGTAAAGTCACTACCTAATGTTTCGTCGGTTAGGACTTTTATTCTATAAATAAACTCGTCCACTCCTAAGCCTTCATTAGACCCATCAAAATGTACACCCCACTTTTGCATGATGTCGACTGTCTGCCCTCAATGTATAGATGCTGAACTGAGAGATGATGATTTCCGGTTCATATCGGATACCTGCCTATTATTAGATTGATAAAGATGATATAACGGTATTAACCACTTATTCTATCATTTCTTGGATAGTATTATAGTCCACCGTCTGATTTCGACGGGTATTTGTGGTGCGAGCTGGTCTACCGGCGTGGGGCCTACCGCGAATTGGTCTACTAGCAATACCTTCCACCTGGATTGTACTCTGGCTAGCATCCAAAGCAGAAGAGTGAGTACCACTGGCGTTTAACGGGACTGGGTCGGGTATGGTGGACGTATTAGCTTCTTCTAACTGGGCTAAAGTTCTGGCTAAATTTCTGGTGGTAACTCCCCGCGAAACTGGGTCGGGCGGTGGAGGCACTTGTTGCGAACGAGAGGGCGAGCAATTTCCTACAGCTACTTTAATTTCTTTTCTGGTTATTGGGGCACTACAGGTATAACAACAAGAATTCTCTGTTAACCATGCTTCTAAACAATTTTTGTGAAAGACATGCTTGCACGCTAGATAATAACAAGGATTGGTATTACCCATGACAGTTGCACATAGTGCGCAATTATTCTCCATATTACCAGAAAGGCGCTTGGAGGCGAATTTGTAACTGGCATTTTGAATTTTTTTTTTCTTGATCTATGTTTTGATTGTTCCTGAATTTGACATAAAATGGCAACTAAAAAAATCGGGTATACTGACTTAGCCTGCAGCGTAAATTTATGAAAAATGTCGCTTATTGAAACTAAATATGAAGGTCTCGAACTGTCAGATTTTTAACTATCTACGGTTCTCTATTCGGCAAGTAAATGCATTGTATCGCATTCGGACAAGTTCCAGGAAAAATACATCGTCGATTTACTGACAATTAGACAAACTTGTGTTTGCCGCAGTAGTACCTTGACAAAAAATACGCCAGCTTCGCGATAATTAAGTATTGTTATGTAATCTTAGTCCCCTTCTCAATATTCTATAAATATGCAAGCTTGACTTTTTGCTCTCATTAGGTATTCACAACGAACTCCTAAATTGGAAATATGTGAGCAATAATTGTGAGTAACAAAAGATTTCCTATAGCTGATGTTTTCGCTATTTTTTCCTATTGCTGTATGTCAATCCCCGTTGGTTTCTCGGTCTTTTATCCGTATCTAAATAGCAGCGTCGTAGGCCTTATAAAGGGTAACCCTCTTCCCGTACCATATAATGCGATAGGTAGACCAATCAAGTCCAACTACTTCAGTACAAATAATACTAGCATCGGGATGATCTAAACACTACTGAATGGATTAAATCTATGTTCGTACCACTAAAAGTTTTTATTCTTAAAGAGGCCCCACGTTGGGCGCCAAAAGTTATGTAATTGTTGACTCAAGATGAGGAGCTGCTATTTCGCGAAAAATATGAGTGTTGCCAGCACGCGAAACGCCAGATAAGTTGTTGGTAGCGATCTCTTCCTTCTACCCAGTTATGCAAACGGCGGGTGGAATCCTCTAGTGCCTTAGCTCTTTCGGCGATGGGGTGGGTCAGTGTGCCGTCTCTAACTGTCCATACATACTTTAGTTTTTAGAATTCCTACAGAAACTACTTTATATAACGTAACATTGAAAAGAAGAGAAGAAAAAAACAAAGATAGCAAAATTAAAATATACTACTGACAGGCTAACGTTTCACAAGGTCTTAGCTGATATTCGACACTTGCTTTCTCTACCCACCCAACCATAATCTTTTCGGCTATTCGACGAAGATACCCAAGAGATACTTCCGATTCATAATTTAAGTTGCTATATCAATTCAGGAAACAACACACCTTTAGCAGATCATGATTTTCTTCAAGGTATTACCTAAATTTTACTTGCAAAGGGGCGTTTGCTGATTTAACATTTTATTTTTTTTTAGTAGCTCAGATTCCATTATCGTTAGTTGAGTCTGATTAATTAGTGTCTACCGACACCAGAAAATTGTACAAATTTTCTTACGTATGTACAACGTATTTGTTCGCCGGATTAAATTTATTGAATTGGATATTGGCAACATTATTGGGATTTATAAGTAAGTATTTCTTTCTATAACTTCATTATTGGGCGCTTACAAAACAAGGTTCGAAGATTTGAGTGATATGGTGGCTAGTAATATTTTGGAACCGAGCCAATATCGTTTTTAATTTGCACGAGATTTATTATACTTGTACATTTACTAGGTTTTGTTTTTTGTTTTTGTTTCTTTGGGGTAGAACAATTTCGAGGCAACAATCTTTATAAGCTTGCCAGCGGTCACCAAGCTCTCAGTATACATACGCAAACAGAAAACTAATAAGCCTCCCGATCGGGGCTTACACCACGCTCTGTGGGAAAACACCAAGAGATTGGATCGACTTACAAATAGATCTCAAAATAGGTGTGCAAGGGCGCATACGTATGACTCACATGGTTAAACTTCCAGCGTTGAAAGGCCTTCCAGCGCGATAGTGATGAGACGGTGTTGTTGTTAGCTGTGAATTCTATTTTGGCATCTACACTAATAAAGATTATATGAGCTAACGATGATTTTGTTCAGTGATGGTCAGGTTCCACAAATTATTAAATTCCGCAACCACTACTCTTAAAATATTTTTTTGTTTGAAGGCTACGTAGAGTTAGAAGAGTGTCTGTTCTTCAGGGGTCAGTCGCGATTCCTAGGGGGGTAGTCAATCGACTCGCTGTTCTGCTTCGAATCTGCTACTTTATTTCTCCGGGGCGTTAAAAGATGGGACTGCTTTAACTGCCCGTACTTGGTGGGGACGGATAAGACCTCCCAGACCCGTAAAATCCCTACGCCAGACGACTAATACTGGCTCATGAGATGGTTGGCTTTGGCCTTCTAGCGTTAGCAGGCCGCTGGCGTATTGGAGCTTGAGTACGGGCAGCCCTCGAACTGCCAAGAAAGCTGAGTTAGTTTTGAGTATGGGTATACATAAGAGGGTTTTTCAGGAAGTGGAAATAAAGCAGCAGCGGAAGAGATCTTCCGGAAACGTTTCCACTACCCAGCATGTGTTTGGGGCACATGAGATTATGCCATTCACGAACGGACTGCAATCTGCCACATCCGGTAGGAAATTCTCTTTCATTTATGCAAAAACGACCATGGTTGGGTTTTTTGCTATTTAATTGGCGTGATAGACTTTATCAATGGCGCGTCGAACTTAAGCTGGATAAGGATACTTTTGCGGGATGTGAAAGAGACTGATTGCATCCGCGTGGGCGTTTATATACCGAAAATTTCCAGACTCTCAAGCTTTCTTTCTTGGAACGTTATGAAAACTTGAACCCAGTTGGCGACGCTGAACAATGCAGCTGATACGCAAAAGCTAAGCTAAGATTACCCCTCACTGCCGTTAAGTATACTTTAATAGGGGTTTGATAAAACTATTGGTTTTGGTTTTTCTGGCTGCAAATTGATAGGCGAGCATTCAGTTCAGAATGACGACCATTACATATTCTTGTTTGGATAACATTTGAAAAACTCTTTACCTTTGATTTCCTTCTCTTACACTATCTCGTTGTTCCCTTTTTCACACCCATTCCGAACTACTTTAATGTTTTCATAATATTTGTAATTAAGCATGCTGCTGTTTTCTCTGCAATACTACAATCTTTTCAGCCAACACGTTCCCACGCTTTATTTATTAGTACTGCGTCAGCCTTATGTCGATCAGCTAGATCCTTATATTGTGAATATGCAATATCATGTACTCTACAAGCTTCATCCAATTGACTTATACCATGATCACCGCGCTCCAAACTTTGTTTTAGCTTTCTTCCAGGTATACAAAAATTATAACCAGGAATATGTGCTTCAAATGGAAGTGTGTTAATTATTTTGTTGATAATACCACTACCTCCTTTCAAGTTTGAACTCTGACTGCAACAATTATAAAAACTTTTACCCATTTTATATAATGTTTTATCAAGGAGCATTTCTCATCGAATAAAGTACATTACACACGTGAATATGCGTTTAATACGTCAAAAACAAGAAATCTGTGTTAGAAATATCGAGGGTGGTGATCACTCATTAACAAATTCAGTTCCACGACATCGTTCTTTATTACCCAATACAATAAGAGCATTGATTGTCGGTCCCTCAAACTGTGGAAAAACAAATGTTATGGTCATTCTTATTGAAAGTCCAATAAGAAGAATATATAAGAGAATATATATGTATTCTCAAAGAGTGTATATCAACCAAAGTATGAGTATTAAGAGAAACTAATTAAACCGATAAAGGGAATGGGATATCATACGTTCTCACAAAATGATGAAGATTTACCACCCGCTAAGGCTAAAGAAAACTCTGTTTTGATTTTTGACGATGTTGCTTAAGAAAAACAAAACAACATTCGTTCATATTTCTGTATCGGACGTCATAAAAATATAGATTCTTTTTACCTATATCACACATATACTCATATTCCAAAACATCTAATACGTGATAACGCGAATATGATTATAATCTTTAATCAAGATGATTTAAATATGCGTCATTTATATCGTGATCATGTAAATACTGATATGTCCTATGATTCATTTATGAAAATTTGTCAAAAGTGTTGAAATGATAAATACGGATTCCTCATAATAAGTAAAGATAACGATATGGAAAAAGGAAGATACAAGAAAAGTTTTAATGAATTTATAATTACTTATATATATTTTCACAGTACATTATTAGATTCCAAAATGAGTAGATCATTCACTCTTACATTAAATGGCAATGAACCCATTACAAAAATTTCTTATTTCCCACCCATTGAACTGACAAATGGTGAATATGAGCGTGCACTCATTGACTTTCATATGTACAACTCTATACCCAATGTTGATTTAAATAGTAATCTAAAATGATAAATGATAAAATGATAAAGTAATTCAACTTGCAATAGGATCATATAAACTCAATGATATTTATGATTTTCTAAAAAATAAACTAAACGATTATGATCTTGAGAAAACATTTCAAATGGAGAGGAATAATTACACACTTCAAGTTCATATTACAACTACCAAGGAACCTATTTATTTTAATAGAAACAACTCCATTGGACAATTGCTTGGTTTCAATAAAAAAATAATTTACCCCGACTTGAAAAAAACATATATATCTGATCAACCTGTCAACATTTTAAAAATAAACACAATACGCTTAGTATGTAATATTGTAAGCGGATCATTTATTGATAGTAGACAAGATCATTCATTTTACGAATTTGGAATTAATGTTCCACCGGTCTATAAAATGAATATCACACCACACAATCTTATTTACTTACCAGTCGACACTAGAGAAATAAGTACACTCTCTATACACATAACTGATCAGAACGGTGAACTAATAAATTTACGCGGTGAAAACTATACATTTCGTTTATATTGAAGATTAATACAATAATTATATACAATAAAAGAGGTGATACTTACCATCATCAGCACACTTTAAAACATAAAGTTATAGGAAGAGGATCGAAACCAAAAAGATACACACTTACATTAAAAAAAAAGTTAATTCTTAAATCACTGGGCTTCAAAGTGCGAATTTAACTAAAGTTATGGGGTTGAATGAAATATTGGCAGTATGAGAAAAACCTTTCTCTGATGATAGTATATCAAAGAAGGAATATCACAGTTATTCACCCTATCAACAATCATTTAAACCAAATAATGAGATAAGAATTACAATCCAAAATCAAGATTTATATGTACTCCCCTATGAGAGTCTTCTAAATTTTCAAGGAGATATTACCCTAATTAAGGAAGGGGGAGCGGTAGAAACTCAAAATGTTATTGGGAGAATGAGAAATAATTGTATGGCATACTTTTTAGATGAAATACGCTATGAAATAAATGGTGTTGAGATAGATAGAACAAGATTTAGTGGTGTTAGTACTACAATAAAAAACTTTGTTTCTTTAAATCAATTTGAAAGCAAGAGACTTTACAATTCTGGATGGAGTGGAGGAGCCGATTTCAATTTAAGCCCCCACTTCAACTTTTCAATACCCCTTAAAAATCTACTTGGACTTGCTGAAGATTTAAAAAAAGTATTATAAAATTGTAAACATGAACTAGTACTATTAGTATAAAAAATTTTAATGATGTACTTGAGCAAGATAAAATTGAGAATACACAATTAGTCGGAAAATAGCATCTCAATATGACTAATATTACATGGAAAATTCCTCATATAACACCCAGCGATTCAACGAAAATTAAAATGTATGACATTATAAAAAGTAAAACCAATCTACCGATTGCATTCCGTAGTTAGGATACATACATTAATCCTAGACTAAGTTTTTAAACAGATCATGTTTGAAATGATAAATTATCTGCTACCGAGAATTTGCTTTAATTGGATTTAAAGATAACCACCATCTGATAACAAACAATTTAAGAAATCTAAAGGTTTACTTAACTCTGAAACATATCCTTACGATGACTTAAACTTGGACTTTGAAAAAGATCGATTTGCTCACCTATATAAAATGTATTGCAAGTTTCAAACTAGCTACTATAACCGAAGTGAATCTCCTTTACTATCACCTACAGAGTTTAAAACTAAGGCTCCAATTATCGTAACGGACTTATCATATAAAAATGAAATGGTTAAATCGGGACCCATTGATGTTAGGATTTCAATTGAACTTACCAAGCCCACTATCGAAAATGTTCAAGTATATTGCGAGCTCATACATGATCGTTTAGTTGAATATAACCCGTTGAATGGTCTAGTTCAGCGGATTGTCTAACAATCAATCATCAATCATGAGTGAAGACATTGTTGCAATTGATGTTCAAGGGTTTCTGCGGAATAATAATAAATTTATTCTAAAAGAAATTGGAGTCGTATTCAAAAACGAGACAATCTTCAATTCTTATTTTATAATACACTCTCCATTTTATTGAATTGAATAAAAAATGTAGAAAAACAGATACTCGGCTAACCAAAAATTGTTGAATTTGTTTTCGAGGAGGGGTATCATCAGCTGTTGCATTTTTTAACATCTGTTTTCTAAGTATAATACAACGATTTATCTCTACCAAACTTTAGTTTAAGACTATTACGTTGAAAGAAAATAATGATTTCCTCAAAAATTGAAGAGTTCTCAAAGGAGCATGGGAGTGAGATCTTCAAGGGATATGTTACGAAATTTAAATCATTTCATACATGTTTTAAAGATGTAGAAGCCACCCCAGTAATTAAAGTTTGTGTATGGTGTATGCATGTTGAAAAGAAAGAAGAAGATGGAAACTAATTTAACACGAATATGATTAAATAAAAGCCTTTTTGACTAAATAAACGATCTCATTTGTTTTTGTGTACCACCAACACCCCTCTTACACTCCTACGCTCACTTTCCCATCTAATGGTCGCTAAAGAGGGGGAGGATATCGAACTCACGCTTGTTTCACACCATAAAAGTATGCGGTCTAGTATCCCTCAAACCAACAACTTTTGACCACAAGACCGTAGACAGGTTAGACTAACAGATAGCATCTACAACCCTAGTTGAATCAACAAAACGCCCACGCATAATAAAACAACTTCCCCTCCTCCACCTTCTCCGCCTAAATATCGTTTTACAAATTCATACGCATGAAAAAACACCCCTCTTACACTCCTAAACACCCTATTCGTGTAAAGATCACTCTAAAAACCACAAAATCCTTCCAGAAGTCCTTAAAGGTATGCCATATCGAAATCCGATTCCTTTTGGCCGAGTTATGGGCTTTCAAAGTTTAAATGTAATCCTTCGCAAAATTAAAATCAATGACATAAGAACGGTGAATATGTTGACTACCTTTACAGTTAAATATTTTTATGCAAATAATAGCGAATTCATTCCACAAGTCCATAAAGGTATGCCATATCGAAATCCGATTTCTTTTGGCCAAGTTATGGGCTTTTAAAGTTTAAAAGGAGGCCTATTTCTCTGAACCTTCTCAAAATTAAAATCAATGACATAAAAACGGTAAATATTTTGAATATTATTTATTAACAGAGAACAGCGAATTAATTCCACAAGTACAGAAAGGTATACCATATCGAAATCCGATTCCTTTTGGCCAAGTTATGGGCTTTTAAAGTTTAAGAGGAGGCCCATTTCTCTAAACCTTCGCAAAATTGAAATCAATGACATAAGAACGGTGAATATGTTGACTAACTTTAAAGATAAATATTTATATGCAGATAACAGCAATTCGTTCCACAAGTCCGTAAAGGTATACCATATCGAAATCCGATTCTTTTTGGCCAAGCTATGGTCCTTTAAAGTTTTAAAGGAGGCCCATTTCTGTAAGCCTTCGCAAAATTAAAATCAATGACATAAGAACGGTGAATATGTTGACAACCTTTAAAGTTAAATATTTTTATCCAAAAGGAGGCCCATTTCTTTAAACTTTCGCAAAATTAAAATCAATGACATAAATGCGGTGAAAATGTTGACAACCTTTAAAGTTAAATATTTTTATTCAGATAACAGCGAATTCATTTATTTATTTATTTATTTATATCCTAGCGCTACAAGTGCACACTTATAATTATCGCGCTAGTCACATTGAGTTGATATTTTATATTATTATTATTTTTAGGTTATTAAAACAATTTCTCTCGCTCTTAATTAATATTATTGACTAACATCAAATTTTCGTAGTTTCTTAGTTACAATTATTATTGTTTTTAAAATATATATATTTTTATTTTTTTATTTTTGTGTTGTTTTTTTTATTTATTTATTTATTTATTTTTTTATTGTTTTATTTTATTTAATTTAATTTTTATACTTATGTGTACTGGTATTTTAAAAGATCTTTAACTTTATTGTAAAATTGAGTTGCGCTCCTAATTGTTTTGTATTGGTGCGGTAGATTGTTCCATAGCCGGATACCATTTATGAAAAATTGCCTTCTCGAACACAGTGTTTGTATTCGAGGGCATATGTAATTTTTGGTTCTTACAGATGTGGCTGGGGTAAGTTTATTGAAAAGATATTTTGGTTCTCCACTCGTCACTATTTTGTGAAAGAAGATTAAAATTCTGAGATCGATCCAGGAGGTCAAGTTAAGATCAAGTATTTTATACGCCAGTTCTGATACATGGTCAAAACGTCTTAAGTTAAACACATAACGGACAACTGAATTAAAAGCTACAGTTAATGTACGCAAATACCGCGCATCATAATTTCCAAAAATTTTTATGCCGTAAAAGAGTGGGCAGGAGGATAACTTTGGCGATTAAGAGTCTAACTTCCTCAGTTAAGAACGATTTGGAGAATGAAAATTTTCTCAGCAGAGCATATGTACGCCCTGTCGCTTTGACTATATGGTTGCTCCATGATAAAGTATTGTTAAATGTTATGCCTAGATTAACTGCATTCACTTCATAGCTTATCGGCTTATCGGGGTATGGTTTATATATAATTATTGAAGTGAAAGTGTTGAAAGTTGCTTTTTACCAATTACCAAGCACTTCGATTTTTTAGGATTTATACCCAAGCCATTTTCCTTTGCCCATTTTTCAATTAGCCACAACATTTTATTACTTATAGGGACACAGTCATGTATTTCAGTTACGGGTCTACTAACATATATTTGGACATCATCAGCATATAAATGTACTTCACACTCAGACAGGATACTAGATCATTGACATATATAGAAAACAATAAAGGGCCTAGCACAGATCCCTGTGGCACTCCCCTGGATAAGTTCCGGAGAGAAGAAACTTGCGTTCCAGAGACGACTGCTTGAAACCTATTCGTTAAGTACGACCTAATAAGCTTCGTCGCATTAGTTGAGAAATTAAACATATTCCTAAGCTTGGTACAGAGAATATTATGATTCACAGAATCAAAAGCCTTGCTGTGGTCCAGGAGCGTCAAAAACGTTACGCAGTTACTGTACAGTTCTTGTCTTATATCCTCTACAATATTTGTGATTGCAGTAATACAACTCCTTTTCTTACGGAATCCTGATTGTTTTTCGTCAAGTAGAGAATTATTAGCTTAGTATAGTTGAATCTGTGTGGACATAAGGTTTTCAAAGACTTTTGATAGAAAAGGTAATATTGAAATAGGTCTATAGTCATTGTTTGGCTTAGGAATTGGGAAAATTTTGGCGTTTTTCCATATTAACGGAAATGAAGACGTTGTAATAGCCATGTTAAAAATATATGTATTATGGGGCAACATTAAGGGGAGCAAAAGCTTAACAAATTTTGGACTCATATTATCGAGACCAACAGCATCAGACTTGACATGCAGAATACTAGCTAGGACATCACTTTGGTTTATACATATAAAGCTAAAACTATTATCACAGAGGAATTGAGTATTCAGGTACGGATTGCATGTTGCTTCAGGTACATCTATTTCCAAAAACTTTTTGTTTATTAATTCGACATCCACCTCAGACTCTGTCTGTTGCTTACACTTTCCAATACCTAACCGTTTTAGTTTGTTCCATCTGTTTTTTGAGTTAACACAATTATTAAATTGTATATTATAATGCTCTTTCTTTGCTGATTTTATCTTTTTGTTTACTTTTACCCTAGCCTCTTTGTATTGTTTTCGAAATTCATCAGTTTTGTATCGCTTTCACCGGAGGTAAGCTACATCTCGCTGACGGGTTAGGTTTTTAATTTTACTACTGAACCATGGATTTTGCATTGGCTTAATCAGAGATGTAGAAAGTGGATCAGGCGAAATATTAATGGACGAAAGTTCCTCCATACTGTTAATGCATCAGACACCCTCTCTTCGAGTGCAGCGTACGTGCACAAGGCCGCGTCGTGTAAAGACAGCCGTAAGGATTTTATGTTTTTAAAGATGAGATAATGCTCTTTTAACAATTGCTCATTAATATAAATTAACGCTTCTGAATTGAAACCCAGAAACTGCAAGCTAAGTTGTTTCTTGTGCTCGCGCCTGTACATTCCGACTTGACCAAGCAGCTTGATCTTTTCGCGTGGGTTTAGCATTTTAATTATTATCATCGGATCCACATGTGTTTGCTGTGATTTTCTTGCTCGGAAGATATCGCAGACTCTTGGTGGTGGAGTCAGCTGGAGATTAAAGCATAGCTTGTGATAGAGCGCTCTGAGATCTTCACCTTCGACATAGGGAACTCCATGAACCCTCAGATCACACGAGCTAGTCTCCCTGCATTGCGTTGCCATCCTGGCCTCAAGTGCAGCCAACCTCTGACCTGCTGCTTGTAGATTTTCTACCTCCCGGTTCAGCGTCTCAACCCGCTCACCCATTCGGTCCCTCATGGAGCGAAGATCGGCAACCTCGTGCTCCAACGTCAGGACACGAGCATCCATTTGTTTTACTTCCCCGGCGATTTTGTCCAAGCGATCCATAAGGCTTCTGAGCACTCGCTCTTCAGCTTCCCGAACGGCCGACTCAATTTTCTCGGTTTGTTCCTCGAAGCGAGTCTTTAGGAGTCATTCCACAAGTCTATAAAGGTATGCCCTATCGAAATCCGATTCCTTTTGGCCAAGTTAAAGTTTAAGAGGAGGCCCATTTCTCTAAACCTTCGCAAAATTGAAATTAATGACATAAGAACGGTGAATATGTTGACCACCTTTAAAGTTAAATATTTATATGCAGATAACAGCAATTCATTTCAAAAGTCCATAGAGGTATACCATATCGAAATCCGATTCCTTTTGGCCAAGCTATGGGCTCTTAAAGTTTTAAAGGAGGACCATTTCTGTAAGCCTTCGCAAAACTAAAATCAATACCATAAAAACGGTAAAAATGTTGACTACCTTTAAAGTTAAACATCTTTGTTCAGATAACAGCATAATCATTCCACAAGCACACAAAGGTATGCCATATCGAAATCCCATTCCTTTTGACCAAGTTATGGGCCTTTAGAATTTAAAAGGAGGCCCATTTCTCTAAGCCTTCGCAAGTTTAAAATCAACGACATAAATACGGTAAAAATGTTGACTACCATTAAAGTTAAATATTTTTATGCAGATAACAGCGAATTCATTCCACAAGTCGATACCTTTTGGCCAAGTTCTGGGCTTTTAAAGTTTTAAAGGAGGCCCATTTCTTTAAGCCTTCGCAAAATTAAAATCAATGACATAAGAACTGTGAATATGTTGATTACCTTTAAAGTTAAATATTTTTATGCAGATAACAGCGAATTCAATCCACAAGTCCATACCGGTATGCCATATCGAAATCCGATTCCTTTTGGCCAAGTTATGGGCTTTTAAAGTTCAAAAGGATACCCATTTCTTTAAACCTTCGCAAAATTAAAACAAGGAAGAACGCTATAGTCGAGTACCTCGACTATCAGATACCCGTTACTCAGCTAAATGGAGATATGCAAGTAGCAAAGAAGCGAGATTAGAATGCGCCACCTACCGGCGGTATACAGATTTAAGCGTTATGGGCGTTAGAGTGGGCGTGGCAAATTTTTTTTTTGACCAATCGATAGGTATTGTCGAGACCAATACATTTCAGTTAAAATTTTTTATCTAGCATAAAAATTGTAGGCGTCACAGGTTTTCACGGTTTGCGGGCGTTAGAGTGGGCGTGGCATATTCGCGTAACAAACTTGCGCTGCGTAAAAGGCTATGGAATCTAAATCTGAAATCCCAATTCTCTATCTTTGATAGTTTCCGAGATATTCACGTTCATATTTACGATTTTTTGAAATTTGTGGGCGGTTTATGGGCGTTAGGGTGGGCGTGGCCACCTTTTTTTTAGATCAATCGATAGGTATTGATGAGAACATTACATTTCAGTTAAAATTTTTATTCTGGCATTAAAACTGTAGGAGTCGCAGATTTGGGCGGTTTGTGGGCGTTAGAGTGGGCGTGGCACTCTACTGAAACAAACTTGCGCTGCGTAAGAAGCTCAGGAATCTGCACGCCAAATCTCAATAGCCTAGCTCCCATAGTTTCCGAGATCTCAGCGTTCATCCGGACAGACAGACGGACATGGCTAGATCGACTCGGCTAGTGATCCTGATCAAGAATATATACACTTTATGGGGTCGGAAACGCTTCCTTCTGCCTGTTACATACTTTCCGACGAATCTAGTATACCATTTTACTCTACGAGTAACGGGTATAACAATGATATAAATGCAGTGAAAATGTTGACACCCTTTAAAGTTAAATATTTTTATTCAGATAACAGCATAATCACTACACAAGTCAATGAAGGTATGCCATTTTGAAATCCAATTCCTTTTCGGCAAGTTATGGGCTTTTAAAGTTTTAAAGGAGACCCATTTCTGTTAACCTTCGCAAACTTTAAATCAATAACATATAAACGGTGAAAATGTAGACTACCTTGAAAGATAAATATTTTTATGCGGATAACAGCATAATCATTCCACAAGTCAATAAAGGTATGCCGTTTCCAAGTCCGATTCCTTTTGGCCAAGCTATTGGCTTTTAAAGTTCAGAAGGAGGCCCATTTCTCTAAACCTTCGCAAAATTGAAATCAATGACATAAGAACTGTGAATATGTTGACTACCTTTAAAGTTAAATAGTTTTATGCAGATAACAGCAATTTATTCCATAAGTCCATAAAGGTATACCATATCGAAATCCGATTCCTATTGGCCAAGTTATGGGCTATTAAAGTTTAAGAGGATCAATAAGAGGAAATCAATAACATAAAAGCGGTGAAATTGTTGACTACCTTTAAAGTTAAATATTTTTATTCAGATAATAGCATAAACATTCCACAAGCACATAAAGGTATGCCATATCGAAGTCCCATTCCTTTTGACCAAGCTAAGGGCTTTTAAAGTTCAAAAGGACGCCCATTTCTTTAAACCTTCGCAAAATTAAAACAAGGAAGAACGCTATAGCCGAGTACCTCGACTATCAGATACCCGTTACTCAGCTAAAGGGACCAAAGGGAAATGGAGATATGCAAGCGGCAAAGCGAGTTCAAAATGCGCCACCTACCGGCGGTAGACAGAGTTAAGCGTTATGGGCGTTAGAGCGGGCGTGGCAAATTTTTTTAAATCAATCGATAGGTATTGGCGAGACCAATACATTTCAGTTAAAATTTTTTATCTAGCATGAAAATTGTGGGCGTCACAGGTTTGGGCGGTTTTTGGGCGTTAGAGTGGGCGTGGCAAACTTTTTTTTGGGTCAATTGATGAGAACAATACATTTCAGTAAAAATTTTTACTCTAGCATCAAAACTGTAAAAGCTACCGTTTTGGGCGGTTTGTGGGCCTTATACTGGGCGTGGGACTCTGCTGAAACAAACTAGTTTCCGAGATCTCAGCGTTCATCCGGACGGACAGACAGACGGACAGACGGACATGGCTAGATCGAGTCGGCTAGTGATCCTGATCAAGAACATATATACTTTATGGGGTCGGAAACGCTTCCTTCTGCCTGTTACATACTTTCCGACGAATCAAGTATACCCTTTTACTCTACGAGTAACGGGTATAACAAGTAGTTAAAGAAAATTTACCTAACAAAATAGTAATCAACAATAGAAATAGAATTATTCACAAAGATAATATAAAATTCCGTTACTCAGCTAATGGGACCTGTGAGGAGTTGAATAACTCCCCACAAATAGAAACAGCAGCAGATGGCCGCCGCTTGCCAGATACGCGGCGAATTCGCGTAGTAACGGCGCGGCGAGGAGAGCGAGAGAGTTTGGAGACCAACGAAGGAGAGCGAGAGAGTTTGGAGACCAATGAAGGAGAACGAGAGATTTTGGAGACCAAGGATGGAGATCGAGAGAGAGTGGAGACTTCGCGGGCAAGGCAAGAGTGCCGTGTGCAAAAGCGGGTAACGGGACTCCACCGGACTTTGGACTCTCCCGTGAACTTTGGACCGGGAGAGGAAGTGCCACATCTCGGCGGTGGAGCGGCACACAGGCGTGCCACAAGCATCACGGGAATCAGCGGGATGGCAGCAGTGGGCGGAGCATCGATTGGAAGCGGTACGAGAATGACAAGTGGGTCATCCAGGAGAAACGGACTTTGGACTCAGAGTGGAGAGATCCAGGGGGCCCTGCGCAAAAGGGGAATAACGGTTCTCGGAGGCCCTATATAAGGCCGCAGAGCGCTGGCAGCTGGATCAGTCGATCACAAGGAGTCAAACCGTCAAGATCACTCAGATACCAAAGTGAACAATCAAACAACCAGATAATCTACAAGGGAGCAGCAGCAAGTCGACTCGCCAGAGAAGCAGCGCCGTGGGAGGCTACAAGGAGCGAGATTGCTACGTCGAGACGTTCGGGATTGGGATACCAGGAATCTCCGAATTGAGACGCAGGTAGCTTAGATCCAGAGGGCATCACACGGCTAGGTCAAGGCGGTCGATTAACCCTGTCCACAAAGTCCTGGGGTTACGCCTGGAAAGAGTATAACAAGCCAGAAGGGAGAGCGGTCGATCGGTAAGGTCTCGAGTGGAATTGTCCAGGAGAGCCCTACGGATTCGACTTGCGAGGTCCCGGAGCAGCGTGTCCGAACCACGAGTATAACAAGCCAGAAGGGAGAGCGGTCGATCGGTACGGTCTCGAGTGGAATTACCCAGGAGAGCCCTACGGATTCGACTTGCGAGGTCCCGGAACGGCGTGCCCGAACCCCGAGTACCAAAAGCCACACGGAAACGTCCCGGACAAAAGCAAAAGGGTGAGGCTAGGGTGGAACGTTCGTTTACACTAGGCGTGGAAGCGAAGTAAGGCGCGAGGCAGCTTCCTGGCGTTCCGCCTTGACTGTCCGCGCGGGCTGAGCAGAATCCCCAGTGGGACCATCCGGGACAGAACAAGGGACAGGTGGCGGTGTGTCGAAAGGAGCGATCCTGGAGAGCGCAGCTTCTGTTCACCCTAGTCTGAGAACGGTGACGCTTCCCTAAGCCCGTACGGCCGATACCCCTCGCGATTCCGAGTCGTTACCAGCAGTCACCAAGTCACGCGTGAGAAGTGAACAGCGAGCGAGCGTCTTCAGGGAGCTGCGAGGATCTTCAGGGAGCGGCGAGGATCTTCAGGGAGCTGCGAGTATCTTCAGGGAGCTACAGGACTGGAGCACCGAATCATCAAGGCGAGATGTCGTCGAGTCATACAGGACCGTCGGAAGCACCGAAGGTCACAAGCAACGAGTCAAGGCCAACCAAGCGACTAAGACACTGGTAATAATATACCCGCAATAAAACCCAATACGAACCCGTGAATTCTGCGCTTTCTCACTGGGCTACTGGGCGGTCACGTTAATATAAATTTGGTGGGACGAACACACAATATACTGAGCTAGCCGCACGAATCTCGTAGCGAGCAGACCATAAAAAACAGTTCGTTACAGACCAAAGGGAAATGGAGATATGCAAGCAGCAAAGCGAGATTGAAATGCGTCACCTACCGGCGGAGGACAGATTAAAGCGTTTTGGGCGTTAGAGTGGACGTGGCAAAATTTTTTTGGGTCAATCTATAGGTATTGACGAGACCAATACATTTCAGTTAAAATTTTTTATCTAGCATGAAAATTGTGGGCGCCACAGGCTTGGCGGTTTGCGGGCGTTAGAGTGGGCGTGGCAAACTTTTTTTAGGTCAATCGATAGGTATTGAAAAGAACACTGCATTTCTAGCATCAAAACTGTGGGAGCCACAGTTTTGGGAGGTTTGTGGGCCTTAGAGTGGGCGTGGCACTCTGCTGAAACAAACTTGCGCTGCGCAGGAATCTCAGGAATCTGCATGCCTAATCCCAGTATCGTAGCTTGTATAGTTTCCGAGATCTCAGCGTTCATACGGACAGACAAACAGACGGACAGACGGACGGACGGACAGACGGACAGACGGACAGACGGACAGACGGACAGACGGACAGACGGACATGGCTAGATCGACTCGGCTAGTGATCCTGTTCAAGAATATATATACCTTATGGGGTCGGAAACGCTTCCTTCTGCCAGTTACATACTTTCCGACGAATCTAGTATACCCATTTACTCTACGAGTAACGGGTATAATAAACGACATAAATGCGGTGAAAATGTTGACAACCTTTAAAGTTAAATATATTTATTCAGATAACAGCATAATCACTCCACAAGCACATAATTCATTCAAGCACGAATTCATTCCACATAAGAACGGTGAATATGTTGACTATTATTTATTTACAGATAACAGCGAATTAATTCCACAAGTCCATAAAGGTATGCCATATCGAAATCCAATTCCTTTTGGCCAAGCTATGGGCTTTTAAAGTTTAAGAGGAGGCCCATTTCTCTAAACCTTCGCATAATTAATATCAATAATGTTGACTTCCTTTAAAGTTAAATATTCTTACTCAGATAACAGCATAATCATTCCACAAGCACATAAAGGTATGCCATATCGAAATCCCATTCCTTATGACAAAGTTATGGGTCTTTTGAATTTAAAAGGAGGTTCATTTCTCTAAGCCTTCGCAAAATTAAAATCAATGACATAAATACGGTGAATACTTCCTTTAAAGTAAAATATTTTTATGCAGATAACAGCGAATTCATTCCACAAATCCATAAAGGTATGCCATATCGAAATCCGATTCCTTTTGCCCAAGTAATGTGCAAAAAAAAAAAAGTTTTAAAGGAGGCCCATTTCTGTGAGCTTTCGCAAAATTAAAATCAATGACTTAAGAAAGGTGAATATGTTGACTACCTTTAAAAATAAATATTTTTATGCAGATACCAGCGCATTCATTCCACAAGTCCATAAAAGTATGCCATATCGAAATCCCATTCCTTTTGACCAAGCTATGGGCTTTTAAAATTCAAAAGGGAGCCCATTTCTCTGAACCTTCGCAAAATTAAAATCAATGACATAAATGCGATGAAAATGTTAAATTAATAATAAATAATAAATAAAGTTAAATATTTTTATGTGGATAACAGCATAATCATACCACAAGTCAATAAAGGTATGCCATATCGAAATCCAATTCCTCTGGGCCAAGTTATGGGCTTTTAAAGTTTTAAGGGAAGCCCATTTCTCTAGACCTTCGCACAATTAAAATCAATAACATAAAAATGGTGAAAATGTTGACTACCTTTAAAGTTAAATATTTTTATTCAGATAACAGCATAATCATTCCACAAGCACATAAAGGTATGCCATATCGAAAGCCCATTTTTTTTGACCAAATTATGGGCCTTTAGAATTTAAAAGGAGGTCAATTTCTCTAAGCTTTCGCAGAATTAAAATCAATGACATAAATACGGTGAAAATGTTGACTACCTTTAAAGTTAAATATTTTTATGCAGATAGCAGTGAGTTCGTTCCACAAGTCCATAAAGGTAAATGCGGTGAAAATGTTGATAACCTTTAAAGTTAATTATTATACCCGTTACTCGTAGAGTAAAAGGGTATGCTAGATTCGTCGGAAAGTATGTAACAGGCAGAAGGAAGCGTTTCTGACCCCATAAAGTATATATATTCTTGATCAGGATCACTAGCCGAGTCGATCTAGCCATGTCCGTCTGTCCGTCTGTCTGTCCGGATGAACGCTGAGATCTCGGAAACTATGGGAGGTAGGCTATTGGGATTTGGCGTGAAGATTCCTGAGCTTCTTACGCAGCGCAAGTTTATTTCAGTAGAGTGCCACGCCCACTCTAACGCCCACAAACCGCCCAAAACTGTGGCTCCTACAGTTTTGATGCTAGAATAAAAATTTTAACTGAAATGTAATGTTCTCATCAATACCTATCGATTGACCGAAAAAAATTTTGCCACGCCCACCCTAACGCCCATAAACCGCCCACAAACTTCAAAAAATCGTAAATATGAACGTGGATATCTCGGAAACTATCAAAGATAGAGAATTGGGATTTCAGATTTAGATTCCGTAGCCTTATACGCAGCGCAAGTTGGTCACGCGAATATGCCACGCCCACTCTAACGACCACAAAACGCCAAAACCTGTGACGCCCACAATTTTTATGCTAGATAATAAAATAAAAAATTTTAACTGAAATGTATTGGTCTCGTCAATACCTATCGATTGGTCCAAAAAAAAATTTGCCACGCCCACTCTAACGCCCATAACGCTTAAATCTGTATACCGCCGGTAGGTGGCGCATTTTAATCTCGCTTTGCTACTTGCATATCTCTATTTAGCTGAGTAACGGGTATCTGATAGTCGAGGTACTCGACTATAGCGTTCTTCCTTGTTTTTATGTGGATAACAGCATTATCATTCCACAAGTCTATAAAGGTATGCCATATCGAAATCCAATTCCTTTTGGCCAAGTTATGGGCTTTTAAAGTTTAAGAGGAGGCCCATTTCTCTAAACCTTCGCATAATTAAAATCAATAACATAAAAACGGTGAAATTGTTGACTACCTTTAAAGTTTAATATTTTTATTCAGATAACAGCATAAACATTCCACAAGCACATAAGGGAATGCCATTTTGAAATCCAATTCCTTTTGGGCAAGTTATGGGCTTTTAAAATTTTAAAGGAGACTTATTTCTGTAAACCTTCTCAAAATTTAAATCAATATCATAAAAACGGTGAAAATGTGGACTACTTTTAAATTTAAATATTTGTATGCGGTTAACAGCATAATCATTCCACAAGTCAAGAAAGGTATGCCGTTTCGAAGACCGATTCCTTTTGTCCAAGCTATTGGATTTTAAAGTTCAATAGGAGGCCCATTTCTGTAAGCCTTCGCAAAATTAAAATCATGACATAAGAACGGTGAATATGTTGACTACCTTTAAAGTTACATATTTTG
This sequence comes from Drosophila suzukii, assembly GCF_043229965.1. Lineage (NCBI taxonomy): Eukaryota > Metazoa > Arthropoda > Insecta > Diptera > Drosophilidae > Drosophila > Drosophila suzukii. Next base: position 1,968,789 of record NW_027255896.1, on the reverse strand, counting down.
ATGCAGATAACAGCGAATTCAATTCACAAGTCCATAAAGGTATGCCATATCAAAATCCGATTCCTTTTTGGCCAAGTTATGGGCTTTTAAAGTTTAAAAGGAGGCCCATTTCTCTAAACCTTCTCAAAATTAAAATAAATGACATAAAAACGGTGAATATTTTGACTATTATTTAATTAAAGAGAACAGCGAATTAATTCCACAAGTCCAGAAAGGTATACCATATCGAAATCCGATTCCTTTTGGCCAAGTTATGGGCTTTTAAAGTTTAAGAGGGGGCCCAATTCTCTAAACCTTCGCTTAATTAAGATCAATAACAAAAAAACGGTGAAAATGTTGACTTCCTTTAAAGTTAAATATCTTTATTCAGATAACAGCATAATCATTCCACAAGCACATAAAGGTATGCCATTTCGAGATCCCATTCCTTTTTACCAAGCTATGTGCCTTTTGAATTTAAAAGGAGGTCCATTTCTCTAAGCCTTCGCAAAAGGAAAATCAATGACATAAATACGGTGAATACTTCCTTTAAAGTAAATATTTTTATGCAGATAACAGCGAATTCATTCCACAAATCCATAAAGGTATGCCATGTCGAAATCCGATTCCTTTTGGCCAAGTTATGGGCGTGTATATTTTGTTTGTGTTTCGCAAGCCACGCTCAGTCGACAGCCACTCTGTCGCGCTCTCTCGCTTTCGCAGTCTCTTCGCACTCTTATACTTTTGTGTTTTTGTGTGTCTACATTTTTATTGTTTGATCCCAGTGTCAAATTAAGTGAAGTATTTATAATTCTTTTGATTCTATGGTTTTATAAACAACTTTTTTTCTTAAATTTAAATACTTAAAAATGGCTCTTTTTTGTTCCAAGAAAGATTGTCAGTTTGGATCGTCACCTAATGATGTTTTTATTTACTGTCGTCTCTGCAATACAGTCATTCATCCAAAATGTACTGGACTTGTTGGCAGAGTAAAAGATTTTATTGATCTGCGTGTTGGTTTTTCGTGGACTTGTGCCTCTTGCGTTGAAATAGACCGTGATTTGGATGGCTATGTTGCGCTGACCAATGATCGTTTTATGAAACTTTTTGATAAGATTATGAGCGTAGTTGCTAATTTTAAAGAGTTTAAGGCGGACCTTGATAATAAAAAAATGTCAGTAGGGTCACCTAAACGCAAAAAGACCGCTCCTTCAAAATCTGCTCCCGTGAAGGCATCAGTTCCAAATCCCAACTTAGCTCCAAATATTTTTACCCGATCGGTAACGGCAGCTATGTCGGCATCTACTGGGTCAGGGGGACCTAAAGTTTCACTGACAGCAGTACCCATAGGTACCAAAAGCTCTAGAGGAGTCCCTGTTTCTGCTAGTCAGCCTAAGGGGTCAAACCCTATGCAGCTTTCTGTGCCTACTGGTGAAGTTAGCTCTATAAGAGTCCCTAGTCTTGATAATCAGACGAACGATGTTCAGATTGCTAATGGTGGAAGAAAGAGCCTCTCGGTTGTTCCATATAGGAAGCAATTATTTGTGTCTCGTTTAACACCTGAAACCACATCTGCAGATGTTTTGGAATTTATACAACAGGAATTCCCATCTCAAACCATCACAGTGGAGGAGTTTAAATTTCCATATGTTCGTATGATATCTTCATTTAAAATATCTGCTCCTCCGGAAGTATTTAATGTACTAAATTCTAAAAGTTTTTGGCTTAATGATGAATTGGTCATTAAAGAATTTGTTCCAAACAAACGGAGAACTAATAATAGGCCTTCGACGACTGAACCTGCGCCAAAAAACTGAGCAGTTTATTTTTGGCCTATCAAAATGTTAGGGGACTCAATATGAAGCTACCTTAGCTTTATGCTGACTCCTCTGCCTTTTCTGAAGACATTCTGGCCTTTACTGAGACTTGGCTGAAACCGAAGATATCAGACTCCGAAGTTCTGTCCAAAAATTTTAATACGTATAGAACTGATCGCTCTCCTCGTAGGGGGGGTGGGGGGCTGGTTGCCGTTACCTCTACTTTATCATCGGAGAGAATATACTTTCTTAATCCCAATCAAAGCATTCACCCCTACCACGTTATACAGACTACGTCCCACCCATAGTCGACTTCGAATGACGATACAAAATTTATATACCCACCCGTTCAGACTGGGACAACCTCCCACATCAATTCGTAAACGCCGTCAACATATACACTGACGGCTCCAAGCTTAACTCCCAAACAGGTGGGGGAGTCTTTTCCCCCGAACTAGACTTAAAAGTCTCATTCCGCCTACCAGACCACTGTAGTGTTTTCCAAGCGGAAGTGATTGCAATTTAGGAAGCCACTACCCACCTGAACACGTCTGTACATCAAGACATAGATATCTTCATCTTCTCGGATAGTCAAGCTGCCCTCAGGGCCCTCGACTCCTACACAACGAGCTCAAAAACAATCTCTGAATGCCGCAAATCTCTTAACGAGATGGCCACTCATCTGAGTATCAACCTCATCTGGGTGCCTGGACACCGCTGCATAGCAGACGAGCTAGCAAGACAGGGGACAACCGCCGATATCCTTCGCGATAATGACACGGTAAGGATGCCCATGGCTACCTGCAAGCTCCATCTCAGGCAGAGATTGTATACTCTTTCCAACAACCGTTGGAACTCAATCTCAACATGCCACAATTCTAGACTCACATGGCCAAACTACAACACGAAAATAACAAAAACTCTCCTACAATGTAGCAGGGAGAACATCTCCACTCTCCTAAATGCCCTCACGGGCCACTGTCTTATAGGGACTCAGGCTGGGTCTAAGTAACCACGACTTCTGCCGCAGCTGCAAACAGATAGAGGAGAGCATCGAACACCTCCTATGTTTCTGCCCAGCGCATAACCTAAAGCGCTTTCAAACCCTAGGTAGCTACACACTTCCGAACCTTGCGGCCATTCAGGACGTAAGCATTCAAAAACTACTATGTTTCTTGAGAAAAACAGAACACTTCGCGAAAGCAGATAACCCATGAGCTAGGGAAACGGATCTTTTCAGAGATCATGTGGTATCACAAGGGGCCCATTGTGGCCTAAGTGAGGGGACTAATATTTAGTCTCCAACCGGCGTTGATACCCTCTCTCCTTCACTTTCTCCAAATAAATGTAGATGCTTTCGTAAATGTGACTTTAGTAAACTCAACAACTTGATTTCACAATATAACTGGACAAATTTATATAATTGCTTTGATATTGAAAGTGCTACGGAACTATTTTATAGTGTCCTAAACTCTTTTTTCTGTGAATGTGTTCCTGACAGTTTTCCTCCTAAGTTAGACAGGCCACCTTGGTTTACCAATCAGTTGCAAAGACTTAGAAACCTAAAAACAAACTTCTATAAAAAGTACAAAAAGTCGGGTAGGCCATCCGATTTTTCAAGATATGTGGTGGCTCGTACTAATTTTAATGTACTTAACAGTCATTGCTATTCCATGTATTTGAACCGATGTAAATTTGAATTTTCAAAGGATCCGAGGCAATTTTATAACTTTGTCAATGCTAAGCGAAAGTCTTCAGCATTGCCATCATCCGTACGATTAAACTCTATTGAGGCATCTACGGATCCCGAAATTGCAGATTTATTTGCTGAATTCTTCCAATCTACTTATAGTTCTGTTTCATGGTCTAATTCTAGCTACCGTAATCACTTAAACAGGGCAAATTGTATTTTTTCTCCTGTAATCACCGAGAGTTTTCTCTTAAGTGATTTAGAAACTATAACGCCAACCTATTCTCCGGGGCCAGATGGACTCCCTGGGTGTGTTCTTAAGTTTTGTGCCCGAACTATTTGTAAACCCATTCTTAAACTTTTTAATTTGTCTATTTCATCATCTGTTTTTCCTACTATTTGGAAAGATTCTTTTATTATTCCACTCCACAAAAAGGGTGCGAAGGTTAATGTTCAGAACTATAGAGGAATCTCCAAATTGTCTGCAATTCCTAAAACATTTGAACGCATTATTACCTCTCAGTTGCAACATTTGTGCTCCTCTTTAATATCGCCGTGTCAACATGGTTTTGTTAAGCGTAGATCGATCACCACTAACCTGCTCGAATAGACATCTTTTGTACTAGATGGATTTAACAAAAAATTGCAGACGGACGTTATATATACAGATTTTAGTAAAGCCTTTGACTCTGTTAACCACTCTCTTCTTTTATTCAAATTAGATCAGCTTGGGTTTCCGAATAATCTGTTAACATGGATTTCAAGTTATTTGAATGGTAGATCTCAGAGGGTTTTATTCAAAAACGCTGTTTCCAAGATGATCAACGTGACATCTGGAGTGCCTCAGGGCAGTCATTTAGGCCCTTTGCTGTTTACTCTGTTTATAAATGATCTTCCTTCTATCGTAAAGCACTCTCGTGTACTAATGTATGCTGATGATGTTAAGCTTTGTTTTTCATATAATAATATTGAATCTGGTTTCTGCTTGCAGTCAGACATAAATAGATTCCAGGAATGGTGTCAGTAAAACCTTTTGAATTTAAACTATCTTAAATGCAACGTTATGACTTTTTATAGGGGTACGCCAACGTTCATGAGTTACTCTCTTCAGAACATGTCCTTGGACCGAATATACTCAGTAAACGATTAAGGTGTTCTCCTAGATCCTAAACTTAAATTTGACTCCCACATAACCTCTACTGTAAATAAAGCTATGAGTGTTCTTGGGTTTTTAAAGCGTTGGTCTAAAGAATTTGATGATCCATACACTACCAAATTATTATTTACCTCACTTGTCCGACCTAATTTAGAATACTGTTCTTCCGTTTGGAGTCCTCAGTATCAAGTGCACATTGACCGTATAGAGTCCGTACAGAAACCATTTCTTCTTTTTGCCTTACGTGGTTTGAACTGGGATCAAAACGTCAGGTTGCCTTCTCACTCGAGTAGATTGCTATTAATTAATTTGCCTACTCTAGTAAGCCATAGAACTTTGCTTGGTACTATTTTTATGAATAATCTTTTCAGAGGCGATATTGATTCTGTAGATTTGGTAAGCCGCCTAAGTTTCAATGTTCCTGTTAGACTAATGCGAAACTACCATCCTATCAACTTGCCACGATGTTCATCTAATTTTAGTCAGCATGAGCCCTTTCGCGTTCTTTCTAATAATTATAACAACTTATATCATTTAATATGTTCCTCAACTTCTATCCCTGTACTAAAAACTAAAATCTTAGCTCATTTGCTTTAATCTTGTTGATATATGTTTTGTCCTGTCTTTATTTGTTCTATATACCTTCCTAGCGAACCGTATTTGCCCGAAATAAAAATGGGCCCGCGCGTAACAAGCACGTGCTTGGTGTCGTTTGGGCCACTTGTTTGTACTGCTCTTAGTGCATAAACGTTCAACAACAATAAAGTTTTAAAGGAGGCCCACTTCTGTAAGCCTTCGCAAAATTAAAATCAATGACTTAAGAACGGTTAATACGTTGACTACCTTTAAAGTTAAATATTTTTATGCAGATACCAGCAAATTCATTCCACAAGTGCATAAAGGTATGCCATATCGAAATCCCATTCCTTCTGACCAAGCTATGCTCTTTTAAAGTTCAAAAGGGAGCCCATTTCTCTGAACCTTCGCAAAATTAAAATTAATGACATAAATGCGATGAAAATATTAAATTAATAATAAATAATAAATAAAGTAAAATATTTTTATATGGATAACAGCATAATCACACCACAAGTCAATAAAGGTATGCCAAATCGAAATCCAATTCCTTTTGGCCAAGTTATGGGCTTTTAAAGTTTTAAAGGAGGCCCATTTCTCTAAACCTTCGCATAATTTAAATCAATAACATAAAAATGGCGAAAATGTTGACTACCTTTAAAGTTAAATATTTTTATTCAGATAACAGCATAATCATTCCTCAAACACATAAAGGTATGCTATATCGAAAGCCCATTCCTTTTGACCAAGTTATGGGCATTTAGAATTTAAAGGGAGGTCCATTTCTCTAAGCCTTCGCAGAATTAAAATCAATGACATAAATACGGTGAAAATGTTGACTACCTTTAATGTTAGATATTTTTATGCAGATAACAGCGAGTTCATTCCACAAGTCCATAAAGGTATGCCATATCGAAATCCGACTCCTTTTGGCCAAGTTATGGGCTTTTAAAGTTTTAAATGAGGCCCATTTCTGTAAGCCTTCGCAAAATTAAAATCAATGACTTAAGAACGGTGAATATGTTGACTACCTTTAAAGTCAAATATTTTTATGCAGATAACATCGAGTTCATTCCACAAGCCCATAAAGGTATGCCATATCGAAATCCGATTCCTTTTGGCCAAGTTATGGGCTTTTAAAGTTTAAAAGTAGGACCATTTCTCTAAACCTTCTCAAAATTAAAATCAATGACATAAAAACGGTGAATATGTTAACTATAATTTATTTACAGATAACAGCGAATTAATTCCACAAGCACATAAAGGTATGCCATATCGAAGTCCCATTCCTTTTGACCAAGCTATGGGCTTTTAAAGTTCAAAAGGAGGCCCATTACTCTTAACCTTCACAAAATTAAAATCAATGACATAAATGGGGTGAAAATGTTAAATTAATAATAAATAATAAATAAAGTTAAATATTTTTATGTGGATAACAGCATCATCATTCCACAAGTCAATAAAGGTATGCCATATCGAAATCCAATTCCTTTTACCAAAGTTATGGGCTTTTAAAGTTTTAAAGGAGGCCCATTTCTGTAAGCCTTCGAAAAATTCAAATCAATGACATAAGAACGGTGAATATATAGACTACCTTTAAAGTTAAATATTTTTATTCAGATAACAGCATAATCATTCCACAAGTCAATAATGGTATGCCATTTTGAAATGCAATTCCTTTCGGCCAAGTTATGGGGTTTTAAAGTTTTAAAGGAGGCCCATTTCTGTAAGCCTTCGCAAAATTAAAATCAATGACATAAGAACGGTGAATATGTTGACTACCTTTAAAGCTAAATATTTTTATGTGGATAACAGCATAATCATTCCACAAGTCAAGAAAGGTATGCCATTTCGAAGTCCGATTTCTTTTGGCCAAGCTATTGGATTTTAAAGTTCAATAGGAGGCCCATTTCTGTAAGCCTTCGCAAAATTAAAATCATGACATAAGAACGGTGAATATGTTGACTCCCTTTAAAGTAAAATATTTTTATGCAGATAACAGCGAATTCATTCCACAAGTCCATAAAGGTGCATATCGAAATCCGATTCCTTTTTGGCCAAGTTATGGGCTTTTAAAGTTTAAAAGGAGGCCCATTTCTCTAAACCTTCTCAAAATTAAAATAAATGACATAAAAACGGTGAATATATTGACTATTATTTAATTAAAGAGAGCAGCGAATTAATTCCACAAGTCCAGAAAGGTATACCATATCGAAATCAATTCCTTTTGGCCAAGTTATGGGCTTTTAAAGTTTAAGAGGAGGCCCATTTCTCTAAACCTTCGCTTAGTTAAAATCAATAACAAAAAAACGGTGAAAAGTTTGACTTCCTTAAAAGTTAAATATCTTTATTCAGATAACAGCATAATCATTCCACAAACACATAAAGGTATGCCATATCGAAATCCCATTCCTTTTGACAAAGCTATGGGCATTTTGAATTTTAGAGGATGTCCATTTCTCTAAGCCTTCGCAAAAGGAAAATCAATGACATAAATGCGATGAAAATATTAAATTAATAATAAATAATAAATAAAGTTAAATATTTTTATGTGGATAACAGCATAATCATACCACAAGTCAATAAAGGTATGCCATATCGAAATCCAATTCTTTTTGGCCAAGTTATGGGCTTTTAAAGTTTTAAAGGAGGCCTATTTCTCTAAACCTTCGCATAATTTAAATCAATAACATAAAAATGGTGAAAATGTGGACTACCTTAAAAGGTAAATATTTTTATTCAGATAACATCATAATTATTCCACAAGCACATAAATTTATGCCATATCGAAATCCCTTTCCTTTTGAGCAAGCTATGGGCTTTTAAAGTTCAAAAGGAGGCCCATTTCTCCAAACCTTCGCAGAATTAAAATCAATGACATAAATACGGTGAAAATGTTGACTACCTTTAAAGTTAAATATTTTTATGCAGATAACAGCGAATTCATTCCACAAGTCCATAAAGGTATGCCATATCGAAATCCGATTCCTTTTGGCCAAGTTATGGGCTTTTAAAGTTATAAATGAGGCATATTTCTGTAAGGAGGTCCATTTCTCTAAGCCTTCGCAAAATTAAAATCAATGACATAAGAACGGTGAATATGTTGACTACCTTTAAAGTTTAATATTTTTATGCAGATAACAGCGAATTTATTCCACATGTCCATAAAGGTATGCCATATCGAAATCCGATTCCTTTTGGCCAAGTTATGGGCTTTTAAAGTTCAAAAGGAGGCCCATTTCTCGAAACCTTCACAAAATTAAAATCAATAACATAAATGCGGTGAAAATGTTAAATTAATAATAAATAACAAATAAAGTTAAATATTTTTATGTGGATAACAGCATCATCATTCCACAAGTCGATAAAGGTATGCCATATCGAAATCCAATTCCTTTTACCAAAGTTATGGGCTTTTAAAGTTTTAAAGGAGGCCCATTTCTGTAAGCCTTCGCAAAATTAAAATCAATGACATAAGAACGGTGAATATGTTGACTACCTTTAAAGCTAAATATTTTTATGTGGATAACAGCATAATCATTCCACAAGTCAAGAAAGGTATGCCATTTCGAAGTCCGATTCCTTTTGGCCAAGCTATTGGATTTTAAAGTTCAATAGGAGGCCCATTTCTGTAAGCCTTCGCAAAATTAAATCATGACATAAGAACGGTGAATATGTTGACTACCTTTAAAGTAAAATATTTTTATGCAGATAACAGCGAATTCATTCCACAAGTCCATAAAGGTGCATATCGAAATCCGATTCCTTTTTGGCCAAGTTATGGGCTTTTAAAGTTTAAAAGGAGGCCCATTTCTCTAAACCTTCTCAAAATTAAAATAAATGACATAAAAACGGTGAATATATTGACTATTATTTAATTAAAGAGAACAGCGAATTAATTCCACAAGTCCAGAAAGGTATACCATATCGAAATCAATTCCTTTTGGCCAAGTTATGGGCTTTTAAAGTTTAAGAGGAGGCCCATTTCTCTAAAACCTTCGCTTAATTAAAATCAATAACAAAAAAACGGTGAAAAGTTTGACTTCCTTAAAAGTTAAATATCTTTATTCAGATAACAGCATAATCATTCCACAAACACATAAAGGTATGCCATATCGAAATCCTATTCCTTTTGACAAAGCTATGGGCATTTTGAATTTAAGAGGAGGTCAATTTCTCTAAGCCTTCGCAAAATGAAAATCAATGACATAAATGCGATGAAAATATTAAATTAATATAAAATAATAAATAAAGTTAAATATTTTTATGTGGATAACAGCATAATCATACCACAAGTCAATAAAGGTATGCCATATCGAAATCCAATTCTTTTTGGCCAAAATATGGGCTTTTAAAGTTTTAAAGGAGGCCCATTTCTCTAAACCTTCGCATAATTTAAATCAATAACATAAAAATGGTGAAAATGTGGACTACCTTTAAAGGTAAATATTTTTATTCAGATAACATCATAATTATTCCACAAGCACATAAAGGTATGCCATATCGAAATCCGATTCCTTTTGGCCAAGTTATGGGCTTTTACAGTTTTAAAGGAGGTCCATTTCCCTAAGCCTTCGCAGAATTAAAACAAGGAAGAACGCTATAGTCGAGTACCTCGACTATCAGATACCCGTTACTCAAAGGGAAATGGAGATATGCAAGCAGCAAAGCGAGATTAAAATGCGCCACCTACCGGCGGTAGACAGATTTAAGCGTTATGGGCGTTAGAGTGGGCGTGGCAAATTTATTTTTGGATCAATCGATAGGTATTGACGACACCAATACATTTCAGTTAAAATTTTTGTGGGCGTCACAGGTTTTCGCGGTTTGTGGGCGTGGCAAACTTTTTTTTGGGTCAATCGATAGGTATTGATAAGAACAATACATTTCAGTTAAAATTTTCTATCTAGCATCAAAACTGTAGGAGTTACAGTTTTGGGCGGTTTGTGGGCGTTAGAGTGGGCGTGGCAGTCTACAGAAACAAACTTGCGCTGCGTAAGAAGCTCAGGAATCTGTACGCCAAATCTCAATAGCCTAGCTCTCATAGTTTCCGAGATCTCAGCGTTCATCCGGACAGACAGACGGACAGACGGACATGGCTAGATCGACTCGGTTAGTGATCCTGATCAAGAATATATATACTTTATGGGGTCGGAAACGCTTCCTTCTGCCTGTTACATACTTTCCGACGAATCTAGTATACCCTTTTACTCTACGAGTAACGGGTATAATCAATGACATATATACGGTGAAAATGTTGACTACCGTTAAAGTTAAATATTTTTATGCAGATAACAGCGAATTCATTCCACAAGTCCTTAAAGGTATGCTATATCGAAATCCGATTCCTTTTGGCCAAGTTATGGGCTTTTAAAATTTTAAAGGAGGCCCATTTCTGTAAGCCTTCGCAAAACGAAAATCAATGACATAAGAATGGTGAATGTGTTGACTACCTTTAAAGTTAAATATTTTTATTCAGATAACATCATAATTATTCCACAAGCACATAAATTTATGCCATATCGAAATCCCATTCCTTTTGACCAAGCTATGGGCTTTTAAAGTTCAAAAGGAGGCCCATTTCTCGAAACCTTCGCAAAATTAAAATCAATGACTTAAGAACGGTGATTATGTTGACTACACTAAAAGTTAAATATTTTTATGTGGATAACAGCATAAAGATTCCACAAGCACATAAATTTATGCCATATCTAAATCCCATTCCTTTTGACCAAGCTATGGGCTTCTAAAGTTCAAAAGGAGGGCCATTTCTCTAAACCTTCGCAAAACTAAAATCAATGACATAAGAACGGTGAATATGTTGACTACCTTTAAAGTTAAATATTTTTATGTGGATAACAGCATCATCATTCCACAAGTCAATAGAGGTATGCCATATCGAAATCCAAATCGTTTTGGCCAAGCTTTTGGCTTTTAAAGTTCAAAAGGAGGCCCATTTCTCTACACCTTTGCAAAATTAAAATCAATGACTTAAGAACGGTGATTATGTTGACTACACTAAAAGTTAAATATTTTTATGTGGATAACAGCATAATCATTTCACAAGTCAATAAAGGTAAGCCATTTTGAAATCCAATTCGTTTTGGCCAAGTTATGGGCTTTTAAAGTTTTCGAGGAGGCCAATTTCTGAACGCCTTCGCAAAATTAAAATCAATGACATAAGAACGGTCAATAAAGGTATGCCATTTTGAAATCCGATTCCTTTTCGCCAAGTTATGGGCTTTTAAAGTTTTAAGGGAGGCCCATTTCTTTACACCTTCGCAAAATTTAAATCAATAACATAAAAGCGGTGAAAATGTGGACTAGCTTTAAAGTTAAATATTTTTATGCGGATAACAGCATAATCAAGCTTTTGGCTTTTAAAGTTTAAAAGGAGGCCCATTTCTCTAAACTAAATTAAAATCAATGACATAAGAGCTGTGAATATGTTGACTACCCTTAAAGTTAAATATTTTTATGTGGATAACAGCATTATCATGCCACAAGTCAATAAGTGCCATATCGAAATCCAATTCCTTTTGGCGAAGTTATGGGCTCTTAAAGTTTAAGACGACCCAATTCTCTAAGCCTTCGCAAAATTAAAATCAATAACATAAAAACGGTGAAAATGTTGACTGCCTTTTAAATTTAATATTTTTATTTAGATAGCAGCATAATCATTCCACAAGCACACAAAGGTATGCCATATCGTAATCCCATTCCCTTTAACCAAGCTATTGGCTTTTAAAGTTCAAAAGGAGGCCCATTTCTCTAAACCTTTGCAAAATTAAAATCAATCACATAAAAACGGTGAAAATGTTGACTATCTTTAAAGTAAAATATTTTTATGCAGATAACAGCGAATTCATTTCACAAATCCATAGAGGTATGCGATATCGAAATCCAATTCCTTTTGGCCAAGGTATGGGCTGTGAAAGTTTTAAAGGAAGTCCATTTCTGCATAAACATTCCAGAACCACATAAAGGTATGTCATATCAAAATGCAATTCCTTTTGACCAAGCTATGGGCTTTTAATGTTAAAAAGGAGGCCCATTTCTCTAGACCTTCGCAAAATTAAAATCAGTGACATAAGAACGGTAAATATGTTATCTACTCTTAAAGATAAATATTTTTATGCTGATAACAGCGAATTCATTCCACAAGTCCGTAGAGGTATGCCACATCGAACTCCGATTCCTTGTCGTGTCCTGCTTTTTGCGCAGTGTAGATGCGGACTAGTCATCGACCGTCCCAGGGAGGGGAACAACTAACAATGTTGTCTACGCAGCAGACACAACAAAAACAAAACGGAAATTCACACTCGGACAACGGCAATCTTCACGACGGATTTTTCTTGAACATCTGGACTGGACAACACAGCTCCTCTCGTGGTCTTGGAGTCCCTCCCAACCATGAATATATCCTTCAACATTTTGGATACATCTCCCAATTCTGTTTTGTGGGTCGTGCTACCTCGCCTAACTCATATCACTTCCCAACACGAATTTCTATTCACACTTCATTTCGTTTTCACGTTATAATTCAGTATTTTCTCTTAAATTTTTACATTTAGTAATCCTACCTACGGTACCGAACTTTTACAGGGTATACATGTATATATGAATAAATAAATAAATAACAATAAACAGTGTTCCAATAGTTTTGGGTTTGTGTGAATAAATATGTTAAATAAATAAATAATTTAAATAGATATAAGTATGAATAAATTAGTTTGGGCGGGTTACATAATCATACATAATCAGTCTGAATTTTTATATTTTAATTTTCGCCTTGCTGACTTGGTTTGCCTCTTGCAGTTTCGGGAACAAGTTTTATTTTTCTGTGGCAAATATAATTCTAAGGGGCGAATATAAACCTGTGGCCAACCGGGGATGAGTGGACAATTTTCTGGTCGAAAATGTAGATCTCCTCCTGGTGGCTGGTCTTCGTCTCTCCTTACGTATGTCTCTTTTCCTGATCCAGGCTTATCCCTCACGGAATATGCTACAAATATTTATGTTTTAACTCCACTCACATCAACAAGTATTTTTTTATCACTCACTGGGTAGGAATTTAACTTCTGCTAATATTATATTTTTCCAACAAAACCGTCTGCGACCAATTACTTTTGACCTTTAATCACCCTTGCTAGTTTTACTTTTCCAAGCCTCTCTCCGCCAAAAACCACCGAATTTTTTTGAATTTAAGCCTTGGTTCATTTTGGAGTTATCCGGTTTAAGGAACCAGTTCCATGACTTGAATAAGCTGCACAACTCTCTGAGCTCACGAGTCGTCGATAGTCGTGTATCGAATTTTCGCCTATCATTATCTGCCATAATGTAAACATCTTTGCTAAATTCACAATTTGTGCATATTTTTGTCGTTTAGCACATAACATCCTTTTTGCCAAGTTATGGGCTTTTAAAGTTTAAGAGGAGGACCATTTCTCTAAACCTCCGCATAAATAAAATCAATAACATAAACAGGGTGAAAATGTTGACTACCTTTAAAGTTAAATATTTTTATTCAGATAACAGCATAAACATTCCACAAGCACATAAGGGTATGGCATACCGAAATCCCATTCCTTTTGACCAAGTTATGGGACTTCAGAATTTAAAAGGAGGTCCATTTCCCTAAGCCTTCGCAAAATTACAATCAATGACATCAATACGGTGAAAATGTTGACTACCTTTAAAGTTAAATATTTTTATCCAGATAACAGCGAATTCGTTCCACAAGTCCATAAAGGTATGCCATATCGAAATCCGATTCCATTTGGCCAAGTTATGGGCTTTTAAAGTTTTAAAGGAGGCCCATTTCTGTAAGCCTTCGCAAAATTAAAATCAATGACATAAGAACGGTGAATACGTTGACCACCTTTAAAGTTAAATATTTTTATGTGGATAACAGCATCATCATTCCACAATTCAATAAAGGTATGCCATATCGAAATCCAATTCCTTTTGGAAAAGTTATGGGCTTTTAAAGTTTTAAAGGAGGCCCATTACTGTAAGCTTCGCAAAATTAAAATTAATGTCATTAAAACGGTGAAAATGTTGACTAGCCTTAAAGTTAAATATTTTTTGCAGATGACAGCAAATTCTTTTCACAAGTCCCTAAAGGTAAGCCATATCGAAATCCGATTCCTTTTGGCCAGTTTATGGGCTTTTAAAGTTTAAGAGGAGGCACATATCTCTAAACCTTCGCAAATGTAAAGTCAATGACATAAAAACGGTGAAAATGTTGACTACCTTTAAAGTTAAATATTTTTATTTAGATAACAGCATAATCATTCCAAAAGCACATAAAGGTATGCCATATCGAAATCCGATTTCTTTTGACCATCTTATGGGCTTTTAAAGTTCAAAATCTCTAAATCTTCGCATATTTAAAATCAATGACATAATTGCGGTAAAAATGTTGACAACCTTAAATGTAAAATACTTTTATGTGAATAACAGCATAATCATTCCACAAGTCCATAAAGGTATCCCATATCGAAATCCAATTCCTTTTGGCCAAGTTATGGGCTTTTAAAATTTTAAAGGAGGCCCATTTCTGTAGACCTTCGCAAAATGTAAATCAATAACATAAAAACGGTGAAAATGTGGACTACCTTAAAAGTTGAATATTTATATGCAGATAACAGCAAATTCATTCCACATGTCCATAAAGGTATATCATAACGAAATCCGACTCCTTTTGGCCAAGTTATGCGCTTTTAAAGTTTGAGAGGAGGCCCTTTTCTCTAAACCTTCACATAATTAAAATCAATAGCATAAAAACGGTGAAACGGTTGACTTTAAAGTTAAATATTTTTATTCAGATAATAGCATAAACAGTCCACAAGCACATAAAGGTATGCCATATCGAAATCCCATTCCTTTTGGCCAAGTTATGGGCTTTTAAAGTTTTCAAGGTGGCCCATTTCTGTAAACTTTCGCAAAATTAATATTAATAACATAAAAATGGTGAAAAAGTTGACTGCCTTTAAAATTTAATATTTTTATTCACATAGCAGCATAATCATTCCACCAGCACATAAAGGTATGCCATATCGAAATCCCATTCCTTTAAACCAAGCTATTGGCTTTTAAAGTTCAAAAGGCGGCCCATTTCTCTAAGCCTTCGCAAAATTAAAATTCAATGACATAATAGCGGTGAATATGTTGACAACTTTAAAAATATTTTTATGTGGATAACAGCATAATCGTTCCACAAGTCAATAAAGATATGCCATATCGAAATCCGATTCCTTTTGACCAAGCTATGGGCTTTTAAAGATTAAGAAGAGGCCCGTTTGTCTGAACCTTCACAAGTCCATAAAGGTATGCCACATCGAAATCCGATTCCTTGTGGCCAAGTTATGGGCTTTTAAAGTTTAAGAGGAGGACCATTTCTCTAAACCTTTCAATAAATAAAATCAATAACAAAAAAACGATGAAAATGTTGACTACCTTTAAAGTTAAATATTTTTATTCAGATAACAGCATAATCATTCCAAAAGCAAAAGCTTTTGACCATCTTATGGGCTTTTAAAGTTCAACAGGAGGCCCATTTCTCTAAACTATCGCAAAATTAAAAATCACTGACATAATAACGGTGAATATGTTGACTACCTTTAAAGTTAAATATTTTTATGCACATAACAGCGAATTATTCCACAAGTCCATAAAGGTATGCCATATCGAAATACGATTCTATTTGGCCAAGTTATGAGCTGTTAACGTTTTAAAGGAGGCCAATTTCTCTGAACTTTCGCAAAATTAATATTAATAACATAAAAACGGTGAAAATATTAAATACGTTCAAAGCTAACTATTTTTATTCAGATTGCAGCATAATCATTCCACAAAAGTCAAATATTTTTATTCAGATAACAGCATAAACATTCCACAAGCACATAAAGGTATGCCATATCGAATTCCCATTCCTTTTGACCAAGCTATTGGCTTTTAAAGTTCAAAAGGAGGCACATTTCTCTAAACCTTCGCAAAATTAAAATCAATGAAATAAAAACTGTGAAAATGTTGACTACCTTTAAAGTTAAATATTTTTATTCAGATAACAGCAAAAACTTTCCACAAGCGCATAAAGGTATGCCATATCGAAATCCGATTTCTTTTGACCATCTTATGGGCTTTTAAAGTTCAAAAGGAGGTCCATTTCTCTAAGCCTTCGCAAAATTAAAATCAATGACATAAATACGGTGAAAATGTTGACTACCTTTAAAGCTAAATATTTTTATGTGGATAACAGCATAATCATATTTTTATGCTGATAACAGCGAATTCATTCCACAAGTCCATAGGGGTATGCCATATCGAGATCCGATTCCTTTTGGCCAAGTTATGGACATATAAAGTTTTAAAAGGAGGCCCATTTCTCTAAACCTTCGCAAAATTAAAATCAATGACATAAAAACAGTAAAAATGTTGACTACCTTTAACATTAAATACTTGTAAGCAGATAACAGCAAATTCATTCCAAAAGTCCATAAAGGTATGTCATACCGAAATCCGATTCCTTTTGGCCGAGTTATGGGCTGTTAACGTTTTAAAGGAGGCCAATTTCTGTAAACTTTCGCAAAATTAATATCAATAACGTAAAAACGGTAAAAATATTGAATAGCTTTAAAGTTAAGTATTTTTATTCAGATAACAGCATAATCATTCCACAAACACATTAAGGTATGCCATATCGAAATCCGGTTCCTTGTGACCAAGCTATGGGCTTTTAGAGTTTAACAGGAGGCCCATTTCTCTAAACCTTCGCAAAATTAAACTGAATGACATAAATACGGTGAAAATGTTGACTACCTTTAAAGATAAATATTTTTATGTGGATAACAACATAGTCATTCCACAAGTCAATAAAGGTAAGCCATATCGAAATCCAATTCCTTTTGGCCAAGCTATGGGCTTTTAAAGTTTGAAAGGAGACCCATTTCTGTAAACCTTCGCCAAATTAAAATCAATGACATAAGAACGGTGAATATGTTGACTACCTTTAAAGTTAAATATTTTTATTCAGATAACAGCATAATCATTCCACAAGTCAATAAAGGTCTGCCGTTTTGAAATCCAATTCCTTTCGGCCAAGTTATGGTCTTTTAAAGTTTTAAAGGAGGCCCATTTCTGTAGACCTTCGCGAAATTTAAATCAATAATCAACAAATCAATTCCGATTTAGCGTCGCTTGTGAACGGTTGTGTTTACTCTTGTGCTCTGAATTTTTTTCTATTCTGTGATTTTTTGCGAGTGTTTTGTGTTTGTTTATTAACAAAGCTTAGACTAACCGCTGGGTTAGTGTGTTTAGTGTTTTTTACTAGATCTCCCAGTGATTATAGTTATTTTAACATATATATTAGATTTGTTTAATCTCCTAGCGTTGTTAGTGTAATTCTTATACTCACTAAACTTGCTAAAACTCTTTGATTCTCACTCTCTCTCCCGCTCTATATTACAACTGTAACTTAAACTCTCTCTGAACCTGCCAAATTTCTGGTAGACTTTTGGTGTGCTATTCTCTTGTCTCTCTCTCTCTCTGTCTCTTGCTTGCTTTACATTGTAACTGTCCCTGCGTAAAGTTGTCAGTGTCCCACAAGCAACGCTCAATCGATAGAAGATTTATTCTCTCGTGCTCTCTTACATTTAAATTAATACGCGATCTCGCGCTCTTATTTTTGTTCGTGTTTTGTGCCTTTGTGGTTTTGGAATTTGATCCCAGTGCCAAATTTACTTGAGGTATTTTTCATATATTATTTTATTTTATTTAATTTCTTTTAAATGGCTCTTGTCTGCTCTAAGAAAAATTGTACTCTTTCGTCTTCAACTAAAGACCCTTTTATTTTCTGCTGGCCCTGCGAGTCGATGATGCACGTTAAATGCGCAGGATTTACTGGTAGAGTCAAAGACTTCATTGATCAGAATTCTGGACTCATGTGGTCATGTGAATCCTGCAAGGAAATGGTTGTTGAGATGAGCGGCTTTATGAAGCAGACTCGAGACAGCCTTTTGAATCTCTCTGGTGCTTTTAAACAGCTCAATGAGGGGTTCAATTCCGTTTGTGCCCAATTTAATAATAAAAAATTACTAACTGAGTCGCCTAAACGTAAAAAAACCAGCTTAGCGGCAGGTAATATTGTGAACAGCGCCTAATATAGTGTATACCAAACCTTCAATATTAGTGTAGAATAAGTCCTTTTTTGATAATGTTACCAGACTCTACAAATGTAAAGTAGTCGAGACAGAGTCGTACTCAAGAGCAGAACGTGTGCAGAACTCTTATAGTTATAATTTCTATATGTAATAATATATCCAACACAACTATCCTTAATAAAACCTACACCACTCGAAAAGCTACCCTTCTCAGTTCAGAAGTGGGATCAGTGTGGTTGGATATGTGTGAAGCAGAGGAGTTGTGCCAAGAACTCTAAGGAAAGCAGCAAGAATCGTCGGCGTGGAAAGTTTACAATGGGATGTGTTCCCAGGTCTATGTGACAGCTAAAATTGCAAATTACGGATGTGTTCCAGTTCTACGTGGCAGGCGGAATCAAGGAAAGCAGATCGGGAATCTTAGTGAACCCGTGGAGTCAAGCACATCAGTTAGATCAGGATTCTTAGTGAGCCTGTGGCCGCAGAAGTCTCAAGAGCAGCAAAAGTTTCAAGAGAAGCCAAAGCACATACACACAAAGCGGTTGTGAGTATTGGTGAATTTTACAAGTCGATGCAAGTCAGAATTTTCTAGAGGCCGGAGCACATACATGCATACAAGGAGTTTGTGTGTATTGGTCAAGGGAGAAAGCAGATGCAGAACTTTGTGAGGTACATATAGTTGTCTCGCTCGCAAAGGGAACTGCCAACCTAGTCGCTAAAACAACACTAAAATGCCGAAGATAGCAGATCTTAAAGGCGACGTGTTAAGATTCCTGCTGAGATCTAGAAACGTGTCAGTTTCGGGCACCAGAGCCGAATTGGTTCAAAGACTAATACAGTTTGAACAATCGGAGGACGTAGAACTGCCAGCAGCAGTGGGTATCAACATGCAGCAAGAAGAAACGATGTCAGCACAGTCAGCGGCAATTTCACAATTGCAAAACGAGATGAAGGAACTAAAGGACATGTTAGCTCAATTAGTTACCGTTCAAATGGGAAACGCAGCACCAGCACATGCAGGAAGTCAGCAACAGCACCAAATAATCGATTTGGATATCAACGAGATTAACAACGAGAGCATTCCTGTACAGGCTACGAACAACGTGAGGCAAGCTTCAGTCAAGGAAATTACCAACGATCGTGTCAACAAAGTGGTTGATGCCTACCAGTGGGACGAGAAGTTCCTGTTACTCGCCATTTATACGAAGCTAAAAGGTCCAGCCAAGATGTGGCTAGATTCATCACCCATTCTACACACTACGTGGAAAAACTTCGCCGAAGCTATACAGGATGAGTTCGGAACAAATCCAGACGAAGCAGAAGTGCATTTCAACATGGCAAATGCAACCAGTCGACCAAAGGAGACGGTAAAGGAGTACTGTTTCAGGATGTCAGCCCTTGGGGTGCGCTACAAGCTCAGCGAGGCAGCGATCATCAGACATGTTCGCGCAGGTCTACAGCATCGTGAATTGCAAAACAGTATTGCAGCAATTCATTTCGCCACAATGAAACAGCTTCGTGATGCAGCAGAATCGTATTTCGTTAATCGATGTCGGCCAAATACGAGCAAGAAAGAGTATTCACCGAAAGCCAGCAACTTCGAGCAGAAACCAGACAGCGATGTTAAACCACCAAGGACAAAGGAATCCTTTATATGCTACAACTGCGGAGAAAAAGGACACTTTGCCAATTCGTGTCCAAAGGAGAAGAAAAAGTCACGTTGTACCAAATGCAACAAGTTCCACGAGCCAAATGGAAGTTGCCAAGCCACCAATGTCATGCGTTTAGGAGCCGCAAATCAGGACAAACTTTTCACGAGGAAAATCTGCGTACACTCGCACGATTACAGCGCCTTCATCGACACGGGTAGTCAAGCCAGTCTCATCCGACAATCGGTTGTCGAGCAAATAAACGCCAAGCGCCACAAGTGCTCTATGAAGATTAGAGGCATTTGCGGAGGTTCATGTATCCTCACAGAAGCGATGACTGTGGATATGGATATCGATGGGAAGACGATTACAGCGAAAGTGTATATAGCAGACAACGATATATTGCAGGAGGACTTTCTGTTGGGACAGGACGTCATCATCTCCGCTCATCTCGAGCTCAACTTTGAGTCAGGCGATTCTAAAATCAAACGAGCAGTCCATCAGCCGACAACCCCTGTAAGCACCAATATCGGGAAGCTGCTAGAAAATTTTCAGAACGACAAAGAAAGTAAGCAGATGCGCAGCTTACTGGAGAACTTCGCCGATGTTTTCTCGACAGGATTGGAAAGACAAGCGTGGTCAAAGCACACATCACCGTCGAAAGCAATCAGGTAGTAGCACAAGCCCCATACCGAGTATCCGAGCCAAAGAAAGAATTCGTAAGCAGCATGGTCGACGAGCTGCTAAAGCAGGACATCATCACGTTGTCAACATCAGAGTACGCCAGCCCGGTGGTGCTCATCAAGAAGCCGAATGGTAGCGATCGAATGTGCGTCGATTACCGCCGCCTAAACAAGCTGATCAAGAAGGAGAATTTTCCAGTGCCAAACATCGAAGAACGTCTGCAGCAGGCGAAAAGGTTTAAGTACTTCTCATCCCTAGACCTCAACAGTGGATACTATCAGATAGAGATAGTCCCACAGAGCCGAAAGTTTACTGCCTTCATCACCACAGATGGATTATACGAATTCAAGCGACTTCCGTTCGGATTGAAGAACGCACCTGCGGTTTTTAATCGACTCATGGCAGAGTTACAAAAGAGAGTGCAGAAAGGCGACATGATACACTACATGGACGACATCTTTATTGGCAGTCAAACATTTGATGAGATGTACGAGAAGCTTGAGAGGATCCTAAAAGTTTTAAAGGAGTGCGGATTAACGCTAAACCTGGACAAATGTGAGTTTTATAAGCAGTTAATAACATTCCTTGGTCACCAGATACACGCAGAAGGAATCAGTCCTGGAGAAATTAAGACGAACGCCATCAGAATGTTCCCGAAACCAGCCAATGTTACCGATGTGAGAAAGTTTTTGGGTCTCACTGGTTATTTCCGAAAATTCGTTGCTGGATATGCCATCATTTCGGCGCATTAAGAATCCTATTGCGCAAGGATCAGCCGTTTTCGTGGAAAGCGCCACAAGAAGAAGCCTTCGACGAATTAAAAAAATGTCTAATATCAAATCCAGTTGTCACCAGCTATCGTCTAGACGCAGAACATGAACTACATACCGATGCCAGCGCCGTTGGTTTAGCCGGAGTTTTGCTACAACGTGAGGAGGACCAACTGAAACCAATCGCTTATTATAGCCGAGCTACTTCTAAGCCGGAGAAAAATTACCACAGCTACGAACTTGAGGCTCTAGCCGTCGTGGAATCGTTGGAGCGATTCAAATACTACATTTATGGCAAAAAGATAAAGGTTATCACCGACTGCAATGCCCTAAAGACGTCGATGGAGAAACGAGAATTGATACCCCGGATTGCAAGATGGTGGTTACGCATTCAAGAATTCGACATAGATATCGTTCATCGAGCAGGAACACAGATGAACCACGTAGACGCACTCAGTCGAGCTCCGTTCGAAGACGCTCGAGAGATGGATACCGCAAGTCTGAAAATAGCAAAAACGATAATCGACGAAGAGGACTGGCTATTTTCCATACAACTACAGGACGAGAAAATACAGAAAATTGTCGCAAACATGGAATTGGATCAACTTAGAGCAGATGCTGCGACAACTGTCAACGATCACCGAGCTGCCGCCAAGAAACGCTACGATGCCAAACATGCGAAGCCAACTGTTTACAGCCTTGGAGACCTTGTGCTGGTCGAGAATGAGCCATTCAGCACGGGCACATCACGCAAACTGGAGCCGCGCTACAAAGGACCTTTTATAATCACCAAGGTCCTGCCGAACGACAGATATCTTGTAGAAGATATCCCTCACGCACAACGAAAGCAGAGACACTACAAGTCGGTGTATTCGTCCGACAAGATGAAGCGCTTGTGTGAGCTGCCACCGGAGGAGCCCGATGAAGATGACGACTTTGAAGATGATCCACCCCATGAATCCTGCGAGGACGCAGAGATTTGTCAGGAGAGGCCGACTGTGAACAGCGCCTAATATAGTATATACCAAACCTTCAATATTAGTGTAGAATAAGTCCTTTTTTGATAATGTTACCAGACTCTACAAATGTAAAGTAGTCGAGACAGAGTCGCACTCAAGAGCAGATCGTGTGCAGAACTCTTATAGTTATAATTTCTATATGTAATAATATATCCAACACAACTATCCTAAATAAAACCTACACCACTCGAAAAGCTACCCTTCTCAATATGGTCACGGTATCCACCCCAAATCCGAACTTGGTGGCTGCAGCAGTCTCTGTTGACCCTGTGGTAAGTGAACCTACTGCGCCTATGGATACAGCTGTTTTAGGTGAAGTCACTGCTTCTCGAAGTCGGGTGGTAAAAAAACCTTCAGTGCCGGCTACGGTGCCGACCGTACCTATAGGTACAGAAGTTACCGATTCTGGCTCTCAGCTTAGTGAGGTGCAATCTGCTGCTGGGGGACGTAAGAAATTATCTGTTGTTCCACATAGAAAACAATTATTTGTTTCGAGATTCACCCCAGATACCACATCTGAGGATGTTTTGGAATTTATTCGTGAAAAATTCCCATCCGAGAATATTTCAGTGGAACACTTTAGATTTTCATATGCTCATAGTATATCGTCGTTTAAAATATTTGCTCCGCCTAATGTGTTTAAGGTACTACTTTCTGAAAGCTTTTGGCTTAATGATGACTTAGTAATAAAAGAATTTGTTCCCAATAAACCGAGAACAAATAACAGACCTTCCACTGCGCCAAAAAACTAAAAAGTTTATTTTTGGCTTATCAAAATGTTAGGGGACTAAATATGAAGCTGCCCAAGCTTTATGCTGACTCCTCTGCATTTACTGCTGATATTTTGGCTTTTACGGAAACTTGGCTGAAACCGGAGATATCTGACAATGAAGTTCTGTCAAACAATTTTAATGCCTATAGGACCGATCGCTCCTCACGTAGGGGAGGCGGTGTGCTGATTGCCGTTAGCACTAGCCTTACATCCGAGAGAATTCAGATACTCCTACTGAAATTGAATTTGTTAGTGTGAAAGTTTCCTTGCAATCATTCTCAATATTTGTTACATGTTCCTATATTCCACCTGGCTCTGATTTAATAATTTATGAGCACCACCTGTCTGCGATAAAATCTGTTCTATCCCTTCTTTCTAACAGTGACCTTTTGATTGATTTGGGTGATTTTAATCTCCCTGATATTTCTTGGTCTCCTCCTACTGACTCACTAGTCGCTATACCTCTATCCGCCCATGATTTTGTAGATGGTCTTCTAGAATTATCGTTACAGCAAGTAAGCTTTATACGGAATTCATTAAATAGACAACTAGATCTTGTGTTTGTTTCAGACCCGTCTGAAGTCACGGTATCTAGAATTGACGCTCTTGTTGTACCTGAAGACCGATATCATCCAACAATGGAATTGACAATCTGCCTCCCATGCGTTGATACCCTCTGTCCTTTAGTTTCTCGAACTAAAGTGAGAAGTTTCCGAAAATGGAACTATAAAAAACTTAACGACATGATTTCTCAATATAATTGGACAGAATTGTACAATTGTATGGATATTGAAAGTGCCACTGAACACTTCTATGTAGTGTTAAATACCTTTTTTAATGAATGCGTTCCTGATAGGTTTCCTTCAAAGACAAACAGGCCACCTTGGTTTACCAATGCGCTTCAAAGACTTAAAAACCTTAAGACAAACACTTATAAAAAGTATAAGAAATCGGGTAAGCCATCTGATTTTTCGAAATATGTGGTGGCTCGATCGGATTTTAATGTTCTCAATAGTCATTGCTATTCTATGTAAATTTAAATTTTCAAATGATCCGAAGCAGTTTTATAACTTTGTGAATGCCAAGCGTAAGTCGTCAGCATTGCCTTCATCGGTACGTTTTAACTCAATGGAGGCATCGACGGATTCTGAAATTGGTTATTTATTTGCCGAGTTTTTCCAAACTACTTATAGTTCGGCTGCTTGGTCAAATTCTAACTACCCTAATCCCTTAAATAAGGCAAATTGTATCTTTACCCCTGAAATTACGGAAATTTCTCTCGTAAGAGACTTAGAAAAAACAACGCCAACTTATTCTCCCGGTCCTGATAGACTCCCCGGGTGTGTGCTTAAGTTTTGTGCGTCAACCATATGTAAACCGATTCTTAAACTTTTTAATTTGTCTTTTTCATCGTCAGTTTTTCCTACTATCTGGAAGGACTCTTTTATCATTCCACCCAAAAAGGGTGCGAAGGCGGATGCCCAGAATTACAGAGGTATTTCTAAATTGTCGGCAATTCCTAAAGCATTTGAACGTATTATTACTTCTCATTTGCAACATTTATGTTCCTCGCTAATATCGCCGTGTCAGCATGGTTTTGTTAAGCGAAGATCGACCACCACCAACCTTCTGGAATTGTCATCTATTGTAATAAATGGATTTAAGAATAAAATGCAGACTGACGTTATATACACAGATTTTTGTAAGGCCTTTGACTCTGTCAACCACTCTCTTCTCTTATTCAAATTAAATCAGCTTGGGTTTCCATGTAATCTATTAACTTGGATTTCAAGTTATTTGAATGGTAGGACTCAGAGGGTTATATTCAAGAACGCTGCCTCAAAACTGATCTATGTGACATCTGGAGTGCCTCAGGGTAGTCATTTGGGTCCTTTGCTGTTTACTTTGTGTATTAACGATCTTCCCTCTATCATGACACACTCTCGTGTACTAATGTATGCTGATGATGTTAAGCTTTGTTTATCACATAATGATATAGCGTCGAGTTTCAACTTACAGTCTGATACTGATTGTTTTCAGGGATGGTGTGAGTATAACCTTTTAAATTTGAACTGCCTTAAATGCAACGTTATGACTTTTCATAGGGGTACTCCTACTTTTGTTAGTTACTCTCTTCAAAATACGCTACTCGACCGTATATATTCAGTTAATGACTTAGGCGTTCTTCTGGACCCAAAACTTAAATTTGACTGCCACATAATGTCCACTGTCAGCAAGGCCATGAGTGTTCTTGGGTTTATAAAGCGTTGGTCAAAAGAATTTGATGACCCTTATACAACCAAATTATTATTTATCTCCCTTGTCCGTCCTATTTTGGAATATTGTTCTTCGGTTTGGAGTCCACAATATCAAGTGCATATTGACCGTATTGAGTCGGTACAAAAAAAATTTCTTCTTTTTGCCCTTCGTAGTTTGAACTGGGATCAAACCATAAGGCTACCTTCCTATCAGAGTAGATTACTATTGCTTAGTTTACCTACCCTTGCAAATCGTACAACAATGCTTGGTACTATTTTTATGCAAAATCTTATAAGAGGTGATATTGATTCTGTAGAACTTGTAAACCGCCTAACTTTCATTGTTCCTGTTAGACTAACACGAAATTATTATCCCCTAAATTTGCCACGATGTACATCTAATTTTTGTCTGCACGAGCCCTTTCGCGTTCTATGTAATAATTATAACAACCTTTATCATTTAATTTGCACTTCAACTTCTATCCCGGTATTAAAAACTAATATTTTAACTCATTTGCTTCATTTTTAGATGCTTCTTTTATCTTCATTTGTGTCCCGTCTCTATTTGTCTTTTGAATCTTCCTCGCGAACTCGTATTTTTTGCCCAAATTGATAAAAGGGCCCCGCGCGTAACAAGCACGTGCTTGGTGTCGTTGGGCTTGTTTGTACTGCACGTAGTGCATCAACGTCCATCATATAAAAACGGTGAAAACGTGGACAAGCTTTAAAGTTAAATATTTTTATGTGGATAACAGGATAATCATTCCACAAGCACATAAATGTATGCCATATCGAAATCCGATTTTTTTTTGACCATCTTATAAGCTTTTAAAGTTCAAAAAGAGATCCATTTCTCTAAACCTTCGCAAAATAAAAATCAATGACATAAGAACAGTGAATATGTTGACTACCTTTAAAGTTAAATATTTTTATTCAGATAACAGCATAATCATTTCACAAGTCAATAAAGGTAAGCCATTTTGAAATCCAATTCCTTTTGGCGAAGTTATGGGCTTTTAAAGTTTGAAAGGAGGCCCATTTCTGTAAACCTTCGCCAAATTAAAATAAATGACATAAGAACGGTGAACATGTTGACTACCTTTAAAGTTAAATATTTTTATTCAGACAACAGCATAATCATTCCAAAAGTCAATAAAGGTATGCCATTTTGAAATCCAATTCCTTTCGGCCAAGTTATGGGCTTTTAAAGTTTTAAAGAAGGCCCATTTTTGTAGACCTTCGCAAAATTTAAATCAGTAACATAAAAACGGTGAAAATGTGGAATAGCTTAAAAGTTAAATATTTTTATGTGGATAACAGCATAATCGTTTCACAAGTCAATAAAGGTATGCCATTTCGAAATCCGATTCCTTGTGACCAAGCTATAGGCTTTTAGAGTTTAACAGGAGGCCCATTTCTCTAAACCTTCGCAAAATTAAAATGAATGACATAAATACGGTAAAAATATTGGCTACCATTAAAGTTAAATATTTTTATGCAGATTACAGCGAATTCATTCCACAAGTCCATAGAAATATGCCATATCGAGATCCAATTCCTTTTGGCCAAGTTATGGGCTGTAAAAGTTTTAAATAACGTCCATTTCTGTAAACCTTCGCAAAATTAAAACCAATGACATAAGAACGGTGAATATGTTGACTACCCTTAAAGTTAAATATTTGTATGCACATAACAGGGAATTCATTTCACAAGTCCATAAAGGTATGCCATTCGAAATGCGATTCCTTTTGCCCCAGTTATGGGTTTTAAAAGTTTAAGAGCTGGCCCATTTCTCTAAACTTTCGCATAATTAAAATCAATAACATACAAACGGTGAAAATGTTGACTGCCTTTAAAGTTAAATATTTTTAATCAGATAACAGCATAATCATTCCACAAGCACATAAAGGTATGCCATATCGCAATGCCATTCCTTTTCACCAAGCTATGGGCTTTTAAAGTTCAAAATGAGGCCCAGTTCTCTAAATCTTCGCAAAATTAAAATCAATGACATAAATACGGTGAAACTGTTGACTACCTTTAAAATTAAATATTTTTATGTGGAAAACAGCATTATCATTCCACAAGTCAATAAAGGTAAGCCATATCGAAACCCAATTCCTTTTGGCCAAGTTATGGGCTTTTAAAGATTAAGAGGAGGCCCATTTGTCTTAACCTTCGCATAATTAACATCAATAACATGAAAATGTTGACTACCGTTAAAGTTAAAAATTTTTTTTCAGATAACAGCATAGTCATTCCACAAGTCCCTAAAGGTATGCCATATCGAAATCCGATTCCTTTTGGCCAAGTTATGGGCTTTTAAAGTTTTAAAGGAGGCCCATTTCTCTAAACCGTCGCAAAATTAAAATGAATGACGTAAATACGGTGAAATTTTGACTACCTTTAAAGTTAAATATTTTTATGCAGATAACAGCGAATTCATTCCACAAGTCCATAGAGGTGTGCCATATCGAAATCCAATTCCTTTTGGCCAAGTTATGGGCTTTAAAAGTTTTAAATGAGGTCCATTTCTGTAAACCTTCGTAAAATTAATATCAATAACATATTAACGGTGAAAATGTTGAATATTATTTAAGTTAAATATTTTTATTCAGATAACAGCATAACCATTCTACAAGTCAATAAAGGTATGCCACATCGAAATCCAATTCCTTTTGGCCAAGTTATGGACTTTTAAAGTTTTAAAGGAGGCCCATTTCTGTAAACCTTCGCAAAATTAAAATCAATGACATAAGAACGGTGAATATGTTGACTACCCTTAAAGCTAAATATTTTTATGCAGACAACAGGGAATTCATTCCATAAGTCCATAAAGTATGCCATATCGAAATGCGATTCCTTTTGCCCAAGTTATGGGCTTTTAAAATTAAAAGGAGGCCAATTTCTGTAAACTTTAGCAAAATTAATATCAATACCATAAAAAAAGTGAAAATATTAAATACCTTTAAGTTAAATATTTTTATTCAGATAAAAGCATAATCATTCCACAAGCACATAAAGTTATGCCATATCAAAATCCGATTCCTTGTGACCAAGCTATGGGCCTTTAGAGTTTAACAGGAGGCCCATTTCTCTAAACCTTCGCAAAACTAAAATGAATGACATAAATACGGTGAAAATGTTGACCACCTTTAAAGTTAAATATTTTTATGTGGATAACAGCATAATCGTTCCACAAGTCAATAACGGTATGCAATGTCGAAATCCGATTCCCTTTGGCCAAGTTATGGGCTTTTAAAGTTCAAAATGAGGCCCATTTCTCTAAACCTTCGCAAAATTAAAATCAATGATATAAATACGGTGAAACTGTTGACTACCTTTAAAGTTAAATATTTTTATGTGGTGAACAGCATAATCATTCCACAAGCACATAAAGGTATGCCATATCGAAATCCGATTTCTTTTGACCATCTTATGGGCTTTTAAAGTTCAAAAGGAGGTTCATTTCTCTAAACCTTCGAAAAATTAAAAACGGTGCACATGTTGACTCCTTTAATGTTAAATTTTTTATGCAGTAACAGTGAATGCATTCCAAAAGTCCAAAAAGGTATGCCATAAAGAAATCCGACTCCTTCTGACCAAGTTATCGGCTTTTTAAGTTTAAAAGGAGGCCCATTTCTCTAAACCTTCGCAAAATTAAAAACAATGACATAAAAACGGTGAATATGTTGACTACTTTTAAAGTTAAATATTTTTATGCAGATAACAGCGAATTCAATTCATAAGTCCATAGAGGTATGCCATATCGAAATCCGATTCCTTTTGGCCATGTTATGGACTTTTAAAGTTTTAAAAGGAGGCCCATTTCTCTAAACCTTCGCAAAATTAAAATTAATGACACAAAAACAGTAAAATTGTTTACTACCTTTAACATTAAAGACTTGTAAGCAGATAACAGCAAATTCATTCCAAAAGTCCATAAAGGTATGTCTTACCGAAATCCGTTTTCTTTTGGCCGAGCTATGGGCTGTTAACGTTTCAAAGGAGGCCAATTTCTGTAAACTTTCGCAAAATTAATATCAATAACGTAAAAACGGTAAAAATATTGAATAGCTTTAAAGTTAAGTATTTTTATTCAGATAACAGCATAATCATTCCACAAGTCCCTAAAGGTATGCCATATCGAAATGCCATTCCTTTTGACCAAGCTATGGGCTTTTAAAGTTCATTTATTTATTTCTTTACCAAATTAAGCTAAGCATACAATGACTAACTTAATTGCAAAAATACCGAGCACTGGCTGCGGGGACCTTCGACTCTGGTTGTGATACATTTGATCTATGCATTTATTATGGTTTTATTTATATATATATATATACATTTGTTTTTCATATTTTTACTTAACTTTTATATTGAGAGCTTTGCTTTTTTAATGAATTCGTGCATTTTTTTGATGTTTTCTGCGGATGGGCATTCTAAGGTTTGTGTAGGTAGCTGGGGCCCAAAGAAGTATGACCTGGGGCTAGCCAGACCAGGACAGTCATTTAGTAGGTGGTCAATGGTCGGAAGTCCACCGCAGAGACTACAAAGTTAATTATTTTGTCCTTTTAATAGGTGCTCGTGTGTTTGTTGAGTGTATCCTATTCGGAGCCGGATAAAAGTGCTGCACTGGGGTCTACCGGTCGCAGCTGGGAGATGTATTTTGGTGCATGTAGGATTAAAACTCCTGTACCTATGGTTGAAACTATTCCATTCCAACATCTTTTGGGTTTCCAAGTGGTAATATGTAAGGTTGTGTATATCGTTGCTATTAATGGGTGTAAAGATGAAGGTTGGGGAGCGGCCCATATTGTGGGCAGCCAGGTCTGCGTCTTCGTTTCCTCGTATGCCCTGATGGCTGGGGACCCAGAAGAATGTAATTTTTGTGGCATACTGTTTGCCTATCCTTTGTATCACCTGTATTGTGGGGTCGCGATACTCGGGGTTATTTATTGCTAGCAGAGAAGAGAGGCTGTCTGTGCAGACAACAAACTTCCCCTTGTGATCGATTGCAAAGCGGCAGGCTAATAATATAGCAGTGGCTTCTGCAATGAATATGGAATTGTAAAGGGGAAGGCCTCCCCCCGCTATGATGGAGTTGTTAGCGTCTACAACCGCGAATGAGGTTGATTCCGATGTTTTGGATCCGTCGGTATACAGCCAATGTTTTCCCCCGAGGCGCTCTTTTTCGCTTTGAAATCGGGTGCGATATACTGAGCTAGGAGTGTGACACTTGCTTGAGATACGCAGGTTGGTGTTTATAATCGGTTGTTTCCGAGACCAGGGTGGAAATGGCCCGGGCGGCTTGAAGCGGTTGGGTGGGGGTAGATCCAATTCTTTGCTGAAGTTGGCGCATATTCGGAGAGTAGAAAGGCAATTATACTTCCTACTTTCTTTGAAAGTGCTCTTGAAGTCGTCAGCCAGTAACCGATTTGGGGTGGTGTACAATTTTGGAATAAGTTGTTTCTTTTATCCTTGTGGGGATGCTAGGTAGTCCTGATTCCGCAAGAATGCACTTTATAGGTGACGTAGGAAACGCGTAGGTTGATCTGCGTACAGCTCCATGGTATGGTGGTTGAATTTTCTTGATATGTGTGGCTGCGCACCAGCCGAAGATCGGGAGACCATACTCTATTTTGGAGAGCATTAATGCTCTGGTTATGTTTATAAGAGTATTAATATGTACATGAGAATACTTAGAGCTAAGAAATTTAATTATATTTAGGCGAGATTCTAGCTGTTTTCGTAATATTAAGCAGTGTGTTTTAAATGTAAACCTAGAGTCGAAGGTAATCCCTAAAATTTTCAGATTCTCCGTATATCTTATACTTTTGTTCCTGAATACAATTTCGGGAAAGTTACAATTGTGCTTACGACATATATGTAGGACCTGGCATTTTTCAATGGAGAGTGAAGCCCCGGATGAAGTACCCCATTGCTCCAGCTCTTCCAAAACTTCAGAGAAAATTTCCTTGACAGAATCGAGATCTTTTTTTTGGTAAAAATAAAGGCATCGTCCGCATACAGCGAGATGGATATATCTTTATGCCTGTTAAAGATGGAGGTGATTTGCTCAAAGGAAACCATAAAGAGCAACACCGATAAAGGGGAACCCTGAGGTATACCGTTGTGGAGCTTGTGTAGTTTAGAGGTTGAGTTGTTAACTCGGACCCTAAAAGTTCTATTGATCATAAAGGCTTTGATAAGGTTATAAAGCCTTGGACCAACACCCCAGAGTTCAAGTGGGTGTAAAACTGAATGTAACCCTACGCGGTCGAAAGCCTTTTCAAAATCCGTAGCCAGAACGGATACGTGATTTTTTGTAGAAAGGGCCTTCGACGTGAAATGTTGGAATCTCAGCAGAGCGTCCATGGTAGAGTGGCTGATAGTGGCTGATAGTGGGTGATAAACCACATGAGTCTACGAGCTATCATTTTTTCTATTATTTTCCCAATGCAGGAGAGGAGCGAGATGAGACGGAAACTGTTTGTGCTGTGGTCAGAAATCTTTGGCTTCGGGATAGGGATTACTGTGGCTGATTTCCAGACGTGTGGGTAGGAACCAGTGACAAAAGTGAGGTTGAAGATTTCAAGGACCTTTTCCTTAAGAGTGGGGGGAATATTTTTCAGCACTGCATACGATATTCTGTCGTACCCAGGACATTTCCCTTTGGAAGTTCGAATGGCAAGTTCCATTTCCAAGAGACTGAATTTTTGCTCAAGTTGCTTCGCAGCATTGCATATTGAGTTTGGTTGGTATATGCTGTTTACGTAGCTTTGTTTTTGATCGACGTAATTCCGAGAGAAATTACAGTCTGCAGAGTAATTTGACCAGGTATTACCAAATTCCTCAGCTATTTGACTCTCACTGGTAACAAACCCAGCTACGGATTTTAGGCACTTTATTGGGGTGGGAGGCACTCCCGCTAGGCGCTTTACATCGGACCATATCTTTTTTGAGCTGGACAGGGGCGAGATTCGTGAGGTAAACTTTTCCAGGCAGGATCGCTTAGCAGTCAGGACAGCCCTTTTGAACCGAGAATTGGCTTTCTTGTAATTCAAGAGGTTTGAAGTGGTCAAGTTGGACTTTAAAGTGTAGAACAAAGCTTGTTTTTCATTTCTAAGCTCCTGAAGGGTGCTATTCCACCAGGGAACTTTGGCTTTGTGCCGTATACACTTGGTTTGCGGAATACTGCGATTGGCCGCGGCTCGGATGCATTTAGTTACTTGAGCGACTTGGTGGTTAATGGAGTTTGGTTTCCACTGTAGAGGAAAGTTGGCACATTCCCTCTCGAATAGTTTCCAGTTTGCTAGATCGGTTTTATATTTTGGCAAAGGAGGGGAACTGTCTGGACTGGGGTTCAGATACAGAACAATTTGAATGGGAAGGTGATCACTGCCATGTGGAGAATTGAAAACTGACCATTCCGAAATATGTGCCAGTCGTGGAGAAATGAAAGATACGTCTACATGTGTGAGTGTATTATGGGTAGAAATGTGGGTTGCTGAGCCATCGTTTAAGGTGATCATATTGGAATCGACTATGGCCCGCTCTAAGGCTTTGCCACGCCCATTTGATACAGGCGTGCCCCATAGTGGGCTCCATGCATTAAAGTCACCTAACATTAGGAGGGGACCCGTGAACTGATTTCTTATATTTAAAATGTCGCTGCTGGTGAATGCCTGAGAAGGAGGAATGTATATATTTATAATAGTAATTTGCCTATCAAGACTGAGTTGAAGGGCCGTGCTAAGAATATTTGTATTTATTACTTTGTAGGTGTGAGGAATATGCTGCTTTATGAGCACACCAATACCTTGCTTGCTTGTGGTATTTTGTGAAAGGTTGTGAAAATAGCCAACATAGGCTTTTGGGCTGATGAAGTTTTGGAAGTTATGGGGCAAGTGGGTTTCTTGCAGGCATAAAACATCGGGGGAGAGGTCGTTTAGGATTAGTGTAAGTTCGTTGTAGTTGTTGAAAATACCATTTATGTTCCATTGAAGAATTTTGACAGGCATAGAGGATAAAAAGATTATGTTTTACGTTTACCATTTCATTACATGGTTCAGATGATTTTAAGAGTCTTGATCCATAGAAGAATCAGACTCGCTTACTATGTTTTTTGTTTGGGATTCAGAGTGATCTGTATCTAAGGGATATTTAGGGGAACTTAATTGATCAGTTTCATTTAGAAAGTCTCGAACTTCTTTATTGAGAGCTCGAGACTGCTTAATCAAATCATACGATTTTCGGGTGGAGGTTGTGGGAGGAGACGAGGAACTGCGGGAAGGAATTGAAGGTCTGGGGGAAGGGGAGGAGGAGGGAGAGGGGGAGGGGGAGGGTGCCGGAACGGCAGAAATTTCTTGCGCTTTGGATGCTGCTGCGGTTGTCGGGTTGCTGATGGTCTGCTTGTTTTGTTTGAGCGTTGCTGTTGTTGTTGGTGTTGTCGATGGTTGTTGTGGAGCGACGACGGTCGCGAAGGTGGCCGAAGTTATTTTTGGCGATAAGGTTTGTTGTTGCTGCTTATGGATGATTTTGGCTTCGCGCATGCTGCATTTCTTTGAAGTTTTGATTCGGAGTATTTATTTTTGCTGTTGATATGACGGGCAGACGGGTGAAGAGGCAGGGTGCTTATCAGCGCAGTTTGCGCACTCAGTTCTGGTGCATGTTGTAGGTGCGTGAGGGGGAGGTTACAGGTACAGCACATGGCAGTGTTTTTACAGAATTTTGCCGTATGTCCAAGTTTTTGGCAGTTTTTACACCTCATTGGATTGGGTATATATTCCCTAACCTTGACTGTGTGCCAACAAATGTCCAGTTTGCTCGGAAGGTTGTATAAATCAAAGGTTACCAAGATCACGCCAGTTGGCTTGATGACCCCTTCATTTGTCCGGGTGAATTTAAATACGTCATGGACGTTCTGGGATTTCAGTTCGGCCTTTATCTCAGCTTCGGGAATGTTGTTTAGGTAAGGCGCATAGATGGTCCCCTTAACAAAGTTTAGTGCTTCGTGGTACTTAGCTTCAATTTCGCAAATACCGTGTAGACGATCGGTTTTTAGAAATTTTTCGGCTACATCTTTGGTTTTAACCAGAATCAGCAGATTCCCGTCTCTGAGGGCGGAAATTGAGATGATCTCTTTGCTGATGATGTTGAGTGCTCGATGAACAGCGAAACAGGAAAATTCGGAGATGGTTTTTGATGAGTTTTTTGCGGTTATGATGATGAACTTCGGGTTCTTTTGCACAGATTCTGGGAGTTCTGGGAATTCCTCGGAAAACTTTTGGTATGGTCGTTTTTTCTTTTTAGTTTTTGGGCTTTCACTGAGGACAGTAAAGCGGTTTTCCCCTTAAATTAGGGGGGCCCGGGGGCATGGTCACTATTTGCTTGCTGTTAGGTGGAGTTCGGGTGTTCGTTGGAGATAAGAAAAAAGTGGATCGTAACTCGCACGAATAGAACTGCCGGGAGAAAAGTTACAGACGTCCGCACTCTATGAGAGGTAGTCGGTGACTGTTAAAGTTCAAAAGGAGGCCCATTTCTCTAAACCTTCGCAAAATTAAAATGAATGACATAAATACGGTGAAAATGTTGACCACCTTTAAAGTTAAATATTTTTATGTGGATAACAGCATAATCGTTCCACAAGTCAATAACGGTATGCCATGTCGAAATCCGATTCCCTTTGGCCAAGTTATGGGCTTTTAAAGTTTAAAAGGAGGCCCATTTCTCTAAACCTTCGCAAAATTAAAGTCAATGACATAAAAACGGTGAAAATGTTGACTACTTTTAAAGTTAAATATTTTTATGTGGTTAACAGCATAATCATTCCACAAGTCAATAAAGGTATGCCATATCGAAGTCCAACTCCTTATGGCCAAGTTATGGGCTTTTAAAGTTTTAAAGGAGGCCCATTTCTGTACGCCTTCGCAAAATTAAAATCAATAATATAAATACGGTGAAAATGTTGACCACCTTTAAAGTTAAATATTTTTATGTGGATAACAGCATAATCGTTCCACAAGTCAAAAACGATATGCCATGTCGAAATCCGATTCCCTTTGGCCAAGTTATGGGCTTTTAAAGTTCAAAATGAGGCCCATTTCTCTAAACCTTCGCAAAATTAAAATCAATGACATAAATACGGTGAAACTGTTGACTACCTTTAAAGTTAAATATTTTTATGTGGCTAACAGCATAATCATTCCACAAGCACATAAAGGTATGCCATATTGAAATCCGATTTCTTTTGACCATCTTATGGGCTTTTAAAGTTCAAAAGGAGGTTCATTTCTCTAAACCTTCGCAAAATTAAAAACGGTGCAAATGCTGACTCCTTTAATGTTAAATTTTTTATGCAGTAACAGTGAATGCATTCCAAAAGTCCATAAAGGTATGCCATAAAGAAATCCGAGTCCTTCTGACCAAGTTATCGGCTTTTTAAGTTTAAAAGGAGGCCCATTTCTCTAAACCTTCGCAAACTTAAAAACAATGACAATGAATATGTTGACTACCTTTAAAGTTAAATATTTTAATGCAGATAACAGCGAATTCAATTCACAAGTCCATAGAGGTATGCCGTATCAAAATCCGATTCCTTTTGGCCATGTTATGGACTTTTAAAGTTTTAAAAGGAGGCCCATTTCTCTAAACCTTCGCAAAATTAAAATCAATGACACAAAAACAGTAAAATTGTTTACTACCCTTAACATTAAAGACTTGTAAGCAGATAACAGCAAATTCATTCCAAAAGTCCATAAAGGTATGTCTTACCGAAATCCGTTTCCTTTTGGCCGAGCTATGGGCTGTTAACGTTTCAAAGGAGGCCAATTTCTGTAAACTTTCGCAAAATTAATATCAATAACGTAAAAACGGTAAAAATATTGAATAGCTTTAATGTTAAGTATTTTTATTCAGATAACAGCATAATCATTCCACAAGTCCCTAAAGGTATGCCATATCGAAATGCCATTCCTTTTGACCAAGCTATGGGCTTTAAAGTTCAAAAGGAGGCCCATTTCTCTAAACCTTCGCAAAATTAAATTGAATGACATAAATACGGTGAAAATGTTGACTACCTTTAAAGTTAAATATTTTTATGCGGATAACAACATAATCATTCTACAAGTCAATAAGGGTAAGCCATATCGAAATCCAGTTCCTTTTGGCCAAGTTATGGGCTTTTAAAGTTTGAAAGGAGGCCCATTTCTTTAAACCTTCGCCAAATTAAAATCAATGACAAAAGAACGGTGAATATGTTGACTTTAAAGTTAAATATTTTTATTCAGAAAACAGCATAATCCCTAGCCTGGACTTAGCAGGCATGGAAAGGGCCAAATCGGCAGCTATTCGACTAAGGGACACAGGGCAGTGGAAAGCCCAATTATATGGCCATGCAAAAATTCTCCAGCATGATAAATCGATTTCGAAAATCACGGATCTATGCAAATCTATTGAATATAGTCACACACCCTTTGAGGCCCTGATTCCTGATAGAGAGGAATGGGAACAGGGCCGACCGGGCACGACGGACGCAATCTGTTTATATACAGATGGCTCCAAATTAGAAGGACACATCGGCGGAGGTGTATACTCCGAACAATTAGATATCAGGAAGTCATTCAGGCTCCCGGACCACTGTAGCGTCTTTCAGGCGGAGGTCCACGCTATATAATAAACACTAACCTGTTTAAGGAACCTTAGCCTCCAGAGAGGACACCTAAACATATATAGTGACAGCCAAGCGGCTATTAAGTCGATCTACTCGACAAACACCAACTCTCGTACAATAGCAGACTGTCGCAGATCTCTCCACGAGATGGCAAATCAGTTTACTATCAGCCTAATATGGGTTCCGGGTCACCGGGACATTGTAGGCAACTGCATAGCGGACGAATTAGCCAGGCAGGGCACCACCAAGCCTCTCCTACCAGGAGAGGAAAATGTCGGTATGCCCATGGCTACTTGCAAGCTAAACATAAAAAACCACTTCAACACACTAGCCAACACCCACTGCCAAACGCACCACAGTGTCGCATCTCTCACCAGACATGGCCTGTGATAAACAACAAAAAAACCTCGGAGTTACTCAAGCTCAGCCGCACAGAGTGTGGCATGTTGATCCGAGCTCTTACAGGCCACTGGCTTGTTGGCGCGCATGCCGGCAGGCTAAAAGCCCCGCAAAATGATTTCTGCAGAAGCTGTAGGGATGAGGAAGAAGTGGAAACGGTAGAACACCTTCTCTGCTTCTGCCCGGCCCTATGCAGACTCAGACTGAAACACTTAGGAAGCCCCTTCATCGATGATCCTACCGAAATATCGGATATTAATCTCAAAAGCATAAGTGCCTTTATTAAATCTTCCGGGTGGAAGACATGCTGATCAGCTTAACACAAGTTGAAACTACTAGAAACGGGACCCTAGAGAAGGAAGAAACGAGATCATGCGGTATCACAACGGACCCATTGAGGTCTAAGTGTGTCGGACTATAGTCCGACAGCCGCCCCAACCTAACCTAACCTAAACAGCATAATCATTCCACAAGTCAATAAAGGTATGCCATTTTGAAGTCCAATTTCTTTCGGCCAAGTTATGGGCTTTTAAAGTTTTAAAGGAGGCCCATTTCTGTAAACCTTCGCAAAATTTAAATCAATAACATAACAAGGAAGAACGCTATAGTCGAGTACATCGACTATCAGATACCCGTTACTCAGCTAAATAGAGATATGCAAGCAGCAAAGCGAGATTAAAATGCGCCACCTACCGGCGGTATACAGAATTAAGCGTTATGGGTGTTCGAGTGGGCGTGGCAAATTTTTTTTTGGATCAATCGATAGGTATTGACGAGACCAAAACATTTCAGTTAAAATTTTTTATTTAGCATAAAAATTGTGGGCGTCACAGGTTTTCGCGGTTTGTGGGCGTTAAAATGGGCGTGGCAAACATTTTTTTGGGTCAATCGATAGGTACTGATGAGAACAATACATTTCAATTAGAGTTTTTATTCTACCATCAAAACTTTAGGAGCCACAGTTTTGGCAGTTTGTGGGCGTTAGAGTGGGCGTGGCACTCTACTGAAACAAACTAGCGCTGCGCAGGAATCTCAGGAATCTGCGTGCCTAATCCCAGTGTTGTAACTCTCATAGTTTCCGAGATCTCAGCGTTCATACGGCTAGTGATCCTGATCAAGAATATATATACTTTATGGGGTCGGAAACGCTTCCTTCTGCCTGTTACATACTTTCCGACGAATCTAGTATACCCTTTTACTCTACGGGTATAAAAAAGGTGAAAATGTGGACTAGCTTTAAAGTTAAATATTTTTATGTGGATAGCAGCATAATCGTTTCACAAGTCAATTAAGGTATGCCATATCGAAATCCGATTCCTTGTGACCAAGCTATGGGCTTTCACAGTTTACCAGGAGGCCCATTTCTCTAAACCCTCGCAAAATTAAAATGAATGACATAAATACGGTGAAAATATTGACTACCATTAAAGTTAAATATTTTTATGCAGATAGCAGCGAATTCATTCCACAAGTCCATAGAGGTATGCCTCATCGAAATCGAATTCCTTTTGGCCAAGTTATGGGCTTTTAAAGATTAAGAGGAGGCCCATTTGTCTGAACCTTCGCATAATTAAAATCAATAACATAAAAACGGTGAAAATATTGACTACCATTAAAGTTAAATATTTTTATGCAGATAACAGCGAATTCATTCCACAAGACCATATAGATATGCCATATCGAAATGCCATTCCTTTTGACCAAGCTATGGGCTTTTAAAGTTCAAAAGAAGGCCCATTTCTCTAAACCTTCGCAAAATTTAAATCAATAACATACAAACGGTGAAAATGTTGACTGCCTTTAAAGTTAAATATTTTTATGTGGATAACAGCATAATCATTCCACAAGTCAATAAAGGTAAGTCATATCGAAACCCAATTTCTTTTGGCCAAGTTATGGGATTTTAAAGATTAAGAGGAGGCCCATTT
The DNA here is from genome assembly GCF_043229965.1 of Drosophila suzukii. Lineage (NCBI taxonomy): Eukaryota > Metazoa > Arthropoda > Insecta > Diptera > Drosophilidae > Drosophila > Drosophila suzukii. The sequence continues at coordinate 1,929,261 of NW_027255896.1, read as the reverse complement.
GTCTGAACCTTCGCATAATTAAAATCAATAACATAAAAACGGTAAAAATGTTGACTACCTTTAAAGTTAAACATTTTTATTCAGATAACAGCATAGTCATTCCACAAGTCCCTAAAGGTATGCCATATCGAAATCCGATTCCTTTTGGCCAAGTTATGCGCTTTTAAATTTTAAAGGGAGGCCCATTTCTCTAAACCGTCGCAAAATTAAAATGAATGACAGAAATACGGTGAAAATGTTGACTACCTTTAAAGTTAAATATTTTTACGCAGATAACAGCGAATTCATTCCACAAGTCCATAGAGGTATGCCATATCGAAATCCAAATCCTTTTGGCCAAGTTAAGGGCTTTAAAAGTTTTAAATGAGGTACATTTCTGTAAACCTTCGCAAAATTAATATCAATGACATAAAAACGGTGAAAATGTTGAATACTATTTAAGTTAAATATTTTTATTCAGATAAAAGCATAATCATTCCACAAGCACATAAAGTTATGCCATATCGAAATCCGATTCCTTGTGGCCAAGCTATGGGCCTTTAGAGTTTAGCAGGAGGCCCATTTCTCTAAACCTTCGCAAAATTAAAATAAATGACATAAATACGGTGAAAATGTTGACCACCTTTAAAGTTAAATATTTTTATGTGGATACCAGCATAATCGTTCCACAAGTCAATAACGGTATGCCATGTCGAAATCCGATTCCCTTTGCCCAAGTTATGGGCTTTTAAAGTTTAAAAGGTGGCCCATTTCTCTAAACCTTCGCTAAATTAAAATGAATGACATAAATACGGTGAAAATGATGACTACCTTTTAAGGTTAAATATTTTTATGTGGATAACAGCTCAATCATTCCACAAGTCAATAAAGGTATGCCATATCGAAGTCCAATTCCCTTTGGCCAAGTTATGGGCTTTTAAAGTTTTAAAGGAGGCCCATTTCTGTACGCCTTTGCAAAATTAAAATCAATAACATAAAAACGGTGAAAATATTGACTACCTTTAAAATTAAATATTTTTATTCAGATAACAGCATAATTGTTGGGGCGGTGCGGCTTGATCGATTAAATAGTTGAAGCCCCAAGATCGAGTGGTACGCATAAAAATACGCGGGTACTTTTGGGGTTTTTACGCGACGTGCGTAGGTGTTTATTCGTACACTTTGAAACATGAACTGCTTAAGCCTAACTTAACTTAAGCGCTCCAGAGCAGAGCGGAGACTTAGGGGAGAGATGGAGAGGGAGAGCGGACGGCAGTGCGAGCGCGCGAGATGTAGACATCTGGATAAAACTGCCGCTCGACACTGCCTCCTGAAATTAAACGCCCTTTTGGCGTGAACATTCTCCCCCCCCCCTTGCGAGGACACCCGTAGCAAGAACCTCAGGATAGTAGGCTCAGGAATATGCTGGAAGTATAGATCGGTCGTCCGTATGTAGGAGAGTGTGGTGGGCCTTTCCACACTTGTGGCAGTGATGTCCACTGCGGCAGGAGTCCTTGGAATGATTGTGAGCCAAGCAATTGGAGCAGTACTTCTGGATATGTACTTCCTGAAGCCGATTCTGGGGGCTTAGCCGTAGAAAGTGGTGGCACTTCGGAGAGGATGGATCTTTTGGCAGACTCGGCATTGGTAGGATTTAATACCTCGAGTACGTCTGCCATCCAAGGTGGGGTATGGAACCCAATATTCGGATGGAGTATTCTTAGGAGTGACTTTTTGTACGGAAACTTGCGTTGAATAGGACGAAATGATGTGTGGAACTGAGGCGGATACTGGCCTTGGAGGGTTGGATGGAATCGTCGGAGTAGTAGGACCGCTGTTTCGATGCAGCAATGTGTGATGCCGATCTTGGCAAGTGAGACAGTTGTGAGCGCTTGTGCAATCCCGGAATTGATGGCTACTTGCAAAGCAATTGGAGCACAACTGCTTCCTTTGGATATAGGCTAAGCGATCTTCTACCGTCATCTGTAGGAAGCGTGGACATATACGCACGGGGTGGTTCTTCTTCGAACACAGATCGCAGCCTTTGGTTATCGGAACTAACCTTGTGTTGAAGGAATTTATTTTTGGAAATTCTGCCTCTCGATTTGTGTCTTTGGACTGGACGTGGTGGAAATTGGCAGATCGGAAGCTATCGACGGCCTCAAGAGTTAGATGGCGCTCCGTCAAATATGCATCAAGCTCAAGCCACGTAGGAATTTCGGCTCTATTTTGGATGGATTGCTCCCATAAGGAGAGAGTGAGCTTTGGTAGTTTTGTCGAGCACATATAAACCAGGATAGGGTCCCAATTCTCAATATTAACACCGGAAAATTTTAAGGAAGTTAAGCAACCTTGAAAAGTGCGTTGAAGTTCCTTTAAGGCTGCTCCCGACTCCTGTGCTATGGATTGCACATTGAAAAGTGTTTTCAGGTTACTGTTCACCTGCAATCGCTTGTTTTCGAAACGCTCAGTTAGGTCATTCCAGGCTGAGCGAAAGCCGTCATTGGTGAGTGGGGATCTTGAAACTATGGAATGAGCTTCGCCACTTGTTTTTGAATTTAAATGGAATAATTTTCCAACGGGCGTTAGACTCGGATTGTCTATGTATATTGCCGAGAAAAGGTCCCGGAAAGTCGGCCAGCGAAGATAATCGCCAGAGAAAACCTCTGTGTCGATAGGAGGGAGCCGACAGCCATAAGACGTGGAATTTTGGGACGAAGTTACTGGAGCTTGAGGTATTTGGGAGGAGCCTGTTTGGATTTGTTCCATCAGCTGCGCGGCAAATATTTCGTAAGTGGAGTACGTTTGGTAATACTTGGACTTTAGTATGGATTTTTTGTCTGCGGCGCTCTCGCCTGCAGCTATAATGCAGTCGGAGCATATGTCGTATGCTGCCTTTACCGATTGCCACAAGGAATTGAGGTGATCGCGTCGGATGTTACAGGCGGTTAACGTTGGTGTAGGAGCACCTGGAGCGTTCACAGTGGCCTCAAAGTGGATCAGACAGTCAGCTGTGGCCATAAATCGGGTTAAAGCGGATTTTACTGATGTTGCCATGACGTTAAATAATTTCGAATTTTAATTCAGATGTAAGGAAACGGATTGGAATCAAATTGGAATTTAGGAACCAATTAAGATTGTAAATATATATACGGTCACACTGTAGGATAGGCAGAGTCAATAAATATTTATTATATCCGATTGTCGGACTTATGTAAAGAATTACGGACTTTAATATTGTATGTTTGGAAGGAACATTTATTGTGAGCTCTTGACCCACTGTGCACTGGCGAAGGTATCGATATACGTATGTATGTGTGTACATATGTGGATTGCGAGTAGCAGAATAACGTTGCGGGAATGGGAAAGACTTCGCTTATGTTTGTGTGTCGGTGCGTTTGTTTGTCACCTGCACAACTAAATTGCAAACGATTTGCTGGAGTAAATTTGTGGATATTCTCACTTTGTTTTTAATTTTAGAAATAGTTTAGCCGTATTTGTAGGTCGAGAAAAGTAGTTGGAGTGGACTGTATTAGATTGTTTTTGTAAATATACACATGCAGCTGGAACACAGTAAAAAACAAGGAAGAACGCTATAGTCGAGTACCTCGACTATCAGATACCCGTTACTCAGCTAAATAGAGATATGCAAGTAGCAAAGCGAGATTAAAATGCGCCACCTACCGGCGGTATACAGATTTAAGCGTTTTGGGCGTTAGAGTGGGCGTGGCAAATTTTTTTTTGGACCAATCGATAGGTATTGACAAGACCAATACATTTCAGTTATTATTCAGTTATTCAGCATAAAAATTGTGGGCATCACAGGTTTTCGCGGTTTGTGGGCGTTAGAGTGGGCGTGGCATATTCGCGTGAAAAACTTGCGCTGCGTATAAGGCTACGGAATCTAAATCTGAAATCTCAATTCTCTATCTTTGATAGTTTCCGAGATATCCACGTTCATATTTACGATTTTTTGAAGTTTGTGGGCGGTTTATGGGAGTAAGGGTGGGCGTGGCAAACTTTTTTTTGGGTCAATCGATAGGTATTGATAAGAACATTACATTTCAGTTAAAATTTTTAATCTAGCATCAAAACTGTAGGAGCCACAGTTTTGGGCGGATTGTGGGCGTTGGAGTGGGCGTGGCACTGTACTGAAACAAACTTGCGCTGCGTAAGAAGCTCAGGAATCTGCACGCCAAATCTCAATAGCCTAGCTCCCATAGTTTCCGAGATCTCAGCGTTCATCCGGACAGACAGACGGACAGACGGACAGACGGACAGACGGACAGACGGACATGGCTAGATCGACTCGGCTAGTGATCCTGATCAAGAATATATATACTTTATGGGGTCGGAAACGCTTCCTTCTGCCTGTTACATACTTTCCGACGAATCTAGTATACCCTTTTACTCTACGAGTAACGGGTATAATAAAGAGTGCAAATCTTAAGGGAAAATTTTATGACCGGGAATTTTTTACTGCGGCTGAGTTATATTTTACACACGATTGGAATTGAAAATATATTTGACAAATATTTTCGTTGAATAGTAGCACTGAAATATTTACTGGAATTGTTTCAAGTGTGCAACTGTGGGCAAAGGAAACTGGAATATTGTCGGGCACAAGTAACGGAATTGAAATACATATATTAAATGCCGTTGCGTCGGATTAATCTCTTTTGGATTTAGACAATATATCATACAGAAAGTTAGTCGAAATAGGGTTCGAAAAACTGGCTGTATGACCGGCAATTATAGTAAGCGGAACTTATCTGGAGTGTTTCAAGCCTGCTGGGACAAAATCAAAGGAAACTCCAGGAGAGGAAAGTCCAAAGATTTTGAAATCCGGCTCGAACTGGACCAAAATGTTGGGGCGGTGCGGCTTGATCGATTAAATAGTTGAAGCCCCAAGATCGAGTGGTACGCATAAAAATACGCGGGTACTTTTGGGGTTTTTACGCGACGTGCGTAGGTGTTTATTCGTACACTTTGAAACATGAACTGCTTAAGCCTAACTTAACTTAAGCGCTCCAGAGCAGAGCGGAGACTTAGGGGAGAGATGGAGAGGGAGAGCGGACGGCAGTACGAGCGCGCGAGATGTAGACATCTGGATAAAACTGCCGCTCGACACTGCCTCCTGAAATTAAACGCCCTTTTGGCGTGAACAATAATCATTCCACAAGCACATAAAGGTATGCCATATCGAAATCCGATTCCTTGTCACCAAGCTATGGGCATTTAGAGTTTAACAGGAGGCTCATTTCTCTAAACCTTCGCAAAATTAAAATGAATGACATAAATACGGTTAAAATATTTCCTACCATAAAAGTTAAATATTTTTATGCAGGTACCAGCGAATTCATTCCACAAGTCCATAGAGGTATGCCATATCGAAATCCAATTCCTTTTGGCCAAATTATGGACTTTTAAAGTTTTAAAAGGAGGCCCATTTCTCTAAATCTTCGCAAAATTAAAATCAATGACATAAAAACAGTAAAAATGTTGAAGGAGGCCAATTTCTGTAAACTTTCGCAAAATTAATATCAATAACGTAAAAACGGTAAAAATAGTGAATAGCTTTAAAGTTACGAATTTTTATTCAGATAACAGCATAATCATTCCACAGACACATTAAGGTATGCCATATCGAAATCCGATTCCTTGTGACCAAGTTATGGGTTTTTAAAGACTAAGAGCTGGCAAATTTGCCTAAACCTTCGCATATTTAATATCAATAACATAAAAACGGTGAAAATGTTGACTACCTTTAAAGTTGAATATTAAAAAATTAATATCATAAACGTAAAAACGGTAAAAATATTGAATAGCTTTAAAGTTAAGTATTCTTAATCAGATAACAGCATAATCATTCCACAAACACATTAAGGTATGCCATATCGAAATCCGGTTCCTTGTGACCAAGTTATGGGTTTTTAAAGATTAAGAGCTGGCAAATTTGCCTAAACCTTCGCATATTTAATATCAATAACATAAAAACGGTGAAAATGTTGACTACCTTTAAAGTTGAATATTTTTATTCAGATAACAGCATAATCATTCCACAAGTCCCTAAAGGTATGCCATATCGAGATCCGATTCCTTGTGACCAAGCTATGGGCCATTTCTCCCATTTCTCTAAACCTTCGCAAAATTAAAATGAATGGCATAAACACGGTGAAAATGATGACTACCCTTAAAGTTAAATATTTTTATGTGGATAACAGCATAATCGTTCTACAAGTAAATAACGGTATGCCATATCGAAATCCGATTCTTTGTGACCAAGTTATGGGTTTTTAAAGATTAAGAGCTGGCAAATTTGTCTAAACCTTCGCATAACTAAAATCAATAACATAAAAACGGTGAAAATGTTGACTTCCGTTAAAGTTAAATATTTTTATTCAGATAACAGCATAATCATTCCACAAGCACATAAAGGTATGCCATATCGAAATCCGATTCCTTGTGACCAAGCTATGGGCTTTTAGAGTTTAACAGGAGACCCATTTCTCTAAACCTTCGCAAAATTAAAATTAATGACATAAATACGGTGAAAATGATGACTACCCTTAAAGTTACATATTTTTATGTGGATAACAGCATAATCGTTCCACAAGTAAATAACGGTATGCCATATCGAAATCCGATTCCTTGTGACCAAGTTATGGGTTTTAAAGATTAAGAGCTGGCAAATTTGTCTAAACCTTCGCATAATTAAAATCAATAACATAAAAACGGTGAAAATGTTGACTACCGTTAAAGTTGAATATTTATACCCGTTACTCGTAGAGTAAAAGGGTATACTAGATTCGTCGGAAAGTATGTAACAGGCAGAAGGAAGCGTTTCCGACCCCATAAAGTATATATATTCTTGATCAGGATCACTAGCCGAGTCGATCTAGCCATGTCCGTCTGTCCGTCTGTCCGTCTGTCCGTCTGTCCGTCTGTCTGTCCGGATGAACGCTGAGATCTCGGAAACTATGGGAGCTAGGCTATTGAGATTTGGCGTGCAGATTCCTGAGCTTCTTAAGGAAGTTAAGCAACCTTGAAAAGTGCGTTGAAGTTCCTTTAAGGCTGCTCCCGACTCCTGTGCTATGGATTGCACATTGAAAAGTGTTTTCAGGTTACTGTTCACCTGCAATCGCTTGTTTTCGAAACGCTCAGTTAGGTCATTCCAGGCTGAGCGAAAGCCGTCATTGGTGAGTGGGGATCTTGAAACTATGGAATGAGCTTCGCCACTTGTTTTTGAATTTAAATGGAATAATTTTTCAACGGGCGTTAGACTCGGATTGTCTATGTATATTGCCGAGAAAAGGTCCCGGAAAGTCGGCCAGCGAAGATAATCGCCAGAGAAAACCTCTGTGTCGATAGGAGGGAGCCGACAGCCATAAGACGTGGAATTTTGGGACGAAGTTACTGGAGCTTGAGGTATTTGGGAGGAGCCTGTTTGGATTTGTTCCATCAGCTGCGCGGCAAATATTTCGTAAGTGGAGTACGTTTGGTAATACTTGGACTTTAGTATGGATTTTGTGTCTGCGGCGCTCTCGCCTGCAGCTATAATGCAGTCGGAGCATATGTCGTATGCTGCCTTTACCGATTGCCACAAGGAATTGAGGTGATCGCGTCGGATGTTACAGGCGGTTAACGTTGGTGTAGGAGCACCTGGAGCGTTCACAGTGGCCTCAAAGTGGATCAGACAGTCAGCTGTGGCCATAAATCGGGTTAAAGCGGATTTTACTGATGTTGCCATGACGTTAAATAATTTCGAATTTTAATTCAGATGTAAGGAAACGGATTGGAATCAAATTGGAATTTAGGAACCAATTAAGATTGTAAATATATATACGGTCACACTGTAGGATAGGCAGAGTCAATAAATATTTATTATATCCGATTGTCGGACTTATGTAAAGAATTACGGACTTTAATATTGTATGTTTGGAAGGAACATTTATTGTGAGCTCTTGACCCACTGTGCACTGGCGAAGGTATCGATATACGTATGTATGTGTGTACATATGTGGATTGCGAGTAGCAGAATAACGTTGCGGGAATGGGAAAGACTTCGCTTATGTTTGTGTGTCGGTGCGTTTGTTTGTCACCTGCACAACTAAATTGCAAACGATTTGCTGGAGTAAATTTGTGGATATTCTCACTTTGTTTTTAATTTTAGAAATAGTTTAGCCGTATTTGTAGGTCGAGAAAAGTAGTTGGAGTGGACTGTATTAGATTGTTTTTGTAAATATACACATGCAGCTGGAACACAGTAAAAAACAAGGAAGAACGCTATAGTCGAGTACCTCGACTATCAGATACCCGTTACTCAGCTAAATAGAGATATGCAAGTAGCAAAGCGAGATTAAAATGCGCCACCTACCGGCGGTATACAGATTTAAGCGTTTTGGGCGTTAGAGTGGGCGTGGCAAATTTTTTTTTGGACCAATCGATAGGTATTGACAAGACCAATACATTTCAGTTATTATTCAGTTATTCAGCATAAAAATTGTGGGCATCACAGGTTTTCGCGGTTTGTGGGCGTTAGAGTGGGCGTGGCATATTCGCGTGACAAACTTGCGCTGCGTATAAGGCTACGGAATCTAAATCTCAATTCTCTATCTTTGATAGTTTCCGAGATATCCACGTTCATATTTACGATTTTTTGAAGTTTGTGGGCGGTTTATGGGAGTAAGGGTGGGCGTGGCAAACTTTTTTTTGGGTCAATCGATAGGTATTGATAAGAACATTACATTTCAGTTAAAATTTTTAATCTAGCATCAAAACTGTAGGAGCCACAGTTTTGGGCGGATTGTGGGCGTTGGAGTGGGCGTGGCACTGTACTGAAACAAACTTGCGCTGCGTAAGAAGCTCAGGAATCTGCACGCCAAATCTCAATAGCCTAGCTCCCATAGTTTCCGAGATCTCAGCTATGGGCATTTAGAGTTTAACAGGAGGCTCATTTCTCTAAACCTTCGCAAAATTAAAATGAATGACATAAATACGGTTAAAATATTTCCTACCATAAAAGTTAAATATTTTTATGCAGGTACCAGCGAATTCATTCCACAAGTCCATAGAGGTATGCCATATCGAAATCCAATTCCTTTTGGCCAAATTATGGACTTTTAAAGTTTTAAAAGGAGGCCCATTTCTCTAAATCTTCGCAAAATTAAAATCAATGACATAAAAACAGTAAAAATGTTGAAGGAGGCCAATTTCTGTAAACTTTCGCAAAATTAATATCAATAACGTAAAAACGGTAAAAATAGTGAATAGCTTTAAAGTTACGAATTTTTATTCAGATAACAGCATAATCATTCCACAGACACATTAAGGTATGCCATATCGAAATCCGATTCCTTGTGACCAAGTTATGGGTTTTTAAAGACTAAGAGCTGGCAAATTTGCCTAAACCTTCGCATATTTAATATCAATAACATAAAAACGGTGAAAATGTTGACTACCTTTAAAGTTGAATATTAAAAAATTAATATCATAAACGTAAAAACGGTAAAAATATTGAATAGCTTTAAAGTTAAGTATTCTTAATCAGATAACAGCATAATCATTCCACAAACACATTAAGGTATGCCATATCGAAATCCGGTTCCTTGTGACCAAGTTATGGGTTTTTAAAGATTAAGAGCTGGCAAATTTGCCTAAACCTTCGCATATTTAATATCAATAACATAAAAACGGTGAAAATGTTGACTACCTTTAAAGTTGAATATTTTTATTCAGATAACAGCATAATCATTCCACAAGTCCCTAAAGGTATGCCATATCGAGATCCGATTCCTTGTGACCAAGCTATGGGCCATTTCTCCCATTTCTCTAAACCTTCGCAAAATTAAAATGAATGACATAAACACGGTGAAAATGATGACTACCCTTAAAGTTAAATATTTTTATGTGGATAACAGCATAATCGTTCTACAAGTAAATAACGGTATGCCATATCGAAATCCGATTCTTTGTGACCAAGTTATGGGTTTTTAAAGATTAAGAGCTGGCAAATTTGTCTAAACCTTCGCATAACTAAAATCAATAACATAAAAACGGTGAAAATGTTGACTTCCGTTAAAGTTAAATATTTTTATTCAGATAACAGCATAATCATTCCACAAGCACATAAAGGTATGCCATATCGAAATCCGATTCCTTGTGACCAAGCTATGGGCTTTTAGAGTTTAACAGGAGACCCATTTCTCTAAACCTTCGCAAAATTAAAATTAATGACATAAATACGGTGAAAATGATGACTACCCTTAAAGTTACATATTTTTATGTGGATAACAGCATAATCGTTCCACAAGTAAATAACGGTATGCCATATCGAAATCCGATTCCTTGTGACCAAGTTATGGGTTTTAAAGATTAAGAGCTGGCAAATTTGTCTAAACCTTCGCATAATTAAAATCAATAACATAAAAACGGTGAAAATGTTGACTACCGTTAAAGTTGAATATTTATACCCGTTACTCGTAGAGTAAAAGGGTATACTAGATTCGTCGGAAAGTATGTAACAGGCAGAAGGAAGCGTTTCCGACCCCATAAAGTATATATATTCTTGATCAGGATCACTAGCCGAGTCGATCTAGCCATGTCCGTCTGTCCGTCTGTCCGTCTGTCCGTCTGTCCGTCTGTCTGTCCGGATGAACGCTGAGATCTCGGAAACTATGGGAGCTAGGCTATTGAGATTTGGCGTGCAGATTCCTGAGCTTCTTAAGGAAGTTAAGCAACCTTGAAAAGTGCGTTGAAGTTCCTTTAAGGCTGCTCCCGACTCCTGTGCTATGGATTGCACATTGAAAAGTGTTTTCAGGTTACTGTTCACCTGCAATCGCTTGTTTTCGAAACGCTCAGTTAGGTCATTCCAGGCTGAGCGAAAGCCGTCATTGGTGAGTGGGGATCTTGAAACTATGGAATGAGCTTCGCCACTTGTTTTTGAATTTAAATGGAATAATTTTTCAACGGGCGTTAGACTCGGATTGTCTATGTATATTGCCGAGAAAAGGTCCCGGAAAGTCGGCCAGCGAAGATAATCGCCAGAGAAAACCTCTGTGTCGATAGGAGGGAGCCGACAGCCATAAGACGTGGAATTTTGGGACGAAGTTACTGGAGCTTGAGGTATTTGGGAGGAGCCTGTTTGGATTTGTTCCATCAGCTGCGCGGCAAATATTTCGTAAGTGGAGTACGTTTGGTAATACTTGGACTTTAGTATGGATTTTGTGTCTGCGGCGCTCTCGCCTGCAGCTATAATGCAGTCGGAGCATATGTCGTATGCTGCCTTTACCGATTGCCACAAGGAATTGAGGTGATCGCGTCGGATGTTACAGGCGGTTAACGTTGGTGTAGGAGCACCTGGAGCGTTCACAGTGGCCTCAAAGTGGATCAGACAGTCAGCTGTGGCCATAAATCGGGTTAAAGCGGATTTTACTGATGTTGCCATGACGTTAAATAATTTCGAATTTTAATTCAGATGTAAGGAAACGGATTGGAATCAAATTGGAATTTAGGAACCAATTAAGATTGTAAATATATATACGGTCACACTGTAGGATAGGCAGAGTCAATAAATATTTATTATATCCGATTGTCGGACTTATGTAAAGAATTACGGACTTTAATATTGTATGTTTGGAAGGAACATTTATTGTGAGCTCTTGACCCACTGTGCACTGGCGAAGGTATCGATATACGTATGTATGTGTGTACATATGTGGATTGCGAGTAGCAGAATAACGTTGCGGGAATGGGAAAGACTTCGCTTATGTTTGTGTGTCGGTGCGTTTGTTTGTCACCTGCACAACTAAATTGCAAACGATTTGCTGGAGTAAATTTGTGGATATTCTCACTTTGTTTTTAATTTTAGAAATAGTTTAGCCGTATTTGTAGGTCGAGAAAAGTAGTTGGAGTGGACTGTATTAGATTGTTTTTGTAAATATACACATGCAGCTGGAACACAGTAAAAAACAAGGAAGAACGCTATAGTCGAGTACCTCGACTATCAGATACCCGTTACTCAGCTAAATAGAGATATGCAAGTAGCAAAGCGAGATTAAAATGCGCCACCTACCGGCGGTATACAGATTTAAGCGTTTTGGGCGTTAGAGTGGGCGTGGCAAATTTTTTTTTGGACCAATCGATAGGTATTGACAAGACCAATACATTTCAGTTATTATTCAGTTATTCAGCATAAAAATTGTGGGCATCACAGGTTTTCGCGGTTTGTGGGCGTTAGAGTGGGCGTGGCATATTCGCGTGACAAACTTGCGCTGCGTATAAGGCTACGGAATCTAAATCTCAATTCTCTATCTTTGATAGTTTCCGAGATATCCACGTTCATATTTACGATTTTTTGAAGTTTGTGGGCGGTTTATGGGAGTAAGGGTGGGCGTGGCAAACTTTTTTTTGGGTCAATCGATAGGTATTGATAAGAACATTACATTTCAGTTAAAATTTTTAATCTAGCATCAAAACTGTAGGAGCCACAGTTTTGGGCGGATTGTGGGCGTTGGAGTGGGCGTGGCACTGTACTGAAACAAACTTGCGCTGCGTAAGAAGCTCAGGAATCTGCACGCCAAATCTCAATAGCCTAGCTCCCATAGTTTCCGAGATCTCAGCGTTCATCCGGACAGACAGACGGACAGACGGACAGACGGACAGACGGACAGACGGACATGGCTAGATCGACTCGGCTAGTGATCCTGATCAAGAATATATATACTTTATGGGGTCGGAAACGCTTCCTTCTGCCTGTTACATACTTTCCGACGAATCTAGTATACCCTTTTACTCTACGAGTAACGGGTATAATAAAGAGTGCAAATCTTAAGGGAAAATTTTATGACCGGGAATTTTTTACTGCGGCTGAGTTATATTTTACACACGATTGGAATTGAAAATATATTTGACAAATATTTTCGTTGAATAGTAGCACTGAAATATTTACTGGAATTGTTTCAAGTGTGCAACTGTGGGCAAAGGAAACTGGAATATTGTCGGGCACAAGTAACGGAATTGAAATACATATATTAAATGCCGTTGCGTCGGATTAATCTCTTTTGGATTTAGACAATATATCATACAGAAAGTTAGTCGAAATAGGGTTCGAAAAACTGGCTGTATGACCGGCAATTATAGTAAGCGGAACTTATCTGGAGTGTTTCAAGCCTGCTGGGATAAAATCAAAGGAAACTCCAGGAGAGGAAAGTCCAAAGATTTTGAAATCCGGCTCGAACTGGACCAAAATGTTGGGGCGGTGCGGCTTGATCGATTAAATAGTTGAAGCCCCAAGATCGAGTGGTACGCATAAAAATACGCGGGTACTTTTGGGGTTTTTACGCGACGTGCGTAGGTGTTTATTCGTACACTTTGAAACATGAACTGCTTAAGCCTAACTTAACTTAAGCGCTCCAGAGCAGAGCGGAGACTTAGGGGAGAGATGGAGAGGGAGAGCGGACGGCAGTGCGAGCGCGCGAGATGTAGACATCTGGATAAAACTGCCGCTCGACACTGCCTCCTGAAATTAAACGCCCTTTTGGCGTGAACAATAATCATTCCACAAGCACATAAAGGTATGCCATATCGAAATCCGATTCCTTGTCACCAAGCTATGGGCATTTAGAGTTTAACAGGAGGCTCATTTCTCTAAACCTTCGCAAAATTAAAATGAATGACATAAATACGGTTAAAATATTTCCTACCATAAAAGTTAAATATTTTTATGCAGGTACCAGCGAATTCATTCCACAAGTCCATAGAGGTATGCCATATCGAAATCCAATTCCTTTTGGCCAAATTATGGACTTTTAAAGTTTTAAAAGGAGGCCCATTTCTCTAAATCTTCGCAAAATTAAAATCAATGACATAAAAACAGTAAAAATGTTGAAGGAGGCCAATTTCTGTAAACTTTCGCAAAATTAATATCAATAACGTAAAAACGGTAAAAATAGTGAATAGCTTTAAAGTTACGAATTTTTATTCAGATAACAGCATAATCATTCCACAGACACATTAAGGTATGCCATATCGAAATCCGATTCCTTGTGACCAAGTTATGGGTTTTTAAAGACTAAGAGCTGGCAAATTTGCCTAAACCTTCGCATATTTAATATCAATAACATAAAAACGGTGAAAATGTTGACTACCTTTAAAGTTGAATATTAAAAAATTAATATCATAAACGTAAAAACGGTAAAAATATTGAATAGCTTTAAAGTTAAGTATTCTTAATCAGATAACAGCATAATCATTCCACAAACACATTAAGGTATGCCATATCGAAACCCGGTTCCTTGTGACCAAGTTATGGGTTTTTAAAGATTAAGAGCTGGCAAATTTGCCTAAACCTTCGCATATTTAATATCAATAACATAAAAACGGTGAAAATGTTGACTACCTTTAAAGTTGAATATTTTTATTCAGATAACAGCATAATCATTCCACAAGTCCCTAAAGGTATGCCATATCGAGATCCGATTCCTTGTGACCAAGCTATGGGCCATTTCTCCCATTTCTCTAAACCTTCGCAAAATTAAAATGAATGACATAAACACGGTGAAAATGATGACTACCCTTAAAGTTAAATATTTTTATGTGGATAACAGCATAATCGTTCTACAAGTAAATAACGGTATGCCATATCGAAATCCGATTCTTTGTGACCAAGTTATGGGTTTTTAAAGATTAAGAGCTGGCAAATTTGTCTAAACCTTCGCATAACTAAAATCAATAACATAAAAACGGTGAAAATGTTGACTTCCGTTAAAGTTAAATATTTTTATTCAGATAACAGCATAATCATTCCACAAGCACATAAAGGTATGCCATATCGAAATCCGATTCCTTGTGACCAAGCTATGGGCTTTTAGAGTTTAACAGGAGACCCATTTCTCTAAACCTTCGCAAAATTAAAATTAATGACATAAATACGGTGAAAATGATGACTACCCTTAAAGTTACATATTTTTATGTGGATAACAGCATAATCGTTCCACAAGTAAATAACGGTATGCCATATCGAAATCCGATTCCTTGTGACCAAGTTATGGGTTTTAAAGATTAAGAGCTGGCAAATTTGTCTAAACCTTCGCATAATTAAAATCAATAACATAAAAACGGTGAAAATGTTGACTACCGTTAAAGTTGAATATTTATACCCGTTACTCGTAGAGTAAAAGGGTATACTAGATTCGTCGGAAAGTATGTAACAGGCAGAAGGAAGCGTTTCCGACCCCATAAAGTATATATATTCTTGATCAGGATCACTAGCCGAGTCGATCTAGCCATGTCCGTCTGTCCGTCTGTCCGTCTGTCCGTCTGTCTGTCCGGATGAACGCTGAGATCTCGGAAACTATGGGAGCTAGGCTATTGAGATTTGGCGTGCAGATTCCTGAGCTTCTTACGCAGCGCAAGTTTGTTTCAGTACAGTGCCACGCCCACTCTAACGCCCACAATCCGCCCAAAACTGTGGCTCCTACAGTTTTGATGCTAGAATAAAAATTTTAACTGAAATGTAATGTTCTTATCAATACCTATCGATTGACCCAAAAAAAAGTTTGCCACGCCCACCCTTACTCCCATAAACCGCCCACAAACTTCAAAAAATCGTAAATATGAACGTGGATATCTCGGAAACTATCAAAGATAGAGAATTGAGATTTCAGATTTAGATTCCGTAGCCTTATACGCAGCGCAAGTTTGTCACGCGAATATGCCACGCCCACTCTAACGCCCACAAACCGCGAAAACCTGTGATGCCCACAATTTTTATGCTGAATAAAAAATTTTAACTGAAATGTATTGGTCTTGTCAATACCTATCGATTGGTCCAAAAAAAAATTTGCCACGCCCACTCTAACGCCCAAAACGCTTAAATCTGTATACCGCCGGTAGGTGGCGCATTTTAATCTCGCTTTGCTACTTGCATATCTCTATTTAGCTGAGTAACGGGTATCTGATAGTCGAGGTACTCGACTATAGCGTTCTTCCTTGTTTTTTACTGTGTTCCAGCTGCATGTGTATATTTACAAAAAGAATCTAATACAGTCCACTCCAACTACTTTTCTCGACCTACAAATACGGCTAAACTATTTCTAAAATTAAAAACAAAGTGAGAATATCCACAAATTTACTCCAGCAAATCGTTTGCAATTTAGTTGTGCAGGTGACAAACAAACGCACCGACACACAAACATAAGCGAAGTCTTTCCCATTCCCGCAACGTTATTCTGCTACTCGCAATCCACATATGTACACACATACATACGTATATCAATACCTTCGCCAGTGCACAGTGGGTCAAGAGCTCACAATAAATGTTCCTTCCAAACATACAATATTAAAGTCCGTAATTCTTTACATAAGTCCGACAATCGGATATAATAAATATTTATTGACTCTGCCTATCCTACAGTGTGACCGTATATATATTTACAATCTTAATTGGTTCCTAAATTCCAATTTGATTCCAATCCGTTTCCTTACATCTGAATTAAAATTCGAAATTATTTAACGTCATGGCAACATCAGTAAAATCCGCTTTAACCCGATTTATGGCCACAGCTGACTGTCTGATCCACTTTGAGGCCACTGTGAACGCTCCAGGTGCTCCTACACCAACGTTAACCGCCTGTAACATCCGACGCGATCACCTCAATTCCTTGTGGCAATCGGTAAAGGCAGCATACGACATATGCTCCGACTGCATTATAGCTGCAGGCGAGAGCGCCGCAGACACAAAATCCATACTAAAGTCCAAGTATTACCAAACGTACTCCACTTACGAAATATTTGCCGCGCAGCTGATGGAACAAATCCAAACAGGCTCCTCCCAAATACCTCAAGCTCCAGTAACTTCGTCCCAAAATTCCA
This sequence comes from Drosophila suzukii, assembly GCF_043229965.1. Taxonomy (NCBI): domain Eukaryota; kingdom Metazoa; phylum Arthropoda; class Insecta; order Diptera; family Drosophilidae; genus Drosophila; species Drosophila suzukii. The sequence goes on along the minus strand of NW_027255896.1, from coordinate 1,912,410 downwards.
CGTCTTATGGCTGTCGGCTCCCTCCTATCGACACAAAGGTTTTCTCTGGCGATTATCTTCGCTGGCCGACTTTCCGGGACCTTTTCTCGGCAATATACATAGACAATCCGAGTCTAACGCCCGTTGAAAAATTATTCCATTTAAATTCAAAAACAAGTGGCGAAGCTCATTCCATAGTTTCAAGATCCCCACTCACCAATGACGGCTTTCGCTCAGCCTGGAATGACCTAACTGAGCGTTTCGAAAACAAGCGATTGCAGGTGAACAGTCACCTGAAAACACTTTTCAATGTGCAATCCATAGCACAGGAGTCGGGAGCAGCCTTAAAGGAACTTCAACGCACTTTTCAAGGTTGCTTAACTTCCTTAAAATTTTCCGGTGTTAATATTGAGAATTGGGACCCTATCCTGGTTTATATGTGCTCGACAAAACTACCAAAGCTCACTCTCTCCTTATGGGAGCAATCCATCCAAAATAAAGCCGAAATTCCTACGTGGCTTGAGCTTGATGCATATTTGACGGAGCGCCATCTAACTCTTGAGGCCGTCGATAGCTTCCGATCTGCCAATTTCCACCACGTCCAGTCCAAAGACACAAATCGAGAGGCAGAATTTCCAAAAATAAATTCCTTCAACACAAGGTTAGTTCCGATAACCAAAGGCTGCGATCTGTGTTCGAAGAAGAACCACCCCGTGCGTATATGTCCACGCTTCCTACAGATGACGGTAGAAGATCGCTTAGCCTATATCCAAAGGAAGCAGTTGTGCTCCAATTGCTTTGCAAGTAGCCATCAATTCCGGGATTGCACAAGCGCTCACAACTGTCTCACTTGCCAAGATCGGCATCACACATTGCTGCATCGAAACAGCGGTCCTACTACTCCGACGATTCCATCCAACCCTCCAAGGCCAGTATCCGCCTCAGTTCCACACATCATTTCGTCCTATTCAACGCAAGTTTCCGTACAAAAAGTCACTCCTAAGAATACTCCATCCGAATATTGGGTTCCATACCCCACCTTGGATGGCAGACGTACTCGAGGTATTAAATCCTACCAATGCCGAGTCTGCCAAAAGATCCATCCTCTCCGAAGTGCCACCACTTTCTACGGCTAAGCCCCCAGAATCGGCTTCAGGAAGTACATATCCAGAAGTACTGCTCCAATTGCTTGGCTCACAATCATTCCAAGGACTCCTGCCGCAGTGGACATCACTGCCACAAGTGTGGAAAGGCCCACCACACTCTCCTACATACGGACGACCGATCTATACTTCCAGCATATTCCTGAGCCTACTATCCTGAGGTTCTTGCTACGGGTGTCCTCGCAAGGGGGGGGGGAGAATGTTCACGCCAAAAGGGCGTTTAATTTCAGGAGGCAGTGTCGAGCGGCAGTTTTATCCAGATGTCTACATCTCGCGCGCTCGCACTGCCGTCCGCTCTCCCTCTCCATCTCTCCCCTAAGTCTCCGCTCTGCTCTGGAGCGCTTAAGTTAAGTTAGGCTTAAGCAGTTCATGTTTCAAAGTGTACGAATAAACACCTACGCACGTCGCGTAAAAACCCCAAAAGTACCCGCGTATTTTTATGCGTACCACTCGATCTTGGGGCTTCAACTATTTAATCGATCAAGCCGCACCGCCCCAACAATTATGCTGTTATCTGAATAAAAATATTTAATTTTAAAGGTAGTCAATATTTTCACCGTTTTTATGTTATTGATTTTAATTTTGCAAAGGCGTACAGAAATGGGCCTCCTTTAAAACTTTAAAAGCCCATAACTTGGCCAAAGGGAATTGGACTTCGATATGGCATACCTTTATTGACTTGTGGAATGATTGAACTGTTATCCACATAAAAATATTTAACCTTAAAAGGTAGTCATCATTTTCACCGTATTTATGTCATTCATTTTAATTTTGCGAAGGTTTAGAGAAATGGGCCACCTTTTAAACTTTAAAAGCCCATAACTTGGGCAAAGGGAATCGGATTTCGACATGGCATACCGTTATTGACTTGTGGAACGATTATGCTGGTATCCACATAAAAATATTTAACTTTAAAGGTGGTCAACATTTTCACCGTATTTATGTCATTTATTTTAATTTTGCGAAGGTTTAGAGAAATGGGCCTCCTGCTAAACTCTAAAGGCCCATAGCTTGGCCACAAGGAATCGGATTTCGATATGGCATAACTTTATGTGCTTGTGGAATGATTATGCTTTTATCTGAATAAAAATATTTAACTTAAATAGTATTCAACATTTTCACCGTTTTTATGTCATTGATATTAATTTTGCGAAGGTTTACAGAAATGTACCTCATTTAAAACTTTTAAAGCCCATAACTTGGCCAAAAGGATTTGGATTTCGATATGGCATACCTCTATGGACTTGTGGAATGAATTCGCTGTTATCTGCGTAAAAATATTTAACTTTAAAGGTAGTCAACATTTTCACCGTATTTCTGTCATTCATTTTAATTTTGCGACGGTTTAGAGAAATGGGCCTCCCTTTAAACTTTAAAAGCGCATAACTTGGCCAAAAGGAATCGGATTTCGATATGGCATACCTTTAGGGACTTGTGGAATGACTATGCTGTTATCTGAATAAAAATGTTTAACTTTAAAGGTAGTCAACATTTTTACCGTTTTTATGTTATTGATTTTAATTATGCGAAGGTTCAGACAAATGGGCCTCCTCTTAATCTTTAAAATCCCATAACTTGGCCAAAAGGAATTGGGTTTCGATATGACTTACCTTTATTGACTTGTGGAATGATTATGCTGTTATCCACATAAAAATATTTAACTTTAAAGGCAGTCAACATTTTCACCGTTTGTATGTTATTGATTTAAATTTTGCGAAGGTTTAGAGAAATGGGCCTTCTTTTGAACTTTAAAAGCCCATAGCTTGGTCAAAAGGAATGGCATTTCGATATGGCATATCTTTATGGTCTTGTGGAATGAATTCGCTGTTATCTGCATAAAAATATTTAACTTTAATGGTAGTCAATATTTTCACCGTTTTTATGTTATTGATTTTAATTATGCGAAGGTTCAGACAAATGGGCCTCCTCTTAATCTTTAAAAGCCCATAACTTGGCCAAAAGGAATTCGATTTCGATGAGGCATACCTCTATGGACTTGTGGAATGAATTCGCTGCTATCTGCATAAAAATATTTAACTTTAATGGTAGTCAATATTTTCACCGTATTTATGTCATTCATTTTAATTTTGCGAAGGTTTAGAGAAATGGGCCTCCTGGTAAACTGTGAAAGCCCATAGCTTGCACAAGGAATTCGCTGCTATCTGCATAAAAATATTTAACTTTAATGGTAGTCAATATTTTCACCGTATTTATGTCATTCATTTTAATTTTGCGAAGGTTTAGAGAAATGGGCCTCCTGGTAAACTGTGAAAGCCCATAGCTTGGTCACAAGGAATCGGATTTCGATATGGCATACCTTAATTGACTTGTGAAACGATTATGCTGCTATCCACATAAAAATATTTAACTTTAAAGCTAGTCCACATTTTCGCCTTTTTTATACCCGTAGAGTAAAAGGGTATACTAGATTCGTCGGAAAGTATGTAACAGGCAGAAGGAAGCGTTTCCGACCCCATAAAGTATATATATTCTTGATCAGGATCACTAGCCGTATGAACGCTGAGATCTCGAAAACTATGAGAGTTACAACACTGGGATTAGGCACGCAGATTCCTGAGATTCCTGCGCAGCGCTAGTTTGTTTCAGTAGAGTGCCACGCCCACTCTAACGCCCACAAACTGCCAAAACTGTGGCTCCTAAAGTTTTGATGGTAGAATAAAAACTCTAATTGAAATGTATTGTTCTCATCAGTACCTATCGATTGACCCAAAAAAATGTTTGCCACGCCCATTTTAACGCCCACAAACCGCGAAAATCTGTGACGCCCACAATTTTTATGCTAAATAAAAAATTTAAACTGAAATGTTTTGGTCTCGTCAATACCTCGATCGATTGATCCAAAAAAAAATTTGCCACGCCCACTCGAACGCCCATAGCGCTTAATTCTGTATACCGCCGGTAGGTGGCGCATTTTAATCTCGCTTTGCTGCTTGCATATCTCTATTTAGCTGAGTAACGGGTATCTGATAGTCGATGTACTCGACTATAGCGTTCTTCCTTGTTTTATTCAGATAACAGCATAATCATTCCACAAGTCCCTAAAGGTATGCCACATCGAAATGCCATTCCTTTTGACCAAGCTATGGGCTTTTAAAGTTCAAAAGGAGGCCCATTTCTCTAAACCTTCGCAAAATTAAAATGAATGACATAAATACGATGAAAATGTTGACTACCTTTAAAGTTAAATATTTTTATGCGGATAACAACATAATCATTCCACAAGTCAATAAACGTAAGCCATATCGAAATCCAATTCTTTTTGGCCAAGTAATGGGCTTTTAAAGTTTGAAAGGAGGACCATTTCTGTAAACCTTCGCCAAATTAAAATCAATGACATAAGAAAGGTGAATATGTTGACTACCTTTAAAGTTAAATATTTTTATTCAGAAAACAGCATAATCATTCCACAAGTCAATAAAGGTATGCCATTTTGAAATCCAATTCCTTTCGGCCAAGTTATGGGCTTTTAAAGTTTTAAAGGAGGCCCATTTCTGTACGCCTTCGCAAAATTAAAATCAATAACATAAAAACGGTGAAAATGTTGACTACCTTTAAAGTTAAATATTTTTATTTAGATAACAGCATAATCATTCCACAAGCACATAAAGGTATGCTATATCGAAATCCGATTTCTTTTGACCATCTTATGGGCTTTTAAAGTTCAAAAGGAGGTTCATTTCTCTAAACCTTCGCAAAATTAAAATCAATGACCTAAAAACGGTGCAAAAGTTGACTCCTTTAATGTTTAATTTTTTATTCGCTAACAGTGAATGCATTCCAAAAGTCTATAAAGGTATGCCATAAAGAAATCCGAGTCCTTCTGACCAAGTTATCGGCTTTTTAAGTTTAAAAGGAGGCCCATTTCTCTAAACCTTCACAAACTTAAAAACAATGACGTAAAAACGGTGAATATGTTGACTACCTTTAAAGTTAAATATTTTTATGCAGATAACAGCGAATTCATTCCACAAGTCCTTAGAGGTATGCCATATCGAAATCCGATTCCTTTTGGCCAAATTATGGACTTTTAAAGTTTTAAAAGGAGGCCCATTTCTCTAAACCTTCGCAAAATTAAAATCAATGACATAAAAACAGTAAAAATGTTAACTACCTTTAACAGCAAGTTCATTCCAAAAGTCCATAAAGGTATGTCTTACCAAAATCCATTTCCTTTTGGCCTAGTTATGGGCTGTTAACGTTTTAAAGGAGGCCAATTTCTGTAAACTTTCGCAAAATTAATATCAATAACGTAAAAACGGTAAAAATATTGAATAGCTTTAAAGTTAAGTATTTTTATTCAGATAACAGCACAATCATTCCACAAACACATTAAGGTATGCCATATCGAAATCCGATTCCTTGTGCCCAAGTTATGGGTTTTTAAAGATTAAGAGCTGGCAAATTTGTCTAAACCTTCGCATAATTAAAATCAATAACATAAAAACGGTGAAAATGTTGACTACCGTTAAAGTTAAATATTTTTATTCAGATAACAGCATAATCATTCCACAAGTCCCTAAAGGTATGCCATATCGAGATCCGATTCCTTGGACCAAGCTATGGGCTTTTAGAGTTTAACAGGAGACCCATTTCTCTAAACCTTCGCAAAATTAAAATGAATGACAAAAATACGGTGAAAATTATGACTACCCTTAAAGTTACATATTTTTATGTGGATAACAGCATAATCGTTTCACAAGTCAATTAAGGTATGCCATATCGAAATCCGATTCCTTGTGACCAAGCTATGGGCTTTCACAGTTTACCAGGAGGCCCATTTCTCTAAACCTTCGCAAAATTAAAATGAATGACATAAATACGGTGAAAATATTGACTACCATTAAAGTTAAATATTTTTATGCAGATAGCAGCGAATTCCTTGTGACCAAGCTATGGGCTTTTAAAGATTAAGAGCTGGCCAATTTGTCTAAACCTTCGCATAATTAAAATCAATAACATAAAAACGGTGAAAATGTTGACTACCTTTAAAGTTAAATATTTTTATGCGGATAACAACATAATCATTCCACAAGTCAATAAAGGTATGCCATTTTGAAATCCAATTCCTTTCGGCCAAGTTATGGACTTTTAAAGTTTTAAAGGAGGCCCATTTCTGTAAACCTTTGCCAAATTAAAATCAATGACATAAGATCGGTGAATATGTTGACTACCTTTAAGGTTAAATATTTTTATTCAGACAACAGAATAATCATTCCACAAGTCAATAAAGGTATGCCATTTTGAAATCCAATTCCTTTCGGCCAAGTTATGGAGTTTTAAAGTTTTAAAGGAGGCCCATTTCTGTAAACCTTCGCAAAATTTAAATTAATAACATAAAAACGGTGAAAATGTGGACTAGCTTTAAAGTTAAATATTTTTATGTGGATAACAGCACAATCGTCTCACAAGTCAATAAAGGTATGCCATGTCGAAATCCGATTCCTTGTGGCCAAGCTATGGGCTTTTAGAGTTTAACAGGAGGCCCATTTCTCTAACCCTTCGCAAAATTAAAATGAATGACATAAATACGGTGAAAATATTGACTACCATTAAAGTTAAATATTTTTATGCAGATAACAGCAAATTCATTCCACAAGTCCATAGAGGTATGCCATATCGAAATCCAATTCCTTTTGGCCAAGTTATGGGCTGTAAAAGTTTGAAATAACGTCCATTTCTGTAAACCTTCGCAAAATTAAAACAAGGGAGAACGCTATAGTCGAGTACCTCGACTATCAGATACCCGTTACTCAGCTAAATGGAGATATGCAAGCAGCAAAGCGAGATTAAAATGTGCCACCTACCGGCGGTATACAGATTTAAGCGTTATGGGCGTTAGAGTGGGAGTGGCAAATTTTTTTTTGGATCAATCGATAGGTATTGACGAGACCAATACATTTCAGAATTTCAAAATTTTTTATCTAGCATGAAAATTGTGGGCGTCACAGGGTTTTGCGGTTTGTGGGCGTTAAAGTGGGCGTGGCAAACTTTTACATTACATTTCAGTTAAAATGTTCTATCTAGCATCAAAACTGTAGGTTCCACAGTTTTGGGCAGTTTGTGGGCGTTAGAGTGGGCGTGGCAGTCTACTGAAACAAACTTGCGCTGCGTAGGAAGCTCAGGAATCTGCACGCCAAATCTCAATAGCCTAGCTCCCGTAGTTTCCGAGATCTCAGCGTTCATCCGTACAGACGGACAGACGGACAGACGGACATGGCTAGATCGACTCGGCTAGTGATCCTGATCAAGAATATATATACTTTATGGGGTCGGAAACGCTTCCTTCTGCCTGTTACATACTTTCCGACGAATCTAGTATACCCTTTTACTCTACGAGTAACGGGTATAACCAATGACATAAGAACGGTGAATATGTTGACTGCCCTTAAAGTTAAATATTTGTATGCACATAACAGGGAATTCATTTCACAAGTCCATAAAGGTATGCCATTCGAAATGCGATTCCTTTTGCCCCAGTTATGGGTTTTTAAAGTTTAAGAGGAGGCCCATTTCTCTAAACTTTCGCATAATTAAAATCAATAACATACAAACGGTGAAAATGTTGACTGCCTTTAAAGTTTAATATTTTTATTCAGATAACAGCATAAACATTCCACAAGCACATAACGGTATACCATATCGAAATGCCATTCCTTTTGACCAAGCTATGGGCTTTTAAAGTTCAAAAGGAGGCCCATTTCTCTAAACCTTCCCAAAATCAAAATCAATGACATAAATACGGTGAAAATGTTGACTACCTTTAAAGTTAAATATTTTTATGTGGATAATAGCATAATCATCTTGGTCCAAGGAACTTGTGAGATGGTTCCGAGGACGCCTAGCTGGAGGCGTCCAAGCGGGTCGCAGGTTGCGGATAGCGAACGGCCTATAAGGCCAGCTGTGAATAGCAGTAGGCTTGGTCAAACGGATTCCTTCAGACCGAAACCTCTGTAATAAACAGCTCCGGACAGCCAGCGGGTATCTGTCGCTGTTTAGCGACAGTACCGTCGATGCGAATTGTTCAGCCGCATTTAAATAGTTGCTCTACACAACCCTTTTTCCCCAAACGCACAACCTATCTTCTTCCTATCCCACACAACATCTCACCCCGGGCCGGACTAAGGTGTAAATCGGACCGTGCCGAGAGTCAGCCTGGCTGAGGGCCCGGGTTAAAAACTAGCTCAGTCTCTAACGGTGGGCTCAGGGAGATGGCGGCCCCCTGCTCTATTTATCGCCTTACCCGGGCATCGCGGATCTCTGCCCGGGTGGACCTTCCCTTTCTCCGCAACTCGTGGGAATCAAATATGAATGCCAACAAAAATAAAAATAAAAACACAATGGAGCCGGGCACTCCTAAGAAACCCGTGACGGAGGAGAAGGTGGGTGCGACAGGATCTGCGAGCGTTGGCTCCGCCTGTGCTGGCACCAGCTCGGGGGCTATCCCAAAAGGGCCCCACCCCAAACTGGGGGTGATAGGTGGAAGACAGTCGGCCGCCAGCACCTCTGCAAAGTGCGCGCCGGCGCCAAAAACTGCAGGAGGTATGACTAAGACGGTCGCTCCAACCACCGAGTAAAATAAATTCACCTATGCGGAGAAGCGGACTGCCGCGCAGACACTCCGCTCACACAACAGGAGCAAGATTGCCAACCCCTCAGCCGAATTGCTGAAGAAGGTGGAATGGGCGAAGACGGTGCTCCCCAACTACGGGCAAGAGAAGCCTAATGCTGTAAGTGCACAGCCAAAGAGACAACGATCTCTAGAGTTGCCTGGACCTGCGGCAAAGAGATCTAGGGTCCAACAGAACCTGTCATTTGCGGAGATAGCGCGGGACAAGGTTCTGATTGGACTGGTTGACAAAGGAAACCAAGAAACCAGTGGAAGGCGGTCGAGGAGCAGCTAGCGGTCATCTGCATGGCTTTGCTCCGGGACTTCCCCCAACCGACGCCATGTTGCTAGGACGCAGGCTGGTTCCAGGGCAGCGTCAAGGTGGTGTCTTGCGACAGTCAGAGATCAGCTGACCTCTACAAGAAGGCGACGGAGAAGCTCGGAGAGGTGTATCCTGGGGCGGAAATCGTTGCACTAGATTGGTGCGACGTCCCCAGCAGACCACGTGCGAGGATATGGCTGCCGTTGTCTATCAAAGCACCGGAGGACATCCTCTGTATGTTGCAAAGATGCAACCCCAATTTGCCCACGCACGACTGGAAAGTCTTAAAGGTGGAACCTCACGAGGGGCCGATCAGCCAGGCCATCGTGGTACTGAATAAGGAGTCAGTATCCCCAATAGAGGCCGCTCACGGGGAGCTGAACTTCGGATTCAGTGCCATCCGCATCAATGTCTATAAGGGAGACTCTAACTCAAAGGAGGACCCGACCGGCAATCCAGCCGAGCAGGTCTTTCCCGAGGAGATAGAGGCTCCTGGAGATGATGAACCGGAAGATGGCTACTCAACCGACGCGTCGCTAAGCAGAGGGATGCAGGCGATGAATCCGGCGGACGAAGACGACGGCGACCTCAGCGGCAGCGAGGAAGCGGACGTCACAGTGAGTGAGGGGAACTCGGCAAATGTCGCTAAGACTACTGCAAGTGAACCTCCACCACAGTAAAGCAGCGTCGGCTGCCCTTCTGCTCCGCCTGGCTGACGGCGGGGCAGACCTAGTACTCATAAAGGAGCCTTGGGTGGTAGGAGGCAAGGTTGCTGGACTGGGTACCAAAGATTTCAAGCTGCTGCTTGATCCAAAAGAAGGTAAAATTCGAACCTGCATTTTAGCCAAAAGGCAACAAGCAACAACAGGGGTGAGTCTCTTTTTAACTTCATCCTTGACTCAAATCTATTTCTATGCAACAGGGGTAATACCCCCACCTTTATCACAAAAAAAAACCAAACAGTCATTGACCTTACCATGGTGTCAAGTAATCTGCCAGAATTAGTCAGAAACTGGGAAGTCTCAAACGAACACTCTTTCTCTGACCATAGATTTATAGAAACCACTTTATCACTAGACCCTTCTACTCCAGCTGAATTCGTCAACTATAGACGTACCAACTGGCGCGCTTATAGGGAAGCTTTACTAAACATTCTTCCAATAGAACCCCCAAATGACAACAGTGATATACTCAGTCTTGATAACATAGTAGGGATGTTCACGAATGCCTGCAACTCGACTTTCGAAGCAGCCCACCCTAAACGCAAACCGAGAGGAACCAAAAAGCCTCCTTGGTGGACACAGAAACTTTCAGAACTCAGATCCAGTTGCAGAACCCTTTTTAACAGAGCAAAAGCAGGAAATGAGGATCTAAAATGGCAACAGTACAAGCTAGAACTAGCCTCCTACAAGAAGGCCATAAGGAAAGAAAAAAGATCAGCTTGGCAGACCTTCTGCTCAAACATAGAGGAAACAGCCGATGCAGCTCGGCTTAGGAAGATTCTCTCCAAAACAACCCCCTCCTTGGGGTACCTTCAAAAACCAGATGGCTCGTGGACAGACTCTAGTGAGGAGTCCCTAAGCCTACTTCTAGACACCCACTTTCCGGGTAGTCTCCCGGTAGAACGTCTCCCAGAAAATCATGCAGGTCTAAGCATTGACTTGGAAACGCTTCTTTCCGAACGCAACATAAGTTGGGCCATAAACAGCTTCAAACCCTTCAAATCACCAGAACCCGATCATCTCTCACCTGCGCACATCCAACACGCAGGTCAACTTGCCATCAACTGGCTAAAGACAATTTTCCGTACCATTTTTAGGATAGGAACGTTGCCATCAACATGGAGGGAAACAAAGGTAGTCTTTATACCCAAAGCGGGCAAAGCCTCGCACACGATGACGAAAGATTTTAGGCCCATAAGTCTGACATCCTTTCTCCTTAAGAGCTTTGAACGACTGACTGGACTGCACATCAGGTCAGTCATGGACTCGAAACAGTTATCAGCAGCGCAGCATGCATATTCAAAAGGCAAGTCCACCGAATCAGCTCTACACGCGGTAGTCAGCCAAATCGAAAAGTCACTCAATCACAAGGAATACGCACTTGCTGCATTTCTGGACATAGAGGGCGCTTTCAACAATCTTCTCCCTACAGCCATAACCGAATACCTCACCGACCTGGGTGTTGAGATCCAAATCGTGGAGTTAATCCATAAATTGCTGATGAGCAGAATGGTAACCTCCACCCTAGGAATCTCAACACAAACAAGGTTCGTGAACAGGGGAACCCCTCAGGGTTGTGTACTCTCCGCCCTGCTATGGAACATCGCAGTAAATAAGCTGTTGTGCTACATGGAAGGGGGTGGATGCAAGGTTGGGGCATATGCGGACGATGTAGCCATTATCTTCTCAGGAAAATTTCCTCAGACACTATGCGATCTAATGACCGCCAAACTTAAAACACTCTCTGACTGGACAACAGAAAGAGGTCTAGGGGTAAACCCCTCGAAAACGGAACTGGTGCTGTTTACAAACAGATACAAGATTCCTAAACTAAACCCACCAATATTAAATAACTGCTCTCTCTCCTTCAGTGACAACGCCAGGTATTTGGGGTTACTACTAGATAAGCGTCTGACATGGAGACTAAACAGCCAAGAGAGAACGAGGAAGGCAACAATTGCCCTCTACTCCTGCAAAAAGGCCATCGGAACGAAATGGGGCATGTCCCTAAAAATCGTCAACTGGATACACACAGCGATAGTTAAGCCTATTCTGCTCTACGGAGTGTCAATATGGTGGCCCGCGCTAATGAAGCAGACAACCACAACAAACCCCAAATATACGGTCATGCCAGGATACTCCAGCAAGACACAATGATCCCACCCAGTACAGATCTATGCAAACCTATTGAATACATCCACACCCCCTTTGAAGCATTGCTCCCAACCAGAGAAGACTGGGAACAAGGCCAGCCGGGCCCTACAGAGGCAGTCAATTTCTACACTGACGGCTCAAAATTAAATAATCAAGTCGGAGGGGGTATACATATACTCCGAACAACTTAATATCAGGAAATCCTTCAGACATCCGGATCACTGTAGCGTCTTCCAGGCGGAAGTATTTGCCATAATTGAAGCTTTGATGCTTCTGAACGATGCAAACTGTCAGAATAAACTGATTAACATATATAGTGATAGTCAGGCGGCTATCAGGTTGATTATCTCGACCAATACAAACTCCCACACCATATCAAACTGCCGCAAACCTCTGCACGAGATGGCTCTGCAGTTTAAAATTTACCTGATATGGGTCCCGGGTCACCGGAACATTACAGGCAATTGTATTGCAGATGAGCTGGCCAGGCATGGCACTACCGTTCCTCTCCTTCCGGACAAGGAGAACATTGGTATGCCGATGGCCACCTGCAAGCTTAACATTAAAAACCAATATAAGAAACTTGCGAGCCTAGCATGGACACATGTTAAGCACTGTAGCATCTCTCGCCAGACATGGCCAATCATTGACGCGAAGAGAACTTCGGAACTATTAAGACTAAACCGTACCGAGTGCGGAATGGTAATACGAGTGTTAACAGGCCACTGGTTGGTTGGCACACACGCAAGCAGATTGGGCGCGCCCCGAAACGATTTCTGCAGAAGCTGCAGGGACGAGGAGGAAGAGGAAACGGTGGAACACCTGTTCTGTTCCTGCCCGGCCCTGAGCAGATCTAGACTGTACCACCTAGGGAATCCCTTCATGAGCAGTCTATCTGAACTGGGGAACATAAGCCTAAAACGAATAATAAAATTCATTAAAGCAACCGGAAGGGAATTATGCTAAGCCAGCTGCAATAAAGGCAGCAGATTTTTAGGAAAGGGGATACAGATCCACGCGGTACCACAATGGACCTTTTAAGGACTAAGTGTGTCAATGATTTGGCAGCCGCTCTAACCTAACCTAACCTAGCATAATCATTCCACGAGTCAATAAAGGTAAGCCATATTGAAACTGTTGTGACGATTCGCACCCGATCGTCAAAGTTGAGCAGAAGTCTACTCTGGGGGTCTTTCACACACTTTGTAATAAAAACTCAGAAATTTGTTGAACTTCACCAGTTGTATTCATTTGTATACTTTCAATCTTTGACTTATTGCTAACTTTTATTTACAAATTAGGAAATATAAAAGCTCGGTTATAAACGCGACCAGCTTCTCCTTCTGTCTTCTTTGTAGTGTCGTGCTGCTAACATTAGCAGCAGAAATCTAACATTCGCTGTTAAAACTGCTGTTGTCCACTGCTTCTCAGAGTCGCCAGAAAACAGCTGTCCAGCTTCTCCTAATCGACAGAAACACTCGTTCATGCCGCCCCCAATACTGGACCCAGTATTCAAAGCCTTAGACCATGCTTAACTCTGAAAAGATTGAAGTGTGTTATGGAGTGAGTGCGGGTATATTCAAAGGTGCATGGGTTATGTACTTGGGCTAGACTCTTCAGTAAATCTTGGCAAAGGCAAACGACAAATCTTTGACACAGACCTCTTGTAAATACCCGTTGAGGTCTTAATTGTAGCTACTCGAACGAGCCCATCGGCCCCAGGATGTAAGTCGATGATTCGCCCTAATTTCCAGTCAGAAGGACCAGTTCGATCATCCTTGATGATGATCATGTCGTTACGCTGAAGATTGTCAGTTTCGTGGCGCCACTTGGGGCGCACCTGCAGATGAGATAGCCAATCTGCACTCCATTTTCTCCAAAAGAGGCGAAACATCCTTTGACCATTCAGGAACTCTGCGTTTAATGAAGAATCCTTAAGGCTGGGCTCAGGGAGTGACATCATCGAATCCCCGATAAAAAAATGTGCAGGGGTGAGAGCTTGCAAATCATCTAAGTCAGACGTTAAGGGGCATAATGGCCGAGAGTTCAAGCACGCTTCTATCTGGACAAGAATGGTAGACAGCTGCTCGTACGTCATTCGAATACCATTAAACGATCGATAAAGATGGGTTTTAACAGCTTTTACGTTGGATTCCCAGAGTCCTCCAGAGACTATGTGGAGGATTGAAATGCCACTGAATGTTTCGACGAGTAAGTTCAGGAACTACTGTTTCTTCAATTCCTTTATAGAATTCATTGGTCCACAGCTTTAGAGACTTGTCGGATGAGATAAAGTTGGTTCCACAGTCGCTGTATAGATGTTGACAAAAACCCTTACGTCCGATAAAGCGCTGCAGCGCCCACAGAAAATGCTGTGCCGACATTCCCGTGACTGCTTCCAAATGAATCGCTTTGCTCGCTAAGCAAATGAAAACTGCAATGTATGCTTTATAGCAAGTGTGACCTCTGAATCTGGATGACTTTATCTCAATCGCACCAGTGTAATCAACTCCAGTTGCTTCGAACGCCCGTTTGGGCGGATTGACACGGTGCGCTGGTAAATCTCCCATCAGTTGGCTTGATGGTGACGGCCGGTGTTTGAAACAAGTTACGCACTGTCGCAGAATCCCTTTTACTGCCTGTTTACCGTTGACGATCCAGAAAACTTGATGAATTGTAGATAAAGTTAGTTGCACACCGCCATGTAAGGTGTTGTGATGAGCGTTCCTTATAACCAAAATCGTCAGGTGGTGGGCCTTTGGAAGGATTATTGGTGTGCGTTGAGACCTGGAGAGCTGCAAAGCATTCTTAAGTCTGCCCTTAACTCTCATGAGCCCCTCATCGTCGAGAAACGGTGATAGCTGGCTGAGTTTGTTGTATTTGGATAGAAATTTGTTGGATCGTAGTCTTGATAATTCTTCCGAATAGACTTCTTGTTGAACCATCCGCACCAGTGCGAACAAAGCCTGTTGAAATTCAGATACCTGAATAGGGCCGGTGAGTCTATCCGCTTTTTTGTGACGAGTATTATAAATGAATCGTTTGACGTAGGCTGTAACGAATAAGAGTTTATTATAGGAGGAATATGATTCGATAAATGGTTGCACTTCTATACAAATGTGGGCTCCGATGTGCTTTAAGGATTGCTCTCCTGAAATAAGTTCTGATTTTGGGGACTGAACTGGATTGACTGGCCAATGCTCCTCTGAAAGATGAAGCCAAGGTGGACCACCTACCACCAAAGCGTGTGATGTTTCAGCTGGGAAGGGGTGAGTCCGCGTGTAGCACAATCTGCAGGGTTTTCTTGCGTAAGAACATGTCTCCACTGCGATGGCGAGCTTGCCTCCAGGATTGCTCCAATTCTATTCGACACAAATGTCTTCCAACGCCTAGGGTCTCCGCTGATCCAATACAGTACTATCATTGCATCCGACCAGTAGTGTACTGATATGGTGTGATGTGATGCTTGAAGTTGATTGACAATACAATCGGCTAATTGTGTACACAGCAGGGCTCCGGATAACTCAACTCTAGGAATTGTTAGCGGCTTAACAGGTGTGACTCTACTGCGGGCGGCTAATAAGTTAACCTGCACGGAACCATCCGTACAACTAGCTCGAAGATAAGCGCATGCTGCATACTGTGAGGAGTTGAATAACTCCCCACAAATAGAAGCAGCAGCAGATGGCCGGCCGCTTACCAGATACGCGGCGAATTCGCGTAGTAACGGCGCGGCGTGGAGAGCGAGAGAGTTTGGAGACCAATGAAGGAGAGCGAGAGAGATTGGAGACCAAGGATGGAGATCGAGAGAGAATGGAGACTTCGCGGGCAGAGCAAGAGTGCCGTATGCAGAAGGGGATAACGGAACTCCTCTGGACTTTGGACTCTCCCGTGAACTTTGGACCGGGAGAGGAAGTGCCACATCTCGGCAGTGGAGCGGCACACAGGCGTACCACAAGCGGCACGGGAATCAGCGGAGCGGCAGCAGTGGGCGGAACATCCATTGGAAGCGGTACATAAAGGACAAGTGGGTCATCCAGGAGGCACGGACTTTGGACCCAAAGTGGAGAGATCCAGCGGGCCGTGCGCAAAAGGGGAATAACGGTGCTTGGAGGCCCTATATAAGGCCGCAGAGCGCTGGCAGCCGAATGAGTCGATCACAAGGAGTCAAACCGTCAAGATCATTCAGATACCAAAGTGAACAATCAAACAACCAGATAACCTACAAGGGAGCAGCAGCAAGTCGAGTCGCCAGAGAAGCAGCGCCGTGGGAGCCTACAAGGAGCGAGATTGCTACGTCGAGACGTTCGGGATTGGGATACCAGGAATCTCCGAATTGAGACGCAGGTAGCTGAGATCCAGAGGGCATCACACGGCTAGGTCAAGGCGGTCGATTAACCCTGTCCACAAAGTCCTGGCGTTACGCCTGGGAAGAGTATAACAAGCCAGAAGGGAGAGCGGTCGATCAGTAAGGTCTCGAGTGGAATTGTCCAGGAGAGCCCTACGGATTCGACTTGCGAGGTCCCGGAGCGGCGTGCCCGAACCACGAATATAACAAGCCAGAAGGGAGAGCGGTCGATCGGTACGGTCTCGAGTGGAATTATCCAGAAGAGCCCTACGGATTCGACTTGCGAGGTCCCGGAGCGGCGTGCCCGAACCCCGAGTACCAAAAGCCACACGGAAACGTCCCGGACAAAAAGCAAAAGGGTGAGGCTAGGGTGGAACGTTCGTTTACACTAGGCGTGGAAGCGAAGTAAGGCGCGAATCAGCTTCCTGGCGTTACCGCCTTGACTGTCCGCGCGGGCTGAGCAGAAACCCCAGTGGGACCATCCGGAACAGAGCAAGGGACAGGCGGCGGTGTGTCGAAAGGAGCGATCCTGGAGAGCGCAGCTTCTGTTCACCCTAGTCTGAGAACGGTGACGCTTCCCTAAGCCCGTACGGCCGATACCCCTCGCGAGTCCGAGTCGTTACCATCAGTCACCAAGTCACGCGTGAGAAGTGAACCGCGAGCGAGCATCTTCAGGGAGCTGCGAGGATCTTCAGGGAGCGGCGAGGATCTTCAGGGAGCTGCGAGTATCTTCAGGGAGCTACAGGACTGGAGCACCGAGTCATCGAGGCGAGAGGTCGTAGAGTCATCCAGGGCCGTCGGAAGCACCGAAGGTCACAAGCAACGAGTCAAAGCCAACCAAGCGACTAAGACACTTGTAATAATATACCCGCAATAAAACCCAATACGAACCCGTGAATTCTGTGCTTTCTCACTGAGCTACTAGGCGGTCACGTTAATATAAATTTGGTGGGACGAACACACAATATACTGAGCTAGCCGCACGAATCTCGTAGCGAGCAGACAATAAAAATCAACTCGTTACATCTGGCGCCCAACGTGATTGTCCCAGCAGTGAAAGCAATTTAAACAGAATGGGGAAGAAGTGGATCTACCGACTTAAAAAGGAGGATTTCGCCAATGTCGCACAGAGGCTTAATGTCACCCTGGACGGCAGATTAGAGGACATGAGAAAAGCATTATCCGAGTATTACTCAGAAACGGATAATGACCCACAACTCGTTGACATCTGGGCCGATTTGGAAGCCACATACCACGACAAAGCCGGCCCCAGCATCACGTTAACAACCGTCGAAGGGGACAACTTAGTGGCAAGCCTGAGCGTTGACAACCTACAAAAGGAGGCAAACAGGAGAGAATCAAGCCAAGACAGGAAAACAACAGCGCTGATCTCGAGACCTAGCCAGTCGGACTACGCAAAGGTCGCTAAGCAGGTCCGCGAATGGTCGTTCAGGTTCGACGGGGCGGAAAAACCATTCGAGTTCCTGGAGCAGGTAGAATGGTCCGCCAACACGTACGGTTTGGAGCTTGATATGATCCCTCGAGCGATGCCGGAGTTGCTAAAAGGCAGGGCCTTGAAATGGTTCATCGCCAACAATAAGCAATGGAGAACATGGGCAGAATTCATTGAAAGCTTCCACACATATTTCCTGCCAAGAGACTTCTTCACCAGGCTGGCGGACCAGGTCCGGCAAAGGAAGCAAGGCTTCAGCGAGTCGTTCAAGGACTACATGATCGACATGCAGACGATGGTGAGGCCACTTAACTATTCTACGAAAGAGACGTTAAGGGTCATTAAAGAGAACTGCACCCCCAGTCTAAGGATCTTCCTAAGGGCATACAAAGTGTCGGACCTGGACACGCTGATGATATTAGCAGACGAGTATGAAGAACTGGAAAAGGAGCGGGAAGCGTTCGCGCAAGAAAACAAATTCTCGAAGAACAAGTCGTCATCGCCAGCGCAGGTAACATGCAGAAGATGCGAAGAGACAGGAATCCAGGAGACGCGGGGAAACGACCAATGGTCGCCACCTAACCGAGTACCACGGCAGCAGGCAACAGGAGCACCACGCGGAGGCCAATGGACACCACCACAACAGCAACAGATGCAACCAGCAAACAATGTTTGGAGGCCACCAAGTACAACACAAAGGCCTTGTGAAACGACACACATCACAGACCCCCAGGAGGCCTGCCGAAAGTGCGGCGGTCATGGACACTGGGCGCGGGGATGTCGGCACCAACGCCTGTTGTTCTGCTGGGTGTGCGGGAGAGTAGGCGTCAGGAGCGTTGAATGCTGCCAGCAGGCGGGAAATGCCCAGCGATCTCAGCCGCAGAGAGGCGAGCGGGGGTCGCAAGATGCTACCTCTCCAAACTAACGGGAAAGCTGATCGAGGAGGAGCAGCAGTTGTCCGCAGCGGTGACGATTGGTGGGGGCACATACAAGGCCACAATCGACACCGGGGCAACAGCAAGCTTTATAAGCAAAGAGCTGGCGGACGACCTGGCTGCCCTCGGAAAGATTACGAGGATACGACGGCAAGTTAGGTTGGCAGACGGAAGATGTGGCGGAATCGATGAGCAGCTGGAAGTGGAAATTGCGTTCGGGAACAAGCGACTGAGCATGAGCCTGCTGATACTACCAGGAGTAGTGGATTCATTGGTGTTGGGATGGAACTTTCTAACACAAGTCGGTACCGAAATTAAGTGCGCTGGACACGAAGTGATAATACCGGCCAGGAATCGTCACAAGGGATGGCTCGAGGAAAAGTTGTCGGTGGCAGTCGTACAACGGGCAAGCGAAGATGACGACACGACGAAATTCCTGGAGGCAGAGCTATCGACTTTCAGCAGCATGAAGGGAACATCAAACATGGCAGAGCATCAGATCACGATGAAAGACGACAAACCAATAAAGCAGCGATACTATCCCAAGAATCCGAAAGTTCAAGGGGAGATCAATGCGAAGGTGGACGAGCTTCTCCAAATGGGATACATAGAACACTCAACAAGCCCATACAGTTCTCCCATCGTGATGGTTAGAAAAAAGACGGGCAAATGGAGACTGTGCGTCGACTTTAGGCAAATAAATGCCAAATCTGTAAAGGATGCCTACCCGATGCCCCGAACAAATTATATTCTCGACCAACTGAGGGAAGCACGGTACATCAGCAGCTTGGACCTAAAGGATGGGTACTGGCAAATCCCACTGAAAGCGGACAGCAGGCAGTATACGGCATTTACAGTGCCGGGGAAAGGTTTATTCCAATGGAAAGTAATGCCATTCGGACTTCATTCGGCGTCTGCGACTTTTCAACGGGTGCTGGACCGGGTGATCGGCCCAGAAATGTCGCCGCACGCATTTGCTTACCAGGACGACATCATAGTGATCGGGCGCTCGCTGGAAGAACATAAGGCCAACCTAAAGGAAGTTTTCCGACGACTAAAGGAGGCAAATCTGAGATTAAACCCGGAGAAGTGTCAATTTTTTAAGAAAGAGCTGTTATATCTCGGTCATCGAGTGACTAGCGAAGGAATAGGCACGGATCCGGAAAAGGTAGCAGCCATCGCCGAACTAGAACCACCATCGACAGTAAGAGAGCTCCGACAGTACCTGGGCGTAGCATCATGGTACCGCCGGTTTGTACCTGACTTCGCAAAAATAGTCAAACCGCTCAACGATCTGCTACGCAAGGGCAATAAATGGGTGTGGACACAGGAACATCAGACGGCGTTCGAAGAGGTGAAGGCAAGACTCGTCGCAGACCCCGTACTGGCATGCCCGGACTTCGACAAACCATTCATCTTGCAAACTGACGCAAGCGACTACGGCATCGGGGCAATCTTGACCCAGGAAACTGAACGAGGCGAAAAGGTAATCTCTTACTCAAGCCGAACGCTCAACGGCGCTGAGAAGAATTACTCAACAACCGAGAAGGAGTGCTTGGCAATCGTCTGGGCAATCCGAAAGCTCAAGCCGTATCTGGAAGGTTACCACTTTAAAGTAGTAACCGACCACATGGCACTGAAGTGGCTCAACAGCATAGAGAGCCCTTCAGGGAGGATCGCCAGATGGGCCCTGGAGTTGCAGCAGTACGACTTCGAAATAGCGTACAGGAAAGGGCAACTCAACGTGGTGGCAGACGCTTTGTCAAGGCAGCCACTGCCGGAAACGCTTCGAGGGATCAAGGAGACGTCGGCGGCGGAAGCTTCTGCAGCATGCAGCTGGATTCTGGAAATGCGCGAAAAGATAAGGACCCAGCCGCAAAAGTATCCAGACTACGTGATGGAGGGTAACACCCTGTACAGGAATATACCTCATAGAGCGGGCAGCGAAGATGTTGCAACATGGAAGATGTGCGTCCCGAAAGCGCTGCGGGAAACGGTGCTGAAGGAGAACCACGACTCACCGGCGGCTGGCCATGTAGGAAGCCGAAAGACAATAGCACGTCTGGCAGCCCGGTACTACTGGCCAGGAATGCACAGAGACGCCCGAGCCCACGTGCGAGTATGCGAGACATGCATGAGGTTCAAGCCGAATCAGATGCAAATGGCTGGGAAAATGCTTACGCAGGTGCCAGAGGAACCATGGGCTACGGTATGTGCGGACTTCGTCAGACCCCTGCCGCGTTCGAAACACGGCAACCAAATGCTGCTGGTATTGATAGACAGGTTCTCCAAGTGGACTGAGTTGGTGCCGCTGCGAAGCGCGACGGCCGAATCCCTAAAGAAAGCTTTCAAAAACGCATAATCGCGAGGTATGGGGTCCCCAAAATAGTCATAACGGACAACGGAGTCCAGTTTACCAGCAAAACCTTCAAGAGTTTCCTGGCCGAAATGGGAGCCAGGCAACAGTTCACAGCTCCATAAACCCCACAGGAGAACCCGACTGAGAGAGCCAATAGGACGGTGAAAACAATGATTGCGCAGTTCGCAGGGCAGAACCAAAGAGACTGGGACGAAAAATGGCCAGAAATCATGCTGGCAGTAAACACGAGCGTTTCAGAATCCACAGGTTACACACCGTCGTTCATTACCCAAGGCAGAGAACCAAGACTACCGAGCGCCCTATACGACAGAGAAACCGTAGGGACCGGACGACCGACAGAGACCCCGGAAGAGAATGCTAACAAACTCAGGGAAATCTTCGAGATTGTAAGGCGGAACCTGGAGAAAGCATCCCAGGACCAGGCTAGGCATTATAACCTAAGGAGGAGGCAATGGACGCCAAAGGTGGGTGACGTCGTGTGGGCCAAGGAACACCATTTATCAAAAGCGGCCGAGGGGTTCGCAGCAAAATTGGCCCCAAGATACGACGGACCTTACCAAGTCATAGGTTTTGCGTCACCAGTAATCTGCAAAATAAGACACATAAACACAAAGAAAGAGCGGACCATCCACGTAAGCGAGCTGAAACAGCAACAAACGGAAAACACAGGCGAGCGGCTACAGCAAGCAGACACAACAGATGCAAAACAACATTAAAAGTCCAAGGATACCTCCAAGGATGACCAAAGGACACTACGAAAGGAGTCAAAGGATACCTCCAAGGATTCCCAAAGGGTACTACGGAAAGAGTCCAAGGATACCTGCAAGGATTCCCAAAGGATACTACGAACAAATTCCAAGGATACCTCCAAGGATACTACAGGTCATCTACAAAGGCGCAATAAAACACATAAAGGACATCAGGAGAACGTTAAGAACACAAAGGGAGCGAACCAGAGCGTCTAAGGTCTCGATTGGGACTGATCGGAGGAAAAGAAAAAAACACGCATCAAAAGTCTGCCGAAGGAAGAGGGAAGACGGCACAGAGCAGAAAGCTGTACCGTAGATCTGGGTAGTAAGAAGGACGAGGAGAAGCCCACGAAAACAGAAGCCCCAGCCAAAACCAAGCCAAGCAAGGCACTAAATGCCAAATTGGAGCAGCAAGCGCGGCTGGAAGAGGAAGCGGAGGCGGAACGACTGGCTAACTTATCACCCGAGGATAAACTGGCCGAGAAGCTGCGCCTGCAAAAGATCCAGGAGGCCTCAGACCTCAAACACGCCCAATACGCCTTCGGCGTGACGAGTACGAGCGGCGGCCTCGATGCCTTCAATCCGGAAAGCAAGGAGGAGTTCAAGGATTTCGGCGCCACGATCAGCTGGAAGGTGGCCCAGTTCCGGGAATCGGAGCACTTTCCCCAGTTCGTCGAAGATCTGGTGCGCAGCCTATGCGTGAACCTGAGCGCCGCTGACATCAAAAGGGTCGAAATGACCGTGGAGATATTGCACTCGGGAAAGGTGAAACAGGGGCCAGAAGTAAGGGGCATACATGGCCGCTCCAGCATTCTGAAATTCATACTGGGTTAATACAGGAAGCAGCCAAGCGACACCAAAATACTTACCTGCAGCGAAGCAAATGCGAAGTCCTCTCCGCACCAGCGTTCGAGTGTTGCCAGCGTAAAGCCAGGCTCAGCCGGCTGAGGACGATTGAAGGGGGAGAGAGAGAGACGAGAGGCGAGAGAGGTCGTGTGGAGAGAGAAAGGATGAAATAGAAAGGAGTGAGGAAATGCGAAAACTTACCTAGAAAGTTGCAAAATCACCATGAGCCAGGGAAGGGGGCGCCTCGATAGGCGATCGATTGGCACTAGATGAAAGTGCGATCGATGGGTACACGTCAAATGGTAATATCGGCCAAAGGTGGAAGTATCGCAACGAGCAGGTGGCAACGCCGCACCGTCGATAGCGAATAAATATCGATCACGCACGAATGGTGTGACCAGGCGGAGGAAACACGGAAAGGAGTGAGACGCAGCAATGAGCAGCGAGCTGGGGATCGATAGCCCAGGAGTATCGATGTCCCAGTGGGAACACAGGAAATATCGGCGCGGGAGATTTAAAGTTGCTACGAGGAGGATGACCCCCGCTGTAGAAACTCAAGGGAGTTAGGAGCGTCGAGGGAGCATCGAGGGAGCAACGAGGGAGCGCCGCGGGAATCACAAGGACTCAAAGGCTAGGATAAGCAAGGAAACGCCGGAGAGTAGGAACCAGTCTTAAATGTTTCCCGAAGTAAGGGGGGAATGTGAGGAGTTGAATAACTCCCCACAAATAGAAGCAGCAGCAGATGGCCGGCCGCTTACCAGATACGCGGCGAATTCGCGTAGTAACGGCGCGGCGTGGAGAGCGAGAGAGTTTGGAGACCAATGAAGGAGAGCGAGAGAGATTGGAGACCAAGGATGGAGAGCGAGAGAGTTTGGAGACCAATGAAGGAGAGCGAGAGAGATTGGAGACCAAGGATGGAGATCGAGAGAGAATGGAGACTTCGCGGGCAGAGCAAGAGTGCCGTATGCAGAAGGGGATAACGGAACTCCTCTGGACTTTGGACTCTCCCGTGAACTTTGGACCGGGAGAGGAAGTGCCACATCTCGGCAGTGGAGCGGCACACAGGCGTACCACAAGCGGCACGGGAATCAGCGGAGCGGCAGCAGTGGGCGGAACATCCATTGGAAGCGGTACATAAAGGACAAGTGGGTCATCCAGGAGGCACGGACTTTGGACCCAAAGTGGAGAGATCCAGCGGGCCGTGCGCAAAAGGGGAATAACGGTGCTTGGAGGCCCTATATAAGGCCGCAGAGCGCTGGCAGCCGGATGAGTCGATCACAAGGAGTCAAACCGTCAAGATCATTCAGATACCAAAGTGAACAATCAAACAACCAGATAACCTACAAGGGAGCAGCAGCAAGTCGAGTCGCCAGAGAAGCAGCGCCGTGGGAGCCTACAAGGAGCGAGATTGCTACGTCGAGACGTTCGGGATTGGGATACCAGGAATCTCCGAATTGAGACGCAGGTAGCTGAGATCCAGAGGGCATCACACGGCTAGGTCAAGGCGGTCGATTAACCCTGTCCACAAAGTCCTGGCGTTACGCCTGGAAAGAGTATAACAAGCCAGAAGGGAGAGCGGTCGATCAGTAAGGTCTCGAGTGGAATTGTCCAGGAGAGCCCTACGGATTCGACTTGCGAGGTCCCGGAGCGGCGTGCCCGAACCACGAATATAACAAGCCAGAAGGGAGAGCGGTCGATCGGTACGGTCTCGAGTGGAATTATCCAGGAGAGCCCTACGGATTCGACTTACGAGGTCCCGGAGCGGCGTGCCCGAACCCCGAGTACCAAAAGCCACACGGAAACGTCCCGGACAAAAAGCAAAAGGGTGAGGCTAGGGTGGAACGTTCGTTTACACTAGGCGTGGAAGCGAAGTAAGGCGCGAATCAGCTTCCTGGCGTTACCGCCTTGACTGTCCGCGCGGGCTGAGCAGAAACCCCAGTGGGACCATCCGGGACAGAGCAAGGGACAGGCGGCGGTGTGTCGAAAGGAGCGATCCTGGAGAGCGCAGCTTCTGTTCACCCTAGTCTGAGAACGGTGACGCTTCCCTAAGCCCGTACGGCCGATACCCCTCGCGAGTCCGAGTCGTTACCATCAGTCACCAAGTCACGCGTGAGAAGTGAACCGCGAGCGAGCATCTTCAGGGAGCTGCGAGGATCTTCAGGGAGCGGCGAGGATCTTCAGGGAGCTGCGAGTATCTTCAGGGAGCTACAGGACTGGAGCACCGAGTCATCGAGGCGAGAGGTCGTAGAGTCATCCAGGACCGTCGGAAGCACCGAAGGTCACAAGCAACGAGTCAAAGCCAACCAAGCGACTAAGACACTTGTAATAATATACCCGCAATAAAACCCAATACGAACCCGTGAATTCTGTGCTTTCTCACTGAGCTACTAGGCGGTCACGTTAATATAAATTTGGTGGGACGAACACACAATATACTGAGCTAGCCGCACGAATCTCGTAGCGAGCAGACAATAAAAATCAACTCGTTACAATACGCCATGGATGATCCATCACAAAACATGTGTAGTTGCAACGTCGAGACATGCCTTAAATCGAAGCCTAAGCACCGAGGGATGTGTATCTCTTCAATGTCGGGGAGCTCTTGAATGAGCTGTCGCCACCGCTCGGCGAGTTGATCTGGCAATGGGTCGTCTTAATCTAATGATGCGGGGGCTCATCCTTGCGCTCGATACGAAATCTCCAAACTTCCTTCAACAGGATTTTCGCAGCGATGATCACTGGTGCCAGGTATCCCAACGGATCGAATAAGCGTGCTACTGTGGATAGTATAGAACGTTTGGTGAATATAGGATTGAGAGAAAACTTAAGATTAAAACCAAAACCATCTTTGTTTGGATGCCAATACAACCCTAAAGTTTTAATGGAGTCCTTATTGTCTATCTCAAAAATGCTACTGTTAGAGAGATCTGTAGTTGGGATGCTTTCTAAGATATCTGGATGGTTGGATGCCCACTTCTTGAGCTCCATGCCTGCTGATTGCAGAGCTGCGATGACATCATTGCGAATTTTTAGAGCTCCGTCGATGGTCTCGTGTCCTGTTTGAACATCGTCCACATAGATTTCTTTTTTAAGGACATGCTCGGCCAGAGGATAGCGTTCGCGCTCGTCGGACGCAATCTGATGTATGACTCGAATCGCTGTGAAGGGTGCCGAGGCAGTGCCAAACGTTACTGTAGTCAAAAAATATTCCTTGATGAGTCCCTTTTCATCGCGCCAGAAAATTCGCTGATACTGGGCATCTTCTTCATGCATATCTATGCAGAGATACATTTTCGTTATATCGGCCACGAAGACATACCGATGGAGACGCCAGTTGAGTATAACTCCTCCAAGATCGTTTTGTAGGGCGGGACCCGTGCATAAAATATCATTCAAAGACCTCCCGTTAGACGTTTTGCACGAAGCGTCATATACGACGCGCATCTTTGTAGTTAAACTGTCGTCTTTAATCACAGCATGATGTGGAACGGTGCACGCAGAGATTGAGAGTTGCCTTTGAGCGTTGATCCTAGTGTGTTCTTCCTCACTACCTTTTACCTCTTTTATCTGCTTTAGATCATAGTACTCTTGAATAGTGCTGGCATACTGTTGACTGAAATCTGGCCGATGATTAAGTTTCCTTTCCAGGGCGTGGAAACGGTTTAATGCGATTTGCCTTGACCGGCCGATCACCTGTGTGGGGTCAAACAACGTTTTTAAAGGCAAACGAACTAGATATTTCCCATTCGGCTGACGGACATGAGTTTGTTGAAAATGGTCTTCACACCATTTTTCCTCTGCGTTGAGTTGTCTTGTTGTGGAGACCTGATCCAATTCGAAAAACCTCTGTACCATGTTGTTTAGGTTTGCCAAATTACAACGAATGGAGATTGAAGTCGTCTGGGCTGCTTCAGCTGGTCCAAAAACTATCCAGCCCAGCTGTGTGTTTTGTGCAATTAGTTCTGCAACCGTCCCTTTGCGTATGTCCGGAAGCATTAATTGCGGGATAATGTCGACACCGATAAGTAGGTCAATGCGACCCGACTTGATGAAATTAGGATCTGCAAAGGATAACCCTTGGAGATGTTTACAGGACTTAATGTTTACATTTTGTTTTGGTAAATGACCTGTTAGTGACCGAAGGATGAAGGCTGAGGATACGTAGTCATTAAAATCCGATCCTGAACATGAGATTATGGTGAAGTCGGTGCTGTGCCTGCACTGATTATGCGACGTATTACCAATTCCCGTGATCTCAGCTTGAACAGGATGCCGTTTGAGTCTAAGCGCTTGAACGATGTTTTCCGTGATGAGGGTGCCTCCGACTGCCCAGTGGAGTTATTTACGATCCGAACCAGTGCAGTAGCAATAAGGGTCGTTGAGTTCAGATGGGAGGCAACTGCGCTGAAGAGTTGCGTTGATGGTGCATTTTGTACAGCGGCTGCGCTCCGACCAGAGTCTGAAGCATGCTGTCGGGATACTTCAGGAGTCAATGAAGAACTTTGTTGAGCATTCGGGAAATGTAACAAAGTATGGTGCCGTTGACCACATTGCGAGCAGTTTCGGCTGCTGCTGCATTGACTCAGAGAATGGGAAGCACTAAGGCAGTTGATGCATGCCTTCGAGCGGTCGACTATAACCTTTCGCGCGAAACAATCCTTGGCAAGGAAGTCCGGGCACCGTCTTAGAACGTGATTCTGTTGGCAGAGCGAGCACCTGATGGATCCAGACTCAAGAGTACTGTGGAAGCTGTGTCCCCTAACAGTGGAGTTTCCCGATGGTCTGGTTGTCTGGCGATGGTTGGTCGATTGTATAGATGATCTAACTGGAACACCTGGTTTCCTACTCTCGATTAGGTCGATGCTGACCAATCGATTGTGAAGAAACACCTCCAGCTTTGTGAAGGTGGGGATTTCCACGTTGTTGCCCAGGGAATGTTCCCAGGCCTGTGTTGTGCTGATAGGCAGCTTTGTGAGTAAGTGATGTACCAACCAATGATCACAGGAATCAATGGCAATATGTAGTCGTCGGAATTCACTAATACATACATTTGCCAAGTTTAACAAATTCCTAAGGTCCACCGCGATCTCCTTGGACAGTGGCTCGATTCCGTACAGTGCATTCATATTGTACATGAACTGCAGTCGAGGGTTGTTGTATCGTTTTACCACAAGGTTCCATGCCACTGAATAGTTGGTTTCTGTTAATGCCATATGGTTTATATCCTGGTCTCGCCCGTGCGGTAGTGCTTGCTTCAAGAAATGAAATTTTTGAATGTTTGAAAGAGATTGATTTTCATGTACTAGCTGCGTAAAGCTGTCATAAAAAGATGGCCAATCCACAAAATTTCCTGAAAAGTGGGGTACGGGCAATTTGGGCAGCTGAATTGTGGAAACAGGAATGGGCACAAGGGTGTTGTTTATGGATTGATCACCTGATACCTGTATTGGGACTGGAAACCTGGTTTCGTATTCATCGGCGAAAGAACAATAAATGTGACTGTATGCTTGCTCAAAATTGTCTTCAACAGCATCCGCAAAATATGGATGCGATCGTGGACATTGCTGTAAAATGAGCGCTTGATGATTTGTGTAAAAATGTTTTGAAAGCTCGTTGAGCTTGTTGAGGCGAAACTCATAGTTGGATTTAGTTTTCTTTATTTGACCGTCCCTTTTAGCATTTTTAATTAGTTGGGTCAACCTGGAAGATAAGTCCATCTGCATTGCGTACATGTCTGAAAAAGGCTCGACCACAGCCAAAGGTGCCGAGCTCTGTTGTGCCAAATCACTACCATTACTTTCATTTTTACCCATTTTAATGTTTTCCTATTGCACTCTGCTTTGAAAAACCACGCACAAATACTCTACAAACACACTCACCTGTTTCAGTCGCTCCGCTCGTGTTGCGATCAAACTTTGAAGGAAGGGGACGGCAAACTTCACGAGACTAGTGTGTCGCATGAGATGGCAATAGGCATGGGTTGAATCCGCTATTCTCCTCGACTTCTTGATTCCTCCGTTATTCGAGGCTCCGTTATGGCGATGTACGTGGCAAAGATTGCGTAACTTTGCTGGTTTAAATTAATAATAGATTTGCAAACAAGTAAGCACAAAGATTGAAGTATGTCTACAAATATTGGAAGCTGATGAAGTTATGAGTGTATGTTCCCCTCATGGGCCACCAAAATGTTGTGACGATTCGCACCCGATCGTCAAAGTTGAGCAGAAGTCTACTCTGGGGGTCTTTCACACACTTTGTAATAAAAACTCAGAAATTTGTTGAACTTCACCAGTTGTATTCATTTGTATACTTTCAATCTTTGACTTATTGCTAACTTTTATTTACAAATTAGGAAATATAAAAGCTCGGTTATAAACGCGACCAGCTTCTCCTTCTGTCTTCTTCGTAGTGTCGTGCTAGCAGCAGAAATCTAACATTCGCTAATAAAACTGCTGTTGTCCACTGCTTCTCAGAGTCGCCAGAAAACAGCTGTCCAGCTTCTCCTAATCGACAGAAACACCCGTTCAGAAACACAATTCCTTTTGGCCAAGTTATGGGCTTTTAAAGATTAAGAGGAGGCCCATTTGTCTGAACCTTCGCATAATTAAAATCAATAACATAAAAACGGTGAAAATGTTGACTACCGTTAAAGTTAAATATTTTTATTCAGATAACAGCATAGTCATTCCAAAAGTCCCTAAAGGTATGCCATATCGAAATCCGATTCCTTTTGGCCAAGTTATGGGCTTTTAAAGTTTAAAAGGAGGCCCATTTCTCTAAACCTTCGCAAAATTAAAATGAATGACATAAATACGAAGAAAATGTTGACTACCTTCAAAGTTAAATATTTTTATTCAGATAACAGTGAATTCATTCCACAAGTCCATTGAGGTATGCCATATCGAAATCCAATTCCTTTTGGCCAAGTTATGGGCTTTACAAGTTTTAAATGAGGTCCATTTCTGTAAACCTGCGCAAAATTTATATCAATAACATAAAAACGGTAAAAATGTTGAATACTTTTTAAGTTAAATATTTTTATTCAGATAATGGCATAACCATTCTACAAGTCAATAAGGGTACGCCATATCGAAATCCAATTCCTTTTGGCCAAGTTATGGGCTTTTAAAGTTTTAAAGGAGGCCCATTTCTGTAAACCTTCGCAAAATTAAAATCAATGACATAAGAACGGTGAATATATTGACTACCCTTAAAGTTAAATATTTTTATGCAGATAACTGGGAATTCATTCCACAAGTTCATAAATCAAAAGTCCATATCGAAATGCGATTCCTTTTGCCCCAGTTATGGGTTTTTAAAGTTTAAGAGGAGGCCCATTTCTCTAAACTTTCGCATAATTAAAATCAATAACATACAAACGGTGAAAGTGTTGACTGCCTTTAAAGTTAAATATTTTTATTCAGATAACAGCTTAAACATTCCACAAGCACATAAAGGTATGCCATATCTAAATGCTATTCCTTTTGACCAAGCTATGGGCTTTTAAAATTCAAAAGGAGGCCCATTTCTCTAAACCTTCGCAAAATTAAAATCAATGACATTAATACGGTGAAAATGATGACTACCTTTTAAGTTAAATATTTTTATGTGGATAACAGCATAATCGTTTCACAAGTCAATAAAGGTATGCCATATCGAAATCCAATTCCTTGTGACCAAGCTATGGGCTTTTAAAGATTAAGAGCTGGCCAATTTGTCTAAACCTTCGCATAATTAAAATCAATAACATAAAAACGGTGAAAATGTTGACTGCCTTTAAAGTTAAATATTTTTATTCAGATAACAGCATAATCATTCCACAAGTCCCTAAAGGTATGCCATGTCGAAATCCGATTCCTTGTGACCAAGCTATGGGCTTTTAGAGTTTAACAGGATTCCCATTCCTCTAAACCTTCGCAAAATGAAAATGAATGACATAAATACGGTGAAAATGATGACTACCTTTTAAGTTAAATATTTTTATGTGGATAACAGCATAATCGTTTCACAAGTCAATAAAGGTATGCCATATCGAAATCCAATTCCTTGTGACCAAGCTATGGGCTTTTAAAGATTAAGAGCTGGCCAATTTGTCTAAACCTTCGCATAATTAAAATCAATAACATAAAAACGGTGAAAATGTTGACTACCTTAAAAGTTAGATATTTTTATGTGGATGACAACATAATCATTCCACAAGTCAAGGAAGGTAAGCCGTATCGAAGTCCAATTCCTTTTGGCCAAGTTATGGGCTTTTAAAGTTTGAAAGGAGGCCCATTTCTGTAAACCTTCGCCAAATTAAAATCAATGACATAAGAACGGTGAATATGTTGACTACCTTTAAAGTTAAATATTTTTATTCAGACAACATCATAATCATTCCACAAGTCAATAAAGGTAAGCCATATCGAAACCCAATTCCTTTCGGTCAAGCTATGGGCTTTTAAAGTTTTTTATATTGTTGAACGTTGATGCACTAAGAGCAGTACAAACAAGTGGCCCAAACGACACCAAGCACGTGCTTGTTACGCGCGGGCCCATTTTTATTTCGGGCAAATACGGTTCGCGAGGAAGGTACATAGAACAAATAAAGACAGGACAAAACATAGATCAACAAGATTAAAGCAAATGAGCTAAGATTTTAGTTTTTAGTACAGGGATAGAAGTTGAGGAACAAATTAAATGATACAGGTTGTTATAGTTATTAGAAAGAACGCGAAAGGGATCATGCTGACTAAAATTAGATGAACATCGTGGCAAGTTAATAGGATGGTAGTTTCGCATTAGTCTAACAGGAACATTGAAACTTAGGCGGCTTACCAAATCTACAGAATCAATATCGCCTCTGATAAGATTATTCATAAAAATAGTACCAAGCATAATTCTACGGCTTACTAGAGTAGGCAAATTAATTAATAGCAATCTACTCGAGTAAGAAGGCAACCTGACGTTTTGATCCCAGTTCAAACCACGTAAGGCAAAAAGAAGAAATTGTTTCTGTACGGACTCTATACGGTCAATGTGCACTTGATACTGAGGACTCCAAACGGAAGAACAGTATTCTAAGTTGGGTCGGACAAGTGAGGTAAATAATAATTTGGTAGTGTATGGATCATCAAATTCTTTAGACCAACGCTTTATAAACCCAAGAACACTCATAGCTTTATTTACAGTAGAGGTTATGTGGGAGTCAAATTTAAGTTTAGGATCTAGGAGAACACCTAAATCGTTTACTGAGTATATTCGGTCCAAGGACATGTTCTGAAGAGAGTAACTCATGAACGTTGGCGTACCCCTATAAAAAGTCATAACGTTGCATTTAAGATAGTTTAAATTCAAAAGGTTGTACTGACACCATTCCTGGAATCTATTTATGTCTGACTGCAAGCAGAAACCAGATTCAATATTATTATATGAAAAACAAAGCTTAACATCATCAGCATACATTAGTACACGAGAGTGATTTACGATAGAAGGAAGATCATTTATAAACAGAGTAAACAGCAAAGGGCCTAAATGACTGCCCTGAGGCACTCCAGATGTCACGTTGATCATCTTGGAAACAGCGTTTTTGAATAAAACCCTCTGAGATCTACCATTCAAATAACTTGAAATCCAAGTTAACAGATTATTCGGAAACCCAAGCAGATCTAATTTGAAATTTTAAAGGAGGCCCATTTCTGTAAACCTTCGCAAAATTTAAATCAATAACATAAAAACGGTGAAAATGTGGACTAGCTTTAAAGTTAAATATTTTTATGTGGATAACAGCATAATCGTTTCACAAGTCAATAAAGGTATCCCATATTCCTTGTGACCAAGCTATGGGCTTTGAGAGTTTAACAGGAGGCCCATTTCTCTATACCTTCGCAAAATTTAAATGAATGACATAAATACGGTTAAAATATTGACTACCATTAAAGTTAAATATTTTTATGCAGGTACCAGCGAATTCATTCCACAAGTCCATAGAGGTATGCCATATCGAAATTCAATTCCTTTTGGCCAAGTTATGGGCTGTAAAAGTTTTAAATAACGTCCACTTCTGTAAACCTTCGCAAAATTAAAACCAATGACATAAGAACGGTGAATATGTTGACTACCCTTAAAGTTAAATATTTTTATGCACATAAAAGGGAATTCATTCCACAAGTCCAAAAAGGCATGCCATTCGTAATGCGATTCCTTTTGCCCCAGCTATGGGTTTTTAAAGTTTAAGAGGAGGCCCATTTCTCTAAACTTTCGCATAACTAAAATCAATAACATACAAACGGTGAAAATGTTGACTGCCTTTAAAGTTAAATATTTTTATTAAGATAACAGCATAAACATTCCACAAGCACATAAAGGTAGGCCATATCGAAATGCCATTCCTTTTGACCAAGCTATGGGCTTTTAAAGTTCAAAAGGAGGCCCATTTCTCTAAACCTTCGCAAAATTAAAATCAATGACATAAAACGGTGAAAATGTTGACTACCTTTAAAGTTAAATATTTGTATGTGGATAACAGCATAATCATTCCACAAGTCAATAAAGGTAAGCCATATCGAAACCCAATTCCTTTTGGCCAAGTTATGGGCTTTTAAAGATTAAGAGGAGGCCCATTTCTGTACGCCTTCGCAAAATTAAAATCAATAACATAAAAACGGTGAAAATGTTGACTACGTTTAAAGTTAAATATTTTTATTAAGATAACAGCATAATCATTCCACAAGCACATAAAGGTATGCCATATCGAAATACGATTTCTTTTGACCATCTTATGGGCTTTTAAAGTTGAAAAGGAGGTCCATTTCTCTAAACCTTCGCAAAATTAAAATCAATGGCCTTAAAACGGTGCAAATGTTGACACCTTTAATGTTAAATTTTTTTATGCAGTAACAGTGAATGCATTCCAAAAGTTTATAAAGGTATGCCACAAAGAAATCCGAGTCCTTCTGACCAAGTTATCGGCTTTTTAAGTTTAAAAGGAGGCCCATTTCTCTAAACCTTCAAAAACTTATGTTGACTACCTTTAAAGTGAAATATTTTTATGCAGATAACAGCGAATTCATTCCACAAGTCCATCCAAGTTATGGACTTTTAAAGTTTTAAAAGGAGGCCCATTTCTCTAAACCTTCGCAAAATTAAAATCAATGACATAAAAACAGTAAAAATGTTGACTACCTTTAACATTAAATACTTTTAAGCAGATAACAGCAAATTCATTCCAAAAGTCCATAAAGGTATGTCATACCGAAATCCGATTTCTTTTGGCCGAGTTATGGGCTGTTAACGTTTTAAAGTAGGCCAATTTCTGTAAACTTTCGCAAAATTAATATCAATAACGTAAGAACGGTAAAAATATTGAATAGCTTTAAAGTTAAGTATTTTTATTCACATAACAGCATAATCATTCCACAAACACATTAAGGTATGCCATATCGAGATCAGATTCCTTGTGACCAAGTTATGGGCTTTTAGAGTTCAAGAGGAGGCGCATTTCTCTAAACCTTCGCCAAATTAAAATGAATGACATAAATACGGTTAAAATATTGACTACCATTAAAGTTAAATATTTTTATGCAGGTTCCAGCGAATTCATTCCACAAGTCCTTAGAGGTATGCCATATCGAAATCCAATTCCTTTTGGCCAAGATTTGGGCTGTAAAAGTTTTAAATAACGTCCATTTCTGTAAACCTTCTCAAAATTAATATCAATAACATAAAAACGGTGAAAATGTTGAATACCTTTTAAGCTAAATATTTTTATTCAGATATCAGCATAATCATTTCATAAGTCAATAAAGGTATGCAATATCAAAATCCAATTCCTCTTGGCCAAGTTATGGGCTTTTAAAGTTCAAAAGAAGGCCCATTTCTCTAAACCTTCGCAAAATTAAAATCAATGACATAAAACGGTGAATATGTTGACTACCCTTAAAGTTAAATATTTTTATGCAGATAACAGGGAATTCATTCTACAAGTCCATAGAGGTATGCCATATTGAAATCCAATTCCTTTTGGCCAAGTTGTGGGCTTTTAAAGTTTAAAAGGAGGCCAATTTCTGTAAACTTTCGCATAATTAAAATCAATAACAAAAAACGGTGAAAGTGTTGACTACCGTTAAAGTTAAATATTTTTATTCAGATAACAGCATAATCCGATTCCTTGTGACCATGCTGTGGGCTTTTAAAGTAAACCTTCGCAAAATTATAATCTATGATATAAAAACGGTGAATATGTTTACTACCATTAAAGTTGAATATTTTTATGCAGGTACCAGCGAATTCATTCCACAAGTTCATAGAGGTATGCCATATCGAAATCCAATTCCTTTTGGCCAAGTTATGGTCTGTAAAAGTTTTAAACGAGGTCCATTTCTGTAAACCTTCTCAAAATTAATATCAACAAGGAAGAACGCTATAGTCGAGTACCTCGACTATCAGATACCCGTTACTCAGCTAAATAGAGATATGCAAGCAGCAAAGCGAGATTAAAATGCGCCACCTACCGGCGGTATACAGATTTAAGCGTTATGGGCGTTAGAGTGGGCGTGGTAAATTTTTTTTTTTAACCAATCGATAGGTATTGACGAGATCAATACATTTCAGTTAAAATTTTTTTATCTAGCATGAAAATTGTGGGCGTCACAGGTTTTCGCGGTTTGTGGGCGTTAAAGTGGGCGTGGCAAACTTTTTTTTGGGTCAATCGATAGGTATTGATGAGAACAATACATTTGAGTTAAAATTTTTATTCTAGCATCAAAATTGTAGGAGCCACAGTTTTGGGCGGTTTGTGGGCGTTAGAGTGGGCGTGGCAAACTTTTTTTTGAGTCAATCGATAGGTATTGATGAGAACAATACATTTCAGTTAAAATTTTTATTCTAGCATCAAAACTGTAGGAGCCACAGTTTTGGGCGGTTTGTGGGCGTTGGAGTGGGCGTGGCACTGTGCTGAAACAAACTTGCGCTGCGTAAGAAGCTCAGGAATCTGCACGCCAAATCTCAATAGCCTAGCTCCCATAGTTTCCGAGATCTCAGCGTTCATCCGGACGGACAGACAGACGGACAGACGGACAGACGGACAGACGGACAGACGGACAGACGGACATGGCTAGATCGACTCGGCTAGTGATCCTGATCAAGAATATATATACTTTATGGGGTCGGAAACGCTTCCTTCTGCCTGTTACATACTTTCCGACGAATCTAGTATACCCTTTTACTCTACGAGTAACGGGTATAATAACATAAAAACGGTGAAAATGTTGAATACCTTTTAAGCCAAATATTTTTATTCAGATATCAGCATAATCATTCCATAAGTCAATAAAGTATGCCATATCGAAATCCAATTCCTTTTGGCGAAGTTATGGGCTTTTAAAGTTTAAGAGGAGGCCCTTTTCTCCAAACCTTCGCATAATTAAAATCAATAACATAAAAACGGTGAAAATGTTGCATACCTTTAAAATTTAATTATTTTATTCAGATAGCAGTGCTCAGGCCCACTGTCCGGCGAATCTGGACTGGCCCTGCTATCCAGCTGCACCGCTCTACCGCTCTCCCGCTCTCTCGCGCTCCCGCTCTCCTGCGCTGTTCCTAGCTTCATCCATGAAGTCTCCGCTGCGCTTTGGAGCGCAGAGCGGAGCTTAGACTAAATTAGTTAAATTTTGGAGTTCAAACTGAAATAAACCGCGTTCGCACCCCCGCCTACTTTTACCAGTTAACTTTTTTCTCGAGTACATTCTTTTCGATCAAG
The DNA here is from genome assembly GCF_043229965.1 of Drosophila suzukii. NCBI lineage: Eukaryota > Metazoa > Arthropoda > Insecta > Diptera > Drosophilidae > Drosophila > Drosophila suzukii. Next base: position 1,875,991 of record NW_027255896.1, on the reverse strand, counting down.
GGGCAAATACGCGTTTCGAGTGGCTTCTCCCCTACGGCCTCCGCCCCACCAGCAGCCAACCGCACCAGCAGCAAACCGCCGAAGCCCAGCGCAGCAGCCCGCCGACGCCGCCAGTTTCCCGCTGTCGCCATATACCCCGCTACCCCCCGGCGAACACTTTGATGTATTCGAGCCGATAAGATAAGTAAAGCTTTTCGTCTTATTAATTGCCGGTCTGCAGTCAGCCACTCGAAAATATAATTCGATTGACTTTCTGTACGATTTGTCCAAAATCCTAGTCCGATTAAATCCGACGACGGCAATTAAAAATTACTTCGCCATTTTTTTCTTCGATTTTCCGTTTGCTACGTGTGGCCATATTGCCAATTTTTTCCGACTCCTTTTTTTAAATGCATTTGGCCGCTCTTCCATACTTACATACACATATACAAAATCGAGAAAAAATTCCAAGCTTAGAAAAAATATTGTATCTACATACATACAAATATTTACATCCATACAAATATCTACATACATACACATAACTCCACCATCTCGTTCCGACTAATTAAAGTTTTCCGTCGGCCATCCGGTCAAAAATAACAAAATAAAATTACACCAACCGACGTGAAAATTTTTTGGTCATTGTGTTTTATTTACCATCAAACTTTTTAGTATTTTGTTTGGTATTTGGTATTTACTCCGTAAAATTTATTTTATTTAAACGAGAAAAATACAAGCACTTCACTGCATGCATAGCAACCTCCGTCCACCATTTTTTTTGGTATGTTTTTAGTATTTTTCCCTCGGAATATTAAATCAAATTAAAGCAATACTCCAATATTAAATAATCAACCGATCGCATCCTCCGGCCAACAAATTTTGGTATTTTTTCTTCATTCAGAAGTTTAAATAAAGGGTACTATTTATATACACATAGTTGGTATTTTTCCCCCTCAATTTATCCAAACGCAAAAAAATACCAGCAAAAATATACCAAACTTGATCCCAACCATAATACATACACCAAAAGGGTTAAATATTGTAGTATTACTTCTCAACGGGTGATATTCGAACTCCTTACTCACCGTTCCTAATCTGTATTATTGGGTTTAATTCCGCAAAGTAACCAGGTCGGTACTTGCTTCCAATTTCTATTTCTCCGATCCACTACTTTTTTTGTCGACACCTCGTTCCACTGTTCCAGAAGTGGGCCAGGTTTCCTATTTATCCGACTTAAACAAAGGCGAGCAGATTCTGACCCAAGAAAAAAGGTCATTTCTCTTTAAATGTCCGCTGGAAGTGATAACAACAAGTTGTCTATTCGACCTGCCGTAGTCCCAGGCATATCCGTAGATCCGCCCACACCCGAACTAACCGCCAAGACCTCGTCGCCCCGAAAAAGGGTCACCCGTGCAAACGTCAAAATGGCACTAACACCTTCCCAAATCGCTCTAAGCAAATTTACTGAGGTCTCAGATCGGCTGAGTGAGTTTGAATCCAGAGCAAACACTCCTTCGCCGATCCCTCCTACTCTGTCCATGTAGAACACCCGCCGCGAAGAAATACGCGCATTGTGGGACCGCATCAAGGCAGAATACGATGAATGCACCGGGTGCATAGCAGAGGCCGGAGACAGTGCAGCTGATAGTTTGCCAGTTCTCAAGGCTAAATACGGCTACTGCTATTCCGTTTATGAGAGATGTGGGTAGCGGATATGATAGCCCAGGCTCCCCAAGTTCAAGCTGTTCCTACCCAGACTTACATTCCCTCTGAATGTCGGCTGCCTCCGTGCGATACCAAGGTTTTCACCGGAGATTATCTGCGGTGGCCGACCTTTAGGGATCTGTTTACGGCCATTCGAAAACAAGCGGTTGTTAGTAAATAGCCAATTAAAAATACTTTTCAATGTGCAGTCCGTTAATCAGGAATCTGGGTCAGCTATCCGTGAACTTCAACGTACCATCCAGGGTTGCCTTACGGCTTTAGAAATGTCCGGAATTGAAACCGAAAATTGGGATTGCCTCCTAGTGTACATGTGCTCCTCCAAAATTCCTAAGCTCACGCTATCCTTGTGGGAACAGTTCGTGCACAATAAGGCAGAGATTCCGACGTGGCAGGAACTGAACGCCTTCCTTACGGAGCGTCACCGGACCTTAGAAGCCATAGACGACGTACGGCCGTCAGGCTCGAATCAATCTCTGCCAAAAACATCCGCCCCCACTGCAGCGCCTCGAAGAATAAATTCTTACGAGACCAAGGGTAGCACCCAAGCCAAAAGAATGTGACCTTTGTAAGAAGGAAAACCATCTTGTCCGCACATGTGCACGGTTCCTCCAGATGACGGTCGACGAGCGTTCGGCATACATAAAGAGGAAGCAGCTGTGTCTAAACTGCTTCGCACGAGGGCATCAGCTGCGTGATTGTGAGAGCACTCATAGTTGCTTTACGTGCCGCGGCCGCCATCACACCTTACTACACAGAGGCAAATCCTCCCAATCGCCTTCGAGTCCCGCCCCAAGACCCAGATCAAGACCAAGTACACCAGTTGCCACCGCTTCCCGGTCCACGGACTCTACAGTCCGTCTTGCTGGGCACCGCCATAATGGACATATGTCACCTGGGGTCGAATTTTAAAGCTCGTGCCTTGATAGATTCAGGATCAGAGGCAACCTTTATTTCTGAGCGCCTGTTCAAACTAATTAAGTTGCCTCACCAGATAATCCGAGCCCAAGTATCAGGCGTAAGCCAGACAGTATCCGCTGAATCCAAAAAGCTCTGTCAGCTTACCCTCCGTTCACCGACCAGGCCTGGCTTGCAAATAAACACGACGGCCTATGTTCTTCCTCAATTAGCTGGAAACCTTCCATCTTGTCCGATTCCGCAACAGTTTCGACGGGATCTTCCCGAACTGTCACTAGCGGATCCAAAGTTCTACGAGAGCGCACAGATAGATATTCTGGTCGGGGCCGACATACTGCCATCCATTCTCCTAAGCGGCACCCGGCCGAACATTTGTGGCTCTCTCCTCGGGCAAGAAACCATTTTCGGGTGGATCCTAACAGGACCCGTTCCTGCTCCAAGGGAAAATCAGATTTCCGTTTTTTCCACACGAATCTCCCACACAGTTGACACGTCCCTGGATAGGCTTCTCACCAAATTTTGGGAGGTGGAGGATCTGCCAGTAAAAGTGACAAAATCTTCCGATTTGACATGGGAGGAAAATTTTCTCCGAACGACTACGAGAGACGATAACGGCAGGTCTGTCGTAAGTCTTCCGTTTCGTGATCCTCAAAACGTAAAATCCGCTCTCGGTCACTCCAGATCCTCCGCGTTTTCGCAGTTTCTAAGAACCGAACAACGCCTAAAGAGGGACTGTCAGCTGAAAGCCAAATACGACTCCGTGATTCAAGAATATCTCGACCTCAATCACATGAAAGAAGTCCGTCCTACCCATAATTCTGCCAGTTATTACCTTCCGCATCATGCCGTGCTCAAGCCGAAAAGTACAACCACTAAGCTACGTGTGGTTTTCAATGCCTCCAGCCCTTCAGAGAATGGGGTCAGTTTAAATGATATCCTTCATGCTGGCCCAGTCTTACAGTCCGATCTAACTATCCAGATCCTGAAGTAGCGATATTTCCGATACGTCTACAGTGCCGATATCGAGAAACTGTATCGGCAGATATGGGTAGATCCGAAGCATTCCCCGTTTCAGCGCATCTTATTCCGCAACAGCGAGGGGCACATTCGAGATTTCGAATTACAGACGGTAACTTTTGGAGTCAATTGCGCGCCATTCCTGGCCATTCGAGTCCTGCAACAGTTGGCAACTGACGTGCAGCTCAGCCATCCAAGAGCGAGCAACGTCATTCGAAATCATATGTATGTAGACGATGTCCTTTCGGGAGCTGAGCCATTGTTCGCGAGCTACAAAGTGCTCTAGATTCCGCGGGGTTTCCATTGAGAAAATGGACCTCCAACAACAAAGAAATATTAGCTCATATCCAAAGCGATCATTTTCTGACAACCGACTTCCTCGAGATCGACACTGAGAGCACAGCCAAAACTCTCGGCGTACGATGGAAGGCGACGTCCGATGAGTTCTTTTTCGTCCCACCAGATTTAGCAACGGAAATGTCCCACACGAAACGCCAAGTCCTTTCCCAAATTGCCAAGCTGTTTGATCCAGCAGGCTGGCTCGCTCCATTTGTTGTGTGTGCCAAAATCTTTATGCAAGAGATTTGGCTTCAGGATCTAGGCTGGGACGATAAACTTCCAATTGAGCTGTGCCAAAGGTGGAACAGCTTTCTCCAGAGCTATTCGGTCCTATACCAGGTCAGAATACCCAGATGGGTTTCCTTCCGTCCAGAGTTCCGCGTAGAGCATCACGGATTCTGTGACGCCTCGCAAAAGGCATACGGTGCTGCGATTGTGTGCGAGTAGAAGTGGGCCATAAGACGATGGTGCACTAGCTCACGGCCAACACGCGTGTGGCGCCAGTCAAAACGGTGTCCCTTCCCAGGCTGGAGTTATGTGGGGCTCTCCTTTTGTCCGAGATGGCCGAAGCCATTCTTCCTAATATGCCGAGGCTGACCTCAAAATTCCATTGTTGGACCGATTCCACGATTGTGCTAGCATGGTTAGCCAAACCAGCGTGCCATTGGACTACGTTCGTTGCCAACAGGGTTTCGAAGATCACCGAGTCCACTGAGGCGGCCAATTGGTCGCACGTTCAATCCGAACATAATCCAGCTGATTTGGCTAGTCGAGGAGTTCCCCTTCAAGAGCTGGTTGATAACCCGCTTTGGTGGCATGGACCCACTTGGCTGCAACGTCCACGCGATCATTGGCCTAGCCAGGGAACCGAAGTGCCGGTGACTGAGATCGAAAAGCGTGCCGTTAAAGTCCATGTGGCGTCTATGCCGTCAGAAGATTTCCTAGATCGCTTTTCCAATTTAGATAGAGCTTTGCGGGTCCTCGCGTATGTCCATCGATTTGTCCAACGATGTCGAAGACAATCACCGCCTTCCGGGGTCCGTCTAGACGGACGTTGCCGCCGCGGAAGAACTCATGACGATTTGCACTCAGCGCAGGTATTTTTCTGAAGAATACCGCTGCTTGAGTCAGAAACGTCCTGTGCCCGCGGCGAGTTCGATTCTCTCCCTGAACCCCTTTCTAGATAAGAAAGGGGTAATCATGAATGAACGCCATCCGATAGTCCTGCCGTACGAATGTGCACTCTCGCGGCTTCTGGTCAAATTCACGCATCTCATTACGTTACATGGTGGCAACCAGTTAGTGGTGCGTCTCACTCGGTCCAGATACTGGGTTCCGAGAATAAAGAACTTGGTGAAGGCAGTGGTTAACTCCTGCAAGGTCTGCGTTATCCACAAAAAGAGATTGCAAGTCCAGATGATGGGAAGTTTTCCGAAAGAGCGAGTGTCTTTTTCCCGTCCGTTCACGTACACAGGGATGGACTACGCCGGCCCGTTTGATATAAAAAATTATACCGGAAGAGCTTGTCTCATTACGAAAGGGTATGTGTTGGTTTTCGTTTCTTTTTCTACAAAGGCCATCCATCTAGGGCCTACATCCGACTTAACGACTGAAAAGTTTCTTGCCGCTTTCGCTCGTTTCGTCTCTAGAAGAGTGTGTCCTCGCGAAGTCCAGTCCGACAATGGAAAGACCTTCGTCGGCGCCTCCACCGTGCTTTCCCGAGACTTCCTGCAAGCCGTTAAGGAGTCTGCGACCTATGCGTATAGTCATCAGCAGCTCACCTGGCAATTCATTCCTCCTGGGGCATCCCATATGGGAGGCCTATGGGAAGCTGGTGTCAAGAGCTTCAAGACCTTGTTTTGCAAGTCCACCGCTACACGCAAGTACACCTTTGAAGAGCTGTCCACCCTCCTAGCGAGAATCGAAGCTTGTCTGAATTCCAGACCGCTATCTCCCATGTCCGAGGATGCAACTGATCTCTTAGCGTTGACACCAGGGCCCTTTCTTGTTGGTGGACCTCTTCTATCCATAGTGGAACCTGAAGTAAAGGGCGAATCCAAGTCCATTCTGAACCGGTGGCAGCACTTAAAGTCTCTCCATCAACAATTCCGCACTCGATGGAAGGATGAGTACCTTAAGGAGCTCCACAAGCGCAACAAGTGGCAAGTCCCCACAGAAAATCTGCGTGTTGGCGACCTGGTCGTCATTAAGGATGACAATTTGCCCTCAAATGAGTGGCGACTCGGAAGAATAGACTCCGTTTTTCCGGGAGACGATGGCAATGTCCGCGTAGTCGACATTCGTACGACACGCGGCATTGTCAAACGTCCAGTGACCAAGGTGGTTCTTCTTCCAAGAGAGCCGCCCAAAACTACCTCGTAACGAGCCGCGTTTCTTACACACCTTAGTCCGTAGCCATTAACGTCATTGTTAATCAGCCCTGTTTGTTTTTTCCTTATCCACATTCTAAACAGGAAAATGGCTCCCCGTCCACGTAGCGCTCAGGCCTTGGACAGCAGACGTAGTAGAGGTACTCAGTTCTACCGATGCCGAGTCTGCCGCGGAATCCATCCTCTTCGGAAGTGTCAGAGGTTCCTAAAGCTGAACGCAGAGAAGCGGCTGCGGGCAGTTCTCATTAACAAGTACTGCGCGAACTGTCTCGCACACGAGCACTCCTCTGGGAGCTGTCGGAGCGGTGACCGGTGCAGAACGTGCAACCGAAACCATCACACGCTGCTGCACATGCACGACCTTGTTTCCCGGAAAAAGTCCGGCTCCAAGCAAAAGTCCCGCTCCAAGCAACAGCCCGCTTCTCCGCAGCGTTCGCGCCGACAAGATCCGCCAACTCGCCAAACGCCTGCCCCTCCACCGCGCTCAGCATCCTCGACACCAGCTCCGTCGCTAGCCGCACTTCTCCAGCGTCATAGCGTCAATGTCCACCCGACTGCTGTGGTGATCGTCGAGACCGGAGAGAAGACGTTCGACACCGCCGCACTCATCGATCCGTGCACCCCGACGAGCTCCATCGATGCATCCCTGGCCGCCGCGTTTCGTTTGCCGACAACAAACGTGGGCGATGAGAGCAGGTCGAAGGTCGACGAGGCCATCAAGCTGGAGGTGGTCCTCAAGATCGAGCCGAACGTGCGCATCCGCACCCCCATCCGTGCGCTCAGTGAGAGCGTCGTCCAGAAATTTCAGGAGCTACCGCTCGCGGATGAGCGTTTCCACCGGCCAGCCACTGTTTCATTGATCCTGGGCGCGGACGTCTACCCGAAGGTGATACAGCCGGGCTTCCACGTGGTCGACGAGGGACTGCCAGTAGCCCAGAAGACGGTGTTCGGGTGGATCGTCTCCGGCGCCTGTACGCAGGCTTGAGGCGTAGGCGACTGGCCGAAGTTCCGTCTCCTTTTATTTTTTGCAACGCTAGCGATTGCAAGGGGGCCGAATGTTCAGGCCCACTGTCCGGCGAATCTGGACTGGCCCTGCTATCCAGCTGCACCGCTTTACCGCTCTCCCGCTCTCTCGCGCTCCCGCTCTCCTGCGCTGTTCCTAGCTCCCTCCATGAAGTCTCCGCTGCGCTTTGGAGCGCAGAGCGGAGCTTAGACTAAATTAGTTAAATTTTGGAGTTCAAACTGAAATAAACCGCGGTCGCACCCCCGCCTACTTTTACCAGTTAACTTTTTTCTCGAGTACATTCTTTTCGATCTAGGGGCAAATACGCGTTTCAAGTGGTTTCTCCCCTACAGCTTCCGCCGCACCAGCAGCCAACCGCACCAGCAGCAAACCGCCGAAGCCCAGCGCAGCAGCCCGCCGACGCCGCCAGTTTCCCGCTGTCGCCTCCCACGCCATTCCATCAGCGCCACCACGGTACCCCGCTACCCCCCGGCTAACACTTTGATGCATTCGAGCCGATAAGATAAGTAAAGCTTTTCGTCTTATTAATTGCCGGTCTGCAGTCAGCCACTCGAAAATATAATTCGTTTGTGTTTCTGTACGATTTGTCCAAAATCCTAGTCCGATTAAATCCGACGACGGCAACTAAGAATTACTTCGCCATTTTTTCCTTCGATTTTCCTTTTGCTACGTGCGGCCATATTGCCAATTTTTTCCGACTCCTTTTTTTAATTGCATTTGGCTGCTCATCCATACTTACATACACATATACAAAATCGAGAAAAAATTCCAAGCTTAGAAAAAATATTGTCCAAATATAAGCCAAGCATACAGTGAGAATTATTAAACCTTTCAAGATTTTTCTCACTGTATATCCGCCGCCGCTAAAATACTTGCATATATTTTTTCGTTTTTCCAAATGCAGTCCGTACACAATAAATCGAAAACTTCCACAACAACACATACCCCGCCGGCAATAATTATTTAATAAATTTAAAACCGACGAAAATGACATACATGCAAATATCTACATACATACAAATATCATCATCCATACAAATATCTACATATATACAAATATCTACATACATACAAATATCTACATCCATACAAATATCTACATATATACAAATATATATATACATACAAATATTTACATCCATACAAATATCTACATACATACACATACAGTCACATATAATTTTTAACTCCACCATCTCGTTCCGACTAATTAAAGTTTTCCGTCGGCCATCCGGTCAAAAATAACAAAATAAAATTACACCAACCGACGTGAAAATTTTTTGGTCATTGTGTTTTATTTACCATTAAACTTTTTAGTATTTTGTTTGGTATTTGGTATTTACTCCGTAAAATTTATTTTATTTAAACGAGAAAAATACCAGCACTTCACTGCATGCATAGCAACCTCCGTCCACCATTTTTTTTTGGTATATTTTTAGTATTTTTCCCTCGGAATATTAAATCAAATGAAAGCAATACTCCAATATTAAATAATCAACCGATCGCATCCTCCGGCCAACAAATTTTGGTATTTTTTCTTCATTCAGAAGTTTAAATCAAGGGTACTATATATATACACATAGTTGGTATTTTTCCCCCTCAATTTATCCAAACGCAAAAAAATACCAGCAAAAATATACCAAGCTTGATCCCAACCATAATACATACACCAAAAGGGTTAAATATTGTAGTATTACTTCTCAACGGGTGATTTTCGAACTCCTTACTCACCGTTCCTAATCCGTATTATTGGGTTTAATTCCGCAAAGTAACCAGGTCGGTACTTGCTTCCAATTTCTATTTCCACTACCGATCCACTACTTTTTTTGTCGACACCTCGTTCCACTGTTCCAGAAGTGGGCCAGGTTTCCTATTTATCCGACATAAACAAAGGCGAGCAGATTCTCTTTAAATGTCCGCTGGAAGTGATAACAACAAGTTGTCTATTCCACCTGCCGTAGTCCCAGGCATATCCGTAGATCCGCCCACACCCGAACTAACCGCCAAGACCTCGTCGCCCCGAAAAAGGGTCACCCGTGCAAACGTCAAAATGGCACTAACACCTTCCCAAATCGCTCTAAGCAAATTTACTGAGGTCTCAGATCGGCTGAGTGAGTTTGAATCCAGAGCAAACACTCCTTCGCCGATCCCTCCTACTCTGTCCATGTTGAACATCCGCCGCGAAGAAATACGCGCATTGTGGGGCGCATCAAGGCAGAATACGATGAATGCACCGGGTGCATAGCAGAAGCCGGAGACAGTGCAGCTGATAGTTTGCCAGTTCTCAAGGCTAAATACGGCTACTGCTATTCCGTTTACGAGAGATGTGGGGCTCAGATCGCGGATATGATAGCCCAGGCTCCCCAAGTTCAAGCTGTTCCTACCCAGACTTACATTCCCTCTGAATGTCGGCTGCCTCCGTGCGATACCGAGGTTTTCACCGGAGATTATCTGCGGTGGCCGACCTTTAGGGATCTGTTTACGGCCATTCGAAAACAAGCGGTTGCTAGTAAATAGCCAATTAAAAATACTTTTCAATGTGCAGTCGGTTAATCAGGAATCTGGGTCAGCTATCCGTGAACTTCAACGTACCATCCAGGGTTGCCTTACGGCTTTAGAAATGTCCGGAATTGAAACCGAAAATTGGTATTGCCTCCTAGTGTACATGTGCTCCTCCAAACTTCCTAAGCTCACGCTATCCTTGTGGGAACAGTCCCTGCACAATAAGGAAGAGATTCCGACGTGGCACCGACGTGGACCTTAGAAGCCATAGGCGACGTACGGCCGTCAGGCTCGAGTCAATCTCTGCCAAAAACATCCGCCCCCACTGCAGCGCCTCGAAGAATAAATTCTTACGAGACAAGGGTAGCACCCAAGCCAAAAGAATGTGACCTTTGTAAGAAGGAAAACCATCCTGTCCGCACATGTGCACGGTTCCTCCAGATGACGGTCGACGAGCGTTCGGCATACATAAAGAGGAAGCAGCTGTGTCTAAACTGCTTCGCACGAGGGCATCAGCTGCGTGATTGTGAGAGCACTCATAGTTGCTTTACGTGCCGCGGCCGCCATCACTTCTTACTACACAGAGGCAAATCCTCCCAATCGCCTTCGAATCCCGCCCCAAGACCCAGATCAAGACCAAGTACACCAGTTGCCACCGCTTCTGGTCGGGTCCGACATACTGCCATCCATTCTCCTAAGCGGCACCCGGCCGAACATTTGTGGCTCTCTACTCGGGCAAGAAAACATTTTCGGGTGGATCCTAACAGGACCCGTTCCTGCTCCAAGGGAAAATCAGATTTCCGTTTTTTCCACACGAATCTCCCACACAGTTGACACGTCCCTGGATAGGCTTCTCACCAAATTTTGGGAGGTGGAGGATCTGCCAGTAAAAGTGACAAAATCTTCCGATTTGACATGGGAGGAAAATTTTCTCCGAACGACTACGAGAGACGATAACGGCAGGTATGTCGTAAGTCTTCCGTTTCGTGATCCTCAAAACGTAAAATCCGCTCTCGGTCACTCCAGATCCTCCGCGTTGTCGCAGTTCCTAAGAACCGAGCAACGCCTAAAGAGGGACTGTCAGCTGAAAGCCAAATACGACTCCGTGATTCAAGAATATCTCGACCTCAATCACATGAAAGAAGTCCGTCCTACCCATAATTCTGCCAGTTATTACCTTCCGCATCATGCCGTGCTCAAGCCGAAAAGTACAACCACTAAGCTACGTGTGGTTTTCAATGCCTCCAGCCCTTCAGAGAATGGGGTCAGTTTAAATGATATCCTTCATGCTGGCCCAGTCTTACAGTCCGATCTAACTATCCAGATCCTGAAGTGGTGATATTTCCGATACGTCTACAGTGCCGATATCGAGAAAACGTATCGGCAGATATGGGTAGATCCGAAGCATTCCCCGTTCCAGCGCATCTTATTCCGCAACAGCGAGGGGCACATTCGAGATTTCGAATTACAGACGGTAACTTTTGGAGTCAATTGCGCGCCATTCCTGGCCATTCGAGTCCTGCAACAGTTGGCAACTGACGTGCAGCTCAGCCATCCAAGAGCGAGCAACGTCATTCGAAATCATATGTATGTAGACGATGTCCTTTCGGGAGCTGACTCCGCCGAGGACGCTAAGTCCATTGTTCGCGAGCTACAAAGTGCTCTAGATTCCGCGGGGCTTCCATTGAGAAAATGGACCTCCAACAACAAAGAAATATTAGCTCATATCCAAAGCGATCATCTTCTGACAACCGACTTCCTCGAGATCGACACTGAGAGCACAGCCAAAACTCTCGGCGTACGATGGAAGGCGACGTCCGATGAGTTCTTTTTCGTCCCACCAGATTTAGCAACGGAAATCTCCCACACGAAACGCCAAGTCTTTTCCCAAATTGCCAAGCTGTTTGATCCAGCAGGCTGGCTCGCTCCATTTGTTGTGTGTGCCAAAATCTTTATGCAAGAGATTTGGCTTCAGGATCTAGGCTGGGACGATAAACTTCCAATTGAGCTGTGCCAAAGGTGGAACAGCTTTCTCCAGAGCTATTCGGTCCTATACCAGGACAGAATACCCAGATGGGTTTCCTTCCGTCCAGAGTTCCGCGTAGAGCATCACGGATTCTGTGACGCCTCGCAAAAGGCATACGGTGCTGCGACTGTGTGCGAGTAGAAGTGGGCCATAAGACGATGGTGCACTTGCTCACGGCCAACACGCGTGTGGCGCCAGTCAAAACGGTGTCCCTTCCCAGGCTGGAGTTATGTGGGGCTCTCCTTTTGTCCGAGATGGCCGAAGCCATTCTTCCTAATATGCCGAGGCTGACCTCAAACTTCCATTGTTGGACCGATTCCACGATTGTGCTAGCATGGTTAGCCAAACCAGCGTGCCATTGGACTACGTTCGTTGCCAACAGGGTTTCGAAGATCACCGAGTCCACTGAGGCGGCCAATTGGTCGCACGTTCAATCCGAACATAATCCAGCTGATTTGGCTAGTCGAGGAGTTCCCCTTCAAGAGCTGGTGGATAGCCCGCTTTGGTGGCATGGACCCACTTGGCTGCAACGTCCACGCGATCATTGGCCTAGCCAGGGAACCGAAGTGCTGGTGACTGAGATCGAAAAGCGTGCCGTTAAAGTCCATGTGGCGTCTATGCCGTCAGAAGATTTCCTAGATCGCTTTTCCAATTTAGATAGAGCTTTGCGGGTCCTCGCGTATGTCCATCGATTTTTCCAACGATGTCGAAGACAATCACCGCCTTCCGGGGTCCGTCTAGACGGACGTTGCCGCCGCGGAAGAACTCATGACGATTTGCACTCAGCGCAGGTATTTTTCTGAAGAATACCGCTGCTTGAGTCAGAAACGTCCTGTGCCCGCGGCGAGTTCGATTCTCTCCCTGAACCCCTTTCTAGATAAGAAAGGGGTAATCAGGGCATGCGGCCGCGTAACGGCCTCCGACAGTTTGCGGTATGATGAACGCCATCCGATAATCCTGCCGTACGAATGTGCACTCTCGCGGCTTCTGGTCAAATTCACGCATCTCATTACGTTACATGGTGGCAACCAGTTAGTGGTGCGTCTCACTCGGTCCAGATACTGGGTTCCGAGAATAAAGAACTTGGTGAAGGCAGTGGTTAACTCCTGCAAGGTCTGCGTTATCCACAAAAAGATATTGCAAGTCCAGATGATGGGAAGTTTTCCGAAAGAGCGAGTGTCTTTTTCCCGTCCGTTCACGTACACAGGGATGGACTACGCCGGCCCGTTTGATATAAAAAATTATACCGGAAGAGCTTGTCTCATTACGAAAGGGTATGTGTTGGTTTTCGTTTCTTTTTCTACAAAGGCCATCCATCTAGAGCCTACATCCGACTTAACGACTGAAAAGTTTCTTGCCGCTTTCGCTCGTTTCGTCTCTAGAAGAGTGTGTCCTCGCGAAGTCCAGTCCGACAATGGAAAGACCTTCGTCGGCGCCTCCACCGTGCTTTCCCGAGACTTCCTGCAAGCCGTTAAGGAGTCTGCGACCGATGCGTATAGTCATCAGCAGCTCACCTGGCAATTCATTCCTCCTGGGGCATCCCATATGGGAGGCCTATGGGAAGCTGGTGTCAAGAGCTTCAAGACCTTGTTTTGCAAGTCCACCGCTACACGCAAGTACACCTTTGAAGAGCTGTCCACCCTCCTAGCGAGAATCGAAGCTTGTCTGAATTCCAGACCGCTATCTCCCATGTCCGAGGATCCAACTGATCTCTTAGCGTTGACACCAGGGCCCTTTCTTGTTGGTGGACCTCTTCTATCCATAGTGGAACCTGAAGTAAAGGGCGAATCCAAGTCCATTCTGAACCGGTGGCAGCACTTAAAGTCTCTCCATCAACAATTCCGCACTCGATGGAAGGATGAGTACCTTAAGGAGCTCCACAAGCGCAACAAGTGGCAAGTCCCCACAGAAAATCTGCGTGTTGGCGACCTGGTCGTCATTAAGGATGACAATTTGCCCTCAAATGAGTGGCGACTCGGAAGAATAGACTCCGTTTTTCCGGGAGACGATGGCAATGTCCGCGTAGTCGACATTCGTACGACACGCGGCATTGTCAAACGTCCAGTGACCAAGGTGGTTCTTCTTCCAAGAGAGCCGCCCAAAACTACCTCGTAACGAGCCGCGTTTCTTACACACCTTAGTCCGTAGCCATTAACGTCATTGTTAATCAGCCCTGTTTGTTTTTTCCTTATCCACATTCTAAACAGGAAAATGGCTCCCCGTCCACGTAGCGCTCAGGCCTTGGACAGCAGACGTAGTAGAGGTACTCAGTTCTACCGATGCCGAGTCTGCCGCGGAATCCATCCTCTTCGGAAGTGTCAGAGGTTCCTAAAGCTGAGCACAGAGAAGCGGCTGGGGGCAGTTCTCATTAACAAGTACTGCGCGAACTGTCTCGCACACGAGCACTCCTCTGGGAGCTGTCGGAGCGGTGACCGGTGCAGAACGTGCAACCGAAACCATCACACGCTGCTGCACATGCACGACCTTGTTTCCCGGAAAAAGTCCGGCTCCAAGCAAAAGTCCCGCTCCAAGCAACAGCCCGCTTCTCCGCAGCGTTCGCGCCGACAAGATCCGCCAACTCGCCAAACGCCTGCCCCTCCACCGCGCTCAGCATCCTCGACACCAGCTCCGTCGCTAGCCGCACTTCTCCAGCGTCATAGCGTCAATGTCCTCCCGACTGCTGTGGTGATCGTAGAGACCGGAGAGAAGACGTTCGACACCGCCGCACTCATCGATCCGTGCACCCCGACAAGCTCCATCGATGCATCCCTGGCCGCCGCGTTTCGTTTGCCGACAACAAACGTGGGCGATGAGAGCATATGCACGGCGACGATTCGTTCGAAGGTCGACGAGGCCATCAAGCTGGAGGTGGTCCTCATGATCGAGCCGAACGTGCGCATCCGCACCCCCATCCGTGCGCTCAGTGAGAGCGTCGTCCAGAAATTTCAGGAGCTACCGCTCGCGGATGAGCGTTTCCACCGGCCAGCCACTGTTTCATTGATCCTGGGCGCGGACGTCTACCCGAAGGTGATACAGCCGGGCTTCCACGTGGTCGACGAGGGACTGCCAGTAGCCCAGAAGACGGTGTTCGGGTGGATCGTCTCCGGCGCCTGTACGCAGGCTTGAGGCGTAGGCGACTGGCCGAAGTTCCGCCTCCTTTTATTTTTTGCAACGCTAGCGATTGCAAGGGGGGCGGAATGCTCAGGCCCAGGCTCTCCCGCTCTCTCGCGATCCCGCTCTCCTGCGCTGTTCCTAGCTCCCTCCATGAAGTCTCCGCTGCGCTTTGGAGCGCAGAGCGGAGCTTAGACTAAATTAGTTAAATTTTGGAGTTCAAACTGAAATAAACCGCGGTCGCACCCCCGCCTACTTTTATCAGTTAACTTTTTTCTCGAGTACATTCTTTTCGATCTAGGGGCAAATACGCGTTTCAAGTGGTTTCTCCCCTACAGCTTCCGCCGCCCCAGCAGCCAACCGCACCAGCAGCAAACCGCCGAAGCCCAGCGCAGCAGCCCGCCGACGCCGCCAGTTTCCCGCTGTCGCCTCCCACGCCATTCCATCAGCGCCACCACGGTACCCCGCTACCCCCCGGCTAACACTTTGATGCATTCGAGCCGATAAGATAAGTAAAGCTTTTCGTCTTATTAATTGCCGGTCTGCAGTCAGCCACTCGAAAATATAATTCGTTTGACTTTCTGTACGATTTGTCCAAAATCCTAGTCCGATTAAATCCGACGACGGCAACTAAAAATTACTTCGCCATTTTTTCCTTCGATTTTCCTTTTGCTACGTGCGGCCATATTGCCAATTTTTTCCGACTCCTTTTTTTAATTGCATTTGGCTGCTCATCCATACTTACATACACATATACAAAATCGAGAAAAAATTCCAAGCTTAGAAAAAATATTGTGTAAATATAAGCCAAGCATACAGTGAGAATTATTAAATTTCTAGTGTTCTGCCAATTCAGGCCCCCAAAACCTTTCAAGATTTTTCTCACTGTATATCGGCCGCCGCTAAAATACTTGCATATATTTTTTCGTTTTTCCAAATACAGTCCGTACACAATAAATCGAAAACTTCCACAACAACACATACCCCGCCGGCAATAATTATTTAATAAATTTAAAACCGACGAAAATTACATACATGCAAATATCTACATACATACAAATATCATCATCCATACAAATATCTACATATATACAAATATCTACATACATACAAATATCTACATCCATACAAATATCTACATATATACAAATATATATATACATACAAATATTTACATCCATACAAATATCTACATACATACACATACAGTCACATATAATTTTTAACTCCACCATCTCGTTCCGACTAATTAAAGTTTTCCGTCGGCCATCCGGTCAAAAATAACAAAATAAAATTACACCAACCGACGTGAAAATTTTTTGGTCATTGTGTTTTATTTACCATTAAACTTTTTAGTATTTTGTTTGGTATTTGGTATTTACTCCGTAAAATTTATTTTATTTAAACGAGAAAAATACCAGCACTTCACTGCATGCATAGCAACCTCCGTCCACCATTTTTTTTTGGTATATTTTTAGTATTTTTCAAATGAAATCAATACTCCAATATTAAATAATCAACCGATCGCATCCTCCGGCCAACAAATTTTGGTATTTTTTCTTCATTCAGAAGTTTAAATCAAGGGTACTATATATATACACATAGTTGGTATTTTTCCCCCTCAATTTATCCAAACGCAAAAAAATACCAGCAAAAATATACCAAACTTGATCCCAACCATAATACATACACTAAAAGGGTTAAATATTGTAGTATTACTTCTCAACGGGTGATATTCGAACTCCTTACTCACCGTTCCTAATCCGTATTATTGGGTTTAATTCCGCAAAGTAACCAGGTCGGTACTTGCTTCCAATTTCTATTTCTCCGATCCACTACTTTTTTTGTCGACACCTCGTTCCACTGTTCCAGAAGTGGGCCAGGTTTCCTATTTATCCGACATAAACAAAGGCGAGCAGATTCTGACCCAAGAAAAAAGGTCATTTCTCTTTAAATGTCCGCTGGAAGTGATAACAACAAGTTGTCTATTCCACCTGCCGTAGTTCCAGGCATATCCGTAGATCCGCCCACACCCGAACTAACCGCCAAGACCTCGTCGCCCCGAAAAAGGGTCACCCGTGCAAACGTCAAAATGGCACTAACACCTTCCCAAATCGCTCTAAGCAAATTTACTGGGGTCTCAGATCGGCTGAGTGAGATTGAATCCAGAGCAAACACTCCTTCGCCGATCCCTCCTACTCTGTCCATGCTGAACATCCGCCGCGAAGAAATACGCATCAAGGCAGAATACGATGAATGCACCGGGTGCATAGCAGAAGCCGGAGACTGTGCAGCTGATAGTTTGCCAGTTCTCAAGGCTAAATACGGCTACTGCTATTCCGTTTACTAGAGATGTGGGGCTCAGATCGCGGATATGATAGCCCAGGCTCCCCAAGTTCAAGCTGTTCCTACCCAGACTTACATTCCCTCTGAATGTCGGCTGCCTCCGTGCGATACCGAAGTTTTCACCGGAGATTATCTGCGGTGGCCGACTTTTAGGGATCTGATTACGGCCATTCGAAAACAAGCGGTTGTTAGTAAATAGCCAATTAAAAATACTTTTCAATGTGCAGTCCGTTAATCAGGAATCTGGGTCAGGGAATCTGGGAACAGTCCCTGCACAATAAGGCTGAGATTCCGACGTGGCAGGAACTGAACGCCTTCCTTACGGAGCGTCACCGGACCTTAGAAGCCATAGACGACGTACGGCCGTCAGGCTCGAGTCAATCTCTGCCAAAAACATCCGCCCCCACTGCAGCGCCTCGAAGAATAAATTCTTACGAGACAAGGGTAGCACCCAAGCCAAAAGAATGTGACCTTTGTAAGAAGGAAAACCATCCTGTCCGCACATGTGCACGGTTCCTCCAGATTACGGTCGACGAGCGTTCGGCATACATAAAGAGGAAGCAGCTGTATCTAAACTGCTTCGCACGAGGGCATCAGCTGCGTGATTGTGAGAGCACTCATAGTTGCTTTACGTGCCGCGGCCGCCATCACACCTTACTACACAGAGGCAACTCCTCCCAATCGCCTTCGAATCCCGCCCCAAGACCCAGATCAAGACCAAGTACACCAGTTGCCACCGCTTCCCGGTCCACGGACTCTACAGTCCAATATTAATTCGCGACGGGGTATAGATCCGTCTTGCTGGGCACCGCCATAATTGACATATGTCACCTGGGGTCGAATTTTAAAGCTCGTGCCTTGATAGATTCAGGATCAGAGGCAACCTTTATTTCTGAGCGGCTGTTCAAACTTATTAAGTTGCCTCACCAGGTAATCCGAGCCCAAGTATTAGGCTTAAACCAGACAGTATCCGCTGAATCAAAAAAGCTCTGTCAGTTTACCATCCGTTCTCCGACCAGGCCTGGCTTGCAAATAAACACGACGGCCTATGTTCTTCCTCAATTAGCTGGAAACCTTCCATCTTGTCCGATTCCGCAACAGTTTCTACGGGATCTTCCCGAACTGTCACTAGCGGATCCAAAGTTCTACGAGAGCGCACAGATAGATATTCTGGTCGGGTCCGACATACTGCAATCCATTCTCCTAAGCGGCACCCTGCCGAACATTTGTGGCTCTCTCCTCGGGCAAGAAACCATTTTCGGGTGGATCCTAACAGGATCCGTTCCTGCTCCAAGGGAAAATCAGATTTCCGTTTTTTCCACACGAATCTCCCACACAGTTGACACGTCCCTGGATAGGCTTCTCACCAAATTTTGGGAGGTGGAGGATCTGCCAGTAAAAGTGACAAAATCTTCCGATTTGACATGTGAGGAAAATTTTCTCCAAACGACTACGAGAGACGATAACGGCAGGTATGTCGTAAGTCTTCCGTTTCGTGATCCTCAAAACGTAAAATCCGCCCTCGGTCACTCCAGATCCTCCGCGTTGTCGCAGTTCCTAAGAACCGAGCAACGCCTAAAGAGGGACTGTCACATGAAAGAAGTCCGTCCTACCCATAATTCTGCCAGTTATTACTTTCCGCATCATGCCGTGCTTAAGCCGGAAAGTACAACCACTAAGCTACGTGTGGTTTTCAATGCCTCCAGCCCTTCAGAGAATGGGGTCAGTTTAAATGATATCCTTCATGCTGGCCCAGTCTTACAGTCCGATCTAACTATCCAGATCCTGAAGTGGCGATATTTCCGATACGTCTACAGTGCCGATATCGAGAAAATGTATCGGCAGATATGGGTAGATCCGAAGCATTCCCCGTTTCAGCGCATCTTATTCCGCAACAGCGAGGGGCACATTCGAGATTTCGAATTACAGACGGTAACTTTTGGAGTCAATTGCGCGCCATTCCTGGCCATTCGAGTCCTGCAACAGTTGGCAACTGACGTGCAGCTCAGCCATCCAAGAGCGAGCAACGTCATTCGAAATCATATGTATGTAGACGATGTCCTTTCGGGAGCGGACTCCGCCGAGGACGCTAAGTCCATTGTTCGCGAGCTACAAAGTGCTCTAGATTCCGCGGGGTTTCCATTGAGAAAATGGACCACCAACAACAAAGAAATATTAGCTCATATCCAAAGCGATCATCTTCTGACAACCGACTTCCTCGAGATCGACACTGCGAGCACAGCCAAAACTCTCGGCGTACGATGGTAGGCGACGTCCGATGAGTTCTTTTTCGTCCCACCTGATTTAGCAACGGAAATCTCCCACACGAAACGCCAAGTCCTTTCCCAAATTTCCAAGCTGTTTGATCCAGCAGGCTGGCTCGCTCCATTTGTTGTGTGTGCCAAAATCGTTGTGCAAGAGATTTGGCTTCAGGATCTAGGCTGGGACGATAAACTTCCAATTGAGCTGTGCCAAAGGTGGAACAGCTTTCTCCAGAGCTATTCGGTCCGTGCACCCCGACAAGCTCCATCGATGCATCCCTGGCCGCCGCTTTTCGTTTGCCAACAACAAACGTGGGCGATGAGAGCATATGCACGGCGACGATTCGTTCGAAGGTCGACGAGGCCATCAAGCTGGAGGTGGTCCTCAAGATCGAGCCGAACGTGCGCATCCGCACCCCCATCCGTGCGCTCAGTGAGAGCGTCGTCCAGAAATTTCAGGAGCTACCGCTCGCGGATGAGCGTTTCCACCGGCCAGCCACTGTTTCATTGATGCTGGGCGCGGACGTCTACCCGAAGGTGATACAGCCGGGCTTCCACGTGGTCGACGAGGGACTGCCAGTAGCCCAGAAGACGGTGTTCGGGTGGATCGTCTCCGGCGCCTGTACGCAGGCTTGAGGCGTAGGCGACTGGCCGAAGTTCCATCTCCTTTTATTTTTTGCAACGCTAGCGATTGCAAGGGGGGCAGAATGTTCAGACCCACTGTCCGGCGAATCTGGACTGGCCCTGCTATCCAGCTGCACCGCTCTACCGCTCTCCCGCTCTCTCGCTCTCCCGCTCTCCTGCGCTGTCCCTAGCTCCCTCCATGAAGTCTCCGCTGCGCTTTGGAGCGCAGAGCGGAGCTTTGACTAAATTAGTTAAATTTTGGAGTTCAAACTGAAATAAACCGCGGTCGCACCCCCGCCTACTTTTACCAGTTAACTTTTTTCTCGAGTACATTCTTTTCGATCAAGGGGCAAATACGCGTTTCGAGTGGTTTTTTCCCCTACAGCTTCCGCCGCACCAGCAGCAAACCGCAGAAGCCCAGCGCAGCAGCCCGCCCACGCCGTCGCCTCCCACGCCATTCCATCAGTGCCACCACGGTACCCTGCTACCCCCGGGCGTACAAGCAGCATAATCATTCCACAAACACATATAGGTATGCCACATCGAAATCCCATTTCTTTTAACCAAGCTTTTGGCTTTTAAAGTTCAAAAGGAGGCCCATTTCTCTTAACCTTCGCAAAATTAATCAATAGTTAATCAATGACATAATAAATACGGTGAATATGTTGAGTACCATTAAAGTTAAATATTTTTATGTGGATAACAGCCTAATCATTCCACAAGTCAATAAAAGTAAACCATATCGAAACCCAATTCGTTTTGGCCAAGTTATGGGCTTTTAAAGATTAAGAGGAGGCCCATTTCTGTACGCCTTCGCAAAATTAAAATCAATAGCATAAAAACGGTGAAAATGTTGACTACCTTTAAAGTTAAATATTTTTATTAAGATAACAGCATAATCATTCCACAAGCACATAAAGGTATGCCATATCGAAATCCGATTTCTTTTGACCATCTTATGGGCTTTTAAAGTTCAAAAGGATGTCCATTTCTCTAAACCTTCGCAAAATTAAAATCAATGACCTAAAAACGGTGCAAATGTTGACTCCTTTAATGTTAAACTTTTTTATGCAGTAACAGTGAATGCATTCCAAAAGTCCATAAAGGTATGCCACAAAGAAATCCGAGTCCTTCTGACCAAGTTATCGGCTTTTTAAGTTTAAAAGGAGGCCCATTTCTCTAAACATTCGCAAACTTATGTTGACTACCTTTAAAGTTAAATATTTTTATGCAGATAACAGTGAATTTATTCCACAAGTCCATCCAAGTTATGGACTTTTAAAGTTTTAAAAGGAGGCCCATTTCTCTAAACCTTCGCAAAATTACAATCAATGACATAAAAACATTAAAAATGTTGACTACCTTTAACATTAAATACTTGTAAGCAGATAACAGCAAATTCATTCCAAAAGTCCAAAAAGGTATGTCATACCGAAATCCGATTCCTTTTGGCCGAGTTATGGGCTGTTAACGTTTTAAAGTAGGCCAATTTCTGTAATCTTTCGCAAAATTAATATCAATAACGTAAAAACGGTAAAAATATTGAATAGCTTTAAAGTTAAGTATTTTTATTCACATAACAGCATAATCATTCCACAAACACATTAAGGTATGCCATATCGAGATCAGATTCCTTGTGACCAAGTTATGGGCTTTTAGAGTTCAAGAGGAGGCCCATTTCTCTAAACCTTCGCAAAATTAAAATGAATGACATAAATACGGTTAAAATATTGACTACCATTAAAGTTAAATATTTTTATGCAGGTACCAGCGAATTCATTCCACAAGTCCATAGAGGTATGCCATATCGAAATCCAATTCCTTTTGGCCAAGTTATGGGCTGTAAAAGTTTGAAATAACGTCCATTTCTGTAAACCTTCGCAAAATTAAAATCAATGACATAAGAACGGTGAATATGTTGACTACCCTTAAAGTTAAATATTTTTATGCAGATAACAGGGAATTCATTCTACAAGTCCATAGAGGTATGCCATATCGAAATCCAATTCCTTTTGGCCAAGTTGTGGGCTTTTAAAGTTTAAAAGGAGGCCAATTTCTGTAAACTTTCGCATAATTAAAATCAATAACAAAAAACGGTGAAAGTGTTGACTACCGTTAAAGTTAAATATTTTTATTCAGATAACAGCACAATCCGATTCCTTGTGACCATGCTGTGGGCTTTTAAAGTAAACCTTCGCAAAATTAAAATCAGTGACATAAGAACGGTGAATATGTTGACTACCTTTAAAGTTAAATATTTTTATGCAGATAACAGCGAATTCATTCCACAAGTCCGTAAAGATATGCCATATCGAAATCCGGTTCCTTTTGACCAAGGTATAGGCTTTTAAAGTTTAAGAGGAGGCCCATTTCTTCGCATAATTAAAATCAATATCATAAAATCGGAGAAAGTGTTGACTACCTTTAAAATTAAATATTTTTATTCAAATATCAGCATTAACATTCCACAAGCACATAAAGGTATGCCATATCGAAGTCACTCTAAGCTTTTAAAGTTCAAAGGGAGGCCCATTTCTCTAGGCCTTCGCAAAATTAAAGTCAATGACATAAATACGGTGAAAATGTTGACTACCTTTAAAGTTAAATATTTTTATGTGGATAACAGCAAAATCATTCCCAAGTCAATAAAGTATGCCATATCGAAATCCGATTCCTTGTGACCCAGTTATGGGCTTTTAAAGTTTAAGAGGAGGCACATTTCTCTGAACCTTCGCATAATTAAAGTCAATAACAAAAAACGGTGAACATGTTGACTACCGTTAAAGTTAAATATTTGTATTCAGATAACAACAAAATCATTCCAAAAGCACATAAAGGTATGCCATATAGAAATCCCATTCCTTTTGTCCAAGCTATGGGCTTTTAAAGTTCTAAAGGAGGCCCATTTCTCTAAACCTTCGCAAAATTTAAATTAATGACCTAATAAAGGTGAAAATGTTCATTTTAATAATGCAAATAGGTGTCAAAATAATTCATAGTAATTCTCATAGTTTTCTTATATTGTTTTTAGAGTATATAATTTTATATTTATAAAGGAAAAAAATAGTTATAATCTAAGTTATCAAAATTTAGATGAACAAAATAGTCGTACGATAGTATGTATTTAGGATATTAGGATTTCAATTTCCGTATCTTTAGTTAACAATAGGGCGCAAGTATATATATAATTTGGGGGGTTCAATTCATTTAAATATTCTTACTGCAAACTGACTCTTTATTTTTTATATAATTTTCCAAGCGTGATCGTTGAGCTCAAGGATGACGGTGGTTGATGAGTGCCATATTAGGGAATCAAAAAGATTTATAGTAAACAAGGCCTAATATTAACTAGAAATATACTTCATTATTTTGTTTTCATACCCTTATTCAACGTACCATTCTCGACACTATATTTAAGTTCCAAAATTAACGTAAAGGCTAAATCTAAAATCGAAATATTATTTATAAAAGAAAAAAGGTCTCGAACAGCAGTCCATCTCTAGCAGCAACAGTTTTGGAGCATTTGCCTTGCGCATACAGCTTCTGTTTTAAAGCCACTCCCGTAGCCACATTGGCACATTTTGAGAGGCGGCGATGTGTTGGCCAAAACTGATTTTAGCGAAGCGTGATTGTCATCCGAGTTCCCTGAAGACGATCAGGAGTGGTACAGGTCACAATTATGGGGTCATTGGAGCACTATTTCTTCTTGTTGGTGGGGTTGCTCTGACGGTTTATGTAATCATGACCACGTGCAGCTTACGACCTTTGATCCGGACATTGATTCGGCGTGGAGAATAAGCCTCTCCGATAGCTCTGCGGTTCCACTAGCAAATAAAACCTGGCTTAGTTATTTCCAATTAAAAGTCCCTCGTCGAAAAGTATCAGGCCCTCAAAGGGGCCAGGCCTTGACCGGCAACTCCCGAGTAGAAAAGATATTTATTTTTTTAATCCCTTTTAACTGGTAAGGTGATGTGAACGATTATTTGGATTGAAGTATTAAATAATAGATTCCGGGTGACACGAGGTTGCTTAATGTAATAGATTTTGGACAACTTGTATTCGCACTTGTGTTCACAATGACTCGATCGACGGTCATGAAATTGTCTTTTAAGAGTTTGTGCAGAGCTGCCAACACCGAATTACTCAAGCCGGGGCGATAACGGAGGAATCATACGATTTTCTACCTGCATGTTACCCGATTATTGCTTATCTATGATATATGAGCGTTTTTCCCCGATGCACTCTTGCAAGGCGAAGCTTTCTGCATATGAACCATAAAATGTCTTATACTTCAGAAGTTTCACTCAATGCAAATTATAAAGAGAACATTAAGAGCAGAGGTATTTGTACTTTCTATTTAAACTGACCACTACAACCAGTTTGCGAGTGCTAGTTATAGCTAGCAATGAGAAAACAGAAAGAAAGACAGTTTCTTATGTTCTTACCTCGATACATTTTAGATGAAAAATTCCTAACTTTTTACCTTGTTCATTTGATAACTAATAGTAAGACGAACCTACCTTACGTTCAACAACGGGTGATACAAAGACTTGTGCCAATTTTGCACTAAACTATTTGATTGCACTACTTTGGCAAAAATTTCGAGCTAATACTTCATCACCTTCTTTAAAACTTATATTTCTACTACGCAAATGTGCCGATCATGTGCCTCGGAAATGTTTTGACGTGCGGCTATCCGCATGGTTTGAAGCGCATCTGGATATCCTGTTCTAGTATCCCCCGAAAGTAATTGAAGTCGACGTAGTATCTCATAATCTTTCCCGTTTAATAACATATTTTGCCCAAATGTTAACGATATGGGGAATATCCCGTATTTTGGTGAACGCTGGATCTTAATGCTGCACTAATTTCTGGTAACTTAACATCCCAAGTGGTGTGATCCTGCTTTATATAGGCCCGTATTGCTGCCAAAACTGATCTGTTTAGCCGCTCGCTGGCATTAGCCTGAGGCGAGTAAATCGCGGTACAAGTATGCTTAACTGTAATAGTTTAAACGTGTAGGATTTTCCATAAAGCCCAAATAATATAAGTCCAATTCATTTCAGTTAGATATCCATTTGGATGATTTTTATTTGGTTGTATTCGGAGCAGAGCAGCCATTGTTGCCGCTCTGAGCTCAAAAGAGTTTATTTTCAAACTTAATTTACTTAGGAGCTAAGGAGGTCTGAGTCTCATAGCGGCGCTGCCAACAGCGGCAGCGGAGAGACGGCCTATATATTCTTAAGTATATAGGTATGCTCACTTAGTCTGAAGCGCGGAGGTATATGTATGTACTTGAGTTTGGCTGAGCGGCCGGCGTGTGCAACAGAATGCTGACACTTGCACTTTCTGTGTACGCCGCCGATCGACTCATGTTTCGGCCACTTAGGTTTTTGACCGAGCCTTTACGTGATATATTTATGGAATAAAATTTGATTATGAAGTAAAGAGTTTTAATCTATTTTTATGTACTATTTATTTTTTATTTTTATTATTTATTATAGTTATGTTATCTCTATCTCCTATTTGTTCTACCCTATAAGGACCTGTACATTTTGAATCTAACTTATGTCCTGTTTCATTTTTCAATAAAACCTGATCTCCTATTTTTAAATCGAAATCTAAACTAGTTTTGTCGTAACTAATTTTTTGTTTTAACTTATGAGATTCTAGCATTAGTCTAGCTCTCTTAATTGCCTGTTCTAATCTAAATTTGGATTCCTTAGCATAATCTTCTATATTATAAAGGGGCTTTATTTTATCTATGCTATTAAAATGTTTTGTTAGATTTGAAGTTATACCAAAAACTAGCTCATATGGAAAATAGTCATGTGCCATAGATGGAGTTGTATTAAAACAATAGACGAAGTATCGAAGCCATACATCCCAATCTGTTTTGTCAACTGAGATGTATGAACGAATGAACTCATTGAGTGTTCTGTGGCTTCGCTCCACGGTACCTACAGTCTGGTGGTGGTGTACAGTTGAAGTTACGTTTTTAATATGTAAGTATTTACATAGATCTTCAATAATTCAATTTTTATATTCTGTTCCCATGTCCGTAATGAACGTCTTCATTGGACCGTACTTTAGAATAAAATCTTCAAATATAGCTTTTGCTACTGTTTTTGCACTTTTATTTGGTATAGGTATAGCTACTAGGTATTTAGTTAAATCGCAGATGAGTGTTACTGCGTATTCGTTTCCATTATTAGATTTTGGAAGTGGACCAATAGTATCTACAATTACTATATCAAAAGCTCTTTGTGGAGTTTCGGTTATAGTTAGTGGGGTCTTAGTATGTTTAGTCGTTTTCGACTTTTGGCATTTAGGACATTTCTTTATGTACTCTTTTATGTCTTTGGACATATTTTTCCAGTAATAGTGTCTCTGGACCTTGGCCAAGGTTTTTGTAATGCCTGAATGACCACCTTGTATTGGATCATCATGGAATGTAGACAATATAGCTTCTTTTTCTTTATAACTTTTGATTACGGTCACCGGTTTGAGTAGCGCTACTCTCAATGATTTCAATATATTATTGCCCATAATTTTAAAATTATCAATTGAAACATGTTCAAAGATATTTTTCCACGATGCCACTTTGAGTTGGCTGACTTTGTGATTGCCGGCCTGCTTTTCAAGCCTTTGAAAGAATTGACCTAAGTCAATGGTTCCATTAGTATACAAATAGCTAACATCGTATCTTGCTGTAATTTTCTTTCCGTGCTTAAATAAACACATTTTATTATTTACATGCAAGGTCACTACTTTACGTACTTCATCATTATTAATGACTTCATATACGTTGGGCTTTGAAGCTTTTTCTATAGATTGCTTATGCATTCTATTTGATCTTTTCCTGCGCAGGATTTTTGTCTACTTTGGTTTCTGGTAGTATCTTTCAGAATTGTATTGCTTGTTTGTATATTTTTTAAGTCTGTGATGGTTATTCTAGAGAGCGCATCGGCTACATAGTTATCTTTACCCTTTAGATACTCTACCGTAAAATTATATTCCTCCAATTCGAAGTCTCATTCGTGTTAGTTTGGAACTGGGATTTACCATTGAAAATAAGTAGGTAAGTGCTCTATGGTCTGCTTTGACAGTGAAGTGTCTACCATAAATATATGGTCTGAAGTGTGTTATTGCCCAATGAATGGATGCTAATTCTTGTTCTGTAGTGCTGTTGTTGCTCTCACCTTTCGTAAAGGATCTTGATGCGTATGCCACTGGAAGCTGTAGTCCATTTTTGTTTTGAGTTAGGACTGCTCCACAAGCGTATTCGCTAGCATCTGTGATTATGCAAAATTCTTTGCTAAAATCTGGGTATTGCAACAGAGTGGGATTTATTAATGCTGATTTAAGATGTTCGAAGGCGTTTTGACATTGTGTTGTTCATTCGAATTTTACATCTTTCTTACATAATCTTGTTATGTGACGGGAGTATTCAGCAAAATTCTTTATAAAACGTCGGTAATAATTGCAAAATGCAATGAATCTTCTATCGCTGTCCGCATCATGTGGGACTGGATAATTTTTAATTACGTCGTATTTTTTGTCGTCGGGCAAGATTCCTTTATCTGTGCATTTATGTCCTAAGAAAGTGACTTCATGCATAAAAAATGAACATTTTTCAGGATGTAACTTCAAGTTGTGTTTCCTACATTTCTCGAAAACATCAGTTAAGTTCTTGAGCATATGTTTTTCGGAAAAACCTATGACTATAAGGTCATCCATATAAAGAAATGCTTGCGAAGGTTCTAATCCAGAGAAAGCTATAGTCATTGTTCCTGAACGGTTGCAGTCTTTAATAACCTCTCATCATTAGGCGCATAATGCCATCTCTATCCTATGTAATATAATATCGATATACATATATATATATACCATTTTTCGATTCTGGCAACGCTGCTACGACAGCGTCTTTTTGTGAAATTCATACCAGTATCAAATAGGCTTCGAAACCGTCAAGAATAAAAATTACATACAGTCCACACGTCGTCGTTTATATTTCTAACCATATTGCTGGTCCATCGTTCCGGATTCTTGGACAGTTTTGAAGTGCTTTGATTCTCAATTGGTAATTGTTTGCTATGGAACAATTAAAATCATTAGTAAAAAGCCGTGCAAGACTCAAGGCCAACATCACACGTGTCTTGGCATGGGCTGAACAAACGGAGATTGCTACACACACAGAGATCGTCACACGGATAGATCTTCTCAACGAAGTTTGGAAGGAGTTCAACCAGTTTAGCGATTGCATTGCGCTTCACGAGGAAGTGGAAGGCTATGTCGATCCGGAGATTGACAATGCGGTCTATGAAGCAAAATACCTAAGGGCAAGCGCTATTCTCAAGGAAAGGAGTAATGATCTACAACCGGGGACATCTACAAGCGGTGCGAGTGGCAGCAACGGGCTACACTCACACAACGATGCAATCTTGAACTTGCTACAACAAAACCAACAACTATTTGAGCGACTTGCTGTAAGTCAGAGCACACCGAACACGCCTGATCATGTTGGTGGTGACGTCACATTAGCGAATTCTCGGAACTCGGTACTCACGGCGAATTCAAATCTGAGCGAATTGCCTAAAATTCAAATCAAACGGTTCTCGGGCAACTACACAGAGTGGCCATCCTTTCAAGACATATATGAAAGCACAATTCATAACAAACAGCATTTGTCCAACACCCAGAAGTTCCATCACTTAAAAACACTACTCGTTGATGAGGCTGCCAACTTGGTTCGACACTTGGCAATTACGGACACGGCTTACAACACTGCATGGGAACGTCTTAAGGAAAGATACAATCGTCCACGGCACATTGTAAACTCGTTTTTGGAACAGTTTATGAGCCTGCCAGCAACTACAAAGATCGATGCAACAGTTCTACGGAAGGTTTCGGACGGAGCAAACGAAATTGTTCGTGGATTGGATGCGGTGAATCAGACGGGACGCGACTGTTGGATCATATATCTAGCCCTAGAGAAACTTGACGCTGACACACGGCGCAGGTGGATTGAGCGCAGCATGGAGACCGATTCACCCACTCTAGAGGAATTCTTCAAGTTTCTCGATTCTCGCTGCGAGGAACTGGAGCTGAGCAAAAGGGAGCTTGCGACTGGAAGCAAGACAACAACACATCCTGAAAAGCCAAAACGGATCACACACTCGATGGTTGCGGTTGAAAGTAGTGGCTGCACCAAATGCAGTTCTACGGAACACACTCTATATGGCTGTCAGCAGTTTCTGGATATGTCTGGACTGCAGAGGCGATCATTTGTGAAGGAGAAATCACTATGCTACAACTGCTTGCGACCTGGTCATGGGGTCAACAGGTGCAAGTCAACATACAAGTGCAGGCAATGCAAAGGAAATCATCACTCCCTTCTTCACGTCCAACCGAATCCACAGGCTAGTGGGAATCTTGCCCAGATAGCGGAGGGAGACGAGCAAAACTTAAGCGCGTCTAACACAAACTCAGTGACACTCAGTCATGTGGCCCAAGGAGCGGGCACCCAAAAGGTTGTATGTGCACAAGGCACTGCAAAATCTACACATCAAACGGAATTCAAACGAAGCATATTACCAACTGCTATGGTGTATGTTAAAAACGCAAAAGGTGAACACGTAACATGCCGTCTTCTATTGGACACAGGATCAGAGCTGTCTTATGTATCTGAGCGTTGCATCCAAGCTCTCGGATTGACACGGTCGGCATCACGCATTTTGGTTACGGGAATCTCTTCCGTAAAAGCAGACACGACAAGGGGATGCAGCACGCTGCAAATCAAGTCTCGCATATCTGATGATCGTTTGGTTGTCTATGCCCACGTGCTAGGCAGAATCACCTCATCTCTGGAGCGCCAAAATATAGACGCATCGACACTCGAGGTATTTAAGGATCTGCAGCTGGCGGATACACATTTCAACGCAAACACACCAGTAGATATACTATTGGGAAGCGAACACGTATGGTCAGTGTTCACAGGACGAAAGATGTACGACAACAAGGGTAATCTTATCGCTATTTCCTCGGTATTCGGATGGGTTATCACTTCACTCATCACATCGAACTCAAGCGACGCTATCGCACTAACCACGGATATCGACAACACGCTTCAGAAGTTTTGGGAACTGGAGAACGTTCAAAACAACACAAAATTGGAACCGGAAGACGACCAGGTCGAGAAGCACTTTCTCGCCACCCACAGTCGCGATGAAAACGGGAAGTATATCGTGGAACTTCCATTCAACACGGAAAGTCCTGAATTCGGAGAAACTCTACATGGAGCTCTCAGACGTTTCAAATCGGTGGAACGACGACTACAACAAAACGAGCAGCTGCGGACACAGTACGTATACTTTATGCGAGAGTATATCAACCTGGGGCACATGCGTGAGGTGCCGCCAGAGGAAATCGCTACTGGGAATCACTTCTTTCTTCCCCACCACCCAGTGCTAGGCCGAAAACTGCGAGTGGTCTTTGATGGATCCTTTCGCGACGCTAACGGTAAGGCCTTAAATGACACTCTTTTCACAGGGCCCAGTATCCAGCGCGATCTATTTGCTGTGTGCCTACGCTTTCGAATGTACAAGTTCGCATTCTCAGCGGACATCGTTAAAATGTTCCGCCAAATATGGGTAAACGAAAAGCACAGAAACTATCAGAAGATCGTTTGGAGAGAGGATCCATCCGATCCGATCAAGCATTTCCAATTGTGCACTGTAACCTACGGAACGTCATGTGCACCATTCCTGGCGGTACGAGTGCTGGAACAACTCGCTGTGGATCATCAAGAGGAATACCCGAATGCTTCAAAAATCCTACTGGAGGATTTTTATGTCGATGATGTTCTTACTGGATCAAACAATGAGGATGAACTACGTCGAAACCGAGACGAGTTGATTCAGCTGATGTCGTGCGCAAATCTGGAACTCGGGAAATGGGTATCAAATACCTCATTTATACAAAAGGATGATACCAACGCACAATCGTCGCCAGTTAAGGTTCTCGGACTATACTGGGATCCTGGAAAAGACATTCTAACATACAACATTGGTCTAGCAGCAAATCCTGACTGCACAAAGAGACAAGTCTTGTCCGACGTTTCCAGGATATTTGATCCTCTCGGACTCTTGGCACCCATTGTAATCCAATTTAAGATTATTTTCCAGAAACTCTGGCTCTTAAACTTGAATTGGGATGACCCGCTCCCAACTAAACTAGCGGACAACTGGCTGAAGTGTAGAGCAGATCTAGACACTCTACAAAAATTCCAATTACCACGCTTCGTTGCCAACGACGCAGACAATATCGAACTTCACGGATTTTCGGATGCCTCAACCAAGGCGTATGCTGCTGTGGTGTACAGCAGAGTTACAAATGACGACGGATCCATCTCGGTGTCCCTTGTGGCTGCGAAGACAAGGGTGGCGCCACTGAAACAACAATCTTTGCCACGCCTGGAGCTTTGCGCAGCACTTCTTCTAAGCCAACTCATTCGGTCGATCTCTTCTGGATTGCGCCACAAGAACATAACTGTTTTTGCCTGGTCTGACTCATCAATAGTGCTGTCCTGGTTATCTTATGCACCAGCCCAACTAAAGACTTTTGTTGGAAACAGAACCTCGGAAATCCTTGACACTATTCCTCGGAAGGCCTGGCGGCACGTAGACTCCAAATCAAACCCAGCTGACTGCGCTTCCAGAGGTCTGATGGCTGCTGACCTCATCGACTTCCATTTGTGGTGGAATGGACCTTTGTGGCTACGGGACCAGGATCAATACCTGGTAAAGTTGAACGATTCACGTTTTGGTTTATCTCTTTCAGACAAACGCATTCAAGGAGAAGTCAAGTCCAACTGTTTGGCTACAGTGGCAGCTGCAACTCAGGTTCATCCACTCGATAAGCTGATCGCACGAGTTTCTTCTTGGCTCAAGCTCGTTCACATTGTCGCCTATGTGAAGCGATTCATTCAACGCACACAAAACCCGTCCTGCGATAGGGCCTCAAGAGCTCTTACATTTGAAGAGATTAAGGCAGCAAGGAACATTTGCATAAAACACGCGCAGCACTGTTTCCACGAGGACTACCAATTGCTCCTTGCCAAGAAACCCCTAAGGAGCCGATCGCAGCTGGTCAAACTTGCACCAATGATAGACGAAAACGATTTGCTGAGGGTAGGCGGAAGACTGCACCAATCGCAGTTGTCACGAGAGGCAAAACACCCAGTTTTGCTACCAAAAACGCACCGAATCTCGAAGCTGATTCTGGAACACGAGCACCGAGTAAATCTTCACCCTGGCGTGTCTTCCCTGTTCGTAATCGTTCGTCAGAGATTCTGGATACTTGGAGCACGTAATCTCATTCGCAGAATAACACACGACTGTTTATCCTGCTTTCGTCAACGCCACCACACCGCTCAACAACAAATGGCTGATTTGCCCAGCGTGCGTGTCACTCAAGCCCTTCCATTCGTCAATACTGGTTGCGACTATGCAGGTCCAATCCTTCTAAAGGATGCTAAAGTTCGGAAGCCACGTATCAGCAAGGGTTACATTTGCCTGTTCGTCTGCATGGTCACCTCGGCCATACACCTGGAACTTGTCACAGACCTGACAACAGAAACCTTCTTGGCTGCCTTGCGCCGCTTCATATCCCTACGTGGCAAGTGTAGCAAGATCTACAGCGACAACGGAACCAACTTTATTGGAGCCAAGCGATCCCTCAACGAAATGCAAGAATTGCTTGCATCACAACGGCATAAGGACATCGTCACATCCACTCTGGCAGATGACGGAATTCAGTGGGTACTCATTCCCCCCAGAGCTCCTCATTGGGGAGGGAAATGGGAGTCGGCAGTTCGCTGCGTCAAACTGCATCTGCGCCGAGTCACCGGCAACTCAACGCTCACCTTCGAACAAATGCGCACCTTGCTTGCTCAAATCAGCGCAGTGATAAATTCACGCCCCTTGTGCTACACATCGGATACCGAAGACAACTACTTATCACCCGCCCACTTCTTAATTGGGCGACCGTTAACCACCGTACCAGATCCTGACTTAAGCCACATCCCTGTGGGCCGATTAGGATATTGGCAGAGCATCCAGGCTATGCTTCAAGGATTCTGGAAGAAATGGCACCAGGAGTATCTGACTACTCTGCAACAACGTCCAAAATGGACCACTTCAACACCCAACCTCTCGATCGGTGATGTAGTTCTCGTTAAGGAGTCCAATACGCCACCAGCATCGTGGCACATCGCACGGGTTATGGAAACCTACCCAGGGAAGGACAACCTCGTTCGAGCAGTCAAGTTGAAGACATCAACAGGAGAGATGACCAGGCCAATCACGAAGATTGCCGTTTTGCCCAGTTCAGAAACTGTGTTTCAGGGCGGGCCGGGATGTTCCTGAACGGTTGCAGTCTTTAATAACCTCTCATCATTAGGCGCATAATGCCATCTCTATCCTATGTAATATAATATCGATATACATATATATATATACCATTTTTCGATTCTGGCAACGCTGCTACGACAGCGTCTTTTTGTGAAATTCATACCAGTATCAAATAGGCTTCGAAACCGTCAAGAATAAAAATTACATACAGTCCACACGTCGTCGTTTATATTTCTAACCAGTCATCATTCTCTGAAAAGTATTTGGCGCTATTTTTAAACCGAATGGTAATCGCGTGAAGCGATACGAACCATTGTTTGTTGAAAAAGATGTTATATCCCGTGAACTTTTTTCCAGTTCAATTTGATGAAAACCTGACATTAAGTCAAGGCATGAGAAATATTTTGCTCTACCTAGTTGGTCTAAAATATCATCGATTCTAGGGAGTGGAAATTTATCAGACAAGAGTTTTTTATTAATTTGACGATAGTCAATTACTAATCGCCAATTTTTATTTTTCGAATTTGGAAGTGACTTTTTTGGTACTAACAAAAGTGGGCTATTATAAGGTGATACAGAGGGTTTCACTATTTCATCATTGATGAGTTTTTGGACTTGTTTTTGAATTTCGTCTTGTTGACTATGAGGATTTCTATAATTTTTTATATATACGGGTTCATCATCAATTAATCTCAGCTTTTGTTTATAAAAATTATTGGTAGTGATCGATTCGGTTTCTAGTCCGAATACATCACTATACCGGGTGCATAATGCTGTAAGTTGTTCATTGAATTGAGGCGGGAAGTTTTTTGCAAGTTGGGATAATACAATTTTTTGTCTGTCTTCTAAGTCCGTTTTTACTATTTCGTAGTTTGAAAGTGGTTCATGATGAATGTTTTTGATATAGACTACTTGATCTGTGTTTATAGTATTTAGTAATCTTATATATGCGTTTTGGACTGTTGCTATGTTATTTGCGATGTAAATACCTTGCTGAATTTCTTGATTCGGAATTAATACACTGTCTTCTTCTGAATTTATTTCGCTTTTTCGGACGACTTGGGATCTTGCTGGCAGAATCAGGAAGTTGTTGCCAGAACTGTATGCTATTGGAACATAAATTGGATGTTTTAGGTTATTTGGTCTTATTATAAGCCAGTCTTCAGACGGCTTGAAGTCTAATTGACAATTGTATCTTTTGATAAAATCGATTCCTAGTATTCCATCACATGGAATAGCGAATTGCATATTTACGATATGGAAACCATGTTGAATTACAATATGTACTTAAAAGTTTGAATTTCAATAAAAGTTAAGCCTTTTGATTTGGTAACTTCCTGACTTATACCCTGTATGTTTATGATGTGATTATCTTGAATGTTTTGAAAATTTACGGAATTTTCCTTCAATATGGATATTTCCGCACCTATGTCTAGTAGGAGAACTAATTCTTTTCCTGTTGCTACGTTCATGAAAGTGACAAATGTATTTTGACCGAGATTTAGAGTGTGAATTTTGATGTTGTTTACTGTCGTGTATCTAAAGGTGGTTGGGAGTTTCCCGAATTTGTTTGTGCTACTCTAACATTGTTATTCTGGTTGTTGTTGTTTCCCCCACGGCTGTTTCCGCCGCTGGTGTTTCCACCACGGTTGTTGTTTCTGTAATAACTGTTATTTTGGTTATTGTTATTTCTGTTATAACCATTGTTTTGATTATATCCGTTATTCTGATAATATCTGGTATTGTTATAATTTGTTATATATTATAAAGGGGCTTTATTTTATCTATGCTATTAAAATGTTTTGTTAGATTTGAAGTTATACCAAAAACTAGCTCATATGGAAAATAGTCATGTGCCATAGATGGAGTTGTATTAAAACAATAGACGAAGTATCGAAGCCATACATCCCAATCTGTTTTGTCAACTGAGATGTATGAACGAATGAACTCATTGAGTGTTCTGTGGCTTCGCTCCACGGTACCTACAGTCTGGTGGTGGTGTACAGTTGAAGTTACGTTTTTAATATGTAAGTATTTACATAGATCTTCAATAATTGAATTTTTATATTCTGTTCCCATGTCCGTAATGAACGTCTTCATTGGACCGTACTTTAGAATAAAATCTTCAAATATAGCTTTTGCTACTGTTTTTGCACTTTTATTTGGTATAGGTATAGCTACTAGGTATTTAGTTAAATCGCAGATGAGTGTTACTGCGTATTCGTTTCCATTATTAGATTTTGGAAGTGGACCAATAGTATCTACAATTACTATATCAAAAGCTCTTTGTGGAGTTTCGGTTATAGTTAGTGGGGTCTTAGTATGTTTAGTCGTTTTCGACTTTTGGCATTTAGGACATTTCTTTATGTACTCTTTTATGTCTTTGGACATATTTTTCCAGTAATAGTGTCTCTGGACCTTGGCCAAGGTTTTTGTAATGCCTGAATGACCACCTTGTATTGGATCATCATGGAATGTAGACAATATAGCTTCTTTTTCTTTATAACTTTTGATTACGGTCACCGGTTTGAGTAGCGCTACTCTCAATGATTTCAATATATTATTGCCCATAATTTTAAAATTATCAATTGAAACATGTTCAAAGATATTTTTCCACGATGCCACTTTGAGTTGGCTGACTTTGTGATTGCCGGCCTGCTTTTCAAGCCTTTGAAAGAATTGACCTAAGTCAATGGTTCCATTAGTATACAAATAGCTAACATCGTATCTTGCTGTAATTTTCTTTCCGTGCTTAAATAAACACATTTTATTATTTACATGCAAGGTCACTACTTTACGTACTTCATCATTATTAATGACTTCATATACGTTGGGCTTTGAAGCTTTTTCTATAGATTGCTTATGCATTCTATTTGATCTTTTCCTGCGCAGGATTTTTGTCTACTTTGGTTTCTGGTAGTATCTTTCAGAATTGTATTGCTTGTTTGTATATTTTTTAAGTCTGTGATGGTTATTCTAGAGAGCGCATCGGCTACATAGTTGTCTTTACCCTTTAGATACTCTACCGTAAAATTATATTCCTCCAATTCGAAGTCTCATTCGTGTTAGTTTGGAACTGGGATTTACCATTGAAAATAAGTAGGTAAGTGCTCTATGGTCTGCTTTGACAGTGAAGTGTCTACCATAAATATATGGTCTGAAGTGTGTTATTGCCCAATGAATGGATGCTAATTCTTGTTCTGTAGTGCTGTTGTTGCTCTCACCTTTCGTAAAGGATCTTGATGCGTATGCCACTGGAAGCTGTAGTCCATTTTTGTTTTGAGTTAGGACTGCTCCACAAGCGTATTCGCTAGCATCTGTGATTATGCAAAATTCTTTGCTAAAATCTGGGTATTGCAACAGAGTGGGATTTATTAATGCTGATTTAAGATGTTCGAAGGCGTTTTGACATTGTGTTGTTCATTCGAATTTTACATCTTTCTTACATAATCTTGTTATGTGACGGGAGTATTCAGCAAAATTCTTTATAAAACGTCGGTAATAATTGCAAAATGCAATGAATCTTCTATCGCTGTCCGCATCATGTGGGACTGGATAATTTTTAATTACGTCGTATTTTTTGTCGTCGGGCAAGATTCCTTTATCTGTGCATTTATGTCCTAAGAAAGTGACTTCATGCATAAAAAATGAACATTTTTCAGGATGTAACTTCAAGTTGTGTTTCCTACATTTCTCGAAAACATCAGTTAAGTTCTTGAGCATATGTTTTTCGGAAAAACCTATGACTATAAGGTCATCCATATAAAGAAATGCTTGCGAAGGTTCTAATCCAGAGAAAGCTATAGTCATCATTCTCTGAAAAGTATTTGGCGCTATTTTTAAACCGAATGGTAATCGCGTGAAGCGATACGAACCATTGTTTGTTGAAAAAGATGTTATATCCCGTGAACTTTTTTCCAGTTCAATTTGATGAAAACCTGACATTAAGTCAAGGCATGAGAAATATTTTGCTCTACCTAGTTGGTCTAAAATATCATCGATTCTAGGGAGTGGAAATTTATCAGACAAGAGTTTTTTATTAATTTGACGATAGTCAATTACTAATCGCCAATTTTTATTTTTCGAATTTGGAAGTGACTTTTTTGGTACTAACAAAAGTGGGCTATTATAAGGTGATACAGAGGGTTTCACTATTTCATCATTGATGAGTTTTTGGACTTGTTTTTATACCCGTTACTCGTAGAGTAAAAGGGTATACTAGATTCGTCGGAAAGTATGTAACAGGCAGAAGGAAGCGTTTCCGACCCCATAAAGTATATATATTCTTGATCAGGATCACTAGCCGAGTCGATCTAGCCATGTCCGTCTGTCCGTCTGTCCGTCTGTCCGTCTGTCTGTCCGTCCGGATGAACGCTGAGATCTCGGAAACTATGGGAGCTAGGCTATTGAGATTTGGCGTGCAGATTCCTGAGCTTCTTACGCAGCGCAAGTTTGTTTCAGCACAGTGCCACGCCCACTCCAACGCCCACAAACCGCCCAAAACTGTGGCTCCTACAGTTTTGATGCTAGAATAAAAATTTTAACTGAAATGTATTGTTCTCATCAATACCTATCGATTGACTCAAAAAAAAGTTTGCCACGCCCACTCTAACGCCCACAAACCGCCCAAAACTGTGGCTCCTACAATTTTGATGCTAGAATAAAAATTTTAACTCAAATGTATTGTTCTCATCAATACCTATCGATTGACCCAAAAAAAAGTTTGCCACGCCCACTTTAACGCCCACAAACCGCGAAAACCTGTGACGCCCACAATTTTCATGCTAGATAAAAAAATTTTAACTGAAATGTATTGATCTCGTCAATACCTATCGATTGGTTAAAAAAAAAAATTTACCACGCCCACTCTAACGCCCATAACGCTTAAATCTGTATACCGCCGGTAGGTGGCGCATTTTAATCTCGCTTTGCTGCTTGCATATCTCTATTTAGCTGAGTAACGGGTATCTGATAGTCGAGGTACTCGACTATAGCGTTCTTCCTTGTTGAATTTCGTCTTGTTGACTATGAGGATTTCTATAATTTTTTATATATACGGGTTCATCATCAATTAATCTCAGCTTTTGTTTATAAAAATTATTGGTAGTGATCGATTCGGTTTCTAGTCCGAATACATCACTATACCGGGTGCATAATGCTGTAAGTTGTTCATTGAATTGAGGCGGGAAGTTTTTTGCAAGTTGGGATAATACAATTTTTTGTCTGTCTTCTAAGTCCGTTTTTACTATTTCGTAGTTTGAAAGTGGTTCATGATGAATGTTTTTGATATAGACTACTTGATCTGTGTTTGTAGTATTTAGTAATCTTATATATGCGTTTTGGACTGTTGCTATGTTATTTGCGATGTAAATACCTTGCTGAATTTCTTGATTCGGAAT
Organism: Drosophila suzukii; assembly: GCF_043229965.1. Lineage (NCBI taxonomy): Eukaryota > Metazoa > Arthropoda > Insecta > Diptera > Drosophilidae > Drosophila > Drosophila suzukii. The sequence goes on along the minus strand of NW_027255896.1, from coordinate 1,836,918 downwards.
TAATACACTGTCTTCTTCTGAATTTATTTCGCTTTTTCGGACGACTTGGGATCTTGCTGGCAGAATCAGGAAGTTGTTGCCAGAACTGTATGCTATTGGAACATAAATTGGATGTTTTAGGTTATTTGGTCTTATTATAAGCCAGTCTTCAGACGGCTTGAAGTCTAATTGACAATTGTATCTTTTGATAAAATCGATTCCTAGTATTCCATCACATGGAATAGCGAATTGCATATTTACGATATGGAAACCATGTTGAATTACAATATGTACTTAAAAGTTTGAATTTCAATAAAAGTTAAGCCTTTTGATTTGGTAACTTCCTGACTTATACCCTGTATGTTTATGATGTGATTATCTTGAATGTTTTGAAAATTTACGGAATTTTCCTTCAATATGGATATTTCCGCACCTATGTCTAGTAGGAGAACTAATTCTTTTCCTGTTGCTACGTTCATGAAAGTGACAAATGTATTTTGACCGAGATTTAGAGTGTGAATTTTGATGTTGTTTACTGTCGTGTATCTAAAGGTGGTTGGGAGTTTCCCGAATTTGTTTGTGCTACTCTAACATTGTTATTCTGGTTGTTGTTGTTTCCCCCACGGCTGTTTCCGCCGCTGGTGTTTCCACCACGGTTGTTGTTTCTGTAATAACTGTTATTTTGGTTATTGTTATTTCTGTTATAACCATTGTTTTGATTATATCCGTTATTCTGATAATATCTGGTATTGTTATAATTACCTCGATTATTACCTCGTCCGCGATTTCCGCAGCGCTGCGGGTAATTTTTGTAATATAGGACAGTGTTTCGCTGTCCGGTTGCTTCTGTGCAACTGTTTACAAATTTTAATATGGCCTCGTTTTTGTTTTAACTTATGAGATTCTAGCATTAGTCTAGCTCTCTTAATTGCCTGTTCTAATCTAAATTTGGATTCCTTAGCATAATCTTCTATATTATAAAGGGGTTTTATTTTATCTGAAGTTTTACCAAAAACTAGCTCATATGGAAAATAGTCATGTACCATAGAAGGAGTTGTATTAAAACAATAGACGAAGTATCGTAGCCATACATCCCAATCTGTTTTGTCAACTGAGATGTATGAACGAATGAACTCATTGAGTGTTCTGTGGCTTCGCTCCACGGTACCTACAGTCTGGTGGTGGTGTGCAGTTGAAGTTATGTTTGTAATATGTAAGTATTTACATAGATCTTCAATAATTGAATTTTTATATTCTGTTCCCATGTCCGTAATGAACGTCTTCATTGGACCGTACTTTAGAATAAAATCTTCAAATATAGCTTTTGCTACTGTATTTGCACTTTTATTTGGTATAGGTATAGCTACTAGGTATTTAGTTAAATCGCAGATGAGTGTTACTGCGTATTCGTTTCCATTATTAGATTTTGGAAGTGGACCAATAGTATCTACAATTACTATATCAAAAGCTCTTTGTGGAGTTTCGGTTATAGTTAGTGGGGTCTTAGTATGTTTAGTCGTTTTCGACTTTTGGCATTTAGGACATTTCTTTATGTACTCTTTTATGTCACATATTTTTTTATGTCACATATTTTTCCAGTAATAGTGTCTCTGGACCTTGGCCAAGGTTTTTGTAATGCCTGTATGACCACCTTGTATTGGATCATCATGGAATGTAGACAATATAGCTTCTTTTTCTTTATAACTTTTGATTACGGTCACCGGTTTGAGTAGCGCTACTCTCAATAATTTCAATATATTATTGCCCATAATTTTAAAATTATCAATTGAAACATGTTCAAAGATATTTTCCCACGGTGCCACTTTGAGTTGGCTGACTTTGTGAATGCCGGCCTGCTTTTCAAGCCTTTGAAAGAATTGACCTAAGTCAATGGTTCCATTAGTATACAAAACGCTAACATCGTATCTTGCTGTAATTTTCTTTCCGTGCTTAAATAAACACATTTTATTATTTACATGCAAGGTCACTACTTTACGTACTTCATCATTATTAATGACTTCATATACGTTGGGCTTTGAAGCTTTTTCTATAGATTGCTTATGCATTCTGTTTGATCTTTTCCTGCGCAGGATTTTTGTCTACTTTGGTTTCTGGTAGTATCTTTCAGAATTGTATTGCTTGTTTGTATATTTTTTAAGTCTGTGATGGTTATTCTAGAGAGCGCATCGGCTACATAGTTATCTTTACCCTTTAGATACTCTACCGTAAAATTATATTCCTCCAATTCAAGTCTCATTCGTGTTAGTTTGGAACTGGGATTTACCATTGAAAATAAGTAGGTAGTGCTCTATGGTCTGTTTTGACAGTGGAGTGTCTACCATAAACCATACCATATTGCCCAATGAATGGATGCTAATTCATGTTCTGCAGTGCTGTTGTTGCTCTCACCTTTCGTAAAGGATCTTGATGCGTATGCCACTGGAAGCTGTAGTCCATTTTTGTTTTGAGTTAGGACTGCTCCACAAGCGTATTCGCTAGCATCTGTGATTATGCAAAATTCTTTGCTAAAATCTGGGTATTGCAACAGAGTGGGATTTATTAATGCTGATTTAAGATGTTCGAAGGCGTTTTGACATTGTTATGTGTTATGTGACGGGAGTATTCAGCAAAATTCTTTATAAAACGTCGGTAATAATTGCAAAATGCAATGAATCTTCTATCGCTGTCCGCATCATGTGGGACTGGATAATTTTTAATTACGTCGTATTTTTTGTCGTCGGGCAAGATTCCTTTATCTGTGCATTTATGTCCTAAGAAAGTGACTTCATGCATAAAAAATTAACATTTTTCAGGATGTAACTTCAAGTTGTGTTTCCTACATTTCTCGAAAACATCAGTTAAGTTCTTGAGCATATGTTTTTCGGAACAACCTATGACCATAAGGTCATCCATATAAAGAAATGCTTGCGAAGGTTCTAATCCAGAGAAAGCTATAGTCATCATTCTCTGAAAAGTATTTGGCGCTATTTTTAAACCGAATGGTAATCGCGTGAAGCGATACGAACCATTGTTTGTTGAAAAAGATGTTATATCCCGTGAACTTTTTTCCAGTTCAATTTGAGGAAAACCTGACATTAAGTCAAGGCATGAGAAATATTTTGCTCTACCTAGTTGGTCTAAAATATCATCGATTCTAGGGAGTGGAAATTTATCAGACAAGAGTTTTTTATTAATTTGACGATAGTCAATTACTAATCGCCAATTTTTATTTTTCGAATTTGGAAGTGACTTTTTTGGTACTAACAAAAGTGGGCTATTATAAGGTGATACAGAGGGTTTCACTATTTCATCATTGATGAGTTTTTGGACTTGTTTTTGAATTTCGTCTTGTTGACTATGAGGATTTCTATAATTTTTTATATATACGGGTTCATCATCAATTAATCTCAGCTTTTGTTTATAAAAATTATTGGTAGTGATCGATTCGGTTTCTAGTCCGAATACATCACTATACTGGGTGCATAATGCTGTAAGTTGTTCATTGAATTGAGGCAGGAAGTTTTTTGCAAGTTGGGATAATACAATTTTTTGTCTGTCTTCTAAGTCCGTTTTTACTATTTCGTAGTTTGAAAGTGGTTCATGATGAATGTTTTTGATATAGACTACTTGATCTGAGTTTGTAGTATTTAGTAATCTTATATATGCGTTTTGGACTGTTGCTATGTTATTTGCGATGTAAATACCTTGCTGAATTTCTTGATTCGGAATTAATACACTGTCTTCTTCTGAATTTATTTCGATTTTTCGGACGACTTGGGATCTTGCTGGCAGAATCAGGAAGTTGTTGCCAGAACTGTATGCTATTCGAACATAAATTGGATGTTTTAGGTTATTTGGTCTTATTATAAGCCAGTCTTCAGACGGCTTGAAGTCTAATTGACAATTGTATCTTTTGATAAAATCGATTCCTAGTATTCCATCACATGGAATAGCGAATTGCATATTTACGATATGGAAACCATGTTGAATTATGTACTTAGAAGTTTGAATTTCAATAAAAGTTAAGCCTTTTGATTTGGTAACTTCCTGACTTATACCCTGTATGTTTATGACGTGATTATCTTGAATGTTTTGAAAATTTACGGAATTTTCCTTCAATATGGATATTTCCGCACCTGTGTCTAGTAGGAGAACTAATTCTTTTCCTGTTGCTACGTTCATGAAAGTGACAAATGTATTTTGACTGAGATTTAGAGTGTGAATTTTGATGTTGTTTACTGTCGTGTATCTAAAGGTGGTTGGGAGTTTCCCGAATTTGTTTGTGCTACTCTAACATTGTTATTCTGGTTGTTGTTGTTTCCCCCACGGCTGTTTCCGCCGCTGGTGTTTCCACCACGGTTGTTGTTTCTGTAATAACTGTTATTTTGGTTATTGTTATTTCTGTTATAACCATTGTTTTGATTATATCCGTTATTCTGATAATATCTGGTATTGTTATAATTACCTCGATTATTACCTCGTCCGCGATTTCCGCCGCGCTGCGGGTAATTTTTGTAATATAGGACAGTGTATCTCTGTCCGGTTGCCTTTGTGCAACTGTTTACAAATTTTAATATGGCCTCATTCATTGTATTGAAGGTACCAGCTCGCATGATAGTTTGTACCTTATCGATTGTGCAATTTTTAGTCATTGCTTTCACTTCATGCCGAGTGGAATATTTTCTTATTTATTTAACAAATTAAGCTTATCATACAATGTTAAACTTAATACTACATTTCCGAGGACTGGCTGCGGAGGCCTTCGACTCTTATAAATGCACCTTCTAAAGATTTTGTCATCTGCTTAACCTCTTGTGTGTACTGGTTGGCAGTTTTATTGCGTTGCTGTAGGTTCATCAGTTTTGCTGACAACACTTCTACAGTTTCGCCTTTTAGGGTCTTCCCACAGAGATCCATCCACCATCTACCATCCGTTGAACGGATGGTCCATAAGGTTTTGCCGTTCCGAAAATTTCCCAGTTAGTTCCCCATCCAAATTTAACGGACTACTTTATGCGATAGTTAGGCGATAATTTTGGGTGGAAACCCTAAACTCTTCTTCTTGAAAGTGGAAAGTGAAACATTTATTACGAAAACGTAAACAATGATGACGGGAAACTTTTATAGCGCTGTTGTGCTCATTTAAAATGTTGTGCAAAATGCAGCAGGCTAGAATAACTGCATTATTATTCTTGTAGTGGCTGTCCCGACCTTCCCAAATGCATTTTCTACCACTCGCCTAGCTTTAGACAGATTGTAGTTAAAATTTCGCTGTTCTTCGGATGCAGTTGTGGAAAATGGGTACGGCTTCATCAGCGTTTGGGAAAATCTAAAGGCAGAGTCCCCAATAAGCAGCACCGGAACTTGAACGCCACAAATTTCCCTTGTTTTTTCGTGAAGAAACGAAGAAGACACCATTTTCCTTGCCAGGCTCGACTTTTGAAATATAGTGGAGTCATTGCAGCGCCCAGCAGAGCCGATGTTTACATAGGTAAATCTGTATCTGTAGTAAATTTAAAATACAATGGGTTTAGAACATATTTGAGCTCTTAGAAGAACGCAGTTTACCTGTAATCCACGAGAGCGAATAATACTATTGAGTACCAGCCTTTGTAGTTGTGGTGATCGACTGCTTCTGCTGCTGACGTTTTTATTTCGATGTGACAACCATCTACACGTTATACATTGCTAAGACCATGAACTGATTTAATGAATTTATGTCTTACCAATTGCACCTAGACACTGGGGAAATCCGATTGCTTCGAATCCTTTGACACTCGTCCCGTCCACTTTTTCTGGAGTAAGATAGTCCGGTGACATGAACTCGCTGGCAAACTCAAAAATGAGTGCCCGGCAAAATTCGTGGAGAATTTTGCACACAGTGTTCTGTGCAACTCCAAAAAGCCTTCCGATGGAACGATATTCCGCTGATGATCCCAAGGTGTACAAGGCTATAGCGATCCGCTTTTCAAGAGGAATGGCATTTCGCCAGTTGGTGTCCTTCTTCCGCAAAACACCAAGTCGGTCCACCAAAAACGAAAAGGTCCTCTTCTCCATACGAAAGCTCTCTTTGAAGAACTCGTCGTTGTTTTCCGGTATATCCTTTTCCCAAAATGTCCCGTATCGCTTCTGTTTAATATAATTCGCACTCTTTAATCGTATTTTTAAAACATTTTAAGAGCACGTACCAGCATCCACACACTTCGTGGCATTTGCTATTTTGCAGAAAAAATGCTTTCGTACAAATCCAATTCGTCGTCATTCCACTCCTCTGAATTGGCTGCCAATAAAAGCTGGTTCAACTTAAGATTTTGCTGTTGTACAACAGCCAAAATAATTGGTAAATTGTTCATTTTGGTCTGGCAAAATCCACTTTAACAATTTTTGCTTGTGTTTTTATTAGGCACAGCTGAACTGACAGTTGTTGTCGGATGGTAGATGTTGGATGTGCCCTGTGGGAATCGGAGTTTCACATTTGTCAAAAATCCCAACCGTTTCTAACGAATGGACTGTATGGGAAGGGTTTATAAGACGTTGTTTTTTAACCTGGAAATGACTTCAGCTATTGTTGTTTCATATCCGATTAGATTTCTGGCGACACCTTTTAGCTTTGTTTTTATAATGGAAACTGCTAAATGTTCGTGTTCGATTGATTGGAGTTATTTCTACAATGCTGTTGTGAGAATCCGAGTCGGTCGATTCCTGGTCTGATAATTCAGATTGAATAAGGACTGCCGGAATAGTGAGGTTGTTTGTATCTTTTTCTTTTATATCGGGATCTTTAGAGATAGGGTCGTCAGCCTTAGCTCTTCCTGGTGGATCTGATGATTCTGACTCTTCTCTAGCTTCTATCTTCAAAGGTGTGTTTAGGATAGTTGGTACTGAAATTGTTAAGTCGTACCTTTGCTTTATAACTATTAGGTTATCCCGTAATTTGTTTAAGTATTTTCATACCTGAGACCAATGGGCTTTGTTTAGCCTGTCTCTCTGATCGTGTATTAGTATACGCGCTGTATTGAAGCGAGTTACTAATATTTCGTCATGCTTGTTCACAGTGTTTTGCTGTGCTGGCCGGGGTCTTGATAGTGACTTATAAGATCTGTCAAAATCAATTTTTATATTATTTAGTTCTTTATATAATTCGTCCCATTCCATTATTTAATGGAATATTTTCTAGATTCTTGAAACCATCAATGAAAGATGTCTCCCAAGTAACTTGTTATCGTTAATTACTCATCTTATTTTTAGGGTCGGCACGCTGCTCAATACTATCGCCTTCTGGGTACTTGAGCAATGTATCAAGGGAGAAAAGCCTAAGTTGTACCTATTCATGTACTCATATACGAATTCATTGATTAGTAGAGGCTATGCTCCTTTTTCAATTATTGATAATACCCTGTTCTGAAAATTGGGTTCCCTATCAAAAGTGATTCTAATACACTCTGTAGTATTCATATTTTATATTTGTTATTATTTTTTATTTATTTATTTTCATTGTACATTAGATAACATTATTGGATGAAATAATATCTATATTCAATATATCAATATATGGACATACATATTTATATTAAATGGTTTGCTCTTTTGTTTTTATTTTATTTTGAACATCTTTTTATAATTATTGTTGGCGCTTTATGTATTTATATTTTGTCCAGATCATTAGCCTGGCTTTTATTTATGGCTCTCTTTGATATACATTTATTATGAAACATAAATGCCTTGTAAAAATAGATGTGCTCATAATAAAGACAATGATTGATAATAAAATGTTCGTTAAATCTGTATTAATATTTTTGGACTCGATTTTATTTATGACGTTTGCTGTGGAGTCCACTTCTTTTACGTCTACTAAACCCATTTTGGGTGTTTTTCTGTGAGCTGCTATAGCTATAGGTGTGTAGTTTAATTTATAATTTATTTGTCATTTAGTTTGGCTCATGTAGTTAAAAATTTGCCTTATTGGGCCGTGAAAATTTTTTTTTGTATAATTTGATAAAAATTTATTTTTAACGTTGTATGGCTTTCAGGCCACACGCTAATTGGGCAACTTTAATGTCGCTCAATTTTACATTAGTTTTTTATATAATATAAAAAAAATATGCATCGCAGTGCAATGAAAAAAATTATGCAACGCAATGCATGGTAAAAAAAAATGCGCTCTATGAAGCGCTGTCGGCTCACTTCTCCTTGGTCTTGCTTGGTTGGCAAGACGTGGCCGGTGCTGGCTGCATAGGCTGGACTTCCTCGACATAGAGTAAGAATCTATATAGAGGTTTCAATTGCTCTGCCCGAACCTCTGCCCAACCTCTGCTAAGAGCCAATTCAAGGCCAAGTTTGAAGCTAACTTAGGTGCGAAGCAACAGCAATAGGGATTTCGATTAAAAACAAAAACAAAACAGTGAGCAAGAGCGGTGCAGAATGAGGTGGGAAGGAATTACAAGTTCGATCAAACTTGTCAAAAAGAGGGGAAATAAGCATTTTTCGCCTAGGTGGCATCATAGCCTCATTATCTAAAGAGAGCGGCAGAGCAATTGGCGCCTCTATATAGTTCATTACTCTATGTCCTCGACGGTCTTCTTTGTTGGGGCACCGGTGCTGGCTGCACAGGTGTACTCGCAATGGGGCGAGCACAGTGGTCCCTCGCAGTCGTTTGGGCACTTCTTTGAAAATTTTATTATTTCCTTCTTCTGTGGTGGAGGTAATTTTACATTAGTTTTAGCGAGACTTTTAATTGCAGGGTAAGTGTGTGTGTGGCTGTGGCTTGATTTTTTCTTTCACTTATTAAAGTTTTTATATTTTCGAGTTCGGCATGTAAATTGACCGAATCGTTCCAATTTAATTTACTTCCGCTATTTAGTAGCTTCAGTAATTCAGCCCTTCTGGCTTTTAGTCTTTTTACCACACCACTGGTATTATTATTTTTTGTCTGCTGCTAATGAAATTGATCAATTTCTGTCCTGCATTTGTTCCTTTCTAGGTCCTCCAGGACCAGCGTCATGGTGAAATGAAATCGTCTTTAATTTCCTGTCCTGCAGTTTTTCTTTCCTAGGTCCTCCAGGACCATCGTCACGGTCGCCATGTAATAGTTTAAACGTGTAGGATTTTCCATAAAGCCCAAATAATATAAGTCCAATTCATTTCAGTTAGAATGCTGACACTTGCACTTTCTGTGTACGCCGCCGATCGACTCATGTTTCGGCCACTTAGGTTTTTGACCGAGCCTTTGTTTATGTAAACACTGCAACAAAGTGTTTGTTGTAGGGGAAATAGCTAAAAGCTATTGATTTCGGACTACACAGACGATTGAGAGGATTTCGAGAAGTGTACCTCTTGCTGTGCTCAAACTAGCTCGCCGGATTGTCGTGGGGTCTTTCTACTCTCCTATATGCCAATCGATCTCATTGGCATACAATTTTAGGTACACGTATGACTGCGAGCTTATGGCTATTAAAAGTTGCGGGGTTGGCAAATAAAATAACTGTAATAGGCTAACGACTATAGCCAAGTGGTGTTTCTTTCTTCAGACTGGGAATTAGATGTTAGTTATCCCATTTCTTTACCCTCCCTTCCTTTATCATATTAAATATTAATATGACCCTTATAAAAGTTATAGTTTTAATTCATATTAACACTGACCTGCACATACTCCACTCGGGACGAGTAAATAAAAATATTAGGCGATCATTTTAATATTAAGTGTACATTTTGATAATTCAAATAAGTGTCAAAATAATTCATAGTAATTCTCATAGTTTTCTAATCTTGTTTTTAGAGTATATAATTTTATATTTATAAAGAAAAAAATTAGTTATAATCTAAGTTATCAAAATTTAGATGAACAAAATAGTCGTACGATAGTATGTATTTAGGATATTAGGATTTCAATTTCCGTATGTTTAGTTAACAATAGGGCGCAAGTATATATATAATTTGGGGGGTTCAATTCATTTTATTATTCTTACTGCAAACTCACTCGTTACTTTTTAAATAATTTTCCAATCGTGATCGTTGAGCTCAAGGATGACGGTGGTTGATGAGTGCTATCTAAAATCTAAATATTATGTATAAAAAAAAAAAGCTCTCGAACAGCAGTCCATCTCTAGCAGCAACAGTTTTGGAGCATTTGCCTTGCGCATACAGCTTCGGTTTTAAAGCCACTCCCGTAGCCACATTGGCACATTTTGAGAGGCGGCGATGTGTTGGCCAAAACTGATTTTAGCGAAGCGTGATTGTCATCCGAGTTACGTGAAGACGATCAGGAGTGGTACAGGTCACAATTATGGGGTCACTGGAGCACTATTTCTTCTTGTTGGTGGGGTTGCTCTGACGGTTTATGTAATCATGACCACGTGCAGCTTACGACCTTTGATCCGGACATTGATTCGGCGTGGAGAATAAGCCTCTCCGATAGCTCTGCGGTTCCACTAGCAAATAAAACCTGGCTTAGTTATTTCCAATTAAAAGTCCCTCGTCGAAAAGTATCAGGCCCTCAAAGGGGCCAGGCCTTGACCGGCAACTCCCGAGTAGAAAAGATATTTATTTTTTTAATCCCTTTTAACTGGTAAGGTGATGTGAACGATTATTTGGATTGAAGTATTAAATAATAGATTCCGGGTGACACGAGGTTGCTTAATGTAATAGATTTTGGACAACTTGTATTCGCACTTGTGTTCACAATGACTCGATCGACGGTCATGAAATTGTCTTTTAAGAGTTTGTGCAGAGCTGCCAACTTCGAATTACTCAAGCCGGGGCGATAACAAAGGAATCATACGATTTTTTACCTGCATGTTACCTGATTATTGCTTTTCTATGATATATGAACGTTTTTCCCCGATGCACTCTTGCAAGGTGAAGCTTTCTGCATATGAACCATAAAAGAAGTTTCACTCAATGCAAATTATAAAGAGAACATTAAGAGCATAGGTATTTATACTTTCTATTTAAACTGACCACTACAACCTTCGCAAAATTAAAATCAATGACCTAAAATCCTACTTTCCACATTAAATACTTGTATGCAGATAACAGCAAATCCATACCACAAGTCCATATAGCTATGCCATATCGAAATCCGGATCCTTTTGGCCAAGTTATGGTCCGTAAAAGTTTAAAAGGAGGCCCATTTCTCTAAACCTGCGCAAAATTAAAATAAATGACATAAATACGGTGAAAATGTTGACTACCCTTAAAGTTAAATATTTTTATGAGGATAACAGCTTAATCGTTCCACAAGTCACTTAAAGTATGCCATATCGTAATCCGTTACTTTTGACTAAGCTATGGGCTTTTAAAGATTAAGAGGAGGCCCATTTGTCTGAACCTTTGCATAATTAAAATCAATAACAATAAACGGTAAAAATGTTGACTACTGTTAAAGTTAAATATTTTTATTCAGATAACAGCATAATCATTCCACAAGTACATATGGGTATGCCATATCGAAATCCGATTCCTTGTGACCAAGCTATGGGCTTTTAAAGTTCAACAGGAGGCCCATTTCTGTAAACCTTCGCAAAATTAAAATCAATGACTTAAAAACGGTGAATATGTTGACTACCTTTAAAGTTAAATATTTTTATGCAGACAACAGCGAATTCATTCCACAAGTCCACAGAAGAAAGTCATATCGAAATCCGATTCCTTTTGGCCAATTTATGGACTGTTAAAGTTTTAAAGGAGGTCCATTTCTGTAAACCTTCGCAAAATTAATATCAATAACATAAAAACGGTGAAAATGTTGACTATCCTTAAAGCTAAATATTTTTATGCAGATAACAGCAAATTAATTCCACAAGACCCTAAAGGTATGCCATATCGAAATCCGATTCCTTTTGGCCAAGTTATGGGCTTTTAAAGTTTAAGAGGAGGCACATTTCTCTAAGCCTTCGCAAAATTAAAATCAATGACTTAAAAACGATGAAAATGTTGACTACCTTTAAAGTTAAATATTTTTATGCAGATAACAGCGAATTAATTCCACAAGTCCATAAAGGTATGCCATATCGAAATCCGATTCCTTTTGACCAAGCTATGGGCTTTTAAAGTTCAAAAGGAGGCCCATTTGTGTAAACCTTCGAAAAATTAAAATCAATGACGTAAAAACGGTGAATATATTGACTACCCTTAAGGTTAAATATTTTTATGCAGATAAAAGTGAGTTCATTCCACTAGTACATAAAGGTATGCCATACAGAAATCCGAGTCCTTCTGACCAAGTTATCGGCTTTTTAAGTTTAAAAGGAGGCCCATTTCACTAAACCTTCGCAAACTTAAACACAATGACATAAAAACGGTGAATAAGTTGACTACCTATAAAGTTAAATATTTTTGTGCAGATAACAGCAAATTCATTCCACAAGTCCATAGAGGTATGCCATGTCGAAATCCGATTCCTTTTGGCCAAGTTATGGACTGTTAAAGTTTTAAAGGAGATCCATTTCTGTAAACCTTCGCAAAATTAATATCAATAACATAAAAACGGTAAAAATGTTGACTACTTTTAAAGTTAAATATTTGTATGCAGATAACAGCGAATTAATTTCACAAGTCCATAAAAGTATGCCATACATAAATCCGACTTCTTCTCAACAAGTTATGGGCCTTTTATGTTTAAAAGGAGGCCCATTTCTTTAAACCTTCGCAAAATTAAAATCAATGACATAAAAACGGTGAAATTGTTGACTACTTTTAAAGTTAAATATTTTTATTCAGATAACAGCATAATCATTCCACAAACACATAAAGGTATTCCTTATCAATATCCAATTCCTTTTAACCAAGCTATGGGCTTTTAAAGCTTATGAGGAGGCCCATTTGTCTAAACCTTCGCATAAATAAAATCAATAACATTAAAACGTTGAAAATGTTTACTACCGTTAAAGTTAAATATTTTTATTTAGATAACAGCATAATCATTCCACAAGCACATAGAGATATGCCATATCAATATCCAATACCTTTTGACCAAGCTATGGGCTTTTAAAGATTATGAGGAGGCCCATTTGTCTAAACCTTCCCATAAATAAAATCAATAACATAAAAACGGTGACTACCGTTAAAGTTAAAAATTTTTGTTCAGATAACACCATAATCATTCCACAAGTCCATAAAGGTATACCATATCGAAATCCGATTCCTTTTGGCCAAGTTAAGGGCGTTTAGAAATTAAAAGGAGGTTCATTTCTCTAAGCCTTCGCATAATTATAATCAATAACATACAAACGGTGAAAGTGTAAAGGTACGCCAATTGAAATCCTATTCCTTTTGACCAAGCTTATGGCTTTTAAAGTTCAAAAGGAGACTGTTAAGTTAAATATTTTTATGTAGATAACAGCGAATTCATTCCACAAATCCATAAAGGTTTAACATATCGAAATCCAATTCCTTTTGGCCAAAGGAGGCCCATTTCTCTAAACCTTCGCAAAATTAAAATCAATAATACAAGAACGGTGAAAATGTTCACTGTCCATAAAGTTAAATATTTTTATATGGATAACAACATAATCATTCCACAAGTCAATAAAGGTATACCATATCGAAATACGATTCCTTTTGGCCAAGTTATGGGCTTTTAAAGTTTAAAAGGAGGCTTATTTCTCCAAACCTTCGCATAATTAAAATCAATAACATACAAACGGTGAAAACGTTGGCTCATTCCACAAGTTAAATATTTTTATTCAGATAACAGCATTATCATTCCACAAGTCAATAAAGGTATGCCATTTTGAAATCCAATTCCTTTTGGACAAGTTATGGGCTTTTAAAGTTCAAAAAGAGGTCCATTTTTTAAACCTTCGCAAAATTAAAATCAATAATATAAAGTTAATTATTTTATGCGGATAACAGCAAAACCATTCGACATGTCCATAAGGGTATATTATTTCGAAATCCGATTCCTAATGGCCAAGTTATAGGCTTTTCAAATTTTAGACGAGGCCCATTTCTCTAAACCTTCCCATAATTAAAATCAATAACATAAAAACGGTGAAATGCTAACTATCTTTAAAGTTAAATATTTTTATTCAGATAAAAGCATAATCATTCCACAAGCACATAAAGGTATGCCATATTAATATCCAATTCCTTTTGACCAAGCTATGGGCTTTTAAAGATTATGAGGAGGCCCATTTGTCTAAACCTTCGCATAATTAAAATAAACAACATAAAAACGGTGAAAATTTTGACCACCGTTAAAGCTAAATATTTTTATTCAGATAACACCATAATCATTCCACAAGTCCCTAAAGGTATGCCATATCGAAATCCGATTCCTTTTGGCCAAGTTATGCGCTTTTAAAGTTTAAAAGGAGGCCCATTTCTCTAAACCGTCGCAAAATTAAAATGAATGACAGAAATACGGTGAAAATGTTGACTACCTTTAAAGTTAAATATTTTTACGCAGATAACAGCGAATTCATTCCACAAGTCCATAGAGGTATGTTATATCGAAATCCAAATCCTTTTGGCCAAGTTATGGGCTTTAAAAGTTTTAAATGAGGTACATTTCTGTAAACCTTCGCAAAATTAATATCAATGACATAAAAACGGTGAAAATGTTGAATACTATTTAAGTTAAATATTTTTATTCAGATAAAAGCATAATCATTCCACAAGCACATAAAGTTATGCCATATCGAATTCCGATTCCTTTTGGCCAAGCTATGGGCCTTTAGAGTTTAGCAGGAGGCCCATTTCTCTAAACCTTCGCAAAATTAAAATAAATGACATAAATACGGTGAAAATGTTGACCACCGTTAAAGCTAAATATTTTTATTCAGATAACACCATAATCATTCCACAAGTCCCTAAAGGTGTGCCTTATCGAAATCCAATTCCTTTTGGCCAAGTTATGGGCCATTAGAATTTAAAAGGTGGGCCATTTCTCTAAGGCTTTGCAAAATTAAAATCAATGACATAAATACGGTGAAAATGATGACTGCCTTTCAAGTTAAATATTTTTATTCAAATAACTGCATAATCATTTCACAAGCACATAAAGGTATGCCATATCGAAGTCCGATTCCTTTTGACTAAGCTATAGCCTTTTAAACTTCAAAAGGGCCTCCTTTAGTCCTTTTAGTCTAAACCTTCGCATAATTAAAATCAATAACATAAAAATGGTGAAAACGTTGATTACCTATACAAAAAAATATTTTTATTCAGATAACAGCATAAACATTGCACAAGGACATAGAGGTATGCCATATCGAAATCCGATTTCTTTTGACCGTGTTATGGGCTTTTAAAGTCCAAAAGGAGGTCCATTTCTCTAAGCCTACGCAAAATTAAAAGCAGTGACCTAAGTACGGGGAAAATGTTGACTGCCTTTAATGTTTAATATTTATATGCAGATAACAGTGAATTCATTCCACAAGTCCATAAGGGTATGCCATATAAAAATCCGAGTCCTTCTGACCAAGTTATCGGCTTTCTAAGTTTAAAAGGAGGCCCATTTCTCTAAACCTTCGCAAAATTAAAATCAATGCCATAAAAACGGTGAATATGCTGACTACCTTTAACATTGAACACTTGTATGCAGATAACAGCAAATTCATTCCACAAGTCCATAAAGGTATGCCATATCGCCAAGTTATGGGCTGGTAAAGTTTTAAAGGAGGCCCATTTCTGTAAACCTTCGCAAATTTAAAATCATTAACATAAAATCAGTGAAAATGTTGACTATTTTTAAAGTTAAGTAGTTTTATGCAGATTACAGCAAATTCATTCCACAAGTCCCTAAAGGTATGCCATATCGAAATCCGATTCCTTTTGGCCAAGTTAAGGGCTTTTAAAATTTAAGAGGAGGCACATTTCTCTAAACCTTTGAAAAATTATAATCAATAACATAAAAACGGTGAACATGTTGACTACCTTTAAAGTTAAATATTTTTATTCAGATAACAGCATAATCATTCCACAAGTCAATAAAGGTATGCCATTTTGAAATCCAATTACTTTTGGCCAAGTTATGGGCTTTTAAAGTTCAAAAAGAGGCCCATTTCTGTAAGCCTTCCCAAAATTAAAATCAATAAAACAAAGTTAAATATTTTTATGCAGATAAAAGCAAATTCATTCCATTCCATTCACATGTCCATAAAGGTATGCCATATCGAAATTTGATTCCTTTTGGCCAAGCTATGGGCCTTTAAAATTTAAGAGGAGGCACATTTCTCTAAACCTTCGCAAAATTAAAATCAATAACATAAAAACGGTGAAAATGTTGACTACCTTTAAAAATAAATATTTTTATTCAGATAACAGCATAATCATTTCACTAGCACATAAATGTATGTCATATCGAAGTCTGATTCCTTTTGGCCAAGTAATGGCCTTTTAAAGTTCAAAGGAGGCCCATTTCTCTAAACCTTCGCAAAATGAAAATCAATGACATAAAAACTTTGAAAATGCTGACTACCTTTAAAGTTAAATATTTTTATTCAGATAACAGCATAATTATTCCTCAAGCCCATAAAGGTATGCCTTGTCGACATCCAATTGCTTTGGACCAAGTTATGGCCTTTTAAAGTTCAAAAGGAGGCCCATTTCTCTTAGCCTTCGCAAAATTAAAATCAATAACATAAAATGGGTGAAAATGTCGACTATTTTTAAAGTTAAATATTTCTATGCAGATAACAGCAAATTCATTCCACAAGTCCATTGAGGTATGCCATATCGAAATCCAATTCCTTTTCGCCAAGTTATGGACTGTTAAAGTTTTAAAGAAGATCCATTTCTGTAAGCCCTCGCAAAATTAATATCAATAACATAAAAACGGTGAAAATGTTGACTATCCTTAAAGATAAATATTTTTATGCAGATAACAGCAAATTCATTCCACAAGTCCCTACAGGTATGCCATATCGGAATCCCAGCTATGGCCTTTTAAGGTTCAAAAGGAGGCCCTTTTCTGAAAACCTTTGCAAAATTAAAATCAATGACATACAAACTTTGAAAATGCTGACTACCTTTAAAGTCAAATATTTTTATTCAGAAAACCGCATAATTATTCCACAAGCCCATAAAGGTATGCCATATCGAATTGCGATTCCTTTTGCCCAAGTGGGACTGTTTAAGTTTTAAAGGAGGTTCAATTTTGTAAACCTTGGCAAAATTAAAATCAATATTATACGAACGGTGAATATGTTGACTACCCTTAAAGTTAACAGCGAATTAATTGCACAAGTCCATAAAGGTACGCCGTATCGAAATCGGAGTCATTTTGCCAAGTTATGGGCTTTTAAAGTTTTAAAGGAGGCCCATTTCTGTAAACCTTCACAAAATTAAAATCAATGACATTAGAACGGTGAATATGTTGACTACCCTTAAAGTTAAATATTTCGATGAAGATAACAGTGAATTCATTCCACAAGTCCATAAAAGTATGCCATATCGAAATCCGATTCCTTTCGGCCAAGTAATGGGCTTTTAAAGTTTAAGAGGAGGCTTTTTTCTCTAAGCCTTCGCATAATTAAAATCAATAACATACAAACGGTGAAAATGTTGACTACGTTTAAAGTTAAATATTTTTATTCACTTAACAGCATAATCATTCCACAAGCACATAAAGGTACGCCATATCGAAATTCCATTTCTTTTGACCAAGCTATGGGCTTTTAAAGTTCAAAAGGAGGCCCATTACTCTTACAAACCACAAGTATAAAGGTATGCCATATCGAAATGGGCTTTTAAAGTTTAAGAGGAGGCACATTCTCTAAACCTTCGCAAAATTGAAATCAATAACATAAAAACAGTGAAAATGTTAACTACCTTTACGGTTAAATATTTTTATTCAGATAACAGCTTAAACATTCCACAAGCACATAAAGGTATGCCATATCGAAATCCGATTTCTTTTGACCGTGCTATGGGCTTTTAAAGTTTAAAGGGAGGTCCATTTCTCTAAGACTTCGCAAAATTTAAATCAAAGACCTAACAATGGGAAAAATGTTGACTGCCTTTAATGTTAAATATTTTTATTCAAATAACAGTGAATTCATTCCAAAAGCCCATTAAGGCATGCCTTATAGAAATCCGAGTCCTTCTGACCAAGTTATCGGCTTTCTAAGTTTAAAATCAATGGCATAAAAAAGCTGAAAATGTTGACTTCCTTTTACATTGAATACTTGTATGCAGATAGCAGCTTAATCATTCCACAAGCAAATAAAGGTATGCCAAATCGAAATCCGATTCCCTTTAACCAAGCTATGGGCTTTTAAAGTTCAAAAGGAGGCCCATTTCTTTAAACCTTCGCAAAACTAAACTTAATGACATAAAAACGGTGAAAATGTTGGCTTCTTTTAAAGTTAAGTGTTTTTATGCGGATAGCAGCAAAACCATTCCACAAGAGTTATGGGCTTTTAGAGTTTAAAAGGAGGCCCATTTCTCTAAGCCTTCGTAAAACTAAAAACAATAACAAAAAACTGTAAATATGTTGACTACCTTTAAAGTGAAATATTTTTATGCAGATAACAGTGAATTCATTCCACAAGTCCATAAAGGTATGCCATATCGAAATCCGATTCCCTTTGGCCAAGTTATGGGCTTAAAAGGAGGCCCATTTCTCTAAACCTTCGCAAAATTAAACTTAATGACATAAAAACGGTGAAAATGTTGGCTTCTTTTAAAGTTAAATGTTTTTATGCGGATAGCAGCGAAACCATTCCACAAGAGTTATGGGCTTTTAGAGTTTAAAAGGAGGCCCATTTCTCTAAGCCTTCGTAAAACTAAAAACAATAACAAAAAACTGTAAATATGTTGACTACCTTTAAAGTTTAATATTTTTATGCAGATAACAGCGAAATCATTCCACAAGTCCATAAAGGTATACCATACCGAAATCCGATTCCTTTTGACCAAGTTATTGGCTTTTAAAGATTTAAAGGAGGCCCATTTCTAAAAACCTTCGCAAAATTTATCTCAATGGCATAAATACGGTAAATATGTTGACTTCCTTTAAAGTTAAATATTTTTATGCGGATAACAGCATATTCATTCCACAAATCAATAACAGAGTTTTTAAAGGTATGCCATATCGAAATCCAATTCCTTTTGGCCAAGCTTTTAAAGTTTTAAAGGAAGCCCATTTCTGTAAACCTTCACAAAATTAATATCAATGACATAAAAACGGTGAAAACGATTACTACCCTTAAAGTTTATTATTTTTATTCAGATAACAGCATAATCATTCCACATACACACATAGGTCTGCCATATCGAAATCCGATTCCTTTTGACCAAGTTATGGGCTTTACAAATAAGGGGCCTAAGTCTCTAAGCCTTCTCAAAATTAAAATCGATTGCCCAAAAACGGTGAAAGTGTTGACAGCCTTAAAAGTTAAACATTTTAAAATCAATGACATAAATACGGTGAGAGTGTTGACTACATTTAAGATTTAATAATTTTATGCAGATAACAGCGAATTTATTCCAGAAGTCCATAAAGGTATCGAAATCCGATTCCCTTTGGCTAAGTTATGAGCTTTTAAAGTTTAAGAGGAGGCCCATTTCTCTAAACCTTCGCATAATTAAAATCAATAACATAAAAACGGTGAAAATGTTGAGTACCCTTAAAATTAAATATTTTTATTCAGATAGCAGCATAATCATTCCACAAGTCCCTAAAGGTAGACCATATCGAAATCCGGTTCCTTTTGACCAAGCTATAGGCCTTTAAAGATTAGGAGGAGGTCCATTTGTCTAAACCTTCGCATAATTAAAGTCAATGACATATATACGGTGAAAATGTTGACTACCCTTAAAGTTAAATATTTTTATGTGGATAACAGCATAATCATTCCACAAGTATATAAAGGTATGCCATATCGAAATCCGATTCCTTTTGATCAAGCTATGGGCTTTTAGAGTTTAAAAAGAAGCCAATTTCTCTAAACCTTCGCAAAATTAAAATCAATAAAAAAAAACGGTGAAAATGTTGACTACCGTTAAAGCTAAATATATTTATTCAGATAACAGTATAGTCATTCCTCAAGTCCCTTAAGGTATGCCATATCGAAATCCGGTTCCTTTTGACCAAGCTATGGGCCTTTAAAGATTAGGAGGAGGCCCATTTGTCTAAACCTTCGCATAATTAAAGTCAATGACATATATACGGTGAAAATGTTGACTACCCTGAAAGTTAAATATTTTTATGTGGATAACAGCATAATCATTCCACAAGTATATAAAGGTATGCCATATCGAAATCCGATTCCTTTTAGTCAAGCTATGGGCTTTTAGAGTTTAAAAAGAAGCCAATTTCTCTAAACCTTCGCAAAATTAAAATCAATAAAAAAAAACGGTGAAAATGTTGACTACCGTTAAAGCTAAATATTTTTATATTTTAAAAGGAGGCCCATTTCTGTCAACCTTTGCAAAATTAAAATCAATAACAAAAAACGGTGAAAATGTTGACTACCGTTAAAGCTAAATATTTTTATTCAGATAAGAGCATAATCATTCCACAACTCCCTAAAGGTATGCCATATCGAAATCCGATTCCTTTTGGCCAAGTTATGGGCTTTTAGAGTTTAAAAGGAGGCCCATTTCTGTCAACCTTCGCAAAATTAAAATCTATAACAAAAAACGGTGAAAATGTTGACTTCCTTTAAAGTTTAATATTTGTATTCAGATAACACCATAATCATTCCACAAGAACCTAAAGGTATGCCATATCGAAATCCAATTGCTTTTGGCCAAGTTATGGGCTTTTAAAGCTTAAAAGGAGACCCATTTGTCTAAACCTTCGCATTATTAAAATCAATAACATAAAAACGGTGAAAATGTTAACTACCGTTAAAGCTAAATATTTTTATTCAGCTAACAGTATAATCATTCCACAAGTCCCTAAAGGTATGCCATATCCAAATCCAATTCCTTTTTGCCAAGTTATGGGCTGTTAAAATTTTATAGGAGGCCCATTTTTGCAAACCTCCGCTAAATTAATATCAACAACATAAAAACGGTGAATATGTTAACTACCCTTAAAGTTAATTAGTTTTATGCAGATAACAGCAAATTCATTCCACAAGTCCATAAAGATATGCCATATAGAAATCTGAGTCCTTCTGACCAAGTTATGGGCCTTTAACGTTTTAAGTTTCTGTACATCTTCGCCAAATTAAATGCGATGAAAATGTTGATTACCTTAAAATAAAATACTGTTATGCAGATAATAGCGAATTCATTCCACAAATCCATAAAGGTACACCATATCGAAATCCGATTCCTTTTGGCCAAGTTATGGGCGTTTAAAGTTTTATAGGAGGCCCGTTTCTGTAAACCTTCGCAAAATTAAACTCAATGACATAAAAACGGTGAAAATGTTGACTAGCATTGAAGCTAAATACTTTTATGCAGATAACAGCAAATTCATTCCACAAGTCCATAAAACTATGCAATATCGAAATCCGATTCCTTTTGGCCATGTTATGGGCTTTTAAAGTTCAAAAGGAGGCCCATTTCTCTAAACCTTCGCAAAATTAAAATCAATGTCATAAATTCGGTGAAAATGTTGACTACCTTTAAAGTTAAATATTTTTATGCAGATAACAGCGAATTCATTCCACAAGTCCATAAAAGTATACCATATCGAAATCCAATTCCTTTTAACCAAGTTATTGGCTTTTAAAGATTTAAAGATTTTAAAGATTTCTGAAAACCGTCGCAAAATTTAACTCAATAACATAAATACGGTAAAAATGTTGACTACCTTTAAAGTTAAATATTTTTATGCGGATAACAGCATAATCATTCCACAAGTCAATAACAGAGTCAATAAAGGTACGCCATATCGAAATCCAATTCCTTTTGACCAAGTTATGGGCTTTTAAAGTTTTAAAGGAGGACCATTTCCGTAAACCTTAGCAAAATTAATATCAATAACATAGAAACGGTGAAAACGTTGACTTCCCTTAAATTTTAGTATTTTTATTCAGATAACAGCATAATCTTTCCACCAGCACATAAAGGTATGCCATTTCGAAATCCGATTCCTTTTGACAAAGTTATGGGCTTTCAAATAAGAGGTCCATGTCTCTAAACCTTCGCAAAATTAAAATCAATAACCTAAAAACGGTTAAAATGTTGACAGCATTAAAAGTAAAACATTTTAAAATCAATAACATAAATACGGTGAATAAATATGCAGATAACAGCAAATTCATTCCACAGGTCCATAAAGGTATGCCATATAGAAATTTGAGTCCTGACCAAGTTATGGGCTTTTAACGTTTAAAGTTTTTGTAAGTCTTCGCAAAATTAAAATCAACGACATAAATTCGGTGGATTATTATTATAATTAAATCCTTTTATGCAGATAACACTGAATTCATTCCCCAAGTCCATAAAGGTACACCATATCGAAATCCAATTCCTTTTGCCCAATTTATGGGCTCTTAAAGTTTCAAAGAAGGCCCATTTCCGTTAACCTTTGAAAAATTCAAATCAATGTCACATAAGTGGTGAAAATGTTGACTACCTTTAAAGTTAAATACTTTTATGCAGATAACAGCATAATCATTCCGGTAATAAAGGTATGCCATATCGAAGTCCCATTCCTTTTGGCCAAGTTATGGGCTTTTAAAGTTCAAGAGGAGGCCCTTTTCTCTAAACGTTCGCAAAAATAAAGTCAATGACATAAAAACCGTGAAAATGTTGACTACCTTTAAAGTTAAATATTTGTATGCAGATAACAGCGAGTTCATACCACAAGTCCATAGGGTACTCCATCTAAAAATCCGAGTTTTTCTGACCAAGTTAAGGGCCTTAAAAGTTTAAAAGGAGGTAAAAATGTTGACCATGGGCTTTTTTAGTTAAAAAGGAGGCCCATTTCTCTAAGCCTTCGCAAAATTAAAATCAATAACATAAGAACGGTGAAAATGTTGACTACCTTTAAAATTAAATATTTTTATGCAGATAACAGCGAATTCATTCCACAAGCCCATAAAGGTATGCCATATCGAAATTCAATGCCTTTTTGAATGCCTTTACAATTAAATATTTTTATTGGGATAACAGCAATTTCATTCCCCAAGCCCATAAAGGTATGCCATATCGAAAACCGATTCCTTTTGTCCAAGCTATGGGCTTTTAAAGTTTCAAAGGAGGCCTATTTCTGTAAACCTTCGCAAAATTAAAATCAATGAAATAAGATCGGTGAATATGTTAACTACCTTTAAAGTTATATATTTTTATGCAGATAACAGCGAATTCATTCCACAAGCCCATAAAGGTATGCCATATCGAAATCCGATCAAAAGGAATCGAATTTCGTTATGGCATACCAAGTTATGGGCTTTTAAAGCTTAAAAGAAGGCCCATTTCTCTAAACTCTCGCAAAATTAAAATACATGACATACAAAAAGGTGTATATGTTGACTCCTTTTAAAGCTTAATATTTTTATGCGGACAGCAGCATAATCATTCCACAAGTCAATAAAGGTAAGCCATATCGAAATCAAATTCCTTTTGGCCAAGTTATGGGCTTTTAAAGTTTTAAAGGAGGCCCATTTCTGTAAACCTTTGCAAAATTAAAATCAATAACATAAAAACGGTTAAAACGTTGACTACCCTTAAATGTTATTATTTTTATTCAGATTACAGCATAATCTTTCCACAAGCACATAAAGTTATTGTTCACGCTTGCCTCTTTATTTTAGTTGAAATTGTATGCTAAAATATTACCCTCTATTGTAAAGCATTATGATCCACAATGAAAACGGTAAATTATTTATTTAACAAATTAAGCTTATCATACAATGTTAAACTTAATACTAAATTTCCGAGCACTGGCTGCGGAGGCCTTCGACTCTGACTGTAACTAATCTGCTGTGTTTAAATCTGTACTTGCGGTTTATTTATGGGCTTAGTTTGTTATTATATTGCTAGCTTTGATTTACTTATAAACTCGTAAATTTTTTTAATATTTTCTACGGATGGGCAATCGAGGATTTGGGAAGGGGGCTGTGTGCCGAACAGGTGGGCTCTAATATTGGCCAGTCCAGGGCAATTGTCTAAAAGGTGGTCGGTGTTTGGGATTCCTCCGCAGAGACTGCAGATCGGATTGTTGATGCCTTTTAATAGGTGTTCGTGTGTGTGTTTGGTGTGTCCTATACGAAGCCGGATAAAGGTACTGCATTGTCGTCTCCCGATTGCCGCTGGGAGAGGTATTTTTGTACAAGTGGGATTAAATTTGCAGTATCTGTGGGTGAAAGTGGACCATTCCTCCATCTTTTGGTTTTCCAAGTTGCGATCTATTAGCTTGTGTATGTCCTTGCTGTTTATTGGAGTGAAAACGAATGTTGGTGAGAGGCCAATGTTGTGGGCTGCCTGGTCCGCGTCTTCGT
Organism: Drosophila suzukii; assembly: GCF_043229965.1. NCBI lineage: Eukaryota > Metazoa > Arthropoda > Insecta > Diptera > Drosophilidae > Drosophila > Drosophila suzukii. The sequence goes on along the minus strand of NW_027255896.1, from coordinate 1,812,592 downwards.
TACCCTTTATGCCTTGATGGCTTGAGACCCAAAAGAGTGTTATTTTTTTCGGATGTTCTTTTGTTAATCTTTGTATCTCTCTTTTGGTGGGATCGCGATACTCGGGGTTATTTATTGCCAGGAGTGACGACAGACTGTCAGTGCAGACAACAAACTCTCCGTTTTTACTGGTGGCAAAGCGGCAGGCTAGTAATATAGCCGTAGCTTCTGCCACGAATATTGAATTGTTAGCGTCGATGACTGCGAAAGTGGTTGATTCCAAAGTTTTGGATCCGTCGGTAAACAGCCAATGTTTTTCACCGAGGAGTTCTTTTTCGTTTTGAAAGCGGGTGCGATGAACTGAGCTGGGAGTATCACTTTTTGTGGAGATACGCAGTTTGGTGTTGATGTTAGGTTGGTTCCGAGACCAGGGTGGAGATGGCCCGGACGATCTAAATCTGTTTGGTGGGGGTAGGTCCAATTTCTTGCTAAAGTTGGCGCAAATCCGGAGAGTAGAAGGATATTTGTATCTCCTTCTTTCTTTAAATATGTTTTTGAAGTCGTCAGCTAATAACCGATTTGGAGTGGTATATAATTTAGGTATGAGTCGGGTTGTAGTTTCTTTTATCCTGTTGGTGATGCTGGGTAGTCCGGACTCCGCTAGAGTGCACTTGGTCGGAGAGGTCGGAAAGGCATAGATAGATCTGCGTACAGCTGCGTGGTATGGTGGTTGAATACTCTTGATATTGGAGGCTGCAATCCAGCCGAATATCGGAAGCCCGTAATCTATCTTTGAGAGTATTAATGCCCTTGTTATGTTAATTAAAGTATTTATATGTACATGAGAGTATTTTGAGCTTAAAAATTTAATTATATTGAGACGAGATTCTAACTGCTGTCTAAGTCTTAGGCAGTGTTCTTTAAATGTAAGCCTAGAGTCGAAGGTAATTCCTAAGATTTTTAAATGATTAGTTTGTTGAATGACTTTGTTTTTAAATACAATTTCGGGAAAGTTGCAATTTTGTTTTCGGCAAATATGTAGGACCTGACATTTTCCAATGGAAAGAGATGCCCCAGATGAAGCGCCCCACTGTTCCAGTTCGTCCAGAACGTTTAAGAAGGTATCTTTAACGGAATTGAGATCTTTCTTGTTGGTGTAAATAAATGCGTCATCAGCATACAATGAAATGGAAATGTCTTTGTGTCTGTTAAAAATTGAAGATATTTGCTCAAAAGCAATCATAAAGAGTACCACCGAAAGAGGGGAACCCTGAGGAATGCCATTGTGGAGCTTATGTAGATTTGATGTTGAGTTATTGACTCGGACCCTGAAAGTTCTGTTGGTCATAGAGGCTTTTATAAGGTTATAAAGTCTTGGACCAACGCCCCAGAGTACGAGTTGGTATAACACTGAGTGTAACCCCACGCGATCGAAAGCCTTTTCAAAATCCGTAGCCAGAATGGATACGTGATTTTTTGTAGAAAGGGCCTTCGACGCGAAGTGTTGGAATCTCAAGAGAGCATCCATAGTACTGTGACTCTTTTTGAATGCAACCTGGTAGTGAGAGATACGGCTTTTTTGGGTGGTAAACCACATGAGCCTGCGGATTTGGAAATAAGAAAAATTTCATCATTGAAATGCACCGAATCTAAAGAAAACATCCTTGAGCAAATTCTGAATTGAATCTCTTCGTATCATCGTGTTCTGCGAGTCACAGCTTACGTTTTGCGGGCGTTTAACAAGATCCCTGCAAGCAAAAACCTTTGCGTGTCGCAAGCGGTTGAAATGCCACCAACTGAATTGCAGCACTCGTTCCTGTTTATTATTTAGCATTAATCGTATTGGGAGGAAATAGATTGTTTAAAGAAGGGTAAAGTCCTCAGCGCAAATCTTCAAAGGCTGACACCTTTTCTGTCGGAATCAGCTATAGCAACTCGCACGGTGATACTGATTCGTGTTGGCGGGCGTCTAGAAAATGCGCAAATCCCGGTAGAAGCAAAGTACCACTTTTATTGCCAAAAGATCACAAATTCACATATAAGCTCGTCGAATTTCTTCACCAAACTAACATGCACGCAGGGCCCAAGGCTCTAATCGGAGTCCTACGTCTCCAAGTATGGATCGTTAATTCTCGTCGACTAGTTAGCAAAGTGGTGTGCAACTGTATCCACTGCCATCACTACAAGCCTCATTTGCTGGACAAGATCATGGGGTCACTTCCTGCTGATCGGTTGTCACTCACAAAACCCTTTGCTGTATCTGGAGTCGACCTGTGTGATTCATTTCTGACGTCCTATCGCATTCGCGGAATGGCTTCATACAAAACATATATGGCCGTCTTCGTTTGCTTTGCCACCAAAGCAGTACATGTAGAACTAGTATCTGATCTTTCAACTAATACCTTCAATCTCTGCTTAAAGCGCTTCATCGGGCGGAGAAGTTTGCCAAATCGGATATTCTGCGACAACGCAACCAACTTCGTTCGAACCCGCACTCAATTAGAGGAAATTAAAATGCAACTCTTCATCCAATGGCGTAGAGTTTAGCTTCATTCCACCCCGCGCACCACATTTTGGCGGCTTGTGGGAGGCGGCGGTAAAGTCCATGAAGCTTTTATTGGTAAAAAAAATACTGGTAGCTCACATCTGACGTACGGGAACTCCAAACTGTCGCAGTTGATGCTGAAGCGGTTGTCAACTCACGACCCCTCGCGCCTCTTTCAGAAGGTCCAAACGATGGAGAAGCCCTTACTCCATCGCATTTTTTGGTCGGAACGTCTTTAAAGGCACTTCCAGAGCCAAGTTTAGAGGAATGCAACCTATCGCACTTGACACGTTGGCAACGGGTCACCCACATGAAGGAACAATTCTGGGAGCTTTGGCGACGAGATTACCTGCACACCTTGCAGGGACAGCTGGTCATGATCCATGAAGATAACGCTCTTACTTGCTCTGGAGCGGACGGAAGAGTCGTCGATATTAAGACGGTAAAAGGAGTCATTCGTCGTTTAATTCGAAAATCTGCGCCCCAGCCTATCTCACCTGTATCTTGAAAGAACGACCGTCCTTCCAACGGGCTGAGTATGTTCACGCTTGACTCTTTATTATACCCGTTACTCGTAGAGTAAAAGGGTATACTAGATTCGTCGGAAAGTATGTAACAGGCAGAAGGAAGCGTTTCCGACCCCATAAAGTATATATATTCTTGATCAGGATCACTAGCCGAGTCGATCTAGCCATGTCCGTCTGTCCGGATGAACGCTGAGATCTCGGAAACTATAAGAGCTAGGCTATTGAGATTTGGCGTGCAGATTCCTACGCAGCGCAAGTTTGTTTCAGCAATGTGCCACGCCCACTCTTACTCTTACTGGCTCCTACAGTTTTGATGATAGAATAAAAATTTTAACTGAAAAGTATTGGTCTCGTCAATACCTATCGATAGATCCAAAACAAAATTTGCCACGCCCACTCTAACGCCCATGACGCTTAAATCTGTCTACTGCCGGTAGATGGCGTATTTTAATCTCGCTTTGCTGCTTGCATATCTCTATTTCCCATTGGTCCCTTTAGATGAGTAATGGGTAACTGATAGTCGAGGTACTCGACTATAGCGTTCTTCCTTGTTATACCCGTTACTCGTAGAGTAAAAGGGTATACTAGATTCGTCGGAAAGTATGTAACAGGCAGAAGGAAGCGTTTCCGACCCCACAAAGTATATATATTCTTGATCAGGATCACTAGCCGAGTCGATCTAGCCATGTCCGTCTGTCCGTCTGTCCGTCTGTCCGTCTGACCGTCTGACCGTCTGTCCGTCTGTCCGTCTGTCCGTCTGTCCGTCTGTCTGTCCGGATGAACGCTGAGATCTCGAAAACTATGAGAGCTAGGCTATTGAGATTTGGCGAGCAGATTCCTGAGCTTCTTACGCAGCGCAAGTTTGTTTCAGTACAGTGCCACGCCCACTCTAACGCCCACAAACCGCCCAAAACTGTGGCTCCTACAGTTTTAATGCTAGAATAAAAATTTTAACTGAAATGTATTGTTCTTATCAATACCTATCGATTGACCCAAAAAAAAGTTTGCCACGCCCACTTTTACGCCCACAAACCGCGAAAACCTGTGACGCCCACAATTTTCATGCTAGATGAAAAATTTTAACTGAAATGTATTGGTCTCGTCAATACCTATCGATAGATCCAAAACAAAATTTGCCACGCCCACTCTAACGCCCATGACGCTTAAATCTGTCTACTGCCGGTAGATGGCGTATTTTAATATCGCTTTGCTGCTTGCATATCTCTATTTCCCATTGGTCCCTTTAGATGAGTAATGGGTAACTGATAGTCGAGGTACTCGACTATAGCGTTCTTCCTTGTTATACCCGTTACTCGTAGAGTAAAAGGGTATACTAGATTCGTCGGAAAGTATGTAACAGGCAGAAGGAAGCGTTTCCGACCCCACAAAGTATATATATTCTTGATCAGGATCACCAGCCGAGTCGATCTAGCCATGTCCGTCTGTCCGTCTGTCCGTCTGACCGTCTGACCGTCTGTCCGTCTGTCCGTCTGTCTGTCCGGATGAACGCTGAGATCTCGAAAACTATGAGAGCTAGGCTATTGAGATTTGGCGAGCAGATTCCTGAGCTTCTTACGCAGCGCAAGTTTGTTTCAGTACAGTGCCACGCCCACTCTAACGCCCACAAACCGCCCAAAACTGTGGCTCCTACAGTTTTAATGCTAGAATAAAAATTTTAACTGAAATGTATTGTTCTTATCAATACCTATCGATTGACCCAAAAAAAAGTTTGCCACGCCCACTTTTACGCCCACAAACCGCGAAAACCTGTGACGCCCACAATTTTCATGCTAGATAAAAAATTTTAACTGAAATGTATTGGTCTAGTCAATACCTATCGATTGATTCAAAAAAAAATTTGCCACACCCACTCTAACGCCCATAACGCTTAAATCTGTATACCGCCGGTAGGTGGCGTATTTTAATCTCGCTTTGCTGCTTGCATATCTCTATTTCCTATTGGTCCCTTTAGATGAGTAATGGGTAACTGATAGTCGAGGTACTCGACTATAGCGTTCTTCCTTGTTATACCCGTTACTCGTAGAGTAAAAGGGTATACTAGATTCGTCGGAAAGTATGTAACAGGCAGAAGGAAGCGTTTCCGACCCCACAAAGTATATATATTCTTGATCAGGATCACTAGCCGAGTCGATCTAGCCATGTCCGTCTGTCCGTCTGTCCGTCTGACCGTCTGACCGTCTGTCCGTCTGTCCGTCTGTCTGTCCGGATGAACGCTGAGATCTCGAAAACTATGAGAGCTAGGCTATTGAGATTTGGCGAGCAGATTCCTGAGCTTCTTACGCAGCGCAAGTTTGTTTCAGTACAGTGCCACGCCCACTCTAACGCCCACAAACCGCCCAAAACTGTGGCTCCTACAGTTTTAATGCTAGAATAAAAATTTTAACTGAAATGTATTGTTCTTATCAATACCTATCGATTGACCCAAAAAAAAGTTTGCCACGCCCACTTTTACGCCCACAAACCGCGAAAACCTGTGACGCCCACAATTTTCATGCTAGATAAAAAATTTTAACTGAAATGTATTGGTCTAGTCAATACCTATCGATTGATTCAAAAAAAAATTTGCCACACCCACTCTAACGCCCATAACGCTTAAATCTGTATACCGCCGGTAGGTGGCGTATTTTAATCTCGCTTTGCTGCTTGCATATCTCTATTTCCTATTGGTCCCTTTAGATGAGTAATGGGTAACTGATAGTCGAGGTACTCGACTATAGCGTTCTTCCTTGTTATACCCGTTACTCGTAGAGTAAAAGGGTATACTAGATTCGTCGGAAAGTATGTAACAGGCAGAAGGAAGCGTTTCCGACCCCACAAAGTATATATATTCTTGATCAGGATCACTAGCCGAGTCGATCTAGCCATGTCCGTCTGTCCGTCTGTCCGTCTGACCGTCTGACCGTCTGTCCGTCTGTCCGTCTGTCTGTCCGGATGAACGCTGAGATCTCGAAAACTATGAGAGCTAGGCTATTGAGATTTGGCGAGCAGATTCCTGAGCTTCTTACGCAGCGCAAGTTTGTTTCAGTACAGTGCCACGCCCACTCTAACGCCCACAAACCGCCCAAAACTGTGGCTCCTACAGTTTTAATGCTAGAATAAAAATTTTAACTGAAATGTATTGTTCTTATCAATACCTATCGATTGACCCAAAAAAAAAATTGCCACGCCCACTTTTACGCCCACAAACCGCGAAAACCTGTGACGCCCACAATTTTCATGCTAGATAAAAAATTTTAACTGAAATGTATTGGTCTCGTCAATACCTATCGATTGATCCAAAAAAAAATTTGCCACACCCACTCTAACGCCCATAACGCTTAAATCTGTATACCGCCGGTAGGTGGCGCATTTTAATCTCGCTTTGCTGCTTGCATATCTCCATTTAGCTGAGTAACGGGTATCTGATAGTCGAGGTACTCGACTATAGCGTTCTTCCTTGTTTTAGTTGAAATTGTATGCTAAAATATTACCCTCTATTGTAAAGCATCATGACCCACAATGAAAACGGTAAATCATAAGCTTTCTTGTTATGCATAGCCCAATCAAATGTATAACCAAAAGCAGAATATAGTCTCACACAGAACTTCGTGAAGTAAATATCATTGACTCCGTCGTTTTAATTTTTGGATCAAGCTCCGCCATCTGCACAGGGGCAGAGGCGGTGCAATAACAACAGCCACTGGCATTTGCACGAGGACCAATTTCACGTTTGGCTGCCTCCCATTAGGCAGCGGATTAAACATTGGCGACCGTGACTGGACAGCTGTCCTGAACCTTAACAATTCAGCTGCCAGGGATCACAAGGGACTCAGTAGCAGCTACAATTCAGGCGGATCAGTTGGAAAGTTATCTCAACTTGGACTTTTACGGCATCACGCCATTACCTCACCAGTACACCTGAGACAATTACTGGACCACGTAAGCTTTTAAATCGGCAGTTTTATTTGATCTTTCGGACGCACATAATACAAATAAAAAAGAAAAGTCGAGAAAAAATTTCTAGATATATAGGTGTGATTTATTTAACCTATGTCGTAAAAGCTTCTCAGAACACGCAGGCTTGATGTACCCCATTTTACATCAAAAAGTTTCGCAGTTACTCTAAAACTGTTGTAGGGTTTTAAAACTTGTTAAAGCCCCTCAAACGCAATTTCCTTACAGTTTGACTGATCTTTCATCTCTTTGCAAACTTGACCAAACCATCTGTAGAAGAACAGCTAGCTGCACTTAGGCGCAAAAGAACTCTGCTGCAACGAAACAAACGAACTTCGAATCGAGCGGTTGCAGACACAGCAATGGACGCTGCATCGGCAGAGTGTCACTTGACCTTTTTGGAATCGCACTTTAGGCAATTGTGTCAAGTTTAACAGCAAATTGAAGAAATAGACTTGGAAGAAGATTCTCGCGATCAGCTTGAGGCAGATTTTATAGCAACTTCAGTTCTCAGTCTCGACGACCACACGCTCACTGGGGCCTGGGCTGCCATGCCTACTTAACACTACACTTGGATGGATTATTGGTGGACAAGTTGTTGATAATCCGCAATCTAGGGCGAAGGCTAATGTTCTTATGTGCAAAATCTCGCAGTCACAACAGCTGAATGAAAATCTAATTTGAGATATCGAATCGTTTCCAGAACCATCTCAAAACCAGTACACAACTGAAGAGGAAGAATTTGATCACCACTTCTGTAAAAACTCTGCTTTTCTCGAGAATGGGCGAGTTCAAGTTCGGCTTCCCTTTTCGAAATCTACCCAACAATTGGGAAGTTCAATGGATATTGCCAAGCAACGATTTTGGCAAATAGAGCGTCGTTTACAACGTTTACCCGATCAAAAAAAATTTATTCTGATTTCATGCAAGAATATATTGATCTGGGGCACATGCAACCTGCAACCTGTTGACTCAAATCAACCTCACTTTGTAATCCCGCATCACGCTGTACTGCGTCCAGACAGCTCAACAACAAAGTTGCGTGTAGTTTTTGACGCATCTGCGAAGTCGTCATCAGGAGTATCATTAAATAACATTTTAATGGTTGGACCGACAGTTCAGCAAGACCTTATCTTAACCCTGCTTTCATTTAGGTTGTATAGGCATGCTCTAACAGCTGATATAACAAAAATGTATCGGCCATTCATTGTAGATCCACAGGACCGCAAGTTTTAGTTGATTTGGTGGAGGCACAATATTTCTGACCCGTTTAAATTATATCAGTTGAATACTGTCACATATGGGCTTGCTTGTGCACCGTTTCTCGCCATCAGAAGTATTTCATAGCAGAAAAATATAGGAAAGAATTTTCTATAGGATCTGAAATTATATCTAAAGAGATGTATGTCGATGGCCTCATTAGAGGTGCTGGCTGCATTGAGGATTTAAAATTGAAGATTGATCAAGTTACTGGAATCTTGTCTTGTGCCGGATTGAAGTTAGCCAAATAAAATTTTAGCAAGTTGGATGATAATATCAAAGAACATCGATTCAAGTTAGACAGCAAAGATATCACAAAAACCTTAGGAATGTGGAGGCCCCAATTGGATGAATTTTGCTTTTGGTTCGATTTGCCAAAAACTAACGCTATGACGAAAAGGGACATTCTCTCAATTATTGCACGTTTGTATGACATACTTGGCTTGTTAGGACCAGTGGTTATAAGATGCAAATTTTCTGTGCAGGAGCTGTGGATGAGTCATTTGGATTGGGACGAAATACTGCCTCAACAATTAATAGATCCTTGGCAATCTATTTATCCTGGCTTGCACAATTTAAACCAAATTGCTTTGTAGCCAATTGGATCGCAGGAATTCAAACTAAATCATCAAACATTTCTTGGCGTCATGTGCAAGGAAAAGAAAGCCCGGCTGACATCATATCTCGTGGATGCAAGGTCAGCGAACTTCAAAATACAAGTTGGTTTACAGGGCCAACCTTTCTTAAGTTGGAAGAACATCTTTGGCCGCAGTCGTTGGACAAAATCGAAACCATAGATGCGGATTTGGAAATAAGAAAAATTTCATCATTGAAATGCACCGAATCTAAAGAAAACATCCTTGAGCAAATTCTGAATTGAATCTCTTCGTATCATCGTGTTCTGCGAGTCACAGCTTACGTTTTGCGGGCGTTTAACAAGATCCCTGCAAGCAAAAACCTTTGCGTGTCGCAAGCGGTTGAAATGCCACCAACTGAATTGCAGCACTCGTTCCTGTTTATTATTTAGCATTAATCGTATTGGGAGGAAATAGATTGTTTAAAGAAGGGTAAAGTCCTCAGCGCAAATCTTCAAAGGCTGACACCTTTTCTGTCGGAATCAGCTATAGCAACTCGCACGGTGATACTGATTCGTGTTGGCGGGCGTCTAGAAAATGCGCAAATCCCGGTAGAAGCAAAGTACCACTTTTATTGCCAAAAGATCACAAATTCACATATAAGCTCGTCGAATTTCTTCACCAAACTAACATGCACGCAGGGCCCAAGGCTCTAATCGGAGTCCTACGTCTCCAAGTATGGATCGTTAATTCTCGTCGACTAGTTAGCAAAGTGGTGTGCAACTGTATCCACTGCCATCACTACAAGCCTCATTTGCTGGACAAGATCATGGGGTCACTTCCTGCTGATCGGTTGTCACTCACAAAACCCTTTGCTGTATCTGGAGTCGACCTGTGTGATCCATTTCTGACGTCCTATCGCATTCGCGGAAAGGCTTCATACAAAACATATATGGCCGTCTTCGTTTGCTTTGCCACCAAAGCAGTACATGTAGAACTAGTATCTGATCTTTCAACTAATACCTTGCCAAATCGGATATTCTGCGACAACGCAACCAACTTCGTTGGAACCCGCACTCAATTAGAGGAATTTAAAATGCAACTCTTCATCCAATGGCGTAGAGTTTAGCTTCATTCCACCCCGCGCACCACATTTTGGCGGCTTGTGGGAGGCGGCGGTAAAGTCCATGAAGCTTTTATTGGTAAAAAAAACACTGGTAGCTCACATCTGACGTACGGGAACTCCAAACTGTCGCAGTTGATGCTGAAGCGGTTGTCAACTCACGACCCCTCGCGCCTCTTTCAGAAGGTCCAAACGATGGAGAAGCCCTTACTCCATCGCATTTTTTGGTCGGAACGTCTTTAAAGGCACTTCCAGAGCCAAGTTTAGAGGAATGCAACCTATCGCACTTGACACGTTGGCAACGGGTCACCCACATGAAGGAACAATTCTGGGAGCTTTGGTCGATCTAGCCATGTCCGTCTGTCCGTCTGTCCGTCTGACCGTCTGACCGTCTGTCCGTCTGTCCGTCTGTCCGTCTGTCTGTCCGGATGAACGCTGAGATCTCGAAAACTATGAGAGCTAGGCTATTGAGATTTGGCGAGCAGATTCCTGAGCTTCTTACGCAGCGCAAGTTTGTTTCAGTACAGTGCCACGCCCACTCTAACGCCCACAAACCGCCCAAAACTGTGGCTCCTACAGTTTTAATGCTAGAATAAAAATTTTAACTGAAATGTATTGTTCTTATCAATACCTATCGATTGACCCAAAAAAAAGTTTGCCACGCCCACTTTTACGCCCACAAGCCGCGAAAACCTGTGACGCCCACAATTTTCATGCTAGATAAAAAATTTTAACTGAAATGTATTGGTCTCGTCAATACCTATCGATTGATCCAAAAAAAAATTTGCCACACCCACTCTAACGCCCATAACGCTTAAATCTGTATACCGCCGGTAGGTGGCGTATTTTAATCTCGCTTTGCTGCTTGCATATCTCTATTTCCCATTGGTCCCTTTAGATGAGTAATGGGTAACTGATAGTCTAGGTACTCGACTATAGCGTTCTTCCTTGTTATACCCGTTACTCGTAGAGTAAAAGGGTATACTAGATTCGTCGGAAAGTATGTAACAGGCAGAAGGAAGCGTTTCCGACCCCACAAAGTATATATATTCTTGATCAGGATCACTAGCCGAGTCGATCTAGCCATGTCCGTCTGTCCGTCTGACCGTCTGACCGTCTGTCCGTCTGTCCGTCTGTCCGTCTGTCTGTCCGGATGAAGGCTGAGATCTCGAAAACTATGAGAGCTAGGCTATTGAGATTTGGCGAGCAGATTCCTGAGCTTCTTACGCAGCGCAAGTTTGTTTCAGTACAGTGCCACGCCCACTCTAACGCCCACAAACCGCCCAAAACTGTGGCTCCTACAGTTTTAATGCTAGAATAAAAATTTTAACTGAAATGTATTGTTCTTATCAATACCTATCGATTGACCCAAAAAAAAGTTTGCCACGCCCACTTTTACGCCCACAAACCGCGAAAACCTGTGACGCCCACAATTTTCATGCTAGATAAAAAATTTTAACTGAAATGTGTTGGTCTCGTCAATACCTATCGATTGATCCAAAAAAAAATTTGCCACACCCTTCTAACGCCCATAACGCTTAAATCTGTATACCGCCGGTAGGTGGCGCATTTTAATCTCGCTTTGCTGCTTGCATATCTCCATTTAGCTGAGTAACGGGTATCTGATAGTCGAGGTACTCGACTATAGCGTTCTTCCTTGTTTTAGTTGAAATTGTATGCTAAAATATTACCCTCTATTGTAAAGCATCATGACCCACAATGAAAACGGTAAATCATAAGCTTTCTTGTTATGCATAGCCCAATCAAATGTATAACCAAAAGCAGAATATAGTCTCACACAGAACTTCGTGAAGTAAATATCATTGACTCCGTCGTTTTAATTTTTGGATCAAGCTCCGCCATCTGCACAGGGGCAGAGGCGGTGCAATAACAACAGCCACTGGCATTTGCACGAGGACCAATTTCACGTTTGGCTGCCTCCCATTAGGCAGCGGATTAAACATTGGCGACCGTGACTGGACAGCTGTCCTGAACCTTAACAATTCAGCTGCCAGGGATCACAAGGGACTCAGTAGCAGCTACAATTCAGGCGGATCAGTTGGAAAGTTATCTCAACTTGGACTTTTACGGCATCACGCCATTACCTCACCAGTACACCTGAGACAATTACTGGACCACGTAAGCTTTTAAATCGGCAGTTTTATTTGATCTTTCGGACGCACATAATACAAATAAAAAAGAAAAGTCGAGAAAAAATTTCTAGATATATAGGTGTGATTTATTTAACCTATGTCATAAAAGCTTCTCAGAACACGCAGGCTTGATGTACCCCATTTTACATCAAAAAGTTTCGCAGTTACTCTAAAACTGTTGTAGGGTTTTAAAACTTGTTAAAGCCCCTCAAACGCAATTTCCTTACAGTTTGACTGATCTTTCATCTCTTTGCAAACTTGACCAAACCATCTGTAGAAGAACAGCTAGCTGCACTTAGGCGCAAAAGAACTCTGCTGCAACGAAACAAACGAACTTCGAATCGAGCGGTTGCAGACACAGCAATGGACGCTGCATCGGCAGAGTGTCACTTGACCTTTTTGGAATCGCACTTTAGGCAATTGTGTCAAGTTTAACAGCAAATTGAAGAAATAGACTTAGAAGAAGATTCTCGCGATCAGCTTGAGGCAGATTTTATAGCAACTTCAGTTCTCAGTCTCGACGACCACACGCTCACTGGGGCCTGGGCTGCCATGCCTACTTAACACTACACTTGGATGGATTATTGGTGGACAAGTTGTTGATAATCCGCAATCTAGGGCGAAGGCTAATGTTCTTATGTGCAAAATCTCGCAGTCACAACAGCTGAATGAAAATCTAATTTGAGATATCGAATCGTTTCCAGAACCATCTCAAAACCAGTACACAACTGAAGAGGAAGAATTTGATCACCACTTCTGTAAAAACTCTGCTTTTCTCGAGAATGGGCGAGTTCAAGTTCGGCTTCCCTTTTCGAAATCTACCCAACAATTGGGAAGTTCAATGGATATTGCCAAGCAACGATTTTGGCAAATAGAGCGTCGTTTACAACGTTTACCCGATCAAAAAAAATTTATTCTGATTTCATGCAAGAATATATTGATCTGGGGCACATGCAACCTGCAACCTGTTGACTCAAATCAACCTCACTTTGTAATCCCGCATCACGCTGTACTGCGTCCAGACAGCTCAACAACAAAGTTGCGTGTAGTTTTTGACGCATCTGCGAAGTCGTCATCAGGAGTATCATTAAATAACATTTTAATGGTTGGACCGACAGTTCAGCAAGACCTTATCTTAACCCTGCTTTCATTTAGGTTGTATAGGCATGCTCTAACAGCTGATATAACAAAAATGTATCGGCCATTCATTGTAGATCCACAGGACCGCAAGTTTTAGTTGATTTGGTGGAGGCACAATATTTCTGACCCGTTTAAATTATATCAGTTGAATACTGTCACATATGGGCTTGCTTGTGCACCGTTTCTCGCCATCAGAAGTATTTCATAGCAGAAAAATATAGGAAAGAATTTTCTATAGGATCTGAAATTATATCTAAAGAGATGTATGTCGATGGCCTCCTTAGAGGTGCTGGCTGCATTGAGGATTTAAAATTGAAGATTGATCAAGTTACTGGAATCTTGTCTTGTGCCGGATTGAAGTTAGCCAAATAAAATTTTAGCAAGTTGGATGATAATATCAAAGAACATCGATTCAAGTTAGACAGCAAAGATATCACAAAAACCTTAGGAATGTGGAGGCCCCAATTGGATGAATTTTGCTTTTGGTTCGATTTGCCAAAAACTAACGCTATGACGAAAAGGGACATTCTCTCAATTATTGCACGTTTGTATGACATACTTGGCTTGTTAGGACCAGTGGTTATAAGATGCAAATTTTCTGTGCAGGAGCTGTGGATGAGTCATTTGGATTGGGACGAAATACTGCCTCAACAATTAATAGATCCTTGGCAATCTATTTATCCTGGCTTGCACAATTTAAACCAAATTGCTTTGTAGCCAATTGGATCGCAGGAATTCAAACTAAATCATCAAACATTTCTTGGCGTCAATTCAGCTGCCAGGGATCACAAGGGACTCAGTAGCAGCTACAATTCAGGCGGATCAGTTGGAAAGTTATCTCAACTTGGACTTTTACGGCATCACGCCATTACCTCACCAGTACACCTGAGACAATTACTGGACCACGTAAGCTTTTAAATCGGCAGTTTTATTTGATCTTTCGGACGCACATAATACAAATAAAAAAGAAAAGTCGAGAAAAAATTTCTAGATATATAGGTGTGATTTATTTAACCTATGTCATAAAAGCTTCTCAGAACACGCAGGCTTGATGTACCCCATTTTACATCAAAAAGTTTCGCAGTTACTCTAAAACTGTTGTAGGGTTTTAAAACTTGTTAAAGCCCCTCAAACGCAATTTCCTTACAGTTTGACTGATCTTTCATCTCTTTGCAAACTTGACCAAACCATCTGTAGAAGAACAGCTAGCTGCACTTAGGCGCAAAAGAACTCTGCTGCAACGAAACAAACGAACTTCGAATCGAGCGGTTGCAGACACAGCAATGGACGCTGCATCGGCAGAGTGTCACTTGACCTTTTTGGAATCGCACTTTAGGCAATTGTGTCAAGTTTAACAGCAAATTGAAGAAATAGACTTAGAAGAAGATTCTCGCGATCAGCTTGAGGCAGATTTTATAGCAACTTCAGTTCTCAGTCTCGACGACCACACGCTCACTGGGGCCTGGGCTGCCATGCCTACTTAACACTACACTTGGATGGATTATTGGTGGACAAGTTGTTGATAATCCGCAATCTAGGGCGAAGGCTAATGTTCTTATGTGCAAAATCTCGCAGTCACAACAGCTGAATGAAAATCTAATTTGAGATATCGAATCGTTTCCAGAACCATCTCAAAACCAGTACACAACTGAAGAGGAAGAATTTGATCACCACTTCTGTAAAAACTCTGCTTTTCTCGAGAATGGGCGAGTTCAAGTTCGGCTTCCCTTTTCGAAATCTACCCAACAATTGGGAAGTTCAATGGATATTGCCAAGCAACGATTTTGGCAAATAGAGCGTCGTTTACAACGTTTACCCGATCAAAAAAAATTTATTCTGATTTCATGCAAGAATATATTGATCTGGGGCACATGCAACCTGCAACCTGTTGACTCAAATCAACCTCACTTTGTAATCCCGCATCACGCTGTACTGCGTCCAGACAGCTCAACAACAAAGTTGCGTGTAGTTTTTGACGCATCTGCGAAGTCGTCATCAGGAGTATCATTAAATAACATTTTAATGGTTGGACCGACAGTTCAGCAAGACCTTATCTTAACCCTGCTTTCATTTAGGTTGTATAGGCATGCTCTAACAGCTGATATAACAAAAATGTATCGGCCATTCATTGTAGATCCACAGGACCGCAAGTTTTAGTTGATTTGGTGGAGGCACAATATTTCTGACCCGTTTAAATTATATCAGTTGAATACTGTCACATATGGGCTTGCTTGTGCACCGTTTCTCGCCATCAGAAGTATTTCATAGCAGAAAAATATAGGAAAGAATTTTCTATAGGATCTGAAATTATATCTAAAGAGATGTATGTCGATGGCCTCCTTAGAGGTGCTGGCTGCATTGAGGATTTAAAATTGAAGATTGATCAAGTTACTGGAATCTTGTCTTGTGCCGGATTGAAGTTAGCCAAATAAAATTTTAGCAAGTTGGATGATAATATCAAAGAACATCGATTCAAGTTAGACAGCAAAGATATCACAAAAACCTTAGGAATGTGGAGGCCCCAATTGGATGAATTTTGCTTTTGGTTCGATTTGCCAAAAACTAACGCTATGACGAAAAGGGACATTCTCTCAATTATTGCACGTTTGTATGACATACTTGGCTTGTTAGGACCAGTGGTTATAAGATGCAAATTTTCTGTGCAGGAGCTGTGGATGAGTCATTTGGATTGGGACGAAATACTGCCTCAACAATTAATAGATCCTTGGCAATCTATTTATCCTGGCTTGCACAATTTAAACCAAATTGCTTTGTAGCCAATTGGATCGCAGGAATTCAAACTAAATCATCAAACATTTCTTGGCGTCATGTGCAAGGAAAAGAAAGCCCGGCTGACATCATATCTCGTGGATGCAAGGTCAGCGAACTTCAAAATACAAGTTGGTTTACAGGGCCAACCTTTCTTAAGTTGGAAGAACATCTTTGGCCGCAGTCGTTGGACAAAATCGAAACCATAGATGCGGATTTGGAAATAAGAAAAATTTCATCATTGAAATGCACCGAATCTAAAGAAAACATCCTTGAGCAAATTCTGAATTGAATCTCTTCGTATCATCGTGTTCTGCGAGTCACAGCTTACGTTTTGCGGGCGTTTAACAAGATCCCTGCAAGCAAAAACCTTTGCGTGTCGCAAGCGGTTGAAATGCCACCAACTGAATTGCAGCACTCGTTCCTGTTTATTATTTAGCATTAATCGTATTGGGAGGAAATAGATTGTTTAAAGAAGGGTAAAGTCCTCAGCGCAAATCTTCAAAGGCTGACACCTTTTCTGTCGGAATCAGCTATAGCAACTCGCACGGTGATACTGATTCGTGTTGGCGGGCGTCTAGAAAATGCGCAAATCCCGGTAGAAGCAAAGTACCACTTTTATTGCCAAAAGATCACAAATTCACATATAAGCTCGTCGAATTTCTTCACCAAACTAACATGCACGCAGGGCCCAAGGCTCTAATCGGAGTCCTACGTCTCCAAGTATGGATCGTTAATTCTCGTCGACTAGTTAGCAAAGTGGTGTGCAACTGTATCCACTGCCATTACTGCAAGCCTCATTTGCTGGACAAGATCATGGGGTCACTTCCTGCTGATCGGTTGTCACTCACAAAACCCTTTGCTGTATCTGGAGTCGACCTGTGTGATCCATTTCTGACGTCCTATCGTATTCGCGGAAAGGCTTCATACAAAACATATATGGCCGTCTTCGTTTGCTTTGCCACCAAAGCAGTACATGTAGAACTAGTATCTGATCTTTCAACTAATACCTTGCCAAATCGGATATTCTGCGACAACGCAACCAACTTCGTTGGAACCCGCACTCAATTAGAGGAATTTAAAATGCAACTCTTCATCCAATGGCGTAGAGTTTAGCTTCATTCCACCCCGCGCACCACATTTTGGCGGCTTGTGGGAGGCGGCGGTAAAGTCCATGAAGCTTTTATTGGTAAAAAAAACACTGGTAGCTCACATCTGACGTACGGGAACTCCAAACTGTCGCAGTTGATGCTGAAGCGGTTGTCAACTCACGACCCCTCGCGCCTCTTTCAGAAGGTCCAAACGATGGAGAAGCCCTTACTCCATCGCATTTTTTGGTCGGAACGTCTTTAAAGGCACTTCCAGAGCCAAGTTTAGAGGAATGCAACCTATCGCACTTGACACGTTGGCAACGGGTCACCCACATGAAGGAACAATTCTGGGAGCTTTGGCGACGAGATTACCTGCACACCTTGCAGGGACAGCTGGTCATGATCCATGAAGATAACGCTCTTACTTGCTCTGGAGCGGACGGAAGAGTCGTCGATATTAAGACGGCAAAAGGAGTCATTCGTCGTCCAATTCGAAAATCTGCGCCCCAGCCTATCTCACCTGTATCTTGAAAGAACGACCGTCCTTCCAACGGGCTGAGTATGTTCACGCTTGCCTCTTTATTATACCCGTTACTCGTAGAGTAAAAGGGTATACTAGATTCGTCGGAAAGTATGTAACAGGCAGAAGGAAGCGTTTCCGACCCCATAAAGTATATATATTCTTGATCAGGATCACTAGCCGAGTCGATCTAGCCATGTCCGTCTGTCCGGATGAACGCTGAGATCTCGGAAACTATAAGAGCTAGGCTATTGAGATTTGGCGTGCAGATTCCTATGCAGCGCAAGTTTGTTTCAGCAATGTGCCACGCCCACTCTTACTCTTACTGGCTCCTACAGTTTTGATGATAGAATACAAATTTTAACTGAAATGTATTGGTCTCGTCAATACCTATCGATAGATCCAAAAAAAAATTTGTCTGTCTGTCTACTGCCGGTAGATGGCGTATTTTAATCTCGCTTTGCTGCTTGCATATCTCTATTTCCCATTGGTCCCTTTAGATGAGTAATGGGTAACTGATAGTCGAGGTACTCGACTTTAGCGTTCTTCCTTGTTTTAGTTGAAATTGTATGCTAAAATATTACCCTCTATTGTAAAGCATCATGACCCACAATGAAAACGGTAAATCATAAGCTTTCTTGTTATGCATAGCCCAACCAAATGTATAACCAAAAGCAAGATTATAGTATCACACAGAACTTCGTGAAGTGAATATCATTGACTCCGTCGTTTTAATTTTTAGATCAAGCTCCGCCATCTGCACAGATGCAGAGGCGGTGCAATTATAACAGCCACTGGTATTTGCACGAGGGCAAATTTCACCTTTGGCTGCCTCCAATTAGGCAGCGGATTAAACAGGTATGCCATATCTAAATCCGATTCCTTTTGACCAAATTATGGGCTTTAAAACTAAGAGGGCCATGTCTCTAAACTTTCGCAAAATTAAAATCAATGACCTAAAAATGGTGGAAATGTCGAAAGTTTAACATTTTAAAATCAATGACAAAAATACGGTGAAAGTGTTGACTACATTTAAGGTTAAATAATTTTATGCAGATAACAGGAAATTCATTCCACAAGTCCATAAAGGTATGCCACATAGAAACCCGAGCCCTTCTGACCAAGTTTTGGGCTTTTAACATTCTAAGTTTCTGTAAATCCTCGCCAAATTAAAATATTTGACACAAATACGGTGAAAATGTTGACTACCTTTAAAATTAAATACTTTTATGCAGATAACAGCGAATTCATTCCACAAGTCCAAAAAGGTACACCATATCGAAATCCGATACCTTTTGGCCAAGTTATGGGCTTTTAAAGTTTTAAAGGAGGCCCATTTCTGTTAACCTTCGCATGTGTTGACTAGCATTGAAGTTAAATACTTTTAGGAGGCCCATTTCTGTAAACCTTCCAAAATTTTACTCAACTAGATAAATACCGTGAAAATGTTGAATACCATTAAAGTTACATATTTTTATTCAGATAACAGCATAATCATTCCACAAGTCAATAAAGGTATGCCATTTCGAAATCCGATTCCTTTTGCCCAAGCTATTGGATTTAAAAGTTCAAAAGGAGGCCCATTTCTCTAAACCTTCTCAAAATTAAAATCAATGAAATAAGAACGGTGAATATGTTGAGTACCTTTAAAGTAAATTATTTTTATGCAGTTAACAGCAAATTCATTCTAAAAGCCCATAAAAGTATGCCATATCGAAATACGATTCCTTTTCGCCAAGTTATGGGCTTTTAAAGTTCAAAAGAGGGCCCATTTCTCAAAATTAAAATCAGTGACCTAAAAACGGAAAAAATGTTGACTACCTTTATAAATAAATATTCTTATGTAGGTAACAGCAGAACCATTCCACAAGTCCATAAAGGTATGCCATATCGAAATCCCATTCCTTTTGGCCAAATTATGGGCTTTTAAAGTTCAAGAAGAGGCCCTTTTTTCAAAACCTTCGCAATATTAAAATCAATGACATAAAACGGTGAAAATGTTCACTTCCTTTAAAGTTAAATATTTTTATGCAGATAACAGCGAGTTCATACCACAAGTCCATAAAGGTATTCCATCTAAAAATCCGAGTTCTTCTGACCAAGTTAGGGGCCTTAAAAAATTAAAAGGACGCCTATTTTTCTAAACCTTTGCAAAACTAAAACAAGGAAGAACGCTATAGTCGAGTACCTCGACTATCTGATACCCGTTACTCAGCTAAAGGGACTAAGGGGAAATGGAGATATGCGAGCAGTAAAGCGAGATTGAAATGCGCCACCTACCCGCGATCTCAATATTTGGTTATGTGGGCGGTAGACAGATTTTGGCGTTATGGGCGTTAGAGTGGACGTGGCAAACTTTTTTTTGGGGTCAATCGATAGGAATTGACGAGACTAATACAGGCTACAGGCTTATTCGGTTTGTGGGCGTTAAAGTGGGCGTGACATCTTCGCGTAACAAACTTGCACTGCGTACAAGGCTACGGAATCTAAATCTAAGATCCCAATTCTCTATCTTTGATAGTTTTCTAGATATCCGCCTTCATAACTATAAATATAAATTATACAAGGATACGCATGATCACATATTGATTTACGACTTTTTGAAGTTTGTGGGCGTTAAAGTGGGCGTGGCAAACTTTTTTTTGGGTTACTCGATAGGTATTGATGAGGACAATACATTAGGAGCCATAGTTTTGGGCGGCTTGTGGGTGAAACAAACTTGCGCTGCGTATGAAGCTTAGGAATCTGCATGCCAAATTTCAATAGGACAGACAGACGGACAGACGGACATGGCTAGATCGACTCGGCTAGTGGTCCTGATCAAGAATATATATACCTTATGGGGTCGGAAACGCTTCCATTTGCCTGTTACATACTTTCCGACGAATCTAGTATACCTATCGACTGACCCAAAAAAAAGTTTGCCACGCCCACTTTAACGCCCACAAGCCGCCCAAACCTGTTACGCCCACAATTTTTATGCTAGATAAAAAATTTTAACTGAAATGTATTGGTCTCGTCAATATCTATCGATTGATAAAAAAATTTTTCCACGCCCGTTCTGACGCCCATAACGCTTAAATCTGTCTACCGCCGATAGATGGCGCTTTTTAACCTCGCTTTGCAGCTTGAATATCTCCATTTCCCTTTGTTTCCTTTAGGTGAGTAACGGATATCTGATAGTCGAGGTACTCGACTATAGCGTTCTTCCTTGCTTTATGAATAAATTTATGCATTCAAGAATATTTGTCCAAGACCACCAGTTTACAAAAAAAAAATTGATGAAATACGCCTTTCAGGAAACCTTTGTTTTCCGGTAAGATACATCTTCCTGATTAAGAAAAGGGCTCTTAAAATTTTTTCTATGGTACCAATGGTTTTTTAAGTGTACAAAACGTTTTTTGCACTTTTTTATTTTCTAATTTGAGTTGTGATAAACCGAATTCGGTCATCAAAGACTCATTTTACAGGTAATAGAATGCCCTTTAACTTTCTTATACACATCATTCGTTTAAAATCTACACTTCGTCAAAATTGAAAAATTTGGAAAAAATGCAAAAACGCTGGCATAAATTGCTTCTTTAAAAATACACGCCTAAAAACCGAAATTAGTTTTATGTTGCTTTCTTGAAGGCTGAACCTTAACGGAGAATATGCGCCATTGATCACGACAATCCGTTGGTAAATCGATTTTTTACAGATTTTTAAACGTATATACCGAAGTTCAGTATTCGGGAGCAGCGGCCGTTAAACATTAAGAACGTAAGAACGTAAGAATTTGGTGCAAGTTGTTATGCATAACGTCAGATTCCTTTCTATTATTGCTGGGCAAGCTAAAAAGTATGCGATTGCAGTTACGAGGAAATCATTTTCATATATTTTTAGCAAGGAAATAGCAAGGAAACTGACCCAATTTAAATCTTTTGCACAAAGGTGCGGTCTAATTTTACATTACGCAGACCCGAGGCACAGTACCTCAAATGGACAAGTTGAAAGTGCACATTCTACATTAACAGAATTAGCTCGATGCATTAAAGAAGACTTTAATTTAACCGACTATACCGAAATAGTAATAAGAGCTACTCAAGAATATAATCAGAGCATTCATTCTACAACTAACCAAAAACCTTTTGACGTACTATATAATAAAATAGAGCACGATAACATTCCTCAAATTTTAAAAAATACACAAGAGAAAATGTTAGAAACTTATAATGAAAACAGAAAAGAAAAATTATGTCATGTAGGACAGGTAGTTTATGCAAAAAGAAACACGGAGAAAGAAATAAACTTAAAACTATATATAAATACAAGTAGTTAAAGAAAAGGTACCTTTTCCAGAAAATGTTTTATCAGGTGCTCATACTACACCTTATTTTAATACCAAAATCAGAAATAATTGACAATACAGTTCGCAAGTATCTTTTATTCAAGGTAACGTAACTAACTTAAGTTTTTATAAAGAAATAATAAAATTGGAATCAGATAATATAAAAAGGGATCGAATTAATTTTATCACAATAAATATCACCTAGATCAACAACTGTGTGGAAATGGTTACCTGGAACTCCGGATTTTATTAAAACTCAGAATGAATTCAATGATTTAATTGAAAATAAGAATAAGCAATTTGTTATCAATTCCAAATTGTTCAAAGAAATATAATCTCTTTCTGATGATATTAAAAATGTTTTTATTGATCAAGATTTACCACTGCGAAAACATCGCTTACGATTATTAACATTTGATCTGCAAAATTTAATTGGCACAATCACACTAGCAAAAATTGACGTTTATAAAACCACAATATTAAACAATGATGACATCATGGAAATATTAAAACAGGAACAAAAACCTATAATTATCGCTGACTTAATGGACATCTCTGTTTTTAAAATCGCACTGCATAAAGAACTTTTAGTTATTTGTATGCGAAATATATCACGCTAGAGCTGTTTCCTAAATCGATGTGAAACTAGTATTAAGCAATCAAGTCGCAAAATTCGCAAATATGTTTTATGAAATATCTAACTTTATGAACGAACTCTTTAATAATTATACCACTTTAATTAAGGAAAAAACTTGTTTTAGCCGCTTACTAAATGGTGAGAAATCCACTTGTAAAAAAATAAGAGGAAAAAATAAAAAAATATACATCATACAAGATGATGCCTTTCTTATAGATGGTAACAATATTGTTAACAACTCCCATTTAAACGGTTCATTTTTGATAACATTTAATGGTACAACCGAAGTTAATAATATTTCATATACCAATATAGAAAACAAAATTCTTAACTACATAACTACGAACCATTTCAAAAATTATGAAATATCCGATTACATATTATCAAATAACTCACAACTTTCTTTAGATAATATAAACATTTTAAATCCTTTCATTAAAATCAATAATACTAAAATATCACTTACCTTTATATTATTAATTTTAATCATTATATATTTCATTTTTTTACTCATTATAAAATACAAAAATGTTATACTATTTGTAACCAAAAAGAGAATTAAGAGATCAATTAAATGAATTTCATATTGCAACCGTGAAACTAGGCCGCTTAGGCTGTTATAAACAAAATATTCAAACTCTGCATTTGCCTTTGGCTTTGAGGTCCGATCTTGGTTCCCAAGCTAAGTTAAGCAAATCAAAATTAAAGTAAACATCGGCTTTCCCTCGAAGACCAATCAATTGCGCCTTTTGTGTTTCAAGTTCCCACCAAATTGCAACGGTCAGCATAATTGAATTTCACAATGATATGCGACAGTTTCATCTTAAGCTTTTAATCTAAACATAAATTTTAATCTAAACATCATTGGATCAGTTTAAGAAATGAGGGAGTCAGTCCCATTTTGTCCGAGGCCGCGATCGGTTCACAAGTATTAAAAGTGTCTTGTATTAATTGTGTATTAAGAATAAAGGTTTAACACCCGAGTATTAAAATCAAAAATTAATTTTTTTAAATCATCTTCAAACAACGAATTTAATTTACACATTCGGTTAATAGAATGATTATTTATAATAAAAGACGTAGCTAAACTCCTCAGCCAAGAATTACTAATTGTAAAGCTATAGAAAGAGGATAAACAGTAAAAAGAAGGTCACTTACTTTGAAAAATAAAGTATACCTAAAGTCGTTAGGATTGAAGCTTCTAGTATAATATAAGAGGTGGAAAGGAAAACAATTAACGAAATTTGTAATGCTCGAAAAAAGGTTGACTCAGATGAGAGTATTTCGAAAAAAGAGTTTCATACTTATTCATCGTATAATCAAACATTTAAAACAAACGATGAAATTCAAATTACTATCAAAATCGTGCTTCCTCACGAAAACTACCTTAATTATACCCGTTACTCGTAGAGTAAAAGGGTATACTAGATTCGTCGGAAAGTATGTAACAGGCAGAAGGAAGCGTTTCCGACCCCATAAAGTATATATATTCTTAATCAGGATCACTAGCCGAGTCGATCTAGCCATGTCCGTCTGTCCGTCTGTCCGTCTGTCTGTCAGGATGAACGCTGAGATCTCGGAAACTATGAGAGCTAGGCTATTAAAATTTGGCGTACAGATTCCTGAGCTTCTTACGCAGCGCAAGTTTGTTTCAGTAGACTGCCACGCCCACTCTAACGCCCACAAACCGCCCAAAACTGTAACTCCTACAGTTTTAATGCTAGACAGAAAATTTTAACTGAAATGTATTGTTCTCATCAATACCTATCGATTGACTTAAAAAAAAAGTTTGCCACGCCCACTTAAACGCCCACAAACCACGAAAACCTGTGACGCCCACAATTTGCATGCTAGTTAAAAAATTTTAACTGAAATGTATTGGTGTCGTCAATACCTATCGATTGATCCAAAAATAAATTTGCCACGCCCACTCTAACGCCCATAACGCTTAAAACTGTCTACCGCCGGTAGGTGGCGCATTTTAATTTCGCTTTGCTGCGTGCATATCTCCTATTCCCTTTGAGTAACGGGTATCTGATAGTCGAGGTACTCGACTATAGCGTTCTTCCTTGTTTTCAACTGAAAATGTCACCACTTTCTTTAAAAATAATTGTATGGCTTACTTTTTGAATGAGTACGAAATGAATGGATGTGAGATTGATAGAACACGATTCGTCGGTATGACTTCTATCCCAAAAAAGTTTATATCTCTGGATAATCTTCAAAGTCAATATATATTTAATTTTGGTTGGAGCAGTGGAGACGAAATTTCTACGGGACCCCAGTTCAACTTTTCTGTACCATTAAAAAATTGGTTGGGATTTGCTGAGGATTATAAAAAAGTGTTGATGATACCTAAGAATCTTGGCGATGTGTTTGAACAAACCAGAAATGAACAAACTTTTTAACTGGAAACGACGAATATAACCTGTAAAATTCCCCATGTAACTCCGATCGATTTTGCAAAAATGAAGATAGCGATATTATTAAAAGTGGTGTAAGCTTACCAATCGCATTCTGAAGTTGGGATTCATATGCTAAACCCTAGTTGGGGTATGGCAGTCAACACAGCTGGAATGTGAAATTGACGGCTAACCGCGAAAAACCAAGATTTTCAATAATTGGATTTACACTACATGGAGAACTTATATAGAACATATGATAATCTCAATGTCGATTTTAGTAGAAATCAGTATGCTCACCTATATAAAATGTGCACAAGATTTCAATCTAGTTACTGTAATCGTGAATCACAACCATTTTTGACCCCAAATGAATTTAAATTAAAGGCCCCTATTGTTGTGGTTGATCTTTCATATTAATATCAGTGAAAACTGATCCTTTTGATGTGAGAATTTCAATAGAACTGAAGACACCAAGTCATGATAATACCCAAGCTTATTGTCTCTTCATACATGACCGTTTAGATGAATATAACCCATTAAACGGACTAGTACAACGAGATGTTTAACATTAGAAAATTTCTGAAAGATACTGTTTCGATTGATGTGCAAATTGGAATTGTATTCGAAAAAGATCTAAACTTGAATAGTAGATTTTTAAAAGAACCACCATATGATTTTACAATGCCAAATACAAAACTCGAAAGACTGCAATTTGATTAACCAATACACATCACAACATTTTTTGGAACGATGGAAAAAACAGTTTTCCGCAAAGTCGAAAGTATCTAAGATCAATTACAAGCGGAAAACAAATTGAACTAGTTTCCAAAAAAAAAAACGTCAGAATAAATACCGGAGCCGTAAGCGCAAAATTTAATAATATATGAATATGATTTCCTCGTAACTACAATTGCATTCTTTTTAGCTGGCCCAGTACTAATAACAAGGAAACTGACGTTACGCATAACTAATTGCCCCGAATTCTGACCTTCCCCAAATATAAAATAATGTTTAACGGACAAAAATTGAAGCATCTCAAGGGCTATACACCCTAAAATTTAATTTGAAATAGCTGAACAAAATCTATGAAAAAAACAACTTCTGACCATAATTTTAAAACGGTGGTATTTAGACAGAATACCTTTCTAACGACATATAACACAAGCTTGTAGCTTTAGCAGTTCACAAGTTACGATCGGAAAATTGGTGGGAAAATAATATGAAACAAATTATAGCTTCGGTGTTTTTTGACATATTATCTTATACCATTGGGAACATCATTTTTTGTATTTTTAAAATTAATAATTATAACTTCAAGAGTATACAAACTTCAGTTTGCCGAAGTTTATTTCCTTTCTTGTTATATTAAAAATTAATACAATAGTGTTTATACTTTTATTCCGCTGTAAAGGTAGGGATTTCACATAAAATTCTTTGGAGTGCACACTTAAAGATTTTTCCACAGTGTAAAGGGATGTTTGAAAATGTTTGTTTTAACGCAGAGAAGGAATACAAGTCGTTTCGAAAGGTGTACAAAGTATTTTGAAATTATTTTTTACGGTGTGTCGCACAAGCCTGTAAAGAGTTTTTCCAAAAGTAGTACAACTGATGTTTCTTATATTAAGCTTTTAAACATAGTTTTAAATTTCCAGGACCTTCAAATAGAGTTTGGATACGCACAAAGAATCTCAATGCACTGGCAGTGTTCGATGTTCTGAAATATGGCCGTTTTTGTTAATTATTAACTATTATTATTAGACTTTTTACAACAATGACTCGTATGTCAAAAATTGAAGCATCTCAAGGGCTATATGCCCTAAAATTTAATTTGAAATCGTTAGAGCCGTTTTTAAGAAGTTGGAAAAAAAGCTGAACAAAATCTAAGAAAAAAACATAATTTGAAAACTAACACCTAAAATTTAATTTGAAATCGTTAGAGCCGTTTTTAAGAAGTTGGAAAAAAAGCTGAACAAAATCTAAGAAAAAAACATAATTTGAAAACTAACACCGTTTTCAAATTATGTTTTTTTCTTAGATTTTGTTCAGCTTTTTTTCCAACATCTTAAAAACGGCTCTAACGATTTCAAATTAAATTTTAGGGCATATAGCCCTTGAGATGCTTCAATTTTTGATTGATTGATTTTAGACAAATTATGTTAGAAAGACGTACAAAGTCTTTCAAAATACCTTGCAGTACCTAGCAGTTTTCAAGTTACGGGTGTAACTAAATTTAGCTATTTATAGCCGTTTTCTCGCCAAACTAGCTAGTTTTTCCAAAAGCGGTAGAACTGACAAACAAAACACAATTTTAACTTTAAGAAGTTCCCCAAAATCTTGTTTGCGTATTACTTTTGAACGGAGCATCCGATTTTGACAGTTGAGTTGCCATCAAACGTGTTCGTGTATATATATTAGTCGCCTTCGCACACCCTCCTGGTGCGCTTCGTCACTACGTGGACTGCCGTCCACAGTGATACCTTCTAAGCACAAAAACTATGTTCATGAATCGAGGTGGACATGATCTCAAAACTACGAATTATGGTGAACACTTCACATTTTGTAATCCAGAAATGACGTCGGAAACGTGCGCCTGCTTCATCTATGCAAATCGCCGGAACCAAAGCAGAAAATGAATTTCTATACATAATAAAAATGTTTGCAATACCAAAATAATTGAATAAATGTATTTTTATGCTACAAAATAAACTTCTGCCTTTTTATTTCGAGTTAAAATTACAGGTACAGAAAATGGAAAATATTTCCTTGACTGAGATATGTCAACCCCTATTATGGGACGTGTTAGAGCGAGAGGCCTATGAACTTGTTAATGAGCGTGAGCCTTCAAGCTTGTGCATGTGTCCCTTTTATTACGGTCAGGTAATGGACAGGTGCGCTTGTTCTGGTAGCTCTTGCTTGAATCCCTTTTATGACTTGTTTATGATTAGTTTGTGGTAAGGAGAGAATCTTATACAATTTACCAGTTAAACGTTCTGGGGCGGAATCAAAATTGTGTGTTTGAAAATATTCCACATCTGAGAATCATTAACTTGTGAGATTTATTTTATTGAGGATCTTTTGATTTCTAAGTTTGTTGTACAATCATAGAAAACATTATTCCCCAACATGATCGGACATGTTCCTCTAAGATAACCATCTTTAAATACTTTGGGTGTGCGACCTTCCTCACGTGCCCAGCAACGCCTGTGATAATGAGGCAAAAGCGTACTTGATCACACGTGCACCTTTCTCACGTGACTATTAATTGCTCATAATGAGGGAAAAGATACATGATAAACATTGTCACATCGGGATGGGGGGCGATGGAGGCAATTAAAAATACTCTTTATGGACATGAACCCATCTTTTCATACTACTGTTAACTTTTTCTTACATATTTTTTAAGTTACTTTAAATGACGTATCATATTATTCCTACCAAAAAGGAGCGTTGTTACGCATTTTTTCCCAAAAATGTTTCTTTGCTTATTATAAACTCGGCTGAGGAACTTGTGAGATGGTTCCAAAGTCGCCTAGCTGGGGCAACCGAGCGGGTCGCAGCTTCCGGATAGCGGACGACCTCTCTCGAGGCCAACTGTGAATGAGCTGGTGGGATAAGTCAAACACGGAATCGTGGACGGAAACCCCAGTTAATAAACAGTCCCGGACAGCCATCGGGTATTTTGCAACGAAGCAATACCGACGATGCGAGATGTTCAGCCGCAACTAAATAGTTGCTTTACACAAACCCACTCCCAACACAACACCTACCCAACTCCCCTCCCAAACAACATCTCACTCCGGGCCGGACTACGGTGTAATACGGACCGTGCCAACAGTCAGCCTGGCTGGGGGCCCGGATCAAAACTAGCCAAGTCTCAAACGGTGTGCTCAGGGACATGGCGACCCCCTGTTCTAACTATCGCCTTACCCAGGCATCGCGGATCTCTGCCCGGGCGGACTTTTCCCCTTCTCCGCAACTCGTGGGACCAAATTATTCCAGAAAACAGGAAACACAAAAACAAAAAACACAGAGACGGGTACTCTTAAAAAACCCATGGATAAGACGAACACTGGTTCCACCTTCCATACCAGCACGGTCCAGAAAGGGCCGCATCCAAAACTGGGGATGATGGGTGGCAGAAAGCCAGCCGCAAACGCCTCCGCTACGTGCGCATCTGCGCCGAAAGCAACGGTAGGCACTGCCAAGGCGCTCGGGCCACCCGCTGGTGCTAAATATACATACGCAGAAAGGCGGACTGCCGCCCAGACTCTGCGTTCACACACCAGGAGCACCGTTGCCACGCCTTCGCCTGAATGGCTAAAGAAGGTAGAGTGGGCAAGGAAGGTGCTCCCAAACTACGGGCAGGAAAAGCCCACTCAAGAGGCGACTCAGGCGAAAAGGCAGCGATCCCTCGAACTACCCGGGCCATCGGCGAAGAGATTGACAGGGGAAATCCGGAGGGTAGGATCCCCAGAAACAAGTGGAAGGCAGTGGAGTCCCACCTTTCCCTCATTTGCCTGCGCATGGTACGAGAGAAGCCAGGCACCTCGCCCTGCTGCATGGACGCGGGCTGGTACCAGGGCAGCGTCAAGGTGGTAGCATGCGACAGTCAGCGGTCGGCTGATATGTACAAAGAGGCGACAAGCAAGCTCGGCGAGGTTTACGAAGGGGCGAACATCGTTGCGCTTGACTGGTGCGATGTCCCCAGTATACCCCGAGCCAGGATCTGGCTTCCAGCAGCGATCAAGGCGCCGGAGGACATCCTCTTCATGTTGCAACAATGCAACCCGCACCTCCTCACGAAGGACTGGAAAGTCGTCAAGGTGGAGGAGCATGAAGGGGATGTCAACCAGGCGGTTTTGGTCCTGAACAAGGAGTCAGTAGCTCCGATCGAGACTGCTCGAGGAGTGCTGAACTTCGGGTTCAGTGCGATACACATCAAAGTGTATAAGGACGACTCCAACGCCGCTAGCAGCTCTGCCGGCAACCCAGCCGAGCAGGTGCTTGCTGAGGAGTTGGAGGCACCTGGTGGGATGGAGGACGGCTACTCTACCGATTCGTCGCTAAGCAGAGAGTCGCGAGCGCTCGGACCGGCAATCGAGGACGTAGACCTCAGCGACACAGAGGAGGCCGACGTCACTGTGGTGGAGGTTGAAGCTGTAGATGTCACTAAGACTTCTACAAATAAACCTTCACCACAGTAAAGCAGCGTCTGCTGCTCTTCCGCTTCGCCTGTCAGAAGGCGGAGCCGACCTAGTCCTCGTAAAGGAACCTTGGGTAGTAGGAGGCAAGGTTGCTGGACTAGGAACAAAGGAATACAAGCTTATGCTTGACACCAAAGAAGGTAAAATTCGAACCTGCATATTAGCCAAAAGGCATCTTAGTATATTTCTACTTCCCAATTACAGCAACGGAGACAACACCGCAGTAAGCCTGGAGCTGCAAAGTGGCTCTATAAGGGTTCTATCGGCCTATTTGGCCTTTGAGAAGGAAAACCCCCCAGATGCGCTGGTCAGAGGACTGGCAGAGAATGCGAAAAGCTCAAGAACGGAATGGTAATAGGCTGTGACGCCAACGCCCATCACACCCAGTGGGGTTGCCCAAACAACAACGACAGAGGTGAGTCCCTTTTTGATTTTATTCTAAATTCGAACCTATTCCTATGCAATAGGGGTAATGTCCCTACTTTCATAACTAAAGCTTGCCAGACGATCATAGATCTAACTTTGGTATCAGATTCACTCGTAGGCGCAGTTAAAAACTGGGCAGTCTCTGACGAGCACTCCTTTTCGGACCATAGATTCATAGAAACTGTATTGTCCCTTGATTCGCCCTTGCCGGTCAGCTTCGCCAACCCCAGACGAGCCGACTGGCACAGGTACAAAGAAGTTCTGACAAATATCCTCCCCATGGAACCGTCAGAAAGCATCACAAACCCACAGGAGCTGGACGAAACAGTATACAAATTCACAGAGGCATGCAACACTGCCTTCAAAGTGGCATGCCCCACAGAGAAACCAAGAGGAAGGAAAAAACCCCCCTGGTGGACCCAACAACTATCTATCCTCAGAACCAACTGCATATGCCTGTTTAACAGAGCAAAGGCGGGAAATGAGGACACAAATTGGCTGAACTACAAGTATGAACTAGCCTCCTACAAAAAGGCCATTAGAAGAGCAAAACGAACGGCATTGCAGAGCTTCTGCTCTGACATAGAAGAAACAACTGATGCCGCAAGGCTCAGGAAAATACTCTCTAAGACAGCCGCGCCTTTGAGCTATCTTCAAAAAGCAAATGGATCATGGTCAGACTCCAGTAAAGAGTCCTTGGACCTGCTCCTAGACGCTCACTTCCCGGGGAGCCAACAAGCAGGTCATCCTCCTGAAAGAGGAGCAGGAGAGGGAATCGAATTAGATCCACTCCTATCAGACCGCAACATGAAATGGTCCATTCATAGTTTCAAACCATACAAATCGCCGGGACCGGACGGGATAACACCGGCTCACATTCAACAAGCAGGACAAATAGCCATAAACTGGTTGAAAAAAATCTTCCAATCCATCCTGGCGGTAGGAGAACTACCAACAGCATGGCAAGAAACAAAGGTGGTTTTCATTCCCAAGGCAGGGAAGGCCACTCACACCACAGCAAAGGATTTTAGGCCAATAAGCCTAACATCATTCCTGCTTAAGAGCCTTGAAAGAATGACAAGCCTACACATAAGGGTCACCGTAGACCCGACACAAATATCAGAAGCACAACACGCCTACACCAAAGGTAAGTCAACCGAATCGGCGCTACACTTGGTGGAAAGCAGCATCGAGAAATCACTCAACACCAAGGAATACACATTGATCGCCTTCCTGGATATAGAGGGAGCCTTCAATGACGTGCTTCCCACTGCTATAACAGAATCTCTCACAGAACTAGGGGTTGAGCCGTCAAAGGTGAGGCTAATCCATAAGCAGAACGGTCACAGCCACACTAGGGACCTCAACCCAGACTAGACTAGTGAACAGAGGTACCCCGCAGGGAGGTGTACTATCACCCCTCTTGTGGAATATCGCAGTAAATAAACTACTGCGGATTCTGGAGGGAGGAGGTTGTAAGGTCGTGGCATACGCAGACGACGTCGCCATCATCTTTAATGGAAAATATCCACAAACACTTTGCGATCTTATGACCGCTAAGCTCAAAATACTATCGGAATGGACGATAGCGAACGGACTCGGGGTAAACCCCTCGAAAACAGAACTTGTTATATTTACAAATAGGTACAAAATTCCACAACTTAACCCACTCATTTTAAACAATTGT
Source organism: Drosophila suzukii (assembly GCF_043229965.1). Taxonomy (NCBI): domain Eukaryota; kingdom Metazoa; phylum Arthropoda; class Insecta; order Diptera; family Drosophilidae; genus Drosophila; species Drosophila suzukii. Next base: position 1,780,267 of record NW_027255896.1, on the reverse strand, counting down.
AATCTCTCTTTTTTTTAGCGATCACGCCAGGTACTTGGGGTTAGTACTAGATAAACGGCTCAAATGGGGCGACCATTGAACTTTACTCCTGTAAAAAAGCAATCGGGCTAAGATGGGGCATGTCCCCAAGAATAGTTAACTGGATATACACAGCGGTAGTCAAGCCAATCCTACTGTACGGAGTGGCTCTGTGGTGGACCGCCTTACAGCGAATGGCGGCGTTGTGTATTAGAGGAGGCCTTCGAACCACCCCGAATGAAGCGCTGAATGCGATCTTGAACCTCCCTAGCCTGGACTTAGCAAGCATGGAAAGGGCCAAATCGGCAGCTATTCGACTGAGGGACACAGGGCAGTGGAAAGCCCAATTTTATGGCCATGCTTAAATTCTCCAGCATGATAAATCGATTCCGTAGATCACGGATCTATGCAAATCTATTAAATATAGTCACACACCCTTTGAGGTCCTGATTCCTGATAGAGAGGAATGGGAACAGGGCCGACCGGGCACGACGGACGCAATCTGTTTATATACAGATGGCTCCAAATTAGAAGGACACATCGGCGGAGGTGTATACTCCGAACAATTAGATATCAGGAAGTCATTCAGGCTCCCGGACCACTGTAGCGTCTTTCAGGCGGAGGTCCACGCTATAAAAGAAGCACTAACCTGTTTAGGGAACCTTAGCCTCCAGAGAGGACACCTAAACATATATAGTGACAGCCAAGCGGCTATTAAGTCGATCTACTCGACAAACACCAACTCCCGTACAATAGCAGACTGTCGCAGATCTCTCCACGAGATGGCAAATCAGTTTACTATCAGCCTAATATGGGTTCCGGGTCACCGGGACATCGTAGGCAACTTCATAGCGGACGAATTAGCCAGGCAGGGCACCACCAAGCCTCTCCTACCAGGAGAGGAAAATGTCGGTATGCCCATGGCTACTCGCAAGCTAAACATAAAAAACCACTTCAACACTCTAGTCAACACCCATTGGCGAAACGCATCACAGTGTCGCATCTCTCACCAGACATGGCCTGTGCTAAACAACAAAAAAACCTCGGAGTTACTCAAACTCAGCCGCACAGAGTGCTCCGAGCTCTTACAGGCCACTGGCTTGTTGGCGCACATGCCGGCAGGCTAAAAGCCCCGCAAAATGATTTCTGCAGAAGCTGTAGGGATGAGGAAGAAGTGGAAACGGTAGAACACCTTATCTGCTTCTGCCCAGCCCTATGCAGACTCAGACTGAAACACTTAAGAAGTCCCTTCATCGACGATCTTACCGAAATATCGGAGATTAATCTCAAAAGCATAAGTGCCTTTATTAAATCTTTCGGGTGGAAGACATGCTGATCAGCTTAATACAGGCTGAAACTACTAGAAACGGGACCCTAGAGAAGGAAGAAACGAGATCATGCGGTATCACAACGGACCCATTGAGGTCTAAGTGTGTCGGACTATAGTCCGACAGCCGCCCTAACCTAACCTAACCTAACATAATAATCGTCCCACCAGCACATAAAGGTATGCCATATCGAAATCCCACTCCTTTTGACCAAGCTATTGACATTTAAAGTTCAAAAGAGGGCTTATTTCTCTAAACCTTCGCAAGATTAAAATCGATGACATAAGAACGGTGAATATGTTGACTACCTTTAAAGTTAAATATTTTTATGCAGATAACAGCGAAATCATTCCACGAGTCAATAAAAGTATGCCATTTTTAAATCTAATTCCTTTTGGCCAAGTTATGGGCCTTTAAAGTTTTAATGGAGGCCCATTTCCGTAAACCTTCGAAAAATTAAAATCAATGACGTAAAAACGGTAAATATATTGACTACCTTTAAAGTTAAATATTTTTATGCAGATAACAGCGAACTCATTCCACAAGCACATAAAGGTATGCCATATCGAAGTCCAATTCCTTTTGGCCAAGTTATGGGCTTTTAAAGTTTTAAAGGAGGCCCATTTCTGTACGCCTTCGCAAAATAAAAATCAATGACATAAATACGGTGAAACTGTTGACTACCTTTAAAGTTAAATATTTTTATGTGGTTAACAGCATAATCATTCCACAAGCACATAAAGGTATGCCATATCGAAATCCGATTTCTTTTGACCATCTTATGGGCTTTTAAAGTTCAAAAGGAGGTTCATTTCTCTAAACCTTCGCAAAATTAAAAACGGTGCAAATGTTGACCCTTTAATGTTAAATTTTTTATGCAGTAACAGTGAGTGCATTCCAAAAGTCCATAAAGGTATGCCATAAAAAAATCCGAGTCCTTCTGACCAAGTTATCGGCTTTATAAGTTTAAAAGGAGGCCCATTTCTCTAAACCTTCGCAAACTGAAAAACAATGACATAAAAACAGTGAATATGTTGACTACCTTTAAAGGTAAATATTTTTATGCAGATAACAGCGAATTCATTCCACAAGTCCATAGAGGTATGCCATATCGAAATCCGATTCGTTTTGGCCATGTTATGGACTTTTAAAGTTTTAAAAGGAGGCCCATTTCTCTAAACCTTCGCAAAATTAAAATCAATGACATAAAAACAGTAAAATTGTTTACTACCTTTAACATTAAAGACTTGTAAGCAGATAACAGCAAATTCATTCCAAAAGTCCATAAAGGTATGTCTTACCGAAATCCGTTTCCTTTTGGCCGAGTTATGGGCTGTTAACGTTTCAAAGGAGGCCAATTTCTGTAAACTTTCGCAAAATTAATATCAATAACGTAAAAACGGTAAAAATATTGAATAGCTTTAAAGTTAAGTATTTTTATTCAGATAACAGCATAATCATTCCACAAGTCCCTAAAGGTATGCCATATCGAAATGCCATTCCTTTTGACCAAGCTATGGGCTTTTAAAGTTCAAAAGGAGGCCCATTTCTCTAAACCTTCGCAAAACTAAATTGAATGACATAAATACGGTGAAAATGTTGACTACCTTTAAAGTTAAATATTTTTATGCGGATAACAACATAATCATTCTACAAGTCAATAAAGGTAATCCATATCGAAATCCAGTTCCTTTTGGCCAAGTTATGGGCTTTTAAAGTTTGAAAGGAGGCCCATTTCTGTAAACCTTCGCCAAATTAAAATCAATGACAAAAGAACGGTGAATATGTTGACTACCTTTTAAGTTTAATATTTTTATTCAGAAAACAGGATAATCCCTAGCCTGGACTTAGCAGGCATGGAAAGGGCCAAATCGGCAGCTATTCGACTAAGGGACACAGGGCAGTGGAAAGCCCAATTATATGGCCATGCTAAAATTCTCCAGCATGATAAATCGATTCCGAAAATCACGGATCTATGCAAATCTATTGAATATAGTCACATACCCTTTGAGGCCCTGATTCCTGATAGAGAGGAATGGGAACAGGGTCGACCGGGCACGACGGACGCAATCTGTTTCTATACAGATGGCTCCAAATTAGAAGGACACATCGGCGGAGGTGTATACTCCGAACAATTAGATATCAGGAAGTCATTCAGGCTCCCGGACCACTGTAGCGTCTTTCAGGCGGAGGTCCACGCTATAAAAGAAGCACTAACCTGTTTAGGGAACCTTAGCCTCCAGAGAGGACACCTAAACATATATAGTGACAGCCAAGCGGCTATTAAGTCGATCTACTCGACAAACACCAACTCCCGTACAATAGCAGACTGTCGCAGATCTCTCCACGAGATGGCAAATCAGTTTACTATCAGCCTAATATGGGTTCCGGGTCACCGGGACATCGAAGGCGACTGCATAGCGGACGAATTAGCCAGGCAGGGCACCACCAAGCCTCTCATACCAAGAGAGGAAAATGTCGGTATGCCCATGGCTACTTGCAAACTAAACATAAAAAACCACTTCAACACACTAGCCAACACCCACTGCCAAACGCACCACAGTGTCGCATCTCTCACCAGACATGGCCTGTGATAAACAACAAAAAAAACCTCGGAGTTACTTAAACTTAGCCGCACAGAGTGTGGCATGTTGATTCGAGCTCTTACAGGCCACTGGCTTGTTGGCGCACATGCCGGCAGGCTAAAAGCCCCGCAAAATGATTTCTGCAGAAGCTGTAGGGATGAGGAAGAAGTGGAAACGGTAGAACACCTTCTCTGCTTCTGCCCAGCCCTATGCAGACTCAGACTGAAACACTTAAGAAGCCCCTTCATCGACGATTTTACCGATATATCGGAGATTAATCTCAAAAGCATAAGTGCCCTTATTAAATCTTCCGGGTGGAAGTCATGCTGATCAGCTTAACACAGGCTGAAACCACTAGAAACGGGACCCTAGAGAAGGAAAAAACGAGATCATGCGGTAACACAATGGACCCATTGAGGTCTAAGTGTGTCGGACTATAGTCCGACAGCCGCCCTAACCTAACCTAACCTAACCCTATTATAAACTCAAATCTAAAAACCCAACCCAAGCATTTTTGGTTGCTTTGAAGTTATTAAGGCAAGAAGCTGTACGGTTTTAATAAATAGTGGATATTAAGAAAAATAAAAAAATTAAATTTGGTAAGAAAAATAGAAGGTGGCGCTGATGGAAATACCCGAAACAGACTATTTGGCATGTTTCCAGAAATGGAAAAAACTTTGCAATAACTGTATTTTATGAGGAGGGGATTACGTTAAAAAGATAAAATTGATTTTGAAGAATAAATATATATACCTTTTGCGCACAGTAGTATTTTTATAGTTTGTTATATATAACTATTTTTATACACTTGCAAATGGTATTATAATTTTTGTCAGAAGTTTCTAACGCAGAGAAGGAAGACGTATCCGGCCCTATAAAGGGTATTTATTCTTGATGACAATAGCATACGATTAGAAACTTTCGCAAGCGTCATGAAATTTGTTCACGCAGATCAAGTTCTTAATTTTATTTAATCAAATAATAAATTATAAAATCTGCAAGGGTACTAAATTTACGGCTTATTAAAAAATGTTCTTTAAAAATTTTTTTTTAGTTTCAAAAAGTATAAAAAGCTATGAAAAACTTGTATAAACTTTACATTAAAGTAAAAAAATACGGAAAATATGAACAGGAAAGCAGATAGCACACTGTAATTTGATCAGCACTTCTCTTCTGCAGTGGGTGCAACTGGGCGCCTGGTACTGTTTCCAACTTGCCTACTGCTTAATTTCTTGGGTGCTGCTCATGTTAAGTAACATTGGTTACGAACACTTTCTATAAAAATTTGTCATTTTGATGGCCTGCATGCGAAAATTGTCTTCAATGGCTCAAACAAAAAAACTTTTAATGAGGTAAAAAAGTACAAAAGTTCAACATACAAAACTTCTGATATCCACTGTTGATGAACGCATTGCAGCCGTTATTTTTATTTGGTATATGAAATACTAACTTTGCACTTTTTTAATATATTTTGGTGCTGCGTCACACTTTAGAGATTTTTTAGGACTTGGTGTTAAGACTACAACTGAAAGCATCGGACACCAAGAAAATGTGACAAATTTAATAAATGAAATACAGACCACTCAAATCGGGAAATAAAACGTTTTTATTCTTCACCATATATTTGGTCCTTCTAGCCAAATTTAGTTACTGATAAACATGGATCAGTTGAAACTTTTGCAGGCAACTAGAAGTCGTACGACTAACTAACGTTTGCTAACGGCGTCTCAAGATCCACATGCGGGATCAAAATAGGAGCTTGATGAAATACAAGTTTCATTGGAAAGGCTTAACATCGTATAGAAAGAATTCGAGTGCCCTAGCGACCAAATGGCCTTTTTTGACGAAGAGGAGGGGTACGTTATTCCACCCATCGACAACGAAAGGTACGAGGACAAGTACTTACAAGCGAGCACATTGTTTCGCAACCTCATACGCATAATCTATCGGTACAATAGACCATGTCACATTGTGAACACTCTGCTGGAGACATTTGTTAACTTACCTTCGACCGCCAGAGCAGATTAACTTTTCTGCGCAAGGTGACGGACGGAGTACCGAAATTGTAAGCGGTCTGTATGCAGCGAAGCAAAATAACAGGGACTGCTGCATTATACACTTAATTCTGGCCGAAATAGATGCTGAAACCCGTCGCAAATGGATCGAAGGAACCCGGGAACTGGAATCTCCATCTTTAGATGATCTACTAAAGTTTTTAGACCGACGTTGCGAGGAATCAGTTGCGAGCTCAGCAAATGTGAGTCAGACATAGACTCCCATGTTGGCCCATACCATGGCAAGGAAAAGCGATCGTCACACGCTTCAGTATCGATGGAAGCAAACACTTGTGTGAAGTGTAATTTCAAAGAGCACAAGATCTACGCCTGCTCAAAGTTTGATGAATTGTCAATCGAGCAGAGAAGCACATTTGTTAAGGCAAAATGCCTGTGTTTTAACTGCCTTTAGCCTGGGCATGTGACACGAAAGTGTGAGTCCAAATTCATATGCAAGTTTTGACATAATCGTTACCACTCTCTGCTACATGCAGATATTCTTAATTCGCAAGCCGCTGTCACTTCGACACACTCACCAGATGATGAATGGCACACCCCAAGCTCTCCCGAAGATGCTACGGTCACCATCAGCCATATCGCACGTGCACAAGTGTGTCCCACAGCTGAATCATTGTGCAACGAATCAACAACCGCGACACAGCCACAAGGGCTCCGAAAAAGTGCATTGCCAACAGCTTTGGTGTTTGTCAGAAACGCAAAAGGATCACACACTACCGGCCGAGTGCTTTTGGACAGTGGTTCGGAACTGTCGTACATCTCAGCTCACCGTCACGAATTTTGGTGACCGGAATCTCGTCAATAAAGGCTGATACAACTAGAGACTGCAGCACACTGGACTTGCAGTCAAGGATCTCAGGTCACACAATGAAGGTGCGTGCCCACGTGTTTAGCAAATTGACCTCCACGTTGGCAAAACACGATATCGCCGCCTCGGCACTCGAGGCATTCGCTGGCTTTGAGCTTGCGGATTCTGACTATCAGTCGTTAGCGCCACTTGAAATACTCCAGGGCAGCGACTACGTTTGGACCGTGCTCACCGGTCTAAAGATGTTCGACGACCAGGGCATTTCGACCATATTTGGATGGGTCATAAAACCTATCGTTACTACCGGATGTTCATCTACAACAACATACACACGGCTATTGACATTTATGCATCGCTACGCCGCTTTTTGATGCTGAAGGATGTCAGCCAAGAAATCCATGGGAAACCAGAGGACGATGAAGTTGAACAGCACTTTGTGAGGACGCACACTCGGGACTCTAAGGGGCGTTACATCGTCGAACTTCCGTTCAAGAAGTCCAAGGAACCGTTTTCGGATACATTACTGGGAGCACTAACAACGCCGCCTAAAGAAAGACCCCAATCTGCATTCACAGTACATGCAATTTATGCGTGATTATCTTCAGTTGGGCCACATGCGAGAAATATCTCCAAAAGACATTGGAAAAAGGCAGAGGATTTACTTGCCGCATCATTCTGTAATTACCCGAAAATTACGGATCGTATTTGATTTATTCAAGGACACGGTCCTTAAACGAAGCTCTGCACATTGGGCCCAGGATTCTACGAAATCTTTTCTCGATTTGTAAGCGTTTCAGAATGTTCAAGTTCGTTTTCTCAGCAGATATTGTCAAAATGTATCGACAAATCTGGGTGGCTACCAACCATTGTGGCTATCAGCGTATTGTTTGGAGAGAAATGGAACAACTCCTTTTAAGCTCTATGAACTCTCCACGGCAACATACGGCACATCCTGCGCACCATTTTTGGCAGTGAGGGTCCTGGATCAGTTAGCTCACGACTATCAACACGACTTTCCTACCGCTGCAAAGATCTTTAAGGAGCAGTTTTATGTGGACGACGTACTGAGGGGAGCACATACCGAGGAGGAGCTCATTCGCAATCAAAATAAGTTGATCCAGTTGATGAAATGTGCAGGCTAGAACTTGGTAAATGGGTTTTCAACTCATAACGTGTCGCTGACAGATCTCTCGCTTCAGCCGAAGTACAAGGCAAATGATCCAATTCTGCAGCAAAAGTTCTTGGCATTCTTGGGGATCCAGAAGAGGATATGTTATCCTACAAAGTTTGCCTAACAACCAATCCGGACAACACCAAACGCTATCAGATGTGTCAGGCATTTTTAACCCGCTGGGCATTCTGTCGCCAGTCGTAGTGCAGTTAATAATTCTGTTTTAAGAGTTGTGGCTACTCGATCTCGGCTGGGACACAGAGCTTCCTCCGAATATTGCCGACTGGTGGAATAAATGCCGTAACGACCTACATCCTTCAAGATCTACGCCTGCCACGGTTTGTGCAAAACAATGAAGATCACATTGAAGTGCATGGATTTTCAGATGCCTCCATCAAGGCATATTCCGCAATCATCTAAAGCAGAGTGATGCGAGCAGGTGGCACCGTATCTGTTTCAATCATTGCAGGAAGAACCAGAGTTGCTCCGCTGAAGCAGCTGTCTCTATAACGTCTCGATCTGTGTGGCGCTTGGCCTTCACATCCACCATCTAACCTTAAAACATTTGTAGCCAATAGAACCTCCGAAATACTTGAAGCCTTACCGCGCAACGCATGGCATCATGTAAGCACAAAGGAGAATCCGGCGGACTGTGCCACTGGAGGAATGCTGGCCTCGGACCTTCTCTATTTCGACTTATGGTGGATGGGACCTTCATTGCTGCAAGATCCGGAAATGCTAGCGGTAAAGTTGAGCTGTAAAAAGTTTTATTCTTCCTATTTAGAAAACGATGGCAAAGAAGAAGTGAAGACCACCGCATTAGCCGCACAGGAAAGGTGTTCATCACCAATCGAAGCTTTGACTCAACGCGTTTCGTCCTGGACAAAGCTGGTACGCGTTGTAGCTTATTCTTTACGCTTTATTCAAAAGACCAAGGTCATTAAACCTGTAACGCTGGCATATGGAAAGATGCTCACCCTTGATGAGATTCAGGCTGCTCGCACTCTTTGCCTGCAAGAGGCTCAGAGATGTTTCATGGAGGATCGCAAAATACTGACGGAAAATAACAGCCGCTCCCAGTTGGTGAAGCTCTCGCCGATTATCTGCAAGGGTGGTCTTCTTCGAGTTGGTGGACGACCAGACAACTCACAATTATCAACTGATGTAAAACACCCTAAAATGCTTTCGAAGTTGAAACGCATCACAAGAATGATTTTGGAACAAGAGTGCACGACAAATCTTCATCCAGGAGTTTCATCACTTTTTGTAAATGCTCGTCAAAGGTACTGGATTTTTGGTGCGCGTAACCTGATAAGGAATCTGGTTCACAACTGCATTAATTGTTTTCGCCAACGTAAACTCACGGAGCTCCAATTCATGGCCGATCTACCAGGCATCCGTATAACAAAAGCTTTACCCTTCCAGAACTCAGGCTGTGATTAGGCTGGACTATTTCTACTAAAGGAAATAAAAGGACGCAATCCCCAAAACACTGAGGTCTACATATGCCTCTTCGTTTGCCTTGTAACATCAGCCATACATTTGGAACTGACCACCGATCTTAGCATTTCTAGCATGTCTTCGGCGTTTCATGTCCCTTCGAGGAAAATGCTCACAGATCTTAAGCGACAACGGGACAAATTTTGTTGGTGCCAAACAGGCATGAGATGAGATGCAGCATTTTTTATCTTCGCAGGAGCATCAACGCAATCTAACACAATCACTTGCCAATAATGGAATCAAATGGAGTTTTATACCTCCCCATTACGTACGTTAGTACACTAGTACGTTCCGTTAAATTTCATCTGCGTCTAGTTTTGGGAAAACTGTTCTAACCTTTGAACAAATGCAAACTCTGATCGCTCAGATCAGTGCACTGGTAAACTCGCGACCGTTATGCTACACACCTGACACTGACCTTACCTACTTGTCTCCGGCACACTTCTTAATTGGACCCCTGTTCACAACTGTTCCAGAGGGAGATCTGACTCATTTGCCAATCAATCTCTACAAGGGTATTACATTTTAGACTTATTAAAGAATGTTATTTTCTTTCAGATTTAAAAAGTATAAAAAGCTATGAAAAACTAGTATACACTTTACATTAAAGTAAAAAAAATACTCAAAAAATACTCAAGGAAAGCTTCGGCCAAAGAGCTAGTGGGCTGGATCTGAGGGCGCCGAGCTGAAGGCTACCGAACGGGTCGCAGGTTGCGGATAGCGAGCGCCCTGGTTCTCCAGGGTAGCTACGAATAAGCGTGGAAGTTGGACACGGCCCGGCTACCGCCAAGCCCCCAACACGAAGCGCAAATAAGTAGCCCTGGACAATCAGCGGGTATCTGCGCCGTAGCAGTACCGACGTCGCGCTTGTGCTGCCGCCTCCGACAAATAGCTCACACATACCCCTTCCCACACTCTTTGAACCTACCTCTTCCCAACCCACACAACTCATCTCACCCCGGGCTGGACTAAGGTGTCACTCGTACCGTGCCGAGAGTCAATCTGGCTGGGAGCCCGAGTCATCAAATAACTCAGTCTCAAACGGTGAGCTCAGGCAAGTGGCGACCGCCTGTTCTAAGTCAGCCTTACCCGGGTAAGGACCTGTCCTTTCTCCGCAGCTCGTGGTATTTAACATGGAGAACTTAACAAATAAACAAGAAAGAAAGTTAGCTTCGGCTTGCCCTTGCAGCTATAATTATTAAATTTAAAAACACAAAAAATTATATTCCCAATAGTATAAGATAATATGTCAAAAAACACCGAAGCTATAATTTGTTTCATGCTATTTTCCTACCAATTTTCCGATCGTTCCTATGGCAGCTATATGATATAGTCGTCCGATTTCGATAAAATTTAATTCAAAATTCAAAACTAATTAAAATATGTTATTTCCGAGCTTAGGAGGTTATATGCTAAAAACACCAAAGATATAATTTTTTTAAATGTTTTTGTCCGATTATTTCTATGGGAGCTATAAGATATAGTTATCCGATCCAGCTGGTTCCGACTTATATACTCCCTGCAAAAGGTATAAGACTTTTAGGAAAGTTTCAGCCCGATAGCTTTAAAACTGAGAGACAAGTTTGCGTAGAAACGGACGGACAGACGGACATGGCTAGATCGACTCGTCTAGTCATGCTGATCAAGAATATATATACTTTATGGGGTCGGAAACGTCTCCTTCACTGAGTTGCAAACTTCTGACTGATATCAATATACCCTCTGCAAGGGTATAAAAAACACCGAAGCTATAATTTGTTTCATGTTATTTTCCTACAAATTTTCCGATCGTTCCTATGGCAGCTATATGATATAGTCGTCCGATTTTGATAAAATTAAATTCAAAAAAATTCAGAGCTAATTAAAAATTTTATTTCCAATTTTACGATCGTTCCTTTGGCAGCTATATGATATAGTCGTCCGATTTTGATAAAATTAAATTCAAAATTCAGAATGAATTAAAAAAAGTTATTTACAAGCGTAGGAGGTTATATGTTAAAAAAAAACACCGAAGCTATAATTTGTTTCATATTATTTCCCCACCGATTTTCCGATCGTTCCTATGGCAGCTATATGATATAGTTGTCCGATTTCAGATTTCCGATTTTGATAAAATTAAATTTGAAAACCAGAACTAATTAAAAAATGATATTTCCAAGCGTAGGAGGTTATATGTTAAGGAAGACCGAAGCTATAATTTGTTTCATATTATTTTCCCACCAATTCTACGATCGTTCCTATGGCAGCTATATGATATAGTCTTCCGATTTTGATAACATTTAATTCGAAACTCAAAACTAATTAAAAAATGTTATTTCCAAGAAAAGGAGGTAATATGTTAAAAAACACCAAAGATATAATTTTTTAACATTTTTTTTTTCGATTATTCCTATGGGAGCTGTAAGATATAGTTGTCCGATCCGGCTGGTTCCGACTTATATACTACCTGCAAAAGATATAAGACTTTTGGGAAATTTTCAGCCCGATAGCTTTAAAACTGAGAGACTAGTTTGCGTAGAAACGGACGGACAGACGGACATGGCTAGATCGACTCGTCTAGTGATGCTGATCAAGAATATATATACTTTATGGGGTCGGAAACGTCTCCTTCACTGCGTTACAATCTTCTGACTGAAATCATTATACCCTCTGCAAGGGTATAAAAACAAAAAGACTGCACCAGACAAGAGCCCGACACTCTTAAAAAGTCGGAAGTCGTAACCAACGACGATAGAAAGAGCAAGATCACGGCTCCGACCACCCCAGTCCATGTGACGTCTACCCCTGCAAAGGCCAGCGAACAACGCAGCCGGCTAAGCCCAACTTGCCATAGGGACAAGCCCCACTGCCCCCACCAGCGTAGGTGTGGCTAACCAGCCACTCCAACCTGAGGGGAGCGCTAAAGCCGGTTTCGTGGTGAGTACCAGGGCAAAGGAGTTTAAGAGGATACAACCTAACCAGGCAGGACCTTTTGAACGAAAGAAGGCTTTTGGGATCCTCAAACGGCTGGCCACCAATCCGATACGTGAGGATCAGACGTCAAAATTGGATTACCTGAAAATCCAAGAGGACATTGCCTGGGCAAAGGCAGTTATCCCAGACTTCGACATCGCTATGACTACCAGCAACAGCAACAAGCGAGAGAGGTCGATGGAGTCAGCTCAACCAGCGAGCAAGAAGGCTAAGGTAACCAACCGCGGCACATGGTCGAGATCCTTTGCGGAAGTGGTAGAGGATCGGAAGATCATTGGTGTCATCGACCAGAGCGATGAAGGCGGTAGGATCCCAAGAAACTAATGGGGTCTGGTTAGACGGGCCCTTGCGTCAGTGGCCTTGAAAATGCTGGACGAAAACCCAGGCCCGCCACCCGATTGCACAGATGCAGGGTGGTACCAGGGCAATGTGAAGTTGATCGCCTGCGAAGGCGAGAGATCGGCAGCACTCTACAAGGCTGCAATTAACAAGGTCGGCGAGGTCTACCCCGGGGCCGTCTCGACCGAGAGCGAGGGTGTGGCTGCCGTCAGAACCATCGGAACCAGAGGCTATACTCAGCCTGCTGACCATGTTCAACCCAAAACTTCCAACAGACGGTATGAAGGTGGTCAAGGTGGAGAAAACCGAGCGCGTCACCATGAACGTGGTTATCTTCCTGAACCAGGCCTGCTTGGAACCCCTCGCAGCTCAACAACACCGGGTGAACTACGGGTTCGATAAGGCGCAGCTACGAATATACGACACCGATAAGTTAGCGGCAGACAACCTGGCTGCCTGTGCGTCGTACGAACCCCCGAGCGACGGCGAACTAGATCATGAAGAGGCCACCCTCACCGGCTACGTGTCAACCGAGTCGGAGCTGACTGAGAGCCTGAAGCAGCTGTGCACCCAGGACACAACCCGACCAGGGCGCTCTGTTCTCCAGGACATAGCGGAGGAAGCGGAGGGTACCCAGCCCGAACCCAGTCCCAAAGATGGTGCAGTTTCTGCAAATTAATCTGCACCACAGCAAGGCAGCATCCGCTGTCCTCCTCACCCGCCTGGCAACAGGCAACATAGACGTAGTCCTCATTCAAGAGCCATGGATTGTTGGTAACAACATCTGTGGCTTATCAACCCCCCTATACAAGCTTTTTTACACCAAGGACAAGGGTAAAACCAGAACCTGCATTCTTACAAAGTCACACTTTAACACATTTCTTATTCCACAGCTTAGCGAAGGCGACCTCACCACGGTCAGACTGGAGCTAAACGAACACACCCATCACAACATAGCATCATTCTATCTGGCTCACGACTACGAAGGGCCACTACCAAACACCACTACACAACAACTCATAAGCACTCACTCATCTAAGGAACTCATCCTGGGTGGGGACGCTAACTCACACCACACACAATGGGCCACTACCAAACACCACTACACAACAACTCATACGCACTCATTCATCTAAGGAACTCATCCTGGGTGGGGACGCTAACTCACATCACACACAATGGAGAAGTACAAACACCAACGAAAGGGGTGAGTTACTCTACGACTATCTCCTTCAATCAAATCTATTCATCTGCGACAGGGGTAATGACCCAACTTTCATCACTAGAAATAGAAGGGAAGTACTAGACCTTATTCTAATATCTGATCCCCTACTTAGCCAGCTAGAAGCGTGGAAGGTGGGGATCGAACACTCATTCTCAGACCACCGATACATAGAATTTACAATAAGTCTATACTGTCCTCCCGCCGAGAACATTACTAATCTAAGATTAACCAACTGGGGATACTACAAAAATCTCCTCAACAGGAACCTACACGCTCCTCCGACACACATACGCAACCGTCAAGAATTAGATAACCTAGTTAACACTTTTACTGACGTCTGCGGTGAGGCCTTAAAGAGGGCTTGCCCAAGCAGAACAGTCAAAACAAAGCACAAACCCCCTTGGTGGAACGCAACCCTGGCGAACATTAAATGATAGTGTAGAACTTACTTCAATAGAGCTAAATACAACTATAGCGAATCCTCCTGGAAGTTATATCATACAAAACTAAGCCTATACAAAAAGGAAATTAGAATATCAAAACGAAGAGTTTGGGCTAACTTCTGCAGTAGCATAGAATCTACTCGGAGGCATCCAGACTCAGAAGATTTCTAGCTAAAGCTCCAGCAACCATTGGCTATCTTAAAACCAATGCTGACAGCTGGACGGAAAACAGTCAGGAAACCCTTGAACTACTGTTAGACACCCACTTCCCTAAGAACACCCATGTAGTGGAGGACCTCCACACAGAGGAGAATTTAGACGACCAGAGTATTGACAACATTTCAAACCCTGGCCGCATTCAGTGGGCTGTTAACTCTTTTAAGCCCTTCAAATCACCTGGCCCAGATGGGTTCTTCCCGGCCCAGCTACAACGGACACTAGATATGTCCCTTCCCTGGCTGACAGCCATCTTCCACGGCAGCCTTGCTCTAAACCATATTCCAACAAGAAAGAAAGTTAGCTTCGGCAAGCCGAAGCTTATATACCCTTGCAGCTATAATTATTAAATTTAAAAAAACAAAAAACGATATTCCCAATAGTATAAGATAATATGTCAAAAAACACCGAAGCTATAATTTGTTTCATATTATTTTCCTACCAATTTTCCGATCGTTCCTATGGCAGCTATATTATATAGTCGTCCGATTTTGATAAAATTAAATTTTAAATTCAGAACGAAAATGTTATTTACAAGCGTAGGAGGTTATATGTTAAAAAACACTGAAGCTATAATTTGTTTCATTGTATTTCCCTTCCAATTTTCCGATCGTTCCTATGGCAGCTATATGATATAGTCGTCCGATTTTGATAAAATTAAATTCGAAATTCAGAACTAATTAAAAAATGTTATTTCCAAGCGTTGGAGGCTATATGTTAAAAAACACCGAAGCTATAATTTGTTTCATATTATTTTTCCACCAATTTTCCGATCGTTCCTATGGCAGCTATATGATATAGTCGTCCGATTTTGATAAAATTAAATTTGAAATTCAGAACTAATTAAAAAATGTTATTTCCAAGCGTAGGAGGTTATATGTTAAGGAACACCGAAGCTATAATTTGTTTCATATTATTTTCCCACCAATTTTACGATCGGTCCTATGGCAGCTATATGATATAGTCTTTCGATTTTGATAAAATTTAATTCAAAATTCAAAACTAATTAAAAAATGTTATTTCCAAGGAAAGGAGGTAATATGTTAAAAAAAACCAAAGATATAATTTTTTAACATTTTTTATTCCGATTATTCCTATGGGAGCTGTAAGATATAGTTGTCCGATCCGGCTGGTTCCGACTTATATACTACCTGCAAAAGATATAAGACTTTTGGGAATTTTCCAGCCCGATAGCTTTAAAACTGAGAGACTAGTTTGCGTAGAAACGGACGGACAGACGGACAGACGGACATGGCTAGATCGACTCGTCTAGTGATGCTGATCAAGAATATATATACTTTATGGGGTCGGAAACGTCTCCTTCACTGCGATGCAAACTTCTGACTGAAATCATTATACCCTCTGCAAGGGTATAACAAGGTGGCTGGACGTTAAGGTAATTTTTATACCGAAAGCCGGCAAGACCTCCCACACCAACCCAAAGGACTTCCGCCCGATTAGTCTCTCTTCCTTCTTGTTGAAGACCCTGGAAAGGCTAATTGACACCCATATCAGACTAATCATCGACCATAGCCTACTGTCTGACGCACAGCATGCGTACCGTAAGGGTAGATCAACCGATACCGCCCACCACTCTTTAGTGTACAGTATAGAGATAGGCTTCCGCAATAAGGAATACTCTCTTGCAGCGTTTCTAGACATAGAAGGCGCCTTTAACAACGTCACCCCAACGGCGATTACTGGTGCTCTGACTGAACTGGGCATTGAGCTGCCCATAGTGGGACTCATACACACCATGCTTACCAGCAGAGTAGTATACTCCACTATGGGATCGGCCCACTCGATCAGGAACGTCAGTAGAGGAACCCCACAAGGGGGCGTGCTCTCATTTCTTCTATGGGTTTTAGTGGTCAACAAACTGCTATCACTTCTAGAAGAGGCGGGCACAAAAGTGGTAGCCTACGCGGATGACGTGGTTATCCTACTGCAGGGCAAATTCCCGCAAACCCTTTGCAATCTAATGGAGACAGCCCTATCCACCCTCTCCCGGTGAACGGCTGGCTGTGGACTGGGAGTTAACCCAGAAAATACCGAACTAGTTCTCTTTACAAGGAAGTATAAGGTACCAATTGTAGTTCCCCCAAAACTACACCAAACGCGCCTAACCTTTAGCAACCAAACAAAGCACCTAGGTGTCATCCTTGACAAAAAGCTCCTCTGGACAGATAACATCCTATATCGCACACGCAAAGCGGCCATAGCCTTGTAAAAAAGCCATAGGGAGGAAGTGGGGTTTCTCCCCCATGATAGTTTACTGGCTATATACTGCAATAGTCAGGCCCATTCTCGTCTACGGAAACATCGTTTGGTGGCCTTCTCTAGAAAAGAAATGCAACCTCCGGATCCTTCACAAGATCCAAAGAAGCGCAGAGCTCTGCATCAGTGGGGCGCTTCGCACTACCGCCACTGAGGCACTAAACACAATTCTCGATCTCCAACCCCTGGACCTACTTGCCAAAGGCTGGGCATCTGCAACAGCGCTGAGGCTCCGTGAAGCAGCGGCATGGACAACAGGCTCCACGGGTCACTCCAATACCCTATCAAAACATTCACCCCTATCACGTAATACAGACTACGTCCCATCCATAGTCAACTTCGAAAGAAGATACAAGATCTATATACCCACCCGTACAGACTGGGACAACCTCCCACATCAATTTGTAAACGCCGTCAACATATACACGGACGGCTCCAAGCTTAACTCCCAAACAGGTGGGGGAGTCTTTTCCGCCGAACTAGACATAAAAGTCTCATTCCGCCTACCAGACCACTGTAGTGTTTTCCAAGCGGAAGTGATGGCAATTCAGGAAGCCACTACCCACCTGAACACGTCTGTACATCAAGACATAGAAATCTTCATCTTCTCGGATAGTCAAGCAGCCCTCAGGGCCCTCGACTCCTACACAACGAGCTCAAAAACAATCTCTGAATGCCGCAAGTCTCTTAACGAGATGGCCACTCATCTGAGAATCAACCTCATCTGGGTGCCTGGACACCGCAACATTGAGGGCAACTGCATAGCAGACGAGCTAGCAAGACAGGGGATAAGGACACGGTAGGTATGCCCATGGCTACCTGCAAGCTCCATCTCAGGCAGAGATTGTATACACTTTCCAACAACCGTTGGAACTCAATCTCAACATGCCACAATTCTAGACTCACATGGCCAAACTACAACAAAACAAAAGAACAAAAACTCTCCTACAATGTAGCAGGGAGGACATCTCCACTCTCCTAAATGCCCTCACGGGCCACTGTCTTATAGGGACTCATGCGATAAGGCTGGGTCTAAGTAACCACGACTTCTGCCGCAGCTGCAAACAGATAGACGAAGAGGAGAGCATCGAACACCTTCTATGCTTCTGCCCAGCGCATAACCTAAAGCGCTTTCAAACCCTAGGTAGCTACGCACTTCCGAACCTTGCGGCCATTCAGGACGTAAGCATTCAAAAACTATTATGTTTCTTGAGAAGAACAGAATACTTCGCGAAAGCAGATAACCCATGAGCTAGGGAGACGGATCTTTCAGAGATCATGTGGTATCACAAGGGGCCCATTGTGGCCTAAGTGAGGGGACTAATATCTAGTCTCCAACCACTCCTACCTTACCTAACCTAGCAAGGAAAGCAGATGGCACACTGTAATTTGATTAGCATTTCTCATCTGCAGTGGGTGCAACTGGGGCCTGGTACTGTTCCCATCTTGACTACTGTTGGGGTAATTAACTGGTAAGGGTTATACCGATTTATAGTTATGGGGCTCGAAAGACCCACACAAGCCATAGACGTTGTAGTCGTCGAATGGAGTGTTTCATTAAAAACACCTTTTCCCTTCTGATCAGTTTATTTTTGATCTCTTGCAATATTTGAGCTTCTTACTCTTGTCCACTGGTGTTCTTCAACAATTTTTTTACGCACGTGACGTCTATTTTTACAGACGAGAGAGACAATCTTTTAATCGTTGGTACATACGAGATTTTAATAACATTTTAATATTTTCTTTCTTAATATAATAAGTTGGTTAACAATTCAAATAACTGTACTGAATCAACATCTCCATCCCAAGTATTGTAGTCGTGAAAAATTAAATATAGACGACGGCAATACTTAGAGTTTACAATATATCTGTTCTTAGATCTAGTTTAATTATTTTTACAGCAGGTCTTTTATAAATATGGTCCTTAATTTTTACATCAACAGTTCGCACACGCCCATCAATTGATGGATACGTTTTGACAAAAATTTCTAGGAAACTACATCACCTTCCTTCAAAACATTACTGTCTTTGGTCAATTTACGACTACATATTAGAAATTCTCTATATTCTTTTTTCCATTTCAACCAAAAAATGTCTGCAAGTCTTTGTGACGATTTCTACATCTTCAAAAGTCTCAAATCACCATCAGTGGTGTCAGTGTAAGAGGATTCGCGATAGTTGGGGCCAATTAACAAGTCATTTGACGTTAATGGTTCCGACATAGAGCCTGTAGGAACAATCAAAAATGGTCAACTGTTAATCATAAACTCTCATAAAACAAAGTGTTTAAAATGTGTTTTTTCTAGAATATCTCGCTCTTAGTAGAATTTTCAAATTTTTCTTCACTGACTCTCCCAGGCTCCTCCCATGTGAGGGGACAAGGGTAGGTTAAAGTACCAAGTGCAACCTTTCGTAATGAAAAACTGAGTGAACTTGTCACTTGGCCACTCTTTTATGATTTCTGTTATTTCCTTGCCAGCGCGTCTGAAACTGGTTCCGTTGTCTAATATAATTCTGTCGGAAATCCTCGCCTACAACTAAAATGTCTGAGTATGCATGAACGTATTGCAGGATAGGTCTTCAGCAATCTCAAGATGAACTGCACGTGTTGCCATGCATGTGAAAATAACACCGTAACACTTTACATGACTTCTATTCTGTGCAACTTCTATTGGACCAAAATAATCCATACCTATTTAATTTTTCACTTTTTTTATCCAAAACCTTTGGCGCATATTGGAAATTACAGTTTCGGTTCCCATATGACAATTTTGGACGTGATAGTACTGAACGATCAATTTAGTGATTGGATGATCTCTGCTTAATATAATTTTATTTTTAGTGTCGATACTCATTTCCTCACTTAAGTTATTTAGTCTGCCTCTGGGTCCTTACACATTATCGGTAGATAAAAGCAAGGGTAGACTATTCAGACTGCTTGAAGTTGATACAGGTTCATTACATTTGAGTTTTTCAATTTCTTGATAATAACTGTCTTGTTGTATGCCAGGAAAAATTTTGTGGCTGTTAGCTCATTATTGATAGAGATTGTCAAATTTGGTCTTATCTTTGTCAAGTACCTCAAAACCCCGGCTGTAGTTTTTAAGAATCTCATCCAATTGGAGAACCTTGACACGTCCGGTAAAGTAAATGACGGCTTTAAAATGGTAGTGGGATTTACAAACTCTTTATCCCTCTCATCAGACCTGTCTGGACTAAGAGCTATTTTGCCTAATGGCTGATCTTGTCCCTTTTTTAGGAATGGCGGTCCTATCAACCATAACTCATTTGATGAGAAGTCGAAAGATGATATCTTTGTTGCTTTATCAGCGGGGCTCAGCTTCGAGGGTACGTGTCGCCAAGCGCTTGTATTTGTTAGTTCTTGTATCTCTCCCAAGCGCTGAGCCACAAACGTCTTGAACCTTTTGCTGCTCGTTTTCAGCCAGTATAACACAAGTTAAGTCTGTTCTAAGATTTAATGTTTCTTTAATAGCTTTGCTTAGTCTAGCTCATAGCAAGGTTCCATGAAGCTCTAGTCTAAGAATTGACATTGGTTTAAGTGACGCTACTCGCGACTTAGCTAAAATGAAGGTAGTTTCTATTTGGCTATTGCACTCGAAGCTTAAGTAAGCGCATGTTGTGTATGCGTATCCTGAGGCATCGCAAGATATATGTACTTGGAAATTACAATGACTTATAATAAGTGTAGTCAACTGCCTTGGAATGTAAAAATCGTTTATTTTTTTTAGTTCCTACACAATGCCCTCCAAATTTGAAATTGATCGTCTGAAATTTAGTCGTCCCAATGCATTCCGCTATCCCAAATGGCTTATAGAAGGCTTTTATTTGATATTAAAAGGTTTGAAAGAAATCCTAAGGGATCAAAATTGAAGATAGTTATTTTTAGTATTTCTCGCTTAGTTGGTCCTCTGAGATTGTTAAGAAGTTCAAAATGGGAATTAGAAAATTTTCAATTGTATATTAACATGTATTTTTTATGATCCCAAATTAAACCCAGAAAGCGCTCTTCGGTTAAATTCTTTTCTGTGACTTTTTTTGATGGAGTGTTGTCTGTTATCTGTTTTAAAACTTCTGGAGAACTAGGTATCAAATTTCGCATGTCAACTCCACCTGCCTTGTGTACATACGTTACGTCCTTGATAAATTTTACGGCTGTACTAATGTCTTGAGCTCCACCCAAATAGTCATCCAAGTAATTTTTTGTTATTATTTCCTTACAGGCTTGGTCATAGTCGCTTTAAAAATCTAAGGCGTTTCTGTTTCTGAGCTGTTGGGCAATACTTGGGCTACATTTGGCGCCAAAAACTATAACTTCTATGTTCGTACGGATCGGATTGTCGATTATCACCTCGACACAGCATTCTTTGTGCGCAACGGTCTGACTCCTGTACTTTAATTTGGAGAAACATCTCTTTGATATCTCCGACAAAGGCAATTTTGTGTTCTTGAAAATCCATTAGAACTGTTGACAATTGGCTGTATAGATCTGGACCTGGAAAGGAAAATCATTAAGGCAATAACCATGGCTTTTGGAGGCCACGTCGAAAACTATTTCAAGTTTGTCGGGCTTGTTGCTATTTAGAACTCAAAAGTGTCAAGTAGTAGGTCAAGGTAGTGATATTATGTACTCATGTACCCATTTTGTATGAAGGAGTCAAAAGTTTGTTTATACTTCTTGCCGTACTCAGGGCTTTTGTCCTTTTTGCTTTCGTATAACTACAATCTAGAAGTTGAATTTTTGCAACTTTCAGGTAGTTTAGTGTCGTCACTTTTCCAAAACATACCACATTAAAATCTGTCATCGACTCGTTTGAGGGTTTCATCAACATTTTTCAAACATCTATTGTCGTTAAGTGATGTCGGAAAGTCATGAGGTGTTAATAACTCATTCTCAATCGACCAATAGGATTTAACCAGACTTATCATTAGGGTTGTCGTAACCTACGCAATCAAATACATGGCATAAATAATTTCTATTATCTTGACCAATCAAAATCTTTGGATGCGCATTTTTTTTGGTAGGAGCGAAAGAAAAAATCCTTCAAAAACTCATAGGTCTCAGACATGTCGCTTATTGAAAGGGTTTGTAGAGGTAGATTTAGGCATGATACCGTCTTTACTTTTCGAAGCGTAAATACTTTGGAAGTCTGCTCTATACCTCGGATAACTAGCTACCTTTGAGATCGCTTGTTCATACACCTCGTTATTAGTCTACTGCATCTTTAAAGGACTTGTTGGTCGTTCTTGTTGTTCATAGATCAATGAAATTGTCGAGGCTTCGTCAAGTAAAGCGGGCGTCCCGATTGCTTCTTGAGGACCTATTAGTGTGACTGGAATGACCTTTAGTAATACTTTGTTACAACCAAAATTTATGTTGCAGTTGGTGTCGGGAATTGTCTTGTTTTGGTCAGGACTACCAGGCATATCAAGGGAAACGCTTGCTGTGTTTTCTTTGTCTTTATACAACAAAAAATTGTGGCTAATTTTAAAATATGCTGCCCTACAAAGAAAATGTTTTATAAAGGAAAATCTTTGAAAAAACTGAATTTCTTCAAGAATTTCCTTAAACAGCAAATTGTTACGAATCTGATCAATATCATTGAAAGGCAGTAAAGTTTGTATGAGATTGGTAATCATATCATAAAAAGTGATGAGTTTGTCCTATTTATCCTCTTTGATTACAACTGAAAGGGATTCCTGTAATAAGGAAAACAACCTTCACGTTTGAGTTCTAAATAAAAACTGATTTTATTTTTCTAAGTTTTCGCTTACGTGACTAACATGAAATTCTTATGATTTACTTATATATGGTTTACGCAGAGCCTGAGCGGGAGCCTTATCAACGGTCTCCCGCAAGGCAACCCTATGTACAGTGTGAGATCTATATTTATAGTCAGGCTCAAGTGGCTCGTACTTAAGATAACGATTCTTCGGCACTGCACCCTTTTAAGTTTTAAGTTATAGATCATTACTAACGGCTCTAAATAGACTTACATATTGACATAAACAGAGCTCGTGAAGTCTTCAATTTATGACAATTAGTGTTCTTCTTGAACAACAGCAAAGGCTCGAATTGTATCTATCATCATTTTCACGACATGACTGCTGATGAGGTTGGGCTTTAAAGGATCGTTGAGACTGGTGCGTTGATGCTGCTCATGGTCATGCTCAATAGATTTGCCGCAGAGGTGGCTTGTAGCGGCGTGTCCCCTATTCCTCTGGGCGTATTGTCGTCATTCTTTTGCTTCTTGAGACGTGTCTTAGACATCTTTAAATACCCGTTACTCGTAGAGTAAACGGGTATACTAGATTCTTCGGAAAGTATGTAACAGGCAGAAGGAAGCGTTTCCGACCCCATAAAGTATATATATTCTTGATCAGGATCACTAGCCGAGTCGATCTAGACATGTCCGTCTGTCCGGATGAACGCTGAGATCTCAGAAACTATAAGAGCTAGGCTATTGAGATTTGGCGTGCAGATTCCTGAGCTTCTTACGCAGCGCAAGCTTGTTTCAGCAGAGTACCACGCCCTCTCCAACGCCCATAAACCGCCCAAAACTGTGGCTCCTACAATTTTAATGCTAGAATAAAAATTTTAACTGAAATGTATTGTTCTCATCAATACCCATCGATTGACCCAAAAAAAGTTTGCCACGTCCACTTTATCGCCCACAAACCGCCCAAACCTGTGACGCCCACAATTTTAATGCTAGATAACAAATTTTAACTGAAATTTATTGGTCTCGTCAATACCTATCGATTGATCCAAAAAAAAAGAAATTGCAACGCCCACTCTAACGCCCATAACGCTTAAATCTGTCTACCGCCGCTAGGTGGCGCATTTTAATCTCGCTTTGCTGCTTGTATATCTCCATTTCCCTTTGGTCCCTTTTGCTGAGTAACGGGTATCTGATAGTCGTGGTACTCGACTATAGAGTTCTTCCTTGTTGAGGTTGTAGTTATCCAGTTCCAAATTTCGTGGTTGCACACACACTAGTCGTCGTCAATGTATGTGTAAAGACTATTCTGTGCAAGTCAGAGATCACGAAGAGCAATACATACACACATGTAAGTTTTGGCTGATAAAATTGCGCTCTAGTTTCGCGTAATCCATGTACCGTTCAGGAGACAAAGTAGGACCGTTTGTTGGGCTAATTACCTGGTAAGGGTTATACGGACTTAGGATTATGGGGCTCGAAAGACCATTTGTTGGGGTCATTACCTGATAAGGGTTATACCGATTTAGGATTATGGGGCTCGAAAGACCATTTCTAGCCCACACAAACCACAGTCGTGGTAGTCGTCGAATGGATTGTTTGATTAAAAGCACCTTTTCTTGTATTTTTGATCTTTTGCAATATTTGAGCTTCTTGCTCTTGTCCACTGGCGTTCTTCAACAATTTTTTGAACGCAAGTGGCGTCTCTTTTTACAGACGAGAGAGACCAGCTTTTAATCGAATTTATATAACATTTTAGTATTTTCTTTTTTAATATAATAACATTTTAGTATTTTCTTTCTTAATATAATAAGTTCCTTAACACTTCAAATTTCTGTACTGAATCAAAAGCTACTGCTTGATTTCTTGAGTGCTGGTCATGTTAAGTAACATTGATTACGAACACTTACTATTAAAATTTGTCTTTCTGTTGGCCTGCATGCGAAAATGGTCATCAATGGCTCAAACAAAGGAACCTTTTAATGAGGTAATAAACTAGTGACGATCGCAGCTTCAACAGTAGGCAGGATATACCGGTTCTGGCACCAATTTATACCGGGAGCCGGTTCTAGCACGGTTTTTTTATACAGGTTCTGGCACGAATTTATACCGGAAGGAGGTTCTGACTCGGCTTATTTATATTTTTATACCGGAAGTCGATTCTGGCACGCATTTATATATCGGTTCTGGCACGCATTTTTATACCGGAATATGAATTCTAAAACACTTTTTACACTAAGAATTTACTAGAATGTTCTCGATCCTCCTTTACCATCCTCCTTTACCATCCTCCTTTACCATCCTCATTTCTCCCTTTTTAGCATTTTATCATTTTTCCTTTATCGTTCCACTTCAACTTCCTCTCCCACTTCCCCTTCCCCATGCAAGTTATATGACACAGTATTTAGGGGCTCTTACCCAATTTATAAACAACTTTGAGCCGAGAGCTAATTTCCAAATAACTCTGGCAGTCCCGAGATAAATCCGTGGTCAGCTATTTCTGTCAAGCAGGCCTCCAAATCATTCCCACCCAGATCAATTTCACGCAGTCCGAATCAAACGGATGCTGTAAACATCCAAACCGATATTGTAAACAATTGGAGTCCCAAGCGAGCCCTGAGTCCGCTAGCGTAAGCAAATGATCCCCAAAGAGAGTCCCGAGTCCGCTAACGTAAACAAAAAGATCCCCAAAGCGGTCCCTAAACTCCGCTAAAGTAAACACCAATTTCCGGCCAAGATTGGACATCGAATTTAGCTGGCAAATTGCATCATCCTATTTTCCGACTCTCTTGAGTCATTCTCTTTATCAATTTTTGGGGATAAATCTCTTAAGTCGAGGTTTGATTATTGATCATTGAACTAGAGAGCAGGCAGTTAGAACAATTCGAGAAAAAGTACAAGAGCAGTGAATTAAATAAGTTAGACCTATTGAAAAATTGTAATAGTGAATTAGTGATTGTTAAAAATAAAAACAAATTTTTTTAACTAATTCACTAGTGAGAAACTTAATTGGCGCTTAACGTGGGGCCGTGTGATTAAAAAATTCTAAAACAAAGCTTTTAAATAAACGCAAAAAAGTTTAAAAGTGATAAAAGAATTTTTGCGCGGCCAACAACTCGATACAACCGACCAATATATAAAGCCTGTGTTGATAAAAATAAGGTGGAAATTAATAAATGCAATAATCTCCTTAAACTCTATACAACCGGCAAAAAAATAAAAAGTTTGTGTTGATCAAAAAAAACTAAGGTGGAAAATAATTAATGGAATAATCGTCTTAAATCTCAAATTACAAAATAGTGATCGTAACAAAAATTCACTGCTCGGACATATAAAAAAAATTAAAAGTGACAAAAAAATTCATCAAAACAAATAACCATTGTAAAAAACAATTTAATTTAAAATAATGTTTAAAAACAAAAATTAACAAAAAAATCTTCGTAATCATCAATAAAAAAACATATAAAAAAAAGGCTGAAGGGCAATTCCTCGACAGAAATAAGCACTGAAAAAAGAAGGAAGACCCCAATTTAAAAACCAAAGAAAGAAGGAAGACCCCAAGATACAACAAATGAAGGATGACCCCAAGCAGGATCATCATCCAAGAAAAGGACGACCTCAACTGGATCAAAAAACAACGAGAAGAAAAATAAGGAGCATTTGTGAGCGATACTATTTTTTTATTATTTTTTTTTTTAAAGAAATTTGTAAAAAAGGAAATTTAAATATACAAAGTGTAAGAATTAATTTCTGATTTCGAAAATATTCTCAAAATGTCAGAACCTTCACAAGCCAGACTGGAGCAAATAAAACACTCCACATAAATCCGCCGCAAGAACATCATCAGGCGATTACAAACAATACAATGTAAAATGTAGGAGATTTAATTAAGCAAATTGTAAATTTTGAATTGAATCCATTAAAGGAAGAGATCGTTAACTTAAGATCGCAGCTTTCTAATAAAGTTAAATCGTTTGAGGATTATCAGATAGAGATTGTAGATCCAAATATTAAGTGCGACACATCTTATGAAATCATCAAATCTGTTAGGGAATATAAAGGTGAAGAAGATAAATATGTAAGCTGGAGAAAATCAGCTGAAATAGCCTTGGGGCAATATGCCAGAGAGATTGAAAGATTTTATTCCGCTTTATCAATATTAAGAAACAAAATAACGGGAATGGCAAACGATGCCTTAACCCATAATGGTACGGTAATAAATTTCGATGCCATAATGGCCACACTTGACTTTGTCTTTAGCGACAAACGATCAATTTATATTATTGAACAGGAACTAAGGGTTTTGAGTCCGGGAAAATTATCCATAATGGATTATTATGGTACAGTTAATAGAAAATTAACTTTACTGATTAATAAAACTATAATGACCTACGGTAGAAAAAAACCGATAACAGCAGAAATGAATGAAGAACATAGGAAGACTGCTCTTAGAGTTTTCATTACCGGCCTCAACGGCCAAATTTCAGATACAATTTTCTCCATGAATCCACCTGACCTACCAAATGCAATGGTCATAGTTCAGGAATTGGAAAGCAACAACATTAGGGCTCATTTCGCAAATAGTTTCTCAACTACCCAAAGAAAAAATAGTGAGCCAAACTCTGGTGGAATTGCTCAAACACATTTCAACCACAAGCCAAGACAACAAAACAACAATTACAATGACCAGCAAAAGAATAATAATTTAAGGTTTAATCATGACAACAACCAAAACAAAAATACCTATGGTTATTATAATCAGAACAAAAATAATTCTTGGAACCAGGGTAGATTTAATAATAACCAACAAAATCAGTGGAACACTTATAGGCAGCCACAAAATAAGCTAGAACCAATGGAGGTAGACGAGTCTATCCAGGTTCAAAAAAGGGCTAATAACGGCTATAATCAAAGCTATAATAAATATCAAAATAATAATTATAGCCAGAAAAAGTGGGATCAAATAAAAAAATTCGAGACGCAGAACACTCAGCAAGGACAAGCCCAAAATAAAAGGGTACCAACAGGAACTGTTAACCAACCGGCTAACAAGATACTGAGAAAAAATACTTTGATAAAAAGGCTCAAATCAAATCCGAATCTAAAACGGGTAATCAAAGCGAATTTAGTTTGGATATACAAATCCTGAACACGCCATCGTTGAAAAATCCGAGAAAAATAAAAGTTTGGAATTCAAAAATTCTGAACGCGCCGTCGTTGAACTATCCGACAATCAAAAAATAAACAACATAAAAATATCATCTGCAGATCAAAGAAAAGATCTGGAGAATGAAATATTAAATATTATCAATGAGGGGCATTCAAAAATAAATATTTTAGGACATATATACGCGGTGAAATAAACACCGTAAATGATAGGGCCAGTTACAGCAAACAATACCCTTATGCTCTATTAGCTTCAGATTTTGTAAATTCTGAAATAAGTCGAATGCTAAAAGAAGAAATTATAAGGCCAAGTAGAAGTCCTTATAATTCCCCTGTACTAGTGGTACCAAAAAAGGGTTTCAATGATGATGGAACTCCAAAACTAAGACTCGTAATTTATATAAAATAATTGATTATAAAAAACTTAATGAAAATACTATACCTGATAGATATCCAATGCAGGACCCTTGAGTGATTTTATCTAATCTCGGAAAAGCCAAATACTTTTCAACAATTGACTTGGAATCTGGATTTCATCAGATTCTCATGAACGGACCTGACATTCAGAAAACTTCATTTCCAATTAATAATGGGAAATAAGATTTCCTAAGAATGCCTTTCGGTTTGACAAACGCTCCTAGAATATTCCAATGAGCGATGGACGATATTTTGAGAGAATAAGTGGGTAAAACATGTCATGTTTATATGGATACCATAATTATATTTTTAAAAACACAATCATCGAGTGCGGACGTCTTTATTCATTCTCATCGTTAATCTTCAAAACCTGTGCTCAGTATACCTCCCTCCCTCCGAGTGCCCATACATCTGCCAAAAACAGACGAAAAACACTCGCGATCATGGTACCCGAGCACCCCAATTTGCAGGGTAATCGCTTTGCTGTGCTAGGCGAGAGCCCCAAATCAAAAAAGAAAAGACCTTACCAAAAACTTACGGTAGAGTTCCCTGAACTTCCAACTCCAAAAGACTCCCAAAAACCAATCTCACACTTCTCTTGCTTCGCTGTACACAAGCTTTCAAAACTTCACTTCCCGAACCTCACCTTTCACTACCCCCAAAAAGATATGGTCCGATGTCAAGCGCCTAGCTGGTGTACCCCGCACCCCCATAAAATATTTAAAAACGGAAACTGGTCTTCTTACCTATCCGAAGAAAATTGCAGAGCAATTTGGAGATAGTTGGTCAGAGTACCCGGCCGACCACAACTTCTCTCACCAGTACTGTCAATCTAAGCAAACCTATTTAAACCACACCTACCAACCCATTACCACATCTCTTTCCGCGAAGCAACTTGACTTAAATTTTACAAAACTGGAATTAGAAATCACAATTCAAACAGCAAAGGGGAAAAGTCCCAGCTTTGACAGAATTTCGTATCCCATGCTTAAAAACCTACCAACAGCTGTTCAAGATAAACTTTTAAAGGTTTTTAACACAATGCTCCAAACAGGATCCAATCCACATACGTGAAAGTCAGCCACGGAAATCCCAATACCCAAACCAAACAAAACTAACCCAGAAATTAATAGCTTCTGTTCCATTTCACTCCTCTCTTGCCTAGGAAAAACAGTCGAGAAAATGATTGCACGCAGGCTCATGTGGTTTACCACCCAAAAAAACCGTATCTCTCATTACCAGGTTGCATTCAAAAAGAGTCACAGTACTATGGATTCTCTGTTGAGATTCCAACACTTCGCGTCGAAGGCCCTTTCTACAAAAAATCACGTATCCATTCTGGCGACGGATTTTGAAAAGGCTTTCATTCGCGTGGGGTTATACTCAGTGTTATACCAACTTGAACTCTGGGGCGTTGGTCCAAGACTTTATAACCTTATAAAAGCCTTCATGACCAACAGAACTTTCAGGGTCCGAGTAAATAACTCAACATCAAATCTACATAAGCATAGTTTTTTGAGATAGATGAGGATGTAGATGTGGATGGCTCTTTAAAGGGATTTCCAACTTCCTTTGAACGAATTTTCTTTTTTTTAGCTTCGTACTCTTTAACAAAAATGCCAACAGGCCAAAAATTGGCTGAGCACATAGTTGCAAAATGAGCACAGGGAACACCGATCTTAAAAGATGATACTTCCCTAGCATATGGAAAATTAAATCGTTCAACCTTTAGATCATCAATCTGAACTTTGTTACGGATATAGGCCGTAATGTCCAGCGATGAAAGGTCAGGATTTAGCCGAGAAACAAAAATTTGTTTCCGCTGCGGTACACAGGTGACTGTTTTAGGTACCACGCATGTGACAGGTTTAGGTACTACCGCATTTACGGCTGCACTACCAGTTTCATTCGGTACTCCGGACGTTAAGTCAACATGCGGC
Organism: Drosophila suzukii; assembly: GCF_043229965.1. Lineage (NCBI taxonomy): Eukaryota > Metazoa > Arthropoda > Insecta > Diptera > Drosophilidae > Drosophila > Drosophila suzukii. The sequence goes on along the minus strand of NW_027255896.1, from coordinate 1,750,051 downwards.
GTTGGAATTATTAAGGTATTGCTTATAGCAGATTTTTCGGGCGTCTCATGCGGCAAAATCTCGCGTCCTTTGCATTCGGAAACCGAATCTTTTTTAGCTTTCGATCTCAGTACCATTTGTGCGGCGGCTGAGATCGACTGCTGTGCTGCAGACCCCGGATCGCCAGAGAGAGTTACACTAGCGGCTACCGTGGGTTGTCTATCGACCGCGATCTTTTTACGCTTAGGAGAATCGGGCTCAGATAGCATACGGCTAGTGAGCTGCGACTCAAGCGCCACAAGCAGATCCGTATTTTTACGGCTGTTCCGAATTAATTCCGTAACAGTGCTTTTTGTAAGCCGCCTTATAGAGAGTGCCTGGGTTTCATAAGCAATGCATTCATCACAATAGTAGCGCAAGCCACTTCTCATGTCGATTGCATCGCGTACCAGGCCCGAATAGCCAAGGCATTTTGCATGAAAAATATTCTCACACGAATGGCACGGAATGCTCTGTTGTCCAGCCGAAATTAACGACTTGCATTTCTTTAAATTGCAGACAGCCATTATCGCGATATTCCGAACCACAGTGCCAAGAGAATAAAGCTCCGCAAGTAAAAGAGAGAGTTAGAGAGCGGGAGAGAATGAGCGGGAGTAAGTAAGCTGGGGGAGCGTAAGTTTTAGATGTTCCAAAAACAAAGTTATAAGCGGGAGTGCGGGAGAGCGGGTAACTACCGTTTAGACACTTACCGCTCCAAATAGCGTTTGGAAGAAAAGAAGAAGGCAATTAGAAAAAAACTATAACAACAAACACTGCACAGAGATTAGACGTGCAAACTAATTTTGTTAATTTAAACACAAAACAATCACTATGCACTCGCGAAGCGAGCGGATGTTGTTAGGGACATAAAAAGTTATATAGACGTATGAAAATATGAATTAAACCCCGATGGTTTATGGACAAAAAGAACAAAAATTCGGAGCGCAAGACAAAAACACGACCGTTCTCTGAAAGTTCTCTTTTGAGCAAATATCTTCCATTTCTAACAGCCACAAAGTCATTTCCACTTCATTGTTTGCTGATGACGCATTTATTTACACCAACAAGAAAGATCTCAATTCCGTTAAAGATACCTTCTTAAACGTTCTGGACGAACTGGAACAGTGGGTCGCTTCATCTGGGGCATCTCTTTCCATTAAAAAATGTCAGGTCCTACATATTTGCCGAAAACAAAATTGCAACTTTCCCGAAATTGTATTTAACAACAAAATCATTCAACAAACTAATCATTTAAGAATCTTAGGAATTAACTTTAATTGCACCAGCCAGCCGTTGACTCCTAAAATAGGGGAAATAGAGAAACGGTACCCCTAGGTGGGAACACTTAGTTAACGCATCCAATATGTGGAGCTAGCGAAAGCTCTAGTCCGGTATAAAAGACCCCAGCCAAATAGAGAAGTCAGACAGAAACTGTTCTGATCTCTCCCTGACAGCGGTCTAGAAGTACAACTACCATTAACACAGACCAAGATGGGCAGCAAAACGTCCAATGTGGCCGGCAGCACCGCCAATGTGATTAACACCGTAGAGATCGTTGACCACAAGGACGATATCCAAGATGTCAACAGGACCATGATCCTTAAGGTTGTTAAGATGTACAAGCGCTCTGTTCAGAGACGCCGCGACCAACATCACGCCCTGGAGAAAGTGGTGACCCACATCGGAGCATAAGCCGAGAAGTTGCAGTGAAGTGAAACAACAAAAAGACAATAAAAACCAATAAAAGGCAAATTAACTGCATTCAAAGTCAACAAAAAGTAAATCGCCAAAACAATTACAAACAATCTGCTCGCTACGAGATTCGTGCGGCTAGCTCAGTATATTGTGTGTTCGTCCCACCAAATTTATATTAACGTGACCGCCCAGTAGCTCAGTGAGAAAGCATAGAATTTACGGGTTCGTATTGGGTTTTATTGCGGGTATATTATTACAAGTGTCTTAGTCGCTTGGTTGGCCTTGCCTCGTTGCTTTTGACCCTCGGTGCTTCCGACGGCCCTGATTGACTCGACGACCTCTCGCCTTGACGACTCGGTGCTCCAGGCCTGTAGCTCCCTGAAGATACTCGCAGCTCCCTGAAGATCCTCGCCGCTCCCTGAAGATCCTCGCAGCTCCCTGAAGACGCTCGCTCGCTGCTCACTTGTCACGCGTGGCTTGGTGACTGCTGGTAACGACTCGGAATCGCGAGGGGTATCGGCCGTACGGGTTTAGGGAAGCGTCACCGTTCTCAGACTAGGGTGAACAGAAGCTGGGCTCTCCAGGATCGCTCCTTTCGACACACCGCCGCCTGTCCCTTGCTCTGTCCCGGATGGTCCCACTGGGTTTCTGATCAGCCCGCGCGGACAGTCAAGGCGGAACGCCAGGAAGCTGCCTCGCGCCTTACTTCGCTTCCACGCCTAGTGTAAACGAACGTTCCACCCTAGCCTCACCCTTTTGCCTTTTGTCCGGGACGTTTCCGTGTGGCTTTTGGTACTCGGGGTTCGGGCACGCCGCTCCGGGACCTCGCAAGTCGAATCCGTAGGGCTCTCCTGGATAATTCCACTCGAGACCGTACCGATCGACCGCTCTCCCTTCTGGCTTGTTATACTCGTGGTTCGGGCACGCCGCTCCGGGACCTCGCAAGTCGAATCCGTAGAACTCTCCTGGACAATTCCACTCGAGACCCTACCGATCGACCGCTCTCCCTTCTGGCTTGTTATACTCTTTCCAGGCGTAACGCCAGGACTTTGTGGACAGGGTTAATCGACCGCCTTGACCTAGCCGTGTGATGCCCTCTGGATCTCAGCTACCTGCGTCTCAATTCGGAGATTCCTGGTATCCCAATCCCGAACGTCTCGACGTAGCAATCTCGCTCCTTGTAGGCTCCCACGGCGCTGCTTCTCTGGCGACTCGACTTGCTGCTGCTCCCTTGTAGATTATCTGGTTGATTGATTGTTCACTTTGGTATCTGAGTGATCTTGACGGTTTGACTCCTTGTGATCGACTAATCCAGCTGCCAGCGCTCCGCGGCCTTATATAGGGCCTCCGGGAACCGTTATTTCCCTTTTGCGCACGGCCCGCTGGATCTCTCCACTCTGGGTCCAAAGTCCGTGCCTCCTGGATGACCCACTTGTCGTTCCCGTACCGCTTCCAATCGATGCTCCGCCCACTGCTGCCATCCCGCTGATTCCCGTGATGCCGCTACACCGCCGAGATGTGGCACTTCCTCTCCCGGTCCAAAGTTCACGGGAGAGTCCAAAGTCCGGTGGAGTCCCGTTACCCCCTTTTGCATACGGCACTCTTGCTCTGCCCGCGAAGTCTCCATTCTCTCTCGATCTCCATCCTTGGTCTCCAATCTCTCTCGCTCTCCTTCATTGGTCTCCAAGCTCTCTCGCTCTCCTTCGTTGGTCTCCAAACCCTCTCGATCTCCACCCTTGGTCTCCAAACTCTCTCGTTCTCCTCGCCGCGCCGTTACTACACGAATTCGCCGCGTATCTGGTAAGCGGCCGGCCATCTGCTGCTGCTTCTATTTGTGGGGAGTTATTCAACTCCTCACAATGCATTTCTGAATGCAAGTGTAAACAGAACCATCAAATACATACGTGAACAAGAAATTGGAGCTGCACCGACCAGCCCCAGCTCGAGCATTGGAACTGACGTGCACCGCAGTGGAACTCTCATACGATGCATGCATACATACATATCTATACAGCGATAGTGATATTTTTTTTGTGTAACGTAATTTTTGTGTTTTGTTTTTGTAAGCCGCCCTCAAGTCTTGCACGTATATATATATATAAACCAATTATTAAATCTCCCAAGGCCCAGGATCCGGAGCGTCGAGATCTCATCGCCCAGGATTAAAAGGAGGGTAAGTTCGTCGGAACACGGTTCTTTTCTTATATAAATGCATATATATATATATCCGTGCACCATGATTACCTCAGAAGCTTTAGCAAAAACAATAGACACTGATCCACAATTTAACGTAAGAATTCTATACTTGTTATCAAAAGCGACCCTACCAATAACAGTGAATGAATTGGAGTACTTATATATTGAGACCTTCCGTCTAGATTTTTCACCACTTGCCCACTGTAATAAGACCGAAAAGGCTTTCATTATCTCTACCGTTCCAACGGTCATTGTCCTCTCCCGTCTAGATAAAAATTTTTTTTTGGGCAATATTAAAACTTTCCTAGTTAAGACAAAGAATTAATCTGCTAGGAATTCATGTAATAATATATAATATCCATATATAATAATTATTTCATATATATAATCTTTAATATATTCTTTTCCCATCATTAACCCCCTATTTCTACACAAGTACAACAGATTTGTATACATAGGCTGGGGTGATGTAGGCCTTGAAAACTATTTTGTATGAAAATTGTTGTTGGAACTGATTACACTTTTACACTTTTCAAACGTTTGCCACGCAATTGAATACCCTAATTATATCTTATGATTCGGAACTCTCATTCGATAATATTAACATACTGAATCCACATTTATATATTTAATTATTACGATTATAATCAAATTCAGAAAATTTTTAATATTCAAACCATGGCAAATTCGTATAGCAATCAAACCAGCAAGCAATATTTCCGATATTGAGATAAATAACACCCCCGACAATGAAAATACCCTAGAAGAAAATATCATTGTCGAAGTAACCAATCAATTACATTCAATATACCCATCAGTTCCAATGAATCGGGACGATTTAATTTAGAATTGGGGGAGTTATATGACACATTATTTAGGGGCACTTATTCAATTTATAAACAACTTTGAGCCGAGAGCTAATTTCCAAATAACTCTGACAGACCCGAGATGAATCCGTGGTCAGCTATTTCTGTCAAGCAGGCCTCCAAATCATTCCCACCCAGATCAATTTCACGCAGTCCGAATCAAACGGATGCTGTAAACATCCAAACCGATATTGTAAACAATCGGAGTCCCAAGCGAGCCCTGAGTCCGCTAGCGTAAGCAAATGATCCCCAAAGAGAGTCCCGAGTCCGCTAACGTAAACAAAAAGATCCCCAAAGCGGTCCCTAAACTCCGCTAAAGTAAACACCAATTTCCGGCCAAGATTGGACATCGAATTTAGCTGGCAAATTGCATCATCCTATTTTCCGACTCTCTTGAGTCATTCTCTTTATCAATTTTTGGGGATAAATCTCTTAAGTCGAGGTTTGATTATTGATCATTGAACTAGAGAGCAGGCAGTTAGAACAATTCGAGAAAAAGTACAAGAGCAGTGAATTAAATAAGTTAGACCTATTGAAAAATTGTAATAGTGAATTAGTGATTGTTAAAAATAAAAACAAATTTTTTTAACTAATTCACTAGTGAGAAACTTAATTGGCGCTTAACGTGGGGCCGTGTGATTAAAAAATTCTAAAACAAAGCTTTTAAATAAACGCAAAAAAGTTTAAAAGTGATAAAAGAATTTTTGCGCGGCCAACAACTCGATACAACCGACCAATATATAAAGCCTGTGTTGATAAAAATAAGGTGGAAATTAATAAATGCAATAATCTCCTTAAACTCTATACAACCGGCAAAAAAATAAAAAGTTTGTGTTGATCAAAAAAAACTAAGGTGGAAAATAATTAATGGAATAATCGTCTTAAATCTCAAATTACAAAATAGTGATCGTAACAAAAATTCACTGCTCGGACATATAAAAAAAATTAAAAGTGACAAAAAAATTCATCAAAACAAATAACCATTGTAAAAAACAATTTAATTTAAAATAATGTTTAAAAACAAAAATTAACAAAAAAATCTTCGTAATCATCAATAAAAAAACATATAAAAAAAAAAGGCTGAAGGGCAATTCCTCGACAGAAATAAGCACTGAAAAAAGAAGGAAGACCCCAATTTAAAAACCAAAGAAAGAAGGAAGACCCCAAGATACAACAAATGAAGGATGACCCCAAGCAGGATCATCATCCAAGAAAAGGACGACCTCAACTGGATCAAAAAACAACGAGAAGAAAAATAAGGAGCATTTGTGAGCGATACTATTTTTTTATTATTTTTTTTTTTAAAGAAATTTGTAAAAAAGGATATTTAAATATACAAAGTGTAAGAATTAATTTCTGATTTCGAAAATATTCTCAAAATGTCAGAACCTTCACAAGCCAGACTTGAGCAAATAAAACACTCCACATAAATCCGCCGCAAGAACATCATCAGGCGATTACAAACAATACAATGTTAAATGTAGGAGATTTAATTAAGCAAATTGTAAATTTTGAATTGAATCCATTAAAGGAAGAGATCGTTAACTTAAGATCGCAGCTTTCTAATAAAGTTAAATCGTTTGAGGATTATCAGATAGAGATTGTAGATCCAAATATTAAGTGCGACACATCTTATGAAATCATCAAATCTGTTAGGGAATATAAAGGTGAAGAAGATAAATATGTAAGCTGGAGAAAATCAGCTGAAATAGCCTTGGGGCAATATGCCAGAGAGATTGAAAGATTTTATTCCGCTTTATCAATATTAAGAAACAAAATAACGGGAATGGCAAACGATGCCTTAACCCATAATGGTACGGTAATAAATTTCGATGCCATAATGGCCACACTTGACTTTGTCTTTAGCGACAAACGATCAATTTATATTATTGAACAGGAACTAAGGGTTTTGAGTCCGGGAAAATTATCCATAATGGATTATTATGGTACAGTTAATAGAAAATTAACTTTACTGATTAATAAAACTATAATGACCTACGGTAGAAAAAAACCGATAACAGCAGAAATGAATGAAGAACATAGGAAGACTGCTCTTAGAGTTTTCATTACCGGCCTCAACGGCCAAATTTCAGATACAATTTTCTCCATGAATCCACCTGACCTACCAAATGCAATGGTCATAGTTCAGGAATTGGAAAGCAACAACATTAGGGCTCATTTCGCAAATAGTTTCTCAACTACCCAAAGAAAAAATAGTGAGCCAAACTCTGGTGGAATTGCTCAAACACATTTCAACCACAAGCCAAGACAACAAAACAACAATTACAATGACCAGCAAAAGAATAATAATTTAAGGTTTAATCATGACAACAACCAAAACAAAAATACCTATGGTTATTATAATCAGAACAAAAATAATTCTTGGAACCAGGGTAGATTTAATAATAACCAACAAAATCAGTGGAACACTTATAGGCAGCCACAAAATAAGCTAGAACCAATGGAGGTAGACGAGTCTATCCAGGTTCAAAAAAGGGCTAATAACGGCTATAATCAAAGCTATAATAAATATCAAAATAATAATTATAGCCAGAAAAAGTGGGATCAAATAAAAAAATTCGAGACGCAGAACACTCAGCAAGGACAAGCCCAAAATAAAAGGGTACCAACAGGAACTGTTAACCAACCGGCTAACAAGATACTGAGAAAAAATACTTTGATAAAAAGGCTCAAATCAAATCCGAATCTAAAACGGGTAATCAAAGCGAATTTAGTTTGGATATACAAATCCTGAACACGCCATCGTTGAAAAATCCGAGAAAAATAAAAGTTTGGAATTCAAAAATTCTGAACGCGCCGTCGTTGAACTATCCGACAATCAAAAAATAAACAACATAAAAATATCATCTGCAGATCAAAGAAAAGATCTGGAGAATGAAATATTAAATATTATCAATGAGGGGCATCCAAAATAAATATTTTAGGACATATATACGCGGTGAAATAAACACCGTAAATGATAGGGTCATTTACAGCAAACAATACCCTTATGCTCTATTAGCTTCAGATTTTGTAAATTCTGAAATAAGTCGAATGCTAAAAGAAGAAATTATAAGGCCAAGTAGAAGTCCTTATAATTCCCCTGTACTAGTGGTACCAAAAAAGGGTTTCAATGATGATGGAACTCCAAAACTAAGACTCGTAATTTATATAAAATAATTGATTATAAAAAACTTAATGAAAATACTATACCTGATAGATATCCAATGCAGGACCCTTCAGTGATTTTATCTAATCTCGGAAAAGCCAAATACTTTTCAACAATTGACTTGGAATCTGGATTTCATCAGATTCTCATGAACGAACCTGACATTCAGAAAACTTCATTTCCAAGTAATAATGGGAAATAAGATTTCCTAAGAATGCCTTTCGGTTTGACAAACGCTCCTAGAATATTCCAATGAGCGATGGACGACATTTTGAGAGAATAAGTGGGTAAAACATGTCATGTTTATATGGATACCATAATTATATTTTTAAAAACACAATCATCGAGTGCGGACGTCTTTATTCATTCTCATCGTTAATCTTCAAAACCTGTGCTCAGTATACCTCCCTCCCTCCGAGTGCCCATACATCTGCCAAAAACAGACGAAAAACACTCGCGATCATAGGCCCCGAGCACCCCAATTTGCAGGGTAATCGCTTTGCTGTGCTAGGCGAGAGCCCCAAATCAAAAAAGAAAAGACCTTACCAAAAACTTACGGTAGAGTTCCCTGAACTTCCAACTCCAAAAGACTCCCAAGAACCAATCTGACACTTCTCTTGCTTCGCTGTACACAAGCTTTCAAAACTTCACTTCCCGAACCTCACCTTTCACTACCCCCAAAAAGATATGGTCCGATGTCAAGCGCCTAGCTGGTGTACCCCCCACCCCCATAAAATATTTAAAAACGGAAACTGGTCTTCTTACCTATCCGAAGAAAATTGCAGAGCAATTTGGAGATAGTTGGTCAGAGTACCCGGCCGACCACAACTTCTCTCAGCAGTACTGTCAATCTAAGCAAACCTATTTAAACCACACCTATCAACCCATTTCCACATCTCTTTCCGCGAAGCAACTTGACTTAAATTTTACAAAACTGGAATTAGAAATCACAATTCAAACGGCAAAGGGGAAAAGTCCCGGCTTTGACAGAATTTCGTATTCCATGCTTAAAAAACTTCCAACAGCTGTTAAAGATAAACTTTTAAAGGTTTTTAACACAATGCTCCAAACAGGATCCAATCCACATACGTGAAAGTCAGCCACGGAAATCCCAATACCCAAACCAAACAAAACTAACCCAGAAATTAATAGCTTCTGTTCCATTTCACTCCTCTCTTGCCTAGGAAAAACAGTCGAGAAAATGATTGCACGCAGGCTCATGTGGTTTACCACCCAAAAAAACCGTATCTCTCATTACCAGGTTGCATTCAAAAAGAGTCACAGTACTATGGATGCTCTGTTGAGATTCCAACACTTCGCGTCGAAGGCCCTTTCTACAAAAAATCACGTATCCATTCTGGCGACGGATTTTGAAAAGGCTTTCATTCGCGTGGGGTTACACTCAGTGTTATACCAACTTGAACTCTGGGGCGTTGGTCCAAGACTTTATAATCTTATAAAAGCCTTCATGACCAACAGAACTTTCAGGGTCCGAGTAAATAACTCAACATCAAATCTACATAAGCTCCACAATGGCATTCCTCAGGGTTCTCCTCTTTCGGTGGTACTCTTTATGATTGCTTTTGAGCAAATATCTAAATATCTATCTAACAGCCACAAAGTCATTTCCACTTCATTGTTTGCTGATGACGCATTTATTTACACCAACAAGAAAGATCTCAATTCCGTTAAAGATACCTTCTTAAACGTTCTGGACGAACTGGAACAGTGGGTCGCTTCATCTGGGGCATCTCTTTCCATTGAAAAATGTCAGGTCCTACATATTTGCCGAAAACAAAATTGCAACTTTCCCGAAATTGTATTTAACAACAAAATCATTCAACAAACTAATCATTTAAGAATCTTAGGAATTACCTTCAACTCTAGGCTTACATTTAAAGAACACTGCCTAAGACTTAGAAAGCAGTTAGAATCTCGTCTCAATATAATTCAATTTCTAAGCTCAAAATACTCTCAAGTACATATTAATACTTTATTTAACATAACAAGGGCATTAATACTCTCAAAAATAGATTACGGGCTCCCGATATTCGGCTGGATTGCAGCATCCAATATTAAGAGTATTCGACCACCATACAAAGATTAACAACTGTCTTAAGTTGTGGGTAGGGGCCCTAATCACTAACTACACTCCAATTGATAAGGGCAAATCAGCAAAAACAATTTAACAACGCTGAGGTGTCGCGTGGCCAGAACAACGACCACGATCGACCTGCTCGTAACCGTACTCCAGTAAGGCGGCAAATTGCACCAGCCAGTCGTTGACTCCTAAAATAGGGGAAATAGAGAAACGGTACCCCTAGGTGGGAACACTTAGTTAACGCATCCAATATGGGGAGCTAGCGAAAGCTCTAGTCCGGTATAAAAGACCCCAGCCAAATAGAGAAGTCAGACAGAAACTGTTCTGATCTCTCCCTGACAGCGGTCTAGAAGTACAACTACCATTAACACAGACCAAGATGGGCAGCAAAACGTCCAATGTGGCCGGCAGCACCGCCAATGTGATTAACACCGTAGAGATCGTTGACCACAAGGACGATATCCAAGATGTCAACAGGACCATGAAGCTCATCGTTGGACTACTCCTAGTCCTAGTGATCCTTAAGGTTGTTAAGATGTACAAGCGCTCTGATCGCTCCTTTCGACACACCGCCGCCTGTCCCTTGCTCTGTCCCGGATGGTCCCACTGGGTTTCTGCTCAGCCCGCGCGGACAGTCAAGGCGGAACGCCAGGAAGCTGCCTCGCGCCTTACTTCGCTTCCACGCCTAGTGTAAACGAACGTTCCACCCTAGCCTCACCCTTTTGCCTTTTGTCCGGGACGTTTCCGTGTGGCTTTTGGTACTCGGGGTTCGGGCACGCCGCTCCGGGACCTCGCAAGTCGAATCCGTAGGACTCTCCTGGACAATTCCACTCGAGACCCTACCGATCGACCGCTCTCCCTTCTGGCTTGTTATACTCTTTCCACGCGTAACGCCAGGACCTTGTGGACAGGGTTAATCGACCGCCTTGACCTAGCCGTGTGATGCCCTCTGGATCTCAGCTACCTGCGTCTCAATTCGGAGATTCCTGGTATCCCAATCCCGAACGTCTCGACGTAGCAATCTCGCTCCTTGTAGGCTCCCACGGCGCTGCTTCTCTGGCGACTCGACTTGCTGCTGCTCCCTTGTAGATTATCTGGTTGATTGATTGTTCACTTTGGTATCTGAGTGATCTTGACGGTTTGACTCCTTGTGATAGACTGATCCAGCTGCCAGCGCTCCGCGGCCTTATATAGGGCCTCCGGGAACCGTTATTTCCCTTTTGCGCACGGCACGCTGGATCTCTCCACTCTGGGTCCAAAGTCCGTGCCTCCTAGATGACCCACTTGTCGTTCCCGTACCGCTTCCAATCGATGCTCCGCCCACTGCTGCCATCCCGCTGATTCCAGTGCCGCTTGTGGCACTCCTGTGTGCCGCTCCACCGCCGAGATGTGGCACTTCCTCTCCCGGTCCAAAGTTCACGGGAGAGTCCAAAGTCCGGTGGAGTCCCGTTACCCCCTTTTTCATACGGCACTCTTGCTCTGCCCGCGAAGTCTCCATTCTCTCTCGATCTCCATCCTTGGTCTCCAATCTCTCTCGCTCTCCTTCATTGGTCTCCAAACTCTCTCGCTCTCCTTCGTTGGTCTCCAAACTCTCTCGATCTCCACCCTTGGTCTCCAAACTCTCTCGTTCTCCTCGCCGCGCCGTTACTACGCGAATTCGCCGCGTATCTGGTAAGCGGCCGGCCATCTGCTGCTGCTTCTATTTGTGGGGAGTTATTCAACTCCTCACAATGCATTTCTGAATGCAAGTGTAAACAGAACCATCAAATACATACGTGAACAAGAAATTGGAGCTGCACCGACCAGCCCCAGCTCGAGCATTGGAACTGACGTGCACCGCAGTGGAACTCTCATACGATGCATGCATACATACATATCTATACAGCGATAGTGTTATTTTTTTTGTGTAACGTAATTTTTGTGTTTTGTTTTTGTAAGCCGCCCTCAAGTCTTGCACGTATATATATATATAAACCAATTATTAAATCTCCCAAGGCCCAGGATCCGGAGCGTCGAGATCTCATCGCCGAGGATTAAAAGGAGGGTAAGTTCGTCGGAACACGGTTCTTTTCTTATATAAATGCATATATATATATATCCGTGCATCATGATTACCTCGGAAGCTTTAGCAAAAACAATAGACAATGATCCACAATTTAACGTAAGAATTCTATACTTGTTATCAAAAGCGACCCTACCAATAACAGTGAATGAATTGGAGTACTTATATATTGAGACCTTCCGTCTAGATTTTTCACCACTTGCCCACTGTAATAAGACCGAAAAGGCTTTCATTATCTCTACCGTTCCAACGGTCATTGTCCTCTCCCGTCTAGATAAAAATTTTTTTTTGGGCAATATTAAAACTTTCCTAGTTAAGACAAAGAATTAATCTGCTAGGAATTTATGTAATAATATATAATATCCATATATAATAATTATTTCATATATATAATCTTTAATATATTCTTTTCCCATTATTAACCCCCTATTTCTACACAAGTACAACAGATTTGTATACATAGGCTGGGGTGTTGTAGGCCTTGAAAACTATTTTGTATGAAAATTGTTGTTGGAACTGATTACACTTTTACACTTTTCAAACGTTTGCCACGCAATTGAATACCCTAATTATATCTTATGATTCGGAACTCACATTCGATAATATTAACATACTGAATCCACATTTATATATTTAATTATTACGATTATAATCAAATTCAGAAAATTTTTAATATTCAAACCATGGCAAATTCGTATAGAAATCAAACCAACAAGCAATATTTCCGATATTGAGATAAATAACACCCCCGACAATGAAAATACCCTAGAAGAAAATATCATTGTCGAAGTAACCAATCAATTACATTCAATATACCCATCAGTTCCAATGAATCGGGACGATTTAATTTAGAATTGGAGGAGTTATATGACACATTATTTAGGGGCACTTATTCAATTTATAAACAACTTTGAGCCGAGAGCTAATTTCCAAATAACTCTGACAGACCCGAGATGAATCCGTGGTCAGCTATTTTTGTCAAGCAGGCCTCCAAATCATTCCCACCCAGATCAATTTCACGCAGTCCGAATCAAACGGATGCTGTAAACATCCAAACCGATATTGTAAACAATCGGAGTCCCAAGCGAGCCCTGAGTCCGCTAACGTAAGCAAATGATCCCCAAAGAGAGTCCCGAGTCCGCTAACGTAAACAAAAAGATCCCCAAAGCGGTCCCTAAACTCCGCTAAAGTAAACACCAATTTCCGGCCAAGATTGGACATCGAATTTAGCTGGCAAATTGCATCATCCTATTTTCCGACTCTCTTGAGTCATTCTCTTTATCAATTTTTGGGGATAAATCTCTTAAGCCGAGGTTTAATTATTGATCATTGAACTAGAGAGCAGGCAGTCCGTTTTTGAGATCCGAATCGAGCAGTAGTAAAAAGTACAAGAGCAGTGAATTAAATAAGTTAGACCTATTGAAAAATTGCAATAGTGAATAAGTGATTGTTAAAAATAAAAATTAATTTTTTTAACTAGTTCACTAGTGAGAATTTTATTTGCACACGATCGTTGAAGGCTTTAGTTATTTTTTTTGTTCAGTGTACAATGGAATATTATGTGAATATTAAAATATTCCAGTATACACTGAAAAGAAATAATATTTTTTTTGTCATCGTCCCACTTCCCCTTCCCCATGCAGACGATCGTTGAAGGCTTTAGATATTTTTTTTTCAGTGTACAATGGAATGTTATGTGAATATTAAAATATTCCAGTGTACACTAAAAAGAAACAATATTTTAATTTATATTTTTTTTTTGTTTTTTCCGAGCATGCAAATTAAATTCGTCACTGGTAATATTTTTAAAAAAATAAATTTAATTTTTTAATTTTACTTGGTGTTAAACCTTTTTATTTCTTATCACTTATACAAGACACTTATTTATAACTTTCGAACCGATCGCGGTGTCGGACAAAATAGGACTGAATCTTAATTCTAAAAAACTCTCCAATGAACCTCGGCCAGAAGCTTTCCTTTTCTTAAGCTTCCAGAACTATAATTTTTTTTTAAAATAAAAGCTTATGCTGAAACTGTCGCATCTCGTTGTGAAATGAAATTATGCTGACCGATGCAATTTGATTGAAAATCGGAACGCAATATGTTCTGAACTTAGAACGCAATACTGTGGGCTTTGAACGGAAAAGTTTGGGCTTCGAACGGAAGCTTGTGTTTACTTTACGATTGGTTTATTTATCTTAGCAGGACGGTCAAGCGCGGCCCTCGAAGTAAATGGCAAAGGCAAAGGCAGAGTCTTTAAACAAAGGCAATGTCGGTGAGATTGAATTCAAAAATTTGTTTATAAATTCCATAAGTGGAACCGTTTCACGGGTTGGATAACTCTTCCCCTTCTAAAATGGATCGTCCCGATTCAATATGAAATTCATTTAATTGATCTCTTAATTCTGTTAAAAAATTTTCTTGGGTAATAGATTTTTCTGGTTCTGGCCGTTGTTTTTTGGTTACAAATAATATAGAATTTTCGTATTTTATAGTAAGTAAAAAAATCAAATATATAATGATTAAAATTAATAATATAAAGGTAAGTGATATTTTGGTATTATTAATTTTAATGAAAGGATTTAAAATGTTTATATTATCTAAAGAAAGTTCTGAGTTATTTGATAATATGTAATCGGATATTTCATAATTTTTGAAGTGGTTCGTAGTTAAGTAGTGAAGAATTTTGTTTTCCAAATTGGTATAAGAAATATTATTAATTTCGGTTGTACCATTAAATGTTATCAAAAATGAACCGTTTAAATGAGAGTTGTTCACAATATTGTTACCATTTATAAGAATGGCACCATCTTGTATGATGTCTATTTTTTTATTTTTCTCTCTTATTTTTTTACAAGTGGATTTCTCGCCATTTAATAAGCGGGTAAAACAAGTTTTTTCATTATTTAAAGTGCAATAATTATTAAAAAGTTCGTTCTTAAAGTTAGACATTTCATAAAACATATTTGCGCATTTTGCGACTTGATTGCTTAATACTAGTTTCCCATCGATTTGGGAAATCGCTCTAGCGTAATATATTTCGCATCTGTTTTTTATTATTGGGTATTTTATATAAATTATTACAAGTTCTTTATGCAGTGCGATTTTAAAAACAGAGATGTCCATTAAGTCAGCGATAATTACTGGTTTTTGTTCATGTTTTAATATTTCCATAATGTCATCATTGTTTAATATTTTGGTATTAAAAACTTCAATTTTTGCTAGTGTGATTGTGTCAGTTAAATTTTGCAGATCAAATGTTAATAATCGTAAGCGATGTTTTCGCAGTGGTAAATCTTGATCAATAAAAACATTTTTAAAATCATCAGAAAGAGATTCTATTTCTTTAAACAGTTTGGAATTGATAATAAATTGCTTATTATTATTTTCAATTAATTCATCGATTTTATTCTGTATTTTAATAAAATCATCATGATCCGGAGTTCCAGCTAACCATTTCCACACAGTGCCTATCTCATTTATCCCCCTTTTTGACCTAGTTGATATTAATTGGGATAAAATTAATTCGATTACTTCTATGTCATATTTAATTTCCCATTGTGACCTTTTATTAGTATCCCTTTTTATATTATCTGATTCCAATTTTATTATTTCTTTATAAAAACTTAAGTTAGTTACGTGGAATAATTCTGCGTATGAATCGTACGTCAATACGTCTTTATTGTCCTTGAATAAAAGATACTCGTGACTTGTATAGTCTATTATTTCTGATTTTGTTAATAAAATAAGGTGTAGTATGAGCACCTGATAAAACATTTTCTGGAAAAGGAAAAAAAAAGTAACATATAAATTTTTAGAATTTTATATTATCTTTGTGAATAATTTTATTTCTATTGTTGATTATTATTTTGTTAGGTAAATTTTCTTTAACTACTTGTTTTTTATATCTAGTTTTAAGTTTATTTCTTTCCCCGTGTTTCTTTTCATAAATTACCTGTCCTACATGATATACTTTTTCTTTTCTGTTTTCATTATGTGTTTCTAACATTTTCTCTTGTGTATTTTTTAAAATTTGAGGAATGTTATCGTGCTTTATTTTATTATATAGTACGTCAAAGGGTTTTTGGTTCGTTGTAGAGTGAATGCTCTGATTATATTCTTGAGCGGCTCTTATTACTATTTCGGAATAGTCGGTCAGATTAAATTCTTCTTTAATGCATCGAGCTAATTCTGTTAGTGTAGAATGTGCCCTTTCAACTTGTCCGTTTGAGGTACTGTGCCTCGGGTCTGCGTAATGTAAAGTTAAACCGCACCTTTGTGCAAAAGATTTAAATTGGGCCGAGGTAAAGCTTGGTTCATTATCGGTCATTATTACTTTGGCTTGTGGAAAATGTTGAAGAAGTTCCATTACTTTGTTTTCGATATTTAATTTATTTTGGATTTCTTTTACTACTAAAAATTTTGAGTAAGCGTCAATACAAATTATGAAAGTAAGACTTTGCGCGTAATAAATGTCGATGTGTAAATTTTCGCCTTCTTTAGTCGGGATTGGGGCTTCTCCAATTGGAATTTTAGTTGGGTGTCTGTTATATTTGTTTTCATTGCAAATTTTACAATTTTTTATATATTCTTTTAATTTTGTAAGTAAGTTTGGCCAATAATACAATCTACTGATTTGTTTATAATTTTCGTCAAGTCCCCTGTGTGCTCTGCAATGTGTTTCTTCGATTATAAGTGCTCTGTCCTCAGGAGTTTCTACATCTTGGACAAATATTTTTGTATACAAAAATTTATTCACAAAATTATCTTTAAGTGGTTTTTGAATTCTATAAAAGTCCTCTAAAGTACAATGAATACCTACCGTTAAATTAGGAGGAATATATTCTCTTAAGATTGATATCAAATTTTCGGGAGTGTCAAATTCTATTATATGTCTGGTGTTTTCGAATATATTAATCGACTCATGTATTGTATACCTCCCCGTTGCTAATAGCAATTGTTGCTTAAACTGGGTTTCTTGTATAACATTCTCAAAACTACTCTCTGCTGAATGCTGAGTGTTTTGATCTGAGACCGATTCGTTACTGTCAGTTAAGTTGTTGATCTGAATTCTTGATAAGGCGTCTGCAACTACATTAGTTGTAGCTGGCTTATAAATGACTTTAGGAGTGAAACTTTCTATGAAGGAGTACCAGCGTTTCATTTCAATATTAGGATTTTTATCAGAGATTGCGAAAGATAATGGTTGATGATCGGTTTGGATTTCAATTCCAATCACTCCGTATAAGTAATTTCTTAGATTTTTAAGAGCCCATACTATGGCTAAAAGTTCCTTCTTATTAGTTGCATAAACTTGTTCTCTTTTAGTCAAGGTTTTTGAAATAAAAGTAATTGGTTTACCTTCTTGAGATAATACTGCACCAATTGCGACGTCCGAAGCGTCGGTGGTCAAGGTAAATTTTTTTTTATAATCCGGTTGAACTAATTCTACTTGAGCAATGAGATTTTCTTTCAGCTCGTTAAAAGCTTTAATAGCTGGGTCATCCAGCTGAATTAACATTTTTGTTGACATTCTTTTTGAAATTTTGCCATTATGACCTCCAAGATATTTTGTTAGAGGTTTGGCTATAGAGGCGTAATTTAAAACAAATTTTCTATAATAGCCCGTAAGGCCTAAGAAACTTCTTAGTTCCCGAATATTTTTTGGAAGCGGATATTTAATTATGGTGTCAATTTTTTCTGGGTCTGTTTTGATGACGTTATAAGATACGATGTATCCTAGAAAACTGGTTTCGCGTTTGAAAAACTTTGATTTTTCTAATGAGATTTTCATGTTTGCCTTTAATAGTATATTTATAATTTTGTTTAAGTCTTTATAATGTTGTTCAATCGAGTTTGAGAATATTATAATGTCGTCCATGTAGACATGACATGTTTTCCCTATCTGTTCTCTTAGGATGTCGTCCATTGCTCTCTGAAAAATTCTTGGTGCATTTGTTAGTCCGAATGGCATTCTTAAAAATTCGTATTTTCCATTATTTATTGAAAAGGATGTTTTTTCTACATCAGATTCTTTCATTAATATCTGATGAAAACCTGATTCTAAATCTATTGTTGAAAAATATCTTGCTTTTCCCAAATTAGATAGAAATACTGATGGGTCTTGCATTGGGTACCTGTCAGGTATGGTATTTTCATTTAATTTTTTATAGTCAATGACGAGTCTTAATTTACGGCTTCCGTCTTGATTTTCTCCTTTCTTTGGTACTACCAGAACTGGTGAATTATAAGGGCTTCGACTGGGCCTTATAATTTTCTTCTGCTAACATTCTACTGATTTCGCTGTTCACGAAGTCGGTGACAGAAAAGGCGTACGGATATTGTTTCCCGTATATTGGCCTGTCGTGAATAAGATTTATTTCCCCCTTTATGTCTGTTCTAAAAGGAATTTGCATATTTATCTTTGAATGCTCTTTTTCAATATAGAACACTATTTTTTCCTTTAGTCCGTCTAATTGATCAGTACCTATATTGTTTATCTGTTGTTTGTCGGATAACTCAACGACGGCGGGCTTGAAATTTTTATATTTCAAACAATTTTTATTTATTTGATTTTTGACGGTAATTACTTCGTCGGCACTCTCAGGATTTTGAATTCCCAAGATAATTGTATTTTTATTGACGGTATTTACTTCGTCGACACTCTCAGGATTTTGAATTCCCAAGATATTTGTATTTTTATTGACGGTATTTACTTCGTCGGCACTCTCAGGATTTTGAATTCCCAAGATATTTGTATTTTTATTGACGGTATTTACTTCGTCGGCACTCTCAGGATCTTGAATTCCCAAGATAATTGTATTTTTATTGACGGTATTTACTTCGTCGGCACTCTCAGGATTTTGTATTCCCAAGCCTTTTTCACTATTTTCCACAAATAATGAATCTGTGTTTTCGCTATTTTTTTCATCAAAATATTTTTTTATAATAAATTCTTTTAACGGAAGAATATTATTTTCTTCAATTAAACTTATTTCATTTTTTTCCTCATTATCATAATATTTTAACTTTTCTGTTTTCCCTTTATATTCCAAGACTCCCTTTTCTATATTTATTATAGCTCCGATTTTTCTTAATAAATTAAATCCAATTAGCAGATCGGATTCTAATCCTTCGATTTCATAAAATAATTGTCTTGTTTCAAATATATTTATAATATGGTAATACCTAATAATTGAATACCCATGAACTGTAGTTACCTTTTTGTATATTGATAACTCATTTTTATTTTCGAAAATTCCCTTTTTTATATAACAAGCAGTGGCTCCTGTATCTATTAAAATCTTTAACTGCTTCTTGGTTTTTCGGTCTGTCCTATTTAAATAAGGCATTCCCCTGTAGGGGTCTGGTCTAAAAAATGATCTTCGTTGATATTGTTTAATCTGGTTACTTTATTAGCTGGCTGATTTACTGTTCCTTCTGGTTCCCTTTTCTGAGCTTGAGTTTGCTCTTTATTTTGATTTGCGCGATAGTTATTTGATCGATTATTATTTTGATAATAATTATTATTGTATCTACCTCGATTATTATTTGCCTGCCAATTATTATTCGGCTGTCGATTGTAACTAGGTTTGTTCTGGAGTTGAATCGATGGATCAACATCCATTGGCTCGACGGCTTGTTGCTTTTGATTATTATTATGATTATCGTTTTGCCAAAAATTTCCCTTTTGTGGCCAATTATAATTCTGGTTACTACTCCAATAATTTCCCGTTTTATTAGTATTATTGTTCTGTCTTTTTTGATCAAATCGTAAGTTGTTTCCCTGATATTTATTTTCATTTTTAAATCCATTAAACCTGTTTGCAAATTGAGCACGGAAATTGTTTGATTCTAGTTCTTGGACCTTTGCCAAGGCATTGGGTAAATCTGGTGGATTTAATGAGAAAAGAGTTTCTGAGATGGATCCATTTAGCCCAGATATAAAAATTCGTAAAGCATTGCTCCTTATTGTTTTGTTTGTTTCTTTGGCAATTACGCTGTCCTTTCCGTATGTCATTATGGTTTTGTTTATTAGTAGTGTCATTTTTTTATTGACTTCATTATAGTATTCTGTAACTGTCATTCGTCCCTGCCTGAGGATACTTAGTTCTGACTCGAGAATATGTATTGGGCGTTTATCGCTATATATAAAGTCCAATCTAGATAAGATTGCTCTAAAGTTTAAAACGGAGCCATGATTGGTAAGAGCATCATGGGCAGCTCCCAAAATTCTATTTCGTAAAATTGTTAAGGCGATAAAATATTGTTCACTTTGAATTTTATAGAGACTCATTACAGTTTCTGCGGCTTCCCTCCAACCTACATATTGTGTTGGTTCACCCGTGAATTTAGGTAAAGATTTTACCACTTCAAGTGTTGTATCGCATTTTATAGTTGTGTCGATTGTTTGTATTTTATAATCCTCCACAGTGTTTGCATCTGTGGCTAACTTTCCTTCTAAACCTTCTATTTTCCTGCTCACTTCATTTAATTGAACATTTATCAATCTATTTATTAATTCCACTGTTAAGCCGCCTGCTGTGGCTACCTGCAGAATAATTTGGTGCTGAACCTCCGGTTGCCATGGTTAGATTTATTTCACCAAAGCTATTTATTAAATCTTCCAGATTGTTTAATATTTTTTGTTTTTTTTTTTTTTAAATCGTGAATCTATCTTACTTTCTATCAATGTTTAAATCTTATATTATTTATATTTTTTTTTTTAATTCCCTGATCTTAGATTATAATTTTTAATTTAATTATTTTTATTGAAAATTAATTTCTCACGAGACTGTCCCGATGGGGTCTTCCTTCTGCGAGGTTGTAGGTTGATCTTCCTTCTTTGTTATTTTGGTCGTAGTCGTGGTGAATTTTGGCGAGGGATTGCCCTTCAGCCCTTCCTTCCTTCCTTCTTTGTTATTTATTGAAATATTCCAGTTTTTTTTTAATTATTGTTTAATTATTGATTTTTATTTTTCTTTCTTTTTTAATTTGTTTTTTTTTTTGTTACTATGTTTTAAATATTACTTTTTGGTTTTCACTGAATTTATTATTTTGTTTTTGTTGTGTGTTCTTGCACTGTGAATTAATTTATTCGGTCCACCTTTATTATATTTTACCAGCTTATTTAAATGGATTATTACATTAATTGATTTCCATTTAAAGTTTTAAATCACGATCACTTGTCACAATGTTATGTGTCGTCGATTTATGGTGGATGTTTTGATTTTTCCACTAAAAATTTGAGTTTTTGGCTGCTCGAGTTCCTTTTTTAAATTTAATTTTTAATTTTCATTAAATTGTTTTTTTTAGAACTTTTGATTAAGCAGCCCCACGTTGGGCGCCAATTAAATTCGTCACTGGTAATATTTTTAAAAAAATAAATTTTATTTTTTAATTAAACTTGGTGTTAAACCTTTTTATTTCTTATCACTTATACAAGACACTTATTTATAACTTTCGAACCGATCGCGGTCTCGGACAAAATAGGACTGAATCTTAATTCTAAAAAACTCTCCAATGAACCTCGGCCAGAAGCTTTCCTTTTCTTAAGCTTCCAGAACTTTAATTTTTGTTTAAAATAAAAGCTTATGCTGAAACTGTCGCATCTCGTTGTGAAATGAAATTATGCTGACCGATGCAATTTGATTGAAAATCGGAACGCAATATGTTCTGAACTTAGAACGCAATACTGTGGGCTTTGAACGGAAAAGTTTGGGCTTCGAACGGAAGCTTGTGTTTACTTTACGATTGGTTTATTTATCTTAGCAGGACGGTCAAGCGCGGCCCTCGAAGTAAATGGCAAAGGCAAAGGCAGAGTCTTTAAACAAAGGCAATGTCGCTGAAGGCAAGGGTAACATAGCTGAGATTGAATTAAAAAATTTGTTTATAAATTCCATAAGTGGAACCGTTTCACGGGTTGGATAACTTGCATTGCAAACTATAAGCTGTAATGATGACAACCAATGAAGATTGTTCCAGACACAAATAAGTTTTTATTGATATACATGTATATATTTTCATTTTGTTGAAAGGTTTTGTCATTCTCTCTTTCAAATAGCGATAACGTTGCATTATATTAAAAGCTCCCACCATGACCAGTTTTCTGATGGTACATAAGACCTTCAATTCAGTGTCAGAAAGAATCTTTTAACTCCTTGCAAATTTCGTCTATTTCTTTTTTTAGTTCGTCAAAATCGCCATCAGCATCATCATCATCGCCAACAATGTTAGATTTAGCCATTATTGACTGTTGCTTTTTAATAAAATGTGAATAAAAAATATATGAATAATAACTTGTAATTTACATATACATATATATAAAATTGTTATTTAAAAGTCTTGCGAGTTTTTGACTTTTTCTGTCTAGACGCAGCAAGTATGGTTATGGTAACCTACATGGGTGCTTTCATCAACGTTATCCTTAGGTACTTGGGTAAGGATTTGGAAAGCGCTGTCTTCTTCTTCTGCTTCGTCATCTTTATCGGGGGTTTCGAAACCATGGCTGTCGCTGCAATTGTATTTACAATCAATGCAACGAACTACTGCGTCTTTCGGTGGAGGCTGATCATCATCCTCATCGGGGGTATCGTAACCGTGGCTGTTGCTGCAATTGTATTTACAATCAATGCAACGAACTACTGCGTCTTTCGGTGGAGGCTGATCATCATCCTTATCGGGGGTATCGTAACCGTGGCTGTTGCTGCAATTGCAGTTACAATCAATGCAACGAACAACTGCGTCTTTCGGCGGAGGCTGAGTGTTGTTCCACCTCTTGCAACATTCGTCTTCTTGCTGGAGTTATTGTTGTTGACCCATTTTGTCTTCATTCTCGTCCTCGTTCTCGTTCTCGTATATAGGGATTAAGTCAAATGAAATTCCATTTTAATCTGACTTTGAATTTAACTGCCTAGCGCTATTTAATTGGAAGTGCTATCTAGGATTTTTTTTCTGTGGTTGGATGATTGTGCTAATTTCATTTCCCCACACTTTCGACAAAGTGCTTCTGATATACTTCTGAACCCCGGATGTGTGGTTGCAATTTGATTCAAAATAAAAAAAAAAAAAAAAAGGGAGTGTTCCAGTAACCTTATAGACGCGCCGAGCAGGCAGTACGCCACAGTTGAATGGTCGGACAAGTTTGCGAAGTAGAGCAAAAAATATCAGTAGAGGAGCAAGTCTCTGCAGCAGTAATGGGGGTCGACAAGGTGCGACCGCTCACCCTCAGCGAGCAATTGAGGTGCTAGTGCTACGGCGACGTGGACGTGTTCTATGCGGCCGAGAAGACGTGCCGAAAAAATTTTAGCTTGCGCTCTGGCAGTCTGAATCTGGACTTGGTCGCAGTCGCTCGTCAGTACAAGTGCAACGAGCTCAAGTTCTTCGCTACAATATTATTCAGTTTCGACTTAAACGTGTGCCGCGCCGGCATCTTTCTGGGCAAGGACGGAGTTGCGAGGATATTGAATTTGACCAACCACGCCTTGATCAATGGACCGTGGCCGCTGAAATCCGCCGAGTGAGAGCAGAAGTACACCAAGAGGCAAGAGTCATCGAAAGTTGAGACGACCGATGCAGAGGACCGCTTGCACAACGATATGAAGCGCATAATCAAGAAGTTCGCGGTCGGCTCTCTGTCTCTGCGCTATGAAGGATGTCTCGCTGTGCGCTGCCACGTCTGTACTAATTGTTGTAAATAAGCATTTTGCGGTTCTTTTTGTGGTTGGATGGTTGTGCTAATTTTATTTTCCCACCCTGAATGTGATATGCTAAAATTTGTTTCAAATAAAAAGAAAATCAAAAAAAATATTAACTTACTTAGAATTTGGTTCTCAAGCTCTATTTATGTGGAGAGGTTGTTATCTGAAGAATTTTGATGTCTTTGATTTTTTTGTGGTTCGATATGCTTCTTAGCCCCAGATGTGTGGTTGCGATTTGATTTAAATTAAAACCTATTTATTTCACAACAATATTTATTTCACCCCAATATTAAATAAAATGTATTTTTTTCATCACAATATTAAATATAATTTATTCATTTTGATAATAAACATCATAAAGTTCGTTAGTATTTCTATCTGCACCGTTGGCATCGATACAATCGGTATAACAAGAAAATATTAATTGACATATTGCAAGTGCACTATAGATTAACATAAACAATATTAATAATATAAAAACTATGTTTCCATAGTGTACATATTGTTGTAAAATAGGCGTTTTTAAAGTGTTATCGATGTCCGATTTTTCTGTTGTTTCTTGGGTTGTTGTTGTTGCCTTTGCTTGTTTTGAACTAATTCTAACGGTTCCACATAATACTAATAACAATAACATAACAATAATAATAATAAACAAAAATTCATCTTTTGCTCTTTGCTTAAATGCTGTGATATGCTTGAATAATTTCTGACACACTAAATCGAATGTCAAACATGCAACCAACTTTATAGCTTAATCTATACTATACAGATCGCATTCTCTTTGGTTAATTTATGAATTTCCTTTGCATACAAAGTAATACAAAGTATGCACAGGAAATTGATAACTTGAACAAGGAAAAATTAATCTAACTGAGAATGAATCATACTCACTCTCTAATGCATAACAGGAAGACTCCTATTATTCAGATAGATGATGTCGACCTAAAATAAAACAAGGAAAATAATTTTAAGGTATAAGTAGCGTATAGTATTTATTATTGATATACTTACAAAATTTGATAGGAAGTCATAATTTGTCAAATGAACTAAGATTGTTCTTGTAGTTCTTTTTCACAATCTACTTCTACTTCATACTTCATATTCGTTTTAATTTGATCAAAGGTAATATTCAAATTTTTAATATGTTCTAATCGCATATGTATTCTTTGAAGTTTTTCCTTATCCTCAGGCGACAGAATGCGTAGATATTTTTGAATGATCACAATAATTTTTAAGCAAACGTCATATATTTGAATTGTTGTTGTTGTTGTTGTTCTTGTTCTCGTATATACAGAATATTCATATGCAAAACCTGTTTATAATCATTGATGTTATACGTTCCGATGTTTCTCTGTGACTGAAAGTTTTGGGAGGTGGGCGTACCAATTATTCCACCAATATTCTGTTCTTTTTTAATTAAATCTCAGCGAAATGTGTCATTCGCTCGTATACCACATCTCGCTTAAATCTATTGGCATGTTGATTTTGGTGTTGTTGTTGTTGATGTTGTTACTGTTGTTGGATGACTTCCACAAATGCGGTATTTAGTTCAAAAATTACATTTGCTTTGATAGTCAATGTTTCGTTTACAACGAGATCAAATCTAGCTTATTTTATTTCCGTTTTACTTGCGCTATTCCGATCCCATGTACAAATAATAGTAAAATCGCAATTATTTTCATTTTGTATTTTATTAATTTATAGTGTGATTATACTTTCCTCTTGGGCGATTGCTTAACAACTAGTTTTACAGAATTGTGCTTAAGTAAATGTATAGAATGTATTATTGCAACGGCTATACTCGCAACATTTTTTTTTTTTTTATTTCGTTGGTTGCAGGTTCTGCAGTTCGACTATTAATGGTTGCACTCTCGCAGAGAAAGAAATATGTAATATATATAAATGTGAACATTTTTTTATTTGCGAATAATAACCGTTGCGAACAATAACCGTTGCAATTATTTTGCTATTCGGTTTTAATTTAGGGAGCTGTAATCCTATTCCTGATCCTGATTTTGTTTCTGTTTTGAATATCACCAATAATATCAAAACAAATACAAAAAGTGTGGAATTTAATTTAACATTATCAATTAATTAGGTGTTAAAAGTAAACCTCTCATTCGAGTTTATGCCACAACCATCAACAACAATAAGAACAAAAATACGACGAGTTGATTGAATAGACAACTATATCACCAACAAAAGCAGCAACAACAAATACAACACCATCAACAGCAACATCAATAACAAAAACAGCTAACGATGAATAATTTATCATGAATTATGAGGCAGTATGAAGATGTTTTTGCAGGGAAATTATTTAATGTTTTAACATCAATTCGTATATGAATGGGTTCCCCTTTTACTGACTCATTTTGATGCGTCACGTCTAAAACAAAAATGGGAGCATTATCTTTGTAATTCCCTAGCGACAGTAATGGTTGTGACTTGCAACCATAATAACTTTTTTGAAAATTGATATACATATCGTATAATAATGCATATCTATTCAAATTAAAATTTTGATTTAATCCGTCATACGGATTTTCTTCGGAATTTAGGTATACTTTCACATCGGCTAAATCACAATGAACTTACTTCTTGTCTCTTTTAAATTTAACAATAACAAAGTGGAGGCGTTAATTTAACATTCCATATAAATGTAGTACTCTGTGGAACTACTGGATTATAATAGATATCCCAACTCCTGAATGGGATCAATAATGGTGTTTGTTTGCTTACTACATTAAACATGAACACTTTAAAGGCATCAGACAATTGTACATGAAGCATTTTCCATACTATGCTAGAAATCATTTTCAATTGCGCCATTGTAAAAGTAGCAATAGTGCTTTTATAAACATCGTCGTTATCTTTTCCTCTTAATAAAATTAACTCATGTTACCCATTAAGCAATATTTTGTTGTAGTCTTCGGCAAATCCAAGTAACAGGTTCAACGGCACACAAAAATTAAAGTTTCCTTTTTCAATATTTAAATCAGCATCGTCGATGGACAATCCTGAATTTTCTAGCATAAGTTGTTGATTTTGTTTAATTGATAAGTAATTATACCCGTTACTCGTAGAGTAAAAGGGTATACCAGATTCGTCGGAAAAAATGTAACAGGCAGAATGAAGCATTTCCGACCCCATAAAGTACATATATTCTTGATCAGGATCACTAACCGAGTCGATCTAGCCATGTCCGTCTGTCTGCCCGTCCGGATGAACGCTGAGATCTCGAAAACTATAAGAGCTAGGCTATTGAGATTTGACATGCAGATTCCTGAGCTTCTTACGCAGCGCAAGTTTGTTTCAGCAATGTGCCACGCCCAGTTTAACGCCCATAAGCCGCCCACAAACTTAAAAAAATCGTAAGTATGAACGCGGATATCTCGGAAACTATAAAAATAGAGAATTGGCATTTCAGATTTAGATTCCGTAACCTTGTACGCAGTGCAAGTTTGTCACGCGAATATGCCACGCTCAATGTAACGCCCACAAGCCGCCCAAATCTGTTTCGCCCACAATTTGTATGCTAGATAAAAAATTGTAACTGAAATGTATTAGTCTCGTCAATACCTATCGATTGACGCCCACAAGCCGCCTAAGCCTGTGGCGCCCACAGTTTTCATGCTAAAAAAAAAGTTAACTAAAATGTATTAGTCTCGTCAATACCTATCGATTGAACCCGAAAAAAGTTTGCACGCCCACTTTAACGCCCATAACGTCTAAATCTGTCTACCGCCCACATAACCATATATTGAGATCGCGGGTAGGTGGCGCATTTCAATCTCGCTTTACTGCTTGCATATCTCCATTTCCCTTTGTTCCCTTAAGCTGAGTAACGGGTATCTGATAGTCGAGGTACTCGCACTTCCTTGTTTTTTAAATCGCTTGTTACACCCAAATGCCGTGTTCGATCAATTTCAATACCATTCAAATCATATCGTATTTCATTAAATAGATATGCAATATAATTATTCATTAAAGCTATTGTGGTTACGAGTGAATCATCAAGTTTTGTGATATGCCCTTGAATGTGGAGAAAACTTTTGCTTGGCAAAACATACAAATCTTGATTTTGGGTTGCAATCCGAATTTCGTCTTTGTTCTCATAGGACCGCAAATATGGCGAATAACTATGATACTCTTTCTTTATTATTGAATTATCATTAGTGGGTTTCTCAAGCACGTTATTTATATTAATTAATTAGGCATAAGCTCAGTAAAAATATTTTATTGCACCACATTAAAGGGATTTGTTGTTGTCGTCGCCGTTCTCCTCCACGTTGTTGTTCTTATCGAGTGACCGATCTGCTCAACGTTAGTAAAGCGAGAGAGGATGAATTAGGTGATAATGCCTTTTTTATAGGCGTTGTTGTTGTTGTGGTTGTTGTTGTTGTATATAATCATATTTTTTTATATTGGTCTTAAATGCAATCTGATTGTAATTTTTTCACCACGAAAATTAATCAGATGACCGTCTTGATCGACGATTTTTAAAGTTATCGAATGTATTTCTTATGTGTTTACTGGTTGATATATAACATTTTGAGTCACCTCAGTTATTTTATATCCATGTCCAAACTGATGTAATGTGTGTGCTGTTTCGCTGTTTATATACGTACCGTTAATAATATTTCATTGCACACATATGCTATTGATTTTTGTGATATCAATTGTCTTATCAATTTGGAACTAGATAAAATTTATGACTTCCAACGGGTTCATGCTGCGTTAAATTCGCATATTCTCCCGACAAAAGTTCACAAATATCACTGATTTCATAAGAACCTACAGGGATTTTTATCTCATGTTTCCAATATGAAATAGATTATTTTCTACATCAACGTTTGGAATCGAATTGTAAGTGTCCAGACTTATTAAGCCGCACTGATAGTTCTGATCAAGTTCAATTGGAAAAAAGTAATCGGCGAAAAGTACTGACGTATTGCCTGTTAGTGTTAATGTTATCGACATCTTAACGGCTCTGGAGGGAATAAAATGTTAATAGGCTTTACACATACACATATATGCGTATGTTTTCAAATCAATCCTGGAATTATGCTCTGATGAGTATCCTAACCATTTAACGAATTCTCTACTATTTCGGCGTCTAATAACCTTCCCCACTAGATATGTGTCGGGAAATTTAGTTTTCATCAACTCATTTTCATAAAATCCTCCTTTAATATCATTTCCTTGATAATCTTCCAATATATACGTAACAGGATTCACAGTTTGATTTTGAACATCTCAGTTGTTCAGTTTGGAGTATAGCCTTTTACAAATACATGTTTATATTTACTTATTCGCAAATAATCATCAACTTTGAATTTTGGTTTATGAGTGATTTTCAAATGATTGTGAACGGTAACGGGGAGTAATAATTCAGTTATGAAATGTACATCGTTTGGTGCCATCCGTATTGTATTATGGTATGTGTTATTATATTTCGCAATCAAAGCCTTGTAAATATTAATCCATTTGTAGGTACCTTGATAGCTGAACTCCTTCACATCATATTTTTGATGGTCCTATTAAATCGTTCAACGATACTGGCTTTTAAAATGCTATACGTTGAATAGTGATTAATATGATTTAATTTTATCAGGTTTTAAATGTCTTATTATAAAATTCTTTGCCTCATCTGTTTTCAAGTTTTTTGGTTTTCTTTGTGCGTCATCGAAAATGCTGTTCATACTTTTTGTAACGCTTTCTCCCGTCTTGTTTTTAATAGCAACAGCCCATGCTTGCTTCGAAAACATGTTAATAAAAGCTAAAAGATTTCGATAGCCCTCATTATATAATTCATAGTTTATCATTTCAACTAAATCGGTTTGCCATAAATCATCTATCCCTTTCATTATCACACGTCGCCTAAGAAATTTTTTTCGTCCTTGTCTATGCAACTCTTCGGTGAGTTGTCTTTTATCCTCATTCAAGTTTTTGTTGTTGTTGTCGCCAATTTTTTATTTTTATATTGGGAATTTTATTTTAACTTTATGCACATCCTCCTCCGCAATTTTGTGTGAAGTGATTAATTCAAAGAGAACCTCCTCAAGACGTTGAATATTTGTTTGTAATGCCTCTATATACTTAGTATAAATAATTTGAGAGTATTCTGCAAAGGTTAATTTTATAAAATTTGCCCTGTCAGCGACATCTGTTTTAAGACTTGTTTTTAATTTATTTTTTTGCTATTTCTAATATTTATGCTCTGTCTCAAGCTTTTTAAATCAATATTCGTTTTTTCTTGCAACGTTTCCGGAACTGCAATTCGAGAGTGAAGAGCTTTCACCAAATTTGATAGTCTGATTCATTTTATTATATTTGCTTCTCTGAGCTCTTCTATAATGAATAAAAATTCTTTTTTATGATTGGTATTTCCAGCACTCTCAGATGCCAATATTAAACGCAATCGCCGGGTCATCCCAATACTTGTATCCTCTATCCTCCTTTGAGTAAGATTTTGTTGTAAGCAAACCTTTGCCGATAAGATGTGCTTCGGTTTAAATAAATTTTTTATAAAATGCTGAAATTTAAAGGATTTAGACCCCTTAGCTGGTGAACTATTCAGATATTTTCGTTTGTGGGCGTTCGTTCATAGCTAAATTTCCGGATAATTTTTCAAGTCCAGATTTGAATAATGCGTTGGATTCGTGTGAAATAGCAATTGAAACAGACCATGCGTCAATTTCCATTTTTCTCTATCAATAATAATTGTATTATTTTAATATTTCAATTTACTATTTGCAAAATACCATTCACCATTTACTTTTATATTCAGCCGATACAACATGTCCAATTGTTCTTGGATTTTTAAAAGCTTAATATTGTGCAAAAACGGTTCTTTTGGTTATTTTTTGTTTTTCCTTTTTGACCCCATTGTTGTTGTTATTGTAGTTGTAGTTGTTTTGTTTTGTTATATCTTGGATATCAAGGCCCGTTATTCATAAAACTTTTTTCAAGCATAGAATTTATTTTATCAATTAATTGTTATCTCTTAAATTTTCTGTGAGACCATTACGTTTTTGTGGTCTTGATACAAAATGTACAGTGTTTGATAAATTTTTTGATGACTGTTTTTTTAAATCTGCGAAATCTGGGTCCATTGACTTCAAGACTTTTTTCAAGCATAGAATCTCTTTTATCTGATTATTATACCCGTTACTCGTAGAGTAAAAGGGTATACTAGATTTGTCGGAAAGTATGTAACAGGCAGAAGGAAGCGTTTCCGACCTCATAAAGTATATATATTTTTGATCTGGATCACTAGCCGAGTCGATCTAGCCATGTCCGTCTGTCTGTCCGTCCGGATGATCGCTGAGATCTTGGAAAATATAAGAGCTGGGCTGTTGAGATTTGACATGCAGATTCCTGAGTTTCTTACGCAGCGCAAGTTTGCTTCAGCAATGTGCCACGCCCACCATAACGCCCAAAAACCGCCTACGCCTGTGGCGCCCACAATTTTCATGCTAGAAAAAAAAAGTTGAGTGAAATGTATTAGTCTCGTCAATACCTATCGATTGAGCCCAAAAACCACGCCCACTCTAACGCCCATAACGTCTAAATCTTTCCACCGCCCACATATTCATATATTGAGATCGCGGGTAGGTGGCGCATTTCAATCTCGCTTTACTGCTTGCATATCTCCATTTCCCTTTGGTCCCTTTAGCTGAGTAACGGGTATCTGATAGTCGAGGTACTCGAAAGGTTTTGTAATTGGTTTAAAGGTATTTTCCAACAAATTAATTCGATCCATTTAATTAGACTTCATGCTCTTCAATTTCTGAGTCAACAACAAATATGCGACATTATCACATATTATATAGCTGGTGTAAAGCTAATACGGAGCTGATCCAGAGCTGTTTATAGATTTATGAAACTATCGAATCCTTTTCTATACCGTCCTTTGTCAATATCATTATTTTTACTTATAAAAACAAATTCATATTTTTGCTTCCAGCATTCCTCGCAAATTTTTACAAATTGTTTAAAAGTCATATAAATATATTTAATATTAATTTCAATTTGTTTAAAAATTATAGTCAAATTAGCGTGTATGGTTATATATTTGTATAAGTTTGACATAGATAGCAGGAGTCTATGTGTTTGTGGCGACCCATACAGAAATAATCTCTTATTGCTGTTTACTTATCACAGATTACGTCATCAAATATCATTATTGAGTGGTCTAGCTCTTTCTGGACTGACGACTTTTTCCTTGTCTGAAAACGTGAACATGTGTATCCCCTTAATTGGTTTAATCAATTTCATTATATATTGATACTTGGGCTGATACAGCGATTTTGAATATATGTATATATTTTGAAATGTAAGTCCATTGCGACTTTCGATTAAACTTATCATTACGTTTGTCTTTCCACAATAAGATGGTCCCTCAATTAGAGCGCGTATCGAATTCGGTAACAATGGGCTATGTGTAATTTTTCCGCTCCTATCCCCCTCACCACAAATTTTATCGACATTTCGAACTTTAATCTGTCTGGTTTGTTTTATAAATCGCACTTTGTTGTTGCTATTGTTTGCTATTTGTTTGTTGTTGTTGCTGTTTTTGTTGTTGTTTTATTGAACAAATTTTTGCAACCACTAATGAAAAATTCTATAAATATTTGAGTATATATTTCGTTTTTGTTTAATATACGATTGTCATCGAAACAGAATAGTCATAAACAAACATACACGAACACACACACACACACACATACAGAAATGCAAATACATAAATGCAATAATTCAAATAGCAAAATAAATAGTGCGTATAAATTATAAACATAAATTAAATTCATATCAGTATCGAATTGGTAGTGGATTCGTTAACAACTTGATTACCAATCTACCAATTGAATTTCATTTGCCAGGATAGTAATTTTGTGGATCAGGCACAAAACTTGAAACATGGAGACAAAGGGATTAATCAGCTAGATGCAGCGTGTCGAGAGCACGATATTCCATACTCACAATTCAAAGACTTGAAAAATCGTCATCAGGCCGATGATATATTAGTTGAAAGAGCGTGGGAACGTTTTAAAGCAAAAGATAGCGGTTTAAAAGAACGTTCTGCTGCTTGGTTTGTGACAAACGCTATGAAAACAATAGTTAAATTCGGTCTAGGTATGACTAAGAACAAATTTTATCGACGTCAACGTAAGACGAAATTAGCTAGTAATAAAAAACAACGTCGACGGCATCGACAAACAAAAAAAAATCATTTGCAAGCATTGTGAGCCAAACGAGACGAATTTTCAAATGAAGAACTCCTACGAGTATCGATGAAGCAATTCATTTATCTCAACAATCAATCCCACCAAGTTTTCAACGAGGTCAACGACGATGACGAGGTCGACTAGGGAACTAGCGAACAATATATCCAATACACCGAGGGTAATACCATTACCAAAAATTGGTGGATTCCTACCGTTGATACCAATATTGACTGCACTTGGTAACCTTGGTGGTCTTGCTAGTGGTGGATCTGCTGTTGCTAAAGCAATAAACGCTGTCAAAAATGGTAAAGAACAATTAGCCGAAGGGACACGTCAATTGCGATGGGAAAGGGACTTTTCCTGAAGCCATATAAGAAAGGCTATGGTCTATTTTATAAGCCACATTCAGCCATTTTAGACACTTTCGTGGTGATTTTATGCGTGATCGTCTCCCCAAGAAACCATGGACCGACGAATGTGAGATATTCAGACCATACAACATGTCCAATTGTTTTTGACTTTTTAAAAGTTGAATACTACGCAAAAACGGTGATTTCATCGAAACTTTTCTCTTGATTGCAATTTGTTTTTCCTTTTTGTTCACATTGTTGTTGCTTTGTTGTTGTTGTTCTTGTTGTTGTTGTTGTGGTTGTTGTTTTGTCTTGTTATATCTTGGATATCTGGGTCCATTTATCAAAAAACTTTTCTCAAGCATAGAATCTCTTTTTTCGGTTAATTTTAATCTCTTATTAGAGGAAGAAGAAGAAGATTTAGGCAGAGATAAATTTTCTGTGTGAGCACTTCGTTTTTCTGTGTGTGGTCTTGGCGCAAAATTTATATTGTTCGACGATGTCTGTGCTGTGTTTTTTTTAAATCTATGAAATTTGGGTCCATTGACCTTACGACTTTTTTCAAGCATAGAATCTCTTTGTAGCAAATTAAAAGGTAATTTAAATATCTTGTTATTAGGCTGGGCTGCTGCTAAAGATAAATTCTCAATCTTAGCATAACGTTTGAGATTTTTAAAAATACTTAATTTTTTAAATCATAATCATCATAATCATCATCAACATCAACAGCAGCAGCAGGGGGAGCTGGGGGGACAGGGAGAGCAGGAGGGAGAGGGAGAGCAGCAGCAGCAGCAGAAGTAGCAGCAGCAGCAGCAGCAGCAGATGTACTACTACTAACTACTGCATTGTTGTTGTTGTCGTCGTCGTCGTTGCCGTTGTGTGCAGGAGTGTTTTCTAATAAATTAGAGTATCTTGCTCTTTGACTATCTAAAAATGAAGTATAATTTGATAGGATATCGTTGGAAGTATCTATCAAGTTGGGTGGGTCGTTGTTGTTGTTGTTGTTGGTTATTGGAAAACTCGTTTTTTGCGCACGATCAAATCTCATTTCATCATCATTGTCAGCAGCAGCAGCAGCAGCAGCATCCTCATGCTGGATGTTTCTTCGTTGATAAGGTCTTCTTTTCCTTCTGTTTCCATTATAGGATTTTACTTTTCTCACTTTATCCCAATCGTTGTCGAGTCTTCTTCGCACAACCCTCTTTGGAGATTATCGTCTTTTGTGTTTAAGCATTTCAACATGTTGTTGTTGTTATTGTTTATTGTTGTTGTTTTTGTTGTTCGGGTTAGTCTGGTTCTCAACGTTGTATTTATCGGCCTTCTTGTTCTTTTTTAGAAAATTTTCCGCAATCACATTCAAAGGTTTTGTAATTGGTTTAAAGGTATTTTCCATCATATTAATTCGTTCCATTTCGTTCGAATCTGGTTTGAACCAGATCATCCAACACTTTAGACTTTTTTTTTGGATTTTAGCATTGCTGCTGTGGTTGTGGTTTGCTTAAAATCCAGCTGATCCAGAGCTGATTCAAAGCTGATGCTGAGCTGATCCAGAGCTGTGTGTGTATGTTTTTATAGATGTATAAAACTATCGAAATCCTTTTCTATATCGTCCTTTGAACAAATTCGTATATTTGCTTCCAGCATTCCTCGCAAATTTTTATAAATTGCTTAAAAGTTATATCGCTTACAACATGATCATTGTAAATATGTTTAATATTCATTTCATCTTGTTTAAAAATAATAATCAAACTAGCGCTGTCACCTATTAAATGTTTTGGTATTTTTGTATAAGTTTGACATAGATAGAAGGAGTCTATGTGTTTGTTACGACCCATACAGAAATAATCTCTTATTGCTGTTTGCTTATCGCAGATTGCGCCATCAACGATCATTATTAAATGTGGTCTAGCTCTATCTGGGCTCACAACTTTTTCCTTGTCTGAAAACGTGAACATTTGTATTCCCTTAAGTGGTTTAATCAATTTCATTAAATATTGATTCTTTGGCTGATACAACGATTTTGAATAGATGTATATATTTTGAAATGTAAGTCCATTGCGACTTTCGATTAAACTTACCTTTACGTTTGTCTTTCCACAATTAGATGGTCGCAAAATTAGAGCGCGTATCGAATTTGGTAACAATGGGCTATGCGTAATTTTTTCGCTCCTATCCCGCTCACCACAAATTTGATCGACACTTCGAACTTTAATTTGTCTGGTTTGCTTTATGAATCGCATTTTTAACTTTATTCGATTTTTTTTACGTTGTAGTTATTGTTGTGGTTGTTGTTTTGTTAAGCAAATTTTATCAACTACTAATGAAAATACTATAAATGTTTGGGTATATATTTCGTTTTTGTTTAATATGCGATTGTCATCGAAACAGAATAGTCATACGCAGACATACAAATACATATGGGCATTTCCAGAGGTCGCGAACGTACTTTCGAACGCACTTTGTTCAAAAAAAAAGAAGAAAATAATCGTTTTCTGTTTTTCTTTTGTCATTCGATAGCATTTTGTTAGCTCTTTGCTTAGTGTAAATTATGGGGTTTATTTAGCTATCATTTAATAATAATAATATTGGCAAAAAACATGCGGTCGCGAACGTACACAAATGAAAGTCGACTTTGGCTTAATCTAGTAAAATGCAAAAATCTGCAAATTGGGACAGAATATTCTAAAGTAATAACTTTCCTTTTAAAATGGATTCATTTAGTTTTCTATCGAGTGTGTTCCCAAGGAAATATCTCCATTTGATTTTTTTATATTGAATTAAGTACCGGTCGCGAACGTACGGTTCGCGAACGTACGATTTTCCATGTTCTTTCATTAATAGTTAATTGAACATTTTTTCGCACACTTTGGGATTTTATCTTATTAGATTGTAATAAAGAGATATAACAGAAAAGGTGCAAGCAAATCGTACGTTTTCCTCGCGAAATAGTTAAACATAAAAATGCCCTTAAAAGTAGCTAAAAATGATAAAAAGTAAATTTTTTCAGTTTTCAGGAAAATTTCTTAAACAAAACAAATAAAATATGCTATGGTTCCACTGTATTGTGAAAATTTGGCCATTTATTTATGTAAATACGCAAAAAAAAGATAATTATTAAGATATTTCTGTTTCGGTCCTGGTTGACCATTTGGCGGATTTGCCCATATGCAATAATTCAAATAATAAATAATGCGAATAAATTATAAACATAAATTAACTTCGGATCAGTATAGAACTGGTAGTGGATTCGTCAACAACTTAACTAACATACTACCTCTTGAACTTAATTAAGCAGGATACCAATTTTGTGGACCAGGCACAAAACTTGCAGATGTGCTAGATGCAGCGAGTCGAGAACACGATATTGCATATACACGAAGACGGCTAGGCTTAGCGAGCAATACCCCACATATTCCGAGAGTGATACCATTACCAAAAATTGGTGGATTCCTACCATTTATACCAATTTTGACTGCACTTGGTGCACTTGGCGGTCTTGCTAGTGGTGAACAGCTAAAGCCATAAACGATGCTAAAAATGGTAAGGAGCAATTATCTGAAGCGACACGACATAACCGATTTTCCTGAAGCCATATAAGAAAGGCTATGGACTATTCTATAAGCCATATTCAGCAAAAAAGTAATAGATATGTTAGTCAAACGAGCACTTACCGATATTGATTTAATTGATTTTGGTAAACAGCATCTTAGACACTTTCGTGGTGTTTTAATGCGTGATCGTCTCCCCAAGAAACCATGGGTCCACGAATGTGTTAAAATAAATTTAGATAACGAAAGCGGTGGTGGCACGCATTGGGTAGCATATTTCAAGAATTGAAATTATAAAGAATACTATGATAGTTTTGGCGAATTGCAACTGCCCATTGAAATTGTGAATTATTTAAAGCCACCCATTTAGTATAACTATAGAAATAAGCAAAATTTCAATACATATAACTGTGGTCAATTATGTTTAAAAATTTTATTTCGAAAAATAAAATGTAAGATATTTTAAAAAATATAAATTTTTTTGTTTACATGTTTGTGTGTATGCGTTTTATTTTAGGTTAACTTATGGTATGCCTTTATGACCCCATGCAAGAGTGTCTACATTATTCTCTTTTACATAGCGCTTAACATCTAAGTAGTTAAGGGTGACTTTTGTATACTCTTGCGTATAATTTTGATGTAATTTCGATTTAAATAGGTACATTGTTCCAACTTGTTTTATTTTTTTAAACAAGCATTCTCGAAAATCGGCAATAGTTAATTTGGAAAACACACTCGCCTTTACGCCTTTAATTTCTTTATCTCTGTTGTTGTTGTTGGTGGTGTTGTTTCAGCCTTACTTATATTAGAGATTTGTATCGAATACATTTTAGCTCTGAGTCCAATAAATTCTTTTATTATATTCCATGCATTCATCTTTCATCATACCTAATTTTTTTTTGTTTATCAATGGTAAATTTAAAACATTATCTTCAACATATTCTAATGTATCGAAATGCTGATCAATTTCAAAACGAATGTCATCATAAAATCTAAAGTCTTAATATCATAGATAAAAAAATCAGTATCCATATACATTAAATTTATTTTTTTTTTTTTTTATGTTTCTGCTTCATATATTAATAGTGAAAACTGTACATTTTATACTTTGATAATTCTAGAACGGTGAAACCATTACAGACAGGTTTATATTAAGGAACATGCAAATCTTTCATTTGTATTGCGAACATATCCTCGGCAAATTTTAATACATTCCTAAAATTAAATTTTGCAATAAATGCCCTAGCTCCTAATTTTTTACTTTTACTCTCCCAAATGGTCACTAATTTAATTGATTTTCTCTTCTCAACATTCTCCATAGTCTTGCCGTAGACTGCATTGTTTAGCAGTTTGAAAAAAAACTTTTTCTGTGATGATTATTACAATCAATATATTTTTTAAGCCAATCAGATTGATCAAACTGTAATATTCGATGAATTTCTTTAAAAGTATTCCATGTTTTAGACATTGTTGCAAATTTCTATAGTGAATTAAAAAAATTATACTTGTTTGTCAAGTCTGCAATCAATTTTGGTTGTTGCATAATTAAATGTCTTTTGTTTTGCGGACAAAATGGTAAATCATTGTGCTGGCTGTGTAATTTTTCAGTGTATTCCAGGTCTACCTCTTAAATATAACAAATTGATTGATCATCAAAATTTTTAAAATTTCCCGCTTCTGTTGTTCTACCCATTTAAAATTTTTATGAGTATATGGAATAGCTTGAGACGTGGCATATCCATTTAAATTTAATCGTTCTTTAGGTATTTATTATTTGCAATTGAATGAAGTTTTCTCCATTGAATTAGACCACCTCTAATGCCTTTCAATATAAAATTATACATATCAACATATATATGGCGGTAATTGTGTATCTTGCAATCGTTCAGCTGAATTTAAATAGCTGTAGGGAAATATGCCCTTACGTTTTACCATTTGAAATTTTTCCGGTTCTCCGAGAAATAATTTTGTCGTGCATAAATTTTCTTCTTTTAAATAACTTGCTAAGCTGTCTAAACTGGAAGACATAAATCTAAATGAATCTAAAAATCTTAGTTCTAAAATTTGATCTTTTCTTATTACAATTTTCTTTGATTTGGATATATAAAACTCTTTGTTCAATGGTATTATAGAAATTTCATCATCAGCAAACAAAGGCCTGGCGGCGCCGGCTTTTGCCGACGGCTTCCATACGCCACTGTCCAGTCTACCTGACTGCAAGCTGACCCGTTTAGGAAAAGCAGTGCAACGAAAAAAGGGTGGAGTGCAGTGGCAGGCAGCCTGGCACCCCCCAGGAGCAGAGGGAAGTCCTGTCGGCTGTGCAATGCATAATCGAAGAACAGGAATAAGCTAAGTGGCCAAGAAACTGAGAAAACGCTTGCGGTACCAGCCAAAAAGGCGATGCATAAGGCACAGGCCAGTGATGCCAGTCAAAGCGAATATAAGGTGAAACGTGATGGGACAGTGAGCACCAGCAAGCCCCAAAAACCTGGAAAGAAGCCAGAGGAGTGGGCACAGGTGAAGCAGAAATCCACGGAACGACGCGATAGTCATCTTTAAAAAAGGTAAGGGCTGAGCCGCAGCTTCAGGAGCTAGGAAAGGCAGTACAGGCTGTTAGGCGCACTGGGGTCACTCCTAATCCTTCGCATACAAACTCGTCACAAAATAGCTACGGGTATTCAGTAGACCATACCCTACATGCCCAATCAGCCTAAAATGGATAGTAGAAACACTATTCCCAGACCAAGAGAGTGTGGCGCGAACCTCACAGATTGTGAACACGGCAAGCATAAAGCTCACAAGTGCCGAAGAAGTCCTCCGGGTATTGAAGACAATACTTCACGACGAGGCACCGGGACCAGATGGAATCCCGAATAAAGTTCTTAAAAGGTGTGTTCCGTAGTCGCTTGAAAACACAGCGGCTGGTACTCATACCAAAGCGGGAAAAGCCGGCGGAGGAGCCTTCTTCGTGTAGGCCACTCTGCATGCTGGCTACGGTGGGTAACATTCTTGAAAGAATAATCCACTCCCGGCTAGAAGGTGCCCTTGTCGAGACCAACGGCCTCTCTGAGATGCAGTATTGTTTTCGGACATTCCTGTGGAATGTCATGTATGATGGGATCCTTAGGATCACGATGCCTGAAGGGGCACGAGTCATTGGCTTCGCGGATGACGTGGCCATAGAAGTTACGGCCAAGAAACTCCCAGATGCGGAAAGAATCTGCAACGAAGCTGGGAAACGAGCAAGCGCTTGGCTCGACTCCAAGGGACTCGCCCTGGCAGCGCACAAGACTGAAGCAGTTCTGATAAGTAGCAGGCAGAAAGTGGAGACGGCTATTATCAAAATTGGAGAAGCCACAATTAAATCTCGCTCAAGCCTAAAATACTTGTGTGTCATGATCGACCATCGGCTTTCTTTCAAAGAAATTTAATAAATAAATTACTGGTTAGCGTTGTCACATCGACGCTGATGTACGCTGCTCCCCTATGGGCCCGAGGCGCAAAAAATTAAAGTTAAATGCAAGATGGCAACTCCGTACAGAGATTGTGTGCCCTGCCGGTATGCTGTGTGTTTCGCACGGTATTTTATGACGCGGCGTTGATAATCGATTGATTGACCTGCTAGCAGTGGAATCAGCGCATATCCGCGCAGGGGTCGCAACTGCTGAATACCTACGGAAAAGGTGCAGAGAACTTACCATGGCTAAGTGGCAAGAGAGGTCGGTAAATAGTAGAAAAGTACGATGGACGCATAAGCTTATCCCAGAACTGCAGAGATGGCTGGGACGGAAGCATGGACTTGTGGTATTTTAGTTAACGCAACTGCTGACAGGCCATGGTTGCTTTAAATACTACCTGAATAGGTCTAAGCATGAACGTTACCCGCACTGCCCACTCTGCGTCGGATAATGAAAACGCAGAACACGTGTTTTTTGTCTGTCCGAGATTTGAAAATGAACGAAGAGATCTGAGCATAGGGGTTGGGAGGACGCCAGCCGCTTGTAACCTGGTAGACATTATGCTTGAATCAGAAATAAAAAAACTGTGCATCGCAGAAAGACTCTGAAATTCCAATAGGATAGAATCCTAGAGAGCCCTAAGGGCATTCCGCCCCCGGCGAAGTAAAACCTAACGGCAGTACCGCCGGAGGGGTGGAGTTTTTAATGACCTAAATGATCTAAACATTTTTGCATTTCTCAGTGAATAAATTTCAACATATACCACAATTTAGTTCCGAGTGAAATGAATTTAATTGTTCGATTGTTAGCGGATTTAAGTGATTTTCATACAACTTAAACAATCTCTACATATGCTGTCTTTAAAATGCGATGCACAGTCTTCACCATGATATATTCGATATATATCCAAGTTATTATCAAATGAACATTTTATATAAAAACAAGGAAGAACGCTATAGTCGAGTACCTCGACTATCAGATACCCGTTACTCAGCTAAATAGAGATATGCAAGCAGCAAAGCGAGGTTAAAATGCGCCACCTACCGGCGGTATACAGAATTAAGCGTTATGGGCGTTAGAGTGGGCGTGGCCAACATTTTTTTGGGTCAATCGATAGGTATTGATGAGAACAATACATTTCAATTAAATTTTATTCTAGCATCAAAACTGTAGGAGCCACAGTCTTGGGCGGTTTGTGGGCGTTAGAGTAGGCGTGGCACTCTACTGAAACAAACTTGCGCTGCGCAGGAATCTCAGGAATCTGCGTGCCTAATCCCAGTATTGTAACTCTCATAGTTTCCGAGATCTCAGCGTTCATACGGACAGACGGACAGACGGACAGACGGACATGGCTACTCTACGAGTAACGGGTATAACTATATGCATATGGTATATGCTTTTGAATTAGATTTACGTTATCCGAACTTTTAATATCTATCCCTTCCAAAAAACATTCAAAATACGACATATACGACAAAAGAACAATCTAATTGACTTTTTAAATTTTTAAATCTTAATATCGAATTGTTATTTGACGTCATCTCAGCTATAATTGTATTACACTCCAGACTTTGTTTTTCCAGTTTGCTGCTATCGTCGAAATTCTGAAAACAGTCATTACATAGATGAATTTTCGTTTCACTTTTCGTCATTTTTTGTTAGAAAAAAAAAATTTTTTTTTTACTTACATTTTCTAATTTTATAGTTATTTTGAAATATTTTTAATCCAAACATAGTTATATTTATCATCCTTCTCGAGAAGTAGTAGATATATAGAGTGTAATACGTTGCTAGTTTTATTATTGTTAAAATAATTTTATTTGATGGACGTTGATGCACTACGAGCAGCACAAACAAGTGGCCCAACGACACCAAGCACGTGCTTGTTACGCGCGGGGCCCTTTTATCAATTTAGACAAAAATGCGAGTTCGCGAGGAAGATACAAAAAACAAATAGAGACGGGACACAAATGAAAATAAAAGAAGCAACTAAGAATGAAGCAAATGAGTTAAAATATTATTTTTTAATACCGGAATAGAAATTGAAGTGCAAATTAAACGGTTAAGGTTGTTATAATTATTACATAGAACGCGAAAGGGCTCGTGCAGACAAAAATTTGATGTACATCGTGGCAAATTTAGGGGATAATAATTTCGTGTTAGGGAGGGACATTGAAAGTTAGGCGGTTTACAAGTTCTACAGAATCAATATCACCTCTAATAAAATTTTGCATAAAAATAGTACCAAGCATTTTTCTACGATTTACAAGTGTTGGTAAATTAAGCAATAGTAATCTACTCTGATAGGAAGGTAGCCTTATGTTTTGATCCCAGTTCAAACTACGAAGGGCAAAAAGAAGAAATTATTTTTGTACCGACTCAATACGGTCAATGTGCACTTGATATTGTGGACTCCAAACCGAAGAACAATATTCCAAAATAGGACGGACAAGGGAGGTAAATAATAATTTGGTTGTATAAAGGTCATCAAATTCTTTTGACCAACGCTTTATAAACCCAAGAACATTCATGGCCTTGTTGACAGTGGACATAATGTGGCAGTCAAATTTAAGTTTTGGGTCCAGAAGAACGCAGTTCAAATTTAAAAGGTTGTACTCACACCATCCCTGAAAACAATCAATATCCGACTGTAAGTTGAAACCCGACGCTATATCATTATATGATAAACAAAGCTTAACATCATCAGCATACATTAGTACACGAGAATGTGTTATGGTAGAGGGAAGATCGTTAATAAACAAAGTAAACAGCAAAGGACCCAAATAATTACCCTGAGGTACTCCAGATGTCACGTAGATCAATTTTGAAACAGCGTTCTTGAATATAACCCTCTGAGTCCTACCATTCAAATAACTTGAAATCCAAGTTAATAGATTACATGGAAACCCAAGCTGATTTAATTTGATTAATAGAAAAGAATGGTTGACAGAGTCAAAGGCCTTACTAAAATCTGTATATATAACGTCAGTCTGCATTTTTTTCTTAAATCCATTAATTACAATAGATGACAATTCAAGAAGGTTGGTGGTGGTCGAACATAAATGTTGCAAATGAGAAGTAATAATACGTTCAAATGCTTTAGGAATTGCCGACAGTTTGGAAATACTTCTATAATTCTGGGCACCCGCCTTCGCACCCTTTTTGTGAAGTGGAATGATAAAAGAGTCCTTCCAGATAGTAGGAAAAAGTGATGATGAAATAGACAAACTAAAAAGTTTAAGAATCGGTTTACATATGGTTGACGCACAAAACTTAAGCACACACCCGGGGAGTCCATCTGGACCGGGAGAATAAGTTGGCGTTGTTGTTGCTAAGTCTCTTAAGAGAGAACCTTTCGTAATTTCAGGTGTAAAAATACAATTTGCCCTATTTAAGGAATTAGGGTAGTTAGAATTTGACCAAGCAGCCGAACTATAAGTGGTTTGGAAAAACTCGGCAAATAAATCAGCAATTTCAGGATCCGTCGATGCCTCCATTGAGTTAAAACGTACCGATGAAGGCAATGCCGACGACTTACGCTTGGCATTAACAAAGTTATAAAACTGCTTCGGATCATTTGAAAATTCGACTTAAATACATAGAAAAGCAATGGCAATTGAGAACAT
Organism: Drosophila suzukii; assembly: GCF_043229965.1. Taxonomy (NCBI): domain Eukaryota; kingdom Metazoa; phylum Arthropoda; class Insecta; order Diptera; family Drosophilidae; genus Drosophila; species Drosophila suzukii. The sequence continues at coordinate 1,706,030 of NW_027255896.1, read as the reverse complement.
TAAAGTCCGATCGAGCCACCACATATTTCGAAAAATCCGATGGCTTACCCGATTTTTTATAGGTGTTTGTGTTGAGGTTTTTAAGTCTTTGAAGAGCATTGGTAAACCAAGGAGACCTGTTAAGCTTTGAAGGAAGCCTATCAGGAACGCGTTAATTAAAAAAAGTATTTAACACTATGTAGAATAGTTCAGTGGCACTTTCAATATCCATACAATTGTACAAGTCTGTCCAATTATGTTCAGAAATCATATCGTTAAGTCTCTTATAGTCACATTTTGGAAAACTTCTCATTTTAGTTTGAGGAACTAAAGGAGAGAGGGTATCAATGCATGGGAGGCAGATTGTCAAATCCAATGTTGGATGATATCGGTCTTCAGGTACAACAAGAGCGTCAATTCTAGATACCGTGACTTCAAACGGGTCTGAAACAAACACAAGATCTAGTTGTTTTTTTAATGAATTCCGTATAAAGCTTACTTGCTGTAACGATAATTCTAAAAGGCCATCTACAAAATCATGGACGGATAAGAATATAGCGACAAGTGAGTCAGTAGGAGGAGACCAAGAAATATCAGGGAGATTAAAGTCACCCAAAACAATCAAAAGGTCTCTGTTAGAAAGAAGGGATAGAACAGATTTTATCGCAGACAGATGGTGCTCATAAATTATTAGATCAGAGCCAGGTGAAATATAGGATCATGTAACAAAAATAGATAAGGATTGCAAGGAAACTTTCACACTAACAAATTTAATTTCGTTAGGGGTATCATAGTGCATTTTTTCGGATGTTAGGCTAGTGGTAACGGCAATCAGCACACCGCCTCCTCTACGTGAGGATCGATCGGTCCTAAAAGCCAAAAGCTTTCAGAAAGTAGTACCTTAAACACATCAGGCGGTGCAAATATTTTAAAAGAGGATATACTAAGAGCGTATGAAAATCGAAATTGTTCAACAGAAATATTCTCGGATGGGAATTTTTCACGTATAAATTCCAAAACATCCTCAGATGTGGTATGTAGGGTGAATCTAGAAACAAATAATTGCTTCCTATTTGGAACAACTGACAGTTTCTTCGTGCCCCAGCAGCAGATTGAAACAGAAACGGTACCTTCTGTACCTATAGGTACGGTCGGCACCGTAGCCGGCACTGAAGATTTTTTTACCACCAGGCTTTGAGAAACAGTGACTCCACCTGAATCAGCTGTATCCCTAGGCGCGGTCAGTTCACTTACCCCAGTTTCGACAGAAACTGCTGCAGCTACCAAGTTCGGATTTGGGGAGGATACCTTGACCGTATTAACTGCCGCTAAGCTGGCTTTTTTGCGTTTAGGCGACTCAATTATTAATTTTTTATTATTCAATTGGGCACAAACGGAATTGAACACCTCATTGAGCTGTTTAAAAGCACCTGAGAGATTCAAAAGGCTGTCTCGAGTCTGCTTCATAAAGCCGCTAATCTAAACTACCATTTCCTCGCAGGAAATGAGACCAGAATTAAGATCAATGAAGTCTTTGACTCTGCCAGTAAATCCTGCGCATTTAACGTGCATCATCGATTCGCAGAGCGAGCAGAAAATAAAAGGGTCTTTAGTTGAAGACGAAAGATTACAAGTTTTCTTACAGCAGACAAGAGCCATTTAAAGGAGATGAAATAAAATAAAATAAAATATGAAAAATACCTCAAGTAAATTTGGCACTGGGATCAAATTCCAAAACCACAAAGGCACAAAGCACGAAAAAAAATAAGAGCGCGAGTATTAATTTAAATGTAAGAGGGCACGAGAGAATAAATCTTCTATCGACTGAGCGTTGCTGGTGGGACACTGACAACTTTACGCACGAACAGGTACAATGTAAAGCAAGCAAGAGAGAGTGAATAAGAGAATAGCACACCAAAAGTATACCAGAAATTCGGCAGGTTCCGAGAGAGTTTAAGTTACAGTTGTAATATAGAGCGGAAGAGAGAGTGGGAATAAAAGAGTTTTAGCAAGATTAGTGAGTGTAAAATTCCACTAACAACGCTAGGAGATTAAACAAATCTAATAGAAATGTTAAAATAACTATAACCACATACCCGTTTACTGGGGGATCTAGTCAAGAACACTAACACAACTATTAGGCTAAGCTTTGTTAAAAAACAAACACAAGACACTCGCATAAAATCACCGAATAAAACAAAAACTCAGAGCACAAAAGTAAACACATCTGTTCACAAGCGACGCTAAATCGAAAGGGTCCGATTATTGTGCTTCCATCGATGTCTACTCCCAACACAGTTATACTAATTTCAGGACTATTTTCTTCGAAGGTTTTTATGATATCAACCGGTGTGGGGAACTTTAACCCACTAAAATTTAATGATTTAATATTAACATATTTATACCTATTATATTCGATTTAGTGTTGTAAATGCCTCTACGTTTCTATTGAGCGAGTATATGGTTATTATAGTCAACTTTAACAAGAGCCGATTATTATTATTATTATTATTATTATTATTATTATTATTATTATTATTATTATTATTATTATTATTATTATTATTATTATTATTATTATTATTATTATTATTATTATTATTATTATTATTATTATTATTAATATTATTATTATTATTATTATTATTATTATTATTATTATTATTATTATTATTATTTTTATTATTATTATTATTATTATTATTATTATTATTATTATTATTACTATTATTATTATTATTATTATTATTATTATTATCTAATGCTAACTTCTAGTTAAAACTTTAAGCTAACAGTTGGTTTATTCTAGAGCTATAGCAGCAAAAGGTCTTAAAATCGCCTATGGTATTTTAGTAGTGATGATTATTACTTTTTTAATATTTTACAGTTTATTATATCTTATATAGTACGTTGGAATTGTTAAGAAAGAGAAGGATTTTCTGGGTATTGATTAAAGTAGGATTTAATATAATGTGGGTAGGGTTTTGAGAGTTGATCGATGCAGTTCTCTGTAGAGTAAGGGCGGGGCATGAGGTAATAATATGTGTTAGGATTATTGGGCTGATGTTGCTCAGGGGGCAAATAGAGGAAATGTTTCTATCAATGTAATGCGCGTTGGAGAGCTTGGTGTGTCCAAGTCGTATTCTGTTGATAATAATTTGTTGACTTCTATTCATTTCGTATTTGTGTGGGAATGTTGGGGGTTTTACAAGTTTGAACGAAGGAGATGCTGTTTCCAAGGTGTCTATCAGTTCACTGTCTAAGCATTGTTTTAGGTGGCGAGCGATGTCAGTAAAATTGTAGTTAGGGGTGTATATAAGGGGGGATTGAAGGCTAAGTTTGGCAAACGAGTCAGCAGTATCGTTGGTTCTTATTCCTATGTGGCTAGAAATCCAAATAAGGTTTATTTTTGGGAAGTTTTTGGCTAGGAGTGTTTATTGTGGTTTTTAATCGAGTTAAGGGGGAGTCGGTGAAGATTGCGTGTTTTCCAGACTTTCCTTGACAAAGTTTTGTGGCTTCTAGGATGGCAATGATCTCGCTCGTGTAGGAGGAAGAGTAAATTGGTAGTAGACCGGATTATAAACGGTTATTTTCAACAGTAATACTGAATCCAGATTTACCATCAGCCTTAGAACCGTCAAAATATACAAAATTGATTTGTTGGTATGAGGATTGTAAGGATCCGAAAAGTTGTTGGTAAGTTGTTGCAGGGGTATTTTGATTATTATGAGATTACTAATTCGGATAGGAAAAAGGGGGAGGGATAGGGTGTTCATGATTTGATTATTCTGGCTATGGTACTAGGGTAGTTTTTGGCTATGATGTTTCTTATTGACGTTATATAGTAGGAGTGTTTATTGTGCTTTTTAATCGAGTTAAGGGTGAGTCGGTGAAGATTGCGTGTTTTCCAGACTTTCCTTGACTAAGTTTTGTGGCTTCTAGGATGGCAATGATCTCGCTCGTGTAGGAGGAAGAGTAAATTGGTAGTAGACCGGATTATAAACGGTTATTTTCAACAGTAATACTGAATCCAGATTTACCATCAGCCTTAGAACCGTCAAAATATACAAAATTGATTTGTTGGTATGAGGATTGTAAGGATCCGAAAAGTTGTTGGTAAGTTGTTGCAGGGGTATTTTGATTATTATGAGATTACTAATTCGGATAGGAAAAAGGGGGAGGGATAGGGTGTTGCATGATTTGATTATTCTGGCTATGGTACTAGGGTATCTGTATTTTCTTTTGTGTGGCTTTATTAGTTAAGTTATATGGGTGCCGTGGGCGAAAAGGATATTTATACCCGTTACTCGTAGAGTAAAAGGGTATACTAGATTCGTCGGAAAGTATGTAACAGGCAGAAGGAAGAGTTTCCGAGCCCATAAAGTATATACATTCTTGATCAGGATCACTGGCCGAGTCGATCTAGCCATGTCCGTCTGACCGTCTGTCTGTCCGTCCGGATGAACGCTGAGATCTGTGAAACTATAAGAGCTAGGCTTTTGAGATTTGGCATGGAGATTCCTGAGCTTCTTAGGCAGCGCAAGTTTGTTTCAGCAATGTGCCACGCCCACAAACCCCCACAAACTTTAAAAAATCATTAATATGAACGCGGATATCTCGGAAACTATCAAAGATAGAGAAATGGGATCTCAGATTTAAGTTCCGTAGTCTTGTACGCAGCGCAAGTTTGTTACGCGAATTTGCCACGCCCACTCTAACGCCCATAACGCATAAATCTGTCTACCGCCGGTTTTTTTTAGTATAAGAAATTCATTTATTTAACGTTGATCAGCCACCCTAATGGCTATAAAACAGGGGTCGGCAGCGGGATATCTAGTGAGCATAGGGAAGTGTTCTGCCCATCCTCTGCTCGCTCACGTATAACGTAAATGTTCGTGTGACTTCGGCATGGTCTTCGGGTCATTTTTTTATCAGCTTCGGCGCGCTTTTTTGCTGCTGCGGCAGAGGATCTCAGTGCAAAGCAGAGAAACGTCAGGCTTCAGCACGCCGCGCGCAAACTTCGTGTTTGTTACACTTACACTAATGCAAGGCAAACTTGTGATGGTATGTGTGTGCCGACCACTGCTATAAAACGTTGTGTACGAAGAGAAATAATTAACATGGAAACATAACAGAAAAGATGATTAACAATATGTACAATATTTGAACAAAAACAATTTTATTGCTTTAGGGGACTCGAGAGACCTGACATCCTCTTGTCCAGAGATCACCAGGTGCCTTCGCTTTAGTCTTCTTCTAGCCCTTGGGTGGGCCAAGGAAGCTGCTAGGTGGTTTATGTGTGCAGTGAGGCGATTATTGTACCGACTAGAGTGGCGGTTTATCTGCTCCCTGACTGAGGGAACATGAAGGTCAATTGTTAGGGCGTCATTCCTGATGTACCACGGCGCGTCTGCAATCATATGCAGCACTCGGTTTTGGACCCTTTGGACTTTCATTACGTTCGAGTCTGAAGCCATGCCCCATAGTTGGATGCAATACGTCATCGAGGGCTCCACAATTGTTTTGAACAGCAAAACTTTGTTGCCAAGGGTGAGCTTGCTCATTGGCTTAAGCAACCAGTTGATATTTCTCAGCTTAGCTCTACATGTAGCTGCTATTTTGGTAGTGTGCTGCTTCCAGGTGAACCGCTTGTCCAGGATCAACCCCAAATATTGCGCATGGGGTGATTGTGAGATGGTGATATCGAGAAGCTCTACTCTGGGAAGGATCTTTCCTCCCAAGGTGAAATTGCAGTAATGCGACTTTCTTCCATTTATGGATATGTTCCACCTATTTGTCCACTTCCCGTAAGCGTCGAGGAATTCCTGGGTAATCCTTGACTCTTCGATTGGGTAAGAGGCGTTCGCAATAAAGGCAGTGTCGTCAGCGTATGTAGCCAGAATGGTGCCCGGCTTGTTAGGACACGGCAAATCTGAGGTGAACAGAGTGTACAAAACGGGGACCAGAACGCTTCCCTGAGGAACGCCAGCTCGAACGATTCTGATTCTTGACATTTCCCTTCTCACCTCGACCATGAAACTACGGTCAAGCAGGTATGATTTCAGTAGGAGGAAATGGCTAGTCGGGAGTAGGGACTTCAACTTATAAAGTAAGCCATCGTGCCACACGCGGTCGAAAGCTTCCTTAACACCGAGAAAAAATGCAGAGCTGTGTTGCTTGTTATTAAAAGCATCTAAAATATGCTGGACAACTCGATGTGCTTGCTCTGGGGTTCCATGATGATGCAAAAAACCAAACTGATGGTCGGGAATGGCATCCTGCACGCTTCTTACTCCCATGCTTCTGCTAAGAAATATTCTTTCGAATATTTTAGAGAATGTGGGTAGCAAGCTTATCGGTCGATAAGACTGGACAAGGTTCTCCGGTTTTCCTGGTTTTGGTATCATCGTTATCACAGCACACTTCCATTGAGAGGGAAAGTGGTGGATACGTAGCATTGAGTTGAACAGGAGAACAAGGAACAGGGTTCCCTTTTTCGGCAAAGCCTTGGCAATTCTGCTATCAATGCCATCAAAGACCGGCGCTTTTCTAGGATGTAGCTTTTGGGTATGAAGACAAACTTCTTCTGGGCTTACGTGTTGGATCGGTAAGGCATCCGGGGAAGGGGCATCAAGGAAGGCAAGAGTTTCTTTAACATCCTCGCGGCTCGCAAGCTCAAATGGCTGAAAGCGTTTTTCAAGTTCGTCTGCAAAAGCTAAAGAAATTTCTGAGTCGGACATGCACTATGTGTCATCAGATTTCTTTATGGCTATCTTTCGTAGGGGCTGTCGTTTCATATTCCGTGTGCATTTCCAGAGGTTAAAGCCGTAAGGTTTGGTGGGGTCAGCATTCAGGAGCATCTCATCAAAGTATTTTCGTTTGGTTTCATAAAGAAGCTTTTTAAAATCATCCTCCGCTCGTCGATATGCACTTTTGTCGACAGGATCTTGAGATCTCATATATCTGCGACGTAGGGAGCGTTTCAGCCTTACCAGGTCCCTAATCTCAGGTTTTAAAGGAGCCTGAGGTGAATTGGAGGGGTATGAGCTTGAGGTTGAGGACTCGGCAGCGATATGGATGTTCCGGACAAATAGCTCGACGGCGTCGTTGATGGCGTCAGGAGTGCGTAACACCATATTAAGGTGCACAAGCCGGTTGACTGCTTCTTGATAGCGTGGGAGGCTCGCATTCCGAGGAAGGATGCAAGGCCTAAGAGAAGTTTTTTGCGCTGCTGGATACACTCCTCATCAATGTTAATGCTCCGGAAGAGCCCACTCATCCATTCCGTGATGTCTGCTCATTATGTCTGGTTAATTTTCGGTCTCCGACTGTGGCTTTTAAAGCGGAATCAGGGTAGTTCTGATTACGTGTTCACCTCATCATGAGATCGGGACCTTCTATGAACTCGTGCAATCCAACAGTTCTAAGTTTGTCGCCTTCTGGAGTCGTCGGATTACGTTCAGAGGCTCAGGCGACATACAGGTCTTTAGCATGGAATACCCCGACACTTTTCGCCACCGCAATGCCCAGCTCATATAGCGCTTTGCCCTTACGCTGGAGTACAACACAGCGAATTCGATTCGGACCAAGCTTGGCATTATATCCGTCAGCTTTGTTACTCTGCCTGTAGTTTTTCCTATAGACAACTTGTCCCACGAAAAACTCAACGAGCTTGCTACGGGTGTTATATGCGTTTTCCGCGCGTTCATGAGTTCGGTTTAATCCTTGTGTCACTTTTTGTCGGATGAGTTCCATCTTGTCTGGGAGACTTATCTGTGGATCTCCTGCCTCTATTCCCCCCAGCTTCCGTAAAATCGGATAGGCTGTTCGATGGGTAACCATCCGCGTTCCGAACATGGCGTAATATGGTTCCATGCCTATCGACTCGTGTAGGCCATTCCTAAGGGCACACTCTGTTCGACTTAGTTGGGTATCTCAATTTCGCTGATCGGTGGCAATTGTCGCTCGCAAAATTTGGAGTACCGATCGGCTTACCCTCTCAGCCAGTCTTTACGTGTCGAATACCGTAGCGGGTCATTAGCTCGCCAAATATTTGAGACACAAATTGCTTGCCGTTGTCCGAGTGTATGAACTCGGGGACCCCATATTGATGAGAAATTTTGGTCTCCAGGAATTTGATGACTTCTGCAGCTACTGCATGTCTCATCGGCTGCAGCCGATTTGGAAAAATGGTCTAGGCATACAAAAATCACAGAATTTCCAGCTTTGGTCCTCGGGTATGGTTCCATAAAGTCGATGAACAACCTTTGGCCAGCCCGCTCCGTAACACGCTGTTCTGCCATGGGTGGTCGGTCATTTTTGTTGGCGGTCCTGGTGATCTTACACACCTCGCATTCCTTCACTTCTTTTTGGACATCTACAGCCATCCCTGGCCAATAGTATAACTGTCTTAATTTGGCTAGTTATTTGTGAAACCCCCCATGCCCTGCGGTTATGACATGATGTGCTCTCCAGACTAAATCGGGTCGCAGCTCGGCGGGAACCCAGAGCTTCCATGCTCGTTTAGGCAGAGTCCCATCCGTTTATATACAAAGCCTTCTGATGTTTGAAAGTCTGGACTTTTACCTAAATTATGGTCCACCGCCTGCACTATGTAGACATAATCCGATGACTGGAACGCTGTCGAATCGAGGTTGATGGGTATGTCCAGTTCTTCTGTAGCTCGTCCATATGAACTTGTGAGAGAGCATCTGGGACTACATTTAGTGACCCTTTCCTGTGTTCTATGGTGAAGTCAAACGCTTTTAGCTTCAGACTCCATCGCGCAAGTCTGCCTGATAAATCTGGGGTGACGAGTACAGGTGCTGTTGCCATGCTGGTTTTTAAAACTTCAAACGCCTTGACTGCCTCTTCTGACAATTCAAATTTCTTTGTGCGGTCTTTCCTCAAACATTTGTGAAGCGGTTCCGCTGTCTGGGCGTAGTTTTGGATGAACCTCCTGTACCAGCCAGTCATCCCCAGGAACCTCCGCATCTGTTTGGCGGAGCTATGCTGTTCGGATGCATCCTCCCCCAACTACGTATTCTAAATATCTTGCCTGGCTGTTGCAAAACTTGCTCTTGTCTACATTTATTGTTAGCTCTGCCCGCTGTAAGCAGATACTGACCTGGCTCAACATATCAATGTGAGCTTCAAATGTAGGTGAACAGACCAGTAAGTCATCCAGATACACACACCGCTGGTATAACTTTATCCATTAGTCGGCACGTTCGCTGCGCGGCATGACTGTAAACTGATACAGTGGCCTGCCGGGCACGGTAAACGCGGTTTACTCTCTGCTTTTGGACTCGAGAGGTATTTGCCAAAAGGCGTCTTTTAAGTCAACTGCGGAAATGTAATACGTTTCCTGCAGTCGACTCAACAGACCTTGATGTGTGGTTGTGGATACGCATCTTTGATCGTCCGGGAATTGACTTTACGTGCGTCGAGGCAAAGGTGGTTTTTCGGATCTTTTTGCACCAGAGTTACCGGTGAACTCCAACTACTATTGCTCTCTTCGATCACGCCTAGACCTAACATGCAATCTAGCTCGGCATACACCAGCTTCTATTTAGCTGGGGATATCAGGTAATGTCGCTGCTTGATTGGTAGGTCCCCGTTGGTCAATTTAATCCCTTTTTTAATCCCTTTTCCAGACAGGAGGGATATGTGTCTATCACTTGCTGCAGCTTAGAATGTTGTTCTGGGGTAAGCTGATGTGGGGTATAGGCGGTCTCGGGCTTGAGCGTATTGTCTAGGTCTCCGGTCATAAGGTCGAAATCCGGTGTTGTTTCAACGGCGGCAACCTCGCGTCCCCCTTTACCGAGGAATGTGAGGCCGAACGTATCCTAGAAATTAATTCCGAAATAAAATCGTTGTGTCAGTCCTGGCACTATCAAAAACTCTAGGTCCTTGGTTTCTCCTTCCCATTCCACAGGTAACGTTATGGCTCCGGTTACTTGGGTCTCACCACCGCTGCCAGTCTTTACGTGTCGAATACCGTAGCGGGTCATTAGCTCGCCAAAAATTTGAGACACAAATTGCTTGCCGTTGTCCGAGTGTATGAACTCGGGGACCCCATATTGATGGGAAATTTTGGTCTCCAGGAATTTGATGACTTCTGCAGCTACTGCATGTCTCATCGGCTGCAGCCGATTTGGAGAAATGGTCTAAGCATACAAAAATCACAGAATTTCCAGCTTTGGTCCTCGGGTATGGTTCCATAAAGTCGATCAACAACCTTTGGCCAGCCCGCTCCGTAACACGCTGTTCTGCCATGGGTGGTCGGTCATTTTTGTTGGCGGTCCTGGTGATCTTACACACCTCGCATTCCTTCACTTCTTTTTGGACATCTACAGCCATCCCTGGCCAATAGTATAACTGTCTTAATTTGGCTAGTTATTTGTGCAACCCCCCATGCCCTGCGGTTATGACATGATGTGCTCTCCAGACTAAATCGGGTCGCAGCTCGGCGGGAACCCAGAGCTTCCATGCTCGGGTTTCATCCACGGCGTCGTTTAGGCAGAGTCCCATCCGTTTATATACAAAGCCTTCTGATGTTTGAAAGTCTGGACTTTTACCTAAATTATGGTCCACCGCCTGCACTATGTAGACATAATCCGATGACTGGAACGCTGTCGAATCGAGGTTGATGGGTATGTCCAGTTCTTCTGTAGCTCGTCCATATGAACTTGTGAGAGAGCATCTGGGACTACATTTAGTGAGCCTTTCCTGTGTTCTATGGTGAAGTCAAACGCTTTTAGCTTCAGACTTCATCGCGCAAGTCTGCCTGATAAATCTGGGGTGACGAGTACAGGTGCTGTTGCCATGCTGGTTTTTAAAACTTCAAACGCCTTGACTGCCTCTTCTGACAATTCAAATTTCTTTGTGCGGTCTTTCCTCAAACATTTGTGAAGCGGTTCCGCTGTCTGGGCGTAGTTTTGGATGAACCTCCTGTACCAGCCAGTCATCCCCAGGAACCTCCGCATCTGTTTGGCGGAGCTATGCTGTTCGGATGCATCCTCCCCCAACTACGTATTCTAAATATCTTGCCTGGCTGTTGCAAAACTTGCTCTTGTCTACATTTATTGTTAGCTCTGCCCGCTGTAAGCAGATACTGACCTGGCTCAACATATCAATGTGAGCTTCAAATGTAGGTGAACAGACCAGTAAGTCATCCAGATACACACACCGCTGGTATAACTTTATCCATTAGTCGGCACGTTCGCTGCGCGGCATGACTGTAAACTGATACAGTGGCCTGCCGGGCACGGTAAACGCGGTTTACTCTCTGCTTTTGGACTCGAGAGGTATTTGCCAAAAGGCGTCTTTTAAGTCAACTGCGGAAATGTAATACGTTTCCTGCAGTCGACTCAACAGACCTTGATGTGTGGTTGTGGATACGCATCTTTGATCGTCCGGGAATTGACTTTACGTGCGTCGAGGCAAAGGTGGTTTTTCGGATCTTTTTGCACCAGAGTTACCGGTGAACTCCAACTACTATTGCTCTCTTCGATCACGCCTAGACCTAACATGCAATCTAGCTCGGCATGCACCAGCTTCTATTTACCTGGGGATATCAGGCAATGTCGCTGCTTGATTGGTAGGTCCCCGTTGGTCACTTTAATCCCTTTTTTAATCCCTTTTCCAGACAGGAGGGATATGTGTCTATCACTTGCTGCAGCTTAGAATGTTGTTCTGGGGTAAGCTGATGTGGGGTATAGGCGGTCTCGGGCTTGAGCGTATTGTCTAGGTCTCCGGTCATAAGGTCGAAATCCGGTGTTGTTTCAACGGCGGCAACCTCGAGTCCCCCTTTACCGAGGAATGTGAGGCCGAACGTATCCTAGAAATTAATTCCGAAATAAAATCGTTGTGTCAGTCCTGGCACTATCAAAAACTCTAGGTCCTTGGTTTCTCCTTCCCATTCCACAGGTAACGTTATGGCTCCGGTTACTTGGGTCTCACCACCGCTGCCAGTCTTTACGTGTCGAATACCGTAGCGGGTCATTAGCTCGCCAAAAATTTGAGACACAAATTGCTTGCCGTTGTCCGAGTGTATGAACTCGAGGACCCCATATTGATGGGAAATTTTGGTCCCCAGGAATTTGATGACTTCTGCAGCTACTGCATGTCTCATCGGCTGCAGCCGATTTGGAGAAATGGTCTAGGCATACAAAAATCACAGAATTTCCAGCTTTGGTCCTCGGGTATGGTTCCATAAAGTCGATGAACAACCTTTGGCCAGCCCGCTCCGTAACACGCTGTTCTGCCATGGGTGGTCGGTCATTTTTGTTGGCGGTCCTGGTGATCTTACACACCTCGCATTCCTTCACTTCTTTTTGGACATCTACAGCCATCCCTGGCCAATAGTATAACTGTCTTAATTTTGCTAGTTATTTGTGCAACCCCCCATGCCCTGCGGTTATGACATGATGTGCTCTCCAGACTAAATCGGGTCGCAGCTCGGCGGGAATCCAGAGCTTCCATGCTCGGGTTTCATCCACGGCGTCGTTTAGGCAGAGTCCCATCCGTTTATATACAAAGCCTTCTGATGTTTGAAAGTCTGGACTTTTACCTAAATTATGGTCCACCGCCTGCACTATGTAGACATAATCCGATGACTGGAACGCTGTCGAATCGAGGTTGATGGGTATGTCCAGTTCTTCTGTAGGTCGTCCATATGAACTTGTGAGAGAGCATCTGGGACTACATTTAGTGACCCTTTCCTGTGTTCTATGGTGAAGTCAAACGCTTTTAGCTTCAGACTCCATCGCGCAAGTCTGCCTGATAAATCTGGGGTGACGAGTACAGGTGCTGTTGCCATGCTGGTTTTTAAAACTTCAAACGCCTTGACTGCCTCTTCTGACAATTCAAATTTCTTTGTGCGGTCTTTCCTCAAACATTTGTGAAGCGGTTCCGCTGTCTGGGCGTAGTTTTGGATGAACCTCCTGTACCAGCCAGTCATCCCCAGGAACCTCCGCATCTGTTTGGCGGAGCTATGCTGTTCGGATGCATCCTCCCCCAACTACGTATTCTAAATATCTTGCCTGGCTGTTGCAAAACTTGCTCTTGTCTACATTTATTGTTAGCTCTGCCCGCTGTAAGCAGATACTGACCTGGCTCAACATATCAATGTGAGCTTCAAATGTAGGTGAACAGACCAGTAAGTCATCCAGATACACACACCGCTGGTATAACTTTATCCATTAGTCGGCACGTTCGCTGCGCGGCATGACTGTAAACTGATACAGTGGCCTGCCGGGCACGGTAAACGCGGTTTACTCTCTGCTTTTGGACTCGAGAGGTATTTGCCAAAAGGCAAGGCAGTCGACTCAACAGACCTTGATGTGTGGTTGTGGATAAGCATCTTTGATCGTCCGGGAATTGACTTTACGTGCGTCGAGGCAAATGTGGTTTTTCGGCCCTTTTTGCACCAGAGTTACCGGTGAACTCCAACTACTATTGCTCTCTTCGATCACGCCTAGACCTAACATGCAATCTAGCTCGGCATACACCAGCTTCTGTTTAGCTGGGGATATCAGGTAATGTCGCTGCTTGATTGGTAGGTCACCGTTGGTCACTTCAATTATACGTTGCTCTAAGCTGGTCTTTTTTAATCCCTTATCCAGACAGGAGGGATATGTGTCTATCACTTGCTGCAGCTTAGAATGTTGTTCTGGGGTAAGCTGATGTGGGGTACAGGCGGTCTCGGGCTTGAGCGTATTGCCTAGGTCTCCGGTCATAAGGTCGAAGTCCGGTGTTGTTTCAACGGCGGCAACCTCGCGTCCCCCTTTACCGAGGAATGTGAGGCCAAACGTATCCCGGAAATTAATTCCGAAATAAAATCGTTGTGTCAGACCTGGCACTATCAAAAACTCTAGGTCCTTGGTTTCTCCTTCCCATTCCACAGGTAACGTTATTGCTCCGGTTACTTGGGTCTCACCACCGCTGGCTGTGCGTACACATTCTTCACTTAGCTTCCTTAACGGCCACGTCCGGTCTTTCAAGAAAGCGTTCGCTCCTCTGCCAATACAGTTCGCACTGGCGCCTGTGTCCAATAATGCGAGTATTTCTTCTCCATCGACCTTCGTTTTGGCAAAGAAACGGTTGTCGATTTGCATGCTCACCACCGTGTCCACCACCTTTTGCTTGAGCCGGCGATAGTCTGCTCTGGCATCATATAACTGTAGTGTTTTCCGGGTTGTTCGTGTCTCGCTATCTGCACCTTCCCTCTCTCGTTGTTCTAGGCTCTTATGAGGGGAGACTCGTTTGGGCTTCGGTGTTTTTACCGGAAAGGGTTGGTCCTGGTCCACCCGGCTATCCCGGTCTTGCCTGACGGACTCCGCGCAAAAGCCGCTGGGTTAGCATCTGCCTCCGTCCCGACTTTCTTGCAGAACCTGCAAGTGACATCGTGGAATTTGATCGGGCAGAATCCTTTTTCGAAGGATGCTTCCTGAAGAAGTCTGCTCCTTTGCCACACTTATAGCACACCAGCGCGTGTGTGGGTCTCGGCATCCTTGTCCATCCTCATAACGCCCTCGTGTGTCTTTCCGCTGCCGGTTAAATTATTCCACCGTGACCGCGTCGGCAAGTCCTCTAGTGTCTGGAATTCCTCTATTTCGTTGACCGCTGCTAGGCTGCGCATGTTTCTTCCTGTGTTTCTCAACCAGCGATCAACTCGTAGACCCTCTCTTTTGAGCTCCGCTAATGAGGTTATTGGGGATGCTAACAGCAATCCTCCCATCTGGAAGTTCATATTGTCCTTCAAGAGCTCGACGAATTCATCTTCAGCGATTTTGTGCTTGAGCTTGAAATGCAAGTTGTGCATATCCGAGACATAATCGCTAAAGGTTTCGTGCGGCCTTGCTTGTGTTCCATTAATTCCTTGACTTTCATAAGGTTACTTCCGGTAGTGGAAAATGCCTGTGTGACGCCTGGGTGTCCTTGAGCAAGTCCTGCGTTACCGGTTCCAGAGGCGCTGTCTCTTGATATCTCAAGAAGCTTTCTGTTGGATTCGGAACAGCTCGGGGCGGCGAAGGCAGTCCCTTCTGTTCGGGTCTCTTGGATGCCGGAGACTGCAACTCTGTTACTTGTTCTTTCAGAGCTTCTATCTGGGCGCTCATACCACGCTGCATTTCGGTGCTCTACCTTAAGAGCTCCATCAATCTTTGCTCACGCCGCTCGGCAGCCTCTAAGTTGTCCTCCTCATGCCTCTGAAATTGGGGAAGCATGCTTGATGTTCCTTTCGGCACTCCTAGGGGCAGATTCTCCCCACCGGCGGTTCCTTCCATTTCCGTGGATTGGTCCAGATTTTTTTCTTCAGACAGGGTATCTACCTGTCCTGGCTGATTCTGTGGGAACTCCCACGGCTCTCTTTCAGGTGAATTTCCTAGCCTTGGCGCGCTCGCGCTCAGGGCTTACTGACTTTCTCCGCGCGTTGTTGCTCGGGTTACTCTTCCGGTGCTGGTTTGGAATAAGACCTTCTTCTTGGCCCCCTTTATTTATATGGTTGGTCCTTCTTTTAAGGCCTCCGCTTTCTTTAACATATTGTCACTTTGTGCTGATTAATACAGGCACTAAAATTTGGCTTCACTTTTTGCGTTTGGTATAACAGGATCACGTGATTCCTTTCAAAACACCCGGTCAGCGACGTAAACGCTGAATAAGTCGACAATAAATTATTTATAAACCGGGGGTGCTTCTCTCTGCTTCTCAAGTTTCTCTTCGGTCAAGAACTCGGTACTTACGCCCCAAAAATAAAACAAAATAAATATCCTTAAACGGTAGAAAAAAAATCTTCCAATCCATCCTGGCGGTAGGAGAACTACCAACAGCATGGCAAGAAACAAAGGTGGTTTTCATTCTTAAGGCAGGGAAGGCCACTCACACCACAGCAAAGGATTTTAGGCCAATAAGCCTAACATCATTCCTGCTTAAGAGCTTTGAAAGAATGATAAGCCTACACATAAGGGCCACCGTAGACCCGACACAAATATCAGAAGCACAACACGCCTACACCAAAGGTAAGTCAACCGAATCGGCGCTACACTTGGTGGTAAACAGCATCGAGAAATCACTCAACATCAAGGAATACACACTGATCGCCTTCCTGGATATAGAGGGAGCCTTCAATAACGCGCTTCCCACCGCTATAACAGAATCTCTCACAGAACTAGGGGTTGAGCCGAGAATAGTGAGGCTTATCCATAAATTGCTGATAAGCAGAATGGTCACAGCCACACTAGGGACCTCAACCCAGACTAGACCAGTGAACAGAGGCACCCCGCAAGGAGGTGTACTATCACCCCTCTTGTTTAATATCGCAGTAAATAAACTACTGCGGATTCTGGAGGGAGGAGGTTGTAAGGTCGTGGCATACGCAGACGACGTCGCCATCATCTTTAATGGAAAATATCCACAAACACTTTGCGATCTTATGACCGCTAAACTTAAAATACTATCGGAATGGACGATAGCGAACGGACTCCGGGTAAATCCCTCGAACAACAAAGAGAGAGAACCAAAAAAGCGACCATTGCACTTTACTCCTGTAAAAAAGCAATCGGGCTAAGATGGGGCATGTCCCCAAGAATAGTTAACTGGATATACACAGCGGTAGTCAAGCCAATCCTACTGTACGGAGTGGCTCTGTGGTGGACCGCCTTGCACAAACAATGCATACTGACTCCTCTAAACAAAGTACAGCGAATGGCGGCTTTGTGTATTAGTGGAGCCCTTCGAACCACCCCGAATTAAGCGCTGAATGCGATCTTGAACCTCCCTAGCCTGGACATAGCAGGCATGGAAAGGGCCAAATCGGCAGCTATTCGACTGAGGGACACAGGGCAGTGGAAAGCCAAATTTTATGGCCATGCTAAAATTCTCCAGCATGATAAATCGATTCCGAAGATCACGGATCTATGCAAATCTATTGAATATAGTCACACACCCTTTGAGGCCCTGATTCCTGATAGAGAGGAATGGGAACAGGGCCGACCGGGCACGACGGACGCAATCTGTTTATATACAGATGGCTCCAAATTAGAAGGACACATCGGCGGATGTATACTCCGAACAATTAGATATCAGGAAGTCATTCAGGCTCCCGGACCACTGTAGCGTCTTTCAGGCGGAGGTCCACGCTATAAAAGAAGCACTAACCTGTTTAGGGAACCTTAGCCTCCAGAGAGGACACCTAAACATATATAGTGACAGCCAAGCGGCTATTAAGTCGATCTACTCGACAAACACCAACTCCCGTACAATAGCAGACTGTCGCAGATCTCTCCACGAGATGGCAAATCAGTTTACTATCAGCCTAATATGGGTTCCGGGTCACCGGGACATCGTAGGCAACTTCATAGCGGACGAATTAGCCAGGCAGGGCACCACCAAGCCTCTCCTACCAGGAGAGGAAAATGTCGGTATGCCCATGGCTACTCGCAAGCTAAACATAAAAAACCACTTCAACACTCTAGTCAACACCCATTGGCGAAACGCATCACAGTGTCGCATCTCTCACCAGACATGGCCTGTGCTAAACAACAAAAAAACCTCGGAGTTACTCAAACTCAGCCGCACAGAGTGCTCCGAGCTCTTACAGGCCACTGGCTTGTTGGCGCACATGCCGGCAGGCTAAAAGCCCCGCAAAATGATTTCTGCAGAAGCTGTAGGGATAAGGAAGAAGTGGAAACGGTAGAACACCTTCTCTGCTTCTGCCCAGCCCTATGCAGACTCAGACTGAAACACTTAGGAAGCCCCTTCATCGACGATCTTACCGAAATATCGGAGATTAATCTCAAAAGAATAAGTGCCTTTATTAAATCTTCCGGGTGGAAGACATTCTGATCAGCTTAACACAGGCTGAAACTACTAGAAACGGGACCCTAGAGAAGGAAAAAACGAGATCATGCGGTAGTACAACGGACCCATTGAGGTCTAAGTGTGTCGGACTATAGTCCGACAGCCGCCCTAACCTTACCTAGCCTAAATATCCCTAACTAGGGGTGTTAGCCGCTTCTACACAACGGGGTTCCGCTAAGCTAACATGCCCTTATTTAACTAACTTAATCTGTCCAAAAACGCCATCCCACCAGTTCTCGGAAAACAAGTTGTTTGACCGATCTCTCTCGGGCTCCACAACAGTCTCCTATTTCTCTGGACTGGTCGATAAGACTGGACAAGGTTATCCTGTTTTCCTGGTTCTGGTATCATCGTTATCACAGCACACTTCCATTGAGAGGGAAAGTGGTGGATACGTAGCATTGAGTTGAACAGGAGAACAAGGAACAGGGTTCCCTTTTTAGGCAAAGCCTTGGCAATTCTGCTATCAATGCCATCAAAGACCGGCGCTTTTCTAGGATGTAGCTTTTGGATATGAAGACAAACTTCTTCTGGGCTTACGCGTTGGATCGGTAAGGCATCCGGGGAAGGGGCATCAAGGAATACCTTAAAGCCTTACCAGGTCCATAATCTCAGGTTTTAAAGGAGCCTGAGGTGAACTGGAGGGGTATGAGCTTGAGGTTGAGGACTCGGCAGCGATATGAATGTTCGTCGTTGATGGCGTCAGGAGTGCGTAACACCATATTTAGGTTCACAAGCCGGTTGACTGCTTCTTGATAGCGTGGGAGGCTCGCATTCCGAGGAAGGATGCAAGGCCTAAGGGAAGTTTTTTGCGCTGCTGGATACACTCCTCATCAATGTTAATGCTCCGGAAGAGCCCACTCATCCATTCCGTGATGTCTGCTCATTATGTCTGGTTAATTTTCGGTCCCCGGCTGTGGCTTTTAAAGCGGAATCAGGGTAGTTCTGATTACGTGTTCACCTCATCATGAGATCGGGACCTTCTATCAACTCGTGCAATCCCACAGTTCTAAGTTTGTCGCCTTCTGGAGTCGTCAGATTACGTTCAGAGGTTCAGGCGACATACAGGTCTTTAGCATGGAATACCCCGACACTTTTCCCCACTGCATTGCCCAGCTCATATAGCGCTTTGCCCTTACGCTGGAGTACAACACAGCGAATTCGATTCGGACCAAGCTTGGCATTATATCCGTCAGCTTTGTTACTCTGCCTGTAGTTTTTCCTATAGACAACTTGTCCCACGAAAAACTCAACGAGCTTGCTACGGGTGTTATATGCCTTTTCCGCGCGTTCATGAGTTCGGTTTAATCCTTGTGTCACTTTTTGTCGGATGAGTTCCATCTTGTCTGGGAGACTTATCTGTGGATCTCCTGCCTGTATTCCCCCCAGCTTCCGTAGAATCGGATAGGCGTTCCGAACATGGCGTAATATGATTCCATGCCTATCGACTCGTGTAGGCCATTCCTAAGGGCACACTCTATTCGACTTAGTTGGGTATCTCAATTTCGCTGATCGGTGGCAATTTTTGCTCGCCAAATTTGGAGTACGATCGGCTTACCCTCTCAACCAGTCTTTACGTGTCGAATACCGTAGCGGGTCATTGCTCGCCAAAAGATTGAGACACAAATTGCTTGCCGTTGTCCGAGTGTATGAACTCGGGGACACCATATTGATGGGAAATTTTAGTCTCCAGGAATTTGATGACTTCTGCAGCTACTGCATGTCTCATCGGCTGCAGCCGATTTGGAGAAATGGTCCAGGCATACAAAAATCACAGAATTTCCACACACCTCGCATTCCTTCACTTCTTTTTGGACATCTACAGCCATCCCTGGCCAATAGTATAACTGTCTTAATTTGGCTAGTTATTTGTGCAACCCCCCCTGCCCTGCGGTTATGACATGATGTGCTCTCCAGACTAAATCGGGTCGCAGCTCGGCGGGAACCCAGAGCTTCCATGCTCGGGTTTCATCCACGGCGTCCTTTAGGCAAAATCCCATCCGTTTATATACATAGCCTTCTGATGTTTGAAAGTCTGGACTTTTACCTAAATTATGGTCCACCGCCTGCACTATGTAGACATAATCCGATGACTGGAACGCTGTCGAATCGAGGTTGATGGGTATGTCCAGTTCTTCTGTAGCTCGTCCATATGAACTTGTGAGAGAGCATCTGGGACTACATTTAGTGACCCTTTCCTGTGTTCTATGGTGAAGTCAAACGCTTTTAGCTTCAGACTTCATCGCGCAAGTCTGCCTGATAAATCTGGGGTGACGAGTACAGGTGCTGTTGCCATGCTGGTTTTTAAAACTTCAAACGCCTTGACTGCCTCTTCTGACAATTCAAATTTCTTTGTGCGGTCTTTCCTCAAACATTTGTGAAGCGGTTCCGCTGTCTGGGCGTAGTTTTGGATGAACCTCCTGTACCAGCCAGTCATCCCCAGGAACCTCCGCATCTGTTTGGCGGAGCTATGCTGTTCGGATGCATCCTCCCCCAACTACGTATTCTAAATATCTTGCCTGGCTGTTGCAAAACTTGCTCTTGTCTACATTTATTGTTAGCTCTGCCCGCTGTAAGCAGATACTGACCTGGCTCAACATATCAATGTGAGCTTCAAATGTAGGTGAACAGACCAGTAAGTCATCCAGATACACACACCGCTGGTATAACTTTATCCATTAGTCGGCACGTTCGCTGCGCGGCATGACTGTAAACTGATACAGTGGCCTGCCGGGCACGGTAAACGCGGTTTACTCTCTGCTTTTGGACTCGAGAGGTATTTGCCAAAAGGCGTCTTTTAAGTCAACTGCGGAAATGTAATACGTTTCCTGCAGTCGACTCAACAGACCTTGATGTGTGGTTGTGGATACGCATCTTTGATCGTCCGGGAATTGACTTTACGTGCGTCGAGGCAAAGGTGGTTTTTCGGATCTTTTTGCACCAGAGTTACCGGTGAACTCCAACTACTATTGCTCTCTTCGATCACGCCTAGACCTAACATGCAATCTAGCTCGGCCTACACCAGCTTCTATTTACCTGGGGATATCAGGTAATGTAGCTGCTTGATTGGTAGGTCCCCGTTGGTCACTTTAATCCCTTTTTTAATCCCTTTTCCAGACAGGAGGGATATGTGTCTATCACTTGCTGCAGCTTAGAATGTTGTTCTGGGGTAAGCTGATGTGGGGTATAGGCGGTCTCGGGCTTGAGCGTATTGTCTAGGTCTCCGGTCATAAGGTCGAAATCCGGTGTTGTTTCAAGGGCGGCAACCTCGAGTCCCCCTTTACCGAGGAATGTGAGGCCGAACGTATCCTAGAAATTAATTCCGAAATAAAATCGTTGTGTCAGTCCTGGCACTATCAAAAACTCTAGGTCCTTGGTTTCTCCTTCCCATTCCACAGGTAACGTTATGGCTCCGGTTACTTGGGTCTCACCACCGCTGCCAGTCTTTACGTGTCGAATACCGTAGCGGGTCATTAGCTCGCCAAAAATTTGAGACACAAATTGCTTGCCGTTGTCCGAGTGTATGAACTCGAGGACCCCATATTGATGGGAAATTTTGGTCCCCAGGAATTTGATGACTTCTGCAGCTACTGCATGTCTCATCGGCTGCAGCCGATTTGGAGAAATTGTCTAGGCATACAAAAATCACAGAATTTCCAGCTTTGGTCCTCGGGTATGGTTCCATAAAGTCGATGAACAACCTTTGGCCAGCCCGCTCCGTAACACGCTGTTCTGCCATGGGTGGTCGGTCATTTTTGTTGGCGGTCCTGGTGATCTTACACACCTCGCATTCCTTCACTTCTTTTTGGACATCTACAGCCATCCCTGGCCAATAGTATAACTGTCTTAATTTGGCTAGTTATTTGTGCAACCCCCCATGCCCTGCGGTTATGACATGATGTGCTCTCCAGACTAAATCGGGTCGCAGCTCGGCGGGAACCCAGAGCTTCCATGCTCGGGTTTCATCCACGGCGTCGTTTAGGCAGAGTCCCATCCGTTTATATACAAAGCCTTCTGATGTTTGAAAGTCTGGACTTTTACCTAAATTATGGTCCACCGCCTGCACTATGTAGACATAATCCGATGACTGGAACGCTGTCGAATCGAGGTTGATGGGTATGTCCAGTTCTTCTGTAGCTCGTCCATATGAACTTGTGAGAGAGCATCTGGGACTACATTTAGTGACCCTTTCCTGTGTTCTATGGTGAAGTCAAACGCTTTTAGCTTCAGACTTCATCGCGCAAGTCTGCCTGATAAATCTGGGGTGACGAGTACAGGTGCTGTTGCCATGCTGGTTTTTAAAACTTCAAACGCCTTGACTGCCTCTTCTGACAATTCAAATTTCTTTGTGCGGTCTTTCCTCAAACATTTGTGAAGCGGTTCCGCTGTCTGGGCGTAGTTTTGGATGAACCTCCTGTACCAGCCAGTCATCCCCAGGAACCTCCGCATCTGTTTGGCGGAGCTATGCTGTTCGGATGCATCCTCCCCCAACTACGTATTCTAAATATCTTGCCTGGCTGTTGCAAAACTTGCTCTTGTCTACATTTATTGTTAGCTCTGCCCGCTGTAAGCAGATACTGACCTGGCTCAACATATCAATGTGAGCTTCAAATGTAGGTGAACAGACCAGTAAGTCATCCAGATACACACACCGCTGGTATAACTTTATCCATTAGTCGGCACGTTCGCTGCGCGGCATGACTGTAAACTGATACAGTGGCCTGCCGGGCACGGTAAACGCGGTTTACTCTCTGCTTTTGGACTCGAGAGGTATTTGCCAAAAGGCAAGGCAGTCGACTCAACAGACCTTGATGTGTGGTTGTGGATAAGCATCTTTGATCGTCCGGGAATTGACTTTACGTGCGTCGAGGCAAATGTGGTTTTTCGGCCCTTTTTGCACCAGAGTTACCGGTGAACTCCAACTACTATTGCTCTCTTCGATCACGCCTAGACCTAACATGCAATCTAGCTCGGCATACACCAGCTTCTGTTTAGCTGGGGATATCAGGTAATGTCGCTGCTTGATTGGTAGGTCACCGTTGGTCACTTCAATTATACGTTGCTCTAAGCTGGTCTTTTTTAATCCCTTATCCAGACAGGAGGGATATGTGTCTATCACTTGCTGCAGCTTAGAATGTTGTTCTGGGGTAAGCTGATGTGGGGTACAGGCGGTCTCGGGCTTGAGCGTATTGCCTAGGTCTCCGGTCATAAGGTCGAAGTCCGGTGTTGTTTCAACGGCGGCAACCTCGCGTCCCCCTTTACCGAGGAATGTGAGGCCAAACGTATCCCAGATATTAATTCCGAAATTAAATCGTTGTGTCAGACCTGGCATTATCAAAAACTCTAGGTCCTTGGTTTCTCCTTCCCATTCCACAGGTAACGTTATGGCTCCGGTTACTTGGGTCTCACCACCGCTGCCAGTCTTTACGTGTCGAATACCGTAGCGGGTCATTAGCTCGCCAAAAATTTGAGACACAAATTGCTTGCCGTTGTCCGAGTGTATGAACTCGGGGACCCCACATTGATGGGAAATTTTGGTCTCCAGGAATTTGATGACTTCTGCAGCTACTGCATGTCTCATCGGCTGCAGCCGATTTGGAGAAATGGTCTAAGCATACAAAAATCACAGAATTTCCAGCTTTGGTCCTCGGGTATGGTTCCATAAAGTCGATGAACAACCTTTGGCCAGCCCGCTCCGTAACACGCTGTTCTGCCATGGGTGGTCGGTCATTTTTGTTGGCGGTCCTGGTGATCTTACACACCTCGCATTCCTTCACTTCTTTTTGGACATCTACAGCCATCCCTGGCCAATAGTATAACTGTCTTAATTTGGCTAGTTATTTGTGCAACCCCCCATGCCCTGCGGTTATGACATGATGTGCTCTCCAGACTAAATCGGGTCGCAGCTCGGCGGGAACCCAGAGCTTCCATGCTCGGGTTTCATCCACGGCGTCCTTTAGGCAAAATCCCATCCGTTTATATACATAGCCTTCTGATGTTTGAAAGTCTGGACTTTTACCTAAATTTTGGTCCACCGCCTGCACTAGGTTGACACAATCCGATAACTGGAACGCTGTCGAATCGAGGTTGATGGGTATGTCCAGTTCTTCTGTAGCTCGTCCATATGAACTTGTGAGAGAGCATCTGGGACTACATTTAGTGACCCTTTCCTGTGTTCTATGGTGAAGTCAAACGCTTTTAGCTTCAGACTTCATCGCGCAAGTCTGCCTGATAAATCTGGGGTGACGAGTACAGGTGCTGTTGCCATGCTGGTTTTTAAAAGTTCAAACGCCTTGACTGCCTCTTCTGACAATTACAATTTCTTTATGTGGTCTTTCTTCAAACAATCGTAAAGCGGTTCCGCTGTCTGGGCGTAGTTTTGGATGAACCCCCTGTACCAGCCAGTCAGTGAGCAGACCAGTAAGTCATCCAGATACACACACCGCTGGTATAACTTTATCCATTAGTCGGCACTTTCGCTGTGCGGCATGACTGTAAACTGATACAGTGGCCTGCCGGGCACGGTAAACGCGGTTTTCTCTCTGCTTTTGGACTCGAGAGGTATTTACCAAAAGGCGTCTTTTAAGTCAACTGCGGAAATGTAATACGTTTCCTGCAGTCGACTCAACAGACCTTGATATGCGGTTGTGGATACGCATCTTTGATCGTCCGGGAATTGACTTTACGTGCGTCGAGGCAAAGGTGGTTTTTCGGCCCTTTTTGCACCAGAGTTACCGGTGAACTCCAACTACTATTGCTCTCTTCGATCACGCCTAGACCTAACATGCAATCTAGCTCGGCATACACCAGCTTCTGTTTAGCTAGGGATATCAGGTAATGTCGCTGCTTGATTGGTTGGTCCCCGTTGGTCACTTCAATTATACGTTGCTCTAACTGGTCTTTTTTAATCCCTTTTCTAGACAGGAGGGATATGTGTCTATCACTTGCTGCAGCTTAGAATGTTGTTCTGGGGTAAGCTGATGTGGGGTACAGGCGGTCTCGGGCTTGAGCGTATTGCCTAGGTCTCCGATCATAAGGTCGAAGTCCGGTGTTGTTTCAACGGCGGCAACCTCGCGTCCCCCTTTACCGAGGAATGTGAGGCCAAACGTATCCCAGATATTAATTCCGAAATTAAATCGTTGTGTCAGACCTGGCATTATCAAAAACTCTAGGTCCTTGGTTTCTCCTTCCCATTCCACAGGTAACGTTATTGCTCCGGTTACTTGGGTCTCACCACCGCTGGCTGTGCGTACACATTCTTCACTTAGCTTCCTTAACGGCCACGTCCGGTCTTTCAAGAAAGCGTTCGCTCCTCTGCCAATACAGTTCGCACTGGCGCCTGTGTCCAGTAATGCGAGTATTTCTTCTCCATCGACCTTCGTTTTGGCAAAGAAACGGTTGTCGATTTGCATGCTCACCACCGTGTCCACCACCTTTTGCTTGAGCCGGCGATAGTCTGCTCTGGCATCATATAACTGTAGTGTTTTCCGGGTTGTTCGTGTCTCGCTATCTGCACCTTCCGAGCCGGCGAAGATACGTTCGCGAGCGAGTTCGTACTCCCTCTCTCGTTGTTCTAGGCTCTTATGAGGGGAGACTCGTTTGGGCTTCGGTGTTTTTACCGGAAAGGGTTGGTCCTGGTCCGCCCGGCTATCCCGGTCTTGCCTGACGGACTCCGCGCAAAAGCCGCTGGGTTAGCATCTGCCTCCGTCCCGACTTTCTTGCAGAACCTGCAAGTGACATCGTGGAATTTGATCGGGCAGAATCCTTTTTCGAAGGATGCTTCCTGTAGAAGTCTGCTCCTTTGCCACACCTATAGCACACCAGCGCGTGTGTGGGTCTCGGCATCCTTGTCCATCCTCATAACGCCCTCGTGTGTCTTTCCGCTGCCGTGACCGCGTCGGCAAGTCCTCTAGTGTCTGGAATTCCTCTATTTCGTTGACCGCTGCTAGGCTGCGCATGTTTCTTCCTGTGTTTCTCAACCAGCGATCAACTCGGAGACCCTCTCTTTTGAGCTCCGCTAATGAGGTTATTGGGGATGCTAACAGCAATCCTCCCATCTGGAAGTTCATATTGTCCTTCAAGAGCTCGACGAATTCATCTTCAGCGATTTTGTGCTTGAGCTTGAAATGCAAGTTGTGCATATCCGAGACATAATCGCTAAAGGTTTCGTGCGGCCTTGCTTGTGTTCCATTAATTCCTTGACTTTCATAAGGTCACTTCCGGTAGTGGAAAATGCCCGTCTCATTTCCTGTGTCAATGAGTAGTAGTCAAAATCGTAATCTTCGTGGCTGCACCTTCCAACAGAAGATGGAATTCACGAAAGACTTGTTGACGGGTGAGGTCATAGAATTCTTGCAATCGGTCCACACGGAACAGGAAACTTTCAACTGTCATGCCATGACCACTTTCATCGAACTTTAGGTTCCCCCTGTCTAATCTGACAACTTTTGGTCTTGGTCCCTGAAATGATGAGTTCCGATCGATTCTGGATTCAGTTGGTAAAATGCCTCCCTTTCGTTTTTTCTGGATTGCCTGTGTGACGCCGGGGTGTCCTTGAGCAAGTCCTGCGTTACCGGTTCCAGAGGCGTTGTCTCTTGGTATCTCAAGAATCTGTCTGTTGGATTCGGAACAGCTCGGGGCGGCGAAAGCAGTCCCTTCTGTTCGGGTCTCTTGGATGCCGGAGACTGCAACTCTGTTACTTGTTCTTTCAGAGCTTCTATCTGGGCGCTCATACCACGCTGCATTTCGTTGCTCTACCTTAAGAGCTCCATTAATCTTTGCTCACGCCGCTCGGCAGCCTCTAAGTTGTCCTCCTCATGCCTCTGAAATTGGGGAAGCATGCTTGATCTTCCTTTCGGCACTCCTAGGGGTAGATTCTCCCCAGCGGCGGTTCCTTCCATTTCCGTGGATTGGTCCAGATTTTTTTCTTCAGACAGGGTATCTACCTGTCCTGGCTGATTCTGTGGGAGCTCCCACGGCTCTCTTTCAGGTGAATTTCCTAGCCTTGGCGCGCTCGCGCTCAGGGCTTGGTGACTTTCTCCGCGCGTTGTTGCTCGGGTTACTCTTCCGGTGCTGGTTTGGAATAAGACGTTCTTCTTGGCCCCCTTTATTCATATGGTTGGTCCTTCTTTTAAGGCCTCCGCTTTCTTTAACATATTGTCACGTTGTGCTGATTAATACAGGCACTAAAATTTGGCTTCACTTTTTGCGTTTGGTATAACAGGATCACGTGATTCCTTTCAAAACACCCGGTCAGCGACGTAAACGCTGAATAAGTCGACAATAAAATATTTATAAACTGGGCGTGCTTCTCTCTGCTTCTCAAGTTTCTCTTCGGTCAAGAACTGTTCGGTACTTACGCCCCAAAAATAAAACAATATAAATATCCCTTACTAGGGGTGTTAGCCGCTTCTACACAACGGGGTTCCGCTAAGCTTACATGCCCTTACTTAACTAACTTAATCTGTCCAAAAACGCCATCCCACCGCCATGACCGATCTCTCTCGGGCTCCACAACCGTATCCTATTTCTCTGGACTCGAGCCAAGCAAACGAGCTGACCAACTAGCCTAATACGTTGTGGGGCGTCGGCCAGACAAACCTAAAATCGGGAAACAGCAAAGACTCGAACCAATCAAACGACCTGGCAAATGCCTACTACGTCGAGGGGCGTCGGCCAGAAAGCACCAATAAATTGAATTTACGTTAATTTCAACAAATAGTCGTTCAGCACGTAGTTTCTTAGTATTATAAAAAGGAGAACTCATAATTCTGGATTTAAGGAAATTGTGGTAAACTGACCCATGAACAAAACAGGGAATAAAACATCCTAAAGTCAAGCCACTATTCTGAGACGAAGTTCTGATTGAGCGGCCGCTCAACACTGACAGTCACAGAAGTTGGGGACTTTACAGTTACTAGCTCGACAAATAAGTAGGTACGCGTACATTAAAAATTATTTAATCTCCCTATCCTATAAATCAGTCAAATTACCTAAATTACCCTGGTAAAATTCCTTAAGGAATAGAAAAAGTCCTAGCGTTGTGCGCCAATTCTGGTACGCGGGCATCTTAGTGCCCGAGTCCTGACAGGGACTTAAGTCGAGGGAGAGGAGTCCGATGTTCAGGCACCATTTGCCGGAATAAGCTACGTCGTATTCGGGTCGTGGGATCTTGGTAAGCCTCTCTCCTCTCCAACATAACGAGAATAAATATTAAAAGTTCGTCAGTCATCAGTCCACACTGCCCCACAAGCTTAGCTGTCGCTTGATCGCCACACGATCGGGCTGTGTTTTGGCCATGTTCCCTCCCCTTCACACATTCGAGTGCCAATGGATCGTTGCGGGCCGCGCAATACGATCCCCTATTGTCAAGGTTGTCCGTCGAAAGTTATGTCATTGCTCTTGACCTACTCCACTTCTCGCGTCAGCGCACCCCCCTTAATAAAGCTCTAGCACTTCATGATTTGATATTCTCTTACATTACAAATTTATTGGGTAATATTTATATCGGCGTGCGCCGTGGATGAGTAACATAATGTTGGCTAATTCATATGGAAATTAAATTAATTGACCATTACTTTTGTTAGCGGAGAGTATCGAATTTACCACCTGTGAAGGTGCACACATCAGCAAAAATGATGACTATTCACGACTGCAAACGTCGCTCTGAGGGCTCTTGCAATTGTACATACCATTACAAGGCTGATACTCGCCGCTGAAAAATTGACATTTAATTATTATATATAAATATGTAAGCATGTATAAAAAGAGGAATGTATATCTAAATGATTATATATGATTAATTATTATATGAATATTAATATATGAATTCCTTAAAGATTAATTCTTGGTCTTAACTAGGAAGGTATTAACAGTGCCCAAAAATAAATGCGTCGTATTCGGGTCGTGGGATCTTGGTAAGCCTCTCTCCTCTCCAACATAACGAGAAGAGCTGTCGCTTGATCGCCACACGATCGGGCTGTGTTTTGGCCATGTTCCCTCCCCTTCACACATTCGAGTGCCAATGAATCGTTGCGGGCCGCGCAATACGATCCCCTATTGTCAAGGTTGTCCGTCGAAAGTTATGTCATTGTTCTTGACCTACTCCACTTCTCGCGTCAGCGCACCCCCCTTAATAATGTTCTAGCACTTCATGATTTGATATTCTCTTACATTACAAATTTATTGGGTAATATTTATATCGGCGTGCGCCGTGGATGAGTAACATAATGTTGGCTAATTCATATGGAAATTAAATTAATTGACCATTACTTTTGTTAGCGGAGAGTATCGAATTTACCACCTGTGAAGGTGCACACATCAGCAAAAATGATGACTATTCACGACTGCAAACGTCGCTCTGAGGGCTCTTGCAATTGTACATACCATTACAAGGCTGATACTCGCCGCTGAAAA
This sequence comes from Drosophila suzukii, assembly GCF_043229965.1. Lineage (NCBI taxonomy): Eukaryota > Metazoa > Arthropoda > Insecta > Diptera > Drosophilidae > Drosophila > Drosophila suzukii. The sequence continues at coordinate 1,676,774 of NW_027255896.1, read as the reverse complement.
ATTGACATTTAATTATTATATATAAAAATGTAAGCATGTATAAAAAGAGGAATGTATATCTAAATGATTATATATGATTAATTATTATATGAATATTAATATATGAATTCCTTAAAGATTAATTCTTGGTCTTAACTAGGAAGGTATTAACAGTGCCCAAAAATAAATGCTTATCTAAACGGGAGAGGACAATGACCGTTGGAACGGTGGAGATAATGATTGCCTTTTCGGTCTTGTTACAGTGGGCAAGTGGTAAAATATCTAGACGGAAGGTCTCAATATATAAGTACTCTAATTCATTCACAGTTATTGGTAGGGTTACTTTTGATAACAAGTATAGAATTCTTACGTTAAGTTGTGAATCATTGTCTATAGTCTTTGCTAAGGCTTCTGAAGTGATCATGGTGCACGGATAAATATATATATGTATTTATAAGAAAGGAACCGTGTTCCGACAAACTTACCCTCCCTTTAATCCTGGGCAATGAGATCTCGACGCTCCGGATCCTGGTCTTCGGAAGAAGTTATAATTTGTTTATATATATATATATACGTCCAATGTTGGATGGCGGTTCACAAAAGCATAATACAAACATTACGTTACACAAAAAAAATAACACTATGGCTGTATAGATATGTATGTATGTATGCATCGTATGAAAGTTCCACTGCGGCACACGTCAGTTCCAATGCTCGGTCTGGGGCTGGTCGGTGCAGCTCCACTTTCTTGTTCAACGTGGTCAACGATCTCTACGGTGTTAATCACATTGGAGGTGCTGCCGGCCACTTTGGACGTTTTGCTGCCCATCTTGGGGTCCCTAGGCATGCACTTGGTTCACTAGTTCTTTTCGTTGACTTCCTTCAGAATGTGGTCGATCGCAGGTCCGGTAATCAGGACGTTCTCTTGGGTGAAGTTGATCCTAGGGAAACGGTCAATACATCCTTCTGGACACCAGCCTTCTTCCATTCGTGGTCTGTGTTGATGGGAGTTGTACATCTAGACCACTGTCAGGGAGATCACAACAATTTCTGTCTGTCTTCTCTATCTGGCTGGAATCTTTTATACCGGACTAGAGCTTTCGCTAGCCCCCATGTTGGATGAATTAACTAGGTGTTCCCACCTATGGGTTCTGTTTCTCCATTTCCCCTATCTTAGGAGTCAACGGCCGGTTGGTCCACTTTGCCATCTTACTGGAGTACGGTTACGAGCAGGTCGATGGTGGTCGTTGTTCTGGCCACGCGACACCCGTGAGTTGTCGAATTGTATTTCTGTTTTGCCCTTATCAATCTGAGGGTGGTTAGTCATTAGCGGCCACTACCCTCAACTTAAGACAGTTGTTTTGCCGGGGTTAATCTTTGTATGGGGGAGGGCGTACGTAACATAGTGGGGTTTTTTGTTTATTGTGTTTGATTATAAGATGGAAGTCATCGGCGTATGCTCTTAGTATTATTTCTTTGTGTAAGGAGATAATATGGGAGAGTGTGTTGTAAACTATGAGAAAGAGAATTACTGAGACCCCTGGGGGTTGCCATTGTTGAGTGGGAAAAAGCTTGAAAGGTTGTTGCCGGATTTAATGATTATTTTTCTGTTTGTCGTATAGTTAAGGACGTAATTTAATATGCTTTTGCCTATTTTCCATTTCTTCAGCTGGTTAATTACGGAGTGGATGCCAAATTTCTCGAATGCCTTGTTCAAATCAAGAGAGATCAATGTGATGCGTTTCTTGAGGGAAAGGTATCTTGTTGCTATGTGGTCTACAAAGAGTAGACTGTCCATAACAGATCTTCCCCTTCTTAGTCCAATCTGATTGCTGTTGATTAGATTGTTATTTTAAACAAACCACCACAGTCTCTTCGCGATAATTTTATCAAGTGTTTTGGCAAGGCATGATTTTAGGGATATCGGGCGGTACGATTTAATGTCTGTTTAGAGTTTTTGGGGTTTAAGAATGGAAAGTACCAGTTGTACCAGGAGTTGTTGACCATAATGTAAGAGACGCGATCTAGGCCTGGAGTTTTGCCTTTCAGGGAGTTGAGTGCGCTGCTAAATTCGATGAACGAAATGGAGATAAGAAGGGACTAATATCAGATGTGAAATTGGAAATTGAGATGCGTTTGGCTTCTCTAATGGCTTTTTTCTCTTTTGCATTCAATTATATTATAAGTAGTAATGTTACGTTTTAGTATTGACCATTTAGACGATTTGGCTTTCTTTAAAACTGATAAGTTTTGATTCCACCAAGTGACTGTTCTAGGAAATTGAAAAGTAGAGTTCTGGTGGATTAATTGATGCGCGCTGTGGATAATAATTTTTCCTAACATAGCTGCTTCTTTATTGACACTTTCGCTCGGTGGCTTGCCAGTAGAATTGTTTCGAAAAGATTTTATGTATGCTTCCCAGTTTGCTTTCTTTAAGTTAAAGGAGGGTTTGGTGGTGTAGGATGAGGGGGAGGTATTAATGTTCATTGAGATTAAGATAGGGAGGTGATCACTTCCGTAGAGGTCGTCCATTGTTTCCCAGAGAAATTCTGGGGCTATAGTGGATGAAGAAAAGGATAAGTCTATATGTGTGAAAGAGTTGTGAGTGGAGAAGTGGGTGGTGCTTTTGTCGTTTAATAAAATGTAATCTGAACGGTATTAGGGCTAGGAGAGCCCCAGTAGGGGTGCCAACTATTAAAGTCTCCGAGGACTAAAGTGGGTGAGTTGTCGAAGCAGAGGACGTTTTCTAAGTTACTTCTGGTAAAGGACTTAGTTGGTGAAATGTAGGCTTATATTATGTTTAGTTTAAGTTTTGTATCTATTGAGACTCCAGTTGCTTCGAAGTCTTGGGTGATTGGGATTTGTCTTTGCGATATTGAGTTATGTATCAGGAGAGCTGCGCCCCCGTAAGAGTTGGTGCAGCAACAATGATGCAGAGTGTGTAGTTAATGGAAATGGGTAGAGATTTAAAGTTGGTTATGTGTGTTTCTTGTAGGGCAAGAATTAGGTGTTGCTTGGATTCCTTCGAGTGTTTTAGTTGGTTTGTATTTACTGGTTTCGACTTGTCCGCTTTGCTTTTAGCCTTGAGGGGTATAACCAGTGGGTTGGTTTTTTCTTTGTTGTGGCTTCTGAGAGAATGGTCTGAGATTGTGGTTTTCTTACTGGTTCTGTAAGATTCTGTTGTATCCATTTCAATGTCGTTCTCGCTTGGAGTTTTTAAGGTAGGTTTCATGATGTCGTCGTAGGTCGTGATCTCACGAGTATCCGATTTATCCAGAACTGGGACGTTAATAAATGTGGGGCAATTCTGGTCCAATGGGATATGATGGTTGTCGAGGTGTTTGCAGTTGATGCAGAATTTAGGCTTGGTGCAGTCTTCGTCGTCGGGGGAGTGAACTTCAGAGCAGTTAGAGCAAGTTTTTTCGTTATTGCAGGCTTTGGTGGGGTGATTAAATTTTTGGCAGTTTCGGCATTTAAGAGGTCCAGGAATGTGTGGTCGAATCTTAACATGTTCATATCCAATATTTATGGTTTCGGGTAAGGTGGTGGTGGCATAGGTGAGAATGATGAGTCCGGTTTCTTTAAGATTATTATCTTTCTTTCTGATTATTTTATCTACTTCTGTGCCGTTTTGCGCCTTGAGTTCATTGAGAATATCTTCCTTGCTTATGTATCGGAGGTCATTGGAATAGATGACTCCTTTTGAATAGTTAAGTCTTTTGTGTTCAAATATTTCAACTTCAAAGTCGTGGAATTTAGTGAATCTCATTAGCCATTGACCATATTCATTTGACAATAAGAGTAGCCGCCTTTATCTTTGAAAATGACGTTACTTCCCCGCAACATGTATAGTCAATAACTTTTTTGATGATGAATGGACTAACTTTTTCAAAGGATGCATTGTTGCCTTTTTTTTTAATGACGATGAATTTGGGTGTATGGAAGGGAGTTTTTTTACGAGGTGTGGTTCGGTTTATGTCTGGTGGTCGTGTCATAGTTGTTGTTGTTTGGCTGCTGCCCGATGCACTTGCACTTTTGTAACTGTTCAGATGCAGTAATTGTTTTTGCTTTAGTTGGCGAGTTTGCTTTATGGTCTTATTTGTTTTGACAAAGTTGGTAGATAAGAGTTGCAGATTACTTACAGTCTTTACTCTTCGAAGTCTAGACTGGTACTAGAGCCGATATTAATGCCCATTTAAAGCAATAAACATCTTTATTTTGTACATTGATGCAGGCTTTTTTGTTTAATATTTTGCTCGGTAAACAAGTGTAATTTGAACCTCATATGGGCTCAAATTTATTTATATTCACTTCCAAATGCACTTTTTCAATTAATGACCAAACACTTTCTCGTTCTTGAAATTCACTCTTATCATTTTTTATATGGTTATATAAATCATCGATTATTCCATGTAGATTTCCATTCTCACACACTGTTTGATTTAAAGTTTGCATTTTCGTTTGAACTGACTTAAGATTGATTTGGCGAGGATCTTCACTCTCTTTAATGAAAACATAATTGCAAAATTATTCGAAATCAAATTTTATATTGATGTTTTTTTTTAACGTCTTGGAGTAAATTGATCACTTGGTCTTTAATTGATGGCTGAAGTAATGCGATATTCAAGAACTCTTTATTGGGATTTGTGATTATATACGTTTCAATGCGATTGCGAAATGCACTTCTTATACACCTTAAGTCACTTATTTGTGCACTAGATAACTGTTTATGCGAGTTAATGCGTAAGTGGTGCGACCAACTAATTTTTGCAACATTTAGATTACAGACATCACAATAACGTATTTCACTAGCCATAGGATTGTTACTAGACGTAGGATTGTTACTAGACACAGGGTTGTTATTGATATGCTTCGAATTTATGTGTCGCCTTTCTGAGGCGCCATGCAACGATTTTTGGTTTTTTTTTTTTTTGCTTTGAAATATTGATATAAATTTTATTAGTTTTCGGTTTTATTCCTCTTCTTGATAAAAGTTGAGAGCATAATTGTCTCCAGCAGTTCTTTGATTAACGAATTTAAAGTTCCCCTTCGAAATGTGCTCCACGGCTACCTTGGACAGCGGGCTGAAACGCTCTGGCAGAAAGACGACAAAGTCTTCACATGTGAGCATGACTTTATCGCCAAATCGCGTTCTTTTCACTTTAGCGTTTTCTATTGATGTTGGCGTGTTATTTATTTAGACTTTAGACACAACGATCGTGTGCATGGTGAAGGGGAAGAGGGAGGGTGTCAAACAAAATATTGTTTCTTTTCAGTGTACATTGGAATATTTTATAATATATAATATAACAATATAACAAAGAAATATTTAAAGCCTTCAACGATCGTGTGCAAGTTATCCAGCTCATAATCCCAGCCTCCTTACCCAATTTATAAACAAACTCTTCATATACAATTTTTAGCTGAGAACGCCTTTCAGCTCGAGCGCCCAGCCGCCTTACCCAAGTCGTAAACCATTTCTTAGAAACAATTCTAAGCTGGGAACCCCTTACTCAGCGTTCTCACAGAATCCAAATTAGCTCCACCACTTCAACAGCTGGGAAACGAGCAAGCGCATGGCTCGACTCCAAGGGACTCGCCCTGGCAGCGCACAAGACTGAAGCAGTTCTGATAAGTAGCAGGCAGAAAGTGGAGACGGCTATTATCAAAATTGGAGAAGCCACAATTAAATCTCGCTCAAGCCTAAAATACTTGTGTGTCATGATCGACCATCGGCTTTCTTTCAAAGAAATTTAATAAATAAATTACTGGTTAGCGTTGTCACATCGACGCTGATGTACGCTGCTCCCCTATGGGCCCGAGGCGCAAAAAATTAAAGTTAAATGCAAGATGGCAACTCCGTACAGAGATTGTGTGCCCTGCCGGTATGCTGTGTGTTTCGCACGGTATTTTATGACGCGGCGTTGATAATCGATTGATTGACCTGCTAGCAGTGGAATCAGCGCATATCCGCGCAGGGGTCGCAACTGCTGAATACCTACGGAAAAGGTGCAGAGAACTTACCATGGCTAAGTGGCAAGAGAGGTCGGTAAATAGTAGAAAAGTACGATGGACGCATAAGCTTATCCCAGAACTGCAGAGATGGCTGGGACGGAAGCATGGACTTGTGGTATTTTAGTTAACGCAACTGCTGACAGGCCATGGTTGCTTTAAATACTACCTGAATAGGTCTAAGCATGAACGTTACCCGCACTGCCCACTCTGCGTCGGATAATGAAAACGCAGAACACGTGTTTTTTGTCTGTCCGAGATTTGAAAATGAACGAAGAGATCTGAGCATAGGGGTTGGGAGGACGCCAGCCGCTTGTAACCTGGTAGACATTATGCTTGAATCAGAAATAAAAAAACTGTGCATCGCAGAAAGACTCTGAAATTCCAATAGGATAGAATCCTAGAGAGCCCTAAGGGCATTCCGCCCCCGGCGAAGTAAAACCTAACGGCAGTACCGCCGGAGGGGTGGAGTTTTTAATGACCTAAATGATCTAAACATTTTTGCATTTCTCAGTGAATAAATTTCAACATATACCACAATTTAGTTCCGAGTGAAATGAATTTAATTGTTCGATTGTTAGCGGATTTAAGTGATTTTCATACAACTTAAACAATCTCTACATATGCTGTCTTTAAAATGCGATGCACAGTCTTCACCATGATATATTCGATATATATCCAAGTTATTATCAAATGAACATTTTATATAAAAACAAGGAAGAACGCTATAGTCGAGTACCTCGACTATCAGATACCCGTTACTCAGCTAAATAGAGATATGCAAGCAGCAAAGCGAGGTTAAAATGCGCCACCTACCGGCGGTATACAGAATTAAGCGTTATGGGCGTTAGAGTGGGCGTGGCCAACATTTTTTTGGGTCAATCGATAGGTATTGATGAGAACAATACATTTCAATTAAATTTTATTCTAGCATCAAAACTGTAGGAGCCACAGTCTTGGGCGGTTTGTGGGCGTTAGAGTGGGCGTGGCACTCTACTGAAACAAACTTGCGCTGCGCAGGAATCTCAGGAATCTGCGTGCCTAATCCCAGTATTGTAACTCTCATAGTTTCCGAGATCTCAGCGTTCATACGGACAGACGGACAGACGGACATGGCTACTCTACGAGTAACGGGTATAACTATATGCATATGGTATATGCTTTTGAATTAGATTTACGTTATCCGAACTTTTAATATCTATCCCTTCCAAAAAACATTCAAAATACGACATATACGACAAAAGAACAATCTAATTGACTTTTTAAATTTTTAAATCTTAATATCGAATTGTTATTTGACGTCATCTCAGCTATAATTGTATTACACTCCAGACTTTGTTTTTCCAGTTTGCTGCTATCGTCGAAATTCTGAAAACAGTCATTACATAGATGAATTTTCGTTTCACTTTTCGTCATTTTTTGTTAGAAAAAAAAAATTTTTTTTTTACTTACATTTTCTAATTTTATAGTTATTTTGAAATATTTTTAATCCAAACATAGTTATATTTATCATCCTTCTCGAGAAGTAGTAGATATATAGAGTGTAATACATTGCTAGTTTTATTATTGTTAAAATAATTTTATTTGATGGACGTTGATGCACTACGAGCAGCACAAACAAGTGGCCCAACGACACCAAGCACGTGCTTGTTACGCGCGGGGCCCTTTTATCAATTTAGACAAAAATGCGAGTTCGCGAGGAAGATACAAAAAACAAATAGAGACGGGACACAAATGAAAATAAAAGAAGCAACTAAGAATGAAGCAAATGAGTTAAAATATTATTTTTTAATACCGGAATAGAAATTGAAGTGCAAATTAAACGGTTAAGGTTGTTATAATTATTACATAGAACGCGAAAGGGCTCGTGCAGACAAAAATTTGATGTACATCGTGGCAAATTTAGGGGATAATAATTTCGTGTTAGGGAGGGACATTGAAAGTTAGGCGGTTTACAAGTTCTACAGAATCAATATCACCTCTAATAAAATTTTGCATAAAAATAGTACCAAGCATTTTTCTACGATTTACAAGTGTTGGTAAATTAAGCAATAGTAATCTACTCTGATAGGAAGGTAGCCTTATGTTTTGATCCCAGTTCAAACTACGAAGGGCAAAAAGAAGAAATTATTTTTGTACCGACTCAATACGGTCAATGTGCACTTGATATTGTGGACTCCAAACCGAAGAACAATATTCCAAAATAGGACGGACAAGGGAGGTAAATAATAATTTGGTTGTATAAAGGTCATCAAATTCTTTTGACCAACGCTTTATAAACCCAAGAACATTCATGGCCTTGTTGACAGTGGACATAATGTGGCAGTCAAATTTAAGTTTTGGGTCCAGAAGAACGCAGTTCAAATTTAAAAGGTTGTACTCACACCATCCCTGAAAACAATCAATATCCGACTGTAAGTTGAAACCCGACGCTATATCATTATATGATAAACAAAGCTTAACATCATCAGCATACATTAGTACACGAGAATGTGTTATGGTAGAGGGAAGATCGTTAATAAACAAAGTAAACAGCAAAGGACCCAAATAATTACCCTGAGGTACTCCAGATGTCACGTAGATCAATTTTGAAACAGCGTTCTTGAATATAACCCTCTGAGTCCTACCATTCAAATAACTTGAAATCCAAGTTAATAGATTACATGGAAACCCAAGCTGATTTAATTTGATTAATAGAAAAGAATGGTTGACAGAGTCAAAGGCCTTACTAAAATCTGTATATATAACGTCAGTCTGCATTTTTTTCTTAAATCCATTAATTACAATAGATGACAATTCAAGAAGGTTGGTGGTGGTCGAACATAAATGTTGCAAATGAGAAGTAATAATACGTTCAAATGCTTTAGGAATTGCCGACAGTTTGGAAATACTTCTATAATTCTGGGCACCCGCCTTCGCACCCTTTTTGTGAAGTGGAATGATAAAAGAGTCCTTCCAGATAGTAGGAAAAAGTGATGATGAAATAGACAAACTAAAAAGTTTAAGAATCGGTTTACATATGGTTGACGCACAAAACTTAAGCACACACCCGGGGAGTCCATCTGGACCGGGAGAATAAGTTGGCGTTGTTGTTGCTAAGTCTCTTAAGAGAGAACCTTTCGTAATTTCAGGTGTAAAAATACAATTTGCCCTATTTAAGGAATTAGGGTAGTTAGAATTTGACCAAGCAGCCGAACTATAAGTGGTTTGGAAAAACTCGGCAAATAAATCAGCAATTTCAGGATCCGTCGATGCCTCCATTGAGTTAAAACGTACCGATGAAGGCAATGCCGACGACTTACGCTTGGCATTAACAAAGTTATAAAACTGCTTCGGATCATTTGAAAATTCGACTTAAATACATAGAAAAGCAATGGCAATTGAGAACATTAAAGTCCGATCGAGCCACCACATATTTCGAAAAATCCGATGGCTTACCCGATTTTTTATACTTTTTATAGGTGTTTGTGTTGAGGTTTTTAAGTCTTTGAAGAGCATTGGTAAACCAAGGAGACCTGTTAAGCTTTGAAGGAAGCCTATCAGGAACGCGTTCATTAAAAAAAGTATTTAACACTATGTAGAATAGTTCAGTGGCACTTTCAATATCCATACAATTGTACAAGTCTGTCCAATTATGTTCAGAAATCATATCGTTAAGTCTCTTATAGTCACATTTTGGAAAACTTCTCATTTTAGTTTGAGGAACTAAAGGAGAGAGGGTATCAATGCATGGGAGGCAGATTGTCAAATCCAATGTTGGATGATATCGGTCTTCAGGTACAACAAGAGCGTCAATTCTAGATACCGTGACTTCAAACGGGTCTGAAACAAACACAAGATCTAGTTGTTTTTTTAATGAATTCCGTATAAAGCTTACTTGCTGTAACGATAATTCTAAAAGGCCATCTACAAAATCATGGACGGATAAGAATATAGCGACAAGTGAGTCAGTAGGAGGAGACCAAGAAATATCAGGGAGATTAAAGTCACCCAAAACAATCAAAAGGTCTCTGTTAGAAAGAAGGGATAGAACAGATTTTATCGCAGACAGATGGTGCTCATAAATTATTAGATCAGAGCCAGGTGAAATATAGGATCATGTAACAAAAATAGATAAGGATTGCAAGGAAACTTTCACACTAACAAATTTAATTTCGTTAGGGGTATCATAGTGCATTTTTTCGGATGTTAGGCTAGTGGTAACGGCAATCAGCACACCGCCTCCTCTACGTGAGGATCGATCGGTCCTAAAAGCCAAAAGCTTTCAGAAAGTAGTACCTTAAACACATCAGGCGGTGCAAATATTTTAAAAGAGGATATACTAAGAGCGTATGAAAATCGAAATTGTTCAACAGAAATATTCTCGGATGGGAATTTTTCACGTATAAATTCCAAAACATCCTCAGATGTGGTATGTAGGGTGAATCTAGAAACAAATAATTGCTTCCTATTTGGAACAACTGACAGTTTCTTCGTGCCCCAGCAGCAGATTGAAACAGAAACGGTACCTTCTGTACCTATAGGTACGGTCGGCACCGTAGCCGGCACTGAAGATTTTTTTACCACCAGGCTTTGAGAAACAGTGACTCCACCTGAATCAGCTGTATCCCTAGGCGCGGTCAGTTCACTTACCCCAGTTTCGACAGATACTGCTGCAGCTACCAAGTTCGGATTTGGGGAGGATACCTTGACCGTATTAACTGCCACTAAGCTGGCTTTTTTGCGTTTAGGCGACTCAATTATTAATTTTTTATTATTCAATTGGGCACAAACGGAATTGAACACCTCATTGAGCTGTTTAAAAGCACCTGAGAGATTCAAAAGGCTGTCTCGAGTCTGCTTCATAAAGCCGCTAATCTAAACTACCATTTCCTCGCAGGAAATGAGACCAGAATTAAGATCAATGAAGTCTTTGACTCTGCCAGTAAATCCTGCGCATTTAACGTGCATCATCGATTCGCAGAGCGAGCAGAAAATAAAAGGGTCTTTAGTTGAAGACGAAAGATTACAAGTTTTCTTACAGCAGACAAGAGCCATTTAAAGGAGATGAAATAAAATAAAATAAAATATGAAAAATACCTCAAGTAAATTTGGCACTGGGATCAAATTCCAAAACCACAAAGGCACAAAGCACGAAAAAAAATAAGAGCGCGAGATCGCGTATTAATTTAAATGTAAGAGGGCACGAGAGAATAAATCTTCTATCGACTGAGCGTTGCTGGTGGGACACTGACAACTTTACGCACGAACAGGTACAATGTAAAGCAAGCAAGAGAGAGAGAATAAGAGAATAGCACACCAAAAGTATACCAGAAATTCGGCAGGTTCCGAGAGAGTTTAAGTTACAGTTGTAATATAGAGCGGAAGAGAGAGTGGGAATAAAAGAGTTTTAGCAAGATTAGTGAGTGTAAAATTCCACTAACAACGCTAGGAGATTAAACAAATCTAATAGAAATGTTAAAATAACTATAACCACATACCCGTTTACTGGGGGATCTAGTCAAGAACACTAACACAACTATTAGGCTAAGCTTTGTTAAAAAACAAACACAAGACACTCGCATAAAATCACCGAATAAAACAAAAACTCAGAGCACAAAAGTAAACACATCTGTTCACAAGCGACGCTAAATCGAAAGGGTCCGATTATTGTGCTTCCATCGATGTCTACTCCCAACACAGTTATACTAATTTCAGGACTATTTTCTTCGAAGGTTTTTATGATATCAACCGGTGTGGGGAACTTTAACCCACTAAAATTTAATGATTTAATATTAACATATTTATACCTATTATATTCGATTTAGTGTTGTAAATGCCTCTACGTTTCTATTGAGCGAGTATATGGTTATTATAGTCAACTTTAACAAGAGCCGATTATTATTATTATTATTATTATTATTATTATTATTATTATTATTATTATTATTATTATTATTATTATTATTATTATTATTATTATTATTATTATTATTATTATTATTATTATTATTATTATTTTTATTATTATTATTATTATTATTATTATTATTATTATTATTACTACTATTATTATTATTATTATTATTATTATTATTATTATTATTATTATTATTATTATTATTATTATTATTATTATTATTATTATTATTATTATTATTATTATTATTATTATTATTATTATTATTATTATTATTATTATTATTATTATTATTATTAATATTATTATTATTATTATTATTATTATTATTATTATTATTATTATTATTATTATTATTATTATTATTTTTATTATTATTATTATTATTATTATTATTATTATTATTATTATTATTATTATTATTATTATTATTACTATTATTATTATTATTATTATTATTATTATCTAATGCTAACTTCTAGTTAAAACTTTAAGCTAACAGTTGGTTTATTCTAGAGCTATAGCAGCAAAAGGTCTTAAAATCGCCTATGGTATTTTAGTAGTGATGATTATTACTTTTTTAATATTTTACAGTTTATTATATCTTATATAGTACGTTGGAATTGTTAAGAAAGAGAAGGATTTTCTGGGTATTGATTAAAGTAGGATTTGATATAATGTGGGTAGGGTTTTGAGAGTTGATCGATGCAGTTCTTTGGAGAGTAAGGGCGGGGCATGAGGTAATAATATGTGTTAGGATTATTGGGCTGATGTTGCTCAGGGGGCAAATAGAGGAAATGTTTCTATCAATGTAATGCGCGTTGGAGAGCTTGGTGTGTCCAAGTCGTATTCTGTTGATAATAATTTGTTGACTTCTATTCATTTCGTATTTGTGTGGGAATGTTGGGGGTTTTACAAATTTGAACGAAGGAGATGCTGTTTCCAAGGTGTCTATCAGTTCACTGTCTAAGCATTGTTTTAGGTGGCGAGCGATGTCAGTAAAATTGTAGTTAGGGGTGTATATAAGGGGGGATTGAAGGCTAAGTTTGGCAAAAGAGTCAGCAGTATCGTTGGTTCTTATTCCTATGTGGCTAGAAATCCAAATAAGGTTTATTTTTGGGAAGTTTTTGGCTAGGAGTGTTTATTGTGGTTTTTAATCGAGTTAAGGGGGAGTCGGTGAAGATTGCGTGTTTTCCAGACTTTCCTTGACAAAGTTTTGTGGCTTCTAGGATGGCAATGATCTCGCTCGTGTAGGAGGAAGAGTAAATTGGTAGTAGACCGGATTATAAACGGTTATTTTCAACAGTAATACTGAATCCAGATTTACCATCAGCCTTAGAACCGTCAAAATATACAAAATTGATTTGTTGGTATGAGGATTGTAAGGATCCGAAAAGTTGTTGGTAAGTTGTTGCAGGGGTATTTTGATTATTATGAGATTACTAATTCGGATAGGAAAAAGGGGGAGGGATAGGGTGTTCATGATTTGATTATTCTGGCTATGGTACTAGGGTAGTTTTTGGCTATGATGTTTCTTATTGACGTTATATAGTAGGAGTGTTTATTGTGCTTTTTAATCGAGTTAAGGGTGAGTCGGTGAAGATTGCGTGTTTTCCAGACTTTCCTTGACTAAGTTTTGTGGCTTCTAGGATGGCAATGATCTCGCTCGTGTAGGAGGAAGAGTAAATTGGTAGTAGACCGGATTATAAACGGTTATTTTCAACAGTAATACTGAATCCAGATTTACCATCAGCCTTAGAACCGTCAAAATATACAAAATTGATTTGTTGGTATGAGGATTGTAAGGATCCGAAAAGTTGTTGGTAAGTTGTTGCAGGGGTATTTTGATTATTATGAGATTAATAATTCGGATAGGAAAAAGGGGGAGGGATAGGGTGTTGCATGATTTGATTATTCTGGCTATGGTACTAGGGTATCTGTATTTTCTTTTGTGTGGCTTTATTAGTTAAGTTATATGGGTGCCGTGGGCGAAAAGGATATTTATACCCGTTACTCGTAGAGTAAAAGGGTATACTAGATTCGTCGGAAAGTATGTAACAGGCAGAAGGAAGCGTTTCCGAGCCCATAAAGTATATACATTCTTGATCAGGATCACTGGCCGAGTCGATCTAGCCATGTCCGTCTGACCGTCTGTCTGTCCGTCCGGATGAACGCTGAGATCTGTGAAACTATAAGAGCTAGGCTTTTGAGATTTGGCATGGAGATTCCTGAGCTTCTTAGGCAGCGCAAGTTTGTTTCAGCAATGTGCCACGCCCACAAACCCCCACAAACTTTAAAAAATCATTAATATGAACGCGGATATCTCGGAAACTATCAAAGATAGAGAAATGGGATCTCAGATTTAAGTTCCGTAGTCTTGTACGCAGCGCAAGTTTGTTACGCGAATTTGCCACGCCCACTCTAACGCCCATAACGCATAAATCTGTCTACCGCCGGTTTTTTTTAGTATAAGAAATTCATTTATTTAACGTTGATCAGCCACCCTAATGGCTATAAAACAGGGGTCGGCAGCGGGATATCTAGTGAGCATAGGGAAGTGTTCTGCCCATCCTCTGCTCGCTCACGTATAACGTAAATGTTCGTGTGACTTCGGCATGGTCTTCGGGTCATTTTTTTATCAGCTTCGGCGCGCTTTTTTGCTGCTGCGGCAGAGGATCTCAGTGCAAAGCAGAGAAACGTCAGGCTTCAGCACGCCGCGCGCAAACTTCGTGTTTGTTACACTTACACTAATGCAAGGCAAACTTGTGATGGTATGTGTGTGCCGACCACTGCTATAAAACGTTGTGTACGAAGAGAAATAATTAACATGGAAACATAACAGAAAAGATGATTAACAATATATTAATTAACAATATACAATATTTGAACAAAAACAATTTTATTGCTTTAGGGGACTCGAGAGACCTGACATCCTCTTGTCCAGAGATCACCAGGTGCCTTCGCTTTAGTCTTCTTCTAGCCCTTGGGTGGGCCAAGGAAGCTGCTAGGTGGTTTATGTGTGCAGTGAGGCGATTATTGTACCGACTAGAGTGGCGGTTTATCTGCTCCCTGACTGAGGGAACATGAAGGTCAATTGTTAGGGCGTCATTCCTGATGTACCACGGCGCGTCTGCAATCATATGCAGCACTCGGTTTTGGACCCTTTGGACTTTCATTACGTTCGAGTCTGAAGCCATGCCCCATAGTTGGATGCAATACGTCATCGAGGGCTCCACAATTGTTTTGAACAGCAAAACTTTGTTGCCAAGGGTGAGCTTGCTCATTGGCTTAAGCAACCAGTTGATATTTCTCAGCTTAGCTCTACATGTAGCTGCTATTTTGGTAGTGTGCTGCTTCCAGGTGAACCGCTTGTCCAGGATCAACCCCAAATATTGCGCATTGGGTGATTGTGAGATGGTGATATCGAGAAGCTCTACTCTGGGAAGGATCTTTCCTCCCAAGGTGAAATTGCAGTAATGCGACTTTCTTCCATTTATGGATATGTTCCACCTATTTGTCCACTTCCCGTAAGCGTCGAGGAATTCCTGGGTAATCCTTGACTCTTCGATTGGGTAAGAGGCGTTCGCAATAAAGGCAGTGTCGTCAGCGTATGTAGCCAGAATCGTGCCCGGCTTGTTAGGACACGGCAAATCTGAGGTGAACAGAGTGTACAAAACGGGGACCAGAACGCTTCCCTGAGGAACGCCAGCTCGAACGATTCTGATTCTTGACATTTCCCTTCTCACCTCGACCATGAAACTACGGTCAAGCAGGTATGATTTCAGTAGGAGGAAATGGCTAGTCGGGAGTAGGGACTTCAACTTATAAAGTAAGCCATCGTGCCACACGCGGTCGAAAGCTTCCTTAACATCGAGAAAATATGCAGAGCTGTGTTGCTTGTTATTAAAAGCATCTAAAATATGCTGGACAACTCGATGTGCTTGCTCTGGGGTTCCATGATGATGCAAAAAACCAAACTGATGGTCGGGAATGGCATCCTGCACGCTTCTTACTCCCATGCTTCTGCTAAGAAATATTCTTTCGAATATTTTAGAGAATGTGGGTAGCAAGCTTATCGGTCGATAAGACTGGACAAGGTTCTCCGGTTTTCCTGGTTTTGGTATCATCGTTATCACAGCACACTTCCATTGAGAGGGAAAGTGGTGGATACGTAGCATTGAGTTGAACAGGAGAACAAGGAACAGGGTTCCCTTTTTCGGCAAAGCCTTGGCAATTCTGCTATCAATGCCATCAAAGACCGGCGCTTTTCTAGGATGTAGCTTTTGGGTATGAAGACAAACTTCTTCTGGGCTTACGTGTTGGATCGGTAAGGCATCCGGGGAAGGGGCATCAAGGAAGGCAAGAGTTTCTTTAACATCCTCGCGGCTCGCAAGCTCAAATGGCTGAAAGCGTTTTTCAAGTTCGTCTGCAAAAGCTAAAGAAATTTCTGAGTCGGACATGCACTATGTGTCATCAGATTTCTTTATGGCTATCTTTCGTAGGGGCTGTCGTTTCATATTCCGTGTGCATTTCCAGAGGTTAAAGCCGTAAGGTTTGGTGGGGTCAGCATTCAGGAGCATCTCATCAAAGTATTTTCGTTTGGTTTCATAAAGAAGCTTTTTAAAATCATCCTCCGCTCGTCGATATGCACTTTTGTCGACAGGATCTTGAGATCTCATATATCTGCGACGTAGGGAGCGTTTCAGCCTTACCAGGTCCCTAATCTCAGGTTTTAAAGGAGCCTGAGGTGAATTGGAGGGGTATGAGCTTGAGGTTGAGGACTCGGCAGCGATATGGATGTTCCGGACAAATAGCTCGACGGCGTCGTTGATGGCGTCAGGAGTGCGTAACACCATATTAAGGTGCACAAGCCGGTTGACTGCTTCTTGATAGCGTGGGAGGCTCGCATTCCGAGGAAGGATGCAAGGCCTAAGAGAAGTTTTTTGCGCTGCTGGATACACTCCTCATCAATGTTAATGCTCCGGAAGAGCCCACTCATCCATTCCGTGATGTCTGCTCATTATGTCTGGTTAATTTTCGGTCTCCGACTGTGGCTTTTAAAGCGGAATCAGAGTAGTTCTGATTACGTGTTCACCTCATCATGAGATCGGGACCTTCTATGAACTCGTGCAATCCAACTGTTCTAAGTTTGTCGCCTTCTGGAGTCGTCGGATTACGTTCAGAGGCTCAGGCGACATACAGGTCTTTAGCATGGAATACCCCGACACTTTTCCCCACCGCATTGCCCAGCTCATATAGCGCTTTGCCCTTACGCTGGAGTACAACACAGCGAATTCGATTCGGACCAAGCTTGGCATTATATCCGTCAGCTTTGTTACTCTGCCTGTAGTTTTTCCTATAGACAACTTGTCCCACGAAAAACTCAACGAGCTTGCTACGGGTGTTATATGCGTTTTGCGCGCGTTCATGAGTTCGGTTTAATCCTTGTGTCACTTTTTGTCGGATGAGTTCCATCTTGTCTGGGAGACTTATCTGTGGATCTTCTGCCTGTATTCCCCCCAGCTTCCGTAAAATCGGATAGGCTGTTCGATGGGTAACCATCCGCGTTCCGAACATGGCGTAATATGGTTCCATGCCTGTCGACTCGTGTAGGCCATTCCTAAGGGCACACTCTGTTCGACTTAGTTGGGTATCTCAATTTCGCTGATCGGTGGCAATTGTCGCTCGCAAAATTTGGAGTACCGATCGGCTTACCCTCTCAGCCAGTCTTTACGTGTCGAATACCGTAGCGGGTCATTAGCTCGCCAAATATTTGAGACACAAATTGCTTGCCGTTGTCCGAGTGTATGAACTCGGGGACCCCATATTGATGAGAAATTTTGGTCTCCAGGAATTTGATGACTTCTGCAGCTACTGCATATCTCATCGCCTGCAGCCGATTTGGAGAAATGGTCTAGGCATACAAAAATCACAGAATTTCCAGCCTTGGTCCTCGGGTATGGTTCCATAAAGTCGATGAACAACCTTTGGCCAGCCCGCTCCGTAACCCGCTGTTCTGCCATGGGTGGTCGGTCATTTTTGTTGGCGGTCCTGGTGATCTTACACACCTCGCATTCCTTCACTTCTTTTTGGACATCTACAGCCATCCCTGGCCAATAGTATAACTGTCTTAATTTGGCTAGTTATTTGTGCAACCCCCCCTGCCCTGCGGTTATGACATGATGTGCTCTCCAGACTAAATCGGGTCGCAGCTCGGCGGGAACCCAGAGCTTCCATGCTCGTTTAGGCAGAGTCCCATCCGTTTATATACAAAGCCTTCTGATGTTTGAAAGTCTGGACTTTTACCTAAATTATGGTCCACCCCCTGCACTATGTAGACATAATCCGATGACTGGAACGCTGTCGAATCGAGGTTGATGGGTATGTCCAGTTCTTCTGTAGCTCGTCCATATGAACTTGTGAGAGAGCATCTGGGACTACATTTAGTGACCCTTTCCTGTGTTCTATGGTGAAGTCAAACGCTTTTAGCTTCAGACTCCATCGCGCAAGTCTGCCTGATAAATCTGGGGTGACGAGTACAGGTGCTGTTGCCATGCTGGTTTTTAAAACTTCAAACGCCTTGACTGCCTCTTCTGACAATTCAAATTTCTTTGTGCGGTCTTTCCTCAAACATTTGTGAAGCGGTTCCGCTGTCTGAACGTAGTTTTGGATGAACCTCCTTTACCAGCCAGTCATCCCCAGAAACCTCCGCATCTGTTTGGCGGAGCTATGCTGTTCGGATGCATCCTCCCCCAACTACGTATTCTAAATATCTTGCCTGGCTGTTGCAAAACTTGCTCTTGTCTACATTTATTGTTAGCTCTGCCCGCTGTAAGCAGATACTGACCTGGCTCAACATATCAATGTGAGCTTCAAATGTAGGTGAACAGACCAGTAAGTCATCCAGATACACACACCGCTGGTATAACTTTATCCATTAGTCGGCACGTTCGCTGCGCGGCATGACTGTAAACTGATACAGTGGCCTGCCGGGCACGGTAAACGCGGTTTACTCTCTGCTTTTGGACTCGAGAGGTATTTGCCAAAAGGCGTCTTTTAAGTCAACTGCGGAAATGTAATACGTTTCCTGCAGTCGACTCAACAGACCTTGATGTGTGGTTGTGGATACGCATCTTTGATCGTCCGGGAATTGACTTTACGTGCGTCGAGGCAAAGGTGGTTTTTCGGATCTTTTTGCACCAGAGTTACCGGTGAACTCCAACTACTATTGCTCTCTTCGATCACGCCTAGACCTAACATGCAATCTAGCTCGGCATACACCAGCTTCTATTTAGCTGGGGATATCAGGTAATGTCGCTGCTTGATTGGTAGGTCCCCGTTGGTCAATTTAATCCCTTTTTTAATCCCTTTTCCAGACAGGAGGGATATGTGTCTATCACTTGCTGCAGCTTAGAATGTTGTTCTGGGGTAAGCTGATGTGGGGTATAGGCGGTCTCGGGCTTGAGCGTATTGTCTAGGTCTCCGGTCATAAGGTCGAAATCCGGTGTTGTTTCAACGGCGGCAACCTCGCGTCCCCCTTTACCGAGGAATGTGAGGCCGAACGTATCCTAGAAATTAATTCCGAAATAAAATCGTTGTGTCAGTCCTGGCACTATCAAAAACTCTAGGTCCTTGGTTTCTCCTTCCCATTCCACAGGTAACGTTATGGCTCCGGTTACTTGGGTCTCACCACCGCTGCCAGTCTTTACGTGTCGAATACCGTAGCGGGTCATTAGCTCGCCAAAAATTTGAGACACAAATTGCTTGCCGTTGTCCGAGTGTATGAACTCGGGGACCCCATATTGATGGGAAATTTTGGTCTCCAGGAATTTGATGACTTCTGCAGCTACTGCATGTCTCATCGGCTGCAGCCGATTTGGAGAAATGGTCTAAGCATACAAAAATCACAGAATTTCCAGCTTTGGTCCTCGGGTATGGTTCCATAAAGTCGATGAACAACCTTTGGCCAGCCCGCTCCGTAACACGCTGTTCTGCCATGGGTGGTCGGTCATTTTTGTTGGCGGTCCTGGTGATCTTACACACCTCGCATTCCTTCACTTCTTTTTGGACATCTACAGCCATCCCTGGCCAATAGTATAACTGTCTTAATTTGGCTAGTTATTTGTGCAACCCCCCATGCCCTGCGGTTATGACATGATGTGCTCTCCAGACTAAATCGGGTCGCAGCTCGGCGGGAACCCAGAGCTTCCATGCTCGGGTTTCATCCACGGCGTCGTTTAGGCAGAGTCCCATCCGTTTATATACAAAGCCTTCTGATGTTTGAAAGTCTGGACTTTTACCTAAATTATGGTCCACCGCCTGCACTATGTAGACATAATCCGATGACTGGAACGCTGTCGAATCGAGGTTGATGGGTATGTCCAGTTCTTCTGTAGCTCGTCCATATGAACTTGTGAGAGAGCATCTGGGACTACATTTAGTGACCCTTTCCTGTGTTCTATGGTGAAGTCAAACGCTTTTAGCTTCAGACTCCATCGCGCAAGTCTGCCTGATAAATCTGGGGTGACGAGTACAGGTGCTGTTGCCATGCTGGTTTTTAAAACTTCAAACGCCTTGACTGCCTCTTCTGACAATTCAAATTTCTTTGTGCGGTCTTTCCTCAAACATTTGTGAAGCGGTTCCGCTGTCTGGGCGTAGTTTTGGATGAACCTCCTGTACCAGCCAGTCATCCCCAGGAACCTCCGCATCTGTTTGGCGGAGCTATGCTGTTCGGATGCATCCTCCCCCAACTACGTATTCTAAATATCTTGCCTGGCTGTTGCAAAACTTGCTCTTGTCTACATTTATTGTTAGCTCTGCCCGCTGTAAGCAGATACTGACCTGGCTCAACATATCAATGTGAGCTTCAAATGTAGGTGAACAGACCAGTAAGTCATCCAGATACACACACCGCTGGTATAACTTTATCCATTAGTCGGCACGTTCGCTGCGCGGCATGACTGTAAACTGATACAGTGGCCTGCCGGGCACGGTAAACGCGGTTTACTCTCTGCTTTTGGACTCGAGAGGTATTTGCCAAAAGGCAAGGCAGTCGACTCAACAGACCTTGATGTGTGGTTGTGGATAAGCATCTTTGATCGTCCGGGAATTGACTTTACGTGCGTCGAGGCAAATGTGGTTTTTCGGCCCTTTTTGCACCAGAGTTACCGGTGAACTCCAACTACTATTGCTCTCTTCGATCACGCCTAGACCTAACATGCAATCTAGCTCGGCATACACCAGCTTCTGTTTAGCTGGGGATATCAGGTAATGTCGCTGCTTGATTGGTAGGTCACCGTTGGTCACTTCAATTATACGTTGCTCTAAGCTGGTCTTTTTTAATCCCTTTTCCAGACAGGAGGGATATGTGTCTATCACTTGCTGCAGCTTAGAATGTTGTTCTGGGGTAAGCTGATGTGGGGTACAGGCGGTCTCGGGCTTGAGCGTATTGCCTAGGTCTCCGGTCATAAGGTCGAAGTCCGGTGTTGTTTCAACGGCGGCAACCTCGCGTCCCCCTTTACCGAGGAATGTGAGGCCAAACGTATCCCGGAAATTAATTCCGAAATAAAATCGTTGTGTCAGACCTGGCACTATCAAAAACTCTAGGTCCTTGGTTTCTCCTTCCCATTCCACAGGTAACGTTATTGCTCCGGTTACTTGGGTCTCACCACCGCTGGCTGTGCGTACACATTCTTCACTTAGCTTCCTTAACGGCCACGTCCGGTCTTTCAAGAAAGCGTTCGCTCCTCTGCCAATACAGTTCGCACTGGCGCCTGTGTCCAGTAATGCGAGTATTTCTTCTCCATCGACCTTCGTTTTGGCAAAGAAACGGTTGTCGATTTGCATGCTCACCACCGTGTCCACCACCTTTTGCTTGAGCCGGCGATAGTCTGCTCTGGCATCATATAACTGTAGTGTTTTCCGGGTTGTTCGTGTCTCGCTATCTGCACCTTCCCTCTCTCGTTGTTCTAGGCTCTTATGAGGGGAGACTCGTTTGGGCTTCGGTGTTTTTACCGGAAAGGGTTGGTCCTGGTCCACCCGGCTATCCCGGTCTTGCCTGACGGACTCCGCGCAAAAGCCGCTGGGTTAGCATCTGCCTCCGTCCCGACTTTCTTGCAGAACCTGCAAGTGACATCGTGGAATTTGATCGGGCAGAATCCTTTTTCGAAGGATGCTTCCTGAAGAAGTCTGCTCCTTTGCCACACTTATAGCACACCAGCGCGTGTGTGGGTCTCGGCATCCTTGTCCATCCTCATAACGCCCTCGTGTGTCTTTCCGCTGCCGGTTAAATTATTCCACCGTGACCGCGTCGGCAAGTCCTCTAGTGTCTGGAATTCCTCTATTTCGTTGACCGCTGCTAGGCTGCGCATGTTTCTTCCTGTGTTTCTCAACCAGCGATCAACTCGTAGACCCTCTCTTTTGAGCTCCGCTAATGAGGTTATTGGGGATGCTAACAGCAATCCTCCCATCTGGAAGTTCATATTGTCCTTCAAGAGCTCGACGAATTCATCTTCAGCGATTTTGTGCTTGAGCTTGAAATGCAAGTTGTGCATATCCGAGACATAATCGCTAAAGGTTTCGTGCGGCCTTGCTTGTGTTCCATTAATTCCTTGACTTTCATAAGGTTACTTCCGGTAGTGGAAAATGCCTGTGTGACGCCTGGGTGTCCTTGAGCAAGTCCTGCGTTACCGGTTCCAGAGGCGCTGTCTCTTGATATCTCAAGAAGCTTTCTGTTGGATTCGGAACAGCTCGGGGCGGCGAAGGCAGTCCCTTCTGTTCGGGTCTCTTGGATGCCGGAGACTGCAACTCTGTTACTTGTTCTTTCAGAGCTTCTATCTGGGCGCTCATACCACGCTGCATTTCGGTGCTCTACCTTAAGAGCTCCATCAATCTTTGCTCACGCCGCTCGGCAGCCTCTAAGTTGTCCTCCTCATGCCTCTGAAATTGGGGAAGCATGCTTGATGTTCCTTTCGGCACTCCTAGGGGCAGATTCTCCCCACCGGCGGCTCCTTCCATTTCCGTGGATTGGTCCAGATTTTTTTCTTCAGACAGGGTATCTACCTGTCCTGGCTGATTCTGTGGGAACTCCCACGGCTCTCTTTCAGGTGAATTTCCTAGCCTTGGCGCGCTCGCGCTCAGGGCTTACTGACTTTCTCCGCGCGTTGTTGCTCGGGTTACTCTTCCGGTGCTGGTTTGGAATAAGACCTTCTTCTTGGCCCCCTTTATTTATATGGTTGGTCCTTCTTTTAAGGCCTCCGCTTTCTTTAACATATTGTCACTTTGTGCTGATTAATACAGGCACTAAAATTTGGCTTCACTTTTTGCGTTTGGTATAACAGGATCACGTGATTCCTTTCAAAACACCCGGTCAGCGACGTAAACGCTGAATAAGTCGACAATAAATTATTTATAAACCGGGGGTGCTTCTCTCTGCTTCTCAAGTTTCTCTTCGGTCAAGAACTGTTCGGTACTTACGCCCCAAAAATAAAACAAAATAAATATCCTTAAACGGTAGAAAAAAAATCTTCCAATCCATCCTGGCGGTAGGAGAACTACCAACAGCAAGGCAAGAAACAAAGGTGGTTTTCATTCTTAAGGCAGGGAAGGCCACTCACACCACAGCAAAGGATTTTAGGCCAATAAGCCTAACATCATTCCTGCTTTAGAGCTTTGAAAGAATGATAAGCCTACACATAAGGGCCACCGTAGACCCGACACAAATATCAGAAGCACAACACGCCTACACCAAAGGTAAGTCAACCGAATCGGCGCTACACTTGGTGGTAAACAGCATCGAGAAATCACTCAACATCAAGGAATACACACTGATCGCCTTCCTGGATATAGAGGGAGCCTTCAATAACGTGCTTCCCACCGCTATAACAGAATCTCTCACAGAACTAGGGGTTGAGCCGAGAATAGTGAGGCTTATCCATAAATTGCTGATAAGCAGAATGGTCACAGCCACACTAGGGACCTCAACCCAGACTAGACTAGTGAACAGAGGCACCCCGCAAGGAGGTGTACTATCACCCCTCTTGTTTAATATCGCAGTAAATAAACTACTGCGGATTCTGGAGGGAGGAGGTTGTAAGGTCGTGGCATACGCAGACGACGTCGCCATCATCTTTAATGGAAAATATCCACAAACACTTTGCGATCTTATGACCGCTAAACTTAAAATACTATCGGAATGGACGATAGCGAACGGACTCCGGGTAAATCCCTCGAACAACAAAGAGAGAGAACCAAAAAAGCGACCATTGCACTTTACTCCTGTAAAAAAGCAATCGGGCTAAGATGGGGCATGTCCCCAAGAATAGTTAACTGGATATACACAGCGGTAGTCAAGCCAATCCTACTGTACGGAGTGGCTCTGTGGTGGACCGCCTTGCACAAACAATGCATACTGACTCCTCTAAACAAAGTACAGCGAATGGCGGCTTTGTGTATTAGTGGAGCCCTTCGAACCACCCCGAATTAAGCGCTGAATGCGATCTTGAACCTCCCTAGCCTGGACATAGCAGGCATGGAAAGGGCCAAATCGGCAGCTATTCGACTGAGGGACACAGGGCAGTGGAAAGCCAAATTTTATGGCCATGCTAAAATTCTCCAGCATGATAAATCGATTCCGAAGATCACGGATCTATGCAAATCTATTGAATATAGTCACACACCCTTTGAGGCCCTGATTCCTGATAGAGAGGAATGGGAACAGGGCCGACCGGGCACGACGGACGCAATCTGTTTATATACAGATGGCTCCAAATTAGAAGGACACATCGGCGGATGTATACTCCGAACAATTAGATATCAGGAAGTCATTCAGGCTCCCGGACCACTGTAGCGTCTTTCAGGCGGAGGTCCACGCTATAAAAGAAGCACTAACCTGTTTAGGGAACCTTAGCCTCCAGAGAGGACACCTAAACATATATAGTGACAGCCAAGCGGCTATTAAGTCGATCTACTCGACAAACACCAACTCCCGTACAATAGCAGACTGTCGCAGATCTCTCCACGAGATGGCAAATCAGTTTACTATCAGCCTAATATGGGTTCCGGGTCACCGGGACATCGTAGGCAACTTCATAGCGGACGAATTAGCCAGGCAGGGCACCACCAATCCTCTCCTACCAGGAGAGGAAAATGTCGGTATGCCCATGGCTACTCGCAAGCTAAACATAAAAAACCACTTCAACACTCTAGTCAACACCCATTGGCGAAACGCATCACAGTGTCGCATCTCTCACCAGACATGGCCTGTGCTAAACAACAAAAAAACCTCGGAGTTACTCAAACTCAGCCGCACAGAGTGCTCCGAGCTCTTACAGGCCACTGGCTTGTTGGCGCACATGCCGGCAGGCTAAAAGCCCCGCAAAATGATTTCTGCAGAAGCTGTAGGGATAAGGAAGAAGTGGAAACGGTAGAACACCTTCTCTGCTTCTGCCCAGCCCTATGCAGACTCAGACTGAAACACTTAGGAAGCCCCTTCATCGACGATCTTACCGAAATATCGGAGATTAATCTCAAAAAAATAAGTGCCTTTATTAAATCTTCCGGGTGGAAGACATTCTGATCAGCTTAACACAGGCTGAAACTACTAGAAACGGGACCCTAGAGAAGGAAAAAACGAGATCATGCGGTAGTACAACGGACCCATTGAGGTCTAAGTGTGTCGGACTATAGTCCGACAGCCGCCCTAACCTTACCTAGCCTAAATATCCCTAACTAGGGGTGTTAGCCGCTTCTACACAACGGGGTTCCGCTAAGCTAACATGTTCTTATTTAACTAACTTAATCTGTCCAAAAACGCCATCCCACCAGTTCTCGGAAAACAAGTTGTTTGACAGATCTCTCTCGGGCTCCACAACAGTCTCCTATTTCTCCGGACTGGTCGATAAGACTGGACAAGGTTATCCTGTTTTCCTGGTTCTGGTATCATCGTTATCACAGCACACTTCCATTGAGAGGGAAAGTGGTGGATACGTAGCATTGAGTTGAACAGGAGAACAAGGAACAGGGTTCCCATTTTAGGCAAAGCCTTGGCAATTCTGCTATCAATGCCATCAAAGACCGGCGCTTTTCTAGGATGTAGCTTTTGGATATGAAGACAAACTTCTTCTGGGCTTACGCGTTGGATCGGTAAGGCATCCGGGGAAGGGGCATCAAGGAATACCTTAAAGCCTTACCAGGTCCATAATCTCAGGTTTTAAAGGAGCCTGAGGTGAACTGGAGGGGTATGAGCTTGAGGTTGAGGACTCGGCAGCGATATGAATGTTCGTCGTTGATGGCGTCAGGAGTGCGTAACACCATATTTAGGTTCACAAGCCGGTTGACTGCTTCTTGATAGCGTGGGAGGCTCGCATTCCGAGGAAGGATGCAAGACCTAAGGGAAGTTTTTTGCGCTGCTGGATACACTCCTCATCAATGTTAATGATCCGGAAGAGCCCACTCATCCATTCCGTGATGTCTGCTCATTATGTCTGGTTAATTTTCGGTCCCCGGCTGTGGCTTTTAAAGCGGAATCAGGGTAGTTCTGATTACGTGTTCACCTCATCATGAGATCGGGACCTTCTATCAACTCGTGCAATCCCACAGTTCTAAGTTTGTCGCCTTCTGGAGTCGTCAGATTACGTTCAGAGGTTCAGGCGACATACAGGTCTTTAGCATGGAATACCCCGACACTTTTCCCCACTGCATTGCCCAGCTCATATAGCGCTTTGCCCTTACGCTGGAGTACAACACAGCGAATTCGATTCGGACCAAGCTTGGCATTATATCCGTCAGCTTTGTTACTCTGCCTGTAGTTTTTCCTATAGACAACTTGTCCCACGAAAAACTCAACGAGCTTGCTACGGGTGTTATATGCCTTTTCCGCGCGTTCATGAGTTCGGTTTAATCCTTGTGTCACTTTTTGTCGGATGAGTTCCATCTTGTCTGGGAGACTTATCTGTGGATCTCCTGCCTGTATTCCCCCCAGCTTCCGTAGAATCGGATAGGCGTTCCGAACATGGCGTAATATGATTCCATGCCTATCGACTCGTGTAGGCCATTCCTAAGGGCACACTCTATTCGACTTAGTTGGGTATCTCAATTTCGCTGATCGGTGGCAATTTTTGCTCGCCAAATTTGGAGTACGATCGGCTTACCCTCTCAACCAGTCTTTACGTGTCGAATACCGTAGCGGGTCATTGCTCGCCAAAAGATTGAGACACAAATTGCTTGCCGTTGTCCGAGTGTATGAACTCGGGGACACCATATTGATGGGAAATTTTAGTCTCCAGGAATTTGATGACTTCTGCAGCTACTGCATGTCTCATCGGCTGCAGCCGATTTGGAGAAATGGTCCAGGCATACAAAAATCACAGAATTTCCACACACCTCGCATTCCTTCACTTCTTTTTGGACATCTACAGCCATCCCTGGCCAATAGTATAACTGTCTTAATTTGGCTAGTTATTTGTGCAACCCCCCCTGCCCTGCGGTTATGACATGATGTGCTCTCCAGACTAAATCGGGTCGCAGCTCGGCGGGAACCCAGAGCTTCCATGCTCGGGTTTCATCCACGGCGTCCTTTAGGCAAAATCCCATCCGTTTATATACATAGCCTTCTGATGTTTGAAAGTCTGGACTTTTACCTAAATTTTGGTCCACCGCCTGCACTAGGTTGACACAATCCGATAACTGGAACGCTGTCGAATCGAGGTTGATGGGTATGTCCAGTTATTCTGTAGCTCGTCCATATGAACTTGTGAGAGAGCATCTGGGACTACATTTAGTGACCCTTTCCTGTGTTCTATGGTGAAGTCAAACGCTTTTAGCTTCAGACTCCATCGCGCAAGTCTGCCTGATAAATCTGGGGTGACGAGTACAGGTGCTGTTGCCATGCTGGTTTTTAAAAGTTCAAACGCCTTGACTGCCTCTTCTGACAATTACAATTTCTTTATGTGGTCTTTCTTCAAACAATCGTAAAGCGGTTCCGCTGTCTGGGCGTAGTTTTGGATGAACCCCCTGTACCAGCCAGTCAGTGAACAGACCAGTAAGTCATCCAGATACACACACCGCTGGTATAACTTTATCCATTAGTCGGCACTTTCGCTGTGCGGCATGACTGTAAACTGATACAGTGGCCTGCCGGGCACGGTAAACGCGGTTTTCTCTCTGCTTTTGGACTCGAGAGGTATTTACCAAAAGGCGTCTTTTAAGTCAACTGCGGAAATGTAATACGTTTCCTGCAGTCGACTCAACAGACCTTGATATGCGGTTGTGGATACGCATCTTTGATCGTCCGGGAATTGACTTTACGTGCGTCGAGGCAAAGGTGGTTTTTCGGCCCTTTTTGCACCAGAGTTACCGGTGAACTCCAACTACTATTGCTCTCTTCGATCACGCCTAGACCTAACATGCAATCTAGCTCGGCATACACCAGCTTCTGTTTAGCTAGGGATATCAGGTAATGTCGCTGCTTGATTGGTTGGTCCCCGTTGGTCACTTCAATTATACGTTGCTCTAACTGGTCTTTTTTAATCCCTTTTCCAGACAGGAGGGATATGTGTCTATCACTTGCTGCAGCTTAGAATGTTGTTCTGGGGTAAGCTGATGTGGGGTACAGGCGGTCTCGGGCTTGAGCGTATTGCCTAGGTCTCCGGTCATAAGGTCGAAGTCCGGTGTTGTTTCAACGGCGGCAACCTCGCGTCCCCCTTTACCGAGGAATGTGAGGCCAAACGTATCCCGGAAATTAATTCCGAAATAAAATCGTTGTGTCAGACCTGGCACTATCAAAAACTCTAGGTCCTTGGTTTCTCCTTCCCATTCCACAGGTAACGTTATTGCTCCGGTTACTTGGGTCTCACCACCGCTGGCTGTGCGTACACATTCTTCACTTAGCTTCCTTAACGGCCACGTCCGGTCTTTCAAGAAAGCGTTCGCTCCTCTGCCAATACAGTTCGCACTGGCGCCTGTGTCCAGTAATGCGAGTATTTCTTCTCCATCGACCTTCGTTTTGGCAAAGAAACGGTTGTCGATTTGCATGCTCACCACCGTGTCCACCACCTTTTGCTTGAGCCGGCGATAGTCTGCTCTGGCATCATATAACTGTAGTGTTTTCCGGGTTGTTCGTGTCTCGCTATCTGCACCTTCCCTCTCTCGTTGTTCTAGGCTCTTATGAGGGGAGACTCGTTTGGGCTTCGGTGTTTTTACCGGAAAGGGTTGGTCCTGGTCCACCCGGCTATCCCGGTCTTGCCTGACGGACTCCGCGCAAAAGCCGCTGGGTTAGCATCTGCCTCCGTCCCGACTTTCTTGCAGAACCTGCAAGTGACATCGTGGAATTTGATCGGGCAGAATCCTTTTTCGAAGGATGCTTCCTGAAGAAGTCTGCTCCTTTGCCACACTTATAGCACACCAGCGCGTGTGTGGGTCTCGGCATCCTTGTCCATCCTCATAACGCCCTCGTGTGTCTTTCCGCTGCCGGTTAAATTATTCCACCGTGACCGCGTCGGCAAGTCCTCTAGTGTCTGGAATTCCTCTATTTCGTTGACCGCTGCTAGGCTGCGCATGTTTCTTCCTGTGTTTCTCAACCAGCGATCAACTCGTAGACCCTCTCTTTTGAGCTCCGCTAATGAGGTTATTGGGGATGCTAACAGCAATCCTCCCATCTGGAAGTTCATATTGTCCTTCAAGAGCTCGACGAATTCATCTTCAGCGATTTTGTGCTTGAGCTTGAAATGCAAGTTGTGCATATCCGAGACATAATCGCTAAAGGTTTCGTGCGGCCTTGCTTGTGTTCCATTAATTCCTTGACTTTCATAAGGTTACTTCCGGTAGTGGAAAATGCCTGTGTGACGCCTGGGTGTCCTTGAGCAAGTCCTGCGTTACCGGTTCCAGAGGCGCTGTCTCTTGATATCTCAAGAAGCTTTCTGTTGGATTCGGAACAGCTCGGGGCGGCGAAGGCAGTCCCTTCTGTTCGGGTCTCTTGGATGCCGGAGACTGCAACTCTGTTACTTGTTCTTTCAGAGCTTCTATCTGGGCGCTCATACCACGCTGCATTTCGGTGCTCTACCTTAAGAGCTCCATCAATCTTTGCTCACGCCGCTCGGCAGCCTCTAAGTTGTCCTCCTCATGCCTCTGAAATTGGGGAAGCATGCTTGATGTTCCTTTCGGCACTCCTAGGGGCAGATTCTCCCCACCGGCGGCTCCTTCCATTTCCGTGGATTGGTCCAGATTTTTTTCTTCAGACAGGGTATCTACCTGTCCTGGCTGATTCTGTGGGAACTCCCACGGCTCTCTTTCAGGTGAATTTCCTAGCCTTGGCGCGCTCGCGCTCAGGGCTTACTGACTTTCTCCGCGCGTTGTTGCTCGGGTTACTCTTCCGGTGCTGGTTTGGAATAAGACCTTCTTCTTGGCCCCCTTTATTTATATGGTTGGTCCTTCTTTTAAGGCCTCCGCTTTCTTTAACATATTGTCACTTTGTACTGATTAATACAGGCACTAAAATTTGGCTTCACTTTTTGCGTTTGGTATAACAGGATCACGTGATTCCTTTCAAAACACCCGGTCAGCGACGTAAACGCTGAATAAGTCGACAATAAATTATTTATAAACCGGGGGTGCTTCTCTCTGCTTCTCAAGTTTCTCTTCGGTCAAGAACTGTTCGGTACTTACGCCCCAAAAATAAAACAAAATAAATATCCTTAAACGGTAGAAAAAAAATCTTCCAATCCATCCTGGCGGTAGGAGAACTACCAACAGCAAGGCAAGAAACAAAGGTGGTTTTCATTCTTAAGGCAGGGAAGGCCACTCACACCACAGCAAAGGATTTTAGGCCAATAAGCCTAACATCATTCCTGCTTTAGAGCTTTGAAAGAATGATAAGCCTACACATAAGGGCCACCGTAGACCCGACACAAATATCAGAAGCACAACACGCCTACACCAAAGGTAAGTCAACCGAATCGGCGCTACACTTGGTGGTAAACAGCATCGAGAAATCACTCAACATCAAGGAATACACACTGATCGCCTTCCTGGATATAGAGGGAGCCTTCAATAACGTGCTTCCCACCGCTATAACAGAATCTCTCACAGAACTAGGGGTTGAGCCGAGAATAGTGAGGCTTATCCATAAATTGCTGATAAGCAGAATGGTCACAGCCACACTAGGGACCTCAACCCAGACTAGACTAGTGAACAGAGGCACCCCGCAAGGAGGTGTACTATCACCCCTCTTGTTTAATATCGCAGTAAATAAACTACTGCGGATTCTGGAGGGAGGAGGTTGTAAGGTCGTGGCATACGCAGACGACGTCGCCATCATCTTTAATGGAAAATATCCACAAACACTTTGCGATCTTATGACCGCTAAACTTAAAATACTATCGGAATGGACGATAGCGAACGGACTCCGGGTAAATCCCTCGAACAACAAAGAGAGAGAACCAAAAAAGCGACCATTGCACTTTACTCCTGTAAAAAAGCAATCGGGCTAAGATGGGGCATGTCCCCAAGAATAGTTAACTGGATATACACAGCGGTAGTCAAGCCAATCCTACTGTACGGAGTGGCTCTGTGGTGGACCGCCTTGCACAAACAATGCATACTGACTCCTCTAAACAAAGTACAGCGAATGGCGGCTTTGTGTATTAGTGGAGCCCTTCGAACCACCCCGAATTAAGCGCTGAATGCGATCTTGAACCTCCCTAGCCTGGACATAGCAGGCATGGAAAGGGCCAAATCGGCAGCTATTCGACTGAGGGACACAGGGCAGTGGAAAGCCAAATTTTATGGCCATGCTAAAATTCTCCAGCATGATAAATCGATTCCGAAGATCACGGATCTATGCAAATCTATTGAATATAGTCACACACCCTTTGAGGCCCTGATTCCTGATAGAGAGGAATGGGAACAGGGCCGACCGGGCACGACGGACGCAATCTGTTTATATACAGATGGCTCCAAATTAGAAGGACACATCGGCGGATGTATACTCCGAACAATTAGATATCAGGAAGTCATTCAGGCTCCCGGACCACTGTAGCGTCTTTCAGGCGGAGGTCCACGCTATAAAAGAAGCACTAACCTGTTTAGGGAACCTTAGCCTCCAGAGAGGACACCTAAACATATATAGTGACAGCCAAGCGGCTATTAAGTCGATCTACTCGACAAACACCAACTCCCGTACAATAGCAGACTGTCGCAGATCTCTCCACGAGATGGCAAATCAGTTTACTATCAGCCTAATATGGGTTCCGGGTCACCGGGACATCGTAGGCAACTTCATAGCGGACGAATTAGCCAGGCAGGGCACCACCAAGCCTCTCCTACCAGGAGAGGAAAATGTCGGTATGCCCATGGCTACTCGCAAGCTAAACATAAAAAACCACTTCAACACTCTAGTCAACACCCATTGGCGAAACGCATCACAGTGTCGCATCTCTCACCAGACATGGCCTGTGCTAAACAACAAAAAAACCTCGGAGTTACTCAAACTCAGCCGCACAGAGTGCTCCGAGCTCTTACAGGCCACTGGCTTGTTGGCGCACATGCCGGCAGGCTAAAAGCCCCGCAAAATGATTTCTGCAGAAGCTGTAGGGATAAGGAAGAAGTGGAAACGGTAGAACACCTTCTCTGCTTCTGCCCAGCCCTATGCAGACTCAGACTGAAACACTTAGGAAGCCCCTTCATCGACGATCTTACCGAAATATCGGAGATTAATCTCAAAAGAATAAGTGCCTTTATTAAATCTTCCGGGTGGAAGACATTCTGATCAGCTTAACACAGGCTGAAACTACTAGAAACGGGACCCTAGAGAAGGAAAAAACGAGATCATGCGGTAGTACAACGGACCCATTGAGGTCTAAGTGTGTCGGACTATAGTCCGACAGCCGCCCTAACCTTACCTAGCCTAAATATCCCTAACTAGGGGTGTTAGCCGCTTCTACACAACGGGGTTCCGCTAAGCTAACATGCCCTTATTTAACTAACTTAATCTGTCCAAAAACGCCATCCCACCAGTTCTCGGAAAACAAGTTGTTTGACAGATCTCTCTCGGGCTCCACAACAGTCTCCTATTTCTCCGGACTGGTCGATAAGACTGGACAAGGTTATCCTGTTTTCCTGGTTCTGGTATCATCGTTATCACAGCACACTTCCATTGAGAGGGAAAGTGGTGGATACGTAGCATTGAGTTGAACAGGAGAACAAGGAACAGGGTTCCCATTTTAGGCAAAGCCTTGGCAATTCTGCTATCAATGCCATCAAAGACCGGCGCTTTTCTAGGATGTAGCTTTTGGATATGAAGACAAACTTCTTCTGGGCTTACGCGTTGGATCGGTAA
Source organism: Drosophila suzukii (assembly GCF_043229965.1). Classification (NCBI taxonomy): domain Eukaryota; kingdom Metazoa; phylum Arthropoda; class Insecta; order Diptera; family Drosophilidae; genus Drosophila; species Drosophila suzukii. The sequence continues at coordinate 1,643,553 of NW_027255896.1, read as the reverse complement.
GGCATCCGGGGAAGGGGCATCAAGGAATACCTTAAAGCCTTACCAGGTCCATAATCTCAGGTTTTAAAGGAGCCTGAGGTGAACTGGAGGGGTATGAGCTTGAGGTTGAGGACTCGGCAGCGATATGAATGTTCGTCGTTGATGGCGTCAGGAGTGCGTAACACCATATTTAGGTTCACAAGCCGGTTGACTGCTTCTTGATAGCGTGGGAGGCTCGCATTCCGAGGAAGGATGCAAGACCTAAGGGAAGTTTTTTGCGCTGCTGGATACACTCCTCATCAATGTTAATGATCCGGAAGAGCCCACTCATCCATTCCGTGATGTCTGCTCATTATGTCTGGTTAATTTTCGGTCCCCGGCTGTGGCTTTTAAAGCGGAATCAGGGTAGTTCTGATTACGTGTTCACCTCATCATGAGATCGGGACCTTCTATCAACTCGTGCAATCCCACAGTTCTAAGTTTGTCGCCTTCTGGAGTCGTCAGATTACGTTCAGAGGTTCAGGCGACATACAGGTCTTTAGCATGGAATACCCCGACACTTTTCCCCACTGCATTGCCCAGCTCATATAGCGCTTTGCCCTTACGCTGGAGTACAACACAGCGAATTCGATTCGGACCAAGCTTGGCATTATATCCGTCAGCTTTGTTACTCTGCCTGTAGTTTTTCCTATAGACAACTTGTCCCACGAAAAACTCAACGAGCTTGCTACGGGTGTTATATGCGTTTTGCGCGCGTTCATGAGTTCGGTTTAATCCTTGTGTCACTTTTTGTCGGATGAGTTCCATCTTGTCTGGGAGACTTATCTGTGGATCTCCTGCCTGTATTCCCCCCAGCTTCCGTAGAATCGGATAGGCGTTCCGAACATGGCGTAATATGATTCCATGCCTATCGACTCGTGTAGGCCATTCCTAAGGGCACACTCTATTCGACTTAGTTGGGTATCTCAATTTCGCTGATCGGTGGCAATTTTTGCTCGCCAAATTTGGAGTACGATCGGCTTACCCTCTCAACCAGTCTTTACGTGTCGAATACCGCAGCGGGTCATTGCTCGCCAAAAGATTGAGACACAAATTGCTTGCCGTTGTCCGAGTGTATGAACTCGGGGACACCATATTGATGGGAAATTTTAGTCTCCAGGAATTTGATGACTTCTGCAGCTACTGCATGTCTCATCGGCTGCAGCCGATTTGGAGAAATGGTCCAGGCATACAAAAATCACAGAATTTCCACACACCTCGCATTCCTTCACTTCTTTTTGGACATCTACAGCCATCCCTGGCCAATAGTATAACTGTCTTAATTTGGCTAGTTATTTGTGCAACCCCCCCTGCCCTGCGGTTATGACATGATGTGCTCTCCAGACTAAATCGGGTCGCAGCTCGGCGGGAACCCAGAGCTTCCATGCTCGGGTTTCATCCACGGCGTCCTTTAGGCAAAATCCCATCCGTTTATATACATAGCCTTCTGATGTTTGAAAGTCTGGACTTTTACCTAAATTTTGGTCCACCGCCTGCACTAGGTTGACACAATCCGATAACTGGAACGCTGTCGAATCGAGGTTGATGGGTATGTCCAGTTCTTCTGTAGCTCGTCCATATGAACTTGTGAGAGAGCATCTGGGACTACATTTAGTGACCCTTTCCTGTGTTCTATGGTGAAGTCAAACGCTTTTAGCTTCAGACTCCATCGCGCAAGTCTGCCTGATAAATCTGGGGTGACGAGTACAGGTGCTGTTGCCATGCTGGTTTTTAAAAGTTCAAACGCCTTGACTGCCTCTTCTGACAATTACAATTTCTTTATGTGGTCTTTCTTCAAACAATCGTAAAGCGGTTCCGCTGTCTGGGCGTAGTTTTGGATGAACCCCCTGTACCAGCCAGTCAGTGAACAGACCAGTAAGTCATCCAGATACACACACCGCTGGTATAACTTTATCCATTAGTCGGCACTTTCGCTGTGCGGCATGACTGTAAACTGATACAGTGGCCTGCCGGGCACGGTAAACGCGGTTTTCTCTCTGCTTTTGGACTCGAGAGGTATTTACCAAAAGGCGTCTTTTAAGTCAACTGCGGAAATGTAATACGTTTCCTGCAGTCGACTCAACAGACCTTGATATGCGGTTGTGGATACGCATCTTTGATCGTCCGGGAATTGACTTTACGTGCGTCGAGGCAAAGGTGGTTTTTCGGCCCTTTTTGCACCAGAGTTACCGGTGAACTCCAACTACTATTGCTCTCTTCGATCACGCCTAGACCTAACATGCAATCTAGCTCGGCATACACCAGCTTCTGTTTAGCTAGGGATATCAGGTAATGTCGCTGCTTGATTGGTTGGTCCCCGTTGGTCACTTCAATTATACGTTGCTCTAACTGGTCTTTTTTAATCCCTTTTCCAGACAGGAGGGATATGTGTCTATCACTTGCTGCAGCTTAGAATGTTGTTCTGGGGTAAGCTGATGTGGGGTACAGGCGGTCTCGGGCTTGAGCGTATTGCCTAGGTCTCCGATCATAAGGTCGAAGTCCGGTGTTGTTTCAACGGCGGCAACCTCGCGTCCCCCTTTACCGAGGAATGTGAGGCCAAACGTATCCCAGAAATTAATTCCGAAATTAAATCGTTGTGTCAGACCTGGCATTATCAAAAACTCTAGGTCCTTGGTTTCTCCTTCCCATTCCACAGGTAACGTTATTGCTCCGGTTACTTGGGTCTCACCACCGCTGGCTGTGCGTACACATTCTTCACTTAGCTTCCTTAACGGCCACGTCCGGTCTTTCAAGAAAGCGTTCGCTCCTCTGCCAATACAGTTCGCACTGGCGCCTGTGTCCAGTAATGCGAGTATTTCTTCTCCATCGACCTTCGTTTTGGCAAAGAAACGGTTGTCGATTTGCATGCTCACCACCGTGTCCACCACCTTTTGCTTGAGCCGGCGATAGTCTGCTCTGGCATCATATAACTGTAGTGTTTTCCGGGTTGTTCGTGTCTCGCTATCTGCACCTTCCGAGCCGGCGAAGATACGTTCGCGAGCGAGTTCGTACTCCCTCTCTCGTTGTTCTAGGCTCTTATGAGGGGAGACTCGTTTGGGCTTCGGTGTTTTTACCGGAAAGGGTTGGTCCTGGTCCGCCTGGCTATCCCGGTCTTGCCTGACGGACTCCGCGCAAAAGCCGCTGGGTTAGCATCTGCCTCCGTCCCGACTTTCTTGCAGAACCTGCAAGTGACATCGTGGAATTTGATCGGGCAGAATCCTTTTTCGAAGGATGCTTCCTGTAGAAGTCTGCTCCTTTGCCACACCTATAGCACACCAGCGCGAGTGTGGGTCTCGGCATCCTTGTCCATCCTCATAACGCCCTCGTGTGTCTTTCCGCTGCCGTGACCGCGTCGGCAAGTCCTCTAGTGTCTGGAATTCCTCTATTTCGTTGACCGCTGCTAGGCTGCGCATGTTTCTTCCTGTGTTTCTCAACCAGCGATCAACTCGGAGACCCTCTCTTTTGAGCTCCGCTAATGAGGTTATTGCGGATGCTAACAGCAATCCTCCCATCTGGAAGTTCATATTGTCCTTCAAGAGCTCGACGAATTCATCTTCAGCGATTTTGTGCTTGAGCTTGAAATGCAAGTTGTGCATATCCGAGACATAATCGCTAAAGGTTTCGTGCGGCCTTGCTTGTGTTCCATTAATTCCTTGACTTTCATAAGGTCACTTCCGGTAGTGGAAAATGCCCGTCTCATTTCCTGTGTCAATGAGTAGTAGTCAAAATCGTAATCTTCGTGGCTGCACCTTCCAACAGAAGATGGAATTCACGAAAGACTTGTTGACGGGTGAGGTCATAGAATTCTTGCAATCGGTCCACACGGAACAGGAAACTTTCAACTGTCATGCCATGACCACTTTCATCGAACTTTAGGTTCCCCCTGTCTAATCTGACATCTTTTGGTCTTGGTCCCTGAAATGATGAGTTCCGATCGATTCTGGATTCAGTTGGTAAAATGCCTCCCTTTCGTTTTTTCTGGATTGCCTGTGTGACGCCGGGGTGTCCTTGAGCAAGTCCTGCGTTACCGGTTCCAGAGGCGTTGTCTCTTGGTATCTCAAGAATCTGTCTGTTGGATTCGGAACAGCTCGGGGCGGCGAAAGCAGTCCCTTCTGTTCGGGTCTCTTGGATGCCGGAGACTGCAACTCTGTTACTTGTTCTTTCAGAGCTTCTATCTGGGCGCTCATACCACGCTGCATTTCGTTGCTCTACCTTAAGAGCTCCATCAATCTTTGCTCACGCCGCTCGGCAGCCTCTAAGTTGTCCTCCTCATGCCTCTGAAATTGGGGAAGCATGCTTGATCTTCCTCTCGGCACTCCTAGGGGTAGATTCTCCCCAGCGGCGGTTCCTTCCATTTCCGTGGATTGGTCCAGATTTTTTTCTTCAGACAGGGTATCTACCTGTCCTGGCTGATTCTGTGGGAGCTCCCACGGCTCTCTTTCAGGTGAATTTCCTAGCCTTGGCGCGCTCGCGCTCAGGGCTTGGTGACTTTCTCCGCGCGTTGATGCTCGGGTTACTCTTCCGGTGCTGGTTTGGAATAAGACGTTCTTCTTGGCCCCCTTTATTCATATGGTTGGTCCTTCTTTTAAGGCCTCCGCTTTCTTTAACATATTGTCACGTTGTGCTGATTAATACAGGCACTAAAATTTGGCTTCACTTTTTGCGTTTGGTATAACAGGATCACGTGATTCCTTTCAAAACACCCGGTCAGCGACGTAAACGCTGAATAAGTCGACAATAAAATATTTATAAACTGGGCGTGCTTCTCTCTGCTTCTCAAGTTTCTCTTCGGTCAAGAACTGTTCGGTACTTACGCCCCAAAAATAAAACAATATAAATATCCCTTACTAGGGGTGTTAGCCGCTTCTACACAACGGGGTTCCGCTAAGCTTACATGCCCTTACTTAACTAACTTAATCTGTCCAAAAACGCCATCCCACCGCCATGACCGATCTCTCTCGGGCTCCACAACCGTATCCTATTTCTCTGGACTCGAGCCAAGCAAACGAGCTGACCAACTAGCCTAATACGTTGTGGGGCGTCGGCCAGACAAACCTAAAATCGTCCTAAAATGTCAAGGGAAACAGCAAAGACTCGAACCAATCAAACGACCTGGCAAATGCCTACTACGTCGAGGGGCGTCGGCCAGAAAGCACCAATAAATTGAATTTACGTTAATTTCAACAAATAGTCGTTCAGCACGTAGTTTCTTAGTATTATAAAAAGGAGAACTCATAATTCTGGATTTAAGGAAATTGTGGTAAACTGACCCATGAACAAAACAGGGAATAAAACATCCTAAAGTCAAGCCACTATTCTGAGACGAAGTTCTGATTGAGCGGCCGCTCAACACTGACAGTCACAGAAGTTGGGGACTTTACAGTTACTAGCTCGACAAATAAGTAGGTACGCGTACATTAAAAATTATTTAATCTCCCTATCCTATAAATCAGTCAAATTACCTAAATTACCCTGGTAAAATTCCTTAAGGAATAGAAAAAGTCCTAGCGTTGTGCGCCAATTCTGGTACGCGGGCATATTAGTGCCCGAGTCCTGACAGGGACTTAAGTCGAGGGAGAGGAGTCCGATGTTCAGGCACCATTTGCCGGAATAAGCTACGTCGTATTCGGGTCGTGGGATCTTGGTAAGCCTCTCTCCTCTCCAACATAACGAGAATAAATATTAAAAGTTCGTCAGTCATCAGTCCACACTGCCCCACAAGCTTAGCTGTCGCTTGATCGCCACACGATCGGGCTGTGTTTTGGCCATGTTCCCTCCCCTTCACACATTCGAGTGCCAATGGATCGTTGCGGGCCGCGCAATACGATCCCCTATTGTCAAGGTTGTCCGTCGAAAGTTATGTCATTGCTCTTGACCTACTCCACTTCTCGCGTCAGCGCACCCCCCTTAATAAAGCTCTAGCACTTCATGATTTGATATTCTCTTACATTACAAATTTATTGGGTAATATTTATATCGGCGTGCGCCGTGGATGAGTAACATAATGTTGGCTAATTCATATGGAAATTAAATTAATTGACCATTACTTTTGTTAGCGGAGAGTATCGAATTTACCACCTGTGAAGGTGCACACATCAGCAAAAATGATGACTATTCACGACTGCAAACGTCGCTCTGAGGGCTCTTGCAATTGTACATACCATTACAAGGCTGATACTCGCCGCTGAAAAATTGACATTTAATTATTATATATAAATATGTAAGCATGTATAAAAAGAGGAATGTATATCTAAATGATTATATATGATTAATTATTATATGAATATTAATATATGAATTCCTTAAAGATTAATTCTTGGTCTTAACTAGGAAGGTATTAACAGTGCCCAAAAATAAATGCGTCGTATTCGGGTCGTGGGATCTTGGTAAGCCTCTCTCCTCTCCAACATAACGAGAAGAGCTGTCGCTTGATCGCCACACGATCGGGCTGTGTTTTGGCCATGTTCCCTCCCCTTCACACATTCGAGTGCCAATGAATCGTTGCGGGCCGCGCAATACGATCCCCTATTGTCAAGGTTGTCCGTCGAAAGTTATGTCATTGTTCTTGACCTACTCCACTTCTCGCGTCAGCGCACCCCCCTTAATAATGTTCTAGCACTTCATGATTTGATATTCTCTTACATTACAAATTTATTGGGTAATATTTATATCGGCGTGCGCCGTGGATGAGTAACATAATGTTGGCTAATTCATATGGAAATTAAATTAATTGACCATTACTTTTGTTAGCGGAGAGTATCGAATTTACCACCTGTGAAGGTGCACACATCAGCAAAAATGATGACTATTCACGACTGCAAACGTCGCTCTGAGGGCTCTTGCAATTGTACATACCATTACAAGGCTGATACTCGCCGCTGAAAAATTGACATTTAATTATTATATATAAAAATGTAAGCATGTATAAAAAGAGGAATGTATATCTAAATGATTATATATGATTAATTATTATATGAATATTAATATATGAATTCCTTAAAGATTAATTCTTGGTCTTAACTAGGAAGGTATTAACAGTGCCCAAAAATAAATGCTTATCTAAACGGGAGAGGACAATGACCGTTGGAACGGTGGAGATAATGATTGCCTTTTCGGTCTTGTTACAGTGGGCAAGTGGTAAAATATCTAGACGGAAGGTCTCAATATATAAGTACTCTAATTCATTCACAGTTATTGGTAGGGTTACTTTTGATAACAAGTATAGAATTCTTACGTTAAGTTGTGAATCATTGTCTATAGTCTTTGCTAAAGCTTCTGAAGTGATCATGGTGCACGGCTAAATATATATATGTATTTATAAGAAAGGAACCGTGTTCCGACAAACTTACCCTCCTTTTAATCCTGGGCAATGAGATCTCGACGCTCCGGATCCTGGTCTTCGGAAGAAGTTATAATTGGTTTATATATATATATACGTCCAATGTTGGATGGCGGTTCACAAAAGCATAATACAAACATTACGTTACACAAAAAAAATAACACTATGGCTGTATAGATATGTATGTATGTATGCATCGTATGAAAGTTCCACTGCGGCACACGTCAGTTCCAATGCTCGGTCTGGGGCTGGTCGGTGCAGCTCCACTTTCTTGTTCAACGTGGTCAACGATCTCTACGGTGTTAATCACATTGGAGGTGCTGCCGGCCACTTTGGACGTTTTGCTGCCCATCTTGGGGTCCCTAGGCATGCACTTGGTTCACTAGTTCTTTTCGTTGACTTCCTTCAGAATGTGGTCGATCGCAGGTCCGGTAATCAGGACGTTCTCTTGGGTGAAGTTGATCCTAGGGAAACGGTCAATACATCCTTCTGGACACCAGCCTTCTTCCATTCGTGGTCTGTGTTGATGGGAGTTGTACATCTAGACCACTGTCAGGGAGATCAGAACAATTTCTGTCTGTCTTCTCTATCTGGCTGGAATCTTTTATACCGGACTAGAGCTTTCGCTAGCCCCCATGTTGGATGAATTAACTAGGTGTTCCCACCTATGGGTTCTGTTTCTCCATTTCCCCTATCTTAGGAGTCAACGGCCGGTTGGTCCACTTTGCCATCTTACTGGAGTACGGTTACGAGCAGGTCGATGGTGGTCGTTGTTCTGGCCACGCGACACCCGTGAGTTGTCGAATTGTATTTCTGTTTTGCCCTTATCAATCTGAGGGTGGTTAGTCATTAGCGGCCACTACCCTCAACTTAAGACAGTTGTTTTGCCGGGGTTAATCTTTGTATGGGGGAGGGCGTACGTAACATAGTGGGGTTTTTTGTTTATTGTGTTTGATTATAAGATGGAAGTCATCGGCGTATGCTCTTAGTATTATTTCTTTGTGTAAGGAGATAATATGGGAGAGTGTGTTGTAAACTATGAGAAAGAGAATTACTGAGACCCCTGGGGGTTGCCATTGTTGAGTGGGAAAAAGCTTGAAAGGTTGTTGCCGGATTTAATGATTATTTTTCTGTTTGTCGTATAGTTAAGGACGTAATTTAATATGCTTTTGCCTATTTTCCATTTCTTCAGCTGGTTAATTACGGAGTGGATGCCAAATTTCTCGAATGCCTTGTTCAAATCAAGAGAGATCAATGTGATGCGTTTCTTGAGGGAAAGGTATCTTGTTGCTATGTGGTCTACTAAGAGTAGACTGTCCATAACAGATCTTCCCCTTCTTAGTCCAATCTGATTGCTGTTGATTAGATTGTTATTTTAAACAAACCACCACAGTCTCTTCGCGATAATTTTATCAAGTGTTTTGGCAAGGCATGATTTTAGGGATATCGGGCGGTACGATTTAATGTCTGTTTAGAGTTTTTGGGGTTTAAGAATGGAAAGTACCAGTTGTACCAGGAGTTGTTGACCATAATGTAAGAGACGCGATCTAGGCCTGGAGTTTTGCCTTTCAGGGAGTTGAGTGCGCTGCTAAATTCGATGAACGAAATGGAGATAAGAAGGGACTAATATCAGATGTGAAATTGGAAATTGAGATGCGTTTGGCTTCTCTAATGGCTTTTTTCTCTTTTGCATTCAATTATATTATAAGTAGTAATGTTACGTTTTAGTATTGACCATTTAGACGATTTGGCTTTCTTTAAAACTGATAAGTTTTGATTCCACCAAGTGACTGTTCTAGGAAATTGAAAAGTAGAGTTCTGGTGGATTAATTGATGCGCGCTGTGGATAATAATTTTTCCTAACATAGCTGCTTCTTTATTGACACTTTCGCTCGGTGGCTTGCCAGTAGAATTGTTTCGAAAAGATTTTATGTATGCTTCCCAGTTTGCTTTCTTTAAGTTAAAGGAGGGTTTGGTGGTGTAGGATGAGGGGGAGGTATAAATGTTCATTGAGGTGATCACTTCCGTAGAGGTCGTCCATTGTTTCCCAGAGAAATTCTGGGGCTATAGTGGATGAAGAAAAGGATAAGTCTATATGTGTGAAAGAGTTGTGAGTGGAGAAGTGGGTGGTGCTTTTGTCGTTTAATAAAATGTAATCTGAACGGTATTAGGGCTAGGAGAGCCCCAGTAGGGGTGCCAACTATTAAAGTCTCCGAGGACTAAAGTGGGTGAGTTGTCGAAGCAGAGGACGTTTTCTAAGTTACTTCTGGTAAAGGACTTAGTTGGTGAAATGTAGGCTTATATTATGTTTAGTTTAAGTTTTGTATCTATTGAGACTCCAGTTGCTTCGAAGTCTTGGGTGATTGGGATTTGTCTTTGCGATATTGAGTTATGTATCAGGAGAGCTGCGCCCCCGTAAGAGTTGGTGCAGCAACAATGATGCAGAGTGTGTAGTTAATGGAAATGGGTAGAGATTTAAAGTTGGTTATGTGTGTTTCTTGTAGGGCAAGAATTAGGTGTTGCTTGGATTCCTTCGAGTGTTTTAGTTGGTTTGTATTTACTGGTTTCGACTTGTCCGCTTTGCTTTTAGCCTTGAGGGGTATAACCAGTGGGTTGGTTTTTTCTTTGTTGTGGCTTCTGAGAGAACGGTCTGAGATTGTGGTTTTCTTACTGGTTCTGTAAGATTCTGTTGTATCCATTTCAATGTCGTTCTCGCTTGGAGTTTTTAAGGTAGGTTTCATGATGTCGTCGTAGGTCGTGATCTCACGAGTATCCGATTTATCCAGAACTGGGACGTTAATAAATGTGGGGCAATTCTGGTCCAATGGGATATGATGGTTGTCGAGGTGTTTGCAGTTGATGCAGAATTTAGGCTTGGTGCAGTCTTCGTCGTCGGGGGAGTGAACTTCAGAGCAGTTAGAGCAAGTTTTTTCGTTATTGCAGGCTTTGGTGGGGTGATTAAATTTTTGGCAGTTTCGGCATTTAAGAGGTCCAGGAATGTGTGGTCGAATCTTAACATGTTCATATCCAATATTTATGGTTTCGGGTAAGGTGGTGGTGGCATAGGTGAGAATGATGAGTCCGGTTTCTTTAAGATTATTATCTTTCTTTCTGATTATTTTATCTACTTCGGTGCCGTTTTGCGCCTTGAGTTCATTGAGAATATCTTCCTTGCTTATGTATCGGAGGTCATTGGAATAGATGACTCCTTTTGAATAGTTAAGTCTTTTGTGTTCAAATATTTCAACTTCAAAGTCGTGGAATTTAGTGAATCTCATTAGCCATTGACCATAGCCATTTGACAATAAGAGTAGCCGCCTTTATCTTTGAAAATGACGTTACTTCCCCGCAACATGTATAGTCAATAACTTTTTTGATGATGAATGGACTAACTTTTTCAAAGGATGCATTGTTGCCTTTTCTTTTAATGACGATGAATTTGGGTGTATGGTAGGGAGTTTTTTCACGAGGTGTGGTTCGGTTTATGTCTGGTGGTCGTGTCATAGTTGTTGTTGTTTGGCTGCTGCCCGATGCACTTGCACTTTTGTAACTGTTCAGATGCAGTAATTGTTTTTGCTTTAGTTGGCGAGTTTGCTTTATGGTCTTATTTGTTTTGACAAAGTTGGTAGATAAGAGTTGCAGATTACTTACAGTCTTTACTCTTCGAAGTCTAGACTAGTACTAGAGCCGATATTAATGCCCATTTAAAGCAATAAACATCTTTATTTTGTACATTGATGCAGGCTTTTTTGTTTAATATTTTGCTCGGTAAACAAGTGTAATTTGAACCTCATATGGGCTCAAATTTATTTATATTCACTTCCAAATGCACTTTTTCAATTAATGATCAAACACATTCTCGTTCTTGAAATTCACTCTTATCATTTTTTATATGGTTATATAAATCATCGATTATTCCATGTAGATTTCCATTCTCACACACTGTTTGATTTAAAGTTTGCATTTTCGTTTGAACTGACTTAAGATTGATTTGGCGAGGATCTTCACTCTCTTTAATGAAAACATAATTGCAAAATTATTCGAAATCAAATTTTATATTGATGTTTTTTTTTAACGTCTTGGAGTAAATTGATCACTTGGTCTTTAATTGATGGCTGAAGTAATGCGATATTCAAGAACTCTTTATTGGGATTTGTGATTATATACGTTTCAATGCGATTGCGAAATGCACTTCTTATACACCTTAAGTCACTTATTTGTGCACTAGATAACTGTTTATGCGAGTTAATGCGTAAGTGGTGCGACCAACTAATTTTTGCAACATTTAGATTACAGACATCACAATAACGTATTTCACTAGCCATAGGATTGTTACTAGACGTAGGATTGTTACTAGACACAGGGTTGTTATTGATATGCTTCGAATTTATGTGTCGCCTTTCTGAGGCGCCATGCAACGATTTTTGGTTTTTTTTTTTTTGCTTTGAAATATTGATATAAATTTTATTAGTTTTCGGTTTTATTCCTCTTCTTGATAAAAGTTGAGAGTATAATTGTCTCCAGCAGTTCTTTGATTAACGAATTTAAAGTTCCCCTTCGAAATGTGCTCCACGGCTACCTTGGACAGCGGGCTGAAACGCTCTGGCAGAAAGACGACAAAGTCTTCACATGTGAGCATGACTTTATCGCCAAATCGCGTTCTTTTCACTTTAGCGTTTTCTATTGATGTTGGCGTGTTATTTATTTAGACTTTAGACACAACGATCGTGTGCATGGTGAAGGGGAAGAGGGAGGGTGTCAAACAAAATATTGTTTCTTTTCAGTGTACATTGGAATATTTTATAATATATAATATAACAATATAACAAAGAAATGTTTAAAGCCTTCAACGATCGTGTGCAAGTTATCCAGCTCATAATCCCAGCCTCCTTACCCAATTTATACACAAACTCTTCATATACAATTTTTAGCTGAGAACGCCTTTCAGCTCGAGCGCCCAGCCGCCTTACCCAAGTCGTAAACCATTTCTTAGAAACAATTCTAAGCTGGGAACCCCTTACTCAGCGTTCTCACAGAATCCAAATTAGCTCCACCACTTCAACATAAACAAAGCTGGGTGCAGCTAATGTAAACACAAGCATCCGGTTAACACACGGCGAGCCTCAAAACTGCAGCGTAATCAGTTTAGCAATCAAACAGAGAATTTGATCATCCGATTTCCCGACTCTCTTGAGTCCAACCCTTGCCCAACTCTTAATGAGTTCCCCAATTCTCTTAAACCGAGGTTTGTCTATCAGATAATCGGCCCTTGGTCAAGCAGTCCGTTTTTGCATTCGAGAAGATCGGTTCAATAAAAGGATAATTGTGAACAGTTAAATAAAAGACGATATTAAGGAAAAGTTGTAAAAGTTGTAACTTAGTGAATAAAAAATAATAATATATTTTTTTAAATTATACGCAAGTGAATTAATTAATTGGCGCCCAACGTGGGGCCACGCTTAATTTGTTATGATTAAAAGCTTTAAAATAAATAGCTAATGGTTTTCTAGTAAAAAGGAATTTGCGTGGTCATCTAGGTTTGTGAAAGCAAAAGGAAAGTCGCGTTTTTGCAAAGCTCCCGAAACAGTTGCTCAAAAAGTACATTAAGTCCATAAACATAAACACTTTCTATCGGACTATAAGCCGCCTGTGGTCTGCGATCATTCAGCGGTCAAAACGTGCGTGTAATCTTCATATTTCTGTATAAAAACTCTTAAAACACATTTCTTTTGGTCGAAAGTGCAAAGATAAAAGAAAGGAAACATACACACACTGCAGTGCACATTTACAAAAACTTGCACACTTGCTTTCGGGGGCTATCCAAGTTTTTTTGTGGGGAGAGTTGTGAAAGCAGAGAGTGCGGACGCGTTCTTAAATCGCTCCGTTTATTCCTTAAAGTTTTCAGCATAAAGCCAGAAGTGCAGCCGGCCATCCGGCGTGGAGCACTTGGGACACGCACCTGGACATCAGGTGGTGGACGGGAGGCCGTGGACGACATCCAGGAGCAGCTTGGGATTCTATCCCCAACAGGTTTGGCGGCCAGGCAGGGGCCGGTCGTAGGTGAGGGAGGGGAGTCATCTCTGCCTCTTATTACTTTCCTCTCGTTGTTTGTTTAGCAGTTGCGTTTGCGAGTTTTTTCACTCGCGCTTTCTTTTTTCGCAAACACTGAATAAGTGGTGGAAAGTGCTTGCGCGACCAGCTGATCGTGGTGTGCGAAAGGGGGTGCGGGTGCTATAGCAGCAAGCTTCGGACAGGGTGCAGGCCAAGCACATAAGTGCGTGCCGTAGCACGTAGAGAATTTTGGGCGGCTATTTTAAAAAAATTAGAAAATAAAATCCATAAACCTTAGTACTAAGATGTATCCCTCTTATTAAATAATTTATAAAAAATATCAAAGTCCGATCGAAGAACAGCAGGATACTGCGGGTAAAGATCCAAGTTTCCTGCAGTACCATCGAAATCCCCAGGCGGAGAAATGGGGGGCAAGGGATCGGGGGCACAACACCCTGGCGCTAACCTAGGGGTTGGGCCAACCAATAGTAGAGGCACGCCGGCAAAGAAAGGCCTGGCGGCGCCGGCTAATGCCGACGGCTTCCACACGCCTTTGTCCAGTCTACCTGACTGGGCCAACACGGGTGCTGACCCGTTTAAAAAAAGCAGTGTAATGGCGAGATCGCCAGAAAAAAGGGTGGAGTGCAGTGGCAGGCAGCCTGGCACCCCCCCCAGCAGGAGAAAAAAGCAGCCCAAAAGCTGCTGATGAGGAGCAGGGGGATATGCTGAAACAGCTGACTGGCCTGGGATCAAAGGCCAGGGAGCTGAAGAAGCTAATGGAAGGAAAGCGTTCCATAACAAACCCCATGAGGGACATGGTCGACGAAATTGACTATCTCCAGAGGGAAGTCCTGTCGGCTGTGCAATGCATAGTCGAAGAACAAGAAAAAGCTAAGGAGATAGCTTAAAAAAACCTGCGCAGAAGTGCTCGCGAGCGGCACCAGCAAGCGACCTAGGGGTCAAGAAACGTTAGCGGTACCAGCGAAAAAGGCGATGCATAAGGCACCGGCAAGTGAGGCCAGTCAAGGTACAAGTAAAGGGAAACATGCTGGAACAGTGAGCACCAGCAAGCCCCAAAAACCTGGGAAGAAGCCAGAGGAGTGGACACAGGTGAAGCAGAAGGCTAGGAAGCCCAAGGTGTGACCGCCACGGAACGACGCGATAGTCATCGCAGCCTCCGCTGGAGGGTCCTATGCCGACATCCTTAAAAAGGTTAAGGCTGAACCACAGCTTAAGGAGCTAGGACAAGCAGTGCAGGCCGTTAGGCGAACAGCAAAGGGGGAACTCCTAGTTATTCTAAACAAGGTCTCTGACCCTAAAACCGTAGAGCTTCAGACCACAATGAAGGCTGTCCTGGGCAACAATGTCGACGTCAGAGCGCTGACTGAGACAATGCTGATCGAGGTAAAAGACATCGATGAGACCACCGACAAAGCGGACATCTTACGTGCGGTTCAGTCACAGTTCGATGTGGAACTGCCAGAATCCGCGGTGGTAAACCTAAGGGTGGCATACGGAGGCATCCAAACCGCCACCCTAAGAGTTATGCCCGACATAGGAAGGCGACATCCAAAGCGACAGATTAGCAAGAAAAAATGCGGAAATTGCTTTCTATAGCTGTTACCTGCCGCCAAGCCTTAGCCTTCCCCAGGCAATATCTGCGCTCGAAGAGATTGCAGAAGATGCCCGGGAAAATCGCCCCGCCGTA
Organism: Drosophila suzukii; assembly: GCF_043229965.1. Taxonomy (NCBI): domain Eukaryota; kingdom Metazoa; phylum Arthropoda; class Insecta; order Diptera; family Drosophilidae; genus Drosophila; species Drosophila suzukii. The sequence goes on along the minus strand of NW_027255896.1, from coordinate 1,628,437 downwards.
ATTGCCGGGGACTTTAATGCCTGGGCTACGGAGTGGGGCTCCCCCCGAACCAACGCGAGGGGAAAGGCGGTACTTGAGAGCTTCGCCGCACTTGACCTAGTGCTCCTGAACTCTGGAACAAAACCGACTTTTTCAAGAGCCGGCACCAGTTCTATCATTGACCTCACATTTGTGAGGTTTGTGAACGCTGGATTGGCCTCGGGCTCCAGCTGGGAGGTTAGTGACACCTACACGGGTAGTGACCATGCAGCAATAATCTGCACGATAAATTCTAGAAGTGGCCCACCACGAGTTCCTAAGACCGTGCCAGGTTACAAAATAGAAACGCTGGACGTGGAGATGGTACAGATGTTGTTCGAGGACCTCTCCACAAGCGGCTCAGCTGAAGAAAGGGCAAACCACATCGCAGAATACAGCAAAGTAGCCTGTGATGCATCTATGCAGAGAAGGGGGAAAACCCCATCAAGAAGAAGACCTGCATACTAGTGGAACCAATCCATTGCGGAAGCCAGGAAAGACTGCCACAGGGCAAGACGCTCAAGAGGAAGGCTCGAATTTGAGGCACTTCAAATATATTTCAGGCAAAAAAGACGAGCCCTGGAAAAACTATAAAAGAGAGCAAACGCAGGTGCTTTAACAATATATGCGAAGAAATAGACTCCAACCCATGGGGCTTCGCATATAAACTCGTCACAAAACGGCTGCGGGTATTTAGTCGGCCATCACCGACATGCCCAGTCAGTCTAAAAAGGATAGTGGAAACACAATTCCCAGAGCAAGAGTGTATGGCGCGAACCTCACTGATCGTGAACAGGGCGAGCATAAAGCTCACAAGTGCCGAAGACGTCCTCCAGGTATTGAAGACAATACTGGACAACAAGGCACCGGGACCAGATGGAATCCCGAATTAAGTTCTCAAAATTGCCATAAAAGCAAATACTAAAGAGTACGTTGACATGTATAATGCATGCCTAACGGAAGGTGAGTTCCCTAGCCGCTGGAAAACACAGCGGCTGGTACTCATACCAAAGTGGGAAAACCCGCGGAGGAGCCTTCTTCGTATAGGCCACTCTGCATGCTGGACACGGTGGGTAAAATTCTCGAAAGAATAATCCACTCCCGGCTAGAAGGTGCCCTTGTCGAGACCAACGGCCTCTCAGAGATGCAGTATGGTTTTCGAAAGGGGCTATCCACCATCGACGCCGTCGGTAAACTGTGTGAAATCGCAGATAAAGCCATTGAGGGGAAAAGGTGGTTGTACGGCACTAAGCAGTACTGCATAGCGGCAACGTTGGATGGGCAATCGACCCACAGGGTCACCGGGGGAGTTCCCCAAGGATCAGTCCTAGGTCCTTTGTTATGGAATGTCACGTACGACGGGATACTTAGGATCACGATGCCCGAAGGGGCACGACTTATTGGTTTCGCGGATGACGTGGCCATAGTGGTTACGGCAAAGAAACTACCAGATGCGGAAAGAATTTGCAACGAAGCGGGGAAACGAGCAAGCGCATGGCAGCGCACAGGACTGAAGCAGTCCTGATAAGTAGCAGGCAGAAAGTGGAGGCGGCTACTATCAAAATTGGAGAAGCCACAATTACATCGCGTCCAAGCCTAAAATACTTGGGCGTCATGCTCGACCACCGGCTTTCTTTCAAAGAACATCTAGCGTACGCTAGTGGCAAGGCAAGTAGGACCACGGCCGCGATCTCGCGAATTATGGCGAACACTCGGGGACCAAGGCAACCAGGACGTAGATTACTGGTTAGTGCTGTCACATCTACGCTGATGTACGCTGCTCCCATATGGGCTCGAGCCACAAAAAATGGAAGTTATATGCAAGAAGGCGACCCCGTGCAGAGATTGTGTGCCCTAAGGGTATGCAGTGCGTTCCGCATGGTATCCCATGACGCGGCACTGGTAATATCGGGAGGCATACCGATTGATCTGCTGGCTGTGGAATCAGCTAACATCCGCGCAGGCAGCACAGGGGTCGCAACTGCAGAATCCCTACGGAAAAGGTGCAGAGAACTCACCATTGTATAAGCTTATCCCAGAGCTGCAGAGATGGCTGGGACGTAAGCATGGACATGTGGACTTCAACTTTTTTTTTTTTTTTTTGGACCTTGATGCACTATGGTCAGTACAAACAAGTGGCCCTACGACACCAAGCAAAGCTTGTTACGCGCGGAGCCCATCACCGTTTTGGGCGAGTAAACATAATCGCGGACAAAGAAAAAGACAATGTAACAATAGACAATTAAAAATACAGGTCAATATACGAATAGACAAAATACATCAAGTAAAACTAATTAGTTACTAGGGAGGATAGTATTATTGATTTAAAGATAGGAAGTGAGTCAGTAGTAGATATTAGATGATATAGTCTATTATAATCATTGCAAAGTACTCTAAAAGGTTCATGCATTGCGTAATTAGAGATACAGTGATTTAATACTAAAGGAATATAGTTTCTAGTGAATCTATTTGGCACATTAAAATGCAGGCGACCCAGTAACTCGGGACTCTCTACATCACCATGAATAAGATTTCTAATAAACGTAATACCAAGCATAGTTCTACGGTTAGTTAACGATGGTAAGTTAATTAGAAGTAGTCTACTAGAGTAGGATGGTAGTATTAGGCTTGTATCCCAGTTAAGTCTCCGTAAGGCAAATATTAAGAAGTTTTTTTGCACAGACTCAATCCGGTCTATATGCACCCCATATTGGGGACTCCAAACAGGAGCGCAGTACTCAAGAATTGGTCGGACTAATGAAATGAACAAGGTCTTTGTGACATAGGGATCATCGAATTCCTTCGACCACCTTTTGATAAATGCAAGCACGCCCCTGGCTTTATTTACCATAGTAGTAATGTGATCGGAAAATTTAAGTCTGGGATCCATGTAGACTCCAAGGTCGTCAGCATGCGTTATCCTATCTAACGCACAACCACTCAAAGTATACGTTGAGTAGTGGGGGCTGACACGAAAAAAGGTCATTAGTTTACACTTAGAACCATTTAAATTCAATTCATTATCCATGCACCATGTTTGAAATGCATTTAGATCCGATTGTAAAGCTAAACTTTGTGCGGGGTCATCATATTGCAGGCACAACTTAACGTCATCTGCGTACATAAGAACCCGTGACTTCGTTAAGACTAATGGAAGGTCATTTATAAATAATGTAAACAGGAGCGGACCAAGATGACTTCCTTGTGGTACACCGGAAGTAACTCGGATTAGGGATGACAAAGTGTTTTTAAAAATGACCCTTTGAGTCCTATCATTCAAATAACTTAAAATCCACCTAAGAAGATCACCTGAAAACCCTAAAAGGTCCAATTTCCGGACTAAAATCGGGTGACTTACAGAATCAAACGCCTTACTAAAATCAGTGTAGACCACATCAGTCTGACGATTCTTTCTAAAACCTCCTATAACAAATGAAGTAAACTCCAAAAGGTTGGCTGTCGTTGACCTACGTTTTATAAATCCGTGTTGACAAGAGGAAATAAGGGACCTACAACTGTGTTGTAAATGAGGCGTAATAATGTTCTCAAAGAGCTTCGGTATAGCTGATAGCTTTGAAATACCTCTGTAATTACATGCGTTTTATTTACTCCCTTTTTTATAAAGCGGGATAACAAACGATTTCTTCCATCTGTGTGGGAAATCGAATGTTTCTAAAGACAAAGTAAACAGTTTGTGCAATGGTCTACACAAAGTCTCAGCGCAATACCTAAGCACACATCCAGGGACTCCGTCAGGACCCGGAGAGTTGACTGGTTTGACCCTTTGCAATTCTAAAAGAAGTGAGCTTTTACTTATAACAGGACAACAAATAGGGTTTGATTTAGGAATGACATATGGGTAAGACTGATCTGGAGGACTTGATGTTGAATAGGTGGTTTGAAAAAACTGTGCAAAAAGATCGGCTATGGCTTGATTAGTGCTAGCAGCCGAATTTTCAAATTTAAGTGATGATGGGTAACTAGAAGATTTACGCTTTGTGTTAACAAAATTATAAAACTGTTTTGGATCCAGTGTAAACTGGGTTTTGCAACGAGCTAAATAGTTTTTATAACACTGGGCGTTAAGCACGATGAAATCAGACCGAGCATTTAAGTATCGGGAAAAGGCAGCTTGTGAACCTGAAGCTCTAAACTTTTTGTAGAGTCTAGACTTTACATTTTTAAGTCGTGCCAGCTCTTTGTTAAACCACGGAGGTTGGTTTGAAATTTTAGGATAATACGTAGGAACGCATGTATCAGAAACTTCGTTTAATATGTTATAAAATATATTAACCGCTTCATTTATATTAGTACTTAAGTACAGATTGGACCAATCCGAGCAAGCTATAAGGCTATTAATGAGTGCAAAGTTCGCTTTACGAAAGCAGGGGATGCGTTTAGCTATTTTTTCAGATACTTCATACACTTTTGTACCCGTGTCAATAGTCAGCTCTAGCGTTGGGTGATAAGGGTCTTCTGGTAAAGTAATTGCAGAGGTTCTAGCTATGCAGACACAATCTGGACTGGAAACAAAGCATAGATCCAGTAATCGTCCTAAGAAATTTAATACATGATTTACTTGAGACAATGAAATATCAAGCAAACCGTCAAGAAAATCATGCTGCGTTGAAGGTAACAATATATTTGAGGTTTCGACGGTGGACCATTTCGCCCTAGGTATATTAAAGTCACCTAAAACTATTAACTGATCCCTATCTGATAGTTTACTTAAAATAAACTGGATAGCGGACAGATGATTCGCATATGTCGAGAATTCCGATGATGGCGGAATATATGAACATGTTATGTATATAGAAATACCCGGAAGGGATAGTTTTATACACAGAAATTCAATGTCATTTATTTCTTCGGACGTTATTACTTCAGACGTTAATTCTGCGTCAACTGCAATTAAAACTCCACCTCCACGTCGGGACGGACGATCAAGCCTGTAAGTTGTGTACTTACTTGGAAAAACTTCGGAACTTAGAACTTCCGGTTTTAACCAGGTTTCAGTAAAAACAATAACATGGGAAGACAAGGAACAACTATCAGTATACAATTTGGTCAACTTACTTTGTAAACCTCTTGTATTCTGATAATAAAGCTGAAGAAAAGAATCTAGTTTTTTGAGATAGATGAGGATGTAGATGTAGATGGCTCTTTAAAGGGATTTCCAACTTCCTTTGAACGAATTTTCTTTTTTTTAGCTTCGTACTCCTTAACAAAAATGCCAACAGGCCAAAAATTGGCTAAGCACATAGTTGCAAAATGAGCACAGGGAACACCGATCTTAAAAGATGATACTTCCCTAGCATATGGAAAATTAAATCGTTCAACCTTTAGATCATCAATCTGAACTTTGTTACGGATATAGGCCGTAATGTCCAGCGATGAAAGGTCAGGATTTAGCCGAGAAACAAAAATTTGTTTCCGCTGCGATACACAGGTGACTGTTTTAGGTACCACGCATGTGACAGGTTTTGGTACTACGGCATTTACGGCTGCACTACCAGTTTCATTCGGTACTCCGGACGTTAAGTCAACATGCGGCGTTGGAATTATTAAAGTATTGTTTATAGCAGATTTTTCGGGCGTCTCATGCGGCAAAACCTCGCGTCCTTTGCATTCGGAAACCGAATCTTTTTTAGCTTTCGATCTCAGTACCATTTGTGCGGCGGCTGAGATCGACTGCTGTGCTGCAGACCCCAGATCGCCAGAGAGAGTTACACTAGCGGCTACCGTGGGTTGTCTATCGACCGCGATCTTTTTACGCTTAGGAGAATCGGGCTCAGATAGCATACGGCTAGTGAGCTGCGACTCAAGCGCCACAAGCAGATCCGTATTTTTACGGCTGTTCCGGATTAATTCCGTAACAGTGCTTTTTGTAAGCCGCCTTATAGAGAGTGCCTGGGTTTCATAAGCAATGCATTCATCACAATAGTAGCGCAAGCCACTTCTCATGTCGATTGCATCGCGTACCAGGCCCGAATAGCCAAGGCATTTTGCATGAAAAATATTCTCACACGAATGGCACGGAATGCTCTGTTGTCCAGCCGAAATTAACGACTTGCATTTCTTTAAATTGCAGACAGCCATTATCGCGATATTCCGAACCACAGTGCCAAGAGAATAAAGCTACGCAAGTAAAAGAGAGAGTTAGAGAGCGGGAGAGAATGAGCGGGAGTAAGTAAGCTGGGGGAGCGTAAGTTTTAGATGTTCCAAAAACAAAGTTATAAGCGGGAGTGCGGGAGAGCGGGTAACTACCGTTTAGACACTTACCGCTCCAAACAGCGTTTGGAAGAAAAGAAGAAGGCAATTAGAAAAAAACAATAACAACAAACACTGCACAGAGATTAGACGTGCAAACTAATTTTGTTAATTTAAACACAAAACAATCACTATGCACTCGCGAAGCGAAAGAATGTTGTTAGGGACATAAAAAGTTATATAGACGTATGAAAATATGAATTAAACCCCGATGGTTTATGGACAAAAAGAACAAAAATTCGGAGCGCAAGACAAAAACACGACCGTTCACTGAAAGTTAACGTATGTACTTAACGCAACTGTTGACGGGACATGGATGCTTTAAATACTATCTGAATAGGTTTAAGCATGAACGTTATCCGCACTGCCCACTTTGCTAGTCGGATAATGAAGACGCAGAACATGTGTTTTTTGTCTGTCCGAGATTTGAAAATGAACGAAGAGATCTGAGCATAGGGGTTGGGAGGACGCCAGCCGCTTGTAACCTGGTGTACATTATGCTTGAATCAGAAGTAAATTGGTCTGCGGTATGCAACATGGCCACAATAGTACTTAAAAAACTGCGCATCGCAGAAAGACTGCGAAATTCCAATAGGATAGAATCCTAGAGAGCCCTAAGGGCATTCCCCCCCTGGCGAAGTAATACCTAACGGCAGTACTGCCGGGGAAGCGGGGAGGGGGTGGAGTTCTTACTGGGTTAGAGTTCCAGACTTCGGCAAGCTAGCTCAGCTCCGAGTTGGCTTAAAACCACCACTAACACAAAAAAAAAAAAAAAAATATTTACACAAATCACTCAAACTCAAAATTTATGAAAACAACAAAGCGACTAAGGAGTGAAAAGTCAAATGCCGAAATCAAGGTAGCTCGCACATCGGACACACAATTGCTGCAACAAATTGATGCAAAATTCACGAGTCAACGGAAGGAAATTAACATGGAACTGTTGCAGCTGATCGACGATAAATTTGCGGAGCAAAGGGAGTCACTGGGTAGAGAGTATCGAGAGAGCGAGGCCCGCTTTCTCAACACTCTACAGGCAAAAATTCGTTGCAATGAACACAGAAATACACAACCTTACGAAACGAGTGCGAGAGCTGGAAACCGAGGAAACAGAGGTGAATACACTGAAACAACAAGTGTGTGAACTGGATGCTCAACTGGCAGCTAAGTGCAATGCACAGGAGGTCGCGGATGTTGCACGCAACCTGCGCTGGCATGGTGTACCGCAAGTCGAGGGCGAAAATTTGAACACCCTTTTCAACCGAATTTGTTTCTCACTACATCTGACCCCTTCCTCCGCGAGTTAGGTCTACTTTTCGAGGCCGACCGCGCCAAAGAAACTCAAACAAAAATAGATCACGTGCGCGAAAAAGATGCGCTGCTAAGGGCGATTGGAGTGCACCGACAAACAACCAAATCGCAGCTGAAAAACAAAAGCGCCGTATTTGTTAAGCCTATAGACGGAGGAGGGGCTTACTACGTGCAAAGCTCTAACGAGCTTTCTGATCTGAGTAGTGAATTGGGCGAAATCAACTCAAGCAGAGATGCCGCTTTAGAGAATAATTAATTTCGTAATTAAAATATTTTCTATCTCTATATTAGGATTTCAAATTAGTTTAATATCTTTAACTCCTGTTAGTCATATGTTTAGGATCAGTCGCATTGTTGATTTAGTAGTTTGCCTAATGTATTGTCTGGTGTGCAGTCCTTGTTTTTTTACTTTGCAATTTAAAACTATTCACAATGGAAAAAAACCTGAATAATTCAACAGCAAATAGTCATGCCCTTCTGTGAATCCTGGAAAAGCAGAGACCTTGTCTCCAGATTTGACATATAAATGCCCAAAGTCTGCCAAAGAAAATTGAAGAGTAGGTACATGTTTGTAAATTCGGAAATTGATGTTGTATGCGTGTCTGAAACATGTTTTGCCAAGAGTCTATGTGATGTGCTAATATCGTGTGATGGATATAATGTGTACCGTTCTGATCGTGTTAGTCATGGGGGAGGAGTTGCTATATATGTAAACAACAAATTAAAAGCCAAAATTAATTGCCAACACACAATAAACAGTGCAATAGAATATAATTTTCTTGAAATACATAACCCGATTATGGAGAAAAATCTCTTAATTGGCTGCATTTATCGTCCGCATTGCAACCATATTATGATGATCTAATAAATATTCTGACAGACATTACAGTAAACTTCACAGATGTAATCCTTGCAGGCGATTTTAATAGTGATATTCTGAGGGAATCTCACCTTACCAGCAACATGGAATCGCTAGGTCTGAAACCAGTAAATCTTTCATTTCCAACCCACTTCATCAGAACACGTAACAAATTATTAAATTTGTTTTTTGTGAGTGATGTTAATAAAATATATTTGTATGATCAGCTAATCGTTCCGTCCTTTTCAAAACATGACCTTAAATACCTGACCTGTAACTTTGACCTTAACTACAGGTACCATACAATATCTTACCGTGATTTTAAGAATATTAACGATATACTGTTGAACGAAGCATTCGATGAAACAATATTACAGTCTTCCAACAGTTGATCGTCAACTTAACTTTCTACAACTTAATATTAGATACTTATACGATAGTTTTGTCCCAGTTAAAAGTAAAACAGTTCGACCGTCCGAAGAACCATGGTTTAACAATAATATAAAATTGGCAATTATAAAACGTAATGAAGCATACCAGAAGTGGAAAAGATACAAAAATGGTTACCAAACTAATCAACTCTGCAAAATCAAACTTTTTTAGCCAAAAATTTAAAACTCAACCTCTTCTTAAACAGATTTAAGCTCTAGGGATAGGTAAACAAAAGACATCACAGGAACTAGATGTTGACATAGATGAACTCAACCTTAAATTAGCAGAATGCCAAGTTCCTGAGGTCACAACCAACACGTACCTGAATTCAGTACCTGAAAACATCTGTGATACTAGTTTTCGATTTATGTGTGTTGACCAATGTGATGTTTTAGATAATATTCTTAAAATTAAGTCTAACGCAATTAGACCTGACGACATTCATCCTAAATTTATAAAAATTCTACTTCCCAAACTTATCCCTTACCTTATGCACACATTTAACACGTCTCTTACCACGGCTCTACGTTCCCGGATTGCTGGAAAACCGTCAAAATTATCCCAATACCTAAATCAAACAAAGAATACCGGCCGATATCTATTCTTCCGTACCTCTCGAAGGTGTTTGAAAATATTGTCGCATCACAAATAAATACAGACCATCAATCTAGATTTAGAAACAACAGACGGACAACTTGTATGTCACCTTCTTACTATTGCTGGACTACAGCAAAGCGTTCGACACAGTAAATCATGAAATCCTGTGCTCAAAACTCAAAAATTTGTATTTCTTCTCCAATACTTTTAAAACTTTTAAGTTCGTATCTTAAAAATCGTCGCCAATATGTTGTATCGTCAAATATTTGTTCTTCGTTTGCCTATCTGAAGCGTGGTGTACCCCAGGGTTCGGTTCTTGGACCACTATTATTCACACTATATGTAAATGATCTTCCGTCTGTTCTGTGGACATGTAATGTCCATTTATATGCTGATGATGTTCAAATGTATGTTAGTCGTCCCTTAAACAGAATTAGTGAGTGTTTAGATATTTGTAGAATGGAGCTTGCAAAAGAAATAGAATGGGCAAGAAACAACGGTTTTGCCATTAATGCGTTAAAATCAAAGTGGTTAATCATTTTTAAGAAGAAATTATGCAATATTGAACTATCCCCCCTAATGATTAACCGCCAATAATTTGGGTATCACATTTAATAAAACCTTGAACTGGAATAACCACGTAAACAAAGCTGTAGCAAAACATACGGACTAATAAGATCCTTGTCTCTAGTTAAGTGTTCCTTACCTGTTAGTGTGCGTCTTCTAGTTGCGAAGTCTTGTATAATACCCACACTCTTATATGGTCTAGAGATCTATGCAAATTGTGATGTAGCAAGTCAACATAAGCTGAAAATAGCGTACAATAGTATTGCGCGTTTTATAAATAATAAATTAATTTGCATAGATCTGACCATGTAACTCAATTTGCTTGCAAGATATTTGATATAAGCTTTGCAGATTATATAAAAAGTAGACTTTTTACACAAAGTTATATACACCAGAGAGCCATCATACTAACTTGAAAAATTACAATTCTCCAGAAATACAAGAACAAAGAATATTATATGCTTTCAAATAGACAATTTTTTATAAATACAATTAGAACGTTGAACGAGCTTCCCAACTACATAAAAGAAACTAGGAGCGCAGCACTATTTAAGACAAAACTTCTCTCACACCTAAAAAATAGCAGTTCTAGTCTGCTACAAGGTATCATATCCTATCTTAACATTGCAACTTATCCACAAAACCTTTTCCTCATTTTTTTTTAAATTTTGATTTAACTATTTGTCATTCTAAATGTTCAACAATTAATGTAATAATGTATGTCATTAGACTTAAGAACCAATTTTGTCCAAATTTAAATATGTTGACCAGTTGTGACTAGCGCAGTAATTTATAAGTTTTAGAAATTTTAGCGCTAGGATGTCTAAACAATAAATAGTAATAATAATAATAATAATAATAATAATAATAATAAAAACCTTACCAACCGGCAAAATGGTCACGTTGAAAGTAAAGAAAAAAATTAATAAATGAAATAATAATCGACATAATAAACATTCTGTTTAACAAAAAACAAACAATAAACAAAAATTTAAAAACTGTGAAAGTGAAAGCTGATACAAAAAATATCGACTGAGAAACAAAATTCAAAAACAATTACAAATCTAAATTCAAAATCCAACAAGAAGGAAGAGCTGAGGGCAATCCCTCGCTAAACAGTGACGACCAGAAAACAAACCGAAGGAGGAGCTGAGGGCAATCCCTCGCTACAACAACCAAGAAGGACGACCCCAGCAGGATCATCAAGGAAAACAGAAGACATCATATTAAACCCATGAAGAAAATAAGACAGTTAGTGAGCGTATACTGTTTATTTTTTTATATTTTATTGAAGTACTATAAGCAAAAAATTTTAATAAAATCAAACAAGGTGGAAGACCTACAGCTGTGTTTATTAAAATAGCAGTGCGACAGAAGCGAAACTATATAACGGTTTATTGCATAGTCCTTTTCGTTAGTTAATCGCTAGTACATTTCGTTTGTAGAATGGATCATAGAGATACAAAACAAGCTAAAACCCCATTAGATTTGGTCTCTTTATGGGTTTCTTTCATATTTTTGCACACGGACACAACATTTCGGCTGTTCACTAAAATAGCAGTTTTTGATTTTCTTTCAGGAAAAGTCCCGAAAATGTTTGTAATTTGTGGTAATAATAGGTTTTTAATGAAGACCATTATTATAAATTGAACCATAATACACTATAACTATAGAAAAAAATTAGATTTAATGGGTAGAGGACCTCATTGCTTCAAGGGAGAAAGGAAAAATTGATTGAGCTTAGAAAGGAGGGCAAAACGTATCAATACATTCAAAGTCCCTGAAATTGTACAGCCAATATGAGTTACAATGCGATAAGCTATGATCCGAAGCCCGAAAAACGTTATGCGATAGGGAAAACCACAATTATAGAGGACGTTCGCAAAGTGCGCTTCAGCAAAACTTATCTTTATTCATCCTGAAGGACTATAAAAGCGGATGTGAGCTTGGGAATCAGGGATGGTATTCTCCGAAGTCTGTTCGATGAAAATTTGAATGCTAGAAGTCCACCAAAGGACCAACATGTTTACGTAAATATACTGAGAAACGTCATTCTGTCGTATACTGAAGATCAAATGTCCTTAATATGGACATTTCAGCAGGACAATGATCCTAAACACACCAACATATTGGCCACACCAACATTTAGCCAAAAACAAATTGACGTAATGCCGTGTCCAGCACAGTCTCCGGATTTAAATCCGATTGAGAACTTATCGAGGGACATAAGCGTTTTGTTGTCAAGAAACCCCCGACCTCTTAGCCCCAGCTTTGGCAAGTTGTGCAGGAGGGATGGGGTCAGATTTCCCGCAAACGTTGCAAGGACTTGGTGGACTCCAAGCCGCGTAGGTGTTAGCCTGTAATAGCCAATAAAGGCCATACAACAAAATATTTGGTCGTAATCAAATCGATATTTAGTAGGATTAAGTTATTAATGAGCCATGTTGAATTTTATCATATTTTTCTTTTAAGACTGCTATTTCAATGAACACCATAATTCAGTCTTTCTTTTTTGTTATTATCCTTATTTGCTAAAATATTGAAGTACCCAACAGGTAAAAACAGCTAAATTATTTAAAAATAAATATTTATACCTGTTGTATTTTAGTTCTGTTTTTTTAATGATGTGTTTATAATAGTGTTTTTCGATTTTAAACGTGCAGGTCGTGTGCACTGCTATATCAATGAACACAGCTGTAATTAACGATTTTGAAAGAATTCTCACCATCCCTCTACCCCAACGTGCAATGGCTTCTACCGGCCAAGCTAATAACCAAGTGTGCGATTGAATTGCACATATTGTCAATAATGAGTTGAATCCCTTAAGGAATAAGATCGTGAGTTTAAAAGAACCACTAAATCAATATATAAAGAAGGTTGATGATTTTCAAGTAGAAGTCATTGACCCAAATATTAAATGTGAAACTTCCTTTGAAATTCAGTCGTCATCTAGCTTTCTTTGCGTTCAGACGTGCTTAAAATTCTCGCTATGTTACTTCCCCGCTGTACCAAAAGCAATACCGATGTTACATTGGCCCAGCTCCGCGCTTCGGACGCTGTTCGCTGTTCTTCTTTGTGCCGTCGCGCCTATCATACTTCTTGCGTAGCCCTACCGGACGAAGTGCTCAAACTTATATTGAATCCAAACATACTGTGGCAATGTGATAGCTGTGTGATTGCGAATGATTCGCATTCTAAAATTGACGAATTTGATGATAAATTGAAAGCCCTGAAGCGCTTATATCAGGGCCTTCATTACAAATTCTTGGAGGCATTCCCCCCTAAAGGTGATGCATTGACTCAGAATTTACTCTGTTAATCCCAAACCTCGTCTACCGAGGCCTACCAACGTAGCTGCAGCTCCCCAGTCATATGCGGGTGCTGCTGCTACGACTTCGGCGGTCGTTGACCCTTCTAATCATGCTCTGGATTTTGAGAGAGGAAATTTCATACAGATTCGAAATAAGAAGAGAAGGAAGAACAACAAGCTCAATAAACATGTTGTTGGAGTGGCTCCTAATGCCGAAGATCTTCATGTTTTGCCGACCAAGAAATTTTTGCATGTCGAAAAGTTTGCAACTGATACAGAGCCGAATGCTGTCTTAAAATATGTGCCCACCAAGCTTAAGGTGCATGCTAGTTCTCTCATTGTTGTAAAACTTGTAAAAAAAAAGATGTTGACGTTACAACCTTAAAGTTTGTAAATTTCAAGCTTGGTATACGATTCAGTCTTCAAAAACGATTTCTGGCCGAACTCAGTTAAGGTCAAAAGATTTATTCACAGAGAACGGGCCATTGTGGTAGGGGATAGAATCTTATCTAAAACCCCTAGTGTTCGACGCCGCTGGCGTCGATATTTTTGCGGGACATCCTCTGCAAGCCTTTCCTCATTTGTCGGAGTCGCTTTCGCAACAGCATCGACAGTTTCTTGAATTTCTCACTGCGCCCTCATCATCTTCTGTCTCTCTCCTAACGCACCATCAACAACATCAGCCGGAGCTTTTGTTTTCCGCTTTGCGCTACATTCGCTGTCCGCCTGCGCTCTCATCATCTTGCGCCTCTCTCCCGTTGCACCATCAACAACATTAGCTGGAGCTTTTGTTGTCCGCTTTGCGCGACATTCGCCGTCCGCCTGGTTCTAATATCGATGTGCTCCTTGCAGTTGCACTCTCATCATCTTGCGCCTTTCTCCCATTGCACCATCAACAACATCAGCTGCAGCTTTTGTTGTCCGCTTTGCACGACATTCGCCGTCCGCCTGGCTCTAATATCGGAGCGCTCCTCGGACTTGCGCTCACATCATTTTCCGTTGCTCTCCTGACGCTACATCAACAACATCAGCCGGAGCTTTTGTTGTCCGCTTTGCGCGACATTCGCCGTCCGCCTGGCTCTAATATCGGCGCGCTCTTCGGAGTTGCGCTCTCATCATCTTGCGCCTCTCTCCCGAAGTACCTAGAACATCGGCTGGATTCTTACTCTTCATTAGGTTGGAACCCGCTCATTGAAAATATGTTCTCTACATATTCGCCGCTGGAGTTAAACCAACATCGGATGCTGCTATCTTCGGATTCTGATACTAATGAGCTCAGCGCGCCTTTTGGGATAGCGCTCTCTTTTATGAGTAGTCGGATACATTCTTCACTGTGCTCTTCACCGCCTCTCTCTATTGATGCAATTTCTTCTACGCTCTTTGGATGGCCGTTACAGAACAGGCATGCGTCCGTAAAAAAAGTATTTACATATTCCTAATTCGACTGCACTCTTATTCCATGGAACGACGATCTCAACCTGCCTATAAAAATACGTACGGATACGTTGCGCAAGGTACTTAATAGTACTTATGATCATGCGAGGCCGACATCTAATTTGGATGTTGAGAATTCCTCTTCAACAATATGCGCTGACTGGCAGCCTGCTAGGGGCTTGCAGTAAACTCAAACAGCCATCAGTCAGGAAATAATGGCCTGAAAATATACTTTCAAAATATATCTGGCATGAGAACTAAAACGCAGTCTGTCTTTATGAATACTTCCAACACTGACTATGACATTATCATACTGGTTGAGACTTGTCTAAATTCTAACTTTAGTTCGAATGAATTCTTCGATCCTAAATTATTTCAAGTTTTTCGTAAAGATAGAGACTTCGGCAGAATGCAGTGCGAAAGAGAAGGTGGTGTCATCGTGGCTGTTAGCCGTAAGTTCTGTTGCACTCTAAATCGACTCCTTAACGATGACTCCCTTCTGGACCAATTGGCGGTGACGGTGTCTGGCTCATCCGGGAAGATATCGATTGTGGCTTCCAATGTTCCACCTGGCAGTGATTCTGGGCTTTACCAGGCTCACTTAGACAACATCTCTAACATCCATGCCAACTTGGAGGACTCTGATGGCATATGTGTGGCAGGAGACTTCAACCTCAGCTCTGTTTTCTGGACGTGGGACACACAAGCATCTGCTATGGTGCCCGGAAATGTTCATTATTCACATGAAATAATTGTCATTGATAACTGCTTTAGTATGGGCCTCACCCAAATTAATAATGTTTTCAATGATTTACATAAGCTTCTTGATTTAATCTTCATTAATTCTATTGTTCACTCTAACGTAACTCTGGCTGAATTTACGATTTCAAATTGTGTTGTACATCACAAGCCCTTGTGCTTAAACATCAAATTTTACAGCTTTCTGCCATTCAATGATTCTAATCCTAGATATATATTTGATCCCCCTAGTTTGAGTTCCCTAAGGGATTGCATGCTATCCTTAAATTGGGGTGCCTTGCTATCGAACCCTTGCATAGAAACTAATTATAAAACCTTCCATTCAACGATTAGAAATATTCTTGACAGCAGGCTTCCTTGGTATACTAAGGGACTGCAAAAAATCAAAATCCTTAGAAACAAATACTACAAAAAATTTTCTAAAACACATAACCTGGCCGATGGTGAAAGATATAGGATGCACAAACGTGAGTTTGAGTTTCTTAATAAATTTCTATATAGCCAATACATTTGTGAAGTTCAGCAAAGTTTGAAGGCCAACCCTAAGGCGTTTTGGCGCTTTGTCAGTTCAAAAAAATCACATTCGTCTATACCTTCAACAATGTCTTATGGTGATGTTGTTGCTTCCACTGAGGCCGATATCGCAAATTTTTTTGCCGCCTTTTTTTCCTCAAACATGGAACCTTCCGATTATTGGTATGACCTGGAAACTTTAAATGTTGCAGACATTTGCAACATTGGAAGCCTGGACATATCGTATGATGACATTTCTGAAGCAATTAGTTATTTTGATGATTCCCCAAGTCTAGACTTTAATGGAATTTCTTCATTCTTCCTTAAGAATTGTATTGCCAGTCTTTACCTACCCCTGCAAATTCTGTTCTCTTCTTCCGTGTCTCAAGGAAGACTACCAGTTAGATGAAAAATTTCTAGAGTCATGCCGGTCCATAAAGGAGGAAGTAAACTTGATATTTCTAGTTATAGGCCAATTGCTTAGATCAGCAACATAGCTAAGTTGTTCGAAAGAATAATTTTCAAAAAATTATCTTCTTAATAAGGTCTTACATCGAACCTCAGTCGCCGACTACCTCTCATCGAGTGCGGACGTCTGTAACTTTTCTCCCGGCAGTTCTATTCGTGCGAGTTACGATCAAATTTTTTTTATCTCTAACGAACACCCGAACTCCACCAAACAGCAAGCAAATAGTTACCATGCACCCCGGGCCCCCCAATCCTCAGTGAAAGCTCAAAAACAAAAAAGAAAAAACGACCATATCAAAAGTTTTCCGAGGAATTCCCAGAACTTCCAGAAACCGTGCAAAATAACTCAAAGTTCATCATCATAACCGCAAAAAACTCAACCAAAACAATTTCCGAGTTCTCCTGTTTCGCTGTTCATCGAGCACTCAACATCATCAGCAAAGAGATAATCTCCATTTCCACCCTCAGAGACGGGAATCTGCTGATTCTGGTTAAGACCAAAGATGTAGCCGAAAAATTTCTAAAAACCGATCGTCTACACGGTATTTGCGAAATTGTAGCTAAGTACCACGAAGCACTTAACTTTGTTAAGGGGATACCCTATGCGCCTTACTTAATCAACATTCCCGAAGCTGAGATAAAGGCCGAATTGAAATCCCAGAACGTACATGACGTATTTAAATTCACCCGGACAAATGAAGGAGTCATCAAGCCCACTGGCGTGATCTTGGTAACCTTCGATTTATACAACCTTCCGAGCAAACAGGACATTTGTTGGCACACAGTAAAGGTTAGGGAATATATACCCAATCCAATGAGGTGCAAAAACTGCCAAAAACTTGGACATACGCCAAAATTCTGTAAAAACACTGCCATGTGCTGTACCTGTAACCTCCCCCCTCACGCACCTACAACATGCACCAGAACTGAGTGCGCAAACTGCGCTGATAAGCACCCTGCCTCTTCACCCTGCGCGAAGCCAAAATCATCCACAAGCAGCAACAACAAACCTTATC
Organism: Drosophila suzukii; assembly: GCF_043229965.1. Classification (NCBI taxonomy): domain Eukaryota; kingdom Metazoa; phylum Arthropoda; class Insecta; order Diptera; family Drosophilidae; genus Drosophila; species Drosophila suzukii. The sequence goes on along the minus strand of NW_027255896.1, from coordinate 1,610,883 downwards.
GCCAAAAATAACTTCGGCCACCTTCGCGACTGTCGTCGCCCCACAACAACCATCGACAAGACCAAAGACAACAGCAACGCTCCAACAAAACAATCAGACCATTAGCAACCAGACAACCGCAGCAGCATCCAAAGCGCAAGAAATTTCTGCCGTTCCGGCACCCTCCCCCTCCCCCTCTTCCTCCTCCTCCCCTTCCACCAGACCTTCAATTCCTTCCCGCACCTCCTCCTCTCCACCCACAACCTCCACCCGAAAATCGTATGATTTGATCAAGCAGTCCCGAGCTCTCAATAAAGAAGTACGAGACTTTCTAAATAAAACAGATCAATTAAGTTCCCCTAAATATCCCTTAGATTCAGATCACTCTGAATCCCAAACAAAAAACACAATAAGCGAGTCTGATTCTTCTATGGATCAAGACTTTTAAAACATCTAACTATGATATGAAATGGTAAACTTAAAACATAATCTTTTTATCCTCTATGCCTCTCAAAATTCATCAATGGAACATAAATGGTATTTTCAACAACTACAATGAGCTTACACTAATCCTAAACGACCTCTCCCCCGATGTTTTATGCCTGCAAGAAACCCACTTGCCCCATAACTTCCAAAACTTCAACTGCCCAAAAACCTATGTTGGCTATTTTCACAACCTTTCACAAAATACCACAAGCAAGCACGGTATTGGTGTGCTCGTAAAGCGGCATATTCCTCACACCTACAAAGAAATAAACACAAATATTCTTAGCACGGCCCTTCAACTCAGTCTTACTATCATAAATATATACATTCCCCCTTCTCAGGCTTTTACCAGCACCGACATTTTAAATATAAGAAATCAGTTTACGGGTCCCCTTCTAATGTTCGCCTGTATCCAATGGGCGTGGCAAAGCATAAAGTGCCTAAAAACCGTAGCTGGATTGGTTACCAGTGAGTGTCAAATAGCTGAGGAATTTGGTAATACCTGGTCAAATAACTCTGCAGACTGTAATTTCTCTCGGAATTACGTCGATCAAAAACAAAGCTACGTAAACAGCACATACCAATCAAACTCATTATGCAATGCTGCGAAGCAACTTGAGCAAAAATTCAGTCTCTTGGAAATGAAACTTGCCATTCGAACTTCCAAAGGGAAATGTCCTGGGTACGACAGAATATCGTACGCAGTGCTTTTCTTAAGGAAAAGGTCCTTGAAATTTTCAACCTCACTCTTGTCACTGGTTCCTACCCACACGTCTGGAAATCAGCCACAGTAACCCCTATCCCGAAGCCAAAGAAATCTGACCACAGCACAAATAGTTTCCGTCCCATCTCTCTCCTCTCCTGCCTTGGGAAAATAATAGAAAAAATGATAGCTCGCAGACTCATGTGCAAAAAATGTACGACAGAATATCGTATGCAGTGCTTTTCTTAAGGAAAAGGTCCTAGCTCGCAGACCCATGTGCTTTATCACCCAAAAAAACCGAATCTCTCACTACCAAGTGGCATTTAAAAGGAGCCACTCTACCATGGACGCTCTACAGAGATTTCCACACTTCACGTCGAAGGCCCTTTCTACAAAAAATCAGGTATCCGTTCTGGCTACGGATTTTGAAAAGGCTTTCGACCGCGTAGGGTTACATTCAGTGTTACACCAACTTAAACTCTGGGGTGTTGGTCCAAGGCTTTATAACCTTATCAAAGCCTTTATGACCAATACAACTTTTAGGGTCCGAGTTAACAACTCAACCTCTAAACTACACAAGCTCCACAACGGTATACCTCAGGGTTCCCCTTTATCGGTGTTGCTCTTTATGTTTGCCTTTGAGCAAATCACCTTTACACCTTTTCTTTAACAGGCATAAAGGTATATCCATCTCGCTGTATGCGGACGATGCCTTTTTTTCTACCAAAAAAAAAGATCTCGATTCTGCCAAGGAAACTTTCTCTGAAGTTTTGGAAGAGCTGGAGCAATTGGGTACTTCATCCGGGGCTTCACTCTCCATTGAAAAATGCCAGGTCCTACATATATGTCGTAAGCACAATTGTAACTTTCCCGAAATTGTATTCAGGAACAAAAGTATAAGCTATACGGAGAATCTGAAAGTTTTAGACTACCTTCGACTCTAGGTTTACATTTAAAACACACTGCTTAATATTACGAAAACAGCTAGAATCTCGCCTAAATATAATTAAATTTCTTAGCTCTAAGTATTCTCATGTACATATTAATACTCTTATAAACATAACCAGAGCATTAGTGCTCTCCAAAATAGACTACGGTCTCCCGTTCTTCGGCTGGTGCGCAGCCACACATATCATGAAAATTCAATCGCACCCGATTTCAAAGCGAAAAAGAGCGCCTCGGGGGAAAACATTGACTGTATACCGACGGATCCAAAACATCGGAATCAACCTTATTCGCGGTTGTAGACGCTTCATCTTTACTCCCATTAATTGCAAGGATATACATAATCTTATATATAACCACTTGGAAACCAAAAAATGTTGGAATGGAATAGTTTCAACCATAGGTACAGGAGTTTTATTCCCAGCTGCGACCGGTAGACCCCAGTGCATCACTTTTAACCGGCTTCGAATAGGACACACTAAACAAACACACGAGCACCTATTAAAAGGCCAAAAGAATCCAATTTGTAGTCTCTGCGGTGGACTTCAAACCATTGTCCACCTACTAAATGATTGCCCTGATCTGTCTAGCCTCAGATCATACTTCTTTGGGCCCCAGCAACCTACACAAACCTTAGAATGCCCATCCGCAGAAAACATTAAAAAAATGCACGAATTCATTAAAAAAGCAATGGTTTCAATATAAAAGTTATGTTAATATTTGAAAAACAAATGTATATATATATATAAATAAAACCATAAAAAATACATAGAACAAATGAATCACAACCAGAGTCGAAGGCCACCGCAGCCAGTGCTCGGTAATTTTGCAATTAAGTTAGTCATCGTATGCTTAGCTTAATTTGTTAAATAAATAAATACATCGAACCTAATCAACATGGCTTCATGCCCGGTCGATCTACGACGACCAACTTGGTTGTCTTTACCAATCACTGTATAAATGCATTTAAGGATCAATTGCAGATGGACACGACTTACACATATTTTGCCAAAGCTTTTGACAAGGTTTGTCACTCTGCCCCAAAGGCTTAACTTTCCAAACTTGGCTTTCACTCCTCTTTTTTTAACTGGATAGCATCGTATTTGGATAACCGAGGCTATCATGTTGAAGTAGGTGGTGCATTATCCCATCCTTATAAAGCGACATCTGGACTTCCTCAGGGTAGCTCCCTTGGCTTTTTACTTTTCATTATTTTTATAAATGACATTTGGGCCTGTATCCATTTTTCTAGCTTTCTTTTATATGCGGATGACCTAAAGATTTATAGGACCGTCAGTAACGTAAATAATTCGATATTGCTTCAATCTGACCTAGATAGTATCGGTAGTTGGTGTTCCAAGAATAGTTTGCCTTTAAACCTTAACAAATGCCACATCGTTCGTTATGCGAAACTTTCTTTAACCATTCCATCCACTTATCACATCAATAACCACCCTCTCTCTGCTTTGAATGAAATAGTTGATCTGGGGGTATTATTTGATGACAAATTTCTGTTTAATGAGCACCTGAATTTTATATTACCAAAGGCTTATGCAGTGTTCGGCTTTGTTAAGCGAAACACTTTATTATTCAAAGATCCGTATTCCAGATTGTCTGTATACTCTGCCTTTGTCCGTTCTAGGGTTGAATATGCTTCCTTCATTTGGAATCCCTCGGGAAGTGTCCAGATCAATAGGATTGAGAGGTTGCAGAAAAAATTTTTGAAGTTTGCATTGCAATCCTTGCATTTTACTGAACCGGCACCGCCCTATGATAGTCAGTGTTCCCTGCTTCACACTTGTTCCTTGAAGGATCGCCGTGCAACTGCTGGCCTTCTCTTTCTGAACGATCTGATAGTAGGAAATATTGATTGTCCTTGCCTGTTGGGATGCATCAATTTTAATGTTCCTGCCAGGAATCTCCGTACCATGGTTCCATTCCTGGACCATGCTGTCAGGACTAATTATGCTCGCAATGAGCCACTACTAAGGGCTTTTAGATTGTTTAATTTTTTGCCTTGTAGCATAAGATTCAGCTGGGGGGCCAATAGAGGTATGCTAAGGCAAGCCCTTAGGGAATATTTTTTAAGTAATTTTTAATAATAGATTTAAGGTAATCGTATGTAGCCAGATAAGGATTAATCCATTGGCGATAAGTAAATATATAAATAAATAAATAAATAAATTATCAAATCAGTCAGGGAATTTAAAGGAGAAGAAGACAAATACGCTTGAATTGAGAACATTCGTTCTTAAAAACCGTGTAAGTACATTTTGGTATCAATATAAAAACGAAATGGTGAGAAGAGAAAAGTTAAATTGAGTTTATTTAACAACTTTTTGATAAGTATACACTAAGGACTGAACTAATAGTTTATTTGTACATACAATTTATTTAAATACCGCCAATTCAACTTGGTTGGAGCAAAATAAAAACATTTTCAACTTAAAAATGTCGTTCTATTGTTAAGAACATTTTCAACTCAGATTAGAACGTCAGAATTTTCTCTGTGCAGAAATAAACCATTTACTGCTGAAATGAATGAAAAACACAAAAAGACAGCACTAAGAGTATTCATTACTGGCCCCGACCGCCATATCTCAGACGTAATATTTTCTATGAAACCTTCAGACTTACCGAACGCTATGGTAATAGTACAAGAACTAAAAAGCTTTAATTTGAGGGCCCAATTCGCAAACTATTTCACATCATTACAGCGCAAGACTTATGAGTCAAACTTATTCGGGTATCAAAACTCAAATAAAAATCCCAGGCAATCAGAGGAATACTAACAACTTAAGATTTAACCAACCCGATAGCCAGAATAGAAGCAATTTTAATCAGAATAAAAATCATAATTGGAATCAGGGCAGACAGTTTAATCCTCAATATATTTCCCATAATCAATGGAATTCCAATAAAGCTCAACAAAACAAGCCAGAACCGATGGAAGTAGATTAATCTTTACAGATTCAGAATAGGCCAAAGTACAATCAGGCTTATAACAATTAAAGCAACAACAACTATAATCAGAATAGGTGGAATCAAAATAAAAAGCCAGAGACACAAACTACTCAGCAAAATAATCGACAGAACAAAAGAGAACCAACAGGTACGGTTAACAAACCGGCAACTAAAACTATGCGATTAAATAATATCGAAGAGGACCATTTTTTAGGCGAGAATCCGGAGCAAGATAAATAAAAAACTTAAAATTTTAATTGACACAGGAGCAACCTCTTGCTATTTCAGAACAGGGATATATAAAAACAAAAACGAGCTTCCTATATATAAAAGAGTATATACGGTCAGTGGATATTCAATAATTAAATATTATCACATGGTAACGATCTTTGATATGCGTTTCTCATTTTATGAAATCGATGGGTTAAAATCGGACGTTCTAATAGGCTATAACCTATTAACAAAAATAGGAGCTGCAATAGACACAGAAAAAGGAGTAATAAGATATGGGGGCAAAAAAGCAATATTGATTGATGATAAGGACAGTTCTTTTAACCAACTTTCCTTATCTGAAGAAAAAACAATTCTTCCATTAAAGGAATTTAGTATACGAAAATACTTTGATGAAAAGGTCAAAATCAGAACTGAGTCTGAAGGCAAATCAAAGCAAAACAAGTTTGGGATTCAAAAATCCTGAACCCGCCGTTGTTAAATTATCCGACAACAATGAAGTAAACAACATGAGTGAATCAACTCCAAACCAAAAAATGGATTTGGAAAATGAGATAATAAATATTATCAATAATGAGCACTCGAAGATAAACATGCAAGTCTCTTTTAGGACTGATATTCGCGGTGAAATAAACGCCGAAAACGACATAGCTATTTATAGCAAGCAGTATCCGTATGCTCTATCGGCTTCAGATTTCGTAAACTCTGAAGTTAATCGCATGTTAAAAGAAGGAATTATAAGACCAAGCAAGAGCCCTTATAATTCTCCTGTTTTAGTGGTACTAAAAAAGGGTTTTAATGAAGATGGTACCGCAAAACTCAGATTAGCTATAGACTATAAAAAACTAAATGAAAACACCATTCCGGACAGGAATCCAATGCAATATCCTTCGGTGATTTTGTCAAACCTTAGAAAAGCTAAATACTTTTCCACGATCGACTTGGAGTCTGGGTTTCACCAGATTCTCTCGAAAGAAACAGACATTGAAAAAACTTCATTTTCTATAAATAACGGAAAATATGAATTCTTGAGAATGCCATTTGGGCTAACGAACGCTCCCAGAATATTCCAACGTGCAATGGATGACATTTTGAGAGAACAAGAAGGAAAAACATGTCATGTATATATGGATGACATTATTATATTTTCTAAAACAATAGAACAACACTACAAGTACTTAATCGTCATAATTAATATATTGCTGAACGCAAATATGAAAATTTCACTTGAAAAATCAAAGTTCTTCAAATTAGAAACCACATTTATTGGCTACGTTGTTTCCCACAATGTAATCAAAACAGACCCCGAAAAAATATCTACAATTTTAAAATATCCAATTCCAAAAAACATTCGAGAGCTTAGAAACTTCCTAGGCCAAACCGGCTATTACAGAAAATTTGTGCAAAACTACGCAAAAATTGCAAAACCTCTGACAAAGTATTTAGAAGGTCAAAATGGTAAAATATCCTAAAAAATTTGCCGTAAAACTTCCATACAGTTAGATGATTCAGCTGTAAGAGCTTTTAACGAGCTCAAAGAAAATTTAATTGCACAAATCGAAATCGTACAACCTGATTATAACAAAAAATTCACTTTAACGACCGATGCGTCCGATCTAGTTATTGGTTCTGTTCCTTCTCAGGAAGGAAAACCATTAACCTTTATTTCAAAAACTTTAACTAAAGCCGAGCAAGTATATGCAACCAATAAGAAAGAACTTTTAGAAATAGTTTGGGCATTTAAAAATTTGCGAAACTATTTACACGGCGTTAACAACTGTAAGGATGCTCTCTGGCCAGGATATATGTCTCAGTCGAATCCAGAGGTCCTTTTACAAAAAATTTGTAAGGTCACTGAGACATAGGGCTAGAAAGTAATATTTGCGGAGCGAACGATGATATTTGATCAAATACCCCGGAGATTCCGAGTCTATCCGCTACAAGGGGGGCGGGGGATATTCCAGGACCTATGAGGTTACGGCAACATCAGAATTCCAAGTCCTTTCAAGACGGAAAATCCCACGGGCTGGACCTTCGGGCTAGGCCGCAGCCGGGTTTTATTGAAACGTGGCCGAGGTTCGAGGCCCGCGAGGCCGAAAATTCCACGGGCTGGACCTTTGGGCGAGGCCGCAGCCAGATTCTGTCGTGGTTGGCCGGCTAGAAGCAAGTTTGGTTAGTCAAAGTCGGAAAGTTCTGTCATTCCGCTGTGGGAGTTAATAGGACACGAAGGGATCTACCACTTCGTGGGGGGTTGATAAGACACGAAGGGGTCTACCACCTCGTGGGGGTTGATAGGATACGAAGGGGTCTACCACCTCGTGGGGGTTGATAGGACACGAAGAGGTCTACCATCTCGTGGGGGGGGTTAGTGGAGGAAATTCATAAGATCGGGACCGCTTCCAATTGGGTCATCGATCGTTAGTAGCCTGAATCACTCGGTGAACAAAGGGGTGCGAGGGGGGGCAAAACCCAATATGTATATCAACACGGCTAGTCTTTTCCTTTCGTATAAGTTCACTCAGTTTTATTTATCGTGGTTAATTGTTCCTGGGTTTCACTGCGCCGATTACACTGATTCACTAACCTTACTTCCTGCCGACCGAGCTTTCTTTTTTCCACGTGTTTCTTTTTTTTCTTTCGTCCGCGTGCGCGACTGTTCGCCTCGAGGTACCAGAGCAGAGAGAGCCCGGAAACCGCCGTGTGGCCCTCTCATCCCTTTTCCCTTTGCCTTGCCAGCTCGGTTTGATATTTTCTCTATTTTCTAGTATTTTTCCCTACGGTTGCCACCTCGGGCGGATGGTGCGGAACCAAATTTGTCCTATTTTGGTTCTGCACCCAAAAATCCATATGTTCGCTTTCCACTTACTAAATCATAAACCTTCATTTTATATCTCTTACGTACTAATAATAACAATGCCAAACTTATATATCTATTTCTTATATATATATATTGTGGCGGTCTAGCCGTCAGGCAGGATCGTCACACAACATAGAAATCTATACAGATCATCAACCACTGTCTTTCTCGATCTCTCAAAATAATCCAAACATCGAGATGAAAAGATGGTACTCATTCATTTAAAGTTACTCTCCCAAAATAATTTATAAACCAGGATCTACCAATGTAGTTGCTGACGCCCTATCAAGAATTCAAATTAACAACCTAACGGACAGTAACGAGTCGGTCTCAGATCAAAACACTCAGCATTCTGCAGAGAGTAGTTTTGAGAATGTTATACAAGAAACCCGCAAACCCTTAAACCAGTTTAAGCAACAATTGCTAATAGCAACGGGGAGGTATACAATACATGAGATGGTCAATATATTCGGAAATACCAGACATATAATAGAATTTGATACCCCTGAAAATTTGGTATCAATCTTAAGGGAATATATCCCTCCTAACATAACAATAGAAGACTTATACAAAATTCAAAACCCACTTAAAGAAAATTGCACGAATAAATTCCTATATACAAATATATTCGTCCAAGATGTAGACAGAGCATTAATAATAGAAGAAACTCATCGTAGAGCACACAGGGGACTGGACGAAAATTACAAGCAAATTAACAGACTATACTATTGGCCAAATTTGAACAAAAAACTCCAGGAGTACATAAAGAACTGTACAATTTGTAATAGCAACAAGTACTAATTCCTATTGGTCAAGCACCCATCCCAAATAAAGAAGGAGAAAATTTGCATATCGACATTTTTTACGCTCAGAATTTAATGTTCATTACTTGTAATGATTCATATTCAAAATACTTAGTTGTAAAGGAGATTCAAAATAAACTCAACATAGAAACCAAAATTTCATAAATATTGCAACATTTTCCACTTGCTAAAACTTTAATGATGGATATCGAGCCTAGTTTTTCATCAACACAATTTAAATCCTTCGCACAAAGATGCGGTATTAATTTATATTTCGCAGATCCTCGCCATAGTACGTCCAATGGACAAATAGAAAGGGCTCATTCAACCCTTACTGAAATTGCTTGTTGCATCAAAGATGAACTTAACTTAGTTGATTATTCTGAAGTTATAATTAGAGCAGCTCAGAAATATAACATGACTATACATTCCATTACCAACCAACGACCATATGATATTTTATACAATAAAATCGAACATGATACTATTCCACAGTTATTAAAACAGGCAAAAGAGAAAATGTTAAATTCTCACAACAAAGGTAGAAAGGAAAAAGACTAACTCGTAAGGTAAGTCATTTAAGAGAAAAAACACTGGGAAAGGAATAGGCTTAACTCTAGATATAAAAAACAAGTAGCTAAGGAAAATTTACATAATAAGGTTATCAAAAACAATAGAAATCGTACGATTCATAAAGATAACATCAAATCTTAAACAGGGTTTGTCTTAAATTACAGAAAATGAATTCAATAATATTTGTATTATTATTATTAGTAGCAGCCACCAATTCCGAAATAATGGATTACACGAACCATGATTTTTTCCTCTACAAGGATACAAAAGACATTCTTATTTATGATTCATACGCTGACCTATTTCATATAACTAATTTAAGTTTATATAAATACATAATCAAACTCGAATCAACACACATAAACAAAAATAATAATTTACAGTGGGAAATTTCCTATGATTTAGATATTATTAAAATGCTCCTCTCACAAATTTTACCAAGTAGGGCAAAACGAGGAATTAATGAATTAGGCACCCTTTGGAAATAGATAGCAGGGACTCCCGATCATGATGATTTGATAACGGTGCAAAATAAAATTGATGATTTAATCCAAAATAATAACAATCAATTTGTTATTAACTCTAAATTATTTAAAGAAATAAAAACCCTATCTAAGAATCTTCAAACAATTATTTCAAATCAAGAATTTTCATTCAGAAAACACCGTCTCTGCTTGCTCACTTACGATCTGATGAATTTAATGGATACAATTACTTTAGCAAAAATAGATGTCTTCAACACTAAAATTCTGAACGCTGAAGAAATCCAAGAAATATATAAACACGAACAGAGACCTGTAGTAATTACTGATATATTAGATATACCAAAATTTAAAATCGCCATACACCAAGAAATAATTGTGATATATATAAAATACCCCATCATAACAAACCGTTGCGAAGTGTATAACGCAAGATCCATCTCACACAATGATGGAAAACTATTAATTGATAATCATGTCGCAAAATGTAACAATAGGTACTATGTAATTTCTAATTTTAAGACAGAAATATTTAATAAGTATGGCACTTTAAGCCCAGAAAGTACTTGTTTTATTAGGCTACTAAATGGAGAAAAATCCCTTTGTAATAAAATCAGGGAATATAATAAAGAAATTGATGTAATCCAAGAAGGACCCATTTTTATAAATGGTTATAATACTGTTAATGATACTCATTTAAATGGGTCATTTTTAATTACTTTTAATAGTACTACTACAATAAATAATATACCCTACTCTAATCTGGACCATAAGATAATAGAATATATCACTACTAAACAGTATAATGATTTTTTAGTATCCGAATATCTTATGTCAAATTATTCGGAACTTTCATTTGATAACATTAACATATTAAACCCTTTTATTCAAAGTAAACAAACTCAAATTCCAATTACGTTAATACTGATCATATTAACTTTAATATATGTAATTATCACGCTTGTATTTAAATTCTAAAAATATCTAATTTTCAAACCACTGCAAATTCATGTTAAAATAAACCCCGGAAAATAACACGTCCGAAAATGAAAATACCACTGAGGATGAAATTATAGTCGAATTGACAAATTATCTAAATTCAGTTTATCCGTCACGTCCAATGAATCGGGAACATTCCATTTAGAAAGGGGAGAGTTATCCAGCTCATGATCCCAGCCTCCTTACCCAATTTATAAACAAACTATTCATATACAATTCTTAGCTGAGAACGCCTTCCAGTTCGAGCGCCCAGCCGCCTTTCCCAAATCGTAAACAATTTCTTATAAACAATTATTAGCTGGGGACCCCTTACTCAGCGTTCCCACAGAATCCCAATTAGCTCCATTACTTCATTCGAAGCTCATTATTAAGACTCAATTGCGTCGCTGTTCTCTTACCATAAACTTAGCTGGGTCCAGCTAATATAAACACAAGCATCCAGTCAACACCCGGCGAGCCCCAAAACTGCAGCTTAATCAGTTTAGCAATCGAGCAGAGAATTTAATCATCCGATTTCCCGACTCTCTTGAGTCCAACCCTTGCCCAACTCTTAATGAGTTCCCCAATTCTCTTAATCCAAGGTTTGTTTATCAGATAATCGGCCCTTGGCCAAGCAGTCCGCTTTTGCATCCGAGAAGATCGGTTCCATAAAAGAATAATTGTGAAAAGTGTGAACAGTTAAAAGTCGTTATTAAGGAAAAGTTGTAACTTATTGAATAAAAAATAAAAATAAATGTTTTTAAGTTATACGCAAGTAAATTATATTCTACCTACTTTCAACATACAAAAGTTCTGATATCAACCTTCGTGACGTAATACGATCCACTGAATAAGTATACATTCTAAGTTTTTCTCATTCTGCACGCTGCAATACAATAGACCGCGTGAGCAAGAAGCTGTACCATTTTGACTAAGTCACAATACCTTTCGATCGACGTGTTAGTTGCTTCAATCGGACTTTCATAGCACATTTCCAATTATATATACTATATAGGTAGTCGTGTTCCTCACAACCCCGGTGCGATTCGTCACTAAGTGGACTGCCTTCCAGTGATATGTATTACAAATTAATTTCTTATCCCGCTTGATTGGAAATGAAATAATCTCAATTTTGTTTATATACTAAGCATTGTTTAATTAATCGTATTTTAAAAAACCAAACACCTATAGTTCTACTACACTTCGGGAGCATTCTTAAACCGCAAAATAAAGATTATATTTTTATTAAGGCAATAACTCAGGTTATACCTGCTCTGAAGAACTGATTCTTGTAATAACATGCACATTAAGGAGGACTTATTTTGTAAGCAATTTTGAAGGTCATACTCTCACCAGTTAATAATTTGCATTTTGGTTCCCTTAATACATATCAAAAAAATAAGTTGAATAAATTGGGTTGTAGGCGGTGCGCATTGGCTTTAAGGTTTATGACTCGTTTTTTTTGTTTATCTAGCACACTGTAATTTTTTCATCACTTCTTATCTGCGAACACTTTGTATATAAATTTGTCTTTTTGTTGCCCTGTTTGATGGCTTAAGCAAAAACAACTTTTAATGAGGTGTTGGGGCGGTGCGGCTTGATCGATGAAATAATTGAAGCCCCAAGATTGAGTGGTACCCAAAAAACACGGGAGTATTTTGGGGTTTTTACGCGACGGGCGTAGATGTTTATTGTATCACTTTGAAACAAGAACTGCTTAAGCCTAACTTAACTTAAGCGCTCCAGAGCAGAGCGGAGACTTAGGGGAGAGATGGAGAGGGAGAGCGGACGCCAGTGCGAGCGCGCGAGATGTAGACATCTGGATAAAACTGCCGCTCGACACTGCCTCCTGAAATTAAACGCCCTTTTGGCGTGAACATTCTCCACCCCTTGCGAGGACACCCGTAGCAAGAACCTCAGGATAGTAGGCTCAGGAATATTTTGGAAGTATAGATCGGTCGTCCGTATGTAGGAGAGTGTGGTGGTCCTTTCCACACTTGTGGCAGTGATGACCACTGCGGCAGGAGTCCTTGGAATGATTGTGAGCCAAGCAATTGGAGCAGTACTTCTGGATATGTACTTCCTGAAGCCGATTCTGGGGGCTTAGCCGTAGAAAGTGGTGGCACTTCCGTAGAGGATGGATCTTTTGGCATTGGTAGGATTTAATACCACGAGTACGTCTGCCATCCAAGGCGGGATATGGAACCCAATATTCGGATGGAGTATTCTTAGGAGGGACTTTTTGTACGGAAACTTGCGCTGAATAGGACGAAATGATGTGTGGAACTGAGGCGGATACTGGCCTTGGAGGGTCGGATGGAATCGTCGGAATAGTAGGGCCGCTGTTTCGATGCAGCAATGTGTGATGCCGATCTTGGCAAGTGAGACAGTTGTGAGCGCTTGTGCAATCCCGGAATTGATGGCTGCTTGCAAAGCAATTGGAGCACAACTGCTTCCTTTGAATATAGGCTAGGCGATCGTTTACCGTCATTTGTAGAAAGCGTGGACATATACGCACGGGGTGGTTTTTCTTCGAACACAGATCACAGCCTTTGGGTATCGGAACTACCCTTGTGTTGAAGGAATTTATTTTTCGAAATTCTGCCACTCGATTTATGTCTGTGGACTGGACGTGGTGGAAATTGGCAGATCGGAAGCTATCGACGGCCTCAAGAGTTAGATGACGCTCCGTCAAATATGCATCAAGCTCAAGCCACGTAGGAATTTCGGCTTTATTTTGGATGGATTGCTCCCATAATGAGAGAGTGAGCTTTGGTAGTTTTGTCGAGCACATATAAACCAGGATAGGGTCCCAATTCTCAATATTAACACCGGAAAATTTTAAGGAAGTTAAGCAACCTTGAAAAGTGCGTTGAAGTTCCTTTAAGGCTGCTCCCGAATCCTGTACTATGGATTGCACATTGAAAAGTGTTTTCAGGTGACTGTTCACCTGCAATCGCTTATTTTCGAAACGCTCAGTTAGGTTATTCCAGGCTGAGCGAAAGCCATCATTGGTGAGTGGGGATCTTGAAACTATGGAATGAGCTTCGCCACTTGTTTTTGAATTTAAGTGGAATAATTTTTCAACGGGCGTTAGACTCGGATTGTCTATGTATATTGCCGTGAAAAGGTCCCGGAAAGTCGGCCAGCGAAGATAATCGCCAGAGAAAACCTCTGTGTCGATAGGAGGGAGCCGACAGCCATAAGACGTGAAATTTTGGGACGGAGTTACTGGAGCTTGAGGTATTTGGGAGGAGCCCTTTTGGATTTGTTCCATCAGCTGCGCGGCAAATATTTCGTAAGTGGAGTACGTTTGGTAATATTTGGACTTTAGTATGGATTTTGTGTCTGCGGCGCTCTCGCCTGCAGCTATAATGCAGTCGGAGCATATGTCGTATGCTGCCTTTACCGTTTGCCACAAGGAATTGAGGTGATCGCGACGGATTTTATAGGCGGATAACGATGGGGTAGGGGCACCTGGAGCGTTCACAGTGGCCTCAAAGTGGATCAGATAGTCAACTGTGGCCATAAATCGGGTTAAAGCGGATCTTACTGATGTTGCCATGACGTAAAATAATTTAGAATTTTAGTTCAGTAAGGAAACGGGCTTAAATCCAATTGGAATTTAGGAACCAATCAAGATTGTAAATATGTACGGTCACACTGTCGGATAGGCAGAGTCAATAAATATTTATTATATCGGATGGTCGGACTTATGTAAAAAATTACGGACTTTAATATTGTATGTTTGGAAGGAACATTTATTGTGAGCTCTTGACCCACTGTGCACTGGCGAAGGTATCGATATACGTATGTATGTGCGTACATATGTGGATTGCGAGTAGCAGAATAACGTTGCGGGAATGGGAAAGACTTCGCTTATGTTTGTATGTCGCTGCGTTTGTTTGTCACCTGCACAACTAAATTGCAAACGATTTGCTGGAGTAAATTTGTGGAATTTGTAACTTTGTTCTTAATATTGGAAATAGTTTAGCCGTATTTGTAGGTCGAGAAAAGTAGTTGGAGTGGACTGTATTAGAAAGAGTAGTTAGAGTGGACTGTATTAGAATATTTATGTAAATATACACACGCGGTCATTTTATGACCGGGAATTTTTTACTGCGGCTGAGTTATATTTTACACACGATTAGAATTAAAAATGTATTTGACAAATATTTTCGTTGAATAGTAGCACTGAAATATTTACTGGAATTGCTTCAAGTGTGCAACTGTGGGCAAAGGAAACTGGAATATTGTCGGGCACAAGTAACGGAATTGAAATACATATATTAAATGCCGTTGCGTCGGATTAATCTCTTTTGGATTTAGACAATATATCACACAGAAAGTTAGTCGAAATAGGGTTCGAAAAACTGGCTGTATGACCGGCAATTATAGTAAGCGGAACTTATCTGGAGTGTTTCAAGCCTGCTGGGACAAAATCAAAGGAAACTCCAGGAGAGGAAAGTCCAAAGATTTTGAAATCCGGCTCGAACTGGACCAAAATGCTGGGGTGGTGCGGCTTGATCGATGAAATAATTGAAGCCTAACTTAACTTAAGCGCTCCAGAGCAGAGCGGAGACTTAGGGGAGAGATGGAGAGGGAGAGCGGACGGCAGTGCGAGCGCGCGAGATGTAGACATCTGGATAAAACTGCCGCTCGACACTGCCTCCTGAAATTAAACGCCCTTTTGGCGTGAACATGAGGTAAAATCTATAAATCGGATACGCTGAATTATGCGAGGAAAAGCAGTCGAAGCAACACTTTGAAGGACGTATTCAAAAGATCTTTGAATACCAGAGATCCGATCATATCATGGGTAAATCTAGCTCATCGTATAAAAGTACAACACAGAATTCGTCTTCCAACTAAAGTGTTAGAATTGCTCGACAGTCCCTTAAGAAGCTCTGCAGACCATTCCGACGATACTTAAGACGATCCACTTGAGTTCAAGGATGTGAAACTTGACACCGAAGAAGATGTTACAATAGCATAACTATTTAAGTTTTAACATCCAGGATTTCGAAGACCATTCTAACATGTAAAAAATGGGCGGTGCCATACCATTTTTCTCAAAACACGTTCGATGTATCACTATAAAACCAAATCAAAACAAGGAAGGACGCTATAGTCGAGTACCTCGACTATCAGATACCCGTTACTCAGCTAAAGCAATGCAAAATTGAAACGCGCCACCTACCCGCGATTTGGGGTGCCAAAGGCTTAGGCGGTTTGTGGGCGTTAGAGTGGGCATGGATAACATTTTTTGGATCAATCGATAGGTATTGACGAGACTAATACATTTCAGTTACAATTTTTTTATCTATCATGAAAACTGTGGGCGCATCAGGCTTGGGTGGTTTGTGGGCGTGGCATATTCGCGTAACTTGCGCTGCGTACAAAATTACGAAATCTGAATCTGAAATCTTTGATAGTTTCCGGGATATCCGAGTTTATATTTTCAATTTTTTGAGGTTTGTGTGCGGCTTGTGGGCGTTAAAGTGGGCGTGGCAACTTTTTTTAGGTCAATCGATAGGTATTGATGAGAAACGAAAATGTCAGTTAAAAATTCTTTTATTCTAGCAATAAAATTGTAGGAGACACAGTAAGAGTGGGAATGGCGAAAGAAAAAGTCGATTTTCACACAAATTCGTCCTTTTCAATAAGTACTGAATGGGTTAAGAAAAGAATTGTATCATTCAAACGGCATTTAAATTACCTTTCCAGTGATGCCAAAGTTTACAAGAAGTAACTTCAAATTATGAGTATATTTAACTTTTGATTCGTCAAAATACTTATGCCGACCAGTGTACATATGTTTTGATATATACTTTTGTGATGAATTTGTACTATACAATCCACTAAGTAAATACACTTTCTAACTTTGTCTTATTCGCCATGCTTCAATAGAATAGCCCGTGTAGGCAAGAAGCTGTACAATTTTGATGAAGCTGAAGATCGACTTAGTCAAAGACACAATACCTTTCGATTTTTTCGTGTACATGATTTAACTTTTATATATATATATCGTTATATATATCGTTAAGAGATGTTTTTGTTTCACATCAGAAGTTTTTGACTTAAACATCAATCATATATTTAATATACTTTCCCAAAAGGCGTAGAGTTCAAGTTTCTAAATGATTCCATGACCCCAAAGTAGCGGATGGATACGAACGTACAAAATTCAATGCTGTCCAAACTTGAGGAATCTTAAGGACAATACAGTTTAAAGTATTGGCCGAAATCCTTTTTGAAGAAATAAAAAAAATCCTAAAAAAAAAACTTTCCCATAATTTTTAAACGATGGTATTTATACAAATCATGTTTGTAAGGCGTACAGAGTATTTGATAATACCTTGTGTTGATGGGAGTTGTACTTCTAGACTGTCAGGGAGATCAGAACAATTTCTGTCTGTCTTATCTGTTACCGCCCCAGTACATTTTGAAACGTCGATTAATTTACATAAATTCATCGGTTGGATCCGACACCAATCAACATCTCGCCGACAATCGAAAGACCATACAGTTACAGTGCGATCCTCAATAGGAGAGGAAGATTTTTTAAAGCTCTTGATTTAACTTTGATTTTGTAATTTGATTTAACTAATAAAAGTCATCGGATTATAAAGCAGTGCTGTTAGAAGCTTTCATTAAGGGGTCGGCTGTAACATTCTTTAAAAAATCTAAATATACGAGAGTACAAAGAAACAAAACACCACAAGTTGCTGCGTCTGAACAATAAAGTTCCGTAGTAACAATATTAAACCTAATCTAGTTCCAACATCGGGTTAACTATTAATTGGTACTCGACTGCGTCTTAAGAACAATAAAGTTCCGCAGTCCCGTACATTAACAATAATCGTGACACGAACTTTAAATCAACTGCGACATTTATAATCAGTGTATACACACCAACCGAAGACAGAAACTGACAAATAGATTCTTGCGAAGACACTCCGCGTATCGGTGTTAGTGTTTCGTGGTAAAAAAAACCAAAAAGAACAAAACTATATTCTGATTCCACGGTTTGCCTTTCTGCCAACTAAGGCTGTGAGTAGGGGCATAGCTTGCGAAAGCAAATAAATTTTCCCCCAACAGGCAGAGAAGCTCACAACCGAAATCAATTTCGCGAACAATTAAAAATGCTTCCACGGGGAGATGATACCACGATATGCGGTGCTTGCAAAAAAGATCGACCCAGGAAAGACATAATATGGGTTCAATGTGATAATTGCAAGACCTGGTACCATTTCTCTTGTGTGCGTGAAGAAAGCGCAAATAACCTTAAAGGCTGGGCCTGCCCTCCTTGCGAGAAGGGTGATACCGACATCGTGAAGACCAATACAACTGCACATCAAGGCTCCGCCGCGCAGGGATTGCAAAAAGAGCCGAAAATGAGTTTACAAGAAACACCCGGTATAAACACGTCAACTAACGTTCTTATGTTACAGATGCTAGAGGAAAAACGAGAAGCTGAGCAGAGATATATTGAACAAAAATATAATATTTTGTCGCGCCAACATGATCCCAACATGACATGGACACCCACGACAATGGGCCCCAGCAGCGTTCAATTATCAGCTCGACAAATACTACCAGCTGATTTACCTACATTTAACGGAAACCCAGACGAGTGGCCCACCTTTATAAGCGCCTTTGAAAACAGCACTTCTGCTGCCGGCTTTTCAAACGTCGAAAATATGCTTCGACTTCAAAAATGTCTTAAAGGGAAAGCGTACGATCTAGTCCGAGACAAGCTTTTGTTGCCAACCATGGTTCCCGAGGTTATAAGCACATTGAAAACATTCTTTGGTCGTCCAGATCAAATTCTGGATCGCCTAATTGACAAAGCTAAACGAGTTTCAGTAAACAAGGACAGGCTGGATTCACTTATCGACTACGCCCTTGCTGTTCGCAACATCTGTGCTACCATGGAGGCCTGTCAACTAGATGCACATCTAAACAACCCTATGCTTGTTCGCGAGTTGGTTGACAAACTTCCAAATCAATATAAGCTGAACTGGGCAATGCACCCAAAAGATGGATCCATAGCAAATGTAAAAGCATTTAGCGATTGGTTGTATAAGATCGCAGAAGCAGCCTCCACAGTCGTTTCAACCTCATACTCAAGGACGAATAATGTACATACTCATACCAGCTACAACGATGTACAGCCGCAACATGCGGAATCGGAGGAGCACCCACACAATTCCTACCGATCCGAGAACTCACCTTGCTTCGTATGCCAAAGCGCACAGCATCCAGTCGCTCAATGTGAACAATTCAAAAATCTCACTTACGAAGAAAGGCAACAAGTTGTTCGCGACAACAGGCTCTGTTTTAAGTGCCTGAAAGTTCATGGCCGTAGATGCTCTTTTACTAATGCATGCGGTGTTGGAGGATGTGAGTCAAGGCATCATCCCTTACTTCACAAAGGCAAGCCCAATATCAACGTTGTCACGTCTCACCAAGTCAAGTCAGCAGAAGTTGAACAATATTTTCGTATCGTGCCAATATATGTCCAAGGTGACAATATTAAAGTTGACACCTTTGCTTTCCTGGACGAAGGCTCTTCGGTCACACTTATAGACGAATCCTTCTTTAAGCGTTTAAACATAAGTGGCACCCCCGAACCGATCTGTATGCAGTGGACCAATCAAACCACCAGAAGAGAGGGCAATTCCGTACGCTGCAATATTCGAGTCGCCGGGGCAGGCGCCACTAAAACATATTGGCTAAATAATGTCCATACTGTGAAAAACCTAGGCTTGCCAAAACAGACGGTGAACGTACATGAATTGCGCATCAAGTTTCCACATCTAGATGGAATACCCCTACAATCTTATTCGAATGCCGAACCAATGATTCTTATTGGAACCAACAACTGGAAGCTCGCTGTACCACGAAGGCTCAGAGAAGGAAAATGGAATGATCCCATTGCGTCTAAGTGTATTCTCGGCTGGGGACTGCAAGGCTCCACAAGCTCCAAAACTGCATTTTCCATGCACCACTGCCAGTGCAACTGGGATGAGATTGAAAAGAGCATTAAAGAAAGTTTTTGCGTTGAAACTGTTACTCCAAAGACGTTTCGTTCCGTGGATGACGAGAAAGCCCTGGAAATATTGGATAAAACTTGTTCAAAGAATGAAGGACATTATCAAGTAGGACTTCTATGGCGCGAGAATAATCCAACTCTTCCGGAAAGCTATAACAACGCAATGAAACGGCTAAAATGTCTAAAGGCTAAGATAAACCGAGAACCTGAACTTTTTGGCAAAATTGAGATGCAAATAAATAATCTACTCGAAAAGGGGTATGCATCCGAACTGTCTAGTGCCGAACTCCTTGAACAGCCCGAACGCGTGTGGTACCTTCCAATATTTATAACCCACAATCCTAATAAACCTCAAAAGGTCCGTCTCGTCTGGGATGCGGCTGCTAAGTCCCACGGGAAGTCACTCAACGACTTCATGTATACCGGCCCCGATTTACTACATCCACTTACCGAAGTATTAATGGCGTTTCGAGTCGGTAAGATAGCTGTTTGTGGCGACATTGCTGAAATGTTCCACCAAATTCGAATCCTGGAATCAGATGCGCACGCTCAACGTTTTGTATGGTATAACAACGAAACGCAAGCAATCAGAACCTTTGTAATGAGATCTATGACATTCGGAATATCCTGTGCGCCATGCATTGCTCATTATGTTCGCGACAAGAACGCGGAGGAATACAAGCTGCAAAGCCCGCGTGCGTTCGAAGCCATTACCAAGGCACACTACGTCGACGACTACATAGATAGCCTAGGCGACGAAACTGAAGCAATCGAGGTTACCCTAAAGGTCCGAGACATACACGCAGCTGGAGGTTTCAATATAAGGAACTGGGCTTCTAATTCACCCGAAGTCTTGAAACATTTGCAGGGTGATTCCCTCGATCTACAGTCGCCAAAGGAACTCGGAGATCCAGAAAAGGTCCTCGGTATGTTTTGGGAACCAGCAACTGACATGTTTAAATATGTTTTCAGATTTGCACGAATGAAAAGAAACGTCCTTTCGGAAGAAGCCTTGCCAACCAAACGCGAGGTACTGCAAGTGTTGATGTCCATATTTGATCCATTAGGATTCTTATCCTGCTACACTATTGGCCTCAAAATGCTCCTTCAGGAAATTTGGCGCACAGGCATAGGCTGGGACGACATCTTACCAGGACCTCAGCTGAGTTTTTGGACGAAATGGAAAGACTTGCTACCCCAAGCTACAACTGTTCAAGTACCGCGCCATTACTCGCCCTTACTTTGTATGGCAGATTTTGTTGAACTACATACTTTCGTGGACGCCAGTGAGTACGGATATGCCGCCGTGTGTTACTTTCGGATAGGAAAAGGGGATGATATCACCGTCTCACTGATCGCAGCAAAAAGTAAGGTGGCTCCCCTCAAGCCACTTTCCATACCCCGCATGGAACTACTTGCTGCCGTAATCGGCGCACGTCTATCCTACAAAGTGCGGAGCATTCGCAACATAAGCGTCGATCAACACACTTACTGGACCGATTCAAGGACAGTACTTTCCTGGCTGACGATGGACCCGCGTAATTTTTACTCTTTTGTAATGCATCGCGTAGGAGAAATCCTGGAGACCACAAACGCTGGTCAGTGGCATTGGGTACCAACAAAGCTTAACGTAGCAGACATGGCGACAAAGTTTATCAGCAAACCAAACTCACAGGAATGGATTAACGGCCCATCATTTCTTCAACATTCAAAGGACCAGTGGCCAAAACAGCCCACTTTGTGCCCTTCTAACAAAGTCGACCATGATGAGATTAAAAAAACGGTCTTGATAATCAGAAAAGAAAGCATAGTAGTGGTACCATTATACGTTGAGCGCTTTTCTGATTGGAAGCGCTTATACCGAGCAACGGCTACTTTTCTGTTATACTTGGACATTCTACGAGCTAGATGCAAAGCTGAGAAACTCCAAAAAATTCTTACGCTCGAACAACTGACGACGGCCAAAAACCTACTCTTCAGGAAAGCACAACAAGATCATTTCAAATCGGAACTCGAGACTCTTCAATCAAACGGATTCATAAGTAAGCCCAGCGTATTGATTGGACTGAATATTTACATAGATAGTGATGGAATAATGCGTACTCAAGGCCGTTCAGACACAATAAATCAAAGCCGAGACCAAATTGTCTTGCCAAAGCGCCACCACATCACTCAACTTATAGTAAAGGAATTTCACGAAACAAACCATCACATGCTTCACGAGGGAACAATTAATCTAATCCGCAGCGTATATTTTATTCCCCAGTTACGTGTTATTTACAAATCCGTACGGAAAGCGTGCCAAAGATGCAAAAATAATTCGGCGATCCCGGAACCACCTCAGATGGCACCACTACCGCCAGCTAGAGTCGCGAGCTTCGAGAGGCCCTTTACATACACTGGAGTGGATTTCTTCGGTCCAATTCTCGTTAACGTAGGCCGACACAAAGAAAAACGGTGGGGTGTTATATTTACATGCCTCACTCTGCGCGCAGTTCATATAGAGATAGCCCACAGCCTTGACACTAGCTCTTGCATAATGTGTCTGGCAAACTTTATGTCGCGACGCGGGACGCCCAAGGAAATATTTTCTGACAATGGAACAAATTTCAAAGCAACCGAAAAGATTGTCAAAGAGGAGCTAAAAAATGTTGAGTTCGACAAGCTCGTTATAAAATATGACAAAATTAAATGGCGCTTCAATCCACCTGCCGCACCACACATGGGCGGGGCATGGGAACGTTTAATTCGATCGATTAAAATGGTACTCAAATCCATTTCCCCAAACGCCAATTACAACGACGAAAGTCTCAAAAATGCTCTTATAAGTGCAGAGTACGTAATAAACTCCCGTCCACTGACCTTCGTTTCCTTGGAGGCAGAAGACGATGATGCACTTACTCCCAACCATTTATTGCTAGGATCCGCAGACGGCTTCAAGCCTCCACTGACAAGCGAGTCAAGCCCAAGACAACGTTGGCGCCAGGCAAACGAACTAGCCGATCTTTTCTGGAGGAGGTGGGTGAAGGAATACATGCCAATAATCACCAAGCGATCCAAATGGTTTCCCAAACGACATCCTCTGGCAGTTGGCGACGTCGTAATCGTAGTGGACGAAAATCTACCCAGGAACCTTTGGCCCAAAGGACGAATTACAGAGGTCGTCACAGCCAAAGATGGTCAAGTTCGATCTGCTACTATTAAGACTCAACATGGTATTATGGTACGGCCAGCAACCAAAATAGCTGTACTGGACGTTGCTTCTAAGTAAATGTAAACACCCCATAGCTGTTTACGTGGGGGGGAATGTTACCGCCCCAGTACATTTTGAAACGTCGATTAATTTACATAAATTCATCGGTTGGATCCGACACCAATCAACATCTCGCCGACAATCGAAAGACCATACAGTTACAGTGCGATCCTCAATAGGAGAGGAAGATTTTTTAAAGCTCTTGATTTAATTTTGATTTTGTAATTTGATTTAACTAATAAAAGTCATCGGATTATAAAGCAGTGCTGTTAGAAGCTTTCATTAAGGGGTCGGCTGTAACATTATCTGTTTGGCTGGGGTCTTTTATACCGGACTAGAGCTTTCGCTAACCCCCATATCGGATGAATTAACTAGGTGTTCCCACCTATGGGTACTGTTTCTCCATTTCCCCTACTTAGGAGTCAACGGCCGGCTGGTGCACTTTGCCACCTTACTGAAGTACGGTTACGAGCAGCTCGATCGTGGTCGTTGTTCTGGCTTAAGGATCTCCAGAACCAGGAGTATTCCAACGATGAGCTTCATGGTCTTGTTGACATCTTGAATATCATCCTTGTAGTCAACGATCCCTATGGTGTTAATCACATTGGCGGTGCTGCCAGCCACTTTGGACGGTTTGCTGCCCATCTTGGGGTCCTTAGGCCATACACTTTGTTCACTAGTTCTTTTCGTCCTTTAGAATTGCAGGTTGACTTCCTTCAGAATGTGGTCGATTGCAGGACCGGTAATTAGGACGTTCTCCTGGGTGAAGTTGATCCTAGGGAAACGGTCAAGACATCCTTCTGGACACCAGCCTTATTCCAGTCGTGGTCTGTGTTGATGGGAGTTGTACTTCTAGACCACTGTCAGGGAGATCTGAACAATTTCTTTCTGTCTTATCTGTTTGGCTGGGGTCTTTTATACCGGACTAGAGCTTTCGCTAACCCCCATATTGAATGAATTAACTAGGTGTTCCCACCTATAGGTACTGTTTCTCCATTTCCCCTATCCTAGGAGTCAACGGTCGGCTGGTGCACTTTACCACCTTACTGAAGTACGGTTACGAGCAGGTCGATCGTGGTCGTTGTTCTGGCCACGCGACACCCGTGAGTTGTCGAATTGTATTTCTGTTTTGCCCTTATCAATCTGAGTGTGGTTAGCCATTAGCGGCCCCTACCCTCAACTTAAGACAGTCGTTTCGGCGTAAATCTATGTGTGGGTAGGGCGTACGTAACAGGCTCGAATAGATCGATGCGGCTACTCATGGAAAAACTTCACAAAATAAATCTTCGTACTTCCATTCCTTTAATCTCCTTCTTCTGCTTTTTTTCCTCTAGGCGCCCATTTACGTGTGGCTTCGACCCACTACTTAGTCGAGCTTTATTATTTTATTATTTAATTATTGTATCTATTTATTAAGATTATTATTAAGATTATTATATTTTTTTTTTATTAAAAACATTTATTGCTGAAAAAGAAAAGCTTTCTGGTATCGCACGGAAACATACTTACATACATAAATATAAATATGGCTCATATTGATATATAATATGGTTAAATAAGAATAATATAAATAAAATGCACAAGTGTGTAAAAGCTAAAAAAAAGTTGAGAACAAATTTGCTGTGTGTGCCGTAACCACGGTTTTTGACCGGGGGCTACTTAGCTGTATTGTGAAATGTGAAAAGTTTTCCCATTTCCCGAAGAACAAAGTAAAAGTATAAGAATTTATTTTTTTGTGGTTTGTTTTTTTTTTTATTTGTTTAACATTTGATATTAAATATAATGATTTACAATACTACAATTTCATGATGGCTGCTATTTCTTGCCTCGCCGGGATACCAAATTGAGGACTTCGGAGGTAAAGCCGTCGGACCGCGCCGTTCATGCGCCTGCTCATTTTCGACGTTTCCGTTGTATCCGGGCGATGCGTGTTTGATTCCGTTGGAGGTGCTCCTGGACTCGGAGCAACTGGTTCTGATCGTCATCCTGATCGAGGTTCCGGATCTCTCGCTCTATATAGTTCTCGTTCGTGCTATGAGAGCCCGATCATCCACTCGACGATTAGCGCCAGATATGATGCCTGGTCCCCGTACCTAACCTGTAGCCGACGAAGCCGGCGGGCAGCTCGGATGGCTTGGTTGTACATGTTAGAGGACTGCATCATGTCTGGTGACTGGTCGGACCCTGGTTGTGGCTTTCATAGCAGAATCGGGGTAGTTCTGATGACTGTTCTACCCATCATGTGATCGGGAGCTTCTATCAATTCATGCAATCCCGCGGCTCTGAGTTTATCGCCTTTTGGAGTCGTCGGATTACGTTCAGAGGTTCAGGCGACATACAGGTCTTTAGCATGGAATACCCCGACACTTTTCCCCACTGCATTGCCCAGCTCATAAAGCGCTTTGCCCTTACACTGGAGTACAACACAGCGAATTCGATTCGGACCAAGCTTGACATTATATCCGTCAGCTTTGTTACTCTGCCTGTAGTTCTTTTTATAGACAACTTGTCCTACGGAAAACTCTGTTATATGCATTTTCCGCACGTTCATGAGTTTGGTTTAATCCTTGGGTCACTTCTTGTCGGATGAGTTCTATCTTGTCTGGGAGACTTATCTGTGGATCTCCTGCCTGTATTCCCCCCAGCTTCCGTAGAATCGGATAGGCTGTTCTATTAGTAACCATTTTGATATATATATTGTACCAATAAAATTTAGATGAAATGGGCCCTCTTTCCATCTTTAAAGCCCATAACTTGGTCACATGAACACTGATTTCGATATGGCACACCTCTATGGGCTTGTGGAATGATTATGTAGTTATCTGCTTTAATATATATAACTTTAAAGGTAGTAGGAAATATGACCGTTTTTATGTCATTGTTTTTAGTTTTGCGACGGTTTACTGAAATGGGCCTTCTTTCCATCTTTAAAAGCCCATAACTTGGTCAAATGAACTCGGATTTCGATAAGGCACACCTTAATGGGCTTGTGGAGTGATTATGTTGTCATCTGCATTAAAATATATAACTTTAAATAACTTGTGGAATGATTATGATATTATCTGCAATATAATATATAACTTTAAAGGTAGTATAAAATATGACCGTTTTTATGTTATTGATTTTTATTTTGCGAATGTTTACTGAAATGGGCCTTCATTCCATTTTTAAAAGCCCATTACTTGGTCAAATGAACTCGGATCTCGATATGGCATACCTTTATGGGCTTGTGGAATGATTATGTTGTTATCGGCTTAAGAGTATATAACTTTAAAGGTAGTAAGAAATATGACCGTTTTTATGTCATTGATTTTAGTTTTGCGAAGTTTTACTGAAATGGGCCTTCTTTCAATCTTTAAAAGCCCATAACTTGGTCAAATGAACTCGGATTTCGATAAGGCATGCCTTAATGGGCTTGTGGAATGATTATGTTGTTATCGGCTTAAGAGTATATAACTTTAAAGGTAGTAAGAAATATGACCGTTTTTATGTCATTGATTTTAGTTTTGCGAAGTTTTACTGAAATGGGCCTTCTTTCAATCATTAAATTCCCATAACTTGGTCAAATGAACTCGGATTTCGATAAGGCACACCTTTATGGGCTTGTGGAATGATTATGTAGTTATCTTCTGTAATATATATAACTTTAAAGGAAGAAAGAAAATTGACCGTTTTTATGTCATTGATTTTAGTTTTGCGAAGGTTTACTGAAATGGGCCTTCTTTCCATTTTTAAAAGCCCATAACTTTGTCAAATGAACTCAGATTTCGATAAGGCATGCTTTAATGGGCTTGTGGAGTGATTATGTTGTTATCTGCATTAAAATATATAACTTTAAATAACTTGTGGAATGATTATGTTATTATCTGCATTAAAATATATAACTTTAAAGGTAGTACAAAATATGACCGTTTTTATGTCATTGATTTTTATTTTGCGAATGTTTACTGAAATGGGCCTTCTTTCCATTTTTAAAAGCCCATAACTTGGTCAAATAAACTCGGACATTAATATGGCATACCTTTTTGAGCTTGTGGAATGATTATGTTGTTATTTGCATTCAGATATATAACTTTAAAGGTAGTACAAAATATGACCGTTTTTATGTCATTGATTTTTTTATTACGATGGTTTACTGAAATGGGCCTTCTTTCCATCTTTAAAATCCCATAACTTGGTCAAATGAACTCGGATTTCGATATGGAATACCTTTAAAGGCTTGTGGAATTATTATGTTGTCATCTGCATTAAGATATATAACTTTAAAGGTAGTTAAAACTATGATCGTTTTTATGTCATTGATTTTTTTTTTCGTTGGTTTACTGAAACGGGCCTTCTTTCCATCTTTAAAAGCCCAAAACTTGGATGTGGCATACCATTATGGGCTTGTGGAATGGTTATGTTGTTATCTGCATTAAAATATATAACTTTAAAATAAAAATAAAAAATAATAAAAAATATGGCCGTTTTTATGTCATTGATTTTAATTTTGCGAAGGTTTACTGAAATGGGCCTTCTTTCCATCTTTAAAAGCCAATAATTTGGTCAAATGAACTCGGCTTTCGATATGGCATACCTTTATGGGCTTGTGGAATGATTATGTTGTTATCTGCATTAAAATATATAACTTTAAAGGTAGTAAAAAATATGACCGTTTTTATGTCATTGTTTTTAATTTTGCGAAGGTTTACTGAAATGGGCCTTCATTCCATTTTTAAAAGCCCATAACTTGGTCAAATGAACTCAGACTTCGATATGGCATACCTTTATGGGCTTGTGGAGTGATTATGTTGTTATCTGCATTAAAATACATAACTTTAAAGGTAGTAACAAGGGAGAACGCTATAGTCGAGTACCTCGACTATCAGATACCCGTTACTCAGCTAAATGGAGATATGCAAGCAGCAAAGCGAGATTAAAATGCGCCACCTACCGGCGGTATACAGATTTAAGCGTTATGGGCGTTAGAGTGGGCGTGGCAAATTTTTTTTTGGATCAATCGATAGGTATTGACGAGACCAATACATTTCAGTTAAAAATTTTTATCTAGCATGAAAATTGTGGGCGTCACAGGGTTTTGCGGTTTGTGGGCGTTAAAGTGGGCGTGGCAAATTTTTTTTTGGGTCAATCGATAGGTATTGATGAGAACATTACATTTCAGTTAAAATTTTCTATCTAGCATGAAAACTGTAGGAGCCACAGTTTTGGGCGGTTTGTGGGCGTTAGAGTGGGCGTGGCAGTCTACTGAAACAAACTTGCGCTGCGTAGGAAGCTCAGGAATCTGCACGCCAAATCTCATAGTTTCCGAGATCTCAGCGTTCATCCGGACAGACGGACAGACGGACATGGCTAGATCGACTCGGCTAGTGATCCTGATTAAGAATATATATACTTTATGGGGTCGGAAACGCTTCCTTCTGCCTGTTACATACTTTCCGACGAATCTAGTATACCCTTTTACTCTACGAGTAACGGGTATAAAAACTTTGACCGTTTCTATGTCATTGATTTTTATTTTGCGAAGGTTTACTGAAATGGGCCTTCTTTCCTTTTTAAAAGCCCATAACTTGGTCAAATGAACTCGGATTTCGATATAGCATACCTTTATGGTCTTGTGGAATTATTATGTTGTTGTCTGCTTTAAAATATATAGCTTTAAAGCTAGTAAAAAATATAACCGTTTTTATGTCATTGATATTAGTTTTGCGAAGGCTTACTGAAATGGGCCTTCTTTCCATTTTTAAAAGCCCGTAACTTGGTCAAATGAACTCGGATTTCGATATGGCATACCTTCATGGGCTTGTGGAATGATTATGTTGTTATCTGCTTTAAAATATATAGCTTTAAAGGTAGTAAAAAATATGACCGTTTTTATGTCATTGATTTTAATTTTGCGAAGGCTTACTGAAATGGGCCTTCTTTCCATTTTTAAAAGCCCGTAACTTGGTCAAAGGAACTCGGATTTCGATATGGCATACCTTCATGGGCTTGTGGAATGATTATATTGTTATCTGCATTAAAATATATAGCTTTAAAGGTAATAAAAAACAGTACCTAAAACTGTCATTGATTTTAGTTTTGCGAAGGTTTACTGATATGGGCCTTCTTTCCATCTTTAAAGCCCATAACTTGGTGAAATGAACTCGGATTTCGATATGGCATACCTTCATGGGCTTGTGGAATGATTATGTTGTTATCTTCTGTAATATATATAACTTTAAAGGAAGTAAGAAATTTGACCGTTTTTATGTCATTGATTTTAGTTTTGCGAAGGTTTACTGAAATGGGCCTTCTTTCCATCTTTAAAAGCCCATAACTTGGTCAAATGAACTCAGATTTCAATAAGGCATACCTTAATGGGCTTGTGGAATGATTATATTGCTATCGGCTTTAAAGCTTATAACTTTAAAGGTAGTAAGATATATGACCGATTTTATGTCATTGATTTTAATTTTGCGAATGTTTACTGAAATAGGCCTTCTTTCCATTTTAAAAAGCCCATAACTTGGTCAAATGAATTTGGATTTTTATACGGCATACCTTTTTTGGGCTTGTGGAATTATTTTATTCTAATTTGTATTAAAATATATAACTTTAAAGGTAGTACAAAATATGACCGATTTTATGTCATTGATTTTAATATTGCGAAGGTTTACTAAAAAGGGCCTTCTTTCCTTTTTAAAAGCCCATAACTTGGTCAAATGAACTCGGATTTCGATATGGCATACCTTTATGGTCTTGTGGAATTATTATGTTGTTGTCTGCTTTAAAATATATAGCTTTAATATATATATTAAAATAATAGCTTTAAAGCTAGTAAAAAATATAACCGTTTTTATGTCATTGATATTAGTTTTGCGAAGGCTTACTGAAATGGGCCTTCTTTCCATTTTTAAAAGCCCGTAACTTGGTCAAATGAACTCGGATTTCGATATGGCATACCTTCATGGGCTTGTGGAATGATTATGTTGTTATCTGCTTTAAAATATATAGCTTTAAAGGTAGTAAAAAATATGACCGTTTTTATGTCATTGATTTTAATTTTGCGAAGGCTTACTAAAATGGGCCTTCTTTCCATTTTTAAAAGCCCGTAACTTGGTCAAAGGAACTCGGATTTCGATATGGCATACCTTCATGGGCTTGTGGAATGATTATGTTGTTATCGGCTTAAGAGTATATAACTTTAAAGGTAGTAAGAAATATGACCGTTTTTATGTCATTGATTTTAGTTTTGCGAAGTTTTACTGAAATGGGCCTTCTTTCAATCTTTAAAAGCCCATCACTTGGTCAAATAAACTCGGCTTTCGATAAGGCACACCTTAATGGGCTTGTGGAGTGATTATGTTGTTATCTGCATTAAAATATATAACTTTAAATAACTTGTGGAATGATTATGTTATTATCTGCATTAAAATATATAACTTTAAAGATAGTACAAAATATGACCGTTTTTTTTATATGCACTAAGAGCAGTACAAACAAGTGGCCCAAACGACACCAAGCACGTGCTTGTTACGCGCGGGCCCATTTTTATTTCGGGCAAATACGGTTCGCGAGGAAGGTACATAGAACAAATAAAGACAGGACAAAACATAGATCAACAAGATTAAAGCAAATGAGCTAAGATTTTAGTTTTTAGTACAGGGATAGAAGTTGAGGAACAAATTAAATGACACAGGTTGTTATAATTATTAGAAAGAACGCGAAAGGGCTCATGCTGACTAAAATTAGATGAACATCGTGGCAAGTTAATAGGATGGTAGTTTCGCATTAGTCTAACAGGAACATTGAAACTTAGGCGGCTTACCAAATCTACAGAATCAATATCGCCTCTGATAAGATTATTCATAAAAATAGTACCAAGCATAATTCTACGGCTTACTAGAGTAGGCAAATTAATTAATAGCAATCTACTCGAGTAAGAAGGCAACCGGACGTTTTGATCCCAGTTCAAACCACGTAAGGCAAAAAGAAGAAATTGTTTCTTTACGGACTCTATACGGTCAATGTGCACTTGATACTAAGGACTCCAAACGGAAGAACAGTATTCTAAATTAGGTCGGACAAGTGAGGTAAATAATAATTTGGTAGTGTATGGATCATCAAATTCTTTAGACCAACGCTTTATAAACCCAAGAACACTCATAGCTTTATTTACAGTAGAGGTTATGTGGGAGTCAAATTTAAGTTAAGGATCTAGGAGAACACCTAAATCGTTTACTGAGTATATTCGGTCCAAGGACATGTTCTGAAGAGAGTAACTCATGAACGTTGGCGTACCCCTATAAAAAGTCAAACCGTTGCATTTAAGATAGTTTAAATTCAAAAGGTTGTACTGACACCATTCCTGGAATCTATTTATGTCTGACTGCAAACCAGATTCAATATTATAATATGAAAAACAAACATTGACATCATCAGCATACATTAGTACACGAGAGTGATATCCGATAGAAGGAAGAACATTTATAAAGATAGTAAACAGCAAAGGGCCTAAATGACTGCCCTGAGGCACTACAGATGTCACGTTGATCATCTTGGAAACAGCGTTTTTGAATAAAACCCTCTGAGATCTACCATTCAAATAACTTGAAATCCAAGTTAACAGATTATTCGGAAACCCAAGCTGATCTAATTTGAATAAAAGAAGAGAGTGGTTAACAGAGTCAAAGGCTTTACTAAAATCTGTATATATAACGTCCGTCTGCAATTTTTTGTTAAATCCATCTAGTACAAAAGATGTCAATTCGAGCAGGTTAGTGGTGGTCGATCTACGCTTAACAAAACCATGTTGACACGGCGATATTAAAGAGGAGCACAAATGTTGCAACTGAGAGGTAATAATGCGTTCAAATGTTTTAGGAATTGCAGACAATTTGGAGATTCCTCTATAGTTCTGAACATTAACCTTCGCACCCTTTTTGTGGAGTGGAATAATAAAAGAATCTTTCCAGATAGTAGGAAAAACAGATGATGAGATAGACAAATTAAAAAGTTTAAGAATGGGTTTACAAATAGTTCGGGCACAAAACTTAAGAACACACCCAGGGAGTCCATCTGGCCCCGGAGAATAGGTTGGCGTTATAGTTTCTAAATCCCTTAAGAGAGAACTCTCGGTGATTACAGGAGAAAAAATACAATTTGCCCTGTTTAAGTGATTAGGGTAGCTAGAATTAGACCATGAAACAGAACTATAAGTAGATTGGAAGAATTCAGCAAATAAATCTGCAATTTCGGGATCCGTAGATGCCTCAATAGAGTTTAATCGTGCGGATGATGGCACGCCTGAAGACTTTCGCTTAGCATTGACAAAGTTATAAAATTGCCTCGGATCCTTTGAAAATTCAAATTTACATCGGTTCAAATACATGGAATAGCAATGACTGTTAAGTACATTAAAATTAGTACGAGCCACCACATATCTTGAAAAATCGGATGGCCTACCCGACTTTTTGTACTTTTTATAGAAGTTTGTTTTTAGGTTTCTAAGTCTTTGCAACTGATTGGTAAACCAAGGTGGCCTGTCTAACTTAGGAGGAAATCTGTCAGGAACACATTCACTGAAAAAAGAGTTTAGGACACTATAAAATAGTTCCGTAGCACTTTCAATATCCAAGCAATTATATAAATTTGTCCAGTTATATTGTGAAATCAAGTTGTTGAGTTTACTAAAGTCACATTTACGAAAGCATCTACATTTATTTGGAGAAAGTGAAGGAGAGAGGGTATCAACGCTGGGAAGACAAATTGTAAGTTCTAATGTGGGATGATACTGGTCTTCAGGCACAACTAGTGGGTCAATTCTAGATACAGTGACTTCAGACGGATCTAAAACAAATACTAGATCTAATTGTCTGTTTAGTGAATTACGTATAAAGCTAACTTGCTGTAATGATAATTCTAACAGACCGTCAACGAAGTCATGGTCAGATAAAGGGGTAGAGACAAGTGAGTCAGTGGAAAGGGACCAAGAAATGTCAGGGAGATTGAAATCACACAAAACAATTAAAAGATCCCTTTCGGAAAGATGAGATAAAACAGTTTTTATTGCAGACAAATGTTGCTCATAAATTGTTAAGTCGGATCCAGGTGGAATATAAGAAGAAGTTACATAAATAGAAAAAGATTTCAAAGAAACTTTAACACCAACGAATTCTATGTCATTGGGATTAAGAAAGTATATTCTCTCCGATGATAAAGTAGAGGTAACGGCAACCAGCACCCCACCCCCCTACGAGGACAGCGATCAGTTCTATACGTATTAAAATTTTTAGACAGAACTTCGGAGTCTGATATCTCCGGTTTCAGCCAAGTCTCAGTAAAGGCCAGAATGTCTTCAGAAAAGGGAGAGGAGTCAGCATAAAGCTTAGGTAGTTTCATATTGAGTCCCCTAACATTTTGATAGGCCAAAAATAAGCTGCTCAGTTTTTTGGCGCAGGTACAGTCGTGGAAGGCCTATTATTAGTTCTCCGTCTGTTTGGAACAAATTCTTTAATGACCAATTCATCATTAAGCCAAGAACTTTTAGAATTTAGTACATTAAATACTTCCGGAGGAGCAGATATTTTAAATGAAGATATCATACGAACATATGGAAATTTAAACTCCTCCACTGTGATGTTTTGAGATGGGAATTCCTGTTGTATAAATTCCAAAACATCTGCAGATGTGGTTTCAGGTGTTAAACGAGACACAAATAATTGCTTCCTATATGGAACAACCGAGAGGCTCTTTCTTCCACCATTAGCAATCTGAACATCGTTCGTCTGATTATCAAGACTAGGGACTCCTATAGAGCTAACTTCACCAGTAGGCACAAAAAGCTGCATAGGGTTTGACCCCTTAGGCTGACTAGCAGAAACAGGAACTCCTTCAGAGCTTTTGGTACCCATGGGTACTGCTGTCAGAGAAACTTTAGGTCCCCCAGACCCAGTAGATGCCGACATAGCTGCCGTTACCGATCGGGTACAAATATTTGGAGCTAAGTTGGGATTTGGAACTGATGCCTTTACGGGAGCAGATTTTGAAAGAGCGGTCTTTTTGCGTTTAGGTGACCCTACTGACATTTTTTTATTATCAAGGTCCGCCTTAAACTCTTTAAAATCAGCAACTACGCTCATAAGCTTATCAAAAAGTTTCATAAAACGATCATTGGTCAGCGCAACATAGCCATCCAAATCACGGTCTATTTCAACGCAAGAGGCACAAGTCCACGAAAAACCAACACGCAGATCAATAAAATCTTTTACTCTGCCAACAAGTCCAGTACATTTTGGATGAATGACTGTATTGCAGAGACGACAGTAAATAAAAACATCATTAGGTGACGATCCAAACTCACAATCTTTCTTGGAACAAAAAAGAGCCATTTTTACGTATTTAAATTTAAGAAAAAAAGTTGTTTATAAAACCAAAGAATCAAAAGAATTATAAATACCTCACTTAATTTGACACTGGGATCAAACAATAAAAATGTAGACACACAAAAACACAAAAGTATAAGAGCGCGAAGAGACTGCGAAAGCGAGAGAGCGCGACAGAGTGGCTGTCGACTGAGCGTGGCTTGCGAAACACAAACAAAATATACACGACAACAGTTGCGACGACAAGAAACGGGAGAGAGATTACAAGAGAGAGAGATTACAGATTATGGGAAACAACAACAAAAGCTATTGAAACAAATGCACCGCAGCTTACAGAAGTTACAATAACAAAATGCACAGGTTAAAAACAGAGTTAGGTTTTGTTAAAATTGCAACAATAAAATAGACAATTAAACGATTAGACGATTTAAAACACAAGCACGGCTGGTTATGTTGGACTAAGACACAAATCAAGGCACCAGTAACACAGATATTAATGACAAATTGACAAAAATCACAGAGCACAAGATAAACACCACCGGTCACAAGCGACGCTAAATCGATGTCATAGATTTTTATTTTGCGAATGTTTACTGAAATGGGCCTTCTTTCCATTTTTAAAAGCCCATAACTTGGTCATATGAACTCGGATTTCGATATGGCATACCTTTTTGGGCCTGTGGAATGATTTTGTTCTAATCTGCATAAAAATATATAACTTTAAAGGTAGTAAAAAATATGACCGTTTTTATGTCATTGATTTTAGTTTTGCGAAGGCTTACTGAAATGGGCCTTCTTTCCATTTTTAAAAGCCCATAACTTGGTCAAATAATCTCGGACATTAATATGGCATACCTTTTTGAGCTTGTGCTATGATTTTTTTCTAATTTGTACTAAATATATAGCTTTAAAGGTAGTACAAAATATAACCGTTTTTATGTCAATGATTTTAATTTTGCGAAGGTTTACTCATTCCATCTTTAAAAGCCCATATCTTGGTCAAATGAATTCGGATTTCGATATGGCATACCTTTATGGGCTTGTGGTATGATTATGTTGTTATTTGCATTAAGATATATAACTTTCAAGGTAGTACAAAATATGACCGTTTTATGTCATTGATTTTTTTATTATATGGTTTACTGAAATGGGCCTTCTTTCCATCTTTAAAATCCCATAACTTGGTCAAATGAACTCGGATTTTGATATGGAATACCTTTAGGAGCTTGTGGAATTATTATGTTGTTATCTGCATTAAGATATATAACTTTAAAGGTAGTTAAAACTATGATCGTTTTTATGTCATTGATTTTTTTTTCGAAGGTTTACTGAAATGGGCCTTCTTTCCATCTTTAAAATCCCATAACTTGGTCAAATGAACTCAGACTTCGATATGGCATACCTTTATGAACTTGTGGAGTGATTATGTTGTTATCTGCATTAAAATACATAACTTTAAAGGTAGTAAAAATCTGACCGTTTCTATGTCATTGATTATTATTTTGCGAAGGTTTACTGAAATGGGCCTTCTTTCCTTTTTAAAAGCCCATAACTTGGTCAAATGAACTCGGATTTCGATATAGCATACCTTTATGGTCTTGTGGAATTATTATGTTGTTGTCTGCTTTAATATATATAACTTTAAAGGTAGTAAGAAATATGACCGTTTTTATGTCATTGATATTAGTTTTGCGAAGTTTTACTGAAATGGGCCTTCTTTCAATCTTTAAAAGCCCATAACTTGGTCAAATGAACTCGGATTTCGATAAGGCATACCTTAATGGGCTTTTGGAGTGATTATATTGTTATCAGCTTTAAAGTATATAACTTTAAAAAACTTGTGGAATGATTATGTTATTATCTGCATTAAAATATATAACTTTAAAGGTAGTACAAAATATGACCGTTTTTATGTCATTGATTTTTATTTTGCGAAGGCTTACAGAAATGGGCCTTCTTTCCATCTTTAAAGCCCATAACATGGTCAAAGCCCTTTATGGGCTTGTGGAATGTTTATGTAGTTATCTGCTGTAATATATATAACTTTAAAGGTAAAGTAAGAAATATGACCGATTTTATGTCATTGATTTTAGTTTTGCGAAGGTTTACTGAAATGGGCCTTTTTTCAATCTTTAAAAGCCCATAACTTGGTCAAATGAACTCGGATTTCGATAAGGCATGCCCTAATGGGCTTGTGGAATGATTATGTTGTTATCGGCTTAAGAGTATATAACTTTAAAGGTAGTAAGAAATATGACCGTTTTTATGTCATTGATTTTAGTTTTGCGAAGTTTTACTGAAATGGGCCTTTTTTCAATCTTTAAATTCCCATAACTTGGTCAAATGAACTCGGATTTCGAAAAGGCACACCTTAATGGGCTTGTGGAGTGATTATGTTGTTATCTGCATTAAAATATATAACTTTAAAATAAAAACAAGGGAGAACGCTATAGTCGAGTACCTCGACTATCAGATACCCGTTACTCAGCTAAATGGAGATATGCAAGCAGCAAAGCGAGATTAGAATGCGCCACCTACCGGCGGTATACAGATTTAAGCGTTATGGGCGTTAGAGTGGGCGTGGCAAATTTTTTTTTGGATCAATCGATAGGTATTGACGAGACCAATACATTTCAGTTAAAAATGTTTATCTAGCATGAAAATTGTGGGCGTCACAGGGTTTTGCGGTTTGTGGGCGTTAAAGTGGGCGTGGCAAACTTTTTTTTGGGTCAATCGATAGGTATTGATGAGAACATTACATTTCAGTTAAAATTTTCTATCTAGCATGAAAACTGTAGAAGCCACAGTTTTGGGCGGTTTGTGGGCGTTAGAGTGGGCGTGGCAGTCTACTGAAACAAACTTGCGCTGCGTAGGAAGCTCAGGAATCTGCACGCCAAATCTCAATAGCCTAGCTCCCATAGTTTCCGAGATCTCAGCGTTCATCCGGACAGACGGACAGACGGACAGACGGACATGGCTAGATCGACTCGGCTAGTGATCCTGATCAAGAATATATACATATACTTTATGGGGTCGGAAACGCTTCCTTCTGCCTGTTACATACTTTCCGACGAATCTAGTATACCCTTTTACTCTACGAGTAACGGGTATAATAAAAAACAAGGAAGAACGCTATAGTCGAGTACCTCGACTATCAGATACCCGTTACTCAAAGGGAAATGGAGAATGCGCCACCTACCGGCGGTAGACAGATTTAAGCTTTATGGGCGTTAGAGTGGGCGTGGCAAATTTATTTTTGGATCAATCGATAGGTATTGACGACACCAATACATATCAGTTAAAATTTTTTATCTAGCATGCAAATTGTGGGCGTCACAGGTTTTCGCGGCTTGTGGGCGTTTAAGTGGGCGTGGCAAACTTTTTTTTAGGTCAATCGATAGGTATTGATGAGAACAATACATTTCAGTTAAAATTTTCTATCTAGCATCAAAACTGTAGGAGTTACAGTTTTGGGCTGTTTGTGGGCGTTAGAGTGGGCGTGGCAGTCTACTGAAACAAACTTGCGCTGCGTAAGAAGCTCAGGAATCTGTACGCCAAATCTCAATAGCCTAGCTCTCATAGTTTGCGAGATCTCAGCGTTCATCCGGACAGACAGACGGACAGACGGACAGACGGACAGACGGACAGACGGACAGACGGACAGACGGACAGACGGACATGGCTAGATCGACTCGGCTAGTGATCCTGATCAAGAATATATATACTTTATGGGGTCGGAAACGCTTCCTTCTGCCTGTTACATACTTTCCGACGAATCTAGTATACCCTTTTACTCTACGAGTAACGGGTATAACAAGGAAGAACGCTATAGTCGAGTACCTCGACTATCAGATACCCGTTACTCAAAGGGAAATGGAGATATGCAAGCAGCAAAGCGAGATTAAAATGCGCCACCTACCGGCGGTAGACAGATTTAAGCGTTATGGGCGTTAGAGTGGGCGTGGCAAATTTATTTTTGGATCAATCGATAGGTATTGACGACACCAATACATTTCAGTTAAAATTTTTTATCTAGCATGCAAATTGTGGGCGTCACAGGTTTTCGCGGTTTGTGGGCGTTTAAGTAGGCGTGGCAAACTTTTTTTAAAGTCAATTGATAGGTATTGACGACACCAATACATTTCAGTTAAAATTTTTTATCTAGCATGCAAATTGTGGGCGTCACAGGTTTTCGCGGTTTGTGGGCGTTTAAGTGGGCGTGGCAAACTTTTTTTTAAGTCAATTGATAGGTATTGATGAGAACAATACATTTCAGTTAAAATTTTCTATCTAGCATAGGAGCGTAGGAGTTACAGTTTTGGGCGGTTTGTGGGCGTTATAGTGGGCGTGGCAGTCTACTGAAACAAACTTGCGCTGCGTAAGAAGCTCAGGAATCTGTACGCCAAATCTCAACAGCCTAGCTCTCATAGTTTCCGAGATCTCAGCGTTCATCCGGACAGACAGACGGACAGACGGACAGACGGTCAGACGGACAGACGGACAGACGGACAGACGGACATGGCTAGATCGACTCGGCTAGTGATCCTGATCAAGAATATATATACTTTATGGGGTCGGAAACGCTTCCTTCTGCCTGTTACATACTTTCCGACGAATCTAGTATACCCTTTTACTCTACGAGTAACGGGTATAATCATACCACAAGCACAAAGAGGTATGCCATATCAAAGTTCGAGTTCACTTGACCAAGTTATGGGCTTTTAAAAATGGACAGAAGGCCCATTTCAGTAAACCTTCGCAAAATAAAAATCAATGACATAAAAACGGTCATATTTTTTACTACCTTTAAAGTTATATATTTTAATGCAGATAACAAGATGGACAGAAGGCCCTTTTCCGTAAAACCTTTGCAAAATCAAAATCAATGACATAAACGGTTAATGACATAAAAACGGTCATATTTTTTACTACCTTTAAAGTTATATTAAATTAAATTATTTATATTTTTTCAAGAACAAACGCTTGTTGTTTCGATAAAAACATGTATTATCCATAAATAATAACATCAGTGTCATAAAATAATTGCTACACACCTGAAAAAAAATCCAAAGTTCCCCCAATTTTTTCGCTCAAAAAGGTATTATAACCCCTTAAAGATGGAAAGAAGGCTCATTTCTGTTAGCCTTCGCAAAATTAAAATCAATTACATAAAAAACGGTCATATTTTTTACTACCTCTAAAGAGTATATTTTAAAGCAGATAAAAACATAGTCATTCCACAAGCCCATAAAGGTATGCCGTATCGAAATCCGAGTTCATTTGACCAAGTTATGGGCTTTCAAAAATGGAAAGAAGGCCCATTTTAGTA
This sequence comes from Drosophila suzukii, assembly GCF_043229965.1. NCBI lineage: Eukaryota > Metazoa > Arthropoda > Insecta > Diptera > Drosophilidae > Drosophila > Drosophila suzukii. The sequence continues at coordinate 1,570,879 of NW_027255896.1, read as the reverse complement.
AACCTTCGCAAAATAAAAATCAATGACATAAAAACGGTCATATTTTTTACTACCTTTAAAGCTATATATTTTAATGCAGATAACAACATAATCATTCCACAAGCCCATAAAGGTATGCCATATCGAAATCCGAGTTCATTTGACCAAGTTATGGGCTTTTAAAGATGGAAAGAAGGCCCATTTCCGTAGACCTTTGCAAAATCAAAATCAATGACATAAAAACGGTAATATTTTGTACTACCTTTAAAGCTATATATTTTAATACAGATTAGAAAAAAATCATACCACAAGCCCAAAGAGGTATGCCATATCAAAGTTCGAGTTCATTTGACCAAGTTATGGGCTTTTAAAAATGGAAAGAAGGCCCATTTCAGTAAACCTTCGCAAAATAAAAATCAATGACATAAAAACGGTCATATTTTTTACTACCTTTAAAGTTATATATTTTAATGCAGATATAAACATAATCATTCCACAAGTCCATAGAGATATGCCATATCGAAATCCGAGTTCATTTGACCAAGTTATGGGCTTTCAAAAATGGAAAGAAGGCCCATTTCAGTAAATTTAAGAACGGTTATATTTTGTACTGCCTTTAAAAATAAATGTTTAAGTGCGGATAACAGTAAAATCATTCCACAAGCACATAAAGGTATGCCATATCGAAATCCGAGTCCTTTTGACCAAGCTATAGGGCTTTAAAGATGGAAAGAAGGCCCATTTCTGTAAACCTTCGCAAAATTTAAATCAATGAAATAAAAACGGTAATATTTTGTACAACCTTTAAAGTTATATATTTTAATACAGATAAGAACACAATAATTCCACAAGCCCAAAAAGGTATGCCATATAAAAATTCGAGTTCATTTGACCAAGTTATGTGCTTTTAAAGTTGGAAAGATGGCCCATTTCAGTAAACATTCGCAAAATTAAAATCAATGACATAAAAACGGTCATATTTCTTACTACCTTTAAGGTTATATACTTTAAAGCCGATAGCAATATAATCATTCCACAAGCACATAAAGGTATGCCTTATCGAAATCCGAGTCCTTTTGACCAAGTTATGGGCTATTAAAGATGGAAAGAAGGCCCATTTCAGTAAACCTTCGCAAAATTAAAATCAATGACATAAAACGGTCATATTTTTTATTAGCTTTAAAGTTATATATTTTAATGCAGATAACAACATAATCATTCCACAAGTTATTTAAAGTTATATATTTTAATGCAGATAACAACATAATCAATCCACAAACCCATAAAGGTATGCCATATCGAAAACCGAGTCCTTTTGACCAAGTTATGGGCTTTTAAAGATGAGAAGAAGGCCGATTTCCGTAAACCTTTGCAAAATCAAAATCAATGATATAAAAACGGTAATATTTTGTACTACCTTTAAAGCTATATATTTTAATACAGATTAGAAAAAAACAAGGAAGAACGCTATAGTCGAGTACCTCGTCTATCAGATACCCGTTACTCAAAGGGAAATGGAGATATGCAAGCAGCAAAGCGAAATTAAAATGCGCCACCTACCGGCGGTAGACATATTTAAGCGTTATGGGCGTTAGAGTGGGCGTGGCAAATTTATTTTTGGATCAATCGATAGGTATTGACGACACCAATACATTTCAGTTAAAATTTTTTATCTAGCATGCAAATTGTGGGCGTCACAGGTTTTCGCGGTTTGTGGGCGTTTAAATGGGCGTGGCAAACTTTTTTTTAGGTCAATCGATAGGTATTGATGAGAACAATACATTTCAGTTAAAATTTTCTATCTAGCATAAAAACTGTAGGAGTTACAGTTTCGGGCGGTTTGTGGGCGTTAAAGTGGGCGTGGCAGTCTATTGAAACAAACTTGCGCTGCGTAAGAAGCTCAGGAATCTTTACGCCAAATCTTAATAGCCTAGCCCTCATAGTTTCCGAGATCTCAGCGTTCATCCGGACAGACAGACGGACAGACGGACAGACGGACATGGCTAGATCGACTCGGCTAGTGATCCTGATCAAGAATATATATACTTTATGGGGTCGGAAACGCTTCCTTCTGCCTGTTACTCTACGAGTAACGGGTATAATAATAAAAAATATGGCCGTTTTTATGTCATTGATTTTAATTTTGCGAAGGTTTACTGAAATGGGCCTTCTTTCCTTTTTAAAAGCCCATAACTTGGTCAAATGAACTCGGATTTCGATATAGCATACCTTTATGGTCTTGTGGAATTATTATGTTGTTGTCTGCTTTAATATATATAACTTTAAAGGTAGTAAGAAATATGACCGTTTTTATGTCATTGTTTTTAGTTTTGCGAAGGTTTACTGAAATGGCCCTTCTTTCCATCTTTAAAAGCCCATAACTTGGTCAAATGAACTCGGATTTCGATAAGGCACACCTTAATGGGCTTGTGGAGTGATTATGTTGTTATCTGCATTAAAATATATAACTTTAAATAACTTGTGGAATGATTATTATATTATTATCTGCAATAAAATATATAACTTTAAAGGTAGTATAAAATATGACCGTTTTTATGTCATTGATTTTTATTTTGCGAATGTTTACTGAAATGGGCCTTCATTCCATTTTTAAAAGCCCATTACTTGGTGAAATGAACTCGGATCTCGATATGGCATACCTTTATGGGCTTGTGGAATGATTATGTTGTTATCGGCTTAAGAGTATATAACTTTAAAGGTAGTACGAAATATGACCGTTTTTATGTCATTGATTTTAGTTTTGCGAAGTTTTACTGAAATTGGCCTTCTTTCAATCTTTAAATTCCCATAACTTGGTCAAATGAACTCGGATTTCGACAAGGCACACCTTAATGGGCTTGTGGAGTGATTATGTTGTTATCTGCATTAAAATATATAACTTTAAATAACTTGTGGAATGATTATGTTATTATCTGCATTAAAATATATAACTTTAAAGGTAGTACAAAATATGACCGTTTTTATGTCATTGATTTTTATTTTGCGAATGTTTACTGAAATGGGCCTTCTTTCCATTTTTAAAAGCCCATAACTTGGTCAAATAAACTCGGACATTAACATGGCATACCTTTTTGAGCTTGTGCTATGATTTTTTTCTAATTTGTACTAAATATATAGCTTTAAAGGTAGCACAAAATATTACCGTTTTTATGTCAATGATTTTAATTTTGCGAAGGTTTACTGAAATGGTCCTTCTTTCCATCTTTAAAAGCCCATATCTTGGTCAAATGAATTCGGATTTCGATATGGCATACCTGTATGGGCTTGTGGAATGATTATGTTGTTATTTGCATTAAGATATATAACTTTAAAGGTAGTACAAAATATGACCGTTTTTATGTCATTGATTTTTTTATTACGATGGTTTACTGAAATGGGCCTTCTTTCCATCTTTAAAATCCCATAACTTGGTCAAATGAACTCGGATTTCGATATGGAATACCTTTAGGGGCTTGTGGAATTATTATGTTATTATCTGCATTAAGATATATAACTTTAAAGGTAGTTAAAACTATGATCGTTTTTATGTCATTGATTTTTTTTTCGAAGGTTTACTGAAACGGGCCTTCTTTCCATCTTTAAAAGCCCAAAACTTGGATATGGCATACCATTATGGGCTTGTGGAATGGTTGTGTTGTTATCTGCATTAAAATATAGAACTTTAAAATAAAAATAAAAAATAATACAAAATATGGCCGTTTTTATGTCATTGATTTTAATTTTGCGAAGGTTTACTGAAATGGGCCTTCTTTCCATCTTTAAAAGCCCATATCTTGGTCAAATGAATTCGGATTTCGATATGGCATACCTGTATGGGCTTGTGGAATGATTATGTTGTTATTTGCATTAAGATATATAACTTTAAAGGTAGTACAAAATATGACCGTTTTTATGTCATTGTTTTTTTTATTGCGATGGTTTACTGAAATGGGCCTTCTTTCCATCTTTAAAATCCCATAACTTGGTCAATCGAACTCGGCTTTCGATATGGCATACCTTTATGGGCTTGTGGAATGATTATGTTGTTATCTGCATTAAAATATATAACTTTAAAGGTAGTAAAAAATATGACCGTTTTTATGTCATTGTTTTTAATTTTGCGAAGGTTTACTGAAATGGGCCTTCATTCCATTTTTAAAAGCCCATAACTTGGTCAAATGAACTCAGACTTCGATATGGCATACCTTTATGGGCTTGTGGAGTGATTATGTTGTTATCTGCATTAAAATACATAACTTTAAAGGTAGTAAAAACTATGACCGTTTCTATGTCATTGATTTTTATTTTGCGAAGGTTTACTGAAATGGGCCTTCTTTCCATTTTTAAAAGCCCGTAACTTGGTCAAAGGAACTCGGATTTCGATATGGCATACCTTCATGGGCTTGTGGAATGATTATGTTGTTATCTGCATTAAAATATATAGCTTTAAAGGTAATAAAAAACAGTTTTTAAACTGTCATTGATTTGAGTTTTGCGAAGGTTTACTGATATGTGCCTTCTTTCCATCTTTAAAGCCCATAACTTGGTGAAATGAACACTGATTTCGATATGGCACACCTTTATGGGCTTTTGGAATGATTATGTAGTTATCTTCTGTAATTTATATAACTTTAAAGGAAGTAAGACATTTTACCGTTTTTATGTCATTGATTTTAGTTTTGCGAAGGTTTACTGAAATGGGCCTTCTTTCCATCTTTAAAAGCCCATAACTTGGTCAAATGAACTCGGATTTCGATAAGGCATACCTTAATGGGCTTGTGGAATGATTATATTGCTATCGGCTTTAAAGTATATAACCTTAAAGGTAGTAAGAAATATGACCGATTTTATGTCATTGATTTTAATTTTGCGAAGGTTTACTGAAATGGGCCTTCTTTCCATCTTTAAAAGCCCATAACTTGGTCAAATGAACTCGGATTTCGATATGGCATACCTTTATGGTCTTGTGGAATTATTATGTTGTTGTCTGCTTTAAAATATATAGCTTTAAAGCTAGTAAAAAATATAACCGTTTTTATGTCATTGATATTAGTTTTGCGAAGGCTTACTGAAATGGGCCTTCTCTCCATTTTTAAAAGCCCGTAACTTGGTCAAATGAACTCGGATTTCGATATGGCATACCTTCATGGGCTTGTGGAATGATTATGTTGTTATCTGCATTAAAATATATAGCTTTAAAGGTAGTAAAAAATATGACCATTTTTATGTCATTGATTTTAACTTTGCGAAGGCTTACTGAAATGGGCCTTCTTTCCATTTTTAAAAGCCCGTAACTTGGTCAAAGGAACTCGGATTTCGATATGGCATACCTTCATGGGCTTGTGGAATGATTATGTTGTTATCTGCATTAAAATATATAGCTTTAAAGGTAATAAAAAACAGTTTTTAAAACTGTCATTGATTTTAGTTTTGCGAAGGTTTACTGATATGTGCCTTCTTTCCATCTTTAAAGCCCATAACTTGGTGAAATGAACACTGATTTCGATATGGCACACCTTTATGGGCTTGTGGAATGATTATGTAGTTATCTTCTGTAATTTATATAACTTTAAAGGAAGTAAGAAATTTTACCGTTTTTATGTCATTGATTTTAGTTTTGCGAAGGTTTACTGAAATGGGCCTTCTTTCCATCTTTAAAAGCCCATAACTTGGTCAAATGAACTCGGATTTCGATAAGGCATACCTTAATGGGCTTGTGGAATGATTATATTGCTATCGGCTTTAAAGTATATAACCTTAAAGGTAGTAAGAAATATGACCGATTTTATGTCATTGATTTTAATTTTGCGAATGTTTACTGAAATGGGCCTTCTTTCCATTTTAAAAAGCCCATAACTTGGTCAAATGAACTCGGATCTCGATATGGCATACCTTTATGGGCTTGTGGAATGATTATGTTCTAATTTGTATTAAAATATATAACTTTAAAGGTAGTACAAAATATGACCGATATTATGTCATTGATTTTAATATTGCGAAGGTTTACTAAAAAGGGCCTTCTTTCCTTCTTTAAAAGCCGATAACTTGGTCAAATGAGCTCGGATTTCGATATGGCATACCTTTATGGTCTTGTGGAATTATTATGTTGTTGTCTGCTTTAAAATATATAGCTTTAAAGCTAGTAAAAAATATAAGCGTTTTTATGTCATTGATATTAGTTTTGCGAAGGCTTACTGAAATGGGCCTTCTCTCCATTTTTAAAAGCCCGTAACTTGGTCAAATGAACTCGGATTTCGATATGGCATACCTTCATGGGCTTGTGGAATGATTATGTTGTTATCTGCTTTAAAATATATAGCTTTAAAGGTAGTAAAATATATGACCATTTTTATGTCATTGATTTTAATTTTGCGAAGGCTTACTGAAATGGGCCTTCTTTCCATTTTTAAAAGCCCGTAACTTGGTCAAAGGAACTCGGATTTCGATATGGCATACCTTCATGGGCTTGTGGAATGATTATGTTGTTATCTGCATTAAAATATATAGCTTTAAAGGTAATAAAAAACAGTTTTTAAAACTGTCATTGATTTTAGTCTTGCGAAGGTTTACTGATATGGGCCTTCTTTCCATCTTTAAAGCCCATAACTTGGTGAAATGAACACTGATTTCGATATGGCACACCTTTATGGGCTTGTGGAATGATTATGTAGTTATCTTCTGTAATTTATATAACTTTAAAGGAAGTAAGAAATTTTACCGTTTTTATGTCATTGATTTTAGTTTTGCGAAGGTTTACTGAAATGGGCCTTCTTTCCATCTTTAAAAGCCCATAACTTGGTCAAATGAACTCGGATTTCGATAAGGCATACCTTAATGGGCTTGTGGAATGATTATATTGCTATCGGCTTTAAAGTATATAACCTTAAAGGTAGTAAGAAATATGACCGTTTTTATGTCATTGATTTTAATTTTGCGAATGTTTACTGAAATGGGCCTTCTTTCCATTTTAAAAAGCACATACCTTGGTCAAATGAACTCGGATCTCGATATGGCATACCTTTATGGGCTTGTGGAATGATTATGTTCTAATTTGTATTAAAATATATAACTTTAAAGGTAGTACAAAATATGACCGATTTTATGTCATTGATTTTAATATTGCGAAGGTTTACTAAAAAGTGCCTTCTTTCCTTCTTTAAGAGCCGATAACTTGGTCAAATGAACTCGGATTTCGATATGGAATACCCTTATGGGCTTGTGGAATGATTATATTGCTATCGGCTTTAAAGTATATAACTTTAAAGGTAGTAAGAAATATGACCGATTTTATGTCATTGATTTTAGTTTTGCGAAGGTTTACTGAAACGGGCCTTCTTTCCATCTTTAAAAGCCCATAACTTGGTCAAATGAACTCTGATTTCGATAAGGCATACCTTAATGGGCTTGTGGAATGATTATGTTGTTATCGGCTTAAGAGTATATAACTTTAAAGGTAGTAAGAAATATGACCGTTTTTATGTCATTGATTTTAGTTTTGCGAAGGTTTACTGAAATGGGCCTTCTTTCCTTTTTAAAAGCCCATAACTTGGTCAAATGAACTCGGATTTCGATATAGCATACCTTTATGGTGTTGTGGAATTATTATGTTGTTGTCAGCTTAAAAATATATAGCTTTAAAGCTAGTTAAATATATAACCGTTTTTATGTCATTGATTTTAGTTTTGCGAAGGCTTACTGAAATGGGCCTTCTTTCTATTTTTAAAAGCCCGTAACTTGGTGTAATGAACTCGGATTTCGATATGGCATACCTTCATGGGCTTGTGGAATGATTATGTTGTTATCTGCATTAAAATATATAGCTTTAAAGGTAATAAAAAACATGACTTAAAACTGTCATTGCTTTTAATTTTGCGAAGGTTTACTGATATGGGTTTTCTTTCCATCTTTAAAGCCCATAACTTGGACAAATGAACACTGATTTCGATATGGCACACCTTTATGGGCTTGTGGAATGATTATGTAGTTATCTTCTGTAATATATATAACTTTAAAGGTAGTAAGAAATATGACCGATTTTATGTCATTGATTTTAATATTGCGAAGGTTTACTGAAATGGGCCTTCTTTCAATCTTTAAAGCCCATAACTTGGTCAAATGAACACTGATTTCGATATGGCATACCTTTATGGGCTTGTGGAAAGATTATGTTGTTATCTGCATTAAAATATTTATTTTTAAAGGTAGTAAAAAATATGACCGTTTTTATGTCATTGATTTTAATTTTGCGAAGGTTTACTGAAATGGGCCTTCTTTCCATTTTTAAAAGCCCATAACTTGGTCAAATGAACTCGGATTTTTTTTATAGCATACCTTTTTGGGCTTGAGGAATAATTATGTTGTTATCTGCATTAAGATATATAACTTTAAAGGTAGTACAAAATATGACCGTTTTTATGTCATTGATAATAATTTTGCGAAGGTTTATTAAATGGGCCTTCTTTCCATTATTAAAAGCCCATAATTTCGTCAAATGAACTCGGATTTTGATGTGGCATACCTTTTTGGGCTTGAGGAATGATTATGTTGTTATCTGCATTAAAATATTTAGCTTTAAGGGTAGTAAAAATTATGACAGTTTTTATGTCATTGATTTTTATTTTGCGAAGGTCTACTGAAATGGGCCTTCTTTCTATCTTTAAAAGCCGATAGCTTGATCAAATGATTTCGGATTTCGATATGGAATACTGTTTGTGCCTAACCGAAGTAGACACTTCCGGGTCACACCGCGGGACAAGGGGGTAATGAGCACTTGTCGCTGGCACGGGGACGCTATGATGGCAGGACGATCGCGTCGCGGCAATGGTAACGATGGTTACTGTGATGCCGGACCACAGGCGATGCTGGAGCTACGCTGAGGGTGAGCTAACGTGGTTAGCTGCTAGTTGAGATAGTGTATTACGAGCCCTATTCCCAGTTGTAGGAAGTAGAACCGCGGAGTTAAGAGGTGTGTTGATAACTGATTTATTCTTCATTTGATACCTGCTTATATACTACTTGGAACACGGAAGCTTAGTGTAATGATTAGTGAAATAAGCTATATTCTAAAGTAGGTCAGGGAATTATGATTATGGTGCAGTTGGCTCAGCTAAAACTGCAACATGTGCTGACTGCATTGGCGCGTCAGTGTGCCGTTGAGTCTGTAAGACGGTGAGTCGGTGAGATGGTGAGTTAGTGAGACATATAATATGCTGATCAGCAATTCTCATATGCAGTGGGTGCTACTGAACGCCTGGTACTGACACTGCAACATGTGCTGACTGCATTGGCGGGTCAGTGAGCCGTTGAGTCGGTGAGACGGTGAGTTAGTTTACCGTGAGTGCAACTGAGCGCCTGGTACTGTTCCCAACTTGACTACTGCTTGATTTGTTGGGTGTGGTCATGTTGAGTACCTTTGGGTACGAACAAATACCTTTATGGGCTTGTGGAATGATTATGTTGTTATTTGCATAAAAATATTTATCTTTAAGGGTAGTAAAACATATGACCGTTTTTATGTCATTGATAATAATTTTGCGAAGGTTTACTGAACTGGGCCTTCTTTCCATTTTTAAAAGCCCATAACTTGGTCAAATGAACTCGGATTTCGATATGGCATACCTTCATGGGCTTGTGGAATGATTATGTTGTTATCTGCATAAAATTATATAGTTTTAAAGGTAGTAAAAAAAAGACCGTTTTTACGTCATTGATTTTAATTTTGCGAAGGTTTACTGAAATGGGCCTCCTTTCCATCTTTAAAGCCCTTAACTTGGTCAAAAGAACCCGTATTTCGATATGGCACACCTTTATGAGCTTGTGGAATGATTATGAAGTTATCTGCTATAATATATATAACTTTAAAGGTAGTAAGAAATATGACCGTTTTTATGTCATTGATATTTATTTTGCGAAGGTTTACTGAAATGGGCCTTCTTTCCATCTTTAAAAGCCCATAACTTGGTCAAATGAACTAGAATTTCGATAAAGAATACCTTTATGGTATTGGCCTTCTTTCCATTTTTAAACGCCCATAACTTGGTCAAATGAACTCGGATTTCGATAAGGCATACCTTAATGGGCTTGTGGAATGCTTATGTTGTTATCGGCTTAAGAGTATATAACTTTAAAGGTAGTACGAAATATGACCGTTTTTATGTCATTGATTTTAGTTTTGCGAAGTTTTACTGAAATTGGCCTTCTTTCAATCTTTAAATTCCCATAACTTGGTCAAATGAACTCGGATTTCGACAAGGCACACCTTAATGGGCTTGTGGAGTGATTATGTTGTTATCTGCATTAAAATATATAACTTTAAATAACTTGTGGAATGATTATGTTATTATCTGCATTAAAATATATAACTTTAAAGGTAGTACAAAATATGACCGTTTTTATGTCATTGATTTTTATTTTGCGAATGTTTACTGAAATGGGCCTTCATTCCATTTTTAAAAGCCCATTACTTGGTGAAATGAACTCGGATCTCGATATGGCATACCTTTATGGGCTTGTGGAATGATTATGTTGTTATCGGCTTAAGAGTATATAACTTTAAAGGTAGTACGAAATATGACCGTTTTTATGTCATTGATTTTAGTTTTGCGAAGTTTTACTGAAATTGGCCTTCTTTCAATCTTTAAATTCCCATAACTTGGTCAAATGAACTCGGATTTCGACAAGGCACACCTTAATGGGCTTGTGGAGTGATTATGTTGTTATCTGCATTAAAATATATAACTTTAAATAACTTGTGGAATGATTATGTTATTATCTGCATTAAAATATATAACTTTAAAGGTAGTACAAAATATGACCGTTTTTATGTCATTGATTTTTATTTTGCGAATGTTTACTGAAATGGGCCTTCTTTCCATTTTTAAAAGCCCATAACTTGGTCAAATAAACTCGGACATTAACATGGCATACCTTTTTGAGCTTGTGCTATGATTTTTTTCTAATTTGTACTAAATATATAGCTTTAAAGGTAGCACAAAATATTACCGTTTTTATGTCATTGATTTTATTTTTGCGAAGGTTTACTGAAATGGTCCTTCTTTCCATCTTTAAAAGCCCATATCTTGGTCAAATGAATTCGGATTTCGATATGGCATACCTGTATGGGCTTGTGGAATGATTATGTTGTTATTTGCATTAAGATATATAACTTTAAAGGTAGTACAAAATATGACCGTTTTTATGTCATTGATTTTTTTATTACGATGGTTTACTGAAATGGGCCTTCTTTCCATCTTTAAAATCCCATAACTTGGTCAAATGAACTCGGATTTCGATATGGAATACCTTTAGGGGCTTGTGGAATTATTATGTTATTATCTGCATTAAGATATATAACTTTAAAGGTAGTTAAAACTATGATCGTTTTTATGTCATTGATTTTTTTTTCGAAGGTTTACTGAAACGGGCCTTCTTTCCATCTTTAAAAGCCTAAAACTTGGATATGGCATACCATTATGGGCTTGTGGAATGGTTGTGTTGTTATCTGCATTAAAATATAGAACTTTAAAATAAAAATAAAAAATAATACAAAATATGGCCGTTTTTATGTCATTGATTTTAATTTTGCGAAGGTTTACTGAAATGGGCCTTCTTTCCATCTTTAAAAGCCCATATCTTGGTCAAATGAATTCGGATTTCGATATGGCATACCTGTATGGGCTTGTGGAATGATTATGTTGTTATTTGCATTAAGATATATAACTTTAAAGGTAGTACAAAATATGACCGTTTTTATGTCATTGATTTTTTTATTACGATGGTTTACTGAAATGGGCCTTCTTTCCATCTTTAAAATCCCATAACTTGGTCAATCGAACTCGGCTTTCGATATGGCATACCTTTATGGGCTTGTGGAATGATTATGTTGTTATCTGCATTAAAATATATAACTTTAAAGGTAGTAAAAAATATGACCGTTTTTATGTCATTGTTTTTAATTTTGCGAAGGTTTACTGAAATGGGCCTTCATTCCATTTTTAAAAGCCCATAACTTGGTCAAATGAACTCAGACTTCGATATGGCATACCTTTATGGGCTTGTGGAGTGATTATGTTGTTATCTGCATTAAAATACATAACTTTAAAGGTAGTAAAAACTATGACCGTTTCTATGTCATTGATTTTTATTTTGCGAAGGTTTACTGAAATGGGCCTTCTTTCCTTTTTAAAAGCCCATAACTTGGTCAAATGAACTCGGATTTCGATATGGCATACCTTTATGGTCTCGTGGAATTATTATGTTGTTGTCTGCTTTAAAATCTATAGCTTTAAAGCTAGTAAAAAATATAACCGTTTTTATGTCATTGATATTAGTTTTGCGAAGGCTTACTGAAATGGGCCTTCTCTCCATTTTTAAAAGCCCGTAACTTGGTCAAATGAACTCGGATTTCGATATGGCATACCTTCATGGGCTTGTGGAATGATTATGTTGTTATCTGCTTTAAAATATATAGCTTTAAAGGTAGTAAAAAATATGACCATTTTTATGTCATTGATTTTAATTTTGCGAAGGCTTACTGAAATGGGCCTTCTTTCCATTTTTAAAAGCCCGTAACTTGGTCAAAGGAACTCGGATTTCGATATGGCATACCTTCATGGGCTTGTGGAATGATTATGTTGTTATCTGCATTAAAATATATAGCTTTAAAGGTAATAAAAAACAGTTTTTAAACTGTCATTGATTTGAGTTTTGCGAAGGTTTACTGATATGTGCCTTCTTTCCATCTTTAAAGCCCATAACTTGGTGAAATGAACACTGATTTCGATATGGCACACCTTTATGGGCTTTTGGAATGATTATGTAGTTATCTTCTGTAATTTATATAACTTTAAAGGAAGTAAGAAATTTTACCGTTTTTATGTCATTGATTTTAGTTTTGCGAAGGTTTACTGAAATGGGCCTTCTTTCCATCTTTAAAAGCCCATAACTTGGTCAAATGAACTCGGATTTCGATAAGACATACCTTAATGGGCTTGTGGAATGATTATATTGCTATCGGCTTTAAAGTATATAACCTTAAAGGTAGTAAGAAATATGACCGATTTTATGTCATTGATTTTAATTTTGCGAATGTTTACTGAAATACGCCTTCTTTCCTTTTTAAAAGCCCATAACTTGGTCAAATGAACTCGGATTTCGATATGGCATACCTTTATGGTCTTGTGGAATTATTATGTTGTTGTCTGCTTTAAAATATATAGCTTTAAAGCTAGTAAAAAATATAACCGTTTTTATGTCATTGATATTAGTTTTGCGAAGGCTTACTGAAATGGGCCTTCTCTCCATTTTTAAAAGCCCGTAACTTGGTCAAATGAACTCGGATTTCGATATGGCATACCTTCATGGGCTTGTGGAATGATTATGTTGTTATCTGCATTAAAATATATAGCTTTAAAGGTAGTAAAAAATATGACCATTTTTATGTCATTGATTTTAACTTTGCGAAGGCTTACTGAAATGGGCCTTCTTTCCATTTTTAAAAGCCCGTAACTTGGTCAAAGGAACTCGGATTTCGATATGGCATACCTTCATGGGCTTGTGGAATGATTATGTTGTTATCTGCATTAAAATATATAGCTTTAAAGGTAATAAAAAACAGTTTTTAAAACTGTCATTGATTTTAGTTTTGCGAAGGTTTACTGATATGTGCCTTCTTTCCATCTTTAAAGCCCATAACTTGGTGAAATGAACACTGATTTCGATATGGCACACCTTTATGGGCTTGTGGAATGATTATGTAGTTATCTTCTGTAATTTATATAACTTTAAAGGAAGTAAGAAATTTTACCGTTTTTATGTCATTGATTTTAGTTTTGCGAAGGTTTACTGAAATGGGCCTTCTTTCCATCTTTAAAAGCCCATAACTTGGTCAAATGAACTCGGATTTCGATAAGGCATACCTTAATGGGCTTGTGGAATGATTATATTGCTATCGGCTTTAAAGTATATAACCTTAAAGGTAGTAAGAAATATGACCGATTTTATGTCATTGATTTTAATTTTGCGAATGCTTACTGAAATGGGCCTTCTTTCCATTTTAAAAAGCCCATAACTTGGTCAAATGAACACGGATCTCGATATGGCATACCTTTATGGGCTTGTGGAATGATTATGTTCTAATTTGTATTAAAATATATAACTTTAAAGGTAGTACAAAATATGACCGATATTATGTCATTGATTTTAATATTGCGAAGGTTTACTAAAAAGGGCCTTCTTTCCTTCTTTAAAAGCCGATAACTTGGTCAAATGAGCTCGGATTTCGATATGGCATACCTTTATGGTCTTGTGGAATTATTATGTTGTTGTCTGCTTTAAAATATATAGCTTTAAAGCTAGTAAAAAATATAACCGTTTTTATGTCATTGATATTAGTTTTGCGAAGGCTTACTGAAATGGGCCTTCTCTCCATTTTTAAAAGCCCGTAACTTGGTCAAATGAACTCGGATTTCGATATGGCATACCTTCATGGGCTTGTGGAATGATTATGTTGTTATCTGCTTTAAAATATATAGCTTTAAAGGTAGTAAAATATATGACCATTTTTATGTCATTGATTTTAATTTTGCGAAGGCTTACTGAAATGGGCCTTCTTTCCATTTTTAAAAGCCCGTAACTTGGTCAAAGGAACTCGGATTTCGATATGGCATACCTTCATGGGCTTGTGGAATGATTATGTTGTTATCTGCATTAAAATATATAGCTTTAAAGGTAATAAAAAACAGTTTTTAAAACTGTCATTGATTTTAGTCTTGCGAAGGTTTACTGATATGGGCCTTCTTTCCATCTTTAAAGCCCATAACTTGGTGAAATGAACACTGATTTCGATATGGCACACCTTTATGGGCTTGAAATGGGCCTTCTTTCCTTTTTAAAAGCCCATAACTTGGTCAAATGAACTCGGATTTCGATATAGCATACCTTTATGGTGTTGTGGAATTATTATGTTGTTGTCAGCTTAAAAATATATAGCTTTAAAGCTAGTTAAAAATATAACCGTTTTTATGTCATTGATTTTAGTTTTGCGAAGGCTTACTGAAATGGGCCTTCTTTCTATTTTTAAAAGCCCGTAACTTGGTGTAATGAACTCGGATTTCGATATGGCATACCTTCATGGGCTTGTGGAATGATTATGTTGTTATCTGCATTAAAATATATAGCTTTAAAGGTAATAAAAAACATGACTTAAAACTGTCATTGATTTTAATTTTGCGAAGGTTTACTGATATGGGTTTTCTTTCCATCTTTAAAGCCCATAACTTGGACAAGTGAACACTGATTTCGATATGGCACACCTTTATGGGCTTGTGGAATGATTATGTAGTTATCTTCTGTAATATATATAACTTTAAAGGTAGTAAGAAATATGACCGATTTTATGTCATTGATTTTAATATTGCGAAGGTTTACTGAAATGGGCCTTCTTTCAATCTTTAAAGCCCATAACTTGGTCAAATGAACACTGATTTCGATATGGCATACCTTTATGGGCTTGTGGAAAGATTATGTTGTTATCTGCATTAAAATATTTATTTTTAAAGGTAGTAAAAAATATGACCGTTTTTATGTCATTGATTTTAATTTTGCGAAGGTTTACTGAAATGGGCCTTCTTTCCATTTTTAAAAGCCCATAACTTGGTCAAATGAACTCGGATTTTTTTTATAGCATACCTTTTTGGGCTTGAGGAATAATTATGTTGTTATCTGCATTAAGATATATAACTTTAAAGGTAGTACAAAATATGACCGTTTTTATGTCATTGATAATAATTTTGCGAAGGTTTATTAAATGGGCCTTCTTTCCATTATTAAAA
Organism: Drosophila suzukii; assembly: GCF_043229965.1. Classification (NCBI taxonomy): domain Eukaryota; kingdom Metazoa; phylum Arthropoda; class Insecta; order Diptera; family Drosophilidae; genus Drosophila; species Drosophila suzukii. The sequence goes on along the minus strand of NW_027255896.1, from coordinate 1,555,070 downwards.
GCCCATAATTTCGTCAAATGAACTCGGATTTTGATGTGGCATACCTTTTTGGGCTTGAGGAATGATTATGTTGTTATCTGCATTAAAATATTTAGCTTTAAGGGTAGTAAAAATTATGACAGTTTTTATGTCATTGATTTTTATTTTGCGAAGGTCTACTGAAATGGGCCTTCTTTCTATCTTTAAAAGCCGATAGCTTGATCAAATGATTTCGGATTTCGATATGGAATACTGTTTGTGCCTAACCGAAGTAGACACTTCCGGGTCACACCGCGGGACAAGGGGGTAATGAGCACTTGTCGCTGGCACGGGGACGCTATGATGGCAGGACGATCGCGTCGCGGCAATGGTAACGATGGTTACTGTGATGCCGGACCACAGGCGATGCTGGAGCTACGCTGAGGGTGAGCTAACGTGGTTAGCTGCTAGTTGAGATAGTGTATTACGAGCCCTATTCCCAGTTGTAGGAAGTAGAACCGCGGAGTTAAGAGGTGTGTTGATAACTGATTTATTCTTCATTTGATACCTGCTTATATACTACTTGGAACACGGAAGCTTAGTGTAATGATTAGTGAAATAAGCTATATTCTAAAGTAGGTCAGGGAATTATGATTATGGTGCAGTTGGCTCAGCTAAAACTGCAACATGTGCTGACTGCATTGGCGCGTCAGTGTGCCGTTGAGTCTGTAAGACGGTGAGTCGGTGAGATGGTGAGTTAGTGAGACATATAATATGCTGATCAGCAATTCTCATATGCAGTGGGTGCTACTGAACGCCTGGTACTGACACTGCAACATGTGCTGACTGCATTGGCGGGTCAGTGAGCCGTTGAGTCGGTGAGACGGTGAGTTAGTTTACCGTGAGTGCAACTGAGCGCCTGGTACTGTTCCCAACTTGACTACTGCTTGATTTGTTGGGTGTGGTCATGTTGAGTACCTTTGGGTACGAACAAATACCTTTATGGGCTTGTGGAATGATTATGTTGTTATTTGCATAAAAATATTTATCTTTAAGGGTAGTAAAACATATGACCGTTTTTATGTCATTGATAATAATTTTGCGAAGGTTTACTGAACTGGGCCTTCTTTCCATTTTTAAAAGCCCATAACTTGGTCAAATGAACTCGGATTTCGATATGGCATACCTTCATGGGCTTGTGGAATGATTATGTTGTTATCTGCATAAAATTATATAGTTTTAAAGGTAGTAAAAAAAAGACCGTTTTTACGTCATTGATTTTAATTTTGCGAAGGTTTACTGAAATGGGCCTCCTTTCCATCTTTAAAGCCCTTAACTTGGTCAAAAGAACCCGTATTTCGATATGGCACACCTTTATGAGCTTGTGGAATGATTATGAAGTTATCTGCTATAATATATATAACTTTAAAGGTAGTAAGAAATATGACCGTTTTTATGTCATTGATATTTATTTTGCGAAGGTTTACTGAAATGGGCCTTCTTTCCATCTTTAAAAGCCCATAACTTGGTCAAATGAACTAGAATTTCGATAAAGAATACCTTTATGGTATTGGCCTTCTTTCCATTTTTAAACGCCCATAACTTGGTCAAATGAACTCGGATTTCGATAAGGCATACCTTAATGGGCTTGTGGAATGCTTATGTTGTTATCGGCTTAAGAGTATTTAACTTTAAAGGTAGTAAGAAATATGACCGTTTTTATGTCATTGATTTCTATTTTGCGAATGTTTACTGAAATGGGCCTTCTTTCCATTTTTAAAAGCCCATAACTTGGTCAAATAAACTCGGACATTAATATGGCATACCTTTTTGAGCTTGTGCTATGATTTTTTTCTAATTTGTACTAAATATATAGCTTTAAAGGTAGTACAAAATATTACCGTTTTTATGTCATTGATTTTAATTTTGCGAAGGTTTACTGAAATGGGCCTTCTTTCCATCTTTAAAATCCATAACTTGGTCAAATGAACTCGGATTTCGATATGGAATACCTTTAGGGGCTTGTGGAATTATTATGTTGTTATCTGCATTAAGATATATAGCTTTAAAGTTAGTTAAAACTATGATCGTTTTTATGTCATTGGTTTTTTTTTTCGAAGGTTTACTGAAATGTGCCTTCATTCCATTTTTAAAAGCCCATAACTTGGTCAAATGAACTCAGACTTCGATATGGCATACCTTTATGGGCTTGTGGAGTGATTATGTTGTACTCTGCATTAAAATACATAACTTTAAAGGTAGTAAAAAATCTGACCGTTTCTATGTCATTGATTATTATTTTGCAAAGGTTTACTGAAATGGGCCTTCTTTCCTTTTTAAAAGCCCATAACTTGGTCAAATGAACTCGGATTTCGATATAGCATACCTTTATGGTCTTGTGGAATTATTATGTTGTTGTCTGCTTAAAAATATATAGCTTTAAAGCTAGTTAAAAATATAACCGTTTTTATGTCATTGATTTTAGTTTTGCGAAGGCTTACTGAAATGGGCCTTCTTTCTATTTTTAAAAGCCCGTAACTTGGTCAAATGAACTCGGATTTCGATATGGCATACCTTCATGGGCTTGTGGAATGATTATGTTGTTATCTGCATTAAAATATATAGATTTTAAGGTAATAAAAAACATGACTTAAAACTGTCATTGATTTTAATTTTGCGAAGGTTTACTGATATGGGTTTTCTTTCCATCTTTAAGCCCATAACTTGGTCAAATGAACACTGATTTCGATATGGCACACCTTTATGGGCTTGTGGAATGATTATGTAGTTATCTTCTGTAATATATATAACTTTAAAGGTAGTAAGAAATATGACCGATTTTATGTCATTGATTTTAATATTGCGAAGGTTTACTGAAATGGGCCTTCTTTCAATCTTTAAAGCCCATAACTTGGTCAAATGAACACTGATTTCGATATGGCACAGCTTTATGGGCTTGTGGAAAGATTATGTTGTTATCTGCATTAAAATATTTATTTTTAAAGGTAGTAAAAAATATGACCGTTTTTATGTCATTGATTTTAATTTTGCGAAGGTTTACTGAAATGGGCCTTCTTTCCATTTTTAAAAGCCCATAACTTGGTCAAATGAACTCGGATTTTTTTTATAGCATACCTTTTTGGGCTTGAGGAATAATTATGTTGTTATCTGCATTAAGATATATAACTTTAAAGGTAGTACAAAATATGACCGTTTTTATGTCATTGATAATAATTTTACGAAGGTTTATTAAATGGGCCTTCTTTCCATTTTTAAAAGCCCATAATTTCGTCAAATGAACTCGGATTTTGATGTGGCATACCTTTTTGGGCTTGAGGAATGATTATGTTGTTATCTGCATTAAAATATTTAGCTTTAAAGGTAGTAAAAATTATGACAGTTTTTATGTCATTGATTTTTATTTTGCGAAGGTCTACTGAAATGGGCCTTCTTTCTATCTTTAAAAGCCGATAGCTTGATCAAATGATTTCGGATTTCGATATGGAATACTGTTTGTGCCTAACCGAAGTAGACACTTCCGGGTCACACCGCGGGACAAGGGGGTAATGAGCACTTGTCGCTGGCACGGGGACGCTATGATGGCAGGACGATCGCGTCGCGGCAATGGTAACGATGGTTACTGTGATGCCGGACCACAGGCGATGCTGGAGCTGCGCTGAGGGTGAGCTAACGTGGTTAGCTGCTAGTTGAGATAGTGTATTACGAGCCCTATTCCCAGTTGTAGGAAGTAGAACCGCGGAGTTAAGAGGTGTGTTGATAACTGATTTATTCTTCATTTGATACCTGCTTATATACTACTTGGAACACGGAAGCTTAGTGTAATGATTAGTGAAATAAGCTATATTCTAAAGTAGGTCAGGGAATTATGATTATGGTGCAGTTGGCTCAGCTAAAACTGCAACATGTGCTGACTGCATTGGCGCGTCAGTGTGCCGTTGAGTCTGTAAGACGGTGAGTCGGTGAGATGGTGAGTTAGTGAGACATATAATATGCTGATCAGCAATTCTCATATGCAGTGGGTGCTACTGAACGCCTGGTACTGACACTGCAACATGTGCTGACTGCATTGGCGGGTCAGTGAGCCGTTGAGTCGGTGAGACGGTGAGTTAGTTTACCGTGAGTGCAACTGAGCGCCTGGTACTGTTCCCAACTTGACTACTGCTTGATTTGTTGGGTGTGGTCATGTTGAGTACCTTTGGGTACGAACAAATACCTTTATGGGCTTGTGGAATGATTATGTTGTTATTTGCATAAAAATATTTATCTTTAAGGGTAGTAAAACATATGACCGTTTTTATGTCATTGATAATAATTTTGCGAAGGTTTACTGAACTGGGCCTTCTTTCCATTTTTAAAAGCCCATAACTTGGTCAAATGAACTCGGATTTCGATATGGCATACCTTCATGGGCTTGTGGAATGATTATGTTGTTATCTGCATAAAAATATATAGTTTTAAAGGTAGTAAAAAAAAGACCGTTTTTACGTCATTGATTTTAATTTTGCGAAGGTTTACTGAAATGGGCCTTCTTTCCATCTTTAAAGCCCTTAACTTGGTCAAAAGAACCCGTATTTCGATATGGCACACCTTTATGAGCTTGTGGAATGATTATGAAGTTATCTGCTATAATATATATAACTTTAAAGGTAGTAAGAAATATGACCGTTTTTATGTCATTGATATTTATTTTGCGAAGGTTTACTGAAATGGGCCTTCTTTCCATCTTTAAAAGCCCATAACTTGGTCAAATGAACTAGAATTTCGATAAAGAATACCTTTATGGTATTGGCCTTCTTTCCATTTTTAAACGCCCATAACTTGGTCAAATGAACTCGGATTTCGATAAGGCATACCTTAATGGGCTTGTGGAATGCTTATGTTGTTATCGGCTTAAGAGTATTTAACTTTAAAGGTAGTAAGAAATATGACCGATTTTATGTCATTGATTTTAATTTTGCGAAGGTTTACTGAAATGGGCCTTCTTTCCATCTTTAAAAGCCCACAACTTGGTCAAATGAACTCGGATTTCGATAAGGCATACCTTAATGGGCTTGTGGAGTGATTATGTTGTTATCGGCTTTAAAGTATATAACTTTTAAGGTAGTAAGAAATATGACCGTTTTTATGTCATTGATTTTAATTTTGCGAAGGTTTACTGAAATGGGCCTTCTTTCTATTTTTAAAAGCCCGTAACTTGGTCAAATGAACTCGGATTTCGATATGGCATACCTTCATGGGCTTGTGGAATGATTATGTTGTTATCTGCATTAAAATATATAGCTTTAAAGGTAGTAAAAAACATGATATAAAAACTGTCGTTGATTTTAATTTTGCGAAGGTTTACTGAAATGGGCCTTCTTTCCATCTTTGAAGCCCATAACTTGGTAAATGAACACTGATTTCGATATGGCACACCTTTATGGGCTTGTGGAATGATTATGTTGTTATCGGCTTAAGAGTATATAACCTTAAAGGTAGTAAGAAATATGACCGATTTTATGTCATTGATTTTAATTTTGCGAATGTTTACTGAAATGGGCCTTCTTTCCTTTTTAAAAGCCCATAACTTGGTCAAATGAACTCGGATTTCGATATGGCATACCTTTATGGTCTTGTGGAATTATTATGTTGTTGTCTGCTTTAAAATATATAGCTTTAAAGCTAGTAAAAAATATAACCGTTTTTATGTCATTGATATTAGTTTTGCGAAGGCTTACTGAAATGGGCCTTCTCTCCATTTTTAAAAGCCCGTAACTTGGTCAAATGAACTCGGATTTCGATATGGCATACCTTCATGGGCTTGTGGAATGATTATGTTGTTATCTGCTTTAAAATATATAGCTTTAAAGGTAGTAAAAAATATGACCATTTTTATGTCATTGATTTTAATTTTGCGAAGGCTTACTGAAATGGGCCTTCTTTCCATTTTTAAAAGCCCGTAACTTGGTCAAAGGAACTCGGATTTCGATATGGCATACCTTCATGGGCTTGTGGAATGATTATGTTGTTATCTGCATTAAAATATATAGCTTTAAAGGTAATAAAAAAACAGTTTTTAAAACTGTCATTGATTTTAGTTTTGCGAAGGTTTACTGATATGTGCCTTCTTTCCATCTTTAAAGCCCATAACTTGGTGAAATGAACACTGATTTCGATATGGCACACCTTTATGGGCTTGTGGAATGATTATGTAGTTATCTTCTGTAATTTATATAACTTTAAAGGAAGTAAGAAATTTTACCGTTTTTATGTCATTGATTTTAGTTTTGCGAAGGTTTACTGAAATGGGCCTTCTTTCCATCTTTAAAAGCCCATAACTTGGTCAAATGAACTCGGATTTCGATAAGGCATACCTTAATGGGCTTGTGGAATGATTATATTGCTATCGGCTTTAAAGTATATAACCTTAAAGGTAGTAAGATATATGACCGATTTTATGTCATTGATTTTAATTTTGCGAATGTTTACTGAAATGGGCCTTCTTTCCATTTTAAAAAGCCCATAACTTGGTCAAATGAACTCGGATCTCGATATGGCATACCTTTATGGGCTTGTGGAATGATTATGTTCTAATTTGTATTAAAATATATAACTTTAAAGGTAGTACAAAATATGACCGATTTTATGTCATTGATTTTAATATTGCGAAGGTTTACTAAAAAGGGCCTTCTTTCCTTCTTTAAAAGCCGATAACTTGGTCAAATGAACTCGGATTTCGATATGGAATACCCTTATGGGCTTGTGGAATGATTATATTGCTATCGGCTTTAAAGTATATAACTTTAAAGGTAGTAAGAAATATGACCGATTTTATGTCATTGATTTTAGTTTTGCGAAGGTTTACTGAAACGGGCCTTCTTTCCATCTTTAAAAGCCCATAACTTGGTCAAATGAACTCTGATTTCGATAAGGCATACCTTAATGGGCTTGTGGAATGATTATGTTGTTATCGGCTTAAGAGTATATAACTTTAAAGGTAGTAAGAAATATGACCGTTTTTATGTCATTGATTTTAGTTTTGCGAAGATTTACTGAAATGGGCCTTCTTTCAATCTTTAAAATCCCATCACTTGGTCAAATGAACTCGGCTTTCGATAAGGCACACCTTAATGGGCTTGTGGAGTGATTATGTTGTTATTTGCATAAAAATATATAACTTTAAATAGCTTGTGGAATGATTATGTTATTATCTGCATTAAAATATATAACTTTAAAGATAGTACAAAATATGACCGTTTTTATGTCATTGATTTCTATTTTGCGAATGTTTACTGAAATGGGCCTTCTTTCCATTTTTAAAAGCCCATAACTTGGTCAAATAAACTCGGACATTAATATGGCATACCTTTTTGAGCTTGTGCTATGATTTTTTTCTAATTTGTACTAAATATATAGCTTTAAAGGTAGTACAAAATATTACCGTTTTTATGTCATTGATTTTAATTTTGCGAAGGTTTACTGAAATAGTCCTTCATTCCATCTTTAAAAGCCCATATTTTGGTCAAATGAATTCGGATTTCGATATGGCATACCTTTATGGGCTTGTGGAATGATTATGTTGTTATTTGCATTAAGATATATAACTTTAAAGGTAGTACAAAACATGACCGTTTTTATGTAATTGATTTTGTTATTATATGGTTTACTGAAATGGGCCTTCTTTCCATCTTTAAAATCCATAACTTGGTCAAATGAACTCGGATTTCGATATGGAATACCTTTAGGGGCTTGTGGAATTATTATGTTGTTATCTGCATTAAGATATATAGCTTTAAAGGTAGTTAAAACTATGATCGTTTTTATGTCATTGATTATTATTTTGCGAAGGTTTTCTGAAATGGGCCTTCTTTCCTTTTTAAAAGCCCATAACTTTGTCAAATGAACTCGGATTTCGATATAGCATACCTTTATGGTCTTGTGGAATTATTATGTTGTTGTCTGCTTAAAAATATATAGCTTTAAAGCTAGTTAAAAATATAACCGTTTTTATGTCATTGATTTTAGTTTTGCGAAGGCTTACTGAAATGGGCCTTCTTTCTATTTTTAAAAGCCCGTAACTTGGTCAAATGAACTCGGATTTCGATATGGCATACCTTCATGGGCTTGTGGAATGATTATGTTGTTATCTGCATTAAAATATATAGCTTTAAAGGTAATAAAAAACATGACTTAAAACTGTCATTGATTTTAATTTTGCGAAGGTTTACTGATATGGGTTTTCTTTCCATCTTTAAAGCCCATAACTTGGTCAAATGAACACTGATTTCGATATGGCACACCTGTATGGGCTTGTGGAATGATTATGTAGTTATCTTCTGTAATATATATAACTTTAAAGGTAGTAAGAAATATGACCGATTTTATGTCATTGATTTTAATATTGCGAAGGTTTACTGAAATGGGCCTTCTTTCAATCTTTAAAGCCCATAACTTGGTCAAATGAACACTGATTTCGATATGGCACACCTTTATGGGCTTGTGGAAAGATTATGTTGTTATCTGCATTAAAATATTTATTTTTAAAGGTAGTAAAAAATATGACCGTTTTTATGTCATTGATTTTAATTTTGCGAAGGTTTACTGAAATGGGCCCTCTTTCCATTTTTAAAAGCCCATAACTTGGTCAAATGAACTCGGATTTTTTTTATAGCATACCTTTTTGGGCTTGAGGAATAATTATGTTGTTATCTGCATTAAGATATATAAATTTAAAGGTAGTACAAAATATGACCGTTTTTACGTCATTGATAATAATTTTGCGAAGGTTTATTAAATGGGCCTTCTTTCCATTTTTAAAAGCCCATAATTTCGTCAAATGAACTCGGATTTTGATGTGGCATACCTTTTTGGGCTTGAGGAATGATTATGTTGTTATCTGCATTAAAATATTTAGCTTTAAAGGTAGTAAAAATTATGACAGTTTTTATGTCATTGATTTTTATTTTGTGAAGGTCTACTGAAATGGGCCTTCTTTCTATCTTTAAAAGCCGATAGCTTGATCAAATGATTTCGGATTTCGATATGGAATACTGTTTGTGCCTAACCGAAGTAGACACTTCCGGGTCACACCGCGGGACAAGGGGGTAATGAGCACTTGTCGCTGGCACGGGGACGCTATGATGGCAGGACGATCGCGTCGCGGCAATGGTAACGATGGTTACTGTGATGCCGGACCACAGGCGATGCTGGAGCTGCGCTGAGGGTGAGCTAACGTGGTTAGCTGCTAGTTGAGATAGTGTATTACGAGCCCTATTCCCAGTTGTAGGAAGTAGAACCGCGGAGTTAAGAGGTGTGTTGATAACTGATTTATTCTTCATTTGATACCTGCTTATATACTACTTGGAACACGGAAGCTTAGTGTAATGATTAGTGAAATAAGCTATATTCTAAAGTAGGTCAGGGAATTATGATTATGGTGCAGTTGGCTCAGCTAAAACTGCAACATGTGCTGACTGCATTGGCGCGTCAGTGTGCCGTTGAGTCTGTAAGACGGTGAGTCGGTGAGATGGTGAGTTAGTGAGACATATAATATGCTGATCAGCAATTCTCATATGCAGTGGGTGCTACTGAACGCCTGGTACTGACACTGCAACATGTGCTGACTGCATTGGCGGGTCAGTGAGCCGTTGAGTCGGTGAGACGGTGAGTTAGTTTACCGTGAGTGCAACTGAGCGCCTGGTACTGTTCCCAACTTGACTACTGCTTGATTTGTTGGGTGTGGTCATGTTGAGTACCTTTGGGTACGAACAAATACCTTTATGGGCTTGTGGAATGATTATGTTGTTATTTGCATAAAAATATTTATCTTTAAGGGTAGTAAAACATATGACCGTTTTTATGTCATTGATAATAATTTTGCGAAGGTTTACTGAACTGGGCCTTCTTTCCATTTTTAAAAGCCCATAACTTGGTCAAATGAACTCGGATTTCGATATGGCATACCTTCATGGGCTTGTGGAATGATTATGTTGTTATCTGCATAAAAATATATAGTTTTAAAGGTAGTAAAAAAAAGACCGTTTTTACGTCATTGATTTTAATTTTGCGAAGGTTTACTGAAATGGGCCTTCTTTCCATCTTTAAAGCCCTTAACTTGGTCAAAAGAACCCGTATTTCGATATGGCACACCTTTATGAGCTTGTGGAATGATTATGAAGTTATCTGCTATAATATATATAACTTTAAAGGTAGTAAGAAATATGACCGTTTTTATGTCATTGATATTTATTTTGCGAAGGTTTACTGAAATGGGCCTTCTTTCCATCTTTAAAAGCCCATAACTTGGTCAAATGAACTAGAATTTCGATAAAGAATACCTTTATGGTATTGGCCTTCTTTCCATTTTTAAACGCCCATAACTTGGTCAAATGAACTCGGATTTCGATAAGGCATACCTTAATGGGCTTGTGGAGTGATTATGTTGTTATCGGCTTTAAAGTATATAACTTTTAAGGTAGTAAGAAATATGACCGTTTTTATGTCATTGATTTTAATTTTGCGAAGGTTTACTGAAATGGGCCTTCTTTCTATTTTTAAAAGCCCGTAACTTGGTCAAATGAACTCGGATTTCGATATGGCATACCTTCATGGGCTTGTGGAATGATTATGTTGTTATCTGCATTAAAATATATAGCTTTAAAGGTAGTAAAAAACATGATATAAAAACTGTCGTTGATTTTAATTTTGCGAAGGTTTACTGAAATGGGCCTTCTTTCCATCTTTGAAGCCCATAACTTGGTCAAATGAACACTGATTTCGATATGGCACACCTTTATGGGCTTGTGGAATGATTATGTTGTTATCGGCTTAAGAGTATATAACCTTAAAGGTAGTAAGAAATATGACCGATTTTATGTCATTGATTTTAATTTTGCGAATGTTTACTGAAATGGGCCTTCTTTCCTTTTTAAAAGCCCATAACTTGGTCAAATGAACTCGGATTTCGATATGGCATACCTTTATGGTCTTGTGGAATTATTATGTTGTTGTCTGCTTTAAAATATATAGCTTTAAAGCTAGTAAAAAATATAACCGTTTTTATGTCATTGATATTAGTTTTGCGAAGGCTTACTGAAATGGGCCTTCTCTCCATTTTTAAAAGCCCGTAACTTGGTCAAATGAACTCGGATTTCGATATGGCATACCTTCATGGGCTTGTGGAATGATTATGTTGTTATCTGCTTTAAAATATATAGCTTTAAAGGTAGTAAAAAATATGACCATTTTTATGTCATTGATTTTAATTTTGCGAAGGCTTACTGAAATGGGCCTTCTTTCCATTTTTAAAAGCCCGTAACTTGGTCAAAGGAACTCGGATTTCGATATGGCATACCTTCATGGGCTTGTGGAATGATTATGTTGTTATCTGCATTAAAATATATAGCTTTAAAGGTAATAAAAAAACAGTTTTTAAAACTGTCATTGATTTTAGTTTTGCGAAGGTTTACTGATATGTGCCTTCTTTCCATCTTTAAAGCCCATAACTTGGTGAAATGAACACTGATTTCGATATGGCACACCTTTATGGGCTTGTGGAATGATTATGTAGTTATCTTCTGTAATTTATATAACTTTAAAGGAAGTAAGAAATTTTACCGTTTTTATGTCATTGATTTTAGTTTTGCGAAGGTTTACTGAAATGGGCCTTCTTTCCATCTTTAAAAGCCCATAACTTGGTCAAATGAACTCGGATTTCGATAAGGCATACCTTAATGGGCTTGTGGAATGATTATATTGCTATCGGCTTTAAAGTATATAACCTTAAAGGTAGTAAGAAATATGACCGATTTTATGTCATTGATTTTAATTTTGCGAATGTTTACTGAAATGGGCCTTCTTTCCATTTTAAAAAGCCCATAACTTGGTCAAATGAACTCGGATCTCGATATGGCATACCTTTATGGGCTTGTGGAATGATTATGTTCTAATTTGTATTAAAATATATAACTTTAAAGGTAGTACAAAATATGACCGATTTTATGTCATTGATTTTAATATTGCGAAGGTTTACTAAAAAGGGCCTTCTTTCCTTCTTTAAAAGCCGATAACTTGGTCAAATGAACTCGGATTTCGATATGGAATACCCTTATGGGCTTGTGGAATGATTATATTGCTATCGGCTTTAAAGTATATAACTTTAAAGGTAGTAAGAAATATGACCGATTTTATGTCATTGATTTTAGTTTTGCGAAGGTTTACTGAAACGGGCCTTCTTTCCATCTTTAAAAGCCCATAACTTGGTCAAATGAACTCTGATTTCGATAAGGCATACCTTAATGGGCTTGTGGAATGATTATGTTGTTATCGGCTTAAGAGTATATAACTTTAAAGGTAGTAAGAAATATGACCGTTTTTATGTCATTGATTTTAGTTTTGCGAAGATTTACTGAAATGGGCCTTCTTTCAATCTTTAAAATCCCATCACTTGGTCAAATGAACTCGGCTTTCGATAAGGCACACCTTAATGGGCTTGTGGAATGATTATATTGCTATCGGCTTTAAAGTATATAACCTTAAAGGTAGTAAGAAATATGACCGATTTTATGTCATTGATTTTAATTTTGCGAATGTTTACTGAAATGGGCCTTCTTTCCATTTTAAAAAGCCCATAACTTGGTCAAATGAACTCGGATCTCGATATGGCATACCTTCATGGGCTTGTGGAATGATTATGTTGTTATCTGCATTAAAATATATAGCTTTAAAGGTAGTAAAAAACATGATATAAAAACTGTCGTTGATTTTAATTTTGCGAAGGTTTACTGAAATGGGCCTTCTTTCCATCTTTGAAGCCCATAACTTGGTCAAATGAACTCTGATTTCGATAAGGCATACCTTAATGGGCTTGTGGAATGATTATGTTGTTATCGGCTTAAGAGTATATAACTTTAAAGGTAGTAAGAAATATGACCGTTTTTATGTCATTGATTTTAGTTTTGCGAAGATTTACTGAAATGGGCCTTCTTTCAATCTTTAAAATCCCATCACTTGGTCAAATGAACTCGGCTTTCGATAAGGCACACCTTAATGGGCTTGTGGAGTGATTATGTTGTTATTTGCATAAAAATATATAACTTTAAATAGCTTGTGGAATGATTATGTTATTATCTGCATTAAAATATATAACTTTAAAGATAGTACAAAATATGACCGTTTTTATGTCATTGATTTCTATTTTGCGAATGTTTACTGAAATGGGCCTTCTTTCCATTTTTAAAAGCCCATAACTTGGTCAAATAAACTCGGACATTAATATGGCATACCTTTTTGAGCTTGTGCTATGATTTTTTTCTAATTTGTACTAAATATATAGCTTTAAAGGTAGTACAAAATATTACCGTTTTTATGTCATTGATTTTAATTTTGCGAAGGTTTACTGAAATAGTCCTTCATTCCATCTTTAAAAGCCCATATTTTGGTCAAATGAATTCGGATTTCGATATGGCATACCTTTATGGGCTTGTGGAATGATTATGTTGTTATTTGCATTAAGATATATAACTTTAAAGGTAGTACAAAACATGACCGTTTTTATGTAATTGATTTTGTTATTATATGGTTTACTGAAATGGGCCTTCTTTCCATCTTTAAAATCCATAACTTGGTCAAATGAACTCGGATTTCGATATGGAATACCTTTAGGGGCTTGTGGAATTATTATGTTGTTATCTGCATTAAGATATATAGCTTTAAAGGTAGTTAAAACTATGATCGTTTTTATGTCATTGATTATTATTTTGCGAAGGTTTTCTGAAATGGGCCTTCTTTCCTTTTTAAAAGCCCATAACTTTGTCAAATGAACTCGGATTTCGATATAGCATACCTTTATGGTCTTGTGGAATTATTATGTTGTTGTCTGCTTAAAAATATATAGCTTTAAAGCTAGTTAAAAATATAACCGTTTTTATGTCATTGATTTTAGTTTTGCGAAGGCTTACTGAAATGGGCCTTCTTTCTATTTTTAAAAGCCCGTAACTTGGTCAAATGAACTCGGATTTCGATATGGCATACCTTCATGGGCTTGTGGAATGATTATGTTGTTATCTGCATTAAAATATATAGCTTTAAAGGTAATAAAAAACATGACTTAAAACTGTCATTGATTTTAATTTTGCGAAGGTTTACTGATATGGGTTTTCTTTCCATCTTTAAAGCCCATAACTTGGTCAAATGAACACTGATTTCGATATGGCACACCTGTATGGGCTTGTGGAATGATTATGTAGTTATCTTCTGTAATATATATAACTTTAAAGGTAGTAAGAAATATGACCGATTTTATGTCATTGATTTTAATATTGCGAAGGTTTACTGAAATGGGCCTTCTTTCAATCTTTAAAGCCCATAACTTGGTCAAATGAACACTGATTTCGATATGGCACACCTTTATGGGCTTGTGGAAAGATTATGTTGTTATCTGCATTAAAATATTTATTTTTAAAGGTAGTAAAAAATATGACCGTTTTTATGTCATTGATTTTAATTTTGCGAAGGTTTACTGAAATGGGCCCTCTTTCCATTTTTAAAAGCCCATAACTTGGTCAAATGAACTCGGATTTTTTTTATAGCATACCTTTTTGGGCTTGAGGAATAATTATGTTGTTATCTGCATTAAGATATATAAATTTAAAGGTAGTACAAAATATGACCGTTTTTACGTCATTGATAATAATTTTGCGAAGGTTTATTAAATGGGCCTTCTTTCCATTTTTAAAAGCCCATAATTTCGTCAAATGAACTCGGATTTTGATGTGGCATACCTTTTTGGGCTTGAGGAATGATTATGTTGTTATCTGCATTAAAATATTTAGCTTTAAAGGTAGTAAAAATTATGACAGTTTTTATGTCATTGATTTTTATTTTGCGAAGGTCTACTGAAATGGGCCTTCTTTCTATCTTTAAAAGCCGATAGCTTGATCAAATGATTTCGGATTTCGATATGGAATACTGTTTGTGCCTAACCGAAGTAGACACTTCCGGGTCACACCGCGGGACAAGGGGGTAATGAGCACTTGTCGCTGGCACGGGGACGCTATGATGGCAGGACGATCGCGTCGCGGCAATGGTAACGATGGTTACTGTGATGCCGGACCACAGGCGATGCTGGAGCTGCGCTGAGGGTGAGCTAACGTGGTTAGCTGCTAGTTGAGATAGTGTATTACGAGCCCTATTCCCAGTTGTAGGAAGTAGAACCGCGGAGTTAAGAGGTGTGTTGATAACTGATTTATTCTTCATTTGATACCTGCTTATATACTACTTGGAACACGGAAGCTTAGTGTAATGATTAGTGAAATAAGCTATATTCTAAAGTAGGTCAGGGAATTATGATTATGGTGCAGTTGGCTCAGCTAAAACTGCAACATGTGCTGACTGCATTGGCGCGTCAGTGTGCCGTTGAGTCTGTAAGACGGTGAGTCGGTGAGATGGTGAGTTAGTGAGACATATAATATGCTGATCAGCAATTCTCATATGCAGTGGGTGCTACTGAACGCCTGGTACTGACACTGCAACATGTGCTGACTGCATTGGCGGGTCAGTGAGCCGTTGAGTCGGTGAGACGGTGAGTTAGTTTACCGTGAGTGCAACTGAGCGCCTGGTACTGTTCCCAACTTGACTACTGCTTGATTTGTTGGGTGTGGTCATGTTGAGTACCTTTGGGTACGAACAAATACCTTTATGGGCTTGTGGAATGATTATGTTGTTATTTGCATAAAAATATTTATCTTTAAGGGTAGTAAAACATATGACCGTTTTTATGTCATTGATAATAATTTTGCGAAGGTTTACTGAACTGGGCCTTCTTTCCATTTTTAAAAGCCCATAACTTGGTCAAATGAACTCGGATTTCGATATGGCATACCTTCATGGGCTTGTGGAATGATTATGTTGTTATCTGCATAAAAATATATAGTTTTAAAGGTAGTAAAAAAAAGACCGTTTTTACGTCATTGATTTTAATTTTGCGAAGGTTTACTGAAATGGGCCTTCTTTCCATCTTTAAAGCCCTTAACTTGGTCAAAAGAACCCGTATTTCGATATGGCACACCTTTATGAGCTTGTGGAATGATTATGAAGTTATCTGCTATAATATATATAACTTTAAAGGTAGTAAGAAATATGACCGTTTTTATGTCATTGATATTTATTTTGCGAAGGTTTACTGAAATGGGCCTTCTTTCCATCTTTAAAAGCCCATAACTTGGTCAAATGAACTAGAATTTCGATAAAGAATACCTTTATGGTATTGGCCTTCTTTCCATTTTTAAACGCCCATAACTTGGTCAAATGAACTCGGATTTCGATAAGGCATACCTTAATGGGCTTGTGGAATGCTTATGTTGTTATCGGCTTAAGAGTATTTAACTTTAAAGGTAGTAAGAAATATGACCGATTTTATGTCATTGATTTTAATTTTGCGAAGGTTTACTGAAATGGGCCTTCTTTCCATCTTTAAAAGCCCACAACTTGGTCAAATGAACTCGGATTTCGATAAGGCATACCTTAATGGGCTTGTGGAGTGATTATGTTGTTATCGGCTTTAAAGTATATAACTTTTAAGGTAGTAAGAAATATGACCGTTTTTATGTCATTGATTTTAATTTTGCGAAGGTTTACTGAAATGGGCCTTCTTTCTATTTTTAAAAGCCCGTAACTTGGTCAAATGAACTCGGATTTCGATATGGCATACCTTCATGGGCTTGTGGAATGATTATGTTGTTATCTGCATTAAAATATATAGCTTTAAAGGTAGTAAAAAACATGATATAAAAACTGTCGTTGATTTTAATTTTGCGAAGGTTTACTGAAATGGGCCTTCTTTCCATCTTTGAAGCCCATAACTTGGTCAAATGAACACTGATTTCGATATGGCACACCTTTATGGGCTTGTGGAATGATTATGTTGTTATCGGCTTAAGAGTATATAACCTTAAAGGTAGTAAGAAATATGACCGATTTTATGTCATTGATTTTAATTTTGCGAATGTTTACTGAAATGGGCCTTCTTTCCTTTTTAAAAGCCCATAACTTGGTCAAATGAACTCGGATTTCGATATGGCATACCTTTATGGTCTTGTGGAATTATTATGTTGTTGTCTGCTTTAAAATATATAGCTTTAAAGCTAGTAAAAAATATAACCGTTTTTATGTCATTGATATTAGTTTTGCGAAGGCTTACTGAAATGGGCCTTCTCTCCATTTTTAAAAGCCCGTAACTTGGTCAAATGAACTCGGATTTCGATATGGCATACCTTCATGGGCTTGTGGAATGATTATGTTGTTATCTGCTTTAAAATATATAGCTTTAAAGGTAGTAAAAAATATGACCATTTTTATGTCATTGATTTTAATTTTGCGAAGGCTTACTGAAATGGGCCTTCTTTCCATTTTTAAAAGCCCGTAACTTGGTCAAAGGAACTCGGATTTCGATATGGCATACCTTCATGGGCTTGTGGAATGATTATGTTGTTATCTGCATTAAAATATATAGCTTTAAAGGTAATAAAAAAACAGTTTTTAAAACTGTCATTGATTTTAGTTTTGCGAAGGTTTACTGATATGTGCCTTCTTTCCATCTTTAAAGCCCATAACTTGGTGAAATGAACACTGATTTCGATATGGCACACCTTTATGGGCTTGTGGAATGATTATGTAGTTATCTTCTGTAATTTATATAACTTTAAAGGAAGTAAGAAATTTTACCGTTTTTATGTCATTGATTTTAGTTTTGCGAAGGTTTACTGAAATGGGCCTTCTTTCCATCTTTAAAAGCCCATAACTTGGTCAAATGAACTCGGATTTCGATAAGGCATACCTTAATGGGCTTGTGGAATGATTATATTGCTATCGGCTTTAAAGTATATAACCTTAAAGGTAGTAAGAAATATGACCGATTTTATGTCATTGATTTTAATTTTGCGAATGTTTACTGAAATGGGCCTTCTTTCCATTTTAAAAAGCCCATAACTTGGTCAAATGAACTCGGATCTCGATATGGCATACCTTTATGGGCTTGTGGAATGATTATGTTCTAATTTGTATTAAAATATATAACTTTAAAGGTAGTACAAAATATGACCGATTTTATGTCATTGATTTTAATATTGCGAAGGTTTACTAAAAAGGGCCTTCTTTCCTTCTTTAAAAGCCGATAACTTGGTCAAATGAACTCGGATTTCGATATGGAATACCCTTATGGGCTTGTGGAATGATTATATTGCTATCGGCTTTAAAGTATATAACTTTAAAGGTAGTAAGAAATATGACCGATTTTATGTCATTGATTTTAGTTTTGCGAAGGTTTACTGAAACGGGCCTTCTTTCCATCTTTAAAAGCCCATAACTTGGTCAAATGAACTCTGATTTCGATAAGGCATACCTTAATGGGCTTGTGGAATGATTATGTTGTTATCGGCTTAAGAGTATATAACTTTAAAGGTAGTAAGAAATATGACCGTTTTTATGTCATTGATTTTAGTTTTGCGAAGATTTACTGAAATGGGCCTTCTTTCAATCTTTAAAATCCCATCACTTGGTCAAATGAACTCGGCTTTCGATAAGGCACACCTTAATGGGCTTGTGGAGTGATTATGTTGTTATTTGCATAAAAATATATAACTTTAAATAGCTTGTGGAATGATTATGTTATTATCTGCATTAAAATATATAACTTTAAAGATAGTACAAAATATGACCGTTTTTATGTCATTGATTTCTATTTTGCGAATGTTTACTGAAATGGGCCTTCTTTCCATTTTTAAAAGCCCATAACTTGGTCAAATAAACTCGGACATTAATATGGCATACCTTTTTGAGCTTGTGCTATGATTTTTTTCTAATTTGTACTAAATATATAGCTTTAAAGGTAGTACAAAATATTACCGTTTTTATGTCATTGATTTTAATTTTGCGAAGGTTTACTGAAATAGTCCTTCATTCCATCTTTAAAAGCCCATATTTTGGTCAAATGAATTCGGATTTCGATATGGCATACCTTTATGGGCTTGTGGAATGATTATGTTGTTATTTGCATTAAGATATATAACTTTAAAGGTAGTACAAAACATGACCGTTTTTATGTAATTGATTTTGTTATTATATGGTTTACTGAAATGGGCCTTCTTTCCATCTTTAAAATCCATAACTTGGTCAAATGAACTCGGATTTCGATATGGAATACCTTTAGGGGCTTGTGGAATTATTATGTTGTTATCTGCATTAAGATATATAGCTTTAAAGGTAGTTAAAACTATGATCGTTTTTATGTCATTGATTATTATTTTGCGAAGGTTTTCTGAAATGGGCCTTCTTTCCTTTTTAAAAGCCCATAACTTTGTCAAATGAACTCGGATTTCGATATAGCATACCTTTATGGTCTTGTGGAATTATTATGTTGTTGTCTGCTTAAAAATATATAGCTTTAAAGCTAGTTAAAAATATAACCGTTTTTATGTCATTGATTTTAGTTTTGCGAAGGCTTACTGAAATGGGCCTTCTTTCTATTTTTAAAAGCCCGTAACTTGGTCAAATGAACTCGGATTTCGATATGGCATACCTTCATGGGCTTGTGGAATGATTATGTTGTTATCTGCATTAAAATATATAGCTTTAAAGGTAATAAAAAACATGACTTAAAACTGTCATTGATTTTAATTTTGCGAAGGTTTACTGATATGGGTTTTCTTTCCATCTTTAAAGCCCATAACTTGGTCAAATGAACACTGATTTCGATATGGCACACCTGTATGGGCTTGTGGAATGATTATGTAGTTATCTTCTGTAATATATATAACTTTAAAGGTAGTAAGAAATATGACCGATTTTATGTCATTGATTTTAATATTGCGAAGGTTTACTGAAATGGGCCTTCTTTCAATCTTTAAAGCCCATAACTTGGTCAAATGAACACTGATTTCGATATGGCACACCTTTATGGGCTTGTGGAAAGATTATGTTGTTATCTGCATTAAAATATTTATTTTTAAAGGTAGTAAAAAATATGACCGTTTTTATGTCATTGATTTTAATTTTGCGAAGGTTTACTGAAATGGGCCCTCTTTCCATTTTTAAAAGCCCATAACTTGGTCAAATGAACTCGGATTTTTTTTATAGCATACCTTTTTGGGCTTGAGGAATAATTATGTTGTTATCTGCATTAAGATATATAAATTTAAAGGTAGTACAAAATATGACCGTTTTTACGTCATTGATAATAATTTTGCGAAGGTTTATTAAATGGGCCTTCTTTCCATTTTTAAAAGCCCATAATTTCGTCAAATGAACTCGGATTTTGATGTGGCATACCTTATTGGGCTTGAGGAATGATTATGTTGTTATCTGCATTAAAATATTTAGCTTTAAAGGTAGTAAAAATTATGACAGTTTTTATGTCATTGATTTTTATTTTGCGAAGGTCTACTGAAATGGGCCTTCTTTCTATCTTTAAAAGCCGATAGCTTGATCAAATGATTTCGGATTTCGATATGGAATACTGTTTGTGCCTAACCGAAGTAGACACTTCCGGGTCACACCGCGGGACAAGGGGGTAATGAGCACTTGTCGCTGGCACGGGGACGCTATGATGGCAGGACGATCGCGTCGCGGCAATGGTAACGATGGTTACTGTGATGCCGGACCACAGGCGATGCTGGAGCTGCGCTGAGGGTGAGCTAACGTGGTTAGCTGCTAGTTGAGATAGTGTATTACGAGCCCTATTCCCAGTTGTAGGAAGTAGAACCGCGGAGTTAAGAGGTGTGTTGATAACTGATTTATTCTTCATTTGATACCTGCTTATATACTACTTGGAACACGGAAGCTTAGTGTAATGATTAGTGAAATAAGCTATATTCTAAAGTAGGTCAGGGAATTATGATTATGGTGCAGTTGGCTCAGCTAAAACTGCAACATGTGCTGACTGCATTGGCGCGTCAGTGTGCCGTTGAGTCTGTAAGACGGTGAGTCGGTGAGATGGTGAGTTAGTGAGACATATAATATGCTGATCAGCAATTCTCATATGCAGTGGGTGCTACTGAACGCCTGGTACTGACACTGCAACATGTGCTGACTGCATTGGCGGGTCAGTGAGCCGTTGAGTCGGTGAGACGGTGAGTTAGTTTACCGTGAGTGCAACTGAGCGCCTGGTACTGTTCCCAACTTGACTACTGCTTGATTTGTTGGGTGTGGTCATGTTGAGTACCTTTGGGTACGAACAAATACCTTTATGGGCTTGTGGAATGATTATGTTGTTATTTGCATAAAAATATTTATCTTTAAGGGTAGTAAAACATATGACCGTTTTTATGTCATTGATAATAATTTTGCGAAGGTTTACTGAACTGGGCCTTCTTTCCATTTTTAAAAGCCCATAACTTGGTCAAATGAACTCGGATTTCGATATGGCATACCTTCATGGGCTTGTGGAATGATTATGTTGTTATCTGCATAAAAATATATAGTTTTAAAGGTAGTAAAAAAAAGACCGTTTTTACGTCATTGATTTTAATTTTGCGAAGGTTTACTGAAATGGGCCTTCTTTCCATCTTTAAAGCCCTTAACTTGGTCAAAAGAACCCGTATTTCGATATGGCACACCTTTATGAGCTTGTGGAATTATTATGAAGTTATCTGCTATAATATATATAACTTTAAAGGTAGTAAGAAATATGACCGTTTTTATGTCATTGATATTTATTTTGCGAAGGTTTACTGAAATGGGCCTTCTTTCCATCTTTAAAAGCCCATAACTTGGTCAAATGAACTAGAATTTCGATAAAGAATACCTTTATGGTATTGGCCTTCTTTCCATTTTTAAACGCCCATAACTTGGTCAAATGAACTCGGATTTCGATAAGGCATACCTTAATGGGCTTGTGGAATGCTTATGTTGTTATCGGCTTAAGAGTATTTAACTTTAAAGGTAGTAAGAAATATGACCGATTTTATGTCATTGATTTTAATTTTGCGAAGGTTTACTGAAATGGGCCTTCTTTCCATCTTTAAAAGCCCACAACTTGGTCAAATGAAGTCGGATTTCGATAAGGCATACCTTAATGGGCTTGTGGAGTGATTATGTTGTTATCGGCTTTAAAGTATATAACTTTTAAGGTAGTAAGAAATATGACCGTTTTTATGTCATTGATTTTAATTTTGCGAAGGTTTACTGAAATGGGCCTTCTTTCTATTTTTAAAAGCCCGTAACTTGGTCAAATGAACTCGGATTTCGATATGGCATACCTTCATGGGCTTGTGGAATGATTATGTTGTTATCTGCATTAAAATATATAGCTTTAAAGGTAGTAAAAAACATGATATAAAAACTGTCGTTGATTTTAATTTTGCGAAGGTTTACTGAAATGGGCCTTCTTTCCATCTTTGAAGCCCATAACTTGGTCAAATGAACACTGATTTCGATATGGCACACCTTTATGGGCTTGTGGAATGATTATGTTGTTATCGGCTTAAGAGTATATAACCTTAAAGGTAGTAAGAAATATGACCGATTTTATGTCATTGATTTTAATTTTGCGAATGTTTACTGAAATGGGCCTTCTTTCCTTTTTAAAAGCCCATAACTTGGTCAAATGAACTCGGATTTCGATATGGCATACCTTTATGGTCTTGTGGAATTATTATGTTGTTGTCTGCTTTAAAATATATAGCTTTAAAGCTAGTAAAAAATATAACCGTTTTTATGTCATTGATATTAGTTTTGCGAAGGCTTACTGAAATGGGCCTTCTCTCCATTTTTAAAAGCCCGTAACTTGGTCAAATGAACTCGGATTTCGATATGGCATACCTTCATGGGCTTGTGGAATGATTATGTTGTTATCTGCTTTAAAATATATAGCTTTAAAGGTAGTAAAAAATATGACCATTTTTATGTCATTGATTTTAATTTTGCGAAGGCTTACTGAAATGGGCCTTCTTTCCATTTTTAAAAGCCCGTAACTTGGTCAAAGGAACTCGGATTTCGATATGGCATACCTTCATGGGCTTGTGGAATGATTATGTTGTTATCTGCATTAAAATATATAGCTTTAAAGGTAGTAAAAAACATGATATAAAAACTGTCGTTGATTTTAATTTTGCGAAGGTTTACTGAAATGGGCCTTCTTTCCATCTTTGAAGCCCATAACTTGGTCAAATGAACACTGATTTCGATATGGCACACCTTTATGGGCTTGTGGAATGATTATGTTGTTATCGGCTTAAGAGTATATAACTTTAAAGGTAGTAAGAAATATGACCGTTTTTATGTCATTGATTTTAATTTTGCGAAGGCTTACTGAAATGGGCCTTCTTTCCATCTTTAAAAGCCCATAACTTGGTCAAATGAACTCGGATTTCGATAAGGCATACCTTAATGGGCTTGTGGAATTATTATGTTGTTATCTGCTATAATATATATAGCTTTTAAGGTAGTAAAAAATATGACCGTTTTTATGTCATTGATTTAAGTTTTGCGAAGGTTTACTGAAATGGGCCTTCTTTCCATCTTTAAAAGCCCATAACTTGGTCAAATGAACTCGGATTTCGATAAGGCATACCTTAATGGGCTTGTGGAGTGATTATGTTGTTATCGGCTTTAAAGTATATAACTTTTAAGGTAGTAAGAAATATTACCGTTTTTATGTCATTGATTTCAATTTTGCGAAGGTTTACTGAAATGGGCCTTCTTTCCTTTTTAAAAAGCCCATAGCTTGGTCAAATGAATTCGGATTTTGATATGGCATACCTTTTTGGGCTTGTGGAATTATTTTGTTCTAATTTGTATTAAAATATATAACTTTAATGGTAGTACAAAATACGACCGATTTTATGTCTTTGAGTTTAATATTCCGAGGGCTTACTGAAATGGGCCTTCTTTCCATCTTTAAAAGCCGATAACTTGGTCAAATGAACTCGGATTTCGATATGGCATACCTTCATGGGCTTGTGGAAAAATTATGTTGTTATCTGCATTAAAATATTTATTTTTAAAGGTAGTAAAAAATATGACCGTTTTTATGTCACTGCTTTAATTTTGCGAAGGTTTACTGAAATGGGAATTCTTTCCATTTTTAAAAGCCCATAACTTGGTCAAATGAATTCGGAGTTTTTTTATAGCATACCTTTTTGGTCTTGAGAAATGACTATGTTGTTATCTGCATTAAGATATATAACTTTAAAGGTGGTACAAAATATTACCGTTTTTATGTCATTGATATTAATTTTGCGAAGGTTTACTGAAATGGGCCTTCTTTCCATTTTTAAAAGCCCATAATTTGGTCAAATGAACTCGGTATTGATATGGCATACATTTTTGGACTTGAGGAATGATTATGTTGTTATCTGCATTAGAATATATAACTACAGAGGTAGTACAAATTATGACCGTTTTTATGTCATTGATTTTTATTTTTCGAAGGTTTACTGAAATGGGCTTTCTTTCTATCTTTTAAAAGCCCATAACTTGGTCAAATGATCTCGGATTTCGATATGGAATATCTTTATGGGCTTGTGGAATGATTATGTTGTTATTTGCATTAAAATGTTTATCTTTAAAGGTAGTAAAACATATGACCGTTTTTATGTCATTGATATTAATTTTGCAAAGGTTTACTGAAATGGGCCTTCTTTCCATTTTTAAAAGCCCATAACTTGGTCAAATGATCTCGGACTTCGATATGGCATACCTTTATGGGATTGTGGAATGATTATGTTGTTATCTGCATTAAATATATAATTTTAAAGGTAGTACAAAATTTGACCGTTTCTATGTCATTGATTTTTATTTTGCGAATGTTTACTGAAATGGGCCTTCATTCCGTTTTTAAAAGCCCATATCTTGGTCAAATGAACTCGGATTTCGATATGGCATACCTTTATGGGCTTGTGGAATGATCATGTTGTTATCTGCATTAAAATATATAACTTTAAAGGCAGTAAAAAATAAGACCGTTTCTATGTCATTGATTTTTATTTTGCGAAGGTTTACTGAAATGGGCCTTCTTTCCATTTTTAAAACCACGTAACTTGTCAAATGAACTCGGATTTCGATATGGCATACCTTCATGGGCTTGTGGAATGATTATGTTGTTATCTGCATGAAAATATATAGCTTAAAGGGTAGTAAAAAATATAACCGTTTTTATGTCATTGATTTTAATTTTGCGAAGGTTTACAGAAATGGGCCTTCTTTCCGTTTTTAAAAGCCCTTAACTTGGTCAAATGAACACGGATTTCGATATGGCACACCTTTATGGGCTTGTGGAATGATTGTGTAGTTATCTGCTTTAATATATATAACTTTAAAGGCAGTAAAAAATATGACCGTTTTTATGTCATCGATTTTAGTTTTGCGAAGGTTTACTGAAATGGGCCTTCTTTCCGTCTTTAAAAGCCCATAACTTGGTCAAATGAACTCGGATTTCGATAAGGCATACCTTAATGGGCTTGTGGAATGCTTATGTTGTTATCGGTTTAAGAGTATATAACTTAAAAGGTAATAAAAAATATGATTATTTTTATGTCATTGAAAGTTTCCGAAAGTTTCCTGAAATGGGCCTTCTTTCCATTTTAAAAAGCTTATAACTGGGTCAAATGAATTCGGATTTTGATATGGCATACCTTTTTGGGCTTGTGGAATTATTTTCTTCTAATCTGTATTAAAATATATAACTTTAAAGGTAGTACAAAATATGTCACTGATTTCAATATTGCGAAGGTTTACTGAAACGGGCCTTCTTTCCATCTTTAAAAGCCCATAACTTGGTCAAATGAACTAGGATTTCGATATGGAATACCTTTATGGGCTTGTGGAATGATTATGTTGTTATTTGCATTAAAATATTTATCTTTAAAGGTAGTAAGAAATATGACCGTTTTTATGTCATTTGTTTTAATTTTGCGAAGGTTTACAGAAATGGGCCTTCTTTCCATTTTTAACTTGGTCAAATGAACCCGGATTTCGATATGGCAAGCATTTATGGGCTTGTGGAATTATTATGTTGTTATCTGCTTTAAGATATATAGCTCTAAAGGTAGTAAAACATATGACCGTTTTTATGTCATTGATATTAATTTTGCGAAGGTTTACTGAAATGGGCCTTCTTTCCATTTTAAAAAGCCCATAACTTGGTCAAATGAATTCGGATTTTGATATGGCATACCTCTTTGGGCTTGTGGAATGATTATGTAGTTATCTGCTTTAATATATATAACTTTAAAGGTAGTACAAAATATGTCATTGATTTTGTATATTGCAAAGGTTTACTGAAATGGGCCTTCATTCCATCTTTAAAAGCACATAACTTGGTCAAATGAACTAGGATTTCGATATGGAATACCTTTATGGGCTTGTAGAATTATTATGTTGTTATTTGCATTAAAATATTTATCTTTAAAGGTAGTAAAAAATATGACCGTTTTTATGTCATTGATTTTAATTTTGCGAAGGTTTACTAAAATGAGCCTTCTTTCCATTTTTAAAAGGCCATAACTTGGTCAAATGAAATCGGATTTCGATATGGCTTACATTTATGGGCTTGTGGAATTATTATGTTGTTATCTGCTTTAAGATATATAGTATTAAAGGTAGTAAAACATATGACCGTTTTTATGTCATTGATTTTAATTTTGCGAAGGTTTACTGAAATGAGCCTTCTTTCCATTTTTAAAAGCCCGTAACTTGGTCAAATGAACTCGGATTTCGATATGGCATACCTTCATGGGCTTGTGGAATGACTATGTTGTTATCTGCATTAAAATATATAGCTTTAAAGGTAGTACAAAATATGACCGTTTTTATGTCATTGATTTTAGTTCTGCGAAGGTTTACTGAAATGGGCATTATTTCCATGATTTCGATATGGCACACCTTTATGGGCTTGTGGAATGATTATGTAGTTATCTGCTGTAATATATATAACTTTAAAGGTAGTAAGAAATATGACCGATCTTATGTCGAAGGTTTACTGAAATGGGCCTTCTTTCCATCTTTACAAGCCCATAACTTGGTCAAGTGAACTCGGATTTCGATAAGGCACACCTTTATGGGCTTGTGGAATGATTGTGTAGTTATCTGCTTTAATATATATAACTTTAAAGGTAATAAAAAATATCACCGTTTTTATGTCATTGTTTTTAATTTTGCGAAGGTTTACTGAAATGCGCCTTCTTTCCACTTTAAAAAGCCCATAACTTGGTCAAATGAATTCGGATTTTGATATGGCATACCTCTTTGGGCTTGTGGAATGATTATGTAGTTATCTGCTTTAATATATATAACTTTAAAGGAAGTAAGAAATATGACCGCTTTTATGTCATTGATTTTAGTTTTGCGAAGGTTTACTGAAATGGGCCTTCTTTCCATCTTTAAAAGCCCATAACTTGGTCAAATGAACTCGGATTTCGATATGGCATACCTTTTTGGGCTTGAGGAATGATAATGTTGTTATCTGCATTAAGATATATAACTTCAAAGGTATTAAAAAATATCACCGTTTTAATGTCATTGATTTTTATTTTGCGAAGGTTTACTGAAATGGGCCTTCTTTCCATTGTTAAAAGCCCATAACTTAGTCAAATAAACTCGGACTTCGATATGGCATACCTTTATGGGCTTGTGGAATGATTGTGTTGTTATCTGCATTAAAATATATAACTTTAAAGGTAGTAAGAAATATGACCGTTTCTATGTCATTGATTTTTGTTTTGAGAAGGTTTACTGAAATGGGCCTTCTTTCCATTTTTAAAGGCCCATAACTTGGTCAAATGAACTCGGATTTCGATATGGCATACCTTCATGGGCTTCTGGAATGTTTATGTTGTTATCTGCATTAAAATATATAGCTTTAAAGGTAGTAAAAACATGACCGTTTTTATGTCATTGATTTTAATTTTGGGAATGTTTACTGAAATGGGCCATCTTTCCATCTTTAAAGCCCATAACTTGGTCAAATGAACTCGGATTTCGAAAAGGCATACCTTTATGGGCTTCTGGAATGATTATGTTGCTATCGGCTTTAAAGTATATAACTTTAAAGGTTGTAAGAAATATGACCGTTTTTATGTCATTCATTTTAGTTTTGTGAAGGTTTACTGAACTGGGCCTTCTTTCCATCTTTAAAAGCCCATAACTTGGTCAAATGAACTCGGATTTCGATATGTCATACCTTAATGGGCTTGTGGAATGATTATGTAGTTATCTGCTGTAATATATATAACTTTAAAGGTAGTAAGAAATATGACCTATTTTATGTCATTGATTTAAGTTCTGCGAAGTCTTACTGAAATGGGCCTTCTTTCCATTTTTAAAAGCCCGCAACTTGGTCAAATGAACTCGGATTTCGATATTGCATACCTTCATGGGCTTGTGGAATGATTATGTTGTTATCTGCATTAAAATATATAGCTTTAAAGGTAGTAAAAAATATGACCGTTTTTATGTCAATGATTTTAGTTTTGCGAAGGTTTACTGAACTGGGCCTTCTTTCCATCTTTAAAGCCCATAACTTGGTCAAATGAACACGGATTTCGATATGGCACACCTTTATGGGCTTGTGGAATGATTATCTAGTTATCTGCTGTAATATATATAACTTTAAAGGTAGTAAGAAATATGACCGTTTTTATGTCATTGATTTTAGTTTTGCGAAGGTTTACTGAAATGGGCCTTCTTTCCATCTATAAAAGCCCATAACTTGGTCAAATGAACTAGGATTTCGATAAGGCTTACCTATTGGCTTGTGGAATGATTATGTAGTTATCTGCTATAATATATATAACTTTAAAGGTAGTAAGAAATATGACCATTTTTATGTAAATGATTTTAGTTTTGCGAAGGTTTACTGAAATGGGCCTTCTTTCCATCTTTAAAAGCCCATAAATTGGTCAAATGAACTCGGATTTCGATATGGCATACCTTTTTTGAGCTTGAGGAATGATTATGTTGTTGTCTGCATTAAGATATATACCTTTAAAGGTAGTAAGAAATATGACCGATTTTATGTCATTGATTGATTTAGTTTTCGAAGGTTTACTGAAATGGGCCTTCTTTCCATCTATAAAAGCCCATAACTTGGTCAAATGAACTAGGAATGATTATGTAGTTATCTACTTTTATATATATAACTTTAAAGTTAGAAAAAATATGACCGTTTTTATGTCATTGATTTTAGTTTTGCGAAGGTTTACTGAAATGGGCCTTCTTTCCATCTATAAAATCCCATAACTTTGTCAAATGAACTAGGATTTCGATAAGGCTTACCTATTGGCTTGTGGAATGATTATGTAGTTATCTGCTGTAATATATATAACTTTAAAGGTAGTAAGAAATATGACCGTTTTTATGTCATTGATTTTAGTTTTGCGAAGGTTTACTGAAATGGGCCTTCTTTCCATCTATAAAAGCCCATAACTTTGTCAAATGAACTAGGATTTCGATAAGGCTTACCTATTGGCTTGTGGAATGATTATGTAGTTATCTGCTATAATATATATAACTTTAAAGGTAGTAAGAAATATGACCATTTTTATGTCAATGATTTTAGTTTTGCGAAGGTTTACTGAAATGGGCCTTCTTTCCATCTTTAAAAGCCCATAAATTGGTCAAATGAACTCGGATTTCGATATGGCATACCTTTTTTGAGCTTGAGGAATGATTATGTTGTTGTCTGCATTAAGATATATACCTTTAAATGTAGTAAGAAATATGACCGATTTTATGTCATTGATTTTAGTTTTCGAAGGTTTACTGAAATGGGCCTTCTTTCCATCTATAAAAGCCCATAACTTGGTCAAATGAACTAGGAATGATTATGTAGTTATCTGCTTTTATATATATAACATTAAAGGTAGTAAAAAATATGACCGTTTTTATGTCATTGATTTTAGTTTTGCGAAGGTTTACTGAAATGGGCCTTCTTTCCATCTATAAAATCCCATAACTTGGTCAAATGAACTAGGATTTCGATATGGCATACCTTTTTTGAGCTTAAGGAATGATTATGTTGTTGTCTGCATTAAGATATATACCTTTAAAGGTAGTAAAAAATATGACCGTTTTTATGTCATTGATTTTAATACTGCGAAGGTTTACTGAAATGGGCCTTTTTCCATCTTTAAAGCCCATAACTTGGTCAAATGCACACGGATTTCGATATGGCCTTTATGGGCTTGTGGAATGATTATGTAGTTATCTGCTGTAATATATATAACTTTAAAGGTAGTACAAAATATGACCGTTTTTATGTCATTGATTTTTATTTTGCGAAGGTTTACTGAAATGGGCCTTCATTCCATTTTTAAAAGCCCATAGCTTGGTGAAATTAGCTCGGATTTCGATATTGCATACCACTATCGGCTTGTGGAATGATTGTGTTGCTATCTGCATTAAAATATATAACTTTAAAGGTAGTAAGAAATATGACCGTTTCTATGTCATTGATTTTTGTTTTGAGAAGGTTTACTAAAATGGGCCTTCTTTCTATCTTTAAAGCCCTTAACTGGGTCAAAAGAACCCGGATTTCGATATGGCACACCTTTATGGGCTTGTGGAAGGATTATGTAGTTATTTGCTTTAATATATATAACTTTAAAGGTAGTAAGAAATATGACCGTTTTTATTTCATTGATTTTAATTTTGCGAAGGTTTACTGAAATGGGCCTTCTTTCCATCTTTAAATGCCCATAACTTGGTCAAATGAACTCGGATTTCGATAAGGCATTCCTTAATGAGCTTGTGGAATGATTATGTTGTTATCGGCTTAAGAGTATATAACTTTAAAGGTAGTAAGAAATATGACCGTTTTTATGTCATTGATTTTAATTTTGCGAAGGCTTACTGAAATGGGCCTTCTTTCCATTTTAAAAAGCCCATAACTTGGTCAAATGAATTCGGATTTTGATATGGCATACCTTTTTGGGCTTGTGGAATTATTTGGTTCTAATATGTAGTACAAAATATGTCATTGATTTTAATATTGCGAAGGTTTACTGAAATGGGCCTTCTTTCCATCTTTAAATGCCCATAACTTGGTCAAATGAACACTGATTTCGATATGGCACACCTTTATGGGCTTGTGGAATGAATTTGTTGTTATCTGCATTAAAATATATAACTTTAAAGGTAGTAAAAAATAGGACCGTTTCTATGTCAATGATTTTTATTTTGCGAAGGTTTACTGAAATGGGCCTTCTTTCAATTTTTAAAAGCCCATAATTTGGTCAAATGAACACTGATTTCGATATGGCACACCTTTATGGGCTTGTGGAATGAATTTGTTGTTATCTGCATTAAAATATATAACTTTAAAGGTAGTAAAAAATATGACCGTTTCTATGTCAATGATTTTTATTTTGCGAAGGTTTACTGAAATGGGCCTTCTTTCCATCTTTAAAGCCCTTAACTTGGTCAAATGAATTCGGATTTTGATATGGTATACCTTTTTGAGCTTGTGGAATTGTTTTGTTCTAATCTGTATTAAAATATATAACTTTAAAGGTAGTACAAAATATGTCATTGATTTTAATATTGCAAAGGTTTACTGAAATGGGCCTTCTTTCCATTTTTAAAGCCCTTAACTTGGTCAAATGAACACGGTCAATGGTCAATGGTCAATGGCACACCTTTATGGGCTTGTGGAATGATTGTGTAGTTATCTGCTTTAATATATATAACTTTAAAGGTAATAAAAAATATCACCGTTTTTATGTCATTGATTTTTATTTTGCGAAGGTTTACTGAAATGGGCCTTCTTTCCATTTTTAAAGCCCTTAACTTGGTCAAATGAACACGGTCAATGGTCAATGGTCAATGGCACACCTTTATGGGCTTGTGGAATGATTGTGTAGTTATCTGCTTTAATATATATAACTTTAAAGGTAATAAAAAATATCACCGTTTTTATGTCATTGATTTTTATTTTGCGAAGGTTTACTGAAATGGGCCTTCTTTCCATTTTTAAAAGCCCATAACTTGGTCAAATGAATTCGGATTTTGATATGGCATACCTTTTTGGGCTTGTGAAATGATTATGTTGTTATTTGCATTAAAATATTTATCTTTAAAGGTAGTAAAAAAATATGACCGTTTTTATGTCATTGATTTTAATTTTGCGAAGGTTTACTGAAATGGACCTTCTTTCCATTTTTAAAAGCCCATGACTTGGTCAAATGAACTCGGATTTCGATATGGCATACATTTATGGGCTTGTGGAATTATTATGTTATCTGCTTTAAGATATATAGCTTTAAAGGTAGTAAAACATATGACCGTTTTTATGTCATTGATTTTAATTTTGCGAAGGTTTACTGAAATGGACCTTCTTTCCATTTTTAAAAGCCCGTCACTTGGTCAAATGAACTCGGATTTCAATATGGCATACCTTCATGGGCTTGTGGAATGATTTTGTTGTTATCTGCATTAAAATATATAGCTTTAAAGGAAGTAAAAATATGACCGTTTTTATATCATTGATTTTAGTTCTGCGAAGGTTTACTGAAATGGGCCTTATTTCCATCTTTAAAGCCCATAACTTGGTGAAATGAACACGGATTTCGATATTGCACACCTTTATGGGCTTGTGGAATGATTATGTAGTTATCTGCTTTAATATATATATCCGTTTTTTTGTCATTGATTTTAGTTTTGCGAAGGTTTACTGAAATGGGCATTCTTTCCATCTTTAAAAGCCCACAACTCGGTCAAATGAACTCGGATTTCGATATGGCATACCTTTATGGGCTTGTGGAATGATTATGTTGTTATATGCCTTAAAATATATAACTTTGAAGGTAGTACAAAATATGACCGTTTTTATGTCATTGGTTTTTATTTTGCAAAGGTTTACTGAAATGGGCCTTCATTCCATTTTTAAAAGCCCATAACTTGATCAAATGAACTCGGATTTCGATATGGCACACCTTTATGGGCTTGTGGAATGAATTTGTTGTTATCTGCATTAAAATATATAACTTTAAAGGTAGTAAAAAATATGACCGTTTCTATGTCAATGATTTTTATTTAGCGAAGGTTTATGAAATGGGCCTTCTTTCCATTTTTAAAAGCCCATAACTTGGTCAAATGAACTCGGATTTCGATATGGCACACCTTTATGGGCTTGTGGAATGATTATGTAGTTATCTGCATTAAAATATATAACTTTAAAGGAAGTAAGAAATATGACCGATTTTATGTCATTGATTTAAATTTTGCGAGGGTTTACTGAAATGGGCCTTCTTTCCATCTTTAAAAGCCCACAACTTGGTCAAATGAACTCGGATTTCGATAAGGCATAACTTAATGGGCTTGTGGAATGACTATGTTGTTATCGGCTTTAAAGTATATAACTTTAAAGGTAGTAAGAAATATGACCGTTTTTATGTCATTGATTTTAATTTTGCGAAGGTTTACTGAAATGGGCCATCTTTCCATGTTTAAAGCCCATATCTTGGTCAAATGAACTCGGATTTCGATATGTCATACCGTTTTGGGCTTGTGGAATGATCATGTTGTTATCTGCATTAAAATATATAACTTTAAAGGTAGTAAAAAATATGACCATTTTTATGTCATTTATTTTAATTCTGCGAAGGTTTACTGAAATGGGCCTTCTTTCCATCTTTAAAGCCCATAACTTGGTCAAATGAACACGGATTTCGATATGGCACACCTTTATGGGCTTGTGGATTGATTATGTAATTATTTGCTGTAATATATATAACTTTAAAGGTAGTAAGATATATTACCGTTTTTATGTCATTGATTTTAGTTTTGCGAAGGTTTACTGAAATGGGCCTTCTTTCCATCTATAAAAGCCCATAACTTGGTCAAATGAACACTGATTTCGATATGGCACACCTTTATGGGCTTGTGGAATGATTATGTAGTTATCTGCATTAAAATATATACTTTTAAAGGTAGTAAGAAATATGACCGTTTTTATGTCGTTGATTTAAGTTTTGCGAAGGTTTACTGAAATAGGCCTTCTTTCCATCTTTAAAAGCCCACAACTTGGTCAAATGAACTCGGATTTCGATAAGGCATAACTTAATGGGCTTGTGGAATGACTATGTTGTTATCGGCTTTAAAGTATATAACTTTAAAGGTAGTAAGAAATATGACCGTTTTTATGTCATTGATTTTAATTTTGCGAAGGTTTACTGAAATGGGCATTCTTTCCACTTTAAAAAGCCCATAACTTGGTCAAATGAACTCGGATTTCGATATGTCATACCGTTTTGGGCTTGTGGAATGATCATGTTGTTATCTGCATTAAAATATATAACTTTAAAGGTAGTAAAAAATATGACCGTTTTTATGTCATTTATTTTAATTCTGCGAAGGTTTACTGAAATGGGCCTTCTTTCCATCTTTAAAGCCCATAACTTGGTCAAATGAACACGGATTTCGATATGGCACACCTTTATGGGCTTGTGGATTGATTATGTAGTTATCTGCTGTAATATATATAACTTTAAAGGTAGTAAGATATATTACCGTTTTTATGTCATTGATTTTAGTTTTGCGAAGGTTTACTGAAATGGGCCTTCTTTCCATCTATAAAAGCCCATAACTTGGTCAAATGAACTATGATTTCGATAAGGCATACCTATGTGCTTGTGGAATGATTATGTAGTTATCTGCTTTAATATATATAACCTAAAAGATAGTAAGAAATATGACCGTTTTTATGTCAATGATTTTAGTTTTGCGAAGGTTTACTGAAATGGGCCTTCTTTCCATCTTTAAAAGCCCATAACTTGGTCAAATGAACTCGGATTTCGATATGGCACACCTTTTTGAGCTTGAGGAATGATTATGTTGTTGTCTGCATTAAGGTATATACCTTTAAAGGTAGTACAAAATATGACCGTTTTAAAGTCATTGATTTTTAATTTGGCAATGTTTACTGAAATGGGCCTTCTTTCCATTTTTAAAAGCCCATAACTTGGTCAAATGAACTCGGATTTCGATATTGCATACCTTTATCGGCTTGTGGAATGATTGTGTTGTTATCTGCATTAAAATATATAACTTTAAAGGTAGTAAAAAATATGACCGTTTTTATGTCATTGATTTTTATTTTGAGAAGGTTTACTGAAATGGGCCTTCTTATCATTTTTAAAGGCCCGTCACTTGGTCAAATGAACTCGGATTTCGATATGGCATACCTTCATGGGCTT
Organism: Drosophila suzukii; assembly: GCF_043229965.1. Taxonomy (NCBI): domain Eukaryota; kingdom Metazoa; phylum Arthropoda; class Insecta; order Diptera; family Drosophilidae; genus Drosophila; species Drosophila suzukii. Next base: position 1,519,929 of record NW_027255896.1, on the reverse strand, counting down.
GTGGAATAATTATGTTGTTATCTTAATTAAAATATATAGCTTTAAAGGTAGTAAAAACAAGACCGTTTTTATGTCATTGATTTTAATTTTGGGAAGGTTTACTGAAATGGGCCATCTTTCCATGTTTAAAGCCCATATCTTGGTCAAAGGAACACTGATTTCGATACGGCACACCTTTATGGGCTTGTGGAATGATTATGTAGTTATCTGCTGTAATATATATAACTTTAAAGGTAGTAAGAAATATGACCGTTTTTATGTCATTGATTTTAATTTTGCGAAGGTTTACTGAAATGGGCATTCTTTCCACTTTAAAAAGCCCATAACTTGGTCAAATGAATCCGGATTTTGATATGGCATACCTCTTTGGGCTTGTGGAATGATTATGCAGTTATCTGCATTAAAATATATAACTTTAAAGGTAGTAAGAAATATGACCGATTTTATGTCATTGATTTAAATTTTGCGATGGTTTACTGAAATGGGCCTTCTTTCCATCTTTATAAGCCCACAACTTGGTCAAATGAACTCGGATTTCGGTATGACATACCTTCATGGGCTTGTGGAATGATTATGTTGTTATATGCCTTAAAATATATGACTTTGAAGGTAGTACAAAATATGACCGTTTTTATGTCATTGGTTTTTATTTTGCAAAGGTTTACTGAAATGGGCCTTCATTCCATTTTTAAAAGCCCATAACTTGATCAAATGAACTCGGATTTCGATATGGCACACCTTTATGGGCTTGTGGAATGAATTTGTTGTTATCTGCATTAAAATATATAACTTTAAAGGTAGTAAAAAATATGACCGTTTCTATGTCAATGATTTTTATTTAGCGAAGGTTTATGAAATGGGCCTTCTTTCCATTTTTAAAAGCCCATAACTTGGTCAAATGAACTCGGATTTCGATATGGCACACCTTTATGGGCTTGTGGAATGATTATGTAGTTATCTGCATTAAAATATATAACTTTAAAGGAAGTAAGAAATATGACCGATTTTATGTCATTGATTTAAATTTTGCGAGGGTTTACTGAAATGGGCCTTCTTTCCATCTTTAAAAGCCCACAACTTGGTCAAATGAACTCGGATTTCGATAAGGCATAACTTAATGGGCTTGTGGAATGACTATGTTGTTATCGGCTTTAAAGTATATAACTTTAAAGGTAGTAAGAAATATGACCGTTTTTATGTCATTGATTTTAATTTTGCGAAGGTTTACTGAAATGGGCCATCTTTCCATGTTTAAAGCCCATATCTTGGTCAAATGAACTCGGATTTCGATATGTCATACCGTTTTGGGCTTGTGGAATGATCATGTTGTTATCTGCATTAAAATATATAACTTTAAAGGTAGTAAAAAATATGACCGTTTTTATGTCATTTATTTTAATTCTGCGAAGGTTTACTGAAATGGGCCTTCTTTCCATCTTTAAAGCCCATAACTTGGTCAAATGAACACGGATTTCGATATGGCACACCTTTATGGGCTTGTGGATTGATTATGTAATTATTTGCTGTAATATATATAACTTTAAAGGTAGTAAGATATATTACCGTTTTTATGTCATTGATTTTAGTTTTGCGAAGGTTTACTGAAATGGGCCTTCTTTCCATCTATAAAAGCCCATAACTTGGTCAAATGAACACTGATTTCGATATGGCACACCTTTATGGGCTTGTGGAATGATTATGTAGTTATCTGCATTAAAATATATACTTTTAAAGGTAGTAAGAAATATGACCGTTTTTATGTCGTTGATTTAAGTTTTGCGAAGGTTTACTGAAATAGGCCTTCTTTCCATCTTTAAAAGCCCACAACTTGGTCAAATGAACTCGGATTTCGATAAGGCATAACTTAATGGGCTTGTGGAATGACTATGTTGTTATCGGCTTTAAAGTATATAACTTTAAAGGTAGTAAGAAATATGACCGTTTTTATGTCATTGATTTTAATTTTGCGAAGGTTTACTGAAATGGGCATTCTTTCCACTTTAAAAAGCCCATAACTTGGTCAAATGAACTCGGATTTCGATATGTCATACCGTTTTGGGCTTGTGGAATGATCATGTTGTCATCTGCATTAAAATATATAACTTTAAAGGTAGTAAAAAATATGACCGTTTTTATGTCATTTATTTTAATTCTGCGAAGGTTTACTGAAATGGGCCTTCTTTCCATCTTTAAAGCCCATAACTTGGTCAAATGAACACGGATTTCGATATGGCACACCTTTATGGGCTTGTGGATTGATTATGTAGTTATCTGCTGTAATATATATAACTTTAAAGGTAGTAAGATATATTACCGTTTTTATGTCATTGATTTTAGTTTTGCGAAGGTTTACTGAAATGGGCCTTCTTTCCATCTATAAAAGCCCATAACTTGGTCAAATGAACTATGATTTCGATAAGGCATACCTATGTGCTTGTGGAATGATTATGTAGTTGTCTGCTTTAATATATATAACCTAAAAGATAGTAAGAAATATGACCGTTTTTATGTCAATGATTTTAGTTTTGCGAAGGTTTACTGAAATGGGCCTTCTTTCCATCTTTAAAAGCCCATAACTTGGTCAAATGAACTCGGATTTCGATATGGCATACCTTTTTGAGCTTGAGGAATGATTATGTTGTTGTCTGCATTAAGGTATATACCTTTAAAGGTAGTACAAAATATGACCGTTTTAAAGTCATTGATTTTTAATTTGGCAATGTTTACTGAAATGGGCCTTCTTTCCATTTTTAAAAGCCCATAACTTGGTCAAATGAACTCGGATTTCGATATTGCATACCTTTATCGGCTTGTGGAATGATTGTGTTGTTATCTGCATTAAAATATATAACTTTAAAGGTAGTAAAAAATATGACCGTTTTTATGTCATTGATTTTTATTTTGAGAAGGTTTACTGAAATGGGCCTTCTTATCATTTTTAAAGGCCCGTCACTTGGTCAAATGAACTCGGATTTCGATATGGCATACCTTCATGGGCTTGTGGAATAATTATGTTGTTATCTTAATTAAAATATATAGCTTTAAAGGTAGTAAAAACAAGACCGTTTTTATGTCATTGATTTTAATTTTGGGAAGGTTTACTGAAATGGGCCATCTTTCCATGTTTAAAGCCCATATCTTGGTCAAAGGAACACTGATTTCGATACGGCACACCTTTATGGGCTTGTGGAATGATTATGTAGTTATCTGCTGTAATATATATAACTTTAAAGGTAGTAAGAAATATGACCGTTTTTATGTCATTGATTTTAATTTTGCGAAGGTTTACTGAAATGGGCATTCTTTCCACTTTAAAAAGCCCATAACTTGGTCAAATGAATCCGGATTTTGATATGGCATACCTCTTTGGGCTTGTGGAATGATTATGCAGTTATCTGCATTAAAATATATAACTTTAAAGGTAGTAAGAAATATGACCGATTTTATGTCATTGATTTAAATTTTGCGATGGTTTACTGAAATGGGCCTTCTTTCCATCTTTATAAGCCCACAACTTGGTCAAATGAACTCGGATTTCGGTATGACATACCTTCATGGGCTTGTGGAATGATTATGTTGTTATCTGCATTAAATATATAATTTTAAAGGTAGTACAAAATATGACCGTTTTTATGTCATTGATTTTTATTTTGCGAGTGTTTACTGAAAGGGGCCTTCCTTTCGTTTTTAAAAGCCCATAACTTGGTCAAATGAACTCGGATTTCGATATGTCATACCGTTTTGGGCTTGTGGAATGATCATGTTGCTATCTGCATTAAAATATATAACTTTAAAGGTAGTAAAAAATATGACCGTTTTTATGTCATTTATTTTAATTCTGCGAAGGTTTACTGAAATGGGCCTTCTTTCCATCTTTAAAGCCCATAACTTGGTCAAATGAACACGGATTTCGATATGGCACACCTTTATGGGCTTGTGGATTGATTATGTAGTTATCTGCTGTAATATATATAACTTTAAAGGTAGTAAGAAATATTACCGTTTTTATGTCATTGATTTTAGTTTTGCGAAGGTTTACTGAAATGGGCCTTCTTTCCATCTATAAAAGCCCATAACTTGGTCAAATGAACTAGGATTTCGATAAGGCGTACCTATGGGCTTGTGGAATGATTATGTAGTTATCTGCTTTAATATATATAACCTAAAAGATAGTAAGAAATATGACCGTTTTTATGTCAATGATTTTAGTTTTGCGAAGGTTTACTGAAATGGGCCTTCTTTCCATCTTTAAAAGCCCACAACTTGGTCAAATGAACTCGGATTTCGATATGACATACTTTCATGGGCTTGTGGAATGATTATGTTGTTATCTGCATTAAATATATAATTTTAAAGGTAGTACAAAATATGACCGTTTTTATGTCATTGATTTTTATTTTGCGAGTGTTTACTGAAAGGGGCCTTCTTTTCGTTTTTAAAAGCCCATAACTTGGTCAAATGAACTCGGATTTCGATATGGCATACCTTTTTGAGCTTGAGGAATGATTATGTTGTTGTCTGCATTAAGATATATACCTTTAAAGGTAGTACAAAATATGACCGTTTTAAAGTCATTGATTTTTATTTTGGGAATGTTTACTGAAATGGGCCTTCTTTCCATTTTTAAAAGCCCATAACTTGGTCAAATGAACTTGGATTTCAATATTGCATACCTTTATCGGCTTGTGGAATGATTGTGTTGTTATCTGCATTAAAATATATAACTTTAAAGGTAGTAAAAACAAGACCGTTTTTATGTCATTGATTTTAATTTTGGGAAGGTTTAATGAAATGGGCCATCTTTCCATGTTTAAAGCCCATATCTTGGTCAAAGGAACACTGATTTCGATACGGCACACCTTTATGGGCTTGTGGATTGATTATGTAGTTATCTGCTGTAATATATATAACTTTAAAGGTAGTAAGAAATATTACCGTTTTTATGTCATTGATTTTTATTTTGAGAAGGTTTACTGAAATGGGTCTTCTTATCATTTTTAAAGGCCCGTCACTTGGTCAAATGAACTCGGATTTCGATATGGCATACCTTCATGGGCTTGTGGAATAATTATGTTGTTATCTAAATTAAAATATATAGCTTTAAAGGTAGTAAAAACAAGACCGTTTTTATGTCATTGATTTTAATTTTGGGAAGGTTTAATGAAATGGGCCATCTTTCCATGTTTAAAGCCCATATCTTGGTCAAAGGAACACTGATTTCGATACGGCACACCTTTATGGGCTTGTGGAATGATTATGAGTTATCTGCTGTAATATATATAACTTTAAAGGTAGTAAGAAATATGACCGTTTTTATGTCATTGATTTTAGTGTTGCGAAGGTTTACTGAAATGGGCCTTCTTTCCATATTTAAAAGCCCATAACTTGGTCAAATAAACTCGGATTTAGATATGGCATACCTTTTTGAGCTTGAGGAATGATTATGTTGTTGTCTGCATTAAGATACAGGGTTGCCCATATTCGACGGACCCATCTGACGACGCCATAACTTTTAACAGAGATGCCAGATCGCTTAATGACATACCGCGTTTGAAGCGTCAGTCCAAGCAGATTTTTACCATGGAACAATACACGCCACGCGAGCGCTCTGAAATAGTTGAAATTTACATTCAACAGAACAAGTCAATTGTGAAAACTCAACGTGCTTTTAAAAAATTAAAAAATGTGAAAAGTGCGCCTTTTAAGAACACCATTAAGCGTTTATACGAAAAATTTACGACTGGTGAGGCTCTTTCTAATCCGAAGAGGCCAAATAAAAGTCGACCAAGGCGATCGGACGAGAATATCGCTGCCGTACGAGCCAGTGTTGAGATGTCCCCAAGAACATCCCAAAAACGCCGTTCTCAGCAGTTGGGCATGGCTCGGTCCACTTTACAACTGATTATTCGCGTTGATTTGCATTTGTTCCCGTACAAAATTCAATTGACGCAAAGATTGTTGCTTACGGACAAGCCTCGTCGATTGGAATGGGCCCAAAGAGTCATCGAAATGGCCGAAGATGACGATCAATTTTGGAACAAAATTATCATGTCCGATGAAGCCCATTTCACATTGAATGGGACCGTAAATAAGCAAAATTGCCGTATTTACGCCACTGAAAATCCTGAGAAGATCAAGAAGTGCCTCTTCACGACAAAAAAGTCACAGTTTGGTGCGGCGTTAGTTCGAAAACGGTCATTGGGCCGTTTTTCTTCCAAAATGAAAATGGCCATGCTGTTACCATCAACCAGGAGCGTTATCGCGGCATGATGACCAATTTTGTGATGCCAATTATTCGTCGAAAGCGTATGAGGCAGTTCTGGTTTCAACAAGACGGCGCTCCACCGCACACAAGTCGCATAACAATCGATTTTCTGAAGAAATTGTTTCCGGGCCGTTTGATGTCGAAAAGTGGTGATTTGGACTGGCCACCGCGTTCGCCCGATTTGACGCCGCCTGACTTCTTCTTGTGGGGATATTTGAAGTCAAAGGTTTACGTTAACAAGCCAAGGACCCTAGAAGAGCTCAAGGACAACATTCGTGAAGAAATAGCCGCTATTCCGGCCGAAATGTTGGCGAAAACGAGGGAAAATGCTGCAAAAAGGGCACAATACGCCATCAACGCCAGAGGCGGCCATTTGAAAGATATCATATTCAAAAATTGATGTAAACAAATCTACTTGGAACAAATTAAATGATTAAGATTGCCAACCGCCAAATTTTTATTTTTTTCTTTGATTTTTAAAAAAAAAACATGGGTCCGTCGAATATGGGCAACCCTGTATATACCTTTAAAGGTAGAAAGAAATATGAGCGATTTTATGTCATTGATTTAAGTTTTGCGAAGGTTTACTGAATGGGCCTTCTTTCCATCTTTAAAAGCCCATAACTTGGTCAAATGAACTCAGACTTCGATATGGCATACCTTTATGGGCTTGTGGAGTGATTATGTTGTTATCTGCATTAAAATACATAACTTTAAAGGTAGTAAAAAATATGACCGTTTCTATGTCATTGATTTTTATTTTGCGAAGGTTTACTGAAATGGGCCTTCTTTCCTTTTTAAAAGCCCGTAACTTGGTCAAATGAATTCGGATTTTGATATGGCATACCTTCATGGACTTGTGGAATGATTATGTTGTTATCTGCTTTAAAATATATAGCTTTAAAGGTAGTAAAAAATATGACCGTTTTTATGTCATTGATTTAAGTTTTGCGAAGGTTTACTGAAATGGGCCTTCTTTCCATCTTTAAAAGCCCATAACTTGGTCAAATGAACTCAGACTTCGATATGGCATACCTTTATGGGCTTGTGGAGTGATTATGTTGTTATGTAGGTTGTTTATGTAGGTTTACTGAAATGGGCCTTCTTTCCTTTTTAAAAGCCCAGTTACGGGTCAAATGAATTCGGATTTTGATATGGCATACCTTCATGGACTTGTGGAATGATTATGTTGTTATCTGCTTTAAAATATATAGCTTTAAAGGTAGTAAAAAATATGACCGTTTTTATGTCATTGATTTTAATTTTGCGAAGGCTTAATTAAATGGGCATTCTTTCCATTTTTAAAAGCCCGTAACTTGGTCAAATGGACTCGGATTTCGATATGGCATACCTTCATGGGCTTGTGGAATGATTATGTTGTTATGTGCATATATATGTTATATATAACTTTAAAGGTAGTAAGAAATATGAACGATTTTATGTCATTGATTTAAGTTTTTCGAAGGTTTACTGAAATGGGCCTTCTTTCCATCTAAAAAAGCCCATAACTTGGTCAAATGAACAAGGCATACCTATGGGCTTGTGGAATGATTTTGTAGTTATCTGCTTTAATATATATAACCTAAAAGATAGTAAGAAGTATGACCGTTTTTATGTCAATGATTTTAGTTTTGCGAAGGTTTACTGAAATGGGCCTTCTTTCCATTTTTAAAAGCCCGCAACTTGGTCAAATGAACTCGGATTTCGATATGGCATACCTTTATGGGCTTGTGGAATGATTATGTTGTTATCTGCATATATATATATAACTTTAAAGGTAGTAAGAAATATGAACGATTTTATGTCATTGATTTAAGTTTTTCGAAGGTTTACTGAAATGGGCCTTCTTTCCATCTAAAAAAGCCCATAACTTGGTCAAATGAACTAGGATTTCGATATGGCATACCTATGGGCTTGTGGAATGATTATGTAGTTATCTGCTTTAATATATATAACCTAAAAGATAGTAAGAAGTATGACCGTTTTTATGTCAATGATTTTAGTTTTGCGAAGGTTTACTGAAATTGGCCTTCTTTCCATTTTTAAAAGCCCGCAACTTGGTCAAATGAACTCGGATTTCGATATGGCATACCTTTATGGGCTTGTGGAATGATTATGTTGTTATGTGCATATATATATATAACTTTAAAGGTAGTAAGAAATATGAACGATTTTATGTCATTGATTTAAGTTTTTCGAAGGTTTACTGAAATGGGCCTTCTTTCCATCTATAAAAGCCCATAACTTGGTCAAATGAACTAGGATTTCGATAAGGCATACCTATGGGCTTGTGGAATGATTATGTAGTTATCTGCTTTAATATATATAACCTAAAAGATAGTAAGAAATATGACCGTTTTTATGTCATTGATTTTAATTTTGCGAAGGCTTACTTAAATGGGTCTTCTTTCCATTTTTAAAAGCCCGTAACTTGGTCAAATGAACTCGGATTTCGATATGGCATACCTTTATGGGCTTGTGGAATGATTGTGTTGTTATCTGCATATATATATATAACTTTAAAGGTAGTAAGAAATATGAACGATTTTATGTCATTGATTTAAGTTTTTTGAAGGTTTACTGAAATGGGCCTTCTTTCCATTTTTAAAAGCCCGCAACTTGGTCAAATGAACTCGGATTTCGATATGGCATACCTTTATGGGCTTGTGGAATGACTATGTTGTTATGTGCATTAATATATTTATCTTTAAAGGTAGTAAAAAAAAAGACCGTTTTTATGTCATTGATTTTAATTTTGCGAAGGTTTACTGAAATGGGCCTTCTTTCCATCTTTAAAGCCCATAACTTGGTCAAATGAACACTGATTTCGATATGGCACACCTTTATGGGCTTGTGGAATGATTATGTAGTTATCTGCTGTAATATATATAACTTTAAAGGTAGTAAGAAATTAGACCGTTTTTATGTCATTGATATTAATTTTGCGAGGGTTTACTGAAATGGGCCTTCTTTCCATTTTAAAAGCCCATAACTTGGTCAAATGAATTCGGATTTTGATATGGCATACCTTTTTGGGCTTGAGGAATGATTATTGTTATCTGCATTAAAATATATAACTTTAAAGGTAGTAAAAATTATGACCGTTTTTATGTTATTGATTTTTATTTTGCGAAGGTTTACTGAAATGGGCCTTCTTTCCATCTTTAAAAGCCCATAACTTGGTCAAATGAACACGGATTTCGATATGGCACACCTTTATGGGCTTGTGGAATGATTATGTAGTTATCTGCTTTAATATATATAACCGTTTTTATGTCATTGATTTTAGTTTTGCGAAGGTTTACTGAAATGGGCATTCTTTCCATCTTTAAAAGCCCACAACTTGGTCAAATGAACTCGGATTTCGATATGGCATACCTTTATGGGCTTGTGGAATGATTATGTTGTTATCTGCATTAAAATATATAACTTTGAAGGTAGTACAAAATATGACCGCTTTTATGTCATTGGTTTTTATTTTGCAAAGGTTTACTGAAATGGGCCTTCATTCCATTTTTAAAAGCCCATAACTTGATCAAATGAACTCGGATTTCGATATGGCACACCTTTATGGGCTTGTGGAATGAATTTGTTGTTATCTGCATTAAAATATATAACTTTAAAGGTAGTAAAAAATATAACCGTTTTTATGTCAAAGATTTTAATTTTGCGAAGGTTTACTGAAATGGGCCTTCTTTCCATTTTTAAAAGCCCATAACTTGGTCAAATGAACTCGGATTTCGAACTGAAATGAACTAGGATTTCGATATGGAATACCTTTATGGGCTTGTGGAATAAATTTGTTGTTATCTGCATTAAAATATATAACTTTAAAGGTAGTAAAAAATATGACCGTTTTTATGTCATTGATTTTAGTTCTGCGAAGGTTTACTGAAATGGGCCTTATTTCCATATTTGAAGCCCATAACTTGGTGAAATGAACACGGATCTCGATATTGCACACCTTTATGTTCTTGTGGAATGATTATGTAGTTATCTGCTTTAATATATATAACCGTTTTTATGTCATTGATTTTAGTTTTGCGAAGGTTTACTGAAATGGGCATTCTTTCCATCTTTAAAAGCCCACAACTTGGTCAAATGAACTCGGATTTCGATATGGCATACCTTTATGGTCTTGTGGAATGATTATGTGTTTATCTGCATTAAAATATATAACTTTGAAGGTAGTACAAAATATGACCGCTTTTATGTCATTGGTTTTTATTTTGCAAAGGTTTACTGAAATGGGCCTTCATTCCATTTTTAAAAGCCCATAACTTGATCAAATGAACTCGGATTTCGATATGGCACACCTTTATGGGCTTGTGGAATGAATTTGTTGTTATCTGCATTAAAATATATAACTTTAAAGGTAGTAAAAAATATAACCGTTTTTATGTCAAAGATTTTAATTTTGCGAAGGTTTACTGAAATGGGCCTTCTTTCCATTTTTAAAAGCCCATAACTTGGTCAAATGAACTCGGATTTCGATATGGCATACCTTTATGGGTTTGTGCAATTATTATGTTGTTATCTGCTTTAAAATTTATGGCTTTAAAGGTAGTAAAAAATATGACCGTTTTTACGTCATTGATTTTAATTTTGCGAAGGTTTACTGAAATAAGCCATCTTTCCATCTTTAAAGCCCACAACTTGGTCAAATGAACACTGATTTCGATATGGCACACCTTTATGGGCTTGTGGAATGATTATGTAGTTATCTGCTTTAATATATATAACCGTTTTTATGTCATTGATTTTAGTTTTGCGAAGGTTTACTGAAATGGGCATTCTTTCCATCTTTAAAAGCCCACAACTTGGTCAAATGAACTCGGATTTCGATATGGCATACCTTTATGGGCTTGTGGAATGATTATGTTGTTGTCTGCATTAAGTTATGTACCTTTAAAGGTAGTAAGAAATATGAGCGATTTTATGTCATTGATTTAAGTTTTGCGAAGGTTTACTAAAATGGGCCTTCTTTCCATCTTTAAAAGCCCTTAACTTGGTCAAATGAACTCAGACTTCGATATGGCATACCTTTATGGGCTTGTGGAGTGATTATGTTGTTATCTGCATTAAAATATATAACTTTAACGGTGGTAAAAATTATGACCGTTTTTATGTCATTGATTTTTATTTTGCGAAGGTTTACTGAAATGGGCCTTCATTCCATTTTTAAAAGCCCATAACTTGATCAAATGAACTCGGATTTCGATATGGCACACCTTTATGGGCTTGTGGAATGAATTTGTTGTTATCTGCATTAATATATATAACTTTAAAGGTAATAAAAAATATCACCGTTTTTATGTCATTGATTTTTATTTTGCGAAGGTTTACTAAAATGGGCCTTCTTTCCATTTTTAAAAGCCCATAAATTGGTCAAGTGAATTCGGATTTTGATATGGCATACCTTTTTGGGCTTGTGGAATTGTTTTTTTCTAATCTGTACTGAAATATATAACTTTAAAGGTAGTACAAAATATGTCATTGATTTTAAAATTGCGAAGGTTTACTGAAATGGGCCTTCTTTCCATCTTTAAAAGCCCATAACTTGGTCAAATGAACTAGGATTTCGATATGGAATACCTTTATGGGCTTGTGGAATAAATTTGTTGTTATCTGCATTAAAATATATAACTTTAAAGGTAGTAAAAAATATGACCGTTTTTATGTCATTGATTTTAGTTCTGCGAAGGTTTACTGAAATGGGCCTTATTTCCATATTTGAAGCCCATAACTTGGTGAAATGAACACGGATCTCGATATTGCACACCTTTATGTTCTTGTGGAATGATTATGTAGTTATCTGCTTTAATATATATAACCGTTTTTATGTCATTGATTTTAGTTTTGCGAAGGTTTACTGAAATGGGCATTCTTTCCATCTTTAAAAGCCCACAACTTGGTCAAATGAACTCGGATTTCGATATGGCATACCTTTATGGTCTTGTGGAATGATTATGTGTTTATCTGCATTAAAATATATAACTTTGAAGGTAGTACAAAATATGACCGCTTTTATGTCATTGGTTTTTATTTTGCAAAGGTTTACTGAAATGGGCCTTCATTCCATTTTTAAAAGCCCACAACTTGGTCAAATGAACTCGGATTTCGATATGGCATACCTTTATGGTCTTGTGGAATGATTATGTGTTTATCTGCATTAAAATATATAACTTTGAAGGTAGTACAAAATATGACCGTTTTTATGTCAATGATTTTTATTTTGCGAAGGTTTACTGAAATGGGCCTTCTTTCCATTTTTAAAAGCCCATAACTTGGTCAAATGAACTCGGATTTCGATATGGTATACATTTATGGGCTTGTGGAATGATTTTGTTGTTATCTGCATTAATATATATAGCTTTAAGGGTAGTAAAAAATATGTCATTGATTTTAGTTCTGCGAAGGTTTACTGAAATGGGCCTTATTTCCATCTTTAAAGCCCATAACTTGGTGAAATGAACACGGATTTCGATATTGCACACCTTTATGGGCTTGTGGAATGATTATGTAGTTATCTGCTGTAATATATATATCTTTAAAGGTGGTAAGAAATATGACCGATTTTATGTCATTGATTTAAGTTTTGCGAAGGTTTACTGAAATGGGCCTTCTTTCCATTTTTAAAAGCCCACAACTTGGTCAAATGAATTCGGATTTCGATAAGGCATACCTTTGTGGGCTTGTGGAATGATTATGTTGGTATCGGCTTTAAAGTATATAACTTTAAAGGTAGTAAGAAATATGACCGTTTTTATGTCATTGATTTAAGTTTTGCGAAGGTTTACTGAAATGGGCCTTCATTCCATTTTTAAAAGCCCATAGCTTGATCAAATGAACTCGGATTTCGATATGGCACACCTTTATGGGCTTGTGGAATTAATTTTTTTGTTATCTGCATTAAAATATATAACTTTAAAGGTAGTAAAAAATATGACCGTTTCAATGTCAATGATTTTTATTTTGCGAGTGTTTACTGAAATGGACCTTCTTTCCATTTTTAAAAGCCCATAACTTGGTCAAATGAACTCGGATTTCGATATGGCATACCTTTATGGGTTTGTGGAATTATTATGTTGTTATCTGCTTCAAAATTTATAGCTTTAAAGTTAGAAAAAAATATGACCGTTTTTACGTCATTGATTTTAATTTTGCGAAGGTTTACTGAAATGGGCCATCTTTCCATCTTTAAAGCCCACAACTTGGTCAAATGAACACTGTTTTCGATATGGCAAACCTTTATGGGCTTGTGGAATGATTATGTAGTTATCTGCTTTAATATATATAACCGTTTTTATGTCATTGATTTTAGTTTTGCGAAGGTTTACTGAAATGGGCATTCTTTCCATCTTTAAAAGCCCACAACTTGGTCAAATGAACTCGGATTTCGATATGACATACCTTTATGGGCTTGTGGAATGATTATGTTGTTATCTGCACTAAAATATATAACTTTGAAGGTAGTACAAAATATGACCGCTTTTATGTCATTGGTTTTAATTTTGCAAAGATTTACTGAAATGGGCCTTCATTCCATTTTTAAAAGCCCATAGCTTGATCAAATGAACTCGGATTTCGATATGGCACACCTTTATGGGCTTGTGGAATGAATTTGTTGTTATCTGCATTAAAATATATAACTTTAAAGGTAGTAAGAAATATGAGCGATTTTATGTCATTGATTTAAGTTTTGCGAAGGTTTACTGAAATGGGCCTTCTTTCCATCTTTAAAAGCCCATAACTTGGTCAAATGAACTCGGATTTCAATATGGCATACCTTTATGGGTTTGTGGAATGATTATGTTGCTATCGGCTTTAAAGTATATAACTTTAAAGGTAGTAATAAATATGACCGTTTTTATGTCATTGATTGGTATTTTGCGTAGGTTTACTGAAATGGGCAATCTTTCCATCTTTAAAGCCCACAACTTGGTCAAATGAACAGTGATTTCGATATGGCACACTTTTACGGGCTTGTGGAATGATTATGTTGCTATCGGCTTTAAAGTATATAACTTTAAAGGTAGTAAGAAATATGACCGTTTTTATGTCATTGATTGGTATTTTGCGAATGTTTACTGAAATGGGCCTTCTTTCCATCTTTAAAAGCCCATAACTTGGTCAAATGAACTCGGATTTCGATATGGCATACCTTTTTGAGCTTGAGGAATGATTATGTTGTTGTCTGCATTAAGATATATACCTTTAAAGGTATTAAGAAATATGAGCGATTTTATGTCATTGATTTAAGTTTTGCGAAGGTTTACTAAAATGGGCCTTCTTTCCATCTTTAAAGCCCACAACTTGGTCAAATGAACTCGGATTTCGATATGACATACCTTCATGGGCTTGTGGAATGATTATGTTGTTATCTGCATTAAATATATAATTTTAAAGGTAGTACAAAATATGACCGTTTTTATGTCATTGATTTTTATTTTGCGAGTGTTTACTGAAAGGGGCCTTCCTTTCGTTTTTAAAAGCCCATAACTTGGTCAAATGAACTCGGATTTCGATATGGCATACCTTTTTGAGCTTGAGGAATGATTATGTTGTTGTCTGCATTAAGATATATACCTTTAAAGGTAGTACAAAATATGACCGTTTTAAAGTCATTGATTTTTATTTTGGGAATGTTTACTGAAATGGGCCTTCTTTCCATTTTTAAAAGCCCATAACTTGGTCAAATGAACTCGGATTTCGATATTGCATACCTTTATCGGCTTGTGCAATGATTGTGTTGTTATCTGCATTAAAATATATAACTTTAAAGGTAGTAAAAAATATGACCGTTTTTATGTCAATGATTTTAGTTTTGCGAAGGTTTACTGAAATGGGCCTTCTTTCCATTTTTAAAAGCCCGCAACTTGGTCAAATGAACTCGGATTTCGATATGGCATACCTTTATGGGCTTGTGGAATGATTATGTTGTTATCTGCATATATATATATAACTTTAAAGGTAGTAAGAAATATGAACGATTTTATGTCATTGATTTAAGTTTTTCGAAGGTTTACTGAAATGGGCCTTCTTTCCATCTAAAAAAGCCCATAACTTGGTCAAATGAACTAGGATTTCGATATGGCATACCTATGGGCTTGTGGAATGATTATGTTGTTATCTGCTTTAATATATATAACCTAAAAGATAGTAAGAAGTATGACCGTTTTTATGTCAATGATTTTAGTTTTGCGAAGGTTTACTGAAATGGGCCTTCTTTCCATTTTTAAAAGCCCGCAACTTGGTCAAATGAACTCGGATTTCGATATGGCATACCTTTATGGGCTTGTGGAATGATTATGTTGTTATCTGCATATATATATATAACTTTAAAGGTAGTAAGAAATATGAACGATTTTATGTCATTGATTTAAGTTTTTCGAAGGTTTACTGAAATGGGCCTTCTTTCCATCTATAAAAGCCCATAACTTGGTCAAATGAACTAGGATTTCGATAAGGCATACCTATGGGCTTGTGGAATGATTATGTAGTTATCTGCTTTAATATATATAACCTAAAAGATAGTAAGAAATATGACCGTTTTTATGTCATTGATTTTAATTTTGCGAAGGCTTACTTAAATGGGTCTTCTTTCCATTTTTAAAAGCCCGTAACTTGGTCAAATGAACTCAGACTTCGATATGGCATACCTTTATGGGCTTGTGGAGTGATTATGTTGTTATCTGCATTAAAATATATAACTTTAACGGTGGTAAAAATTATGACCGTTTTTATGTCATTGATTTTTATTTTGCGAAGGTTTACTGAAATGGGCCTTCATTCCATTTTTAAAAGCCCATAACTTGATCAAATGAACTCGGATTTCGATATGGCACACCTTTATGGGCTTGTGGAATGAATTTGTTGTTATCTGCATTAATATATATAACTTTAAAGGTAATAAAAAATATCACCGTTTTTATGTCATTGATTTTTATTTTGCGAAGGTTTACTAAAATGGGCCTTCTTTCCATTTTTAAAAGCCCATAAATTGGTCAAGTGAATTCGGATTTTGATATGGCATACCTTTTTGGGCTTGTGGAATTGTTTTTTTCTAATCTGTACTGAAATATATAACTTTAAAGGTAGTACAAAATATGTCATTGATTTTAAAATTGCGAAGGTTTACTGAAATGGGCCTTCTTTCCATCTTTAAAAGCCCATAACTTGGTCAAATGAACTAGGATTTCGATATGGAATACCTTTATGGGCTTGTGGAATAAATTTGTTGTTACCTGCATTAAAATATATAACTTTAAAGGTAGTAAAAAATATGACCGTTTTTATGTCATTGATTTTAGTTCTGCGAAGGTTTACTGAAATGGGCCTTATTTCCATATTTGAAGCCCATAACTTGGTGAAATGAACACGGATCTCGATATTGCACACCTTTATGTTCTTGTGGAATGATTATGTAGTTATCTGCTTTAATATATATAACCGTTTTTATGTCATTGATTTTAGTTTTGCGAAGGTTTACTGAAATGGGCATTCTTTCCATCTTTAAAAGCCCACAACTTGGTCAAATGAACTCGGATTTCGATATGGCATACCTTTATGGTCTTGTGGAATGATTATGTGTTTATCTGCATTAAAATATATAACTTTGAAGGTAGTACAAAATATGACCGCTTTTATGTCATTGGTTTTTATTTTGCAAAGGTTTACTGAAATGGGCCTTCATTCCATTTTTAAAAGCCCACAACTTGGTCAAATGAACTCGGATTTCGATATGGCATACCTTTATGGTCTTGTGGAATGATTATGTGTTTATCTGCATTAAAATATATAACTTTGAAGGTAGTACAAAATATGACCGTTTTTATGTCAATGATTTTTATTTTGCGAAGGTTTACTGAAATGGGCCTTCTTTCCATTTTTAAAAGCCCATAACTTGGTCAAATGAACTCGGATTTCGATATGGTATACATTTATGGGCTTGTGGAATGATTTTGTTGTTATCTGCATTAATATATATAGCTTTAAGGGTAGTAAAAAATATGTCATTGATTTTAGTTCTGCGAAGGTTTACTGAAATGGGCCTTATTTCCATCTTTAAAGCCCATAACTTGGTGAAATGAACACGGATTTCGATATTGCACACCTTTATGGGCTTGTGGAATGATTATGTAGTTATCTGCTGTAATATATATATCTTTAAAGGTGGTAAGAAATATGACCGATTTTATGTCATTGATTTAAGTTTTGCGAAGGTTTACTGAAATGGGCCTTCTTTCCATTTTTAAAAGCCCACAACTTGGTCAAATGAATTCGGATTTCGATAAGGCATACCTTTGTGGGCTTGTGGAATGATTATGTTGCTATCGGCTTTAAAGTATATAACTTTAAAGGTAGTAAGAAATATGACCGTTTTTATGTCATTGATTTAAGTTTTGCGAAGGTTTACTGAAATGGGCCTTCATTCCATTTTTAAAAGCCCATAGCTTGATCAAATGAACTCGGATTTCGATATGGCACACCTTTATGGGCTTGTGGAATTAATTTTTTTGTTATCTGCATTAAAATATATAACTTTAAAGGTAGTAAAAAATATGACCGTTTCAATGTCAATGATTTTTATTTTGCGAGTGTTTACTGAAATGGACCTTCTTTCCATTTTTAAAAGCCCATAACTTGGTCAAATGAACTCGGATTTCGATATGGCATACCTTTATGGGTTTGTGGAATTATTATGTTGTTATCTGCTTCAAAATTTATAGCTTTAAAGTTAGAAAAAAATATGACCGTTTTTACGTCATTGATTTTAATTTTGCGAAGGTTTACTGAAATGGGCCATCTTTCCATCTTTAAAGCCCACAACTTGGTCAAATGAACACTGTTTTCGATATGGCAAACCTTTATGGGCTTGTGGAATGATTATGTAGTTATCTGCTTTAATATATATAACCGTTTTTATGTCATTGATTTTAGTTTTGCGAAGGTTTACTGAAATGGGCATTCTTTCCATCTTTAAAAGCCCACAACTTGGTCAAATGAACTCGGATTTCGATATGACATACCTTTATGGGCTTGTGGAATGATTATGTTGTTATCTGCACTAAAATATATAACTTTGAAGGTAGTACAAAATATGACCGCTTTTATGTCATTGGTTTTAATTTTGCAAAGATTTACTGAAATGGGCCTTCATTCCATTTTTAAAAGCCCATAGCTTGATCAAATGAACTCGGATTTCGATATGGCACACCTTTATGGGCTTGTGGAATGAATTTGTTGTTATCTGCATTAAAATATATAACTTTAAAGGTAGTAAGAAATATGAGCGATTTTATGTCATTGATTTAAGTTTTGCGAAGGTTTACTGAAATGGGCCTTCTTTCCATCTTTAAAAGCCCATAACTTGGTCAAATGAACTCGGATTTCGATATGGCATACCTTTATGGGTTTGTGGAATGATTATGTTGCTATCGGCTTTAAAGTATATAACTTTAAAGGTAGTAATAAATATGACCGTTTTTATGTCATTGATTGGTATTTTGCGTAGGTTTACTGAAATGGGCAATCTTTCCATCTTTAAAGCCCACAACTTGGTCAAATGAACAGTGATTTCGATATGGCACACTTTTACGGGCTTGTGGAATGATTATGTTGCTATCGGCTTTAAAGTATATAACTTTAAAGGTAGTAAGAAATATGACCGTTTTTATGTCATTGATTGGTATTTTGCGAAGGTTTACTGAAATGGGCCTTCTTTCCATCTTTAAAAGCCCATAACTTGGTCAAATGAACTCGGATTTCGATATGGCATACCTTTTTGAGCTTGAGGAATGATTATGTTGTTGTCTGCATTAAGATATATACCTTTAAAGGTATTAAGAAATATGAGCGATTTTATGTCATTGATTTAAGTTTTGCGAAGGTTTACTAAAATGGGCCTTCTTTCCATCTTTAAAGCCCACAACTTGGTCAAATGAACTCGGATTTCGATATGACATACCTTCATGGGCTTGTGGAATGATTATGTTGTTATCTGCATTAAATATATAATTTTAAAGGTAGTACAAAATATGACCGTTTTTATGTCATTGATTTTTATTTTGCGAGTGTTTACTGAAAGGGGCCTTCCTTTCGTTTTTAAAAGCCCATAACTTGGTCAAATGAACTCGGATTTCGATATGGCATACCTTTTTGAGCTTGAGGAATGATTATGTTGTTGTCTGCATTAAGATATATACCTTTAAAGGTAGTACAAAATATGACCGTTTTAAAGTCATTGATTTTTATTTTGGGAATGTTTACTGAAATGGGCCTTCTTTCCATTTTTAAAAGCCCATAACTTGGTCAAATGAACTCGGATTTCGATATTGCATACCTTTATCGGCTTGTGCAATGATTGTGTTGTTATCTGCATTAAAATATATAACTTTAAAGGTAGTAAAAAATATGACCGTTTTTATGTCAATGATTTTAGTTTTGCGAAGGTTTACTGAAATGGGCCTTCTTTCCATTTTTAAAAGCCCGCAACTTGGTCAAATGAACTCGGATTTCGATATGGCATACCTTTATGGGCTTGTGGAATGATTATGTTGTTATCTGCATATATATATATAACTTTAAAGGTAGTAAGAAATATGAACGATTTTATGTCATTGATTTAAGTTTTTCGAAGGTTTACTGAAATGGGCCTTCTTTCCATCTAAAAAAGCCCATAACTTGGTCAAATGAACTAGGATTTCGATATGGCATACCTATGGGCTTGTGGAATGATTATGTTGTTATCTGCTTTAATATATATAACCTAAAAGATAGTAAGAAGTATGACCGTTTTTATGTCAATGATTTTAGTTTTGCGAAGGTTTACTGAAATGGGCCTTCTTTCCATTTTTAAAAGCCCGCAACTTGGTCAAATGAACTCGGATTTCGATATGGCATACCTTTATGGGCTTGTGGAATGATTATGTTGTTATCTGCATATATATATATAACTTTAAAGGTAGTAAGAAATATGAACGATTTTATGTCATTGATTTAAGTTTTTCGAAGGTTTACTGAAATGGGCCTTCTTTCCATCTATAAAAGCCCATAACTTGGTCAAATGAACTAGGATTTCGATAAGGCATACCTATGGGCTTGTGGAATGATTATGTAGTTATCTGCTTTAATATATATAACCTAAAAGATAGTAAGAAATATGACCGTTTTTATGTCATTGATTTTAATTTTGCGAAGGCTTACTTAAATGGGTCTTCTTTCCATTTTTAAAAGCCCGTAACTTGGTCAAATGAACTCGGATTTCGATATGGCATACCTTTATGGGCTTGTGGAATGATTGTATTGTTATCTGCATATATATATATAACTTTAAAGGTAGTAAGAAATATGAACGATTTTATGTCATTGATTTAAGTTTTTTGAAGGTTTACTGAAATGGGCCTTCTTTCCATTTTTAAAAGCCCGCAACTTGGTCAAATGAACTCGGATTTCGATATGGCATACCTTTATGGGCTTGTGGAATGACTATGTTGTTATGTGCATTAATATATTTATCTTTAAAGGTAGTAAAAAAAAAGACCGTTTTTATGTCATTGATTTTAATTTTGCGAAGGTTTACTGAAATGGGCCTTCTTTCCATCTTTAAAGCCCATAACTTGGTCAAATGAACACTGATTTCGATATGGCACACCTTTATGGGCTTGTGGAATGATTATGTAGTTATCTGCTGTAATATATATAACTTTAAAGGTAGTAAGAAATTAGACCGTTTTTATGTCATTGATATTAATTTTGCGAGGGTTTACTGAAATGGGCCTTCTTTCCATTTTAAAAGCCCATAACTTGGTCAAATGAATTCGGATTTTGATATGGCATACCTTTTTGGGCTTGAGGAATGATTATTGTTATCTGCATTAAAATATATAACTTTAAAGGTAGTAAAAATTATGACCGTTTTTATGTTATTGATTTTTATTTTGCGAAGGTTTACTGAAATGGGCCTTCTTTCCATCTTTAAAAGCCCATAACTTGGTCAAATGAACACGGATTTCGATATGGCACACCTTTATGGGCTTGTGGAATGATTATGTAGTTATCTGCTTTAATATATATAACCGTTTTTATGTCATTGATTTTAGTTTTGCGAAGGTTTACTGAAATGGGCATTCTTTCCATCTTTAAAAGCCCACAACTTGGTCAAATGAACTCGGATTTCGATATGGCATACCTTTATGGGCTTGTGGAATGATTATGTTGTTATCTGCATTAAAATATATAACTTTGAAGGTAGTACAAAATATGACCGCTTTTATGTCATTGGTTTTTATTTTGCAAAGGTTTACTGAAATGGGCCTTCATTCCATTTTTAAAAGCCCATAACTTGATCAAATGAACTCGGATTTCGATATGGCACACCTTTATGGGCTTGTGGAATGAATTTGTTGTTATCTGCATTAAAATATATAACTTTAAAGGTAGTAAAAAATATGACCGTTTCTATGTCAATGATTTTAATTTTGCGAAGGTTTACTGAAATGGGCCTTCTTTCCATTTTTAAAAGCCCATAACTTGGTCAAATGAACTCGGATTTCGATATGGCATACCTTTATGGGTTTGTGGAATTATTATGTTGTTATCTGCTTTAAAATTTATAGCTTTAAAGGTAGTTAAAAATATGACCGTTTTTACGTCATTGACTTTAATTTTGCGAAGGTTTACTGAAATGAGCCATCTTTCCATCTTTAAAGCCCACAACTTGGTCAAATGAACACTGATTTCGATATGGCACACCTTTATGGGCTTGTGGAATGATTATGTAGTTATCTGCTTTAATATATATAACCGTTTTTATGTCATTGATTTTAGTTTTGCGAAGGTTTACTGAAATGGGCATTCTTTCCATCTTTAAAAGCCCACAACTTGGTCAAATGAACTCGGATTTCGATATGGCATACCTTTATGGGCTTGTGGAATGATTATGTTGTTATCTGCATTAAAATATATAACTTTGAAGGTAGTACAAAATATGACCGCTTTTATGTCATTGGTTTTTATTTTGCAAAGGTTTACTGAAATGGGCCTTCATTCCATTTTTAAAGGCCCATAACTTGATCAAATGAACTCGGATTTCGATATGGCACACCTTTATGGGCTTGTGGAATGAATTTTTTGTTATCTGCATTAAAATATATAACTTTAAAGGTAGTAAAAAATATGACCGTTTCTATGTCAATGATTTTAATTTTGCGAAGGTTTACTGAAATGGGCCTTCTTTCCATTTTTAAAAGCCCATAACTTGGTCAAATGAACTCGGATTTCGATATGGCATACCTTTATGGGTTTGTGGAATTATTATGTTGTTATCTGCTTTAAAATATATAGCTTTAAAGGTAGTAAAAAATATGACCGTTTTTACGTCATTGATTTTAATTTTGCGAAGGTTTACTGAAATGGGCCTTCTTTCCACATTTAAAAGCCCATCTCTTGGTCAAATGAACTCGGATTTCGATATGGCATACCTTCATGGGCTTGTGGAATGGTTATGTTGTTATCTGCATTAAAATACATAGCTTTAAAGGTAATAAAAACATGACCGTTTTTATGTCATTGGTTTTAATTTTGGGAAGGTTTACTGAAATGGGCCATCTTTCCATCTTTAAAGCCCACAACTTGGTCAAATGAACACTGATTTCGATATGGCACACCTTTATGGTCTTGTGGAATGATTATGTAGTTATCTGCTGTAATATATATAACTTTAAAGGTAGTAAGAAATATGACCGATTTTATGTCATTGATTTAAGTTTTGCGAAGGTTTACTGAAATGGGCCTTCTTTCCATCTTTAAAAGCCCACAACTTGGTCAAATGAATTCGGATTTCGATAAGGCATAGCTTAATGGGCTTGTGGAATGACTATGTTGTTATCGGCTTTAAAGTATATAACTTTAAAGGTTGTAAGAAATATGACCGTTTTCATGTCATTGATTTTAATTTTTCGAAGGTTTACTGAAATGGGCATTCTTTCCACTTTAAAAAGCCCATAGCTTGGTCAAATGAATTCGGATTTTGATATGGCATACCTCTTTGGGCTTGTGGAATGATTATGTAGTTATCTGCTTTAATATATATAACTTTAAAGGTAGTAAGAAATATGACCGTTTTTACGTCATTGATTTTAATTTTGCGAAGGTTTACTGAAATGGGCCTTCTTTCCATCTTTACAAGCCCATAACTTGGTCAAATGAACTCGGATTTCGATAAGGCATACCTTTGTGGGCATGTGGAATGATTATGTTGCTATCGGCTTTAAAGTATATAACTTTAAAGGTAGTAAGAAATATGACCGTTTTTATGTCATTGATTGGTATTTTGCGAAGGTTTACTGAAATGGGCCTTCTTTCCATCTTTACAAGCCCATAACTTGGTCAAATGAACTCGGATTTCGATAAGGCATACCTTTGTAAGCTTGTGGAATGATTATGTTGCTATCGGCTTTAAAGTATATAACTTTAAAGGTGGTAAGAAATATGACCGTTTTTATGTCATTGATTGGTATTTTGCGAAGGTTTACTGAAATGGGCAATCTTTCCATCTTTAAAGCCCACAACTTGGTCAAATGAACAGTGATTTCGATATGGCACACCTTTACGGGCTTGTGGAATGATTATGTTGCTATCGGCTTTAAAGTATATAACTTTAAAGGTAGTAAGAAATATGACCGTTTTTATGTCATTGATTGGTATTTTGCGAAGGTTTACTGAAATGGGCCTTCTTTCCATCTTTAAAAGCCCATAACTTGGTCAAATGAACTCGGATTTCGATATGGCATACCTTTTTGAGCTTGAGGAATGATTATGTTGTTGTCTGCATTAAGATATATACCTTTAAAGGTATTAAGAAATATGAGCGATTTTATGTCATTGATTTAAGTTTTGCGAAGGTTTACTAAAATGGGCCTTCTTTCCATCTTTAAAGCCCACAACTTGGTCAAATGAACTCGGATTTCGATATGACATACCTTCATGGGCTTGTGGAATGATTATGTTGTTATCTGCATTAAATATATAATTTTAAAGGTAGTACAAAATATGACCGTTTTTATGTCATTGATTTTTATTTTGCGAGTGTTTACTGAAAGGGGCCTTCCTTTCGTTTTTAAAAGCCCATAACTTGGTCAAATGAACTCGGATTTCGATATGGCATACCTTTTTGAGCTTGAGGAATGATTATGTTGTTGTCTGCATTAAGATATATACCTTTAAAGGTAGTACAAAATATGACCGTTTTAAAGTCATTGATTTTTATTTTGGGAATGTTTACTGAAATGGGCCTTCTTTCCATTTTTAAAAGCCCATAACTTGGTCAAATGAACTCGGATTTCGATATTGCATACCTTTATCGGCTTGTGCAATGATTGTGTTGTTATCTGCATTAAAATATATAACTTTAAAGGTAGTAAAAAATATGACCGTTTTTATGTCAATGATTTTAGTTTTGCGAAGGTTTACTGAAATGGGCCTTCTTTCCATTTTTAAAAGCCCGCAACTTGGTCAAATGAACTCGGATTTCGATATGGCATACCTTTATGGGCTTGTGGAATGATTATGTTGTTATCTGCATATATATATATAACTTTAAAGGTAGTAAGAAATATGAACGATTTTATGTCATTGATTTAAGTTTTTCGAAGGTTTACTGAAATGGGCCTTCTTTCCATCTAAAAAAGCCCATAACTTGGTCAAATGAACTAGGATTTCGATATGGCATACCTATGGGCTTGTGGAATGATTATGTTGTTATCTGCTTTAATATATATAACCTAAAAGATAGTAAGAAGTATGACCGTTTTTATGTCAATGATTTTAGTTTTGCGAAGGTTTACTGAAATGGGCCTTCTTTCCATTTTTAAAAGCCCGCAACTTGGTCAAATGAACTCGGATTTCGATATGGCATACCTTTATGGGCTTGTGGAATGATTATGTTGTTATCTGCATATATATATATAACTTTAAAGGTAGTAAGAAATATGAACGATTTTATGTCATTGATTTAAGTTTTTCGAAGGTTTACTGAAATGGGCCTTCTTTCCATCTATAAAAGCCCATAACTTGGTCAAATGAACTAGGATTTCGATAAGGCATACCTATGGGCTTGTGGAATGATTATGTAGTTATCTGCTTTAATATATATAACCTGAAAGATAGTAAGAAATATGACCGTTTTTATGTCATTGATTTTAATTTTGCGAAGGCTTACTTAAATGGGTCTTCTTTCCATTTTTAAAAGCCCGTAACTTGGTCAAATGAACTCGGATTTCGATATGGCATACCTTTATGGGCTTGTGGAATGATTGTATTGTTATCTGCATATATATATATAACTTTAAAGGTAGTAAGAAATATGAACGATTTTATGTCATTGATTTAAGTTTTTTGAAGGTTTACTGAAATGGGCCTTCTTTCCATTTTTAAAAGCCCGCAACTTGGTCAAATGAACTCGGATTTCGATATGGCATACCTTTATGGGCTTGTGGAATGACTATGTTGTTATGTGCATTAATATATTTATCTTTAAAGGTAGTAAAAAAAAAGACCGTTTTTATGTCATTGATTTTAATTTTGCGAAGGTTTACTGAAATGGGCCTTCTTTCCATCTTTAAAGCCCATAACTTGGTCAAATGAACACTGATTTCGATATGGCACACCTTTATGGGCTTGTGGAATGATTATGTAGTTATCTGCTGTAATATATATAACTTTAAAGGTAGTAAGAAATTAGACCGTTTTTATGTCATTGATATTAATTTTGCGAGGGTTTACTGAAATGGGCCTTCTTTCCATTTTAAAAGCCCATAACTTGGTCAAATGAATTCGGATTTTGATATGGCATACCTTTTTGGGCTTGAGGAATGATTATTGTTATCTGCATTAAAATATATAACTTTAAAGGTAGTAAAAATTATGACCGTTTTTATGTTATTGATTTTTATTTTGCGAAGGTTTACTGAAATGGGCCTTCTTTCCATCTTTAAAAGCCCATAACTTGGTCAAATGAACACGGATTTCGATATGGCACACCTTTATGGGCTTGTGGAATGATTATGTAGTTATCTGCTTTAATATATATAACCGTTTTTATGTCATTGATTTTAGTTTTGCGAAGGTTTACTGAAATGGGCATTCTTTCCATCTTTAAAAGCCCACAACTTGGTCAAATGAACTCGGATTTCGATATGGCATACCTTTATGGGCTTGTGGAATGATTATGTTGTTATCTGCATTAAAATATATAACTTTGAAGGTAGTACAAAATATGACCGCTTTTATGTCATTGGTTTTTATTTTGCAAAGGTTTACTGAAATGGGCCTTCATTCCATTTTTAAAAGCCCATAACTTGATCAAATGAACTCGGATTTCGATATGGCACACCTTTATGGGCTTGTGGAATGAATTTGTTGTTATCTGCATTAAAATATATAACTTTAAAGGTAGTAAAAAATATGACCGTTTCTATGTCAATGATTTTAATTTTGCGAAGGTTTACTGAAATGGGCCTTCTTTCCATTTTTAAAAGCCCATAACTTGGTCAAATGAACTCGGATTTCGATATGGCATACCTTTATGGGTTTGTGGAATTATTATGTTGTTATCTGCTTTAAAATTTATAGCTTTAAAGGTAGTTAAAAATATGACCGTTTTTACGTCATTGACTTTAATTTTGCGAAGGTTTACTGAAATAAGCCATCTTTCCATCTTTAAAGCCCACAACTTGGTCAAATGAACACTGATTTCGATATGGCACACCTTTATGGGCTTGTGGAATGATTATGTAGTTATCTGCTTTAATATATATAACCGTTTTTATGTCATTGATTTTAGTTTTGCGAAGGTTTACTGAAATGGGCATTCTTTCCATCTTTAAAAGCCCACAACTTGGTCAAATGAACTCGGATTTCGATATGGCATACCTTTATGGGCTTGTGGAATGATTATGTTGTTATCTGCATTAAAATATATAACTTTGAAGGTAGTACAAAATATGACCGCTTTTATGTCATTGGTTTTTATTTTGCAAAGGTTTACTGAAATGGGCCTTCATTCCATTTTTAAAGGCCCATAACTTGATCAAATGAACTCGGATTTCGATATGGCACACCTTTATGGGCTTGTGGAATGAATTTTTTGTTATCTGCATTAAAATATATAACTTTAAAGGTAGTAAAAAATATGACCGTTTCTATGTCAATGATTTTAATTTTGCGAAGGTTTACTGAAATGGGCCTTCTTTCCATTTTTAAAAGCCCATAACTTGGTCAAATGAACTCGGATTTCGATATGGCATACCTTTATGGGTTTGTGGAATTATTATGTTGTTATCTGCTTTAAAATATATAGCTTTAAAGGTAGTAAAAAATATGACCGTTTTTACGTCATTGATTTTAATTTTGCGAAGGTTTACTGAAATGGGCCTTCTTTCCACATTTAAAAGCCCGTCTCTTGGTCAAATGAACTCGGATTTCGATATGGCATACCTTCATGGGCTTGTGGAATGGTTATGTTGTTATCTGCATTAAAATACATAGCTTTAAAGGTAATAAAAACATGACCGTTTTTATGTCATTGGTTTTAATTTTGGGAAGGTTTACTGAAATGGGCCATCTTTCCATCTTTAAAGCCCACAACTTGGTCAAATGAACACTGATTTCGATATGGCACACCTTTATGGTCTTGTGGAATGATTATGTAGTTATCTGCTGTAATATATATAACTTTAAAGGTAGTAAGAAATATGACCGATTTTATGTCATTGATTTAAGTTTTGCGAAGGTTTACTGAAATGGGCCTTCTTTCCATCTTTAAAAGCCCACAACTTGGTCAAATGAATTCGGATTTCGATAAGGCATAGCTTAATGGGCTTGTGGAATGACTATGTTGTTATCGGCTTTAAAGTATATAACTTTAAAGGTTGTAAGAAATATGACCGTTTTCATGTCATTGATTTTAATTTTTCGAAGGTTTACTGAAATGGGCATTCTTTCCACTTTAAAAAGCCCATAGCTTGGTCAAATGAATTCGGATTTTGATATGGCATACCTCTTTGGGCTTGTGGAATGATTATGTAGTTATCTGCTTTAATATATATAACTTTAAAGGTAGTAAGAAATATGACCGTTTTTACGTCATTGATTTTAATTTTGCGAAGGTTTACTGAAATGGGCCTTCTTTCCATCTTTACAAGCCCATAACTTGGTCAAATGAACTCGGATTTCGATAAGGCATACCTTTGTGGGCATGTGGAATGATTATGTTGCTATCGGCTTTAAAGTATATAACTTTAAAGGTAGTAAGAAATATGACCGTTTTTATGTCATTGATTGGTATTTTGCGAAGGTTTACTGAAATGGGCCTTCTTTCCATCTTTACAAGCCCATAACTTGGTCAAATGAACTCGGATTTCGATAAGGCATACCTTTGTAAGCTTGTGGAATGATTATGTTGCTATCGGCTTTAAAGTATATAACTTTAAAGGTGGTAAGAAATATGACCGTTTTTATGTCATTGATTGGTATTTTGCGAAGGTTTACTGAAATGGGCCTTCTTTCCATCTTTAAAAGCCCATAACTTGGTCAAATGAACTCGGATTTCGATATGGCACACCTTTATGGGCTTGTGGAATGAATTTTTTGTTATCTGCATTAAAATATATAACTTTAAAGGTAGTAAAAAATATGACCGTTTCTATGTCAATGATTTTAATTTTGCGAAGGTTTACTGAAATGGGCCTTCTTTCCATTTTTAAAAGCCCATAACTTGGTCAAATGAACTCGGATTTCGATATGGCATACCTTTATGGGTTTGTGGAATTATTATGTTGTTATCTGCTTTAAAATATATAGCTTTAAAGGTAGTAAAAAATATGACCGTTTTTACGTCATTGATTTTAATTTTGCGAAGGTTTACTGAAATGGGCCTTCTTTCCACATTTAAAAGCCCGTCTCTTGGTCAAATGAACTCGGATTTCGATATGGCATACCTTCATGGGCTTGTGGAATGGTTATGTTGTTATCTGCATTAAAATACATAGCTTTAAAGGTAATAAAAACATGACCGTTTTTATGTCATTGGTTTTAATTTTGGGAAGGTTTACTGAAATGGGCCATCTTTCCATCTTTAAAGCCCACAACTTGGTCAAATGAACACTGATTTCGATATGGCACACCTTTATGGTCTTGTGGAATGATTATGTAGTTATCTGCTGTAATATATATAACTTTAAAGGTAGTAAGAAATATGACCGATTTTATGTCATTGATTTAAGTTTTGCGAAGGTTTACTGAAATGGGCCTTCTTTCCATCTTTAAAAGCCCACAACTTGGTCAAATGAATTCGGATTTCGATAAGGCATAGCTTAATGGGCTTGTGGAATGACTATGTTGTTATCGGCTTTAAAGTATATAACTTTAAAGGTTGTAAGAAATATGACCGTTTTCATGTCATTGATTTTAATTTTTCGAAGGTTTACTGAAATGGGCATTCTTTCCACTTTAAAAAGCCCATAGCTTGGTCAAATGAATTCGGATTTTGATATGGCATACCTCTTTGGGCTTGTGGAATGATTATGTAGTTATCTGCTTTAATATATATAACTTTAAAGGTAGTAAGAAATATGACCGTTTTTACGTCATTGATTTTAATTTTGCGAAGGTTTACTGAAATGGGCCTTCTTTCCATCTTTACAAGCCCATAACTTGGTCAAATGAACTCGGATTTCGATAAGGCATACCTTTGTAAGCTTGTGGAATGATTATGTTGCTATCGGCTTTAAAGTATATAACTTTAAAGGTGGTAAGAAATATGACCGTTTTTATGTCATTGATTGGTATTTTGCGAAGGTTTACTGAAATGGGCCTTCTTTCCATCTTTAAAAGCCCATAACTTGGTCAAATGAACTCGGATTTCGATATGGCATACCTTTTTGAGCTTGAGGAATGATTATGTTGTTGTCTGCATTAAGTTATATACCTTTAAAGGTAGTAAGAAATATGAGCGATTTTATGTCATTGATTTAAGTTTTGCGAAGGTTTACTAAAATGGGCCTTCTTTCCATCTTTAAAAGCCCTTAACTTGGTCAAATGAACTCAGACTTCGATATGGCATACCTTTATGGGCTTGTGGAGTGATTATGTTTTTATCTGCATTAAAATATATAACTTTAACGGTGGTAAAAATTATGACCGTTTTTATGTCATTGATTTTTATTTTGCGAAGGTTTACTGAAATGGGCCTTCTTTCCATCTTTAAAGCCCTTAACTTGGTCAAATGATCACGGATTTCGATATGGCACACCTTTATGGGCTTGTGGAAAGATTGTGTAGTTATCTGCTTTAATATATATAACTTTAAAGGTAATAAAAAATATCACCGTTTTTATGTCATTGATTTTTATTTTGCGAAGGTTTACTGAAATGGGCCTTCTTTCCATTTTTAAAAGCCCATAAATTGGTCAAGTGAATTCGGATTTTGATATGGCATACCTTTTTGGGCTTGTGGAATTGTTTTTTTCTAATCTGTACTGAAATATATAACTTTAAAGGTAGTACAAAATATGTCATTGATTTTAAAATTGCGAAGGTTTACTGAAATGGGCCTTCTTTCCATCTTTAAAAGCCCATAACTTGGTCAAATGAACTAGGATTTCGATATGGAATACCTTTATGGGCTTGTGGAATAAATTTGTTGTTATCTGCATTAAAATATATAACTTTAAAGGTAGTAAAAAATATGACCGTTTTTATGTCATTGATTTTAGTTCTGCGAAGGTTTACTGAAATGGGCCTTATTTCCATATTTGAAGCCCATAACTTGGTGAAATGAACACGGATTTCGATATTGCACACCTTTATGGGCTTGTGGAATGATTATGTAGTTATCTGCTTTAATATATATAACCGTTTTTATGTCATTGATTTTAGTTTTGCGAAGGTTTACTGAAATGGGCATTCTTTCCATCTTTAAAAGCCCACAACTTGGTCAAATGAACTCGGATTTCGATATGGCATACCTTTATGGTCTTGTGGAATGATTATGTGTTTATCTGCATTAAAATATATAACTTTGAAGGTAGTACAAAATTTGACCGTTTTTATGTCATTGGTTTTTATTTTGCAAAGGTTTACTGAAATGGGCCTTCATTCCATTTTTAAAAGCCCACAACTTGGTCAAATGAACTCGGATTTCGATATGGCATACCTTTATGGTCTTGTGGAATGATTATGTGTTTATCTGCATTAAAATATATAACTTTGAAGGTAGTACAAAATATGACCGTTTTTATGTCAATGATTTTTATTTTGCGAAGGTTTACTGAAATGGGCCTTCTTTCCATTTTTAAAAACCCATAACTTGGTCAAATGAACTCGGATTTCGATATGGTATACATTTATGGGCTTGTGGAATGATTTTGTTGTTATCTGCATTAATATATATAGCTTTAAGGGTAGTAAAAAATATGACCGTTTTTATGTCATTGATTTTAGTTCTGCGAAGGTTTACTGAAATGGGCCTTATTTCCATCTTTAAAGCCCATAACTTGGTGAAATGAACACGGATTTCGATATTGCACACCTTTATGGGCTTGTGGAATGATTATGTAGTTATCTGCTGTAATATATATATCTTTAAAGGTGGTAAGAAATATGACCGATTTTATGTCATTGATTTAAGTTTTGCGAAGGTTTACTGAAATGGGCCTTCTTTCCATTTTTAAAAGCCCACAACTTGGTCAAATGAATTCGGATTTCGATAAGGCATACCTTTGTGGGCTTGTGGAATGATTATGTTGCTATCGGCTTTAAAGTATATAACTTTAAAGGTAGTAAGAAATATGACCGTTTTTATGTCATTGATTTAAGTTTTGCGAAGGTTTACTGAAATGGGCCTTCATTCCATTTTTAAAAGCCCATAGCTTGATCAAATGAACTCGGATTTCGATATGGCACACCTTTATGGGCTTGTGGAATGAATTTCTTGTTATCTGCATTAAAATATATAACTTTAAAGGTAGTAAAAAATATGACCGTTTCAATGTCAATGATTTTTATTTTGCGAAGGTTTACTGAAATGGGCCTTCTTTCCATTTTTAAAAGCCCATAACTTGGTCAAATGAACTCGGATTTCGATATGGCATACCTTTATGGGTTTGTGGAATTATTATGTTGTTATCTGCTTTAAAATGTATAGCTTTAAAGGTAGTAAAAAATATGACCGTTTTTACGTCATTGATTTTAATTTTGCGAAGGTTTACTGAAATGGGCATTCTTTCCATCTTTAAAGCCCATAACTTGGTCAAATGAACACTGTTTTCGATATGGCACACCTTTATGGGCTTGTGGAATGATTATGTAGTTATCTGCTTTAATATATATAACCGTTTTTATGTCATTGATTTTAGTTTTGCGAAGGTTTACTGAAATGGGCATTCTTTCCATCTTTAAAAGCCCACAACTTGGTCAAATGAACTCGGATTTCGATATGACATACCTTTATGGGCTTGTGGAATGATTATGTTGTTATCTGCACTAAAATATATAACTTTGAAGGTAGTACAAAATATGACCGCTTTTATGTCATTGGTTTTAATTTTGCAAAGGTTTACTGAAATGGGCCTTCATTCCATTTTTAAAAGCCCATAGCTTGATCAAATGCACTCGGATTTCGATATGGCACACCTTTATGGGCTTGTGGAATGAATTTGTTGTTATCTGCATTAAAATATATAACTTTAAAGGTAGTAAGAAATATGAGCGATTTTATGTCATTGATTTAAGTTTTGCGAAGGTTTACTAAAATGGGCCTTCTTTCCATCTTTAAAAGCCCTTAACTTGGTCAAATGAACTCAGACTTCGATATGGCATACCTTTATGGGCTTGTGGAGTGATTATGTGTTTATCTGCATTAAAATATATAACTTTGAAGGTAGTACAAAATTTGACCGTTTTTATGTCATTGGTTTTTATTTTGCAAAGGTTTACTGAAATGGGCCTTCATTCCATTTTTAAAAGCCCACAACTTGGTCAAATGAACTCGGATTTCGATATGGCACACCTTTATGGGCTTGTGGAATGATTATGTAGTTATCTGCTTTAATATATATAACCGTTTTTATGTCATTGATTTTAGTTTTGCGAAGGTTTACTGAAATGGGCCTTCTTTCCATCTTTAAAAGCCCATAACTTGGTCAAATGAACTCGGATTTCGATATGGCATACCTTTATGGGTTTGTGGAATGATTATGTTGCTATCGGCTTTAAAGTATATAACTTTAAAGGTAGTAATAAATATGACCGTTTTTATGTCATTGATTGGTATTTTGCGTAGGTTTACTGAAATGGGCAATCTTTCCATCTTTAAAGCCCACAACTTGGTCAAATGAACAGTGATTTCGATATGGCACACCTTTATGGGCTTGTGGAATGATTATGTTGCTATCGGCTTTAAAGTATATAACTTTAAAGGTAGTAAGAAATATGACCGTTTTTATGTCATTGATTGGTATTTTGCGAAGGTTTACTGAAATGGGCCTTCTTTCCATCTTTAAAAGCCCATAACTTGGTCAAATGAACTCGGATTTCGATTTGGCATACCTTTTTGAGCTTGAGGAATGATTATGTTGTTGTCTGCATTAAGTTATATACCTTTAAAGGTAGTAAGAAATATGAGCGATTTTATGTCATTGATTTAAGTTTTGCGAAGGTTTACTAAAATGGGCCTTCTTTCCATCTTTAAAAGCCCTTAACTTGGTCAAATGAACTCAGACTTCGATATGGCATACCTTTATGGGCTTGTGGAGTGATTATGTTGTTATCTGCATTAAAATATATAACTTTAACGGTGGTAAAAATTATGACCGTTTTTATGTCATTGATTTTTATTTTGCGAAGGTTTACTGAAATGGGCCTTCTTTCCATCTTTAAAGCCCTTAACTTGGTCAAATGATCACGGATTTCGATATGGCACACCTTTATGGGCTTGTGGAATGATTGTGTAGTTATCTGCTTTAATATATATAACTTTAAAGGTAATAAAAAATATCACCGTTTTTATGTCATTGATTTTTATTTTGCGAAGGTTTACTGAAATGGGCCTTCTTTCCATTTTTAAAAGCCCATAAATTGGTCAAGTGAATTCGGATTTTGATATGGCATACCTTTTTGGGCTTGTGGAATTGTTTTTTTGTAATCTGTACTGAAATATATAACTTTAAAGGTAGTACAAAATATGTCATTGATGTTAAAATTGCGAAGGTTTACTGAAATGGGCCTTCTTTCCATCTTTAAAAGCCCATAACTTGGTCAAATGAACTCGGATTTCGATATGGAATACCTTTATGGGCTTGTGGAATAAATTTGTTGTTATCTGCATTAAAATATATAACTTTAAAGGTAGTAAAAAATATGACCGTTTTTATGTCATTGATTTTAGTTCTGCGAAGGTTTACTGAAATGGGCCTTATTTCCATATTTGAAGCCCATAACTTGGTGAAATGAACACGGATTTCGATATTGCACACCTTTATGGGCTTGTGGAATGATTATGTAGTTATCTGCTTTAATATATATAACCGTTTTTATGTCATTGATTTTAGTTTTGCGAAGGTTTACTGAAATGGGCATTCTTTCCATCTTTAAAAGCCCACAACTTGGTCAAATGAACTCGGATTTCGATATGGCATACCTTTATGGTCTTGTGGAATGATTATGTGTTTATCTGCATTAAAATATATAACTTTGAAGGTAGTACAAAATTTGACCGTTTTTATGTCATTGGTTTTTATTTTGCAAAGGTTTACTGAAATGGGCCTTCATTCCATTTTTAAAAGCCCACAACTTGGTCAAATGAACTCGGATTTCGATATGGCATACCTTTATGGTCTTGTGGAATGATTATGTGTTTATCTGCATTAAAATATATAACTTTGAAGGTAGTACAAAATATGACCGTTTTTATGTCAATGATTTTTATTTTGCGAAGGTTTACTGAAATGGGCCTTCTTTCCATTTTTAAAAACCCATAACTTGGTCAAATGAACTCGGATTTCGATATGGTATACATTTATGGGCTTGTAGAATGATTTTGTTGTTATCTGCATTAATATATATAGCTTTAAGGGTAGTAAAAAATATGACCGTTTTTATGTCATTGATTTTAGTTCTGCGAAGGTTTACTGAAATGGGCCTTATTTCCATCTTTAAAGCCCATAACTTGGTGAAATGAACACGGATTTCGATATTGCACACCTTTATGGGCTTGTGGAATGATTATGTAGTTATCTGCTGTAATATATATATCTTTAAAGGTGGTAAGAAATATGACCGATTTTATGTCATTGATTTAAGTTTTGCGAAGGTTTACTGAAATGGGCCTTCTTTCCATTTTTAAAAGCCCACAACTTGGTCAAATGAATTCGGATTTCGATAAGGCATACCTTTGTGGGCTTGTGGAATGATTATGTTGCTATCGGCTTTAAAGTATATAACTTTAAAGGTAGTAAGAAATATGACCGTTTTTATGTCATTGATTTAAGTTTTGCGAAGGTTTACTGAAATGGGCCTTCATTCCATTTTTAAAAGCCCATAGCTTGATCAAATGAACTCGGATTTCGATATGGCACACCTTTATGGGCTTGTGGAATGAATTTCTTGTTATCTGCATTAAAATATATAACTTTAAAGGTAGTAAAAAATATGACCGTTTCAATGTCAATGATTTTTATTTTGCGAAGGTTTACTGAAATGGGCCTTCTTTCCATTTTTAAAAGCCCATAACTTGGTCAAATGAACTCGGATTTCGATATGGCATACCTTTATGGGTTTGTGGAATTATTATGTTGTTATCTGCTTTAAAATGTATAGCTTTAAAGGTAGTAAAAAATATGACCGTTTTTACGTCATTGATTTTAATTTTGCGAAGGTTTACTGAAATGGGCATTCTTTCCATCTTTAAAGCCCATAACTTGGTCAAATGAACACTGTTTTCGATATGGCACACCTTTATGGGCTTGTGGAATGATTATGTAGTTATCTGCTTTAATATATATAACCGTTTTTATGTCATTGATTTTAGTTTTGCGAAGGTTTACTGAAATGGGCATTCTTTCCATCTTTAAAAGCCCACAACTTGATCAAATGAACTCGGATTTCGATATGACATACCTTTATGGGCTTGTGGAATGATTATGTTGTTATCTGCACTAAAATATATAACTTTGAAGGTAGTACAAAATATGACCGCTTTTATGTCATTGGTTTTAATTTTGCAAAGGTGTACTGAAATGGGCCTTCATTCCATTTTTAAAAGCCCATAGCTTGATCAAATGCACTCGGATTTCGATATGGCACACCTTTATGGGCTTGTGGAATGAATTTGTTGTTATCTGCATTAAAATATATAACTTTAAAGGTAGTAAGAAATATGA
Organism: Drosophila suzukii; assembly: GCF_043229965.1. Classification (NCBI taxonomy): domain Eukaryota; kingdom Metazoa; phylum Arthropoda; class Insecta; order Diptera; family Drosophilidae; genus Drosophila; species Drosophila suzukii. The sequence goes on along the minus strand of NW_027255896.1, from coordinate 1,483,224 downwards.
GCGATTTTATGTCATTGATTTAAGTTTTGCGAAGGTTTACTGAAATGGGCCTTCTTTCCATCTTTAAAAGCCCATAACTTGGTCAAATGAACTCGGATTTCGATATGGCATACCTTTATGGGTTTGTGGAATGATTATGTTGCTATCGGCTTTAAAGTATATAACTTTAAAGGTAGTAATAAATATGACCGTTTTTATGTCATTGATTGGTATTTTGCGTAGGTTTACTGAAATGGGCAATCTTTCCATCTTTAAAGCCCACAACTTGGTCAAATGAACAGTGATTTCGATATGGCACACCTTTATGGGCTTGTGGAATGATTATGTTGCTATCGGCTTTAAAGTATATAACTTTAAAGGTAGTAAGAAATATGACCGTTTTTATGTCATTGATTGGTATTTTGCGAAGGTTTACTGAAATGGGCCTTCTTTCCATCTTTAAAAGCCCATAACTTGGTCAAATGAACTCGGATTTCGATTTGGCATACCTTTTTGAGCTTGAGGAATGATTATGTTGTTGTCTGCATTAAGTTATATACCTTTAAAGGTAGTAAGAAATATGAGCGATTTTATGTCATTGATTTAAGTTTTGCGAAGGTTTACTAAAATGGGCCTTCTTTCCATCTTTAAAAGCCCTTAACTTGGTCAAATGAACTCAGACTTCGATATGGCATACCTTTATGGGCTTGTGGAGTGATTATGTTGTTATCTGCATTAAAATATATAACTTTAACGGTGGTAAAAATTATGACCGTTTTTATGTCATTGATTTTTATTTTGCGAAGGTTTACTGAAATGGGCCTTCTTTCCATCTTTAAAGCCCTTAACTTGGTCAAATGATCACGGATTTCGATATGGCACACCTTTATGGGCTTGTGGAATGATTGTGTAGCTATCTGCTTTAATATATATAACTTTAAAGGTAATAAAAAATATCACCGTTTTTATGTCATTGATTTTTATTTTGCGAAGGTTTACTGAAATGGGCCTTCTTTCCATTTTTAAAAGCCCATAAATTGGTCAAGTGAATTCGGATTTTGATATGGCATACCTTTTTGGGCTTGTGGAATTGTTTTTTTCTAATCTGTACTGAAATATATAACTTTAAAGGTAGTACAAAATATGTCATTGATGTTAAAATTGCGAAGGTTTACTGAAATGGGCCTTCTTTCCATCTTTAAAAGCCCATAACTTGGTCAAATGAACTCGGATTTCGATATGGTATACATTTATGGGCTTGTGGAATGATTTTGTTGTTATCTGCATTAATATATATAGCTTTAAGGGTAGTAAAAAATATGACCGTTTTAATGTCATTGATTTTAGTTCTGCGAAGGTTTACTGAAATGGGCCTTATTTCCATCTTTAAAGCCCATAACTTGGTGAAATGAACACGGATTTCGATACTGCACACCTTTATGGGCTTGTGGAATGATTATGTAGTTATCTGCTGTAATATATATATCTTTAAAGGTGGTAAGAAATATGACCGATTTTATGTCATTGATTTAAGTTTTGCGAAGGTTTACTGAAATGGGCCTTCTTTCCATTTTTAAAAGCCCACAAATTGGTCAAATGAATTCGGATTTCGATAAGGCATACCTTTGTGGGCTTGTGGAATGATTTTGTTGCTATCGGCTTTAAAGTATATAACTTTAAAGGTAGTAAGAAATATGACCGTTTTTATGTCATTGATTTAAGTTTTGCGAAGGTTTACTGAAATGGGCCTTCATTCCATTTTTAAAAGCCCATAGCTTGATCAAATGAACTCGGACTTCGATATGGCACACCTTTATGGGCTTGTGGAATGAATTTCTTGTTATCTGCATTAAAATATATAACTTTAAAGGTAGTAAAAAATATGACCGTTTTTACGTCATTGATTTTAATTTTGCGAAGGTTTACTGAAATGGGCCATCTTTCCATCTTTAAAGCCCACAACTTGGTCAAATGAACACTGTTTTCGATATGGCACACCTTTATGGGCTTGTGGAATGATTATGTAGTTATCTGCTTTAATATATATAACCGTTTTTATGTCATTGATTTTAGTTTTGCGAAGGTTTACTGAAATGGGCATTCTTTCCATCTTTAAAAGCCCACAACTTGGTCAAATGAACTCGGATTTCGATATGACATACATTTATGGGCTTGTGGAATGATTATGTTGTTATCTGCACTAAAATATATAACTTTGAAGGTAGTACAAAATATGACCGCTTTTATGTCATTGGTTTTAATTTTGCAAAGGTTTACTGAAATGGGCCTTCATTCCATTTGTAAAAGCCCATAGCTTGATCAAATGAACTCGGATTTCGATATGGCACACCTTTATGGGCTTGTGGAATGAATTTGTTGTTATCTGCATTAAAATATATAACTTTAAAGGTAGTAAGAAATATGAGCGATTTTATGTCATTGATTTAAGTTTTGCGAAGGTTTACTGAAATGGGCCTTCTTTCCATCTTTAAAAGCCCATAACTTGGTCAAATGAACTCGGATTTCGATATGGCATACCTTTATGGGTTTGTGGAATGATTATGTTGCTATCGGCTTTAAAGTATATAACTTTAAAGGTAGTAATAAATATGACCGTTTTTATGTCATTGATTGGTATTTTGCGTAGGTTTACTGAAATGGGCAATCTTTCCATCTTTAAAGCCCACAACTTGGTCAAATGAACAGTGATTTCGATATGGCACACCTTTATGGGCTTGTGGAATGATTATGTAGTTATCTGCTGTATTATATATATCTTTAAAGGTGGTAAGAAATATGACCGATTTTATGTCATTGATTTAAGTTTTGCGAAGGTTTACTGAAATGGGCCTTCTTTCCATTTTTAAAAGCCCACAACTTGGTCAAATGAATTCGGATTTCGATAAGGCATACCTTTGTGGGCTTGTGGAATGATTATGTTGCTATCGGCTTTAAAGTATATAACTTTAAAGGTAGTAAGAAATATGACCGTTTTTATGTCATTGGTTGGTATTTTGCGAAGGTTTACTGAAATGGGCCATCTTTCCATCTTTAAAGCTTACAACTTCGTCAAATGAACACTGATTTCGATATGGCACACCTTTATGGGCTTGTGGAATGATTATGTAGTTATCTGCTGTAATATATATAACTTTAAAGGTAGTAAGAAATTAGACCGTTTTTATGTCATTGATATTAATTTTGCGAAGGTGTACTGAAATGGGCCTTCTTTCCATTTTTAAAAGCCCGTAACTTGGTCAAATGAATCCGGATTTTGATATGGCATACCTTCATGGGCTTGTGGAATGATTATGTTGTTATCTGCATATATATATAACTTTAAAGGTAGTAAGAAATATGACCGTTTTTACGTCATTGATTTTAATTTTGCGAAGGTTTACTGAAATTGGCCTTCTTTCCACATTTAAAAGCCCGTCTCTTGGTCAAATGAACTCGGATTTCGATATGGCATACCTTTATGGTCTTGTGGAATTATTATGTTGTTATCTGCTTCAAGATATATAGCTTTAAAGGTAGTAAAAAATATAACCGTTTTTATGTCATTGATTTTAGTTTTGCGAAGGCTTACTGAAATGGGCCTTCATTCCATTTTTAAAAGCCCGTAACTTGGTCAAATGAACTCGGATTTCGATATGGCATACCTTCATGGACTTGTGGAATGATTATGTTGTTATCTGCTTTAATTGTCTATTGTTACATTGTCTTTTTCTTTGTCCGCGATTATGTTTACTCGCCCAAAACGGTGATGGGCTCCGCGCGTAACAAGCTTTGCTTGGTGTCGTAGGGCCACTTGTTTGTACTGACCATAGTGCATCAACGTCCAAGAAAAAAAAAAAAAAAAAAAAAAAATATATAGCTTTAAAGGTAGTAAAAAATATGACCGTTTTTATGTCATTGATTTTAATTTTGCGAAGGTTTACTGAAATGGGCCTTCTTTCCATCTTTAAAGCCCATAACTTGGTCAAATGAACACTGATTTCGATATGGCACACCTTTATGGGCTTGTGGAATGATTACGTAGTTATCTGCTGTAATATATATAACTTTAAAGGTAGTAAGAAATTAGACCGTTTTTATGTCATTGATATTAATTTTGCGAAGGTTTACTGAAATGGGCATTCTTTCCATTTTTAAAAGCCCATAATTTGGTCAAATGAACTCGGTATTGATATGGCATACCTTTTTGGGCTTCAGGAATGATTATATTGTTATCTGCATTAAAATATATAACTTTAAAAGTAGTTAAAATTATGACCGTTCTTATGTCATTGATTTTTATTTTGCGAAGTTTTAGTGAAATGGGCCTTCTTTCCATCTTTAAAGCCCTTAACTTGGTCAAATGAACACGGATTTCGATATGGCACACCTCTATGGGCTTGTGGAATGATTGTGTAGTTATCTGCTTTTATATATATAACTTTAAAGGTAATAAAAAATATCACCGTTTTTATGTCATTGATTTTTATTTTGCGAAGGTTTACTGAAATGGGCCTTCTTTCCATTTTTAAAAGCCCATAACTTGGTCAAATGAATTCGGATTTTGATATGGCATACCTTTTTGGGCTTGTGGAATTGTTTATTTCTAATCTGTATTAAAATATATAACTTTAAAGGTAGTACAAAATATGTCATTGATTTTAATATTGCGAAGGTTTACTAAAATGGGCCTTCTTTCCATCTTTAAAAGCCCACAACTTGGTCAAATGAACTCGGATTTCGATATGGCATACCTTTATGGGCTTGTGGAATGATTTTGTTGTTATCTTTATTAATATATATAGCTTTAAAGGTATTAAAAAATATGACCGTTTTTATGTCATTGATTTAAGTTCTGCGAAGATTTACTGAATTGGGCCTTATTTCTATCTTTAAAGCCCATAACTTGGTGAAATGAACACGGATTTCGATATTGTACAACTTTATGGGCTTGTGGAATGATTATGTAGTTATCTGCTTTAATATATATAACCGTTTTTATGTCATTAATTTTAGTTTTGCGAAGGTTAACTGAAATGGGCATTCTTTCCATCTTTAAAAGCCCACAACTTGGTCAAATGAACTCGGATTTCGATATGGCATACTTTTATGGGCTTGTGGAATGATTATGTTGTTATCTGCATTAAAATATATAACTTTGAAGGTTGTACAATATATGACCGTTTTTATGTCATTGGTTTTTATTTTGCAAAGGTTTACTGAAATGGGCCTTCTTTCCATTTTTAAAAGCCCATAACTTGGTCAAATGAACTCGGATTTCGATATGGCACACCTTTATGGGCTTGTGGAATGAATTTGTTGTTATCTACATTAAAATATATAACTTTAAGGGTAGTAAAAAATATGACCGTTTCTATGTCAATGATTTTTATTTTGCGAAGGTTTACTGAAATGGGCCTTCTTTCCATTTTTAAAAGCCCATAACTTGGTCAAATGAACTCGGATTTCGATATGGCATACCTTTATGGGTTTGTGGAATTATTATGTTGTTATCTGCTTTAAAATATATAGCTTTAAAGGAAGTAATAAATATGACCGTTTTCACGTCATTGACTTTAATTTTGCGAAGGTTTACTGAAATGCTCCTTCTTTCCACATTTAAAAGCCCGTCTCTTGGTCAAATGAACTCGGATTTCGATATGGCATACCTTCATGGGCTTGTGGTTGGTTATGTTGTTATCTGCATTAAAATACATAGCTTTAAAGGTGTTAAAAACATGACCGTTTCTATGTCAATGATTTTTATTTTGCGAAGGTTTACTGAAATGGGCCTTCTTTCCATTTTTAAAAGCCCATAACTTGGTCAAATGAACTCGGATTTCGATATGGCATACCTTTATGGGTTTGTGGAATTATTATGTTGTTATCTGCTTTTAAATATATAGCTTTAAAGGTAGTAATAAATATGACCGTTTTTACGTCATTGATTTTAATTTTGCGAAGGTTTACTGAAATGGGCCTTCTTTCCACATTTAAAAGCCCGTCTCTTGGTCAAATGAACTCGGATCTCGATATGGCATACCTTCATGGGCTTGTGGAATGGTTATGTTGTTATCTGCATTAAAATACATAGCTTTAAAGGTGTTAAAAACATGACCGTTTTTATGTCATTGATTTTAGTTCTGCGAAGGTTTACTGAAATGGGCCATCTTTCCATCTTTAAAGCCCACAACTTGGTCAAATGAACACTGATTTCGATATGGCACACCTTTATGGGCTTGCAAAATGATTATGTAGTTATCTGCTGTAATATATATAACTTTAAAGGTAGTAAGAAATTTGACCGATTTTATGTCATTGATTTAAGTTTTGCGAAGGTTTACTGAAATGGGCCTTCTTTCCATCTTTAAAAGCCCACAACTTGGTCAAATGAACTCGGATTTCGATAAGGCATAGCTTAATGGGCTTGTGGAATGACTATGTTGTTATCGGCTTTAAAGTATATAACTTTAAAGGTAGTAAGAAATATGACCGTTTTTATGTCATTGATTTTAATTTTGCGAAGGCTTACTGAAATGGGCCTTCTTTCCATTTTTAAAAGCCCGTAACTTGGTCAAATGAACTCGGATTTCGATATGGCATACCTTCAAGGGCTTGTGGAATGATTATGTTGTTATCTGCATATATATATATAACTTTAAAGGTAGTAAGAAATATGACCGATTTTATGTCATTGATTTAAGTTTTGCGAAGGTTTACTGAAATGGGCCTTCTTTCCATCTTTACAAGCCCACAACTTGGTCAAATGAACTCGGATTTCGATAAGGCATAGCTTAATGGGCTTGTGGAATGACTATGTTGTTATCGGCTTTAAAGTATATAACTTTAAAGGTAGTAAGAAATATGACCGTTTTTATGTCATTGATTTTAATTTTGCGAAGGCTTACTGAAATGGGCCTTCTTTCCATTTTTAAAAGCCCGTAACTTGGTCAAATGAACTCGGATTTCGATATGGCATACCTTCAAGGGCTTGTGGAATGATTATGTTGTTATCTGCATATATATATATAACTTTAAAGGTAGTAAGAAATATGACCGATTTTATGTCATTGATTTAAGTTTTGCGAAGGTTTACTGAAATGGGCCTTCTTTCCATCTTTACAAGCCCACAACTTGGTCAAATGAACTCGGCTTTCGATATGGCATACCTTTTTGGGCTTGAGGAATGATAATGTTGTTATCTGCATTAAGATATACAAGCCCACAACTTGGTCAAATGAACACGGATTTCGATATGGCACATCTTTATGGGCTTGTGGATTGATTATGTAGTTATCTGCTGTAATATATATAACTTTAAAGGTAGTAAGAAATATGACCGTTTTTATGTCATTGATTTTAGTTTTGCAAAGGTTTACTGAAATGGGCCTTCTTTCCATCTATAAAAGACCATAACTTGGTCAAATGAACTAGGATTTCGATAAGGCATACCTATGGGCTTGTGGAATGATTGTGTAGTTATCTGCTTTAATATATATAACTTAAAAGATAGTAAGAAATATGACAGTTTTTATGTCAATGATTTTAGTTTTGCGAAGGTTTACTGAAATGGGCATTCTTTCCACTTTAAAAAGCCCATAACTTGGTCAAATGAACTCGGATTTCGATAAGGCATACCTTTGCGGGCTTGTGGAATGATTATGTTGCTATCGGCTTTAAAGTTTATAACTTTAAAGGTAGTAAGAAATATGACCGTTTTTATGTCATTGATTTTAATTTTGCGAAGGCTTACTGAAATGGGCCTTCTTTCCATTTTTAAAAGCCCGTAACTTGGTCAAATGAACTCGGATTTCGATATGGCATACCTTTTTGGGCTTGAGGAATGATAATGTGGTTATCTGCATTAAGATATATAACTTCAAAGGTATTAAAAAATATCACCGTTTTTATGTCATTGATTTTTATTTTGCGAAGGTTTACTGAAATGGGCCTTATTTCCATCTATAAAAGACCATAACTTGGTCAAATGAATTCGGATTTTGATATGGCATACCTCTTTGGGCTTGTGGAATGATTATGTAGTTATCTGCTTTATTATATATAACTTTAAAGGTAGTAAGAAATATGACCGTTTTTACGTCATTGATTTTTATTTTGCGAAGGTTTACTGAAATGGGCCTTCTTTCCATCTTTAAAAGCCCATAACTTAGTCAAATGAACTCGGATTTCGATAAGGCATACCTTTGTGGGCTTGTGGAATGATTATGTTGCTATCGGCTTTAAAGTATATAACTTTAAAGGTAGTAAGAAATATGACCGTTTTTATGTCATTGATTGGTATTTTGCGAAGGTTTACTGAAATGGGCCTTCTTTCCATCTTTAAAAGCCCATAACTTGGTCAAATGAACTCGGATTTCGATACGGCATACCTTTGTGGGCTTGTGGAATGATTATGTTGCTATCGGCTTTAAAGTATATAACTTTAAAGGTAGTAAGAAATATGACCGTTTTTATGTCATTGATTGGTATTTTGCGAAGGTTTACTGAAATGGGCCATCTTTCCATCTTTAAAGCCCACAACTTGTTCAAATGAACACTGATTTCGATATGAAACACCTTTATGGGCTTGTGGAATGATTATGTAGTTATCTGCTGAAATATATATATCTTTAAAGGTAGTAAGAAATAAGACCGTTTTTATGTCATTGATATTAATTTTGCGAAGGTGTACTGAAATGGGCCTTCTTTCCATTTTTAAAAGCCCGTAACTTGGTCAAATGAACCCGGATTTCGATATGGCATACCTTCATGGGCTTGTGGAATGATTATGTTGTTATCTGCATATATATATAACTTTAAAGGTAGTAAGAAATATGACCGTTTTTACGTCATTGATTTTAATTTTGCGAAGGTTTACTGAAATTGGCCTTCTTTCCACATTTAAAAGCCCGTCTCTTGGTCAAATGAACTCGGATTTCGATATGGCATACCTTCATGGACTTGTGGAATGATTATGTTGTTATCTGCTTTAAAATATATAGCTTTAAAGGTAGTAAAAAATATGACCGTTTTTATGTCATTGATTTTAATTTTGCGAAGGTTTACTGAAATGGGCCTTCTTTCCATTTTTAAAAGCCCGTAACTTGGTCAAATGAACCCGGATTTCGATATGGCATACCTTCATGGGCTTGTGGAATGATTATGTTGTTATCTGCATATATATATAACTTTAAAGGTAGTAAGAAATATGACCGTTTTTACGTCATTGATTTTAATTTTGCGAAGGTTTACTGAAATTGGCCTTCTTTCCACATTTAAAAGCCCGTCTCTTGGTCAAATGAACTCGGATTTCGATATGGCATACCTTTATGGTCTTGTGGAATTATTATGTTGTTATCTGCTTTAAGACATATAGCTTTAAAGCTAGTAAAAAATATAACCGTTTTTATGTCATTGATTTTAGTTTTGCGAAGGCTTACTGAAATGGGCCTTCTTTCCATTTTTAAAAGCCCGTAACTTGGTCAAATGAACTCGGATTTCGATATGGCATACCTTCATGGACTTGTGGAATGATTATGTTGTTATCTGCTTTAAAATATATAACTTTAAAGGTAGTAAAAAATATGACCGTTTTTATGTCATTGATTTTAATTTTGCGAAGGTTAACTGAAATGGGCCTTCTTTCCATCTTTAAAGCCCATAACTTGGTCAAATGAACACTGATTTCGATATGGCACACCTTTATGGGTGTTCACGCCAAAAGGGCGTTTAATTTCAGGAGGCAGTGTAGAGCGGCAGTTTTATCCAGATTTCTATATCTCGCGCGCTCGCACTGCCGTCCGCTCTCCCTCTCCATCTCTCCCCTAAGTCTCCGCTCTGCTCTGGAGCGCTTAAGTTAAGTTAGGCTTAAGCAGTTCTTGTTTCAAAGTGTACTAATAAACACCTACGCACGTCGCGTAAAAACCCAAAAGTACCCGCGTATTTTTATGCGTACCACTCGATCTTGGGGCTTCAATTATTTCAACGATCAAGCCGCACCGCCCCAACAATGGGCTTGTGGTATGATTATGTAGTTATCTGCTGTAATATATATAACTTTAAAGGTAGTAAGAAATATGACCGTTTTTATGTCATTGATATTAATTGTGCGAAGGTTTACTGAAATGGGCATTCTTTCCATTTTTAAAAGCCCATAATTTGGTCAAATGAACTCGGTATTGATATGGCAGACCTTTTTGGGCTTGAGGAATGATTATATTGTTATCTGCATTAAAATATATAACTTTAAAGGTAGTAAAAATTATGACCGTTTTTATGTCATTGATTTTTATTTTGCGAAGCTTTACTGAAATGGGCCTTCTTGCCATCTTAACAAGCCCACAACTTGGTCAAATGAACTCGGATTTCGATATGGCATACCTTTTTGGGCTTGAGGAATGATAATGTTGTTATCTGCATTAAGATATATAACTACAAAGGTATTAAAAAATATCACCGTTTTTATGTCATTGATTATACCCGTTACTCGTAGAGTAAAAGGGTATACTAGATTCGTCGGAAAGTATGTAACAGGCAGAAGGAAGCGTTTCCGACCCCATAAAGTATATATATTCTTGATCAGGATCACTAGCCGAGTCGATCTAGCCATGTCCGTCTGTCTGTCTGTCCGTCTGTCCGGATGAACGCTGAGATCTCGGAAACTATGAGAGCTAGGCTATTGAGATTTGGCGTGCAGATTCCTGAGCTTCTTACGCAGCGCAAGTTTGTTTCAGTAGACTGCCACGCCCACTCTAACGCCCACAAACCGCCCAAAACTGTGGCTCCCACAGTTTTGATGCTAGTTAGAAAATTTTAACTGAAATGTATTGTTCTCATCAATACCTATCGATTGACCTAAAAAAAATTTGCCACGCCCACTTTAACGCCCACAAACCGCGAAAACCTGTGACGCCCACAATTTTCATGCTAGATAACAAATTTAAACTGAAATGTATTGTTCTCATCAATACCTATCGATTGAGCCAAAAAAAAGTTTGCCACGCCGACTTTAACGCCCACAAACCGCGAAAACCTGTGACGCCCACAATTTTCATGCTAGATAAAAAATTTTAACTGAAATGTATTGGTCTCGTCAATACCTATCGATTGATCCAAAAAAAAATTTGCCACGCCCACTCTAACGCCCATAACGCTTAAACTGTATACCGCCGGTAGGTGGCGCATTTTAATCTCGTTTTGCTGCTTGCATATCTCCATTAAGCTGAGTAACGGGTATCTGATAGTCGAGGTACTCGACTATAGCGTTCTTCCTTGCTTTTATTTTGCGAAGGTTTACTGAAATGGGCCTTCTTTCCATTGTTAAAAGCCCATAACTTGGTCAAATAAACTCGGACTTCGATATGGCATACCTTTATGGGCTTGTGGAATGATCATGTTGTTATCTGCATTAAAATATATAACTTTAAAGGTAGTAAAAAATATGACCGTTTTTATGTCATGTATTTTAATTCTGCGAAGGTTTACTGAAATGGGCCTTCTTTCCATCTTTAAAGCCCATAACTTGGTCAAATGAACACGGATTTCGATATGGCACATCTTTATGGGCTTGTGGATTGATTATGTAGTTATCTGCTGTAATATATATAACCTTAAAGGTAGTAAGAAATTTGACCGTTTTTATGTCATTGATTTTAGTTTTGCAAAGGTTTACTGAAATGGGCCTTCTTTCCATCTATAAAAGACCATAACTTGGTCAAATGAACTAGGATTTCGATAAGGCATACCTATGGGCTTGTGGAATGATTATGTAGTTATCTGCTTTAATATATATAACTTAAAAGATAGTAAGAAATATGACCGTTTTTATGTCAATGATTTTAGTTTTGCGAAGGTTTACTGAAATGGGCCTTCTTTCCATCTTTACAAGCCCACAACTTGGTCAAATGAACTCGGATTTCGATATGGCATACCTTTATGGGCTTGTGGAATGATTATGTTGTTATCTGGATTAAAAAATATAACTTTAAAGGAAATAAAAAATATCACCGTTTTTATGTCATTGATTTTTATTTTGCGAAGGTTTACTGAAATGGGCCTTCATTCCATTTTTAAAAGCCCATAGCTTGGTGAAATGAACTCGGATTTCGATATTGCATACCTTTATCGGCTTGTGGAATGATGATGTAGTTATCTTCTGTAATATATATAACTTTAAAGGTAGTAAAAAATATGATCGTTTTTATGTCATTGAATTTAGTTTTGCGAAGGTTTACTGAAATGGGCCTTCTTTCATTATTTAAAAGCCCATAACTTGGTCAAATGAACTCGGATTTCGATATGGCATACCTTTTTGAGCTTGAGGAATGATTATGTTGCTGTCTGCATTAAGATATATACCTTTAAAAATAGTAAGAAATATGACCGATTTTATGTCATTGATTTAAGTTTTGCACGGAGTTCGATATGGCACACCTTTATGGGCTTGTGGAATGATTATTATGTTATTATCTGCTTTAAGATATATAGCTTTAAAGCTAGTAAGAAATATGACCGTTTTTATATCATTGATTGGTATTTTGGAAGGTTTACTGAAATGGGCCTTCATTCCACTTTTAAAAGCCCGTAACTTGGTCAAATGAACTCGGACTTCGATATGGCATACCTTCATGGACTTGTGGAATGATTATGTTGTTATCTGCTTTAAAATATATAGCTTTAAAGGTAGTAAAAAATATGACCGTTTTTATGTCATTGATTTTAATTCTGCGAAGGTTTACTGAAATGGGCCTTCTTTCCATCTTTAAAGCCCTTAACTTGGTCAAATGAACACGGATTTCGATATAGCACACCTTTATGGGCTTGTGGAATGATTATGTAGTTATCTGCTGTAATATATAAAATTTTAAAGGTAGTAAGAAATATGACCGTTTTTATGTCATATATTTTCCATCTTTAAAGCCCACAACTTGGTCAAATGAACACTGATTTCGATATGGCACACCTTTATGGGCTTGCGGAATGATTATGTAGTTATCTGCTGTAATATATATAACTTTAAAGGTAGTAAGAAATATGACCGATTTTATGTCATTGATTTAAGTTTTGCGAAAATTTACTGAAATGGGCCTTCTTTCCATCTTTAAAAGCCCATAACTTGGTCAAATGAACTCAGACTTCGATATGGCATACTCTTATGGGCTTGTGGAGTGATTATGTTGTTATCTGCATTAAAATACATAACTTTAAAGGTAGTAAAAATATGACCGTTTCTATGTCATTGATTTTTATTTTGCGAAGGTTTACTGAAATGGGCCTTCTTTCCTTATTAAAAGCCCATTACTTGGTCAAATGAACTCGGATTTCGATATGGCATACCTTTATGGTCTTGTGGAATTATTATGTTGTTATCTGCTTTAAGATATAAAGCTTTAAAGCTAGTAAGAAATATGACCGTTTTTATGTCATTGATTGGTATTTTGGAAGGTTTACTGAAATGGGCCTTCATTCCACTTTTAAAAGCCCGTAACTGGTCAAATGAACTCGGATTTCGATATGGCATACCTTCATGGACTTGTGGAATGATTATGTTGTTATCTGCTTTAAAATATATAGCTTTAAAGGTAGTAAAAAATATGACCGTTTTTATGTCATTGATTTTAATTCTGCGAAGGTTTACTAAAATGGGCCTTCTTTCCATCTTTAAAGCCCATAACTTGGTCAAATGAACACGGATTTCGATATGGCACACCTTTATGGGCTTGTGGAATGATTATTATGTTATTATCTGCTTTAAGATATATAGCTTTAAAGCTACCCTGCAGTTCCAAAATTGAGTTAAGCGCCCAATCATCACGAAGCCGACTGCGACGTCGGCAGAGAAGCCAGCGATGCCGGCAGAGCTGAGCGCAACGGCGGCAAAGCGACGCGCTCTCAGTCGGGTCCGCAAAGAGAACGCACAAAAAAGTAATTTTGGGCTCTCCCTCTCTCGTCAAGTCTCAGACGAAAAAGTGCGCGTGAAGGGAAGGAGGCCCAGCAACTAAAATATATAGACCTTTGTGCACCCTTGCCTTTTAAATAATGCGACATTTGTTCGTAAATGTTAAAACAACGATTTAAAATAATAGGTTTCTGTTTTAAAATATTTTTATTTCTTAAACAAATTTATATGTTTATTAATATAATTTAATAATATGTAAAGTTTTAAAAATATATTTTTATAAACCGATTTGCATAGTCGAATATGTCTATAAATACCCTGCTTTTATGTGCAAGATGCATAGACCAAACGGGACATGCAAAAAAAACAACAACGGCTTAGCGGAACCGTTGTTGTTGTTGCTTGTTGTTTATCTGGAAGGCACGCGCCTTTTTTCGTCTTTTCACTTGCGTTTACTTTAGTGAAGGAGTTAGAAGTTGAAGCAAACATACCAGCAATTTACTAAATTAAATTAAATTAGTGCCTTAAAAGTGAAAAAGAAACGATTCCCAGGTAAGTCTGTCGCAGACTAATAATATTGAAAACAGTGAGAGTAAAAAACAAGATAATCTATATTAAAAATAAGGGAAATACAAGATTCCCAAAATAACACGTGGCGGAAAAAAAATAGCTGTGAAAAATATTAATTTTTGACGTGAAAAGCAATAAATGGTGCATATAATAAACAAATCTGTGAAAGAATTTAAAAATCTTATTGAGTGCAAAGTTTCTAGGGACAAAAAATAAGAGATGTTTGTTTTTAAAACTTATATTTGTGGTTAAAATTCGATAAAAATGAATATTAATAACATTTAACAACAATTCTTACTTTTGTGTACGTATTTAAATAAAAATCTCAAACATCTCCAATTTTCAGTTCCTGGAAAAGTGTTATTTTTTTTCCGCAACTGCAAAATAAATAAATGTTTTAATAAATAATATAAAATACATAAATAATGTGTGGTTTATTTTTCGTAATAATTGTTTACAACAAAATAAAATAAATCAAGTGACCGAAAACAAAAGTTTGCTAATTTCTTCTCGATATTTTTTGCATTTTCTTATATTTTTAGACAAGGCTGAAGGTAAATCTATAAAAAAATGGAAGGCTAAATCGTTCCATCTTAAGCATATTATCCGAGGAACTTGTTCTGTCCCACAACTTACTTATTAAGTAAGTTTTTATTGAGGCTGAAAGTAACTATTGTTTGTAAGTTTAATTTTTAAAAGACTTCTGGGATTTTTACATTGAATGCCAAAGATAACATTTCTTTTATTATAAATAAATCTTACAAATAACGATTACTTTCGGTCACTCGTTTTTATTCTCGTCTTGTTTTATTTTTAAAACTAATTTTTTTCTAATACTAGATGCAATCGCCCTGGTCGATCCCTCGGAGCCTCCCGAAAAGGCGCTGCAGAAGGCAATGCGGTGCGTTAAAAACCAGATGCTGAGGAGGAGGTGCCAGCGACCCCGATAACACCGGAAACCCCCGAGCTCAATTTTTAAAATAAACAAATAAAAATAAAAATTACAACTGAAATTTTTTTTGCTGCTAAGCGCTCAACGTGCGCTGAAAGTGCGCTTTTTCGCTGCTTGAATGAGCGCTCAACGTGTGCTGAATGTGTGCTTTTATCGCTGCTCAATCGAGCGCTCAACATGTGCTGAACGTGCGCTTTTTCAGCTGCTCCATCGAGCGCTCAACATGTGCTGAACGTGTGCTTTTTCAGCTGCTCAATCGAGCGCTCAGGAGGGTGCTCAAAAAAGCGCTCAATGAGTGCTATTTTTTGAGCACTGTTGAACCCTAGGACATGCCTATGTTAATTTCAGCACATAGCTCCATACAAATTGTGCGCTCATTGAGCGCTGAGTGATGAGCTTTTTGCAGTGATTGAGTGCTCAATAAGCGCTGAATGGTACTGCAGGGTAGTAAGAAATATGACCGTTTTTATATCATTGATTGGTATTTTGGAAGGTTTACTGAAATGGGCCTTCATTCCACTTTTAAAAGCCCGTAACTTGGTCAAATGAACTCGGATTTCGATATGGCATACCTTCATGGACTTGTGGAATGATTATGTTGTTATCTGCTTTAAAATATATAGCTTTAAAGGTAGTAAAAAATATGACCGTTTTTATGACATTGATTCTGCGAAGGTTTACTGAAATGGGCCTTCTTTCCATCTTTAAAGCCCATAACTTGGTCAAATGAACACGGATTTCGATATGGCACACCTTTATGGGCTTGTGGAATGATTATGTAGTTATCTGCTGTAATATATATAATTTTAAAGGTAGTAAGAAATATGACCGTTTTTATGTCATTGATTTTAGTTTTGCGAAGGCTTATTGAAATGGGCCTTCTTTTCATCTTTAAAAGCCCATAACTTGATCAAATGAACTCGGATTTCGATATGGCATACCTTTTTGAGCTTGAGGAATGATTATGTTGTTGTCTGCATTAAGATATATTCCTTTGAAGGTAGTAAGAAATATGAACGATTTTATGTCATTGATTTAAGTTTTGCGAAGGTTTACTGAAATGGGCCTTCTTTCCATCTTTAAAAGTCCATAACTTGGTCAAATGAACTCGGATTTCGATTAGGCATACCTTTATGGGCTTGTGGAATGATTATGTTGCTATCGGCTTTAAAGTATATAACTTTGAAGGTAGTAAGAAATATGACCGTTTTTATGTCATTGATTGGTATTTTGCGAAGGTTTACTGAAATGGGCCTTCTTATCATTTTTAAAGGCCCGTCATTTGGTCAAATGAACTCGGATTTCGATATGGCATACCTTCATGGGCTTGTGGAATGATTATGTTGTTATCTGAATTAAAATATATAGCTTTAAAGGTAGTAAAAACATGACCGTTTTTATGTCATTGATTTTAATATTGGGAAGGTTTACTGAAATGGGCCATCTTTCCATGTTTAAAGCCAATTACTTGGTCAAATGAACACTGATTTCGATATGGCACACCTTTATGGGCTTGTGGAATGATTATGTAGTTATCTGCTGTAATATATATAACTTTAAAGGTAGTACAAAATATTACCGTTTTTATGTCAATGATTTTTATTTTGCGAAGGTTTACTGAAATGGGCCTTCTTCCATTTTTAAAAGCCCATAACTTGGTCAAATGAACTCGGATTTCGATATGGTTTGTGGAATTATTATGTTGTTATGCTTTAAAATATATAGCTTTAAAGGTAGTAAAAAATATGACCGTTTTTACGTCATTGATTTTAATATTGCGAAGGTTTACTGAAATGGGCCTTCTTTCCACATTTAAAAGCCCGTCTCTTGGTCAAATGAACTCAGATTTCGATATGGCATACCTTCATGGGCTTGTGGAATGGTTATGTTGTTATTTGCATTAAAATACATAGCCTTAAAGGTATTAAAAACATGACCGTTTTTATGTCATTGGTTTTAATTTTGGGAAGGCTTACTGAAATGGGCCATCTTTCCATCTTTAAAGCCCACAACTTGGTCAAATGAACACTGATTTCGATATGGCACACCTTTATGGGCTTGCGGAATGATTATGTAGTTATCTGCTGTAATATATATAACTTTAAAGGTAGTAAGAAATATGACCGATTTTATGTCATTGATTTAAGTTTTGCGAAGGTTTACTGAAATGGGCCTTCTTTCCATCTTTACAAGCCCACAACTTGGTCAAATGAACTCGGATTTCGATATGGCATACCTTTATGGGCTTGTGGAATGATTATGTTGCTATCGGCTTTAAAGTATATAACTTTGAAGGTAGTAAGAAATATGACCGTTTTTATGTCATTGATTGGTATTTTGCGAAGGTTTACTGAAATGGGCCTTCTTAGCATTTTTAAAGGCCCGTCACTTGGTCAAATGAACTCGGATTTCGATATGGCATACCTTCATGGGCTTGTGGAATGATAATGTTGTTATCTGAATTAAAATATATAGCTTTAAAGGTAGTAAAAACATGACCGTTTTTATGTCATTGATTTTAATTTTGGGAAGGTTTACTGAAATGGGCCATCTTTCCATCTTTAAAGCCCATAACTTGGTCAAATGAACACTGATTTCGATATGGCACACCTTTATGGGCTTGTGGAATGATCATGTAGTTATCGGCTTTAAGGTATATAACTTTAAAGGTTGTAAAAAATATGACCGTTTCTATGTCAATGATTTTTATTTTGCGAAGGTTTACTGAAACGGGCCTTCTTCCATTTTTAAAAGCCCATAACTTGGTCAAATGAACTCGGATTTCGATATGGTTTGTGGAATTATTATGTTGTTATGCTTTAAAATATATAGCTTTAAAGGTAGTAAAAAATATGACCGTTTGTACGTCATTGATTGGTATTTTGCGAAGGTTTACTGAAATGGGCCATCTTTCCATCTTTAAAGCCCACAACTTGGTCAAATGAACACTGATTTCGATATGGCACACCTTTATGGGCTTGCGGAATGATTATGTAGTTATCTGCTGTAATATATATAACTTTAAAGGTAGTAAGAAATATGACCGATTTTATGTCATTGATTTAAATTTTGCGAAGGTTTACTGAAATGGGCCTTTTTTCCATCTTTAAAAGCCCATAACTTGGTCAAATGAACTCAGACTTCGATATGGCATACTCTTATGGGCTTGTGGAGTGATTATGTTGTTATCTGCATTAAAATACATAACTTTAAAGGTAGTAAAAATATGACCGTTTCTATGTCATTGATTTTTATTTTGCGAAGGTTTACTGAAATGGGCCTTCTTTCCTTTTTAAAAGCCCATAACTTGGTCAAATGAACTCGGATTTCGATATGGCATACCTTTATGGTCTTGTGGAATTATTATGTTGTTATCTGCTTTAAGATATATAGCTTTAAAGCTAGTAAGAAATATGACCGTTTTTATGTCATTGATTGGTATTTTGGAAGGTTTACTGAAATGGGCCTTCATTCTACTTTTAAAAGCCCGTAACTTGGTCAAATGAACTCGGATTTCGATATGGCATACCTTCATGGACTTGTGGAATGATTATGTTGTTATCTGCTTTAAAATATATAGCTTTAAAGGTAGTAAAAAATATGACCGTTTTTATGTCATTGATTTCAATTCTACGAAGGTTTACTGAAATGGGCCTTCTTTCCATCTTTAAAGCCCATAACTTGGTCAAATGAACACGGATTTCGATATGGCACACCTTTATGGGCTTGTGGAATGATTATTATGTTATTATCTGCTTTAAGATATATAGCCTTAAAGCTAGTAAGAAATATGACCGTTTTTATATCATTGATTGGTATTTTGGAAGGTTTACTGAAATGGGCCTTCATTCCACTTTTAAAAGCCCGTAACTTGGTCAAATGAACTCGGATTTCGATATGGCATACCTTCATGGACTTGTGGAATGATTATGTTGTTATCTGCTTTAAAATATATAGCTTTAAAGGTAGTAAAAAATATGACCGTTTTTATGTCATTGATTTTAATTCTGCGAAGGTTTACTGAAATGGGCCTTCTTTCCATCTTTAAAGCCCATAACTTGGTCAAATGAACACGGATTTCGATATGGCACACCTTTATGGGCTTGTGGAATGATTATGTAGTTATCTGCTGTAATATATATAATTTTAAAGGTAGTAAGAAATATGACCGTTTTTATGTCATTGATTTTAGTTTTGCGAAGGCTTATTGAAATGGGCCTTCTTTTCATCTTTAAAAGCCCATAACTTCGTCAAATGAACTCGGATTTCGATATGGCATACCTTTTTGAGCTTGAGGAATGATTATGTTGTTGTCTGCATTAAGATATATTCCTTTGAAGGTAGTAAGAAATATGACCGATTTTATGTCATTGATTTAAGTTTTGCGAAGGTTTACTGAAATGGGCCTTCTTTCCATCTTTAAAAGTCCATAACTTGGTCAAATGAACTCGGATTTCGATTAGGCATACCTTTATGGGCTTGTGGAATGATTATGTTGCTATCGGCTTTAAAGTATATAACTTTAAAGGTAGTAAGAAATATGACCGTTTTTATGTCATTGATTGGTATTTTGCGAAGGTTTACTGAAATGGGCCTTCTTTCCATCTTTAAAGCCCATAACTTGGTCAAATGAACACTGATTTCGATATGGCACACCTTTATGGGCTTGTGGAATGATTACGTAGTTATCTGCTGTAATATATATAACTTTAAAGGTAGTAAGAAATTAGACCGTTTTTATGTCATTGATATTAATTTTGCGAAGGTTTACTGAAATGGGCATTCTTTCCATTTTTAAAAGCCCATAATTTGGTCAAATGAACTCAGTATTGATATGGCATACCTTTTTGGGCTTCAGGAATGATTATATTGTTATCTGCATTAAAATATATAACTTTAAAAGTAGTAAAAATTATGACCGTTTTTATGTCATTGATTTTTATTTTGCGAAGTTTTAGTGAGATGGGCCTTCTTTCCACCTTTAAAGCCCTTAACTTGGTCAAATGAACACGGATTTCGATATGGCACACCTCTATGGGCTTGTGGAATGATTGTGTAGTTATCTGCTTTGATATATATAACTTTAAAGGTAATAAAAAATATCACCGTTTTTATGTAATTGATTTTTATTTTGCGAAGGTTTACTGAAATGTGCCTTCTTTCCATTTTTAAAAGCCCATAACTTGGTCAAATGAATTCGGATTTTGATATGGCATACCTTTTTGGGCTTGTGGAATTGTTTATTTCTAATCTGTATTAAAATATATAACTTTAAAGGTAGTACAAAATATGTCATTGATTTTAATATTGCGAAGGTTTACTAAAATGGGCCTTCTTTCCATCTTTAAAAGCCCACAACTTGGTCAAATGAACTCGGATTTCGATATGGCATACCTTTATGGGCTTGTGGAATGATTTTGTTGTTATCTGAATTAATATATATAGCTTTAAAGGTATTAAAAAATATGACCGTTTTTATGTCATTGATTTAAGTTCTGCGAAGGTTTACTGAATTGGGCCTTATTTCTATCTTTAAAGCCCATAACTTGGTGAAATGAACACGGATTTCGATATTGCACAACTTTATGGGCTTGTGGAATGATTATGTAGTTATCTGCTTTAATATATATAACTTAAAAGATAGTAAGAAATATGACAGTTTTTATGTCAATGATTTTAGTTTTGCGAAGGTTTACTGAAATGGGCATTCTTTCCACTTTAAAAAGCCCATAACTTGGTCAAATGAACTCGGATTTCGATAAGGCATACCTTTGTGGGCTTGTGGAATGATTATGTTGCTATCGGCTTTAAGGTATATAACTTTAAAGGTAGTAAGAAATATAACCGTTTTTATGTCATTGATTTTAGTTTTGCGAAGGTTTACTGAAATGGGCATTCTTTCCATCTTTAAAAGCCCACAACTTGGTCAAATGAACTCGGATTTCGATATACATAGCTTTAAAGGTGTTAAAAACATGACCGTTTCTATGTCAATGATTTTTATTTTGCGAAGGTTTACTGAAATGGGCCTTCTTTCCATTTTTAAAAGCCCATAACTTGGTCAAATGAACTCGGATTTCGATATGGCATACCTTTATGGGTTTGTGGAAATATTATGTTGTTATCTGCTTTAAAATATATAGCTTTAAAGGTAGTAATAAATATGACCGTTTTTACGTCATTGATTTTATACGACCGCTGAGATATATATACGACCGCTGAAGAGAGTGGACGTGTCTTGTGCGAGCTCCGCGAAAAGTGCAAGAAAGTTGATAAATTAATGCAAACAAAACACAAAAACTGAACAGGTTAATTTCAAATAAGCGAAAAGACGCTAAAACCCAAAGAAATTTAGGTTTCAACCCACAAAATCGGTGTAATGTCTTAAACTAGCACATAATTATATTATCTTATAATAATAAATAAGTGCCACGCTAATAAAGCTCAATGAGCTACGAACAGAATAAAGAGCGACTCAGCTCCGCGAGCCGAAGAGACGGTTACTTTTCGTATGTCTCAACGCGTGATAGCGAAGTGCAAAAAACGACCCTACTGTCGGTCGATAGCCAAAGAGCACGATCTTGCTCACCATGCTTACTTACGGCTACCCCTACTCCGACGGCGTGGAGTCAACAATGCAAAACCCCCCCACCATCAGTTTCGACCCCTGGCGCACCAACAACATGCAACGGTAAAACTTCTGCATCCGCACTAAATTTGTCAGCAACAACTACGGCTACGGCAAAAAAACCAACGACAACCACAGCTACGACTATTATTTCGGAATCGACTGCAACCGCAGCTCTAAATACAACGGAAACAAAAACAACGACAACAAATCAAAACCAAAACAAAATTCAGCAAGCGGGTCCGGCCATACAGACCGGACTAGATCGGTACATCCATATCAAGCGTAAGCTTAGCCCGCAGAACACCGCGGTAGGTAACAAGTCAAAAATAAACCGTGTCCAAGTAGAAGATATATTACCCGGGAGATCCGACAGCAATCGATTTGCGCTTCTAGCAGAAAATGAATCAGGACGGGCTCAGGAGTCCCAACCGAAACCTAAGCCCCCACCAATTTACATTAGGGAGAAAATCTCGAACGCCCTGGTCAACAAAATTGTTGCGCTGACCGGAGACGGAAACTTTCATGTTGTTCCGGTCACAAAAGGGGATATCCATGAAACCAAGCTTCAGACCAAATCTGAAGAACATTTCCGAGCAGTATCCAAATACCTGGAGGAAGCTAGGAAAAGCTACTACACATACCAACTAAAAAGCAGCAAGGGCCTGCAAGTGGTAATAAAAGGAATCGAGCCCGACGTAACCGCCAAGGAAGTTATCGATGCTCTTAAGGAAAAGGGGTTTTCTGCAAAGAACGTCAGTAACATTATAAACAGGAACAAGAAGCCGCAACCACTCTTCAGGGTCGAGCTGGAGCCAGACAGCAGAGTCTTGAAGAAAAATGAAGTGCACCCCATTTATAACCTGCAATACTTATTGCACCGAAGAATTATCGTGGAAGAGCCACATAAAAGGAACGGCCCAGTGCAATGCACAAATTGTCAGGAGTATGGACACACCAGGGCATACTGTTCGCTTCGAACAGTCTGTGTAGCTTGTGGAGACTTCCACAATTCGGCTAACTGCCCTGCCAACAAAGAAGACCCCAAAAAGAAAAAATGCGTTAACTGCCAAGGTAACCACACGGCAAACTACAGGGGCTGTCCGGTCTACAAGGAGATGAAGGACCGCATGCGAAAAAAGATAGCAACGCGTCATCAGAAAACCCAAAATGCGTACACTTACTCGCGTACGACGCCGGAAGTATTTTTCGGCACGGCTGCAAGATCCTCCTTTGGTCAACTAAATACCCAGACAGGATTCTCATACGCCGATGCCCTTCGATCGGGGACGGAAAACCCACTCCAGTCTAATCTAGGAAACGCTCAGCAGATCCAAGAACAGTCGCAAAGCACTCTGGAAACTATGATGGTCACCATGCAACAAAGTATGATGGAACTCATGTCATTCATGAAAACGACCATGCAAACACTGGTTCAAAACCAGAACATGGTGTTACAGCTACTTGCAGCTAAGCAGTCCAAATAATCAGATGGCAAACCTACGAATAACAATGTGGAACGCCAATGGCGTTTCACGGCACAACCTTGAAGTAACACAGTTCCTGAATGAAAATCATATCGACATTATGCTACTGGTAGAGACGCACCTCACAAACAAATACAACTTCCAAATAAGAGGCTACACTTTCTACCGCACAGACCATCCAGATGGTAAAGCCCACGGCGGAACCGGCATCCTAATCAGGGAACGCATCAAGCACCACTTTGACCAAAGGTTTTCAACTAATTACCTGCAAGCCACGGATATCAAAGTGCAGTCAGGCAACGGAAACCTCACCATAGCCGCTGTCTACTGCCCGCCTCGCTTTACAATTTCTGAAGGACAATTCATGGACTTCTACAACTTGCTTGGAGACCGCTTTATAGCTGCAGGGGACTATAATGCCAAACACACGCACTGGGGATCACGCCTTGTGACTCCCAAAGGAAGGCAATTATACAATGCAATCATAAAACCGAACAACAAATTAGACTATGTTTCCCCTGGCAGCCCCACATACTGGCCAACAGACCCCAGGAAAGTTCCAGACCTAATAGACTTTGCGGTGACAAAAAACATTCCCCGCAATATAATAAGCGCCAAAGCGCTTTCGGACCTGTCGTCAGACCATTCGCCAGTGCTAATAACTCTTCTTCAAAGCACAAGAACCACAGATCACCCCCTCAGGCTGACGTCGCACAGAACCAACTGGTTCAAAAAAAAAAAAGTATGTAAGCTCACACATCAAATTAACACCTCACTTCAACATCGAAGCGGACATCGACTGCTCTACCGATGCTCTTGAAGAAGTATTCGTGGAGGCAGCCACTATCTCAACACCACAAGGCAGGGACGCGCAAACCAACCACTTCAAAACTAATCTGCAAATTGAACGGTTAGTCCTAGAAAAGAGGCGCCTGCGACGTGCCTGGCAAGCCAACAGATCGCCGTCATCAAAACAACGTCTTAAGGAAGCCACTCGCTCACTAAACCGAGCTCTAAAGCAAGAAACAGAAAATGCACAGCTGCAGTACATTACAAAACTATCGCCAACCAGTACAAAACATCCTCTGTGGAGGGCTCACCCAAATCTGAGCTCTCCAATCGAAACAGTGACTCCGATAAGAAACTCATCTGGCATCTGGGCCCGCAGCGACGAAGATAGAGCCGAAACTTTTGCGTTACATCTAAGAAACGTCTTCCAGCCGAACCCTGCCACTGGTTCATTTTTCCTACCACAAATCGAATCTGAATCTATTTCCCTACCACCATTGTTTCAGCCAAAGGAGATCGTGAAAGTCATTGGGGAACTGAAACCAAAAAAGGCCCCTGGCGGTGACCAAATAACCCCAAAAATGTTAATTGAACTTCCAAACTCTGCCATTGAGGTTATCTGTAAGCTCTTCAATGGGATTATAACTCTCGGCTACTATCCGAAAAAATGGAAAAAATCAATTATCATTATGATACCGAAGCCCGGAAAAGACCACACAATTCCGTCATCCTACAGACCAATTAGTTTATTATCGTGTCTGTCTAAGCTGTTCGAAAAATGCCTTCTAACTCGCATAACACCATATCTAGGAGCACACAATGTTATCCCTGCTCATCAATTTGGATTTCGTCAAAACCATGGAACAATCGAACAAGTTAACAGAATAACATCAGAAATACGCACAGCCTTTGAGCATCGGGAATACTGCAGCGCAATATTCCTCGATGTATCTCAAGCCTTCGATCGAGTATGGCTAGATGGCCTCATGCACAAAATCAAAACACACTTACCTGATTACACTCACAAGCTTCTTGAGTCGTATCTATACAACAGGTCCTTCGCAGTAAGGTGCAATACAACAACATCCGACGACTACATTATCAAAGCTGGAGTCCCGCAAGGAAGCGCGCTAGGGCCTACTCTGTTCCTCCTATACACAGCGGATATTCCCACGAACGAGCAGCTAACAACATCTACGTTCGCTGACGACACCGCAATTTTAAGTCGCTCGAGGTGCCCAGGCCGAGCCACAACACAGCTAGCAAACCACCTCCTCGTAGTAGAGAGGTGGCTATCTGATTGGCGGATTAAAATAAATGAACAAAAATGTAAACACATAACGTTTACTCTCAACAGGCAAACATGCCCTCCACTATATTGAATAATACGCAGATTCCCCAAGTCAACGATGTAACGTATCTCGGCGTCCACCTTGACAGACGACTAACCTGGAGAAGACACATCGAACGCAAGAAAGTACATCTAAAACTAAAGGCCAGCAGCTTCCACTGGATTCTTAACGCTCGTTCGCCCCTGCGTCTGGACTACAAGGTTTTGCTCTACAACTCCACTCTCAAGCCCATCTGGACATATGGCTCCCAGCTATGGGGGAACGCCAGCAGAAGCAACATAGACATTATACAGCGCGCTCAATCGAAAATCCTGCGAACTATCACTGGGGCACCATGGTATATTCGCAACCAAAACATCCACAGGGACCTAAGCATTCTTACCGTTAAAGATGAAATAGACAAACAAAAAGCGTCCTACAACGAAAAACTCTCTGTGCACCCCAATCGCCTCGCAAGAGGCTTGACTTGGGTTTCCAGCCGATCCCGTCTACAACGCAACGACCTGCCAAGCCAGCTATAACTTTCGGGCCCCTTTAGCACAACATCAGTCATATGACTGTGAGTTAGATTAATTAGTCTAAGATTTGATACACTTATTGTTAGTATCCAAAGGGAGAAGATTCAATAAATAAATAGCAAAGCATTTAAAAAAAAAAAAAAAAAATTGATTTTAATTTTGCGAAGGTTTACTGAAATGGGCCTTCTTTCCACATTTAAAAGCCCGTCTCTTGGTCAAATGAACTCGGATTTCGATATGGCATACCTTCATGGGCTTGTGGAATGGTTATGTTGTTATCTGCATTAAAATACATAGCTTTAAAGGTGTTAAAAACATGACCGTTTTTATGTCATTGGTTTTAATTTTGGGAAGGTTTACTGAAATGGGCCATCTTTCCATCTTTAAAGCCCACAACTTGGTCAAATGAACACTGATTTCGATATGGCACACCTTTATGGGCTTGCGGAATGATTATGTAGTTATCTGCTGTAATATATATAACTTTAAAGGTAGTAAGAAATTTGACCGATTTTATGTCATTGATTTAAGTTTTGCGAAGGTTTACTGAAATGGGTCTTCTTTCCATCTTTAAAAGCCCACAACTTGGTCAAATGAACTCGGATTTCGATAAGGCATAGCTTAATGGGCTTGTGGAATGACTATGTTGTTATCGGCTTTAAAGTATATAACTTTAAAGGTAGTAAGAAATATGACCGTTTTTATGTCATTGATTTTAATTTTGCGAAGGCTTACTGAAATGGGCCTTCTTTCCATTTTTAAAAGCCCGTAACTTGGTCAAATGAACTCGGATTTCGATATGGCATACCTTCAAGGGCTTGTGGAATGATTATGTTGTTATCTGCATATATATATATAACTTTAAAGGTAGTAAGAAATATGACCGATTTTATGTCATTGATTTAAGTTTTGCGAAGGTTTACTGAAATGGGCCTTCTTTCCATCTTTACAAGCCCACAACTTGGTCAAATGAACTCGGATTTCGATATGGCACATCTTTATGGGCTTGTGGATTGATTATGTAGTTATCTGCTGTAATATATATAACTTTAAAGGTAGTAAGAAATATGACCGTTTTTATGTCATTGATTTTAGTTTTGCAAAGGTTTACTGAAATGGGCCTTCTTTCCATCTATAAAAGACCATAACTTGGTCAAATGAACTAGGATTTCGATAAGGCATACCTATGGGCTTGTGGAATGATTATGTAGTTATCTGCTGTAATATATATAACTTTAAAGGTAGTAAGAAATATGACCGTTTTTATGTCATTGATTTTAGTTTTGCAAAGGTTTACTGAAATGGGCCTTCTTTCCATCTATAAAAGACCATAACTTGGTCAAATGAACTAGGATTTCGATAAGGCATACCTATGGGCTTGTGGAATGATTATGTAGTTATCTGCTTTAATATATATAACTTAAAAGATAGTAAGAAATATGACAGTTTTTATGTCAATGATTTTAGTTTTGCGAAGGTTTACTGAAATGGGCATTCTTTCCACTTTAAAAAGCCCATAACTTGGTCAAATGAACTCGGATTTCGATAAGGCATACCTTTGTGGGCTTGTGGAATGATTATGTTGCTATCGGCTTTAAGGTATATAACTTTAAAGGTAGTAAGAAATATGACCGTTTTTATGTCATTGATTTTAATTTTGCGAAGGCTTACTGAAATGGGCCTTCATTCCATTTTTAAAAGCCCGTAACTTGGTCAAATGAACTCGGATTTCGATATGGCATACCTTTTTGGGCTTGAGGAATGATAATGTTGTTATCTGCATTAAGATATATAACTTCAAAGGTATTAAAAAATATCACCGTTTTTATGTCATTGATTTTTATTTTGCGAAGGTTTACTGAAATGGGCCTTCTTTCCATCTATAAAAGACCATAACTTGGTCAAATGAATTCGGATTTTGATATGGCATACCTCTTTGGGCTTGTGGAATGATTATGTAGTTATCTGCTTTATTATATATAACTTTAAAGGTAGTAAGAAATATGACCGTTTTTACGTCATTGATTTTAATTTTGCGAAGGTTTACTGAAATGGGCCTTCTTTCCATCTTTAAAAGCCCATAACTTAGTCAAATGAACTCGGATTTCGATAAGGCATACCTTTGTGGGCTTGTGGAATGATTATGTTGCTATCGGCTTTAAAGTATATAACTTTAAAGGTAGTAAGAAATATGACCGTTTTTATGTCATTGATTGGTATTTTGCGAAGGTTTACTGAAATGGGCCATCTTTCCATCTTAAAAGACCACAACTTGGTCAAATGAACACTGATTTCGATATGGCACACCTTTATGGGCTTGTGGAATGATTATGTAGTTATCTGCTGAAATATATATATCTTTAAAGGTAGTAAGAAATTGAACCGTTTTTATGTCATTGATATTAATTTTGCGAAGGTGTACTGAAATGGGCCTTTTTTCCATTTTTAAAAGCCCGTAACTTGGTCAAATGAACCCGGATTTCGATATGGCATACCTTCATGGGCTTGTGGAATGATTATGTTGTTATCTGCATATATATATAACTTTAAAGGTAGTAAGAAATATGACCGTTTTTACGTCATTGATTTTAATTTTGCGAAGGTTTACTGAAATTGGCCTTCTTTCCACATTTAAAAGCCCGTCTCTTGGTCAAATGAACTCGGATTTCGATATGGCATACCTTTATGGTCTTGTGGAATTATTATGTTGTTATCTGCTTTAAGATATATAGCTTTAAAGCTAGTAAAAAATATAACCGTTTTTATGTCATTGATTTTAGTTTTGCGAAGGCTTAATGAAATGGGCCTTCTTTCCATTTTTAAAAGCCCGTAACTTGGTCAAATGAACTCGGATTTCGATATGGCATACGTTGTTATCTGCATATATATATATAACTTTAAAGGTAGTAAGAAATATGACCGATTTTATGTCATTGATTTAAGTTTTGCGAAGGTTTACTGAAATGGGCCTTCTTTCCATCTTTACAAGCCCACAACTTGGTCAAATGAACTCGGATTTCGATATGGCACATCTTTATGGGCTTGTGGATTGATTATGTAGTTATCTGCTGTAATATATATAACTTTAAAGGTAGTAAGAAATATGACCGTTTTTATGTCATTGATTTTAGTTTTGCAAAGGTTTACTGAAATGGGCCTTCTTTCCATCTATAAAAGACCATAACTTGGTCAAATGAACTAGGATTTCGATAAGGCATACCTATGGGCTTATGGAATGATTATGTAGTTATCTGCTGTAATATATATAACTTTAAAGGAAGTAAGAAATATGACCGTTTTTATGTCATTGATTTTAGTTTTGCAAAGGTTTACTGAAATGGGCCTTCTTTCCATCTATAAAAGACCATAACTTGGTCAAATGAACTAGGATTTCGATAAGGCATACCTATGGGCTTGTGGAATGATTATGTAGTTATCTGCTTTAATATATATAACTTAAAAGATAGTAAGAAATATGACAGTTTTTATGTCAATGATTTTAGTTTTGCGAAGGTTTACTGAAATGGGCATTCTTTCCACTTTAAAAAGCCCATAACTTGGTCAAATGAACTCGGATTTCGATAAGGCATACCTTTGTGGGCTTGTGGAATGATTATGTTGCTATCGGCTTTAAGGTATATAACTTTAAAGGTAGTAAGAAATATGACCGTTTTTATGTCATTGATTTTAATTTTGCGAAGGCTTACTGAAATGGGCCTTCATTCCATTTTTAAAAGCCCGTAACTTGGTCAAATGAACTCGGATTTCGATATGGCATACCTTTTTGGGCTTGAGGAATGATAATGTTGTTATCTGCATTAAGATATATAACTTCAAAGGTATTAAAAAATATCACCGTTTTTATGTCATTGATTTTTATTTTGCGAAGGTTTACTGAAATGGGCCTTCTTTCCATCTATAAAAGACCATAACTTGGTCAAATGAATTCGGATTTTGATATGGCATACCTCTTTGGGCTTGTGGAATGATTATGTAGTTATCTGCTTTATTATATATAACTTTAAAGGTAGTAAGAAATATGACCGTTTTTACGTCATTGATTTTAATTTTGCGAAGGTTTACTGAAATGGGCCTTCTTTCCATCTTTAAAAGCCCATAACTTAGTCAAATGAACTCGGATTTCGATAAGGCATACCTTTGTGGGCTTGTGGAATGATTATGTTGCTATCGGCTTTAAAGTATATAACTTTAAAGGTAGTAAGAAATATGACCGTTTTTATGTCATTGATTGGTATTTTGCGAAGGTTTACTGAAATGGGCCATCTTTCCATCTTAAAAGACCACAACTTGGTCAAATGAACACTGATTTCGATATGGCACACCTTTATGGGCTTGTGGAATGATTATGTAGTTATCTGCTGAAATATATATATCTTTAAAGGTAGTAAGAAATTGAACCGTTTTTATGTCATTGATATTAATTTTGCGAAGGTGTACTGAAATGGGCCTTTTTTCCATTTTTAAAAGCCCGTAACTTGGTCAAATGAACCCGGATTTCGATATGGCATACCTTCATGGGCTTGTGGAATGATTATGTTGTTATCTGTATATATATATAACTTTAAAGGTAGTAAGAAATATGACCGTTTTTACGTCATTGATTTTAATTTTGCGAAGGTTTACTGAAATTGGCCTTCTTTCCACATTTAAAAGCCCGTCTCTTGGTCAAATGAACTCGGATTTCGATATGGCATACCTTTATGGTCTTGTGGAATTATTATGTTGTTATCTGCTTTAAGATATATAGCTTTAAAGCTAGTAAAAAATATAACCGTTTTTATGTCATTGATTTTAGTTTTGCGAAGGCTTAATGAAATGGGCCTTCTTTCCATTTTTAAAAGCCCGTAACTTGGTCAAATGAACTCGGATTTCGATATGGCATACCTTCATGGACTTGTGGAATGATTATGTTGTTATCTGCTTTAAAATATATAGCTTTAAAGGTAGTAAAAGATATGACCGTTTTTATATCATTGATTTTAATTTTGCGAAGGTTTACTGAAATGGGCCTTCTTTCCATCTTTAAAGCCCATAACTTGGTCAAATGAACACTGATTTCGATATGGCACACCTTTATGGGCTTGTGGAATGATTATGTAGTTATCTGCTGTAATATATATAACTTTAAAGGTAGTAAGAAATATGACCGTTTTTATGTCATTGATATTAATTGTGCGAAGGTTTACTGAAATGGGCATTCTTTCCATTTTTAAAAGCCCATAATTTGGTCAAATGAACTCGGTATTGATATGGCATACCTTTATGGGCTTGTGGAATGATTATGTTGTTATCTGGATTAAAAAATATAACTTTAAAGGAAATAAAAAATATCACCGTTTTTATGTCATTGATTTTTATTTTGCGAAGGTTTACTGAAATGGGCCTTCATTCCATTTTTAAAAGCCCATAGCTTGGTGAAAGGAACTCGGATTTCGATATTGCATACCTTTATCGGCTTGTGGAATGATGATGTAGTTATCTTCTGTAATATATATAACTTTAAAGGTAGTAAAAAATATGATCGTTTTTATGTCATTGATTTTAGTTTTGCGAAGGTTTACTGAAATGGGCCTTCTTTCATTATTTAAAAGCCCATAACTTGGTCAAATGAACTCGGATTTCGATATGGCATACCTTTTTGAGCTTGAGGAATGATTATGTTGCTGTCTGCATTAAGATATATACCTTTAAAAATAGTAAGAAATATGACCGATTTTATGTCATTGATTTAAGTTTTGCGAAGGTTTACTGAAATGGGCCTTCTTTCCATCTTTAAAAGCCCATAACTTGGTCAAATGAACTCGGATTTCGATAAGGCATACCTTTATGGCCTTGTGGAATGATTATGTTGCTATCGGCTTTAAAGTATATAACTTTAAAGGTAGTAAGAAATATGACCGTTTTTATGTCATTGATTGGTATTTTGCGAAGGTTTACTGAAATGGGCCTTCTTTCCATCTTTAAAAGCCCATAACTTGGTCAAATGAACTCGGATTTCGATATGGCATACCTTTTTGAGCTTGAGGAATGATTGTGTTGTTGTCTGCATTAAGATATATACCTTTAAAGGTAATAAGAAATATGACCGATTTTATGTCATTGATTTAAGTTTTGCGAAGGTTTACTGAAATGGGCCTTCTTTCCATCTTTAAAAGCCCATAACTTGGTCAAATGAACTCAGACTTCGATATGGCATACTCTTATGGGCTTGTGGAGTGATTATGTTGTTATCTGCATTAAAATACATAACTTTAAAGGTAGTAAAAATATGACCGTTTCTATGTCATTGATTTTTATTTTGCGAAGGTTTACTGAAATGGGCCTTCTTTCCTTTTTAAAAGTCCATAACTTGGTCAAATGAACTCGGATTTCGATATGGCATACCTTTATGGTCTTGTGGAATTATTATGTTGTTATCTGCTTTAAGATATATAGCTTTAAAGCTAGTAAGAAATATGACCGTTTTTATGTCATTGATTGGTATTTTGGAAGGTTTACTGAAATGGGCCTTCATTCCACTTTTAAAAGCCCGTAACTTGGTCAAATGAACTCGGATTTCGATATGGCATACCTTCATGGACTTGTGGAATGATTATGTTGTTATCTGCTTTAAAATATATAGCTTTAAAGATAGTAAAAAATATGACCGTTTTTATGTCATTGATTTTAATTCTGCGAAGGTTTACTGAAATGGGCCTTCTTTCCATCTTTAAAGCCCTTAACTTGGTCAAATGAACACGGATTTCGATATGGCACACCTTTATGGGCTTGTGGAATGATTATGTAGTTATCTGCTGTAATATATAAAATTTTAAAGGTAGTAAGAAATATGACCGTTTTTATGTCATATATTTTAGTTTTGCGAAGGCTTATTGAAATGGGCCTTCTTTTCATCTTTAAAAGCCCATAACTTGATCAAATGAACTCGGATTTCGATATGGCATACCTTTTTGAGCTTGAGGAATGATTATGTTGTTGTCTGCATTAAGATATATTCCTTTGAAGGTAGTAAGAAATATGACCGATTTTATGTCATTGATTTAAGTTTTGCGAAGGTTTACTGAAATGGGCCTTCTTTCCATCTTTAAAAGTCCATAACTTGGTCAAATGAACTCGGATTTCGATTAGGCATACCTTTATGGGCTTGTGGAATGATTATGTTGCTATCGGCTTTAAAGTATATAACTTTGAAGGTAGTAAGAAATATGACCGTTTTTATGTCATTGATTGGTATTTTGCGAAGGTTTACTGAAATGGGCCTTCTTATCATTTTTAAAGGCCCGTCACTTGGTCAAATGAACTCGGATTTCGATATGGCAAACCTTCATGGGCTTGTGGAATGATTATGTTGTTATCTGAATTAAAATATATAGCTTTAAAGGTAGTAAAAACATTACCGTTTTTATGTCATTGATTTTAATTTTGGGAAGGTTTACTGAAATGGGCCATCTTTCCATGTTAAAAGCCAATTACTTGGTCAAATGAACACTGATTTCGATATGGCACACCTTTATGGGCTTGTGGAATGATTATGTAGTTATCTGCTGTTATATATATAACTTTAAAGGTAGTACAAAATATTACCGTTTTTATGTCAATGATTTTTATTTTGCGAAGGTTTACTGAAATGGGCCTTCTTCCATTTTTAAAAGCCCATAACTTGGTCAAATGAACTCGGATTTCGATATGGCATACCTTTATTGGCTTGTGGAATTACTATGTTGTTTTCTGCTTTAAAATATATAGCTTTAAAGGTAGTAAAAAATATGACCGTTTTTACGTCATTGATTTTAATATTGCGAAGGTTTACTGAAATGGGCCTTCTTTCCACATTTAAAAGCCCGTCTCTTGGTCAAATGAACTCGGATTTCGATATGGCATACCTTCATGGGCTTGTGGAATGTTTATGTTGTTATTTGCATTAAAATACATAGCCTTAAAGGTATTAAAAACATGACCGTTTTTATGTCACTGGTTTTAATTTTGGGAAGGTTTACTGAAATGGGCCATCTTTCCATCTTTAAAGCCCACAACTTGGTCAAATGAACACTGATTTCGATATGGCACACCTTTATGGGCTTGCGGAATGATTATGTAGTTATCTGCTGTAATATATATAACTTTAAAGGTAGTAAGAAATATGACCGATTTTATGTCATTGATTTAAGTTTTGCGAAGGTTTACTGAAATGGGCCTTCTTTCCATCTTTACAAGCCCACAACTTGGTCAAATGAACTCGGATTTCGATATGGCATACCTTTATGGGCTTGTGGAATGATTATGTTGCTATCGGCTTTAAAGTATATAACTTTGAAGGTAGTAAGAAATATGACCGTTTTTATGTCTTTGATTGGTATTTTGCGAAGGTTTACTGAAATGGGCCTTCTTATCATTTTTAAAGGCCCATAACTTGGTCAAATGAACTCGGATTTCGATATGGCATACCTTTATGGGCTTGTGGAATGATTAAGTTGTTATCTGCATTAAAATACATAATTTTAAAGGTAGTAAAATATATGACCGTTTCTATGTCATTGATTTTTATTTTGCGATGGTTTACTGAAATGGGCCTTCTTTCCTTTTTAAAAGCCCATAACTTGGTCAAATGAACTCGGATTTCGATATGGCATACCTTCATGGACTTGTGGAATGATTATGTTGTTATCTGCTTTAAAATATATATCTTTAAAGGTAGTAAAAAATATGACCGTTTTTATGTCATTGATTTTAATTTTGCGAAGGCTTACTGAAATGGGCCTTCTTTCCATTTTTAAAAGCCCGTAACTTGGTCAAATGAACTCGGATTTCGATGTGGCATACCTTCATGGGCTTGTGGAATGATTATGTTGTTATCTGCATATATATATAAAACTTTAAAGGTAGTAAGAAATATGACCGATTTTATGTCATTGATTTAAGTTTTGCGAAGGTTTACTGAAATGGGCCTTCTTTTCATTTTTAAAAGCCCGCAACTTGGTCAAATGAACTCGGATTTCGATATGGCATACCTTCATGGGCTTGTGAAATGATTATGTTGTTATCTGCATTAAAATATATAGCTTTAAAGGTAGTAAAAAATATGACCGTTTTTATGTCATTGATTTTAATTCTGCGAAGGCTTACTGAAATGGGCATCTTTCCATCTTTAAAGCCCATAACTTGGTCAAATGAACACGGATTTCGATATGGCACACCTTTATGGGCTTGTGGAATGATTATGTAGTTATCTGCTGTAATATACATAATCTTAAAGGTAGTAAGAAATATGACCGTTTTTATGTCATTGATTTTAGTTTTGCGAAGGCTTATTGAAATGGGCCTTCTTTCCATCTTTAAAAGCCCATAACTTGGTCAAATGAACTCGGATTTCGATATGGCATACCTTTTTGAGCTTGAGGAATGATTAAGTTGTTGTTTGCATTAAGATATATATTTCTTTAAAGGTAGTAAGAAACATGACCGATTTTATGTCATTGATTTAAGTTTTGCGAAGGTTTACTGAAATGGGCCTTCTTTCCATCTTTAAAAGCCCATTACTTGGTCAAATGAACTCGGATTTCGATAAGGCATACCTTTATGGGCTTGTGGAATGATTATGTTGCTATCGGCTTTAAAGTATATAACTTTGAAGGTAGTAAGAAATATGACCGTTTTTAGGTCATTGATTGGTATTTTGCGAAGGTTTTTTGAAATGGGCCTTCTTATCATTTTTAAAGGCCCGTCACTTGGTCAAATGAACTCGGATTTCGATATGGCATACCTTCATGGGCTTGTGGAATGATTATGTTGTTATCTGAATTAAAATATATAGCTTTAAGGGTAGTAAAAACATGACCGTTTTTATGTAATTGATTTTAATTTTGGGAAGGTTTACTGAAATGGGCCATCTTTCCATGTTTAAAGCCAATAACTTGGTCAAGTGAACACTGATTTCGATATGGCACACCTTTATGGGCTTGTGGAATGATTATTTAGTTATCTGCTGTAATATATATAACTTTAAAGGTAGTAAGAAATATGTCCGTTTTTATGTCATTGATTTTAGTTTTGCGAAGGCTTATTGAAATGGGCCTTCTTTCCATCTTTGAAAGCCCATAACTTGGTCAAATGAACTCGGATTTCGATATGGCATAACTTTTTGAGCTTGAGGAATGATTATGTTGTTGTTTGCATTTAGATATATTCCTTTAAAGGTAGTAAGAAATATGACCGATTTTATGTCATTGCTTTAAGTTTTGCGAAGGCTTACTGAAATGGGCATTCTTTCCATCTTTAAAAGCCCATAACTTGGTCAAATGAACTCGGATTTCGATATGGCATACCTTTATGGGCTTGTGGAGTGATTATGTTGTTATCTGCGTTAAAATATATAACTTTAAAGGTAGTAAAAAATATGACCGTTTCTATGTCATTGATTTTTATTTTGCGAAGGTTTACTGAAATGGGCCTTCATTCCACTTTTAAAAGCCCATAACTTGGTCAAATGATTTCGGATTTCGATATGGCATACCTCTATGGGCTTGTGGAGTGATTATGTTGTTATCTGCGTTAAAATATATAACTTTAAAGGTAGTAAAAAATATGACCGTTTCTATGTCATTGATTTTATGATGGAATTATTATGTTGCTATCTGCTTTAAAATAGTAAAATAGTAAAATAGTAGTAGAAAATATGACCGTTTTTATGTCATTGATTTTAATTTTGCGAAGGCTTACTTGGTCAAATGAACTCGGATTTCGATGTGGCATACCTTCATGGGCTTGTGGAATGATTATGTTGTTATCTGCATAAATATATATAACTTTAAAGGTAGTAAGAAATATGACCGATTTTATGTCATTGATTTAAGTTTTGCGAAGGTTTACTGAAATGGGCCTTCTTTCCATTTTTAAAAGCCCGCAACTTGGTCAAATGATCTCGGATTTCGATATGGCATACCTTCATGGGCTTGTGGAATGATTATGTTGTTATCTGCATTAAAATATATAGCTTTAAAGGTAGTAAAAAATATGACCGTTTTTATGTCATTGATTTTAATTCTGCGAAGGTTTACTGAAATGGGCCTTTTTTCCATCTTTAAAGCCCATAACTTGGTCAAATGAACACGGATTTCGATATGGCACACCTTAATGGGCTTGTGGAATGATTATGTAGTTATCTGCTGTAATATATATAATTTTAAAGGTAGTAAGAAATATGACCGATTTTATGTCATTGATTTAAGTTTTGCGAAGGTTTACTGAAATGGGCCTTCTTTCCATTTTTAAAAGCCCGCAACTTGGTCAAATGATCTCGGATTTCGATATGGCATACCTTCATGGGCTTGTGGAATGATTATGTTGTCATCTGCATTAAAATATATAGCTTTAAAGGTAGTAAAAAATATGACCGTTTTTATGTCATTGATTTTAATTCTGCGAAGGTTTACTGAAATGGGCCTTTTTTCCATCTTTAAAGCCCATAACTTGGTCAAATGAACTCGGATTTCGATATGGCATACCTTTTTGAGCTTGAGGAATGATTATGTTGTTGTTTGCATTTAGATATATTCCTTTAAAGGTAGTAAGAAATATGACCGATTTTATGTCATTGATTTAAGTTTTGCGAAGGCTTACTGAAATGGGCATTCTTTCCATATTTAAAAGCCCATAACTTGGTCAAATGAACTCGGATTTCGATAAGGCATACCTTTATGGGCTTGTGGAATGATTATGTTGCTATCGGCTTTAAAGTATATAACTTTGAAGGTAGTAAGAAATATGACCTTTTTTATGTCATTGATTGGTATTTTGCGAAGGTTTACTGTAATGGGCCTTCTTTCCATCTTTAAAAGCCCATTACTTGGTCAAATGAACTCGGATTTCGATATGGCATACCTTTTTGAGCTTGAGGAATGATTATGTTGTTGTCTGCATTAAGATATTGTATATACCTTTAAAGGTAGTAAGAAATATGACCGATTTTATGTCATTGATTTAAGTTTTGCGAAAGTTTACTGAAATGGGCCTTCATTCCACTTTTAAAAGCCCATAACTTGGTCAAATGAACTCGGATTTCGATATGGCATACCTTCATGGGCTTGTGGAATGATTATGTTGTTATCTGCATTAAAATATATAACTATAAAAGTAGTAAAATATATGACCGTTTCTATGTCATTGATTTTTATTTTGAGAAGGTTTACTGTAATAGGCCTTCTTATCATTTTTAAAGGCCCGTCACTTGGTCAAATGAACTCGGAATTCGATATGGCATACCTTCATTGGCTTGTGGAATGATTATGTTGTTATCTGAATTAAAATATATAGCTTTAAAGGTAGTAAAAACATGACCGTTTTTATGTCACTGATTTTAATTTTGGGAAGGTTTACTGAAATGGGCCATCTTTCCATCTTTAAAACCCATAACTTGGTCAAATGAACACTGATTTCGATATGGCACACCTTTATGGGCTTGTGGAATGATTATTTAGTTATCTGCTGTAATATATATAACTTTAAAGGTAGTAAGAAATATGACCGATCTTATGTCATTGATTTAAGTTTTGCGAAGGCTTACTGAAATGGGCCTTCTTTCCATCTTTAAAAGCCCATAACTTGGTCAAATGAACTCGGATTTCGATAAGGCACACCTTTATGGGCTTGTGGAATGATTATGTTGCTATCGGCTTTAAAGTATATAACTTTAAAGGTAGTAAGAAATATGACCGATTTTATGTCATTGATTTAAGTTTTGCGAAGGTTTACTGAAATGGGCCTTCTTTCCATTTTTAAAAGCCCGCAACTTGGTCAAATGAACTCGGATTTCGATATGGCATACCTTCATGGGCTTGTGGAATGATTATGTTGTTATCTGCATTAAAATATATAGCTTTAAAGGTAGTAAAAAATATGAACGTTTTTATGTCATTGATTTTAATTCTGCGAAGGTTTACTGAAATAAGCCTTCTTTCCATCTTTAAAGCCCATAACTTGGTCAAATGAACACGGATTTCGATATGGCACACCCTTATGGGCTTGTGGAATGATTTTGTAGTTATCTGCTGTAATATATATAATTTTAAAGGTAGTAAGAAATATGACCGTTTTTATGTCATTGATTTTAGTTTTGCGAAGGCTTATTGAAATGGGCCTTCCTTCCATCTTTAAAAGCCCATAACTTGGTCAAATGAACTCGGATTTCTATATGGCATACCTTTTTGAGCTTGAGGAATGATTATGTTGTTGTCTGCATTAAGATATATTCCCTTAAAGGTAGTAAGAAATATGACCGATTTTATGTCATTGATTTAAGTTTTGCGAAGGTTTACTGAAATGGGCCTTCTTTCCATCTTTAAAAGCCCATAACTTGGTCAAATGAACTCGGATTTCGATAAGGCATACCTTTATGGGCTTGTGGAATGATTATGTTGCTATCGGCTTTAAAGTATATAACTTTGAAGGTAGTAAGAAATATGACCGTTTTTATGTCATTGATTGGTATTTTGGAAGGTTTACTGAAATGGGCCTTCATTCCACTTTTAAAAGCCCATAACTTGGTCAAATGAACTCGGATTTCGATATGGCATACCTTTATGGGCTTGTGGAGTGATTATGTTGTTATCTGCGTTAAAATATATAACTTTAAAGGTAGTAAAAAATATGACCGTTTTTATGTCATTGATTTTAATTCTGCGAAGGTTTACTGAAATGGGCCTTCTTTCCATCTTTAAAAGCCCATAACTTGGTCAAATGAACACTGATTTCGATATGGCACACCTTTATGGGCTTGCGGAATGATTATGTAGTTATCTGCTGTAATATATATAATTTTAAAGGTAGTAAGAAATATGACCGATTTTATGTCATTGATTTAAGTTTTGCGAAGGTTTACTGAAATAAGCCTTCTTTCCATCTTTAAAGCCCATAACTTGGTCAAATGAACAAGGATTTCGATATGGCACACCTTTATGGTCTTGTGGAATTATTATGTTGTTATCTGCTTTAAAATATATAGCTTTAAAGCTGGTAAAAAATATAACCGTTTTTATGTCATTGATTTTAGTTTTGCGAAGGCTTACTGAAATGGGCCTTCTTTCCATTTTTAAAAGCCCGTAACTTGGTCAAATGAACTCGGATTTCGATATGGCATACCGCCATGGGCTTGTGGAATGATTATGTTCTTATCTGCTTTAAAATATATAGCTTTAAAGGTAGTAACAAATATGACCGTTTTTATGTCATTGATTTTAATTTTGCGAAGGCTTACTGAAATGGGCCTTCTTTCAATTTTTAAAAGCCCGTAACTTGGTAAAATGAACTCGGATTTCGATATGGCATACCTTCATGGGCTTGTGGAATGATTATGTTGTTATCTGCTTTAAAATATAAATTTTTAAAGGTAGTAAAAAAAATGACCGCTTTTATATCATTGATTTTAATTTTGCGAAGGTTTACTGAAATGGGCCTTCTTTCCATTTTTAAAGGCCCGTCACTTGGTCAAATGAACTCGGATTTCGATATGGCATACCTTCATGGGCTTGTGGAATGATTACGTTGTTATCTGCATTAATATATATAGCTTTAAAGGTATTAAAAACAAGACTGTTTTTATGTCATTGATTTTAATTTTGGCAAGGTTTACTGAAATGGTCCATCTTTCCATCTTTAAGGCCCATAACTTGGTCAAATGAACACTGATTTCGATATGGCACACCTTTATGGGCTTGAGGAATGATTATGTAGTTATCTGCTGTAATATATATAACTTTAAAGGTAGTAAGAAATATGACCGTTTTTATGTCATTGTTTGTTATTTTGCGAAGGTTTACTGAAATGGGCCTTCATTCCACTTTTAAAAGTCCATAACTTGGTCAAATGAACTCGGATTTCGATAAGGCATACCTTAATGGGCTTGTGGAATTATTATGTAGTTATCTGCATTAAGATATATTCCTTTGAAGGTAGTAAGAAATATGACCGATTTTATGTCATTGATTTAAGTTTTGCGAAGGTTTACTGAAATGGGCCTTCTTTCCATCTTTAAAAGCCCATAGCTTGGTCAAATGAACTCGAATTTCGATAAGGCATACCTTTATGGGCTTGTGGAATGATTATGTTGCTATCGGCTTTGAAGAATATACCTTTAAAGGTAGTACAAAATATAACCGTTTTTATGTCATTGATTTTTATTTTGCGAAGGTTTACTGAAATGGGCCTTCATTCCATTTTTAAAAGCCCGTAACTTGGTCAAATGAACTCGGATTTCGATATGGCATACCTTCATGGGCTTGTGGAATGACTATGTTGTTATCTGCTTTAAAATATATAGTTTTAAAGGTAGTAAGAAATATGACCGTTTCTATGTCATTGATTTTAATTTTGCGAAGGCTTACTGAAGTGGGCCTTCTTTCCATTTTTAAAAGCCCGTAACTTGGTCAAATGAACTCGGATTTCGATATGGCATACCTTCATGGGCTTGTGGAATGATTATGTTGTTATCTGCATTAAAATATATAGCTTTAAAGCTAGTAAAAGATATAACCGTTTTTATGTCATTGATTTAAATTTTGCGAAGGCTTACTGAAATGGGCCTTTTTTCCATCTTTAAAGCCCATAACTTGGTCAAATGAACTCGGATTTCGATATGGCATACCTTTTTGAGCTTGAGGAATGATTATGTTGTTGTTTGCATTTAGATATATTCCTTTAAAGGTAGTAAGAAATATGACCGATTTTATGTCATTGATTTAAGTTTTGCGAAGGCTTACTGAAATGGGCATTCTTTCCATATTTAAAAGCCCATAGCTTGGTCAAATGAACTCGGATTTCGATAAGGCATACCTTTATGGGCTTGTGGAATGATTATGTTGCTATCGGCTTTAAAGTATATAACTTTGAAGGTAGTAAGAAATATGACCTTTTTTATGTCATTGATTGGTATTTTGCGAAGGTTTACTGTAATGGGCCTTCTTTCCATCTTTAAAAGCCCATTACTTGGTCAAATGAACTCGGATTTCGATATGGCATACGTTTTTGAGCTTGAGGAATGATTATGTTGTTGTCTGCATTAAGATATATACCTTTAAAGGTAGTAAGAAATATGACCGATTTTATGTCATTGATTTAAGTTTTGCGAAAGTTTACTGAAATGGGCCTTCATTCCACTTTTAAAAGCCCATAACTTGGTCAAATGAACTCGGATTTCGATATGGCATACCTTCATGGGCTTGTGGAATGATTATGTTGTTATCTGCATTAAAATATATAACTATAAAAGTAGTAAAATATATGACCGTTTCTATGTCATTGATTTTTATTTTGAGAAGGTTTACTGTAATGGGCCTTCTTATCATTTTTAAAGGCCCGTCACTTGGTCAAATGAACTCGGAATTCGATATGGCATACCTTCATTAGCTTGCGGAATGATTATGTTGTTATCTGAATTAAAATATATAGCTTTAAAGGTAGTAAAAACATGACCGTTTTTATGTCATTGATTTTAATTTTGGGAAGGTTTACTGAAATGGGCCATCTTTCCATCTTTAAAACCCATAACTTGGTCAAATGAACACTGATTTCGATATGGCACACCTTTATGGGCTTGTGGAATGATTATTTAGTTATCTGCTGTAATATATATAACTTTAAAGGTAGTAAGAAATATGACCGATCTTATGTCATTGATTTAAGTTTTGCGAAGGCTTACTGAAATGGGCCTTCTTTCCATCTTTAAAAGCCCATAACTTGGTCAAATGAACTCGGATTTCGATAAGGCACACCTTTATGGGCTTGTGGAATGATTATGTTGCTATCGGCTTTAAAGTATATAACTTTAAAGGTAGTAAGAAATATGACCGATTTTATGTCATTGATTTAAGTTTTGCGAAGGTTTACTGAAATGGGCCTTCTTTCCATTTTTAAAAGCCCGCAACTTGGTCAAATGAACTCGGATTTCGATATGGCATACCTTCATGGGCTTGTGGAATGATTATGTTGTTATCTGCATTAAAATATATTGCTTTAAAGGTAGTAAAAAATATGAACGTTTTTATGTCATTGATTTTAATTCTGCGAAGGTTTACTGAAATAAGCCTTCTTTCCATCTTTAAAGCCCATAACTTGGTCAAATGAACACGGATTTCGATATGGCACACCCTTATGGGCTTGTGGAATGATTTTGTAGTTATCTGCTGTAATATATATAATTTTAAAGGTAGTAAGAAATATGACCGTTTTTATGTCATTGATTTTAGTTTTGCGAAGGCTTATTGAAATGGGCCTTCCTTCCATCTTTAAAAGCCCATAACTTGGTCAAATGAACTCGGATTTCTATATGGCATACCTTTTTGAGCTTGAGGAATGATTATGTTGTTGTCTGCATTAAGATATATTCCCTTAAAGGTAGTAAGAAATATGACCGATTTTATGTCATTGATTTAAGTTTTGCGAAGGTTTACTGAAATGGGCCTTCTTTCCATCTTTAAAAGCCCATAACTTGGTCAAATGAACTCGGATTTCGATAAGGCATACCTTTATGGGCTTGTGGAATGATTATGTTGCTATCGGCTTTAAAGTATATAACTTTGAAGGTAGTAAGAAATATGACCGTTTTTATGTCATTGATTGGTATTTTGGAAGGTTTACTGAAATGGGCCTTCATTCCACTTTTAAAAGCCCATAACTTGGTCAAATGAACTCGGATTTCGATATGGCATACCTTTATGGGCTTGTGGAGTGATTATGTTGTTATCTGCGTTAAAATATATAACTTTAAAGGTAGTAAAAAATATGACCGTTTTTATGTCATTGATTTTAATTCTGCGAAGGTTTACTGAAATGGGCCTTCTTTCCATCTTTAAAAGCCCATAACTTGGTCAAATGAACACTGATTTCGATATGGCACACCTTTATGGGCTTGCGGAATGATTATGTAGTTATCTGCTGTAATATATATAATTTTAAAGGTAGTAAGAAATATGACCGATTTTATGTCATTGATTTAAGTTTTGCGAAGGTTTACTGAAATAAGCCTTCTTTCCATCTTTAAAGCCCATAACTTGGTCAAATGAACAAGGATTTCGATATGGCACACCTTTATGGTCTTGTGGAATTATTATGTTGTTATCTGCTTTAAAATATATAGCTTTAAAGCTGGTAAAAAATATAACCGTTTTTATGTCATTGATTTTAGTTTTGCGAAGGCTTACTGAAATGGGCCTTCTTTCCATTTTTAAAAGCCCGTAACTTGGTCAAATGAACTCGGATTTCGATATGGCATACCGCCATGGGCTTGTGGAATGATTATGTTCTTATCTGCTTTAAAATATATAGCTTTAAAGGTAGTAACAAATATGACCGTTTTTATGTCATTGATTTTAATTTTGCGAAGGCTTACTGAAATGGGCCTTCTTTCAATTTTTAAAAGCCCGTAACTTGGTAAAATGAACTCGGATTTCGATATGGCATACCTTCATGGGCTTGTGGAATGATTATGTTGTTATCTGCTTTAAAATATAAATTTTTAAAGGTAGTAAAAAAAATGACCGCTTTTATATCATTGATTTTAATTTTGCGAAGGTTTACTGAAATGGGCCTTCTTTCCATTTTTAAAGGCCCGTCACTTGGTCAAATGAACTCGGATTTCGATATGGCATACCTTCATGGGCTTGTGGAATGATTACGTTGTTATCTGCATTAATATATATAGCTTTAAAG
Source organism: Drosophila suzukii (assembly GCF_043229965.1). NCBI lineage: Eukaryota > Metazoa > Arthropoda > Insecta > Diptera > Drosophilidae > Drosophila > Drosophila suzukii. The sequence goes on along the minus strand of NW_027255896.1, from coordinate 1,438,338 downwards.
GTATTAAAAACAAGACTGTTTTTATGTCATTGATTTTAATTTTGGCAAGGTTTACTGAAATGGTCCATCTTTCCATCTTTAAGGCCCATAACTTGGTCAAATGAACACTGATTTCGATATGGCACACCTTTATGGGCTTGAGGAATGATTATGTAGTAATCTGCTGTAATATATATAACTTTAAAGGTAGTATGAAATATGACCGTTTTTATGTCATTGTTTGTTATTTTGCGAAGGTTTACTGAAATGGGCCTTCATTCCACTTTTAAAAGTCCATAACTTGGTCAAATGAACTCGGATTTCGATAAGGCATACCTTAATGGGCTTGTGGAATTATTATGTAGTTATCTGCATTAAGATATATTCCTTTGAAGGTAGTAAGAAATATGACCGATTTTATGTCATTGATTTAAGTTTTGCGAAGGTTTACTGAAATGGGCCTTCTTTCCATCTTTAAAAGCCCATAGCTTGGTCAAATGAACTCGAATTTCGATAAGGCATACCTTTATGGGCTTGTGGAATGATTATGTTGCTATCGGCTTTGAAGAATATACCTTTAAAGGTAGTACAAAATATAACCGTTTTTATGTCATTGATTTTTATTTTGCGAAGGTTTACTGTAATGGGCCTTCATTCCATTTTTAAAAGCCCGTAACTTGGTCAAATGAACTCGGATTTCGATATGGCATACCTTCATGGGCTTGTGGAATGACTATGTTGTTATCTGCTTTAAAATATATAGTTTTAAAGGTAGTAAGAAATATGACCGTTTCTATGTCATTGATTTTAATTTTGCGAAGGCTTACTGAAGTGGGCCTTCTTTCCATTTTTAAAAGCCCGTAACTTGGTCAAATGAACTCGGATTTCGATATGGCATACCTTCATGGGCTTGTGGAATGATTATGTTGTTATCTGCATTAAAATATATAGCTTTAAAGCTAGTAAAAGATATAACCGTTTTTATGTCATTGATTTAAATTTTGCGAAGGCTTACTGAAATGGGCCTTTTTTCCATCTTTAAAGCCCATAACTTGGTCAAATGAACTCGGATTTCGATATGGCATACCTTTTTGAGCTTGAGGAATGATTATGTTGTTGTTTGCATTTAGATATATTCCTTTAAAGGTAGTAAGAAATATGACCGATTTTATGTCATTGATTTAAGTTTTGCGAAGGCTTACTGAAATGGGCATTCTTTCCATATTTAAAAGCCCATAACTTGGTCAAATGAACTCGGATTTCGATAAAGCATACCTTTATGGGCTTGTGGAATGATTATGTTGCTATCGGCTTTAAAGTATATAACTTTGAAGGTAGTAAGAAATATGACCTTTTTTATGTCATTGATTGGTATTTTGCGAAGGTTTACTGTAATGGGCCTTCTTTCCACCTTTAAAAGCCCATTACTTGGTCAAATGAACTCGGATTTCGATATGGCATACCTTTTTGAGCTTGAGGAATGATTATGTTGTTGTCTGCATTAAGATATATACCTTTAAAGGTAGTAAGAAATATGACCGATTTTATGTCATTGATTTAAGTTTTGCGAAAGTTTACTGAAATGGGCCTTCATTCCACTTTTAAAAGCCCATAACTTGGTCAAATGAACTCGGATTTCGATATGGCATACCTTCATGGGCTTGTGGAATGATTATGTTGTTATCTGCATTAAAATATATAACTATAAAAGTAGTAAAATATATGACCGTTTCTATGTCATTGATTTTTATTTTGAGAAGGTTTACTGTAATGGGCCTTCTTATCATTTTTAAAGGCCCGTCACTTGGTCAAATGAACTCGGAATTCGATATGGCATACCTTCATTGGCTTGTGGAATAATTATGTTGTTATCTGAATTAAAATATATAGCTTTAAAGGTAGTAAAAACATGACCGTTTTTATGTCATTGATTTTAATTTTGGGAAGGTTTACTGAAATGGGCCATCTTTCCATCTTTAAAACCCATAACTTGGTCAAATGAACACTGATTTCGATATGGCACACCTTTATGGGCTTGTGGAATGATTATTTAGTTATCTGCTGTAATATATATAACTTTAAAGGTAGTAAGAAATATGACCGATCTTATGTCATTGATTTAAGTTTTGCGAAGGCTTACTGAAATGGACCTTCTTTCCATCTTTAAAAGCCCATAACTTGGTCAAATGAACTCGGATTTCGATAAGGCACACCTTTATGGGCTTGTGGAATGATTATGTTGCTATCGGCTTTAAAGTATATAACTTTAAAGGTAGTAAGAAATATGACCGATTTTATGTCATTGATTTAAGTTTTGCGAAGGTTTACTGAAATGGGCCTTCTTTCCATTTTTAAAAGCCCGCAACTTGGTCAAATGAACTCGGATTTCGATATGGCATACCTTCATGGGCTTGTGGAATGATTATGTTGTTATCTGCATTAAAATATATAGCTTTAAAGGTAGTAAAAAATATGAACGTTTTTATGTCATTGATTTTAATTCTGCGAAGGTTTACTGAAATAAGCCTTCTTTCCATCTTTAAAGCCCATAACTTGGTCAAATGAATACGGATTTCGATATGGCACACCCTTATGGGCTTGTGGAATGATTTTGTAGTTATCTGCTGTAATATATATAATTTTAAAGGTAGTAAGAAATATGACCGTTTTTATGTCATTGATTTTAGTTTTGCGAAGGCTTATTGAAATGGGCCTTCCTTCCATCTTTAAAAGCCCATAACTTGGTCAAATGAATTCGGATTTCTATATGGCATACCTTTTTGAGCTTGAGGAATGATTATGTTGTTGTCTGCATTAAGATATATTCCCTTAAAGGTAGTAAGAAATATGACCGATTTTATGTCATTGATTTAAGTTTTGCGAAGGTTTACTGAAATGGGCCTTCTTTCCATCTTTAAAAGCCCATAACTTGGTCAAATGAACTCGGATTTCGATAAGGCATACCTTTATGGGCTTGTGGAATGATTATGTTGCTATCGGCTTTAAAGTATATAACTTTGAAGGTAGTAAGAAATATGACCGTTTTTATGTCATTGATTGGTATTTTGGAAGGTTTACTGAAATGGGCCTTCATTCCACTTTTAAAAGCCCATAACTTGGTCAAATGAACTCGGATTTCGATATGGCATACCTTTATGGGCTTGTGGAGTGATTATGTTGTTATCTGCGTTAAAATATATAACTTTAAAGGTAGTAAAAAATATGACCGTTTTTATGTCATTGATTTTAATTCTGCGAAGGTTTACTGAAATGGGCCTTCTTTCCATCTTTAAAAGCCCATAACTTGGTCAAATGAACACTGATTTCGATATGGCACACCTTTATGGGCTTGCGGAATGATTATGTAGTTATCTGCTGTAATATATATAATTTTAAAGGTAGTAAGAAATATGACCGATTTTATGTCATTGATTTAAGTTTTGCGAAGGTTTACTGAAATAAGCCTTCTTTCCATCTTTAAAGCCCATAACTTGGTCAAATGAACAAGGATTTCGATATGGCACACCTTTATGGTCTTGTGGAATTATTATGTTGTTATCTGCTTTAAAATATATAGCTTTAAAGCTGGTAAAAAATATAACCGTTTTTATGTCATTGATTTTAGTTTTGCGAAGGCTTACTGAAATGGGCCTTCTTTCCATTTTTAAAAGCCCGTAACTTGGTCAAATGAACTCGGATTTCGATATGGCATACCGCCATGGGCTTGTGGAATGATTATGTTCTTATCTGCTTTAAAATATATAGCTTTAAAGGTAGTAACAAATATGACCGTTTTTATGTCATTGATTTTAATTTTGCGAAGGCTTACTGAAATGGGCCTTCTTTCAATTTTTAAAAGCCCGTAACTTGGTCAAATGAACTCGGATTTCGACATGGCATACCTTCATGGGCTTGTGGAATGATTATGTTGTTATCTGCATTAAAATATATAGCTTTAAAGGTAGTAAAAAATATGACCGTTTTTATGTCATTGATTTTAATTCTGCGAAGGTTTACTGAAATGGGCCTTTTTTCCATCTTTAAAGCCCATAACTTGGTCAAATGAACTCGGATTTCGATATGGCATACCTTTTTGAGCTTGAGGAATGATTATGTTGTTGTTTGCATTTAGATATATTCCTTTAAAGGTAGTAAGAAATATGACCGATTTTATGTCATTGATTTAAGTTTTGCGAAGGCTTACTGAAATGGGCATTCTTTCCATATTTAAAAGCCCATAACTTGGTCAAATGAACACCTTTATGGGCTTGTGGAATGATTATGTTGCTATCGGCTTTAAAGTATATAACTTTGAAGGTAGTAAGAAATATGACCTTTTTTATGTCATTGATTGCTATTTTGCGAAGGTTTACTGTAATGGGCCTTCTTTCCATCTTTAAAAGCCCATTACTTGGTCAAATGAACTCGGATTTCGATATGGCATACCTTTTTGAGCTTGAGGAATGATTATGTTGTTGTCTGCATTAAGATATATACCTTTAAAGGTAGTAAGAAATATGACCGATTTTATGTCATTGATTTAAGTTTTGCGAAAGTTTACTGAAATGGGCCTTCATTCCACTTTTAAAAGCCCATAACTTGGTCAAATGAACTCGGATTTCGATATGGCATACCTTCATGGGCTTGTGGAATGATTATGTTGTTATCTGCATTAAAATATATAACTATAAAAGTAGTAAAATATATGACCGTTTCTATGTCATTGATTTTTATTTTGAGAAGGTTTACTGTAATGGGCCTTGTTATCATTTTTAAAGGCCCGTCACTTGGTCAAATGAACTCGGAATTCGATATGGCATACCTTCATTGGCTTGTGGAATGATTATGTTGTTATCTGAATTAAAATATATAGCTTTAAAGGTAGTAAAAACATGACCGTTTTTATGTCATTGATTTTAATTTTGGGAAGGTTTACTGAAATGGGCCATCTTTCCATCTTTAAAACCCATAACTTGGTCAAATGAACACTGATTTCGATATGGCACACCTTTATGGGCTTGTGGAGTGATTATGTTGTTATCTGCGTTAAAATATATAACTTTAAAGGTAGTAAAAAATATGACCGTTTTTATGTCATTGATTTTAATTCTGCGAAGGTTTACTGAAATGGGCCTTCTTTCCATCTTTAAAAGCCCATAACTTGGTCAAATGAACACTGATTTCGATAAGGCACACCTTTATGGGCTTGTGGAATGATTATGTTGCTATCGGCTTTAAAGTATATAACTTTAAAGGTAGTAAGAAATATGACCGATTTTATGTCATTGATTTAAGTTTTGCGAAGGTTTACTGAAATGGGCCTTCTTTCCATTTTTAAAAGCCCGCAACTTGGTCAAATGAACTCGGATTTCGATATGGCATACCTTCATGGGCTTGTGGAATGATTATGTTGTTATCTGCATTAAAATATATAGCTTTAAAGGTAGTAAAAAATATGAACGTTTTTATGTCATTGATTTTAATTCTGCGAAGGTTTACTGAAATAAGCCTTCTTTCCATCTTTAAAGCCCATAACTTGGTCAAATGAACACGGATTTCGATATGGCACACCCTTATGGGCTTGTGGAATGATTTTGTAGTTATCTGCTGTAATATATATAATTTTAAAGGTAGTAAGAAATATGACCGTTTTTATGTCATTGATTTTAGTTTTGCGAAGGCTTATTGAAATGGGCCTTCCTTCCATCTTTAAAAGCCCATAACTTGGTCAAATGAACTCGGATTTCTATATGGCATACCTTTTTGAGCTTGAGGAATGATTATGTTGTTGTCTGCATTAAGATATATTCCCTTAAAGGTAGTAAGAAATATGACCGATTTTATGTCATTGATTTAAGTTTTGCGAAGGTTTACTGAAATGGGCCTTCTTTCCATCTTTAAAAGCCCATAACTTGGTCAAATGAACTCGGATTTCGATAAGGCATACCTTTATGGGCTTGTGGAATGATTATGTTGCTATCGGCTTTAAAGTATATAACTTTGAAGGTAGTAAGAAATATGACCGTTTTTATGTCATTGATTGGTATTTTGGAAGGTTTACTGAAATGGGCCTTCATTCCACTTTTAAAAGCCCATAACTTGGTCAAATGAACTCGGATTTCGATATGGCATACCTTTATGGGCTTGTGGAGTGATTATGTTGTTATCTGCGTTAAAATATATAACTTTAAAGGTAGTAAAAAATATGACCGTTTTTATGTCATTGATTTTAATTCTGCGAAGGTTTACTGAAATGGGCCTTCTTTCCATCTTTAAAAGCCCATAACTTGGTCAAATGAACACTGATTTCGATATGGCACACCTTTATGGGCTTGCGGAATGATTATGTAGTTATCTGCTGTAATATATATAATTTTAAAGGTAGTAAGAAATATGACCGATTTTATGTCATTGATTTAAGTTTTGCGAAGGTTTACTGAAATAAGCCTTCTTTCCATCTTTAAAGCCCATAACTTGGTCAAATGAACAAGGATTTCGATATGGCACACCTTTATGGTCTTGTGGAATTATTATGTTGTTATCTGCTTTAAAATATATAGCTTTAAAGCTGGTAAAAAATATAACCGTTTTTATGTCATTGATTTTAGTTTTGCGAAGGCTTACTGAAATGGGCCTTCTTTCCATTTTTAAAAGCCCGTAACTTGGTCAAATGAACTCGGATTTCGATATGGCATACCGCCATGGGCTTGTGGAATGATTATGTTCTTATCTGCTTTAAAATATATAGCTTTAAAGGTAGTAACAAATATGACCGTTTTTATGTCATTGATTTTAATTTTGCGAAGGCTTACTGAAATGGGCCTTCTTTCAATTTTTAAAAGCCCGTAACTTGGTCAAATGAACTCGGATTTCGATATGGCATACCTTCATGGGCTTGTGGAATGATTATGTTGTTATCTGCTTTAAAATATAAATTTTTAAAGGTAGTAAAAAAAATGACCGCTTTTATATCATTGATTTTAATTTTGCGAAGGTTTACTGAAATGGGCCTTCTTTCCATTTTTAAAGGCCCGTCACTTGGTCAAATGAACTCGGATTTCGATATGGCATACCTTCATGGGCTTGTGGAATGATTACGTTGTTATCTGCATTAATATATATAGCTTTAAAGGTATTAAAAACAAGACTGTTTTTATGTCATTGATTTTAATTTTGGCAAGGTTTACTGAAATGGTCCATCTTTCCATCTTTAAGGCCCATAACTTGGTCAAATGAACACTGATTTCGATATGGCACACCTTTATGGGCTTGAGGAATGATTATGTAGTTATCTGCTGTAATATATATAACTTTAAAGGTAGTAAGAAATATGACCGTTTTTATGTCATTGTTTGTTATTTTGCGAAGGTTTACTGAAATGGGCGTTCATTCCACTTTTAAAAGTCCATAACTTGGTCAAATGAACTCGGATTTCGATAAGGCATACCTTAATGGGCTTGTGGAATTATTATGTAGTTATCTGCATTAAGATATATTCCTTTGAAGGTAGTAAGAAATATGACCGATTTTATGTCATTGATTTAAGTTTTGCGAAGGTTTACTGAAATGGGCCTTCTTTCCATCTTTAAAAGCCCATAGCTTGGTCAAATGAACTCGAATTTCGATAAGGCATACCTTTATGGGCTTGTGGAATGATTATGTTGCTATCGGCTTTGAAGAATATACCTTTAAAGGTAGTACAAAATATAACCGTTTTTATGTCATTGATTTTTATTTTGCGAAGGTTTACTGAAATGGGCCTTCATTCCATTTTTAAAAGCCCGTAACTTGGTCAAATGAACTCGGATTTCGATATGGCATACCTTCATGGGCTTGTGGAATGACTATGTTGTTATCTGCTTTAAAATATATAGTTTTAAAGGTAGTAAGAAATATGACCGTTTCTATGTCATTGATTTTAATTTTGCGAAGGCTTACTGAAGTGGGCCTTCTTTCCATTTTTAAAAGCCCGTAACTTGGTCAAATGAACTCGGATTTCGATATGGCATACCTTCATGGGCTTGTGGAATGATTATGTTGTTATCTGCATTAAAATATATAGCTTTAAAGCTAGTAAAAGATATAACCGTTTTTATGTCATTGATTTAAATTTTGCGAAGGCTTACTGAAATGGGCCTTCTTTCCATTTTTAAAAGCCCGTAACTTGGTCAAATGAACTCGGATTTCGATATGGCATACCTTCATGGGCTTGTGGAATGACTATGTTGTTATCTGCTTTAAAATATATAGCTTTAAAGGTAGTAAGAAATATGACCGTTTTTATGTCATTGATTTTAATTTTGCGAAGGCTTACTGAAATGGGCCTTCTTTCCATTTTTAAAAGCCCGTAACTTGGTCAAATGAACACTGATTTCGATATGGCATACCTTAATGGGCTTGTGGAATGATTATGTTGTTATCTGCTTTAAAATATATAGCTTTAAAGGTAGTAAAAAATATGACCGTTTTTATGTCATTGATTTTAATTTTGCGAAGGCTTACTGAAATGGGCCTTCTTTCCATTTTTAAAAGCCCGTAACTTGGTCAAATGAACTCGGATTTCGATATGGCATACCTTCATGGGCTTGTGGAATGATTATGTTGTTATCTGCATTAAAATATATAACTATAACTATAAATATGACCGTTTCTATGTCATTGATTATACCCGTTACTCGGAGAGTAAAAGGGTATACTAGACTCGTCGGAAAGTATGTAACTGGCAGAAGGAAGCGTTTCCAACCCCATAAACTATATATATTCTTGATCAGGATCACTAGCCGAGTCGATCTAGCCATGTCCGTCTGTCCGTCTGTCTGTCCGGATGAACGCTGAGATCTCGGAAACTATGAGAGCTAGGCTATTGAGACTTGGCGTAAAGATTCCTGAGCTTCGTACGCAGCGCAAGTTTGTTTCAGTAGACTGCCACGCCCACTCTAACGCCCACAAACCGCCCAAAACTGTAACTCCTACAGTTTTGATGCTAGATAAAAAATTTTAACTGAAATGTATTGTTCTCATCAATACCTATCGATTGACCTAAAAAAATGTTTGCCACGCCCACTTAAACGCCCACAAACCGCGAAAACCAGTGACGCCCACAATTTGCATGCTAGATAAAAAATTTTAACTGAAATGTATTGGTGTCGTCAATACCTATCGATTGATCCAAAAATAAATTTGCCACGCCCACTCTAACGCCCATAACGCTTAAATCTGTCTACCGCCGGTAGGTGGCGCATTTTAATCTCGCTTTGCTGCTTGCATATCTCCATTTCCCTTCGAGTAACGGGTATCTGATAGTCGAGGTACTCGACTATAGCGCTCTTCCTTGTTTTTATTTTGAGAAGGTTTACTGAAATGGGACTTATTTCCATCTTTAAAAGCCCATAACTTGGTCAAATGAACTCGGGTTTCGATATGGCATACCTTCATGGGCTTGTGGAATGATTATGTTGTTATCTGAATTAAAATATATAGCTTTAAAGGTAGTAAAAACATGACCGTTTTTATGTCATTGATTTTAATTTTGGGAAGGTTTACTGAAATGGGCCATCTTTCCATGTTTAAAGCCCATAACTTGGTCAAATGAACACTGATTTCGATATGGCACACCTTTATGGGCTTGTGGAATGATTATGTAGTTATTTGCTGTAATATATATAACTTTAAAGGTAGTAAGAAATATGACCGTTTTTATGTCATTGATTTTAGTTTTGCGAAGGTTTACTGAAATGGGCCTTCTTTCCATATTTAAAAGCCCATAACTTGGTCAAATGAACTCGGATTTCGATATTGCATACCTTTATCGGCTTGTGGAATGATTGTGTTGTTATCTGCATTAAAATATATAACTTTAAAGGTAGTAAAAAATATGACCGTTTCTATGTCATTGATTTTAATTTTGCGAAGGCTTACTGAAATGGGCCTTCTTTCCATTTTTAAAGGCCCGTCACTTGGTCAAATGAACTCGGATTTCGATATGGCATACCTTCATCGGCTTGTGGAATGATTATGTTGTTATCTGCATTAATATACATAGCTTTAAAGGTATTAAAAACAAGACCGTTTTTATGTCATTATTTTAATTTTGGCAAGGTTTACTGAAATGGGCTATCTTTTCATCTTTAAAGCCCATAACTTGGTCAAATGAACACTGATTTCGATATGGCACACCTTTATGGGCTTGCGGAATGATTATGTAGTTATCTGCTGTAATATATATAACTTTAAAGGTTGTAAGAAATATGACCGATTTTATGTCATTGATTTTAATTCTGCGAAGGTTTACTGAAATGGGCCTTCTTTCCATCTTTAAAAGCCCATAACTTGGTCAAATGAACTCGGATTTCGATATGGCATACCTTCATGGGCTTGTGGAATGATTATGTTCTTATCTGCATTAAAATATATAGCTTTAAAGGTAGTAAAAAATATGAACGTTTTTATGTTATTGATTTTAATTCTGCGAAGGTTTACTGAAATGGGCCTTCTTTCCATTTTTAAAGGCCCGTCACTTGGTCAAATGAACTCGGATTTCGATATGGCATACCTTCATCGGCTTGTGGAATGATTATGTTGTTATCTGCATTAATATACATAGCTTTAAAGGTATTAAAAACAAGACCGTTTTTATGTCATTATTTTAATTTTGGCAAGGTTTACTGAAATGGGCTATCTTTTCATCTTTAAAGCCCATAACTTGGTCAAATGAACACTGATTTCGATATGGCACACCTTTATGGGCTTGTGGAATGATTATGTAATTATCTGCTGTAATATATATAACTTTAAAGGTAGTAAGAAATATGACCGTTTTTATGTCATTGATTTTAGTTTTGCGAAGGTTTACTGAAATGGGCCTTCTTTCCATATTTAAAAGCCCGTAACTTGGTCAAATGAAATCGGATTTCGATATGGCATACCTTCATGGGCTTGTGTAATGATTATGTTGTTATCTGCTTTAAAATATATAGCTTTAAAGGTAGTAAAAAATATGACCGCTTTTATGTCATTGATTTTAATTTTGCGAAGGTTTACTGAAATAGGCCTTCTTTCCATTTTTAAAGGCCCGTCACTTGGTCAAATGAACTCGGATTTCGATATGGCATATCTTCATGGGCTTGTGGAATGATTATGTTGTTATCTGCATTAATATACATAGCTTTAAAGGTATTAAAAACAAGACCGTTTTTATGTCATTGATTTTAATTTTGGCAAGGTTTACTGAAATGAGCCATCTTTTCATCTTTAAAGCCCATAACATGGTCAAATGAACACGGATTTCGATATTGCACACCTTTATGGGCTTGTGGAATGATTTTGTAGTTATCTGCTGTAATATATATAACTTTAAAGGTAGTAAGAAATATGACCGTTTTTATGTCATTGATTTTAGTTTTGCGAAGGTTTACTGAAATGGGCCTTCTTTACATCTTTAAAAGCCCATAACTTGGTCAAATGAACTCGGATTTCGATATGGCATACCTTCATGGGCTTGTGGAATGATTATGTTCTTATCTGCATTAAAATATATAGCTTTAAAGGAGTAAAAAATATGAACGTTTTTATGTTATTGATTTTAATTCTGCGAAGGTTTACTGAAATGGGCCTTCTTTCCATCTTTAAAGCCCATAACTTGGTCAAATGAACACGGATTTCGATATGGCACACCCTTATGGGCTTGTGGAATGATTTTGTAGTTATCTGCTGTAATATATATAACTTTAAAGGTAGTAAGAAATATGACCGTTTTTATGTCATTGATTTAAGTTTTGCGAAGGTTTACTGAAATGGGCCTTCTTTACATCTTTAAAAGCCCATAACTTGGTCAAATGAACTCGGATTTCGATATGGCATACCTTTATGAGCTTGAAGAATGATTATGTTGTTGTCTGCATTAAGATATACGAGGTGTGTTCAAAAAGTAAGGTGACTTTTCAAATTTCGCGGGCAACATATTTTCGATTATCGATTTTTTTGTTTTGTAATGTTGGTACTTTCTTCCCTAACATCTGTACCAAGTTTCAATTGAATCCCCTTTTTTGTTTAGTTGTGAGAAGCGTAAAGGTAACAAGTTGTTTTGCGTGCTCAGCGATTTTTTGCTATCGAAAAATATGGATCATAGGATTTGCATCAAATTTTGGTTTCGATATCATAACCATATACCCATGATTCGTCACCAGTTATGACCCTTTTGAGTAAATCTGGGTCGTCGTTGACGTCATCCAACAGCTCTTGAGCGATGCTCATGCGACGGTTCTTTTGGTCAAAATTCAGCAATTTTTTAACAAACTTCGCTGACACACGACTCATGCCCAAAACGTTTGAAAAAATTTCATGGCACGAGCCAAGCGATATACCGACATCTTCAGCAACTTCTCTGATAGTTATTCGACGATTTTCCAAAATAATTTTCTTCACTGCTTGAACGTTTTCATCAGTTGTTGACGTGCTTGGGCGTCCAGAGCGAGGCTCGTCATTGGCATCTTCCCAGCCATCTTGGAAGAGTTTGTACCACTTGTAAACATTTTTTTTACTCAGAACAGTTTTACCGTATGCCACTTTCAACATTTCAAGTGTTTCGGAGCACTACATTTTATTTTTTACACAAAATTTAATTCAAATCCTTTGATCCATATTTTTCGATAGCAAAAAATCGCTGAGCACGCAAAACAACTTGTTACCTTTACGCCTCTCACAACTAAACAAAAAAGGGGATTCAATTGAAACTTGGTACAGATGTTAGGGAAGAGTGTACCAACATAACAAAACAAAAAAATCGATAATCGAAAATATGTTGCCCGCGAAATTTGAAAAGTCAAAATACTTTTTGAACACACTTCGTATACCTTTAAAGGTAGTAAAAAATATGACCAATTTTATGTCATTGATTTAAGTTTTGCGAAGGTTTACTGAAATGGGCCTTCTTTCCATCTTTAAAAGCCCATAACTTGGTCAAATGAACTCGGATTTCGATAAGGCATACCTTTATGGGCTTGTGGAATGATTATGTTGCTATCGGCTTTAAAGTATATAACTTTAAAGGCAGTAAGAAATATGACCGTTTTTATGTCATTGATTGGTATTTTGCGAAGGTTTACTGAAATGGGCCATAACTTGGTCAAATGAACTCAGACTTCGATATGGCATACCTTTATGGGCTTGTGGAGTGATTATGTTGTTATCTGCATTAAAATACATAACTTTAAAGGTAGTAAAAAATATGACCATTTCTATGTCATTGATTTTTATTTTGCGAAGGTTTACTGAAATGGGCCTTCTTTCCTTTTTAAAAGCCCATAACTTGGTCAAATGAACTCGGATTTCGATATGGCATACCTTTATGGTCTTGTGGAATTATTATGTTGTTATCTGCTTTAAAATATATAGCTTTAAAGCTGGTAAAAAATATGACCGCTTTTATGTCATTGATTTTAATTTTGCGATGGTTTACTGAAATGGGCCTTCTTTCCAATTTTAAAGGCCCGTCACTTGGTCAAATGAACTCGGATTTCGATATGGCATACCTTCAAGGGCTTGTGGAATGATTATGTTGTTATCTGCATTAATATGCATAGCTTTAAAGGTATTAAAAACAAGACCGTTTTTATGTCATTGATTTTAATTTTGGCAAGGTTTACTGAAATGGGCCATCTTTCCATCTTTAAAGCCCATAACTTGGTCAAATGAACACTGATTTCGATATGGCAAACCTTTATGGGCTTGTGGAATGATTATGTAGTTATGTGCTGTAATATATATAACTTTAAAGGTTGTAAGAAATATGACCGATTTTATGTCATTGATTTTAATTCTGCGAAGGTTTACTGAAATGGGCCTTTTTTCCATCTTTAAAGCCCATAACTTGGTCAAATGAACACGGATTTCGATATGGCACACCTTTATGGGCTTGTGGAATGATTTCGTAGTTATCTGCTGTCATATATATACCTTTAAAGGTCATAAGAAATATGACCGATTTTATGTCATTGATTTAAGTTTTGCGAAGGTTTAATGAAATGGGCCTTCTTTCCATCTTTAAAAGCCCATAACTTGGTCAAATGAACTCGGATTTCGATAAGGCATACCTTTATGGGCTTGTGGAATGATTATGTTGCTATCGGCTTAAAAATATATACCTTTAAAGGTTGTAAGAAATATGACCGTTTTTATGTCATTGATTGGTATTTTGCGAAGGTTTACTGAAATGGGCCTTCATTCCACTTTTAAAAGCCCATAACTTGGTCAAATGAACTCAGACTTCGATATGGCATACCTTTATGGGCTTGTGGAGTGCTTATGTTGTTATCTGCTTTAAAATATATAGCTTTAAAGCTGGTAAAAAATATAACCATTTTTATGTCATTGATTTTAATTTTGCGAAGGCTTACTGAAATGGGCCTTCTTTCCATTTTTAAAAGCCCGTAACTTGGTCAAATGAACTCGGATTTCGATATGGCATACCTTCATGGGCTTGTGGAATGATTATGTTATCTGCTTTAAAATATATAGCTTCGAAGGTAGTAAAAAATATGACAGTTTTTATGTCATTGATTTTAATTTTGCGAAGGCTTACTGAAATGGGCCTTCTTTCCATTTTTAAAAGCCCGTAACTTGGTCAAATGAACACTGATTTCGATATGGCATACCTTCATGGGCTTGTGGAATGATTATGTTGTTATCTGCATTAAAATATATAGCTTTAAAGGTAGTAAAAAATATGACCGTTTTTATGTCATTGATTTTAATTTTGCGAAGGCTTACTGAAATGGGCCTTCTTTCCATTTTTAAAAGCCCGTAACTTGGTCAAATGAACTCGGATTTCGATATGGCATACCTTCATGGGCTTGTGGAATGATTATGTTGTTATCTGCATTAATATATATAGGTTTAAAGGTATTAAAAACAAGACCGTTTTTATGTCATTGATTTTAATTTTGCGAAGGTTTACTGAAATGGGCCTTCTTTCCATTTTTAAAGGCCCGTCACTTGGTCAAATGAACTCGGATTTCGATATGGCATACCTTCATGGGCTTGTGGAATGATTATGCTGTTATCTGCATTAATATACATAGCTTTAAAGGTATTAAAAACAAGACCGTTTTTATGTCATTGATTTTAATTTTGGCAAGGTTTACTGAAATGGGCCATCTTTTCATCTTTAAAGCCCATAACTTGGTCAAATGAACACTGATTTCGATATGGCACACCTTTATGGGCTTGTGGAATGATTATGTAGTTATCTGCTGTAATATATATGTCAGGGGCTGAGACATTTGCTGGTCTCCTTCTTGCATTTTTGCTGCAGTTGCGTAGTGAGTCGCGGTCAACGTCTTCTCCGTTTAGATATCAAAAGCAAAGTGAGGTCGGCTTCCTTCTGCCGGCTTCTTCTGACACACGTCAAAAGGTATTGCCTCATCCAATTGCAAATTCCTTTCTTTTCTCTCTCATATGCAATTCCTTTTTGGTTCTTCTCTCTCTCTCTCAGAGTCCTTGACCTAGACCATGACCGCGCCACACTCGGCTGAGACGACACTCTCTCTCGTTCTCAGTCCACGCTCTCAGCAATTGTGCAATTAAAAGAAACCACAAATAACCTAATGACTAGTTTATTTTATTCTTTATTCTTTCTCTTTCTTAATGCTTTACAGTTTCGTTTACATTTTCTTTCTTCTTATACATCTCCGACACGGCCATCCTGACTTTCACACGTCCTCGTGTGCATACTGTAACACTAGGTTGGTATCATTCTTGCTTTATTTCTCTTTTCATCTTTTACATCTTTCAACATCATTCTTAGCTTAATAAATAGTCTACACACACAACTTTATAAATTGCGTCATCAAATGTCGGTTTCGCAGGCTATCTCCCTTTTTCACATCATACAGTAAGTCAAATCAAACTTGTCACACCAGTCAACCGCGCCACACGCCATGACAGAACACTTCTGGTTCCACACTTGTGCCTTCGGCTTGACCTGGTTCAACTTTCTCTCAGTAGCTCGTACTCTTCTGCGCAAACCCGACCATTTGGCTATCCTTGTTATCAAACCACAGTTACAGGCTCTTGCCGCCCCACGCGACGCTTTGCACCTTTAGTGCCACGATCTGCTCAGATCCAAACTGCATCACACAATATCATCCATACCAGGCATGACTATTGTTGATCAAATCTAGCCCCTGTGTTTGATGTCTCACGACGAGTGTCTTTTTCACCACTGTCACTTTCCTCAATAGTCTCATCAGAGATCTGCTCGTCCGGCAGCCTTCTCAAACTCTCGTGCGAATACTTGTAGGTTCGCTTGCTAGTTAACGATTTTAACAGGTATCGATCACCTTCCAACAACTCGGCAACCACAAAAGGTCCTTTGAACTTAGGATCCAATTTGGTCTGATGCCGCTCTTCACTTCTAAGCAAGACGTGATCCCCAACCTTGTGTTTTACAACTTTGGCCTTATTCTTATCAACTCGATTCTTTTCATATTTCGCATTTATTTCAATATTTTCTTTGGCCTGAGCCCTCGCTTGCTTACAATCTATTTTAGTCTCTTCATTTATTGGCAATAAGCCCATTGGCCTGGCCTCTCTTCCAATCAATATTTCTAATGGGCAATACTTTGTTACCCTGTTCGTTGTGCAATTCATGGCTAACTGTACTTCACTGAGTGCATCCTGCCAGGAACGTTCACCTATCTCTACCGCTGTCAACATACTCTTCATCGTGCTCATGACTCTTTCAACCTGTCCATTGGCCCTACTTGCACCTGTTGCTATCAAATGTAACTCTATTTTATGCATTGAACAGAACTCACGAAATTTCCCACAAGAGAAACTCCTGCCTTGATCTGCTATGATACGGTTAGGTACCCCAAAAAGTGATATTGTTGATTTTACAGCCTTAATACAGTTTTCTGCATCTAAATGCAAAGTATGATATAGGTGAACAAATTTAGTAAATGCGTCTATTTGTACTATGACATATTCCTTGGTATCATTTTTACCACTCAGCTTTCCACTAATATCAATGTGCACAGTATGCCAAGGTATCTCAACTTTCGGAATTGGATGCAATTCCATTTGAATTTTCCCTGATGGAGGCTTTGCTAGTTTGCATTTGATGCAGTTTTCTACAAATTTTCGTACATACTTGGACATACGCTCGAACCAATACTGCTCATAAACCTTGTCTAACGTTTTCTGCCACCCCAAATGCATGATTGCTTCATGGACGTGATTTACTACAGACCACCTAAAGGCTCTTGGGATTACAGGTAGACAGCGTGTTTTTCCATTTCTCTGAATTTTCCGATACAGAATTCCTGCTCTTAGCTCATACGTCTTTGCTAAACTCTCCAACAACTCTCCATCATTCAAATGGACTATAATTTCCCTTACACACGAATCACGCTGCTGCTCAGCTACAAGCCAGTTGTCTGTCACCTCTGTCAGGTCGATGCGGACTTCGGGTACTCTATTGGTTGTCTCACATTCAATGACAATCGGATTTCTGGATAAAAAGTCCACGTGCGCCATGCGATTTCCCTTGCGGTACTCTACAGTGAAATCAAATGATTGCAAATATGCCCACCAACGGTGAACTCTCGGCGTTAGTTCTATTTTAGCACGACTTGCTTTCAATGAATTACAATCTGTGAATATTACAAACTTTCGACCGTGAAGGTAATGTCGGAAACTTTTTACAGCGTTGTATACTGCCAGAGTTTCTAATTCGTATGAATGATACCTCGATTCTGGGGGCGATGTACACTTGCTAAAGTATTCGACCACTCTAGGCTTACCGTCTATTTTGTGCATGAGTATGGCACCATAGCCACTTGCACTTGCATCTGTATGCAGCTCTATGGGATATTGTGGATCAAAAATAATTAAAACCGGATCATGTGTTAGTACTGAGATGATCTTCTGCCGTATTTCTTCATGCTCAGCTTTCCAAACGAAACTACTAATTTTGGAAGTCAACTGATATAACGGTTTCATCTGTTCAGAGAACTGTGGGACAAATTTACGGAAGTACGACGCTAATCCTATAAATTGTCGTAATTGTGAAACATTCTTTGGTTGAGATAGTCCAGCCAGAGCTTGTATTTTTCGCGGATTTGGTTCAATACTACCATCCTTGACCAAGTAGCCAAGATATTCTATTTCAGTTTTCAGAAAAGAGCATTTTTTTATATTAAATGAAAATCTTGCTTCCGATAGAGCCTTTAGCACAACAGTCAATCTTTCAAATGCTTCCTCTTTTGACCTTGCTACTATCACTACATCATCAATGTAAACAATTGCATAGGAGTACGCCAGGTCACCCAGTGCTCGCGCTATAGCTCGCTGAAAAATCGAAGAGGCATTCTTCAGCCCAAATGGCATAGATAGAAACTCGTACTGGCCCTCAGGGGTTACAAAAGCAGTTCGCTCTATAGATCCTACATCTATTGGAATCTGATAAAACCCACTAGCCATATCTAAACAAGAGAAGTATTTAACCCCACGCAGTCTGTTTACTTGATCTGATATTAGAGGCAAAGGATATTTGTCACCCACTGTATTTGCATTTAGCTCTCTATAATCTATGCACAAACGATCACTGCCATTTTTCTTCTTAACTAACAAGATTGGACTCGCGAATGGAGAATTACTTGGACGTATTATTGTACATTTGCCGCCAACATTTCTTTGATTTTATCTCTAACTAATTCCTTTTCATCTACGCCAAGTCGATATGGACGTCTCTGCACAGTCTTGTTGGCATCTAATAAACGAATTTCTAATTCTCCAGTCGTGACACGTCGGCTGGGTATTCCAATAATAAAATGCTCAGTGTATTGGTCAAAAATGTTCTTCAATTTAGACTTATCATTATCACTTAAAGCATAATTTTCATCAAATAGCTTATCATAATTTGTAATAGTTTCTTCGGATATTGAATTAATTTGTTTACTTTTAAAAATATTAAATTTATCAGCATCCATCGTTATGCCAAAGCCAAGTGTCAAGATTTCACGACCAATCATTATGTCATGTTTCAAATGCTCGTCCATAACTACATTAAACATGATTTCCAAATTAAATTTACAAATTTGTATGGTGGACAGTATTTGTAAATTACAGTGTACAACATTTGTTCCAATTCCTTTTAGAATGACTAAATTATTAAATCTTTTCCCGGCCAGTTTGACTGCTAACTTTTCCTTTATTAAGGAGCACTCGGCACCCGAGTCGAAAAAGAATGGAAAGGCCTCACCAAATTGATATAAAATTCCTTTCGGCTCCAACACTGCACAGACATCTACTCGCTTCTCGTTCATACTGCTACTCGATGCTGCTGTTCCCTTCATACATGCCGATGCAATATGACCGACGATTCCACATTTAAAGCAAGTCACGCCAGTCCTGTCTCGTCCCGCCAGTGGTCTTCCAAACGATTGATTTGGTTTTGATTGTTCTGCCTTCCTTTTACGGCAGTCCAGCATTTTGTGTCTAGAAATTCCACAGTAATGGCACTTCATTGGTGTGTGTGCCTTGAATCTCTTCCTGTCGGGGCCTATCGAAAGATCTGAAGCCAAATGCTCACTTCGCTTGCTGTATGCGTACGCCTTCAACTGCTGCTGTAGTTCATTTCTGTTCGTTATATTGGTGGTGAACAGTAGACGCTGCAGTCTAGTGTCGATTTGTGACGTGTGTGCCAGCACGAAAGAAACAGCTATTTCTTCGATGTCCATCGACTTCCATTTTGTCAAAAGTGACGTCACTAATCGGCTACCGTACGCTGACAAACACTCGCCCGTTTTCGGCCGTCCGTTGAGAATGTTCAATAAGGTGGCGGCCGGCGTCTCAGAATCGTCGTAGCGCTGAACAAACAACTCTTGGAATTGTGGCCAGGTAATACCAGCGTAGCTGATCTGTGCAAGCCATTGGGAAGCGCTCCCTTCTAGTGCTCCACTCAGCGACATAACCAGCGCACTGCCCTCCAGAGGATGCTCCGTGAGAATCATGTCGGCTGTTTTGCGCCACGCGCTGGCGTCAGCTTCAGCCGCGTCTGGATTAAACTTTGGTAGTCTCAATGATTTTTCACTTGTTGTTGTTGAAGCAGGCTGCTGCATTGTTTTTAATATTTCGATGAATCGTAGATTTTGTGCTTCCAACAGAGATCGCCATTCACTATCACGCTGGGCCTGAGCCGATCCCACTTCTGATGTCAGGGGCTGAGACATTTGCTGGTCTCCTTCTTGCATTTTTGCTGCAGTTGCGTAGTGAGTCGCGGTCAACGTCTTCTCCGTTTAGATATCAAAAGCAAAGTGAAGTCGGCTTCCTTCTGCCGGCTTCTTCTGACACACGTCAAAAGGTATTGCCTCATCCAATTGCAAATTCCTTTCTTTTCTCTCTCATATGCAATTCCTTTTTGGTTCTTCTCTCTCTCTCTCAGAGTCCTTGACCTAGACCATGACCGCGCCACACTCGGCTGAGACGACACTCTCTCTCGTTCTCAGTCCACGCTCTCAGCAATTGTGCAATTAAAAGGAACCACAAATAACCTAATGACTAGTTTATTTTATTCTTTATTCTTTCTCTTTCTTAATGCTTTACAGTTTCGTTTACATTTTCTTTCTTCTTATACATCTCCGACATATATAACTTTAAAAAGGTTGTAAGAAATATGACCGATTTTATGTCATTGATTTTAATTCTGCGAAGGTTTACTGAAATGGGCCTTCTTTCCATCTTTAAAGCCGATAACTTCGTCAAATGAACACGGATTTCTATATGGCACACCTTTATGGGCTTGTGGAATGATTATGTTGCTATCGGCTTAAAAATATATAACTTTAAAGGTTGTAAGAAATATGACCGTTTTTATGTCATTGATTGGTATTTTGCGAAGGTTTACTGAAATGGGCCTTCATTCCACTTTTAAAAGCCCATAACTTGGTCAAATGAACTCAGACTTCGATATGGCATACCTTTATGGGCTTGTGGAGTGATTATGTTGTTATCTGCTTTAAAATATATAGCTTTAAAGCTGGTAAAAAATATAACCATTTTTGTGTCATTGATTTTAATTTTGCGAAGGCTTACTGAAATGGGCCTTCTTTCCATTTTTAAAAGCCCGTAACTTGGTCAAATGAACTCGGATTTCGATATGGCATACCTTCATGGGCTTGTGGAATGATTATGTTATCTGCTTTAAAATATATAGCTTCAAAGGTTGTAAAAAATATGACCGTTTTTATGTCATTGATTTTAATTTTGCGAAGGCTTACTGAAATGGGCCTTCTTTCCATTTTTAAAAGCCCGTAACTTGGTCAAATGAACTCGGATTTCGATATGGCATACCATCATGGGCTTGTGGAATGATTATGTTGTTATCTGCATTAATATATATAGGTTTAAAGGTATTAAAAACAAGACCGTTTTTATGTCATTGATTTTAATTTTGGCAAGGTTTACTGAAATGGGCCATCTTTCCATCTTTAAAGCCCATAACTTGGTCAAATGAACACTGATTTCGATATGGCACACCTTTAAGGGCTTGTGGAATGATTTTGTAGTTATCTGCTGTAATATATATAACTTTAAAGGTAGTAAGAAATATTACCGATTTTATGTCATTGATTTAAGTTTTGCGAAGGTTTACTGAAATGGGCCTTCTTTCCATCTTTAAAAGCCCATAGCTTGGTCAAATGAACTCGGATTTCGATAAGGCATACCTTTATGGGCTTGTGGAATGATTATGTTGCTATCGGCTTTGAAGAATATACCTTTAAAGGTAGTACAAAATATAACCGTTTTTATGTCATTGATTTTTATTTCGGGAAGGTTTACTGAAATGGGCCTTCATTCCATTTTTAAAAGCCCATAGCTTGGTGAAATGAACTCGGATTTCGATATTGCATACCTTAATCGGCTTGTGGAATGATTGTGTTGTTATCTGCATTAAAATATATAACTTTAAAGGTAGTAAAATATATGACCGTTTCTATGTCATTGATTTTAATTTTGCGAAGGCTTACTAAAATGGGCCTTCTTTCCACTTTTAAAAGCCCATAGCTTGGTGAAATGAACTCGGATTTCGATATTGCATACCTTTATCGGCTTGTAAAATAATTGTGTTGTTATCTGCATTAAAATATATAACTTTAAAGGTAGTAAAAAATATGACCGTTTCTATGTCATTGATTTTTATTTTGAGAAGGTTTACTGAAATGGGCCTTCTTTCCATTTTTAAAAGCCCGTAACTTGGTCAAATGAACTCGGATTTCGATATGGCATACCATCATGGGCTTGTGGAATGATTATGTTGTTATCTGCATTAATATATATAGGTTTAAAGGTATTAAAAACAAGACCGTTTTTATGTCATTGATTTTAATTTTGGCAAGGTTTACTGAAATGGGCCATCTTTCCATCTTTAAAGCCCATAACTTGGTCAAATGAACACTGATTTCGATATGGCACACCTTTATGGGCTTGTGGAATGACTATGTAGTTATCTGCTGTAATATATATAACTTTAAAGGTAGTTGACATGACATTGACATGACAATGACATATTACCGATTTTATGTCATTGATTTAAGTTTTGCGAAGGTTTACTGAAATGGGCCTTCTTTCCATCTTTAAAAGCCCATAGCTTGGTGAAATGAACTCGGATTTCGATATTGCATACCTTTATCGGCTTGTGGAATGATTGTGTTGTTATCTGCATTAAAATATATAACTTTAAAGGTAGTAAAAAATATGACCGTTTCTATGTCATTGATTTTTATTTTGAGAAGGTTTACTGAAATGGGCCTTCTTTCCATTTTTAAAGGCCCGTCACTTGGTCAAATGAACTCGGATTTCGATATGGCATACCTTTATGGTCTTGTGGAATTATTATATTGTTATCTGCTTTAAAATATATAGCTTTAAAGCTAGTAAAAAATATAACAGTTTTTATGTCATTGATTTTTATTTTGCGAAGGCTTACTGAAATGGGCCTTCTTTACATCTTTAAAAGCCCATAACTTGGTCAAATGAACTCGGATTTCGATATGGCATACCTTTATGAGCTTGAGGAATGATTATGTTGTTGTCTGCATTAAGATATATACCTTTAAAGGTAGTAAGAAATATGACCGATTTTATGTCATTGTTTTAAGTTTTGCGAAGGTTTACTGAAATGGGCCTTCTTTCCATCTTTAAAAGCCCGTAACTTGGTCAAATGAACTCGGATTTCGATAAGGCATACCTTTATGGGCTTGTGGAATGATTATGTTGCTATTGGCTATGAAGAATATACCTTTAAAGGTAGTACAAAATATAACCGTTTTTTTGTCATTGATTTTTATTTTGCGAAGGTTTACTGAAATGGGCCTTCATTCCATTTTTAAAAGCCCATAGCTTGGTGAAATGAACTCGGATTTCGATATTGCATACCTTTATCGGCTTGTGGAATGATTGTGTTGTTATCTGCATTAAAATATATAACTTTAAAGGTAGTAAAAAATATGACCGTTTCTATGTCATTGATTTTTATTTTGAGAAGGTTTACTGAAATGGGCCTTCTTTCCATTTTTAAAGGCCCGTCACTTGGTCAAACGAACTCGGATTTCGATATGGCATACCTTTATGGTCTTGTAAAATTATTATATTGTTATCTGCTTTAAAATATATAGCTTTCAAGCTAGTAAAAAATATAACCGTTTTTATGTCATTGATTTACTGATACTGAAATGGGCCTTCTTTCCATTTTTAAAAACCCGTAACTTGGTCAAATGAACACGGATTTCGATATGGCACACCTTTATGGGCTTGTGAAATGATTTTGTAGTTATCTGCTGTAATATATATAACTTTAAAGGTAGTAAGAAATATGACCGTTTTTATGTCATTGATATTAGTTTTGCGAAGGTTTACTGAAATGGGCCTTCTTTACATCTTTAAAAGCCCATAACTTGGTCAAATGAACTCGGATTTCGATATGGCATACCTTTATGAGCTTGAGGAATGATTATATTGTTGTCTGCATTAAGATATATACCTTTAAAGGTAGTAAGAAATATGACCGATTTTATGTCATTGATTTAAGTTTTGCGAAGGTTTACTGAAATGGGCCTTCTTTCCATCTTTAAAAGCCCATAACTTGGTCAAATGAACTCGGATTTCGATATGGCATACCATCATGGGCTTGTGGAATGATTATGTTGTTATCTGCATTAATATATATAGGTTTAAAGGTATTAAAAACAAGACCGTTTTTATGTCATTGATTTTAATTTTGGCAAGGTTTACTGAAATGGGCCATCTTTCCATCTTTAAAGCCCATAACTTGGTCAAATGAACTCGGATTTCGATAAGGCATACCTTTATCGGCTTGTTAAATAATTGTGTTGTTATCTGCATTAAAATATATAACTTTAAAGGTAGTAAAAAATATGACCGTTTCTATGTCATTGATTTTTATTTTGAGAAGGTTTACTGAAATGGGCCTTCTTTCCATTTTTAAAAGCCCGTAACTTGGTCAAATGAACTCGGATTTCGATATGGCATACCATCATGGGCTTGTGGAATGATTATGTTGTTATCTGCATTAATATATATAGGTTTAAAGGTATTAAAAAGAAGACCGTTTTTATGTCATTGATTTTAATTTTGGCAAGGTTTACTGAAATGGGCCATCTTTCCATCTTTAAAGCCCATAACTTGGTCAAATGAACACTGATTTCGATATGGCACACCTTTAAGGGCTTGTGGAATGATTTTGTAGTTATCTGCTGTAATATATATAACTTTAAAGGTAGTAAGAAATATTACCGATTTTATGTCATTGATTTAAGTTTTGCGAAGGTTTACTGAAATGGGCCTTCTTTCCATCTTTAAAAGCCCATAGCTTGGTCAAATGAACTCGGATTTCGATAAGGCATACCTTTATGGGCTTGTGGAATGATTATGTTGCTATCGGCTTTGAAGAATATACCTTTAAAGGTAGTACAAAATATAACCGTTTTTATGTCATTGATTTTTATTTCGGGAAGGTTTACTGAAATGGGCCTTCATTCCATTTTTAAAAGCCCATAGCTTGGTGAAATGAACTCGGATTTCGATATTGCATACCTTAATCGGCTTGTGGAATGATTGTGTTGTTATCTGCATTAAAATATATAACTTTAAAGGTAGTAAAAAATATGACCGTTTCTATGTCATTGATTTTAATTTTGCGAAGGCTTACTGAAATGGGCCTTCTTTCCATTTTTAAAAGCCCATAGCTTGGTGAAATGAACTCGGATTTCGATATTGCATACCTTTATCGGCTTGTAAAATAATTGTGTTGTTATCTGCATTAAAATATATAACTTTAAAGGTAGTAAAAAATATGACCGTTTCTATGTCATTGATTTTTATTTTGAGAAGGTTTACTGAAATGGGCCTTCTTTCCATTTTTAAAAGCCCGTAACTTGGTCAAATGAACTCGGATTTCGATATGGCATACCATCATGGGCTTGTGGAATGATTATGTTGTTATCTGCATTAATATATATAGGTTTAAAGGTATTAAAAACAAGACCGTTTTTATGTCATTGATTTTAATTTTGGCAAGGTTTACTGAAATGGGCCATCTTTCCATCTTTAAAGCCCATAACTTGGTCAAATGAACACTGATTTCGATATGGCACACCTTTATGGGCTTGTGGAATGATTATGTAGTTATCTGCTGTAATATATATAACTTTAAAGGTAGTTGACATGACATTGACATGACAATGACATATTACCGATTTTATGTCATTGATTTAAGTTTTGCGAAGGTTTACTGAAATGGGCCTTCTTTCCATCTTTAAAAGCCCATAGCTTGGTCAAATGAACTCGGATTTCGATAAGGCATACCTTTATGGGCTTGTGAAATGATTATGTTGCTATCGGCTTTGAAGAATATACCTTTAAAGAAAGTACAAAATATAACCGTTTTTATGTCATTGATTTTTATTTTGCGAAGGTTTACTGAAATGGGCCTTCATTCCATTTTTAAAAGCCCATAGCTTGGTGAAATGAACTCGGATTTCGATATTGCATACCTTTATCGGCTTGTGGAATGATTGTGTTGTTATCTGCATTAAAATATATAACTTTAAAGGTAGTAAAAAATATGACCGTTTCTATGTCATTGATTTTTATTTTGAGAAGGTTTACTGAAATGGGCCTTCTTTCCATTTTTAAAGGCCCGTCACTTGGTCAAATGAACTCGGATTTCGATATGGCATACCTTTATGGTCTTGTGGAATTATTATATTGTTATCTGCTTTAAAATATATAGCTTTAAAGCTAGTAAGCTAGTAAGCTAGTTATGTCATTGATTTTTATTTTGCGAAGGCTTACTGAAATGGGCCTTCTTTACATCTTTAAAAGCCCATAACTTGGTCAAATGAACTCGGATTTCGATATGGCATACCTTTATGAGCTTGAGGAATGATTATGTTGTTGTCTGCATTAAGATATATACCTTTAAAGGTAGTAAGAAATATGACCGATTTTATGTCATTGTTTTAAGTTTTGCGAAGGTTTACTGAAATGGGCCTTCTTTCCATCTTTAAAAGCCCGTAACTTGGTCAAATGAACTCGGATTTCGATAAGGCATACCTTTATGGGCTTGTGGAATGATTATGTTGCTATCGGCTTTGAAGAATATACCTTTAAAGGTAGTACAAAATATAACCGTTTTTATGTCATTGATTTTTATTTTGCGAAGGTTTACTGAAATGGGCCTTCATTCCATTTTTAAAAGCCCATAGCTTGGTGAAATGAACTCGGATTTCGATATTGCATACCTTTATCGGCTTGTTTGTGTTGTTATCTGCATTAAAATATATAACTTTAAAGGTAGTAAAAAATGTGACCGTTTCTATGTCATTGATTTTTATTTTGAGAAGGTTTACTGAAATGGGCCTTCTTTCCATTTTTAAAGGCTCGTCACTTGGTCAAACGAACTCGGATTTCGATATGGCATACCTTTATGGTCTTGTAAAATTATTATATTGTTATCTGCTTTAAAATATATAGCTTTCAAGCTAGTAAAAAATATAACCGTTTTTATGTCATTGATTTACTGATACTGAAATGGGCCTTCTTTCCATTTTTAAAAACCCGTAACTTGGTCAAATGAACACGGATTTCGATATGGCACACCTTTATGGGCTTGTGAAATGATTTTGTAGTTATCTGCTGTAATATATATAACTTTAAAGGTAGTAAGAAATATGACCGTTTTTATGTCATTGATTTTAGTTTTGCGAAGGTTTACTGAAATGGGCCTTCTTTACATCTTTAAAAGCCCATAACTTGGTCAAATGAACTCGGATTTCGATATGGCATACCTTTATGAGCTTGAGGAATGATTATATTGTTGTCTGCATTAAGATATATACCTTTAAAGGTAGTAAGAAATATGACCGATTTTATGTCATTGATTTAAGTTTTGCGAAGGTTTACTGAAATGGGCCTTCTTTCCATCTTTAAAAGCCCATAACTTGGTCAAATGAACTCGGATTTCGATAAGGCATACCTTTATGGGCTTGTGGAATGATTATGTTGCTATCGGCTTTGAAGAATATACCTTTAAAGGTAGTACAAAATATAACCGTTTTTATGTCATTGATTTTTATTTTGCGAAGGTTTACTGAAATGGGCCTTCATTCCATTTTTAAAAGCCCATAGCTTGGTGAAATGAACTCGGATTTCGATATTGCATACCTTTACCGACTTGTCGAATGATTGTGTTGTTATCTGCATTAAAATATATAACTTTAAAGGTAGTAAAAAATATGACCGTTTCTATGTCATTGATTTTTATTTTGAGAAGGTTTACTGAAATGGGCCTTCTTTCTATTTTTAAAGGCCCGTCACTTGGTCAAACGAACTCGGATTTCGATATGGCATACCTTTATGGTCTTGTTAAAATCTTATATTGTTATCTGCTTTAAAATATATAGCTTTGAAGCTAGTAAAAAATATAACCGTTTTTATGTCATTGATTTTAATTTTGCGAAGGCTTACTGAAATGGGCCTTCTTTCCATTTTTAAAAACCCGTAACTTGGTCAAATGAACACGGATTTCGACATGGCACACCTTTATGGGCTTGTGAAATGATTTTGTAGTTATCTGCTGTAATATATATATAACTTTAAAGGTAGTAAGAAATATGACCGTTTTTATGTCATTGATTTTAGTTTTGCGAAGGCTTACTGAAATGGGCCTTCTTTACATCTTTAAAAGCCCATAACTTGGTCAAATGAACTCGGATTTCGATATGGCATACCTTTATGAGCTTGAGGAATGATTATGTTGTTGTCTGCATTAAGATATATACCTTTAAAGGTAGTAAGAAATATGACCGATTTTATGTCATTGATTTAAGTTTTGCGAAGGTTTACTGAAATGGGCCTTCTTTCCATCTTTAACTTTATGAGCTTGAGGAATGATTATGTTGTTGTCTGCATTAAGATATATACCTTTAAAGGTAGTAAGAAATATGACCGATTTTATGTCATTGATTTTAGTTTTGCGAAGGTTTACTGAAATGGGACTTCTTTACATCTTTAAAAGCCCATAACTTGGTCAAATGAACTCGGATTTCGATAAGGCATACCTTTATGGGCTTGTGGAATGATTATGTTGCTATCGGCTTAAAACTATATAACTTTAAAGGCAGTAAGAAATATGACCATTTTTATGTCATTGATTGGTATTTTGCGAAGGTTTACTGAAATGGGACTTCTTTACATCTTTAAAAGCCCATAACTTGGTCAAATGAACTCAGACTTCGATATGGCATACCTTTATGGGCTTGTGGAGTGATTATGTTGTTATCTGCATTAAAATACATAACTTTAAAGGTAGCAAAAAATATGACCGTTTTTATGTCATTGATTTTTATTTTGCGAAGGTTTACTGAAATGGGCCTTCTTTCCTTTTTAAAAGCCCATAACTTGGTCAAATGAACTCGGATTTCAATATGGCATACCTTTATGGTCTTGTGGAATTATTATGTTGTTATCTGCTTTAAAATATATAGCTTTAAAGCTGGTAAAAAATATAACCGTTTCTATGTCATTGATTTTAATTTTGCAAAGGCTTACTGAAATGGGCCTTCTTTCCATTTTTAAAAGCCCGTAACTTGGTCAAATGAACTCGGATTTCGATATGGCATACCTTCATGGGCTTGTTGAATGATTATGTTGTTATCTGCTTTAAAATATATAGCTTCAAAGGTAGTAAAAACAAGGAAGAACGCTATAGTCGAGTACCTCGACTATCAGATACCCGTTACTCAGCTAAATAGAGACATGCAAGTAGCAAAGCGAGATTAAAATGCGCCACCTACCGGCGGTGTACAGATTTAAGCGTTATGGGCGTTAGAGTGGGCGTGGTATATTCGCGTAACAAACTTGCGCTGCGTATAAGGCTACGGAATCTAAATCTGAAATCCCAATTCTCTATCTTTGATAGTTTCCGAGATATCCACGTTCATATTTACGATTTTTTGAAGTTTGTGGTCGGTTTATGGGCGTTAGGGTGGGCGTGGCAAACTTTTTTTGGGTCAATCGATAGGTATTGATGAGAACATTACATTTCAGTTAAAATTTTTATTCTAGCATCAAAACTGTAGGAGCCACAGTTATGGGCGGTTTGTGGGCGTTAGAGTGGGCATGGCACTCTACTGAAACAAACTTGCGCTGCGTAAGAAGCTCAGGAATCTGCAAGCCAAATGTCAATAGCCTAGCTCCCATAGTTTCCAGCGTTCTTTCGGACAGACAGACGGACCGACGGGCATGGCTAGATCGACTCGGCTAGTGATCCTGATCAAGAATATATATACTTTATGGGGTCGAAAACGCTTCCTTCTGCCTGTTACATACTTTCCGACGAATCTAGTATACCCTTTTACTCTACGAGAAATGTAATGTTCTCATCAATACCTATCGATTGACCCAAAAAAAAGTTTGCCACGCCCACTTAAACGCGCACAAACCGCGAAAACCAGTGACGCCCACAATTTGCATGCTAGATAAAAAATGTTAACTGAAATGTATTGGTGTCGTCAATACCTATAGATTGATCCAAAAATAAATTTGCCACGCCCACTCTAACGCCCATAACGCTTAAATCTGTCTACCGCCGGTAGGTGGCGCATTTTAATCTCGCTTTGCTGCTTGCATATCTCCATTTCCCTTTGAGTAACGGGTATCTGATAGTCGAGGTACTCGACTACAGCGTTCTTACTTGTTTTTATTTTGAGAAGGTTTACTGAAATGGGCCTTCTTATCATTTTTAAAGGCCCGTCACTTGGTCAAATGAACTCGGATTTCGATATGGCATACCTTATGTTGTTATCTGAATTAAAATATATAGCTTTAAGGGTAGTAAAAACATGACCGTTTTTATGTCATTAGTAGTAGGGAAATACGGGTTCTGGGACAATTAGCATATTAATGGGCCCCGGCCTCCCCTCCCCCCTCATTAACATATGCGGGTTCTAGGACAATTAGCATAATTCAATAAATTAACTGATTTTTATGGGCTTTGAAGTCATAAAAATGTCATGATCATGTCCATAAAGAGTATACTTAATTGACCCCATCGCCCCCACATCCCCATGTGACAATATTGATCATGTATCCTTCCCCTAATTATGTGCAATTAATAGTCAGGTGAAAAACGTGTACGTGAGAAAGGTCGCACAACCATAGTATCCAAAGGTTGTTATCTTAGAGGAACATATCCGATCATGTTGGGGAAAGGTGTGATCACGTACCCTTTAGCCTCATTATCACAGGTGTTGCTGTGCACGTGTGAAAGGTCGCACACCCAAAGTATTCAAAGATGGTTATCTTAGAGGAACATGTCCGATCATGTTGGGGAATAATGTTTCCTATGATTATAAAACTAATTTAGAAATCAAGAGAACCTGAATAAAATAAATCTAACAAGTTAATGATTCTCAGATGTGGAATATTTTCAAATACACATTTTTCTTTCCGCCCCAGAATGTTTAACTGGTAAATTGTCTAAGATTCTCTCCTTTCCACAAATCGGTCATAAACATGTCATAAAAGGGATTCAAGCAAGAGCTACCCGAACATGCGCACCTGTCAATTACCTGACCGCAATAAAAGGGACACATGCACAACCCAGAAGGCGCACGCTCATTGACAAGATCATGGGCCTCACGCCAACGACCTCATACGACGTTCCCATAATAGGGGTTGAAATCACGACCGCGAGTTAAGTGTTGAAATATGGTTGAGGGTGGAGAATATCCTGTGTTAGGTAAAAGGTGACCGCCCAAATGATAATACGATCGTTTAGTACTGCCGTGATTGGGTTCGTCTCAGCGACTGCCTTCATTTATTTTTATCTTTGTCTTTCAATGGCTTATAGCTAATACAATTTATGCTGACCTAGCGGAAGGGAGTTGCAATTGGAGCGGATGTGCAGCGGCCCAGATGTTTATGTTGGCACTTGTTGCCAACGTGATATTTGCGCTGAGATGGCATTTATGCCAGTCGTAGGGGTTTCGGTGGGGGACCGCCGAGGGTAAGTGCTGAGGCGGTAACTCCTCCCCCCTCAGACTGAACTACCGACCATAGTGGAGCGATGGTAGGTGTGAAGGTGGCAGGTGGACCAATAGTTGGCGTGAATGACGTGAGTGGTGCCGCTGGTGTAAAGGTGGTCGTTCTTTTCGACAAGCAAGCCACGGCTGTTACCACTATCAATAGTACGGTTAGCATTGTATATGTCGCTGTTGCGTGTATTGCTGTTCCCGTCTGGATTCTATTGATTTGTATTTTCGTCTCGATGTCCTCCATCTTCAACTCATGTATGCCCAATTCTTGGGTAGTTCGGTTTTTTTGGATGGCTTTGATCTGAGGTATCTGTAAGTTTAATCTCACTGTGCCAAGCTTTTCCAATGTTCCGTATTGGATGTTCTTTACCATTGCTCTGCACTCTCTGAATGTGATCAGTGCTGATCCATTTATGGTCCTTTCATGTCCGCAGTCTGTTTGCACCTTTATATTCTCTCCATTGAATATAGCGATGTAACCCTCTTCCGGCTTGAAAATTCTGCTCACGAGTCCTACATCCTTCGTCTCGCAACTTGCTTCCTCCCCGCTAATCAGCTTCCTAATACATTTCTCATTGACTTGGTTTACTATTTTCTCATTCTTACATGTAAATAAATTTCTTATTTTTAGACATTTTTCCTTATAGTAATATATCTCTTCTTCGTTGTTTACAATATATTCCGGTGCTAATACATATTCAGTTTTGTTCATGGGTAACGCTATTATTCTCTGCAAAGAATACGTTCCCTTTTTAAAAACCGGTAATTTAATTGAGAATATTATGTCCGTTCTGTTCATAATTGCTTTTAATTCTAAGAATTCATACATGTGTTCCTCGGACGTTATATTTATGCCTTGTCCTTCTAACTCCTGTACACATTTTGTTGTTTCTTGCTTATCAAATATGAATTTTGAAATTAGTCCTATCTTAGCCAGCAACAGGCTTTCTGCTATGTCGTTAATATTCAATCCTAACATGTCTATCGTTACAGAAATTCTATCTATGTATTCTAACCTGTATATTCTTTTATCTTCTTCCAGGAACGTTTTACTTATTCCGTTCCTATAGTTATTTATGAACATGGTTACCCTAGTTTGCTCCTCATTAATATATTTTGTTAGGTTTTTGAACATTATGCTGAACTTTACTCCTGTCCTTTCCTGCGCATTCATTGTCTCTCTCAATATCTTCTCTTCCTCCTGGGTCTTCCTAATTTCTTCTTCCAGTCTTTCTGCATCCTCTGCATCAAGATTTCCCGTTATAGATTTGACAACCGATCCTAACCCATTAATTAACCCTCTAGTTCTCCTACTCTTGGGACATATTGCTTCTAGCCTGGCTTTAATCAAGTGTAATTTGTTTTGTAACACCCTAACGAGGTCCTTTGTTTCTGCATCCTCGACTACCTCTCTGAGTGTCTGTTCTATGTTCTCTATAGCCTCCTGATATTCCTGTAGTCTTATTATGTGTATTAAATTTTTATGTGTCTGAATTATTTTAGCAGGGCCTAAGCTGATTTGTGCTACCGGTTCGTCTCCTTGTAATGTCCGGACCTCGAACCTCTTCTCTACCGTGCGGAACCACCCATTTTCTATATCGATCACGGCCTTTAACTGTTGTAGTAAATCTATTCCGATTAATCCTTCAAAAAACTGGTGGAATCTGAAGAGCAGCATCCTCATCTTCCCTATTCCTCCCAGTTCCTTGAATGTCGGCAAGTATGCTTCTTTCGAAATCTTATGAGATTGTGTAATTGTCTTAATTGCTATTGGGTCTTGTAGGTCTTTCACGTATTGTGATTGAGCCAGTTCGGGACGAATAAAAGAGAAAGTAGATCCTGTGTCAATTAACATTTTAATTACTCTTTCGGGAGTGATTCTGATCAATACATAAGGTAGGGTTGAATGGCCCCTCCTGGCCCCTAAATATCCTGTTGGTTGTTCGAGGCTGATTTCGGAAAATTTACATCGTCTTCTTGAATGTTATGCAACTGGCCACTGGTTGCCGGCTGATTTCCCCCTCTCTCTGCGTTATTTGTCGAATTATACGACCGTCTTGTATTGGCCGAATTATTCGACTGCCTTGAATTGTTGGAATTATACGATTGCCCGGAATAGTTCGAATTCCTAGACATCCTTGTCTGGCCACTACCCTCTGCATCTCCAGCCGCCTGGATTGCTCGCTGACCCTCTCTAGGCCTGTTGTTATACCTGTTGTTTCCATACCACTGCCTATCTCGATTATTTTGCCCATAGTTCCTATTATTATTCCAATTATCATTCCTATTATCGTTCCTGTTCTGGTAGTTACGATATGGTCTTGAGTAGTTGGAAGTTTCCCCCTGGTTAAAACTGTCTGGTCTGAATGGGTTCCCCATCATGGGACACGGAAATCCAAATCCCGGCCATCCATTCATGTTGGGCATCGGAAATGGCATTGGGAACTGTGGTAAGGTGTTTTCTGCCCACCGATACTGAGCCCAAGTGCCAGTCTGCGACTCGGGTACTGGGTTATCTTGCCTTCCTGGCTCCTGTTTCGGAGTTTCTTTAACCTCTTTGCCCTGCGGCTCTGTCAAAACTTGCCCTTTTGCTTCCACTTCTACCTCCTCCAGGGTGCCCAAGTTCTTTTCCCTGTAGGCTATCTCGTAGGCTTTGGCTATATTGGTTACCCCCATGTTCCTGATAGTCACTCCTATTGGTCCTTTTAAGGCTGACACAAAGGCGTTTAAGGCCATATCCTCATACCATTTGGTCTTTTCGCCCCTCAACAACATGCCTTGCTCCTTGGACTTGGCCTGGCTCACTAGGGCTTTCTTTAGGGTCATAACTTTGGTGTACAAGGCCTCTAATTCCAACTTCTTTTCCTTAATATGTGTTAATTCCATAATCAAATCCTGTTCAGATCTCTTGTCTTTGAAATGGGTAATCAATATCTTCTTTATCTGGTCCCAATTTAGCTCCGAATCATCCAAATCTAGGACTTTATCTGCTGCTCCTACAATCTTGCTCCTTATCGCTCCGAGTGCGATCACTCCTATGTTTGACCTCTCTTCTCCCTTTATCAGATTGAGGACCTGTTCTACTGTCCCTATAAATCCATCTAGTTTCGCCGATTCTCCTTCATACTTAGGGATTATCTCTACCAGGTCTATGACCTTGATAGCTTCCAGGACGCTAGTCGTCGCCATACTTGTCGTCCTATTCTCTTCTGTCATAACAATTGATTTTTCTCTTCCTATTCTTGCTGTCTTCTTCTTCTTTACTTAGTAGTGTGCTTATACTATGTATACTGTGTATAATTTTAGTGTATAATTTTAGTGGATAATTTTAGTGTATCTCTTAATTTTAGTGTTACTTATTGTTATTTATTTGTTTTCTTCTTGTGTTTGTGTAGATCCGTGTCCGTGTTGTGCAATGGAATTCTGTAATTAATTCAATATAAGTACTTTTCCTCAGATTGGTTTTTATAAATAGCAACAATGGATTTCATTATAATCATTTAGAAAATTTTTTTTTTTTTTTTTTTTTTTTTTTATTATCACTGTACTTCCGTCTCCTCCTACCATACCTCATAATTTAATTGTTCTTTACTGTTTATTTATTTTATTTATTCATTTAATCGTTGCTACCCGGCATGCTGAAGCTAGCTGCTCAGCTGTGCGATACAGCATCACAACCAAATGCGGACAGTCAGTGCCATTAGGGATTTTTATTTGTATTTCCTTTGACTATCCCCATGCTAAACGACTACACTGTTTGTTCCAGTGTATCGCTTAATACATGTGAAAAGCCTCGTGTCACGTTCCATGTATTTTATTAATTTTTCTCTGTATTCTCTTAGTAACATATTCTTCCATCCCCACGCTAAGCGGCCGCCCTGTGCATTACAGTGCGCCGCCTAATACATGTTAATGGATATATATCACTTCTCTTATTCTCTCTATCGAATCAGTACCTCCCCTTGCTAAGCGGCCGCCCTGTGATCCACAGTTCGCCGCCTAA
Source organism: Drosophila suzukii (assembly GCF_043229965.1). NCBI lineage: Eukaryota > Metazoa > Arthropoda > Insecta > Diptera > Drosophilidae > Drosophila > Drosophila suzukii. Next base: position 1,402,740 of record NW_027255896.1, on the reverse strand, counting down.
TACAAGTGAAAGCCTAACCGATATTAATTATATTTAATTGTTCATGATGCTTTACTTCATTCTCACGCTAAGCGGCCGCCCTGTGCAATACAGTGCGCCGCTCAATACATGCAAATGGAGCCAATAATTTATTTATAGTATTTATTTTGAATTATAACTCTTGCTCCCGAACTTCTAGTTCACTGCCTCGACATCTCCCTGTATCCAACCTATCGAACCACTCTCTTGTCTTCTGTATTGCTTGAACTTGCCGACAACCACTTCCAACTCGATCCGAGCTGTCTGCAACCACCCGACTGTCACTGCTCATGGCCGAACACCACCAAATACCGCAACATCGAACTGTCTGCAACATCTTCTCTCTGTCATCTACCAACGATCGACCGTTCGACCGAGCTGTTCGGTGCGCATCGAACCATCGCCGACCACAACCGTCTGCCGACACTTGTCGACATCCGACCGTTCGATCGAACCGCTCGAAGCAACCTCGAACCGTCGGTGCTCCCGACCGTTCGCCGGCGTTTGACCACGAGCCTTTTATTGCACTCAAACCTTCCATTTAGTTCGCAAACACGACCACTATTAATATTATTAAAACTTCTTATTAAACTTCCAAGTTAATTTTTTTCCACTTATTAAACACATTCTATGTGAATATATTTTTTATTTAATTATTTTTTCAATCTGCTGTCGTTCTACTTCGGACATTATGTACTTGCCCTATTCTCCTTTCACATTCCTCTGCCTGCGGTTCGAATACTGCCTTTATTCTCACTGATTATAACACTCCTTGATTGCATATTTTGTTAATTTTTTTTTTTTTATTAATTTATTTCTTTAGTTTTGTTTATTTTCCATTCCATTGCACCCACTTCACTCTACTTACTCTTACATAATTATGGTACAAATAATGTAAATCGTTGACATATCCCTTGCTGTCTCAGATCCTTCCTTCAGAATGTTGGGGTCAGACCTGTCCTTAAACAAGGGTCTACCGACTGCGCCAGTTAAGTGTTGAAATATGGTTGAGGGTGGAGAATATCCTGTGTTAGGTAAAAGGTGACCGCCCAAATGATAATACGATCGTTTAGTACTGCCGTGATTGGGTTCGTCTCAGCGACTGCCTTCATTTATTTTTATCTTTGTCTTTCAATGGCTTATAGCTAATACAATTTATGCTGACCTAGCGGAAGGGAGTTGCAATTGGAGCGGATGTGCAGCGGCCCAGATGTTTATGTTGGCACTTGTTGCCAACGTGATATTTGCGCTGAGATGGCATTTATGCCAGTCGTAGGGGTTTCGGTGGGGGACCGCCGAGGGTAAGTGCTGAGGCGGTAACTCGCGCAACAACTCGCAAATAGCCGACATATCTCAGTCAAGGAAATATTTTCCATTCTCCGTACCTGTAATTTTAACTCGAAATAAAAAGTCAGATATTAATATTTCTCAAATGTTGAATTATTTTTAAAGCATTCATTTGTTCAGTCATCAATTTTATATTATTTTGTTTATTTTATTATTGTAAACATATTTCATTTAATTCATAATTAAATATATATTACATATATTTTAAATATTTAATTTTCTGACTCCTCCCTCTGTAAAAAATATATGGGTTGTTAACCTTCATTCCAAACGTATATTTTAGCTTGCTTCCCATAGATAGATGTAAAATAATTCTTACAATTTAATGTTTCTCAGATGTTGGATTATTCTTAAACCATTCATTTGTTCAGTCAGAAACAAATTGTATAGTATCATTTAATATTATTTTATTATTGTAAACATATTTCATTTAATTCATAACTAAATATATATTACATATATTTTAAATATTTAATTTTCTGACTCCTCCCTCTGCAAGAAATATATGGGTTGTTAACCTTCATTCCAAACGTATATTTTCGCTTGCCTCCCATAGATAGATGTAAAAAAATTATTACAATTTAATGTTTCTCAGATGTTGGATTACTCTTAAACCATTCATTTGTTCAGTCAGAAACAAATATTATTATTTTATTATTGTAAACATATTTCATTTAATTCATAACTAAATATATATTATATATATTTTAAATATTTAGTTTTCTGACTCCTCCCTCTGTAAGAAATAAATGGGTTGTTAACCTTCGTTCCAAACGCATATTTTCGCTTGGTTCCCATAGATAGATGTAAAATAATTCTTACAATTTAATGTTTCTCAGATGTTGGATTATTCTTAAACCATTCATTTGTTCAGTCAGAAACAAATGTTATAAGATCATTTATTATTGTAAACATATTTCATTTAATTCATAATTAAATATATATTATATATATTTTTATATAATTAATTTTCTCACTCCCCCCTCTGTAAGAAATATATGGGTTGTTAACCTTCGGTCCAAACTCATATTTTCGGTTGGTTCCCATAGATAGATGTAAAATAGTTCTCACAATGTAATCTTTCTCAGATGTTGAATTATTTTTAAAGCATTCATTTGTTCCATCCCATAATAATATTGTAATATATTTCGAAAGCCTCATTAGTTAGCATAGGAGCGTCTTTCAATTTAATTTCTGATTCAAGTTTATGATAGAGGTGTTGGGACCTGGTAATATCGGTTCTTGTTGTCAACTATTTTTCTAGTTCTAGTTTTCTAATTCTATTCTATTTGTATACTATTTGTATGAGTAAGGCATCATTGTCCAAGATTCTGAATAATTTAATAAGCTCTTTAATTACAATACTGATTAGCTGGTAACTATATATTTAATAGAAGTATACAAGTTGTTTAGTATCTGGTTTCTAAATGTTTAATAGATGTATACAAGTTGTTTACTAGATGTACACAAGTTGTTTACTAGCTGTTTAGTATCTGGCTACTATATATTTAGTAGATGTATACAAGTTGTTTAGTATCTGGTTACTATATATTTAGTAGATGTATACAAGTTGTTTAGTATCTGGTTTCTATATGTTTAATAGATGTATACAAGTTGTTTACTAGATGTATACAAGTTGTTTACTAGCTGTTTAGTATCTGGTTCCAATATATTTAGTAGATGTATGCAAGTTGTTTAGTATCTGGTTTCTATATGTTTAGTAGATGTATACAAGTTGTTTACTAGCTGTTTAATATCTGGTTTCTATATGATTAGTAGATGTATACAAGTTGTTTAGTAGATGTATACAAGTTGTTTACTAGCTGTTTAGTATCTGGTTTATATATCTTTAATATCTGTTTACTTGATGTTTACTATTTATTATTAACTGGTTACTAGTTGCTATTAACGTCTACGAGCTTTTATAGTCTTTTGTTAAGAATGATCAAAAAATCTTGATCACTAGACGACTTTCAATGTGAAGTAAAGACTTACACTCTGATTTTCAATGTGTTTGCTATGTACGTAAGAAAGAATGCAAAGTCAAAATATCTCAAGATTGATATATAAATCTTAGCGGAACATGTCCGATTATGTTGGGGAAAGATAAATCCTGTGATTGTAAAACTAAATAAGAAATAAATTGTTCACAAGTTGTCTAAAAGCTGCGTAGAAGCTGTTTTGATAAACAATTTTTATTCATAATGGCAGATATTTAGAATATATAATAATATCATCCACTTTAACTATTATATTGTTAAAATAAAACATTTCCATTTTTTAAGTTCTTTCATCTTATGTAGGTATAATAAATGTAATCTTAACTACGATAGCGAGCCTTACATCCCATAACTATAGTTATTAGCTACAATAAAATGTCTAGAAAGAACAAAATATATGAATGTCAAAAAACGATTTAAAACTAACTATAATTGGGAAAGTAATTGAAATCGCTCCGGCGTAATACAGTAAAAAACAAAAAACACAGTGATTATCCCACTTTCTATCACCATAACAAATGAGTATACTCACACCTAAATGACCAATTGTATCCTTTGTCCAAAATGTCTGTGACTTTCACTTATAAAATTGTCACCGATAATTTAAATCCCATTAAGCAAACCACCCATTGCTAACCGTGCCATAACCCCAGAGTCAAGTTGGTTACCTACAATAAACACAGGTGGTGGTGTAAAGGATTGCTAAAATGCCTCGACTCAGGCGCAAAGGTCAAGGTAATGGAAAAATTCATGGAATATTATCCCTTCAAAAAGAGGTCATAAGAAATATAACAAGGAAAGTATTTATTATTTGCGAACCATTTATAACTGTTACCAGCAACACAAATAGAAGTAATTGAAATCGCTCCGCAGTAATACAGTAAAAACAAAAAAACCATATCCTTTGTCCAAAATGTCTGTGACTTTCACTTATAAATTTGTCACCGATAATTTAAATCCCATTAAGCAAACCACCCATTGCTAACCGTGCCATAACCCCAGAGTCAAGTTGGTTACCTACAATAAACACAGGTGGTGGTGTAAAGGATTGCTAAAATGCCTCGACGCAGGCGCAAAGGTCAAGGTAATGGAAAAAATTCATAAAAAAGGTCATAAAAAATATAATAAGGAAAGTATTTTTTATTTGCGAACCATTTATAACTGCTACCAACAACACAAATAGTTATGTTACAATGATTCCGAAAATGCTTCGACGAAGGCGCGTTGGGACCTGGTAATATCTGTTTTTTGTACTTTTTATATATTTATTTTATTTATTATTTTTTATTTTTATAATTATTTTATTTATTTATTTTTTTTGTTTTCTAATTGCTTAATTTCCCTTAGAATGAAAATCGGCGGAATGTGCCTTCTCCCGGGAAGAGTGGCTCCTCCGCCTCTCTCTCAGCCGCCTGCTGTCTCCGCTCCTCGGTCGGGAATAAGGCCATACCTGGGCGGACGCTCCTCCGCCTAGTGACGGGAAAGCTCGGGAACAATGGGTTCCGGAACAGGCCTTGAGTAGTAGGGAAACGCGGATTCTGGGACAATTAGCATATTAATGGCCCCCGCCCCCCTCCCCCCTCATTAACGTATGCGGGATCTGTGACAATGAGCATAATCCAATAAATTAACGGATTTTAATGGGCTTTGAAGTCATAAAAATGTCACGATCATGTCTATAAAGAGTAAAATTAATTGACCCCATCGCCCCCACATCCCCATGTGACAATATTGATCATGTTTCCCTTCCCCCCTTCCCTTTCCCTTCCCCCCTTCCCCCCTTCCCATCCCCTCATTATGTGCAATTAATAGTCAGGTGAGAAAGGTGCACGTGAGAAAGGTCGCACAACCATAGTATCCAAAGGTTGTTATCTTAGAGGAACATATCCGATCATGTTGGGGAAAGGTGTGATCACGTACCCTTTTGCCTCATTATCACAGGTGTTGCTGTGCAAATTAAATTCGTCGTTAATAGATGAATTAAAAAAATTTATTTTTAATTTTTAAAACTTGGGTGATAAACCTTTATTCTTAAACTGAATTAATACAAGACACTTTTTATTTATTGTGAACCGATCGCGGTCTCGGATAAAATAGGACTGAATCTTAATTCTAAAAAATTCTCCAATGAACCTCGGCCAGAAGCTTTCCTTTTCTTAAGCTTCCAGAACTTTAATTTTTGTTTAAAATAAAAGCTTATGCTGAAACTGTCGCATCTCGTTGTGAAATGAAATTATGCTGACCGATGCAATTTGATTGAAAATCGGAACGCAATATGTTCTGAACTTAGAACGCAATACTGTGGGCTTTGAACGGAAAAGTTTGGGCTTCGAACGGAAGCTTGTGTTTACTTTACGATTGGTTTATTTATCTTAGCAGGACGGTCAAGCGCGGCCCTCGAAGTAAATGGCAAAGGCAAAGGCAGAGTCTTTAAACAAAGGCAATGTCGCTGAAGGCATGGGTAACATAGCTGAGATTGAATTCAAAAATTTGTTTATAAATTCCATAAGTGGAACCGTTTCACGGGTTGGATAACTCTCCCCCTTCTAAAATGGATCGTCCCGATTCAATATGAAATTCATTTAATTGATCTCTTAATTCTGTTAAAAAACTTTCTTGGTTAATAGATTTTTCTGGTTCTGGCCGTTGTTTTTTGGTTACAAATAATATGACATTTTTGTATTTTATAATAAGTAAAAAAATCAAATATATAATGATTAAAATTAATAATATAAAGGTAAGTGATATTTTGGTATTATTAATTTTAATGAAAGGATTTAAAATGTTTATATTATCTAAAGAAAGTTCTGAGTTATTTGATAATATGTAATCGGATATTTCATAATTTTTGAAGTGGTTCGTAGTTAAGTAGTAAAGAATTTTGTTTTCCAAATTGGTATAATAAATATTATTAATTTCGGTTGTACCATTAAATGTTATCAAAAATGAACCGTTTAAATGAGAGTTGTTCACAACATTGTTACCATTTATAAGAATGGCACCATCTTGTATGATGTCTATTTTTTTAATTTTCTCTCTTATTTTTTTACAAGTGGATTTCTCGCCATTTAATAAGCGGGTAAAACAAGTTTTTTCATTATTTAAAGTGCAATAATTATTAAAAAGTTCGTTCTTAAAGTTAGACATTTCATAAAACATATTTGCGCATTTTGCGACTTGATTGCTTAATACTAGTTTCCCATCGATTTGGGAAATCGCTCTAGCGTAATATATTTCGCATCTGTTTTTTATTATTGGGTATTTTATATAAATTATTACAAGTTCTTTATGCAGTGCGATTTTAAAAACAGAGATGTCCATTAAGTCAGCGATAATTACTGGTTTTTGTTCATGTTTTAATATTTCCATAATGTCATCATTGTTTAATATTTTGGTATTAAAAACGTAAATTTTTGCTAGTGTGATTGTGTCAATTAAATTTTGCAGATCAAATGTTAGTAATCGTAAGCGATGTTTTCGCAGTGGTAAATCTTGATCAATAAAAACATTTTTAAAATCATCAGAAAGAGATTCTATTTCTTTAAACAGTTTGGAATTGATAATAAATTGCTTAGTATTATTTTCAATTAATTCATCGATTTTATTCTGTATTTTAATAAAATCATCATGATCCGGAGTTCCAGCTAACCATTTCCACACAGTGCCTATCTCATTTATCCCCCTTTTTGACCTAGTTGATATTAATTGGGATAAAATTAATTCGATTACTTCTATGTCATATTCAATTTCCCATTGTGACCTTTTATTAGTATCCCTTTTTATATTATCTGATTCCAATTTTATTATTTCTTTATAAAAACTTAAGCTAGTTACGTGGAATAATTCTGCGTATGAATCGTACGTCAATACGTCTTTATTGTCCTTGAATAAAAGATACTCGTGACTTGTATAGTCTATTATTTCTGATTTTGTTAATAAAATAAGGTGTAGTATGAGCACCTGATAAAACATTTTCTGGAAAAGGAAAAAAAAGTAACACATAAATTTTTAGAATTTTATATTATCTTTGTGAATAATTCTATTTTATATTATTTATATATATAACTTTAAAGGTAGTAAGAAATATGACCGATTTTATGTCATTGATTTTAGTTTTGCGAAGGTTTACTGAAATGGGCCTTCTTTCCATCTTTAAAAGCCCATAACTTGGTCAAATGAACTCGGATTTCGATAAGGCATACCTTTATGGGCTTGTGGAATGATTATGTTGCTATCGGCTTTGAAGAATATACCTTTAAAGAAAGTACAAAATATAACCGTTTTTATGTCATTGATTTTTATTTTGCGAAGGTTTACTGAAATGCGCCTTCATTCCATTTTTAAAAGCCCATAGCTTGGTGAAATGAACTCGGATTTCGATATTGCATACCTTTATCGGCTTGTGGAATGATTGTGTTGTTATCTGCATTAAAATATATAACTTTAAAGGTAGTAAAAAATATGACCGTTTCTATGTCATTGATTTTTATTTTGAGAAGGTTTACTGAAATGGGCCTTCTTTCCATTTTTAAAGGCCCGTCACTTGGTCAAATGAACTCGGATTTCGATATGGCATACCTTTATGGTCTTGTAAAATTATTATATTGTTATCTGCTTTAAAATATATAGCTTTGAAGCTAGTAAAAAATATAACCGTTTTTATGTCATTGATTTTAATTTTGCGAAGGCTTACTGAAATGGGCCTTCTTTCCATTTTTAAAAACCCGTAACTTGGTCAAATGAACACGGATTTCGATATGGCACACCTTTATGGGCTTGTGAAATGATTTTGTAGTTATCTGCTGTAATCTATATAACTTTAAAGGTAGTAAGAAATATGACCGTTTTTATGTCATTGATTTTAGTTTTGCGAAGGTTTACTGAAATGGGCCTTCTTTACATCTTTAAAAGCCCATAACTTGGTCAAATGAACTCGGATTTCGATATGGCATACCTTTATGAGCTTGAGGAATGATTATGTTGTTGTCTGCATTAAGATATATACCTTTAAAGGTAGTAAGAAATATGACCGATTTTATGTCATTGATTTAAGTTTTGCGAAGGTTTACTGAAATGGGCCTTCTTTTCATCTTTAACTTTATGAGCTTGAGGAATGATTATGTTGTTGTCTGCATTAAGATATATACCTTTAAAGGTAGTAAGAAATATGACCGATTTTATGTCATTGATTTTAGTTTTGCGAAGGTTTACTGAAATGGGACTTCTTTACATCTTTAAAAGCCCATAACTTGGTCAATGAACTCGGATTTCGATAAGGCATACCTTTATGGGCTTGTGGAATGATTATGTTGCTATCGGCTTAAAACTATATAACTTTAAAGGCAGTAAGAAATATGACCATTTTTATGTCATTGATTGGTATTTTGCGAAGGTTTACTGAAATGGGACTTCTTTACATCTTTAAAAGCCCATAACTTGGTCAAATGAACTCAGACTTCGATACGGCATACCTTTATGGGCTTGTGGAGTGATTATGTTGTTATCTGCATTAAAATACATAACTTTAAAGGTAGCAAAAAATATGACCGTTTTTATGTCATTGATTTTTATTTTGCGAAGGTTTACTGAAATGGGCCTTCTTTCCTTTTTAAAAGCCCATAACTTGGTCAAATGAACTCGGATTTCAATATGGCATACCTTTATGGTCTTGTGGAATTATTATGTTGTTATCTGCTTTAAAATATATAGCTTTAAAGCTGGTAAAAAATATAACCGTTTTTATGTCATTGATTTTAATTTTGCAAAGACTTACTGAAATGGGCCTTCTTTCCATTTTTAAAAGCCCGTAACTTGGTCAAATGAACTCGGATTTCGATATGGCATACCTTCATGGGCTTGTTGAATGATTATGTTGTTATCTGCTTTAAAATATATAGCTTCAAAGGTAGTAAAAACAAGGAAGAACGCTATAGTCGAGTACCTCGACTATCAGATACCCGTTACTCAGCTAAATAGAGACATGCAAGTAGCAAAGCGAGATTAAAATGCGCCACCTACCGGCGGTATACAGATTTAAGCGTTATGGGCGTTAGAGTGGGCGTGGTATATTCGCGTAACAAACTTGCGCTGCGTATAAGGCTACGGAATCTAAATCTGAAATCCCAATTCTCTATCTTTGATAGTTTCCGAGATATCCACGTTCATATTTACGATTTTTTGAAGTTTGTGGTCGGTTTATGGGCGTTAGGGTGGGCGTGGCAAACTTTTTTTGGGTCAATCGATAGGTATTGATGAGAACATTACATTTCAGTTAAAATTTTTATTCTAGCATCAAAACTGTAGGAGCCACAGTTATGGGCGGTTTGTGGGCGTTAGAGTGGGCATGGCACTCTACTGAAACAAACTTGCGCTGCGTAAGAAGCTCAGGAATCTGCAAGCCAAATCTCAATAGCCTAGCTCCCATAGTTTCCAGCGTTCTTTCGGACAGACAGACGGACCGACGGGCATGGCTAGATCGACTCGGCTAGTGATCCTGATCAAGAATATATATACTTTATGGGGTCGAAAACGCTTCCTTCTGCCTGTTACATACTTTCCGACGAATCTAGTATATCCTTTTACTCTACGAGAAATGTAATGTTCTCATCAATACCTATCGATTGACCCAAAACAAGTTTGCCACGCCCACTTAAACGCCCACAAACCGCGAAAACCAGTGACGCCCACAATTTGCATGCTAGATAAAAAATGTTAACTGAAATGTATTGGTGTCGTCAATACCTATAGATTGATCCAAAAATAAATTTGCCACGCCCACTCTAACGCCCATAACGCTTAAATCTGTCTACCGCCGGTAGGTGGCGCATTTTAATCTCGCTTTGCTGCTTGCATATCTCCATTTCCCTTTGAGTAACGGGTATCTGATAGTCGAGGTACTCGACTACAGCGTTCTTACTTGTTTTTATTTTGAGAAGGTTTACTGAAATGGGCCTTCTTATCATTTTTAAAGGTCCGTCACTTGGTCAAATGAACTCGGATTTCGATATGGCATACCTTATGTTGTTATCTGAATTAAAATATATAGCTTTAAGGGTAGTAAAAACATGACCGTTTTTATGTCATTAGTAGTAGGAATATACGGGTTCTGGGACAATTAGCATATTAATGGGCCCCGGCCCCCCCTCCCCCCTCATTAACATATGCGGGTTCTAGGACAATTAGCATAATTCAATAAATTAACTGATTTTAATGGGCTTTGAAGTCATAAAAATGTCATGATCATGTCCATAAAGAGTATACTTAATTGACCCCATCGCCCCCACATCCCCATGTGACAATATTGATCATGTATCCTTCCCCTAATTATGTGCAATTAATAGTCAGGTGAAAAACGTGTACGTGAGAAAGGTCGCACAACCATAGTATCCAAAGGTTGTTATCTTAGAGGAACATATCCGATCATGTTGGGGAAAGGTGTGATCACGTACCCTTTAGCCTCATTATCACAGGTGTTGCTGTGCACGTGTGAAAGGTCGCACACCCAAAGTATTCAAAGATGGTTATCTTAGAGGAACTTGTCCGATCATGTTGGGGAATAATGTTTCCTATGATTATAAAACTAATTTAGAAATCAAAAGAACCCCAATAAAGTAAATCTCACAAGTTTAGATTCTCAGATGTGGAATATTTTCAAATACACATTTTTCTTTCCGCCCCAGAATGTTTAACTGGTAAATTGTCTAAGATTCTCTCCTTTCCACAAATCGGTCATAAACATGTCATAAAAGGGATTCAGAATGTTTAACTGGTAAATTGTCTAAGATTCTCTCCTTTCCACAAATCGGTCATAAACATGTCATAAAAGGGATTCAAGCACGAGCTACCCGAACATTCGCACCTGTCAATTACCTGACCGCAATAAAAGGGACACATGCACAACCCAGAAGGCGCACGCTCATTGACAAGATCATGGGCCTCACGCCAACGACCTCATACGACGTTCCCATAATAGGGGTTGAAATTACGACCGCGCAACAACTCGCAAGTAGCCGACATATCTCAGTCAAGGAAATATTTTCCATTCTCCGTACCTGTAATTTTAACTCGAAATAAAAAGTCAGATATTAATATTTCTCAAATGTTGAATTATTTTTAAAGCATTCATTTGTTCAGTCATCAATTTTATATTATTTTGTTTATTTTATTATTGTAAACATATTTCATTTAATTCATAATTAAATATATATTACATATATTTTAAATATTTAATTTTCTGACTCCTCCCTCTGTAAGAAATATATGGGTTGTTAACCTTCATTCCAAACGTATATTTTAGCTTGCTTCCCATAGATAGATGTAAAATAATTCTTACAATTTAATGTTTCTCAGATGTTGGATTATTCTTAAACCATTCATTTGTTCAGTCAGAAACAAATTGTATAGTATCATTTAATATTATTTTATTATTGTAAACATATTTCATTTAATTCATAACTAAATATATATTACATATATTTTAAATATTTAATTTTCTGACTCCTCCCTCTGCAAGAAATATATGGGTTGTTAACCTTCATTCCAAACGTATATTTTCGCTTGCCTCCCATAGATAGATGTAAAAAAATTATTACAATTTAATGTTTCTCAGATGTTGGATTACTCTTAAACCATTCATTTGTTCAGTCAGAAACAAATTTTATAGGATCATTTAATATTATTTTATTATTGTAAACATATTTCATTTAATTCATAACTAAATATATATTATATATATTTTAAATATTTAGTTTTCTGACTCCTCCCTCTGTAAGAAATAAATGGGTTGTTAACCTTCGTTCCAAACGCATATTTTCGCTTGGTTCCCATAGATAGATGTAAAATAATTCTTACAATTTAATGTTTCTCAGATGTTGGATTATTCTTAAACCATTCATTTGTTCAGTCAGAAACAAATGTTATAAGATTATTTATTATTGTAAACATATTTCATTTAATTCATAATTAAATATATATTATATATATTTTTATATAATTAATTTTCTCACTCCCCCCTCTGTAAGAAATATATGGGTTGTTAACCTTCGGTCCAAACGCATATTTTCGGTTGGTTCCCATAGATAGATGTAAAATAGTTCTCACAATGTAATCTTTCTCAGATGTTGAATTATTTTTAAAGCATTCATTTGTTCCATCCCATAATAATATTGTAATATATTTCGAAAGCCTCATTAGTTAGCATAGGAGCGTCTTTCAATTTAATTTCTGATTCAAGTTTATGATAGAGGTGTTGGGACCTGGTAATATCGGTTCTTGTTGTCAACTATTTTTCTAGTTCTAGTTTTCTAATTCTATTCTATTTGTATACTATTTGTATGAGTAAGGCATCATTGTCCAAGATTCTGAATAATTTAATAAGCTCTTTAATTACAATACTGATTAGCTGGTAACTATATATTTAATAGAAGTATACAAGTTGTTTAGTATCTGGTTTCTAAATGTTTAATAGATGTATACAAGTTGTTTACTAGATGTACACAAGTTGTTTACTAGCTGTTTAGTATCTGGCTACTATATATTTAGTAGATGTATACAAGTTGTTAAGTATCTGGTTACTATATATTTAGTAGATGTATACAAGTTGTTTAGTATCTGGTTTCTATATGTTTAATAGATGTATACAAGTTGTTTACTAGATGTATACAAGTTGTTTACTAGCTGTTAAGTATCTGGTTCCAATATATTTAGTAGATGTATGCAAGTTGTTTAGTATCTGGTTTCTATATGTTTAGTAGATGTATACAAGTTGTTTACTAGCTGTTTAATATCTGGTTTCTATATGATTAGTAGATGTATACAAGTTGTTTACTAGCTGTTTAGTATCTGGTTTATATATCTTTAATATCTGTTTACTTGATGTTTACTATTTATTATTAACTGGTTACTAGTTCCTATTAACGTCTACGAGCTTTTATAGTCTTTTGTTAAGAATGATCAAAAAATCTTGATCACTAGACGACTTTCAATGTGAAGTAAAGACTTACACTCTGATTTTCAATGTGTTTGCTATGTACGTAAGAAAGAATGCAAAGTCAAAATATCTCAAGATTGATATATAAATCTTAGCGGAACATGTCCGATTATGTTGGGGAAAGATAAATCCTGTGATTGTAAAACTAAATAAGAAATAAATTGTTCACAAGTTGTCTAAAAGCTGCGTAGAAGCTGTTTTGATAAACAATTTTTATTCATAATGACAGATATTAAGAATATATAATAATATCATCCACTTTAACTAGTATATTGTTAAAATAAAACATTTCCATTTTTTAAGTTCTTTCATCTTATGTAGGTATAATAAATGTAATCTTAACTACGATAGCGAGCCTTACATCCCATAACTATAGTTATTAGCTACAATAAAATGTCTAGAAAGAACAAAATATATGAATGTCAAAAAACGATTTAAAACTAACTATAATTGGGAAAGTAATTGAAATCGCTCCGGCGTAATACAGTAAAAAACAAAAAACACAGTGATTATCCCACTTTCTATCACCATAACAAATGAGTATACTCACACCTAAATGACCAATTGTATCCTTTGTCCAAAATGTCTGTGACTTTCACTTATAAATTTGTCACCGATAATTTAAATCCCATTAAGCAAACCACCCATTGCTAACCGTGCCATAACCCCAGAGTCAAGTTGGTTACCTACAATAAACACAGGTGGTGGTGTAAAGGATTGCTAAAATGCCTCGACTCAGGCGCAAAGGTCAAGGTAATGGAAAAAATTCATGGAATATTATCCCTTCAAAAAGAGGTCATAAGAAATATAACAAGGAAAGTATTTATTATTTGCGAACCATTTATAACTGTTACCAGCAACACAAATAGAAGTAATTGAAATCGCTCCGCAGTAATACAGTAAAAACAAAAAAACCATATCCTTTGTCCAAAATGTCTGTGACTTTCACTTATAAATTTGTCACCGATAATTTAAATCCCATTAAGCAAACCACCCATTGCTAACCGTGCCATAACCCCAGAGTCAAGTTGGTTACCTACAATAAACACAGGTGGTGGTGTAAAGGATTGCTAAAATGCCTCGACGCAGGCGCAAAGGTCAAGGTAATGGAAAAAATTCATAAAAAAGGTCATAAAAAATATAATAAGGAAAGTATTTTTTATTTGCGAACCATTTATAACTGCTACCAACAACACAAATAGTTATGTTACAATGATTCCGAAAATGCTTCGACGAAGGCGCGTTGGGACCTGGTAATATCTGTTTTTTGTACTTTTTATATATTTATTTTATTTATTATTTTTTATTTTTATAATTATTTTATTTATTTATTTTTTTTGTTTTCTAATTGCTTAATTTCCCTTAGAATGAAAATCGGCGGAATGTGCCTTCTCCCGGGAAGAGTGGCTCCTCCGCCTCTCTCTCAGCCGCCTGCTGTCTCCGCTCCTCGGTCGGGAATAAGGCCATACCTGGGCGGACGCTCCTCCGCCTAGTGACGGGAAAGCTCGGGAACAATGGGTTCCGGAACAGGCCTTGAGTAGTAGGGAAACGCGGATTCTGGGACAATTAGCATATTAATGGCCCCCGCCCCCCTCCCCCCTCATTAACGTATGCGGGATCTGTGACAATGAGCATAATCCAATAAATTAACGGATTTTAATGGGCTTTGAAGTCATAAAAATGTCACGATCATGTCTATAAAGAGTAAAATTAATTGACCCCATCGCCCCCACATCCCCATGTGACAATATTGATCATGTTTCCCTTCCCCCCTTCCCTTTCCCTTCCCCCCTTCCCCCCTTCCCATCCCCTCATTATGTGCAATTAATAGTCAGGTGAGAAAGGTGCACGTGAGAAAGGTCGCACAACCATAGTATCCAAAGGTTGTTATCTTAGAGGAACATATCCGATCATGTTGGGGAAAGGTGTGATCACGTACCCTTTTGCCTCATTATCACAGGTGTTGCTGTGCAAATTAAATTCGTCGTTAATAGATGAATTAAAAAAATTTATTTTTAATTTTTAAAACTTGGGTGATAAACCTTTATTCTTAAACTGAATTAATACAAGACACTTTTTATTTATTGTGAACCGATCGCGGTCTCGGATAAAATAGGACTGAATCTTAATTCTAAAAAATTCTCCAATGAACCTCGGCCAGAAGCTTTCCTTTTCTTAAGCTTCCAGAACTTTAATTTTTGTTTAAAATAAAAGCTTATGCTGAAACTGTCGCATCTCGTTGTGAAATGAAATTATGCTGACCGATGCAATTTGATTGAAAATCGGAACGCAATATGTTCTGAACTTAGAACGCAATACTGTGGGCTTTGAACGGAAAAGTTTGGGCTTCGAACGGAAGCTTGTGTTTACTTTACGATTGGTTTATTTATCTTAGCAGGACGGTCAAGCGCGGCCCTCGAAGTAAATGGCAAAGGCAAAGGCAGAGTCTTTAAACAAAGGCATTGTCGCTGAAGGCAAGGGTAACATAGCTGAGATTGAATTCAAAAATTTGTTTATAAATTCCATAAGTGGAACCGTTTCACGGGTTGGATAACTCTCCCCCTTCTAAAATGGATCGTCCCGATTCAATATGAAATTCACTTAATTCTGTTAAAAAACTTTCTTGGTTAATCGATTTTTCTGGTTCTGGCCGTTGTTTTTTGGTTACAAATAATATGACATTTTTGTATTTTATAATAAGTAAAAAAATCAAATATATAATGATTAAAATTAATAATATAAAGGTAAGTGATATTTTGGTATTATTAATTTTAATGAAAGGATTTAAAATGTTTATATTATCTAAAGAAAGTTCTGAGTTATTTGATAATATGTAATCGGATATTTCATAATTTTTGAAGTGGTTCGTAGTTAAGTAGTAAAGAATTTTGTTTTCCAAATTGGTATAATAAATATTATTAATTTCGGTTGTACCATTAAATGTTATCAAAAATGAACCGTTTAAATGAGAGTTGTTCACAACATTGTTACCATTTATAAGAATGGCACCATCTTGTATGATGTCTATTTTTTTAATTTTCTCTCTTATTTTTTTACAAGTGGATTTCTCGCCATTTAATAAGCGGGTAAAACAAGTTTTTTCATTATTTAAAGTGCAATAATTATTAAAAAGTTCGTTCTTAAAGTTAGACAATTCATAAAACATATTTGCGCATTTTGCGACTTGATTGCTTAATACTAGTTTCCCATCGATTTGGGAAATCGCTCTAGCGTAATATATTTCGCATCTGTTTTTTATTATTGGGTATTTTATATAAATTATTACAAGTTCTTTATGCAGTGCGATTTTAAAAACAGAGATGTCCATTAAGTCAGCGATAATTACTGGTTTTTGTTCATGTTTTAATATTTCCATAATGTCATCATTGTTTAATATTTTGGTATTAAAAACGTAAATTTTTGCTAGTGTGATTGTGTCAATTAAATTTTGCAGATCAAATGTTAGTAACCGTAAGCGATGTTTTCGCAGTGGTAAATCTTGATCAATAAAAACATTTTTAAAATCATCAGAAAGAGATTCTATTTCTTTAAACAGTTTGGAATTGATAATAAATTGCTTATTATTATTTTCAATTAATTCATCGATTTTATTCTGTATTTTAATAAAATCATCATGATCCGGAGTTCCAGCTAACCATTTCCACACAGTGCCCATCTCATTTATCCCCCTTTTTGACCTAGTTGATATTAATTGGGATAAAATTAATTCGATTACTTCTATGTCATATTTAATTTCCCATTGTGACCTTTTATTAGTATCCCTTTTTATATTATCTGATTCCAATATTATTATTTCTTTATTAAAACTTAAGCTAGTTACGTGGAATAATTCTGCGTATGAATCGTACGTCAATACGTCTTTATTGTCCTTGACTAAAAGATACTCGTGACTTGTATAGTCTATTATTTCTGATTTTGTTAATAAAATAAGGTGTAGTATGAGCACCTGATAAAACATTTTCTGGAAAAGGAAAAAAAAGTAACATATAAATTTTTAGAATTTTATATTATCTTTGTGAATAATTCTATTTCTATTGTTGATTATTTTTTTGTTAGGTAAATTTTCTTTAACTACTTGTTTTTTATATCTAGTTTTAAGTTTATTTCTTTCCCCGTGTTTCTTTTCATAAATTACCTGTCCTACATGATATACTTTTTCTTTTCTGTTTTCATTATGTGTTTCTAACATTTTCTCTTGTGTATTTTTTAAAATTTGAGGAATGTTATCGTGCTCTACTTTATTATATAGTACGTCAAAAGGTTTTTGGTTCGTTGTAGAGTGAATGCTCTGATTATATTCTTGAGCGGCTCTTATTACTATTTCGGAATAGTCGGTCAGATTAAATTCTTCTTTAATGCATCGAGCTTATTCTGTTAGTGTAGAATGTGCCCTTTCAACTTGTCCGTTTGAGGTACTGTGCCTCGGGTCTGCGTAATGTAAAGTTAAACCGCACCTTTGTGCAAAAGATTTAAATTGGGCCGAGGTAAAGCTTGGTTCATTATCGGTCATTATTACTTTGGCTTGTGGAAAATGTTGAAGAAGTTCCATTACTTTGTTTTCGATATTTAATTTATTTTGGATTTCTTTTACTACTAAAAATTTTGAGTAAGCGTCAATACAAGTTATGAAAGTAAGACTTTGCGCGTAATAAATGTCGATGTGTAAATTTTCGCCTTCTTTAGTCGGGATTGGGGCTTCTCCAATTGGAATTTTAGTTGGGTGTCTGTTATATTTGTTTTCATTGCAAATTTTACAATTTTTTATATATTCTTTTAATTTTGTAAGTAAGTTTGGCCAATAATACAATCTACTGATTTGTTTATAATTTTCGTCAAGTCCCCTGTGTGCTCTGCAATGTGTTTCTTCGATTATAAGTGCTCTGTCCTCAGGAGTTTCTACATCTTGGACAAATATTTTTGTATACAAAAATTTATTCACAAAATTATCTTTAAGTGGTTTTTGAATTCAATAAAAGTCCTCTAAAGTACAATGAATACCTACCGTTAAATTAGGAGGAATATATTCTCTTAAGATTGATATCAAATTTTCGGGAGTGTCAAATTCTATTATATGTCTGGTATTTTCGAATATATTAATCGACTCATGTATTGTATACCTCCCCGTTGCTAATAGCAATTGTTGCTTAAACTGGTTTAAGGGTTTACGGGTTTCTTGTATAACATTCTCAAAACTACTCTCTGCTGAATGCTGAGTGTTTTGATCTGAGACCGATTCGTTACTGTCAGTTAAGTTGTTGATCTGAATTCTTGATAAGGCGTCTGCAACTACATTAGTTGTACCTGGCTTATAAATGACTTTAGGAGTGAAACTTTCTATGAAGGAGTACCAGCGTTTCATTTCAATATAAGGATTTTTATCAGAGATTGCGAAAGATAATGGTTGATGATCGGTTTGGATTTCAATTCCAATCACTCCGTATAAGTAATTTCTTAGATTTTTAAGAGCCCATACTATGGCTAAAAGTTCCTTCTTATTAGTTGCATAAACTTGTTCTGTTTTAGTCAAGGTTTTTGAAATAAAAGTAATTGGTTTACCTTCTTGAGATAATACTGCACCAATTGCGACGTCCGAAGCGTCGGTGGTCAAGGTAAATTTTTTATTATAATCCGGTTGAACTAATTCTACTTGAGCAATGAGATTTTCTTTCAGCTCGTTAAAAGCTTTTATAGCTGGGTCGTCCAGCTGAATTAACATTTTTGTTGACATTCTTTTTGAAATTTTGCCATTATGACCTCCAAGGTATTTCGTTAGAGGTTTGGCTATAGAGGCGTAATTTAAAACAAATTTCCTATAATAGCCCGTAAGGCCTAAGAAACTTCTTAGTTCCCGAATATTTTTTGGAAGCGGATATTTAATTATGGTGTCAATTTTTTCTGGGTCTGTCTTGATGACGTTATAAGATACGATGTATCCTAGAAAACTGGTTTCGCGTTTAAAAAACTTTGATTTTTCTAAAGAGATTTTCATGTTTGCCTTTAATAATATATTTATAATTTTGTTTAAGTCTTTATAATGTTGTTCAATCGAGTTTGAGAATATTATAATGTCGTCCATGTAGACATGACATGTTTTCCCTATTTGTTCTCTTAGTATGTCGTCCATTGCTCTCTGAAAAATTCTTGGTGCATTTGTTAGTCCGAATGGCATTCTTAAAAATTCGTATTTTCCATTATTTATTGAAAAGGATGTTTTTTCTACATCAGATTCTTTCATTAATATCTGATGAAAACCTGATTCTAAATCTATTGTTGAAAAATATCTTGCTTTTCCCAAATTAGATAGAATTACTGATGGGTCTTGCATTGGGTACCTGTCAGGTATGGTATTTTCATTTAATTTTTTATAGTCAATGACGAGTCTTAATTTACGGCTTCCGTCTTGATTTTCTCCTTTCTTTGGTACTACCAGAACTGGTGAATTATAAGGGCTTCGACTAGGTCTAATAATTTCCTCTGCTAACATTCTACTGATTTCGCTGTTCACGAAGTCGGTGACAGAAAAAGCCTGTCGTGAATAAGATTTTTTTCCCCCTTTATGTCTGTTCTAAAAGGAATTTGCATATTTATCTTTGAATGCTCTTTTTCAATATAGAGAACTATTTTTTCCTTTAGTCCGTCTAATTGATCAGTACCTATATTGTTTATCTGTTGTTTGTCGGATAACTCAACGACGGCGGGCTTGAAATTGTTATATTTCAAACGATTTTTATTTATTTGATTTTTGACGGTATTTACTTCGTCGGCACTCTCAGGATTTTGAATTCCCAAGATATTTGTATTTTTATTGACGGTATTTACTTCGTCGGCACTCTCAGGATTTTGAATTCCCAAGATATTTGTATTTTTATTGACGGTATTTACTTCGTCGGCACTCTCAGGATTTTGAATTCCCAAGATATTTGTATTTTTATTGACGGTATTTACTTCGTCGGCACTCTCAGGATTTTGAATTCCCAAGATATTTGTATTTTTATTGACGGTATTTACTTCGTCGGCACTCTCAGGATTTTGAATTCCCAAGCTTTTTTCACTATTTTCCACAAATAATGAATCTGTGTTTTCGCTATTTTTTTCATCAAAATATTTTTTTATAATAAATTCTTTTAACGGAAGAATATTATTTTCTTCAATTAAACTTATTTCATTTTTTTCCTCATCATTATGTCATAATATTTTAACTTTTCTGTTTTCCCTTTATATTCCAAGACTCCCTTTTCTATATTTATTATAGCTCCAATTTTTCTTAATAAATTAAATCCAATTAGCAGATCGGATTCTAATCCTTCGATTTCATAAAATAATTGTCTTGTTTCAAATATATTTATAATATGGTAATACCTAATAATTGAATACCCATGAACTGTAGTTACCTTTTTGTATATTGATAACTCATTTTTGTTTTCGAAAATTCCCTTTTTTATATAACAAGCAGTGGCTCCTGTATCTATTAAAATCTTTAACTGCTTCTTGGTTTTTCGGTCTGTCCTATTTAAATAAGGCATTCCCCTGTAGGGGTCTGGTCTAAAAAATGATCTTCGTTGATATTGTTTAATCTGGTTACTTTATTAGCTGGCTGATTTACTGTTCCTTCTGGTTCCCTTTTCTGAGCTTGAGTTTGCTCTTTATTTTGATTAGCGCGATAGTTATTTGATCGATTATTATTTTGATAATAATTATTATTGTATCTACCTCGATTATTATTTGCCTGCCAATTATTATTCGGCTGTCGATTGTAACTAGGTTTATTCTGGAGTTGAATCGATGGATCAACATCCATTGGCTCGACGGCTTGTTGCTTTTGATTATTATTATGATTATCGTTTTGCCAAAAGTTTCCCTTTTGTGGCCAATTATAATTCTGGTTATTATTCCAATAATTTCCCGTTTTATTAGTATTATTGTTCTGTCTTTTTTGATCAAACCGTAAGTTGTTTCCCTGATATTTATTTTCATTTTTAAATCCATTAAACCTGTTTGCAAATTTAGCACGGAAATTGTTTGGCAAAGCATTGGGTAAATCTGGTGGATTTAATGAGAAAAGAGTTTCTGAGATAGATCCATTTAGCCCAGATATAAAAATTCGTAAAGCATTGCTCCTTATAGTTTTGTTTGTTTCTTTGGCAATTACGCTGTCCTTTCCGTATGTCGTTATGGTTTTGTTTATTAGTAGGGTCATTTTTTTATTGACTTCATTATAGTATTCTGTAACTGTCATTCGTTCCTGCCTGAGGATACTTAGTTCTGACTCGAGAATATGTATTGGTCGTTTATCGCTATATATAAAGTCCAATCTAGATAAGATTGCTCGAAAGTTTAAAACGGTGCCATGATTGGTAAGAGCATCATGGGCAGCTCCCAAAATTTTATTTCGTAAAATTGTTAAGGCGATAAAATATTGTTCACTTTGAATTTTATAGAGACTCATTACAGTTTCTGCGGCTTCCCTCCAACCTACATATTGTGTTGGTTCCCCCGTGAACTTTGGTAAAAATTTTACCACTTCAAGTGTTGTATCGCATTTTATAGTTGGGTCGATTGTTTGTATTTTATAATCCTCCACAGTGTTTGCATCTGTGGCTAACTTTCCTTCCAAACCTTCTATTTTCCTGCTCACTTCATTTAATTGTACATTTATCAATCTATTTATTAATTCCACTGTTAAGCCGCCTGCTGTGGCTATACTACCTGCAGAAAAATTTGGTGCTGAACCTCCGGTTGCCATGGTTAGATTTATTTCACCAAAGCTATTTATTAAATCTTCCAGATTGTTGTTTTGCCTGCCAGTTATTATTCGGCTGTCGATTGTAACTAGGTTTATTCTGGAGTTGAATCGATGGATCAACATCCATTGGCTCGACGGCTTGTTGCTTTTGATTATTATTATGATTATCGTTTTGCCAAAAGTTTCCCTTTTGTGGCCAATTATAATTCTGGTTATTATTCCAATAATTTCCCGTTTTATTAGTATTATTGTTCTGTCTTTTTTGATCAAACCGTAAGTTGTTTCCCTGATATTTATTTTCATTTTTAAATCCATTAAACCTGTTTGCAAATTTAGCACGGAAATTGTTTGATTCTAGTTCTTGGACCTTTGGCAAAGCATTGGGTAAATCTGGTGGATTTAATGAGAAAAGAGTTTCTGAGATAGATCCATTTAGCCCAGATATAAAAATTCGTAAAGCATTGCTCCTTATAGTTTTGTTTGTTTCTTTGGCAATTACGCTGTCCTTTCCGTATGTCGTTATGGTTTTGTTTATTAGTAGTGTCATTTTTTTATTGACTTCATTATAGTATTCTGTAACTGTCATTCGTTCCTGCCTGAGGATACTTAGTTCTGACTCGAGAATATGTATTGGTCGTTTATCGCTATATATAAAGTCCAATCTAGATAAGATTGCTCGAAAGTTTAAAACGGTGCCATGATTGGTAAGAGCATCATGGGCAGCTCCCAAAATTTTATTTCGTAAAATTGTTAAGGCGATAAAATATTGTTCACTTTGAATTTTATAGAGACTCATTACAGTTTCTGCGGCTTCCCTCCAACCTACATATTGTGTTGGTTCCCCCGTGAACTTTGGTAAAAATTTTACCACTTCAAGTGTTGTATCGCATTTTATAGTTGGGTCGATTGTTTGTATTTTATAATCCTCCACAGTGTTTGCATCTGTGGCTAACTTTCCTTCCAAACCTTCTATTTTCCTGCTCACTTCATTTAATTGTACATTTATCAATCTATTTATTAATTCCACTGTTAAGCCGCCTGCTGTGGCTATACTACCTGCAGAAAAATTTGGTGCTGAACCTCCGGTTGCCATGGTTAGATTTATTTCACCAAAGCTATTTATTAAATCTTCCAGATTGTTTAATATTTTTTATTAAATCGTGAATCTATCTTACTTTCTATCAATGTTTAAATCTTATATTATTATTATTTTTTTTTTTAAATTCCCTGATCTTAGATATAATTTTTTAATAAAATTTTATTGATTATTATTTTTTATTGAAAATTAATTTCTCACGAGACTGTCCCGATGGGGTCTTCCTTCTGTGACGTTGATCTTCCTTCCTGGATTCAGTAGAAATTATTGGCAATAGAATGCCCTTCCTTCCTTCTTTAATTTTTCCTGTTTCAGTGTTTTCTGATTTAGTTGTTGTTGTTGTAAGAGCTGGTTTGTTTAACTGTTTTTGTTTAGTGGGTTTCTGGTTTTGCTTTATTTTGTGTTCTTGTATTTTTTTATTTAAGATTTTGCTCCACCCTTTTTTTAAAGTTCACCTTTAAATGGAATATTTCATTTTTTAATTTCCATTTAATTATGTTTAACGACCACTGTCACTTTGTTGTGATGTTTGGTGGATTTTTTAATTTCTCCACTAGAAATGTTGAGTTGTGGCTATACTACCTGCAGAAAAATTTGGTGCTGAACCTCCGGTTGGCATGGTTAGATTTATTTCACCAAAGCTATTTATTAAATCTTCCAGATTGTTTTATATTTTTTATTAAATCGTGAATCTATCTTACTTTCTATCAATGTTTAAATCTTATATTATTATTATTTTTTTTTTTTAAATTCCCTGATCTTAGATATAATTTTTTAATAAAATTTTATTGATTATTATTTTTTATTGAAAATTAATTTCTCACGAGACTGTCCCGATGGGGTCTTCCTTCTGTGACGTTGATCTTCCTTCCTGGATTCAGTAGAAATTATTGGCAATAGAATGCCCTTCCTTCCTTCTTTAATTTTTCCTGTTTCAGTGTTTTCTGATTTAGTTGTTGTTGTTGTAAGAGCTGGTTTGTTTAACTGTTTTTGTTTAGTGGGTTTCTGGTTTTGCTTTATTTTGTGTTCTTGTATTTTTTTATTTAAGATTTTGGTCCACCCTTTTTTTAAAGTTCACCTTTAAATGGAATATTTCATTTTTTAATTTCCATTTAATTATGTTTAACGACCACTGTCACTTTGTTGTGATGTTTGGTGGATTTTTTAATTTCTCCACTAGAAATGTTGAGTTGTTGGCCGCGCGAGCTCCGTTTATATTTAACTTATTTTTCACTAAATAATTTTTGGAACCTTTTAGTTAACGCGGCCCCACGTTGGGCGCCAATTAAATTCGTCGTTAATAGATGAATTAAAAAAATGTATTTTTAATTTTTAAAACTTGGGTGATAAACCTTTATTCTTAAACTGAATTAATACAAGACACATTTTATTTATTGTGAACCGATCGCGGTCTCGGATAAAATAGGACTGAATCTTAATTCTAAAAAATTCTCCAATGAACCTCGGCCAGAAGCTTTCCTTTTCTTAAGCTTCCAGAACTTTAATTTTTGTTTAAAATAAAAGCTTATGCTGAAACTGTCGCATCTCGTTGTGAAATGAAATTATGCTGACCGATGCAATTTGATTGAAAATCGGAACGCAATATGTTCTGAACTTAGAACGCAATACTGTGGGCTTTGAACGGAAAAGTTTGGGCTTCGAACGGAAGCTTGTGTTTACTTTACGATTGGTTTATTTATCTTAGCAGGACGGTCAAGCGCGGCCCTCGAAGTAAATGGCAAAGGCAAAGGCAGAGTCTTTAAACAAAGGCAATGTCGCTGAAGGCAAGGGTAACATAGCTGAGATTGAATTCAAAAATTTGTTTATAAATTCCATAAGTGGAACCGTTTCACGGGTTGGATAACTTGCACGTGTGAAAGGTCGCAAACCCAAAGTATTCAAAGATGGTTATTTTAGAGGAACATGTCCGATCATGTTGGGGAATAATGTTTCCTATGATTATAAAACTAATTTAGAAATCAAGAGAACCTGAATAAAATAAATCTAACAAGTTAATGATTCTCAGATGTGGAATATTTTCAAATACACATTTTTCTTTCCGCCCCAGAATGTTTAACTGGTAAATTGTCTAAGATTCTCTCCTTTCCACAAATCGGTCAAAAACATGTCATAAAAGGGATTCAAGCAAGAGCTACCCGAACATGCGCACCTGTCAATTACCTGACCGCAATAAAAGGGACACATGCACAACCCAGAAGGCGCACGCTCATTGACAAGATCATGGGCCTCACGCCAACGACCTCATACGACCTCATACGACGTTCCCATAATAGGGGTTGAAATCACGACCGCGCAACAACTCGCAAGTAGCCGACATATCTCAGTCAAGGAAATATTTTCCATTCTCCGTACCTGTAATTTTAACTCGAAATAAAAAGTCAGAAGTTTATTTTGTAGCATAATAATACATTTATTCATTTATTTTTGTATTGCGAACATTTTTGTTATATATAGAAATTAATTTTCTGCTTTGATTCCGGCGATTTGCATAGAAGAAGCAGGCGCACGTTTCCGACGTCATTTCTGGATTACAAAATGTAAAGTGTTCACCATAATTCGTAGTTTTGAGATCATGTCCACCTCGGTTCATGAACATAGTTTTTGTGTTTAGAAGGTATTGAAAATGCTGACCAATTATATCTCCTTTAAATTGTTCAATAAATTGGTCAATTTCCTCATGAAATTTCATTTTGTTAATTTTATTTTCTTGTAGGTCTTTACACGTCTAGTCTCAACTTTAAAATGATGTATAACAATTATTTTATTGGTTTGGAGCTACTTTTAAAAAATGTCAAAATAATGTATGCATTGTTTAGAGCACAAACCCCGCCCTTAAGGTGTGTTTCACAATAGGGAAACCGGTTTCCTTTAAACCTGTTTAATGACGGACAGCCCATTTCCTCGATATTAATGAGCTGACGACTCCCAAAAAACTTCTGTAGAAATCGTTTCTTTTCCACACCTTTACAAATAATTTGTTTTCCGCTTGTAATTGTCCTCAGATACTTTCGAGTTTGTGGAAAACTGTTCTCCCCATCGTTCCAAAAAATTTTGTGATGTGTATTAGTTAACCAAATTGCAGTCTTTCGAGATTTTGTATTTAGCAAAGTAAAATCATATGGTGGTTCTATTAAAAAACTATTATTCAAGTTTGGATCTTTTTCGAATACAATTCCAATTTCCTTTAGAATAAAAATATTATTATTATCAAAGAAACCTTGAACATCAATCGAAACAGTATCTTTCAACATTTTTCTAATGTTAAACAACTCGTTGTACTAGTCCGTTTAATGGGTTATGTTCAACTAAACGGTCTTGTATGAGGAGACAGTAAGCTTGGGTATTTTCATGACTTGGTGTC
The DNA here is from genome assembly GCF_043229965.1 of Drosophila suzukii. Classification (NCBI taxonomy): domain Eukaryota; kingdom Metazoa; phylum Arthropoda; class Insecta; order Diptera; family Drosophilidae; genus Drosophila; species Drosophila suzukii. Next base: position 1,376,145 of record NW_027255896.1, on the reverse strand, counting down.
TTCAGTTCTATTAAAACTCTCACATCAATAGGACCAGTTTTCACTGATTCGTTTTGATATGAAAGATCAACCACAATAATAGGGGCCTTCAATTTAAATTCATTTGGGGTCAAATATGGTTGTGACTCACGATTATAGTAACTACAATAGATTGAAATCTTGTATACATTTCATATAGGTGAGCATACTGATTCTTACTAAAATCAACATTCAGATTATCATATGGATATGACTCTGAATTCAAGTGAACTTTCATGTTTGATAAGTTATTTGTGATAAGTTCTCCATTTAGTGTAAATCCAATTATAGCAAATCTTGGTTTTTCGCGGTTAGCCGACAATTTCACATTCCAGCTTTGTTGACTTCCATACCCCAATTTGGGGTTAACATATGAATCCCAACTCCGGAATGCGATTGGTAGGCTTACACCATTTGTAATAATATCGTACATCTTAATTTTTGCAAAGTCGCTCGGAGTTACATGGGGAATTTTCCAGGTTATATTCGTCATTTCCAACTTAAAAGTTTGTTCATTTCTGGTTTGTTCAAACACGTCACCAAGATTCTTAGTTATCATCAACACTAGTTCATGTTTACAATTTAACAAAACTTTTTTATAATCCTCAGCAAATCCCAATAAATTTTTTAATGGTACAGAAATGTTAAAGTGGGGTCCCGTAGATATTTCGTCCCCACTGCTCCATCCGGAATTTAATAGATTTTGACTTTGAAGATTATCCAGAGATATATAATTTTTTAGGGTTGTAGTCATACCGACAAATCGTGTTTTATCAATCTCACATCCATTTATTTCGTACTTAATTTCATCCAAAAAGTAAGCCATACAATTATTTTTAAAAAAATCAGTTGTAGGTCCATTCGGTGAATCTTTTCTAATAATTCCTTGAAAATTAAGGTAACTTTCGTGAGGAAGCACGTACAAGTCTTGATTTTGAATAGTAATTCGAATTTCATCGTTTGGCTTAAATGTTTGATTATACGATGAATAAGTATGAAACTCTTTCTTCGAAATACTCTCATCTGAGTAAACCTTTTCTCGAGCATTTAAAATTTCGTTCATTGTTTTCCTTTCCACCTTTTATATTATACTCGAAGCTTCAAGCCTAACGACTTTAAAAATAGTTTATTTTTCAAAGTAAGTGAGCTTCTTTTTACTTTTGATCCTCTTTCTATAGCTTTACAATTAGTAATGCTTGGCTGAGGACTTAAGCTAAGTCTTTTATTATAAATAATCATTCTATTAACCGAATGTGCATGCGAATCGAAACGTTTTCACCACGTAAATTCACCAAATCACCGTTTTGATCAACTATGCGTATAGATAGTGTGCTTGTTTCGTCACAGTTGATTGGTAAATAAATTAGGTTATGTGGTGTCACTGTCATTTTATACCCAGGCGGAACATTAATGCCAAACTCATGTAATGTATGATTCGGTGTATTATCTACATATGAACCGCTGATTATATTACATTCCAAACGAATTGTATTAATTTTTAATATGTTCACGGTCTGATCTGATCGATAGGTTTTTGTTGGATGTGGTTCTAGTACTTTTTGATGGAAACCAAACAGCTGTCCAACCGATCTTTCCTTATTAAAGTAAACTGACTCTCGCATGGTAGTTATTTCAAGGTTATAGTCTTTTAGTTTATTGTAAATGAAATCGGTGATTTCATTCAATTCATATGATCCAGTTGGAATTGTAAAAACCTTGTCACCGATGTGGAAGAGGTTATTTTTTCATCAATATTTGGATTCGAATTATACATATTAAAATCGATAAGAGCGCACTCATATCGACCATTCAATTCGATAGGTGGAAAAAAGTTTGTATTTATAATGGAACTATTTCCATTCAAGGATAATGCAAGTGATCTAAACATATTGAAATCTCTTGATAAACTGTGGGATTGTAAGTATCTAACCAAGCTTTATGTTGAAATTACTCCTTAAATCATAATAAATTGATCAAATCCTTTTCTGTATCTTCCGTTATCCATTTCGTTATCCTTGCTAATTAATAGGAATCCGTGCTTGTCCTCCCAACATTTTTGACAAATTTTCACAAAAGTTTCATAATTTATATCAGTGTTAATATGGTCCCGATATATATGCCGCATATTTAAATCATCTTGCTTAAACATTATAATAAAGTTGGCATTGTCACGAATCAGATGTTTAGGTATATAAACGTACGTTTGACATAAATAAAAAGAGTCGATATTTTTATGTCGACCCATACAAAAATAAGATCTTATGTTATCTTGTTTTTCACAAGCTACGTCATCGAATATCATAATAGAATTGTTTTTAGCTTCACTGGGGTCTAGTACACCCTCATTATGGGAGAATGTATGATATCCCATTCCTTTAATCGGTTTGATTAATTTCTCCAAGTACTCATATTTAGGTTGATATAAACTTTTTGAAAATAAATAAACATTTTCGAGTTTTAATCCATTAGGGCTCTCTATTAGACTTAACATAATATTAGTTTTACCACAATTCGAAGGCCCAATAATTAGAGCCCTTATTGTGTTCGGTAAGAGAGCACTATGTCGTGGCGGTAGATTTTTCTCGTTTTCATTGTTAATATTTCTAACTAAAATTTTTTGTTTCTTACTTATTAAACGCATCTTTTAACCTAATGTACCTCATTCAATGAGAAATCTTTGAAACTTTGTTACAAATATAATGAAAGCCAAGAAAAAATTTGGTATGGGATTGATTAAAACGGAAAAGAAAGGAAGGAAAAAGATATTGAAGAATAAAATGAAGAAGACAAACCTTTCGACTGTAATTAATGCTGCTACTAAGACATTAAAAAAACAAAAACCATTAGACATTATGAGTGCAATTAAAGTTGCACGTAAATCAATTCATCATCGTCTAAGAAAAATGTTAAAGGTTTTCTACCAATCGTGCCGATCTTGACAGCCCTCAGCGCTCTTGGTAGTTTAGCAAGTGGTAGTGCAGCAATTGCAAAAACAATTAACAATGCGAGAATGGCTAAGGAAGATATGGAGGAGAAAAAACGTCACAATAGGAAAATTGAAAGTGTTGCTGTAGGAGAAGGATTATATCTCAAGCCCTATAGAAAGGGTTATGGTTTCTTTCTTAAGCCCTATAGTAAGGGGAAAGGAATTAAGAAGCGAAAAGACTAATTTCTCTGCTACCCAATAGACCACTATCAAATATCGACATTATACAGTTCGCTAAGAAATATATCCCACATTTTAGAAAGGTGTTTATGAGAGATCTACTCCCAGAAGCACCAAAAAGTAGGGAGTGTGGTATAGTAAACTTAGATAATTCACGATCAAGTGGTACACATTGGGTTGCATACAATAAAAATAAAAATAATATACATTATTTCGACAGTTTTGGAAATCTTCAGCCACCTAGAGAAGTTGTGAAATACTTGGGACATAGAATACAATACAACTACGATAGAGTTCAAGACTTTGATACATACAACTGTGGACACCTGTGCCTCGCTTTTATACTTTCTTATGTAGAAAATGTGGAGTCAAAACCGGTATATTTAAATGGTTAATTTACATTTGGGGGGTTGAAAATCAATGTATGGGTACGTTTATGTGTGAACTCTGTGTAGTATAAAAAGTGGACCTGCACGCGTTCAAATTCACAGTCTAAGTTTCTACTTCACATCGAACGTCATCTAGAGGACAAGAATTTTAAATCATTCTTAACAAAAAAAAAACAGCTTGTAACCAGTTTATATCAACTAGTAAACAACTAGTTAACAGCTACTAAACAGATAATAACCATCTAATAACAGCTATGAACCAGCTAAAACAAGTAGTAAGCAACTACGAAACAAGTACTGAACAACTGCTAAACAGGTAGTAAACATCAAAATACAGCTAAAAACAACGTGGAACAACTGTACCAAGTCCAAAAAACTCAACAACCATCATGAATCAGGAAAACCAGATGAACATGGTAGTTAAAGAGTTCAATAAATTTAATAAAAATACACTGCTATCGAAGACAAGGATGCCTGAAAATGTAAGATTCCCGATCCTCAAGGCGGAGCGCAAAACAACAAAGGTTGAAGAATCTATTGCTCTCGAGTTGGAGGAGCACATTCATGCAGCACATACATGCCGGAAAGGTACACCTCTCTTCAAGATGATATCATCAATGAAATGGTTGATGGAAAATTTAATATTTATAAAAGTAATGACAATTTGTATTTAGAAATAAGTCAGTAATCATTAAAAAGATTGAGATTTTAAGAATATAACAATAAATACACTTTTTAAAATATAATGAAGAAAATGTATCGAATCTTTTTTTATTCGGAAATGGTATATAAACATTACAGATCTTGGCGTTCCCTAAACAGTATTTGTTAAATAACTAAGGAGTGACTACATGAATTTCGGAAATTTTAAATCTTTCACCTATAAAGTTTGAACAATATACTACAATGAATATTTTGTCACAGTTAACCAAAGCTAGATTTGCTTTGAAGCGAAAATTCGATGATCTCAAACAAGTCAAAAATCATACGAATTTACAATGGGAGGAAACTTTTAAACCTATTACTGAACCCTTACATGAACTTGTTAAGGAAAATAAAAAACAAAAGATTTCAAAAGTAAAAGATAGTATAAAAGTAAAGCGTGAAATGAAGCAAATTAAAAAATACGATGATGATGAGAGAGAGCTTGACGATTTCTACTTTACAACTAATGAGAAAGATCCGCAGTCTAATCGAAATATAACTCCACCAAGGTCTTTCGATGATAGTGATTCCTATAATCAATTCTTTTCACAAACGAATATAGAGGAAGATATAGAAGAAGAGAAAAAGGAGACGGAAAAGAGTGAAGAAGAAGGGACAACACCTTTACCAATGTATACAGGAGAGGCCGATATGGGTGTGGATGCAGAGCTAGAAGATAATAACACTAGTTATAATTATGATTTTAATATCAGTAATTTGACCAGAGGAAATGTGTTGGATAAGAGTTATGGACCTAAAAAAAGCGCAAACAATTCATTAATTTTGGGAGATAAAGAATTAAAAATTAAAAATAATAAAATAACATTTTCTATTGGAATGAGTTGTGATCTGACTCCTGGTCTGTACTCTCTAATTTTTCTTAGTAAACCTGAAAACTATGATGATCAAGACTTGAAAATGTATAAAAAAATTATTTTAGAAACGAATATACATAGAGTAGGCTTTAAACCTAATAACAGAATCAAGGGTACACGAGCATACAAATATAGCCATATTATTAAGAAGTTGATAGACAAAGATTTCAGTCCTACAACGTCTACTCCAATTCGCTCAAAAACAGGCTTTGGGTACATGACTCTTCAGAAATCAAATCCAAACTATGTATATTGGAATGATGTAAATGAGTTAGTCGAACGATTGGAAATTTTAGTAGCATCAAAAGGAGCGGGTAACACCAGCCACAACAACGAAATTTTTTCAATATTAGAGGAATTGCGTGAAGAAAGGATTATATATTAATGAGTATAAATAGGAAGGACAAATATGTTTTACATTTATAAACATCATGTCTGTCGACAAGTTTGGACATTTTTCTGTTGATAAGGAACGATCAGAAAATTTGAAAAGACGTGTTAATTCTACTGAGGGATTATTCATCGATGAGGACGGTAATCTAAATGCTCAAAATAAACGTATCAAAAACGGATCTAAGCCTTTAGACAACAATGATCTAGCAACGAAACAATATACTGATGAGATCCTCGGAAGATTTAAGAAAAATTATAACTCAAAATGTTAATCGTCGACTCACAAAAATTTCAAGCTTAGAAAATAAAATTGAATTGAATAGTAAGAGGGCAGACAGCGCTGACCAAATTTTTGCCAAAATTAAAAAAATATATTTAAATATGTAACAAAACCGATATCATTACCGAAAAGGTAAGGTGTTGCTTTTCAGCCTATTAGAAGAATATGATTAAGCGAGAAATCGTAAATGAGTTGCACGGACCATCTCGAAAAAACTTTCAACGAAGACGAGTTATTACAAGGGGTATAAACGATCTGTGACAAGGAGATTTGGTTGAAATGGGAGCCTTTTCAAAATCTAATGATGGTTACCGATACTTGTTGACTGTTATAGACACATTTTCGAAATATGCTTGGAGTGAGGCATTAAAATCAAAAAATGCAAATGATGTTTCCCAAGCCATGGAGAGAATATTTAAATCGGGTCATGGAACACCAAGAAACCTGCAAACTGATGATGCCACTGAATTCTTTAATTCTAAATTTAAGGTATTAATGAAAAGTTATAGGATAAATCATTATTCAACCTTCAGTACTCTAAAAGCATCAATAGTTGAACGTTTCAATATAACTCTTAAAGAATTAATGTGGCGTGAGTTTAGTTTCAATGGAAAATATAAGTGGATAGATATGTATAAACAATTAATTAATAAATTTAATAATAGAGAGCATAGAACAATAGAAATGAGTCCAAGTAAAGTCAATTCTTTCAATGAAAAACAAATATTACAAACATCGTATAATCACCTGAAAATATTTGTTGCAAGTAAATTCCGTAAGGGGGACCACGTTCGTATCAGTAAACATAAACATGTCTTTGAGAAAGGGTATACACCAAACTATACAACAGAAATCTTTAAAATTAGAAAGGTGAAGAACACATACCCTAAAACATACTTACTTGAAGATTTAGATGGTAGCCCGATTCAGGGCGGATTCTATAAAGAAGAGCTGAAAAAAACACGATTTCCCCACACATACCTAGTTGAAAAAGTTGTAAGGCGAAAAGGAAATAAAGTTTTGGTTAAGTGGCTCGGGTTTTCAAAGACTAGCTGGATAAACCAGGAAGACATTTTGTAGTGTAATAAATGATTTATTTAATTAATTTTTAATTGTATATTAATTTTTATTATATATTTATTTTATCTTATATTAAGTTTAATATTAACATTTTTGTACAATGTTTTAAACTAAAATTAAATATAATAAAAATACTTTTTACAAACTCAAAATCATTTTCATTTATATTTTCCAAGGTCTCGATCATAATAAAATATCTCCAATTCAACTGATTTATAAAATAGTTCTTTTTCAATATGTTCCTTTTCAAATTTAAGGCTATCTAATGATTCTCCATCGTTCACATAATTATTTTGTATCATCTCACCCAAGCAAAATGAATTTGATTCTTACCATTCAACATTTTCTAAAATATCTTTTTCAATTAGATTCGATTTAGCGTGGCTTGTGAACGGTTGTGTTTACTCTTGTGCTCTGAATTTTTTGTCTATTCTGTGATTTTTTGCGAGTGTTTTGTGTTTGTTTATTAACAAAGCTTAGTCTAACCGCTGGGTTAGTGTGTTTAGTGTTTTTTACTAGATCTCCCAGTGATTATAGTTATTTTAACATTTATATTAGATTTGTTTAATCTACTAGCTTTGTTAGTGTAATTCTTATACTCACTAAACTTGCTAAAACTCTTCGATTCTCACTCTCTCTCCCGCTCTATATTACAACTGTAACTTAAACTCTCTCTGAACATGCCAAATTTTTGGTAGACTTTTGGTGTGCTATTCTCTTGTCTCTCTCTCTCTCTCTCTCTCTTGCTTGCTTTACATTGTAACTGTTCCTGCGTAAAGTTGTCAGTGTCCCACAAGCAACGCTCAATCGATAGAAGATTTTTTCTCTCGTGCTCTCTTACGTTTAAATTATTACGCGATCTCGCGCTCTTATTTTTTTCGTGTTTTGTGCCTTTGTGGTTTTGGAATTTGATTCCAGTGCCAAATTTACTCGAGGTATTTTTCATATATTATTCTATTTTATTTAATCTCCTTAAAATGGCTCTTGTCTGCTCTAAGAAAAATTGTACTCTTTCGTCTTCATCTAAAGACCCTTTTATTTTCTGCTGGCTCTGCGAGTCGATAATGCACGTTAAATGCGCAGGATTTACTGGTAGAGTCAAAGACTTTATTGATCAGAATTCTGGACTCATGTGGTCATGTGGATCCTGCAAGGAAATGGTTGTTGAGATGAGCGGCTTTATGAAGCAGACTCGAGACAGCCTTTTGAATCTCTCTGGTGCTTTTAAACAGCTCAATGAGGGGTTCAATTCCGTTTGTGCCCAATTTAATAATAAAAAAATTACTAACTGAGTCGCCTAAACGTAAAAAAACCAGCTCAGCGGCAGTTAATACGGTCACGGTATCCACCCCAAATCCGAACTTGGTGGCTGCAGCAGTCTCTGTTGACACTGTGGTAAGTGAACCTACTGCGCCTATGGATACAGCTGTTTTAGGTGAAGTCACTGCTTCTCGAAGTCGGGTGGTAAATAAACCTTCAGTGCCGACTACGGTGCCGACCGTACCTATAGGTACGGAAGTTACCGTTTCTGGCTCTCAGCTTAGTGAGGTGCAATCTGCTGCTGGGGGTCGTAAGAAATTATCAGTTGTTCCACAAAGAAAACAATTATTTGTTTCGAGATTCACTCCAGATACCACATCTGAGGATGTTTTGGAATTTATTCGTGAAAAATTCCCATCCGAGAATATTTCAGTGGAACAATTTAGATTTTCATATGCTCGTAGTATATCGTCGTTTAAAATATTTGCTCCGTCTGATGTGTTTAAGGTACTACTTTCTGAAAGCTTTTGGCTTAATGATGATTTAGTAATAAAAGAATTTGTTCCCAATAAACCGAGAACAAATAACAGACCTTCCACGGCGCCAAAAAACTAAAAAGTTTATTTTTGGCCTATCAAAATGTTAGGGGACTAAATATGAAGCTACCCAAGCTTTATGCTGACTCCTCTGCATTTACTGCTGATATTTTGGCTTTTACGGAAACTTGGTTGAAGCCAGAGATATCTGACAATGAAGTTCTGTCAAACAATTTTAATGCCTATAGGACCGATCGCTCCTCACGTAGGGGAGGCGGTGTGCTGATTGCCGTTAGCACTAGCCTAACTTCCGAGAGAATTCACTCTGATACTCCTAATGAAATTGAATTTGTTAGTGTGAAAGTTTCCTTGCAATCATTCTCAATATTTGTTACATGCTCCTATATTCCACCTGGCTCTGATTTAATAATTTATGAGCACCACCTGTCTGCGATAAAATCTGTTCTATCCCTTCTTTCTAACAGTGACCTTTTGATTGTTTTGGGTGACTTTAATCTCCCTGGTATTTCTTGGTCTCCTCCTACTGACTCACTTGTCGCTATACCTCTATCCGCCCATGATTTTGTTGATGGTCTTCTAGAATTATCGTTACAGCAAGTAAGCTTTATACGGAATTCATTAAATAGACAACTAGATCTTGTGTTTGTTTCAGACCCGTCTGAAGTCACGGTATCTAGAATTGACGCTCTTGTTGTACCTGAAGACCGATATCATCCAACAATGGAATTGACAATCTGCCTCCCATGCGTTGATACCCTCTCTCCTTTAGTTTCTCAAACTAAAGTGAGATGTTTCCGAAAATGTAACTTTAAAAAACTTAACGACATGATTTCTCAATATAATTGGACAGAATTGTACAATTGTATAGATATTGAAAGCGCCACTGAACACTTCTATATAGTGTTAAATACCTTTTTTAATGAATGCGTTCCTGATAGGTTTCCTTCAAAGACAAACAGGCCACCTTGGTTTACCAATGCGCTTCAAAGACTTAAAAACCTTAAGACAAACACTTATAAAAAGTATAAGAAATCGGGTAAGCCATCTGATTTTTCGAAATATGTGGTGGCTCGATCGGATTTTAATGTTCTTAATAGTCATTGCTATTCTATGTATTTAAGTCGATGTAAAGTTGAATTTTCAAATGATCCGAAGCAGTTTTATAACTTTGTCAATGCCAAGCGTAAGTCGTCAGCATTGCCTTCATCGGTACGTTTTAACTCAATGGAGGCATCGACGGATTCTGAAATTGCTGATTTATTTGCCGAGTTTTTCCAAACTACTTATAGTTCGGCTGCTTGGTCAAATTCTAACTACCCTAATCCCTTAAATAAGGCAAATTGTATCTTTACCCCTGAAATTACGGAAATTTCTCTCGTAAGAGACTTAGAAAAAACAACGCCAACTTATTCTCCCGGTCCTGATGGACTCCCCGGGTGTGTGCTTAAGTTTTGTGCGTCAACCATATGTAAACTGATTCTTAAACTTTTTAATTTGTCTATTTCATCGTCAGTTTTTCCTACTATATGGAAGGACTCTTTTATCATTCCACTTCACAAAAAGGGTGCGAAGGCGGATGCCCAGAATTACAGAGGTATCTCTAAATTGTCGGCAATTCCTAAAGCATTTGAACGTATTATTACTTCTCATTTGCAACATTTATGTTCCTCGCTAATATCACCGTGTCAGCATGGTTTTGTTAAGCGAAGATCGACTACCACCAACCTTCTGGAATTGTCATCTATTGTAATAAATGGATTTAAGAATAAAATGCAGACTGACGTTATATACACTGATTTTAGTAAGGCCTTTGACTCTGTCAACCACTCTCTTCTCTTATTCAAATTAAATCAGCTTGGGTTTCCATGTAATCTATTAACTTGGATTTCAAGTTATTTGAATGGTAGGACTCAGAGGGTTATATTCAAGAACGCTGCCTCAAAACTGATCTATGTGACATCTGGAGTGCCTCAGGGTAGTCATTTGGGCCCTTTGCTGTTTACTTTGTTTATTAACGATCTTCCCTCTATCATAACACACTCTCGTGTACTAATGTATGCTGATGATGTTAAGCTTTGTTTATCACATAATGATATAGCGTCGGGTTTCAACTTACAGTCAGATATTGATTGTTTTCAGGGATGGTGTGAGTATAACCTTTTAAATTTGAACTGCCTTAAATGCAACGTTATGACTTTTCATAGGGGTACTCCTATTTTTGTTAGTTACTCTCTTCAAAATACGCCACTCGATCGTATATATTCAGTTAATGACTTAGGCGTTCTTCTGGACCCAAAACTTAAATTTGACTGCCACATAATGTCCACTGTCAGCAAGGCCATGAGTGTTCTTGGGTTTATAAAGCGTTGGTCAAAAGAATTTGATGACCCTTATACAACCAAATTATTATTTACCTCCCTTGTCCGTCCTATTTTGGAATATTGTTCTTCGGTTTGGAGCCCACAATATCAAGTGCATATTGACCGTATTGAGTCGGTACAAAAAAAATTTCTTCTTTTTGCCCTTCGTAGTTTGAACTGGGATCAAAACATAAGGCTACCTTCCTATCAGAGTAGATTACTATTGCTTAATTTACCTACCCTTGCGAATCGTAGAACAATGCTTGGTACTATTTTTATGCAAAATCTTATAAGAGGTGATATTGATTCTGTAGAACTTGTAAACCGCCTAACTTTCAATGTTCCTGTTAGACTAACACGAAATTATTATCCCCTAAATTTGCCACGATGTACATCTAATTTTTGTCTGCACGAGCCCTTTCGCGTTCTATGTAATAATTATAACAACCTTTATCATTTAATTTACACTTCAACTTCTATCCCGGTATTAAAAACTAATATTTTAACTCATTTGCTTCATTCTTAGATGCTTCTTTTATTTTCATTTGTGTCCCGTCTCTATTTGTTTTTTGTATCTTCCTCGCGAACTCGTATTTTTTGCCCAAATTGATAAAAGGGCCCCGCGCGTAACAAGCACGTGCTTGGTGTCGTTGGGCCACTTGTTTATACTGCTCGTAGTGCATCAACGTCCATCATATATATAATTAATCTCTGATGTTTTATTGATGTCGTACCATGGTCTTCATTTCTTAACTCTAAAAATTGTGTTCCATTAACATTACGTTTTCTTTTGTTATCTTTGCCACAAAGAATTTTTTTATTTACTTTAACTGTAGTTATTTTATGTGCTTTTGATCTAAACATTGTTCTATTACCATATAGTGAGGCCCCAGTTAATAAAACATTTTTATAGTCTTCAATTGTAAGATTTCGTGAACTCACTCCCTTTGCTTTATTATGTGAAGATTTAACTTGATATATTTTATAACAATAAACCTTTGAGCACAGGCCTACAAATTCTGTCATGAGTTTACCGTTAAGCTCATCTTTAAAAAACTCAGTTTTTATTGTATAGATAAATGAATCAGTATCCATATAATTTAAGAGTAACTTTTCCTGAAACTTTGACTTCATATATTGATAGTGAAAATCATAAATTTTCCATTTCGATAAGTCTAATACTGCAAATCCTAAATACATTGGCTTATTAAATAGAACGGACAATCTTTTCATTTGAATTGCATAGAAATTATCATTTATTTTAGTTGCACTATGAAAATTTGATTTTGAAATTAAAGTTTTGGCACAATGTGCTTTTCGTCCAGTCTTCGAGCTATCCGGAGCTTCCCATGTACTAACAAGCTTAATATCGACCCTGCGCTCGGGATCTTCCATTGTTTTTCCGTAAACAGAATTATTCATTAATTTAAAAAAATCTTTTTCAAATTTATTTTTTGCATTTTGCCTATGTAAAGTATTTAGATCAATGTAATTCTTTAACCAAGGCTTTTGTAAAAACTGAACACCTCTATGGATCTTTTTCAATACTAACCCATTCTGTATACATTGTTGCAAATTCCGATAATGTATTACATAATTTTTCTTATTTCGCAGGTCAGCAATTAATTTTTTTACCTTATCCTCTTTTGAGGCCAGACAGTTTGACGGACAAAATGTAAGACCATTATGAAGATCATGTAAACGGTATGGATATATTAAGTCCACTTCCAAAAAATAACCGTATTTGCTATCGATTGGAATATTGTTAATATAAAAATTGTCTATATCTGTGGTAGACATCCACTTAAAATCTTTATATGGTAAAGGTTGTGACATTGCCCAACCTACAAGTTATTCGCATCCACATACATTAAAAATGAAGACTCCTTCGAGGAATCATAATCTGACAAATATTTGTTATTTGCTTTTGTATATCTATGACAACATTGAACTAAACCACCTCGAATGCTACTTTGAATAAATCTATACATATCTATATCTGTCAGCAATTCAAGTTGAATATTTGTAGATTTCAACATTGCCTCCCAAGATAGACCTGGTGTCGTAAAATACTGAGCTGGGTCAAGTGAATAAATTTGTATACAAATTTTTCGGAAGTTTTCAAAAATGTCGGTTAATAGAAATACATCAGTTTTTAAATATAATTCTAAATAATCTTTAAGAGTGGAACAAGAGAAATGCGACCAAACTTTAAGAGCTTGATCATAATCTTCCTGAGAGCATTCCCTTTCCGTTAAATTACTATAGAATGCTTCCCTTGGTGGGAGGGAAGTTTCCTCGAGTCTACTAGCGGAGTCTAAATATTCATAGGGAAATATACCCTTCTTACGTATTAGTCCAAATTCTATATCATTACTGAAAAACGATTTAACAGTGTTCAATTGATCATCAACTAAATTAGAAGCTAGGGTATCTAAACTTGATGGCATAAATCTAAATGTATCGAGAAAACGAATTTCAAAACTATTACCACTTAAACTTTTTAGTTTCTTTGAGACAGAAATATAGTTTTCCTTATTTATTGGTATTACGGAAATTTCACCGGGAATCTTTCCCAACTCTTGAATAAATAAATGACAGTCGTATTTTGAAAAATTATGAAAAAATACTGGTATGAATTTGTTAACTTTATAATCTAAGTTACACTTAGAGTGGGCTGCACCTCTAAAGCGACCTGTGAAATGACAATGATCTCTAACCCTATCAGTCCCTAAATCTTTCTGACAAATAGAACAATTCAATGAACTATCAAATATTTGCTAGTCATCCAAAGTCATTCTCATAGGAACTATTTTATTTAAGTAGTCATCACTCAATTTAGTTAAATTTTTTATCAATGAATCTACAAAACTTACTCCCGAATTTTTTCCTGTTTCTAAAACAAATTTATCCAGTCTAGAATCAAAAGCACACTTTATATAATACGCATATGATATTGGAATATGTTCATTAATATTAAATAATTTGGGGCTCACTTCAAAATTTTTTGGTTCCAGAATGCATTTAAAATCCGCGTAGACAACAAATGGAACTTGAAGCTGATGTTGAACTTGGGTAAATTCCAGTGTGTTGTTCTGGGGGTGCGGCATCTTTGAAACCTTCCTACTGCAGAGCGTCTTGTGTTTTAATGCAGCTTGCTGGGTTCCGGAAAAATTCAAACACACATTGCAGAAAAATTGCGCCCTCCTCTGATTTCCTCTTTGAGCAGTCATTAGTCTTTGAAAGAGAAATATATACAAAATAGTTAATAGCTTAAAAGAGATAAAAATGTATAAAAGAATTTACCTTGAAATATTTTTAATGTACATGTAATGTCCATTTCCACCTTCTTCCAAAAACATCATATTGATATGATGAGGCTTTTCCACTTCCGATTGAAAAAGCGGTCCAATTATTTCCCTCGTCTCTTCATTATATCCGAATACGTTTAAACTCATATGAGTATTCTTTTTTAAAAAATTTTTTATACATCTTATTTCAAGGGGGAAAGTCAACTCTCTCAACTCTCTGGTAAGATCAAGTCCGATCCATCGTTTACATACATGTAATGTAGTATTCTTCCCTTGAATCCCTCAGAAATTTTTTTGACTCTTCCGTCAAGGGATTGAATTGCATTTCGCTTATGCAACTCCGAACGGACATGATTTGCCCGTTTATTCTTTAGCAAGAAACACTTGCAGGATTGACAAAACTGATTTTGGTTATTCATTTTATTTTATTCGTTTTGGTTAAATTCTTTTTTCACGATCACTTTTTTCACTTTTACTTAAGTTGTGTTTGACGTAGCAGAGTATCCCACTTCAAGACTATTTTTGGTAGACTAACTATTGTCCTCGATCATTTATAGTGTTTGAAGTGGGCGTGTACGATAATATTGAAGATGAGCGGTGCATACTTAAGATTTTTTTAAATTCAAAAACTAAGGTAATTCTAGTAGGTTACTTCGACTATTCATTGGTTAGAAGAGATGAGAAGTATTGATTTTGAAAAATATTTGATACATGTGTAACCAATAGGACACCATCAAATCGTTAAAGGAGACACAGAATCATAGAATTAAGGAGAGTGTTGGCTAGAAGAGGTCGCACATACTTTGCTACAGGTGGGAAAGGAAAGGTCATTTTTTATACACACCATCATACTCAGGTAACCAATAGGGGACAGTTTGAAAAAAATCATTTCGAGTTTGGGAAAAACAAAGATTTTCATTTGTTGAATTTCGAGAATGCACATTTTTGGGTAAAAGAAGAGGAAAAATCAAAGATTTTCATTTGTTGAATTTCGAGAATGCATATTTTTGGGTAAAAGAAGAAGATGAAAACCTGTATAAAATTTTCTTATAAATTGTGTAAGCATATTTAAAAGGGTAAGACGAGATTGTTGACTTAGATAGACAACATGCATTCAGTTAAAATAAATAACTTTCTGAATGTATTTGACGGAATTCTGTTTAATGCACACTATGTACGGCTCCAGTTCATACAATCCAAACTCTTTGAATGTGAACGAGGTAAGATGAAAACATCAATTCATGGAAATCATATGGACACCTGCGAGTGGAGCAATGATGCAGCCACTGAGCGAATTTCTGATTACAAAAAGGAAGCACTCAACATTATGAATATATACTATAATCTAGAAAAAAGAATGGAAATGATTAAATAACATAATAAAACATGTTCGCAATACCAAAATAAATGAATAAATTTATTATTATGCTACAAAATAAACTTCTGACTTTTTATTTCGAGTTAAAATTACAGGTGCGGAGAATGGAAAATATTTCCTTGACTGAGATATGTCGGCTACTTGCGAGTTGTTGCGCGGTCGTGATTTCAACCCCTATTATGGGAACGTCGTATGAGGTCGTATGAGGTCGTTGGCGTGAGGCCCATGATCTTGTCAATGAGCGTGCGCCTTCTGGGTTGTGCATGTGTCCCTTTTATTGCGGTCAGGTAATTGACAGGTGCGCATGTTCGGGTAGCTCTTGCTTGAATCCCTTTTATGACATGTTTATGACCGATTTGTGGAAAGGAGAGAATCTTAGACAATTTACCAGTTAAACATTCTGGGGCGGAAAGAAAAATGTGTATTTGAAAATATTCCACATCTGAGAATCATTAACTTGTGAGATTTATTTTATTGGGGTTCTTTTGATTTCTAAATTAGTTTTATAATCATAGGAAACATTATTCCCCAACATGATCGGACATGTTCCTCTAAGATAACCATCTTTGAATACTTTGGGTTTCACACGTGCACAGCAACACCTGTGATAATGAGGCAAAAGGGTACGTGATCACACCTTAATTTATTGGATTATGCTAATTGTCCCAGAACCCGCATACGTTAATGAGGGGGGGAGGGGGGGCGGGGCAGAATCCGCGTTTCCCTACTACTGCCTTGGTACACTGCGGTATACCAGTCCGCCTCTTCCTTCATCCTCCCGTGGGTCGCCATCCATGCTTCATAGTTTGGCATGTTTTGCTCCTGGCGATCTACCAGCGCGAGCAACCTATCCTCGTTTACCGAACGATTCCTCAGCGCGTCTATTAGTGGGAGTTCCTCCCAATACTGATGCTCTGCTTCTTCCTGCAGCGCTTCCACCTGTTGGCGTGCCCATTCTTCTTTCGGGTAGGGCTCTCCTTTCGCGGCCCACTCGCGCCTTTGCTCGCTCAGGCGAGCGCGCATTTCAGTGATGTCGCTAGGAATTTCAGTCATCCTTCTGCTGTGATGTCTTGTGGTGTTCTGCCTGGGTTATCAAGCAGCAAATAGCTCTTTAAATACTGTTAGTGCTGGCAAGAAATTTATGACTAACCTTGTATTAGTTTTGAGAGTGTTATTCCACTTAAATTTAAAATTTTTGTTTTTCCAATCTTCCAAGGATTTTTTATTGTTTGTGCTTACTTTTGCACCTTCGCTGTGGACTTTTTCGGAACCCCTTGTAACATTTTGTGTTGTTGGTAACAGTTATAAATGGTTTGCAAATAATAAATACTTTCCTTATTATATTTTTTATGACCTTTTTTATGAAGGGATAATATTCCATGAATTTTTTCCATTACCTTGACCTTTGCGCCTGCGTCGAGGCATTTTAGCAATCCTTTACACCACCACCTGTGTTTATTGTAGGTAACCAACTTGACTCTGGGGTTATGGCACGGTTAGCAATGGGTGTTTGCTTAATGGGATTTAAATTATCGGTGACAAATTTATAAGTGAAAGTCACAGACATTTTGGACAAAGGATATGGTTTTTTTGTTTTTACTGTATTACGGCGGAGCGATTTCAATTACTTCTATTTGTGTTGCTGGTAACAGTTATAAATGGTTCGCAAATAATAAATACTTTCCTTGTTATATTTCTTATGACCTCTTTTTGAAGGGATAATATTCCATGAATTTGTTCCATTACCTTGACCTTTGCGCCTGCGTCGAGGCATTTTAGCAATCCTTTACACCACCACCTGTGTTTATTGTAGGTAACCAACTTGACTCTGGGGTTATGGCACGGTTAGCAATGGGTGGTTTGCTTAATGGGATTTAAATTATCGGTGACAAATTTATAAGTGAAAGTCACAGACATTTTGGACAAAGGATACAATTTGTCATTTAGGTGTGAGTATACTCATTTCTTATGGTGATAGAAAATGGGATAATCACAGTGTTTTTTGTTTTTTACTGTATTACGCCGGAGCGATTTCAATTACTTTCCCAATTATAGTTAGTTTTAAATCGTTTTTTGACATTCATATATTTTGTTCTTTCTAGACATTTTATTGTAGCTAATAACTATAGTTATGGGATGTAAGGCTAGATATCGTAGTTAAGATTGCATTTATTATACCTACATAAGGTGAAAGAACATAAAAAATGGAAATGTTTTATTTTAACAATATACTAGTTAAAGTGTATGATATTATTATATATTCTTAATATCTGTCATTATGAATAAAAATTGTTTATCAAAACAGCTTCTACACAGCTTTTAGACAACTTGTAAACAATTTATTTCTTAATTAGTTTTACAATCACAGGATACATCTTTCCCAAACATAACCGGACATGTTCCTCTAAGATTTATATATAAATCTTGAGATATTTTGGCTTTGCATTCTTTCTTACGTACATAGCAAACACATTGAAAATCAGAGTGTAAGTTTTTTCTTCACATTGAAAGTCGTCTAGTGATCAAGATTTTTTGATCATTCTTAACAAAAGACTATAAAAGCTCGTAGACGGTAATAGCAACAATAACAACATCAAGTAAACAGATATTAAAGATATATAAACCAGATACTAAATAGCTAGTAAACAACTTGTATACATCTACTAAACAACTTGTATACATCTACTAATCATATAGAAACCAGATACTAAACAGCTAGTAAACAACTTGTATACATCTACTAAACATATAGAAACCCGATACTAAACAACTTGCATACATCTACTAAATATATTGTAACCATATACTAAACAACTTGTATACATCTACTAAATATATAGTAACCAGATACTAAACAGCTAGTAAACAACTTGTATACATCTAGTAAACAACTTGTATACATCTATTAAACATATAGAAACTAGATACTAAACAACTTGTATACATCTACTAAATATATAGTAACCAGATACTAAAAAACTTGTATACATCTACTAAATATATAGTAGCCAGATACTAAACAACTAGTAAACAACTTGTATACATCTAGTAAACAACTTGTATACATCTATTAAACATATAGAAACCAGATACTAAACAACTTGTATACTTCTACTAAATATATAGTAACCAGCTAATCAGTATTGTAATTAAAGAGCTTATTAAACTTATTCAGAATCTAAGACAATGATGCCTTACTCATACAAATAGTATACAAATAGAATAGAATTAGAAAACTAGAACTAGAAAAGTAGTTGACAACAAGAACCGATATTACCAGGTCCCAACACCTCTATCATAAACTTGAATCAGAAATTAAATTGAAAGACGCTCCTATGCTAACTAATGAGGCTTTCGAAATATATTACAATATTATTATGGGATGGAACAAATGAATGCTTTAAAAATAATTCAACATCTGAGAAAGATTACATTGTGAGAACTATTTTACATCTATCTATGGGAACCAACCGAAAATATGCGTTTGGACCGAAGGTTAACAACCCATATATTTCTTACTGAGGGAGGAGTCAGAAAATTAATTATATAAAAATATATATAATATATATTTAATTATGAATTAAATGAAATATGTTTACAATAATAAAATAATATTAAATGGTCCTATAAAATTTGTTTCTGACTGAACAAATGAATGGTTTAAGAATAATCCAACATCTGAGAAACGTTAAATTGTAAGAATTATTTTACATCTATCACTGGGATGCAAGCGAAAATATACGTTTGGAATGCAGGTTAAAACCCATATATTTCTTACAGAGGGAGGAGTCAGAAAATTAAATATTTAAAATATATGTAATATATATTTAGTTATGAATTAAATGAAATATGTTTACAATAATAAAATAATATTAAATGTTCCTATAAAATTTGTTTCTGACTGAACAAATGAATGGTTTAAGAACAATCCAACATCTGAGAAACGTTAAATTATAAGAATTATTTTACATCTATCTATGGGAAGCAAGCGAAAATATACGTTTGGAATAAAGGTTAACAACCCATATATTTCTTACAGAGGGAGGAGTCAGAAAATTAAATATTTAAAATATGTGTAATATATATTTAGTTATGAATTAAATGAAATATGTTTACAATAATAAAATAAACAAAATAATATAAAATTGATGACTGAACAAATGAATGCTTTAAAAATAATTCAACATCTGAGAAATATTAAATTGTGAGAACAATTTTACATCTATCTATGGGAACCAAGCGAAAATATGCGTTTGGAACGAAGGTTAACAACCCATAAATTTTTTACAGAAGGAGGAGTCAGAAAACTAATTATATAAAAATATATATAATATATATTTAATTATGAATAATTATAATTATAATTATGTTTAAAATAATAAAGTAAATAAAATAAAATTAAATGATCCTACAAAATTTCTTTCTGACTGTAATTAAAACTACAAGTACGGATGAAGGGAAAGTATTTTGTTCAATGAGGTACGTCGGCTACTTGCGAGTTGGTGCACGGTCGGAACATCATCCCTTGTCAATGGTCTTGAGATGTATGAACTTATCAAACGGCCTGCTTCTTAGGTCTTGGGCATGTGACTTTAATGATGGTCAGGTAATTATAGTTCACGGTAAGTTGGTTTGTATGCTTTGATAATTCTTAACCAGAAACTATAACAACTCATAACACTTGTTAACAATTAGTTACCATCTAAGACCAAGTACTTTACAGATACTATACAAAAAGTAATCATCCAAAAGCAAGTACTTTACATGTACCACACACAAAGTAACCATCCCAAAAACAAGACTAAAGAGAAAGTTAGCATCAAAATACTGCTAGGTAACAACTAAACACAACGTGTCCAATGTGTCAAGTCCATGTCCATCAATATGAGTACTACCCTAAAATATTTTATATCTCTGGATACTCTTCAAAGTCAAAATCTATTAAATTCTGGATGGAGCAGTGGAGACGAAATTTCTACGGGACCCCATTTTGTTGAGATTTGCTGAGGATTGTAAAAAAGTTTTGTTAAAATGTAAACATGAACTAGTGTTGATGCTAACTAAGAATCTTGGCGATGTGTTAGAACAAAGCAGAAATGAACAAACTTTTAAACTGGAAATGACGAACATAGCCTGGAAAATTTTCCATGTAACTCCGACAGATTTTGCAAATTTTAAGATATATGATATTATTAAAAGTGGTGTAAGCCTACCAATAGCATTCCGGAGTTGGTATTCATATGCTAACCCCAAATTGGGGTATGGAAGTCAACACAGCTGGAATGTGAAATTCTCGGCTAACCGCGAAAAACCAAGACTTGCTATAATTGGATTTACACTAAATGGAGAACTTATCACAAATAACTTATCAAACTTGAAAGTTCACTTGAATTCAGAGTCATATCCATATGATAATCTGAATGTTGATTTTAGTAAGAATCAGTATGCTCACCTATATGAAATGTATACAAGATTTCAATCTAGTTACTATAATCGTGAGCCATTTTTGACCCCAAATGAATTTAAATTGAAGACCCCTATTATTGTGGTTGATCTTTCATATCAAAATGAATCGGTGAAAACTGGTCCTATTGATGTGAGAATTTCAATAGAACTAAAGACATCAAGTCATGAAAATACCCAAGCTTACTGTCTCCTCATACAAGACCGTTTAGTTGAATATAACCTATTAAACGGACTAGTACAACGAGCTGTTTAACATTAGAAAAATGTTGAAAGATACTGTTTCGATTGATGTCCAAGGTTTCTTTGATAATAATAATAATTTTATTCTAAAGGAAATTGGAATTGTATTCGAAAAAGATCCAAACTTGAATAATAGTTTTTTAATAGAACCACCATATGATTTTACTTTGCTAAATACAAAATCTCGAAAGACTGCAATTTGGTTAACCAATACACATCACAAAATTTTTTGGAACGATGGAGCGAACAGTTTTCCACAAACTCGAAAGTATCTAAGGACAATTACAAGCGGAAAACAAATTATTTGTAAAGGTGTGGAAAAGAAACGATTTCTACAGAAGTTTTTTGGGAGTCGTCAGCTCATTAATATCGAGGAAATGGGCTGTCCGTCATTAAACAGGTTTAAAGGAAACCGGTTTCCCTATTGTGAAACACACCTTAAGGGCGGGGTTTGTGCTCTAAACATGCATACATTATTTTGACATTTTTCAAAAGTAGCTCCAAAACAATAAAATAATTGTTATACATCATTTTAAAGTTGAGACTAGACGTGTAAACACCTACAAGAAAATAAAATTAACAAAATGAAATTTCATGAGGAAATTGACCAATTTATTGAACAATTTAAATGAGATATAATTGGTCAGCATTTTTAATACCTTCTAAACACAAAAACTATGCTCATGAATCGAGGTGGACATGATCTCAAAACTACGAGTTATGGTGAACACTTTACATTTTGTAATCCAGAAATGACGTCGGAAACGTGCGCCTGCTTCTTCTATGAAAATCGCCGGAATCAAAGCAGAAAATTAATTTCTATATATAACAAAAATGTTCGCAATACAAAAATAAATGAATAAATGTATTATTATGCTACAAAATAAACTTCTGACTTTTTATTTCGAGTTAAAATTACAGGTACGGAGAATGGAAAATATTTCCTTGACTGAGATATGTCGGCTACTTGCGAGTTGTTGCGCGGTCGTGATTTCAACCCCTATTATGGGAACGTCGTATGAGGTCGATTGAGGTCGTTGGCGTGAGGCACACCTTTATGGGCTTGTGGAATGATTATGTAGTTATCTGCTGTAATATATATAACTTTAAAGGCAGTAAGAAATAAGACCGATTTTATGTCATTTATTTAAGTTTTGCGAAGGTTTACTGAAATGGGCCTTCTTTCCATCTTTAAAAGCCCATAACTTGGTCAAATGAACTCGGATTTCGATAAGGCATACCTTAATGGGCTTGTGGAATGATTATGTAGCTATCTGCTGTAATATATATAACTTAAAAGGTAGTAAGAAATATGACCGATTTTATGTCATTGATTTAAGTTTTGCGAAGGTTTACTGAAATGGGCCTTCTTTCCATCTTTAAAAGCCCATAACTTGGTCAAATGAACTCGGATTTCGATAAGGCATACCTTTATGGGCTTGTGGAATGATTATGTTGCTATCGGCTTTAAAGTATATACCTTTAAAGGTAGTACAAAATATGACCGTTTTTATGTCATTGATTTTTGTTTTGCGAAGGTTTACTGAAATGGGCCTTCTTTCCATCTTTAAAAGCCCATAACTTGGTCAAATAAACTCGGATTTCGATATGGCATACCTTAATGGGCTTGTGGAATGATTATGTTGTTATCTGCATTAAAAAATATAACTTTAAAGGTAGTAAAAAATATGACCGTTTTTATGTCATTGATTTTTGTTTTTAGAAGGTTTACTGAAATGGGCCTTCTTTCCATTTTTAAAGGCCCGTCACTTGGTCAAATGAACTCGGATTTCGATATGGCATACCTTCATGGGCTTGTGGAATGATTATGTTGTTATCTGAATTAAAATATATAGCTTTAAGGGTAGTAAAAACATGACCGTTCTTATGTCATTGATTTTAATTTTGGGAAGGTTTACTGAAATGGGCCATCTTTCCATCTTTAAAGGACATAACTTGGTCAAATAAACACTGATTTCGATATGGCACACCTTTATGGGCTTGTGGAATGATTATGTAGTTATCTGCTGTAATATATATAACTTAACCACTCTCGACAGCCTAAGCCATCGGACGTGTTCTTCCGCGTATCATTAAAGTACCGCAGCATCCCAACGCATAATCAAAACAAACGCAAAGATTGCCCCCGCTTATCTACTTCCCGATCAACGCAACTAACAATTTTGGCAGCTTTAAAGAAGACTTAAAGTTTGTTGCCCTCATCATGCCCGACCCTCCGGACATCTGGAGAAGGCACCCGCCAGACGGAGTATTCCTAATAGCGACTAGGACAGATAACGACTCCAAGTCTCTAGCTGAAGTCTCACCATTCATCATCAAAAAAACAATAGACAACACAATCCAAGGAGAAGTCACAAGTTGTAAAAAAACCAAAGACGGAAAACTTCTAATTCTAACCAAAAACCTATTACAAGCCGAGAAACTAAAAAATCTCTTCAGTCTACCTTCAAATACTCCCTACATCACTATCCCAATTAAAATAACAGAACACCGAAGCCTTAATTGCACTAAAGGAGTTATTTACTCAAACGATCTACGAGGAATTGACGGATAAATTATATTAGAGAATATTAGATCTCAAAAGGTTGATGAAGTTGAAAAAATTTACAAATATACCCCTGGCCAAATAACACAAAAAACTGAAAGAAATGAAACAGGTCTAATTAAACTAACATTTAAACTAACCAATCTCCCAGAACATATATACATTGGATACGAAAGAGTCCAGGTCCGCCCACACATTCTTCCTCCAATGCGCTGCATCACCTGCTCGCGAATGGGACATACCGCAAAGTTCTGCAAAAATTCAGCAATCTGCTCAAACTGTGGCCTTGCAGCTCATGAAAACACAGATCAAGGTATAATATGCTCAAACAAATCCAACTGCATCAACTGCACGGAGAAAAAACTACCACTCACTGATCACCACGCCCGCGACAGAAACTGCCCAGTTTTCTTGTCACACAAGGAAGTTCAAGCGATTAAGACCTTAAATAAAGTAGACAACAGGACAGCCTGGTCCATCTACAAAAACCGCCACCACGATGGCTCCCTGTACTCCTCAGCAGCCAAAGCTTCCTCCTCTCAATCTAACCAAATGCAACCACCAAAAACTACAATAACACCTATGCAGCGCAAAACGGTAAGCTACGAATCTGATGGGTTAACCCTCCCAAACGCGTCCAATTTTGACCCAAATGAACCCATGTCATTTGGTTTCGAAATACAAGACGCCAATCAGGATCACACAACAAAAAGAAAAGCCAAAATACTACCTCTAAACATCTCAAATAAAACGAAAAGACTGCTGAAAAACGATCAAAACTCTGTCATGACTAGAGCAAAACTTAAAGCCATTTCCTCTTCTGATACAAATCCAACACCAAGCCAAATCTAAAAATGACTCTAAAGATCCTCCAATGGAATATAAATGGTTACCTTAACAACTACAACGAACTGCTAATTCTACTAAAGCACCTTAATCCCAAAATCGTTTCCCTCCAGGAGACCCACATCACTTACTACCAAAA
This sequence comes from Drosophila suzukii, assembly GCF_043229965.1. Lineage (NCBI taxonomy): Eukaryota > Metazoa > Arthropoda > Insecta > Diptera > Drosophilidae > Drosophila > Drosophila suzukii. Next base: position 1,351,116 of record NW_027255896.1, on the reverse strand, counting down.
CTTACCTATCCCAGTTAACTTTGAATTTCACTACACATCCTCGCACAGTCCAGATGGCGGTGAAGCAATTTTGATACACAAATCAATAGAACACACCATAATTCCACTTCAAAACTCATTCGACACCATTGCAGTGGAAATTAAGTCTTTCAAAAAACTCAATATCGTTTCTTCCTACATCCCACCGAACACAAAATTTACCGAAGCAGACCTGGAATCAATAGTCCCTATAGGAAACTCTCCAACATTATTTACAGGAGACTTCAACAGCTGGAATAGTTACTGCGGTTCTCCCACAACTAACCGTAGGGGACGAATACTAGGCAAATTCATCCTGAACAAGGGCTTCATCATTCTAAACAACGGCCAACCAACTAACTTCTCGACCCATAGATCACTCACACACATCGACTTAGCATTTTGTTCACCCGACCTCAGAATTTATTGTGACTTCAAGATCAGCGACTCTCTCCAAGGGAGTGACCACTTCCCAATTACTATCGACATGTTTCCAAGCAGCAGAAGAAAGAAAGACAACTTCAGTCAACGCTTTGTGACAAAAAACGCAGATTGAAACAAATTTGAAACACTCACAAACATCCTTAGTAATTCCATCGCAACGTCAACAAATATAAACCAAGAAGCAAGTAATATAAACAAAATTATTCTTCAAAGTGCATACCAAAGTATTCCGCATACAAAACCTCTAAGATCGCACCACAATGTCCCCTGGTGGAATAAAAAACTGGAAAATTTAAAAGGGGAAAAAATCAAGGCCTGGAGGACCTTCAATAGAGATAAGTCGACAAATAATCTAAATTAACTACAAAAAACTGAACGCCCAATACAGAAGAGAAATAAGATCGAGAAAAGCAGACAGCCTCTTTGAGCTCACATCCAAAATCACGCCACAATCCAAGCCGGAAACAATTTGGAACAAAATAAGAAAGCTCTGCGGACTCCACAAAGCCACAAATATCCATGCTATTAAAGACAACCATAATAACAATCTCTTTACTTGCCCGGAACAAATTGCCGACACATTTGCAAAATTTTGGTCTCTTCGCTCAGAGGACACACAATTTTCCACAAGCTTCATCGAAGATAAAAAAAACAAAAATTACTCACGCTCAACCAAGGAAACACCACACACAGAACAGCACTATTTATGGAACAAGATATAAACTTTCTAGAATTCTCTACCGCCCTAAACAGCCTAAAAGGTCAAACACCAGGACAGGACAAAATAAATTATCCAATGATCCAACACGTCGCAAACCCGGTCAAAATGAGAATCATAAATTTCTTCAATAGCATCCTAAAGTCACACATTCCTCAAACCTACAAATCTAGCATAATTATCCCAATACACAAAACAGGTACGGACAAAACTTTAACAGAATCCTACAGACCTATTTCCCTCAATCCCTGCTTGTCAAAAACACTAGATAAAATAATATCGAAACGGCTATGGTGGTTTTCAACGTCCAACAAACTACTAAATAGCCGACAACTCGGGTTTAAAAAAGGGAAATCTGCTATGGACTGTCTGCTTTACGCAGACGCTCTTATCAACAGAGCCCTCAACGAAAAGAGACACCTCTCAATCATATCCCTAGACTTTGCCAAAGCCTTTGAAAAAATAGGGCTACACACAATCATTAACCAACTCTTGGCATGGGGCTGTGGTCCAATTATAACCACCTACGTGTCACATTTTATGTCTAATAGGAAAATCCGAGTTAGAGCCAACAATACCACGTCAACGGTACAACCATTACACAACGGCATACCGCAAGGATCCCCACTCTCGGTTATACTTTTTCTTATCGCATTCAACAGCCTCTCCGATATTATAGACAATCACAAAAACCTTTCCCACACAGCATACGCCGATGACTTTAACATATTTATAAATTTAAAACGAGAAAAAAATGTGTCGATCAACTTGAACAATCTATTTAACGAAATTAACGCTTGGTGCCAAAAATCAGGAGCAATGCTCTCTGTTTCAAAATGCAAGCACATTCATATATGCAGGAAGAGAGCCTGCTCATGCCAGGTATCAACACAAGATACGACCATCAAAACGGTTACGGAACTGTCGTTATTAGGACTACATTTTGACCACAGATATAAATTTAAGCCCCACATTAAGAAACTACAAAAATCAATAGACAAGTCCCTAAACATAATATAATGCTTATCCAGCGGAAAATACAATAGCCACCCATATACCTTAATCGAAATCGTAAAAAGCCTATGCATTTCCAAGATAGATTACGCCCTTTCTATATACGGCACGTCAAAGAAATCTACTATAAAACCAATCAGAACCCTACTAAATTCCGCACTACGAACATCATTAGGAGCCTTTTGCTCTACGCCAACAAATAACCTCTACCTTGAAGCAAACATCCACTCAATAGAAAATAGAACCGAATACCTAAAAACAAAATCAATACACACTATCCTTCAGGCCAAAGACGCGGGGTGTCAAATCATACAACGGATCTCCAAAAACAAAAATAAAAAATACAGAAACTCTACCATCAACCAATGCATTAATAGCTGCCAACACCTCGATGTCCCAACCCAAGCTCCTCACAAGCCCAAGTCAATAAAACCACCCTGGCTTATGGACGAAAGCTTAGTAGACATACAATTAAGCTGTACCAAAAAATCGACTACCAACAAACATGTTTACCTAAAAAAGTTCCTGGACATCAAAGACAACCTTTTAAAGAAGAAATTTTCCTTCCTGTATACCGATGGCTCCAAAAACAAAGAAATAATAGGTCTAGCAGTCACCACAGAAGAAGAAATTGTCAAGCAAGCTGTCCTACCAACCTACTCCTCAGTATACACAGCAGAGGCAATCGCGATTCTGGAAGCTGTTAGAATAGCCGAGAAGAAAAGAGGTAAAACCTGCATTTGCTCCGATTCACTGTCAACCTTGGAAGCTGTCCTTAATTGTAACAACATGTCATTTTACACTACATCGATCAGGGACTTAATCATAAAACTCGCTCCAAAAATCATGTTGCTATGGGTTCCTAGTCACATTGGGATCAAAGGAAATGAATGCGCCGACACAGCAGCGAAAGAAGCAACAAGATCACCCCTTATTTCCATCCCAAGCCTAAACCGCACGGACATTAACAAACTTTTAAAAACGAATATACTTAAAAACAAGGGAGAACGCTATAGTCGAGTACCTCGACTATCAGATACCCGTTAGTCAGCTAAATGGAGATATGCAAGCAGCAAAGCGAGATTAAAATGCGCCACCTACCGGCGGTATACAGATTTAAGCGTTATGGGCGTTAGCTCCCATAGTTTCCGAGATCTCAGCGTTCATCCGGACAGACGGACAGACGGACATGGCTAGATCGACTCGGCTAATAATCTCCCAGCCAATAAACAACCAATGCCGATTCTGCACCACAGACGCCATCTCGATCTCACATATCCTCAACGACTGCACCGCATTTCAAACACATAGACCTAGTAACTCAAATATAAAACTATCTGATCTCTTAATTAACCCTTCATATGAAAATCTTCAGCAAATCCTCAACTCTCTCAAATCAGCTAACCTACTTCAACTCATTTAAATTGTTAATCTCCTTCTCTTCCTATTCATAGGTAAATTTCTAGTTATTAAGTAAACATGTAATTACAATTTAGTCCGGCCGAAAGTCTCAGCAGCTACGGCCGATTCCTCCCTGTACCTTAAGTTTTAAACTTTTGGCAACAGAGTACAATAAATAAATATATAACTTAAAACGTAGTAAGAAATATGACCGATTTTATGTCATTGATTAAAGTTTTGCGAAGGTTTACTGAAATGGGCCTTCTTTCCATATTTAAAAGCCCATAACTTGGTCAAATTAACTCGGATTTCGATAAGGCATACCTTAATGGGCTTGTGCAATGATTATGTAGTTAACTGCTGTAATATATAAAACTTTAAAGGTAGTAAGAACTATGACCGATTTTATGTCATTGATTTAAGTTTTGCGAAGGTTTACTGAAATGGGCCTTCTTTCCATTTTTAAAAGCCCATAACTTGGTCAAATAAACTCGGATTTCGATATGGCATACCTTTATGGGCTTGTGGAATGATTATGTTGTTATCTGCATTAAAAAATATAACTTTAAAGGTATTAAAAAATATGACCGTTTTTATGTCATTGATTTTTATTTTGCGAAGGTTTACTGAAATGGGCCTTCTTTCCATTTTTAAAAGCCCATATTTTGGTCAAATGAACTCGGATTTCGATATGGCATACCTTTATGGGCTTGTGGAATGATTATGTTGTTATCTGCTGAAATATATATAACTTTAAAGGTAATAAGAAATAAGACCGATTTTATGTCATTGATTTAAGTTTTGCGAAGGTTTACTGAAATGGGCCTTCTTTCCATCTTTAAAAGCCCATAACTTGGTCAAATAAACTCGGATTTCGATAAGGCATACCTTAATGGGCTTGTGGAATGATTATGTTGCTATTGGCTTTAAAGTATATACCTTTAAAGGTAGTACAACATCTGACCGTTTTTATGTCATTGATTTTTGTTTTGCGAAGGTTTACTGAAGTGGGACTTCTTCCCATTTTTAAAAGCCCATAACTTGGTCAAATAAACTCGGATTTCGATATGGCATACCTTAATGGGCATGTGAAATGATTATGTTAGTATCTGCATTAAAAAATATTACTTTAAAGGTAGTAAAAAATATGACCGATTTTATGTCATTGATTTTTATTTTGCGAAAGTTTACTGAAATGGGCCATCTTTCCATCTTTAAAGGCCATAACTTGGTCAAATGAACACTGATTTCGATATGGCACACCTTTATGGGCTTGTGGAATGATTATGTAGTTATCTGCTGTAATATATAAAACTTTAAACGTAGTAAGAAATATGACCGACTTTATGTCATTGATTTAAGTTTTGCGAAGGTTTACTGAAATGGGCCTTCTTTCCATTTTTAAAGGCCCGTCACTTGGTCAAATGAACTCGGATCTCGATATGGCATACCTTTATGGGCTTGTGGAATGATTATGTTGCTATCGGCTTTAAAGTATATACCTTTAAAGGTAGTACAAAATCTGACCGTTTTTATGTCATTGATTTTTGTTTTGCGAAGGTTTACTGAAATGGGACTTCTTTCCATTTTTAAAAGCCCATAACTTGGTCAAATAAACTCGGATTTCGATATGGCATACCTTAATGGGCATGTGGAATGATTATGTTGTTATCTGCATTAAAAATTATAACTTTAAAGGTAGTAAAAAATATGACCGTTTTTATGTCATTGATTTTTATTTTCGAAGGTTTACTGAAATGGGCCTTCTTTCCATTTTTAAAAGGCCATAACTTGGTCAAATGAACTCGGATTTCGATATGGCATACCTTTATGGGCTTGTGGAATGATTATGTATTTATCTGCTGTAATATATATAACTTTAAAGGTAGTAAGAAATATGACCGATTTTATGTCATTGATTGGTATTTTACGAAGGTTTACTGAAATGGGCCTTCTTTCCATCTTTAAAAGCCCATAACTTGGTCAAATGAACTCGGATTTCGATAAGGCATACCTTAATGGGCTTGTGGAATGATTATTTAGTTATCTGCTGTAATATATATAACTTTAAACGTAGTAAGAAATATGACCGATTTTATGTCATTGATTTAAGTTTTGCGAAGGTTTACTGAAATGGGGCTTCTTTCCATTTTTAAAAGCCCATAACTTGGTCAAAAAAACTCGGATTTCGATATGGCATACCTTTATGGGCTTGTGGAATGATTATGTTGTTATCTGCATTAAAAAATATAACTTTAAAGATAGTAAAAAATATGACCGTTTTTATGTCATTGATTTTTATTTTGCGAAGGCTTACTGAAATGGGCCTTCATTCCATTTTTAAAAGCCCATAGCTTGGTGAAATGAACTCTGATTTCGATATTGCATACCTTTATCGGATTGTGGAATGATCATTGATTTTTATTTTGAGAATGTTTACTGAAATGGACCTTCTTTCCATTTTTAAAGGCCCGTCACTTGGTCAAATGAACTCGGATTTCGATATGGCATACCTTCATGGGCTTGTGGAATGATTATGTTGTTATCTGATTAAAAAAAATTTAGATTTAAAGGTAGTAAAAACATGACCGTTTTTATGTCATTGATTTTAACTTTGGGAAGGTTTACTGAAATGGGCCATCTTTCCATCTTTAAAGCCCATAACTTGGTCAAATGAACACTGGTTTCGATATGGCACACCTTTATGGACTTGTGGAATGATTATGTAGTTTTTTGCTGTAATATGTATAACTTTAAAGGTAGTAAGAAATATGTTTAGTTTTGCGAAGGTTTACTGAAATGGGCCTTCTTTCCATATTTAAAAGCCCATAACTTGGTCAAATGAACTCGGATTTCGATATGGCATACCTTTTTGAGCTTGAGGAATGATTATGTTGTTGTCTGCATTAAGATATATACTTTTAAAAAAAGTAATAAATATGACCGATTTTATGTCATTGATTTAAGTTTTGCGAAGGTTTACTGAAATGGGCCTTCTTTCCATCTTTAAAAGCCCATAACTTGGTCAAATGAACTCGGATTTCAATAGGGCATACCTTAATGGGCTTGTGGAATGATTATGTAGTTACCTGCTGTAATATATATAACTTTAAAGGTAGTAAGAACTATGACCTTTTTTATGTCATTTATTTTGCGAAGGTTTACTGAAATGGGCCTTCTTTCCATTTTTAAAAGCCCATATTTTGGTCAAATGAACTCGGATTTCGATATGGCATACCTTTATGGGCTTGTGGAATGATTATGTTGTTATCTGCTGAAATATATATAACTTTAAAGGTAATAAGAAATAAGACCGATTTTATGTCATTGATTTAAGTTTTGCGAAGGTTTACTGAAATGGGCCTTCTTTCCATCTTTAAAAGCCTATAACTTGGTCAAATAAACTCGGATTTCGATAAGGCATACCTTAATGGGCTTGTGGAATGATTATGTTGCTATCGGCTTTAAAGTATATACCTTTAAAGGTAGTACAAAATCTGACCGTTTTTATGTCATTGATTTTTGTTTTGCGAAGGTTTACTGAAATGGGACTTCTTTCCATTTTTAAAAGCCCATAACTTGGTCAAATAAACTCGGATTTCGATATGGCATACCTTAATGGGCATGTGAAATGATTATGTTGTTATCTGCATTAAAAAATATAACTTTAAAGGTAGAAAAAAATATGACCGATTTTATGTCATTGATTTTTATTTTGCGAAGGTTTACTGAAATGGGCCATCTTTCCATCTTTAAAGGCCATAACATGGTCAAATGAACACTGATTTCGATATGGCACACCTTTATGGGCTTGTGGAATGATTATGTAGTTATCTGCTGTAATATATATAAAACTTTAAACGTAGTAAGAAATATGACCGATTTTATGTCATTGATTTAAGTTTTGCGAAGGTTTACTGAAATGGGCCTTCTTTCCATTTTTAAAGGCCCGTCACTTGGTCAAATGAACTCGGATCTCGATATGGCATACCTTTATGGGCTTGTGGAATGATTATGTTGCTATCGGCTTTAAAGTATATACCTTTAAAGGTAGAAAAAAATCTGACCGTTTTTATGTCATTGATTTTTGTTTTGCGAAGGTTTACTAAAATGGGACTTCTTTCCATTTTTAAAAGCCCATAACTTGGTCAAATAAACTCGGATTTCGATATGGCATACCTTAATGGGCATGTGGAATGATTATGTTGTTATCTGCATTAAAAAATATAACTTTAAAGGTAGTAAAAAATATGACCGTTTTTATGTCATTGATTTTTATTTTCGAAGGTTTACTGAAATGGGCCTTCTTTCCATTTTTAAAAGGCCATAACTTGGTCAAATGAACTCGGACTTCGATATGGCATACCTTTATGGGCTTGTGGAATGATTATGTATTTATCTGCTGTAATATATATAACTTTAAAGGTAGTAAGAAATATGACCGATTTTATGTCATTGATTGGTATTTTACGAAGGTTTACTGAAATGGGCCTTCTTTCCATTTTTAAAAGCCCATAACTTGGTCAAATGAACTCGGATTTCGATAAGGCATACCTTAATGGGCTTGTGGAATGATTATGTAGTTATCTGCTGTAATATATATAACTTAAAAGGTGGTAAGAAATATGACCGATTTGATGTCATTGATTTAAGTTTTGCGAAGGTTTACTGAAATGGGCCTTTTTTCCATTTTTAAAAGCCCATAACTTGTTCAAATAAACTTGGATTTCGATATGGCATACCTTTATGGGCTTGTGGAATGATTATGTTGTTATCTGCATTAAAAAGTATTACTTTAAAGGTAGTAAAAAATATGACCGATTTTATGTCATTGATTTTTATTTTGCGAAGGTTTACTGAAATGGGCCATCTTTCCATCTTTAAAGGCCATAACTTGGTCAAATGAACACTGATTTCGATATGGCACACCTTTATGGGCTTGTGGAATGATTATTTAGTTATCTGCTGTAATATATATAACTTTAAACGTAGTAAGAAATATGACCGATTTTATGTCATTGATTTAAGTTTTGCGAAGGTTTACTGAAATGGGGCTTCTTTCCATTTTTAAAAGCCCATAACTTGGTCAAATAAACTCGGATTTCGATATGGCATACCTTTATGGGCTTGTGGAATGATTATGTTGTTATCTGCATTAAAAAATATAACTTTAAAGGTAGTAAAAAATATGACCGTTTTTATGTCATTGATTTTTATTTTGCGAAGGCTTACTGAAATGGGCCTTCATTCCATTTTTAAAAGCCCATAGCTTGGTGAAATGAACTCTGATTTCGATATTGCATACCCTTATCGGGTTGTGGAATGATTGTGTTGCTATCTGCATTAAAATATATAACTTTAAAGGTAGTAAAAAATATGACCGTTTTTATGTCATTGATTTTTATTTTGAGAAGGTTTACTGAAATGGACCTTCTTTCCATTTTTAAAGGCCCGTCACTTGGTCAAATGAACTCGGATTTCGATATGGCATACCTTCATGGGCTTGTGGAATGATTATGTTGTTATCTGATTAAAAAAAATTTAGATTTAAAGGTAATAAAAACATGACCGTTTTTATGTCATTGATTTTAACTTTGGGAAGGTTTACTGAAATGGGCCATCTTTCCATCTTTAAAGCCCATAACTTGGTCAAATGAACACTGGTTTCGATATGGCACACCTTTATGGACTTGTGGAATGATTATGTAGTTTTTTGCTGTAATATGTATAACTTTAAAGGTAGTAAGAAATATGACCGTTTTTATGTCATTGATTTTAGTTTTGCGAAGGTTTACTGAAATGGGCCTTCTTTCCATATTTAAAAGCCCATAACTTGGTCAAATGAACTCGGATTTCGATATGGCATACCTTTTTGAGCCTGAGGAATGATTATGTTGTTGTCTGCATTAGGATATATACCTTTAAAAAAAGTAAGAAATATGACCGATTTTATGTCATTGATTTAAGTTTTGCGAAGGTTTACTGAAATGGGCCTTCTTTCCATCTTTAAAAGCCCATAACTTGGTCAAATGAACTCGGATTTCAATAGGGCATACCTTAATGGGCTTGTGGAATGATTATGTAGTTACCTGCTGTAATATATATAACTTTAAAGGTAGTAAGAACTATGACCGATTTTATGTCATTGACTTAAGTTTTGCGAAGGTTTACTGAAATGGGCCTTTTTTCCACTTTTAAAAGCCCGCAACTTGGTCAAATGAACTCAGATTTCGATATGGCATACCTTCATGGGCTAGTGGAATGATTATGTAGCTATCTGCATTAAAATATATAGTTTTAAAGGTAGTAAAAAATATGACCGTTTTTATGTCATTGATTTTAATTCTGCGAAGGTTTACTGAAATGGGCCTTCTTTCCATCTTTAAAGCCCATAACTTGGTCAAATGAACACGGATTTCGATATGGCACACCTTTTTGGGCTTGTGGAATGATTATGTAGTTATTTGCTGTTATATATATAACTTTAAAGCAGTGTGAGTGTAACAAACACGAAGTTTGCGCGCGGCGTGCTGAAGCGAGACGTTTCTCTGCTTTGCACTGAGATCCTCTGCCGCAGCAACAAAAAAGCGAGCCGAAGTTGAGAAAAAAATGACCCGAAGACCCATGCCGAAGTCACACGAACATGTACGTTATACGTGAGCGAGCAGAGGATGGGCAGAACACTTCCCTATGCTCACTAGATAGGCCGCTGCCGACCACTGCTTTAAAGGTATTAAGAAATATGACCGATTTTATGTCATTGATTTAAGTTTTGCGAAGGTTTACTGAAATGGGCCTTCTTTCCGTTTTTAAAAGCCCGCAACTTGGTCAAATGAACTCGGATTTCGATATGGCATACCTTCATGGGCTTGTGGAATTAGTATGTTGTTATCTGCATTAAAATATATAGCTTTATATTTAAAAAATATGACCGTTTTTATGTCATTGATTTTAGTTCTGCGAAGGTTTATTGAAATGGGCCTTATTTCCATCTTTAAAGCCCATAACTTGGTCAAATGAACACGGATTTCGATATTGCACACCTGTATGGGCTTGTGGAATGATTATGTAGTTATCTGCTTTAATATATATAACCGTTTTTATGTTATTGATTTTAGTTTTGCGAAGGTTTACTGAAATGGGCATTCTTTCCATCTTTAAAAGCCCATAACTTGGTCAAATGAACTCGGATTTCGATATGGCATACCCTTATGGGCTTGTGGAATGATTATGTTGTTATATCCATTAAAATATATAACTTTGAAGGTAGTACAAAATATGACCGTTTTTTTGTAATTGGTTTTTATTTTGCGAAGGTTTACTGAAATGGGCCTTCGTTCCATTTTTAAAAGCCCGTCACTTGGTCAATTGAACTCGGATTTCGATATGGCATACCTTCATGGGCTTGTGGAATGGTTATGTTGTTATCTGCATTAAAATATATAGCTTTAAAGGTAGTAAAAAATATGACCGTTTTTATGTCAATGATTTTTATTTTGCGAAGGTTTACTGAAATGGGCCTTCTTTCCATTTTTAAAAGCACATAACTTGGTCAAATGAACTCGGATTTCGATATGGCATACCTTTATGGGCTTGTGGAATTATTATGTTGTTATCTGCTTTAAAATATATAGCTTTAAAGGTAGTAAGAAATATGACCGATTTTATGTCATTCATTTTAATTTTGCGAAGGTTTACTGAAATGGACCTTCTTTCCATTTTTAAAAGCCCGTCACTTGGTCAAATGAACTCGGATTTCGATATGGCATATCTTCATGGGCTTGTGGAATGGTTATATTGTTATGCATTAAAATATATAGCTTTCAAGGTATTAAAAACATGACCGCTTTTATGTCATTGGTTTTAATTTTGGGAAGGTTTACTGAAATGGGCCTTCTTTCCATCTTTAAAAGCCCATAACTTGGTCAAATGAACTCGGATTTCGATATGGCATACCTTTATGGGCTTGTGGAATGATTATGTTGTTATCTGCTGTAATATATATAACTTTAAAGGTAGTAAGAAATATGACCGATTTTATGTCATTGATTTAAGTTTTAAGAAGGTTTACTGAAATGGGCCTTCTTTCCATCTTGAAAAGCCCATCTTGGTCAAATTAACTCGGATTTCGATAAGGCATACCTTAATGGGCTTGTGGAATGACTATGTAGTTATCTGCTGTAATATATATATAACTTAAAAGGTAGTAAGAAATATGACCGATTTTATGTCATTGATTTAAGTTTTTCAAAGGTTTACTGAACTGGGCCTTCTTTCCATCTTTAAAAGCCCATAACTTGGTCAAATGAACACTGATTTCGATATGGCACACCTTTATGGGCTTGTGGAATGATTATGTAGTTATCTACTGTAATATATATAACTTTAAAGGTAGTACAAAATATGACCGTTTTTTTATCATTGGTTTTTATTTTGCGAAGGTTTACTGAAATGGGCCTTCGTTCCATTTTTAAAAGCCCGTCACTTGGTCAAATGAACTCGGATTTTGATAAGGCATACCTTAATGGGCTTGTGGAATGATTATGTAGTTATCTGCTGTAATATATATAACTTTAAAGGTAGTAAGAACTATGACCGATTTTATGTCATTGATTTAAGTTTTGCGAAGGTTTACTGAAATGGGCCTTGGGATTATATTGCTATCTGCATTAAAATATATAGCTTTTAAGGTAGTAAAAAATATGACCGTTTTTATGTCATTGATTTTAATTCTGCGAAGGTTTATTGAAATGGGCCTTATTTCCGTTTTTAAAAGCCCGCAACTTGGTCAAATGAACTCGGATTTCGATATGGCATACCTTCATGGGCTTGTGGAATGATTATGTTGTTATCTGCATTAAAATATATAGCTTTATGTTTAAAAAATATGACCGTTTTTATGTCATTGATTTTAGTTCTGCGAAGGTTTATTGAAATGGGCCTTATTTCCATCTTTCAAGCCCATAACTTGGTCAAATGAACACGGATTTCGATATTGCACACCTTTATGGGCTTGTGGAATGATTATGTAGTTATCTGCTTTAATATATATAACCTTTTTTATGTCATTGATTTTAGTTTTGCGAAGGTTTACTGAAATGGGCCTTCTTTCCATTTTTAAAAGCACATAACTTGGTCAAATGAACTCGGATTTCGACATGGCATACCTTTATGGGCTTGTGGAATGATTATGTTGTTATCTGAATTAAAATTTATAGCTTTAAAGGTAGTAAAAAATATGACCGTTTTTACGTCATTGATTTTATTTTTGCGAAAATTTACTGAAATGGGCCTTCTTTCCATCTTTAAAGCCCATTTTAAAAGCCCTTCACTTGGTCAAATGAACTCGGATTTTGATATGGCATACCTTCATGGGCTTGTGGAATGGTTATGTTGTTATCTGCATTAAAATATATAGCTTTAAAGGTAGTAAAAAATATGACCGTTTTTATGTCAATGAATTTTATTTTGCGAAGGTTTACTGAAATGGGCCTTCTTTCCATTTTTAAAAGCACATAACTTGGTCAAATGAACTCGGATTTCGATATGGCATACCTTTATGGGCTTGTGGAATTATTATGTTGTTATCTGCTTTAAAATATATAGCTTTAAAGGTAGTAAAAAATATGACCGTTTTTATGTCATTGATTTTAATTCTGCGAAGGCTTACTGAAATGGGCCTTCTTTCCATCTTTAAAGCCCATTTTAAAAGCCCGTCACTTGGTCAAATGAACTCGGATTTCGATATGGCATACCTTCATGGGCTTGTGGAATGGTTATGTTGTTATCTGCATTAAAATATATAGCTTTAAAGGTAGTAAAAAATATGACCGTTTTTATGTCAATGATTTTTATTTTGCGAAGGTTTACTGAAATGGGCCTTCTTTCCATTTTTAAAAGCCCATAACTTGGTCAAATGAACACGGATTTCGATATTGCACACCTTTATGGGCTTGTGGAATGATTATGTAGTTATCTGCTTTAATATATATAACTGTTTTTATGTCATTGATTTTAGTTTTGCGAAGGTTTACTGAAATGGGCCTTCTCTCCATTTTTAAAAGCACATAACTTGGTCAAATGAACTCGGATTTCGATATGGCATACCTTTATGGGCTTGTGGAATTATTATGTTGTTATCTGCTTTAAAATATATAGCTTTAAAGAAAGTAAAAAATATGACCGTTTTTATGTCATTGATTTTAATTCTGCGAAGGTTTACTGAAATGGGCCTTCTTTCCATCTTTAAAGCCCATAACTTGGTCAAATGAACTCGGATTTCGATATGGCACACCTTTATGGGCTTGTGGAATGATTATGTAGTTATCTGCTGTTATATATATAACTTTAAAGGTAGTAAGAAATATGACCGATTTTATGTCATTGATTTAAGTTTTGCGAAGGTTTACTGAAATGGGCCTTCTTTCCGTTTTTAAAAGCCCGTCACTTGGTCAAATGAACTCGGATTTCGATATGGCATACCTTCATGGGCTTGTGGAATGGTTATGTTGTTATCTGCATTAAAATATATAACTTTAAAGGTAGTAAAAAATATGACCGTTTTTATGTCAATGATTTTTATTTTGCGAAGGTTTACTGAAATGGGCCTTCTTTCCATTTTTAAAAGCACATAACTCGGTCAAATGAACTCGGATTTCGATATGGCATACCTTTATGGGCTTGTGGAATGATTATGTTGTTATCTGAACTAAAATTTATAGCTTTAAAGGTAGTATAAAATATGACCGTTTATACGTCATTGATTTTAATTTTGCGAAGGTTTACTGAAATGGACCTTCTTTCCATTTTTAAAAGCCCGTCACTTGGTCAAATAAACTCGGATTGCGATATGGCATACCTTCATGGGCTTGTGCAATGGTTATGTTGTTATCTGCATTAAAATATATAGCTTTCAAGGTATTAAAAGCATGACCGTTTTTATGTCATTGGTTTTAATTTTGGGAAGGTTTACTGAAATGGGCCATCTTTCCATCTTTAAAGCCCATAACTTGGTCAAATGAACACTGATTTCGATATGGCACACCTTTATGGGCTTGTGGAATTATTATGTTGTTATCTGCTTTAAAATATATAGCTTTAAAGGAAGTAAAAAATATGACCGTTTTTATGTCATTGATTTTAATTCTGCGAAGGTTTACTGAAATGGGCCTTCTTTCCATCTTTAAAGCCCACAACTTGGTCAAATGAACACTGATTTCGATATGGCACACCTTTATGGGCTTGTGGAATGATTATGTAGTTATCTGCTGTTATATATATAACTTTAAAGGTAGTAAGAAATATGACCGTTTTTATGTCATTGATTTTAATTCTGCGAAGGTTTACTGAAATGGGCCTTCTTTCCATCTTTAAAGTCCATAACTTGGTCAAATGAACTCGGATTTCGATATGGCACACCTTTATGGGCTTGTGGAATGATTATGTAGTTATCTGCTGTTATATATATAACTTTAAAGGTAGTAAGAAATATGACCGATTTTATGTCATTGATTTAGGTTTTGCGAAGGTTTACTGAAATAAGCCTTCTTTCCGTTTTTAAAAGCCCGCAACTTGGTCAAATGAACTCGGATTTCGATATGGCATACCTTCATGGGCTTGTGGAATGATTATGTTGTTATCTGCATTAAAATATATAGCTTTATATTTAAAAAATATGACCGTTTTTATGTCATTGATTTTAGTTTTGCGAAGGTTTACTGAAATGGGCCTTCTTTCCATCTTTAAAGCCCATAACTTGGTCAAATGAACTCGGATTTCGATATGGCACACCTTTATTGGCTTGTGGAATGATTATGTAGTTATCTGCTGTTATATATATAACTTTAAAGGTAGTAAGAAATATGACCGTTTTTATGTCATTGATTTTAATTCTGCGAAGGTTTACTGAAATGGGCCTTCTTTCCATCTTTAAAGTCCATAACTTGGTCAAATGAACTCGGTTTTCGATATGGCACACCTTTATGGGCTTGTGGAATGATTATGTAGTTATCTGCTGTTATATATATAACTTTAAAGGTAGTAAGAAATATGACCGATTTTATGTCATTGATTTAAGTTTTGCGAAGGTTTACTGAAATGGGCCTTCTTTCCGTTTTTAAAAGCCCGCAACTTGGTCAAATGAACTCGGATTTCGATATGGCATACCTTCATGGGCTTGTGGAATGATTATGTTGTTATCTGCATTAAAATATATAACTTTGAAGGTAGTACAAAATATGACCGTTTTTATGTCATTGGTTTTTATTTTGCGAAGGTTTACTGAAATGGGCCTTCGTTCCATTTTTAAAAGCCCGTCACTTGGTCAAATGAACTCGGATTTCGATATGGCACACCTTTATGGGCTTGTGGAATGATTATGTTGTTATCTGCATTAAAATATATAACTTTAAAGGTAGTAAAAAATATGACCGTTTCTATGTCATTGAGTTTTATTTTGAGAAGGTTTACTGAAATGGGCCTTCTTTCCATTTTTAAAAGCCCATAACTTGGTCAAATGAACTCGGATTTCAATATGGCATACCTTTATGGGCTTGTGGAATGATTATGTTATTATCTGAATTAAAATTTATTGCTTTAAAGGTAGTAAAAAATATGACCGTTTATACGTCATTGATTTTAATTTTGCGAAGGTTTACTGAAATGGACCTTCTTTCCATTTTTAAAAGCCCGTCACTTGGTCAAATGAACTCGGTTTTCGATATGGCATACCTTCATGGGCTTGTGCAATGGTTATGTTGTTATCTGCATTAAAATATATAGCTTTCAAGGTATTAAAATCATGACCGTTTTTATGTCATTGGATTTAATTTTGGGAAGGTTTACTGAAATGGGCCATCTTTCCATCTTTAAAGCCCACAACTTGGTCAAATGAACACTGATTTCGATATGGCACACCTTTATGGGCTTGTGGAATGATTATGTAGTTATCTGCTGTAATATATATAACTTTACAGGTAGTAAGAAATATGACCGATTTTAAGTCATTGATTTAAATTTTGCGAAGGCTTACTGAAATGATCCTTCTTTCCATCTTTACAAGCCGACAACTTGGTCAAATGCACTCGGATTTCGATATGGCATACATTTATGGGCTTGTGGAATGATTATGTTGCTATCTGCATTAAAATATATAGCCTGAAAGGTTGTAAAAAATATGACCGATTTTATGTCATTGATATTAATTCTGCGAAGGTTTACTGAAATGGCCCTTCTTTCCATCTTTAAAGCCCATAACTTGGTCAACTGAACACGGCTTTCCTTATGGCACACCTTTATGGGCTTGTGGAATGATTATGTAGTTATCTGCTGTAATATATATAACTTTAAAGGTAGTAAAAAGTATGATCGTTTTTATGTCATTGATTTTAATTTTGCGAAGGTTTACTGAAATGGGCCTTCTTTACATCTTTAAAAGCCCATAACTTGGTCAAATGAACTCGGATTTCGATAAGGCATACCTTTATGGGATTGTGGAATGATTATGTTGCTATCGGCTTTAAAGTATATAACTTCAAAGGTAGTAAGAAATATGACCGTTTTTATGTCATTGATTGGTATTTTGCGAACGTTTACTGAAATGGGCCTTTATTCCACTTTTAAAAGCCCATAACTTGGTCAAATGAACTCGGATTTCGATATGGCACACCTTTATGGGCTTGTGGAATGATTATGTTGTTATCTGCATTAAAATATATAACTTTAAAGGTAGTAAAAAATATGACCGTTTCTATGTCATTGAGTTTTATTTTGCGAAGGTTTACTGAAATGGGCCTTCTTTCCATTTTTAAAAGCCCATAACTTGGTCAAATGAACTCGGATTTCGATATAGCATACCTTTATGGGCTTGTGGAATTATTATGTTGTTATCTGCTTTAAAATATAAAGCTTTAAAGTTATTAAAAACATGACCGTTTTTATGTCATTGATTTTAATTTTGGCAAGGTTTACTGAAATGGGCCATCTTTCCATCTTTAAAGCCCATAACTTGGTCAAATGAACTCGGATTTCGATATGGCATACCTTCATGGGCTTGTGGAATGATTATGTTGCTATCTGAATTAAAATATATAGCTTTAAAGCTAGTAAAAACATGACCGTTTTTATGTCATTGATTTTATTTTTGGGAAGGTTTACTGAAATCGGCCATTTTTCCATCTTTAAAGCAAATGAACACTGATTTCGATATGGCACACCTTTATGGGCTTGTGGAATTATTATTTAGTTATCTGCTGTAATATATATAACTTTAAGGGTAGTAAGAAATATGACCGATTTTATGTCATTGATTTAAGTTTTGCGAAGATTTACTGAAATGGGCCTTCTTTCCATCTTTAAAAGCCCATAACTTGGTCAAATGAACTCGGATTTCGATAAGGCATACCTTAATGGGCTTGTGGATTGATTATGTAGTTATCTGCTGTAATATATATAACTTCAAAGGTAGTAAGAAATATGACCGATTTTATGTCATTGATTTAAGTTTTGCGAGGGTTTGCTGAAATGGGCCTTCTTTCCATTTTTAAAAGCCCTCAACTTGGTCAAATGAACTCGGATTTCGATATGGCATACCTTCATGGGCTTGTGGAATGATTATGTTGTTATCTGCATTAAAATATATAGCTTTAAAGGTAGTAAAAAATATGACCGTTTTTATGTCATTGATTTTAATTCTGTGAAGGTTTACTGAAATGGCCCTTCTTTCCATCTTAAAAGCCCATAACTTGGTCAAATGAACACGGCTTTCCTTATGGCACACCTTTATGGGCTTGTGGAATGATTATGTAGTTATCTGCTGTAATATATATAACTTTAAAGGTAGTAAAAAGTATGACCGTTTTTATGTCATTGATTTTAATTTTACGAAGGTTTACTGAAATGGGCCTTCTTTACATCTTTAAAAGCCCATAACTTGGTCAAATGAACTCGGATTTCGATATGGCATACCTTTTTGAGCTTGAGGAATGATTATGTTGTTGTCTGCATTAAGATACATACGTTTTAAGGTAGTAAGAAATATGACCGATTTTATGTCATTAATTTAAGTTTTGCGAAGGTTTACTGAAATTGGCCTTCTTTCCATCTTTAAAAGCCCACAACTTGAGCTTGAGGAATGACTATGTTGTTGTCTGCATTAAAATAAATAACTTTAAAGGTAGTAAAAAATATGACCGTTTCTATGTCATTGATTTTTATTTTGAGAAGGTTTACTGAAATGGGCCTTCTTATCATTCTTAAAGGCCCGTCACTTGGTCAAATGAACTCGGATTTCGATATGGCATACCTTCATGGGCTTGTGGAATGATTATGTTGCTATCTGAATTAAAATATATAGCTTTAAAGCTAGTAAAAACATGACCGTTTTTATGTCATTTATTTTAATTTTGGGAAGGTTTACTGAAATCGGCCATTTTTCCATCTTTAAAGCCCATAACTTGGTCAAATGAACACTGATTTCGATATGGCACACCTTTATGGGCTTGTCGAATGATTATGTAGTTATCTGCTGTAATATATATAACTTTAAAGGTAGTAAGAAATATGACCGATTTTATGTCATTGATTTAAGTTTTGCGAGGGTTTGCTGAAATGGGCCTTCTTTCCATTTTTAAAAGCCCTCAACTTGGTCAAATGAACTCGGATTTCGATATGGCATACCTTCATGGGCTTGTGGAATGATTATGTTGTTATCTGCATTAAAATATATAGCTTTAAAGGTAGTAAAAAATATGACCGTTTTTATGTCATTGATTTTAGTTCTGTGAAGGTTTACTGAAATGGCCCTGTTTACGTCAAAAGGGCGTTTAATTTCAGGAGGCAGTGTCGAGCGGCAGTTTTATCCAGATGTCTACATCTCGCGCGCTCGCACTGCCGTCCGCTCTTCCTCTCCATCTCTCCCTTAAGTCTCCGCTCTGCTCTGGAGCGCTTAAGTTAAGTTAGGCTTAAGCAGTTCTTGTTTCAAAGTGATACAATAAACATCTACGCACGTCGCGTAAAAACCCCAAAAATACTCCCGTGTTTTTTGGGTACCACTCAATCTTGGGGCTTCAATTATTTCATCGATCAAGCCGCACCGCCCCAACATTTTGGTCCAGTTCGAGCAGGATTTCAAAATCTTTGGACTTTCCTCTCCTGGAGTTTCCTTTGATTTTGTCCCAGCAGGCTTGAAACACTCCAGATAAGTTCCGCTTACTATAATTGCCGGTCATACAGCCAGTTTTTCGAACCCTATTTCGACTAACTTTCTGTATGATATATTGTCTAAATCCAAAAGAGATTAATCCGACGCAACGGCATTTAATATATGTATTTCAGTTCCGTTACTTGTGCCCGACAATATTCCAGTTTCCTTTGCCCACAGTTGCACACTTGAAACAATTCCAGTAAATATTTCAGTGCTACTATTCAACGAAAATATTTGTCATATATATTTTCAATTCCAATCGTGTGTAAAATATAACTCAGCCGCAGTAAAAAATTCCCGGTCATAAAATTTTTCATTAAGATTTGCACTCTTTATTTTTTACTGTGTTCCAGCTGCGTGTGTATATTTACATAAATATTCTAATGCAGTCCACTCCAACTACTTTTCTCGACCTACAAATACGGCTAAACTATTTCCAATATTAAGAACAAAGTTACAAATTCCACAAATTTACTCCAGCAAATCGTCCGACATACAAACATAAGCGAAGTCTTTCCAATTCCCGCAACGTTATTCCGCTATTCGCACCCCACATATGTACATATGTACAGTGTACATACATACGTATATCGCCAGTGCACAGTGGGTCAAGAGCTCACAAAAAGTGTTCCTTTCAAACAAACAATATTAAAGTCCGTAATTCCTTACATAAGTACAACCATCCGATATAATAAATATTTATTGCCTATCCGACAGTGTGACCGTATATATTTACAATCTTAATTGGTTCCTAAATTCCAATTTGATTCCAATCCGTTTCCTTATATCTGAAGTAAAATTCTAAATTATTTAACGACATGGCAACATCAGTAAAATCCGCTTTAACCCGATTTATGGCCACAGCTGACTGTCTGATCCACTTTGAGGCCACTGTGAACGATCCAGGTGCTCCTACACCAACGTTATCCGCCTGTAACATCCGTCGCGATCACCTCAATTCCTTGTGGCAAACGGTAAAGGCAGCATACGACATATGCTCCGACAGCATTATATCTGCAGGCGAGAGCGCCGCAGACACAAAATCCATACTAAAGTCCAAGTATTACCAAACGTACTCCACTTACGAAATATTTGCCGCGCAGCTGATGGAACAAATCCAAAAAGGCTCCTCCCAAATACCTCAAGCTCCAGTAACTCCGTCCCAAAATTCCACGTCTTATGGCTGTCGGCTCCCTCCTATCGACACAGAGGTTTTCTCTGGCGACTATCTTCGCTGGCCAACTTTCCGGGACCTTTTCACGGCAATATACATAGACAATCCGAGTCTAACGCCCGTTGAAAAATTATTCCACTTAAATTCAAAAACAAGTGGCGAAGCTCATTCCATAGTTTCAAGATCCCCACTCACCAATGATGGCTTTCGCTCAGCCTGGAATAACCTAACTGAGCGTTTCGAAAATAAGCGATTGCAGGTGAACAGTCACCTGCAAACACTTTTCAATGTGCAATCCATAGCACAGGAGTCGGGAGCAGCCTTAAAGGAACTTCAACGCACTTTTCAAGGTTGCTTAACTTCCTTAAAATTTTCCGGTGTTAATATTGAGAATTGGGACCCTATCCTGGTTTATATGTGCTCGACAAAACTACCAAAGCTCACTCTCTCATTATGGGAGCAATCCATCCAAAATAAAGCCGAAATTCCTACGTGGCTTGAGCTTGATTCATATTTGACGGAGCGCCATCTAACTCTTGAGGCCGTCGATAGCTTCCGATCTGCCAATTTCCACCACGTCCAGTCCAAAGACACAAATCGAGAGGCAGAATTTCCAAAAATAAATTCCTTCAACACAAGGTTAGTTCCGATAACCAAAGGCTGCGATCTGTGTTCGAAGAAGAACCACCCCATGCGTATATGTCCACGCTTCCTACAGATGACGGTAGAAGATCGCTTAGCCTATATCCAAAGGAAGCAGTTGTGCTTCAATTGCTTTGCAAGTAGCCATCAATTCCGGGATTGCACAAGCGCTCACAACTGTCTCACTTGCCAAGATCGGCATCACACATTGCTGCATCGAAACAGCGGTCCTACTACTCCGACGATTCCATCCGACCCTCCAAGGCCAGTATCCGCCTCAGTTCCACACATCATTTCGTCATATTCAACGCAAGTTCCCGTACAAAAAGTTCCTCCTAAGAATACTCCATCCGAATATTGGGTTCCATACCCCGCCTTGGATGGCAGACGTACTCGAGGTATTAAATCCTACCAATGCCGAGTCTGCCAAAAGATCCATCCTCTACGGAAGTGCCACCACTTTCTACGGCTAAGCCCCCAGAATCGGCTTCAGGAAGTACATATCCAGAAGTACTGCTCCAATTGCTTGGCTCACAATCATTCCAAGGACTCCTGCCGCAGTGGTCATTACTGCCACAAGTGTGGAAAGGCCCACCACACTCTCCTACATACGGACGACCGATCTATACTTCCAACATATTCCTGAACCTACTATCCTGAGGTTCTTGCTACGGGTGTCCCCGCAAGGGGGGGGAGAATGTTTACGTCAAAAGGGCGTTTAATTTCAGGAGGCAGTGTCTTCTTTCCACCTTTAAAGCCCATAACTTGGTCAAATGAACACGGCTTTCCTTATGGCACACCTTTATGGGCTTGTGGAATGATTATGTAGTTATCTGCTGTAATATATATAACTTTAAAGGTAGTAAAATGTATGACCGTTTTTATGTCATTGATTTTAATTTTGCGAAGGTTTACTGAAATGGGCCTTCTTTACATCTTTAAAAGCCCATAACTTGGTCAAATGAACTCGGATTTCGATATGGCATACCTTTTTGAGCTTGAGGAATGATTATGTTGTTGTCTGCATTAAGATATATACGTTTTAAGGTAGTAAGAAATATGACCGACTTTATGTCATTAATTTAAGTTTTGCGAAGGTTTACTGAAATGGGCCTTCTTTCCATCTCTAAAAGCCCATAACTTGGTCAAATGAACTCGGATTTCGATAAGGCATACCTTTATGGGATTGTGGAATGATTATGTTGCTATCGGCTTTAAAGTATATAACTTTAAACGTAGTAAGAAATATGACCGTTTTTATGTCATTGATTGGTATTTTGCGAACGTTTACTGAAATGGGCCTTCATTCCACTTTTAAAAGCCCATAACTTGGTCAAATGAACTCGGATTTCGATATGGCATACCTTTATGGGCTTGTGGATTGATTATGTTGTTATCTGCATTAAAATATATAACTTTAAAGGTAGTAAAAAATATGACCGTTTCTATGTCATTGATTTTTATTTTGCGAAGGTTTACTGAAATGGGCCTTCTTTCCATTTTTAAAAGCCCATAACTTGGTGAAATTAACTCGGATTTCGATATTGCATAACTTTATCGGCTTGTGGAATGATTGTGTTGTTATCTGCATTAAAATATATAACTTGAAAGGTAGTAAAAAATATGACCGTTTCTATGTCATTGAGTTTTATTTTGAGAAGGTTTACTGAAATGGGCCTTATTTCCATTTTTAAAAGCCCATAACTTGGTCAAATGAACTCGGATTTCGATATAGCATACCTTTATGGGCTTGTGGAATTATTATGTTGTTATCTGCTTTAAAATATATAGCTTTAAAGTTATTAAAAACATGACCGTTTTTATGTCATTGATTTTAATTTTGGCAAGGTTTACTGAAATGGGCCATCTTTGCATCTTTAAAGCCCATAACTTGGTGAAATGAACACTGATTTCGATATGGCACACCTTTATGGGCTTGTGGAATGATTATGTAGTTATCTGCTGTAAAATATATAACTTAAGAGGTAGTAAGAAATATGACCGATTTTATGTCATTGATTTAAATTTTGCGAGGGTTTACTGAAATGGGCCTTCTTTCCATCTTTAAAAGCCCATAACTTGGTCAAATAAACTCGGATTTCGATAAGGCATACCTTAATGGGCTTGTGGAATGATTATTTAGTTATCTGCTGTAATGTATATAACTTTAAAGGTTGTAAGAAATATGACCGATTTTATGTCATTGATTTAAGTTTTGCGAAGGTTTACTGAAATGGGCCTTCTTTCTATTTTTAAAGGCCCGTCACTTGGTCAAATGAACTCGGATTTCGATATGGCATACCTTCATGGGCTTGTGGAATGAATTTGTTGTTATCTGAATTAAAATATATAGCTTTAAAGGTAGTAAAACATGACCGTTTTTATGTCATTGATTTTAATTTTGGGAAGGTTTACTGAAATGGGCCATCTTTCCATCTTTAAAGCCCATAACTTGGTCAAATGAACACTGATTTCGATATGGCATACCTTTATGGGCTTGTGGAGTTATTATGTTGTTATCTGCATTAAAATATATAACTTTAAAGGTAGTAAAAAATATGACCGTTTCTATGTCACTGATTTTTATTTTGCGAAGGTTTACTGAAATGGGCCTTCTTTCCATTTTTAAAAGCCCATAACTTGGTGAAATGAACTCGGATTTCAATATTGCATACCTTGATCGGCTTGTGGAATGATTGTGTTGTTATCTGCATTAAAATATATAACTTTAAAGGTAGTAAAAAATATGTCCGATTTTATGTCATTGATTTTAATTCTGCGAAGGTTTACTGAAATGGCCCTTCCTTCCATCTTTAAAGCCCATAACTTGGTCAACTGAACACGGATTTCCTTATGGCCCACTTTTATGGGCTTGTGGAGTGATTATGTAGTTATCTCCTGTAATATATATAACTTTAAAGGTAGTAAGAAATATGACCGTTTTTATGTCATTGATTTTAGTTTTGCGAAGGTTTACTGAAATGGGCCCTCTTTCCATCTTTAAAAGCCCATAACTTGGTCAAATGAACTCAGATTTCGATAAGGCATACCTTCATGGGCTTGTGGAATGATTATGTTGTTATCTGCATTAAAATATATAACTTTAAAGGTAGTAAAAACATGACCGTTTTTATGTCATTGATTTTAATTTTGGCAAGGTTTACTGAAATGGGCCATCTTTCCATCTTTAAAGCCCATAACTTGGTCAAATGAACACTGATTTCGATATGGCACACCTTTATGGGCTTGTGGAATGATTATGTAGTTATCTGCTGTAATATATATAACTTTAAAGGTCAACTGAACACGGATTTCCTTATGGCACACCTTTATGGGCTTGTGGAGTGATTATGTAGTTATCTGCTGTAATATATATAACTTTAAAGGTAGTAAGAAATATGACCGTTTTTATGTCATTGATTTTAGTTTTGCGAAGGTTTACTGAAATGGGCCTTCTTTCCATCTTTAAAAGCCCATAACTTGGTCAAATGAACTCAGATTTCGATAAGGCATACCTTCATGGGCTTGTGGAATGATTATGTTGTTATCTGCATTAAAATATATAACTTTAAAGGTAGTAAAAACATGACCGTTTTTATGTCATTGATTTTAATTTTGGCAAGGTTTACTGAAATGGGCCATCTTTCCATCTTTAAAGCCCATAACTTGGTCAAATGAACACTGATTTCGATATGGCACACCTTTATGGGCTTGTGGAATGTTATCTGCTGTAATATTTATAACTTTAAAGGTAGTAAGAAATATGACCGATTTTACGTCATTGATTTAAGTTTTGCGAAGGTTTACTGAAATGGGCCTTCTTTCCATATTTAAAAGCCAATAACTTGGTCAATTGAACTCGGATATCGATAAGGCATACCTTAATGGGCTTGTGGAATGATTATGTTGCTATCGGCTTTAAAGTATATAACTTTAAAGGTAGTAAGAAATATGACCGTTTTTATGTCATTGATTTTAGTTTTGCGAAGAAAATAGAAGAAATATGACCGATTTTACGTCATTGATTTAAGTTTTGCGAAGGTTTACTGAAATGGGCCTTCTTTCCATCTTTAAAAGCCAATAACTTGGTCAAATGAACTCGGATATCGATAAGGCATACCTTAATGGGCTTGTGGAATGATTATGTTGCTATCGGCTTTAAAGTATATAACTTTAAAGGTGGTAAGAAATATGACCGTTTTTATGTCATTGATTTTAGTTTTGCGAAGATTTACTGAAATGGGCCTTCTTTCCATCTTTAAAAGCCCATAACTTGGTCAAATGAACTCGGATTTCGATATGGCATACCTTTTTGGGCTTGAGGAATGATTATGTTGTTATCTGCATTAAAATATATAACTTTAAAGGTTGTAAAAAATATGAACACTTCTATGTCATTGATTTTTATTCTGAGAAGGTTTACTGAAATGGGCCTTCTTTCAATTTTTAAAAGCCCGCAACTTGGTCAAATGAACTCGGATTTCGAAAAGGCATACCTTCATGGGCTTGTGGAATGATTATGTTGCTATCGGCTTTAAAGTGTATAACTTTAAAGGTTGTAAGAAATATGAACGTTTTTATGTCATTCATTTTAGTTTTGCGAAGGTTTACTGAAATGGGCCTTCTTTCCATCTTTAAAAGCCCATAACTTGGTATAATGAACTCGGATTTCGATATGGCATACCTTTTTGGGCTTGAGGAATGATTATGTTGATATCTGCATTAAAATATATAACTTTAAAGGTAGTAAAAAATATGACCGTTTCTATGTCATTGAGTTTTATTTTGAGAAGGTTTACTGAAATGGGCCTTCTTTCCATTTTTAAAAGTCCATATTTTGGTCAAATGAACTCGGATTTCGATATGGCATACCTTTATGGGCTTGTGGTTATCTGCTTTAAAATATATAGCTTTAAAGGTAGTACAAAATTTTACCGTTTTTATGTCATTGATTTTAATTTTGCGAAGGTTTACTGAAATGGGCCTTCTTTCCATTTTTAAAGGCCCGTCACTTGGTCAAATGAACTCGGATTTCGATATGGCGCACCTTCATGGGCTTGTGGAATGATTATGTTGTTATCTGCATTAAAATATATAGCTTTAAAGGTAGTAAAAACATGACCGTTCTTATGTCATTGATTTTAATTTTGGCAAGGTTTACTGAAATGGGCCATCTTTCCATCTTTAAAGCCCATATTTTGGTCAAATGAACACTGATTTCGATATGGCACACCTTTATGGGCTTGTGGAATGATTATGTAGTTATCTGCTTGAATATATATAACTTTAAAGGTAGTAAGAAATATGACCGATTTTATGTCATTGACTTAAGTTTTGCGAAGGTTTACTGAAATGGGCCTTCATTCCATCTTTAAAAGCCCATAACTTGGTCAAATGAACTCGGATTTCGATAAGGCATACCTTCATGGGCTTGTGGAATGATTATGTTGTTATCTGCATTAAAATATATAGCTTTAAAGGTAGTAAAAAGGTAGTAACTTTAAAGGTAGTAAGAAATATGACCGATTTTATGTCATTGATTTAAGTTGTGCGAAGGTTTACTGAAATGGGCCTTCTTTCCATCTTTAAAAGCCAATAACTTGGTCAAATGAACTCGGATATCGATAAGGCATACCTTTTTGGGCTTGAGGAATGATTATGTTGTTATCTGCATTAAAATATATATCTTTAAAGGCAGTAAAAAATATGAACGCTTCTATGTCATTGATTTTTATTCTGAGAAGGTTTACTGAAATGGCCCTTCTTTCCATTTTTAAAGGCCCGTCACTTGGTCAAATGAACTCGGATATCGATAAGGCATACCTTAATGGGCTTGTGGAATGATTATAAAAAAGGTAATAAAAAATATATGACCGTTTTTATGTCATTGATTTTAATTTTGCGAAGGTTTACTGAAATGGGCCATCTTTCCATCTTTAAAGCCCATAACTTGGTCAAATGAACACTGATTTCGATATGGCACACCTTTATGGGCTTGTGGAATGATTATGTAGTTATCTGCTGTAATATATATAACTTTAAAGGTAGTAAGAAATATGACCGATTTTATGTCATTGATTTAAGTTTTGCGAAGGTTTACTGAAATGGGCCTTCTTTCCATCTTTAAAAGCCCATAACTTGGTCAAATGAACTCGGATTTCGAAAAGGCATACCTTTATGGGCTTGTGGAATGATTATGTTGCTATCGGCTTTAAAGTGTATAACTTTAAAGGTTGTAAGAAATATGACCGTTTTTATGTCATTCATTTTAGTTTTGCGAAGGTTTACTGAAATGGGCCTTCTTTCCATCTTTAAAAGCCCATAACTTTGTAAAATGAACTCGGATTTCGATATGGCATACCTTTTTGGGCTTGAGGAATGATTATGTTGATATCTGCATTAAAATATATAACTTTAAAGGTAGTAAAAAATATGACCGTTTCTATGTCATTGAGTTTAATTTTGAGAAGGTTTACTGAAATGGGCCTTCTTTCCATATTTAAAAGTCCACATTTTGGTCAAATGAACTCGGATTTCGATATGGCATACCTTTATGGGCTTGTGGTTATCTGCTTTAAAATATATAGCTTTAAAGGTA
This sequence comes from Drosophila suzukii, assembly GCF_043229965.1. Taxonomy (NCBI): domain Eukaryota; kingdom Metazoa; phylum Arthropoda; class Insecta; order Diptera; family Drosophilidae; genus Drosophila; species Drosophila suzukii. The sequence continues at coordinate 1,322,906 of NW_027255896.1, read as the reverse complement.
GTAAAAAATTTTACCGTTTTTATGTCATTGATTTTAATTTTGCGAAGGTTTACTGAAATGGGCCTTCTTTCCATTTTTAAAGGCCCGCAATTAGGTCAAATGAACTCGGATTTCAATATGGCACACCTTTATGGGCTTGTGGAACGATTATGTTGTTATCTGCATTAAAATATGTAGCTTTAAAGGTAGTAAAAACATGACCGTTCTTATGTCATTGATTTTAATTTTGGCAAGGTTTACTGAAATGGGCCATCTTTCCATCTTTAAAGCCCATAATTTGGTCAAATGAACACTGATTTCGATATGGCACACCTTTATGGGCTTGTGGAATGATTATGTAGTTATCTGCTGTAATATATATAACTTTAAAGGTAGTAAGAAATATGACCGATTTAATGTCATTGATTTAAGTTTTGCGAAGGTTTACTGAAATGGGCCTTCTTTCCATCTTTAAAAGCCCATAACTTGGTGAAATGAATTTGCATTTCGATATGGCATACCTTTTTTAGCTTGAGGAATGATTATGTTGTTGTCTGCATTAAGATAAAAACCTTTAAAGGTATTTTATGTCATTGGTTTAAGTTTTGCGAAGGTTTACTGCAATGGGCCTTCTTTCCATTTTTAAAAGCCCGCAACTTGGTTAAATGAACTCGGATTTCGATATGGCACACCTTTATGGGCTTGTGGAATGATTATGTTGTTATCTGCATTAAAATATATAGCTTTAAAGGTAGTAAAAAAATGACCGTTCTTATGTCATTGATTTTAATTTTGGCAAGGTTTACTGAAATGGGCCATCTTTCCATCTTTAAAGCCCATAATTTGGTCAAATGAACACTGATTTCGATATGGCACACCTTTATGGGCTTGTGGAATGATTATGTAGTTATCTGCTGTAATATATATAACTTTAAAGGTAGTAAGAAATATGACCGATTTTATGTCATTGATTTTAGTTTTGCGAAGGTTTACTGAAATGGGCCTTCTTTCCATCTTTAAAAGCCCATAACTTGGTGAAATGAATTTGCATTTCGATATGGCATACCTTTTTTAGCTTGAGGAATGATTATGTTGTTGTCTGCATTAAGATAAATACCTTTAAAGGTATTTTATGTCATTGGTTTAAGTTTTGCGAAGGTTTACTGAAATGGGCCTTCTTTCCATTTTTAAAAGCCCGCAACTTGGTTAAATGAACTCGGATTTCGATATGGCACACCTTTATGGGCTTGTGGAATGATTATGTTGTTATCTGCATTAAAATATTTAGCTTTAAAGGTAGTAAAAACATGACAGTTTTTATGTCATTGATTTTAATTTTGGCAAGGTTTACTGAAATGGGCCATCTTTCCATCTTTAAAGCCCATAACTTGGTCAAATGAACACTGATTTCGATATGGCACACCTTTATGGGCTTGTGGAATGATTATGTAGTTATCTGCTGTAATATATATATAACTTTAAAGGTAGTAAGAAATATGACCGATTTTATGTCATTGATTTAAGTTTTGCGAAGGTTTACTGAAATGGGCCTTCATTCCATCTTTAAAAGCCCATAACTTGGTCAAATGAACTCGGATTTCGATGAGGCATACCTTCATGGGCTTGTGGAATGATTATGTTGTTATCTGCATTAAAATATATAGCTTTAAAGGTAGTAAAAAGGTAGTAACTTTAAAGGTAGTAAGAAATATGACCGATTTTATGTCATTGATTTAAGTTTTGCGAAGGTTTACTAAAATGGGCCTTCTTTCCATCTTTAAAAGCCAATAACTTGGTCAAATGAACTCGGATATCGATAAGGCATACCTTAATGGGCTTGTGGAATGATTATGTTGCTATCGGCTTTAAAGTATATAACTTTAAAGATAGTAAGAAATATGACCGTTTTTATGTCATTGATTTTAGTTTTGCGGTTTACTGAAATGGGCCTTCTTTCCATCTTTAAAAGCCCAGAACTTGGTCAAATGAACTCGCATTTCGATATGTCATACCTTTTTGGGCTTGAGGAATGATTATGTTGTTATCTGCATTAAAATATATAACTTTAAAGGTAGTAAAAAATATGAACGCTTCTATGTCATTGATTCTTATTCTGAGAAGGTTTACTGAAATGGCCCTTCTTTTCATTTTTAAAGGCCCGTCACTTGGTCAAATGAACTCGGATATCGATAAGGCATACCTTAATGGGCTTGTGGAATGATTATAAAAAAGGTAATAAAAAATATATAACCGTTTTTATGTCATTGATTTTAATTTTGCGAAGGTTTACTGAAATGGGCCATCTTTCCATCTTTAAAGCCCATAACTTGGTCAAATGAACACTGATTTCGATATGGCACACCTTTATGGGCTTGTGGAATGATTATGTAGTTATCTGCTGTAATATATATAACTTTAAAGGTAGTAAGAAATATGACCGATTTTATGTCATTGATTTAAGTTTTGCGAAGGTTTACTGAAATGGGCCTTCTTTCCATCTTTAAAAGCCAATAACTTGGTCAAATGAACTCGGATATCGATAAGGCATACCTTAATGGGCTTGTGGAATGATTATGTTGCTATCGGCTTTAAAGTATATAACTTTAAAGGTAGTAAGAAATATGACCGTTTTTATGTCATTGATTTTAGTTTTGCGAAGGTTTACTGAAATGGGCCTTCTTTCCATCTTTAAAAGCCCATAACTTGGTGAAATGAACTCGGATTTCGATATTGCATACCTTAATCGGCTTGTGGAATGATTGTGTTGTTATCTGCATTAAAATATATAACTTTGAAGGTAGTAAAAAATATGAACGCTTCTATGTCATTGATTTTTATTTTGAGAAGGTTTACTGAAATGGGCCTTCTTTCCATTTTTAAAGGCCCGTCACTTGGTCAAATGAACTCGGATTTCGATATGGCATACCTTCATGGGCTTGTGGAATGATTATGTTGTTATCTGAATTAAAATATATATCTTTAAAGGTAGTAAAAACATGTCCGTTTTTATGTCATTGATTTTAATTTTGGGAAGGTTTACTGAAATGGGCCATCTTTCCATCTTTAAAGCCCATAACTGAATGAACACTGATTTCACACCTGTATGGGCTTGTGGAATGATTATGTAGTTATCTGCTGTAATATATATAACTTTAAAGGTAGTAAGAAATATGACCGTTTTTATGTCATTGATTTTAGTTTTGCGAAGGTTTACTGAAATGGGCCTTCTTTCCATCTTTAAAAGCCCATAACTTGGTGAAATGAACTCGGATTTCGATATTGCATACCTTTATCGGCTTGTGGAATGATTGTGTTGTTATCTGCATTAAAATATATAACTTTGAAGGTAGTAAAAAATATGAACGCTTCTATGTCATTGATTTTTATTTTGAGAAGGTTTACTGAAATGGGCCTTCTTTCCATTTTTAAAGGCCCGTCACTTGGTCAAATGAACTCGGATTTCGATATGGCATACCTTCATGGGCTTGTGGAATGATTATGTTGTTATCTGAATTAAAATATATATCTTTAAAGGTAGTAAAAACATGTCAGTTTTTATGTCATTGATTTTAATTTTGGGAAGGTTTACTGAAATGGGCCATCTTTCCATCTTTAAAGCCCATAACTGAATGAACACTGATTTCACACCTTTATGGGCTTGTGGAATGATTATGTAGTTATCTGCTGTAATATATATAACTTTAAAGGTAGTAAGAAATATGACCGATTTTATGTCATTGATTTAAGTTTTGCGAAGGTTTACTGAAATGGGCCTTCTTTCCATCTTTAAAAGCCAATAACTTGGTCAAATGAACTCGGATATCGATAAGGCATACCTTAATGGGCTTGTGGAATGATTATGTTTCTATCGGCTTTAAAGTATATAACTTTAAAGGTAGTAAGAAATATGACCGTTTTTATGTCATTGATTTTAGTTTTGCGAAGGTTTACTGAAATGGGCCTTCTTTCCATTTTTAAAGGCCCGTCACTTGGTCAAATGAACTCGGATTTCGATATGGCATACCTTCATGGGCTTGTGGAATGATTATGTTGTTATCTGAATTAAAATATAAATCTTTAAAGGTAGTAAAAACATGTCCGTTTTTATGTCATTGATTTTAATTTTGGGAAGGTTTACTGAAATGGGCCATCTTTCCATCTTTAAAGCCCATAACTGAATGAACACTGATTTCACACCTTTATGGGCTTGTGGAATGATTATGTAGTTATCTGCTGTAATATATATAACTTTAAAGGTAGTAAGAAATATGACCGATTTTATGTCATTGATTTAAGTTTTGCGAAGGTTTACTGAAATGGGCCTTCTTTCCATCTTTAAAAGCCCATAACTTGGTGAAATGAACTCGGATTTCGATATGGCATACCTTTTTAAGCTTGAGGAATGATTATGTTGTTGTCTGCATTAAGTTAAATACCTTAAAAGGTATTATATGTCATTGATTTAAGTTTTGCGAAGGTTTACTGAAATGGGCCTTCTTTCAATTTTTAAAAGCCCGCAACTTGGTCAAATGAACTCGGATTTCGAAAAGGCATACCTTTATGGGCTTGTGGAATGATTATGTTGCTATCGGCTTAAAAGTATATAACTTTAAAGGTTGTAAGGTTTACTGAAATGGGCCTTCTTTCCATCTTTAAAAGCCCATAACTTGGTAAAATGAACTCGGATTTCAATATGGCATACCTTTTTTGGCTTGATGAATGATAATGTTGTTATCTGCATTAAAATATATAACTTTAAGGGTAGTAAAAAATATGACCGTTTCTATGTCATTGAGTTTTATTTTGAGAAGGTTTACTGAAATGGGCCTTCTTTCCATTTTTAAAAGCCCATATTTTGGTCAAATGAACTCGGATTTCGATATGGCATACCTTTATGGGCTTGTTGTTATCTGCTTTAAGATATATATCTTTAAAGGTAGTAAAAAATTTTACCGTTTTTATGTCATTGATTTTAATTTTGCGAAGGTTTACTGAAATGGGCCTTCACACCTATATGGGCTTGTGGAATGATTATGTAGTTATCTGCTGTAATATATATAACTTTAAAGGTAGTAAGAAATATGACCGATTTTATGTCATTGATTTAAGTTTTGCGAAGGTTTACTGAAATGGGCCTTCTTTCCATCTTTAAAAGCCCATAACTTGGTGAAATGAACTCGGATTTCGATATGGCATACCTTTTTAAGCTTGAGGAATGATTATGTTGTTGTCTGCATTAAGATAAATACCTTAAAAGGTATTTAATGTCATTGATTTAAGTTTTGCGAAGGTTTACTGAAATGGGCCTTCTTTCAATTTTTAAAAGCCCGCAACTTGGTCAAATGAACTCGGATTTTGAAAAGGCATACCTTTATGGGCTTCTGGAATGATTATGTTGCTATCGGCTTTAAAGTATATAACTTTAAAGGTTGTAAGAAATATGACCGTTTCTATGTCATTGAGTTTTATTTTGAGAAGGTTTACTGAAATGGGCCTTCTTTCCATTTTTAAAAGCCCATATTTTTGTCAAATGAACTCGGATTTCGATATGGCATACCTTTATGGGCTTGTTTAGTGATTATGTTGTTATCTGTATTTATACATATAACTTTAAAGGTAGTAAAAGATATGACTGTTTCTATGTCATTGATTTTTATTTTGCGAAGGTTTACTGAAATGAGCCATTTTTAAAAGCCCGTAACTTGGTCAAATGAACTCGGATTTAGATATGGCATACCTTCATGGGCTTGTGGAATGATTATGTTGTTATCTGAATTAAAATATATAGCTTTAAAGGTAGTAAAACCATGACCGTTTTTATGTCATTGAAATGGGCTGAAATGGGCCATCTTTCCATCTTTAAAGCCCATAACTTGGTCAAATGAACACTGATTTCGATATGGCACACCTTTATGGGCTTGTGGAATGATTATGTAGTTATCTGCTGTAATATATATAACTTAAAAGGTAGTAAGAAATAGGACCGATTTTATGTCATTGATTTAAGTTTTGCGAAGGTTTACTGAAATGGGCCTTCTTTCCATCTTTAAAAGCCCATAACTTGGTCAAATGAACTCGGATTTCGATATGGCATACCATTTTGAGCTTGAGGAATGATTATGTTGTTGTCTGCATTAAGATAAATACCTTTAAAGGAACTTTATGTCATTGATTTAAGTTTTGCGAAGGTTTACTGAAATGGGTCTTCTTTCCATTTTTAAAAGCCCGCAACTTGGTCAAATGAACTCGGATTTCGAAAAGGCATACCTTTATGGGCTTGTGGAATGATTATGTTGCTATCGGCTTTAAAGTATATAACTTTAAAGGTTGTAAGAAGTATGACCGTTTTTATGTCATTCATTACGAAGGTTTACTGAAATGGGCCTTCATTCCACTTTAAAAGCCCATAACTTGGTCAAATGAACTCGGATTTCGATATGGCATTCCTTTATGGGCTTGTGGAATGATTGTGTTGTTATCTGCATTAAAATATATAGCTTTAAAGGTAGTAAAAAATAGGACCGTTTTTATGTCCATGAGTTTTATTTTGAGAAGGTTTACTGAAATGGGCCTTCTTTCCATTTTTAAAAGCCCATAACTTGGTCAAATGAACTCGGATTTCGATATGGCATACCTTTATGGGCTTGTGGAATTATTATGTTGTTATCTGCTTTAAAATATATAGCTTTAAAGGTAGTAAAAAATTTGACCGTTTTTATGTCATTGAGTTTTATTTTGAGAAGGTTTACTGAAATGGGCCTTCTTTCCATTTTTAAAAGCCCACAGCTTCGTCAAATGAACTCGGATTTCGATAAGGCATACCTTAATGGGCTTGTGGAATGATTATGTAGTTATCTGCTGTAATATATATAACTCTAAAGGTTGTAAGAAATATGACCGATTTTATGTCATTGATTTAAGTTTTGCGAAGGTTTACTGAAATGGGCCTTCTTTCCATCTTTAAAAGCCCATAACTTGGTAAAATGAACTCGGATTTCGATATGGCATACCTATTTGGGCTTGAGGAATGATTATGTTGTTATCTGCATTAAGATATATAACTTTAAAGGTAATAAAAAATATGACCGTTTTTATGTCATTGATTTTTATTTTGCGAAGATTTACTGAAATGGACCTTCTTTCCATCTTTAAAGCCCATAATTTGGTCAAATGAACACTGATTTCGATATGGCACACCTTTATGGGCTTGTGGAATGATTATGTAGTTATCTGCTGTAATATATATAACTTTAAAGGTAGTAAGAAATATGACCGATTTTATGTCATTGACTTAAGTTTTGCGAAGGTTTACTGAAATGGGCCTTCATTCCATCTTTAAAAGCCCATAACTTGGTCAAATGAACTCGGATTTCGATGAGGCACACCTTCATGGGCTTGTGGAATGATTATGTTGTTATCTGCATTAAAATATATAGCTTTAAAGGTAGTAAAAAGGTAGTAACTTTAAAGGTAGTAAGAAATATGACCGATTTTATGTCATTGATTTAAGTTTTGAGAAGGTTTACTAAAATGGGCCTTCTTTCCATCTTTAAAAGCCAATAACTTGGTCAAATGAACTCGGATATCGATAAGGCATACCTTAATGGGCTTGTGGAATGATTATGTTTCTATCGGCTTTAAAGTATATAACTTTAAAGGTAGTTAGAAATATGACCGTTTTTATGTCATTGATTTTAGTTTTGGGGTTTACTGAAATGGGCCTTCTTTCCATCTTTAAAAGCCCATAACTTGGTCAAATGAACTCGCATTTCGATATGTCATACCTTTTTGGGCTTGAGGAATGATTATGTTGTTATCTGCATTAAAATATATAACTTTAAAGGTAGTAAAAAATATGAACGCTTCTATGTCATTGATTCTTATTCTGAGAAGGTTTACTGAAATGGCCCTTCTTTCCATTTTTAAAGGCCCGTCACTTGGTCAAATGAACTCGGATATCGATAAGGCATACCTTATTGGGCTTGTGGAATGATTATAAAAAAGGTAATAAAAAATATATGACCGTTTTTATGTCATTGATTTTAATTTTGCGAAGGTTTACTGAAATGGGCCATCTTTCCATCTTTAAAGCCCATAACTTGGTCAAATGAACACTGATTTCGATATGGCACACCTTTATGGGCTTGTGGAATGATTATGTAGTTATCTGCTGTAATATATATAACTTTAAAGGTAGTAAGAAATATGACCGATTTTATGTCATTGATTTAAGTTTTGCGAAGGTTTACTGAAATGGGCCTTCTTTCCATCTTTAAAAGCCAATAACTTAGTCAAATGACCTCGGATATCGATAAGGCATACCTTAATGGGCTTGTGGAATGATTATGTTGCTATCGGCTTTAAAGTATATAACTTTAAAGGTAGTAAGAAATATGACCGTTTTTATGTCATTGATTTTAGTTTTGCGAAGGTTTACTGAAATGGGCCTTCTTTCCATCTTTAAAAGCCCATAACTTGGTGAAATGAACTCGGATTTCGATATTGCATACCTTTATCGGCTTGTGGAATGATTGTGTTGTTATCTGCATTAAAATATGTAACTTTGAAGGTAGTAAAAAATATGAACGCTTCTATGTCATTGATTTTTATTTTGAGAAGGTTTACTGAAATGGGCCTTCTTTCCATTTTTAAAGGCCCGTCACTTGGTCAAATGAACTCGGATTTCGATATGGCATACCTTCATGGGCTTGTGGAATGATTATGTTGTTATCTGAATTAAAATATATATCTTTAAAGGTAGTAAAAACATGTCCGTTTTTATGTCATTGATTTTAATTTTGGGAAGGTTTACTGAAATGGGCCATCTTTCCATCTTTAAAGCCCATAACTGAATGAACACTGATTTCACACCTTTATGGGCTTGTGGAATGATTATGTAGTTATCTGCTGTAATATATATAACTTTAAAGGTAGTAAGAAATATGACCGATTTTATGTCATTGATTTAAGTTTTGCGAAGGTTTACTGAAATGGGCCTTCTTTCCATCTTTAAAAGCCAATAACTTGGTCAAATGAACTCGGATATCGATAAGGCATACCTTAATGGGCTTGTGGAATGATTATGTTGCTATCGGCTTTAAAGTATATAACTTTAAAGGTAGTAAGAAATATGACCGTTTTTATGTCATTGATTTTAGTTTTGCGAAGGTTTACTGAAATGGGCCTTCTTTCCATTTTTAAAGGCCCGTCACTTGGTCAAATGAACTCGGATTTCGATATGGCATACCTTCATGGGCTTGTGGAATGATTATGTTGTTATCTGAATTAAAATATAAATCTTTAAAGGTAGTAAAAACATGTCCGTTTTTATGTCATTGATTTTAATTTTGGGAAGGTTTACTGAAATGGGCCATCTTTCCATCTTTAAAGCCCATAACTGAATGAACACTGATTTCACACCTTTATGGGCTTGTGGAATGATTATGTAGTTATCTGCTGTAATATATATAACTTTAAAGGTAGTAAGAAATATGACCGATTTTATGTCATTGATTTAAGTTTTGCGAAGGTTTACTGAAATGGGCCTTCTTTCCATCTTTAAAAGCCCATAACTTGGTGAAATGAACTCGGATTTCGATATGGCATACCTTTTTAAGCTTGAGGAATGATTATGTTGTTGTCTGCATTAAGATAAATACCTTAAAAGGTATTATATGTCATTGATTTAAGTTTTGCGAAGGTTTACTGAAATGGGCCTTCTTTCAATTTTTAAAAGCCCGCAACTTGGTCAAATGAACTCGGATTTCGAAAAGGCATACCTTTATGGGCTTGTGGAATGATTATGTTGCTATCGGCTTAAAAGTATATAACTTTAAAGGTTGTAAGAAATATGACCGTTTTTACGTCATTCATTTTAGTTTTGCGAAGGTTTACTGAAATGGGCCTTCTTTCCATCTTTAAAAGCCTATAACTTGGTAAAATGAACTCGGATTTCGATATGGCATACCTTTTTTGGCTTGATGAATGATTATGTTGTTATCTGCATTAAAATATATAACTTTAAAGGTAGTAAAAAATTTGACCGTTTCTATGTCATTGAGTTTTATTTTGAGAAGGTTTACTGAAATGGGCCTTCTTTCCATTTTTAAAAGCCCATATTTTGGTCAAATGAACTCGGATTTCGATATGGCATACCTTTATGGGCTTGTTGTTATCTGCTTTAAGATATACAGCTTTAAGGGTAGTAAAAAATTTTACCGTTTTTATGTCATTGATTTTAATTTTGCGAAGGTTTACTGAAATGGGCCTTCACACCTTTATGGGCTTGTGGAATGATTATGTAGTTATCTGCTGTAATATATATAACTTTAAAGGTAGTAAGAAATATGACCGATTTTATGTCATTGACTTAAGTTTTGCGAAGGTTTACTGAAATGGGCCTTCTTTCCATCTTTAAAAGCCCATAACTTGGTGAAATGAACTCGGATTTCGATATGGCATACCTTTTTAAGCTTGAGGAATGATTATGTTGTTGTCTGCATTAAGATAAATACCTTAAAAGGTATTTAATGTCATTGATTTAAGTTTTGCGAAGGTTTACTGAAATGGGCCTTCTTTCAATTTTTAAAAGCCCGCAACTTGGTCAAATGAACTCGGATTTCGAAAAGCCATACCTTTATGGGCTTCTGGAATGATTATGTTGCTATCGGCTTTTAAGTATATAACTTTAAAGGTTGTAAGAAATATGACCGTTTCTATGTCATTGAGTTTTATTTTGAGAAGGTTTACTGAAATGGGCCTTCTTTCCATTTTTAAAAGCCCATATTTTTGTCAAATGAACTCGGATTTCGATATGGCATACCTTTATGGGCTTGTTTAGTGATTATGTTGTTATCTGTATTTATACATATAACTTTAAAGGTAGTAAAAGATATGACTGTTTCTATGTCATTGATTTTTATTTTGCGAAGGTTTACTGAAATGAGCCATTTTAAAAAGCCCGTAACTTGGTCAAATGAACTCGGATTTAGATATGGCATACCTTCATGGGCTTGTGGAATGATTATGTTTTTATCTGAATTAAAATATATAGCTTTAAAGGTAGTAAAACAATGACCGTTTTTATGTTATTGAAATGGGCTGAAATGGGCCATCTTTCCATCTTTAAAGCCCATAACTTGGTCAAATGAACACTGATTTCGATATGGCACACCTTTATGGGCTTGTGGAATGATTATGTAGTTATCTGCTGTAATATATATAACTTAAAAGGTAATAAGAAATAGGACCGATTTTATGTCATTGATTTAAGTTTTGCGAAGGTTTACTGAAATGGGCCTTCTTTCCATCTTTAAAAGCCCATAACTTGGTCAAATGAACTCGGATTTCGATATGGCATACCATTTTGAGCTTGAGGAATGATTATGTTGTTGTCTGCATTAAAATAAATACCTTTAAAGGAATTTTATGTCATTGACTTAAGTTTTGCGAAGGTTTACTGAAATGGGCCTTCTTTCCATTTTTAAAAGCCCGCAACTTGGTCAAATGAACTCGGATTTCGAAAAGGCATACCTTTATGGGCTTGTGGAATGATTATGTTGCTATCGGCTTTAAAGTATATAACTTTAAAGGTTGTAAGAAGTATGACCGTTTTTATGTCATTGATTGCGAAGGTTTACTGAAATGGGCCTTTATTCCACTTTAAAAGCCCATAACTTGGTCAAATGAACTCGGATTTCGATATGGCATACCTTTATGGGCTTGTGGAATGATTGTGTTGTTATCTGCATTAAAATATATAGCTTTAAAGGTAGTAAAAAATATGACCGTTTTTATGTCCATGAGTTTTATTTTGAGAAGGTTTACTGAAATGGGCCTTCTTTCCATTTTTAAAAGCCCATAACTTGGTCAAATGAACTCGGATTTCGATATGGCATACCTTTATGGGCTTGTGGAATTATTATGTTGTTATCTGCTTTAAAATTTATAGCTTTAAAGGTAGTAAAAAATTTGACCGTTTTTATGTCATTGAGTTTTATTTTGCGAAGATTTACTGAAATGGGCCTTCTTTCCATTTTTAAAAGCCCATAGCTTCGTCAAATGAACTCGGATTTCGATAAGGCATACCTTAATGGGCTTGTGGAATGATTATGTAGTTATCTGCTGTAATATATATAACTTTAAAGGTTGTAAGAAATATGACCGATTTTATGTCATTGATTTAAGTTTTGCGAAGGTTTACTGAATCGGGCCTTCTTTCCATCTTTAAAAGCCCATAACTTGGTCAAATGAACTCGGATTTCGATAAGGCATACCTTAATGGGATTTTGGGATGATTATGTTGCTATCGGCTTTAAAGTATATAACTTTAAAGGTAGTATAGTATATGACCGTTTTTATGTCATTGATTTTAGTTTTGCGAAGGTTTACTGAAATGGGCCTTCTTTCCATCTATAAAAGCCCATAACTTGGTCAAATTAACTAGGATTTCGATAAGGCATACCTATGGGCTTGTGGAATGATTATGTAGTTATCTGCTTTAATATATATAACTTTAAAGGTAGTAAGAAATATGACCGTTTTTATGTCAATGATTTTAGTTTTGCGAAGGTTTACTGAAATGGGCCTTCTTTCCATCTTTAAAAGCCCATAACTTGGTCAAATGAACTCGGATTTCGATATGGCACACCTTTATGGGCTTGTGGAATGATTATGTAGTTATCTTCTGTAATATATATAACTTTAAAGGTAGTGAGAAATATGACCGTTTTTATGTCATTGATTTTAGTTTTGCGAAGGTTTACTGAAATGGGCCTTCTTTCCATTTTTAAAAGCCCATAACTTGGTGAAATGAACTCGGATTTCGATATTGCATACCTTTCTTTATCGGCTTGTGGAATGATTGTGTTGTTATCTGCATTAAAATATATAGCTTTAAAGGTAGTAAAAAATATGACCGTTTCTATGTCCATGACTTTTATTTTGAGAAGGTTTACTGAAATGGGCCTTCTTTCCATTTTTAAAAGCCCATAACTTGGTCAAATGAACTCGGATTTCGATATGGCATACCTTTATGGGCTTGTGGAATTATTATGTTGTTATCTGCTTTAAAATATATAGCTTTAAAGGTAGTAAAAAATTTGACCGTTTTTATGTCATTTAGTTTTATTTTGAGAAGGTTTACTGAAATGGGCCTTCTTTCCATTTTTAAAAGCCCATAACTTGGTCAAATGAACTCGGATTTCGATAAGGCATACCTTAATGGGCTTGTGGAATGATTATGTAGTTATCTGCTGTAATATATATAACTTTAAAGGTAGTAAGAAATATGACCGATTTTATGTCATTGATTTAAGTTTTGCGAAGGTTTACTGAATCGGGCCTTCTTTCCATCTTTAAAAGCCCATAACTTGGTCAAATGAACTCGGATTTCGATAAGGCATACCTTAATGGGCTTTTGGAATGATTATGTTGCTATCGGCTTTAAAGTATATAACTTTAAAGGTAGTAAGAAATATGACCGTTTTTATTTCATTGATTTTAGTTTTGCGAAGGTTTACTGAAATGGGCCTTCACTCCACTTCTAACAGCCCATAACTTGGTCAAATGAACTCGGATTTCGATATGGCATACCTTTATGGGCTTGTGGAGTGATTATCTGTTTATCTGCAATAAAATATATAACTTTAAAGGTATTAAAAAATATGACCGTTTCTATGTCATTGATTTTTATTTTGCGAAGGTTTACTGAAATGGGCCTTCTTTCCATTTTTAAAAGCCCATAACTAGGTGAAATGAACTCGGATTTCGATATTGCATACCTTTATCGGCTTGTGGAATGATTGTGTTGTTATCTGCATTAAAATATATAACTTTAAAGGTAGTAAAAAATATGACCGTTTCTACTACTAAAAGTGGCCTTCTTTCCATTTTTAAAAGCCCATATCTTGGTCAAATGAACACTGATTTCGATATGGCACACCTTTATGGGCTTGTGGAATGATTATGTAGTTATCTGCTGTTATATATATAACTTTAAAGGTAGTAAGAAATATGATCGTTTTTATGTCATTGATTTTAATTCTGCGAAGGTTTACTGAAATGGGCCTTCTATCCATCTTTAAAGCCCATAACTTGGTCAAATGAACACGGATTTCGATATGGCAGACTTTTATGGGCTTGTGGAATGATTATGTAGTTATCTGCTGTTATATATATAACTTTAAAGGTAGTAAGAAATATGACCGATTTTATGTCATTGATTTAAGTTTTGCGAAGGTTTACTGAAATAAGCCTTCTTTCCGTTTTTAAAAGCCCGCAACTTGGTCAAATGAACTCGGATTTCGATATGGCACACCTTTATGGGCTTGTGGAATGATTATGTAGTTATCTGCTGTTATATATATAACTTTAAAGGTAGTAAGAAATATGACCGATTTTATGTCATTGATTTAAATGAACTCGGATTTCGATATGGCATACCATTTTGAGCTTGAGGAATGATTATGTTGTTGTCTGCATTAAGATAAATACCTTAAAAGGTATTTAATGTCATTGATTTAAGTTTTGCGAAGGTTTACTGAAATGGGCCTTCTTTCAATTTTTAAAAGCCCGCAACTTGGTCAAATGAACTCGGATTTCGAAAAGGCATACCTTTATGGGCTTCTGGAATGATTATGTTGCTATCGGCTTTAAAGTATATAACTTTAAAGGTTGTAAGAAATATGACTGTTTCTAAGTCATTGAGTTTTATTTTGAGAAGGTTTACTGAAATGGGCCTTCTTTCCATTTTTAAAAGCCCATATTTTTGTCAAATGAACTCGGATTTCGATATGGCATACCATTTTGAGCTTGAGGAATGATTATGTTGTTGTCTGCATTAAGATAAGTAACTTTAAAGGAATTTTATGTCATTGATTTAAGTTTTGCGAAGGTTTACTGAAATGGGCCTTCTTTCCATTTTTAAAAGCCCGCAACTTGGTCAAATGAACTCGGATTTCGAAAAGGCATACCTTTATGGGCTTGTGGAATGATTATGTTGCTATCGGCTTTAAAGTATATAACTTTAAAGGTTGTAAGAAGTATGACCGTTTTTATGTCATTGATTGCGAAGGTTTACTGAAATGGGCCTTCATTCCACTTTAAAAGCCCATAACTTGGTCAAATGAACTCGGATTTCGATATGGCATACCTTTATGGGCTTGTGGAATGATTGTGTTGTTATCTGCATTAAAATATATAGCTTTAAAGGTAGTAAAAAATATGACCGTTTTTATGTCCATGAGTTTTATTTTGAGAAGGTTTACTGAAATGGGCCTTCTTTCCATTTTTAAAAGCCCATAACTTGGTCAAATGAACTCGGATTTCGATATGGCATACCTTTATGGGCTTGTGGAATTATTATGTTGTTATCTGCTTTAAAATATATAGCTTTAAAGGTAGTAAAAAATTTGACCGTTTTTATGTCATTGAGTTTTATTTTGAGAAGGTTTACTGAAATGGGCCTTCTTTCCATTTTTAAAAGCCCATAGCTTCGTCAAATGAACTCGGATTTCGATAAGGCATACCTTAATGGGCTTGTGGAATGATTATGTAGTTATCTGCTGTAATATATATAACTTTAAAGGTTGTAAGAAATATGACCGATTTTATGTCATTGATTTAAGTTTTGCGAAGGTTTACTGAATCGGGCCTTCTTTCCATCTTTAAAAGCCCATAACTTGGTCAAATGAACTCGAATTTCGATAAGGCATACCTTAATGGGATTTTGGGATGATAATGTTGCTATCGGCTTTAAAGTATATAACTTTAAAGGTAGTATAGTATATGACCGTTTTTATGTCATTGATTTTAGTTTTGCGAAGGTTTACTGAAATGGGCCTTCTTTCCATCTTTAAAAGCCCATAACTTGGTAAAATGAACTCGGATTTCGATATGGCATACCTATTTGGGCTTGAGGAATGATTATGTTGTTATCTGCATTAAGATATATAACTTTAAAGGTAATAAAAAATATGACCGTTTTTATGTCATTGATTTTTATTTTGCGAAGATTTACTGAAATGGACCTTCTTTCCATTTTTAAAAGCCCATAACTTGGTCAAATGAACTTTGATTTCGATATGGCATACCTTTATGGGCTTGTGGAGTGATTATGTTGTTATCTGTATTTAAACATATAACTTTAAAGGTAGTAAAAGATATGACCGTTTCTATGTCATTGATTTTTATTTTGCAAAGGTTTACTGAAATGAGCCTTCTTTCCATTTTTAAAAGCCCGTAACTTGTTCAAATGAACTCGGATTTCGATATGGCATACCTTCATGGGCTTGTGGAATGATTATGTTGTTATCTGCTGTAATATATATAACTTTAAAGGTTGTAAGAAATATGACCGATTTTATGTCATTGATTTAAGTTTTGCGAAGGTTTACTGAAATGGACTTTCTTTCCATTTTTAAAAGCCCGCAACTTTTTCAAATGAAATCGGATTTCGATATGGCATACCTTCATGGGCTTGTGGAACGATTATGTTGTTATCTGCATTAAAATAGATAGCTTTAAAGGTAGTAACAAATATGACCGTTTTTATGTCATTGATTTTAATTCTGCGAAGGTTTACTGAAATGGGCCTTCTATCCATCTTTAAAGCCCATAACTTGGTCAAATGAACACGGATTTCGATATGGCACACCTTTATGGGCTTGTGAAATGATTATGTAGTTATCTTCTGTAATATATATAACTTTAAAGGTAGTGAGAAATATGACCGTTTTTATGTCATTGATTTTAGTTTTGTGAAGGTTTACTGAAATGGGCCTTCTTTCCATCTATAAAAGCCCATAACTTGGTCAAATGAACTCGGATTTCGATATAGCACCCCTTTATGGGCTTGTGGAATGATTATGTAGTTATCTTCTGTAATATATATAACTTTAAAGGTAGTGAGAAATATGACCGTTTTTATGTCATTGATTTTAGTTTTGCGAAGGTTTACTGAAATGGGCCTTCTTTCCATTTTTAAAAGCCCATAACTTGGTGAAATGAACTCGGATTTCGATATTGCATACATTTCTTTATCGGCTTGTGGAATGATTGTGTTGTTATCTGCATTAAAATATATAGCTTTAAAGGTAGTAAAAAATATGACCGTTTCTATGTCATTGAGTTTAATTTTGAGAAGGTTTACTGAAAGTGGCCTTCTTTCCATTTTTAAAAGCCCATAACTTGGTCAAATGAACTCGGATTTCGATATGGCATACCTTCATGGGCTTGTGGAACGATTATGTTGTTATCTGCATTAAAAAAATAGCTTTAAAGGTAGTAAAAAATAGGACCGTTTTTATGTCATTGATTTTAATTCTGCGAAGGTTTACTGAAATGGGCCTTCTATCCATCTTTAAAGCCCATAACTTGGTCAAATGAACACGGATTTCGATATGGCACACCTTTATGGGCTTGTGGAATGATTATGTAGTTATCTGCTTTAATATATATAACTTCAAAGGTAGTAAGAAATATGACCGTTTTTATGTCAATGATTTTAGTTTTGCGAAGGTTTACTGAAATGGGCCTTCTTTCCATTTTTAAAAGCCCATAACTTGGTGAAATGAACTCGGATTTCGATATTGCATACCTTTCTTTTTCGGCTTGTGGAATGATTGTGTTGTTATCTGCATTAAAATATATAGCTTTAAAGGTAGTAAAAAATATGACCGTTTCTATGTCCATGAGTTTTATTTTGAGAAGGTTTACTGAAATGGGCCTTCTTTCCATTTTTAAAAGCCCATAACTTGGTCAAATGAACTCGGATTTCGATATGGCATACCTTTATGGGCTTGTGGAATTATTATGTTGTTATCTGCTTTAAAATATATAGCTTTAAAGGTAGTAAAAAATTTGACCGTTTTCATGGCATTGAGTTTTATTTTGAGAAGGTTTACTGAAATGGGCCTTCTTTCCATTTTTAAAAGCCCATAACTTGGTCAAATGAACTCGGATTTCGATAAGGCATACCTTAATGGGCTTGTGGAATGATTATGTAGTTATCTGCTGTAATATATATAACTTTAAAGGTAGTAAGAAATATGACCGATTTTATGTCATTGATTTAAGTTTTGCGAAGGTTTACTGAATCGGGCCTTCTTTCCATCTTTAAAAGCCCATAACTTGGTCAAATGAACTCGGATTTCGATAAGGCATACCTTAATGGGCTTTTGGAATGATTATGTTGCTATCGGCTTTAAAGTATATAACTTTAAAGGTAGTAAGAAATATGACCGTTTTTATTTCATTGATTTTAGTTTTGCGAAGGTTTACTGAAATGGGCCTTCATTCCACTTCTAACAGCCCATAACTTGGTCAAATGAACTCGGATTTCGATATGGCATACCTTTATGGGCTTGTGGAGTGATTATCTGTTTATCTGCAATAAAATATATAACTTTAAAGGTATTAAAAAATATGACCGTTTCTATGTCATTGATTTTTATTTTGCGAAGGTTTACTGAAATGGGCCTTCTTTCCATTTTTAAAAGCCCATAACTTGGTGAAATGAACTCGGATTTCGATATTGCATACCTTTATCGGCTTGTGGAATGATTGTGTTGTTATCTGCATTAAAATATATAACTTTAAAGGTAGTAAAAAATATGACCGTTTCTACTACTAAAAGTGGCCTTCTTTCCATTTTTAAAAGCCCATATCTTGGTCAAATAAACACTGATTTCGATATGGCACACCTTTATGGGCTTGTGGAATGATTATGTAGTTATCTGCTGTAATATATATAACTTTAAAGGTAGTAAGAAATATGACCGATTTTATGTCATTGATTTTAGTTTTGCGAAGGTTTACTGAAATGGGCCTTCTTTCCATCTTTAAAAGCCCATAACTTGGTAAAATGAACTCGGATTTCGATATGGCATACCTTCATGGACTTGTGGAATGATTATGTTGTTATCTGCATTAAAATATATAGCTTTAAGGGTAGTAAAAACATGACCGTTTTTATGTCATTGATTTTAATTTTTGCAAGATTTACTGAAATGGGCCATCTTTCCATCTTTAAAGCCCACAACTTGGTCAAATGAACACTGATTTCGATATGGCACACCTTTATGGGCTTGTGGAAAGATCATGTAGTTATCGGCTTTAAAAAATATAACTTTAAAGGTAGTAAGAAATATGACCGTTTTTATGTCATTGATTTTAGTTTTGCGAAGGTTTACTGAAATGGGCCTTCTTTCCATTTTTAAAAGCCCATAACTTGGTCAAATGAACTCGGATTTCGATATGGCATACCTTTATGGGCTTGTTTAGTGATTATGTTGTTATCTGTATTTAAACATATAACTTTAAAGGTAGTAAAAGATATGACCGTTTCTATGTCATTGATTTTTATTTTGCGAAGGTGTACTGAAATGAGCCATTTTTAAAAGCCCGTAACTTGGTCAAATGAACTCGGATTTCGATATGGCATACCTTCATGGGCTTGTGGAATGATTATGTTGTTATCTGAACTAAACTATATACCTTTAAAGGTAGTAAAACCATGACCGTTTTTAGTCATTGAAATGGGCTGAAATGGGCCATCTTTCCATCTTTAAAGCCCATAACTTGGTCAAGTTAACACTGATTTCGATATGGCGCACCTTTATGGGCTTGTGGAATGATTATGTAGTTATCTGCTGTAATATATATAACTTAAAAGGTAGTAAGAAATATGACCGATTTTATGTCATTGATTTAAGTTTTGCGAAGGTTTACTGAAATGGGCCTTCTTTCCATCTTTAAAAGCCCATAACTTGGTCAAATGAACTCGGATTTCGATATGGCATACCATTTTGAGCTTGTGGAATGATTATGTTGTTGTCTGCATTAAGATAAATACCTTTAAAGGAATTTTATGTCATTGATTTAAGTTTTGCGAAGGTTTACTGAAATGGGCCTTCTTTCCATTTTTAAAAGCCCGCAACTTGGTCAAATGAATTTGGATTTCGAAAAGGCATACCTTTATGGGCTTGTGGAACGATTATGTTGCTATCGGCTTTAAAGTATATAACTTTAAAGGTTGTAAGAAATATGACCGTTTTTATGTCATTGATTGTTATTTTGCGAAGGTTTACTGAAATGGGCCTTCATTCCACTTTAAAAGCCCATAACTTGGTCAAATGAACTCGGATTTCGATATGGCATACCTTTATGGGCTTGTGGAGTGATTATGTTGTTATCTGCATTAAAATATATAACTTTAAAGGTAGTAAAAGATATGACCGTTTCTATGTCATTGATTTTTATTTTGCAAAGGTTTACTGAAATGAGCCTTCTTTCCATTTTTAAAAGCCCGTAACTTGGTCAAATGAACTCGGATTTCGATATGGCATACCTTCATGGGCTTGTGGAATGATTATGTTGTTATCTGCTGTAATATATATAACTTTAAAGGTAGTAAGAAATATGACCGATTTTATGTCATTGATTTAAGTTTTGCGAAGGTTTACTGAAATGGACTTTCTTTCCATTTTTAAAAGCCCGCAACTTGTTCAAATGAACTCGGATTTCTATATGGCATACCTTCATGGGCTTGTGGAACGATTATGTTGTTATCTGCATTAAAAAAATAGCTTTAAAGGTAGTAAAAAATATGACCGTTTTTTTTGTCATTGATTTTAATTCTGCGAAGGTTTACTGAAATGGGCCTTCTATCCATCTTTAAAGCCCATAACTTGGTCAAATGAACACGGATTTCGATATGGCACACCTTTATAGGCTTGTGGAATGATTATGTAGTTATCTTCTGTAATATATATAACTTTAAAGGTAGTGAGAAATATGACCGTTTTTATGTCATTGATTTTAGTTTTGCGAAGGTTTACTGAAATGGGCCTTCTTTCCATCTGTAAAAGCCCATAACTTGATCAAATGAAAAGGATTTCGATAAGGCATAACTATGGGCTTGTGGAATGATTATGTAGTTATCTGCTTTAATATATATAACTTTAAAGGTAGTAAGAAATATGACCGTTTTATGTCAATGATTTTAGTTTTGCGAAGGTTTACTGAAATGGGCCTTCTTTCCATCTTTAAAAGCCCATAACTTGGTCAAATGAACTCGGATTTCGATATGGCACACATTTATGGGCTTGTGGAATGATTATGTAGTTATCTTCTGTAATATAAATAACTTTAAAGGTAGTGAGAAATATGACCGTTTTTATGTCATTGATTTTAGTTTTGCGAAGGTTTACTGAAATGGGCCTTCTTTCCATTTTTAAAAGCCCATAACTTGGTGAAATGAACTCGGATTTCGATATTGCATACCTTTATCGGCTTGTGGAATGATTGTGTTGTTATCTGCATTAAAATATATAGCTTTAAAGGTAGTAAAAAATATGACCGTTTCTATGTCCATGAGTTTTATTTTGAGAAGGTTTACTGAAATGGGCCTTCTTTCCATTTTTAAAAGCCCATAACTTGGTCAAATGAACTCGGATTTCGATATGGCATACCTTTATGGGCTTGTGGAATTATTATGTTGTTATCTGCTTTAAAATATATAGCTTTAAAGGTAGTAAACAATTTGACCGTTTTTATGTCATTGAGTTTTATTTTGAGAAGGTTTACTGAAATGGGCCTTCTTTCCATTTTTAAAAGCCCATAACTTGGTCAAATGAACTCGGATTTCGATAAGGCATACCTTAATGGGCTTGTGGAATGATTATGTAGTTATCTGCTGTAATATATATAACTTTAAAGGTAGTAAGAAATATGACCAATTTTATGTCATTGATTTAAGTTTTGCGAAGGTTTACTGAATCGGGCCTTCTTTCCATCTTTAAAAGCCCATAACTTGGTCAAATGAACTCGGATTTCGATAAGGCATACCTTAATGGGCTTTTGGAATGGTTATGTTGCTATCGGCTTTAAAGTATATAACTTTAAAAGTAGTAAGAAATATGACCGTTTTTATGTCATTCATTTTAGTTTTGCGAAGGTTTACTGAAATGGGCCTTCATTCCACTTTTAACAGCCCATAACTTGGTCAAATGAACACTGATTTCGATATGGCACACCTTTATGGGCTTGTGGAATGATCATGTAGTTATCTGCTTTAAAGTATATAACTTTAAAGGTAGTAAGAAATATGACCGTTTTTATGTCATTGATTTTAGTTTTGCGAAGGTTTACTGAAATGGGCCTTCTTTCCATCTTTAAAAGCCCAAAACTTGGTAAAATGAACTCGGACTTCGATATGGCATACCTTATGGGGCTTGAGGAATGATTATGTTGTTATCTGCATTAAGATATATTACTTTAAAGGTAATAAAAAATATGACCGTTTTTATGTCATTGATTTTTATTTTGCGAAGGTTTACTGAAATGGGCCTTCTTTCCATTTTTAAAAGCCATTAACTTGGTCAAATGAACTCGGATTTCGATATGGCATACCTTTATGGGCTTGTGGAGTGATTATGTTGTTATCTGTATTTAAACATATAACTTTAAAGGTAGTAAATGATATGACCGTTTCTATGTCATTGATTTTTATTTTGCGAAAGTTTACTGAAATGAGCCTTCTTTCCATTTTTAAAAGCCCGTAACTTGGTCAAATGAACTCGGATTTCGATATGGCATACCTTCTTGGGCTTGTGGAATGATTATGTTGTTATCTGCTGTAATAGATATAACTTTAAAGGTAGTAAGAAATATGATCGTTTTTATGTCATTGATTTTAATTCTGCGAAGGTTTACTGAAATGGGCCTTCTATCCATCTTTAAAGCCCATAACTTGGTCAAATGAACACGGATTTCGATATGGCAGACTTTTATGGGCTTGTGGAATGATTATGTTGTTATCTGAATTAAAATATATAGCTTTAAAGGTAGTAAAAAATATGACCGTTTCTATGTCATTGAGTTTAATTTTGAGAAGGTTTACTGAAAGTGGCCTTCTTTCCATTTTTAAAAGCCCATAACTTGGTCAAATGAACTCGGATTTCGATATGGCATACCTTCATGGGCTTGTGGAACGATTATGTTGTTATCTGCATTAAAAAAATAGCTTTAAAGGTAGTAAAAAATATGACCGTTTTTATGTCATTGATTTTAATTCTGCGAAGGTTTACTGAAATGGGCCTTCTATCCATCTTTAAAGCCCATAACTTGGTCAAATGAACACGGATTTCGATATGGCACACCTTTATAGGCTTGTGGAATGATTATGTAGTTATCTTCTGTAATATATATAACTTTAAAGGTAGTGAGAAATATGACCGTTTTTATGTCATTGATTTTAGTTTTGCGAAGGTTTACTGAAATGGGCCTTCTTTCCATCTGTAAAAGCCCATAACTTGGTCAAATGAACTAGGATTTCGATAAGGCATAACTATGGGCTTGTGGAATGATTATGTAGTTATCTGCTTTAATATATATAACTTTAAAGGTAGTAAAAATATGACCGTTTTTATGTCAATGATTTTAGTTTTGCGAAGGTTTACTGAAATGGGCCTTCTTTCCATCTTTAAAAGCCCATAGCTTGGTCAAATGAACTCGGATTTCGATATGGCACACCTTTATGGGCTTGTGGAATGATTATGTAGTTATCTTCTGTAATATAAATAACTTTAAAGGTGTGAGAAATATGACCGTTTTTATGTCATTGATTTTAGTTTTGCGAAGGTTTACTGAAATGGGCCTTCTTTCCATTTTTAAAAGCCCATAGCTTGGTGAAATGAACTCGGATTTCGATATTGCATACCTTTATCGGCTTGTGGAATGATTGTGTTGTTATCTGCATTAAAATATATAGCTTTAAAGGTAGTAAAAAATATGACCGTTTCTATGTCCATGAGTTTTATTTTGAGAAGGTTTACTGAAATGGGCCTTCTTTCCATTTTTAAAAGCCCATAACTTGGTCAAATGAACTCGGATTTCGATAAGGCATACCATAATGGGCTTGTGGAATGATTATGTAGTTATCTGCTGTAATATATATAACTTTAAAGGTAGTAAGAAATATGACCAATTTTATGTCATTGATTTAAGTTTTGCGAAGGTTTACTGAATCGGGCCTTCTTTCCATCTTTAAAAGCCCATAACTTGGTCAAATGAACTCGGATTTCGATATGGCACACCTTTATGGGCTTGTGGAATGATTATGTAGTTATCTTCTGTAATATAAATAACTTTAAAGGTAGTGAGAAATATGACCGTTTTTATGTCATTGATTTTAGTTTTGCGAAGGTTTACTGAAATGGGCCTTCTTTCCATTTTTAAAAGCCCATAACTTGCTCAAATGAACTCGGATTTCGATATGGCATACCTTTATGGGCTTGTGGAATTATTATGTTGTTATCTGCTTTAAAATATATAGCTTTAAAGGTAGTAAACAATTTGACCGTTTTTATGTCATTGAGTTTTATTTTGAGAAGGTTTACTGAAATGGGCCTTCTTTCCATTTTTAAAAGCCCATAACTTGGTCAAATGAACTCGGATTTCGATAAGGCATACCTTAATGGGCTTGTGGAATGATTATGTAGTTATCTGCTGTAATATATATAACTTTAAAGGTAGTAAGAAATATGACCAATTTTATGTCATTGATTTAAGTTTTGCGAAGGTTTACTGAATCGGGCCTTCTTTTCATCTTTAAAAGCCCATAACTTGGTCAAATGAACTCGGATTTCGATAAGGCATACCTTAATGGGCTTTTGGAATGGTTATGTTGCTATCGGCTTTAAAGTATATAACTTTAAAGGTAGTAAGAAATATGACCGTTTTTATGTCATTCATTTTAGTTTTGCGAAGGTTTACTGAAATGGGCCTTCATTCCACTTTTAACAGCCCATAACTTGGTCAAATGAACTCGGATTTCGATATGGCATACCTTTATGGGCTTGTGGAGTGATTATGTTTTTATTTGCATTAAAATATATAACTTTAAAGGTAGTAAAAAATATGACCGTTTCTATGTCATTGATTTTTATTTTGCGAAGGTTTACTGAAATGGGCCTTCTTTCCATTTTTAAAAGCCCATAACTTGGTGAAATGAACTCGGATTTCGATATTGCATACCTTTATCGGCTTGTGGAATGATTGTGTTGTTATCTGCATTAAAATATATAACTTTAAAGGTAGTAAAAAATATGACCGTTTCTACTACTAAAAGTGGCCTTCTTTCCATTTTTAAAAGCCCATAACTTGGTCAAATGAACACTGATTTTGATATGGCACACCTTTATGGGCTTGTGGAATGATTATGTAGTTATCTGCTGTAATATATATAACTTTAAAGGTAGTAAGAAATATGACCGATTTTATGTCATTGATTTAAGTTTTGCGAAGGTTTACTGAAATGGGCCTTCTTTCCATCTTTAAAAGCCCATAACTTGGTAAAATGAACTCGGATTTCGATATGGCATACCTTCATGGGCTTGTGGAATGATTATGTTGTTATCTGCATTAAAATATATAGCTTTAAAGGTAGTAAAACATGACCGTTTTTATGTCATTGATTTTAATTTTTGCAAGGTTTACTGAAATGGGCCTTCTTTCCATCTTTAAAGCCCATAACTTGGTCAAATGAACACTGATTTCGATATGGCACACCTTTATGGGCTTGTGGAATGATTATGTAGTTATCTGCTGTAATATATATAACTTTAAAGGTAGTAAGAAATATGACCGATTTTATGTCATTGATTTAAGTTTTGCGAAGGTTTACTGAAATGGGCCTTCTTTCCATCTTTAAAAGCCCATAGCTTGGTCAAATGAACTCGGATTTCGATATGGCATACCTTATTGGGCTTGAGGAATGATTATGTTGTTATCTGCATTAAGATATATTACTTTAAAGGTAATAAAAAATATGACCGTTTTTATGTCATTGATTTTTATTTTGCGAAGGTTTACTGAAATGGGCCTTCTTTCCATTTTTAAAAGCCCATAACTTGGTCAAATGAACTCGGATTTCGATATGGCATACCTTTATGGGCTTGTGGAGTGATTATGTTGTTATCTGTATTTAAACATATAACTTTAAAGGTAGTAAATGATATGACCGTTTCTATGTCATTGATTTTTATTTTGCGAAAGTTTACTGAAATGAGCCTTCTTTCCATTTTTAAAAGCCCGTAACTTGGTCAAATGAACTCGGATTTCGATATGGCATACCTTCTTGGGCTTGTGGAATGATTATGTTGTTATCTGCTGTAATAGATATAACTTTAAAGGTAGTAAGAAATATGATCGTTTTTATGTCATTGATTTTAATTCTGCGAAGGTTTACTGAAATGGGCCTTCTATCCATCTTTAAAGCCCATAACTTGGTCAAATGAACACGGATTTCGATATGGCAGACTTTTATGGGCTTGTGGAATGATTATGTTGTTATCTGAATTAAAATATATAGCTTTAAAGGTAGTAAAAAATATGACCGTTTCTATGTCATTGAGTTTAATTTTGAGAAGGTTTACTGAAAGTGGCCTTCTTTCCATTTTTAAAAGCCCATAACTTGGTCAAATGAACTCGGATTTCGATATGGCATACCTTTATGGGCTTGTGGAATTATTATGTTGTTATCTGCTTTAAAATATATAGCTTTAAAGGTAAAAAAAATATGACCGTTTTTATATCATTGATTTTAATTTTGCGAAGGTTTACTGAAATGGGCCTTCTTTCCATTTTTAAATTCCCGTCACTTGGTCTAATGAACTCGGATTTCGATATGGCATACCTTCATGGGCTTGTGGAATGATTATGTTGTTATCTGCATTAAAATATATAGCTTTAAAGGTAGTAAAACATGACCGTTTTTATGTCATTGATTTTAATTTTTGCAAGGTTTACTGAAATGGGCCTTCTTTCCATCTTTAAAGCCCATAACTTGGTCAAATGAACACTGATTTCGATATGGCACACCTTTATGGGCTTGTGGAATGATTATGTAGTTATCTGCTGTAATATATATAACTTTAAAGGTAGTAAGAAATATGACCGATTTTATGTCATTGATTTAAGTTTTGCGAAGGTTTACTGAAATGGGCCTTCTTTCCATCTTTAAAAGCCCATAGCTTGGTCAAATGAACTCGGATTTCGATATGGCATACCTTATTGGGCTTGAGGAATGATTATGTTGTTATCTGCATTAAGATATATTACTTTAAAGGTAATAAAAAATATGACCGTTTTTATGTCATTGATTTTTATTTTGCGAAGGTTTACTGAAATGGGCCTTCTTTCCATTTTTAAAAGCCCATAACTTGGTCAAATGAACTCGGATTTCGATATGGCATACCTTTATGGGCTTGTGGAGTGATT
This sequence comes from Drosophila suzukii, assembly GCF_043229965.1. Classification (NCBI taxonomy): domain Eukaryota; kingdom Metazoa; phylum Arthropoda; class Insecta; order Diptera; family Drosophilidae; genus Drosophila; species Drosophila suzukii. The sequence goes on along the minus strand of NW_027255896.1, from coordinate 1,295,648 downwards.
ATGTTGTTATCTGTATTTAAACATATAACTTTAAAGGTAGTAAATGATATGACCGTTTCTATGTCATTGATTTTTATTTTGCGAAAGTTTACTGAAATGAGCCTTCTTTCCATTTTTAAAAGCCCGTAACTTGGTCAAATGAACTCGGATTTCGATATGGCATACCTTCTTGGGCTTGTGGAATGATTATGTTGTTATCTGCTGTAATAGATATAACTTTAAAGGTAGTAAGAAATATGATCGTTTTTATGTCATTGATTTTAATTCTGCGAAGGTTTACTGAAATGGGCCTTCTATCCATCTTTAAAGCCCATAACTTGGTCAAATGAACACGGATTTCGATATGGCAGACTTTTATGGGCTTGTGGAATGATTATGTTGTTATCTGAATTAAAATATATAGCTTTAAAGGTAGTAAAAAATATGACCGTTTCTATGTCATTGAGTTTAATTTTGAGAAGGTTTACTGAAAGTGGCCTTCTTTCCATTTTTAAAAGCCCATAACTTGGTCAAATGAACTCGGATTTCGATATGGCATACCTTTATGGGCTTGTGGAATTATTATGTTGTTATCTGCTTTAAAATATATAGCTTTAAAGGTAAAAAAAATATGACCGTTTTTATATCATTGATTTTAATTTTGCGAAGGTTTACTGAAATGGGCCTTCTTTCCATTTTTAAATTCCCGTCACTTGGTCTAATGAACTCGGATTTCGATATGGCATACCTTCATGGGCTTGTGGAATGGTTATGTTGTTATCTGCATTAAAATATATAGCTTTAAAGGTAGTAAAAACATGACCGTTTTTATGTCATTGATTTTAATTTTGGCAAGGTTTACTGAAATGGGCCATCTTTCCATCTTTAAAGCCCATAACTTGGTCAAATGAACACTGATTTCGATATGGCACACCTTTATGGGATTGTGGAATGATTATGTAGTTATCTGCTGTAATATATATAACTTTAAAGGTAGTAAGAAATATGACCGATTTTATGTCATTGATTTAAGTTTTGCGAAGGTTTACTGAAATGGGCCTTCTTTCCATCTTTAAAAGCCCATAGCTTGGTCAAATGAACTCGGATTTCGATAAGGCATACCTTAATGGGCTATTAGAATGATTATGTAGTTATCTGCTGTAATATATATAACTTTAAAGGTAGTAAGAAATATGACCGATTTTATGTCATTGATTTAAGTTTTGCGAAGGTTTACTGAAATGGGCCTTCTTTCCATCTTTAAAAGCCCATAACTTGGTCAAATGAACTCGGATTTCGATATGGCATACCTTTTTTGGCTTGAGGAATGATTATGTTGTTATCTGCATTAAGATATATAACTTTAAAGGTAATAAAAAATATGACCGTTTTTATGTCATTGACTTTAATTTTGGGAAGTTTACTGAAATGGGTCATCTTTCCATCTTTAAAGCCTATAACTTGATCAAATGAACACTGATTTCGACATGGCACACCTTTAAGGGTTTGTGGAAAGATTATGTTGTTATCGGCTTTAAGGTATATAACTTTAAAGGTAGTAAGAAATATGACCGTTTTTATGTCATTCATTTTAGTTTTGCGAAGGTTTACTGAAATGGGCCTTCATTCCACTTTTAACAGCCCATAACTTGGTCAAATGAACTCGGATTTCGATATGGCATACCTTTATGGGCTTGTGGAGTGATTATGTTTTTATTTGCATTAAAATATATAACTTTAAAGGTAGTAAAAAATATGACCGTTTCTATGTCATTGATTTTTATTTTGCGAAGGTTTACTGAAATGGGCCTTCTTTCCATTTTTAAAAGCCCATAACTTGGTGAAATGAACTCGGATTTCGATATTGCATACCTTTATCGGCTTGTGGAATGATTGTGTTGTTATCTGCATTAAAATATATAACTTTAAAGGTAGTAAAAAATATGACCGTTTCTACTACTAAAAGTGGCCTTCTTTCCATTTTTAAAAGCCCATAACTTGGTCAAATGAACACTGATTTTGATATGGCACACCTTTATGGGCTTGTGGAATGATTATGTAGTTATCTGCTGTAATATATATAACTTTAAAGGTAGTAAGAAATATGACCGATTTTATGTCATTGATTTAAGTTTTGCGAAGGTTTACTGAAATGGGCCTTCTTTCCATCTTTAAAAGCCCATAACTTGGTAAAATGAACTCGGATTTCGATATGGCATACCTTCATGGGCTTGTGGAATGATTATGTTGTTATCTGCATTAAAATATATAGCTTTAAAGGTAGTAAAACATGACCGTTTTTATGTCATTGATTTTAATTTTTGCAAGGTTTACTGAAATGGGCCTTCTTTCCATCTTTAAAGCCCATAACTTGGTCAAATGAACACTGATTTCGATATGGCACACCTTTATGGGCTTGTGGAATGATTATGTAGTTATCTGCTGTAATATATATAACTTTAAAGGTAGTAAGAAATATGACCGATTTTATGTCATTGATTTAAGTTTTGCGAAGGTTTACTGAAATGGGCCTTCTTTCCATCTTTAAAAGCCCATAGCTTGGTCAAATGAACTCGGATTTCGATATGGCATACCTTATTGGGCTTGAGGAATGATTATGTTGTTATCTGCATTAAGATATATTACTTTAAAGGTAATAAAAAATATGACCGTTTTTATGTCATTGATTTTTATTTTGCGAAGGTTTACTGAAATGGGCCTTCTTTCCATTTTTAAAAGCCCATAACTTGGTCAAATGAACTCGGATTTCGATATGGCATACCTTTATGGGCTTGTGGAGTGATTATGTTGTTATCTGTATTTAAACATATAACTTTTAAGGTAGTAAATGATATGACCGTTTCTATGTCATTGATTTTTATTTTGCGAAAGTTTACTGAAATGAGCCTTCTTTCCATTTTTAAAAGCCCGTAACTTGGTCAAATGAACTCGGATTTCGATATGGCATACCTTCTTGGGCTTGTGGAATGATTATGTTGTTATCTGCTGTAATAGATATAACTTTAAAGGTAGTAAGAAATATGATCGTTTTTATGTCATTGATTTTAATTCTGCGAAGGTTTACTGAAATGGGCCTTCTATCCATCTTTAAAGCCCATAACTTGGTCAAATGAACACGGATTTCGATATGGCAGACTTTTATGGGCTTGTGGAATGATTATGTTGTTATCTGAATTAAAATATATAGCTTTAAAGGTAGTAAAAAATATGACCGTTTCTATGTCATTGAGTTTAATTTTGAGAAGGTTTACTGAAAGTGGCCTTCTTTCCATTTTTAAAAGCCCATAACTTGGTCAAATGAACTCGGATTTCGATATGGCATACCTTTATGGGCTTGTGGAATTATTATGTTGTTATCTGCTTTAAAATATATAGCTTTAAAGGTAAAAAAAATATGACCGTTTTTATATCATTGATTTTAATTTTGCGAAGGTTTACTGAAATGGGCCTTCTTTCCATTTTTAAATTCCCGTCACTTGGTCTAATGAACTCGGATTTCGATATGGCATACCTTCATGGGCTTGTGGAATGGTTATGTTGTTATCTGCATTAAAATATATAGCTTTAAAGGTAGTAAAAACATGACCGTTTTTATGTCATTGATTTTAATTTTGGCAAGGTTTACTGAAATGGGCCATCTTTCCATCTTTAAAGCCCATAACTTGGTCAAATGAACACTGATTTCGATATGGCACACCTTTATGGGCTTGTGGAATGATTATGTAGTTATCTGCTGTAATATATATAACTTTAAAGGTAGTAAGAAATATGACCGATTTTATGTCATTGATTTAAGTTTTGCGAAGGTTTACTGAAATGGGCCTTCTTTCCATCTTTAAAAGCCCATAGCTTGGTCAAATGAACTCGGATTTCGATAAGGCATAGCTTAATGGGCTATTAGAATGATTATGTAGTTATCTGCTGTAATATATATAACTTTAAAGGTAGTAATAAATATGACCGATTTTATGTCATTGATTTAAGTTTTGCGAAGGTTTACTGAAATGGGCCTTCTTTCCATCTTTAAAAGCCCATAACTTGGTCAAATGAACTCGGATTTCGATATGGCATACCTTTTTTGGCTTGAGGAATGATTATGTTGTTATCTGCATTAAGATATATAACTTTAAAGGTAATAAAAAATATGACCGTTTTTATGTCATTGACTTTAATTTTGGGAAGTTTACTGAAATGGGTCATCTTTCCATCTTTAAAGCCTATAACTTGATCAAATAAACACTGATTTCGACATGGCACACCTTTAAGGGTTTGTGGAAAGATTATGTTGTTATCGGCTTTAAGGTATATAACTTTAAAGGTAGTAAAAAATATGACCGTTTCTATGTCATTGATTTTTATTTTGCAAAGGTTTACTGAAATGGGCCTTCTTTCCATTTTTAAAAGCCCATAACTTGGTCAAATGAACTCGGATTTCGATAAGGCATACCTTAATGGGCTTGTGGAATGATTATGTAGTTATCTGCTGTAATATATATAACTTTAAAGGTAGTAAGAAATATGACCAATTTTATGTCATTGATTTAAGTTTTGCGAAGGTTTACTGAATCGGGCCTTCTTTCCATCTTTAAAAGCCCATAACTTGGTCAAATGAACTCGGATTTCGATAAGGCATACCTTAATGGGCTTTTGGAATGGTTATGTTGCTATCGGCTTTAAAGTATATAACTTTAAAGGTAGTAAGAAATATGACCGTTTTTATGTCATTCATTTTAGTTTTGCGAAGGTTTACTGAAATGGGCCTTCATTCCACTTTTAACAGCCCATAAGTTGGTCAAATGAACTCGGATTTCGATATGGCATACCTTTATGGGCTTGTGGAGTGATTATGTTTTTATCTGCATTAAAATATATAACTTTAAAGGTAGTAAAAAATATGACCGTTTCTATGTCATTGATTTTTATTTTGCGAAGGTTTACTGAAATGGGCCTTCTTTCCATTTTTAAAAGCCCATAACTTGGTCAAATGAACACTGATTTCGATATGGCACACCTTTATGGGCTTGTGGAATGATTATGTAGTTATCTGCTGTAATATATATAACTTTAAAGGTAGTAAGAAATATGACCAATTTTATGTCATTGATTTAAGTTTTGCGAAGGTTTACTGAATCGGGCCTTCTTTCCATCTTTAAAAGCCCATAACTTGGTCAAATGAACTCGGATTTCGATAAGGCATACCTTAATGGGCTTTTGGAATGGTTATGTTGCTATCGGCTTTAAAGTATATAACTTTAAAGGTAGTAAGAAATATGACCGTTTTTATGTCATTCATTTTAGTTTTGCGAAGGTTTACTGAAATGGGCCTTCATTCCACTTTTAACAGCCCATAAGTTGGTCAAATGAACTCGGATTTCGATATGGCATACCTTTATGGGCTTGTGGAGTGATTATGTTTTTATCTGCATTAAAATATATAACTTTAAAGGTAGTAAAAAATATGACCGTTTCTATGTCATTGATTTTTATTTTGCGAAGGTTTACTGAAATGGGCCTTCTTTCCATTTTTAAAAGCCCATAACTTGGTCAAATGAACACTGATTTCGATATGGCACACCTTTATGGGCTTGTGGAATGATTATGTAGTTATCTGCTGTAATATATATAACTTTAAAGGTAGTAAAAAATATGACCGTTTCTACTACTAAAAGTGCCCTTCTTTCCATTTTTAAAAGCCCATAACTTGGTCAAATGAACACTGATTTCGATATGGCACACCTTTATGGGCTTGTGGAATGATTATGTAGTTATCTGCTGTAATATATATAACTTTAAAGATAGTAAGAAATATGACCGATTTTATGTCATTGATTTAAGTTTTGCGAAGGTTTACTGAAATGGGCCTTCTTTCCATCTTTAAAAGCCCATAACTTGGTAAAATGAACTCGGATTTCGATATGGCATACCTTCATGGGCTTGTGGAATGATTATGTTGTTATCTGCATTAAAATATATAGCTTTAAAGGTAGTAAAACATGACCGTTTTTATGTCATTGATTTTAATTTTTGCAAGGTTTACTGAAATGGGCCATCTTTCCATCTTTAAAGCCCATAGCTTGGTCAAATGAACACTGATTTCGATATGGCACACCTTTATGGGCTTGTGGAATGATCATGTAGTTATCTGCTTTAAAGTATATAACTTTAAAGGTAGTAAGAAATATGACCGTTTTTATGTCATTGATTTTAGTTTTGCGAAGGTTTACTGAAATGGGCCTTCTTTCCATCTTTAAAAGCCCAAAACTTGGTAAAATGAACTCGGATTTCGATATGGCATACATTATTGGGCTTGAGGAATGATTATGTTGTTATCTGCATTAAGATATATAACTTTAAAGGTAATAAAAAATATGACCGTTTTTATGTCATTGATTTTTATTTTGCGAAGGTTTACTGAAATGGGCCTTCTTTCCATTTTTAAAAGCCCATAACTTGGTCAAATGAACTCGGATTTCGATATGGCATACCTTTATGGGCTTGTGGAGTGATTATGTTGTTATCTGTATTTAAACATATAACTTTAAAGGTAGTAAATGATATGACCGTTTCTATGTCATTGATTTTTATTTTGCGAAAGTTTACTGAAATGAGCCTTCTTTCCATTTTTAAAAGCCCGTAACTTGGTCAAATGAACTCGGATTTCGATATGGCATACCTTCATGGGCTTGTGGAATGATTATGTTGTTATCTGCTGTAATAGATATAACTTTAAAGGTAGTAAGAAATATGATCGTTTTTATGTCATTGATTTTAATTCTGCGAAGGTTTACTGAAATGGGCCTTCTATCCATCTTTAAAGCCCATAACTTGGTCAAATGAACACGGATTTCGATATGGCACACTTTTATGGGCTTGTGGAATGATTATGTTGTTATCTGAATTAAAATATATAGCTTTAAAGGTAGTAAAAAATATGACCGTTTCTATGTCATTGAGTTTAATTTTGAGAAGGTTTACTGAAAGTGGCCTTCTTTCCATTTTTAAAAGCCCATAACTTGGTCAAATGAACTCGGATTTCGATATGGCATACCTTTATGGGCTTGTGGAATTATTATGTTGTTATCTGCTTTAAAATATATAGATTTAAAGGTAGTAAAAAATATGACCGTTTTTATATCATTGATTTTAATTTTGCGAAGGTTTACTGAAATGGGCCTTCTTTCCATTTTTAAATTCCCGTCACTTGGTCTAATGAACTCGGATTTCGATATGGCATACCTTCATGGGCTTGTGGAATGGTTATGTTGTTATCTGCATTAAAATATATAGCTTTAAAGGTAGTAAAAACATGACCGTTTTTATGTCATTGATTTCAATTTTGGCAAGGTTTACTGAAATGGGCCATCTTTCCATCTTTAAAGCCCATAACTTGGTCAAATGAACACTGATTTCGATATGGCACACCTTTATGGGCTTGTGGAATGATTATGTAGTTATCTGCTGTAATATATAAAACTTTAAAGGTTGTAAGAAATATGACCGATTTTATGTCATTGATTTAAGTTTTGCGAAGGTTTACTGAAATGGGCCTTCTTTCCATCTTTAAAAGCCCATAACTTGGTCAAATGAACTCGGATTTCGATAGGGCATACCTTAATGGGCTATTAGAATGATTATGTAGTTATCTGCTGTAATATATATAACTTTAAAGGTAGTAAGAAATATGACCGATTTTATGTCATTGATTTAAGTTTTGCGAAGGTTTACTGAAATAAGCCTTCTTTCCATCTTTAAAAGCCAATTACTTGGTCAAATGAACTCGGATTTCGATAAGGCATACCTTAATGGGCTTGTGGAATGATTATGTTGCTATCGGCTTTAAAGTATATAACTTTAAAGGTAGTAAGAAATATGACCGTTTTTATGTCATTGATTTTAGTTTTGCGAAGGTTTACTGAAATGGGCCTTCTTTCCATCTTTAAAAGCCCATAACTTGGTCAAATGAACTCGGATTTCGATATGGCATACCTTTTTTGGCTTGAGGAATGATTATGTTGTTATCTGCATTAAGATATATAACTTTAAAGGTAATACAAAATATGACCGTTTTTATGTCATTGATTTTAATTTTGGGAAGTTTACTGAAATGGGTCATCTTTCCATCTTTAAAGCCTATAACTTGATCAAATGAACACTGATTTCGACATGGCACACCTTTAAGGTATTGTGGAAAGATGATGTTGTTATCGGCTTTAAGGTATATAACTTTAAAGGTAGTAAAAAATATGACCGTTTCTATGTCATTGATTTTTATTTTGCGAAGGTTTACTGAAACGGGCCTTCATTCCATTTTTAACAGCCCATAACTTGGTCAAATGAACTCGGAATTCGATATGGCATACCTTTATGGGCTTGTGGAGTGATTATGTTGTTATCTGTATTTAAACATATAACTTTAAAGGTAGTAAAAGATATGACCGTTTCTATGTTAATGATTTTAATTTTGCGAAGGTTTACTGAAATAAGCCTTCTTTTCATTTTTAAAAGCCCGTATCTTGGTCAAATGATCTCGGATTTCGATATGGCATACCTTCATGGGCTTGTGGAATGATTATGTTGTTATCTGCATTAAAATATATTGCTTTAAAGGTAGTAAAAACACGACCGTTTTTATGTCATTGATTTTAATTTTGGGAAGTTTACTGAAATGGGTCATCTTTCCATCTTTAAAGCCTATAACTTGATCAAATGAACACTGATTTCGACATGGCACACCTTTAAGGGTTTGTGGAAAGATTATGTTGTTATCGGCTTTAAGGTATATAACTTTAAAGGTAGTAAAAAATATGACCGTTTCTATGTCATTGATTTTTATTTTGCGAAGGTTTACTGAAATGGGCCTTTTTTCCATTTTTAAAAGCCCATAACTTGGTCAAATGAACTCGGATTTCGATATGGCATACCTTTATGGGCTTGTGGAGTGATTATGTTGTTATCTGCATTAAAATATATAACTTTAAAGGTAGTAAAAAATATGACCGATTTTATGTCATTGATTTAAGTTTTGCGAAGGTTTACTGTAATGGACCTTCTTTCCATTTTTAAAGCCCATAACTTGGTCAAATGAACTCGGATTTCGATATGGCATACCTTTATGGGCTTGTGGAGTGATTATGTTGTTATCTGTATTTAAACATATAACTTTAAAGGTAGTAAAAGATATGACCGTTTCTATGTTAATGATTTTTATTTTGCGAAGGTTTACTGAAATAAGCCTTCTTTCCATTTTTAAAAGCCCGTATCTTGGTAAAATCATCTCGGATTTCGATATGGCATACCTTTATGGGCTTGTGGAGTGATTATGTTGTTATCTGCATTAAAATATATAACTTTAAAGGTAGTAAAAAATATGACCGATTTTATGTCATTGATTTAAGTTTTGCGAAGGTTTACTGAAATGGGCCTTCTTTCCATCTTTAAAAGCCCATAACTTGGTCAAATAAACTCGGATTTCGAAAAGGCATACCTTAATGGGCTTGTGGAATGATTATGTAGTTATCTGCTTTAAAATATATAGCTTTAAAGGTAGTAAAAAAATATGACCGTTTTTATGTCATTGATTTTAATTTTGCGAAGGTTTACTGAAATGGGCCTTCTTTCCATTTTTAAATTCCCGTCACTTGGTCAAATGAACTCGGATTTCGATATGGCATACCTTCATGGGCTTGTGGAATGATTATGTTGTTATCTGCATTAAAATATATAGCTTTATAGGTAGTAAAAAATATGACCGATTTTATGTCATTGATTTAAGTTTTGCGAAGGTTTACTGTAATGGACCTTCTTTCCATTTTTAAAAGCCCATAGCTTGGTCAAATGAACTCGGATTTCGATATGGCATACCTTTATGGGCTTGTGGAATTATTATGTTGTTATCTGCTTTAACATATATAGCTTTAAAGGTAGTAAAAACACGACCATTTTTATGTCATTGATTTTAATTTTGGGAAGTTTACTGAAATGGGTCATCTTTCCATCTTTAAAGCCTACAACTTGATCAAATGAACACTGATTTCGACATGGCACACCTTTAAGGGTTTGTGGAAAGATTATGTTGTTATCGGCTTTAAGGTATATAACTTTAAAGGTAGTAAAAAATATGACCGTTTCTATGTCATTGATTTTTATTTTGCGAAGGTTTACTGAAATGGGCCTTCTTTCCATTTTTAAAAGCCCATAACTTGGTCAAATGAATTCGGATTTCGATATGGCATACCTTAATGGGCTTGTGGAGTGATTATGTTGTTATCTGCATTTAAATATATAACTTTAAAGGTAGTAAAAAATATGACCGATTTTATGTCATTGATTTAAGTTTTGCGAAGGTTTACTGTAATGGACCTTCTTTCCATTTTTAAAAGCCCATAACTTGGTCAAATGAACTCGGATTTCGATATAGCATACCTTTATGGGCTTGTGGAGTGATTATGTTGTTATCTGTATTTAAACATATAACTTTAAAGGTAGTAAAAGATATGACCGTTTCTATGTTAATGATTTTTATTTTGCGAAGGTTTACTGAAATAAGCCTTCTTTCCATTTTTAAAAGCCCGTATCTTGGTCAAATGATCTCGGATTTCGATATGGCATACCTTTATGGGCTTGTGGAGTGATTATGTTGTTATCTGCATTAAAATATATAACTTTAAAGGTAGTAAAAAATATGACCGATTTTATGTCATTGATTTAAGTTTTGCGAAGGTTTACTGAAATGGGCCTTCTTTCCATCTTTAAAAGCCCATAACTTGGTCAAATGAACTCGGATTTCGAAAAGGCATACCTTAATGGGCTTGTGGAATGATTATGTAGTTATCTGCTTTAAAATATATAGCTTTAAAGGTAGTAAAAAATATGACCGTTTTTATGTCATTGATTTTAATTTTGCGAAGGTTTACTGAAATGGGCCTTCTTTCCATTTTTAAATTCCCGTCACTTGGTCAAATGAACTCGGATTTCGATATGGCATACCTTCATGGGCTTGTGGAATGATTATGTTGTTATCTGCATTAAAATATATAGCTTTATAGGTAGTAAAAAATATGACCGATTTTATGTCATTGATTTAAGTTTTGCGAAGGTTTACTGTAATGGACCTTCTTTCCATTTTTAAAAGCCCATAACTTGGTCAAATGAACTCGGATTTCGATATGGCATACCTTTATGGGCTTGTGGAATTATTATGTTGTTATCTGCTTTAAAATATATAGCTTTAAAGGTAGTAAAAAATATGACCGTTTTTATGTCATTGATTTTAATTTTGCGAAGGTTTACTGAAATGGGCCTTCTTTCCATTTTTAAATTCCCGTCACTTGGTCAAATGAACTCGGATTTCGATATGGCATACCTTCATGGGCTTGTGGAATGATTATGTTGTTATCTGCATTAAAATATATAGTTTTAAAGGTAGTAAAAACATGACCGTTTTTATGTCATTGATTTTAATTTTGGCAAGGTTTTCCATCTTTAAAGCCCATAACTTGGTCAAATGAACACTGATTTCGATATGGAACACCTTTATGGGCTTTTGGAATGATTATGTAGTTATCTGCTATAATATATATAACTTTAAAGGTAGTAAAAAAATATGACCGATTTTATGTCATTGATTTAAGTTTTGCGAAGGCTTACTGAAATGGGCCTTCTTTCCAACTTTAAAAGTCCTTAACTTGGTCAAATGAACTCGGATTTCGATATGGCATACCTTAATGGGGTTGTGGAATGATTATGTATTTATCTGCTTTAATATATATAACTTTAAAGGTAGTAAGAAATATGACCGATTTTATGTCATTGATTTAAGTTTTGCGAAGGTTTACTGAAATGGGCCTTCTTTCCATCTTAAAAAGCCAATAACTTGGTCAAATGAACTCGGATTTCGATAAGGCATACCTTAATGGGCTTGTGGAATGATTATGTTGCTATCGGCTTTAAAGTATATAACTTTAAAGGTAGTAAGAAATATGACCGTTTTTATGTCATTGATTTTAGTTTTGCGAAGGTTTACTGAAATGGGCCTTCTTTCCATCTTTAAAAGCCCATAACTTGGTCAAATTAACTCGGATTTTGATAAGGCATACGTTAATGGGCTTGTGGAATGATTATGTTGCTATCGGCTTTAAAGTATATAGCTTTAAAGGTAGTAAAAACACGACCGTTTTTATGTCATTGATTTTAATTTTGGGAAGGTTTACTGAAATGGGCCTTCTTACCATTTTTAAAAGCCCATAACTTGGTCAAATGAACTCGGATTTCGATATGGCATACCTTTTTTGGCTTGAGGAATGATTATGTTGTTATCTGCATTAAGATATATAACTTTAAAGGTAATAAAAAATATGACCGTTTTTATGTCATTGATTTTAATTTTGGGAAGTTTACTGAAATGGGTCATCTTTCCATCTTTAAAGCCTATAACTTGATCAAATGAACACTGATTTCGACATGGCACACCTTTAAGGTATTGTGGAAAGATGATGTTGTTATCGGTTTTAAAGTATATAACTTTAAAGGTAGTAAGAAATATGACCGTTTTTATGTCATTGATTTTAGTTTTGCGAAGGTTTACTGAAATGGGCCTTCTTTCCATCTTTAAAAGCCCATAACTTGGTGAAATGAACTCGGATTTCGATATTGCATGTTGTTATCTGCATTAAAATATATAACTTTGAAGGTAGTAAAAAATATGAACGCTTCTATGTCATTGATTTTTATTTTGAGAAGGTTTACTGAAATGGCCCTTCCTTCCATTTTTAAAGGCCCGTCACTTGGTCAAATGAAATCGGATTTCGATATGGCATACCTTCATGGGCTTGTGGAATGATTATGTTGTTATCTGAATTAAAATATATATCTTTAAAGGTAGTAAAAACATGTCCGTTTTTATGTCATTGATTTTAATTTTGCGAAGGTTTACTGAAATGGGTCATCTTTCCATCTTTAAAGCCCATAACTTGGTCAAATGAACACTGATTTCGATATGGCACACCTTTATGGGCTTGTGGAATGATTATGTAGTTATCTGCTGTAATATATATAACTTTAAAGGTAGTAAGAAATATGACCGATTTTATGTCATTGATTTAAGTTTTGCGAAGGTTTACTGAAATGGGCCTTCTTTCCATTTTTAAATTCCCGTCACTTGGTCAAATGAACTCGGATTTCGATATGGCATACCTTCATGGGCTTGTGGAATGATTATGTTGTTATCTGCATTAAAATATATAGCCTTAAAGGTAGTAAAAACATGACCGTTTTTATGTCATTGATTTTAATTTTGGCAAGGTTTACTGAAATGGGCCTTCTTTCCATTTTTAAAAGCCCATAACTTGGTCAAATGAACTCGGATTTCGATATGGCATACCTTTATGGGATTGTGGAATGATTATGTTGTTATCTGCATTAAAATATATAACTTTAAAGGAAGTACAAAATATGACCATTTTTATGTAATTGATTTTTATTTTGCGAAGGTTTACTGAAATGGGCCTTCTTTCCATCTTTAAAAGCCAATAACTTGGTCAAATGAACTCGGATATTGATAAGGCATACCTTAATGGGCTTGTGGAATGATTATGTTGCTATCGGCTTTAAAGTATATAACTTTAAAGGTAGTAAGAAATATGACCGTTTTTATGTCATAGATTTTAGTTTGCGAAGGTTTACTGAAATGGGCCTTCTTTCCATCTTTAAAAGCCAATAACTTTGTCAATTGAACTCGGATATCGATAAGGCATACCTTAATGGGCTTGTGGAATGATTATGTTGCTATCGGCTTTAAAGTATATAACTTTAAAGGTAGTAAGAAATATGACCGTTTTTATGTCATTGATTTTAGTTTTGCGAAGGTTTTCTGAAATGGGCCTTCTTTCCATCTTTAAAAGCCAATAACTTGGTCAAAAGAACTCGGATATCGATAAGGCATACCTTAATGGGCTTGTGGAATGATTATGTTGCTATCGGCTTTAAAGTATATAACTTTATAGGTTGTAAGAAATATGACCGTTTTTACGTCATTCATTTTAGTTTTGCGAAGGTTTACTGAAATGGGCCTTCTTTCCATCTTTAAAAGCCCATAACTTGGTAAAATGAACTCGGATTTCGATATGGCATACCTTTTTGGGCGTGAGGAATGATTATGTTGTTATCTGCATTAAAATATATAACTTTAAAGGTAGTAAAAAATATGACCGTTTCTATGTCATTGAGTTTTATTTTGAGAAGGTTTACTGAAATGGGCCTTCTTTCCATTTTTAAAAGCCCATATTTTGGTCAAATGAACTCGGATTTCGATATGGCATACCTTTATGGGCTTGTTGTTATCTGCTTTAAGATATATAGCTTTAAAGGTAGTAAAAAATTTTACCGTTTTTATGTCATTGATTTTAATTTTGCGAAGGTTTACTGAAATGGGCCTTCTTTCCATTTTTAAATTCCCGTCACTTGGTCAAATGAACTCGGATTTCGATATGGCATACCTTCATGGGCTTGTGGAATGATTATGTTGTTATCTGCATTAAAATATATAGCCTTAAAGGTAGTAAAAACATGACCGTTTTTATGTCATTGATTTTAATTTTGGCAAGGTTTACTGAAATGGGCCATCTTTCCATCTTTAAAGCCCATAACTTGGTCAAATGAACACTGATTTCGATATGGCACACCTTTATGGGCTTGTGGAGTGATTATGTTGTTATCTGCATTAAAATATATATTTTTAAAGGTAGTAAAAAATATGACCGATTTTATGTCATTGATTTAAGTTTTGCGAAGGTTTACTGAAATGGGCCTTTTTTCCATTTTTAAAAGCCCATAACTTGGTCAAATGAACACTGATTTCGATATGGCACACCTTTATGGGCTTGTGGAATGATTATGTAGTTATCTGCTGTAATATATATAACTTTAAAGGTAGTAAGAAATATGACTAATTTTATGTCATTGATTTAAGTTTTGCGAAGATTTACTGAAATGGACTTTCTTTCCATTTTTAAAAGCCCGCAACTTGGTCAAATGAACTCGGATTTCGATATGGCATACCTTCATGGGCTTGTGGAACGATTATGTTGTTATCTGCAATAAAATAGATAGCTTTAAAGGTAGTAAAAACACGACCATTTTTATGTCATTGATTTTAATTTTGGCAAGGTTTACTGAAATGGGCCATCTTTCCATCTTTAAAGCCCATAACTTGGTCAAATGAACACTGATTTCGATATGGCACACCTTTATGGGCTTGTGGAGTGATTATGTTGTTATCTGCATTAAAATATATAACTTTAAAGGTAGTAAAAAATATGACCGATTTTATGTCATTGATTTAAGTTTTGCGAAGGTTTACTGAAATGGGCCTTCTTTCCATTTTTAAAAGCCCATAACTTGGTCAAATGAACTCGGATTTCGATATGGCATACCTTTATGGGCTTGTGGAGTGATTATGTTGTTATCTGCATTAAAATATATAACTTTAAAGGTAGTAAAAAATATGACCGATTTTATATCATTGATTTAAGTTTTGCGAAGGTTTACTGAATCAGGCCTTCTTTCCATCTTTAAAAGCCCATAACTTGGTCAAATGAACTCGGATTTCGATAAGGCATACTTTAATGGGCTCTTGGAATGATTATGTTGCTATCGGCTTTAAAGTATATAACTTTAAAGGTAGTAAGAAATATGACCGTTTTTATGTCATTGATTTTAGTTTTGCGAAGGTTTACTGAAATGGGCTTTCATTCCACTTTTAACAGCCCATAACTTGGTCAAATGAACTCGGATTTCGATATGGCATACCTTTATGGGCTTGTGGAGTGATTATGTTTTTATCTGCATTAAAATATATAACTTTAAAGGTATTAAAAAATATGACCGTTTCTATGTCATTGATTTTTATTTTGCGAAGGTTTACTGAAATGGGCCTTCTTTCCATTTTTAAAAGCCCATAACTTGGTAAAGTGAACACTGATTTCGATATGGCACACCTTTATGGGCTTGTGGAATGATTATGTAGTTATCTGCTGTAATATATATAACTTTAAAGGTAGTAAGAAATATGACCGGTTTTATGTCATTGATTTAAGTTCTGCGAAGGTTTACTGAAATGGGCCTTCTTTCCATCTTTAAAAGCCAATAACTTGGTCAAATGAACTCGGATATCGATAAGGCATACCTTAATGGGCTTGTGGAATGATTATGTTGCTATCGGCTTTAAAGTATATAACTTTAAAGGTAGTAAGAAATATGACCGTTTTTATGTCATTGATTTTAGTTTTGCGAAGGTTTACTGAAATGGGCCTTCTTTCCATCTTTAAAAGCCCATAACTTGGTGAAATGAACTCGGATTTCGATATTGCATACCTTTATGGGCTTGTGGAATGATTGTGTTGTTATCTGCATTAAAATATATAACTTTGAAGGTAGTAAAAAATATGAACGCTTCTATGTCATTGATTTTTATTTTGAGAAGGGTTACTGAAATGGGCCTTCTTTCCATTTTTAAAGGCCCGTCACTTGGTCAAATGAACTCGGATTTCGATATGGCATACCTTTATGGGCTTGTGGAATGATTATGTTGTTATCTGAATTAAAATATATATCTTTAAAGGTAGTAAAAACATGTCCGTTTTTATGTCATTGATTTTAATTTTGGGAAGGTTTACTGAAATGGGCCATCTTTCCATCTTTAAAGCCCATAACTGAATGAACACTGATTTCACACCTTTATGGGCTTGTGGAATGATTATGTAGTTATCTGCTGTAATATATATAACTTTAAAGGTAGTAAGAAATATGACCGATTTTATGTCATTGATTTAAGTTTTGCGAAGGTTTACTGAAATGGGCCTTCTTTCCATCTTTAAAA
Source organism: Drosophila suzukii (assembly GCF_043229965.1). Taxonomy (NCBI): domain Eukaryota; kingdom Metazoa; phylum Arthropoda; class Insecta; order Diptera; family Drosophilidae; genus Drosophila; species Drosophila suzukii. The sequence continues at coordinate 1,278,775 of NW_027255896.1, read as the reverse complement.
GCCCATAACTTGGTAAAATGAACTCGGATTTCGATATGGCATACCTTTTTGGGCTTGAAGAATGATTATGTTGTTATCTGCATTAAGATATATAACTTTAAAGGTAATAAAAAAAATGACCGTTTTTATGTCATTGATTTTAGTTTTGCGAAGGTTAACTGAAATGGGCCTTCTTTCCATTTTTAAAAGCCCATAACATGGTCAAATGAACTCGGATTTCGATATGGCATACCTTTATGGGATTGTGGAATGATTATGTTGTTATCTGCATTAAAATATATAACTTTAAAGGAAGTACAAAATATGACCATTTTTATGTCATTGATTTTTATTTTGCGAAGGTTTACTGAAATGGGCCTTCTTTCCATCTTTAAAAGCCAATAACTTGGTCAAATGAACTCGGATATCGATAAGGCATACCTTAATGGGCTTGTGGAATGATTATGTTACTATCGGCTTTAAAGTATATAACTTTAAAGGTAGTAAGAATTATGACCGTTTTTATGTCATAGATTTTAGTTTTGCGAAGGTTTACTGAAATGGGCCTTCTTTCCATCTTTAAAAGCCAATAACTTGGTCAAATGAACTCGGATATCGATAAGGCATACCTTAATGGGCTTGTGGAATGATTATGTTGCTATCGGCTTTAAAATATATATCTTTAAAGGTAGTAAAAACATGTCCGTTTTTATGTCATTGATTTTAATTTTGGGAAGGTTTACTGAAATGGGCCATCTTTCCATCTTTAAAGCCCATAACTGAATGAACACTGATTTCACACCTATATGGGCTTGTGGAATGATTATGTAGTTATCTGCTGTAATATATATAACTTTAAAGGTAGTAAGAAATATGACCGATTTTATGTCATTGATTTAAGTTTTGCGAAGGTTTACTGAAATGGGCCTTCTTTCCATCTTTAAAATCCCATAACTTGGTTAAATGAACTCGGATTTCGATATGGCATACCTTTTTAAGCTTGAGGAATGATTATGTTGTTGTCTGCATTAAGATAAATACCTTAAAAGGTATTTTATGTCATTGATTTAAGTTTTGCGAAGGTTTACTTAAATGGGCCTTCTTTCAATTTTTAAAAGCCCGCAACTTGGTCAAATGAACTCGGATTTCGAAAAGGCATACCTTTATGGGCTTGTGGAATGATTATGTTGTTATCTGCATTAAAATATATAACTTTAAAGGTAGTAAAAAATATGACCGTTTCTATGTCATTGAGTTTTATTTTGAGAAGGTTTACTGAAATGGGCCTTCTTTCCATTTTTAAAAGCCCATATTTTGGTCAAATGAACTCGGATTTCGATATGGCATACCTTTATGGGCTTGTTGTTATCTGCTTTAAGATATATAGCTTTAAAGGTAGTAAAAATTTTTACCGTTTTTATGTCATTGATTTTAATTTTGCGAAGGTTTACTGAAATGGGCCTTCTTTCCATTTTTAAAGGCCCGTCACTTGGTCAAATGGACTCGGATTTCGATATGGCACACCTTCATGGGCTTGTGGAATGATTATGTTGTTATCTGCATTAAAATATATAGATTTAAAGGTAGTAAAAACATGACCGTTTTTATGTCATTGATTTTAATTTTGGCAAGGTTTACTGAAATGGGCCATCTTTCCATCTTTAAAGCTCATAACTTGGTCAAATGAACACTGATTTCGATATGGCACACCTTTATGGGCTTGTGGAATGATTATGTAGTTATCTGCCGTAATATTGATTTAAGTTTTGCGAAGGTTTACTGAAATGGGCCTTCTTTCCATCTTTAAAAGCCCATAACATGGTAAAATGAACTCGGATCTCGATATGGCATACCTCAATGGGCTTGTGGAATGATTATGTAGTTATCTGCTGTAATATATATAACTTTAAAGGTAGTAAGAAATATGACCGATTTTATGTCATTGATTTAAGTTTTGCGAAGGTTTACTGAAATGGGCCTTCTTTCCATCTTTAAAAGCCCATAACTTGGTAAAATGAACTCGGATTTCGATATGGCATACCTTTTTGGGCTTGAAGAATGATTATGTTGTTATCTGCATTCAGATATATAACTTTAAAGGTAATAAAAAAAATGACCGTTTTTATGTCATTGATTTTAGTTTTGCGAAGGTTAACAGAAATGGGCCTTCTTTACATCTTTAAAAGCCCATAACTTGGTCAAATGAACTCCGATTTCGATATGGCATACCTTTATGGGCTTGTGGAATGATTTTGTTTTAATCTGTATTAAAATATATAACTTTAAGGGTAGTAAAAAATAAGACCGTTTTTATGTCATGGATTTTAGTTTTGCGAAGGTTTACTGAAATGGGCCTTTTTTCCATCTTTAAAAGCCCATAACTTGGTCAAATGAACTCGGATTTCGATATGGTATACCTTTATGGGCTTGTGGAATGATTATGTTGTTATCTGCTGTAATATATATAACTTTAAAGGTAGTAAGAAATATGACCGATTTTATGTCATTGATTTAAGTTTTGCGAAGGTTTACTGAAATGGGCCTTCTTTCCATCTTCAAAAGCCAATAACTTGGTCAAATGAACTCGGATATCGATAAGGCATACCTTAATGGGCTTGTGGAATGATTATGTTGCTATCGGCTTTAAAGTATATAACTTTAAAGGTAGTAAGAAATATGACCGTTTTTATGTCATTGATTTTAATTTTGCGAAGGTTTACTGAAATGGGCCTTCTTTCCATCTTTAAAAGCCAATAACTTGGTCAAATGAACTCGGGTATCGATAAGGCATACCTTAATGGGCTTGTGGAATGATTATGTTGCTATCGGCTTTAAAGTATATAACTTTAAAGGTAGTAAGAAATATGACCGTTTTTATGTCATTGATTTTAGTTTTGCGAAGGTTTTCTGAAATGGGCCTTCTTTCCATCTTTAAAAGCCAATAACTTGGTCAAATGAACTCGGATATCGATAAGGCATACCTTAATGGGCTTGTGGAATGATTATGTTGCTATCGGCTTTAAAGTATATAACTTTATAGGTTGTTAGAAATATGACCGTTTTTACGTCATTCATTTTAGTTTTGCGAAGGTTTACTGAAATGGGCCTTCTTTCCATCTTTAAAAGCCCATAACTTGGTAAAATGAACTCGGATTTCGATATGGCATACCCTTTTGGGCTTGAGGAATGATTATGTTGTTATCTGTATTAAAATATATAACTTTAAAGGTAGTAAAAAATATGACCGTTTCTATGTCATTGAGTTTTATTTTGAGAAGGTTTACTGAAATGGGCCTTCTTTCCATTTTTAAAAGCCCATATTTTGGTCAAATGAACTCGGATTTCGATATAGCATACCTTTATGGGCTTGTTGTTATCTGCTTTAAGATATATAGCTTTAAAGGTAGTAAAAATTTTTACCGTTTTTATGTCATTGATTTTAATTTTGCGAAGGTTTACTGAAATGGGCCTTCTTTCCATTTTTAAAAGCCCGTCACTTGGTCAAATGAACTCGGATCTCGATATGGCATACCTTAATGGGCTTGTGGAATGATTATGTTGTTATCTGCATTAAAATATATAGCTTTAAAGGTAGTAAAAACATGACCGTTTTTATGTCATTGATTTTAATTTTGGCAAGGTTTACTGAAATGGGCCATCTTTCCATCTTTAAAGCCCATAACTTGGTCAAATGAACACTGATTTCGATATGGCACACCTTTATGGGCTTGTGGAATGATTATGTAGTTATCTGCTGTAATATATATAACTTTAAAGGTAGTAAGAAATATGACCGATTTTATGTCATTGACTTAAGTTTTGCGAAGGTTTACTGAAATGGGCCTTCTTTCCATCTTTAAAAGCCCATAACTTGGTAAAATGAACTCGGATCTCGATATGGCATACCTCAATGGGCTTGTGGAATTATTATGTAGTTATCTGCTGTAATATATATAACTTTAAAGGTAGTAAGAAATATGACCGATTTTATGTCATTGATTTAAGTTTTGCGAAGGTTTACTGAAATGGGCCTTCTTTCCATCTTTAAAAGCCCATAACTTGGTAAAATGAACTCGGATTTCGATATGGCATACCTTTTTGGGCTTGAAGAATGATTATGTTGTTATCTGCATTAAGATATATAACTTTAAAGGTAATAAAAAAAATGACCGTTTTTATGTCATTGATTTTAGTTTTGCGAAGGTTAACTGAAATGGGCCTTCTTTCCATCTTTAAAAGCCAATAACTTGGTCAAATGAACTCGGATATCGATAAGGCATACCTTAATGGGCTTGTGGAATGATTATGTTGCTATCGGCTTTAAAGTATATAACTTTAAAGGTAGTAAGAAATATGACCGTTTTTATGTCATTGATTTTAGTTTTGCGAAGGTTTACTGAAATGGGCCTTCTTTCCATCTTTAAAAGCCCATAACTTGGTGAAATGAACACTGATTTCGATATGGCACACCTTTATGGGCTTGTGGAATGATTATGTTGTTATCTGCATTAAAATATATAGCTTTAAAGGTAGTAAAAAATTTTACCGTTTTTATGTCATTGATTTTAATTTTGCGAAGGTTTACTGAAATGGGCCTTCTTTCCATTTTTAAAAGCCCGTCACTTGGTCAAATGAACTCGGATTTCGATATGGCATACCTTCATGGGCTTGTGGAATGATTATGTTTTTATCTGCATTAAAATATATAGCTTTAAAGGTAGTAAAAACATGTCCGTTTTTATGTCATTGATTTTAATTTTGGGAAGGTTTACTGAAATGCGCCATCTTTCCATCTTTGAAGCTCATAACTGAATGAACACTGATTTCACACCTTTATGGGCTTGTGGAATGATTATGTAGTTATCTGCTGTAATAAATATAACTTTAAAGGTAGTAAGAAATATGACCGATTTTATGTCATTGATTTAAGTTTTGCGAAGGTTTACTGAAATGGGCCTTCTTTCCATCTTTAAAAGCCCATAACTTGGTGAAATGAACACTGATTTCGATATGGCACACCTTTATGGGCTTGTGGAATGATTATGTAGTTATCTGCTGTAATATATATAACTTTAAAGGTAGTAAAAACATGACCGTTTTTATGTCATTGATTTTAATTTTGGCAAGGTTTACTGAAATGGGCCATCTTTCCATCTTTAAAAGCCCATAACTTGGTAAAATGAACTCGGATCTCGATATGGCATACCTCAATGGGCTTGTGGAATGATTATGTAGTTATCTGCTGTAATATATATAACTTTAAAGGTAGTAAGAAATATGACCGATTTTATGTCATTGATTTAAGTTTTGCGAAGGTTTACTGAAATGGGCCTTCTTTCCATCTTTAAAAGCCCGTCACTTGGTCAAATGAACTCCGATTTCGATATGGCACACCTTCATGGGCTTGTGGAATGTTTATGTTGTTATCTGCATTAAAATATATAGCTTTAAAGGTAGTAAAAACATGACCGTTTTTATGTCATTGATTTTAATTTTGGCAAGGTTTACTGAAATGGGCCATCTTTCCATCTTTAAAGCCCATAACTTGGTCAAATGAACACTGATTTCGATATGGCACACCTTTATGGGCTTGTGGAATGATTATGTAGTTATCTGCTGTAATATATATAACTTTAAAGGTAGTAAGAAATATGACCGATTTTATGTCATTGATTTAAGTTTTGCGAAGGTTTACTGAAATGGGCTTTCTTTCCATCTTTAAAAGCCCATAACTTGGTAAAATGAACTCGGATCTCGATATGGCATACCTCAATGGGCTTGTGGAATTATTATGTAGTTATCTGCCGTAATATATATAACTTTAAAGGTAGTAAGAAATATGACCGATTTTATGTCATTGATTTAAGTTTTGCGAAGGTTTACTGAAATGGGCCTTCTTTCCATCTTTAAAAGCCCATAACTTGGTAAAATGAACTCGGATTTCGATATGGCATACCTTTTTGGGCTTGAAGAATGATTATGTTGTTATCTGCATTAAGATATATAACTTTAAAGGTAATAAAAAAAATGACCGTTTTTATGTCATTGATTTTAGTTGTGCGAAGGTTAACTGAAATGGGCCTTCTTTCCATCTTTAAAAGCCAATAACTTGGTCAAATGAACTCGGATATCGATAAGGCATACCTTAATGGGCTTGTGGAATGATTATGTTGCTATCGGCTTTAGAGTATATAACTTTAAAGGTAGTAAGAAATATGACCGTTTTTATGTCATTGATTTTAGTTTTGCGAAGGTTTACTGAAATGGGCCTTCTTTCCATCTTTAAAAGCCCATAACTTGGTGAAATGAACTCGGATTTCGATATTGCATACCTTTATCGGCTTGTGGAATGATTGTGTCGTTATCTGCATTAAAATATATAACTTTGAAGGTAGTAAAAAATATGAACGCTTCTATGTCATTGATTTTTATTTTGAGAAGGTTTACTGAAATGGCCCTTCTTTCCATTTTTAAAGGCCCGTCACTTGGTCAAATGAACTCGGATTTCGATATGGCATACCTTCATGGGCTTGTGGAATGATTATGTTGTTATCTGAATTAAAATATATATCTTTAAAGGTAGTAAAAACATGTCCGTTTTTATGTCATTGATTTTAATTTTGGGAAGGTTTACTGAAATGGGCCATCTTTCCATCTTTGAAGCTCATAACTGAATGAACACTGATTTCACACCTTTATGGGCTTGTGGAATGATTATGTAGTTATCTGCTGTAATATATATAACTTTAAAGGTAGTAAGAAATATGACCGATTTTATGTCATTGATTTAAGTTTTTCGAAGGTTTACTGAAATGGGCCTTCTTTCCATCTTTAAAAGCCCATAACTTGGTGAAATGAACACCGATTTCGATATGGCACACCTTTATGGGCTTGTGGAATGATTATGTAGTTATCTGCTGTAATATATATAACTTTAAAGGTAGTAAAAACATGACCGTTTTTATGTCATTGATTTTAATTTTGGCAGGGTTTACTGAAATGGGCCATCTTTCCATCTTTAAAAGCCCATAACTTGGTAAAATGAACTCGGATCTCGATATGGCATACCTCAATGGGCTTGTGGAATGATTATGTAGTTATCTGCTGTAATATATATAACTTTAAAGGTAGTAAGAAATATGACCGATTTTATGTCATTGATTTAAGTTTTGCGAAGGTTTACTGAAATGGGCCTTCTTTCCATCTTTAAAAGCCCGTCACTTGGTCAAATGAACTCGGATTTCGATATGGCACACCTTCATGGGCTTGTGGAATGATTATGTTGTTATCTGCATTAAAATATATAGCTTTAAAGGTAGTAAAAACATGACCGTTTTTATGTCATTGATTTTAATTTTGGCAAGGTTTACTGAAATGGGCCATCTTTCCATCTTTAAAGCCCATAACTTGGTCAAATGAACACTGATTTCGATATGGCACACCTTTATGGGCTTGTGGAATGATTATGTAGTTATCTGCTGTAATATATATAACTTTAAAGGTAGTAAGAAATATAACCGATTTTATGTCATTGATTTAAGTTTTGCGAAGGTTTACTGAAATGGGCCTTCTTTCCATCTTTAAAAGCCCATAGCTTGGTAAAATGAACTCGGATCTCGATATGGCATACCTCAATGGGCTTGTGGAATGATTATGTAGTTATCTGCTGTAATATATATAACTTTAAAGGTAGTAAGAAATATGACCGATTTTATGTCATTGATTTAAGTTTTGCGAAGGTTTACTGAAATGGGCCTTCTTTCCATCTTTAAAAGCCCATAACTTGGTGAAATGAACACTGATTTCGATATGGCACACCTTTATGGGCTTGTGGAATGATTATGTAGTTATCTGCTGTAATATATATAACTTTAAAGGTAGTAAAAACATGACCGTTTTTATGTCATTGATTTTAATTTTGGCAAGGTTTACTGAAATGGGCCATCTTTCCATCTTTAAAAGCCCATAACTTGGTAAAATGAACTCGGATCTCGATATGGCATACCTCAATGGGCTTGTGGAATGATTATGTAGTTATCTGCTGTAATATATATAACTTTAAAGGTAGTAAGAAATATGACCGATTTTATGTCATTGATTTAAGTTTTGCGAAGGTTTACTGAAATGGGCCTTCTTTCCATCTTTAAAAGCCCGTCACTTGGTCAAATGAACTCCGATTTCGATATGGCACACCTTCATGGGCTTGTGGAATGTTTATGTTGTTATCTGCATTAAAATATATAGCTTTAAAGGTAGTAAAAACATGACCGTTTTTATGTCATTGATTTTAATTTTGGCAAGGTTTACTGAAATGGGCCATCTTTCCATCTTTAAAGCCCATAACTTGGTCAAATGAACACTGATTTCGATATGGCACACCTTTATGGGCTTGTGGAATGATTATGTAGTTATCTGCTGTAATATATATAACTTTAAAGGTAGTAAGAAATATGACCGATTTTATGTCATTGATTTAAGTTTTGCGAAGGTTTACTGAAATGGGCTTTCTTTCCATCTTTAAAAGCCCATAACTTGGTAAAATGAACTCGGATCTCGATATGGCATACCTCAATGGGCTTGTGGAATTATTATGTAGTTATCTGCCGTAATATATATAACTTTAAAGGTAGTAAGAAATATGACCGATTTTATGTCATTGATTTAAGTTTTGCGAAGGTTTACTGAAATGGGCCTTCTTTCCATCTTTAAAAGCCCATAACTTGGTAAAATGAACTCGGATTTCGATATGGCATACCTTTTTGGGCTTGAAGAATGATTATGTTGTTATCTGCATTAAGATATATAACTTTAAAGGTAATAAAAAAAATGACCGTTTTTATGTCATTGATTTTAGTTGTGCGAAGGTTAACTGAAATGGGCCTTCTTTCCATCTTTAAAAGCCAATAACTTGGTCAAATGAACTCGGATATCGATAAGGCATACCTTAATGGGCTTGTGGAATGATTATGTTGCTATCGGCTTTAGAGTATATAACTTTAAAGGTAGTAAGAAATATGACCGTTTTTATGTCATTGATTTTAGTTTTGCGAAGGTTTACTGAAATGGGCCTTCTTTCCATCTTTAAAAGCCCATAACTTGGTGAAATGAACTCGGATTTCGATATTGCATACCTTTATCGGCTTGTGGAATGATTGTGTCGTTATCTGCATTAAAATATATAACTTTGAAGGTAGTAAAAAATATGAACGCTTCTATGTCATTGATTTTTATTTTGAGAAGGTTTACTGAAATGGCCCTTCTTTCCATTTTTAAAGGCCCGTCACTTGGTCAAATGAACTCGGATTTCGATATGGCATACCTTCATGGGCTTGTGGAATGATTATGTTGTTATCTGAATTAAAATATATATCTTTAAAGGTAGTAAAAACATGTCCGTTTTTATGTCATTGATTTTAATTTTGGGAAGGTTTACTGAAATGGGCCATCTTTCCATCTTTGAAGCTCATAACTGAATGAACACTGATTTCACACCTTTATGGGCTTGTGGAATGATTATGTAGTTATCTGCTGTAATATATATAACTTTAAAGGTAGTAAGAAATATGACCGATTTTATGTCATTGATTTAAGTTTTTCGAAGGTTTACTGAAATGGGCCTTCTTTCCATCTTTAAAAGCCCATAACTTGGTGAAATGAACACCGATTTCGATATGGCACACCTTTATGGGCTTGTGGAATGATTATGTAGTTATCTGCTGTAATATATATAACTTTAAAGGTAGTAAAAACATGACCGTTTTTATGTCATTGATTTTAATTTTGGCAGGGTTTACTGAAATGGGCCATCTTTCCATCTTTAAAAGCCCATAACTTGGTAAAATGAACTCGGATCTCGATATGGCATACCTCAATGGGCTTGTGGAATGATTATGTAGTTATCTGCTGTAATATATATAACTTTAAAGGTAGTAAGAAATATGACCGATTTTATGTCATTGATTTAAGTTTTGCGAAGGTTTACTGAAATGGGCCTTCTTTCCATCTTTAAAAGCCCGTCACTTGGTCAAATGAACTCGGATTTCGATATGGCACACCTTCATGGGCTTGTGGAATGATTATGTTGTTATCTGCATTAAAATATATAGCTTTAAAGGTAGTAAAAACATGACCGTTTTTATGTCATTGATTTTAATTTTGGCAAGGTTTACTGAAATGGGCCATCTTTCCATCTTTAAAGCCCATAACTTGGTCAAATGAACACTGATTTCGATATGGCACACCTTTATGGGCTTGTGGAATGATTATGTAGTTATCTGCTGTAATATATATAACTTTAAAGGTAGTAAGAAATATAACCGATTTTATGTCATTGATTTAAGTTTTGCGAAGGTTTACTGAAATGGGCCTTCTTTCCATCTTTAAAAGCCCATAGCTTGGTAAAATGAACTCGGATCTCGATATGGCATACCTCAATGGGCTTGTGGAATGATTATGTAGTTATCTGCTGTAATATATATAACTTTAAAGGTAGTAAGAAATATGACCGATTTTATGTCATTGATTTAAGTTTTGCGAAGGTTTACTGAAATGGGCCTTCTTTCCATCTTTAAAAGCCCATAACTTGATAAAATGAACTCGGATTTCGATATGGCATACCTTTTTGGGCTTGAAGAATGATTATGTTGTTATCTGCATTAAGATATATAACTTTAAAGGTAGTAAGAAATATGACCGATTTTATGTCATTGATTTAAGTTTTGCGAAGGTTTACTGAAATGGGCCTTCTTTCCATCTTTAAAAGCCCATAACTTGATAAAATGAACTCGAATTTCGATATGGCATACCTTTATGGGATTGTGGAATGATTATGTTGTTATCTGCATTAAAATATATAACTTTAAAGGAAGTACAAAATATGACCATTTTTATGTCATTGATTTTTATTTTGCGAAGGTTTACTGAAATGGGCCTTCTTTCCATCTTTAAAAGCCAATAACTTGGTCAAATGAACTCGGATATCGATAAGGCATACCTTAATGGGCTTGTGGAATGATTATGTTGCTATCGGCTTTAAAGTATATAACTTTAAAGGTAGTAAGAAATATGACCGTTTTTATGTCATTGATTTTAGTTTTGCGAAGGTTTACTGAAATGGGCCTTCTTTCCATCTTTAAAAGCCAATAACTTGGTCAAATGAACTCGGGTATCGATAAGGCATACCTTAATGGGCTTGTGGAATGATTATGTTGCTATCGGCTTTAAAGTATATAACTTTAAAGGTAGTAAGAAATATGACCGTTTTTATGTCATTGATTTTAGTTTTGCGAAGGTTTTCTGAAATGGGCCTTCTTTCCATCTTTAAAAGCCAATAACTTGGTCAAATGAACTCGGATATCGATAAGGCATACCTTAATGGGCTTGTGGAATGATTATGTTGCTATCGGCTTTAAAGTATATAACTTTATAGGTTGTTAGAAATATGACCGTTTTTACGTCATTCATTTTAGTTTTGCGAAGGTTTACTGAAATGGGCCTTCTTTCCATCTTTAAAAGCCCATAACTTGGTAAAATGAACTCGGATTTCGATATGGCATACCCTTTTGGGCTTGAGGAATGATTATGTTGTTATCTGCATTAAAATATATAACTTTAAAGGTAGTAAAAAATATGACCGTTTCTATGTCATTGAGTCTTATTTTGAGAAGGTTTACTGAAATGGGCCTTCTTTCCATTTTTAAAAGCCCATATTTTGGTCAAATGAACTCGGATTTCGATATAGCATACCTTTATGGGCTTGTTGTTATCTGCTTTAAGATATATAGCTTTAAAGGTAGTAAAAAATTTTACCGTTTTTATGTCATTGATTTTAATTTTGCGAAGGTTTACTGAAATTGGACTTCTTTCCATTTTTAAATTCCCGTCACTTGGTCAAATGAACTCGGATTTCGATATGGCATACCTTCATGGGCTTGTGGAATGATTATGTTGTTATCTGCATTAAAATATATAGCTTTAAAGGTAGTAAAAATATGACCGTTTTTATGTCATTGATTTTAATTTTGGCAAGGTTTACTGAAATGGGCCATCTTTCCATCTTTAAAGCCCATAACTTGGTCAAATGAACACTGATTTCGATATGGCACACCTTTATGGGCTTGTGGAATGATTATGTAGTTATCTGCTGTAATATATATAACTTTAAAGGTAGTAAGAAATATGACCGATTTTATGTCATTGATTTAAGTTTTGCGAAGGTTTACTGAAATGGCCCTTCTTTCCATCTTTAAAAGCCCATAACTTGGTAAAATGAACTCGGATCTCGATATGGCATACCTCAATGGGCTTGTGGAATTATTATGTAGTTATCTGCTGTAATATATATAACTTTAAAGGTAGTAAGAAATATGACCGATTTTATGTCATTGATTTAAGTTTTGCGAAGGTTTACTGAAATGGGCCTTCTTTCCATCTTTAAAAGCCCGTCACTTGGTCAAATGAACTCGGATTTCGATATGGCACACCTTCATGGGCTTGTGGAATGATTATGTTGTTATCTGCATTAAAATATATAGCTTTAAAGGTAGTAAAAACATGACAGTTTTTATGTCATTGATTTTAATTTTGGCAAGGTTTACTGAAATGGGCCATCTTTCCATCTTTAAAGCCCATAACTTGGTCAAATGAACACTGATTTCGATATGGCACACCTTTATGGGCTTGTGGAATGATTATGTAGTTATCTGCTGTAATATATATAACTTTAAAGGTAGTAAGAAATATGACCGATTTTATGTCATTGATTTAAGTTTTGCGAAGGTTTACTGAAATGGGCCTTCTTTCCATCTTTAAAAGCCCATAACTTGGTAAAATGAACTCGGATCTCGATATGGCATACCTCAATGGGCTTGTGGAATGATTATGTAGTTATCTGCTGTAATATATATAACTTTAAAGGTAGTAAGAAATATGACCGATTTTATGTCATTGATTTAAGTTTTGCGAAGGTTTACTGAAATGGGCCTTCTTTCCATCTTTAAAAGCCCATAACTTGGTAAAATGAACTCGGATTTCGATATGGCATACCTTTTTGGGCTTGAAGAATGATTATGTTGTTATCTGCATTAAGATATATAACTTTAAAGGTGATAAAAAAAATGACCGTTTTTATGTCATTGATTTTAGTTTTGCGAAGGTTAACTGAAATGGGCCTTCTTTCCATTTTTAAAAGCCCATAACTTGGTCAAATGAACTCGGATTTCGATATGGAATACCTTTATGGGCTTGTGGAATGATTATGTTGTTATCTGCATTAAAATATATAACTTTAAAGGAAGTACAAAATATGACCATTTTTATGTCATTGATTTTTATTTTGCGAAGGTTTACTGAAATGGGCCTTCTTTCCATCTTTAAAAGCCAATAACTTGGTCAAATGAACTCGGATATCGATAAGGCATACCTTAATGGGCTTGTGGAATGATTATGTTGCTATCGGCTTTAAAGTATATAACTTTAAAGGTAGTAAGAAATATGACCGTTTTTATGTCATTGATTTTAGTTTTGCGAAGGTTTACTGAAATGGGCCTTCTTTCCATCTTTAAAAGCCCATAACTTGGTCAAATGAACTCGGATTTCGATATGGCATACCTTTATGGGCTTGTGGATTGATTTTGTTGTTATCTGCATTAAAATATATAACTTTAAATAACTTGTAAAATGATTATGTTGTTATCTGCATTAAAATATATAACTTTAAAGCTAATAAAAAATATGACCGTTTTATGTCATTGATTTTAATTTTGCGAAGGTTTTCTGAAATGGGCCTTCTTTCCATCTTTAAAAGCCAATAACTTGGTCAAATGAACTCGGATATCGATAAGGCATACCTTAATGGGCTTGTGGAATGATTATGTTGCTATCGGCTTTAAAGTATATAACTTTATAGGTTGTTAGAAATATGACCGTTTTTACGTCATTCATTTTAGTTTTGCGAAGGTTTACTGAAATGGGCCTTCTTTCCATCTTTAAAAGCCCATAACTTGGTAAAATGAACTCGGATTTCGATATGGCATACCCTTTTGGGCTTGAGGAATGATTATGTTGTTATCTGCATTAAAATATATAACTTTAAAGGTAGTAAAAAATATGACCGTTTCTATGTCATTGAGTTTTATTTTGAGAAGGTTTACTGAAATGGGCCTTCTTTCCATTTTTAAAAGCCCATATTTTGGTCAAATGAACTCGGATTTCGATATAGCATACCTTTATGGGCTTGTTGTTATCTGCTTTAAGATATATAGCTTTGAAGGTAGTAAAAAATTTTACCGTTTTTATGTCATTGATTTTAATTTTGCGAAGGTTTACTGAAATGGGACTTCTTTCCATTTTTAAATTCCCGTCACTTGGTCAAATGAACTCGGATTTCGATATGGCATACCTTTTTGGGCTTGAAGAATGATTATGTTGTTATCTGCATTAAGATATATAACTTTAAAGGTAATAAAAAAAATGACCGTTTTTATGTCATTGATTTTAGTTTTGCGAATGTTAACTGAAATGGGCCTTCTTTCCATCTTTAAAAGCCAATAACTTGGTCAAATGAACTCGGATATCGATAAGGCATACCTTAATGGGCTTGTGGAATGATTATGTTGCTATCGGCTTTAAAGTATATAACTTTAAAGGTAGTAAGAAATATGACCGTTTTTATGTCATTGATTTTAGTTTTGCGAAGGTTTACTGAAATGGGCCTTCTTTCCATCTTTAAAAGCCCATAACTTGGTGAAATGAACTCGGATTTCGATATTGCATACTTTTATCGGCTTGTGGAATGATTGTGTCGTTATCTGCATTAAAATATATAACTTTGAAGGTAGTAAAAAATATGAACGCTTCTATGTCATTGATTTTTATTTTGAGAAGGTTTACTGAAATGGCCCTTCTTTCCATTTTTAAAGGCCCGTCACTTGGTCAAATGAACTCGGATTTCGATATGGCATACCTTCATGGGCTTGTGGAATGATTATGTTGTTATCTGAATTAAAAGGTAGTAAAAACATGTCCGTTTTTATGTCATTGATTTTAATTTTGGGAAGGTTTACTGAAATGGGCCATCTTTCCATCTTTGAAGCTCATAACTGAATGAACACTGATTTCACACCTTTATGGGCTTGTGGAATAATTATGTAGTTATCTGCTGTAATATATATAACTTTAAAGGTAGTAAGAAATATGACCGATTTTATGTCATTGATTTAAGTTTTGCGAAGGTTTACTGAAATGGGCCTTCTTTCCATCTTTAAAAGCCCATAACTTGGTGAAATGAACTCGGATTTCGATATGGCATACCTTTTTAAGCTTGAGGAATGATTATGTTGTTGTCTGCATTAAGATAAATACCTTAAAAGGTATTTTATGTCATTGATTTAAGTTTTGCGAAGGTTTACTGAAATGGGCCTTCTTTCAATTTTTAAAAGCCCGCAACTTGGTCAAATAAACTCGGATTTCGAAAAGGCATACCTTTATGGGCTTGTGGAATAATTGTGTTGCTATCGGCTTTAAAGTATATAACTTTAAAGGTTGTAAGAAATATGACCGTTTTTATGTCATTCATTTTAGTTTTGCAAAGGTTTACTGAAATGGGCCTTCTTTCCATCTGTAAAAGCCCATAACTTGGTAAAATGAACTCGGATTTCGATATGGCATACCTTTTTGGGCTTGAGGAATGATTATGTTGTTATCTGCATTAAAATATATAACTTTAAAGGTAGTAAAAAATATGACCGTTTCTATGTCATTGAGTTATATTTTGAGAAGGTTTACTGAAATGGGCCTTCTTTCCATTTTTAAAAGCCCATATTTTTGTCAAATGAACTCGGATTTCGATATGGCATACCTTTATGGGCTTGTTGTTATCTGCTTTAAAATATATAGCTTTAAAGGTAGTAAAAAATTTTTACGTTTTTATGTCATTGATTTTAATTTTGCGAAGGTTTACTGAAATGGGCCTTCTTTCCATTTTTAAAGGCCCGTCACTTGGTCAAATGAACTCGGATTTCGATATGGCACACCTTCATGGGCTTGTGGAATGATTATGTTGTTATCTGCATTAAAATATATAGCTTTAAAGGTAGTACAAACATGACCGTTCTTATGTCATTGATTTTAATTTTGGCAAGGTTTACTGAAATGGGCCATCTTTCCATCTTTAAAGCCTATAACTTGGTCAAATGAACACTGATTTCAATATGGCACACCTTTATGGGCTTGTGGAATGATTATGTTGTAATCTGCATTAAGATATATAACTTTAAAGGTAATAAAAAAAATGACCGTTTTTATGTCATTGATTTTAGTTTTGCGAAGGTTTACTGAAATGGGCCTTCTTTCCATTTTTAAAAGTCCATAACTTGGTCAAATGAACTCGGATTTCGATATGGCATACCTTCGTGGGCTTGTGGAATGATTGTGTTGTTATCTGAATTAAAATATATAGCTTTAAAGGTAGTAAAACCATGACCGTTTTTATGTCATTGAAATGGGCTGAAATGGGCCATCTTTCCATCTTTAAAGCCCATAACTTGGTCAAATGAACACTGATTTCGATATGGCACACCTTTATGGGCTTGTGGAATGATTATGTAGTTATCTGCTGTAATATATATAACTTTAAAGGTAGTAAGAAATATGACCGATTTTATGTCATTGATTTAAGTTTTGCGAAGGTTTACTGAAATGGGCCTTCTTTCCATCTTTAAAAGCCCATAACTTGGTCAAATGAACTCGGATTTCGATATGGCATACCATTTTGAGCTTGAGGAATGATTATGTTGTTGTCTGCATTAAGATAAATACCTTTAAAGGAATTTTATGTCATTGATTTAAGTTTTGCGAAGGTTTACTGAAATGGGCCTTCTTTCCATTTTTAAAAGCCCGCAACTTGGTCAAATGAACTCGGATTTCGAAAAGGCATACCTTTATGGGCTTGTGGAATGATTTTGTTGCTATCGGCTTTAAAGTATATAAATTTAAAGGTAGTAAGAAATATGACCGTTTTTATGTCATTGATTTTAGTTTTGCGAAGGTTTACTGAAATGGGCCTTCTTTCCATCTTTAAAAGCCCATAACTTGGTAAAATGAACTCGGATTTCGATATGGCATACCTTTATGGGCTTGTGGAGTGATTATGTTGTTATCTGCATTAAAATATATAACTTTAAAGGTAGTAAAAAATATGACCGTTTCCATGTCATTGTTTTTTATTTTGCGAAGGTTTACTGAAATGGGCCTTCTTTCCATTTTTAAAAGCCCATAACTTGGTGAAATGAACTCTGATTTCGATATTGCATACCTTTATCGGCTTGTGGAATGATTGTGTTGTTATCTGCATTAAAATATATAGCTTTAAAGATAGTAAAAAATATGACCGTTTTTATGTCCATGAGTTTTATTTTTAGAAGGTTTACTGAAATGGGCCTTCTTTCCATTTTTAAAAGCCCATAGCTTGGTCAAATGAACTCGGATTTCGATAAGGCATACCTTAATGGGCTTGTGGAATGATTATGTAGTTATCTGCTGTAATATATATAACTTTAAAGGTAGTAAGAAATATGACCGATTTTATGTCATTGATTTAAGTTTTGCGAAGGTTTACTGAATCGGGCCTTCTTTCCATCTTTAAAAGCCCATAACTTGGTCAAATGAACTCGGACTTCGATAAGGCATACCTTAATGGGCTTTTGGGATGATTATGTTGCTATCGGCTTTAAAGTATATAACTTTAAAGGTAGTAAGAAATATGACCGTTTTTATGTCATTGATTTTAGTTTTGCGAAGGTTTACTGAAATGGGCCTTCTTTCCATCTTTAAAAGCCCATAACTTGGTAAAATGAACTCGGATTTCGATATGGCATACCTATTTGGGCTTGAGGAATGATTATGTTGTTATCTGCATTAAGGTATATAACTTTAAAGGTAATAAAACATATGACCGTTTTTATGTCATTGATTTTTATTTTGCGAAGATTTACTGAAATGGACCTTCTTTCCATTTTTAAAAGCCCATAACTTGGTCAAATGAACTCGGATTTCGATATGGCATACCTTTATGGGCTTGTGGAGTGATTATGTTGTTATCTGCTGTAATATATATAACTTTAAAGGTAGTAAGAAATATGACCGATTTTATGTCATTGATTTAAGTTTTGCGAAGGTTTACTGAAATGGTCTTTCTTTCCATTTTTAAAAGCCCGCAACTTGGTCAAATGAAATCGGATTTCGATATGGCATACCTTCATGGGCTTGTGGAATAATTACGTAGTTATCTGCTTTAATATATATAACTTTAAAGGTAGTAAGAAAAATGACCGTTTTTATGTCAATGATTTTAGTTTTGCGAAGGTTTACTGAAATGGGCCTTCTTTCCATCTTTAAAAGCCCATAACTTGGTCAAATGAACTCGGATTTCGATATGGCACACCTTTATGGGCTTGTGGAATGATTATGTAGTTATCTTCTGTAATATATATAACTTTAAAGGTAGTGAGAAATATGACCGTTTTTATGTCATTGATTTCAGTTTTGCGAAGGTTTACTGAAATGGGCCTTCTTTCCATTTTTAAAAGCCCATAACTTGGTGAAATGAACTCGGATTTCGATTTTGCATACCTTTATCGGCTTGTGGAATGATTGTGTTGTTATCTGCATTAAAATATATAGCTTTAAAGGTAGTAAAAAATATGACCGTTTCTATGTCCATGAGTTTTATTTTGAGAAGGTTTACTGAAATGGGCCTTCTTTCCATTTTTAAAAGCCCATAACTTGGTCAATTGAACTCGGATTTCGATATGGCATACCTTTATGGGCTTGTGGAATTATTATGTTGTTATCTGCTTTAAAATATATAGCTTTAAAGGTAGTAAAAAATTTGACCGTTGAAATGGGCCTTCTTTCCATTTTTAAAAGCCCATAACTTGGTCAAATGAACTCGGATTTCGACAAGGCATACCTTAATGGGCTTGTGGAATGATTATGTAGTTATCTGCTGTAATATATATAACTTTAAAGGTAGTAAGAAATATGACCGATTTTATGTCATTGATTTAAGTTTTGCGAAGGTTTACTGAATCTGGCCTTCTTTCCATCTTTAAAAGCCCATAACTTGGTCAAATGAACTCGGATTTCGATAAGGCATACCTTAATGGGCTTTTGGAATGATTATGTTGCTATCGGCTTTAAAGTATATAACTTTAAAGGTAGTAAGAAATATGACCGTTTTTATGTCATTGATTTTAGTTTTGCGAAGGTTTACTGAAATGGGCCTTCATTCCACTTCTAACAGCCCATAACTTGGTCAAATGAACTCGGATTTCGATATGGCATACCTCTATGGGCTTGTGGAGTGATTATGTTTTTATCTGCATTAAAATATATAACTTTAAAGGTAGTAAAAAATATGACCGTTTCTATGTCATTGATTTTTATTTTGCGAAGGAATACTGAAATGGGCCTTCTTTCCATTTTTAAAAGCCCGTAACTTGGTGAAATGAACTCGGATTTCGATTTTGCATACCTTTATCGGCTTGTGGAATGATTGTGTTGTTATCTGCATTAAAATATATAACTTTGAAGGTAGTAAAAAATATGAACGCTTCTATGTCATTGATTTTTACTTTGAGAAGGTTTACTGAAATGGCCCTTCTTTCCATTTTTAAAGGCCCGTCACTTGGTCAAATGAACTCGGATTTCGATATGGCATACCTTCATGGGCTTGTGGAATGATTATGTTGTTATCTGAATTAAAATATATATCTTTAAAGGTAGTAAAAACATGTCCGTTTTTATGTCATTGATTTTAATTTTGGGAAGGTTTACTGAAATGGGCCATCTTTCCATCTTTGAAGCTCATAACTGAATGAACACTGATTTCACACCTTTATGGGCTTGTGGAATAATTATGTAGTTATCTGCTGTAATATATATAACTTTAAAGGTAGTAAGAAATATGACCGATTTTATGTCATTGATTTAAGTTTTGCGAAGGTTTACTGAAATGGGCCTTCTTTCCATCTTTAAAAGCCCATAACTTGGTGAAATGAACTCGGATTTCGATATGGCATACCTTTTTAAGCTTGAGGAATGATTATGTTGTTGTCTGCATTAAGATAAATACCTTAAAAGGTATTTTATGTCATTGATTTAAGTTTTGCGAAGGTTTACTGAAATGGGCCTTCTTTCAATTTTTAAAAGCCCGCAACTTGGTCAAATAAACTCGGATTTCGAAAAGGCATACCTTTATGGGCTTGTGGAATAATTGTGTTGCTATCGGCTTTAAAGTATATAACTTTAAAGGTTGTAAGAAATATGACCGTTTTTATGTCATTCATTTTAGTTTTGCAAAGGTTTACTGAAATGGGCCTTCTTTCCATCTGTAAAAGCCCATAACTTGGTAAAATGAACTCGGATTTCGATATGGCATACCTTTTTGGGCTTGAGGAATGATTATGTTGTTATCTGCATTAAAATATATAGCTTTAAAGGTAGTAAAAACATGACCGTTTTTATGTCATTGAAATGGGCTGAAATGGGCCATCTTTCCATCTTTAAAGCCCATAACTTGGTCAAATGAACAATGATTTCGATATGGCACACCTTTATGGGCTTGTGGAATGATTATGTAGTTATCTGCTGTAATATATATAACTTTAAAGGTAGTAAGAAATATGACCGATTTTATGTCATTGATTTAAGTTTTGCGAAGGTTTACTGAAATGGGCCTTCTTTCCATCTTTAAAAGCCCATAACTTGGTCAAATGAACTCGGATTTCGATATGGCATACCATTTTGAGCTTGAGGAATGATTATGTTTTTGTCTGCATTAAGATAAATACCTTTAAAGGAATTTTATGTCATTGATTTAAGTTTTGCGAAGGTTTACTGAAATGGGCCTTCTTTCCATTTTTAAAAGCCCATAACTTGGTCAAATGAACTCGGACTTCGATAAGGCATACCTTTATGGGCTTGTGGAATGATTTTGTTGCTATCGGCTTTAAAGTATATAAATTTAAAGGTAGTAAGAAATATGACCGTTTTTATGTCATTGATTTTAGTTTTGCGAAGGTTTACTGAAATGGGCCTTCTTTCCATCTTTAAAAGCCCATAACTTGGTAAAATGAACTCGGATTTCGATATGGCATACCTATTTGGGCTTGAGGAATGATTATGTTGTTATCTGCATTAAGGTATATAACTTTAAAGGTAATAAAACATATGACCGTTTTTATGTCATTGATTTTTATTTTGCGAAGATTTACTGAAATGGACCTTCTTTCCATTTTTAAAAGCCCATAACTTGGTCAAATGAACTCGGATTTCGATATGGCATACCTTTATGGGCTTGTGGAGTGATTATGTTGTTATCTGCTGTAATATATATAACTTTAAAGGTAGTAAGAAATATGACCGATTTTATGTCATTGATTTAAGTTTTGCGAAGGTTTACTGAAATGGTCTTTCTTTCCATTTTTAAAAGCCCGCAACTTGGTCAAATGAAATCGGATTTCGATATGGCATACCTTCATGGGCTTGTGGAATGATTACGTAGTTATCTGCTTTAATATATATAACTTTAAAGGTAGTAAGAAAAATGACCGTTTTTATGTCAATGATTTTAGTTTTGCGAAGGTTTACTGAAATGGGCCTTCTTTCCATCTTTAAAAGCCCATAACTTGGTCAAATGAACTCGGATTTCGATATGGCACACCTTTATGGGCTTGTGGAATGATTATGTAGTTATCTTCTGTAATATATATAACTTTAAAGGTAGTGAGAAATATGACCGTTTTTATGTCATTGATTTTAGTTTTGCGAAGGTTTACTGAAATGGGCCTTCTTTCCATTTTTAAAAGCCCATAACTTGGTGAAATGAACTCGGATTTCGATTTTGCATACCTTTATCGGCTTGTGGAATGATTGTGTTGTTATCTGCATTAAAATATATAGCTTTAAAGGTAGTAAAAAATATGACCGTTTCTATGTCCATGAGTTTTATTTTGAGAAGGTTTACTGAAATGGGCCTTCTTTCCATTTTTAAAAGCCCATAACTTGGTCAATTGAACTCGGATTTCGATATGGCATACCTTTATGGGCTTGTGGAATTATTATGTTGTTATCTGCTTTAAAATATATAGCTTTAAAGGTAGTAAAAAATTTGACCGTTGAAATGGGCCTTCTTTCCATTTTTAAAAGCCCATAACTTGGTCAAATGAACTCGGATTTCGACAAGGCATACCTTAATGGGCTTGTGGAATGATTATGTAGTTATCTGCTGTAATATATATAACTTTAAAGGTAGTAAGAAATATGACCGATTTTATGTCATTGATTTAAGTTTTGCGAAGGTTTACTGAATCGGGCCTTCTTTCCATCTTTAAAAGCCCATAACTTGGTCAAATGAACTCGGATTTCGATAAGGCATACCTTAATGGGCTTTTGGAATGATTATGTTGCTATCGGCTTTAAAGTATATAACTTTAAAGGTAGTAAGAAATATGACCGTTTTTATGTCATTGATTTTAGTTTTGCGAAGGTTTACTGAAATGGGCCTTCATTCCACTTCTAACAGCCCATAACTTGGTCAAATGAACTCGGATTTCGATATGGCATACCTCTATGGGCTTGTGGAGTGATTATGTTTTTATCTGCATTAAAATATATAACTTTAAAGGTAGTAAAAAATATGACCGTTTCTATGTCATTGATTTTTATTTTGCGAAGGAATACTGAAATGGGCCTTCTTTCCATTTTTAAAAGCCCGTAACTTGGTGAAATTAACTCGGATTTCGATATTGCATACCTTTATCGGCTTGTGGAATGATTGTGTTGTTATCTGCATTAAAATATATAACTTTAAAGGTAGTAAAAAATATGACCGTTTCTACTACTAAAAGTGGCCTTCTTTCCATTTTTAATAGCCCATAACTTGGTCAAATGAACACTGATTTCGATATGGCACACCTTTATGGGCTTGTGGAATGATTATGTAGTTATCTGCTGTAATATATATAACTTTAAAGGTAGTAAGAAATATGACCGATTTTATGTCATTGATTTTAGTTTTGCGAAGGTTTACTGAAATGGGCCTTCTTTCCATCTTTAAAAGCCCATAACTTGGTAAAATGAATTCGGATTTCGATATGGCATACCTTCATGGGCTTGTGGAATGATTATGTTGTTATCTGCATTAAAATATATAGCTTTAAAGGTAGTAAAAACATGACCGTTTTTATGTCATTGATTTTAATTTTTGCAAGATTTACTGAAATGGGCCATCTTTCCATCTTTAAAGCCCATAACTTGGTCAAATGAACACTGATTTCGATATGGCACACCTTTATGGGCTTATGGAATGATCATGTAGTTATCGGCTTTAAAGTATATAACTTTAAAGGTAGTAAGAAATATGACCGTTTTTATGTCATTGATTTTAGTTTTGCGAAGGTTTACTGAAATGGGCCTTCTTTCCATTTTTAAAAGCCCATAACTTGGTCAAATGAACTCGGATTGCGATATGGCATACCTTTATGGGCTTGTTTAGTGATTATGTTGTTATCTGTATTTAAACATATAACTTTAAAGGTAGTAAAACCATGACCGTTTTTATGTCATTGAAATGGGCTGAAATGGGCCATCTTTCCATCTTTAAAGCCCATAACTTGGTCAAATGAACACTGATTTCGATATGGCATACCTTTATGGGCTTGTGGAGTGATTATGTTTTTATCTGCATTAAAATATATAACTTTAAAGGTAGTAAAAAATATGACCGTTTCTATGTCATTGATTTTTATTTTGCGAAGGTGTACTGAAATGAGCCATTTTTAAAAGCCCGTAACTAGGTCAAATGAACTCGGATTTCGATATGGCATACCTTCATGGGCTTGTGGAATGATTATGTTGTTATCTGAATTAAAATATATAGCTTTAAAGGTAGTAAAACCATGACCGTTTTTATGTCATTGAAATGGGCTGAAATGGGCCATCTTTCCATCTTTAAAGCCCATAACTTGGTCAAATGAACACTGATTTCGATATGGCATACCTTTATGGGCTTGTGGAGTGATTATGTTTTTATCTGCATTAAAATATATAACTTTAAAGGTAGTAAAAAATATGACCGTTTCTATGTCATTGATTTTTATTTGGCGAAGGCTTACTGAAATGGGCCTTCTTTCCATTTTTAAAAGCCCATAACTTGGTGAAATGAACTCGGATTTCGATATTGCATACCTTTATCGGCTTGTGGAATGATTGTGTTGTTATCTGCATTTAAATATATAACTTTAAAGGTAGTAAAAAATATGACCGTTTCTACTACTAAAAGTGGCCTTCTTTCCATCTTTAAAAGCCCATAACTTTGTAAAATGAACTCGGATTTCGATATGGCATACCTTCATGGGCTTGTGGAATGATTATGTTGTTATCTGCATTAAAATATATAGCTTTAAAGGTAGTAAAAACATGACCGTTTTTATGTCATTGATTTTAATTTTTGCAAGATTTACTGAAATGGGCCATCTTTCCATCTTTAAAGCCCATAACATGGTCAAATGAACACTGATTTCGATATGGCACACCTTTATGGGCTTGTGGAATGATCTTGTAGTTATCGGCTTTAAAGTATATAACTTTAAAGGTAGTAAGAAATATGACCGTTTTTATGTCATTGAGTTTTATTTTGAGAAGGTTTACTGAAATGGGCCTTCTTTCCATTTTTAAAAGCCCATAACTTGGTCAAATGAACTCGGATTTCGATAAGGCATAACTATGGGCTTGTGGAATGATTATGTAGTTATCTGCTTTAATATATATAACTTTAAAGGTAGTAAGAAATATGACCGTTTTTATGTCAATGATTTTAGTTTTGCGAAGGTTTACTGAAATGGGCCTTCTTTCCATCTTTAAAAGCCCATAACTTGGTCAAATGAACTCGGATTTCGATATGGCACACCTTTATGGGCTTGTGGAATGATTATGTAGTTATCTTCTGTAATATAAATAACTTTAAAGGTAGTGAGAAATATGACCGTTTTTATGTCATTGATTTTTATTTTGCGAAGGTTTACTGAAATGGGCCTTCTTTCCATTTTTAAAAGCCCATTACTTGGTTAAATGAACTCGGATTTCGATATGCGAAGGTTTACTGAAATGGGCCTTCATTCCACTTTTAACAGCCCATAACTTGGTTAAATGAACTCGGATTTCGATACCTTTATGGGCTTGTGGAGTGATTATGTTTTTATCTGCATTAAAATATATAACTTTAAAGGTAGTAAAAAATATGACCGTTTCTATGTCATTGATTTTTATTTTGCGAAGATTTACTGAAATGGGCCTTCTTTCCATTTTTAAAAGCCCATAACTTGGTGAAATGAACTCGGATTTCGATATTGCATACCTTTACCGGCTTGTGGAATGATTGTGTTGTTATCTGCATTAAAAAATATAACTTTAAATGTAGTAAAAAATATGACCGTTTCTATGTCCATGAGTTTTATTTTGAGAAGGTTTACTGAAATGGGCCTTCTTTCCATTTTTAAAAGCCCATAACTTGGTCAAATGAACTCGGATTTCGATATGGCATACCTTTATGGGCTTGTGGAATTATTATGTTGTTATCTGCTTTAAAATATATAGCTTTAAAGGTAGTAAGAAATATGACCGATTTTATGTCATTGATTTAAGTTTTGCGAAGGTTTACTCAAATGGACTTTCTTTCCATTTTTAAAAGCCCGCAACTTGTTCAAATGAACTCGGATTTCTATATGGCATACCTTCATGGGCTTGTGGAACGATTATGTTGCTATCTGCATTAAAATAGATAGCTTTAAAGGTAATAAAAAATATGACCGTTTTTATGTCATTGATTTTAATTCTGCGAAGGTTTACTGAAATGGGCCTTCTATCCATCTTTAAAGCCCATAACTTGGTCAAATGAACACGGATTTCGATATGGCACACCTTTATAGGCTTGTGGAATGATTATGTAGTTATCTTCTGTAATATATATAACTTTAAAGGTAGTGAGAAATATGACCGTTTTTATGTCATTGATTTTAGTTTTGCGAAGGTTTACTGAAATGGGCCTTCTTTCCATCTGTAAAAGCCCATTACTTGGTCAAATGAACTAGGATTTCGATAAAGCATAAATATGGGCTTGTGGAATGATTATGTAGTTATCTGCTTTAATATATATAACTTTAAAGGTAGTAAGAAATATGACCGTTTTTATGTCATTGATTTTAGTTTTGCGAAGGTTTACTGAAATGGGCCTTCTTTCCATCTGTAAAAGCCCATTACTTGGTCAAATGAACTAGGATTTCGATAAGGCATAACTATGGGCTTGTGGAATGATTATGTAGTTATCTGCTTTAATATATATAACTTTAAAGGTAGTAAGAAATATGACCGTTTTTATGTCATTGATTTTAGTTTTGCGAAGGTTTACTGAAATGGGCCTTCTTTCCATTTTTAAAAGCCCATAACTTGGTGAAATGAACTCGGATTTCGATATTGCATACCTTTATCGGCTTGTGGAATGATTGTGTTGTTATCTGCATTAAAATATATAGCTTTAAAGGTAGTAAAAAATATGACCGTTTCTATGTCCATGAGTTTTATTTTGAGAAGGTTTACTGAAATGGGCCTTCTTTCCATTTTTAAAAGCCCATAACTTGGTCAAATGAACTCGGATTTCGATATGGCATACCTTTATGGGCTTGTGGAATTATTATGTTGTTATCTGCTTTAAAATATATAGCTTTAAAGGTAGTAAAAAATTTGACCGTTTTTATGTCATTGAGTTTTATTTTGAGAAGGTTTACTGAAATGGGCCTTCTTTCCATTTTTAAAAGCCCATAACTTGGTCAAATGAACTCGGATTTCGATAAGGCATACCTTAATGGGCTTGTGGAATGATTATGTAGTTATCTGCTGTAATATATATAACTTTAAAGGTAGTAAGAAATATGACCAATTTTATGTCATTGATTTAAGTTTTGCGAAGGTTTACTGAATCGGGCCTTCTTTCCATCTTTAAAAGCCCATAACTTAGTCAAATGAACTCGGATTTCGATAAGGCATACCTTAATGGGCTTTTGGAATGATTATGTTGCCATCGGCTTTAAAGTATATAACTTTAAAGGTAGTAAGAAATATGACCGTTTTTATGTCATTGATTTTAATTTTGGCAAGGTTTACTGAAATGGGCCTTCATTCCACTTTTAACAACCCTTAACTTGGTTAAATGAACTCGGATTTCGATATGCGAAGGTTTACTGAAATGGGCCTTCATTCCACTTTTAACAGCCCATAACTTGGTTAAATGAACTCGGATTTCGATACCTTTATGGGCTTGTGGAGTGATTATGTTTTTATCTGCATTAAAATATATAACTTTAAAGGTAGTAAAAAATATGACCGTTTCTATGTCATTGATTTTTATTTTGCGAAGGTTTACTGAAATGGGCCTTCTTTCCATTTTTAAAAGCCCATAACTTGGTGAAATGAACTCGGATTTCGATATTGCATACCTTTATCGGCTTGTGGAATGATTGTGTTGTTATCTGCATTAAAATATATAACCTTAAAGGTAGTAAAAAATATGACCGTTTCTACTACTAAAAGTGGCCTTCTTTCCATTTTTAAAAGCCCATAACTTGGTCAAATGAACACTGATTTCGATATGGCACACCTTTATGGGCTTGTGGAATGATTATGTAGTTATCTGCTGTAATATATATAACTTTAAAGGTAGTAAGAAATATGACCGATTTTATGTCATTGATTTAAGTTTTGCGAAGGTTTACTGAAATGGGCCTTCTTTCCATCTTTAAAAGCCCATAGCTTGGTCAAATGAACTCGGATTTCGATATGGCACACCTTTATGGGCTTGTGGAATGATTATGTAGTTATCTTCTGTAATATAAATAACTTTAAAGGTAGTGAGAAATATGACCGTTTTTATGTCATTGATTTTAGTTTTGCGAAGGTTTACTGAAATGGGCCTTCTTTCCATTTTTAAAAGCCCATAACTTGGTGAAATGAACTCGGATTTCGATATTGCATACCTTTATCGGCTTGTGGAATGATTGTGTTGTTATCTGCATTAAAATATATAGCTTTAAAGGTAGTAAAAAATATGACCGTTTCTATGTCCATGAGTTTTATTTTGAGAAGGTTTACTGAAATGGGCCTTCTTTCCATTTTTAAAAGCCCATAACTTGGTCAAATGAACTCGGATTTCGATATGGCATACCTTTATGGGCTTGTGGAATTATTATGTTGTTATCTGCTTTAAAATATATAGCTTTAAAGGTAGTAAAAAATTTGACCGTTTTTATGTCATTGAGTTTTATTTTGAGAAGGTTTACTGAAATGGGCCTTCTTTCCATTTTTAAAAGCCCATAACTTGGTCAAATGAACTCGGATTTCGATAAGGCATACCTTAATGGGCTTGTGGAATGATTATGTAGTTATCTGCTGTAATATATATAACTTTAAAGGTAGTAAGAAATATGACCAATTTTATGTCATTGATTTAAGTTTTGCGAAGTTTTACTGAATCGGGCCTTCTTTCCATCTTTAAAAGCCCATAACTTAGTCAAATGAACTCGGATTTCGATAAGGCATACCTTAATGGGCTTTTGGAATGATTATGTTGCTATCGGCTTTAAAGTATATAACTTTAAAGGTAGTAAGAAATATGACCGTTTCTATGTCATTGATTTTTATTTTGCGAAGGTTTACTGAAATGGGCCTTCTTTCCATTTTTAAAAGCCCATAACTTGGTGAAATGAACTCGGATTTCGATATTGCATACCTTTATCGGCTTGTGGAATGATTGTGTTGTTATCTGCATTAAAATATATAACTTTAAAGGTAGTAAAAAATATGACCGTTTCTACTACTAAAAGTGGCCTTCTTTTCATTTTTAAAAGCCCATAACTTGGTCAAATGAACACTGATTTCGATATGGCACACCTTTATGGGCTTGTGGAATGATTGTGTAGTTATCTGCTGTAATATATATAACTTTAAAGGTAGTAAGAAATATGACCGATTTTATGTCATTGATTTAAGTTTTGCGAAGGTTTACTGAAATGGGCCTTCTTTCCATCTTTAAAAGCCCATAACTTGGTAAAATGAAATCGGATTTCGATATGGCATACCTTAATGGGCTTGTGGAATGATTATGTTGTTATCTGCATTAAAATATATAGCTTTAAAGGTAGTAAAAACATGACCGTTTTTATGTCATTGATTTTAATTTTTGCAAGGTTTACTGAAATGGGCCATCTTTCCATCTTTAAAGCCCATAATTTGGTCAAATGAACACTGATTTCGATATGGCACACCTTTATGGGCTTGTGGAATGATCATGTAGTTATCTGCTTTAAAGTATATAACTTTAAAGGTAGTAAGAAATATGACCGTTTTTATGTCATTGATTTTTATTTTGCGAAGGTTTACTGAAATGGGCCTTCTTTCCATTTTTAAAAGCCCATAACTTGGTCAAATGAACTCGGATTTCGATATGGCATACCTTTATGGGCTTGTGGAGTGATTATGTTGTTATCTGTATTTAAACATATAACTTTAAAGGTAGTAAATGATATGACCGTTTCTATGTCATTGATTTTTATTTTGCGAAAGTTTACTGAAATGAGCCTTCTTTCCATTTTTAAAAGCCCATAACTTGGTCAAATGAACTCGGATTTCGATATGGCATACCTTCATGGGCTTGTGGAATGATTATGTTGTTATCTGCTGTAATAGATATAACTTTAAAGGTAGTAAGAAATATGATCGTTTTTATGTCATTGATTTTAATTTTGCGAAGGTTTTCTGAAATGGGCCTTCTATCCATCTTTAAAGCCCATAACTTGGTCAAATGAACACGGATTTCGATATGGCACACCTTTATGGGCTTGTGGAATGATTATGTTGTTATCTGATTTAAAATATATAGCTTTAAAGGTAGTAAAAAATATTACCATTTCTATGTCATTGAGTTTAATTTTGAGAAGGTTTACTGAAAGTGGCCCTCTTTCCATTTTTAAAATCCCATAACTTGGTCAAATGAACTCGGATTTCGATATGGCATACCTTTATGGGCTTGTGGAATTATTATGTTGTTATCTGCTTTAAAATATATAGCTTTAAAGGTAGTAACAAATATGACCGTTTTTATATCATTGATTTTAATTTTGCGAAGGTTTACTGAAATGGGCCTTCTTTCCATTTTTAAATTCCCGTCACTTGGTCTAATGAACTCGGATTTCGATATGGCATACCTTCATGGGCTTGTGGAATGGTTATGTTGTTATCTGCATTAAAATATATAGCTTTAAAGGTAGTAAAAACATGACCGTTTTTATGTCATTGATTTTAATTTTGGCAAGGTTTACTGAAATGGGCCATCTTTCCATCTTTAAAGCCCATAACTTGGTCAAATGAACACTGATTTCGATATGGCACACCTTTATGGGCTTGTGGAATGATTATGTAGTTATCTGCTGTAATATATATAACTTTAAAGGTAGTAAGAAATATGACCGATTTTGTGTCATTGATTTAAGTTTTGCGAAGGTTTACTGAAATGGGCCTTCTTTCCATCTTTAAAAGCCCATAACTTGGTCAAATGAACTCGGATTTCGATAAGGCATACCTTAATGGGCTTGTGGAATGATTATGAAGTTATCTGCTGTAATATATATAACTTTAAAGGTAGTAAAAAATATGATCGATTTTATGTCATTGATTTAAGTTTTGCGAAGGTTTACTGAAATGGGCCTTCTTTCCATCTTTAAAAGCCAATTACTTGGTCAAATGAACTCGGATTTCGATAAGGCATACCTTAATGGGCTTGCGGAATGATTATGTTGCTATCTGCATTAAGATATATAACTTTAAAGGTAATAAAAAATATGACCGTTTTTAGTCATTGATTTTTATTTTGTGAAGGTTTACTGAAATGGGCCTTCTTACCATTTTTAAAAGCCCATAACTTGGTCAAATGAACTCGGATTTCGATATGGCATACCTATATGGGCTTGTGGAATGATTATGTTGTTATCTGCATTAAAATATATTACTTTAAAGGAAGTACAAAATATGACCTTTTTTATGTCATTGATTTTTATTTTGCGAAGGTATACTGAAACGGGCCTTCATTCCATTTTTAACAGCCCATAACTTGGTCAAATGAACTCGGATTTCGATATGGCATACCTTTATGGGCTTGTGGAGTGATTATGTTGTTATTTGCTTTAAAATATATAGCTTTAAAGGTAGTAAAAAATATGACCGTTTTTATGTCATTGATTTTAATTTTGCGAAGGTTTACTGAAATGGGCCTTCTTTCCATTTTTAAATTCCCGTCACTTGGTCAAATGAACTCGGATTTCGATATGGCATACCTTCATGGGCTTGTGGAATGATTATGTTGTTATCTGCATTAAAATATATAGCTTTAAAGGTAGTAAAAACATGACCGTTTTTATGTCATTGATTTTAATTTTGGCAAGGTTTACTGAAATGGCCATCTTTCCATCTTTAAAGCCCATAACTTGGTCAAATGAACACTGATTTCGATATGGCACACCTTTATGGGCTTGTGGAATGATTATGTAGTTATCTGCTGTAATATATATAACTTTAAAGGTAGTAAGAAATATGACCGATTTTATGTCATTGATTTAAGTTTTGCGAAGGTTTACTGAAATGGGCCTTCTTTCCATCTTTAAAAGCCCATAACTTGGTCAAATGAACTCGGATTTCGAAAAGGCATACCTTAATGGGCTTGTGGAATGATAATGTAGTTATCTGCTTTAATATATATAACTTTAAAGGTAGTAAGAAATATGACCGATTTTATGTCATTGATTTAAGTTTTGCGATGGTTTACTGAAATGGGCCTTCTTTCCATCTTTAAAAGCCAATAACTTGGTCAAATCAACTCGGATCTCGATAAAGCATACCTTAATGGGCTTGTGGAATGATTATGTTGCTATCGGCTTTAAAGTATATTACTTTAAAGGTAGTAAGAAATATGACCGTTTTTATGTCATTGATTTTAGTTTTGCGAAGGTTTACTGAAATGGGCCTTCTTTCCATCTTTAAAAGCCCATAACTTGGTCAAATGAACTCGGATTTCGATAAGGTATACCTTAATGGGCTTGTGGAATGATTATGTTGCTATCGGCTTTAAAGTATATAACTTTAAAGGTAGTAAGAAATATGACCGTTTTTATGTCATTGATTTTAGTTTTGCGAAGGTTTACTGAAATGGGCCATCTTTCCATCTTTAAAGCCCATAACTTGGTCAAATGAACACTGATTTCGATATGGCACACCTTTATGGGCTTGTGGAATGATCATGTAGTTATCGGCTTTAAAGTATATAACTTTAAAGGTAGTAAGAAATATGACCGTTTTTGTGTCATTGATTTTAATTTTGCGAGGGCTTACTGAAATGGGCCTTCTTTCCATTTTTAAAAGCCCGTAACTTGATCAAATAAACTCGGATTTCGATATGGCATACCTTCATGGGCTTGTGGAATGATTATGTTTTTATCTGCATTAAAATATATAACTTTAAAGGTATTAAAAAATATGACCGTTTCTATGTCATTGATTTTTATTTTGCGAAGGTTTACTGAAATGGGCCTTCTTTCCATTTTTAAAAGCCCATAACTTGGTGAAATGAACTCGGATTTCGATATTGCATACCTTTATCGGCTTATGGAATGATTGTGTTGTTATCTGCATTAAAATATATAACTTTACAGGTAGTAAAAAATATGACCGATTTTATGTCATTGATTTAAGTTTTGCGAAGGTTTACTGAAATGGGCCTTCTTTCCATTTTTAAAAGCCCATAACTTGGTCAAATGAACTCGGATTTCGATATGGCATACCTTCATGGGCTTGTGGAACGATTATGTTGTTATCTGCATTAAAATAGATAGCTTTAAAGGTAGTAAAAACACGACCGTTTTTATGTCATTGATTTTAATTTTGGGAAGTTTACTGAAATGGGTCATCTTTCCATCTTTAAAGCCTATAACTTGATCAAATGAACACTGATTTCGACATGGCACACCTTTAAGGGCTTGTGGAATGATAATGTTGTTATCGGTTTTAAAGTATATAACTTTAAAGGTAGTAAAAAATATGACCGTTTCTATGTCATTGATTTTTATTTTGCGAAGGTTTACTGAAATGGGCCTTCTTTCCATTTTTAAAAGCCCATAACTTGGTCAAATGAACTCGGATTTCGATATGGCATACCTTTATGGGCTTGTGGAGTGATTATGTTGTTATCTGCATTAAAATATATAACTTTAAAGGTTGTAAAAAATATGACCGATTTTATGTCATTGATTTAAGTTTTGCGAAGGTTTACTGAAATGGACTTTCTTTCCATTTTTAAAAGCCCGCAACTTGATCAAATGAACTCGGATTTCGATATGGCATACCTTCATGGGCTTGTGGAACGATTATGTTGTTATCTGCATTAAAATAGATATCTTTAAAGCTAGTAAAAACACGACCGTTTTTATGTCATTGATTTTAATTTTGGCAAGGTTTACTGAAATGGGCCATCTTTCCATCTTTAAAGCCCATAACTTGGTCAAATGAACACTGATTTCGATATGGCACACCTTTATGGGCTTGTGGAGTGATTATGTTGTTATCTGCATTAAAATATATAACTTTAAAGGTAGTAAAAAATATGACCGATTTTATGTCATTGATTTAAGTTTTGCGAAGGTTTACTGAAATGGGCCTTCTTTCCATTTTTAAAAGCCCATAACTTGGTCAAATGAACTCGGATTTCGATATGGCATACCTTTATGGGCTTGTGGAGTGTTTATGTTGTTATCTGCATTAAAATATATAACTTTAAAGGTAGTAAAAAATATGACCGATTTTATATCATTGATTTAAGTTTTGCGAAGGTTTACTGAATCGGGCCTTCTTTCCATCTTTAAAAGCCCATAACTTGGTCAAATGAACTCGGATTTCGATAAGGCATACTTTAATGGGCTCTTGGAATGATTATGTTGCTATCGGCTTTAAAGTATATAACTTTAAAGTGTGAACAGCGCTTAATATAGTATATACCAAACCTTCAATATTAGTGTAGAATAAGTCTTTTTTGATAATGTTACCAGACTCTACAAATGTAAGGTAGTCGAGACAGAGTCGTACTCAAGAGCAGAACGTGCGCAGAACACTTATAGTTATAATTTCTATATGTAACCTTATATCCAACAAAACTCTCCTAAAATAAACCTACACCACTCGAAAAGCTACCCTTCTCAGTTCAGAAGTGGGATCAGTGTGGTTGGATATGTGTGAAGCGGAGGAGTTGTGCCAAGAACTCTAAGAAAGCAGCAAGAATCGTCGGCGTGGAAAGTTTGCAATGGGATGTGTTCCCAGGTCAATGTGACAGCTGAAATTGCAAATTACGGATTTGTTCCAGTTCTACGTGGCAGACGGATTCAAGGAAAGCAGATCGGGAATCTTAGTGAACCCGTGGAGTCAAGCATATCAGTTAGATCAGGATTCTTAGTGAGCCTGTGGCCGCAGAAGTCTCAAGAGCAGCAGAAGTCTCAAGAGAAGGCAAAGCACATACACACAAAGCGGTTGTGAGTATTGGTGAATTTTACAAGTTTATGCAAGTCAGAATTTTCTAGAAGCCGGAACACATACATGCATACAAGCAGTTTGTGTGTATTGGTCAAGGGAGAAAGCAGATGCAGAACTTTGTGAGGTACATATAGTTGTCTCGCTCGCAAAGAGAACTGCCAGCCTAGTCGCTAAAACAACATTAAAATGCCGAAAATAGCAGAACTTAAAGGCGACGTGTTAAGATTCCTGTTGAGATCTAGAAACGTGTCAGTTTCGGGCACCAGAGCCGAATTGGTTCGAAGACTAATACAGTTTGAACAATCGGAGGACGTAGAACTGCCAGCAGCAGTGGGTATCAACATGCAGCAAGAAGAAACGATGTCAGCACAGTCAGCGGCAATTTCACAATTGCAAAACGAGATGAAGGAACTAAAGGACATGTTAGCTCAATTAGTTACCGTTCAAATGGGAAACGCAGCACCAGCACATGCAGGAAGTCAGCAACAGCACCAAATAATCGATTTGGACATCAACGAGATTAACAACGAGAGCACTCCTGTACAGGCTACGAACAACGTGAGGCAAGCTTCAGTCAAGGAAATTGCCAGCACCTTGCCAGAATTTGATCCCAACGACGACAACGCCATTTCAGTCAATCAGTTCATCGATCGTGTCAACAAAGTGGTTGATGCCTACCAGTGGGACGAGAAGTTCCTGTTACTCGCCATTTATACAAAGCTTAAAGGTCCAGCCAAGATGTGGCTTGATTCATCACCCATTCTACACACTACGTGGAAAAACTTCGCCGAAGCTATAAAGGACGAGTTCGGCGCTAATCCAGACGAAGCAGAAGTGCATTTCAACATGGCCAATGCAACCAGGCGATCAAAGGAGACGGTAAAGGAGTACTGTTTCAGGATGTCAGCCCTTGGGGTGCGCTACAAGCTCAGCGAGGCAGCGATCATCAGATATGTTCGCGCAGGTCTACAGCATCGTGAATTGCAAAACAGTATTGCAGCAATTCATTTCGCCACAATGAAACAGCTTCGTGATGCAGCCGAATCGTATTTCGTTAATCGATGTCGGCCAAATACGAGCAAGAAAGAGTATTCACCGAAAGCCAGCAACTTCGAACAGAAACCAGACAGCGATGTTAAACCACCAAGGACAAAGGAATCCGTTATATGCTACAACTGCGGAGAAAAAGGACACTTTGCCAATTCGTGTCCAAAGGAGAAGAAAAAGTCACGCTGTACCAAATGCAACAAGTTCCACGAGCCAAATGGAAGTTGCCAAGCCACCAATGTCATGCGTGTAGGAGCCGCAAATCAGGACAAACTTTTCACGAGGAAAATCTGCGTACACTCGCACGATTACAGCGCCTTCATCGACACGGGTAGTCAAGCCAGTCTCATCCGACAATCGGTTGCCGAGCAAATAAACGCCAAGCGCCACAAGTGCTCTATGAAGATTAGAGGCATTTGCGGAGGTTCATGTATCCTCACAGAAGCGATGACTGTGGATATGGATATCGATGGGAAGACGATTACAGCGAAAGTGTATATAGCAGACAACGATATATTGCAGGAGGACTTTCTGTTGGGACAGGACGTCATCATCTCCGCTCATCTCGAGCTCAACTTTGAGTCAGGCGATTCTAAAATCGAACGAGCAGTCCATCAGCCAACAACCCCTGTAAGCACCAATATCGGGAAGCTGCTAGAAAATTTTAAGAACGACAAAGAATGTAAGCAAATGCGCAGCTTACTGGAGAACTTCGCGAATGTTTTCTCGACAGGATTGGAAGGCATAGGAAAGACAAGCGTGGTCAAAGCAGACATCACCGT
Organism: Drosophila suzukii; assembly: GCF_043229965.1. Lineage (NCBI taxonomy): Eukaryota > Metazoa > Arthropoda > Insecta > Diptera > Drosophilidae > Drosophila > Drosophila suzukii. Next base: position 1,242,293 of record NW_027255896.1, on the reverse strand, counting down.
CGAAAGCAATCAGGTAGTAGCACAAGCCCCATACCGAGTATCCGAGCCAAAGAAAGAAATCGTAAGCAGCATGGTCGACGAGCTGCTAAAGCAGGACATCATCACGTTGTCAACATCAGAGTACGCCAGCCCGGTGGTGCTCATCAAGAAGCCGAATGGTAGCGATCGAATGTGCGTCGATTACCGCCGCCTAAACAAGCTGATCAAGAAGGAGAATTTTCCAGTGCCGAACATCGAAGAACGTCTGCAGCAGGCGAAAAGGTTTAAGTACTTCTCATCCCTAGACCTCAACAGTGGATACTATCAGATAGAGATAGTCCCAGAGAGCCGAAAGTTTACTGCCTTCATCACCACAGATGGATTATACGAATTCAAGCGACTTCCGTTCGGATTGAAGAACGCACCTGCGGTTTTTAATCGACTCATGGCAGAGATACAAAAGAGAGTGCAGAAAGGCGACATGATACACTACATGGACGACATCCTTATTGGCAGTCAAAGATTTGATGAGATGTACGAGAAGCTTGAGAGGATCCTAAAAGTTTTAAAGGAGTGCGGATTAACGCTAAACCTGGACAAATGTGAGTTATATAAGCAGTCAATAACATTCCTTGGTCACCAGATACACGCAGAAGGAATCAGTCCTGGAGAAATTAAGACGAACGCCATCAGAATGTTCCCGAAACCAGCCAATCTTACCGATGTGAGAAAGTTTTTGGGTCTCACTGGTTATTTCCGAAAATTCGTTGCTGGATATGCCATCATTTCAGCGCCATTAAGAATCCTATTGCGCAAGGATCAGCCGTTTTCGTGGAAAGCGCCACAAGAAGAAGCCTTCGACGAATTAAAAAAATGTTTAATATCAAATCCAGTTGTCACCAGCTATCGTCTAGACGCAGAACATGAACTACATACCGATGCCAGCGCCGTTGGTTTAGCCGGAGTTTTGCTACAACGTGAGGAGACCAGCTGAAACCAATCGCTTATTATAGCCGAGCTACTTCTAAGCCGGAGAAAAATTACCACAGCTACGAACTTGAGGCTCTAGCCGTCGTGGAATCGTTGGAGCGATTCAAATACTACATTTATGGCAAAAAGATAAAGGTTGTCACCGACTGCAATGCCCTAAAGACGTCGATGGAGAAACGAGAACTGATACCCCGGATTGCAAGATGGTGGTTACGCATTCAAGAATTCGACATAGATATCGTTCATCGAGCAGGAACACAGATGAACCACGTAGACGCACTCAGTCGAGCTCCGTTCGAAGATGCTCGAGAGATGGATACCGCAAGTCTGAAAATAGCAAAAACGATAATCGACGAAGAGGACTGGCTATTTTCCATACAACTACAGGACGAGAAAATACAAAAAATTGTCGCAAACATGAAATTGGAAAAGAAATCTGAAAGCGACGAGTATGTGATCGAGCAAGATCGCTTGTTTCGAAAACATGGCAACAATTTATTATGGGTTGTGCCGAAGCACTTGAGATTCCACATTTTACATGAATGTCACGATAAGGTCGGACATATGAGCACGGATAAGACAATGGCACGAATTCTAAACTTATTTTGGTTTCCCCGAATGCGAAACTATGTCAAAAGCTACATAAAATCCTGTGTGGGCTGTGCGTTTTATAAAACACCAGGTGGACGTCAGGAAGGTCAGTACCACTACGATGACATCAAGCCGATTCCCTTTTCCACGATACACATGGACCACCTGGGGCCATTTCCAAAGAGTTCCAAGAGAAACGAGCATATTTTGGTAATAGTCGATGCATTCACCAAATTCACCATTGTACGAGCGGTGAAAAGCACAGCAACTAAACACGTCCTGGATGTCTTGCAAGATGTAACCAGCTACCTGGGAATGCCAGATCGAATTGTAACAGATCGTGGTACAGCATTTACATCAAAAGATTTCGTGAAGTACTGCAAGTCAAACAATGTGAAGCACATTTTAAATGCTGTAAGAACACCCAGAGCCAATGGTCACGCAGAGCGCACAAATCGCATAATTTTGTCAATGTTGTTACCTTCCAATGACATCGAAAAGCGTTGGGATGACAATATCCGATCAATCCAGTGGAGCATTAATACCATGGTAAATAGTACTACTAAATGCTCTCCCTTTCAGCTCCTGTATGGGTATGAACCTCGAGATATCCTAAAGAACGCGATAACCAACATTATTCAAAGCCAAGACAAAAAGATGCTAACCGATGCGGAATTGGATCAACTTAGAGCAGATGCTGCGACAACTGTCAACGATCACCGAGCTTCCGCCAAGAAACGCTACAATGCCAAACATGCGAAGCCAACTGTTTACAGCCTTGGAGACCTTGTGCTGGTCGAGAATGAGCCATTCAGCACGGGCACATCACGCAAATTGGAGCCGCGCTACAAAGGACCTTTTATAATCACCAAGGTCCTGCCGAACGACAGATATCTTGTAGAAGATATCCCTCACGCACAACGAAAGCAGAGACACTACAAGTCGGTGTATTCGTCCGACAAGATGAAGCGCTGGTGTGAGCTGCCACCGGAGGAGCCCGATGAAGATGACGACTTTGAAGATGATCCACCCCATGAATCCTGCGAGGACGCAGAGATTTGTCAGGAGAGGCCGACTGTGAACAGCGCCTAATATAGTATATACCAAACCTTCAATATTAGTGTAGAACAAGTCTTTTTTGATAATGTTACCAGACTCTACAAATGTAAGGTAGTCGAGACAGAGTCGTAACACTTATAGTTATAATTTCTATATGTAACCTTATATCCAACACAACTATCCTAAAATAAACCTACACCACTCGAAAAGCTACCCTTCTCAAAAGGTAGTAAGAAATATGACCGTTTTTATGTCATTGATTTTAGTTTTGCGAAGGTTTACTGAATGGGCCTTCATTCCACTTTTAACAGCCCATAACTTGGTCAAATGAACTCGGATTTCGATATGGCATACCTTTATGGGCTTGTGGAGTGATTATGTTTTTATCTGCATTAAAATATATAACTTTAAAGGTATTAAAAAATATGACCGTTTCTATGTCATTGATTTTTATTTTGCGAAGGTTTACTGAAATGCGCCTTCTTTCCATTTTTAAAAGCCCATAACTTGGTGAAATGAACTCGGATTTCGATATTGCATACCTTTATCGGCTTGTGGAATGATTGTGTTGTTATCTGCATTAAAATATATAACTTTAAAGGTAGTAAAAAATATGACCGTTTCTACAACTAAAAGTAGCCTTCTTTCCATTTTTAAAAGCCCATAACTTGGTCAAATGAACTCAGATTTCGATATGGCATACCTTCTTGGGCTTGAGGAATGATTATGTTGTTATCTGCAATAAGATATATAACTTTAAAGGTAATAAAAAATATGACCGTTTTTATGTCATTGATTTTTATTTTGCGAAGGTTTACTGAAATGGGCCTTCTTTCCATCTTTAAAAGCCAATAACTTGGTCAAATGAACTCGGATTTCGATATGGCATACCTTTTTGGGCTTGAGGAATGAATTTGTTGTTATCTGCATTAAGATATATAACTTTAAAGGTAATAAAAAATATGACCGTTTTTATGTCATTGATTTTTATTTTGCGAAGGTTTACTGAAATGGGCCTTCTTACCATTTTTAAAAGCCAATAACTTGGTCAAATGAACTCGGATTTCGATAAGGCATACCTTAATGGGCTTGTGGAATGATTATGTTGTTATCGGCTTTAAAGTATATAACTTTAAAGGTAGTAAGAAATATGACCGTTTTTATGTCATTGATTTTAGTTTTGCGAAGGTTTACTGAAATGGGCCTTCTTTCCATCTTTAAAAGCCCGTAACTTGGTCAAATGTACTCGGATTTCGATATGGCATACCTTCATGGGCTTGTGGAATGATTATGTTGTTATCTGCATTAAAATATATAGCCTTAAAGGTAGTAAAAACACGACCGTTTTTATGTCATTGATTTTAATTTTGGGAAGTTTACTGAAATGGGTCATCTTTCCATCTTTAAAGCCTATAACTTGATCAAATGAACACTGATTTCGACATGGCACACCTTTAAGGGCTTGTGGAATGATTATGTTGTTATCGGCTTTAAAGTATATAACTTTAAAGGTAGTAAAAAATATGACCGTTTTTATGTCATTGATTTTAGTTTTGCGAAGGTTTACTGAAATGGGCCTTCTTTCCATTTTTAAATTCCCGTCACTTGGTCAAATGAACTCGGATTTCGATATGGCATACCTTCATGGGCTTGTGGAATGATTATGTTGTTATCTGCATTAAAATATATAGCTTTAAAGGTAGTAAAAACATAACCGTTTTTATGTCATTGATTTTAGTTTTGGCAAGGTTTACTGAAATGGGCCATCTTTCCATCTTTAAAGCCCATCACTTGGTCAAATGAACACTGATTTCGATATGGCACACCTTTATGGGCTTGTGGAATGATTATGTAGTTATCTGCTGTAATATATATAACTTTAAAGGTAGTAAGAAATATGACCGATTTTATGTCATTGATTTAAGTTTTGCGAAGGTTTACTGAAATGGGCCTTCTTTCCATCTTTAAAAGCCCATAACTTGGTCAAATGAACTCGGATTTCGATAAGGCATACCTTAATGGGCTTGTGGAATGATTATGTAGTTATCTGCTTTAGTATATATAACTTTAAAGGTAGTAAGAAATATGACCGATTTTATGTCATTGATTTAAGTTTTTTGAAGGTTTACTGAAATGGGCCTTCTTACCATTTTTAAAAGCCCATAACTTGGTCAAATGAACTCGGATTTCGATATGGCATACCTTTATGGGCTTGTGGAATGATTATGTTGTTATCTGCATTAAAATATATTACTTTAAAGGAAGTACAAAATATGACCATTTTTATGTCATTGATTTTTATTTTGCGAAGGTTTAATGAAACGGGCCTTCATTCCATTTTTAACAGCCCATAACTTGGTCAAATGAACTCGGATTTCGATATGGCATACCTTTATGGGCTTGTGGAGTGATTATGTTGTTATCTGTATTTAAACATATAACTTTAAAGGTAGTAAAAGATATGACCGTTTCTATGTTAATGATTTTTATTTTGCGAAGGTTTACTGAAATAAGCCTTCTTTCCATTTTTAAAAGCCCGTAAGTTGGTCAAATGAACTCGGATTTCGATATGGCATACCTTCATGGGCTTGTGGAATGATTATGTTGTTATCTGTATTAAAATATATAGCTTTAAAGGTAGTAAAAACGAGACCGTTTTTATGTCATTGATTTTAATTTTGGAAAGTTTACTGAAATGGGTCATCTTTCCATCTTTAAAGCCTATAACTTGATCAAATGAACACTGATTTCGACATGGCACACCTTTAAGGGTTTGTGGAATGATTATGTTGTTATCGGCTTTAAGGTAGTAAAAAATATGACCGTTTCTATGTCATTGATTTTTATTTTGTGAAGGTTTACTGAAATGGGCCTTCTTTCCATTTTTAAAAGCCCATAACTTGGTCAAATGAACTCGGATTTCGATATGGCATACCTTTATGGGCTTGTGGAGTGATTATGTTGTTATCTGCATTAAAATATATAACTTTAAAGGTAGTAAAAAATATGACCGATTTTATGTCATTGATTTAAGTTTTGCGAAGGTTTACTGAAATGGACCTTCTTTCCATTTTTAAAAGCCCATAACTTGGTCAAATGAACTCGGATTTCGATATGGCATACCTTTATGGGCTTGTGGAATTATTATGTTGTTATCTGCTTTAAAATATATAGCTTTAAAGGTAGTAAAAAATATGACCGTTTTTATGTCATTGACTTTAATTTTGCGAAGGTTTACTGAAATGGGCCTTCCTTCCATTTTTAAATTCCCGTCACTTGGTCAAATGAACTCGGATTTCGATATGGCATACCTTCATGGGCTTGTGGAATGATTATGTTGTTATCTGCATTAAAATATATAGCTTTAAAGGTAGTAAAAACATAACCGTTTTTATGTCATTGATTTTAATTTTGGCAAGGTTTACTGAAATGGGCCATCTTTCCATCTTTAAAGCCCATAACTTGGTCAAATGAACACTGATTTCGATATGGCATACCTTTTTGGGCGTGAGGAATGAATTTGTTGTTATCTGCATTAAGATATATAACTTTAAAGGTAATAAAAAATATGACCGTTTTTATGTCATTGATTTTTATTTTGCGAAGGTTTACTGAAACCATTTTTAAAAGCCAATAACTTGGTCAAATGAACTCGGATTTGGATAAGGCATACCTTAATGGGCCTGTGGAATGATTATGTTGTTATAGGCTTTAAAGTATATAACTTTAAAGGTAGTAAGAAATATGACCGTTTTTATGTCATTGATTTTAGTTTTGCGAAGGTTTACTGAAATGGGCCTTCTTTCCATCTTTAAAAGCCCATAACTTGGTCAAATGAACTCGGATTTCAATATGGCATACCTTTTTGGGCTTGGGGAATGAATTTGCTGTTATCTGCATTAAGATATATAACTTTAAAGGTAATAAAAAATATGACCGTTTTTATGTCATTGATTTTTATTTTGCGAAGGTTTACTGAAATGGGCCTTCTTACCATTTTTAAAAGCCAATAACTTGGTCAAATGAACTCGGATTTCGATAAGGCATACCTTGATGGGCTTGTGGAATGATTATGTTGCTATCGGCTTTAAAGTACATAACTTTAAAGGTAGTAAGAAATATGACCGTTTTTATGTCATTGATTTTAGTTTTGCGAAGGTTTACTGAAATGGGCCATCTTTCCATCTTTAAAAGCCCATAACTTGGTCAAATGAACTCGGATTTCGATATGGCATACCTTTATGGGCTTGTGGAACTATTATGTTGTTATCTGCTTTAAAATATATAGCTTTAAAGGTAGTAAAAAATATGACCGTTTTTATGTCATAGATTTTAATTTTGTGAAGGTTTACTGAAATGGGCCTTCTTTCCATTTTTAAATTCCCGTCACTTGGTCAAATGAACTAGGATTTCGATATGGCATACCTTCATGGGCTTGTGGAATGATTATGTTGTTATCTGCATTAAAATATATAGCTTTAAAGGTAGTAAAAACATGACCGTTTTTATGTCATTGATTTTAATTTTGGCAAGGTTTACTGAAATGGGCCATCTTTCCATCTTTAAAGCCCATAACTTGGTCAAATGAACACTGATTTCGATATGGCACACCTTTATGGGCTTGTGGAATGATTATGTAGTTATCTGCTGTAATATATATAACTTTAAGGGTAGTAAGAAATATGACCGATTTTGTGTCATTGATTTAAGTTTTGCGAAGGTTTACTGAAATGGGCCTTCTTTCCATCTTTAAAAGCCCATAACTTGGTCAAATGAACTCGGATTTCGATAAGGCATACCTTAATGGGCTTGTGGAATGATTATGAAGTTATCTGCTGTAATATATATAACTTTAAAGGTAGTAAAAAATATGATCGATTTTATGTCATTGATTTAAGTTTTGCGAAGGTTTACTGAAATGGGCCTTCTTTCCATCTTTAAAAGCCAATTACTTGGTCAAATGAACTCGGATTTCGATAAGGCATACCTTAATGGGCTTGTGGAATGATTATGTAGTTATCTGCTGTAATATAATAAACTTTAAAGGTAGTAAGAAATATGACCGATTTTATGTCATTGATTAAAGTTTTGCGAAGGTTTACTGAAATGGGCCTTCTTTCCATCTTTAAAAGCCAATAACTTGGTCAAAAGAACTCGGATTTCGGTAAGGCATACCTTAATGTGCTTGTTGGGGCGGCTTGATCGATGAAATAATTGAAGCCCCAAGATCGAGTGGTACGCATAAAAATACGCGGGTACTTTTGGGTTTTTACGCGACGTGCGTAGGTGTTTATTAGTACACTTTGAAACATGAACTACCTAAGCCTAACTTAACTTAAGCGCTCCAGAGCAGACCGGAGACTTAGGGGAGAGATGGAGAGGGAGAGCAGGCGACAGTGCGAGCGAGCGAGATATAGACATCTGGATAAAACTGCAGCTCGACACTGCCTCCTGAAATTAAACGACCTTTTGGCGTGAACATTCTCCCCCCCCCCCTTGCGAGGACACCCGTAGCAAGAACCTCAGGATAGTAGGCTCAGGAATATTTTGGAAGTATAGATCGGTCGTCCGTATGTAGGAGAGTGTGGTGGGCCTTTCCACACTTGTGGCAGTGATGACCACTGCGGCAGGAGTCCTTGGAATGATTGTGAGCCAAGCAATTGGAGCAGTACTTCTGGATATGTACTTCCTGAAGCCGATTCTGGGGGCTTAGCCGTAGAATGTGGTGGCACTTCCGTAGAGGATGGATCTTTTGGCAGACTCGGCATTGGTAGGATTTAATACCTCGAGTACGTCTGCCATCCAAGGCGGGGTATGGAACCCAATATTCGGATGGAGTATTCTTAGGAGGAACTTTTGGTACGGAAACTCGCGTTGAATAGGACGAAATGATGTGTGGAACTGAGGCGGATACTGGCCTTGGAGGGTCGGATGGAATCGTCGGAGTAGTAGGACCGCTGTTTCGATGCAGCAATATGTGATGCCGATCTTGGCAAGTGAGACAGTTGTGAGCGCTTGTGCAATCCCGGAATTTATGGCTACTTGCAAAGCAATTGGAGCACAACTGCTTCCTTTGGATATAGACTAAGCGATCTTCTACCGTCATCTGTAGGAAGCGTGGACATATACGCACGGGGTGGTTCTTCTTCGAACACAGATCGCAGCCTTTGGTTATCGGAACTAACCTTGTGTTGAAGGAATTTATTTTTGGAAATTCTGCCTCTCGATTTGTGTCTTTGGACTGGACGTGGTGGAAATTGGCAGATCGGAAGCTATCGACGGCCTCAAGAGTTAGATGGCGCTCCGTCAAATATGAATCAAGCTCAAGCCACGTAGGAATTTCGGCTTTATTTTGGATGGATTGCTCCCATAATGAGAGAGTGAGCTTTGGTAGTTTTGTCGAGCACATATAAACCAGGATAGGGTCCCAATTCTCAATATTAACACCGGAAAATTTTAAGGAAGTTAAGCAACCTTGAAAAGTGCATTGAAGTTCCTTTAAGGCTGCTCCCGACTCCTGTGCTATGGATTGCACATTGAAAAGTGTTTTCAGGTGACTGCTTACCTGCAATCTCTTATTTTCGAAACGCTCAGTTAGTTTATTCCAGGCTGAGCGAAAGCCATCATTGGTGAGTGGGGATCTTGAAACTATGGAAAGAGCTTCGCCACTTGTTTTTGAATTTAAGTTTAATAATTTTTCAACGGGCGTTAGACTCGGATTGTCTATGTATATTGCCGTGAAAAGGTCCCGGAAAGTCGGCCAGCGAAGATAATCGCCAGAGAAAACCTCTGTGTCGATAGGAGGGAGCCGACAGCCATAAGACGTGAAATTTTGGGACGGAGTTACTGGAGCTTGAGGTATTTGGGAGGAGCCCTTTTGGATTTGTTCCATCAGCTGCGCGGCAAATATTTCGTAAGTGGAGTACGTTTGGTAATACTTGGACTTTAGTATGGATTTTGTGTCTGCGGCGCTCTCGCCTGCAGCTATAATGCAGTCGGAGCATATGTCGTATGCTGCCTTTACCGTTTGCCACAAGGAACTGAGGTGATCGCGACGGATTTTACAGGCGGATAACGTTGGTGTAGGAGCACCTGGAGCGTTCACTGTGGCCTCAAAGTGGATCAGACAGTCAGCTGTGGCCATAAATCGGGTTAAAGCGGATTTTACTGATGTCGCCATGACGTTAAATAATTTAGAATTGTACTTCAGATGTAAGGAAACGGATTGGAATCAAATTGGAATTTAGGAACCAATTAAGATTGTAAATATATACGGTCACACTGTCGGATAGGCAATAAATATTTATTATATCGGAAGGTCGTACTTATGTAAGGAACTACGGACTTTAATATTGTTTGTTTGAAAGAAACACTTTTTGTGAGCTCTTGACCCACTGTGCACTGGCGATATACGTATGTATGTACACTGTACATATGTACATATGTGGGGTGCGAATAGCGGAATAACGTTGCGGGAATTGGAAAGACTTCGCTTATGTTTGTATGTCGGTGCGTTTGTTTGTCACCTGCACAACTAAATTGCAAACGATTTGCTGGAGTAAATTTGTGGATATTGTCACTTTGTTTTTAATTTTAGAAATAGTTTAGCCGTATTTGTAGGTCGAGAAAAGTAGTTGGAGTGGACTGTATTAGATTGTTTTTGTAAATATACACATGCAGCTGGAACACAGTAAAAAATAAAGAGTGCAAATCTTAAGGGAAAATTTTATGACCGGGAATTTTTTACTGCGGCTGAGTTATATTTTACACACGATTGGAATTGAAAATATATTTGACAAATATTTTCGTTGAATAGTAGCACTGAAATATTTACTGGAATTGTTTTAAGTGTGCAACTGTGGGCAAAGGAAACTGGAATATTGTCGGGCACAAGTAACGGAATTTAAATACATGTATTAAATGCCGTTGCGTCGGATTAATCTCTTTTGGATTTAGACAATATATCATACCGAAAGTTAGTCGAAATAGGGTTCGAAAAACTGGCTGTATGACCGGCATTTATAGTAAGCGGAACTTATCTGGAGTGTTTCAAGCCTGCTGGGACAAAATCAAAGGAAACTCCAGGAGAGGAAAGTCCAAAGATTTTGAAATCCGGCTCGAACTGGACCAAAATGTTGGGGTGGTGCGGCTTGATCGATGAAATAATTGAAGCCCCAAGATCGAGTGGTACGCATAAAAATACGCGGGTACTTTTGGGTTTTTACGCGACGTGCGTAGGTGTTTATTAGTACACTTTGAAACATGAACTACCTAAGCCTAACTTAACTTAAGCGCTCCAGAGCAGAGCGGAGACTTAGGGGAGAGATGGAGAGGGAGAGCGGGCGGCAGTGCGAGCGCGCGAGATATAGACATCTGGATAAAACTGCAGTTCGACACTGCCTCCTGAAATTAAACGCCCTTTTGGCGTGAACAGGGCTTGTGGAATGATTATGTTGCTATCGGCTTTAAAGTATATAACTTTAAAGGTAGTAAGAAATATGACCGTTTTTATGTCATTGATTTTTATTTTGCGAAGGTTTACTGAAATGGGCCTTCTTACCATTTTTAAAAGCCCATAACTTGGTCAAATGAACTCGGATTTCGATATGGCATACCTTTATGGGCTTGTGGAATGATTATGTTGTTATCTGCATTAAAATATATTACTTTAAAGGAAGTACAAAATATGACCATTTTTATGTCATTGATTTTTATTTTGCGAAGGTTTACTGAAATGGGCCTTCTTTCCATTTTTAAAAGCCCATAACTTGGTCAAATGAACTCGGATTTCGATATGGCATACCTTTATGGGCTTGAGGAATGATTATGTTGTTATCTGCATTAAGATATATAACTTTAAAGGTAATAAAAAATATGACCGTTTTTATGTCATTGATTTTTATTTTGCGAAGGTTTACTGAAATGGGCCTCCTTTCCATTTCTAAAAGCCCATAACTTGGTCAAATGAACTCGGATTTCAGTATGGCCGTTTTTGTGTCATTGACTTTAATTTTGCGAAGGTTTACTGAAATGGGCCATCTTACCATTTTTAAAAGCCCGTCACTTGGTCAAATGGCTTGTGGAATGATTATGTTATTATCTGCATTAAAATATATAGCTTTAAAGGTAGTAAAAACATGAACGTTTTTATGTCATTGATTTTAATTTTGGCAAGGTTTACTGAAATGGGCCATCTTTCCATCTTTAAAGCCCATAACTTGGTCAAATGAACACTGATTTCGATATGGCACACCTTTATGGGCTTGTGGAATGATTATGTAGTTATCTGCTGTAATATATATAACTTTAACGGTACTAAGAAATATGGCCGATTTTATGTCATTGATTTAAGTTTTGCGACGGTTTACTGAAATGGGCCTTCTTTCCATCTTTAAAAGCCCATAACTTGGTCAAATGAACTCAGATTTCGATAAGGCATACCTTAATGGGCTTGTAAAAAGATTATGTAGTTATCTGCTGTAATATATATAACTTTAAAGGTAGTAAGAAATATGACCGATTTTATGTCATTGACTTAAGTTTTGCGAAGGTTTACTGCAATGGGCCTTCTTTCCATCTTTAAAAGCCCATAACTTGGTCAAATGAACACGGATTTCGATAAGGCATACCTTAATGGGCTTGTGGAATGATTATGTAGTTATCTGCTGTAATATATATAACCTTAAAGGTAGTAAGAAATATGACCGATTTTATGTCATTGATTTAAGTTTTGGAAAATTTACTGCAATGGGCCTTCATTCCACTTTTAACAGCCCATAACTTGGTCAAATGAACTCGGATTTCGATATGGCATACCTTTATGGGCTTGTGGAGTGATTATGTTGTTATCAGCATTAAAATATACAACTTTAAAGGTAGTAAAAAATATGACCGTTTCTATGTCATTGATTTTTATTTTGCGAAGGTTTACTGAAATGGGCCTTCTTTCCATCTTTAAAAGCCCATAACTTGGTCAAATGAACTCGGATTTCGATAAGGCATACCTTTATGGGCTTGTGGAATGATTATGTTGCTATCGGCTTTAAAGTATATAACTTTAAAGGTAGTAAGAAATATGACCGTTTTTATGTCATTGATTGTTATTTTGCGAAGGTTTACTGAAATGGGCCTTCATTCCACTTTTAACAGCCCATAACTTGGTCAAATGAACTCGGATTTCGATATGGCATACCTTTATGGGCTTGTGGAGTGATTATGTTGTTATCTGCATTAAAATATACAACTTTAAAGGTAGTAAAAAATATGACCGTTTCTATGTCATTGATTTTTATTTTGCGAAGGTTTACTGAAATGGGCCTTCTTTCCATTTTTAAAAGCCCATAACTTGTTGAAATGAACTCGGATTTCGATATTGCATACCTTTATCGGCTTGTGGAATGATTGTGTTGTTATCTGCATTAAAATATATAACTTTAAAGGTAGTAAAAAATATGACCGTTTCTATGTCATTGAGTTTTATTTTGAGAAGGTTTACTGAAAGTGGCTTTCTTTCCATTTTTAAAAGCCCATAACTTGGTCAAATGAACTCGGATTTCGATATGGCATACCTTTATGGGCTTGTGGAATTATTATGTTGTTATCTGCTTTAAAATATATAGCTTTAAAGGTAGTAAAAAATATGACCGTTTTTATGTCAATGATTTTAATTTTGCGAAGGTTTACTGAAATGGGCCTTCTTTCCATTTTTAAAAGCCCATAACTTGGTGAAATGAACTCGGATTTCGATATTGCAAACCTTTATCGGCTTGTGGAATGTTTGTATTGTTATCTGCATTAAAATATATAACTTTAAAGGTAGTAAAAAATATGACCGTTTCTATGTCATTGAGTTTTATTTTGAGAAGGTTTACTGAAAGTGGCCTTCTTTCCATTTTTAAAAGCCCATAACTTGGTCAAATGAACTCGGATTTCGATATGGCATACCTTTATGGGCTTGTGGAATTATTATGTTCTTATCTGCTTTAAAATATATAGCTTTAAAGGTAGTAAAAAATATGACCGTTTTTATGTCATAGATTTTAATTTTGCGAAGGTTTACTGAAATTGGCCTTCTTTCCATTTTTAAATTCCCGTCACTTGGTCAAATGAACTCGGATTTCGATATGGCATACCTTCATGGGCTTGTGGAATGATTATGTTGTTATCTGCATTAAAATATATAGCTTTAAAGGTAGTAAAAACATGACCGTTATTATGTCATTGATTTTAATTTTGGCAAGGTTTACTGAAATGGGCCATCTTTCCATCTTTAAAGCCCATAACTTGGTCAAATGAACACTGATTTCGATATGGCACACCGTTATGGGCTTGTGGAATGATTATGTAGTTATCTGCTGTAATATATATAACTTTAAAGGTAGTAAGAAATATGGCCGATTTTATGTCATTGATTTAAGTTTTGCGAAGGTTTACTGAAATGGGCCTTCTTTCCATCTTTAAAAGCCCATAACTTGGTCAAATGAACTCAGATTTCGATAAGGCATACCTTAATGGGCTTGTAAAAAGATTATGTAGTTATCTGCTGTAATATATATAACTTTAAAGGTTGTAAGAAATATGACCGATTTTATGTCATTGACTTAAGTTTTGCGAAGGTTTACTGCAATGGGCCTTCTTTCCATCTTTAAAAGCCCATAACTTGGTCAAATGAACACGGATTTCGATAAGGCATACCTTAATGGGCTTGTGGAATGATTATGTAGTTATCTGCTGTAATATATATAACCTTAAAGGTAGTAAGAAATATGACCGATTTTATGTCATTGATTTAAGTTTTGCGAAAATTTACTGCAATGGGCCTTCATTCCACTTTTAACAGCCCATAACTTGGTCAAATGAACTCGGATTTCGATATGGCATACCTTTATGGGCTTGTGGAGTGATTATGTTGTTATCAGCATTAAAATATACAACTTTAAAGGTAGTAAAAAATATGACCGTTTCTATGTCATTGATTTTTATTTTGCGAAGGTTTACTGAAATGGGCCTCCTTTCCATCTTTAAAAGCCCATAACTTGGTCAAATGAACTCGGATTTCGATAAGGCATACCTTTATGGGCTTGTGGAATGATTATGTTGCTATCGGCTTTAAAGTATATAACTTTAAAGGTAGTAAGAAATATGACCGTTTTTATGTCATTGATTGTTATTTTGCAAAGGTTTACTGAAATGGGCCTTCATTCCACTTTTAACAGCCCATAACTTGGTCAAATGAACTCGGATTTCGATATGGCATACCTTTATGGGCTTGTGGAGTGATTATGTTGTTATCTGCATTAAAATATACAACTTTAAAGGTAGTAAAAAATATGACCGTTTCTATGTCATTGATTTTTATTTTGCGAAGGTTTACTGAAATGGGCCTTCTTTCCATTTTTAAAAGCCCATAACTTGTTGAAATGAACTCGGATTTCGATATTGCATACCTTTATCGGCTTGTGGAATGATTGCGTTGTTATCTGCATTAAAATATATAACTTTAAAGGTAGTAAGAAATATGACCGTTTCTATGTCATTGAGTTTTATTTTGAGAAGGTTTACTGAAAGTGGCTTTCTTTCCATTTTTAAAAGCCCATAACTTGGTCAAATGAACTCGGATTTCGATATGGCATACCTTTATGGGCTTGTGGAATTATTATGTTGTTATCTGCTTTAAAATGTATAGCTTTAAAGGTAGTAAAAAATATGACCGTTTTTATGTCAATGATTTTAATTTTGCGAAGGTTTACTGAAATGGGCCTTCTTTCCATTTTTAAAAGCCCATAACTTGGTGAAATGAACTCGGATTTCGATATTGCATACCTTTATCGGCTTGTGGAATGTTTGTATTGCTATCTGCATTAAAATATATAACTTTAAAGGTAGTAAAAAATATGACCGTTTCTATGTCATTGAGTTTTATTTTGAGAAGGTTTACTGAAAGTGGCCTTCTTTCCATTTTTAAAAGCCCATAACTTGGTCAAATGAACTCGGATTTCGATATGGCATACCTTTATGGGCTTGTGGAATTATTATGTTGTTATCTGCTTTAAAATATATAGCTTTAAAGGTAGTAAAAAATATGACCGTTTTTATGTCATAGATTTTAATTTTGCGAAGGTTTACTGAAATGGGCCTTCTTTCCATTTTTAAATTCCCGTCACTTGGTCAAATGAACTCGGATTTCGATATGGCATACCTTCATGGGCTTGTGGAATGATTATGTTGTTATCTGCATTAAAATATATAGCTTTAAAGGTAGTAAAAACATGACCGTTTTTATGTCATTGATTTTAATTTTGGCAAGGTTTACTGAAATGGGCCATCTTTCCATCTTTAAAGCCCATAACTTGGTCAAATGAACACTGATTTCGATATGGCACCCGTCACTTGGTCAAATGAACTCGATTTCGATATGGAATACCTTCATGGGCTTGTGGAATGATTATGTTGTTATTTGCATTGAAATATATAGCTTTTAAGGTAGTAAAAACATGACCGTTTTTATGTTATTGATTTTAATTTTGGCAAGGTTTACTGAAATGGGCCATCTTTCCATCTTTCAAGGCCATAACTTGGTCAAATGAACACGGATTTCGATATGGCACACCTTAATGGGCTTGTGGAATGATTATGTAGTTATCTGCTGTAATATATATAACTTTAAAGGTAGTAAGAAATATGACCGATTTTATGTCATTGCTTAAAGTTTTGCGAAGGTTTACTGAAATGGGCCTTCTTTCCATCTTTAAAAGCCAATAACTTGGTCAAATGAACTCGGATTACGATAAGGCATACCTTAATGGGCTTGTGGAATGATTATGTTGCTATCGGCTTTAAAGTATATAACTTTAAAGGTAGTAAGAAATATGACCGTTTTTATGTCATTGATTTTAGTTTTGCGAAGGTTTACTGAAATGGGCCTTCTTTCCATTTTTAAATTCCCGTCACTTGGTCAAATGAACTCGGATTTCGATATGGCATACCTTCATGGGCTTGTGGAATGATTATGTTGTTATCTGCATTAAAATATATAGCTTTAAAGGTAGTAAAAACATGACCGTTTTTATGTCATTGATTTTAATTTTGGCAAGGTTTACTGAAATGGGCCATCTTTCCATCTTTAAAGCCCATAACTTGGTCAAATGAACACTGATTTCGATTTCGCACACCTTTATGGGCTTGTGGAATGATTATGTAGTTATCTGCTGTAATATATATAACTTTAAAGGAAGTAAGAAATATGACCGATTTTATGTCATTGATTTTAGTTTTGCGAAGGTTTACTGAAATGGGCCTTCTTTCCATTTTTAAATTTTTAAATTCCCGTCACTTGGTCAAATGAACACTGATTTCGATATGGCACACCGTTATGGGCTTGTGGAATGATTATGTAGTTATCTGCTGTAATATATATAACTTTAAAGGTAGTAAGAAATATGGCCGATTTTATGTCATTGATTTTAATTTTGCGAAGGTTTACTGAAATTGGCCTTCTTTCCATTTTTAAATTCCCGTCACTTGGTCAAATGAACTCGGATTTCGATATGGCATACCTTCATGGGCTTGTGGAATGATTATGTTGTTATCTGCATTAAAATATATAGCTTTAAAGGTAGTAAAAACATGACCGTTATTATGTCATTGATTTTAATTTTGGCAAGGTTTACTGAAATGGGCCATCTTTCCATCTTTAAAGCCCATAACTTGGTCAAATGAACACT
Source organism: Drosophila suzukii (assembly GCF_043229965.1). Taxonomy (NCBI): domain Eukaryota; kingdom Metazoa; phylum Arthropoda; class Insecta; order Diptera; family Drosophilidae; genus Drosophila; species Drosophila suzukii. Next base: position 1,224,951 of record NW_027255896.1, on the reverse strand, counting down.
GATTTCGATATGGCACACCGTTATGGGCTTGTGGAATGATTATGTAGTTATCTGCTGTAATATATATAACTTTAAAGGTAGTAAGAAATATGGCCGATTTTATGTCATTGATTTAAGTTTTGCGAAGGTTTACTGAAATGGGCCTTCTTTCCATCTTTAAAAGCCCATAACTTGGTCAAATGAACTCAGATTTCGATAAGGCATACCTTAATGGGCTTGTAAAAAGATTATGTAGTTATCTGCTGTAATATATATAACTTTAAAGGTTGTAAGAAATATGACCGATTTTATGTCATTGACTTAAGTTTTGCGAAGGTTTACTGCAATGGGCCTTCTTTCCATCTTTAAAAGCCCATAACTTGGTCAAATGAACACGGATTTCGATAAGGCATACCTTAATGGGCTTGTGGAATGATTATGTAGTTATCTGCTGTAATATATATAACCTTAAAGGTAGTAAGAAATATGACCGATTTTATGTCATTGATTTAAGTTTTGCGAAAATTTACTGCAATGGGCCTTCATTCCACTTTTAACAGCCCATAACTTGGTCAAATGAACTCGGATTTCGATATGGCATACCTTTATGGGCTTGTGGAGTGATTATGTTGTTATCAGCATTAAAATATACAACTTTAAAGGTAGTAAAAAATATGACCGTTTCTATGTCATTGATTTTTATTTTGCGAAGGTTTACTGAAATGGGCCTCCTTTCCATCTTTAAAAGCCCATAACTTGGTCAAATGAACTCGGATTTCGATAAGGCATACCTTTATGGGCTTGTGGAATGATTATGTTGCTATCGGCTTTAAAGTATATAACTTTAAAGGTAGTAAGAAATATGACCGTTTTTATGTCATTGATTGTTATTTTGCAAAGGTTTACTGAAATGGGCCTTCATTCCACTTTTAACAGCCCATAACTTGGTCAAATGAACTCGGATTTCGATATGGCATACCTTTATGGGCTTGTGGAGTGATTATGTTGTTATCTGCATTAAAATATACAACTTTAAAGGTAGTAAAAAATATGACCGTTTCTATGTCATTGATTTTTATTTTGCGAAGGTTTACTGAAATGGGCCTTCTTTCCATTTTTAAAAGCCCATAACTTGTTGAAATGAACTCGGATTTCGATATTGCATACCTTTATCGGCTTGTGGAATGATTGCGTTGTTATCTGCATTAAAATATATAACTTTAAAGGTAGTAAGAAATATGACCGTTTCTATGTCATTGAGTTTTATTTTGAGAAGGTTTACTGAAAGTGGCTTTCTTTCCATTTTTAAAAGCCCATAACTTGGTCAAATGAACTCGGATTTCGATATGGCATACCTTTATGGGCTTGTGGAATTATTATGTTGTTATCTGCTTTAAAATGTATAGCTTTAAAGGTAGTAAAAAATATGACCGTTTTTATGTCAATGATTTTAATTTTGCGAAGGTTTACTGAAATGGGCCTTCTTTCCATTTTTAAAAGCCCATAACTTGGTGAAATGAACTCGGATTTCGATATTGCATACCTTTATCGGCTTGTGGAATGTTTGTATTGCTATCTGCATTAAAATATATAACTTTAAAGGTAGTAAAAAATATGACCGTTTCTATGTCATTGAGTTTTATTTTGAGAAGGTTTACTGAAAGTGGCCTTCTTTCCATTTTTAAAAGCCCATAACTTGGTCAAATGAACTCGGATTTCGATATGGCATACCTTTATGGGCTTGTGGAATTATTATGTTGTTATCTGCTTTAAAATATATAGCTTTAAAGGTAGTAAAAAATATGACCGTTTTTATGTCATAGATTTTAATTTTGCGAAGGTTTACTGAAATGGGCCTTCTTTCCATTTTTAAATTCCCGTCACTTGGTCAAATGAACTCGGATTTCGATATGGCATACCTTCATGGGCTTGTGGAATGATTATGTTGTTATCTGCATTAAAATATATAGCTTTAAAGGTAGTAAAAACATGACCGTTTTTATGTCATTGATTTTAATTTTGGCAAGGTTTACTGAAATGGGCCATCTTTCCATCTTTAAAGCCCATAACTTGGTCAAATGAACACTGATTTCGATATGGCACACCGTTATGGGCTTGTGGAATGATTATGTAGTTATCTGCTGTAATATATATAACTTTAAAGGTAGTAAGAAATATGACCGATTTTATGTCATTGATTTAAGTTTTGCGAAGGTTTACTGAAATGGCCCTTCTTTCCATCTTTAAAAGCCCATAACTTGGTCAAATGAACTCGGATTTCGATAAGGCATACCTTAATGGGCTTGTGGAATGATTATGTAGTTATCTGCTGTAATATATATAACTTTAAAGGTAGTAAGAAATATGACCGATTTTATGTCATTGCTTAAAGTTTTGCGAAGGTTTACTGAAATGGGCCTTCTTTCCATCTTTAAAAGCCAATAACTTGGTCAAATGAACTCGGATTACGATAAGGCATACCTTAATGGGCTTGTGGAATGATTATGTTGCTATCGGCTTTAAAGTATATAACTTTAAAGGTAGTAAGAAATATGACCGTTTTTATGTCATTGATTTTAGTTTTGCGAAGGTTTACTGAAATGGGCCTTCTTTCCATTTTTAAATTCCCGTCACTTGGTCAAATGAACTCGGATTTCGATATGGCATACCTTCATGGGCTTGTGGAATGATTATGTTGTTATCTGCATTAAAATATATAGCTTTAAAGGTAGTAAAAACATGACCGTTTTTATGTCATTGATTTTAATTTTGGCAAGGTTTACTGAAATGGGCCATCTTTCCATCTTTAAAGCCCATAACTTGGTCAAATGAACACTGATTTCGATTTCGCACACCTTTATGGGCTTGTGGAATGATTATGTAGTTATCTGCTGTAATATATATAACTTTAAAGGAAGTAAGAAATATGACCGATTTTATGTCATTGATTTTAGTTTTGCGAAGGTTTACTGAAATGGGCCTTCTTTCCATTTTTAAATTCCCGTCACTTGGTCAAATGAACTCGGATTTCGATAGGGCATACCTTTATGGGCTTGTGGAATGATTATGTTGCTATCGGCTTTAAAGTATATAACTTTAAAGGTCAAACTTTAAACTTGGTCAAATGAACTCGGATTTCAATATGGCATACCTTTATGGGCTTGTGGAATGATTATGTTGTTATCTGCATTAAAATATATAGCTTTAAAGGTAGTAAAACATGACCGATTTTATGTCATTGATTTTAATTTTGGCAAGGTTTACTGAAATGGGCCATCTTTCCATCTTTAAAGCCCATAACTTGGTCAAATGAACACGGATTTCGATATGGCACACCTTTATGGGCTTGTGGAATGATTATGTAGTTATCTTCTGTAATATATATAACTTTAAAGGTAGTGAGAAATATGACCGTTTTTATGTCATTGATTTTAGTTTTGCGAAGGTTTACTGAAATGGGCCTTCTTTCCATATATAAAAGCCCATAACTTGGTCAAATGAACTAGGATTTCGATAAGGCATACCTATGGGCTTGTGGAATGATTATGTTGCTATCGGCTTTAAAGTATATAACTTTAAAGGTAGAAAGAAATATGACCGTTTTTATGTCATTGATTTTAGTTTTGCGAAGGTTTACTGAAATGGGCCTTCTTTCCATTTTTAAATTCCCGTCACTTGGTCAAATGAACTCGATTTCGATATGGAATACCTTCATGGGCTTGTGGAATGATTATGTTGTTATTTGCATTGAAATATATAGCTTTTAAGGTAGTAAAAACATGACCGTTTTTATGTTATTGATTTTAATTTTGGCAAGGTTTACTGAAATGGGCCATCTTTCCATCTTTCAAGGCCATAACTTGGTCAAATGAACACGGATTTCGATATGGCACACCTTAATGGGCTTGTGGAATGATTATGTAGTTATCTGCTGTAATATATATAACTTTAAAGGTAGTAAGAAATATGACCGATTTTATGTCATTGCTTAAAGTTTTGCGAAGGTTTACTGAAATGGGCCTTCTTTCCATCTTTAAAAGCCAATAACTTGGTCAAATGAACTCGGATTACGATAAGGCATACCTTAATGGGCTTGTGGAATGATTATGTTGCTATCGGCTTTAAAGTATATAACTTTAAAGGTAGTAAGAAATATGACCGTTTTTATGTCATTGATTTTAGTTTTGCGAAGGTTTACTGAAATGGGCCTTCTTTCCATTTTTAAATTCCCGTCACTTGGTCAAATGAACTCGGATTTCGATATGGCATACCTTCATGGGCTTGTGGAATGATTATGTTGTTATCTGCATTAAAATATATAGCTTTAAAGGTAGTAAAAACATGACCGTTTTTATGTCATTGATTTTAATTTTGGCAAGGTTTACTGAAATGGGCCATCTTTCCATCTTTAAAGCCCATAACTTGGTCAAATGAACACTGATTTCGATTTCGCACACCTTTATGGGCTTGTGGAATGATTATGTAGTTATCTGCTGTAATATATATAACTTTAAAGGAAGTAAGAAATATGACCGATTTTATGTCATTGATTTTAGTTTTGCGAAGGTTTACTGAAATGGGCCTTCTTTCCATTTTTAAATTCCCGTCACTTGGTCAAATGAACTCGGATTTCGATAGGGCATACCTTTATGGGCTTGTGGAATGATTATGTTGCTATCGGCTTTAAAGTATATAACTTTAAAGGTCAAACTTTAAACTTGGTCAAATGAACTCGGATTTCAATATGGCATACCTTTATGGGCTTGTGGAATGATTATGTTGTTATCTGCATTAAAATATATAGCTTTAAAGGTAGTAAAACATGACCGATTTTATGTCATTGATTTTAATTTTGGCAAGGTTTACTGAAATGGGCCATCTTTCCATCTTTAAAGCCCATAACTTGGTCAAATGAACACGGATTTCGATATGGCACACCTTTATGGGCTTGTGGAATGATTATGTAGTTATCTTCTGTAATATATATAACTTTAAAGGTAGTGAGAAATATGACCGTTTTTATGTCATTGATTTTAGTTTTGCGAAGGTTTACTGAAATGGGCCTTCTTTCCATATATAAAAGCCCATAACTTGGTCAAATGAACTCGGATTTCGATAAGGCATACCAATGGGCTTGTGGAATGATTATGTTGCTATCGGCTTTAAAGTATATAACTTTAAAGGTAGAAAGAAATATGACCGTTTTTATGTCATTGATTTTAGTTTTGCGAAGGTTTACTGAAATGGGCCTTCTTTCCATTTTTAAATTCCCGTCACTTGGTCAAATGAACTCGATTTCGATATGGAATACCTTCATGGGCTTGTGGAATGATTATGTTGTTATTTGCATTGAAAGATATAGCTTTTAAGGTAGTAAAAACATGACCGTTTTTATGTTATTGATTTTAATTTTGGCAAGGTTTACTGAAATGGGCCATCTTTCCATCTTTCAAGGCCATAACTTGGTCAAATGAACACGGATTTCGATATGGCACACCTTTATGGGCTTGTGGAATGATTATGTAGTTATCTTCTGTAATATATATATAACTTTAAGGGTAGTGAGAAATATGACCGTTTTTATATCATTGATTTTAGTTATGCGAAGGCTTACTGAAATGGGCCTTCTTTCCATCTATAAAAGCCCATAACTTGGTCAAATGAACTAGGATTTCGATAAGGCATACCTATGGGCTTGTGGAATGATTATGTAGTTATCTGCTTTAATATATATAACTTTAAAGGTAGTAAGAAATATGACCGTTTTTATGTCAATGATTTTAGTTTTGCGAAGGTTTACTGAAATGGGCCTTCTTTCCATCTTTAAAAGCCCATAACTTGGTCAAATGAACTCGGATTTCGATAGGGCATACCTTTATGGGCTTGTGGAATGATTATGTTGCTATCGGCTTTAAAGTATATAACTTTAAAGGTAATAAAAAATATGACCGTTTCTATGTCATTGAGTTTTATTTTGAGAAGGTTTACTGAAAGTGGCCTTCTTTCCATTTTTAAAAGCCCATAACTTGGTCAAATGAACTCGGATTTCGATATGGCATACCTTTATGGGCTTGTGGAATTATTATGTTGTTATCTGCTTTAAAATATATAGCTTTAAAGGTAGTAAAAAATATGACCGTTTTTATGTCATTGATTTTAATTTTGCGAAGGTTTACTGAAATGGGCCTTCTTTCCATTTTTAAATTCCCGTCACTTGGTTAAATGAACTCGGATTTCGATATGGCATACCTTCATGGGCTTGTGGAATGATTATGTTGTTATCTGCATTAAAATATATAGCTTTAAAGGTAGTAAAAACATGACCGATTTTATGTCATTGATTTTAATTTTGGCAAGGTTTACTGAAATGGGCCATCTTTCCATCTTTAAAGCCCATAACTTGGTCAAATGAACACGGATTTCGATATGGCACACCTTTATGGGCTTGTGGAATGATTATGTAGTTATCTTCTGTAATATATATAACTTTAAAGGTAGTGCGAAATATGACCGTTTTTATGTCATTGATTTTAGTTTTGCGAAGGTTTACTGAAATGGGCCTTCTTTCCATCTATAAAAGCCCATAACTTGGTCAAATGAACTAGGATTTTGATAAGGCATACCTATGGGCTTGTGGAATGATTATGTAGTTATCTGCTTTAATATATATAACTTTAAAGGTAGTAAGAAATATGACCGTTTTTATGTCAATGATTTTAGTTTTGCGAAGGTTTACTGAAATGGGCCTTCTTTCCATCTATAAAAGCCCATAACTTGGTCAAATGAACTCGGATTTCGATAAGGCATACCTTTATGGGCTTGTGGAATGATTATGTTGCTATCGGCTTTAAAGTATATAACTTTAAAGGTAGTAAGAAATATGACCGTTTTTATGTCATTGATTGTTATTTTGCGAAGGTTTACTGAAATGGGCCTTCATTCCACTTTTAACAGCCCATAACTTGGTCAAATGAACTCGGATTGCGATATGGCATACCTTTATGGGCTTGTGGAGTGATTATGTTGTTATCTGCATTAAAATATATAACTTTAAAGGTAGTAAAAAATATGACCGTTTCTATGTCATTGATTTTTATTTTGCGAAGGTTTACTGAAATGGGCCGTCTTTCCATTTTTAAAAGCCCATAACTTGGTGAAATGAACTCGGATTTCGATATTGCATACCTTTACCGGCTTGTGGAATGATTGTGTTGTTATCTGCATTAAAATATATAACTTTAAAGGTAGTAAAAAATATGACCGTTTCTATGTCATTGAGTTTTATTTTGAGAAGGTTTACTGAAAGTGGCCTTCTTTCCATTTTTAAAAGCCCATAACTTGGTCAAATGAACTCGGATTTCGATATGGCATACCTTTATGGGCTTGTGGAATTATTATGTTGTTATCTGCTTTAAAATATATAGCTTTAAAGGTAGTAAAAAATATGACCTTTTTGATGTCATTGATATAAATTTTGCGAAGGTTTACTGAAATGGGCCTTCTTTCCATTTTTAAATTCCCGTCACTTGGTCAAATGAACTCGGATTTCGATATGGCATACCTTCATGGGCTTGTGGAATGATTATGTTGTTATCTGCATTAAAATGTATAGCTTTAAAGGTAGTAAAAACATTACCGTTTTTATGTCATTGATTTTAATTTTGGCAATGTTTACTGAAATGGGCCATCTTTCCATCTTTAAAGCCCATAACTTGGTCAAATGAACACTGATTTCGATTTCGCACACCTTTATGGGCTTGTGGAATGATTATGTAGTTATCTGTTGTAATATATATAACTTTAAAGGAAGTAAGAAATATGACCGATTTTATGTCATTGATTTTAGTTTTGCGAAGGTTTACTGAAATGGTCCTTCTTTCCATCTTTAAAAGCCCATAACTTGGTAAAATGAACTCGGATTTCGATAAGGCATACCTTTATGGGCTTGTGGAATGATTATGTTGCTATCGGCTTTAAAGTATATAACTTTAAGGGTAGTGAGAAATATGACCGTTTTTATGTCATTGATTTTAGTTTTGCGAAGGTTTACTGAAATGGGCCTTCTTTCCATCTATAAAAGCCCATAACTTGGTCAAATGAACTAGGATTTCGATAAGGCATACCTATGGGCTTGTGGAATGATTATGTAGTTATCTGCTTTAATATATATAACTTTAAAGGTAGTAAGAAATATGACCGTTTTTATGTCAATGATTTTAGTTTTGCGAAGGTTTACTGAAATGGGCCTTATTTCCATCTTTAAAAGCCCATAACTTTGTCAAATGAACTCGGATTTCGATAAGGCATACCTTTATGGGCTTGTGGAATGATTATGTTGCTATCGGCTTTAAAGTATATAACTTTAAAGGTAGTAAGAAATATGACCGTTTCTATGTCATTGATTTTTATTTTGCGAAGGTTTACTGAAATGGGCCTTCTTTCCATTTTTAAAAGCCCATAACTTGGTGAAATGAACTCGGATTTCGATATTGCATACCTTTACCGGCTTGTGGAATGATTGTGTTGTTATCTGCATTAAAATATATAACTTTAAAGGTAGTAAAAAATATGACCGTTTCTATGTCATTGAGTTTTATTTTGAGAAGGTTTACTGAAAGTGGCCTTCTTTCCATTTTTAAAAGCCCATAACTTGGTCAAATGAACGCGGATTTCGATATGGCATACCTTTATGGGCTTGTGGAATTATTATGTTGTTATCTGCTTTAAAATATATAGCTTTAAAGGTAGTAAAAACAAGGAAGAACGCTATAGTCGAGTACCTCGACTATCAGATACCCGTTACTCAGCTATATGGAGATATGCAAGCAGCAAAGCGAGATTAAAATGCGCCACCTACCGGCGGTATACAGATTTAAGCGTTATGGGCGTTAGAGTGGGCGTGGCAAATTTTTTTTGGATCAATCGATAGGTATGGACGAGACCAATACATTTCAGTTAAAATTTTTTATCTAGCATGAAAATTGTGGGCGTCACAGGTTTTCGCGGTTTGTGGGCGTTTAAGTGGGCGTGGCAAACTTTTTTTTGGGTCAATCGATAGGTATTGATGAGAACAATACATTTCAGTTAAAATTTTTATTCTAGCATCAAAACTGTAGGAGCCACAGTTTTGGGCGGTTTGTGGGCGTTAGAGTGGGCGTGGCACTGTGCTGAAACAAACTTGCGCTGCGCAGGAATCTCAGGAATCTGCGTGCCTAATCCCAGTATTGTAACTCTCATAGTTTCCGAGATCTCAGCGTTCATACGGACAGACGGACAGACGGACAGACGGACAGACGGACAGACGGACAGACGGACATGGCTAGTTCGACTCGGCTAGTGATCCTGATCAAGAATATATATACTTTGTGGGGTCGGAAACGCTTCCTTCTGCCTGTTACATACTTTCCGACGAATCTAGTATACCCTTTTACTCTACGAGTAACGGGTATAAATATGACCTTTTTTATGTCATTGATATGAATTTTGCGAAGGTTTACTGAAATGGGCCTTCTTTCCATTTTTTATTTATTTATTTATTATTAAAGATAGAGAAGTTTACAAAACTAGACTAACTTAGTTGGTAAAGCACTGACAACAAGGCCTTCGGCTTTAAGGTTAATGATATTAAGTCTATTAGTTTGATTACATATTGTTCGTTGTATTTTGGCTACTTAGTTGGTAAATTATTATTTATGTACATTTGGGGTATTTTATTAAATTTTGTGGTATAGGTTTGTAGCTTTTAAGAAAAGTAAGATTTTTTCTAAATTATCTGGGTTGAGTTCATTGAGGAGATTTATTGGGTTTGTGTTTTTGAAGATAGATAGTTTTGTAGGGAGGAGTGAAGGGCATGAATTTAATAGGTGGGGTATGGTATTGTCGCCTTGGCAAAAGGGGCAGGGTGAAGTTTGGTTTTGATTAAAGTAGTGCTCGTGTGTAAGTTTTGTGTGGCCTAGTCTAAGGCGTATTATTTTAATTTGATCGAGTCTGCTCGATTTGGGATGGAAGGATCTGCAATAATTGTCGATGTTTGAAGTGTCTTTGTTAATGTTTTTATACCATTGATTGCAGTGTTCTATGTTTAGTTTATTTCTTGCTATGAATTCGAGTTTTAAGTGCCTGTTTATGTCTGTTAAGTTGATGTTTGGGGTGTAAATAAGGAGCATATTGCTTGTCGATTTTGCGGTTTGGTCGGCTAGCTCGTTGCCTGCTATGCCTACATGACCAGGGATCCACAATATTTTAATTTTTGGGGCTAGTTTTGTAAGAAGTGATCTGATTTTGTTAGAGTAAAAATTGTTGTTGTTTGTGTTTCTTATGGCGTCAATTGCTGAGAGAGAGTCAGAGCAGATCATGAACTTTCCCCTTGTGCTTTTGACTTGATCGATCGCTACTAGGATGGCTATTATTTCTGCGGAGAGTACTGATGAGTATGGGGGTAGGATACCATATTTAATAATATAAGTATCTGTTGTGATTGCATACGCTATAGTGGAGTTCATTTTTGATCCGTCCGTAAATATGAATTTGTGTGTTTTATGGTTGTCTTTGGTATGTTCGTATAGTTTCCTGTATGTCTCCGGTGGTGTGGTATGTTTCTTGTGCGCTCTAAATGTTGTGTCTATGAGATTTGGGAGATCCCAAGGTGGCTGGTATTTGTGTAGTTTTACTGGTTCATAGGGTAGATTTAGTGCTTGACAAAGGTTTATTGTGCGGTCTATGGTTGATGGGTTTTTTTTTGGTTTTCTTTGTTTGACAAGTTTGTGTGTTGGTGTATCTTTCGAAAATATAAGGTTTTTTGTGAGTTTGGCTGTTTGGAAGTCTCGTTTATGCTCTAATGGGAGGATGTTGGCTTCGTATAGCAAGTTATTTATGGGCGTGGTTCGGTAGGCGCCAAGGGCTAGTCGAATTGCTGTGTTAAAGGGTGTTTTTAATTTGTTTAGCACGCTTTTCGGAGCGTGTCCGTATAGAAACAGTCCATATTCCAATTTTGCTATGACTGTTGCTTTCGCGACGTGAAGTAGTGTTTCTGTGTTACAATTGAATTTAGGGTTGGAGAGGCATTTAATGATATTTAATTTTTGGTGTAGTGGTGGAAGAAGTGATTTTATGTGTGTGTCCCATTTGTATTTACTGTTTATGGTTATCCCTAAGATTTTTAGTGCAGTTACTTGTTGTATTGGTGTGTTGCTACAGCTTATGGTGCTGGTGCAATTGTGCTTTTGGCAAATATGGAGGTGTTGGCACTTAGCTAAGGATAGGTATGCCCCTGAGTATGAGCACCAGCTGTTTATGTCTTGTAATAAGTTGTCTAGGTTGAAGTTAAGGTTTTTGTTTTTGTTGAAATTTATTATGAGAAAAAAATCGTCGGCGTATGCGTTAAATTTAATTTCTCTGTGTAAAGTTATTATGTTTGAGAGCTTGTTGTATGCGATAAGAAATAGGATTACCGATATAGGAGATCCTTGTGGGATACCATTGGATAATGGGAGTGAATTTGACATGTGCGGACCGACTCTGACAATTATTTTACGTTTGAGCATGAAGTTCTTGACGTAATTAATTATTTTTGGGCCTGTTTTCCATTCCTGTAGTTGATCAATTATAGTGTGCACCCCTATTCGATCAAAGGCTCTTGCAAAGTCAAGAGTGACGAGGGAGGTGTGCCTCTTTGACTTCGTTATGAGATGGTCTACGTATAGTAGACTATCTGAAGTCGATTTGCCTTTTTTAAAGCCGAATTGGTTTGTATTTAAAAGTTTGTTGTGGGTCACAAACCACCATAGTCTTTTTGCTATGATTTTGTCAAGTGTTTTTGCTAGACAGCAGTTGAGGGAAATGGGTCTGTATGAAGAGATATTTGTTTTGTCAGTTTTTGGCTTAAGAATCGGAATGACTAGGCTTATTTTGTAGGCTTGAGGTATGTGGCTGTCGAAAATTTGGTTGAAAAGGTTTTTTATTCTGTTTTTTGTGGTAAGGGAGCTGTTGCGTATCATTTCGTAAGAAATTCTGTTTAATCCTGGAGTGGATCCTTTAAGTGTTTGTAGTGCTGCAAACAATTCAAGGTAAGTTATTTTTTTCTCGATAGATTTGGCTGTTGAGGTGGGTGTATAATTGGCTGTGTTGGTTTTATATTTGTTATTTCGGAATTCGTCTGAAAAGTTTAGGTCGCTTGAGAGCTCTGAAAAGTGTTGGGAGAAGGAGTTGGCTATTTCGAGAGTATCTGTTGTTGTTGTGTTGTTTTTGGGATTAAGAATGGCGTGAATTTGTTTGATTGGGTTAAGGCCGCAGAAGCGTCTTATGTTGCCCCATATTTTGGATGATGGAGTTTTCGGTTGTATGGTGGATGTAAAGGGGCTGGAAGCTTCCCTTTTTCTTCTTTTTATTTCGAACCTGTACTTGGCGTTTAAGCGTCTGTAGTTAAAATGTTTGTAAAATTGATGTTGCGATTAAGTGCTTTCCAAGCTAATTGTTTTTCTTTTTTTAACTGAGCTAGTTTTTTGTTCCACCAGGGGACCTTGTAGGGTTTTGAACTTACTGAGGTTTGTGGGATGGAAATGTTTGCGCTATGTAGTATAATTTTGTTGATTTGTGCGGCTTCTTTATTGACATTTAATGAAGTGGGAAATATTTCGTTATGTTTGTGTGTGAGAGTCTCGTATTGCTCCCAGTTGGCTTTTTTTAATATAAAAAATGGTTTTGAAAATTTGTTTATCTTGTTTGGAGGGAATAGGGAGATAACTATTGGAAAATGGTCGCTGCCGTGGAGATCATTAAGTATTTCCCACTTGGTGTGTGGGGCTAGTGTTGCTGAGCAAAGTGAAAGGTCAATATGCGTGTATGTATTGTGTGTTGAGAAGTGTGTGGGGGATTTGTCGTTTAGTAAGATTAGCTGTGTGTTGTCAATAAATTGTTGTATTGTTTTTCCTCGAGATTTAGTTTTCGGGGAACCCCAGGCAGGGTGCCATCCGTTAAAGTCTCCTAGAATTAGTGAGGGTGTTTGATTGTTGTACAAAGTGTCTTCAAGCATTTGGTTTGTTACGGTTCTGTTTGGTGCAATGTATGTTGTCTTTATGTGCATGTTCTCCTTGGATTTTATGTGTATTGCTAGAGCTTCAAGGTCGTTTGGGAAGTTTACTATAGAATATTGAATTGACTTGTGTATTAATAGCGCTACGCCGCCAAATCTGTTGGTGGCTATGTTTGTTAGTAGTATGTAATTTATTGGAGTTGGTATATTGTTAGTATATTGTATGTGGGTTTCTTGGAAGGAAATTATCTGCGAAGTATATTTTTTGATTAGAATAAGGAGTTGGCTATAGTTATTTGCATATCCTTTTAAGTTCCATTGAATTACAGTTAACGACATTTTAGAAAGAATTAAAGCTTGTAACTTAACTTTATTGGTAGTGTTAACGGCTTAAATTTAAGTCTTACTTAGGGTTTAGGGTTCTATACGGATTCGCTGTCGCTGTTGTTAGTGTGTTTGTTTTTGATTAGAGCTTTGGCCTTTGTCTTGGATGCTTTAAGATTCGTAGATAGGGTACTAGACTTATCTTTAGGAAAGATTTTTATTTTTAGATCTTCTGTGTGTTGTGACGAGTATATTGTGGCTAGTTTTCTGGTATGTGTAATGCAGTCAGTATCCATGTCTTCTATTTTGTCGTAATCGTGGTGGTGATGGTGTTGAAGAGTTTGGCTTGATGGTAAAGTTGTTTTGGCTGGTCCGGTGGCTGTTGCCTTCGATGAAGTGATATGTGTTCCTGATGTGGGTGTGGTGTGCGAATTTTTATGTTGTGGTTGGGTTATGTCTGTGTGTGTATTTATATTAGTATTCGGTGATTGAGTGTTTGTTGTCATCTGGGTTGTGGCGTTTGTAAGTGTTTTGGCATAGGTGTTCCTCAATTGAAATCCGTGTCGTTCAAAATATATACTTTGGGCGGTCTTATGATCAACTTTTTGTGTGGTTTTAATGGCTGTTAATTCTTGGTTTTTTATGAAAGTTGGGCATTTGCGGTCGATTGGGCTGTGCTGATAGTCAAGTTCTGGGTTGTTTTTGCAGTTTAAGCATTTTTTTTGGTTTTTGCATGTTTCTCCGTCGTTTGTGTGTTTTATTTCAGAACAATTAGTGCAAGTTTCGGAGCTTTTGCATATTGGTGCTGGGTGACCAAAGCGGAGGCATTTTCTGCATCGGAGTGGAAGTGGGATGTACTCACGTACACGAACTGTTTCGTAACCGATTCGTAATATTTCTGGGAGTTTGAGCGATTCAAATGTTATAATAATCAAGCCTGTTTCAATTAAAGTGGGGTTGTTGCTGTCAAAGTTAGTGTTGGGGTTTTGTCGTTTCATTATTTTTTTCACTTCGGTTACTTTTTGTGATTTTAACTCTTGTAGAATTGTGTCTTCGTCGATATATCTAAGGTCGTTGCAATAAATAACTCCCTTAGAGAAGTTTAATGTTTTATGTTCATTTGTTGTTACTTCGATTTCTGCGATTGTTGTAAGTTTAAGGAGCTTTCTGGATTGCAATTCATTTTTAGTTTTTATTAATAATGTGCCGTCTCTTAATTTTTTGCATCCGTCAACTTCTCCTCCACAGGCAAAGTCCACGGATTTTTTAATGATGAATGGTGATAGTTTTTCAAACGAGCCGTTGTCCTTCCTTTTAATTATAATAAATTTTGGTTCGCCTAATTTTGAATGGTATGATTTTTGGGATTTGTAAATGTCTGGTGGGTCTGTAATGATTGCTGGTAAAGGGCTTAAGCCCGGATTAGAGGTTTTCGTGTGTTTGGTGTTGTTGTGTTTTTTATTTTCTCTTTGTGGTTGATATTTGTTTGTGCAAAATTTTGCTGATAACGTTTTTGGTTTGCGCGAAGCTAGGCTTTACACTGTTGTGGCACGACTTATCTCTTCGGAGGTTGAAGATGTACTGTTCTTTCCATTTTTAAATTCCCGTCACTTGGTCAAATGAACTCGGATTTCGATATGGCATACCTTCATGGGCTTGTGGAATGATTATGTTGTTATCTGCATTAAAATATATACCTTTAAAGGTAGTAAAAACATTACCGTTTTTATGTCATTGATTTTAGTTTTGGCAAGGTTTACTGAAATGGGCCATCTTTCCATCTTTAAAGCCCATAACTTGGTCAAATGAACACTGATTTCGATTTCGCACACCTTTATGGGCTTGTGGAATGATTATGTAGTTATCTGTTGTAATATATATAACTTTAAAGGAAGTAAGAAATATGACCGATTTTATGTCATTGATTTTAGTTTTGCGAAGGTTTACTGAAATGGTCCTTCTTTCCATCTTTAAAAGCCCATAACTTGGTAAAATGAACTCGGATTTCGATAAGGCATACCTTTATGGGCTTGTGGAATGATTATGTTGCTATCGGCTTTAAAGTATATAACTTTAAGGGTAGTGAGAAATATGACCGTTTTTATGTCATTGATTTTAGTTTTGCGAAGGTTTACTGAAATGGGCCTTCTTTCCATCTATAAAAGCCCATAACTTGGTCAAATGAACTAGGATTTCGATAAGGCATACCTATGGGCTTGTGGAATGATTATGTAGTTATCTGCTTTAATATATATAACTTTAAAGGTAGTAAGAAATATGACCGTTTTTATGTCAATGATTTTAGTTTTGCGAAGGTTTACTGAAATGGGCCTTCTTTCCATCTTTAAAAGCCCATAACTTGGTCAAATGAACTCGGATTTCGATAAGGCATACCTTTATGGGCTTGTGGAATGATTATGTTGCTATCGGCTTTAAAGTATATAACTTTAAAGGTAGTAAGAAATATGACCGTTTCTATGTCATTGATTTTTATTTTGCGAAGGTTTACTGAAATGGGCCTTCTTTCCATTTTTAAAAGCCCATAACTTGGTGAAATGAACTCGGATTTCGATATTGCATACCTTTACCGGCTTGTGGAATGATTGTGTTGTTATCTGCATTAAAATATATAACTTTAAAGGTAGTAAAAAATATGACCGTTTCTATGTCATTGAGTTTTATTTTGAGAAGGTTTACTGAAAGTGGCCTTCTTTCCATTTTTAAAAGCCCATAACTTGGTCAAATGAACTCGGATTTCGATATGGCATACCTTTATGGGCTTGTGGAATTATTATGTTGTTATCTGCTTTCAAATATATAGCTTTAAAGGTAGTAAAAAATATGACCGTTTTTATGTCATTGATTTTAATTTTGCGAAGGTTTACTGAAATGGGCCTTCTTTCCATTTTTAAATTCCCGTCACTTGGTTAAATGAACTCGGATTTCGATATGGCATACCTTCATGGGCTTGTGGAATGATTATGTTGTTATCTGCATTAAAATATATAGCTTTAAAGGTAGTAAAAACATGACCGATTTTATGTCATTGATTTTAATTTTGGCAAGGTTTACTGAAATGGGCCATCTTTCCATCTTTAAAGCCCATAACTTGGTCAAATGAACACGGATTTCGATATGGCACACCTTTATGGGCTTGTGGAATGATTATGTAGTTATCTTCTGTAATATATATAACTTTAAAGGTAGTGAGAAATATTACCGATTTTGTGTCATTGATTTAAGTTTTGCGAAGGTTTACTGAAATGGGCCTTCTTTCCATCTTTAAAAGCCAATAACTTGGTCAAATGAACTCGGATTTCGATAAGGCATACCTTAATGGGCTTGTGGAATGATTATGCTGCTATCGGCTTAAAAGTATATAACTTTAAAGGTAGTAAGAAATATGACCGTTTTTATGTCATTGATTTTAGTTTTGCGAAGGTTTACTGAAATGGGCCTTCTTTCCATCTTTAAAAGCCCATAACTTGGTCAAATGAACTCGGATTTCGATAAGGCATACCTTTATGGGCTTGCGGAATGATTATGTAGTTATCGGCTTTAAAGTATATAACTTTAAAGGTAGTAAGAAATATGACCGTTTTTATGTCATTGATTTTAGTTTTGCGAAGGTTTACTGAAATGGGCCTTCTTTCCATCTTTAAAAGCCCTTAATTTGGTCAAATGAACTCGGATTTCAATATGGCATACCTTTATGGGCTATATAACTTTAAAGGTAGTAAGAAATATGACCGCTTTTATGTCATTGATTGTTATTTTGCGAAGGTTTACTGAAATGGGCCTTCTTTCCATTTTTAAAAGCCCATAACTTGGTCAAATGAACTCGGATTTCGATATGGCATACCTTTATGAGCTTGTGGAATTATTATGTTGTTATCTGCTTTAAAATATATAGCTTTAAAGGTAGTAAAAAAGATGACTGTTTTTATGTCATTGATTTTAATTTTGCGAAGGTTTACTGAAATGGGCCTTCTTTCCATTTTTAAATTCCCGTCACTTAGTCAAATGAACTCGGATTTCGATATGGCATACCTTCATGGGCTTGTGGAATGACTATGATGTTATCTGCATTAAAATATATAGCTTTAAAAGTAGTAAAAACATGACCGATTTTATGTCATTGATTTTAATTTTGGCAAGGTTTACTGAAATGGGCCATCTTTCCTTCTTTAAAGCCCATAACTTGGTCAAATGAACACTGATTTCGATATGGCACACTTTTATGGGCTTGTGGAATGATTATGTAGTTATCTGCTGTAATATATATAACTTTAAATGTAGTAAGAAATATGACCGATTTTATGTCATTGATTCAAGTTTTGCGAAGGTTTACTGAAATGGGCCTTCTTTCCATCTTTAAAAGCCCATAACTTGGTGAAATGAACTCGGATTTCGATAAGACATACCTTTATGGGCTTGTGGAGTGATTATGTTGTTATCTGTATTTAAACATATAACTTTAAAGGTAGTAAAAGATATGACCGTTTCTATGTCAATGATTTTTATTTTGCGAAGGTTTACTGAAATGGTCAAATGAACTCGGATTTCGATATGGCATACCTTCATGGGCTTGTGGAATGATTATGTTGTTATCTGCATTAAAATATATAGCTTTAAAGGTAGTAAAAACACGACCGTTCTTATGTCATTGATTTTAATGTTGGGAAAGTTTACTGAAATGGGTAATCTTTCCATCTTTAAAGCCTATAACTTGATCAAATGAACACTGATTTCGACATGGCACACCTTTATGGGCTTGTGGAATGATTATGTAGTTATCTTCTGTAATATATATATAACTTTAAGGGTAGTGAGAAATATGACCGTTTTTATATCATTGATTTTTATTTTGCGAAGGTTTACTGAAATGGGCCCTCTTTCCATTTTTAAAAGCCCATAACTTGGTCAAATGAACTCGGATTTCGATATGGCATACCTTTATGGGCTTGTGGAGTGATTATGTTGTTATCTGCATTAAAATATATAACTTTAAAGGTAGTAAAAAATATGACCGTTTCTATGTCATTGATTCATTCCATTTTTAAAAGCCCATAACTTGGTGAAATGAACTCGGATTTCGATATTGCATACCTTTATGGGCTTGTGGAATGATTGTGTTGTTATCTGCATTAAAATATATAACTTTAAAGGTAGTAAAAAATATTACCGTTTCTATGTCATTGATTTTAGTTTTGCGAAGGTTTACTGAAATGGGCATTCTTTCCATCTTTAAAAGCCCATAACTTGGTCAAATGAACTCGGATTTCGATATGGCATACCTTTATGGGCTTGTGGAATGATTATGTTGTAATCTCCATTAAAATATATAACTTTGAAGGTGGTACAAAATATGACTGTTTTTATGTCATTGGTTTTTATTTTGCGAAGGTTTACTGAAATGGGCCTTCGTTCCATTTTTAAACGCCCGTCACTTGGTCAAATGAACTCGGATTTCGATATGGCATACCTTCATGGGCTTGTGGAATGGTTATGTTGTTATCTGCATTAAAATATATAGCTTTCAAGGTAGTAAAAAATATGACCGTTTTTGTGTCATTGATTTTAATTTTGCGAAGGTTTACTGAAATGGGCCTTCTTTCCATTTTTAAAGGCCATAACTTGGTCAAAAGAACTCTGATTTCGATATGGCATACCTTAATGGGCTTGTAAAAAGATTATGTAGTTATCTGCTGTAATATATATAACTTTAAAGGTAGTAAGAAATATGACCGATTTTATGTCATTGATTTAAGTTTTGCGAAGGTTTACTGAAATGGGCCTTCTTTCCATCTTTAAAAGCCAATAACTTGGTCAAATGAACTCGGATTTCGATAAGGCATACCTTAATGGGCTTGTGGAATGATTATGTTGCTATCGACTTTAAAGTATATAACTTTAAAGGTAGTAAGAAATATGACCGTTTTATGTCATTGATTTAAAAGCCCATAACTTGGTCAAATGAACTCGGATTTAGATATGGCATACCTTTATGGGCTTGTGGAGTGATTATGTTGTTATCTGCATTAAAATATATAACTTTAAAGGTAGTAAAAAATATGACCGTTTCTATGTCATTGATTCATTCCATTTTTAAAAGCCCATAACTTGGTGAAATGAACTCGGATTTCGATATTGCATACCTTCATTACTTTACTGAAATGGGTAATCTTTCCATCTTTAAAGCCTATAACTTGATCAAATGAACACTGATTTCGACATGGCACACCTTTATGGGCTTGTGGAATGATTATGTTGTTATCGGCTTTAAAGTATATAACTTTAAAGGTAGTAAAAAATATGACCGTTTCTATGTCATTGATTTTTATTTTGCGAAGGTTTACTGAAATGGGCCTTCTTTCCATTTTTAAAAGCCCATAACTTGGTCAAATGAACTCGGATTTCGATATGGCATACCTTTATGGGCTTGTGGAGTGATTATGTTGTTATCTGCATTAAAATATATAACTTTAAAGGTAGTAAAAAATATGACCGTTTCTATGTCATTGATTCATTCCATTTTTAAAAGCCCATAACTTGGTGAAATGAACTAGGATTTCGATATTGCATACCTTTATGGGCTTGTGGAATGATTGTGTTGTTATCTGCATTAAAATATATAACTTTAAAGGTAGTAAAAAATATGACCGTTTCTGTCATTGATTTTAGTTTTGCGAAGGTTTACTGAAATGGGCATTCTTTCCATCTTTAAAAGCCCATAACTTGGTCAAATGAACTCGGATTTCGATGTGGCATACCTTTATGGGCTTGTGGAATGATTATGTTGTAATCTCCATTAAAATATATAGCTTTAAAGGTAGTAAAAAATATGACCGTTTTTGTGTCATTGATTTTAATTTTGCGAAGGTTTACTGAAATGGGCCTTCTTTCCATTTTTAAAGGCCCGTCACTTGGTCAAATAAACTCGGATTTCTATATGGCATACCTTCATGGGCTTGTGGAACGATTATGTTGTTATCTGCATTAAAATATATAGCTTTAAAGGTAGTAAAAACATGACCGTTTTTATGTCATTGATTTTAATTTTGGCAAGGTTTACTGAAATGGGCCATCTTTCCATCTTTAAAGCCCATAACTTGGTCAAAAGAACTCTGATTTCGATATGGCATACCTTAATGGGCTTGTAAAAAGATTATGTAGTTATCTGCTGTAATATATATAACTTTAAAGGAAGTAAGAAATATGACCGATTTTATGTCATTGATTTAAGTTTTGCGAAGGTTTACTGAAATGGGTCTTCTTTCCATCTTTAAAAGCCAATAACTTGGTCAAATGAACTCGGATTTCGATATGAACACTGATTTCGATATGGCATACCTTTTTGGGCTTGAGGAATGATAATGTTGTTATCTGCATTAAGATATATAACTTTAAAGGTAATAAAAAATATGACCGTTTTTATATCATTGATTTTGATTTTGCGAAGGTTTACTGAAATGGGCCTTCTTTGCATTTTTAAAAGCCCGTAACTTGGTCAAATGAACTCGGATTTCGATATGAACACTGATTTCGATATGGCACACCTTTATGGGCTTGTGGAATGATTATGTAGTTATCTGCTGTAATATATATAACTTTAAAGGTAGTAAGAAATATGACCGATTTTATGTCATTGATTTAAGTTTTGCGAAGGTTTACTGAAATGGGCCTTCTTTCCATCTTTAAAAGCCCATAACTTGGTCAAATGAACTCGGATTTCGATAAGGCATACCTTAATGGGCTTGTAAAAAGATTATGTAGTTATCTGCTGTAATATATATAACTTTAAAGGTAGTAAGAAATATGACCGATTTTATGTCATTGATTTAAGTTTTGCGAAGGTTTACTGAAATGGGCCTTCTTTCCATCTTTAAAAGCCCATAACTTGGTCAAATGAACTCGGATTTCGATATGGCATACCTTCATGGGCTTGTGGAATGATTATGTTGTTATCTGCATTAAAATATATAGCTTTAAAGGTAGTAAAAACACGACCGTTTTTATGTCATTGACTTTAGTTTTGGGAAAGTTTACTGAAATGGGCCATCTTTCCATCTTTAAAGCCTATAACTTGATCAAATGAACACTGATTTCGATATGGCACACCTTTATGGCCTTGTGGAATGATTATGTTGTTATCGGCTTTAAAGTATATAATTTTAAAGGTAGTAAGAAATATGACCGTTTTTATGTCATTGATTTTTATTTTGCGAAGGTTTACTGAAATGGGCCATCTTTCCATCTTTAAAGCCCATAACTTGGTCAAATGAACACTGGTTTCGATATGGGACACCTTTATGGGCTTGTGGAATGGTTATGTAGTTATCTGCTGTAATATATATAACTTTAAAGGTAGTAAGAAATATGACCGATTTTATGTCATTGATTTAAGTTTTGCGAAGGTTTACTGATATGGGCCTTCTTTCTGTAGGGGTATAATATATATTCCCCCGAAGTTAAACACCAACACAAATATATGTACTTCTAGTCTTTTCTTTTATTTTATAATTTGGTCTGTTCAGGATCACGGTCGGCGTTCAACTGCCCTCGCTCTCAGCATAGAGTAAGAATCTATATAGAGGTTTCAATTGCTCTGCCCGAACCTCTGCCCAACCTCTGCTAAGAGCCAATTCAAGGCCAAGTTTGAAGCTAACTTAGGTGCGAAGCAACACCAATAGGGATTTCGATTAAAAACAAAAACAAAACAGTGAGCAAGAGCGGTGCAGAATGAGGTGGGAAGGAATTACAAGTTCGATCAAACTTGTCAAAAAGAGGGGAAATAAGCATTTTTCGGCTAGGTGGCATCATAGCCTCATTATCTAAAGAGAGCGGCAGAGCAATTGGCGCCTCTATATAGTTCATTACTCTATGCTCTCAGCTCCCGATCCGCATCAACCCCCGAAACATTGGAAGAGTGTGAGAGCGATGAGAGAGATAGAAAACAGTGAGCGGCCTCGTACAACAACAACAACTTATTCTTAGAACGTACAAGAATGATCTAGAATGATGATCTACTTCGTAGCAATCCTGCTACATTTCCATTTTTAAAAGCCCACAACTTGGTGAAATGAACTCGGATTTCGATTTTGCATACCTTTATCGGCTTGTGGAATGATTGTGTTGTTATCTGCATTAAAATATATAACTTTAAAGGTAGCAAAAAATATGACCGTTTCTATGTCATTGAGTTTTATTTTGAGAAGGTTTACTGAAATGGGCCTGCTTTCCTTTTTTAAAAGCCCATAACTTGGTCAAATGAACTCGGATTTCCATATGGCATACCTTTATGGGCTTGTGGAATTATTATGTTGTTATCTGCTTTAAAATATATAGCTTTAAAGGTAGTGAAAAATATGACCGTTTTATGTGTCATTGATTTTAATTTTGAGAAGGTTTACTGAAATGGGCCTTCTTTCCATTTTTAAAGGCCCATAACTTGGTGAAATGAACTCGGATTTCGATATTGCATACCTTTATCGGCTTCTGGAATGATTGCGTTGTTATCTGCATTAAAATATATAACTTTAAAGGTAGTAAAAAATATGCCCGTTTGTATGTCATTGAGTTTTTTTTTGAGAGGGTTTACTGAAATGAGCATTCTTTCTATTTTTAAAAGCCCATAACTTGGTCAAGTGAACTCGGATTTCGATATGGCATACCGTTATGGACTTGTGGAGTGATAATGTTGTTATCTGCATTTAAATATATAACTTTAAAGGTAGTAAAAAATATGATCGTTTCTTGTCATTGATTTTTATTTTGCGAAGGTTTACTGAAATGGGCCTTCTTTCCATTTTTAAATTCCCGTCACTTGGTCAAATGAACTCGGATTTCGATATGGCATACCTTCATGGGCTTGTGGAATGATTACGATGTTATCTGCATTAAAATATATAGCTTTAAAGGTAGTAAAAACATGACCGATTTTATGTCATTGATTTTAATTTTGGCAAGGTTTTGAAATGGGCCATCTTTCCTTCTTTAAAGCCCATAACTTGGTCAAATGAACACTGATTTCGATTTGGCACACTTTTATGGGCTTGTGGAATGATTATGTAGTTATCTGCTGTAATATATATAACTTTAAATGTAGTAAGAAATATGACCGATTTTATGTCATTGATTCAAGTTTTGCGAAGGTTTACTGAAATGGGCCTTCTTTCCATCTTTAAAAGCCCATAACTTGGTGAAATGAACTCGGATTTCGATAAGGCATACCTTAATGGGCTTGTGGAATGATTATGTAGTTATCTACTGTAATATATATAACTTTAAAGGTAGTAAGAAATATGACCGATTTTATGTCATTGATATAAGTTTTGCGAAGGTTTACTGAAATGGGCCTTCTTTCCATCTTTAAAAGCCTATAACTTGGTCAAATGAACTCGGATTTCAATATGGCATACCTTTATGGGCTTGTGAAGTGATTATGTTGTTATCTGTATTTAAACATATAACTTTAAAGGTAGTAAAAGATATGACCGTTTCTATGTCAATGATTTTTATTTTGCGAAGGTTTACTGAAATGGTCAAATGAACTCGGATTTCGATATGGCATACCTTCACGGGCTTGTGGAATGATTATGTTGTTATCTGCATTAAAATATATAGCTTTAAAGGTAGTAAAAACACGACCGTTTTTATGTCATTGATTTTAATGTTGGGAAAAATTACTGAAATGGGTAATCTTTCCATCTTTAAAGCGTATAACTTGATCAAATGAACACTGATTTCGACATGGCACACCTTTATGGGCTTGTGGAATGATTATGTAGTTATCTTCTGTAATATATATATAACTTTAAGGGTAGTGAGAAATATGACCGTTTTTATATCATTGATTTTTATTTTGCGAAGGTTTACTGAAATGGGCCTTCTTTCCATTTTTAAAAGCCCATAACTTGGTCAAATGAACTCGGATTTCGATATGGCATACCTTTATGGGCTTGTGGAGTGATTATGTTGTTATCTGCATTAAAATATATAACTTTAAAGGTAGTAAAAAATATGACCGTTTCTATGTCATTGATTCATTCCATTTTTAAAAGCACATAACTTGGTGAAATGAACTCGGATTTCGATATTGCATACCTTTATGGGCTTGTGGAATGATTGTGTTGTTATCTGCATTAAAATATATAACTTTAAAGGTAGTAAAAAATATTACCGTTTCTATGTCATTGATTTTAGTTTTGCGAAGGTTTACTGAAATGGGCATTCTTTCCATCTTTAAAAGCCCATAACTTGGTCAAATGAACTCGGATTTCGATATGGCATACCTTTATGGGCTTGTGGAATGATTATGTTGCTATTGACCTTAAAGTATATAACTTTAAAGGTAGTAAGATATATGACCGTTTTATGTCATTGATTTAAAAGCCCATAACTTGGTCAAATGAACTCGGATTTCGATATGGCATACCTTTATGGGCTTGTGGAGTGATAATGTTGTTATCTGCACTAAAATATATAACTTTAAAGGTAGTAAAAAATATGACCGTTTCTATGTCATTGATTCATTCCATTTTTAAAAGCCCATAACTTGGTGAAATGAACTCGGATTTCGATATTGCATACCTTCATTATTTTACTGAAATGGGTAATCTTTCCATCTTTAAAGCCTATAACTTGATCAAATGAACACTGATTTCGACATGGCACACCTTTATGGGCTTGTGGAATGATTATGTTGTTATCGGCTTTAAAGTATATAACTTTAAAGGTAGTAAAAAATATGACCGTTTCTATGTCATTGATTTTTATTTTGCGAAGGTTTACTGAAATGGGCCTTCTTTCCATTTTTAAAAGCCCATAACTTGGTCAAATGAACTCGGATTTCGATATGGCATACCTTTATGGGCTTGTGGAGTGATTATGTTGTTATCTGCATTAAAATATATAACTTTAAAGGTAGTAAAAAATATGACCGTTTCTATGTCATTGATTCATTCCATTTTTAAAAGCCCATAACTTGGTGAAATGAACTAGGATTTCGATATTGCATACCTTTATGGGCTTGTGGAATGATTGTGTTGTTATCTGCATTAAAATATATAACTTTAAAGGTAGTAAAAAATATGACCGTTTCTGTCATTGATTTTAGTTTTGCGAAGGTTTACTGAAATGGGCATTCTTTCCATCTTTAAAAGCCCATAACTTGGTCAAATGAACTCGGATTTCGATGTGGCATACCTTTATGGGCTTGTGGAATGATTATGTTGTAATCTCCATTAAAATATATAACTTTGAAGGTAGTACAAAATATGACCGTTTTTATGTCATTGGTTTTTATTTTGCGAAGGTTTACTGAAATGGGCCTTCGTTCCATTTTTAAACGCCCGTCACTTGGTCAAATGAACTCGGATTTCGACATGTTATACCTTCATGTGGAATTGTTATGTTGTTATCTGCATTAAAATATATAGCTTTAAAGGTAGTAAAAAATATGACCGTTTTTGTGTCATTGATTTTAATTTTGCGAAGGTTTACTGAAATGGGCCATCTTTCCATCTTTAAAGCCCATAACTTGGTCAAAAGAACTCTGATTTCGATATGGCATACCTTAATGGGCTTGTAAAAAGATTATGTAGTTATCTGCTGTAATATATATAACTTTAAAGGTAGTAAGAAATATGACCGATTTTATGTCATTGATTTAAGTTTTGCGAAGGTTTACTGAAATGGGCCTTCTTTCCATCTTTAAAAGCCCATAACTTGGTAAAATGAACTCGGATTTCGATATGGCATACCTTCATGGGCTTGTGGAATGATTATGTTGTTATCTGAATTAAAATATATATCTTTAAAGGTAGTAAAAACATGACCGTTTTTATGTCATTGATTTTAATTTTGGCAAGGTTTACTGAAATGGGCCATCTTTCCATCTTTAAAGCCCATAACTTGGTCAAAAGAACTCTGATTTCGATATGGCATACCTTAATGGGCTTGTAAAAAGATTATGTAGTTATCTGCTGTAATATATATAACTTTAAAGGTAGTAAGAAATATGACCGATTTTATGTCATTGATTTAAGTTTTGCGAAGGTTTACTGAAATGGGTCTTCTTTCCATCTTTAAAAGCCAATAACTTGGTCAAATGAACTCGGATTTCGATATGGCATACCTTAATGGGCTTTTGGATTTATTATGTTGTTATCTGCTTTAAAGTATATAACTTTAAAGGTAGTAAGAAATATGACCGTTTTTATGTCATTGATTTAAAAGCCCATAACTTGGTCAAATGAACTCGGATTTCGATATGGCATACCTTTTTGGGCTTGAGGAATGATAATGTTGTTATCTGCATTAAGATATATAACTTTAAAGGTAATAAAAAATATGACCGTTTTTATATCATTGATTTTGATTTTGCGAAGGTTTACTGAAATGGGCCTTCTTTGCATTTTTAAAAGCCCGTAACTTGGTCAAATGAACTCGGATTTCGATATGAACACTGATTTCGATATGGCACACCTTTATGGGCTTGTGGAATGATTATGTAGTTATCTGCTGTAATATATATAACTTTAAAGGTAGTAAGAAATATGACCGATTTTATGTCATTGATTTAAGTTTTGCGAAGGTTTACTGAAATGGGCCTTCTTTCCATCTTTAAAAGCCCATAACTTGGTCAAATGAACTCGGATTTCGATAAGGCATACCTTAATGGGCTTGTAAAAAGATTATGTAGTTATCTGCTGTAATATATATAACTTTAAAGGTAGTAAGAAATATGACCGATTTTATGTCATTGATTTAAGTTTTGCGAAGGTTTACTGAAATGGGCCTTCTTTCTGTAGGGGTATAATATATATTCCCCCGAAGTTAAACACCAACACAAATATATGTAATTCTAGTCTTTTCTTTTATTTTATAATTTGGTCTGTTCAGGATCACGGTCGGCGTTCAACTGCCCTCGCTCTCAGCTCACGATCCGCATCAACCCCCGAATCATTGGGAGAGTGTGAGAGCGATGAGAGAGGTAGAGAACAGTGAGCGGCCTCGTACAACAACAACAACTTATTCTTAGAACGTACAAGAATGATCTAGAAGGAATACAACAACACATACGTACATACATACTACTACGTAGCAATCCTGCTACAATTCGGCCGTCCTGACATTTTAAGATCCCCTTATCTTGTGTAAATTTACAATTGATTTCAGCTTATATTTATCTTAGTTAGTTTACAAATTCTTAGATATATTTACAAATTCTTAGATATATTTACAAATTCTTAGATATATTTACAACTTCATTTCGCTTTCGAATCCAATGCTTAATATTTTGGCCACTCCAGACACCTTGACAACGCGATAATTGAAAACCCTCAACATCTTTTATCAAGTATCTATCATTTCTCAAAACCTTATCTATAACATAAGGACCCTTGTGTTTAGGTATTAGCTTTCTTGCGACTCCTACTGAGCTATCAAAATTTTTACCATAATATAGTCTCCCACTTTGTACTCCGAACTCTTTGTCCTTTTTCATTATATCTCTGTTCGTTGTCTTTTTGTAATTTTCTTTGCGCTTCTGAACCCTCGTTTCCAATTTTGTCTAAATCTCTAACATCACTAACATTATCTAATTCTTCTAACTTTTGTCTCAATTCATCAATAGCTTTTCCTTTCTGCTCGATTCCAAACAACATTTTACTTGGCATTTGTGCTATGCTTCTTTGCTTTGTGTTGTTCAATGAAAACTCAACATCCTCCACAACTGTGTCCCAATGCATTTTCTCTTCTGGATCTGCTAATTTGGCTATAACACAAAAACAACAGCTTTCCTTTATTCGACTTTCTATATATAACTCCATTCCTCATCTCAAACATTTTATCTTCCGCATTTTCTAACTTTTTTCTAACTTCTTTTAATTTCTCATCTTTTGCTTGACAAATAATTAAATTATCTTCAAAGCTATTCGTTTCTACTACCATTATGTTTGTATTTCTACTTAACGCGTCAACGTGTTGCATAAGTTTTCCCGATTTATGGACTAATTCAAAGTCATACTCTAGCAATTCTAATGCCCACCGTGCAATACGGGGGTCTAAATCGTCTACCCTGCACATAAATTCTAAATCTTCTAAGAGCGTAAATTATTGCTAACGTTTCCAGTTCAAAACAAGGAAGAACGCTATAGTCGAGTACCTCGACTATCAGATACCCGTTACTCAAAAGGAAATGGAGATATGCAAGCAGCAAAGCGAGATTAAAATGCGCCACCTACCGGCGGTAGACAGATTTAAGCGTTATGGGCGTTAGAGTGAGCGTGGCAAATTTATTTTTGGATCAATCGATAGGTATTGACGACACCGATACATTTCAGTTAAAATTTTTTATCTAGCATGCAGTTTTTTTTTTCGCGGTTTGTGGGCGTTTAAGTGGGCGTGGCAAACTTTTTTTTAGGTCCATCGATAGGTATTGATGAGAACAATACATTTCAGTTAAAATTTTCTATCTAGCATTAAAACTGTAGGAGTTTCAGTTTTGGGCGGTTTGTGGGCGTTAGAGTGGGCGTGGCAGTCTACTGAAACAAACTTGCGCTGCGTAAGAAGCTCAGGAATCTGTACGCCAAGTCTCAATAGCCTAGCTCTCATAGTTTCCGAGATCTCAGCGTTCATCCGGACAGACAGACGGACAGACGGACAGACGGACATGGCTAGATCGACTCGGCTAGTGATCCTGATCAAGAATATATATACTTTATGGGGTCGGAAACGCTTCCTTCTGCCTGTTACATACTTTCCGACGAATCTAGTATACCCTTTTACTCTACGAGTAACGGGTATAACTATGATACTTCGTCTTTTGTTGTTGCTTTCGAAAAATAAAATATAGGATGAAGCTTTTTATCCTCTTTTCTTTGCAGCAAAACTGCCCCAAAACCTTGTGCACTGGCGTCTGTATGCAATTCTACGTCGTCCTTGTAATAATATAATCCTAACATTGCAATTCCTTTTCTTCAAATACAAATTCTTTATCCTTTTTTAACAATTCATATAGAGGTTTAGCGATCATCGAAAAATCTTTAATGAACCTTCGAAAATACGAGTACAAACCCAGAAAATCTCGAACAGGTTCTATTCCTTTGTCATTAGCCTGTATTTCTTTGCTAGTTACCAAAAATCCTAAGTATTGTATACTTGCTTGTAGAAACTCACACTTGTCCATTCTTAATTCTAGTTTGTTCCTTGCTAATCGATCAAAAACTTCCCTAAGAACACTTAAATGTTCTTGCATTTCTTTACTCGCAATCATGATATCGTCCATGTATATAACTACCTTACCATCCCTTATCATGTCTGCAAAAATCTTATTGATAAATCGTTGAAACACCGCTGGTGCATTCTTCAGCCCCATTGGCATCCGCATAAAGTCAAATTGTCCTAAAGGAGTCATAAATGAGGTATATTTTATCGATTCACTATCCGCAAACACATGAAAGTAGACATGCTTTAAGTCGAATTTCGAAAATATTGTTTTATTTACTAATGTATCTAATAAATCGTCAATCAAAGGTAACGGATAATTATCTTTGACCATTGTCTTGTTAAGCTTTCTACACATAGTCGTAAGTCGCCTGACTTCTTTTTAACTAACAGTATTGGAGATGCATACTCGGATTCACTTGGCCTTATAATTCCTTCACTTAGGTATTCATCTAATATCACCTGTAATTTTTCTTTTTCTGTGTAAGCTAAACGTCTGGGCGAACAACTAAATGGTTTCGAATCCTCTAATCTTAATTTCATTTCGCATCTAACCTCTGGTTCCTTTGGCCTTTCTTTATTTACATAACAACTTTCTACCATCTTAACAAATTGACACCTAACATTTTAATTCACATGATCACCAACTTTGTACTCTACACTTTCATCCGTTAAATTTATATCAAATAATTCTCTTTTCACCAGGTTTATTTCCGGCTCAATATAATTTCATTCCGTAACTTTTACTTTGTCTCTGATTTTACTAAACACTTGTTTAATTGTTTCCCTGCTGTCGCTAATTTCATCACTAACATCGCCTAACATTTTATTTTTATCTTTAACATTACTAACAACCTCGCTAACTATTTGCTTTTCATCACTAACATCATCACTAACTATCTGCTTTTCATCACTAACATCATCACTAACTATCTGCTTTTCATCACTAACATCATCACTAACTATCTGCTTTTCATCACTAACATTATTAACATCAGAAGGTTTCTCCATGTTCTTAACCGTAACCATTTTCAATATGTCAAGGCTTAAATTTAAATTACAAGCATCCGTAAAATCTCGACCCAGGATTACATCATGACTCATAGATTCGATTGCCACAATAACTAAATTAAAATGTATTTTATCTAAATTTTTCATAACGTAACATAATACTTTTTCATACGTTTTTAGGTAACTTTTGTTTAAACCGTAATAAAAACTTAAAACGGGTGATTTTGAAATGTCTTTGGGTACTTTGGATATTTTGATAAATGAAATCGGACTTCCTGTATCTATGAGGCATTCTGCAATTAACCTGGTATTTGATTCGTTTACAAAATTAATTTCAACATATCTTACATAATTATTTTCGCCCTCGTTCTTGTTTTTATTCTTCAAGCATTTCGAAATAAAATGTCCCCTCTTACCGCACGCATAGCACGATCCTTTCTCCTGCTTCGACTTCCTGCACTCGTACGCCCAATGCCCTTTTGCATTGCAATTGAAACAGCGAGTCTTCTTGCTGTTCTTGGGTCCGTTGATGTCGTCGGCCTGCCAACTCCATATGACTTTGGCAAGCTTACCTCCGCAAACGCTCTCTTAATGTGCCCAATATCTACAAAGCCTGATTACGTAGCCCTTGATTGGGAATACCTTCGATGATGCAGCTCAACATTTCATCTCATCAATATTAATGCCTTGAGCAAGCATTATCTTGTCATCGACATAACACCCGAAAGTTTCGCTTTGTTTCCATTTGAGACCTTCGAATTTGCGCCTTCTCTCCAACTTCGATAATTTTCCGCCAAACGTTGAAATCAGCTCTGCAGTCAAGCCATCCAACGGTAGCAACACGCGGTCTGAATTTGCGTGCAGCCACTCGTAAGCTTTCCCTCTAATTTTGCTCACCATTAGCATTTTCTAAAATTTTCCTCCTATTCCATAAACCTTCGCGATATTATGCATTTGAGTGGTCCATTTGCAGGCACACGACTCGCCAGCAAACTCGCTCAACACCTGTGTTGCCATACTCAACGAGACGTCGATGCTCTCGTTAAAATTTTCTACAACAGCAACCTTGCAGTTTTTCACATTACGTACACTGCTTTTTGCGTTCCTAGAATTCTCTCCAGCCTGGTTGTCCATGTCGTCTTCTGTATAGTTTTGGCTCCGTTTGCCTCTAGTTCTGAGAATGCTGCCAACAACTTCGTCATTCCCTTCACCATCTTCGGCGTTAGTTTCGCCGTCTTCTTTGTCGTAACTCTGGATGCCGTCGTCTTTGCCGTTACTTTTGTCGCCGTCTTCTTTTTGTATAGTTCCGCCATCGTCTTCGAAATTCTCGTTGCTGCTGTCTTCGCCTTTACTATTTTCGCCGTCTTTGTCTCCTTCTTGTCTCGCCATTTCTTCAAACTGTCCACGAATTTCCTTCGGTATATTATTTAATCGCATGATCAATTGTCTGTTTGTTCCGGTTGTTGATAACTTCAATACACTCAACCACCTTTTTAATTGTTCAATCGACACGTTTTTTAAATCCATTTTGATTTTCTTTTGTACTAATGTTTTAATTAATTGGCTCGTGATCGGCCCACTTCTGATTTTGTAGGGGTATAATATAAATTCCCCCGAAGTTAAACACCAACACAAATATACGTACTTCTAGTCTTTTCTTTTATTTTATAATTTGGTCTGTTCAGGATCACGGTCGGCGCATAGAGTAAGAATCTATATAGAGGTTTCAATTGCTCTGCCCGAACCTCTGCCCAACCTCTGCTAAGAGGCCATTCAAGGCCAAGTTTGAAGCTAACTTAGGTGCGAAGCAACAGCAATAGGGATTTCGATTAAAAACAAAAACAAAACAGTGAGCAAGAGCGGTGCAGAATGAGGTGGGAAGGAATTACAAGTTCGATCGAACTTGTCAAAAAGAGGGGAAATAAGCATTTTTCGCCTAGGTAGCATCATAGCCTCATTATCTAAAGAGAGCGGCAGAGCAATTGGCGCCTCTATATAGTTCATTACTCTATGGTCGGCGTTCAACTGCCCTCGCTCTCAGCATAGAGTAAGAATCTATATAGAGGTTTCAATTGCTCTGCCCGAACCTCTGCCCAACCTCTGCTAAGAGCCAATTCAAGGCCAAGTTTGAAGCTAACTTAGGTGCGAAGCAACACCAATAGGGATTTCGATTAAAAACAAAAACAAAACAGTGAGCAAGAGCGGTGCAGAATGAGGTGGGAAGGAATTACAAGTTCGATCAAACTTGTCAAAAAGAGGGGAAATAAGCATTTTTCGGCTAGGTGGCATCATAGCCTCATTATCTAAAGAGAGCGGCAGAGCAATTGGCGCCTCTATATAGTTCATTACTCTATGCTCTCAGCTCCCGATCCGCATCAACCCCCGAAACATTGGAAGAGTGTGAGAGCGATGAGAGAGATAGAAAACAGTGAGCGGCCTCGTACAACAACAACAACTTATTCTTAGAACGTACATTTCCATCTTTAAAAGCCCATAACTTGGTCAAATAAGCTCGGATTTCGATAAGGCATACCTTTATGGGCTTGTGGATTTATTATGTTGTTATCTGCTTTAAAATATAAAGTTTTAAAGGTAGTAAAAAATATGACAGTTTTTTTGTCATTGATTTTAATTTTGCGAAGGCTTACTGAAATGGGCCTTCTTTCCATTTTTAAAGGCCCGTCACTTGATCAAATGAACTCGGATTTCGATATGGCATACCTTCATCGGCTTGTGGAATGATTATGTTGTTATCTGCATTAAAATATATAGCTTTAAAGGTAGTAAAAACATTACCGTTTTTATTTCATTGATTTTAATTTTGGGAAGGTTTACTGAAATGGGCCTTCTTTCCATCTTGAAAAGCTAATAACTTGGTCAAATGAACTCGGATTTCGATAAGGCATACCTTAATGGGCTTGTGGAATGATTATGCTGCTATCGGCTTTAAAGTATATAACTTTAAAGGTAGTAAGAAATATGACCGTTTTTATGTCATTGATTTTAGTTTTGCGAAGGTTTACTGAAATGGGCCTTCTTTCCATCTTTAAAAGCCCGTCACTTGGTCAAATGAACGCGGATTTCGATATTGCATACCTTCATGGGCTTGTGGAATGATTATGTTGTTATCTGCATTAAAATATATAACTTTAAAGGTAATAAAAAATATCACCGTTTTTATGTCATTGATTTTTATTTTGCGAAGGTTTACTGAAATGGGCCTTCTTTCCATTTTTAAAAGCCCATAACTTGGTGAAATGAACTCGGATTTCGATATTGCATACCTTTATCGGCTTGTGGAATGATTGTGTTGTTATCTGCATTTAAATATATAACTTTAAAGGTAGTCAAAAATATGACCGTTTCTATGTCATTGATTTTTATTTTGCGAAGGTTTACTGAAATGGGCCTTCTTTCCATTTTTAAAAGTCCATAACTTGGTGAAATGAACTTGGATTTCGATATTGCATACCTTTATCGGCTTGTGGAATGATTGTGTTGTTATCTGCATTTAAATATATAACTTTAAAGGTAGTCAAAAATATGACCGTTTCTATGTCATTGATTTAAGTTTTGCGAAAGTTTACTGAAATGGGCCTTCTTTCCATCTTTAAAAGCCCATAACTTGGTCAAATGAACTCGAATTTTGATACGGCATACCTTTATTGGCTTGTGGAATGATTATGTTGCTATCGGCTTTAAAGTTTATAACTTTAAAGGTAGTAAAAAATATGACCGTTTTTATGTCATTGATTTTAGTTTTGCGAAGGTTTACTGAAATGGGCCTTCTTTCCATCTTTAAAAGCCAATAACTTGGTCAAATGAACTCGGATTTCGATATGGCATGCCTTTTTGGGCTTGAGGAATGATTATGTTGTTATCTGCATTAAAATATATAACTTTAAAGGTAATAAAAAATATCACCGTCTTTATGTCATTGATTTTTATTTTGCGAAGGTTTACTGAAATGGGCCTTCTTTCCATTTTTAAAAGCCCACAACTTGGTGAAATGAACTCGGATTTCGATTTTGCATACCTTTATCGGCTTGTGGAATGATTGTGTTGTTATCTGCATTAAAATATATAACTTTAAAGGTAGCAAAAAATATGACCGTTTCTATGTCATTGATTTTTATTTTGCGAAGGTTTACTGAAATGGGCCTTCTTTCCAGTTTTAAAAGCCCACAACTTGGTGAAATGAACTCGGATTTCGATTTTGCATACCTTTATCGGCTTGTGGAATGATTGTGTTGTTATCTGCATTAAAATATATAACTTTAAAGGTAGCAAAAAATATGACCGTTTCTATGTCATTGAGTTTTATTTTGAGAAGGTTTACTGAAATGGGCCTTCTTTCCTTTTTTAAAAGCCCATAACTTGGTCAAATGAACTCGGATTTCCATATGGCATACCTTTATGGGCTTGTGTAATTATTATGTTGTTATCTGCTTTAAAATATATAGCTTTAAAGGTAGTGAAAAATATGACCGTTTTATGTGTCATTGATTTTAATTTTGAGAAGGTTTACTGAAATGGGCCTTCTTTCCATTTTTAAAGGCCCATAACTTGGTGAAATGAACTCGGATTTCGATATTGCATACCTTTATCGGCTTCTGGAATGATTGTGTTGTTATCTGCATTAAAATATATAACTTTAAAGGTAGTAAAAAATATGACCGTTTCTATATCATTGATTTTTATTTTGCGAAGGTTTACTGAAATGGGCCTTCTTTCCATTTTTAAAAGCCCATTACTTGGTCAAATGAACTCGGATTTTGATACGGCATACCTTTATTGGCTTGTGGAATGATTATGTTGCTATCGGCTTTAAAGTATATAACTTTAAAGGTAGTAAGAAATATGACCGTTTTTATGTCATTGATTTTAGTTTTGCGAAGGTTTACAGAAATGGGCCTTCTTTCCATTTTTAAAAGCCCATAACTTGGTAAAATGAACTTGGATCTCGATATTGCATACCTTTATCGGCTTGTGGAATGATTGTGTTGTTATCTGCATTAAAATATATAACTTTAAAGGTAGTAAAAAATATGCCCGTTTGTATGTCATTGAGTTTTTTTTTGAGAGGGTTTACTGAAATGAGCATTCTTTCTATTTTTAAAAGCCCATAACTTGGTCAAGTGAACTCGGATGTCGATATGGCATACCTTTATGGACTTGTGGAGTGATAATGTTGTTATCTGCATTAAAATATATAACTTTAAAGGTAGTAAAAAATATGATCGTTTCTTGTCATTGATTTTTATTTTGCGAAGGTTTACTGAAATGGGCCTTCTTTCCATCTTGAAAAGCTAATAACTTGGTCAAATGAACTCGGATTTCGATAAGGCATACCTTAATGGGCTTGTGGAATGATTATGTTGCTATCGGCTTTAAAGTATATAACTTTAAAGGTAGTAAGAAATATGACCTTTTTTATGTCATTGATTTCAAAGCCCATAACTTGGTCAAATGAACTCGGATTTCGATATGGCATACCTTTTTGGGCTTGAGGAATGATTATGTTGTTATCTGCATTAAAATATATAACTTTAAAGGTAGTAAAAAATATGACCGTTTCTATATCATTGATTTTTATTTTGCGAAGGTTTACTGAAATGGGCCTTCTTTCCAATTTTAAAAGCCCATTACTTGGTCAAATGAACTCGGATTTTGATACGGCATACCTTTATTGGCTTGTGGAATGATTATGTTGCTATCGGCTTTAAAGTATATAACTTTAAAGGTAGTAAGAAGTATGACCGTTTTTATGTCATTGATTTTAGTTTTGCGAAGGTTTACAGAAATGGGCCTTCTTTCCATTTTTAAAAGCCCATAACTTGGTAAAATGAACTCAGATCTCGATATTGCATACCTTTATCGGCTTGTGGAATGATTGTGTTGTTAGCTGCATAAAGATATATAACTTTAAAGGTAATAAAAAATATCACCGTTTTTATGTCATTGATTTTTATTTTGCGAAGGTTTACTGAAATGGGCCTTCTTTCCATTTTTAAAAGCCAATAACTTGGTCAAATAATCTCGGATTTTGATAAGGCATACCTTAACGGGCTTGTGGAATGATTATGTAGTTATCTGCTGTTATAAATATAACTTTAATGGTAGTAAAAAATATGACCGATTTTATGTCATTGATTTAAGTTTTGCGAAAGTTTACTGAAATGGGCCTTCTTTCCATCTTTAAAAGCCCATAACTTGGTCAAATGAACTCGAATTTTGATACGGCATACCTTTATTGGCTTGTGGAATGATTATGTTGCTATCGGCTTTAAAGTTTATAACTTTAAAGGTAGTAAGAAATATGACCGTTTTTATGTCATTGATTTTAGTTTTGCGAAGGTTTACTGAAATGGGCCTTCTTTCCATCTTTAAAAGCCAATAACTTGGTCAAATGATCTCGGATTTCGATATGATGATGTTGTTATTGATTATGTTGTTATCTGCATAAAGATATATAACTTTAAAGGTAATAAAAAATATCACCGTCTTTATGTCATTGATTTTTATTTTGCGAAGGTTTACTGAAATGGGCCTTCTTTTCATTTTTAAAAGCCCACAACTTGGTGAAATGAACTCGGACTTCGATTTTGCATACCTTTATCGGCTTCTGGAATGATTGTGTTGTTATCTGCATTAAAATATATAACTTTAAAGGTAGGAAAAAATATGACCGTTTCTATGTCATTGATTTTTATTTTGCGAAGGTTTTTGAAATGGGCCTTCTTTCCATTTTTAAAAGCCCATAACTTGGTCAAATGAACTCGGATTTCGATATGGCATACCGTTATGGGCTTGTGGAGTGATTATGTTGTTATCTGCATTAAAATATATAACTTTAAATGACCGTCTTTATGTCATTGATTTTTATTTTGCGAAGGTTTACTGAAATGGGCCTTCTTTCCATTTTTAAAAGCCCACAACTTGGTGAAATGAACTCGGATTTCGATTTTGCATACCTTTATCGGCTTGTGGAATGATTGTGTTGTTATCTGCATTAAAATATATAACTTTAAAGGTAGCAAAAAATATGACCGTTCTATGTCATTGATTTTTATTTTGCGAAGGTTTACTGAAATGGGCCTTCTTTCCATTTTTAAAAGCCCACAACTTGGTGAAATGAACTCGGATTTCGATTTTGCATACCTTTATCGGCTTGTGGAATGATTGTGTTGTTATCTGCATTAAAATATATAACTTTAAAGGTAGCAAAAAATATGACCGTTTCTATGTCATTGATTTTTATTTTGCGAAGGTTTACTGAAATGGGCCTTCTTTCCATTTTTAAAAGCCCATAACTTGGTCAAATGAACTCGGATTTCGATATGGCATACCGTTATGGGCTTGTGGAGTGATTATGTTGTTATCTGCATTAAAATATATAACCTTAAAGGTAGCAAAAAATATCACCGTCTTTATGTCATTGATTTTTATTTTGCGAAGGTTTACTGAAATGGGCCTTCTTTCCATTTTTAAAAGCCCACAACTTGGTGAAATGAACTCGGATTTCGATTTTGCATACCTTTATCGGCTTGTGGAATGATTGTGTTAGTATCTGCATTAAAATATATAACTTTAAAGGTAGCAAAAAATATGACCGTTTCTATGTCATTGATTTTTATTTTGCGAAGGTTTACTGAGATGGGCCTTCTTTCCATTTTTAAAAGCCCACAACTTGGTGAAATGAACTCGGATTTCGATTTTGCATACCTTTATCGGCTTGTGGAATGATTGTGTTGTTATCTGCATTAAAATATATAACTTTAAAGGTAGCAAAAAATATGACCGTTTCTATGTCATTGAGTTTTATTTTGAGAAGGTTTACTGAAATGGGCCTTCTTTCCTTTTTTAAAAGCCCATAACTTGGTCAAATGAACTCGGATTTCGATATGGCATACCTTTATGGGCTTGTGGAATTATTATGTTGTTATCTGCTTTAAAATATATAGCTTTAAAGGTAGTGAAAAATATGACCGTTTTTTGTGTCATTGATTTTAATTTTGCGAAGGTTTACTGAAATGGGCCTTCTTTCCATTTTTAAAGGCCCATAACTTGGTGAAATGAACTCGGATTTCGATATTGCATACCTTTATCGGCTTCTGGAATGATTGTGTTGTTATCTGCATTAAAATATATAACTTTAAAGGTAGTAAAAAATATGACCGTTTGTATGTCATTGAGTTTTTTTTTGAGAGGGTTTACTGAAATGAGCATTCTTTCTATTTTTAAAAGCCCATAACTTGGTCAAGTGAACTCGGATTTCGATATGGCATACCTTTATGGACTTGTGGAGTGATAATGTTGTTATCTGCATTAAAATATATAACTTTAAAGGTAGTAAAAAATATGATCGTTTCTTGTCATTGATTTTTATTTTGCGAAGGTTTACTGAAATGGGCCTTCTTTCCATTTTTAAAAGCCAATAACTTGGGCAAATAATCTCGGATTTCGATAAGGCATACCTTAACGGGCTTGTGGAATGATTATGTAGTTATCTGCTGTAATAAATATTACTTTAAAGGTAGTAAGAAATATGACCGATTTTATGTCATTGATTTAAGTTTTGCGAAAGTTTACTGAAATGGGCCTTCTTTCCATCTTTAAAAGCCCATAACTTGGTCAAATGAACTCGAATTTTGATACGGCATACCTTTATTGGCTTGTGGAATGTTTATGTTGCTATCGGCTTTAAAGTTTATAACTTTAAAGGTAGTAAGAAATATGACCGTTTTTATGTCATTGATTTTAGTTTTGCGAAGGTTTACTGAAATGGGCCTTCTTTCCATTTTTAAAAGCCCATAACTTGGTCAAATGAACTCGGATTTCGATATGGCATACCTTTATGGACTTTTGGAGTGATTGTGTTGTTATTTGCACTAAAATATATAACTTTAGAGGTAGTAAAAAATTTGACCGTTTCTTGTCGTTGATTTTTATTTTGCGAAGGTTTACTGAAACGGGCCTTCTTTCCATCTTGAAAAGCTAATAACTTGGTCAAAAGAACTCGGATTTCGATAAGGCATACCTTAATGGGCTTGTGGAATGATTATGTTGCTATCGGCTTTAAAGTATATAACTTTAAAGGTAGTAAGAAATATGACCTTTTTTATGTCATTGATTTAAAAGCCCATAACTTGGTCAAATGAACTCGGATTTCGATATGGCATACCTTTTTGGGCTTGAGGAATGATTATGTTGTTATCTGCATAGAGATATATAACTTTAAAGGTAATAAAAAATATCACCGTTTTTATGTCATTGATTTTTATTTTGCGAAGGTTTACTGAAATGGGCCTTCTTTCCATTTTTAAAAGCCCATAACTTGGTGAAATGAACTCGGATTTCGATATTGCATACCTTTATCGGCTTGTGGAATTATTGTGTTGTTATCTGCATTAAAATATATAACTTTAAAGGTAGTAAAAAATATGACCGTTTCTATGTCATTGATTTTTATTTTGCGAAGGTTTACTGAAATGAGCCTTCTTTCCATTTTTAAAAGCCCATAACTTGGTCAAATGAACTCGGATTTCGATATGGCATACCTTTATGGACTTTTGGAGTAATTATGTTGTTATCTGCATTAAAATATATAGCTTTAAAGGTAGTAAAAAATATGACCGTTTTTGTGTCATTGATTTTAATTTTGCGAAGGTTTACTGAAATGGGCCTTCTTTCCATTTTTAAAGGCCCGTCACTTGGTCAAATGAACTCGGATTTCTATACGGCATACCTTCATGGGCTTGTGAATGATTACGTTGTTACCTGCATTAAAATATATAGCTTTAAAGGTAGTAAAAACATGACTGTTTTTATTTCATTGATTTTAATTTTGGCAAGGTTTACTGAAATGGGCCATCTTTCCATCTTTAAAGCCCATAACTTGGTCAAATGAACACTGATTTCGATATGGCACACCTTTATGGGCTTGTGGAATGATTATGTAGTTATCTGCTGTAATATATATAACTTAAAAGGTAGTAAGAAATATGACCGATTTTATGTCATTGATTTAAGTTTTGCGAAGGTTTACTGAAATGGGCCTTCTTTCCATCTTTAAAAGCCCATAACTTGGTCAAATGATCTCGGATTTCGATAAGGCATACCTTAATGGGCTTGTGGAATGATTATGTAGTTATCTGCTGTAATATATATAACTTTAAAGGTAGTAAGAAATATGACCGATTTTATGTCATTGATTTAAGTTTTGCGAAGGTTTACTTTAAAGTTTATAACTTTAAAGGTAGTAAGAAATATGACCGTTTTTATGTCATTGATTTTAGTTTTGCGAAGGTTTACTGAAATGGGCCTTCTTTCCATCTTTAAAAGCCAATAACTTGATCAAATGAACTCGGATTTCGATATGACCTTTTTGGGCTTGAGGAATGATTATGTTGTTATCTGCATAAAGATATATAACTTTAAAGGTAATAAAAAATATCACCGTTTTTATGTTATTGAGTTTAATTTTGAGAAGGTTTACTGAAATGGGCCTTCTTTCTATTTTTAAAAGCCCATAACTTGGTCAAATGAACTCGGATTTCGATATGCCATACCTTTATGGGCTTGTGGAATTATTATGTTGTTATCTGCTTTAAAATATAAAGCTTTAAAGGTAGTGAAAAATATGACCGTTTTTGTGTCATTGATTTTAATTTTGCGAAGGTTTACTGAAATGGGCCTTCTTTCCATCTTGAAAAGCTAATAACTTGGTCAAATGAACTCGGACTTCGATAAGGCATACCTTAATGGGCTTGTGGAATGATTATGTTGCTATCGGCTTTAAAGTATATAGCTTTAAAGGTAGTAAGAAATATGACCGCTTTTATGTCATTGATTTTAGTTTTGCGAAGGTTTACAGAAATGGGCCTTCTTTCCATTTTTAAAAGCCCATAACTTGGTGAAATGAACTCGGATTTCGACATTGCATACCTTTATCGGCTTGTGGAATGATTGTGTTGTTGGCTGCATAAAGATATATAACTTTAAAGGTAATAAAAAATATCACCGCTTTTATGTCATTGATTTTTATTTTGCGAAGGTTTACTGAAATGGGCCATCTTTCCATCTTTAAAGCCCATAACTTGGTCAAATGAACACTGATTTCGATATGGCACACCTTTATGGGCTTGTGGAATGATTATGTAGTTATCTGCTGTAATATATATAACTTTAAAGGTAGTAAGAAATATGACCGATTTTATGTCATTGATTTAAGTTTTGCGAAGGTTTACTGAAATGGGCCTTCTTTCCATCTTTAAAAGCCCATAACTTGGTCAAATGAACTCGAATTTTGATACGGCATACCTTTATTGGCTTGTGGAATGATTATGTTGCTATCGGCTTTAAATTTTATAACTTTAAAGGTAGTAAGAAATATGACCGTTTTTGTGTCATTGATTTTAATTTTGCGATGGTTACTGAAATGGGCCTTCTTTCTATCTTTAAAGGCCAATAACTTGGTCAAATGAACTCGGATTTCGATATGGCATACCTTTTTGGGCTTGAGGAATGATTATGTTGTTATCTGCATTAAAATATATAATTTTAAAGGTAGTAAAAAATATGACCGTTTCTATATCATTGATTTTTATTTTGCGAAGGTTTACTGAAATGGGCCTTCTTTCCATTTTTAAAAGCCCATTACTTGGTCAAATGAACTCGGATTTTGATACGGCATACCTTTATTGGCTTGTGGAATGATTATGTTGCTATCGGCTTTAAAGTATATAGCTTTAAATGTAGTAAGAAATATGACCGTTTTTATGTCATTGATTTTAGTTTTGCGAAGGTTTACTGAAATGGGCCTTCTTTCCATTTTTAAAAGCCCATAACTTGGTGAAATGAACTCGGATTTCGATATTGCATACCTTTATCGGCTTGTGGAATGATTGTGTTGTTAGCTGCATAAAGATATATAACTTTAAAGGTAATAAAAAATATCACCGTTTTTATGTCATTGATTTTTATTTTGCGAAGGTTTACTGAAATGGGCCTTCTTTCCATTTTTAAAAGCCAATAACTTGGTCAAATGATCTCGGATTTCGATAAGGCATACCTTAACGGGCTTGTGGAATGATTATGTAGTTATCTGCTGTAATATATATAACTTTAAAGGTAGTTAGAAATATGACCGATTATATGTCATTGATTTAAGTTTTGCGAAGGTTTACTGAAATGGGCCTTCTTTCCATCTTTAAAAGCCCATAACTTGGTCAAATGAACTCGAATTTTGATACGGCATACCTTTATTGGCTTGTGGAATGATTATGTTGCTATCGGCTTTAAAGTTTATAACTTTAAAGGTAGTAAGAAATATGACCGTTTTTGTGTCATTGATTTTAATTTTGCGAAGGTTTACTGAAATGGGCCTTCTTTCCATTTTTAAAAGCCCATAACTTGGTGAAATGAACTCGGATTTCGATATTGCATACCTTTATCGGCTTGTGGAATGATTGTGTTGTTATCTGCATTAAAATATATAACTTTAAAGGTAGTAAAAAATATGACCGTTTCTATGTCATTGATTTTTATTTTGCGAAGGCTTACTGAAATGGGCCTTCTTTCCATTTTTAAAAGCCCATAACTTGGTGAAATGAACTCGGATTTCGATATTGCATACCTTTATCGGCTTGTGGAATGATTGTGTTGTTATCTGCATTAAAATATATAACTTTAAAGGTAATAAAAAATATCACCGTTTTTATGTCATTGATTTTTATTTTGCGAAGGTTTACTGAAATGGGCCTTCTTTCCATTTTTAAAAGCCCATAACTTGGTGAAATGAACTCGGATTTCGATATTGCATACCTTTATGGACTTTTGGAGTGATTATGTTGTTATCTGCACTAAAATATATAACTTTAAAGGTAGTAAAAAATATGACCGTTTCTATGTCATTGATTTTTATTTTGCGAAGGTTTACTGAAATGGGCCTTCTTTCCATTTTTAAAAGCCCATAACTTGGTGAAATGAACTCGGATTTCGATATTGCATACCTTTATCAGCTTATGGAATGATTGTGTTGTTATCTGCATTAAAGTATATAACTTTAAAGGTAGTAAAAATATGACCGTTTCTATGTTATTGAGTTTTATTTTGAGAATGTTTACTGAAATGGGCCTTCTTTCCATTTTTAAAGGCCCGTCACTTGGTCAAATGAACTCGGATTTCTATATGGCATACCTTCATGGGCTTGTGGAATGATTACGTTGTTATTTGCATTAAAATATATAGCTTTAAAGGTAGTAAAAAATATGACCGTTTTTGTGTCATTGATTTTAATTTTGCGAAGGTTTACTGAAATGGGCCTTCTTTCCATTTTTAAAGGCCCGTCACTTGGTCAAATGAACTCGGATTTCTATATGGCATACCTTCATGGGCTTGTGAATGATTACGTTGTTACCTGCATTAAAATATATAGCTTTAAAGGTAGTAAAAATGTGACTGTTTTTATTTCATTGATTTTAATTTTGGCAAGGTTTACTGAAATGGGCCATCTTTCCATCTTTAAAGCCCATAACTTGGTCAAATGAACACTGATTTCGATATGGCACACCTTTATATGCTTGTTGAATGATTATGTAGTTATCTGCTGTAATATATATAACTTTAAAGGTAGTACGAAATATGACCGATTTTATGTCATTGATTTAAGTTTTGCGAAGGTTTACTGAAATGGGCCTTCTTTCCATCTTTAAAAGCCCATAACTTGGTCAAATGAACTCGGATTTCGATAAGGCATACCTTAATGGGCTTGTGGAATGATTATGTAGTTATCTGCTGTAATATATATATCTTTAAAGGTAGTAAGAAATATGACCGATTTTATGTCATTGATTTAAGTTTTGCGAAGGTTTACTTTAAAGTTTATAACTTTAAAGGTAGTAAGAAATATGACCGTTTTTATGTCATTGATTTTAGTTTTGCGAAGGTTTACTGAAATGGGCCTTCTTTCCATCTTTAAAAGCCAATAACTTGGTCAAATGAACTCGGATTTCGATATGACCTTTTTGGGCTTGAGGAATGATTATGTTGTTATCTGCATAAAGATATATAACTATAAAGGTAATAAAAAATATCACCGTTTTTATGTTATTGAGTTTTATTTTGAGAAGGTTTACTGAAATGGGCCTTCTTTCTATTTTTAAAAGCCCATAACTTGGTCAAATGAACTCGGATTTCGATATGCCATACCTTTATGGGCTTGTGGAATTATTATGTTGTTATCTGCTTTAAAATATATAGCTTTA
Organism: Drosophila suzukii; assembly: GCF_043229965.1. Lineage (NCBI taxonomy): Eukaryota > Metazoa > Arthropoda > Insecta > Diptera > Drosophilidae > Drosophila > Drosophila suzukii. Next base: position 1,180,110 of record NW_027255896.1, on the reverse strand, counting down.
AAGGTATTGAAAAATATGACCGTTTTTGTGTCATTGATTTTAATTTTGCGAAGGTTTACTGAAATGGGCCTTCTTTCCATCTTGAAAAGCTAATAACTTGGTCAAATGAACTCGGATTTCGATAAGGCATACCTTAATGGGCTTGTGGAATGATTATGTTGCTATCGGCTTTAAAGTATATAACTTTAAAGGTAGTAAGATATATGACCTTTTTTATATCATTGATTTAAAAGCCCATAACTTGGTCAAATGAACTCGGATTTCGATATGGCATACCTTTTTGGGCTTGAGGAATGATTATGTTGTTATCTGCATTAAATAAGAAATATGACCGTTTTTATGTCATTGATTTTAGTTTTGCGAAGGTTTACTGAAATGGGCCTTCTTTCCATCTTTAAAAGCCAACAACTTGGTCAAATGAACTCGGATTTCGATATGACCTTTTTGGGCTTGAGGAATGATTATGTTGTTATCTGCATAAAGATATATAACTATAAAGGTAATAAAAAATATCACCGTGTTTATGTTATTGAGTTTTATTTTGAGAAGGTTTACTGAAATGGGCCTTCTTTCTATTTTTAAAAGCCCATAACTTGGTCAAATGAACTCGGATTTCGATATGCCATACCTTTATGGGCTTGTGGAATTATTATGTTGTTATCTGCTTTAAAATATAAAGCTTTAAAGGTAGTGAAAAATATGACCGTTTTTGTGTCATTGATTTTAATTTTGCGAAGGTTTACTGAAATGGGCCTTCTTTCCATCTTGAAAAGCTAATAACTTGGTCAAATGAACTCGGACTTCGATAAGGCATACCTTAATGGGCTTGTGGAATGATTATGTTGCTATCGGCTTTAAAGTATATAGCTTTAAAGGTAGTAAGAAATATGACCGCTTTTATGTCATTGATTTTAGTTTTGCGAAGGTTTACAGAAATGGGCCTTCTTTCCATTTTTAAAAGCCCATAACTTGGTGAAATGAACTCGGATTTCGACATTGCATACCTTTATCGGCTTGTGGAATGATTGTGTTGTTGGCTGCATAAAGATATATAACTTTAAAGGTAATAAAAAATATCACCGCTTTTATGTCATTGATTTTTATTTTGCGAAGGTTTACTGAAATGGGCCATCTTTCCATCTTTAAAGCCCATAACTTGGTCAAATGAACACTGATTTCGATATGGCACACCTTTATGGGCTTGTGGAATGATTATGTAGTTATCTGCTGTAATATATATAACTTTAAAGGTAGTAAGAAATATGACCGATTTTATGTCATTGATTTAAGTTTTGCGAAGGTTTACTGAAATGGGCCTTCTTTCCATCTTTAAAAGCCCATAACTTGGTCAAATGAACTCGAATTTTGATACGGCATACCTTTATTGGCTTGTGGAATGATTATGTTGCTATCGGCTTTAAATTTTATAACTTTAAAGGTAGTAAGAAATATGACCGTTTTTGTGTCATTGATTTTAATTTTGCGATGGTTTACTGAAATGGGCCTTCTTTCTATCTTTAAAGGCCAATAACTTGGTCAAATGAACTCGGATTTCGATATGGCATACCTTTTTGGGCTTGAGGAATGATTATGTTGTTATCTGCATTAAAATATATAATTTTAAAGGTAGTAAAAAATATGACCGTTTCTATATCATTGATTTTTATTTTGCGAAGGTTTACTGAAATGGGCCTTCTTTCCATTTTTAAAAGCCCATTACTTGGTCAAATGAACTCGGATTTTGATACGGCATACCTTTATTGGCTTGTGGAATGATTATGTTGCTATCGGCTTTAAAGTATATAGCTTTAAATGTAGTAAGAAATATGACCGTTTTTATGTCATTGATTTTAGTTTTGCGAAGGTTTACAGAAATGGGCCTTCTTTCCATTTTTAAAAGCCAATAACTTGGTGAAATGAACTCGGATTTCGATATTGCATACCTTTATCGGCTTGTGGAATGATTGTGTTGTTAGCTGCATAAAGATATATAACTTTAAAGGTAATAAAAAATATCACCGTTTTTATGTCATTGATTTTTATTTTGCGAAGGTTTACTGAAATGGGCCTTCTTTCCATTTTTAAAAGCCAATAACTTGGTCAAATGATCTCGGATTTCGATAAGGCATACCTTAACGGGCTTGTGGAATGATTATGTAGTTATCTGCTGTAATATATATAACTTTAAAGGTAGTTAGAAATATGACCGATTATATGTCATTGATTTAAGTTTTGCGAAGGTTTACTGAAATGGGCCTTCTTTCCATCTTTAAAAGCCCATAACTTGGTCAAATGAACTCGAATTTTGATACGGCATACCTTTATTGGCTTGTGGAATGATTATGTTGCTATCGGCTTTAAAGTTTATAACTTTAAAGGTAGTAAGAAATATGACCGTTTTTGTGTCATTGATTTTAATTTTGCGAAGGTTTACTGAAATGGGCCTTCTTTCCATTTTTAAAAGCCCATAACTTGGTGAAATGAACTCGGATTTCGATATTGCATACCTTTATCGGCTTGTGGAATGATTGTGTTGTTATCTGCATTAAAATATATAACTTTAAAGGTAGTAAAAAATATGACCGTTTCTATGTCATTGATTTTTATTTTGCGAAGGCTTACTGAAATGGGCCTTCTTTCCATTTTTAAAAGCCCATAACTTGGTGAAATGAACTCGGATTTCGATATTGCATACCTTTATCGGCTTGTGGAATGATTGTGTTGTTATCTGCATTAAAATATATAACTTTAAAGGTAATAAAAAATATCACCGTTTTTATGTCATTGATTTTTATTTTGCGAAGGTTTACTGAAATGGGCCTTCTTTCCATTTTTAAAAGCCCATAACTTGGTGAAATGAACTCGGATTTCGATATTGCGTACCTTTATCGGCTTGTGGAATGATTGTGTTGTTATCTGCATTAAAATATATAACTTTAAAGGTAGTAAAAAATATGACCGTTTCTATGTCATTGATTTTTATTTTGCGAAGGCTTACTGAAATGGGCCTTCTTTCCATTTTTAAAAGCCCATAACTTGGTCAAATGAACTCGGATTTCGATATGGCATACCTTTATGGACTTTTGGAGTGATTATGTTGTTATCTGCACTAAAATATATAACTTTAAAGGTAGTAAAAAATATGACCGTTTCTATGTCATTGATTTTTATTTTGCGAAGGTTTACTGAAATGGGCCTTCTTTCCATTTTTAAAAGCCCATAACTTGGTGAAATGAACTCGGATTTCGATATTGCATACCTTTATCAGCTTATGGAATGATTGTGTTGTTATCTGCATTAAAGTATATAACTTTAAAGGTAGTAAAAATATGACCGTTTCTATGTTATTGAGTTTTATTTTGAGAATGTTTACTGAAATGGGCCTTCTTTCCATTTTTAAAGGCCCGTCACTTGGTCAAATGAACTCGGATTTCTATATGGCATACCTTCATGGGCTTGTGGAATGATTACGTTGTTATTTGCATTAAAATATATAGCTTTAAAGGTAGTAAAAAATATGACCGTTTTTGTGTCATTGATTTTAATTTTGCGAAGGTTTACTGAAATGGGCCTTCTTTCCATTTTTAAAGGCCCGTCACTTGGTCAAATGAACTCGGATTTCTATATGGCATACCTTCATGGGCTTGTGAATGATTACGTTGTTACCTGCATTAAAATATATAGCTTTAAAGGTAGTAAAAATATGACTGTTTTTATTTCATTGATTTTAATTTTGGCAAGGTTTACTGAAATGGGCCATCTTTCCATCTTTAAAGCCCATTACTTGGTCAAATGAACTCGGATTTTGATACGGCATACCTTTATTGGCTTGTGGAATGATTATGTTGCTATCGGCTTTAAAGTATATAGCTTTAAATGTAGTAAGAAATATGACCGTTTTTATGTCATTGATTTTAGTTTTGCGAAGGTTTACAGAAATGGGCCTTCTTTCCATTTTTAAAAGCCAATAACTTGGTGAAATGAACTCGGATTTCGATATTGCATACCTTTATCGGCTTGTGGAATGATTGTGTTGTTAGCTGCATAAAGATATATAACTTTAAAGGTAATAAAAAATATCACCGTTTTTATGTCATTGATTTTTATTTTGCGAAGGTTTACTGAAATGGGCCTTCTTTCCATTTTTAAAAGCCAATAACTTGGTCAAATGATCTCGGATTTCGATAAGGCATACCTTAACGGGCTTGTGGAATGATTATGTAGTTATCTGCTGTAATATATATAACTTTAAAGGTAGTTAGAAATATGACCGATTATATGTCATTGATTTAAGTTTTGCGAAGGTTTACTGAAATGGGCCTTCTTTCCATCTTTAAAAGCCCATAACTTGGTCAAATGAACTCGAATTTTGATACGGCATACCTTTATTGGCTTGTGGAATGATTATGTTGCTATCGGCTTTAAAGTTTATAACTTTAAAGGTAGTAAGAAATATGACCGTTTTTGTGTCATTGATTTTAATTTTGCGAAGGTTTACTGAAATGGGCCTTCTTTCCATTTTTAAAAGCCCATAACTTGGTGAAATGAACTCGGATTTCGATATTGCATACCTTTATCGGCTTGTGGAATGATTGTGTTGTTATCTGCATTAAAATATATAACTTTAAAGGTAGTAAGAAATATGACCGTTTCTATGTCATTGATTTTTATTTTGCGAAGGCTTACTGAAATGGGCCTTCTTTCCATTTTTAAAAGCCCATAACTTGGTGAAATGAACTCGGATTTCGATATTGCATACCTTTATCGGCTTGTGGAATGATTGTGTTGTTATCTGCATTAAAATATATAACTTTAAAGGTAATAAAAAATATCACCGTTTTTATGTCATTGATTTTTATTTTGCGAAGGTTTACTGAAATGGGCCTTCTTTCCATTTTTAAAGGCCCGTCACTTGGTCAAATGAACTCGGATTTCTATATGGCATACCTTCATGGGCTTGTGGAATGATTACGTTGTTATTTGCATTAAAATATATAGCTTTAAAGGTAGTAAAAAATATGACCGTTTTTGTGTCATTGATTTTAATTTTGCGAAGGTTTACTGAAATGGGCCTTCTTTCCATTTTTAAAGGCCCGTCACTTGGTCAAATGAACTCGGATTTCTATATGGCATACCTTCATGGGCTTGTGAATGATTACGTTGTTACCTGCATTAAAATATATAGCTTTAAAGGTAGTAAAAATATGACTGTTTTTATTTCATTGATTTTAATTTTGGCAAGGTTTACTGAAATGGGCCATCTTTCCATCTTTAAAGCCCATAACTTGGTCAAATGAACACTGATTTCGATATGGCACACCTTTATATGCTTGTTGAATGATTATGTAGTTATCTGCTGTAATATATATAACTTTAAAGGTAGTAAGAAATATGACCGATTTTATGTCATTGATTTAAGTTTTGCGAAGGTTTACTGAAATGGGCCTTCTTTCCATCTTTAAAAGCCCATAACTTGGTCAAATGAACTCGGATTTCGATAAGGCATACCTTAATGGGCTTGTGGAATGATTATGTAGTTATCTGCTGTAATATATATATCTTTAAAGGTAGTAAGAAATATGACCGATTTTATGTCATTGATTTAAGTTTTGCGAAGGTTTACTTTAAAGTTTATAACTTTAAAGGTAGTAAGAAATATGACCGTTTTTATGTCATTGATTTTAGTTTTGCGAAGGTTTACTGAAATGGGCCTTCTTTCCATCTTTAAAAGCCAATAACTTGGTCAAATGAACTCGGATTTCGATATGACCTTTTTGGGCTTGAGGAATGATTATGTTGTTATCTGCATAAAGATATATAACTATAAAGGTAATAAAAAATATCACCGTTTTTATGTTATTGAGTTTTATTTTGAGAAGGTTTACTGAAATGGGCCTTCTTTCTATTTTTAAAAGCCCATAACTTGGTCAAATGAACTCGGCTTTCGATATGCCATACCTTTATGGGCTTGTGGAATTATTATGTTGTTATCTGCTTTAAAATATATAGCTTTAAAGGTATTGAAAAATATGACCGTTTTTGTGTCATTGATTTTAATTTTGCGAAGGTTTACTGAAATGGGCCTTCTTTCCATCTTGAAAAGCTAATAACTTGGTCAAATGAACTCGGATTTCGATAAGGCATACCTTAATGGGCTTGTGGAATGATTATGTTGCTATCGGCTTTAAAGTATATAACTTTAAAGGTAGTAAGATATATGACCTTTTTTATATCATTGATTTAAAAGCCCATAACTTGGTCAAATGAACTCGGATTTCGATATGGCATACCTTTTTGGGCTTGAGGAATGATTATGTTGTTATCTGCATTAAATAAGAAATATGACCGTTTTTATGTCATTGATTTTAGTTTTGCGAAGGTTTACTGAAATGGGCCTTCTTTCCATCTTTAAAAGCCAACAACTTGGTCAAATGAACTCGGATTTCGATATGACCTTTTTGGGCTTGAGGAATGATTATGTTGTTATCTGCATAAAGATATATAACTATAAAGGTAATAAAAAATATCACCGTGTTTATGTTATTGAGTTTTATTTTGAGAAGGTTTACTGAAATGGGCCTTCTTTCTATTTTTAAAAGCCCATAACTTGGTCAAATGAACTCGGATTTCGATATGCCATACCTTTATGGGCTTGTGGAATTATTATGTTGTTATCTGCTTTAAAATATATAGCTTTAAAGGTATTGAAAAATATGACCGTTTTTGTGTCATTGATTTTAATTTTGCGAAGGTTTACTGAAATGGGCCTTCTTTCCATCTTGAAAAGCTAATAACTTGGTCAAATGAACTCGGATTTCGATAAGGCATACCTTAATGGGCTTGTGGAATGATTATGTTGCTATCGGCTTTAAAGTTTATAACTTTAAAGGTAGTAAGATATATGACCTTTTTTATATCATTGATTTAAAAGCCCATAACTTGGTCAAATGAACTCGGATTTCGATATGGCATACCTTTTTGGGCTTGAGGAATGATTATGTTGTTATCTGCATTAAAATATATAACTTTAAAGGTAGTAAAAAATATGACCGTTTCTATATCAGTGATTTTTATTTTGCGAAGGTTTACTGAAATGGGCCTTCTTTCCATTTTTAAAAGCCCATTACTTGGTCAAATGAACTCGGATTTTGATACGGCATACCTTTATTGGCTTGTGGAATGATTATGTTGCTATCGGCTTTAAAGTATATAACTTTAAAGGTAGTAAGAAATATGACCGTTTTTATGTCATTGATTTTAGTTTTGCGAAGGTTTACAGAAATAGGCCTTCTTTCCATTTTTAAAGGCCAATAACTTGGTGAAATGAACTCGGATTTCGATATTGCATACCTTTATCGGCTTGTGGAATGATTGTGTTGTTAGCTGCATAAAGATATATAACTTTAAAGGTAATAAAAAATATCACCGTTTTTATGTCATTGATTTTTATTTTGCGAAGGTTTACTGAAATGGGCCTTCTTTCCATTTTTAAAAGCCAATAACTTGGTCAAATGATCTCGGATTTCGATAAGGCATACCTTAACGGGCTTGTGGAATGATTATGTAGTTATCTGCTGTAATATATATAACTTTAAAGGTAGTAAGAAATATGACCGATTTTATGTCATTGATTTAAGTTTTGCGAAGGTTTACTGAAATGGGCCTTCTTTCCATCTTTAAAGGCCAATAACTTGGTCAAATGAACTCGGATTTCGATATGGCATACCTTTTTGGGCTTGAGGAATCATTATGTTGTTATCTGCATAAAGATATATAACTTTAAAGGTAATAAAAAATATCACCGTTTTTATGTCATTGATTTTTATTTTGCGAAGGTTTACTGAAATGGGCCTTCTTTCCATTTTTAAAAGCCCATAACTTGGTGAAATGAACTCGGATTTTGATACGGCATACCTTTATTGGCTTGTGGAATGATTATGTTGCTATCGGCTTTAAAGTTTATAACTTTAAAGGTAGTAAGAAATATGACCGTTTTTGTGTCATTGATTTTAATTTTGCGAAGGTTTACTGAAATGGGCCTTCTTTCCATCTTTAAAGGCCAATAACTTGGTCAAATGAACTCGGATTTCGATATGGCATACCTTTTTGGGCTTGAGGAATCATTATGTTGTTATCTGCATAAAGATATATAACTTTAAAGGTAATAAAAAATATCACCGTTTTTATGTCATTGATTTTTATTTTGCGAAGGTTTACTGAAATGGGCCTTCTTTCCATTTTTAAAAGCCCATAACTTGGTGAAATGAACTCGGACTTCGATATTGCATACCTTTATCGGCTTGTGGAATGATTGTGTTGTTATCTGCATTAAAATATATAACTTTAAAGGTAGTAAAAAATATGACCGTTTCTATGTCATTGATTTTTATTTTGCGAAGGTTTACTGAAATGGGCCTTCCTTCCATTTTTAAAAGCCCATAACTTGGTCAAATGAACTCGGATTTCGATATGGCATACCTTTATGGACTTTTGGAGTGATTATGTTGTTATCTGCACTAAAATATATAACTTTAAAGGTAGTAAAAAATATGACCGTTTCTATGTCATTGATTTTTATTTTGAGAAGGTTTACTGAAATGGGCCTTCTTTCCATTTTTAAAAGCCCATAACTTGGTGAAATGAACTCGGACTTCGATATTGCATACCTTTATCGGCTTGTGGAATGATTGTGTTGTTATCTGCATTAAAATATATAACTTTAAAGGTAGTAAAAAATATGACCGTTTCTATGTCATTGATTTTTATTTTGCGAAGGTTTACTGAAATGGGCCTTCCTTCCATTTTTAAAAGCCCATAACTTGGTCAAATGAACTCGGATTTCGATATGGCATACCTTTATGGACTTTTGGAGTGATTATGTTGTTATCTGCACTAAAATATATAACTTTAAAGGTAGTAAAAAATATGACCGTTTCTATGTCATTGATTTTTATTTTGAGAAGGTTTACTGAAATGGGCCTTCTTTCCATTTTTAAAAGCCCATAACTTGGTGAAATGAACTCGGATTTCGATATTGCATACCTTTATCGGCTTGTGGAATGATTGTGTTGTTATCTGCATTAAAATATATAACTTTAAAGGTAGTAAAAATATGACCGTTTCTATGTTATTGAGTTTTATTTTGAGAAGGCTTACTGAAATGGGCCTTCTTTCCATTTTTAAAGGCCCGTCACTTGGTCAAATGAACTCGGATTTCTATATGGCATACCTTCATGGGCTTGTGGAATGATTACGTTGTTATCTGCATTAAAATATATAGCTTTAAAGGTAGTAAGAAATATGACCGTTTTTGTGTCATTGATTTTAATTTTGCGAAGGTTTACTGAAATGGGCCTTCTTTCCATTTTTAAAGGCCCGTCACTTGGTCAAATGAACTCGGATTTCTATATGGCATACCTTCATGGGCTTGTGAATGATAACGTTGTTACCTGCATTAAAATATATAGCTTTAAAGGTAGTAAAAACATGACTGTTTTTATGTCATTGATTTTAATTTTGGCAAGGTTTACTGAAATGGGCCATCTTTCCATCTTTAAAGCCCATAACTTGGTCAAATGAACACTGATTTCGATATGGCACACCTTTATATGCTTGTGGAATGATTATGTAGTTATCTGCTGTAATATATATAACTTTAAAGGTAGTAAGAAATATGACCGATTTTATGTCATTGATTTAAGTTTTGCGAAGGTTTACTGAAATGGGACTTCTTTCCATCTTTAAAAGCCCATAACTTGGTCAAATGAACTCGGATTTCGATAAGGCATACCTTAATGGGCTTGTGGAATGATTATGAAGTTATCTGCTGTAATATATATATAACTTTAAAGGTAGTAAGAAATATGACCGATTTTATGTCATTGATTTAAGTTTTGCGAAGGTTTACTGAAATGGGCCTTCTTTCCATCTTTAAAAGCTAATAACTTGGTCAAATGAACTCGGATTTCGATAAGGCATACCTTAATGGGCTTGTGGAATGATTATGTTGCTATCGGCTTTAAAGTATATAACTTTAAAGGTAGTAAGATATATGACCTTTTTTATATCATTGATTTAAAAGCCCATAACTTGGTCAAATGAACTCGGATTTCGATATGGCATACCTTTTTGGGCTTGAGGAATGATTATGTTGTTATCTGCATTAAAATATATAACTTTAAAGGTAGTAAAAAATATGACCGTTTCTATATCATTGATTTTTATTTTGCGAAGGTTTACTGAAATGGGCCTTCTTTCCATTTTTAAAAGCCCATTACTTGGTCAAATGAACTCGGATTTTGATACGGCATACCTTTATTGGCTTGTGGAATGATTATGTTGCTATCGGCTTTAAAGTATATAACTTTAAAGGTAGTAAGAAATATGACCGTTTTTATGTCATTGATTTTAGTTTTGCGAAGGTTTACAGAAATGGGCCTTCTTTCCATTTTTAAAAGCCCATAAGTTGGTGAAATGAACTCGGATTTCGATATTGCATACCTTTATCGGCTTGTGGAATGATTGTGTTGTTAGCTGCATAAAGATATATAACTTTAAAGGTAATAAAAAATATCACCGTTTTTATGTCATTGATTTTTATTTTGCGAAGGTTTACTGAAATGGGCCTTCTTTCCATTTTTAAAAGCCAATAACTTGGTCAAATGATCTCGGATTTCGATAAGGCATACCTTAACGGGCTTGTGGAATGATTATGTAGTTATCTGCTGTAATATATATAACTTTAAAGGTAGTAAGAAATATGACCGATTTTATGTCATTGATTTAAGTTTTGCGAAGGTTTACTGAAATGGGCCTTCTTTCCATCTTTAAAGGCCAATAACTTGGTCAAATGAACTCGGATTTCGATATGGCATACCTTTTTGGGCTTGAGGAATCATTATGTTGTTATCTGCATAAAGATATATAACTTTAAAGGTAATAAAAAATATCACCGTTTTTATGTCATTGATTTTTATTTTGCGAAGGTTTACTGAAATGGGCCTTCTTTCCATTTTTAAAAGCCCATAACTTGGTGAAATGAACTCGGATTTTGATACGGCATACCTTTATTGGCTTGTGGAATGATTATGTTGCTATCGGCTTTAAAGTTTATAACTTTAAAGGTAGTAAGAAATATGACCGTTTTTGTGTCATTGATTTTAATTTTGCGAAGGTTTACTGAAATGGGCCTTCTTTCCATCTTTAAAGGCCAATAACTTGGTCAAATGAACTCGGATTTCGATATGGCATACCTTTTTGGGCTTGAGGAATCATTATGTTGTTATCTGCATAAAGATATATAACTTTAAAGGTAATAAAAAATATCACCGTTTTTATGTCATTGATTTTTATTTTGCGAAGGTTTACTGAAATGGGCCTTCTTTCCATTTTTAAAAGCCCATAACTTGGTGAAATGAACTCGGACTTCGATATTGCATACCTTTATCGGCTTGTGGAATGATTGTGTTGTTATCTGCATTAAAATATATAACTTTAAAGGTAGTAAAAAATATGACCGTTTCTATGTCATTGATTTTTATTTTGCGAAGGTTTACTGAAATGGGCCTTCCTTCCATTTTTAAAAGCCCATAACTTGGTCAAATGAACTCGGATTTCGATATGGCATACCTTTATGGATTTTTGGAGTGATTATGTTGTTATCTGCACTAAAATATATAACTTTAAAGGTAGTAAAAAATATGACCGTTTCTATGTCATTGATTTTTGTTTTGCGAAGGTTTACTGAAATGGGCCTTCTTTCCATTTTTAAAAGCCCATAACTTGGTGAAATGAACTCGGATTTCGATATTGCATACCTTTATCGGCTTGTGGAATGATTGTGTTGTTATCTGCATTAAAATATATAACTTTAAAGGTAGTAAAAATATGACCGTTTCTATGTTATTGAGTTTTATTTTGAGAAGGCTTACTGAAATGGGCCTTCTTTCCATTTTTAAAGGCCCGTCACTTGGTCAAATGAACTCGGATTTCTATATGGCATACCTTCATGGGCTTGTGGAATGATTACGTTGTTATCTGCATTAAAATATATAGCTTTAAAGGTAGTAAGAAATATGACCGTTTTTGTGTCATTGATTTTAATTTTGCGAAGGTTTACTGAAATGGGCCTTCTTTCCATTTTTAAAGGCCCGTCACTTGGTCAAATGAACTCGGATTTCTATATGGCATACCTTCATGGGCTTGTGAATGATAACGTTGTTACCTGCATTAAAATATATAGCTTTAAAGGTAGTAAAAACATGACTGTTTTTATGTCATTGATTTTAATTTTGGCAAGGTTTACTGAAATGGGCCATCTTTCCATCTTTAAAGCCCATAACTTGGTCAAATGAACACTGATTTCGATATGGCACACCTTTATATGCTTGTGGAATGATTATGTAGTTATCTGCTGTAATATATATAACTTTAAAGGTAGTAAGAAATATGACCGATTTTATGTCATTGATTTAAGTTTTGCGAAGGTTTACTGAAATGGGACTTCTTTCCATCTTTAAAAGCCCATAACTTGGTCAAATGAACTCGGATTTCGATAAGGCATACCTTAATGGGCTTGTGGAATGATTATGAAGTTATCTGCTGTAATATATATAACTTTAAAGGTAGTAAGAAATATGACCGATTTTATGTCATTGATTTAAGTTTTGCGAAGGTTTACTGAAATGGGCCTTCTTTCCATCTTTAAAAGCTAATAACTTGGTCAAATGAACTCGGATTTCGATAAGGCATACCTTAATGGGCTTGTGGAATGATTATGTTGCTATCGGCTTTAAAGTATATAACTTTAAAGGTAGTAAGATATATGACCTTTTTTATATCATTGATTTAAAAGCCCATAACTTGGTCAAATGAACTCGGATTTCGATATGGCATACCTTTTTGGGCTTGAGGAATGATTATGTTGTTATCTGCATTAAAATATATAACTTTAAAGGTAGTAAAAAATATGACCGTTTCTATATCATTGATTTTTATTTTGCGAAGGTTTACTGAAATGGGCCTTCTTTCCATTTTTAAAAGCCCATTACTTGGTCAAATGAACTCGGATTTTGATACGGCATACCTTTATTGGCTTGTGGAATGATTATGTTGCTATCGGCTTTAAAGTATATAACTTTAAAGGTAGTAAGAAATATGACCGTTTTTATGTCATTGATTTTAGTTTTGCGAAGGTTTACAGAAATGGGCCTTCTTTCCATTTTTAAAAGCCCATAACTTGGTGAAATGAACTCGGATTTCGATATTGCATACCTTTATCGGCTTGTGGAATGATTGTGTTGTTAGCTGCATAAAGATATATAACTTTAAAGGTAATAAAAAATATCACCGTTTTTATGTCATTGATTTTTATTTTGCGAAGGTTTACTGAAATGGGCCTTCTTTCCATTTTTAAAAGCCAATAACTTGGTCAAATGATCTCGGATTTCGATAAGGCATACCTTAACGGGCTTGTGGAATGATTATGTAGTTATCTGCTGTAATATATATAACTTTAAAGGTAGTAAGAAATATGACCGATTTTATGTCATTGATTTAAGTTTTGCGAAGGTTTACTGAAATGGGCCTTCTTTCCATCTTTAAAGGCCAATAACTTGGTCAAATGAACTCGGATTTCGATATGGCATACCTTTTTGGGCTTGAGGAATCATTATGTTGTTATCTGCATAAAGATATATAACTTTAAAGGTAATAAAAAATATCACCGTTTTTATGTCATTGATTTTTATTTTGCGAAGGTTTACTGAAATGGGCCTTCTTTCCATTTTTAAAAGCCCATAACTTGGTGAAATGAACTCGGATTTTGATACGGCATACCTTTATTGGCTTGTGGAATGATTATGTTGCTATCGGCTTTAAAGTTTATAACTTTAAAGGTAGTAAGAAATATGACCGTTTTTGTGTCATTGATTTTAATTTTGCGAAGGTTTACTGAAATGGGCCTTCTTTCCATCTTTAAAGGCCAATAACTTGGTCAAATGAACTCGGATTTCGATATGGCATACCTTTTTGGGCTTGAGGAATCATTATGTTGTTATCTGCATAAAGATATATAACTTTAAAGGTAATAAAAAATATCACCGTTTTTATGTCATTGATTTTTATTTTGCGAAGGTTTACTGAAATGGGCCTTCTTTCCATTTTTAAAAGCCCATAACTTGGTGAAATGAACTCGGACTTCGATATTGCATACCTTTATCGGCTTGTGGAATGATTGTGTTGTTATCTGCATTAAAATATATAACTTTAAAGGTAGTAAAAAATATGACCGTTTCTATGTCATTGATTTTTATTTTGCGAAGGTTTACTGAAATGGGCCTTCCTTCCATTTTTAAAAGCCCATAACTTGGTCAAATGAACTCGGATTTCGATATGGCATACCTTTATGGACTTTTGGAGTGATTATGTTGTTATCTGCACTAAAATATATAACTTTAAAGGTAGTAAAAAATATGACCGTTTCTATGTCATTGATTTTTGTTTTGCGAAGGTTTACTGAAATGGGCCTTCTTTCCATTTTTAAAAGCCCATAACTTGGTGAAATGAACTCGGATTTCGATATTGCATACCTTTATCGGCTTGTGGAATGATTGTGTTGTTATCTGCATTAAAATATATAACTTTAAAGGTAGTAAAAATATGACCGTTTCTATGTTATTGAGTTTTATTTTGAGAAGGCTTACTGAAATGGGCCTTCTTTCCATTTTTAAAGGCCCGTCACTTGGTCAAATGAACTCGGATTTCTATATGGCATACCTTCATGGGCTTGTGGAATGATTACGTTGTTATCTGCATTAAAATATATAGCTTTAAAGGTAGTAAGAAATATGACCGTTTTTGTGTCATTGATTTTAATTTTGCGAAGGTTTACTGAAATGGGCCTTCTTTCCATTTTTAAAGGCCCGTCACTTGGTCAAATGAACTCGGATTTCTATATGGCATACCTTCATGGGCTTGTGAATGATAACGTTGTTACCTGCATTAAAATATATAGCTTTAAAGGTAGTAAAAACATGACTGTTTTTATGTCATTGATTTTAATTTTGGCAAGGTTTACTGAAATGGGCCATCTTTTCATCTTTAAAGCCCATAACTTGGTCAAATGAACACTGATTTCGATATGGCACACCTTTATATGCTTGTGGAATGATTATGTAGTTATCTGCTTTAAAATATATAGCTTAAAGGTAGTAAAAAATATGACCGTTTTTGTGTCATTGACTTTAATTTTGCGAAGGTTTACTGAAATGGGCCTTCTTTCCATTTTTAAAGGCCCGTCACTTGGTCAAATGAACTCGGATTTCTATATAGCATACCTTCATGGGCTTGTGGAATGATTACGTTGTTATCTGATTAAAATATATAGCTTTAAAGGTAGTAAAAACATGACCGTTTTTATGTCATTGATTTTAATTTTGGCAAGGTTTACTGAAATGGGCCATCTTTCCATCTTTAAAGCCAATAACTTGGTCAAATGAACACTGATTTCGATATGGCACACCTTTATGGGCTTGTGGAATGATTATGTAGTTATCTGCTGTAATATATATAACTTTAAAGGTAGTAAGAAATATGACCGATTTTATGTCATTGATTTAAGTTTTGCGAAGGTTTACTGAAATGGGCCTTCTTTCCATCTTTAAAAGCCCATAACTTGGTCAAATGAACTCGGATTTCGATAAGGCATACCTTAATGGGCTTGTGGAATGATTATGAAGTTATCTGCTGTAATATATATAACTTTAAAGGTAGTAAGAAATATGACCGATTTTATGTCATTGATTTAAGTTTTGCGAAGGTTTACTGAAATGGGCCTTCTTTCCATCTTTAATAGCTAATAACTTGGTCAAATGAACTCGGATTTTGATACGGCATACCTTTATTGGCTTGTGGAATTATTATGTTGTTATCTGCTTTAAAATATATAGCTTTAAAGGTAGTAAAAAATATGACCGTTTTTATGTCAATGATTTTAATTTTGCGAAGGTTTACTGAAATGGGCCTTCTTTCCATTTTTAAAGGCCCGTCACTTGGTCAAATGAACTCGGATTTCTATATAGCATACCTTCATGGGCTTGTGGAATGATTACGTTGTTATCTGATTAAAATATATAGCTTTAAAGGTAGTAAAAACATAACCGTTTTTATGTCATTGATTTTAATTTTGGCAAGGTTTACTGAAATGGGCCATCTTTCCATCTTTAAAGCCAATAACTTGGTCAAATGAACACTGATTTCGATATGGCACACCTTTATGGGCTTGTGGAATGATTATGTAGTTATCTGCTGTAATATATATAACTTTAAAGGTAGTAAGAAATATGACCGATTTTATGTCATTGATTTAAGTTTTGCGAAGGTTTACTGAAATGGGCCTTCTTTCCATCTTTAAAAGCCCATAGCTTGGTCAAATGAACTCGGATTTTGATACGGCATACCTTTATTGGCTTGTGGAATGATTATGTTGCTATCGGCTTTAAAGTATATAACTTTAAAGGTAGTAAGAAATATGACCGTTTTTATGTCATTGATTTAAGTTTTGCGAAGGTTTACTGAAATGGGCCTTCTTTCCATCTTTAAAAGCTAATATGGGCCTTCTTTCCATCTTGAAAAGCTAATAACTTGGTCAAATGAACTCGGATTTCGATAAGGCATACCTTAATGGGCTTGTGGAATGATTATGTTGCTATCGGCTTTAAAGTATATAACTTTAAAGGTAGTAAGAAATATGACCGTTTTTATGTCATTGATTTTAGTTTTGCGAAGGTTTACTGAAATGGGCCTTCTTTCCATTTTTAAAAGCCCATAACTTGGTGAAATGAACTCGGATTTCGATATTGCATACCTTTATCGGCTTGTGGAATGATTGTGTTGTTAGCTGCATAAAGATATATAACTTTAAAGGTAATAAAAAATATCACCGTTTTTATGTCATTGATTTTTATTTTGCGAAGGTTTACTGAAATGGGCCTTCTTTCCATTTTTAAAAGCCCATAACTTGGTGAAATGAACTCGGATTTCGATATTGCATACCTTTATCGGCTTGTGGAATGATTGTGTTGTTAGCTGCATAAAGATATATAACTTTAAAGGTAATAAAAAATATCACCGTTTTTATGTCATTGATTTTAGTTTTGCGAAGGTTTACTGAAATGGGCCTTCTTTCCATTTTTAAAAGCCCATAACTTGGTGAAATGAACTCGGATTTCGATATTGCATACCTTTATCGGCTTGTGGAATGATTGTGTTGTTAGCTGCATAAAGATATATAACTTTAAAGGTAATAAAAAATATCACCGTTTTTATGTCATTGATTTTTATTTTGCGAAGGTTTACTGAAATGGGCCTTCTTTCCATTTTTAAAAGCCAATAACTTGGTCAAATGATCTCGGATTTCGATAAGGCATACCTTAACGGGCTTGTGGAATGATTATGTAGTTATCTGCTGTAATATATATAACTTTAAAGGTAGTAAGAAATATGACCGATTTTATGTCATTGATTTAAGTTTTGCGAAGGTTTACTGAAATGGGCCTTCTTTCCATCTTTAAAGGCCAATAACTTGGTCAAATGAACTCGGATTTCGATATGGCATAACTTTTTGGGCTTGAGGAATCATTATGTTGTTATCTGCATAAAGATATATAACTTTAAAGCTAATAAAAAATATCACCGTTTTTATGTCATTGATTTTTATTTTGCGAAGGTTTACTGAAATGGGCCTTCTTTCCATTTTTAAAAGCCCATAACTTGGTGAAATGAACTCGGATTTTGATACGGCATACCTTTATTGGCTTGTGGAATGATTATGTTGCTATCGGCTTTAAAGTTTATAACTTTAAAGGTAGTAAGAAATATGACCGTTTTTGTGTCATTGATTTTAATTTTGCGAAGGTTTACTGAAATGGGCCTTCTTTCCATCTTTAAAGGCCAATAACTTGGTCAAATGAACTCGGATTTCGATATGGCATACCTTTTTGGGCTTGAGGAATCATTATGTTGTTATCTGCATAAAGATCTATAACTTTAAAGGTAATAAAAAATATCACCGTTTTTATGTCATTGATTTTTATTTTGCGAAGGTTTACTGAAATGGGCCTTCTTTCCATTTTTAAAAGCCCATAACTTGGTGAAATGAACTCGGACTTCGATATTGCATACCTTTATCGGCTTGTGGAATGATTGTGTTGTTATCTGCATTAATATATATAACCTTAAAGGTAATAAAAAATATGACCGTTTCTATGTCATTGATTTTTATTTTGCGAAGGTTTACTGAAATGGGCCTTCCTTCCATTTTTAAAAGCCCATAACTTGGTCAAATGAACTCGGATTTCGATATGGCATACCTTTATGGACTTTTGGAGTGATTATGTTTTTATCTGCACTAAAATATATAACTTTAAAGGTAGTAAAAAATATGACCGTTTCTATGTCATTGATTTTTATTTTGCGAAGGTTTACTGAAATGGGCCTTCTTTCCATTTTTAAAAGCCCATAACTTGGTGAAATGAACTCGGATTTCGATATTGCATACCTTTATCGGCTTGTGGAATGATTGTGTTGTTATTTGCATTAAAATATATAACTTTAACGGTAGCAAAAATATGACCGTTTCTATGTTATTGAGTTTTATTTTGCGAAGGCTTACTGAAATGGGCCTTCTTTCCATTTTTAAAGGCCCGTCACTGGTCAAATGAACTCGGATTTCTATATGGCATACCTTCATGGGCTTGTGGAATGATTACGTTGTTATCTGCATTAAAATATATAGCTTTAAAGGTAGTACGAAATATGACCGTTTTTGTGTCATTGATTTTAATTTTGCGAAGGTTTACTGAAATGGGCCTTCTTTCCATTTTTAAAGGCCCGTCACTTGGTCAAATGAACTCGGATTTCTATATGGCATACCTTCATGGGCTTGTGAATGATAACGTTGTTACCTGCATTAAAATATATAGCTTTAAAGGTAGTAAAAACATGACTGTTTTTATGTCATTGATTTTAATTTTGGCAAGGTTTACTGAAATGGGCCATCTTTCCATCTTTAAAGCCCATAACTTGGTCAAATGAACACTGATTTCGATATGGCACACCTTTATATGCTTGTGGAATGATTATGTAGTTATCTGCTGTAATATATATAACTTTAAAGGTAGTAAGATATATGACCGATTTTATGTCATTGATTTAAGTTTTGCGAAGGTTTACTGAAATGGGCCTTCTTTCCATCTTTAAAAGCCCATAACTTGGTCAAATGAACTCGGATTTCGATAAGGCATACCTTAATGGGCTTGTGGAATGATTATGAAGTTATCTGCTGTAATATATATAACTTTAAAGGTAGTAAGAAATATGACCGATTTTATGTCATTGATTTAAGTTTTGCGAAGGTTTACTGAAATGGGCCTTCTTTCCATCTTTAAAAGCTAATAACTTGGTCAAATGAACTTGGATTTCGATATGGCATACCTTTTTGGGCTTGAGGAATGATTATGTTGTTATCTGCTTTAAAATATATAGCTTTAAAGGTAGTAAAAAATATGACCGTTTTTGTGTCATTGACTTTAATTTTGCGAAGGTTTACTGAAATGGGCCTTCTTTCCATTTTTAAAGGCCCGTCACTTGGTCAAATGAACTCGGATTTCTATATGGCATACCTTCATGGGCTTGTGGAATGATTACGTTGTTATCTGCATTTAAATATATAGCTTTAAAGGTAGTAAAAACATGACCGTTTTTATGTCATTGATTTTAATTTTGGCAAGGTTTACTGAAATGGGCCATCTTTCCATCTTTAAAGCCAATAACTTGGTCAATTGAACACTGATTTCGATATGGCACACCTTTATGGGCTTGTGGAATGATTATGTAGTTATCTGCTGTAATATATATAACTTAAAAGGTAGTAAGAAATATGACCGATTTTATGTCATTGATTTAAGTTTTGCGAAGGTTTACTGAAATGGGCCTTCTTTCCATCTTTAAAAGCCCATAACTTGGTCAAATGAACTCGGATTTTGATACGGCATACCTTTATTGGCTTGTGGAATGATTATGTTGCTATCGGCTTTAAAGTATATAACTTAAAAGGTAGTAAGAAATATGACCGTTTTTATGTCATTGATTTAAGTTTTGCGAAGGTTTACTGAAATGGGCCTTCTTTCCATCTTTAAAAGCTAATAACTTGGTCAAATGAACTCGGATTTCGATATGGCATACCTTATTGGGCTTGTGGAATGATTGTGTTGTTATCTGCATTAAAATATATAACTTTAAAGGTAGTAAAAAATATGACCGTTTCTATGTCATTGATTTTTATTTTGCGAAGGTTTACTGAAATGGGCCTTCCTTCCATTTTTAAAAGCCCATAACTTGGTCAAATGAACTCGGATTTCGATATGGCATACCTTTATGGACTTTTGGAGTGATTATGTTTTTATCTGCACTAAAATATATAACTTTAAAGGTAGTAAAAAATATGACCGTTTCTATGTCATTGATTTTTATTTTGCGAAGGTTTACTGAAATGGGCCTTCTTTCCATTTTTAAAAGCCCATAACTTGGTGAAATGAACTCGGATTTCGATATTGCATACCTTTATCGGCTTGTGGAATGATTGTGTTGTTATCTGCATTAAAATATATAACTTTAACGGTAGTAAAAATATGACCGTTTCTATGTTATTGAGTTTTATTTTGCGAAGGCTTACTGAAATGGGCCTTCTTTCCATTTTTAAAGGCCCGTCACTGGTCAAATGAACTCGGATTTCTATATGGCATACCTTCATGGGCTTGTGGAATGATTACGTTGTTATCTGCATTAAAATATATAGCTTTAAAGGTAGTACGAAATATGACCGTTTTTGTGTCATTGATTTTAATTTTGCGAAGGTTTACTGAAATGGGCCTTCTTTCCATTTTTAAAGGCCCGTCACTTGGTCAAATGAACTCGGATTTCTATATGGCATACCTTCATGGGCTTGTGAATGATAACGTTGTTACCTGCATTAAAATATATAGCTTTAAAGGTAGTAAAAACATGACTGTTTTTATGTCATTGATTTTAATTTTGGCAAGGTTTACTGAAATGGGCCATCTTTCCATCTTTAAAGCCCATAACTTGGTCAAATGAACACTGATTTCGATATGGCACACCTTTATATGCTTGTGGAATGATTATGTAGTTATCTGCTGTAATATATATAACTTTAAAGGTAGTAAGATATATGACCGATTTTATGTCATTGATTTAAGTTTTGCGAAGGTTTACTGAAATGGGCCTTCTTTCCATCTTTAAAAGCCCATAACTTGGTCAAATGAACTCGGATTTCGATAAGGCATACCTTAATGGGCTTGTGGAATGATTATGAAGTTATCTGCTGTAATATATATAACTTTAAAGGTAGTAAGAAATATGACCGATTTTATGTCATTGATTTAAGTTTTGCGAAGGTTTACTGAAATGGGCCTTCTTTCCATCTTTAAAAGCTAATAACTTGGTCAAATGAACTTGGATTTCGATATGGCATACCTTTTTGGGCTTGAGGAATGATTATGTTGTTATCTGCTTTAAAATATATAGCTTTAAAGGTAGTAAAAAATAAGACCGTTTTTGTGTCATTGACTTTAATTTTGCGAAGGTTTACTGAAATGGGCCTTCTTTCCATTTTTAAAGGCCCGTCACTTGGTCAAATGAACTCGGATTTCTATATGGCATACCTTCATGGGCTTGTGGAATGATTACGTTGTTATCTGCATTTAAATATATAGCTTTAAAGGTAGTAAAAACATGACCGTTTTTATGTCATTGATTTTAATTTTGGCAAGGTTTACTGAAATGGGCCATCTTTCCATCTTTAAAGCCAATAACTTGGTCAAATGAACACTGATTTCGATATGGCACACCTTTATTGGCTTGTGGAATGATTATGTTGCTATCGGCTTTAAAGTATATAACTTAAAAGGTAGTAAGAAATATGACCGTTTTTATGTCATTGATTTAAGTTTTGCGAAGGTTTACTGAAATGGGCCTTAATAACTTGGTCAAATGAACTCGGATTTCGATATGGCATACCTTATTGGGCTTGTGGAATGATTGTGTTGTTATCTGCATTAAAATATATAACTTTAAAGGTAGTAAAAAATATGACCGTTTCTATGTCATTGATTTTTATTGTGCGAAGGTTTACTGAAATGGGCCTTCTTTCCATTTTTAAAAGCCCATAACTTGGTCAAATGAACTCGGATTTCGATATGGCATACCTTTTTGGGCTTGTGGAATGATTGTGTTGCTATCTGCATTAAAACATATAACTTTAAAGGTAGTAAAAAATATGACCGTTTTTGTGTCATTGACTTTAATTTTGCGAAGGTTTACTGAAATGGGCCTTCTTTCCATTTTTAAAGGCCCGTCACTTGGTCAAATGAACTCGGATTTCTATATGGCATACCTTCATGGGCTTGTGGAATGATTACGTTGTTATCTGCATTTAAATATATAGCTTTAAAGGTAGTAAAAACATGACCGTTTTTATGTCATTGATTTTAATTTTGGCAAGGTTTACTGAAATGGGCCATCTTTCCATCTTTAAAGCCAATAACTTGGTCAAATGAACACTGATTTCGATATGGCACACCTTTATGGGCTTGTGGAATGATTATGTAGTTATCTGCTGTAATATATATAACTTAAAAGGTAGTAAAAATATGACCGTTTTCATGTCATTGATTTAAGTTTTGCGAAGGTTTACTGAAATGGGCCTTCTTTCCATCTTTAAAAGCCCATAACTTGGTCAAATGAACTCGGATTTCGATATGGCATACCTTTTTGGGCTTGAGGAATGATTATGTTGTTATCTGCTTTAAAATATAAAGCTTTAAAGGTAGTAAAAAATATGACCGTTTTTGTGTCATTGATTTTAATTTTGCGAAGGTTTACTGAAATGGGCCTTCTTTCCATTTTTAAAGGCCCGTCACTTGGTCAAATGAACTCGGATTTCTATATGGCATACCTTCATGGGCTTGTGGAATGATTACGTTGTTATCTGCTGTAATATATATAACTTAAAAGGTAGTAAGAAATATGACCGTTTTTATGTCATTGATTTTAATTTTGGCAAGGTTTACTGAAATGGGCCATCTTTCCATCTTTAAAGCCAATAACTTGGTCAAATGAACACTGATTTCGATATGGCACACCTTTATGGGCTTGTGGAATGATTATGTAGTTATCTGCTGTAATATATATAACTTAAAAGGTAGTAAGAAATATGACCGATTTAATGTCATTGATTTAAGTTTTGCGAAGGTTTACTGAAATGGGCCTTCTTTCCATCTTTAAAAGCCCATAACTTGGTCAAATGAACTCGGATTTTGATACGGCATACCTTTATTGGCTTGTGGAATGATTATGTTGCTATCGGCTTTAAGGTATATAACTTTAAAGGTAGTAAGAAATATGACCGTTTTTATGTCATTGATTTAAGTTTTGCGAAGGTTTACTGAAATGGGCCTTCTTTCCATCTTTAAAAGCTAATAACTAGGTCAAATGAACTCGGATTTCGATATGGCATACCTTTTTGGGCTTGAGGAATGATTATGTTGTTATCTGCTGTAATATATATAACTTTGAAGGTAGTAAAAATATGACCGTTTTCATGTCATTGATTTAAGTTTTGCGAAGGTTTACTGAAATGGGCCTTCTTTCCATCTTTAAAAGCTAATAACTTGGTCAAATGAACTCGGATTTCGATATGGCATACCTTTTTGGGCTTGAGGAATGATTATGTTGTTATCTGCTTTAAAATATAAAGCTTTAAAGGTAGTAAAAAATATGACCGTTTTTGTGTCATTGATTTTAATTTTGCGAAGGTTTACTGAAATGGGCCTTCTTTCCATTTTTAAAGGCCCGTCACTTGGTCAAATGAACTCGGATTTCTATATGGCATACCTTCATGGGCTTGTGGAATGATTACGTTGTTATCTGCATTAAAATATATAGCTTAAAAGGTAGTAAAAACATGACCGTTTTTATGTCATTGATTTTAATTTTGGCAAGGTTTACTGAAATGGGCCATCTTTCCATCTTTAAAGCCAATAACTTGGTCAATTGAACACTGATTTCGATATGGCACACCTTTACGGGCTTGTGGAATGATTATGTAGTTATCTGCTGTAATATATATAACTTTAAAGGTAGTAAGAAATATGACCGATTTTATGTCATTGATTTAAGTTTTGCGAAGGTTTACTGAAATGGGCATTCTTTTTATCTTTAAAAGCCCATAACTTGGTCAAATGAACTCGGATTTTGATACGGCATACATTTATTGGCTTGTGGAATGATTATGTTGCTATCGGCTTTAAAGTATATAACTTTAAAGGTAGTAAGAAATATGACCGTTTTTATGTCATTGATTTTAGTTTTGCGAAGGTTTACTGAAATGGGCCTTCTTTCCATCTTTAAAAGCCAATAACTTGGTCAAATGAACTCGGATTTTGATACGGCATACCCTTATTGGCTTGTGGAATGATTATGTTGCTATCGGCTTTAAAAGCCCATAACTTGGTCAAATGAACTCGGATTTTGATACGGCATACCCTTATTGGCTTGTGGAATGATTATGGTGCTATCGGCTTTAAAGTATATAACTTTATTTTTTTTTTTTTTTGTAAAAGTGTATATTTATTCAGGATTAACAGGTATACTGCTACCTATGTGGCAGCTTGAGCAGGTTGTAAATATAGGGGATAACAAAGTGTTGGTATACAAGATTATACATTAATTCTTTTCATTTGATATTTAGTTAGACTAGGTGTTAAATATATTTTAATGGAAGGTCATGTGGGTGGTTTCTTTTCAGACTTCTTCTTGTTGGTCTCCAAATTAGCCTCTTCGCCAGGGAGTTAGGATGAGAGCCAAGGCGTCTGAAGTAGTTTTCAGCATGCGTACGACAAACATCGCCTATCTTTGGGATTTTGAGATCTCTTTCAATATCTCTGGTTCGCATGTACCAGGGGGCATTACACATCGATCTTATAATCTTGCTTTGCGCTACTCGTATTTTGTTTAGATTCGTCTTAGACGCTATGCCGTAGACTTGTAACGCATACTTCCATATTGGACTGAGAATCGATTTATAAATTCGAACTTTGTGGGACAAAGAGAGCTTATTTCTTGACGAAAGAAGCCAGGACATACTTGCTGCCTTTGAAAGCACTGACTGCTTGATCATGGTTGTGTGCTTCTGGAATGTGAGTCCTCTATCCAAAATCACACCAAGGTACTTATAGTAGGACTCGTGTCGAAGTACAGAACCGAACATGGAAATGCCTGGGCAGTTCTTTGGCCTTGTGGAGAATGTGACGCAAGCACATTTGCTGCAGTTTATGCCTATATTCCATTCTGTTGTCCATTTTTCAAAACGTTATACGTACTCCTGCAGGCCCAAGGTTGCAATGTCTATGCTTGGACTCCTGACCATAACCGCTGTGTCGGCGGCGTATGTTGCGATGAGCATGTCATCATCGTCAACTTCGGTACAACCCCACGAATCTGGCATATCTGACGTATACAGTGAGTAAAGTGTCGGACCTAGTACACTGCCTTGAGGTACACCCGCTGAGATTGGACGTTTTGACGACCTTTCACCATCGACAACAACACTAAATTTCCTTTCCGATAGGAAGCTCTGAATGAGGAGGAAAAGCTGTGGCGTTAGTAGGATCTTTAGCTTGCTTAGGAGGCCGTCGTGCCATACCCTATCAAAGGCTTGTTGTATATCCATAAACACAGCAACTGTGTACATTTTGCTTTCCATAGCTTCCAGAGCGAAATTGACCACGCGATGGAGCTGTTCAGGTGTGCCGTGACTTTTTCGGAAACCAAACTGCCACTTAGGAATAGCTCTGCTCACACTTTCTAGTCCAAGGATCCGATCCAGTATCACTCTTTCCATCATTTTGCCCAATGCAGGTAAGAGACTTATTGGCCTGTATGCATCAACTTCGGTGGGTTGCTTTCCAGGCTTGGGGATCATCGTGATAATGGCACTCTTCCATGAACTTGGGTAATGACTCAGCCTTAGGACGCTGTTGAACAACAGGACTATAAATAGCAGAGCTTTGGTGGAAAGAATCTTGAGGGTTTTGTTGTCTAAAAGGTCCTCGCCTGGGGCTTTTTTGTTTTTGAGCTTTCCGATCTGTGTCACAACTTCTTCTAGGGTAACAGGCTTTGTGGGAAGAGCCATTTGAAAAGGCCTGTCCAGACGCATTTGCACAAGCACACGATTTTCCATCGGAGTTAGGTTTAACGGCTTGAATCTGTTCTCTAGATTGTCAGCAAAGATATCAGCCTTCTGCTGACTGGAGCCACACCAACCACCAGCGGGATTTCTGATAGGAGCCTTTGGGGTAACCTGTCTCTTAAATCGATTCGTTAGCTTCCATAGAGAGAAGTTAGTCGATGCATCCGGTCCCGCATTTTCCAACATATGGTCAATTTGATCTTGCTTGTTCTTTTTCAGGACTTTGCTTAGGCGATTTGAAAGCCTTTTGTAGATGTGGTAGACGCGCATATCTCCTGTTCTTGTGTATTCTCGACGAACTCTTCTTTTTAGCTGTATAAGAACTAAAGCGTTTTGTGGGAGCAAATTGCTTCTACTTTGATCCGGAGGTTGCCTTTGTTCCTGGGTAGCAGCAGTAGCAGCAATGTATATTTGCTCCATAAAAGCCGTTACCGCATCTTCAAGATCATCTGGATGGTTAATAACAGTGTTGAGATTTATATTTCTGTCCAGGGTTTCCTTAAACTTTTCAACGGAGGAGCCGGGCGGTAGTAATGGTTTTCTTTTGGCCTTGTATTGAGGTGTTTGACTAAGCGTTGCAACAATTGACAAATGGTCCGAAGATAACTCGTATTTTGTTTCGATCGAGAGTTGATTTAGTTGTACTCCATTTACGATGAAAAAGTCAAGAGCTGTTGGCGTAAGCCTAGTATTCGACGAATAAAAGGTAGGTCCCCCAGTAGCTAGAATTTGGCAAGAGCTAGAAACTATGGCCTCTTGAAGACGCTTTCCCCGACAACAAGACCTTAAATTGCCCCACCATTGATGCTTGGCGTTAAAGTCGCCTCCAGCCAAGAATTTCGGGCCCAGAGACGCTAGTAGC
Organism: Drosophila suzukii; assembly: GCF_043229965.1. NCBI lineage: Eukaryota > Metazoa > Arthropoda > Insecta > Diptera > Drosophilidae > Drosophila > Drosophila suzukii. The sequence goes on along the minus strand of NW_027255896.1, from coordinate 1,152,922 downwards.
TGGTCAAAATCGTTCTTTGTCCAGGGCTCGCTGGGAGGAAGATACAACGACGCTATTTTAAGGACCCCTCCATTTGTTGGAATATCAAGACTAGCTAGCTGTAACTCAGTTCGCGTTGTGGACTCAGTCTGGGTGTGAATAATGTTGGTCTTGATGAGGATAACAGAACCGCCTTTAGCGGTATTGCTAGGATAATTAGCAAAGTATTGGTCATAACCAGGAAGGTACATTTTAAGACCGGGACGCATATGAGTCTCAGTAATGAGCATTATGTCTATTGAGTTGTCAATAAGGAAAAGACGAAGTTCTTCGCTTTTTTTTAACTATTCCTCTTGCATTCCATAATCCGATTTTGATAGCTGAGAATGTCATTTTCTAGAAACAAGAACCTGAACTAGATCGCGAAAAGCCTTGTTCGACTCAATCGTTTCCATGACTAGCTTGAAAAGTTGATCCAGCCTAGCGTTTATATCAAATATTGCCTTCTCCAAGGTAGACAAATTTCGGTTTGGGTTGCGGTCAACTTCAGGTACATGTGCAACAGTCTGCCTAGTTGCAGGGCTGATGTTGTTTGGAAGGCTATTTCTTGCCATATCTGCATAAGATACGCCATCTCTGGTAGCTGACATGGAAAATAGTTGACCGTGTCTGCTTTCGTTTGTCCTACTGGTCGTCGTGTTCCTTTGACTTACTCCAGCTTTTAGTTTTTGGCTTAGTTCCATCCTAACTTTGCAGCCCTTAAAACCTGCAGGGTGATTTTCTCCGCAGTTTACACACATGCATTGGTTGTTGAGATGTGACTCACACGATTTGGAGTTGGTAGGATGATCTCCGGCACAATTCCCACAAACAGGCTTTATAAAACAACAATTTTGAGTGTGTCCAAAATTTTGGCAATTATAACACTGGACGAGGTCCTTATTACGAGTGGCCTTTTCCACGGTAACTCTGTGCCTTCTAATTTGCTTAATCTTTAACGACTCGGTGACATTTGGCGACATCTTGAGATTGACATAGAACAAATTTTGCCTTTCATCATTAGTTACGTCCGACATAGTCCCGCGCAAGCCAGGCTTTCTTGGGCAGTAAATATTTGCAACGTTGAAGCCTTTGTCCGTGAAGCAACGCTCTATTTCCTCCTTAGGGACTGTCGAGTGTATGTTCCTTATCACCAGCTTAAATGGCTTGTCCTCACGGAGTTGATGATGCCAAAACTCGCAATTCAAAGCAGTCAGGCTACGAACTACCTTGCGGAAAGAATCGGCACTGTCAGTGTATAAGCGAGTAATTCCGAATTTGGATGTTCGTATCTCATACTTATCTGCAGAGATGATTTCATCTAGGGTTCGTTCTAGAGTGAGTATATTAGTAACTTTTGGAACACATATGGGCGGAGGTTTCGACTTCATCAAATCAGGTTGGCTTGAACTTTGAGCTTGGCTATTGGGATCAAACGTCTCCTCATTTGTCTCCATCTCCTCAATAGAGTTAACTTCCTCAGCTAAAGGGGCGAAGCGGTTGTTGCGAAGTCCATTGGACGTCGAAGCCTGACTGGATTTACCGATTTTGGCATTATTTACATTTGCTTTGCTCTTCTTTATGTTGGCTGGTTCCTTACTGCAGTTTGAAGGGTTCCGTTTCCTGCGAAGAGAAGTACTTGGTGCTTGAAACGAGCACCCGATAGGGGGCACTGTTGAGAAGTTATTAACCCCCAAAGACAATTCTGCTGTAGAAACTGGAGTCATACATGAAGAAGCTGCAACGGTGTAAGTGGTGGTGCCAGAACTGGCACTTGTTGCTGTAACGGTGTTAGTTACAGGTGTTGCTGAGCTGGTTTTAACAGCATCTGCGTTTTGTTGCCGTAGAGTGTCCAAATGCCGTCGAGCCAAATCTCTTGCAAGCTTGACTCGTAGTTCCGCTGGAGATTGGCCAGCGATTTCCTTTATCTTCTCAAATCCGGACAGCTATTTCGAGAGCAGCGGATAAGAAGGTGTGTTGATGTCCATTTATTAATTTACTATATTTTCGATTAGGAAAATAATAGAAATCAAATACAATAAATTCAAAGTCTTTACTTCTTATCTCCCGCTGGGCAGTGGGTGCACAAGCGAGAGACAAGACCTAGCCCAATGGGCAAAGTCGTACACAACGCTTACACTTTCGCTCGGGTGATAAATTGATCGAGCTCGGTAAAGACACCGGCGGGCGGTGTCTAAAAATAGATTGCGCGCAGATAAGCACAACAAAAGAAGTCCGAGATCACTCTCTGGTTGCTGATTAGAAGCTTAACACGACCGTACGAAACCAATGCATAAGCTCGACTGATATAACTTTAAAGGTAGTAAAAAATATGACCGTTTCTATGTCATTGAGTTTTATTTTGAGAAGGTTTACTGAAATGGGCCTTCTTTATATTTTTAAAAGCCCATAACTTCGTCAAATGAACTCGGATTTCGATATTGCATACCTTTATCGGCTTGTGAAATGATTGTGTTGTTATCTGCATTAAAATATATAACTTTAAAGGTTGTAAGAAATATAACCGATTTTATGTCATTGATTTAAGTTTTGCGAAGGTTTACTGAAATGGGCCTTCTTTCCATCTTTAAAAGCCCATAACTTGGTCAAATGAACTCGGATTTCGATATTGCATACCTTTATCGGCTTGTGGAATGATTGTGTTGTTATCTTCATTAAAATATATTACTTTAAAGGTAGTAAAAAGTATGACCGTTTCTATGTCATTGAGTTTTATTTTGAGAAGGTTTACTGAAATGGTCCTTCTTTCTATTTTTAAAAGCCCATAACTTGGTCAAATGAACTCGGATTTCGATATGGCATACCTTTATGGGCTTGTGGAATTATTATGTTGTTATCTGCTTTAAAATATAAAGCTTTAAAGGTAGTAAAAAATATGACCGTTTTTGTGTCATTGATTTTAATTTTGCGAAGGTTTACTGAAATGGGCCTTCTTTCCATTTTTAAAGGCCCGTCACTTGGTCAAATGAACTCGGATTTCTATATGGCATACCTTCATGGGCTTGTGGAATGATTACGTTGTTACCTGCATTAAAATAGATAGCTTTAAAGGAAGTAAAAACATGACCGTTTTTTTGTCATTGATTTTAATTTTGGCAAGGTTTACTGAAATGGGCCATCTTTCCATCTTTAAAGCCAATAACTTGGTCAAATGAACACTGATTTCGATATGGCACACCTTTATGGGCTTGTGGAATGATTATGTAGTTATCTGCTGTAATATATATAACTTTAAAGGTAGTAAGAAATATGACCGATTTTATGTCATTGATTTAAGTTTTGCGAAGGTTTACTGAAATGGGCCTTCTTTCCATCTTTAAAGGCCCATAACTTGGTCAAATGAACTCGGACTTCGATAAGGCATACCTTAATGGGCTTGTGGAATGATTATGTAGTTATCTGCTGTAATATATATAACTTTAAAGGTTATAAGAAATATGACCGATGTTATGTCATTGATTTAAGTTTTGCGAAGGTTTACTGAAATGGGCCGTCTTTCCATCTTTAAAAGCTAATAACTTGGTGAAATGAACTCGGATTTCGATAAGGCATACCTTACTGGGCTTGTGAAATGATTATGTAGTTATCTGCTTTAAGATATATAACTTTAAAGGTAATAAAAAATATCACCGTTTTTATGTCATTGACTTTTATTTTGCGAAGGTTTACTGAAATGGGCCTTCTTTCCTTTTTTAAAAGCCCATAACTTGGTCAAATGAACTCGGATTTCGATATGGCATACCTTTTTGGGCTTTATGAATGATTATGTTGTTATCTGCTTTAAAATATGTAGATTTACAGGTAGTAAAAAATATGACCGTTTTTGTGTCATTGATTTAAGCCCATAACTTGGTCAAATGAACTCGGATTTCGATATGGCATACCTTTTTGGGCTTTATGAATGATTATGTTGTTATCTGCTTTAAAATATGTAGATTTACAGGTAGTAAAAAATATGACCGTTTTTGTGTCATTGATTTTAATTTTTCAAAGGTTTACTGAAATGGGCCTTCTTTCCATCTTTAAAGGCCCGTCACTTGGTCAAATGGACTCGGATTTCTATATGGCATACCTTAATGGGCTTGTGGAATGATTACGTTGTTATCTGCATTAAAATATATAGCTTAAAAGGTAGTAAAAACATGACCGTTTTTATGTCATTGATTTTAATTTTGGCAAGGTTTACTGAAATGGGCCATCTTTCCATCTTTAAAGCCAATAACTTGGTCAAATGAACACTGATTTCGATATGGCACACCTTTATGGGCTTGTGGAATGATTATGTAGTTATCTGCTGTAATATATATAACTTTAAAGGTAGTAAGAAATATGACCGATTTTATGTCATTGATTTAAGTTTTGCGAAGGTTTACTGAAATGGGTCTTCTTTCCATCTTTAAAAGCCCATAACTTGGTCAAATGAACTCGGATTTTGATACGGAATACCTTTATTGGTTTGTGGAATGATTATGTTGCTATCGGCTTTAAAGTATATAACTTTAAAGGTAGTAAGAAATATGACCGTTTCTATATCATTGATTTTAGTTTTGCGAAGGTTTACTGAAATGGGCCTTCTTTCCATCTTTAAAAGCCAATAACTTGGTCAACTGAACTCGGATTTCGATATGGCATACCTTTTTGGGCTTGAGGAATGATTATGTTGTTATCTGCTTTAAGATATATAACTTTAAAGGTAATAAAAAATATCACCGTTCTTATGTCATTGATTTTTATTTTGCGAAGGTTTACTGAAATGGGCCTTCTTTCCATTTTTAAAAGCCCATAACTTGGTGAAATGAACTCGGATTTCGATATTGCATACCTTTATCGGCTTGTGGAATGATTGTGTTGTTATCTGCATTAAAATATATAACTTTAAAGGTAGTAAAAAATATGACCGTTTCTATGTCATTGAGTTTTATTTTGAGAAGGTTTACTGAAATGGGCCTTCGTTCTATTTTTAAAAGCCCATAACTTCGTCAAATGAACTCGGATTTCGATATTGCATACCTTTATCGGCTTGTGGAATGATTGTGTTGTTATCTGCATTAAAAAATATAACTTTAGAGGTACTAAGAAATATGACCGATTTTATGTCATTGATTTAAGTTTTGCGAAGGTTTACTGAAATGGGCCTTCTTTTTATTTTTAAAAGCCCATAACTTGGTCTAATGAACTCGGATTTCGATATGGCATACCTTTATGGGCTTGTGGAATTATTATGTTGTTATCTGCTTTAAAATATATAGATTTAAAGGTAGTAAAAAATATGACCGTTTTTGTGTCATTAATTTTAATTTTGCGAAGGTTTACTGAAATGGGCCTTCTTTCCATTTTTAAAGGCCCGTTACTTGGTCAAATCAGCTCGGATATCTATATGGCATACCTTCATGGGCTTGTGGAATGATTACGTTGTTACCTGCATTAAAATATATAGCTTTAAAGGTAGTAAAAACATGACCGATTTTATGTCATTGATTTAAGTTTTGCGAAGGTTTACTGAAATGGGCCTTCTTTCCATCTTTAAAAGCCCATAACTTGGTGAAATGAACTCGGATTTCGATAACGCATACCTTAATGGGCTTGTGAAATGATTATGTAGTTATCTGCTGTAATATATATATTTTTAAAGGTAGTAAGAAATATGACCGATTTTATGTCATTGATTTAAGTTTTGCGAAGGTTTACTGAAATGGGCCTTCTTTCCATCTTAAAAAGCTAATAACTTGGTCAAATGAACTCGGATTTCGATATGGCATACCTGTTTGGGCTTTAGGAATGATTATGTTGTTATCTGCTTTAAAATATGTAGATTTACAGGTAGTAAAAAATATGACCGTTTTTGTGTCATTGATTTTAATTTTTCGAAGGTTTACTGAAATGGGCCTTCTTTCCATCTTTAAAGGCCCGTCACTTGGTCAAATGGACTCGGATTTCTATATGGCATACCTTCATGGGCTTGTGGAATGATTACGTTGTTATCTGCATTAAAATATATAGCTTAAAAGGTAGTAAAAACATGACCGTTTTTATGTCATTGATTTTAATTTTGGCAAGGTTTACTGAAATGGGCCATCTTTCCATCTTTAAAGCCAATAACTTGGCCAAATGAACACTGATTTCGATATGGCACACCTTTATGGGCTTGTGGAATGATTATGTAGTTATCTGCTGTAATATATATAACTTTAAAGGTAGTAAGAAATATGACCGATTTTATGTCATTGATTTAAGTTTTGCGAAGGTTTACTGAAATGGGCCTTCTTTCCATCTTTAAAAGCCCATAACTTGGTCAAATGAACTCGGATTTTGATACGGCATACCTTTATTGGCTTGTGGAATGATTATGTTGCTATCGGCTTTAAAGTATATAACTTTAAAGGTAGTAAGAAATATGATCGTTTCTATATCAATGATTTTAGTTTTGCGAAGGTTTACTGAAATGGGCCTTCTTTCCATCTTTAAAAGCCAATAACTTGGTCAACTGAACTCGGATTTCGATATGGCATACCTTTTTGGGCTTGAGGAATGATTATGTTGTTATCTGCATTAAGATATATAACTTTAAAGGTAATAAAAAATATCACCGTTTTTATGTCATTGATTTTTATTTTGCGAAGGTTTACTGAAATGGGCCTTCTTTCCATTTTTAAAAGCCCATAACTTGGTGAAATGAACTCGGATTTCGATATTGCATACCTTTATCGGTTTGTGGAATGATTGTGTTGTTATCTGCATTAAAATATATAACTTTAAAGGTAGTAAAAAATATGACCGTTTCTATGTCATTGAGTTTTATTTTGAGAAGGTTTACTGAAATGGGCCTTCTTTCTATTTTTAAAAGCCCATAACTTCGTCAAATGAACTCGGATTTCGATATTGCATACCTTTATCGGCTTGTGGAATGATTGTGTTGTTATCTGCATTAAAAAATATAACTTTAGAGGTGGTAAGAAATATGACCGATTTTATGTCATTGATTTAAGTTTTGCGAAGGTTTACTGAAATGGGCCTTCTTTTTATTTTTAAAAGCCCATAACTTGGTCAAATGAACTCGGATTTCGATATGGCATACCTTTATGGGCTTGTGGAATTATTATGTTGTTATCTGCTTTAAAATATATAGATTTAAAGGTAGTAAAAAATATGACCGTTTTTGTGTCATTAATTTTAATTTTGCGAAGGTTTACTGAAATGGGCCTTCTTTCCATTTTTAAAGGCCCGTTACTTGGTCAAATCAGCTCGGATTTCTATATGGCATACCTTCATGGGCTTGTGGAATGATTACGTTGTTACCTGCATTAAAATATATAGCTTTAAAGGTAGTAAAAACATGACCGATTTTATGTCATTGATTTAAGTTTTGCGAAGGTTTACTGAAATGGGCCTTCTTTCAATCTTTAAAAGCCCATAACTTGGTGAAATGAACTCGGATTTCGATAACGCATACCTTAATGGGCTTGTGAAATGATTATGTAGTTATCTGCTGTAATATATATATTTTTAAAGGTAGTAAGAAATATGACCGATTTTATGTCATTGATTTAAGTTTTGCGAAGGTTTACTGAAATGGGCCTTCTTTCCATCTTAAAAAGCTAATAACTTGGTCAAATGAACTCGGATTTCGATATGGCATACCTGTTTGGGCTTTAGGAATGATTATGTTGTTATCTGCTTTAAAATATGTAGATTTACAGGTAGTAAAAAATATGACCGTTTTTGTGTCATTGATTTTAATTTTTCGAAGGTTTACTGAAATGGGCCTTCTTTCCATCTTTAAAGGCCCGTCATTTGGTCAAATGGACTCGGATTTCTATATGGCATACCTTCATGGGCTTGTGGAATGATTACGTTGTTATCTGCATTAAAATATATAGCTTAAAAGGTAGTAAAAACATGACCGTTTTTATGTCATTGATTTTAATTTTGGCAAGGTTTACTGAAATGGGCCATCTTTCCATCTTTAAAGCCAATAACTTGGCCAAATGAACACTGATTTCGATATGGCACACCTTTATGGGCTTGTGGAATGATTATGTAGTTATCTGCTGTAATATATATAACTTTAAAGGTAGTAAGAAATATGACCGATTTTATGTCATTGATTTAAGTTTTGCGAAGGTTTACTGAAATGGGCCTTCTTTCCATCTTTAAAAGCCCATAACTTGGTCAAATGAACTCGGATTTTGATACGGCATACCTTTATTGGCTTGTGGAATGATTATGTTGCTATCGGCTTTAAAGTATATAACTTTAAAGGTAGTAAGAAATATGACCGTTTCTATATCAATGATTTTAGTTTTGCGAAGGTTTACTGAAATGGGCCTTCTTTCCATCTTTAAAAGCCAATAACTTGGTCAACTGAACTCGGATTTCGATATGGCATACCTTTTTGGGCTTGAGGAATGATTATGTTGTTATCTGCATTAAGATATATAACTTTAAAGGTAATAAAAAATATCACCGTTTTTATGTCATTGATTTTTATTTTGCGAAGGTTTACTGAAATGGGCCTTCTTTCCATTTTTAAAAGCCCATAACTTGGTGAAATGAACTCGGATTTCGATATTGCATACCTTTATCGGTTTGTGGAATGATTGTGTTGTTATCTGCATTAAAATATATAACTTTAAAGGTAGTAAAAAATATGACCGTTTCTATGTCATTGAGTTTTATTTTGAGAAGGTTTACTGAAATGGGCCTTCTTTCTATTTTTAAAAGCCCATAACTTCGTCAAATGAACTCGGATTTCGATATTGCATACCTTTATCGGCTTGTGGAATGATTGTGTTGTTATCTGCATTAAGAAATATAACTTTAGAGGTAGTAAGAAATATGACCGATTTTATGTCATTGATTTAAGTTTTGCGAAGGTTTACTGAAATGGGCCTTCTTTCTATTTTTAAAAGCCCATAACTTGGTCAAATGAACTCGGATTTCGATATGGCATACCTTTATGGGCTTGTGAAATTATTATGTTGTTATCTGCTTTAAAATATAACGCTTTAAAGGTAGTAAAAAATATGACCGTTTTTGTGTCATTGATTTAAGTTTTGCGAAGGTTTACTGAAATGGGCCTTCTTTCCATCTTTAAAGGCCCATAACTTGGTCAAATGAACTCGGACTTCGATAAGGCATACCTTAATGGGGTTGTGGAATGATTATGTAGTTATCTGCTGTAATATATATAACTTTAAAGGTTATAAGAAATATGACCGATGTTATGTCATTGATTTAAGTTTTGCGAAGGTTTACTGAAATGGGCCGTCTTTCCATCTTTAAGAGCTAATAACTTGGTCAAATGAACTCGGATTTCGATAAGGCATACCTTAATGGGCTTGTGGAATGATTATGTAGTTATCTGCTGTATTATATATAACTTTAAAGGTAGTAAGAAATATGACCGATTTTATGTCATTGATTTAAGTTTTGCGAAGGTTTACTGAAATGGGCCTTCTTTCCATCTTTAAAAGCTAATAACTTGGTCAAATGAACTCGGATTTCGATATGGCATACCTTTTTGGGCTTGAGGAATGATTATGTTGTTATCTGCTTTAAAGTATATAGATTTAAAGGTAGTAAAAATTATGACCATTTTTGTGTCATTGATTTTAATTTTGCGAAGGTTTACTGAAATGGGCCTTCTTTCCATCTTTAAAGGCCCGTCACTTGGTCAAATGAACTCGGATTTCTATATGGCATACCTTCATGGGCTTGTGGAATGATTACGTTGTTATCTGCATTAAAATATATAGCTTAAAAGGTAGTAAAAACATGACCGTTTTTATGTCATTGATTTTAATTTTGGCAAGGTTTACTGAAATGGGCCATCTTTCCATTTTTAAAGGCCCGTTACTTGGTCAAATCAGCTCGGATTTCTATATGGCATACCTTCATGGGCTTGTGGAATGATTACGTTGTTACCTGCATTAAAATATATAGCTTTAAAGGTAGTAAAAACATGACCGATTTTATGTCATTGATTTAAGTTTTGCGAAGGTTTACTGAAATGGGCCTTCTTTCAATCTTTAAAAGCCCATAACTTGGTGAAATGAACTCGGATTTCGATAACGCATACCTTAATGGGCTTGTGAAATGATTATGTAGTTATCTGCTGTAATATATATATTTTTAAAGGTAGTAAGAAATATGACCGATTTTATGTCATTGATTTAAGTTTTGCGAAGGTTTACTGAAATGGGCCTTCTTTCCATTTTTAAAAGCCCATAACTTGGTGAAATGAACTCGGATTTCGATATTGCATACCTTTATCGGTTTGTGGAATGATTGTGTTGTTATCTGCATTAAAATATATAACTTTAAAGGTAGTAAAAAATATGACCGTTTCTATGTCATTGAGTTTTATTTTGAGAAGGTTTACTGAAATGGGCCTTCTTTCTATTTTTAAAAGCCCATAACTTCGTCAAATGAACTCGGATTTCGATATTGCATACCTTTATCGGCTTGTGGAATGATTGTGTTGTTATCTGCATTAAGAAATATAACTTTAGAGGTAGTAAGAAATATGACCGATTTTATGTCATTGATTTAAGTTTTGCGAAGGTTTACTGAAATGGGCCTTCTTTCTATTTTTAAAAGCCCATAACTTGGTCAAATGAACTCGGATTTCGATATGGCATACCTTTATGGGCTTGTGAAATTATTATGTTGTTATCTGCTTTAAAATATAACGCTTTAAAGGTAGTAAAAAATATGACCGTTTTTGTGTCATTGATTTAAGTTTTGCGAAGGTTTACTGAAATGGGCCTTCTTTCCATCTTTAAAGGCCCATAACTTGGTCAAATGAACTCGGACTTCGATAAGGCATACCTTAATGGGGTTGTGGAATGATTATGTAGTTATCTGCTGTAATATATATAACTTTAAAGGTTATAAGAAATATGACCGATGTTATGTCATTGATTTAAGTTTTGCGAAGGTTTACTGAAATGGGCCGTCTTTCCATCTTTAAGAGCTAATAACTTGGTCAAATGAACTCGGATTTCGATAAGGCATACCTTAATGGGCTTGTGGAATGATTATGTAGTTATCTGCTGTATTATATATAACTTTAAAGGTAGTAAGAAATATGACCGATTTTATGTCATTGATTTAAGTTTTGCGAAGGTTTACTGAAATGGGCCTTCTTTCCATCTTTAAAAGCTAATAACTTGGTCAAATGAACTCGGATTTCGATATGGCATACCTTTTTGGGCTTGAGGAATGATTATGTTGTTATCTGCTTTAAAGTATATAGATTTAAAGGTAGTAAAAATTATGACCATTTTTGTGTCATTGATTTTAATTTTGCGAAGGTTTACTGAAATGGGCCTTCTTTCCATCTTTAAAGGCCCGTCACTTGGTCAAATGAACTCGGATTTCTATATGGCATACCTTCATGGGCTTGTGGAATGATTACGTTGTTATCTGCATTAAAATATATAGCTTAAAAGGTAGTAAAAACATGACCGTTTTTATGTCATTGATTTTAATTTTGGCAAGGTTTACTGAAATGGGCCATCTTTCCATCTTTAAAGCCAATAACTTGGTCAAATGAACACTGATTTCGATATGGCACACCTTTATGGGCTTGTGGAATGATTATGTAGTTATCTGCTGTAATATATATATCCTTAAAGGTAGTAAGAAATATGACCGATTTTATGTCATTGATTTAAGTTTTGCGAAGGTTTACTGAAATGGGCCTTCTTTCCATCTTTAAAAGCCCATAACTTGGTCAAATGAACTCGGATTTTGATATGGCATACCTTTATTGGCTTGTGGAATGATTATGTTGCTATCGGCTTTAAGGTATATAACTTTAAAGGTAGTAAGAAATATGACCGTTTCTATGTCATTGATTTTAGTTTTGCGAAGGTTTACTGAAATGGGCCTTCTTTCCATCTTTAAAAGCCAATAACTTGGTCAAATGAACTCGGATTTCGATATGGCATACCTTTTTGGGCTTGAGGAATGATTATGTTGTTATCTGCTTTAAAATATATAGCTTTAAAGGTAGTAAAAAATATGACCGTTTTTGTGTCATTGATTTTAATTTTGCGAAGGTTTACTGAAATGGGCCTTCTTTCCATTTTTAAAGGCCCGTCATTTGGTCAAATGAACTCGGATTTCTATATGGCATACCTTCATGGGCTTGTGAATGATTACGTTGTTACCTGCATTAAAATATATAGCTTTAAAGGTAGTAAAAACATGACCGCTTTTATGTCATTGATTTTAATTTTGGCAAGGTTTACTGAAATGGGCCATCTTTCTATCTTTAAAGCCCATAAATCGGTCAAATGAACACTGATTTCGATATGGCACACCTTTATGGGCTTGTGGAATGATGATGTAGTTATCTGCTGTAATATATATAACTTTAAAGGTAGTAAGAAATATGACCGATTTTATGTCATTGATTTAAGTTTTGCGAAGGTTTACTGAAATGGGCCTTCTTTCCATCTTCAAAAGCCCATAACTTGGTCAAATGAACTCGGATTTCGATAAGGCATACCTTAATGGGCTTGTGGAATGATTATGTAGTTATCTGCTGTAATATATATAACTTTAAAGGTTATAAGAAATATGACCGATTTTATGTCATTGATTTAAGCTTTGCGAAGGTTTACTGAAATGGGCCTTCTTTCCATCTTAAAAAGCTAATAACTTGGTCAAATGAACTCGGATTTCGATATGGCATACCTTTTTGGGCTTGAGGAATGATTATGTTGTTATCTGCTTTAAAATATATAACTTTAAAGGTAGTAAGAAATATGACCGTTTCTATATCATTGATTTTAGTTTTGCGAAGGTTTACTGAAATGGGCCTTCTTTCCATCTTTAAAAGCCAATAACTTGGTCAACTGAACTCGGATTTCGATATGGCATACCTTTTTGGGCTTGAGGAATGATTATGTTGTTATCTGCATTAAGATATATAACTTTAAAGGTAATAAAAAATATCACCGTTTTTATGTCATTGATTTTTATTTTGCGAAGGTTTACTGAAATGGGCCTTCTTTCCATTTTTAAAAGCCCATAACTTGGTGAAATGAACTCGGATTTCGATATTGCATACCTTTATCGGTTTGTGGAATGATTGTGTTGTAATCTGCATTAAAATATATAACTTTAAAGGTAGTAAAAAATATGACCGTTTCTATGTCATTGAGTTTTATTTTGAGAAGGTTTACTGAAATGGGCCTTCTTTCTATTTTTAAAAGCCCATAACTTCGTCAAATGAACTCGGATTTCGATATTGCATACCTTTATCGGCTTGTGGAATGATTGTGTTGTTATCTGCATTAAAAAATATAACTTTAGAGGTAGTAAGAAATATGACCGATTTTTTGTCATTGATTTAAGTTTTGCGAAGGTTTACTGAAATGGGCCTTCTTTCTATTTTTAAAAGCCCATAACTTGGTCAAATGAACTCGGATTTCGATATGGCATACCTTTATGGGCTTGTGGAATTATTATGCTGTTATCTGCTTTAAAATATAAAGCTTTAAAGGTAGTAAAAAATATGACCGTTTTTGTGTCATTAATTTTAATTTTGCGAAGGTTTACTGAAATGGGCCTTCTTTCCATTTTTAAAGGCCCGTTACTTGGTCAAATCAGCTCGGATTTCTATATGGCATACCTTCATGGGCTTGTGGAATGATTACGTTGTTACCTGCATTAAAATATATAGCTTTAAAGGTAGTAAAAACATGACCGTTTTTATGTCATTGATTTTAATTTTGGAAAGGTTTACTGAAATGGGCCTTCTTTCCATTTTTAAAAGCCCATAACTTGGTCAAATGAACACTGATTTCGATATGGCACACCCTTATGGGCTTGTGGAATGATTATGTAGTTATCTGCTGTAATATATATAACTTTAAAGATAGTAAGAAATATGACCGATTTTATGTCATTGATTTAAGTTTTGCGAAGGTTTACTGAAATGGGCCTTCTTTCCATCTTTAAAGGCCCATAACTTGGTCAAATGAACTCGGACTTCGATAAGGCATACCTTAATGGGGTTGTGGAATGATTATGTAGTTATCTGCTGTAATATATATAACTTTAAAGGTTATAAGAAATATGACCGATGTTATGTCATTGATTTAAGTTTTGCGAAGGTTTACTGAAATGGGCCGTCTTTCCATCTTTAAGAGCTAATAACTTGGTCAAATGAACTCGGATTTCGATAAGGCATACCTTAATGGGCTTGTGGAATGATTATGTAGTTATCTGCTGTATTATATATAACTTTAAAGGTAGTAAGAAATATGACCGATTTTATGTCATTGATTTAAGTTTTGCGAAGGTTTACTGAAATGGGCCTTCTTTCCATCTTTAAAAGCTAATAACTTGGTCAAATGAACTCGGATTTCGATATGGCATACCTTTTTGGGCTTGAGGAATGATTATGTTGTTATCTGCTTTAAAGTATATAGATTTAAAGGTAGTAAAAATTATGACCATTTTTGTGTCATTGATTTTAATTTTGCGAAGGTTTACTGAAATGGGCCTTCTTTCCATCTTTAAAGGCCCGTCACTTGGTCAAATGAACTCGGATTTCTATATGGCATACCTTCATGGGCTTGTGGAATGATTACGTTGTTATCTGCATTAAAATATATAGCTTAAAAGGTAGTAAAAACATGACCGTTTTTATGTCATTGATTTTAATTTTGGCAAGGTTTACTGAAATGGGCCATCTTTCCATCTTTAAAGCCAATAACTTGGTCAAATGAACAGTGATTTCGATATGGCACACCTTTATGGGCTTGTGGAATGATTATGTAGTTATCTGCTGTAATATATATATCCTTAAAGGTAGTAAGATATATGACCGATTTTATGTCATTGATTTAAGTTTTGCGAAGGTTTACTGAAATGGGCCTTCTTTCCATCTTTAAAAGCCCATAACTTGGTCAAATGAACTCGGATTTTGATATGGCATACCTTTATTGGCTTGTGGAATGATTATGTTGCTATCGGCTTTAAGGTATATAACTTTAAAGGTAGTAAGAAATATGACCGTTTCTATGTCATTGATTTTAGTTTTGCGAAGGTTTACTGAAATGGGCCTTCTTTCCATCTTTAAAAGCCAATAACTTGGTCAAATGAACTCGGATTTCGGTATGGCATACCTTTTTGGGCTTGAGGAATGATTATGTTGTTATCTGCTTTAAAATATATAGCTTTAAAGGTAGTAAAAAATATGACCGTTTTTGTGTCATTGATTTTAATTTTGCGAAGGTTTACTGAAATGGGCCTTCTTTCCATTTTTAAAGGCCCGTCATTTGGTCAAATGAACTCGGATTTCTATATGGCATACCTTCATGGGCTTGTGAATGATTACGTTGTTACCTGCATTAAAATATATAGCTTTAAAGGTAGTAAAAACATGACCGCTTTTATGTCATTGATTTTAATTTTGGCAAGGTTTACTGAAATGGGCCATCTTTCTATCTTTAAAGCCCATAAATCGGTCAAATGAACACTGATTTCGATATGGCACACCTTTATGGGCTTGTGGAATGATGATGTAGTTATCTGCTGTAATATATATAACTTTAAAGGTAGTAAGAAATATGACCGATTTTATGTCATTGATTTAAGTTTTGCGAAGGTTTACTGAAATGGGCCTTCTTTCCATCTTCAAAAGCCCATAACTTGGTCAAATGAACTCGGATTTCGATAAGGCATACCTTAATGGGCTTGTGGAATGATTATGTAGTTATCTGCTGTAATATATATAACTTTAAAGGTTATAAGAAATATGACCGATTTTATGTCATTGATTTAAGCTTTGCGAAGGTTTACTGAAATGGGCCTTCTTTCCATCTTAAAAAGCTAATAACTTGGTCAAATGAACTCGGATTTCGATATGGCATACCTTTTTGGGCTTTAGGAATGATTATGTTGTTATCTGCTTTAAAATATATAGATTTGCAGGTAGTAAAAAATATGACCGTTTTTGTGTCATTGATTTTAATTTTTCGAAGGTTTACTGAAATGGGCCTTCTTTCCATCTTTAAAGGCCCGTCACTTGGTCAAATGAACTCGGATTTCTATATGGCATACCTTCATGGGCTTGTGGAATGATTACGTTGTTATCTGCATTAAAATATATAGCGTAAAAGGTAGTAAAAACATGACCTTTTTTATGTCATTGATTTTAATTTTAGCAAGGTTTACTAAAATGGGCCATCTTTCCATCTTTAAAGCCAATAACTTGGTCAAATGAACACTGATTTCGATATGGCACACCTTTATGGGCTTGTGGAATGATTATGTAGTTATCTGCTGTAATATATATAACTTTAAAGGTAGTAAGAAATATGACCGATTTTATGTCATTGATTTAAGTTTTGCGAAGCTTTACTGAAATGGGCCTTCTTTCCATCTTTAAAAGCCCATAACTTGGTCAAATGAACTCGGATTTTGATACGGCATACCTTTATTGGCTTGTGGAATGATTATGTTGCTATCGGCTTTAAAGTATATAACTTTAAAGGTAGTAAGAAATATGACCGTTTCTATATCATTGATTTTAGTTTTCCGAAGGTTTACTGAAATGGGCCTTCTTTCCATCTTTAAAAGCCCATAACTTGGTCAAATGAACACTGATTTCGATATGGCACACCCTTATGGGCTTTTGGAATGATTATGTAGTTATCTGCTGTAATATATATAACTTTAAAGGTAGTAAGAAATATGACCGATTTTATGTCATTGATTTAAGTTTTGCGAAGGTTTACTGAAATGGGCCTTCTTTCCATCTTTAAAGGCCCATAACTTGGTCAAATGAACTCGGACTTCGATAAGGCATACCTTAATGGGCTTGTGGAATGATTATGTAGTTATCTGCTGTAATATATATAACTTTAAAGGTTATAAGAAATATGACCGATGTTATGTCATTGATTTAAGTTTTGCGAAGGTTTACTGAAATGGGCCGTCTTTCCATCTTTAAAAGCCCATAACTTGGTCAAATTAACTCGGATTTCGATAAGGCATACCTTAATGGGCTTGTGGAATGATTATGTAGTCATCTGCTGTAATATATATAACTTTAAAGGAAGTAAGAAATATGACCGATTTTATGTCATTGATTTAAGTTTTGCGAAGGTTTACTGAAATGGGCCTTCTTTCCATCTTTAAAAGCTAATAACTTGGTCAAATGAACTCGGATTTCGATATGGCATACCTTTTTGGGCTTGAGGAATGATTATGTTGTTGTCTGCTTTAAAGTATATAGATTTAAGGGTAGTAAAAAATATGACCGTTTTTGTGTCATTGATTTTAATTTTGCGAAGGTTTACTGAAATGGGCCTTCTTTCCATCTTTAAAGGCCCGTCACTTGGTCAAATGAACTCGGATTTCGATATGGCATACCTTCATGGGCTTGTGGAATGATTACGTTGTTATCTGCATTAAAATATATAGCTTAAAAGGTAGTAAAAACATGACCGTTTTTATGGTATTGATTTTAATTTTGGCAAGGTTTACTGAAATGGGCCATCTTTCCATCTTTAAAGCCAATTACTTGGTCAAATGAACACTGATTTCGATATGGCACACCTTTATGGGCTTGTGGAATGATTATGTAGTTATCTGCTGTAATATATATAACTTTAAAGGTAGTAAGAAATATGACCGATTTTATGTCATTGATTTAAGTTTTGCGAAGGTTTACTGAAATGGGCCTTCTTTCCATCTTTAAAAGCCCATAACTTGGTCAAATGAACTCGGATTTTGATACGGCATACCTTTATTGGCTTGTGGAATGATTATGTTGCTATCGGCTTTAAGGTATATAACTTTAAAGGTAGTAAGAAATATGACCGTTTCTATGTCATTGATTTTAGTTTTGCGATGGTTTACTGAAATGGGCCTTCTTTCCATCTTTAAAAGCCAATAACTTGGTCAAATGAACTCGGATTTCGATATGGCATACCTTTTTGGGCTTGAGGAATGATAATGTTGTTATCTGCATTAAGATATATAACTTTAAAGGTAATAAAAAATATCACCGTTTTTATGTCATTGATTTTTATTTTGCGAAGGTTTACTGAAATGGGCCTTCTTTCCATTTTTAAAAGCCCATAACTTGGTGAAATGAACTCGGATTTCGATATTGCATACCTTTATCGGCTTGTGGAATGATTGTGTTGTTATCTGCATTAAAATATATAACTTTAAAGGTAGTAAAAAATATGACCGTTTCTATGTCATTGAGTTTTATTTTGAAAGGGTTTACTGAAATGGGCCTTCTTTCTATTTTTAAAAGCCCATAACTTCGTCAAATGAACTCGGATTTCGATATTGCATACCTTTATCGGCTTGTGGAATGATTGTGTTGTTATCTGCATTAAAAAATATAACTTTAAAGGTAGTAAGAAATATGACCGATTTTATGTCATTGATTTAAGTTTTGCGAAGGTTTACTGAAATGGGCCTTCTTTCTATTTTTAAAAGCCCATAACTTGGTCAAATGAACTCGGATTTCGATATGGCATACCTTTATGGGCTTGTGGAATTATTATGTTGTTATCTGCTTTAAAATATATAGCTTTAAAGGTAGTAAGAAATATGACCGTTTTTGTGTGATTGATTTTTATTTTGCGAAGGTTTACTGAAATGAAACTTCTTTCCATTTTTAAAGGCCCGTCACTTGGTCAAATGAACTCGGATTTCTATATGACATACCTTCATGGGCTTGTGGAATGATTACGTTGTTACCTGCATTAAAATATATAGCTTTAAAGGTAGAAAAAACATGACCGTTTTTATGTCATTGATTTTAATTTTGGAAAGGTTTACTGAAATGGGCCTTCTTTACATTTTTAAAGGCCCGTTACTTGGTCAAATGAGCTCGGATTTCTATATGGCATACCTTCATGGGCTTGTGGAATGATTACGTTGTTACCTGCATTAAAATATATAGCTTTAAAGGTAGAAAAAACATGACCGTTTTTATGTCATTGATTTTAATTTTGGAAAGGTTTACTGAAATGGGCCTTCTTTCCATTTTTAAAAGCCCATAACTTGGTCAAATGAACACTGATTTCGATATGGCACACCCTTATGGGCTTGTGGAATGATTATGTAGTTATCTGCTGTAATATATAACTTTAAGGGTAGTAAGAAATATGACCGATTTTATGTCATTGATTTAAGTTTTGCGAAGGTTTACTGAAATGGGCCTTCTTTCCATCTTTAAAGGCCCATAACTTGGTCAAATGAACTCGGATTTCGATAAGGCATACCTTAATGGGCTTGTGGAATGATTATGTAGTTATCTGCTGTAATATATATAACTTTAAAGGTTATAAGAAATATGACCGATGTTATTTCATTGATTGAAGTTTTGCGAAGGTTTACTGAAATGGGCCTTCTTTCCATCTTTAAAAGCTAATAACTTGGTCAAATGAACTCGGATTTCGATAAGGCATACCTTAATGGGCTTGTGGAATGATTATGTAGTTATCTGCTGTAATATATATAACTTTAAAGGTTGTAAGAAATATGACCGATTTTATGTCATTGATTTAAGTTTTGCGAAGGTTTACTGAAATGGGCCTTCTTTCCATCTTTAAAAGCTAATAACTAGGTCAAATGAACTCGGATTTCGATATGGCATACCTTTTTGGGCTTGAGGAATGATTATGTTGTTATCTGCTTTAAAATATATAGCTTTAAAGGTAGTAAGAAATATGACCGTTTTTGTGTGATTGATTTTTATTTTGCGAAGGTTTACTGAAATGAAACTTCTTTCCATTTTTAAAGGCCCGTCACTTGGTCAAATGAACTCGGATTTCTATATGACATACCTTCATGGGCTTGTGGAATGATTACGTTGTTATCTGCATTAAAATATATAGCTTTAAAGGTAGTAAAAACATGACCGTTTTTATGTCATTGATTTTAATTTTGGCAAGGTTTACTGAAATGGGCCATCTTTCCATCTTTAAAGCCAAAAACTTGGTCAAATGAACACTGATTTCGATATGGCACACCTTTATGGGCTTGTGGAATGTAGTTATCTGCTGTAGTATATATAACTTTAAAGGTAGTAAGAAATATGACCGATTTTATGTCATTGATTTAAGTTTTGCGAAGGTAAATGGGCCTTTTTTTATTTATTTATTTATTTATATCCTAGCGCTACAAGTGCACACTTATAATTATCGCGCTAGTCACATTGAGTTGATATTTTATATTATTATTATTTTTAAGTTATTAAAACAATTTCTCTCGCTCTTAATTAATATTATTGACTAACATCAAATTTTCGTAGTTTCTTAGTTACAATTATTATTGTTTTTAAAATATATATATTTTTATTTTTTATTTTTGTTTGGTTTTTTTTTTTTTTTTTGTTTTATTTTATTTCATTTAATTTTTATACTTATGTGTACTGGTATTTTTAAAGATCTTTAACTTTATTGTAAAATTGAGTTGCGCTCCTAATTGTTTTGTATTGGTGCGGTAGACTGTTCCATAGCCGGATACCATTTATGAAAAATTGCCTTCTCGAACACAGTGTTTGTATTCGAGGGCATATGTAGTTTTTGGTTCTTACAGATGTGGCTGGGGTAAGTTTATTGAAAAGATATTTTGGTTCTCCACTCGTCACTATTTTGTGAAAGAAGATTAAAATTCTGAGATCGATCCAGGAGGTCAAGTTAAGGTCAAGTATTTTATATGTCAGTTCTGATACCTGGTAAAAACGTTTTAAGTTAAACACATAACGGACAACTGAATTAAAAGCTACATTTTATGTACGCAAATCCCGCGCATCACAATTTCCAAAAATTTCTATGCCGTAAAAGAGAGTGGGCAGGAGGATAACTTTGGCGATTAATAGTCTAACTTCCTCAGTTAAGAACGATTTGGAGAATGAAAATTTTCTCAGCAGACCATATGTACGCCCTGTCGCTTTGACTATATGGTTGCTCCATGATAAAGTATTGTTAAATTTTATGCCTAGATTAACTGCATTCACTTCATAGCTTATCGGCGTATGGTTTATATATAATTTTTGAAGTGAAAGTGTTGAAAGTTGCTTTTTACCAATTACCAAGCACTTCGATTTTTTAGGATTTATACCCAAGCCATTTTCCTTTCCCCATTTTTCAATTAGCCACAACATTTTATTATTTCAGTTACTGGTCTACTAACATATATTTGGACATCATCAGCATATAAATGTACCTCACACTCAGACAGGATACTAGGGAGATCATTGACATATATAGAAAACAATAAAGGGCCTAGCACAGATCCCTGTGGCACTCCCCTGGATAAGTTCCGGAGAGAAGAAACTTGCGTTCCAGAGACGACTGCTTGAAACCTATTCGTTAAGTACGACCTAATAAGCTTCGTCGCATTAGTTGAGAAATTAAACATATTCCTAAGCTTGGTACAGAGAATATTATGATTCACAGAATCAAAAGCCTTGCTGTGGTCAAGGAGCGTCAAAAACGTTACGCAGTTACTGTCCAGTTCTTGTCTTATATCCTCTACAATATTTGTGATTGCAGTAATACGACTCCTTTTCTTACGGAATCCTGATTGTTTTTCGTCAAGTAGAGAATTATTAGCTAAGTATAGTTGAATCTGTGAGGACATAAGGGTTTCAAAGACTTTTGATAGAAAAGGTAATATTGAAATAGGTCTATAGTCATTGTTTGGCTTAGGAATTGGGAAAAATTTGGCGTTTTTCCATATTAACGGAAATGAAGACGTTGTAATAACCGTGTTAAAAATATAAGTAACATGGGGCAACATTAAGGGGAGCAAAAGCTTAACAAATTTTGGACTCATATTATCGAGACCAACAGCATCGGACTTGACATGCAGAATACTAGCTAGGACATCACTTTGGTTTATACAAATAAAGCTAAAACTATTATCACAGAGGGGTTGAGTATTCAGGTACGGATTGCATGTTGCTTCAGGTACATCTATTTCCAAAAATTTTTTGTTTATTAATTCGACATCCACCTCAGACTCTGTCTGTTGCTTACACTTTCCAATACCTAACCGTTTTAGTTTGTTCCATCTGTTTTTTGAGTTAACACAATTATTAAATTGTATGTTATAATGCTCTTTCTTTGCTGATTTTATCTTTTTGTTTACTTTTACCCTAGCCTCTTTGTATTGTTTCCGAAATTCATCAGTTTTGTATCGCTTCCACCGGAGGTAAGCTACATCTCGCTGACGGGTTAGGTTTTTAATTTCACTACTGAACCATGGATTTTGCATTGGCTTAATCACCTTGGTCCTTAGGGGCACAAACTTGTTGAACAAATACTGGACATTGTTGGTTAAAACCTCTAATTGACAATCTACATGACGAAGATGGTAAATACATGACCAGTCACAACACAAAAATTCCGTTTTAATTCATTATAGTTTATATTTTTGTAATCTCTATACGTAAAAGAATTGATTTTGCTGTCAAAGGTCAAGTCGTATGTTAATAATATTAGGTTATGTCTGGAGAAGGCTGGTACAGAAACCTGGTCATAATGTATGATTTTGCTAGGGTCATTGATAAGAAATATGTCAAGTAATGTATCACAGTGGCTGCTATAGTGCGTGGGAATCGTTTCGTTTACGGAAAACAAACCTAGGGACTTAAAGTTATCTACGAGATGGCTTGCTGACAATAGGTTGCTGTTAAAATCACCTGCCAATATGATGTCAGTGTACTCCAACGAAATGTCTGAAACAACATTAAGTAGTGACCCGTAGTCAATTGTCCGATTCGGTCTATATATGCAACCTAGAAGGGTTCTTCCATGGGATTTATTGGGAAGTTCTAACAGAATGTATTCGATAGTACTGTCACTTGGCTGTTTAAGTACCACTTTACATTTCAGCTTCACATTCACGTATATAGCAACACCTCCTGCATGACCAGTACGGTCGGACCGATAAACATTAAAGCCTTCACAAATAATAGACGAATCACATAGATCATTTACAAACCACGTCTCAGACACACATATCACATCGACAGTAGACTGAGTGTAAAGGAATATAAACTCATTAATCTTCTTTAGCAAACTTTGTGCATTTAAGTGAACAATTTTTAGACCAATTTTATAACTACTTATAGTTTTTATCATGGCACTAGCTATGGAACAAACTTCCTCATCCTGCATTGTTGTTATCAATGATTATTAGGGGCGCAATCTCAATATTCAATGCGTATCTTATACATTTCTTAGAGTAAACTAGTTTTAAACCTATCTTAATGAAGAGGATACAATTTATACGCTTAAGAACGAAAGCTATCACCTTCAGGTCCAGCCGAAGCGTTAGTGAGAGATGTAGAAAGTGGATCAGGCGAAAGATTAATGGACGAAAGTTCCTCCATACTGTTAATGCAACAGACACCCTCTCTTCGAGTGCAGCGTACGTGCACAAGGCCGCGTCGTGTAAAGACACCCGTAAGGATTTTATGTTTTTTCATGCGCATAGCCTCTTTAAAGATGAGATAATGCTCTACTTTCCATCTTTAAAAGCCAATAACTTGGTCAAATGAACTCGGATTTCGATATGGCATACCTTTTTGGGCTTGAGGAATGATTATGTTGTTATCTGCATTAAGATATATAACTTTAAAGGTAATAAAAAATATGACCGTTTTTATGTCATTGATTTTAGTTTTGCGAAGGTTTACTGAAATGGGCCTTCTTTCCATTTTTAGAAGCCCATAACTTGGTGAAATGAACTCGGATTTCGATATTGCATACCTTTATTGGCTTGTGGAATGATTATGTTGCTATCGGCTTTAAAGTATATAACTTTAAAGGTAGTAAGAAATATGACCGTTTTTATGTCATTGATTTTAGTTTTGCGAAAGTTTACTGAAATGGGCCTTCTTTCCATCTTTAAAAGCCAATAACTTGGTCAAATGAACTCGGATTTCGATAAGGCATACCTTAATGGGCTTGTGGAATGATTATGTAGTTATCTGCTGTAATATATATAACTTTAAAGGTAGTAAGAAATATCACCGTTTTTATGTCATTGATTTTAGTTTTGCGAATGATTACTGAAATGGGCCTTCTTTCCATCTTTAAAAGCCAATAACTTGGTCAAATGAACTCGGATTTCGATATGGCATACCTTTTTGGGCTTGAGGAATGATTATGTTGTTATCTGCATTAAGATATATAACTTTAAAGGTAATAAAAAATATCACCGTTTTTATTTCATTGATTTTTATTTTGGGAAGGTTTACTGAAATGGGCCTTCTTTATATTTTTAAAAGCCCATAACTTGGTGAAATAAACTCGGATTTCGATATTGCATACCTTTATCGGCTTGTGGAATGATTGTGTTGTTATCTGCATTAAAATATATAACTTTAAAGGTAGTAAAAAATGTGACCGTTTCTATGTCATTGATTTTTATTTTGCGAAGGTTTACTGAAATGGGCCTTCTTTCCATTTTTAAAAGCCCATAACTTGGTGAAATGAACTCGGATTTCGATATCGCATACCTTTATCGGCTTGTGGAATGATTGTGTTGTTATCTGCATTAAAATATATAACTTTAAAGGTAGTAAAAAATATGACCGTTTCTATGTCATTGAGTTTTATTTTGAGAAGGTTTACTGAAATGGGCCTTCTTTCTATTTTTAAAGGCCCGTCACTTGGTCAAATGAACTCGGATTTCTATATGGCATACCTTCATGGGCTTGTGGAATGATTACGTTGTTACCTGCATTAAAATATATAGCTTTAAAGGTAGTAAAAACATGACCGTTTTTATGTCATTGATTTTAATTTTGGCAAGGTTTACTGAAATGGGCCTTCTTTCCATCTTTAAAGCCCATAACTTGGTCAAATGAACTCTGATTTCGATATGGCACACCTTTATGGGCTTGTGGAATGATTATGTAGTTATCTGCTGTAATAGTTAAGTCCTTCCCGAGGGGCCTCGTATGTCCCCAGGAAGGACCGACTTAATACCTAGACATTCCGGTGTACTCGTGCAGTCCCAAGCGTAGCTCGTTCTTCACAATCGGTAGAGTTGCCCTTTATGTGTGTTAGTGCTCCTCCCAATGAATAGCGTCGGCCTTTAGAGTTCGTTATAATAATTCTTTATTTAATAAATCTAAGTTGATAAGTCGTCTTGGTTTGCCGGTCCAATTGGCTCTGCCCCAGTCTTCTGCGCCGACACCTGCCAGAGCCCGGTGAGTGCAGTCCCGGCGTCGACGTCGGCGTCAGCGTCAGCGTCAGCGGCCGGCTGAAGTTTTGCCGACCTTGCAGTTCTCACCGTGTTCCACTTGCACGGTGAGCGGTCAGCGTTCCCGAGCCAGGCCAGCGGATGTCGTTGTGCTGACTCCGCACGGGGTGCGGGAGGCAGGTAGGTCAGCGGCCGGCCGGCGCATGTTGCCGCGCTGAGTCGGCATCGCGGCGGGGGGAAGGGGAAGCCGGCCGGTCAGCCCTCTTCTATTTATTAAGTGGGCTGCCAGCCCTCTGTTGTTAACTTATATAACTTTAAAGGTAGTAAAAAATATGACCGATTTTATGTCATTGATTTAAGTTTTGCGAAGGTTTACTGAAATGGGCCTTCTTTCCATCTTTAAAAGCTAATAACTTGGTCAAATGAACTCGGATTTCGATATGGCATACCTTTTTGCGCTTGAGGAATGATTATGTTGTTATCTGCTTTAAAATATATAGCTTTAAAGGTAGTAAAAAATATGACCGTTTTTGTGTCATTGATTTTAATTTTGCGAAGGTTTACTGAAATGGGCCTTCTTTCCATTTTTAAAGGCCCGTCACTTGGTCAAATGAACTCGGATTTCTATATGGCATACCTTCATGGGCTTGTGGAATGATTACGTTGCTATCTGCATTAAAATATATAGCTTTAAAGGTAGTAAAAACATGACCGTTTTTATGTCATTGATTTTATTTTGGCAAGGTTTACTGAAATGGGCCATCTTTCCATCTTTAAAGCCAATAACTTGGTCAAATGAACATGTTTTCGATATGGCACACCTTTATGGGCTGTGGAATGATTATGTAGTTATCTGCTGTAATATATATAACTTTAAAGGTAGTAAGAAATGTGACCGATTTTATGTCATTGATTTAAGCTTTTCGAAGGTTTACTGAAATGGGCCTTCTTTCCATCTTTAAAAGCCCATAACTTGGTCAAATGAACTCGGATTTCGATAAGGCATACCTTAATGGGCTTGTGGAATGATTATGTAGTTATCTGCTGTAATATATATAACTTTAAAGGTAGTAAGAAATATGACCGATTTTATGTCATTGATTTAAGTTTTGCGAAGGTTTACTGAAATGGGCCTTCTTTCCATCTTTAAAAGCCCATAACTTGGTGAAATGAACTCGGATTTCGATATTGCATACCTTTATCGGCTTGTGGAATGATTGTGTTGTTATCTGCATTAAAATATATAACTTTAAAGGTAGTAAAAAATATGACCGTTTCTATGTCATTGATTTTTATTTTGCGAAGGTTTACTGAAATGGGCCTTCTTTCCATTTTTAAAAGCCCATAACTTGGTCAAATGAACTCGGATTTCGATATGGCATACCTTTATGGACTTGTGGAGTGATTATGTTGTTATCTGCATTAAAATATATAACTTTAAGGGTAGTAAAAAATATGACCGTTTCTATGTCATTGATTTTTATTTTGCGAAGGTTTACTGAAATGGGCCTTCTTTCCATTTTTAAAAGCCCATAACTTGGTGAAATGAAGTCGGATTTCGATATTGCATACCTTTATTGGCTTGTGGAATGATTGTGTTGTTATCTGCATTAAAATATATAACTATAAAGGTAGTAAAAAATATGACCGTTTTTATGTCATTGAGTTTTATTTTGAGAAAGTTTACTGAAATGGGCCTTCTTTCCATTTTTAAAAGCCCATAACTTGGTCAAATGAACTTGGCTTTCGATATGGCATACCTTTATGGACTTGTGGAATTATTACGTTGTTACCTGCATTAAAATATATAGCTTTAAAGGTAGTAAAAACATGACCGTTTTTATGTCATTGATTTTAATTTTGGCAAGGTTTACTGAAATGGGCCATCTTTCCATCTTTTAAGCCAATAACTTGGTCAAATGAACACTGATTTCGATATGGCACACCTTTATGGGCTTATGGAATGATTATGTAGTTATCTGCTGTAATATATATAACTTTAAAGGTAGTAAGAAATATGCCCGATTGTATGTCATTGATTTAAGTTTTGCGAAGGTTTACTGAAATGGGCCTTCTTTCCTTCTTTAAAAGCCCATAACTTGGTCAAATGAACTCGGATTTTGATACGGCATACCTTTATTGGCTTGTGGAATGATTATGTTGCTATCGGCTTTAAAGTATATAACTTTAAAGGTAGTAAGAAATATGACCGTTTTTATGTCATTGATTTTAGTTTTGCGAATGATTACTGAAATGGGCCTTCTTTCCATCTTTAAAAGCCAATAACTTGGTCAAATGAACTCGGATTTCGATATAGCATACCTTTTTGGGCTTGAGGAATGATTATGTTGTTATCTGCATTAAAATATATAACTTTAAAGGTAGTAAAAAATATGAACGTTTTTATGCCATTGATTTTAGTTTTGCGAAGGTTTACTGAAATGGGCCTTCTTTATATTTTTAAAAGCATATAACTTGGTGAAATGAACTCGGACCGTTTTTATGTCATTGATTTTAATTTTGGCAAGGTTTACTGAAATGGGCCATCTTTCCATCTTTAAAGCCCATAACTTGGTCAAATGAACACTGTTTTCGATATGGCACACCTTTATGGGCTTGTGGAATGATACTGTAGTTATCTGCTGTAATTTATATAACTTTAAAGGTAGTAAGAAATGTGACCGATTTTATGTCATTGATTTAAGTTTTTCGAAGGTTTACTGAAATGGGCCTTCTTTCCGTCTTTAAAAGCCCATAACTTGGTCAAATGAACTCGGATTTCGATATGGCATACCTTTTTGGGCTTGAGGAATGATTATGTTGTTATCTGCTTTAAAATATATAGCTTTAAAGGTAGTAAAAAATATGACCTTTTTTGTGTCATTGATTTTTTTAATTTTGCGAATGTTTACTGAAATGGGCCTTCTTTCCATTTTTAATGGCCCTTCACTTGGTCAAATGAACTCGGATTTCTATATGGCATACCTTCATGGGCTTGTGGAATGATTACGTTGCTATCTGCATTAAAATATATAGCTTTAAGGTAGTAAAAACATGACCGTTTTTATGTCATTGATTTTAATTTTGGCAAGGTTTACTGAAATGGGCCATCTTTCCATCTTTAAAGCCAATAACTTGGTCAAATGAACACTGTTTTCGATATGGCACACCTTTATGGGCTTGTGGAATGATTATGTAGTTATCTGCTGTAATATATATAACTTTAAAGGTAGTAAGAAATGTGACCGATTTTATGTCATTGATTCCTTCTTTCCATCTTTAAAAGCCCATAACTTGGTCAAATGAACTCGGATTTCGATAAGGCATACCTTAATGGGCTTGTGGAATGATTATGTAGTTATCTGCTGTAATATATATAACTTTAAAGGTAGTAAGAAATTTGACAGATTTTATGTCATTGATTTAAGTTTTGTGAAGGTTTACTGAAATGGGCCTTCTTTCCATCTTTAAAAGCCCATAACTTGGTGAAATGAACTCGGATTTCGATATAGCATACCTTTATCGGCTTGTGGAATGATAGTGTTGTTATCTGCATTAAAATATATAACTTTAAAGGTAGTACAAAATATGACCGTTTTATGTCATTGATTTTTATTTTGCGAAGGTTTACTGAAATGGACCTTCTTTCCATCTTTAAAAGCCAATAACTTGGTCAAATGAACTCGAATTTCGATATTGCATACCTTGTGGAATGATAGTGTTGTTATCTGCATTAAAATATATAACTTTAAAGGTAGTACAAAATATGACCGTTTCTATGTCATTTATTTTTATTTTGCGAAGGTTTACTGAAATGGACCTTCTTTTCATCTTTAAAAGCCAATAACTTGGTCAAATGAACTCGGATTTCGATATGGCATACCTTTTTGGGCTTGAGGAATGATTATGTTGTTATCTGCATTAAGATATATAACTTTAAAGTTAATAAAAAATATCACCGTTTTTATGTCATTGATTTTTCTTTTGCGAAGGTTTACGGAAATGGGCCTTCTTTCCATTTTTAAAAGCCCATAAATTGGTGAAATGAACTCGGATTTCGATATTGCATAAGTTTATCGGCTTGTGGAATGATTGTGTTGTTATCTGCATTAAAATATATAACTTTAAAGGTAGTAAAAAATATGACCGTTTCTATGTCATTGATTTTTATTTTGCGAAGGTTTACTGAAATGGGCCTTCTTTCCAGTTTTAAAAGCCCATAACTTGGTCAAATGAACTCGGATTTCGATATGGCATACCTTTATGGACTTGTGGAGTGATTATGTTGTTATCTGCATTAAAATATATAACTTTAAGGGTAGTAAAAAATATGACCTTTTCTATGTCATTGATTTTCATTTTGCGAAGGTTTACTGAAATGGGCCTTCTTTCCATTTTTAAAAGCCCATAACTTGGTGAAATGAACTCGGATTTCGATATTGCATACCTTTATCGGCTTGTGGAATGATTGTGTTGTTATCTGCATTAAAATATATAACTATAAAGGTAGTAAAAAATATGACCGTTTTTGTGTCATTGATTTTAATTTTGCGAAGGCTTACTGAAATGGGCCTTCTTTCCATTTTTAAAGGCCCGTCACTTGGTCAAATGAACTCGGATTTCTATATGGCATACCTTCATGGGCTTGTGGAATGATAACGTTGTTACCTGCATTAAAATATATAGCTTTAAAGGTAGTAAAAACATGACCGTTTTTATGTCATTGATTTTAATTTTGGCAAGGTTTACTGAAATGCGCCATCTTTCCATCTTTAAAGCCCATAACTTGGTCAAATGAACACTGATTTCGATATGGCACACCTTTATGGGCTTGTGGAATGATTATGTAGTTATCTGCTGTAATATATATAACTTTAAAGGTAGTAAGAAATATGACCGATTTTATGTCATTGATTTAGTTTTGCGAAGGTTTACTGAAATGGGCCTTCTTTCCATCTTTAAAAGCCCATAACTTGGTCAAATGAACTCTGATTTCGATAAGGCATACCTTAATGGGCTTGTAGAATAATTATGTTGCTATCGGCTTTAAAGTATATAACTTTAAAGGTAGTAAGAAATATGACCGTTTTTATGTCATTGATTTTTATTTTGCGAAGGTTTACTGAAATGGGCCTTCTTTCCATTTTTAAAAGCCCGTAACTTGGTCAAATGAACTCGGACTTCGATATGGCATACCTTTATGGGCTTGTGGAATGATTATGTTGTTATCTGCATTAAAATATATAAAAATATATATATATAGTAAAAAATTTGACCGTTTCTATGTCATTTATTTTTATTTTGGGAAGGTTTACTAAAATGGGCCTTCATTCCATTTTTAAAAGCCCATAACTTGGTCAAATGAACTCGGATTTCGATATGGCATACCTTTATGGGCTTGTGAGTGATTATGTTGTTATCTGTATTTAAACATATAACTTTAAAGGTAGTAAAAGATATGACCGTTTCTATGTCATTGATTTTTATTTTGGGAAGGTTTACTGAAATGGGCCTTCTTTCCATTTTTAAAAGCCCGTAACTTGGTCAAATGAACTCGGATTTCGATATGGCATACCTTTATGGGCTTGTGGAATGATTATGTTGTTATCTGCATTAAAATATATAACTTTAAAGGTAGTAAAAAATGTCACCGTTTTTATGTCATTTATTTTTATTTTGCGAAGGTTTACTGAAATGGGCCTTCATTCCATTTTTAAAAGCCCATAACTTGGTCAAATGAACTCGGATTTCGATATGGCATACCTTTATGGGCTTGTGAGTGATTATGTTGTTATCTGTATTAAAACATATAACTTTAAAGGTAGTAAAAGATATGACCGTTTCTATGTCATTGATTTTTATTTTGGGAAGGCTTACTGAAATGGGCCTTCTTTCCATTTTTAAAAGCCCGTAACTTGGTCAAATGAACTCGGATTTCGATATGGCATACCTTCATGGGCTTGTGGCATGATTATGTTGTTATCTGCATTAAAATATAAAGCTTTAAAGGTAGTAAAACACGACCGTTTTTATGTCATTGATTTTAATTTTGGGAAAGTTTACTGAAATGGGCCATTTTTCCATCTTTAAAGCCTATAGCTTGTTCAAATGAACACTGATTTCGATATGGCACACCTTTATGGCCTTGTGGAATGATTATCTTGTTATCGGCTTTAAAGTATATAACTTTAACGGTAGTAAAAAATTTGACCGTTTCTATGTCATTTATTTTTATTTTGCGAAGGTTTACTAAAATGGGCCTTCATTCCATTTTTAAAAGCCCATATCTTGGTCAAATGAACTCGGATTTCGATATGGCATACCTTTATGGGTTTGTGAGTGATTATGTTGTTATCTGTATTTAAACATATAACTTTAAAGGTAGTAAAAGATATGACCGTTTCTATGTCATTGATTTTTATTTTGAGAAGGTTTACTGAAATGGGCTTTCTTTCCATTTTTAAAAGCCCGTAACTTGGTCAAATGAACTCGGATTTCGATATGGCATACCTTTATGGGCTTGTGGAATGATTATGTTGTTATCTGCATTAAAATATATAACTTTAAAGGTAGTAAAAAATATCACCGTTTTTATGTAATTTATTTTTATTTTGGGAAGGTTTACTGAAATGGGCCTTCTTTCCATTTTTAAAAGCCCATAACTGGTCAAATGAACTCGGATTTCGATATGGCATACCTTCATGGGCTTGTGGAATGATTATGTTGTTATCTGCATTAAAATATAAAGCTTTAAAGGTAGTAAAAACACGACCGTTTTTTTGTCATTGATTTTAGTTTTGCGAAGGTTTACTGAAATGGGTCAACTTTCCATCTTTAAAAGCCCATAACTTGGTCAAATGAACTCGGATCTCGATATGGCGTACCTTTATGGGCTTGTGGAATGATTTTGTTGTAATCGGTATTAAAATATATAACTTTAAAGGTAGTAAAAAATATGACCGTTTTCATGTCATTGATTTTAATTTTGCGAAGGTTGACTGAAATGGGCCTTCTTTCCATCTTTAAAAGCCCATAACTTGGTCAAATGAACTCGGATTTCGATAAGGCATACCTTAATGGGCTTGTGGAATGATTATGTAGTTATCTGCTGTAATATATATAACTTTAAAGGTTGTAAGAAATATGACCGATTTTATGTCATTGATTTAAGTTTTGCGAAGGTTTACTGAAATGGGCCTTCTTTCCATCTTTAAAAGACCATAACTTGTTCAAATGAACTCGGATTCAAATGAGCCAATAACTTGGTCAAATGAACACTGGTTTCGATATGGCACACCTTTATGGACTTGTGGATTGACTATGTAGTTATCTGCTGTAATATATATAACTTTAAAGGTAGTAAGAAATATGACCGATTTTATGTCATTGATTTAAGTTCCGCGAAGGTTTACTGAAATGGGCCATCTTTCCATCTTTAAAGCCCATAACTTGGTCAAATGAACACTGGTTTCGATATGGCACACCTTTATGGGCTTGTGGAATGATTATGTAGTTATCTGGTGTAATATATATACCTTTAAAGGTAGTAAGAAATATGACCGATTTTATGTCATTGATTTAAGTTTTGCGAAGGTTTACTGAAATGGGCCTTCTTTCCATTTTTAAAGGCCCGTCACTTGGTAAAATGAACTCGGATTTCGATATGGCATACCTTCATGGGCTTGTGGAATGATTATGTAGTTATCTGCTGTAATATATATAACTTTAAAGGTTGTAAGAAATATGACCGATTTTATGTCATTGATTTAAGTTTTGCGAAGGTTTACTGAAATGGGCCTTCTTTCCATCTTTAAAAGACCATAACTTGTTCAAATGAACTCGGATTCAAATGAGCCAATAACTTGGTCAAATGAACACTGGTTTCGATATGGCACACCTTTATGGACTTGTGGATTGATTATGTAGTTATCTGCTGTAATATATATAACTTTAAAGGTAGTAAGAAATATGACCGATTTTATGTCATTGATTTAAGTTCCGCGAAGGTTTACTGAAATGGGCCATCTTTCCATCTTTAAAGCCCATAACTTGGTCAAATGAACACTGGTTTCGATATGGCACACCTTTATGGGCTTGTGGAATGATTATGTAGTTATCTGGTGTAATATATATACCTTTAAAGGTAGTAAGAAATATGACCGATTTTATGTCATTGATTTAAGTTTTGCGAAGGTTTACTGAAATGGGCCTTCTTTCCATTTTTAAAGGCCCGTCACTTGGTAAAATGAACTCGGATTTCGATATGGCATACCTTCATGGGCTTGTGGAATGATTATGTAGTTATCTGCTGTAATATATATAACTTTAAAGGTAGTAAGAAATATGACCGATTTTATGTCATTGATTTAAGTTTTTCGAAGGTTTACTGAAATGGGCCTTCTTTCCATCTTTAAAATTTGATTTTGATACGGCATACCTTTATTGGCTTGTGGAATGATTATGTTGCTATCGGCTTTAAAGTATTTAACTTTAAAGTTAGTAAGAAATATGACCGTTTTTATGTCATTGATTTTAGTTCTGCAAGGGTTTACTGAAATGGGCCTTCTTTCCATCTTTAAAGCCCATAACTTGGTCAAATGAACACTGATTTCGATATGGCACACCTTTATGGGCTTGTGGAATGATTATGTAGTTATCTGCTGTAATATATATAACTTTAACGGTAGTAAGAAATATGACCGATTTTATGTCATTGATTTAAGTTTTTCGAAGGTTTACTGAAATGGGCCTTCTTTCCATCTTTAAAAGCCCATAACTTGGTCAAATGAACTCGGATTTCGATAAGGCATACCTTAATGGGCTTGTGGAATGATTATGTAGTTATCTGCTGTAATATATATAACTTTAAATGTAGTAAGAAATATGACCGATCTTATGTCATTGATTTAAGTTTTGCGAAGGTTTACTGAAATGGGCCTTCTTTCCATCTTTAAAAGACCATAACTTGTTCAAATGAACTCGGATTTTGATACGGCATACCTTTATTGGCTTGTGGAATGATTATGTTGCTATCGGCTTTAAAGTATTTAACTTTAAAGTTAGTAAGAAATATGACCGTTTTTATGTCATTGATTTTAGTTCTGCAAGGGTTTACTGAAATGGGCCTTCTTTCCATCTTTAAAAGCCAATAACTTGGTCAAATGAACTCGGATTTCGATATGGCATATCTTTTTGGGCTTGAGGAATGATTATGTTGTTATCTGCATTGAGATATATAACTTTAAAGGTAATAAAAAATATCACCGTTTTTATGTCATTAATTTTTATTTTGCGAAGGTATACTGAAATGGGCCTTCTTTTCATTTTTAAAAGCCCATAACTTGGTGAAATGAACTCGGATTTTGATATTGCATACCTTTATCGGCTTGTGGAATGATTGTGTTGTTATCTGCATTAAAATATATAACTTTAAAGGTAGTAAAAAATATGACCGTTTCTATGTCATTTAGTTTTATTTTGAGAAGGTTTACTGAAATGGGCCTTCTTTCCATTTTTAAAAGCCCATAACTTGGTCAAATGAACTCGGATTTCGATATGGCATACCTTTATGTGCTTGTGGAATTATTATGTTGTTATCTGCTTTAAAATATATAGCTTTAAAGGTAGTAAAAAATATGACCGTTTTTGTGTCGTTGATTTTAATTTTGCGAAGGTTTACTGAAATGGGCCTTCTTTCCATCTTTAAAGGCCCGTCACTTGGTCAAATGAACACGGATTTCTATATGGCATACCTTCATGGGCTTGTGGAATGATTACGTTGTTATCTGCATTAAAATATATAGCTTTAAAGGTAGTAAAAACATGACCGTTTTTATGTCATTGATTTTAATTTTGGCAAGGTTTACTGAAATGGGCCATCTTTCCATCTTTAAAGCCCATAACTTGGTCAAATGAACACTGATCTCGATATGGCACACCTTTATGGGCTTGTGGAATGATTATGTAGTTATCTGCTGTAATATATATAACTTTAAAGGTAGTAAGAAAAATGACCGATTTTATGTCATTGATTTAAGTTTTGCGAAGGTTTACTGAAATGGGCCTTCTTTCCATCTTTAAAAGCCCATAACTTGGTAAAATGAACTCGGATTTCGATAGGCATACCTTAAAGGGCTTGTGGAATGATTATGTTGTTATCTGCTGTAATATATATAACTTTAAAGGTAGTAAGAATTATGACCGAATTTATGTCATTGATTTAAGTTTTGCGAAGGTTTACTGAAATGGGCCTTCTTTCCATCTTTAAAAGCCAATAACTTGGTCAAATGAACTCGGATTTCGATAAGGCATACCTTAATGGGCTTGTGGAATGATTATGTTGCTATCGGCTTTAAAGTATATTACTTTAAAGGTAGTAAGAAATATGACCGTTTTTATGTCATTGATTTAAAAGCCCATAACTTAGTCAAATGAACTCGGATTTCGATAAGGCATACCTTAATAGGCTTGTGGAATGATTATGTAGTTATCTGCTGTAATATATATAACTTTAAAGGTAGTAAGAAATATGACCGATATTATGTCATTGATTTAAGTTTTGCGAAGGTTTACTGAAATGGGCCTTCTTTCCATCTTTAAAAGCCCATAACTTGTTCAAATGAACTCGGATTTTGATACGGCATATCTTTCTTGGCTTGTGGAATGATTATGTTGCTATCGGCTTTAAAGTATGTAACTTTAAAGGTAGTAAGAAATATGACCGTTTTTATGTCATTGATTTTAGTTCTGCGAAGGTTTACTGAAATGGGCCTTCTTTCCATCTTTAAAAGCCAATAACTTGGTCAAATGAACTCGGA
Source organism: Drosophila suzukii (assembly GCF_043229965.1). Lineage (NCBI taxonomy): Eukaryota > Metazoa > Arthropoda > Insecta > Diptera > Drosophilidae > Drosophila > Drosophila suzukii. The sequence continues at coordinate 1,116,854 of NW_027255896.1, read as the reverse complement.
TTTCGATATGGCATACCTTTTTGGGCTTGAGGAATGATTATGTTGTTATCTGCATTAAGATACATAACTTTAAAGGTAATACAAAATATGACCGTTTTTATGTCATTGATTTTTATTTTGCGAAGGTTTACTGAAATGGGCCTTCTTTTCATTTTTAAAAGCCCATAACTTGGTGAAATGAACTCGGATTTTGATATTGCATACCTTTATCGGCTTGTGGAATGATTGTGTTGTTATCTGCATTAAAATTAAAGGTAGTAAAAAATATGACCGTTTCTATGTCATTGATTTTTATTTTGCGAAGGTTTACTGAAATAGGCCTTCTTTCCATTTTTAAAAGCCCATAACTTGGTCAAATGAACTCGGATTTCGATATGGCATACCTTTATGGGCTTGTGAGTGATTATGTTGTTATCTGTATTAAAACATATAACTTTAAAGGTAGTAAAAGATATGATTGTTTCTATGTCATTGATTTTTATTTTGGGAAGGCTTACTGAAATGGGCCTTCTTTCCATTTTTAAAAGCCCGTAACTTGGTCAAATGAACTCGGATTTCGATATGGCATACCTTCATGGGCTTGTGGCATGATTATGTTGTTATCTGCATTAAAATATAAAGCTTTAAAGGTAGTAAAAACACGACCGTTTTTATGTCATTGATTTTAATTTTGGGAAAGTTTACTGAAATGGGCCATTTTTCCATCTTTAAAGCCTATAGCTTGTTCAAATGAACACTGATTTCGATATGGCACACCTTTATGGCCTTGTGGAATGATTATCTTGTTATCGGCTTTAAAGTATATAACTTTAACGGTAGTAAAAAATTTGACCGTTTCTATGTCATTTATTTTTATTTTGCGAAGGTTTACTAAAATGGGCCTTCATTCCATTTTTAAAAGCCCATATCTTGGTCAAATGAACTCGGATTTCGATATGGCATACCTTTATGGGTTTGTGAGTGATTATGTTGTTATCTGTATTTAAACATATAACTTTAAAGGTAGTAAAAGATATGACCGTTTCTATGTCATTGATTTTTATTTTGAGAAGGTTTACTGAAATGGGCTTTCTTTCCATTTTTAAAAGCCCGTAACTTGGTCAAATGAACTCGGATTTCGATATGGCATACCTTTATGGGCTTGTGGAATGATTATGTTGTTATCTGCATTAAAATATATATCTTTAAAGGTAGTAAAAAATATCACCGTTTTTATGTAATTTATTTTTATTTTGGGAAGGTTTACTGAAATGGGCCTTCTTTCCATTTTTAAAAGCCCATAACTTGGTCAAATGAACTCGGACTTCGATATGGCATACCTTCATGGGCTTGTGGAATGATTATGTTGTTATCTGCATTAAAATATAAAGCTTTAAAGGTAGTAAAAACACGACCGTTTTTTTGTCATTGATTTTAGTTTTGCGAAGGTTTACTGAAATGGGTCAACTTTCCATCTTTAAAAGCCCATAACTTGGTCAAATGAACTCGGATCTCGATATGGCGTACCTTTATGGGCTTGTGGAATGATTTTGTTGTAATCGGTATTAAAATATATAACTTTAAAGGTAGTAAAAAATATGACCGTTTTCATGTCATTGATTTTAATTTTGCGAAGGTTGACTGAAATGGGCCTTCTTTCCATCTTTAAAAGCCCATAACTTGGTCAAATGAACTCGGATTTCGATAAGGCATACCTTAATGGGCTTGTGGAATGATTATGTAGTTATCTGCTGTAATATATATAACTTTAAAGGTTGTAAGAAATATGACCGATTTTATGTCATTGATTTAAGTTTTGCGAAGGTTTACTGAAATGGGCCTTCTTTCCATCTTTAAAAGACCATAACTTGTTCAAATGAACTCGGATTCAAATGAGCCAATAACTTGGTCAAATGAACACTGGTTTCGATATGGCACACCTTTATGGACTTGTGGATTGATTATGTAGTTATCTGCTGTAATATATATAACTTTAAAGGTAGTAAGAAATATGACCGATTTTATGTCATTGATTTAAGTTCCGCGAAGGTTTACTGAAATGGGCCATCTTTCCATCTTTAAAGCCCATAACTTGGTCAAATGAACACTGGTTTCGATATGGCACACCTTTATGGGCTTGTGGAATGATTATGTAGTTATCTGGTGTAATATATATACCTTTAAAGGTAGTAAGAAATATGACCGATTTTATGTCATTGATTTAAGTTTTGCGAAGGTTTACTGAAATGGGCCTTCTTTCCATTTTTAAAGGCCCGTCACTTGGTAAAATGAACTCGGATTTCGATATGGCATACCTTCATGGGCTTGTGGAATGATATGATATTGATATCTGCATTTAAATATATAGCCTTAAAGGTAGTAAAAACATGTCCGTTTTATGTCATTGATTTCAATTTTGGCAAGGTTTACTGCAATGGGCCATCTTTCCATCTTTAAAGCCCATAACTTGGTCAAATGAACACTGATTTCGATATGGCACACCTTTATGGGCTTGTGGAATGATTATGTAGTTATCTGCTGTAATATATATAACTTTAAAGGTAGTAAGAAATATGACCGATTTTATGTCATTGATTTAAGTTTTTCGAAGGTTTACTGAAATGGGCCTTCTTTCCATCTTTAAAAGCCCATAACTTGGTCAAATGAACTCGGATTTCGATAAGGCATACCTTAATGGGCTTGTGGAATGATTATGTAGTTATCTGCTGTAATATATATAACTTTAAATGTAGTAAGAAATATGACCGATCTTATGTCATTGATTTAAGTTTTGCGAAGGTTTACTGAAATGGGCCTTCTTTCCATCTTTAAAAGACCATAACTTGTTCAAATGAACTCGGATTTTGATACGGCATACCTTTATTGGCTTGTGGAATGATTATGTTGCTATCGGCTTTAAAGTATTTAACTTTAAAGTTAGTAAGAAATATGACTGTTTTTATGTCATTGATTTTAGTTCTGCAAGGGTTTACTGAAATGGGCCTTCTTTCCATCTTTAAAAGCCAATAACTTGGTCAAATGAACTCGGATTTCGATAAGGCATACCTTAATGGGCTTGTGGAATGATTATGTTGCTATCGGCTTTAAAGTATATTACTTTAAAGGTAGTAAGAAATATGACCGTTTTTATGTCATTGATTTAAAAGCCCATAACTTAGTCAAATAAACTCGGATTTCGATAAGGCATACCTTAATAGGCTTGTGGAATGATTATGTAGTTATCTGCTGTAATATATATAACTTTAAAGGTAATAAAAAATATCACCGTTTTTATGTCATTAATTTTTATTTTGCGAAGGTATACTGAAATGGGCCTTCTTTTCATTTTTAAAAGCCCATAACTTGGTGAAATGAACTCGGATTTTTATATTGCATACCTTTATCGGCTTGTGGAATGATTGTGTTGTTATCTGCATTAAAATATATAACTTTAAAGGTAGTAAAAAATATGACCGTTTCTATGTCATTCAGTTTTATTTTGAGAAGGTTTACTGAAATGGGCCTTCTTTCCATTTTTAAAAGCCCATAACTTGGTCAAATGAACTCGGATTTCGATATGGCATACCTTTATGTGCTTGTGGAATTATTATGTTGTTATCTGCTTTAAAATATATAGCTTTAAAGGTAGTAAAAAATATGACCGTTTTTGTGTCGTTGATTTTAATTTTGCGAAGGTTTACTGAAATGGGCCTTCTTTCCATCTTTAAAGGCCCGTCACTTGGTCAAATGAACACGGATTTCTATATGGCATACCTTCATGGGCTTGTGGAATGATTACGATGTTATCTGCATTAAAATATATAGCTTTAAAGGTAGTAAAAACATGACCGTTTTTATGTCATTGATTTTAATTTTGGCAAGGTTTACTGAAATGGGCCATCTTTCCATCTTTAAAGCCCATAACTTGGTCAAATGAACACTGATCTCGATATGGCACACCTTTATGGGCTTGTGGAATGATTATGTAGTTATCTGCTGTAATATATATAACTTTAAAGGTAGTAAGAAAAATGACCGATTTTATGTCATTGATTTAAGTTTTGCGAAGGTTTACTGAAATGGGCCTTCTTTCCATCTTTAAAAGCCCATAACTTGGTAAAATGAACTCGGATTTCGATAGGCATACCTTAAAGGGCTTGTGGAATGATTATGTTGTTATCTGCTGTAATATATATAACTTTAAAGGTAGTAAGAATTATGACCGAATTTATCTCATTGATTTAAGTTTTGCGAAGGTTTACTGAAATGGGCCTTCTTTCCATCTTTAAAAGCCAATAACTTGGTCAAATGAACTCGGATTTCGATAAGGCATACCTTAATGGGCTTGTGGAATGATTATGTTGCTATCGGCTTTAAAGTATATTACTTTAAAGGTAGTAAGAAATATGACCGTTTTTATGTCATTGATTTAAAAGCCCATAACTTAGTCAAATGAACTCGGATTTCGATAAGGCATACCTTAATAGGCTTGTGGAATGATTATGTAGTTATCTGCTGTAATATATATAACTTTAAAGGTAGTAAGAAATATGACCGATATTATGTCATTGATTTAAGTTTTGCGAAGGTTTACTGAAATGGGCCTTCTTTCCATCTTTAAAAGCCCATAACTTGTTCAAATGAACTCGGATTTTGATACGGCATATCTTTCTTGGCTTGTGGAATGATTATGTTGCTATCGGCTTTAAAGTATGTAACTTTAAAGGTAGTAAGAAATATGACCGTTTTTATGTCATTGATTTTAGTTCTGCGAAGGTTTACTGAAATGGGCCTTCTTTCCATCTTTAAAAGCCAATAACTTGGTCAAATGAACTCGGATTTCGATATGGCATACCTTTTTGGGCTTGAGGAATGATTATGTTGTTATCTGCATTAAGATACATAACTTTAAAGGTAATACAAAATATGACCGTTTTTATGTCATTGATTTTTATTTTGCGAAGGTTTACTGAAATGGGCCTTCTTTTCATTTTTAAAAGCCCATAACTTGGTGAAATGAACTCGGATTTTGATATTGCATACCTTTATCGGCTTGTGGAATGATTGTGTTGTTATCTGCATTAAAATTAAAGGTAGTAAAAAATATGACCGTTTCTATGTCATTGATTTTTATTTTGCGAAGGTTTACTGAAATAGGCCTTCTTTCCATTTTTAAAAGCCCATAACTTGGTCAAATGAACTCGGATTTCAATATGGCATACCTTTATGGGCTTGTGGAATGGTTGTGTTGTTATCTGCATTAAAATATATAACTTTAAAGGTAGTAAAAACTATGACCGTTTTTGTGTCATTGATTTTAATTTTGCGAAGGTTTACTGAAATGGGCCTTCTTTCCATCTTTAAAGGCCCGTCACTTGGTCAAATGAACACGGATTTCTATATGGCATACCTTCATGGGCTTGTGGAATGATTACGTTGTTATCTGCGTTAAAATATATAGCTTTAAAGGTAGTAAAACATGACCGTTTTTATGTCATTGATTTTAATTTTGGCAAGGTTTACTGAAATGGGCCATCTTTCCATCTTTAAAGCCCATAACTTGGTCAAATGAACACTGATTTCGATATGGTACACCTTTATGGGCTTGTGGAATGATTATGTAGTTATCTGCTGTAATATATATAACTTTAAAGGTAGTAAGAAATATGACCGATTTTATGTCATTGATTTAAGTTTTGCGAAGGTTTACTGAAATGGGCCTTCTTTCCATCTTTAAAAGCCCATAACTTGGTAAAATGAACTCGGATTTCGATAGGCATACCTTAATGGGCTTGTGGAATGATTATGTAGTTATCTGCTGTAATATATATAACTTTAAAGGTAGTAAGAAATATGACCGATTTTATGTCATTGATTTAAGTTTTGCGAAGGTTTACTGAAATGGGCCTTCTTTCCATCTTTAAAAGCCAATAACTTGGTCAAATGAACTCGGATTTCGATAAGGCATACCTTAATGGGCTTGTGGAATGATTATGTTGCTATCGGCTTTAAAGTATATAACTTTAAAGTTAGTAAGAAATATGACCGTTTTTATGTCATTGATTTTAGTTCTGCAAAGGTTTACTGAAATGGGCCTTCTTTCCATCTTTAAAAGCCAATAACTTGGTCAAATGAACTCGGATTTCGATATGGCATATCTTTTTTGGCTTGAGGAATGATTATGTTGTTATCTGCATTAAGATATACAACTTTAAAGGTAATAAAAAATTTCACCGTTTTTATGTCATTAATTTTTATTTTGCGAAGGTATACTGAAATGGGCCTTCTTTTCATTTTTAAAAGCCCATAACTTGGTGAAATTAACTCGGATTTTGATATTGCATACCTTTATCGGCTTGTGGAATGATTGTGTTGTTATCTGCATTAAAATATATAACTTTAAAGGTAGTAAAAAATATGACCGTTTCTATGTCATTGAGTTTTATTTTGAGAAGGTTTACTGAAATGGGCCTTCTTTCCATTTTTAAAAGCCCATAACTTGGTCAAATGAACTCGGATTTCGATATGGCATACCTTTATGGGCTTGTGGAATTATTAAGTTGTTATCTGCTTTAAAATATATAGCTTTAAAGGTAGTAAAAAATATGACCGTTTTTGTGTCATTGATTTTAATTTTGCGAAGGTTTACTGAAATTGGCCTTCTTTCCATCTTTAAAGGCCCGTCACTTGGTCAAATGAACACGGATTTCTATATGGCATACCTTCATGGGCTTGTGGAATGATTACGTTGTTATCTGCATTAAAATATATAGCTTTAAAGGTAGTAAAAACATGACCGTTTTTATGTCATTGATTTTAATTTTGGCAAGGTTTACTGAAATGGGCCATCTTTCCATCTTTAAAGCCCATAACTTGGTCAAATGAACACTGATTTCGATATGGCAAACCTTTATGGGCTTGTGGAATGATTATGTAGTTATCTGCTGTAATATATATAACTTTAAAGGTAGTAAGAAAAATGCCCGATTTTATGTCATTGATTTAAGTTTTGCGAAGGTTTACTGAAATGGGCCTTCTTTCCATCTTTAAAAGCCCATAACTTGGTAAAATGAACTCGGATTTCGATAGGCATACCTTAAAGGGCTTGTGGAATGATTATGTTGTTATCTGCTGTAATATATAAAACTTTAAAGGTAGTAAGAATTATGACCGAATTTATGTCATTGATTTAAGTTTTGCGAAGGTTTACTGAAATGGGCCTTCTTTCCATCTTTAAAAGCCAATAACTTGGTCAAATGAACTCGGATTTCGATAAGGCATACCTTAATGGGCTTGTGGAATGATTATGTTGCTATCGGCTTTAAAGTATATAACTTTAAAGGTAGTAAGAAATATGACCGTTTTTATGTCATTGATTTAAAAGCCCATAACTTAGTCAAATGAACTCGGATTTCGATAAGGCCTACCTTAATAGGCTTGTGGAATGATTATGTAGTTATCTGCTGTAATATATATAACTTTAAAGGTAGTAAGAAATATGACCGATATTATGTCATTGATTTAAGTTTTGCGAAGGTTTACTGAAATGGGCCTTCTTTCCATCTTTAAAAGCCCATAACTTGTTCAAATGAACTCGGATTTTGATACGGCATACCTTTCTTGGCTTGTGGAATGATTATGTTGCTATCGGCTTTAAAGTATGTAACTTTAAAGGTAGTAAGAAATATGACCGTTTTTATGTCATTGATTTTAGTTCTGCGAAGGTTTACTGAAATGGGCCTTCTTTCCATCTTTAAAAGCCAATAACTTGGTCAAATGAACTCGGATTTCGATATGGCATACCTTTTTGGGCTTGAGGAATAATTATGTTGTTATCTGCATTAAGATACATAACTTTAAAGGTAATACAAAATATGACCGTTTTTATGTCATTGATTTTAATTTTGGCAAGGTTTACTGAAATGGGCCATCTTTCCATCTTTAAAGCCCATAACTTGGTCAAATGAACACTGATTTCGATATGGCACACCTTTATGGGCTTGTGGAATGATTATGTAGTTATCTGCTGTAATATATATAACTTTAAAGGTAGTAAGAAATATGACCGATTTTATGTCATTGATTTAAGTTTTGCGAAGGTTTACTGAAATGGGCCTTCTTTTCATTTTTAAAAGCCCATAACTTGGTGAAATGAACTCGGATTTTGATATTGCATACCTTTATCGGCTTGTGGAATGATTGTGTTGTTATCTGCATTAAAATTAAAGGTAGTAAAAAATATGACCGTTTCTATGTCATTGATTTTTATTTTGCGAAGGTTTACTGAAATAGGCCTTCTTTCCATTTTTAAAAGCCCATAACTTGGTCAAATGAACTCGGATTTCAATATGGCATACCTTTATGGGCTTGTGGAATGGTTGTGTTGTTATCTGCATTAAAATATATAACTTTAAAGGTAGTAAAAACTATGACCGTTTTTGTGTCATTGATTTTAATTTTGCGAAGGTTTACTGAAATGGGCCTTCTTTCCATCTTTAAAGGCCCGTCACTTGGTCAAATGAACACGGATTTCTATATGGCATACCTTCATGGGCTTGTGGAATGATTACGTTGTTATCTGCGTTAAAATATATAGCTTTAAAGGTAGTAAAAACATGACCGTTTTTATGTCATTGATTTTAATTTTGGCAAGGTTTACTGAAATGGGCCATCTTTCCATCTTTAAAGCCCATAACTTGGTCAAATGAACACTGATTTCGATATGGCAAACCTTTATGGGCTTGTGGAATGATTATGTAGTTATCTGCTGTAATATATATAACTTTAAAGGTAGTAAGAAAAATGACCGATTTTATGTCATTGATTTAAGTTTTGCGAAGGTTTACTGAAATGGGCCTTCTTTCCATCTTTAAAAGACCATAACTTGTTCAAATGAACTCGGATTTTGATACGGCATACCTTTATTGGCTTGTGGAATGATTATGTTGCTATCGGCTTTAAAGTATATAACTTTAAAGTTAGTAAGAAGTATGACCGTTTTTATGTCATTGATTTTAGTTCTGCAAAGGTTTACTGAAATGGGCCTTCTTTCCATCTTTAAAAGCCAATAACTTGGTCAAATGAACTCGGATTTCGATATGGCATATCTTTTTTGGCTTGAGGAATGATTATGTTGTTATCTGCATTAAGATATACAACTTTAAAGGTAATAAAAAATTTCACCGTTTTTATGTCATTAATTTTTATTTTGCGAAGGTATACTGAAATGGGCCTTCTTTTCATTTTTAAAAGCCCATAACTTGGTGAAATTAACTCGGATTTTGATATTGCATACCTTTATCGGCTTGTGGAATGATTGTGTTGTTATCTGCATTAAAATATATAACTTTAAAGGTAGTAAAAAATATGACCGTTTCTATGTCATTGAGTTTTATTTTGAGAAGGTTTACTGAAATGGGCCTTCTTTCCATTTTTAAAAGCCCATAACTTGGTCAAATGAACTCGGATTTCGATATGGCATACCTTTATGGGCTTGTGGAATTATTAAGTTGTTATCTGCTTTAAAATATATAGCTTTAAAGGTAGTAAAAAATATGACCGTTTTTGTGTCATTGATTTTAATTTTGCGAAGGTTTACTGAAATGGGCCTTCTTTCCATCTTTAAAGGCCCGTCACTTGGTCAAATGAACACGGATTTCTATATGGCATACCTTCATGGGCTTGTGGAATGATTACGTTGTTATCTGCATTAAAATATATAGCTTTAAAGGTAGTAAAAACATGACCGTTTTTATGTCATTGATTTTAATTTTGGCAAGGTTTACTGAAATGGGCCATCTTTCCATCTTTAAAGCCCATAACTTGGTCAAATGAACACTGATTTCGATATGGCAAACCTTTATGGGCTTGTGGAATGATTATGTAGTTATCTGCTGCAATATATATAACTTTAAAGGTAGTAAGAAAAATGACCGATTTTATGTCATTGATTTAAGTTTTGCGAAGGTTTACTGAAATGGGCCTTCTTTCCATCTTTAAAAGCCCATAACTTGGTAAAATGAACTCGGATTTTGATACGGCATATCTTTCTTGGCTTGTGGAATGATTATGTTGCTATCGGCTTTAAAGTATGTAACTTTAAAGGTAGTAAGAAATATGACCGTTTTTATGTCATTGATTTTAGTTCTGCGAAGGTTTACTGAAATGGGCCTTCTTTCCATCTTTAAAAGCCAATAACTTGGTCAAATGAACTCGGATTTCGATAGGCATACCTTAAAGGGCTTGTGGAATGATTATGTTGTTATCTGCTGTAATATATAAAACTTTAAAGGTAGTAAGAATTATGACCGAATTTATGTCATTGATTTAAGTTTTGCGAAGGTTTACTGAAATGGGCCTTCTTTCCATCTTTAAAAGCCAATAACTTGGTCAAATGAACTCGGATTTCGATAAGGCATACCTTAATGGGCTTGTGGAATGATTATGTTGCTATCGGCTTTAAAGTATATAACTTTAAAGGTAGTAAGAAATATGACCGTTTTTATGTCATTGATTTAAAAGCCCATAACTTAGTCAAATGAACTCGGATTTCGATAAGGCATTCCTTAATAGGCTTGTGGAATGATTATGTAGTTATCTGCTGTAATATATATAACTTTAAAGGTAGTAAGAAAAATGACCGATTTTATGTCATTGATTTAAGTTTTGCGAAGGTTTACTGAAATGGGCCTTCTTTCCATCTTTAAAAGCCCATAACTTGGTAAAATGAACTCGGATTTTGATACGGCATATCTTTCTTGGCTTGTGGAATGATTATGTTGCTATCGGCTTTAAAGTATGTAACTTTAAAGGTAGTAAGAAATATGACCGTTTTTATGTCATTGATTTTAGTTCTGCGAAGGTTTACTGAAATGGGCCTTCTTTCCATCTTTAAAAGCCAATAACTTGGTCAAATGAACTCGGATTTCGATATGGCATACCTTTTTGGGCTTGAGGAATGATTATGTTGTTATCTGCATTAAGATACATAACTTTAAAGGTAATACAAAATATGACCGTTTTTATGTCATTGATTTTAATTTTGGCAAGGTTTACTGAAATGGGCCATCTTTCCATCTTTAAAGCCCATAACTTGGTCAAATGAACACTGATTTCGATATGGCACACCTTTATGGGCTTGTGGAATGATTATGTAGTTATCTGCTGTAATATATATAACTTTAAAGGTAGTAAGAAATATGACCGATTTTATGTCATTGATTTAAGTTTTGCGAAGGTTTACTGAAATGGGCCTTCTTTTCATTTTTAAAAGCCCATAACTTGGTGAAATGAACTCGGATTTTGATATTGCATACCTTTATCGGCTTGTGGAATGATTGTGTTGTTATCTGCATTAAAATTAAAGGTAGTAAAAAATATGACCGTTTCTATGTCATTGATTTTTATTTTGCGAAGGTTTACTGAAATAGGCCTTCTTTCCATTTTTAAAAGCCCATAACTTGGTCAAATGAACTCGGATTTCAATATGGCATACCTTTATGGGCTTGTGGAATGGTTGTGTTGTTATCTGCATTAAAATATATAACTTTAAAGGTAGTAAAAACTATGACCGTTTTTGTGTCATTGATTTTAATTTTGCGAAGGTTTACTGAATTGGGCCTTCTTTCCATCTTTAAAGGCCCGTCACTTGGTCAAATGAACACGGATTTCTATATGGCATACCTTCATGGGCTTGTGGAATGATTACGTTGTTATCTGCGTTAAAATATATAGCTTTAAAGGTAGTAAAAACATGACCGTTTTTATGTCATTGATTTTAATTTTGGCAAGGTTTACTGAAATGGGCCATCTTTCCATCTTTAAAGCCCATAACTTGGTCAAATGAACACTGATTTCGATATGGCACACCTTTATGGCCTTGTGGAATGATTATGTAGTTATCTGCTGTAATATATATAACTTAAAAGGTAGTAAGAAATATGACCGATTTTATGTCATTGATTTAAGTTTTGCGAAGGTTTACTGAAATGGGCCTTCTTTCCATCTTTAAAAGCCCATAACTTGGTAAAATGAACTCGGACTTCGATAGGCATACCTTAATGGGCTTGTGGAATGATTATGTAGTTATCTGCTGTAATATATATAACTTTAAAGGTAGTAAGAAATATGACCGATTTTATGTCATTGATTTAAGTTTTGCGAAGGTTTACTGAAATGGGCCTTCTTTCCACCTTTAAAAGCCAATACCTTGGTCAAATGAACTCGGATTTCGATAAGGCATACCTTAATGGGCTTGTGGAATGATTATGTTGCTATCGGCTTTAAAGTATATAACTTTAAAGGTAGTAAGAAATATGACCGTTTTTATGTCATTGACTTAAAAGCCCATAACTTGGTCAAATAAACTCGGATTTCGATATGGCATACCTTTTTGGGCTTGAGGAATGATTATGTTGTTATCGGCAATAAGATATGTAACTTTAAAGGTAATCAAAAATATGACCGTTTTTATGTCATTGATTATTAATTTGCGAAGGTTTACTGAAATGGGCCTTCTTTCCATTTTTAAAAGCCCGCAACTTGGTCAAATGAACTCGGATTTCGATATGGCATACCCTTATGGGCTTGTGGAATGATTATGTTGTTATCTGCATTAAAATATATAACTTTAAAGGTAGTACAAAATATGACCATTTATATGTCATTGATTTTTATTTTGCGAAGGTTTACTGAAATGGGCCTTCATTCCATTTTTAAAAGCCCATAACTTTGTCAAATGAACTCGGATTTCGATATGGCATACCCTTATGGGCTTGTGGAGTGATTATGTTGTTATCTGTATTTAAACATATAACTTTAAAGGTAGTAAAAGATATGACCGTTTCTATGTCATTGATTTTTATTTTGCGAAGGATTACTGAAATGAGCCTTCTAGCCATTTTTAAAAGCCCGTAACTTAGACAAATGAACTCGGATTTCGATATGGCATACCTTCATCTGCTTGTGGAATGATTATGTTGTTATCTGCATTAAAATATATAGCTTTAAAGGTAGTAAAAACGCGACCGTTTTTATGTCATTGACTTTAATTTTGGGAAAGTTTACTGAAATGGGCCATTTTTCCATCTTTAAAGCCTATAACTTGATCAAATGAACACTGATTTCGATATGGCACATCTTTATGGCCTTGTGGAATGATTATGTTGTTATCGGCTTTAAAGTATATAACTTTAAAGGTAGTAAGAAATATGACCGTTTTTATGTCATTGATTTTTATTTTGCGAAGGTTTACTGAAATGGGCCATCTTTCCATCTTTAAAGCCCATAAATTGGTCAAATGAACACTGGTTTCGATATGGCACACCTTTATGGGCTTGTGGAATGATTATTTAGTTATCTGCTGTAATATATATAACTTTAAAGGTAGTAAGAAATATGACCGATTTTATGTCATTGATTTTTATTTTGCGAAGGTTTACTGAAATGGGCCTTCTTTCCATTTTTAAAAGCCCGTAACTTGGTCAAATGAACTCGGATTTCGATATGGCATACCTTCATCTGCTTGCGGAATGATTATGTTGTTATCTGCATTAAAATATATAACTTTAAAGGTAGTAAAAACATGACCGTTTTTATGTCATTGATTTTAATTTTGGCAAGGTTTACTGAAATGCGCCATCTTTCCATCTTTAAAGCCCATAACTTGGTCAAATGAACACTGATTTCGATATGGCACACCTTTATGGGCTTGTGGAATGATTATGTAGTTATCTGCTGTAATATATATAACTTTAAAGGTAGTAAGAAATATGACCGATTTTATGTCATTGATTTTTATTTTGCGAAGGTTTACTGAAATGGGCCTTCTTTCCATTTTTAAAAGCCCATAACTTGGTGAAATGAACTCGGATTTCGATATGGCATACCTTTTTGGGCTTGAGGAATGATTATGTTGTTATCTGCAATAAGATATATAACTTCAAAGTTAATAAAAAATATGACCGTTTTTATGTCATTGATTTTTATTTTGCGAAGGTTTACTGAAATGGGCCTTCTTTCCATTCTTAAAAGCCCGTAACTTGGTCAAATGAACTCGGACTTCGATATGGCATACCTTTATGGGCTTGTGGAATGATTATGTTGTTATCTGCATTAAAATATATAACTTTAAAGGTAGTAAAAAATTTGACCGTTTCTATGTCATTTATTTTTATTTTGGGAAGGTTTACTAAAATGGGCCTTCATTCCATTTTTAAAAGCCCATAACTTGGTCAAATGAACTCGGATTTCGATATGGCATTCCTTTATGGCCTTGTGAGTGATTATGTTGTTATCTGTATTTAAACATATAACTTTAAAGGTAGTAAAAGATATGACCGTTTCTATGTCATTGATTTTTATTTTGGGAAGGTTTACTGAAATGGGCCTTCTTTCCATTTTTAAAAGCCCGTAACTTGGTCAAATGAACTCGGATTTCGATATGGCATACCTTTATGGACTTGTGGAATGATTATGTTGTTATCTGCATTAAAATATATAACTTTAAAGGTAGTAAAAAATATCACCGTTTTTATGTCATTTATTTTTATTTTGCGAAGGTTTACTGAAATGGGCCTTCATTCCATTTTTAAAAGCCCATAACTTGGTCAAATGAACTCGGATTTCGATATGGCATACCTTTATGGGCTTGTGAGTGATTATGTTGTTATCTGTATTTAAACATATAACTTTAAAGGTAGTAAAAGATATGACCGTTTCTATGTCATTGATTTTTATTTTGGGAAGGTTTACTGAAATGGGCCTTCTTTCCATTTTTAAAAGCCCGTAACTTGGTCAAATGAACTCGGATTTCGAAATGGCATACCCTTATGGGCTTGTGGAATGATTATGTTGTTATCTGCATTAAAATATAAAGCTTTAAAGGTAGTAAAAACACGACCTTTTTTATGTCATTGATTTTAATTTTGGGAAAGTTTACTGAAATGGGCCATTTTTCCATCTTTAAAGCCTATAGCTTGTTCAAATGAACACTGATTTCGATATGGCACACCTTTATGGCCTTGTGGAATGATTATGTAGTTATCTGCTGTAATATATATAACTTTAAAGGTAGTTAGAAAAATGACCGATTTTATGTCATTGATTTAAGTTTTGCGAAGGTTTACTGAAATGGGCCTTCTTTCCATCTTTAAAAGCCCATAACTTGGTAAAATGAACTCGGATTTCGATAGGCATACCTTAAAGGGCTTGTGGAATGATTATGTTGTTATCTGCTGTAATATATATAACTTTAAAGGTAGTAAGAATTATGACCGAATTTATGTCATTGATTTAAGTTTTGCGAAGGTTTACTGAAATGGGCCTTCTTTCCATCTTTAAAAGCCAATAACTTGGTCAAATGAACTCGGATTTCGATAAGGCATACCTTAATGGGCTTGTGGAATGATTATGTTGCTATCGGCTTTAAAGTATATAACTTTAAAGGTAGTAAGAAATATGACCGTTTTTATGTCATTGATTTAAAAGCCCATAACTTAGTCAAATGAACTCGGATTTCGATAAGGCATACCTTAATAGGCTTGTGGAATGATTATGTAGTTATCTGCTGTAATATATATAACTTTAAAGGTAGTAAGAAATATGACCGATATTATGTCATTGATTTAAGTTTTGCGAAGGTTTACTGAAATGGGCCTTCTTTCCATCTTTAAAAGCCCATAACTTGTTCAAATGAACTCGGATTTTGATACGGCATACCTTTCTTGGCTTGTGGAATGATTATGTTGCTATCGGCTTTAAAGTATGTAACTTTAAAGGTAGTAAGAAATATGACCGTTTTTATGTCATTGATTTTAGTTCTGCGAAGGTTTACTGAAATGGGCCTTCTTTCCATCTTTAAAAGCCAATAACTTGGTCAAATGAACTCGGATTTCGATATGGCATACCTTTTTGGGCTTGAGGAATGATTATGTTGTTATCTGCATTAAGATACATTACTTTAAAGGTAATAAAAAATATGACCGTTTTTATGTCATTGATTTTTATTTTGCGAAGGTTTACTGAAATGGGCCTTCTTTTCATTTTTAAAAGCCCATAACTTGGTGAAATGAACTCGGATTTTGATATTGCATACCTTTATCGGCTTGTGGAATGATTGTGTTGTTATCTGCATTAAAATTAAAGGTAGTAAAAAATATGACCGTTTCTATGTCATTGATTTTTATTTTGCGAAGGTTTACTGAAATAGGCCTTCTTTCCATTTTTAAAAGCCCATAACTTGGTCAAATGAACTCGGATTTCAATATGGCATACCTTTATGGGCTTGTGGAATGATTGTGTTGTTATCTGCATTAAAATATATAACTTTAAAGGTAGTAAAAACTATGACCGTTTTTGTGTCATTGATTTTAATTTTGCGAAGGTTTACTGAAATGGGCCTTCTTTCCATCTTTAAAGGCCCGTCACTTGGTCAAATGAACACGGATTTCTATATGGCATACCTTCATGGGCTTGTGGAATGATTACGTTGTTATCTGCGTTAAAATATATAGCTTTAAAGGTAGTAAAAACATGACCGTTTTTATGTCATTGATTTTAATTTTGGCAAGGTTTACTGAAATGGGCCATCTTTCCATCTTTAAAGCCCATAACTTGGTCAAATGAACACTGATTTCGATATGGCACACCTTTATGGGCTTGTGGAATGATTATGTAGTTATCTGCTGTAATATATATAACTTTAAAGGTAGTAAGAAATATGACCGATTTTATGTCATTGATTTAAGTTTTGCGAAGGTTTACTGAAATGGGCCTTCTTTCCATCTTTAAAAGCCCATAACTTGGTAAAATGAACTCGGATTTCGATAGGCATACCTTAATGGGCTTGTGGAATGATTATGTAGTTATCTGCTGTAATATATATAACTTTAAAGGTAGTAAGAAATATGACCGATTTTATGTCATTGATTTAAGTTTTGCGAAGGTTTACTGAAATGGGCCTTCTTTCCATCTTTAAAAGCCAATAACTTGGTCAAATGAACTCGGATTTCGATAAGGCATACATTAATGGGCTTGTGGAATGATTATGTTGCTATCGGCTTTAAAGTATATAACTTTAAAGGTAGTAAGAAATATGAAATATTATGTCATTGACTTCAAAGCCCATAACTTGGTCAAATTAACTCGGATTTCGATATGGCATACCTTTTTGGGCTTGAGGAATGATTATGTTGTTATCGGCAATAAGATATATAACTTTAAAGGTAATCAAAAATATGACCGTTTTTATGTCATTGATTTTTATTTTGCGAAGGTTTACTGAAATGGGCCTTCTTTCCATTTTTAAAAACCCGCAACTTGGTCAAATGAACTCGGATTTCGATATGGCATACCCTTATGGGCTTGTGGAATGATTATGTTGTTATCGGCAATAAGAAATATAACTTTAAAGGTAATCAAAAATATGACCGTTTTTATGTCATTGATTTTTATTTTGCGAAGGTTTACTGAAATGGGCCTTCATTCCATTTTTAAAAGCCCATAACTTTGTCAAATGAACTCGGATTTCGATATGGCATACCCTTATGGGCTTGTGGAGTGATTATGTTGTTATCTGTATTTAAACATATAACTTTAAATGTAGTAAAAGATATGACCGTTTCTATGTCATTGATTTTTATTTTGCGAAGGATTACTGAAATGAGCCTTCTATCCATTTTTAAAAGCCCGTAACTTGGTCAAATGAACTCGGATTTCGATATGGCATACCTTTATGGACTTGTGGAATGCTTATGTTGTTATCTGCATTAAAATATATAACTTTAAAGGTAGTAAAAAATATCACCGTTTTTATGTCATTTATTTTTATTTTGCGAAGGTTTACTGAAATGGGCCTTCATTCCATTTTTAAAAGCCCATAACTTGGTCAAATGAACTCGGATTTCGATATGGCATACCTTTATGGGCTTGTGAGTGATTATGTTGTTATCTGTATTTAAACATATAACTTTAAAGGTAGTAAAAGATATGACCGTTTCTATGTCATTGATTTTTATTTTGGGAAGGTTTACTGAAATGGGCCTTCTTTCCATTTTTAAAAGCCCGTAACTTGGTCAAATGAACTCGGATTTCGATATGGCATACCTTCATCTGCTTGTGGAATGATTATGTTGTTATCTGCATTAAAATATATAACTTTAAAGGTAGTAAAAACATGACCGTTTTTATGTCATTGATTTTAATTTTGGCAAGGTTTACTGAAATGCGCCATCTTTCCATCTTTAAAGCCCATAACTTGGTCAAATGAACACTGATTTCGATATGGCACACCTTTATGGGCTTGTGGAATGATTATGTAGTTATCTGCTGTAATATATATAACTTTAAAGGTAGTAAGAAATATGACCGATTTTATGTCATTGATTTTTATTTTGCGAAGGTTTACTGAAATGGGCCTTCTTTCCATTTTTAAAAGCCCGTAACTTGGTCAAATGAACTCGGATTTCGATATGGCATACCTTCATCTGCTTGTGGAATGATTATGTTGTTATCTGCATTAAAATATATAACTTTAAAGGTAGTAAAAACATGACCGTTTTTATGTCATTGATTTTAATTTTGGCAAGGTTTACTGAAATGCGCCATCTTTCCATCTTTAAAGCCCATAACTTGGTCAAATGAACACTGATTTCGATATGGCACACCTTTATGGGCTTGTGGAATGATTATGTAGTTATCTGCTGTAATATATATAACTTTAAAGGTAGTAAGAAATATGACCGATTTTATGTCATTGATTTTTATTTTGCGAAGGTTTACTGAAATGGGCCTTCTTTCCATTTTTAAAAGCCCATAACTTGGTCAAATGAACTCGGATTTCGATATGGCATACCTCCATGGGCTTGAGGAATGATTATGTTGTTATCTGCAATAAGATATATAACTTCAAAGTTAATAAAAAATATGACCGTTTTTATGTCATTGATTTTTATTTTGCGAAGGTTTACTGAAATGGGCCTTCTTTCCATTTTTAAAAGCCCGTAACTTGGTCAAATGAACTCGGACTTCGATATGGCATACCTTTATGGGCTTGTGGAATGATTATGTTCTTATCTGCATTAAAATATATAACTTTAAAGGTAGTAAAAAATTTGACCGTTTCTATGTCACTTATTTTTATTTTGGGAAGGTTTACTAAAATGGGCCTTCATTCCATTTTTAAAAGCCCATAACTTGGTCAAATGAACTCGGATTTCGATATGGCATACCTTTATGGGCTTGTGAGTGATTATGTTGTTATCTGTATTTAAACATATAACTTTAAAGGTAGTAAAAGATATGACCGTTTCTATGTCATTGATTTTTATTTTGGGAAGGTTTACTGAAATGGGCCTTCTTTCCATTTTTAAAAGCCCGTAACTTGGTCAAATGAACTCGGATTTCGATATGGCATACCTTCATCTGCTTGTGGAATGATTATGTTGTTATCTGCATTAAAATATATAACTTTAAAGGTAGTAAAAACATGACCGTTTTTATGTCATTGATTTTAATTTTGGCAAGGTTTACTGAAATGCGCCATCTTTCCATCTTTAAAGCCCATAACTTGGTCAAATGAACACTGATTTCGATATGGCACACCTTTATGGGCTTGTGGAATGATTATGTAGTTATCTGCTGTAATATATATAACTTTAAAGGTAGTAAGAAATATGACCGATTTTATGTCATTGATTTTTATTTTGCGAAGGTTTACTGAAATGGGCCTTCTTTCCATTTTTAAAAGCCCGTAACTTGGTCAAATGAACTCGGATTTCGATATGGCATACCTTCATCTGCTTGTGGAATGATTATGTTGTTATCTGCATTAAAATATATAACTTTAAAGGTAGTAAAAACATGACCGTTTTTATGTCATTGATTTTAATTTTGGCAAGGTTTACTGAAATGCGCCATCTTTCCATCTTTAAAGCCCATAACTTGGTCAAATGAACACTGATTTCGATATGGCACACCTTTATGGGCTTGTGGAATGATTATGTAGTTATCTGCTGTAATATATATAACTTTAAAGGTAGTAAGAAATATGACCGATTTTATGTCATTGATTTTTATTTTGCGAAGGTTTACTGAAATGGGCCTTCTTTCCATTTTTAAAAGCCCATAACTTGGTCAAATGAACTCGGATTTCGATATGGCATACCTCCATGGGCTTGAGGAATGATTATGTTGTTATCTGCAATAAGATATATAACTTCAAAGTTAATAAAAAATATGACCGTTTTTATGTCATTGATTTTTATTTTGCGAAGGTTTACTGAAATGGGCCTTCTTTCCATTTTTAAAAGCCCGTAACTTGGTCAAATGAACTCGGACTTCGATATGGCATACCTTTATGGGCTTGTGGAATGATTATGTTCTTATCTGCATTAAAATATATAACTTTAAAGGTAGTAAAAAATTTGACCGTTTCTATGTCACTTATTTTTATTTTGGGAAGGTTTACTAAAATGGGCCTTCATTCCATTTTTAAAAGCCCATAACTTGGTCAAATGAACTCGGATTTCGATATGGCATACCTTTATGGGCTTGTGAGTGATTATGTTGTTATCTGTATTTAAACATATAACTTTAAAGGTAGTAAAAGATATGACCGTTTCTATGTCATTGATTTTTATTTTGGGAAGGTTTACTGAAATGGGCCTTCTTTCCATTTTTAAAAGCCCGTAACTTGGTCAAATGAACTCGGATTTCGATATGGCATACCTTTATGGACTTGTGGAATGATTATGTTGTTATTTTTTTTTTTTTTTTTTTTTTTAATTTTCTTGGACGTTGATGCACTATGGTCAGTACAAACAAGTGGCCCTACGACACCAAGCAAAGCTTGTTACGCGCGGAGCCCATCACCGTTTTGGGCGAGTAAACATAATCGCGGATAAAGAAAAAGACAATGTAACAATAGACAATTAAAAATACAGGTCAATACGAATAGACAAAATACATCAAGTAAAACTAATTAGTTACTAGGGAGGATAGTATTATTGATTTAAAGATAGGAAGTGAGTCAGTAGTAGATATTAGATGATATAGTCTATTATAATCATTGCAAAGTACTCTAAAAGGTTCATGCATTGCGTAATTAGAGATACAGTGATTCAATACTAAAGGAATATAGTTTCTAGTGAATCTATTTGGCACATTAAAATGCAGGCGACCCAGTAACTCGGGACTCTCTACATCACCATGAATAAGATTTCTAATAAACGTAATACCAAGCATAGTTCTACGGTTAGCTAACGATGGTAAGTTAATTAGAAGTAGTCTACTAGAGTAGGATGGTAGTATTAGGCTTGTATCCCAGTTAAGTCTTCGTAAGGCAAATATTAAGAAGTTTTTTTGCACAGACTCAATCCGGTCTATATGCACCCCATATTGGGGACTCCAAACAGGAGCGCAGTACTCAAGAATTAATCGGACTAATGAAATAAACAAGGTCTTTGTGACATAGGGATCATCGAATTCCTTCGACCACCTTTTGATAAATGCAAGCACGCCCCTGGCTTTATTTACCATAGTAGTAATGTGATCGGAAAATTTAAGTCTAGGATCCATGTAGACTCCAAGGTCGTCAGCATGCGTTATCCTATCTAACGCACAACCACTCAAAGTATACGTTGAGTAGTGGGGGCTGACACGAAAAAAAGTCATTAGTTTACACTTAGAACCATTTAAATTCAATTCATTATCCATGCACCATGTTTGAAATGCATTTAGATCCGATTGTAAAGCTAAACTTTGTGCGGGGTCATTATATTGCAGGCACAACTTAACGTCATCTGCGTACATAAGAACCCGTGACTTCGTTAAGATTAATGGAAGGTCATTTATAAATAATGTAAACAGGAGCGGACCGAAATGACTTCCTTGTGGTACACCGGAAGTAACTCGGATTAGGGATGACAAAGAGTTTTTAAAAATGACCCTTTGAGTCCTATCATTCAAATAACTTAAAATCCACCTAAGAAGATGACCTGAAAACCCTAAAAGGTCCAATTTCCGGACTAAAATCGGGTGACTTACAGAATCAAACGCCTTACTAAAATCAGTGTAGACCACATCAGTCTGACGATTCTTTCTAAAACCTCCTATAACAAATGAAGTAAACTCCAAAAGGTTGGTTGTCGTTGACCTACGTTTTATAAATCCGTGTTGACAAGAGGAAATAAGGGACCTACAACTGTGTTGATGATAACTGATAGCTTTGAAATACCTCTGTAATTACATGCGTTCAATTTACTCCCTTTTTTATGAAGCGGGATAACAAACGATTCCTTCCATCTGTGTGGGAAATCGGATGTTTCTAAAGACAAAGTAAACAGTTTGTGCAATGGTCTACACAAAGTCTCAGCGCAATACCTAAGCACACATCCAGGGACTCCGTCAGGACCCGGAGAGTAGACTGGTTTGACCCTTTGCAATTCTAAAAGAAGTGAGCTTTTACTTATAACAGGACAACAAATAAAGTTTGATTTAGGAATGACATATGGGTAAGACTGATCTGGAGGACTTGATGTTGAATTGGTGGTTTGAAAAAACTGTGCAAAAAGATCGGCTATGGCTTGATCAGTGCTAGCAGCCGAATTTTCAAATTTAAGTGATGATGGGTAACTAGAAGATTTACGCTTTGTGTTAACAAAATTATAAAACTGTTTTGGATCCAGTGTAAACTGGGTCTTGCAACGAGCTAAATAGTTTTTATAACACTGAGCGTTAAGCACGGTGAAATCGGACCGAGCACTTAAGTATCGGGAAAAGGCAGCTTGTGAACCTGAAGCTCTAAACTTTTTGTAGAGTCTAGACTTTACATTTTTAAGTCGTGCCAGCTCTTTGTTAAACCACGGAGGTTGGTTTGAAATTTTAGGATAATACGTAGGAACGCATGTATCAAAAACTTCGTTTAATATGTTATAAAATATATTAACCGCTTCATTTATATTAGTACTTAAGTACAGATTGGACCAATCCGAGCAAGCTATAAGGCTATTAATGAGTGCAAAGTTCGCTTTACGAAAGCAGGGGATGCGTTTAGCTATTTTTTCAGATTCTTCATACACTTTTGTACCCGTGTCAATAGTCAGCTCTAGCGTTGGGTGATAAGGGTCTTCTGGTAAAGTAATTGCAGAGGTTCTAGCTATGCAGACACAATCTGGACTGGAAACAAAGCATAGATCCAGTAATCGTCCTAAGAAATTTAATACATGATTTACTTGAGACAATGAAATATCAAGCAAACCGTCAAGAAAATCATGCTGCGTTGAAGGTAACAATATATTTGAGGTTTCGACGGTGGACCATGTCGCCCTAGGTATATTAAAGTCACCTAAAACTATTAACTGATCCCTATCTGATAGTTTACTTGAAATAAACTGGATAGCGGACAGATGATTCGCATATGTCGGGAATTCCGATGATGTCGGAATATATGAACATGTTATGTATATAGAAATACCCGGAAGGGATAGTTTTATACACAGAAATTCAATGTCATTTATTTCGTCGGACGTTATTACTTCAGACGTTAATTCTGAGTCAACTGCAATTAAAACTCCACCTCCACGTCGGGACGGACGATCAAGCCTGTAAGTTGTGTACTTACTTGGAAAAACTTCGGAACTTAGAACTTCCGGTTTTAACCAGGTTTCAGTAAAAACAATAACATGGGAAGACAAGGAAAAACTATCAGTATACAATTTGGTCAACTTACTTTGTAAACCTCTTGTATTCTGATAATAAAGCTGAAGAAAAGAATCTAGTTTTTTGAGATAGATGAGGATGTAGATGTGGATGGCTCTTTAAAGGGATTTCCAACTTCCTTTGAACGAATTTTCTTTTTTTTAGCTTCGTACTCTTTAACAAAAATGCCAACAGGCCAAAAATTGGCTGAGCACATAGTTGCAAAATGAGCACAGGGAACACCGATCTTAAAAGATGATACTTCCCTAGCATATGGAAAATTAAATCGTTCAACCTTTAGATCATCAATCTGAACTTTGTTACGGATATAGGCCGTAATGTCCAGCGATGAAAGGTCAGGATTTAGCCGAGAAACAAAAATTTGTTTCCGCTGCGGTACACAGGTGACTGTTTTAGGTACCACGCATGTGACAGGTTTAGGTACTACCGCATTTACGGCTGCACTACCAGTTTCATTCGGTACTCCGGACGTTAAGTCAACATGCGGCGTTGGAATTATTAAAGTATTGCTTATAGCAGATTTTTCGGGCGTCTCATGCGGCAAAATCTCGCGTCCTTTGCATTCGGAAACCGAATCTTTTTTAGCTTTCGATCTCAGTACCATTTGTGCGGCGGCTGAGATCGACTGCTGTGCTGCAGACCCCGGATCGCCAGAGAGAGTTACACTAGCGGCTACCGTGGGTTGTCTATCGACCGCGATCTTTTTACGCTTAGGAGAATCGGGCTCAGATAGCATACGGCTAGTGAGCTGCGACTCAAGCGCCACAAGCAGATCCGTATTTTTACGGCTGTTCCGGATTAATTCCGTAACAGTGCTTTTTGTAAGCCGCCTTATAGAGAGTGCCTGGGTTTCATAAGCAATGCATTCATCACAATAGTAGCGCAAGCCACTTCTCATGTCGATTGCATCGCGTACCAGGCCCGAATAGCCAAGGCATTTTGCATGAAAAATATTCTCACACGAATGGCACGGAATGCTCTGTTGTCCAGCCGAAATTAACGACTTGCATTTCTTTAAATTGCAGACAGCCATTATCGCGATATTCCGAACCACAGTGCCAAGAGAATAAAGCTACGCAAGTAAAAGAGAGAGTTAGAGAGCGGGAGAGAATGAGCGGGAGTAAGTAAGCTGGGGGAGCGTAAGTTTTAGATGTTCCAAAAACAAAGTTATAAGCGGGAGTGCGGGAGAGCGGGTAACTACCGTTTAGACACTTACCGCTCCAAACAGCGTTTGGAAGAAAAGAAGAAGGCAATTAGAAAAAAACTATAACAACAAACACTGCACAGAGATTAGACGTGCAAACTAATTTTGTTAATTTAAACACAAAACAATCACTATGCACTCGCGAAGCGAACGGATGTTGTTAGGGACATAAAAAGTTATTAGACGTATGAAAATATGAATTAAACCCCGATGGTTTATGGACAAAAAGAACAAAAATTCGGAGCGCAAGACAAAAACACGACCGTTCACTGAAAGTTCTCTGTTCTGTTCTGCATTAAAATATATAACTTTAAAGGTAGTAAAAAATATCACCGTTTTTATGTCATTTATTTTTATTTTGCGAAGGTTTACTGAAATGGGCCTTCATTCCATTTTTAAAAGCCCATAACTTGGTCAAATGAACTCGGATTTCGATATGGCATACCCTTATGGGCTTGTAAGTGATTATGTTGTTATCTGTATTTAAACATATAACTTTAAAGGTTGTAAAAGATATGACCGTTTCTATGTCATTGATTTTTATTTTGGGAAGGTTTACTGAAATGGGCCTTCTTTCCATTTTTAAAAGCCCGTAACTTGGTCAAATGAACTCGGATTTCGATATGGCATACCTTCATGGGCTTGTGGAATGATTATGTTGTTATCTGCATTAAAATATAAAGCTTTAAAGGTAGTAAAAACACGACCGTTTTTATGTCATTGATTTTAATTTTGGGAAAGTTTACTGAAATGGGCCATTTTTCCATCTTTAAAGCCTATAGCTTGTTCAAATGAACACTGATTTCGATATGGCACACCTTTATGGCCTTGTGGAATGATTATGTAGTTATCTGCTGTAATATATATAACTTTAAAGGTAGTAAGAAAAATTACCGATTTTATGTCATTGATTTAAGTTTTGCGAAGGTTTACTGAAATGGGCCTTCTTTCCATCTTTAAAAGCCCATAACTTGGTAAAATGAACTCGGATTTCGATAGGCATACCTTAAAGGGCTTGTGGAATGATTATGTTGTTATCTGCTGTAATATATATAACTTTAAAGGTAGTAAGAATTATGACCGAATTTATGTCATTGATTTAAGTTTTGCGAAGGTTTACTGAAATGGGCCTTCTTTCCATCTTTAAAAGCCAATAACTTGGTCAAATGAACTCGGATTTCGATAAGGCATACCTTAATGGGCTTGTGGAATGATTATGTTGCTATCGGCTTTAAAGTAAATAACTTTAAAGGTAGTAAGAAATATGACCGTTTTTATGTCATTGATTTAAAAGCCCACAACTTAGTCAAATGAACTCGGATTTCGA
The DNA here is from genome assembly GCF_043229965.1 of Drosophila suzukii. Classification (NCBI taxonomy): domain Eukaryota; kingdom Metazoa; phylum Arthropoda; class Insecta; order Diptera; family Drosophilidae; genus Drosophila; species Drosophila suzukii. The sequence continues at coordinate 1,090,629 of NW_027255896.1, read as the reverse complement.
TAAGGCATACCTTAATAGGCTTGTGGAATGATTATGTAGTTATCTGCTGTAATATATATAACTTTAAAGGTAGTAAGAAATATGACCGATATTATGTCATTGATTTAAGTTTTGCGAAGGTTTACTGAAATGGGCCTTCTTTCCATCTTTAAAAGCCCATAACTTGTTCAAATGAACTCGGATTTTGATACGGCATACCTTTCTTGGCTTGTGGAATGATTATGTTGCTATCGGCTTTAAAGTATGTAACTTTAAAGGTAGTAAGAAATATGACTGTTTTTATGTCATTGATTTTAGTTCTGCGAAGGTTTACTGAAATGGGCCTTCTTTCCATCTTTAAAAGCCAATAACTTGGTCAAATGAACTCGGATTTCGATATGGCATACCTTTTTGGGCTTGAGGAATGATTATGTTGTTATCTGCATTAAGATACATAACTTTAAAGGTAATAAAAAATATGACCGTTTTTATGTCATTGATTTTTATTTTGCGAAGGTTTACTGAAATGGGCCTTCTTTTCATTTTTAAAAGCCCATAACTTGGTGAAATGAACTCGGATTTTGATATTGCATACCTTTATCGGCTTGTGGAATGATTGTGTTGTTATCTGCATTAAAACTAAAGGTAGTAAAAAATATGACCGTTTCTATGTCATTGATTTTTATTTTGCGAAGGTTTACTGAAATAGGCCTTCTTTCCATTTTTAAAAGCCCATAACTTGGTCAAATGAACTCGGATTTCAATATGGCATACCTTTATGGGCTTGTGGAATGATTGTGTTGTTATCTGCATTAAAATATATAACTTTAAAGGTAGTAAAAACTATGACCGTTTTTGTGTCATTGATTTTAATTTTGCGAAGGTTTACTGAAATGGGCCTTCTTTCCATCTTTAAAGGCCCGTCACTTGGTCAAATGAACACGGATTTCTATATGGCATACCTTCATGGGCTTGTGGAATGATTACGTTGTTATCTGCGTTAAAATATATAGCTTTAAAGGTAGTAAAAACATGACCGTTTTTATGTCATTGATTTTAATTTTGGCAAGGTTTACTGAAATGGGCCATCTTTCCATCTTTAAAGCCCATAACTTGGTCAAATGAACACTGATTTCGATATGGCACACCTTTATGGGCTTGTGGAATGATTATGTAGTTATCTGCTGTAATATATATAACTTTAAAGGTAGTAAGAAATATGACCGATTTTATGTCATTGATTTAAGTTTTGCGAAGGTTTACTGAAATGGGCCTTCTTTCCATCTTTAAAAGCCCATAACTTGGTAAAATGAACTCGGATTTCGATAGGCATACCTTAATGGGCTTGTGGAATGATTATGTAGTTATCTGCTGTAATAAATATAACTTTAAAGGTAGTAAGAAATATGACCGATTTTATGTCATTGATTTAAGTTTTGCGAAGGTTTACTGAAATGGGCCTTCTTTCCATCTTTAAAAGCCAATAACTTGGTCAAATGAACTCGGATTTCGATAAGGCATACCTTAATGGGCTTGTGGAATGATTATGTTTCTATCGGCTTTAAAGTATATAACTTTAAAGGTAGTAAGAAATATGACCGTTTTTATGTCATTGATTTTTATTTTGCGAAGGTTTACTGAAATGGGCCTTCATTCCATTTTTAAAAGCCCATAACTTTGTCAAATAAACTCGGATTTCGATATGGCATACCCTTATGGGCTTGTGGAGTGATTATGTTGTTATCTGTATTTAAACATATAACTTTAAAGGTAGTAAAAGATATGACCGTTTCTATGTCATTGATTTTTATTTTGCGAACGATTACTGAAATGAGCCTTCTATCCATTTTTAAAAGCCCGTAACTTAGACAAATGAACTCGGATTTCGATATGGCATACCTTCATCTGCTTGTGGAATGATTATGTTGTTATCTGCATTAAAATATATAGCTTTAAAGGTAGTAAAAACGCGACCGTTTTTATGTCATTGACTTTAATTTTGGGAAAGTTTACTGAAATGGGCCATCTTTCCATCTTTAAAGCCTATAACTTGATCAAATGAACACTGATTTCGATATGGCACATCTTTATGCCCTTGTGGCTTTAAAGTGTATAACTTTAAAGGTAGTAAGAAATATGACCGTTTTTATGTCATTGATTTTTATTTTGCGAAGGTTTACTGAAATGGGCCATCTTTCCATCTTTAAAGCTCATAAATTGGTCAAATGAACACTGGTTTCGATATGGCACACCTTTATGGGCTTGTGGAATGATTATTTAGTTATCTGCTGTAATATATATAACTTTAAAGGTAGTAAGAAATATGACCGATTTTATGTCATTGATTTTTATTTTGCGAAGGTTTACTGAAATGGGCCTTCTTTCCATTTTTAAAAGCCCGTAACTTGGTCAAATGAACTCGGATTTCGATATGGCATACCTTCATCTGCTTGTGGAATGATTATGTTGTTATCTGCATTAAGATATATATCTTTAAAGGTAGTAAAAACATGACCGTTTTTATGTCATTGATTTTAATTTTGGCAAGGTTTACTGAAATGCGCCATCTTTCCATCTTTAAAGCCCATAACTTGGTCAAATGAACACTGATTTCGATATGGCACACCTTTATGGGCTTGTGGAATGATTATGTAGTTATCTGCTGTAATATATATAACTTTAAAGGTAGTAAGAAATATGACCGATTTTATGTCATTGATTTTTATTTTGCGAAGGTTTACTGAAATGGGCCTTCTTTCCATTTTTAAAAGCCCATAACTTGGTGAAATGAACTCGGATTTCGATATGGCATAGCCTTTTGGGCTTGAGGAATGATTATGTTGTTATCTGCAATAAGATATATAACTTCAAAGTTAATAAAAAACATGACCGTTTTTATGTCATTGATTTTTATTTTGCGAAGGTTTACTGAAATGGGCCTTCTTTCCATTTTTAAAAGCCCGTAACTTGGTCAAATGAACTCGGACTTCGATATGGCATACCTTTATGGGCTTGTGGAATGATTATGTTGTTATCTGCATTAAAATATATAACTTTAAAGGTAGTAAAAAATTTGACCGTTTCTATGTCATTTGTTTTTATTTTGGGAAGGTTTACTAAAATGGGCCTTCATTCCATTTTTAAAAGCCCATAACTTGGTCAAATGAACTCGGATTTCGATATGGCATACCTTTATGGGCTTGTGAGTGATTATGTTGTTATCTGTATTTAAACATATAACTGTAAAGGTAGTAAAAGATATGACCGTTTCTATGTCATTGATTTTTATTTTGGGAAGGTTTACTGAAATGGGCCTTCTTTCCATTTTTAAAAGCCCGTAACTTGGTCAAATGAACTCGGATTTCGATATGGCATACCTTTATGGGCTTGTGGAATGATTATGTTGTTATCTGCATTAAAATATATAACTTTAAAGGTAGTAAAAAATATCACCGTTTTTATGTCATTTATTTTTATTTTGCGAAGGTTTACTGAAATGGGCCTTCATTCCATTTTTAAAAGCCCATAACTTGGTCAAATGAACTCGGATTTCGATATGGCATACCTTTATGGGCTTGTGAGTGATTATGTTGTTATCTGTATTTAAACATATAACTTTAAAGGTAGTAAAAGATATGACCGTTTCTATGTCATTGATTTTTATTTTGGGAAGGTTTACTGAAATGGGCCTTCTTTCCATTTTTAAAAGCCCGTAACTTGGTCAAATGAACTCGGATTTCGATATGGCATACCTTTATGGGCTTGTGAGTGAGAATGTTGTTATCTGTATTTAAACATATAACTTTAAAGGTAGTAAAAGATATGACCGTTTCTATGTCATTGATTTTTATTTTGGGAAGGTTTACTGAAATGGGCCTTCTTTCCATTTTTAAAAGCCCGTAACTTGGTCAAATGAACTCGGATTTCGATATGGCATACCTTCATGGGCTTGTGGAATGATTATGTTGTTATCTGCATTAAAATATAAAGCTTTAAAGGTAGTAAAAACACGACCGTTTTTATGTCATTGATTTTAATTTTGGGAAAGTTTACTGAAATGGGCCATTTTTCCATCTTTAAAGCCTATAGCTTGTTCAAATGAACACTGATTTCGATATGGCACACCTTTATGGCCTTGTGGAATGATTATCTTGTTATCGGCTTTAAAGTATATAACTTTAACGGTAGTAAAAAATTTGACCGTTTCTATGTCATTTATTTTTATTTTGCGAAGGTTTACTAAAATGGGCCTTCATTCCATTTTTAAAAGCCCATATCTTGGTCAAATGAACTCGGATTTCGATATGGCATACCTTTATGGGCTTGTGAGTGATTATGTTGTTATCTGTATTTAAACATATAACTTTAAAGGTAGTAAAAGATATGACCGTTTCTATGTCATTGATTTTTATTTTGGGAAGGTTTACTGAAATGGGCCTTCTTTCCATTTTTAAAAGCCCGTAACTTGGTCAAATGAACTCGGATTTCGATATGGCATACCTTTATGGGCTTGTGGAATGATTATGTTGTTATCTGCATTAAAATATATAACTTTAAAGGTAGTAAAAAATATCACCGTTTTTATGTCATTTATTTTTATTTTGCGAAGGTTTACTGAAATGGGCCTTCATTCCATTTTTAAAAGCCCATAACTTGGTCAAATGAACTCGGATTTCGATATGGCATACCTTCATGGGCTTGTGAGTGATTATGTTGTTATCTGTATTTAAACATACAACTTTAAGGGTAGTAAAAGATATGACCGTTTCTATGTATTGACTTTTATTTTGGGAAGTTTTACTGAAATGGGCCTTCTTTCCATTTTTAAAAGCCCGTAACTTGGTCAAATGAACTCGGATTTCGATATGGCATACCTTCATGGGCTTGTGGAATGATTATGTTGTTATCTGCATTAAAATATAAAGCTTTAAAGGTAGTAAGAACACGACCGTTTTTTTGTCATTGATTTTAGTTTTGCGAAGGTTTACTGAAATGGGTCAACTTTCCATCTTTAAAAGCCCATAACTTGGTCAAATGAACTCGGATCTCGATATGGCGTACCTTTATGGGCTTGTGGAATGATTTTGTTGTAATCGGTATTAAAATATATAACTTTAAAGGTAGTAAAAAGTATGACCGTTTTCATGTCATTGATTTTAATTTTGCGAAGGTTTACAGAAATGGGCCTTCTTTACATCTTTAAAAGCCCATAACTCGGTCAAATGAACTCTGATTTCGATATGGCATACCTTTATGGGCTTGTGGAATGATTTTGTTTTAATCTGTATTAAAATATATAACTTTAAGGGTAGTAAAAAATATGACCGTTTTTATGTCATTGATTTTAATTTTGCGAAGGTTGACTGAAATGGGCCTTCTTTCCATCTTTAAAAGCCCATAACTTGGTCAAATGAACTCGGATTTCGATAAGGCATACCTTAATGGGCTTGTGGAATGATTATGTAGTTATCTGCTGTAATATATATAACTTTAAAGGTAGTAAGAAAGATGACCGATTTTATGTCATTGATTTAAGTTTTGCGAAGGTTTACTGAAATGGGCCTTCTTTCCATCTTTAAAAGACCATAACTTGTTCAAATGAACTCGGATTCAAATGAGCCAATAACTTGGTCAAATGAACACTGGTTTCGATATGGCACACCTTTATGGACTTGTGGAATGATTATGTAGTTATCTGCTGTAATATATATAACTTTAAAGGTAGTAAGAAATATGACCGATTTTATGTCATTGATTTAAGTTCCGCGAAGGTTTACTGAAATGGGCCATCTTTCCATCTTTAAAGCCCATAACTTGGTCAAATGAACACTGGTTTCGATATGGCACACCTTTATGGGCTTGTGGAATGATTATGTAGTTATCTGGTGTAATATATATACCTTTAAAGGTAGTAAGAAATATGACCGATTTTATGTCATTGATTTAAGTTTTGCGAAGGTTTACTGAAATGGGCCTTCTATCCATTTTTAAAGGCCCGTCACTTGGTCAAATGAACTCGGATTTCGATATGGCATACCTTCATGGGCTTGTGGAATGATTATGTTGTTATCTGCATATAAATATATAGCCTTAAAGGTAGTAAAAACATGACCGTTTTATGTCATTGATTTTAATTTTGGCAAGGTTTACTGAAATGGGCCATCTTTCCATCTTTAAAGCCCATAACTTGGTCAAATGAACACTGATTTCGATATGGCACACCTTTATGGGCTTGTGGAATGATTATGTAGTTATCTGCTGTAATATATATAACTTTAAAGGTAGTAAGAAATATGACCGATTTTATGTCATTGATTTAAGTTTTGCGAAGGTTTACTGAAATGGGCCTTCTTTCCATCTTTAAAAGCCCATAACTTGTTCAAATGAACTCGGATTTTGATACGGCATACCTTTCTTGGCTTGTGGAATGATTATGTTGCTATCGGCTTTAAAGTATGTAACTTTAAAGGTAGTAAGAAATATGACCGTTTTTATGTCATTGATTTAAGTTTTGCGAAGGTTTACTGAAATGGGCCTTCTATCCATTTTTAAAGGCTCGTCACTTGGTCAAATGAACTCGGATTTCGATATGGCATACCTTCATGGGCTTGTGGAATGATTATGTTGTTATCTGCATATAAATATATAGCCTTAAAGGTAGTAAAAACATGACCGTTTTTTTGTCATTGATTTTAGTTTTGCGAAGGTTTACTGAAATGGGTCAACTTTCCATCTTTAAAAGCCCATAACTTGGTCAAATGAACACTGATTTCGATATGGCACACCTTTATGGGCTTGTGGAATGATTATGTAGTTATCTGCTGTAATATATATAACTTTAAAGGTAGTAAGAAATATGACCGATTTTATGTCATTGATTTAAGTTTTGCGAAGGTTTACTGAAATAGGCCTTCTTTCCATTTTTAAAAGCCCATAACTTGGTCAAATGAACTCGGATTTCAATATGGCATACCTTTATGGGCTTGTGGAATGATTGTGTTTTTATCTGCATTAAAATATATAACTTTAAAGGTAGTAAAAACTATGACCGTTTTTGTGTCATTGATTTTAATTTTGCGAAGGTTTACTGAAATGGGCCTTCTTTCCATCTTTAAAGGCCCGTCACTTGGTCAAATGAACACGGATTTCTATATGGCATACCTTCATGGGCTTGTGGAATGATTACGTTGTTATCTGCGTTAAAATATATAGCTTTAAAGGTAGTAAAAACATGACCGTTTTTATGTCATTGATTTTAATTTTGGCAAGGTTTACTGAAATGGGCCATCTTTCCATCTTTAAAGCCCATAACTTGGTCAAATGAACACTGATTTCGATATGGCACACCTTTATGGGCTTGTGGAATGATTATGTAGTTATCTGCTGTAATATATATAACTTTAAAGGTAGTAAGAAATATGACCGATTTTATGTCATTGATTTAAGTTTTGCGAAGGTTTACTGAAATGGGCCTTCTTTCCATCTTTAAAAGCCCATAACTTGGTAAAATGAACTCGGATTTCGATAGGCATACCTTAATGGGCTTGTGGAATGATTATGTAGTTATCTGCTGTAATATATATAACTTTAAAGGTAGTAAGAAATATGACCGATTTTATGTCATTGATTTAAGTTTTGCGAAGGTTTACTGAAATGGGCCTTCTTTCCATCTTTAAAAGCCAATAACTTGGTCAAATGAACTCGGATTTCGATAAGGCATACCTTAATGGGCTTGTGGAATGATTATGTTGCTATCGGCTTTAAAGTATATAACTTTAAAGGTAGTAAGAAATATGACCGTTTTTATGTCATTGATTTTTATTTTGCGAAGGTTTACTGAAATGGGCCTTCATTCCATTTTTAAAAGCCCATAACTTTGTCAAATGAACTCGGATTTCGATATGGCATACCCTTATGGGCTTGTGGAGTGATTATGTTGTTATCTGTATTTAAACATATAACTTTAAAGGTAGTAAAAGATATGACCGTTTCTATGTCATTGATTTTTATTTTGCGAAGGATTACTGAAATGAGCCTTCTATCCATTTTTAAAAGCCCGTAACTTAGACAAATGAACTCGGATTTCGATATGGCATACCTTCATCTGCTTGTGGAATGATTATGTTGTTATCTGCATTAAAATATATAGCTTTAAAGGTAGTAAAAACGCGACCGTTTTTATGTCATTGACTTTAATTTTGGGAAAGTTTACTGAAATGGGCCATCTTTCCATCTTTAAAGCCTATAACTTGATCAAATGAACACTGATTTCGATATGGCACATCTTTATGGCCTTGTGGAATGATTATGTTGTTATCGGCTTTAAAGTATATAACTTTAAAGGTAGTAAGAAATATGACCGTTTTTATGTCATTGATTTTTATTTTGCGAAGGTTTACTGAAATGGGCCATCTTTCCATCTTTAAAGCCCATAAATTGGTCAAATGAACACTGGTTTCGATATGGCACACCTTTATGGGCTTGAGGAATGATTATTTAGTTATCTGCTGTAATATATATAACTTTAAAGGTAGTAAGAAATATGACCGATTTTATGTCATTGATTTTTATTTTGCGAAGGTTTACTGAAATGGGCCTTCTTTCCATTTTTAAAAGCCCGTAACTTGGTCAAATGAACTCGGATTTCGATATGGCATACCTTCATGGGCTTGTGGAATGATTATGTTGTTATCTGCATTAAAATATAAAGCTTTAAAGGTAGTAAAAACACGACCGTTTTTATGTCATTGATTTTAATTTTGGGAAAGTTTACTGAAATGGGCCATTTTTCCATCTTTAAAGCCTATAGCTTGTTCAAATGAACACTGATTTCGATATGGCACACCTTTATGGCCTTGTGGAATGATTATCTTGTTATCGGCTTTAAAGTATATAACTTTAACGGTAGTAAAAAATTTGACCGTTTCTATGTCATTTATTTTTATTTTGCGAAGGTTTACTAAAATGGGCCTTCATTCCATTTTTAAAAGCCCATATCTTGGTCAAATGAACTCGGATTTCGATATGGCATACCTTTATGGGCTTGTGAGTGATTATGTTGTTATCTGTATTTAAACATATAACTTTAAAGGTAGTAAAAGATATGACCGTTTCTATGTCATTGATTTTTATTTTGGGAAGGTTTACTGAAATGGGCCTTCTTTCCATTTTTAAAAGCCCGTAACTTGGTCAAATGAACTCGGATTTCGATATGGCATACCTTTATGGGCTTGTGGAATGATTATGTTGTTATCTGCATTAAAATATATAACTTTAAAGGTAGTAAAAAGTATGACCGTTTTCATGTCATTGATTTTAATTTTGCGAAGGTTTACAGAAATGGGCCTTCTTTACATCTTTAAAAGCCCATAACTCGGTCAAATGAACTCTGATTTCGATATGGCATACCTTTATGGGCTTGTGGAATGATTTTGTTTTAATCTGTATTAAAATATATAACTTTAAGGGTAGTAAAAAATATGACCGTTTTTATGTCATTGATTTTAATTTTGCGAAGGTTGACTGAAATGGGCCTTCTTTCCATCTTTAAAAGCCCATAACTTGGTCAAATGAACTCGGATTTCGATAAGGCATACCTTAATGGGCTTGTGGAATGATTATGTAGTTATCTGCTGTAATATATATAACTTTAAAGGTAGTAAGAAAGATGACCGATTTTATGTCATTGATTTAAGTTTTGCGAAGGTTTACTGAAATGGGCCTTCTTTCCATCTTTAAAAGACCATAACTTGTTCAAATGAACTCGGATTCAAATGAGCCAATAACTTGGTCAAATGAACACTGGTTTCGATATGGCACACCTTTATGGACTTGTGGAATGATTATGTAGTTATCTGCTGTAATATATATAACTTTAAAGGTAGTAAGAAATATGACCGATTTTATGTCATTGATTTAAGTTCCGCGAAGGTTTACTGAAATGGGCCATCTTTCCATCTTTAAAGCCCATAACTTGGTCAAATGAACACTGGTTTCGATATGGCACACCTTTATGGGCTTGTGGAATGATTATGTAGTTATCTGGTGTAATATATATACCTTTAAAGGTAGTAAGAAATATGACCGATTTTATGTCATTGATTTAAGTTTTGCGAAGGTTTACTGAAATGGGCCTTCTATCCATTTTTAAAGGCCCGTCACTTGGTCAAATGAACTCGGATTTCGATATGGCATACCTTCATGGGCTTGTGGAATGATTATGTTGTTATCTGCATATAAATATATAGCCTTAAAGGTAGTAAAAACATGACCGTTTTATGTCATTGATTTTAATTTTGGCAAGGTTTACTGAAATGGGCCATCTTTCCATCTTTAAAGCCCATAACTTGGTCAAATGAACACTGATTTCGATATGGCACACCTTTATGGGCTTGTGGAATGATTATGTAGTTATCTGCTGTAATATATATAACTTTAAAGGTAGTAAGAAATATGACCGATTTTATGTCATTGATTTAAGTTTTGCGAAGGTTTACTGAAATGGGCCTTCTTTCCATCTTTAAAAGCCCATAACTTGTTCAAATGAACTCGGATTTTGATACGGCATACCTTTCTTGGCTTGTGGAATGATTATGTTGCTATCGGCTTTAAAGTATGTAACTTTAAAGGTAGTAAGAAATATGACCGTTTTTATGTCATTGATTTAAGTTTTGCGAAGGTTTACTGAAATGGGCCTTCTATCCATTTTTAAAGGCCCGTCACTTGGTCAAATGAACTCGGATTTCGATATGGCATACCTTCATGGGCTTGTGGAATGATTATGTTGTTATCTGCATATAAATATATAGCCTTAAAGGTAGTAAAAACATGACCGTTTTATGTCATTGATTTTAATTTTGGCAAGGTTTACTGAAATGGGCCATCTTTCCATCTTTAAAGCCCATAACTTGGTCAAATGAACACTGATTTCGATATGGCACACCTTTATGGGCTTGTGGAATGATTATGTAGTTATCTGCTGTAATATATATAACTTTAAAGGTAGTAAGAAATATGACCGATTTTATGTCATTGATTTAAGTTTTGCGAAGGTTTACTGAAATGGGCCTTCTTTCCATCTTTAAAAGCCCATAACTTGGTAAAATGAACTCGGATTTCGATAGGCATACCTTAATGGGCTTGTGGAATGATTATGTAGTTATCTGCTGTAATATATATAACTTTAAAGGTAGTAAGAAATATGACCGATTTTATGTCATTGATTTAAGTTTTGCGAAGGTTTACTGAAATGGGCCTTCTTTCCATCTTTAAAAGCCAATAACTTGGTCAAATGAACTCGGATTTCGATAAGGCATACCTTAATGGGCTTGTGGAATGATTATGTTGCTATCGGCTTTAAAGTATATAACTTTAAAGGTAGTAAGAAATATGACCGTTTTTATGTCATTGATTTTTATTTTGCGAAGGTTTACTGAAATGGGCCTTCATTCCATTTTTAAAAGCCCATAACTTTGTCAAATGAACTCGGATTTCGATATGGCATACCCTTATGGGCTTGTGGAGTGATTATGTTGTTATCTGTATTTAAACATATAACTTTAAAGGTAGTAAAAGATATGACCGTTTCTATGTCATTGATTTTTATTTTGCGAAGGATTACTGAAATGAGCCTTCTATCCATTTTTAAAAGCCCGTAACTTAGACAAATGAACTCGGATTTCGATATGGCATACCTTCATCTGCTTGTGGAATGATTATGTTGTTATCTGCATTAAAATATATAGCTTTAAAGGTAGTAAAAACGCGACCGTTTTTATGTCATTGACTTTAATTTTGGGAAAGTTTACTGAAATGGGCCATCTTTCCATCTTTAAAGCCTATAACTTGATCAAATGAACACTGATTTCGATATGGCACATCTTTATGGCCTTGTGGAATGATTATGTTGTTATCGGCTTTAAAGTATATAACTTTAAAGGTAGTAAGAAATATGACCGTTTTTATGTCATTGATTTTTATTTTGCGAAGGTTTACTGAAATGGGCCATCTTTCCATCTTTAAAGCCCATAAATTGGTCAAATGAACACTGGTTTCGATATGGCACACCTTTATGGGCTTGAGGAATGATTATTTAGTTATCTGCTGTAATATATATAACTTTAAAGGTAGTAAGAAATATGACCGATTTTATGTCATTGATTTTTATTTTGCGAAGGTTTACTGAAATGGGCCTTCTTTCCATTTTTAAAAGCCCTAACTTGGTCAAATGAACTCGGATTTCGATATGGCATACCTTCATGGGCTTGTGGAATGATTATGTTGTTATCTGCATTAAAATATAAAGCTTTAAAGGTAGTAAAAACACGACCGTTTTTATGTCATTGATTTTAATTTTGGGAAAGTTTACTGAAATGGGCCATTTTTCCATCTTTAAAGCCTATAGCTTGTTCAAATGAACACTGATTTCGATATGGCACACCTTTATGGCCTTGTGGAATGATTATCTTGTTATCGGCTTTAAAGTATATAACTTTAACGGTAGTAAAAAATTTGACCGTTTCTATGTCATTTATTTTTATTTTGCGAAGGTTTACTAAAATGGGCCTTCATTCCATTTTTAAAAGCCCATATCTTGGTCAAATGAACTCGGATTTCGATATGGCATACCTTTATGGGCTTGTGAGTGATTATGTTGTTATCTGTATTTAAACATATAACTTTAAAGGTAGTAAAAGATATGACCGTTTCTATGTCATTGATTTTTATTTTGGGAAGGTTTACTGAAATGGGCCTTCTTTCCATTTTTAAAAGCCCGTAACTTGGTCAAATGAACTCGGATTTCGATATGGCATACCTTTATGGGCTTGTGGAATGATTATGTTGTTATCTGCATTAAAATATATAACTTTAAAGGTAGTAAAAAGTATGACCGTTTTCATGTCATTGATTTTAATTTTGCGAAGGTTTACAGAAATGGGCCTTCTTTACATCTTTAAAAGCCCATAACTCGGTCAAATGAACTCTGATTTCGATATGGCATACCTTTATGGGCTTGTGGAATGATTTTGTTTTAATCTGTATTAAAATATATAACTTTAAGGGTTGTAAAAAATATGACCGTTTTTATGTCATTGATTTTAATTTTGCGAAGGTTGACTGAAATGGGCCTTCTTTCCATCTTTAAAAGCCCATAACTTGGTCAAATGAACTCGGATTTCGATAAGGCATACCTTAATGGGCTTGTGGAATGATTATGTAGTTATCTGCTGTAATATATATAACTTTAAAGGTAGTAAGAAAGATGACCGATTTTATGTCATTGATTTAAGTTTTGCGAAGGTTTACTGAAATGGGCCTTCTTTCCATCTTTAAAAGACCATAACTTGTTCAAATGAACTCGGATTCAAATGAGCCAATAACTTGGTCAAATGAACACTGGTTTCGATATGGCACACCTTTATGGACTTGTGGAATGATTATGTAGTTATCTGCTGTAATATATATAACTTTAAAGGTAGTAAGAAATATGACCGATTTTATGTCATTGATTTAAGTTCCGCGAAGGTTTACTGAAATGGGCCATCTTTCCATCTTTAAAGCCCATAACTTGGTCAAATGAACACTGGTTTCGATATGGCACACCTTTATGGGCTTGTGGAATGATTATGTAGTTATCTGGTGTAATATATATACCTTTAAAGGTAGTAAGAAATATGACCGATTTTATGTCATTGATTTAAGTTTTGCGAAGGTTTACTGAAATGGGCCTTCTATCCATTTTTAAAAACCCGTCACTTGGTCAAATGAACTCGGATTTCGATATGGCATACCTTCATGGGCTTGTGGAATGATTATGTTGTTATCTGCATATAAATATATAGCCTTAAAGGTAGTAAAAACATGACCGTTTTATGTCATTGATTTTAATTTTGGCAAGGTTTACTGAAATGGGCCATCTTTCCATCTTTAAAGCCCATAACTTGGTCAAATGAACACTGATTTCGATATGGCACACCTTTATGGGCTTGTGGAATGATTATGTAGTTATCTGCTGTAATATATATAACTTTAAAGGTAGTAAGAAATATGACCGATTTTATGTCATTGATTTAAGTTTTGCGAAGGTTTACTGAAATGGGCCTTCTTTCCATCTTTAAAAGCCCATAACTTGTTCAAATGAACTCGGATTTTGATACGGCATACCTTTCTTGGCTTGTGGAATGATTATGTTGCTATCGGCTTTAAAGTATGTAACTTTAAAGGTAGTAAGAAATATGACCGTTTTTATGTCATTGATTTAAGTTTTGCGAAGGTTTACTGAAATGGGCCTTCTATCCATTTTTAAAGGCTCGTCACTTGGTCAAATGAACTCGGATTTCGATATGGCATACCTTCATGGGCTTGTGGAATGATTATGTTGTTATCTGCATATAAATATATAGCCTTAAAGGTAGTAAAAACATGACCGTTTTTTTGTCATTGATTTTAGTTTTGCGAAGGTTTACTGAAATGGGTCAACTTTCCATCTTTAAAAGCCCATAACTTGGTCAAATGAACACTGATTTCGATATGGCACACTTTTATGGGCTTGTGGAATGATTATGTAGTTATCTGCTGTAATATATATAACTTTAAAGGTAGTAAGAAATATGACCGATTTTATGTCATTGATTTAAGTTTTGCGAAGGTTTACTGAAATAGGCCTTCTTTCCATTTTTAAAAGCCCATAACTTGGTCAAATGAACTCGGATTTCAATATGGCATACCTTTATGGGCTTGTGGAATGATTGTGTTTTTATCTGCATTAAAATATATAACTTTAAAGGTAGTAAAAACTATGACCGTTTTTGTGTCATTGATTTTAATTTTGCGAAGGTTTACTGAAATGGGCCTTCTTTCCATCTTTAAAGGCCCGTCACTTGGTCAAATGAACACGGATTTCTATATGGCATACCTTCATGGGCTTGTGGAATGATTACGTTGTTATCTGCGTTAAAATATATAGCTTTAAAGGTAGTAAAAACATGACCGTTTTTATGTCATTGATTTTAATTTTGGCAAGGTTTACTGAAATGGGCCATCTTTCCATCTTTAAAGCCCATAACTTGGTCAAATGAACACTGATTTCGATATGGCACAGCTTTATGGGCTTGTGGAATGATTATGTAGTTATCTGCTGTAATATATATAACTTTAAAGGTAGTAAGAAATATGACCGATTTTATGTCATTGATTTAAGTTTTGCGAAGGTTTACTGAAATGGGCCTTCTTTCCATCTTTAAAAGCCCATAACTTGGTAAAATGAACTCGGATTTCGATAGGCATACCTTAATGGGCTTGTGGAATGATTATGTTGTTATCTGCTGTAATATATATAACTTTAAAGGTAGTAAGAAATATGACCGATTTTATGTCATTGATTTAAGTTTTGCGAAGGTTTACTGAAATGGGCCTTCTTTCCATCTTTAAAAGCCAATAACTTGGTCAAATGAACTCGGATTTCGATAAGGCATACCTTAATGGGCTTGTGGAATGATTATGTTGCTATCGGCTTTAAAGTATATAACTTTAAAGGTAGTAAGAAATATGACCGTTTTTATGTCATTGATTTTTATTTTGCGAAGGTTTACTGAAATGGGCCTTCATTCCATTTTTAAAAGCCCATAACTTTGTCAAATGAACTCGGATTTCGATATGGCATACCCTTATGGGCTTGTGGAGTGATTATGTTGTTATCTGTATTTAAACATATAACTTTAAAGGTAGTAAAAGATATGACCGTTTCTATGTCATTGATTTTTATTTTGCGAAGGATTACTGAAATGAGCCTTCTATCCATTTTTAAAAGCCCGTAACTTAGACAAATGAACTCGGATTTCGATATGGCATGCCTTCATCTGCTTGTGGAATGATTATGTTGTTATCTGCATTAAAATATATAGCTTTAAAGGTAGTAAAAACGCGACCGTTTTTATGTCATTGACTTTAATTTTGGGAAAGTTTACTGAAATGGGCCATCTTTCCATCTTTAAAGCCTATAACTTGATCAAATGAACACTGATTTCGATATGGCACATCTTTATGGCCTTGTGGAATGATTATGTTGTTATCGGCTTTAAAGTATATAACTTTAAAGGTAGTAAGAAATATGACCGTTTTTATGTCATTGATTTTTATTTTGCGAAGGTTTACTGAAATGGGCCATCTTTCCATCTTTAAAGCCCATAAATTGGTCAAATGAACACTGGTTTCGATATGGCACACCTTTATGGGCTTGAGGAATGATTATTTAGTTATCTGCTGTAATATATATAACTTTAAAGGTAGTAAGAAATATGACCGATTTTATGTCATTGATTTTTATTTTGCGAAGGTTTACTGAAATGGGCCTTCTTTCCATTTTTAAAAGCCCGTAACTTGGTCAAATGAACTCGGATTTCGATATGGCATACCTTCATGGGCTTGTGGAATGATTATGTTGTTATCTGCATTAAAATATAAAGCTTTAAAGGTAGTAAAAACACGACCGTTTTTATGTCATTGATTTTAATTTTGGGAAAGTTTACTGAAATGGGCCATTTTTCCATCTTTAAAGCCTATAGCTTGTTCAAATGAACACTGATTTCGATATGGCACACCTTTATGGCCTTGTGGAATGATTATCTTGTTATCGGCTTTAAAGTATATAACTTTAACGGTAGTAAAAAATTTGACCGTTTCTATGTCATTTATTTTTATTTTGCGAAGGTTTACTAAAATGGGCCTTCATTCCATTTTTAAAAGCCCATATCTTGGTCAAATGAACTCGGATTTCGATATGGCATACCTTTATGGGCTTGTGAGTGATTATGTTGTTATCTGTATTTAAACATATAACTTTAAAGGTAGTAAAAGATATGACCGTTTCTATGTCATTGATTTTTATTTTGGAAAGGTTTACTGAAATGGGCCTTCTTTCCATTTTTAAAAGCCCATAACTTGGTCAAATGAACTCGGATTTCGATATGGCATACCTTCATGGGCTTGTGAGTGATTATGTTGTTATCTGTATTTAAACATACAACTTTAAGGGTAGTAAAAGATATGACCGTTTCTATGTATTGACTTTTATTTTGGGAAGTTTTACTGAAATGGGCCTTCTTTCCATTTTTAAAAGCCCGTAACTTGGTCAAATGAACTCGGATTTCGATATGGCATACCTTCATGGGCTTGTGGAATGATTATGTTGTTATCTGCATTAAAATATAAAGCTTTAAAGGTAGTAAGAACACGACCGTTTTTTTGTCATTGATTTTAGTTTTGCGAAGGTTTACTGAAATGGGTCAACTTTCCATCTTTAAAAGCCCATAACTTGGTCAAATGAACTCGGATCTCGATATGGCGTACCTTTATGGGCTTGTGGAATGATTTTGTTGTAATCGGTATTAAAATATATAACTTTAAAGGTAGTAAAAAGTATGACCGTTTTCATGTCATTGATTTTAATTTTGCGAAGGTTTACAGAAATGGGCCTTCTTTACATCTTTAAAAGCCCATAACTCGGTCAAATGAACTCTGATTTCGATATGGCATACCTTTATGGGCTTGTGGAATGATTTTGTTTTAATCTGTATTAAAATATATAACTTTAAGGGTAGTAAAAAATATGACCGTTTTTATGTCATTGATTTTAATTTTGCGAAGGTTGACTGAAATGGGCCTTCTTTCCATCTTTAAAAGCCCATAACTTGGTCAAATGAACTCGGATTTCGATAAGGCATACCTTAATGGGCTTGTGGAATGATTATGTAGTTATCTGCTGTAATATATAATAACTTTAAAGGTAGTAAGAAAGATGACCGATTTTATGTCATTGATTTAAGTTTTGCGAAGGTTTACTGAAATGGGCCTTCTTTCCATCTTTAAAAGACCATAACTTGTTCAAATGAACTCGGATTCAAATGAGCCAATAACTTGGTCAAATGAACACTGGTTTCGATATGGCACACCTTTATGGACTTGTGGAATGATTATGTAGTTATCTGCTGTAATATATATAACTTTAAAGGTAGTAAGAAATATGACCGATTTTATGTCATTGATTTAAGTTCCGCGAAGGTTTACTGAAATGGGCCATCTTTCCATCTTTAAAGCCCATAACTTGGTCAAATGAACACTGGTTTCGATATGGCACACCTTTATGGGCTTGTGGAATGATTATGTAGTTATCTGGTGTAATATATATACCTTTAAAGGTAGTAAGAAATATGACCGATTTTATGTCATTGATTTAAGTTTTGCGAAAGTTTACTGAAATGGGCCTTCTATCCATTTTTAAAGGCCCGTCACTTGGTCAAATGAACTCGGATTTCGATATGGCATACCTTCATGGGCTTGTGGAATGATTATGTTGTTATCTGCATATAAATATATAGCCTTAAAGGTAGTAAAAACATGACCGTTTTATGTCATTGATTTTAATTTTGGCAAGGTTTACTGAAATGGGCCATCTTTCCATCTTTAAAGCCCATAACTTGGTCAAATGAACACTGATTTCGATATGGCACACCTTTATGGGCTTGTGGAATGATTATGTAGTTATCTGCTGTAATATATATAACTTTAAAGGTAGTAAGAAATATGACCGATTTTATGTCATTGATTTAAGTTTTGCGAAGGTTTACTGAAATGGGCCTTCTTTCCATCTTTAAAAGCCCATAACTTGTTCAAATGAACTCGGATTTTGATACGGCATACCTTTCTTGGCTTGTGGAATGATTATGTTGCTATCGGCTTTAAAGTATGTAACTTTAAAGGTAGTAAGAAATATGACCGTTTTTATGTCATTGATTTAAGTTTTGCGAAGGTTTACTGAAATGGGCCTTCTATCCATTTTTAAAGGCCCGTCACTTGGTCAAATGAACTCGGATTTCGATATGGCATACCTTCATGGGCTTGTGGAATGATTATGTTGTTATCTGCATATAAATATATAGCCTTAAAGGTAGTAAAAACATGACCGTTTTTTTGTCATTGATTTTAGTTTTGCGAAGGTTTACTGAAATGGGTCAACTTTCCATCTTTAAAAGCCCATAACTTGGTCAAATGAACACTGATTTCGATATGGCACACCTTTATGGGCTTGTGGAATGATTATGTAGTTATCTGCTGTAATATATATATCTTTAAAGGTAGTAAGAAATATGACCGATTTTATGTCATTGATTTAAGTTTTGCGAAGGTTTACTGAAATAGGCCTTCTTTCCATTTTTAAAAGCCCATAACTTGGTCAAATGAACTCGGATTTCAATATGGCATACCTTTATGGGCTTGTGGAATGATTGTGTTTTTATCTGCATTAAAATATATAACTTTAAAGGTAGTAAAAACTATGACCGTTTTTGTGTCATTGATTTTAATTTTGCGAAGGTTTACTGAAATGGGCCTTCTTTCCATCTTTAAAGGCCCGTCACTTGGTCAAATGAACACGGATTTCTATATGGCATACCTTCATGGGCTTGTGGAATGATTACGTTGTTATCTGCGTTAAAATATATAGCTTTAAAGGTAGTAAAAACATGACCGTTTTTATGTCATTGATTTTAATTTTGGCAAGGTTTACTGAAATGGGCCATCTTTCCATCTTTAAAGCCCATAACTTGGTCAAATGAACACTGATTTCGATATGGCACACCTTTATCGGCTTGTGGAATGATTATGTAGTTATCTGCTGTAATATATATAACTTTAAAGGTAGTAAGAAATATGACCGATTTTATGTCATTGATTTAAGTTTTGCGAAGGTTTACTGAAATGGGCCTTCTTTCCATCTTTAAAAGCCCATAACTTGGTAAAATGAACTCGGATTTCGATAGGCATACCTTAATGGGCTTGTGGAATGATTATGTAGTTATCTGCTGTAATATATATAACTTTAAAGGTAGTAAGAAATATGACCGATTTTATGTCATTGATTTAAGTTTTGCGAAGGTTTACTGAAATGGGCCTTCTTTCCATCTTTAAAAGCCAATAACTTAATCAAATGAACTCGGATTTCGATAAGGCATACCTTAATGGGCTTGTGGAATGATTATGTTGCTATCGGCTTTAAAGTATATAACTTTAAAGGTAGTAAGAAATATGACCGTTTTTATGTCATTGACTTAAAAGCCCATAACTTGGTCAAATGAACTCGGATTTCGATATGGCATACCTTTTTGGGCTTGAGGAATGATTATGTTGTTATCGGCAATAAGATATATAACTTTAAAGGTAATCAAAAATATGACCGTTTTTATGTCATTGATTTTTATTTTGCGAAGGTTTACTGAAATGGGCCTTCTTTCCATTTTTAAAAGCCCGCAACTTGGTCAAATGAACTCGGATTTCGATATGGCATACCCTTATGGGCTTGTGGAATGATTATGTTGTTATCTGCATTAAAATATATAACTTTAAAGGTAGTAAAAAATATGACCATTTTTATGTCATTGATTTTTATTTTGCGAAGGTTTACTGAAATGGGCCTTCATTCCATTTTTAAAAGCCCATAACTTTGTCAAATGAACTCGGATTTCGATATGGCATACCCTTATGGGCTTGTGGAGTGATTATGTTGTTATCTGTATTTAAACATATAACTTTAAAGGTAGTAAAAGATATGACCGTTTCTATGTCATTGATTTTTATTTTGCGAAGGATTACTGAAATGAGCCTTCTATCCATTTTTAAAAGCCCGTAACTTAGACAAATGAACTCGGATTTCGATATGGCATACCTTCATCTGCTTGTGGAATGATTATGTTGTTATCTGCATTAAAATATATATCTTTAAAGGTAGTAAAAACGCGACCGTTTTTATGTCATTGACTTTAATTTTGGGAAAGTTTACTGAAATGGGCCATCTTTCCATCTTTAAAGCCTATAACTTGATCAAATGAACACTGATTTCGATATGGCACATCTTTATGGCCTTGTGGAATGATTATGTTGTTATCGGCTTTAAAGTATATAACTTTAAAGGTAGTAAGAAATATGACCGTTTTTATGTCATTGATTTTTATTTTGCGAAGGTTTACTGAAATGGGCCATCTTTCCATCTTTAAAGCCCATAAATTGGTCAAATGAACACTGGTTTCGATATGGCACACCTTTATGGGCTTGAGGAATGATTATTTAGTTATCTGCTGTAATATATATAACTTTAAAGGTAGTAAGAAATATGACCGATTTTATGTCATTGATTTTTATTTTGCGAAGGTTTACTGAAATGGGCCTTCTTTCCATTTTTAAAAGCCCGTAACTTGGTCAAATGAACTCGGATTTCGATATGGCATACCTTCATCTGCTTGTGGAATGATTATGTTGTTATCTGCGTTAAAATATATAGCTTTAAAAATAGTAAAAACATGACCGTTTTTATG
Source organism: Drosophila suzukii (assembly GCF_043229965.1). Taxonomy (NCBI): domain Eukaryota; kingdom Metazoa; phylum Arthropoda; class Insecta; order Diptera; family Drosophilidae; genus Drosophila; species Drosophila suzukii. The sequence continues at coordinate 1,069,288 of NW_027255896.1, read as the reverse complement.
TCATTGATTTTAATTTTGGCAAGGTTTACTGAAATGGGCCATCTTTCCATCTTTAAAGCCCATAACTTGGTCAAATGAACACTGATTTCGATATGGCACACCTTTATGGGCTTGTGGAATGATTATGTAGTTATCTGCTGTAATATATATAACTTTAAAGGTAGTAAGAAATATGACCGATTTTATGTCATTGATTTAAGTTTTGCGAAGGTTTACTGAAATGGGCCTTCTTTCCATCTTTAAAAGCCCATAACTTGGTAAAATGAACTCGGATTTCGATAGGCATACCTTAATGGGCTTGTGGAATGATTATGTAGTTATCTGCTGTAATATATATAACTTTAAAGGTAGTAAGAAATATGACCGTTTTTATGTCATTGATTTTAATTTTGGAAAGGTTTACTGAAATGCGCCATCTTTCCATCTTTAAAGCCCATAACTTGGTCAAATGAACACTGATTTCGATATGGCACACCTTTATGGGCTTGTGGAATGATTATGTAGTTATCTGCTGTAATATATATAACTTTAAAGGTAGTAAGAAATATGACCGATTTTATGTCATTGATTTTTATTTTGCGAAGGTTTACTGAAATGGGCCTTCTTTCCATTTTTAAAAGCCCATAACTTGGTGAAATGAACTCGGATTTCGATATGGCATACCCTTTTGGGCTTGAGGAATGATTATGTTGTTATCTGCAATAAGATATATAACTTCAAAGTTAATAAAAAATATGACCGTTTTTATGTCATTGATTTTTATTTTGCGAAGGTTTACTGAAATGGGCCTTCTTTCCATTTTTAAAAGCCCGTAACTAGGTCAAATGAACTCGGACTTCGATATGGCATACCTTTATGGGCTTGTGGAATGATTATGTTGTTATCTGCATTAAAATATATAACTTTAAAGGTAGTAAAAAACTTGACCGTTTCTATGTCATTTATTTTTATTTTGGGAAGGTTTACTAAAATGGGCCTTCATTCCATTTTTAAAAGCCCATAACTTGGTCAAATGAACTCGGATTTCGATATGGCATACCTTTATGGGCTTGTGAGTGATTATGTTGTTATTTGTATTTAAACATATAACTGTAAAGGTAGTAAAAGATATGACCGTTTCTATGTCATTGATTTTTATTTTGGGAAGGTTTACTGAAATGGGCCTTCTTTCCATTTTTAAAAGCCCGTAACTTGGTCAAATGAACTCGGATTTCGATATGGCATACCTTTATGGGCTTGTGGAATGATTATGTTGTTATCTGCATTAAAATATATAACTTTAAAGGTAGTAAAAAATATCACCGTTTTTATGTCATTTATTTTTATTTTGCGAAGGTTTACTGAAATGGGCCTTCATTCCATTTTTAAAAGCCCATAACTTGGTCAAATGAACTCGAATTTCGATATGACATACCTTTATGGGCTTGTGAGTGATTATGTTGTTATCTGTATTTAAACATATAACTTTAAAGGTAGTAAAAGATATGACCGTTTCTATGTCATTGATTTTTATTTTGGAAAGGTTTACTGAAATGGGCCTTCTTTCCATTTTTAAAAGCCCATAACTTGGTCAAATGAACTCGGATTTCGATATGGCATACCTTCATGGGCTTGTGAGTGATTATGTTGTTATCTGTATTTAAACATACAACTTTAAGGGTAGTAAAAGATATGACCGTTTCTATGTATTGACTTTTATTTTGGGAAGTTTTACTGAAATGGGCCTTCTTTCCATTTTTAAAAGCCCGTAACTTGGTCAAATGAACTCGGATTTCGATATGGCATACCTTCATGGGCTTGTGGAATGATTATGTTGTTATCTGCATTAAAATATAAAGCTTTAAAGGTAGTAAAAACACGACCGTTTTTATGTCATTGATTTTAATTTTGGGAAAGTTTACTGAAATGGGCCATTTTTCCATCTTTAAAGCCTATAGCTTGTTCAAATGAACACTGATTTCGATATGGCACACCTTTATGGCCTTGTGGAATGATTATCTTGTTATCGGCTTTAAAGTATATATCTTTAACGGTAGTAAAAAATTTGACCGTTTCTATGTCATTTATTTTTATTTTGCGAAGGTTTACTAAAATGGGCCTTCATTCCATTTTTAAAAGCCCATATCTTGGTCAAATGAACTCGGATTTCGATATGGCATACCTTTATGGGCTTGTGAGTGATTATGTTGTTATCTGTATTTAAACATATAACTTTAAAGGTAGTAAAAGATATGACCGTTTCTATGTCATTGATTTTTATTTTGGGAAGGTTTACTGAAATGGGCCTTCTTTCCATTTTTAAAAGCCCGTAACTTGGTCAAATGAACTCGGATTTCGATATGGCATACCTTTATGGGCTTGTGGAATGATTATGTTGTTATCTGCATTAAAATATATAACTTTAAAGGTAGTAAAAAATATCACCGTTTTTATGTCATTTATTTTTATTTTGCGAAGGTTTACTGAAATGGGCCTTCATTCCATTTTTAAAAGCCCATAACTTGGTCAAATGAACACGGATTTCGATATGGCATACCTTCATGGGCTTGTGAGTGATTATGTTGTTATCTGTATTTAAACATACAACTTTAAGGGTAGTAAAAGATATGACCGTTTCTATGTCATTGACTTTTATTTTGGGAAGTTTTACTGAAATGGGCCTTCTTTCCATTTTTAAAAGCCCGTAACTTGGTCAAATGAACTCGGATTTCGATATGGCATACCTTCATGGGCTTGTGGAATGATTATGTTGTTATCTGCATTAAAATATAAAGCTTTAAAGGTAGTAAGAACACGACCGTTTTTTTGTCATTGATTTTAGTTTTGCGAAGGTTTACTGAAATGGGTCAACTTTCCATCTTTAAAAGCCCATAACTTGGTCAAATGAACTCGGATCTCGATATGGCGTACCTTTATGGGCTTGTGGAATGATTTTGTTGTAATCGGTATTAAAATATATAACTTTAAAGGTAGTAAAAAGTATGACCGTTTTCATGTCATTGATTTTAATTTTGCGAAGGTTGACTGAAATGGGCCTTCTTTCCATCTTTAAAAGCCCATAACTTGGTCAAATGAACTCGGATTTCGATAAGGCATACCTTAATGGGCTTGTGGAATGATTATGTAGTTATCTGCTGTAATATATATAACTTTAAAGGTAGTAAGAAATATGACCGATTTTATGTCATTGATTTAAGTTTTGCGAAGGTTTACTGAAATGGGCCTTCTTTCCATCTTTAAAAGACCATAACTTGTTCAAATGAACTCGGATTCAAATGAGCCAATAACTTGGTCAAATGAACACTGGTTTCGATATAGCACACCTTTATGGACTTGTGGAATGATTATGTAGTTATCTGCTGTAATATATATAACTTTAAAGGTAGTAAGAAATATGACCGATTTTATGTCATTGATTTAAGTTCCGCGAAGGTTTACTGAAATGGGCCATCTTTCCATCTTTAAAGCCCATAACTTGGTCAAATGAACACTGGTTTCGATATGGCACACCTTTATGGGCTTGTGGAATGATTATGTAGTTATCTGGTGTAATATATATACCTTTAAAGGTAGTAAGAAATATGACCGATTTTATGTCATTGATTTAAGTTTAGCGAAGGCTTACTGAAATGGGCCTTCTATCCATTTTTAAAGGCCCGTCACTTGGTCAAATGAACTCGGATTTCGATATGGCATACCTTCATGGGCTTGTGGAATGATTATGTTGTTATCTGCATATAAATATATAGCCTTAAAGGTAGTAAAAACATGACCGTTTTATGTCATTGATTTTAATTTTGGCAAGGTTTACTGAAATGGGCCATCTTTCCATCTTTAAAGCCCATAACTTGGTCAAATTAACACTGATTTCGATATGGCTCACCTTTATGGGCTTGTGGAATGATTATGTAGTTATCTGCTGTAATATATATAACTTTAAAGGTAGTAAGAAATATGACCGATTTTATGTCATTGATTTAAGTTTTTCGAAGGTTTACTGAAATGGGCCTTCTATCCATTTTTAAAGGCCCGTCACTTGGTCAAATGAACTCGGATTTCGATATGGCATACCTTTATGGGCTTGTGGAATGATTATGTTGTTATCTGCATTAAAATATATAACTTTAAAGGTAGTAAAAAATATAACCGTTTTTATGTCAATTATTTTTATTTTGCGAAGGTTTACTGAAATGGGCCTTCATTCCATTTTTAAAAGCCCATAACTTGGTCAAATGAACTCGGATTTCGATATGGCATACCTTCATGGGCTTGTGAGTGATTATGTTGTTATCTGTATTTAAACATACAACTTTAAGGGTAGTAAAAGATATGACCGTTTCTATGTCATTGACTTTTATTTTGGGAAGTTTTACTGAAATGGGTGTTGTGTGAAACTCCTTGTGTTGGAAATGTTAATAATCTTTATCCATTTTTATTGATAACGCATCTCTTTGGTAGTTTTGTTACATTCTTTATTTATTTGGTTTGCTTGGCAGGAGCAGCGTTAATGCCGCTTCCAACGTCAAGTTGTTTCTGATTTTACAATTTGCCTTAGGATCTAAGTAAGCCTAATTCTCGTAGCTGCGCTGCTTACAGTTGGGCGGCAGAGAGATGGCTATGTATACCTTATGTATATAAAGTGTATTTAATTATGCTCTCTTTGGCTGGAGCGCGAGGGCATGTGTATGTACTTGAGTTTGGCTGAGCGGCCGGCGTGTGCAACAGAATGCTGACACTTGCACTTTCTTTGAGCGCGCCGATCGACTCATGTTTCGGCCACTTAGGGTTTTTGACCGAGCCTTTTGTTTATATAAACACTGCAACAAAGTGTTACAGTGTGTTTGTTTCAAGTACTCTTGGTACAGTAGATATTCGATATAAGTGCATACTACATCTCCCTCCTTTTAAAAAATAACGTAATATTATGAAGTTATTTTGTTAATATATTTTACTTAAAGAAATATTTATTTTTGTTTAAAAAAATTTTTTTTTTTTAAATTTCTTTTTTTTTTTTTAAAGAGAATGGAATTGGTAATAATATATGTATTAAAAGAAAAAGTATTTTTTAACATGGAGTGTAAAAGAATTTCTAAACATGGTTACACTCATAAGTATTTCTAAACATGGCTATGTTAAATGCAATTATGAAATAAACATTTTTAATCTATCTTTATGTACTATTTGTTTTTTATTTTTGTTATTTATTATAGTTATGTTATCTCTATCTCCTATTTTTTCTACCCTATAAGGACCTGTATATTTCGAATCTAACTTATGTCCTGTTTCATTTTTCAATAAAACCTGATCTCTTATTTTTAAATCGAAATCTAAACTAGTTTTGTCGTAACTAATTTTCTGTTTCAGCTTATGAGATTCTAGCATTAGTCTAGCTCTCTTAATTGCCTGTTCTAATCTAAATTTGGATTCCTTAGCATAATCTTCTATATTATAAAGGGGTTTTATTTTATCTATGCTATTAAAGTGTTTTGGTAGATTTGAAGTTTTACCGAAAACTAGCTCATATGGACAATAGTCATGTGCCATGGATGGGGTTGTATTAAAAGAATATACGAAGTATCGTAGCCATACATCCCAATCTGTTTTGTCAACTGAGATGTATGAACGAATGAACTCATTTAGTGTTCTGTGGCTTCGCTCCACGGTACCTACTGTCTGGTGGTAATGTGCAGTTGAAGTTATGTTTTTAATATGTAAATATTTACATAGATCTTCAATAATTGAATTTTTATATTCTGTTCCCATGTCCGTAATGAACGTCTTCATTGGACCGTACTTTAGAATAAAATCTTCAAATATAGCTTTTGCTACTGTATTTGCGCTTTTATTTGGTATAGGTATAGCTACTAGGTATTTAATTAAATCGCAGATGAGTGTTACTGCGTATTCGTTTCCATTATTCGATTTTGGAAGTGGACCAATAGTATCTACAATTACTCTATCAAAAGCTCGTTGTGGAGTTTCGGTTATAGTTAGTGGGGTCTTTGTATGTTTAGTCGTTTTCGACTTTTGGCATTTAGAACATTTCTTTATGTACTCTTTTATGTCTTTGGACATATTTTTCCAGTAATAGTGTCTCTGGACCTTGGCCAAGGTTTTTGTAATGCCTGTATGACCACCTTGTATTGGATCATCATGGAATGTAGACAATATAGCTCCTTTTTCTTTATTATGTTTTATTACGGTCACCGGGTTGAGTAGCGCTACTCTCAATGATTTCAATATTTTATTGCCCATAATTTTAAAATTATCAATTGAAACATGTTCAAAGATATTTTCCCACGATGCCACTTTGAGTTGGCTGACTTTGTGAATACCGGCCTGCTTTTCAAGCCTTTGAAAGAATTGACCTAAGTCAATGGTTTTATTAGAATACAAATCGCTAGCATCATAACTTGCTGTAGTTTTCTTTCCGTGCTTAAATAAACACATTTTATTATTTACATGCAAGGTCACTACTTTACGTACTTCATCATTGTTTATGACTTCATATACGTTGGGCTTTGAAGCTTTTTCTATAGGTTGCTTATGCAATTCTATTTGATCTTTTCCTGCGCAGGATTTCTGTCTACTTTGGTTTCTGGTAGTGACTTTCAGAATTTTATTACTTGTTTGTATATTTGTTAGGTCTGTGATTGTTATTCTGGAGAGCGCATCGGCTACATAGTTGTCTTTACCCTTTAGATACTCCACCGTAAAATTATATTCCTCTAATTCAAGTCTCATTCGTGTTAGTTTGGAACTTGGATTTACCATTGAAAATAAGTATGTCAGTGCTCTATGGTCTGTTTTGACAGTGAAGTGTCTACCATAAATATATGGTCTGAAGTGTGTTATTGCCCAATGAATGGCTGCTAGTTCTTGTTCTGTGGTGCTCTTGTTGCTTTCACCTTTCGTAAAGGATCTTGATGCGTATGCCACTGGAAGCTGTAGTCCATTTTTGTTTTGAGTTAGGACTGCTCCACAAGCGTATTTGCTAGCATCTGTGATTATGCAAAATTCTTTGCTAAAATCTGGATATTGCAACAGAGTAGGATTTATTAATGCTGATTTAAGATGTTCGAAGGCGTTTTGACATTGTGTTGTCCATTCGAATTTTACATCTTTCTTACATAATCTTGTTATGTGACGGGAGTATTCAGCAAAATTCTTTATAAAACGTCGGTAATAATTGCAAAATGCAACGAATCTTCTAGCGCCGTCCGCATCATGTGGGACTGGATAATTTTGAATGACGTCGTATTTTTTGTCGTCGGGCAAGATTCCTTTATCTGTGCATTTATGTCCTAAGAAAGTGACTTCATGCATGAAAAATGAACATTTTTCAGGATGTAACTTCAGGTTGTGTTTCCTACATTTCTCGAAAACATCAGTTAAGTTCTTGAGCATATGTTTTTCGGAACAACCTATGACTATTAAATCATCCATATAAAGAAATGCTTGCGAAGGTTCTAATCCAGAGAAAGCTATAGTCATCATTCTTTGAAAAGAGTTTGGCGCTATTTTTAAACCGAATGGTAATCGCGTGAAGCGGTACGAACCATTGTTTGTTGAAAAAGATGTTATATCCCGTGAACTTTTTTCCAGTTCAATTTGATGGAAACCTGACATTAAGTCAAGGCATGAGAAGTATTTTGCTCTACCTAGTTGATCTAAAATATCATCGATTCTAGGCAGTGGAAATTTATCAGACAAGAGTTTTTTATTAATTTGACGATAGTCAATTACTAATCGCCATTTTTTATTTTCCGTATTTGGAAGTGACTTTTTTGGTACTAACAGAAGTGGGCTATTATAAGGTGATACAGAGGGTTCCACTATTTCATCATTGATGAGTTTTTGGACTTGTTTTTGAATTTCGTCTTGTTGACTATGAGGATTTCTATAATTTTTTATATATACGGGTTCATCATCAATTAATCTCAGCTTTTGTTTATAAAAATTATTGGTAGTGATCGATTCGGTTTCTAGTCCGAACACATCACTATACTGGGTGCATAATGCTGTAAGTTGTTTATTGAATTGAGGCGGGAAGTTTTTTGCAAGTTGGGATAATACAATTTTTTGTCTGTCTTCTAAGTCCGTTTTTACTATGTCGTAGTTTGAAAGTGGTTCATGATGAATGTTTTTGATATAGACTACTTGATCTTTGTTTGTAGTATTTAGTAATCTTATATATGCATTTTGGACTGTTGCTATGGTATTTGCGATATAGATACCATGCTGAATTTCTTGATTCGGAATTAATACACTGTCTTCTTCTGAATTTATTTCGATTTTTCGGACGACTTGGGATCTTGCTGGCAGAATTAGGGAGTTGTTGCCAGAACTGTATGCTATTGGAACATAAATTGGATATTTTAGGTTATTTGGTCTTATTATAAGCCAGTCCTCAGACGGCTTGAAGTCTAATTGACAGTTGTATCTTTTGATAAAATCGATTCCTAGTATTCCATCACATGGAATAGCGAATTGCCTATTTACGATATGGAAATCATGTTGAATTATGTACTTAGAAGTTTGAATTTCAATAGAAGTTAAGCCTATTGATTTGGTAACTTCCTGACTTATACCCTGTATGTTTATGATGTAATTATCTTGAATGTTTTGAAAATTATCAGAATTTTCCTTCAATAAGGATATTTCCGCACCTGTGTCTAGTAAGAGAACTAATTCTTTTCCTGTTGCTACGTTCGTGAAAGTGACAAATGTATTTTGACTGAGATTTAAAGTGTGAATTTTGATGTTGTTTACTGTCGTGTATCTAAAGGTGTTTGGGAGTTTCCCGAATTTGTTTGTGCCACTCTAACATTGTTATTGTGGTTGTTGTTTCCCCCACGGCTGTTTCCGCCGCTGGTGTTTCCACCACGGTTGTTATTTCTGTTATAATTGTTATTTTGGTTATTTCTGTTATAACTATTGTTTTGATTATATCCGTTATTCTGATAATATCTGGTATTGTTATAATTACCTCGATTATTACCTCGATTATTACCTCGTCCGCGATTTCCACCGCGCTGCGGGTAATTTTTGTAATATAGGACAGTGTTTGGCTGTCCGGTTGCTTCTGTGCAACTGCTTACAAATTTGGATATGGCTTCATTCATTGTATTGAAGGTACCGGCTTGCATTATAGTTTTTACCTTATCTATTTGGCAATTTTTAGTCATTGCTTTCACTGCATGTTGAGTGGAATAACGTCTGGCTAACTCTAGGGATAAGCCATCTGTTATAAATGCACCTTCTAAGGATTTCGTCATCTGCTCAACCTCTTGTGTGTACTGGTTGGCAGTCTTATTGCGTTGTTGTAGGCTCATCAGTTTTGCTGACAACACTTCTACAGATTCGCCTTTGACGTTGTTTTTTAATCTGGAAATGACTTCAGCTATTGTTGTTTCATCTCCGATTAGATTTCTGGCGACACCTTTTAGCTTTGTTTTTATAATTGAAACTGCTAATTGTTCGTGCTCGCCTTTTATTGATTCTACTATTTCTAATGCATCCATAAAACTTGTTAAGTTTTCAGATTTACCATCGAAAACTGGTATAAGCTTGGATGCTGTGTTAATGAAATCAATATTAGATTGTGCCATTGTGATATTGTTTCTTATTTTATTTTCTATTATGGAATTATCATCAGAATCCGTAGAATTATCTAGATCTGACATTAAAACAGCTGAAATAGTAAGATTATTTAAATCTTGCTCTTCTATTTTAGGATTTGTTTCTGTAAGGTCTTCTGATTCTATTTGGTCACTGTCAGTTTGTTTTGTTGATTCCGATTCATCACCAGTTTCAACTGCTAGGGAGGTGTTAAGTATAGTTGGTACCGATATGTCCAACTTAAACTTTTGTTTAATTGATATTAAATTATATCGTAGTCTGATCAAAAATTTTGATACTTGGGACCAATGATCTTGATTTAATTTTTCCTTCTGGCCATATATTAGTATTCGTGCTTCATTAAAGCATTTTACTAGAATTTCCACATGTTTTTTAATGGTATTCTTTTGAATTGGCCTGTTTTGAGTAAGTGACTTATATGATTTGTCAAAGTCAACTTTTATATTATTTAGCTGCTTATATAATTCATTCCATTCCATTATATTGTGGAGATGAATTATTTCTTGGAGACCATCATTACTATTGTTTTACCTAGTATTGGGTGTTCGTCTACTACTGATCTAACCTGTACCCCTGGGATGGTTGATAGGACAATTGCCTTTTGGGTGCTTGTGCAATGAATAAGTGGAGAGGCATCTAAATTAAATGTTTCAATATATAAGTTTTCTAACTCGTAAATGCTTACTGAAGTTGGTGCAACTAATTGCAGAATTCTTTCTCTAAAATAGATGTCCCTATCAAATGTGTTTGCAATTGCTTTTAGCGTAGCCATTTTTAATTAATTTGTTTTTATTTATTTATTTGTTTATTCCATTTTCTTTAACTTTTTTTTTTTTTTAAATTTAAATACAGCAATATTTTTATAATAATGTTGTTTGTGCCAAAATGTTTAAATTTTGTCCAGATCATTTGCCTGGCTCATATATTTTTTCTTAAGACATTTATTGTGCAATTTATAAAGTTTATAAAAACAGTTTGCGCACATTATTACAACAATTATTATAAGCAATGTATGAATTAATTCTAAGTCTATGGGGTTTGATTCTACCTTATTAATAACATTTGCAGTGGAATCCACTGTTTTTGTATCAATTAAACCCATCTTTGGGGTTGGTATTCTTAAAATATATCTTGGTCTGTCAAATTCTTTGGATTTTTGAATCAATTCGTAAATGTTGTTAATGTTATTCATAAACAACTAGTTTAATATTATTAATTTTGATCTTACTTTACTTTTACTTTTTGACCAATTATTATCATATTTTACATATAATTTCCTGCCTATTTTGTGTATGGTTTTCAGGCCATACTCTAATCGGGCAACTTTTATGTCGCTCAATTTTTACAATTGTTTTTATAATATAAATGAAAAAATATGCATCGCAGTGCAATTAAAAAAATTTTTGCAACGCAGTGCAAAGATAAAAAAATTATGCGCTCTTGGTAGCGCTGTCGGTTCACACTTCCTTGGTACCGGTGCTGGCTGCACAGGTGTACTTTATGTTGGGGCACCGGTGCTGGCTACACAGGTGTACTCGCAGAACGGGGAGCACAGTGGTCCCTCGCAGTCATCTGGGCACGTCTTCTTTAGTTTTTGTATGGCAACTTTATCTGGAGGAGGCAATGCGTTTTTATTTTTTGAAATATTTTGGATTACAGGGTAGGTGGATGTGGCTGTAGCTGTGGTCTGATTTTTTCGTTCTGATAGCAAATTTAGGTATTCGACTTCGGCATGTATTTTTACCGAGTCGTTCCACTGTATTGCTTTGCCGCTGTTGAGCAGCTTCAGTAGATGAGCCTTTCTGGCTTTTAATCTTTTGACCACGCCACTTCTTTTGGCACACATCACACTCTACTCACTGCGTTTCTTCTCTTGTTCTTGTTGTTGTTGCCGTTTTTGCTGTTGTTGCCTTTGTTGTTGCTGTCGTCTTTGTTGCTTTTGATTGCTGCTGTCGCCTTGGTTGCTGTCTTCTTATTTTTCGAAGTCCCGATCCATGTCCAGATCCAGGTCCAGATCCTTTAGGACCAATGTCACGGTCGCCATGTTGTGTGAAACTCCTTGTGTTGGAAATGTTAATAATCTTTATCCATTTTTATTGATAACGCATCTCTTTGGTAGTTTTGTTACATTCTTTATTTATTTGGTTTGCTTGGCAGGAGCAGCGTTAATGCCGCTTCCAACGTCAAGTTGTTTCTGATTTTACAATTTGCCTTAGGATCTAAGTAAGCCTAATTCTCGTAGCTGCGCTGCTTACAGTTGGGCGGCAGAGAGATGGCTATGTATACCTTATGTATATAAAGTGTATTTAATTATGCTCTCTTTGGCTGGAGCGCGAGGGCATGTGTATGTACTTGAGTTTGGCTGAGCGGCCGGCGTGTGCAACAGAATGCTGACACTTGCACTTTCTTTGAGCGCGCCGATCGACTCATGTTTCGGCCACTTAGGGTTTTTGACCGAGCCTTTTGTTTATATAAACACTGCAACAAAGTGTTACAGTGTGTTTGTTTCAAGTACTCTTGGTACAGTAGATATTCGATATAAGTGCATACTACATGGGCCTTCTTTCCATTTTTAAAAGCCCGTAACTTGGTCAAATGAACTCGGATTTCGATATGGCATACCTTCATGGGCTTGTGGAATGATTATGTTGTTATCTGCATTAAAATATAAAGCTTTAAAGGTAGTAAGAACACGACCGTTTTTTTGTCATTGATTTTAGTTTTGCGAAGGTTTACTGAAATGGGTCAACTTTCCATCTTTAAAAGCCCATAACTTGGTCAAATGAACTCGGATCTCGATATGGCGTACCTTTATGGGCTTGTGGAATGATTTTGTTGTAATCGGTATTAAAATATATAACTTTAAAGGTAGTAAAAAGTATGACCGTTTTCATGTCATTGATTTTAATTTTGCGAAGGTTTACAGAAATGGGCCTTCTTTACATCTTTAAAAGCCCATAACTCGGTCAAATGAACTCTGATTTCGATATGGCATACCTTTATGGGCTTGTGGAATGATTTTGTTTTAATCTGTATTAAAATATATAACTTTAAGGGTAGTAAAAAATATGACCGTTTTTATGTCATTGATTTTAATTTTGCGAAGGTTGACTGAAATGGGCCTTCTTTCCATCTTTAAAAGCCCATAACTTGGTCAAATGAACTCGGATTTCGATAAGGCATACCTTAATGGGCTTGTGGAATGATTATGTAGTTATCTGCTGTAATATATATAACTTTAAAGGTAGTAAGAAATATGACCGATTTTATGTCATTGATTTAAGTTTTGCGAAGGTTTACTGAAATGGGCCTTCTTTCCATCTTTAAAAGACCATAACTTGTTCAAATGAACTCGGATTCAAATGAGCCAATAACTTGGTCAAATGAACACTGGTTTCGATATGGCACACCTTTATGGACTTGTGGAATGATTATGTAGTTATCTGCTGTAATATATATAACTTTAAAGGTAGTAAGAAATATGACCGATTTTATGTCATTGATTTAAGTTCCGCGAAGGTTTACTGAAATGGGCCATCTTTCCATCTTTAAAGCCCATAACTTGGTCAAATGAACACTGGTTTCGATATGGCACACCTTTATGGGCTTGTGGAATGATTATGTAGTTATCTGGTGTAATATATATACCTTTAAAGGTAGTAAGAAATATGACCGATTTTATGTCATTGATTTAAGTTTTGCGAAGGTTTACTGAAATGGGCCTTCTATCCATTTTTAAAGGCCCGTCACTTGGTCAAATGAACTCGGATTTCGATATGGCATACTTCATGGGCTTGTGGAATGATTATGTTGTTATCTGCATATAAATATATAGCCTTAAAGGTAGTAAAAACATGACCGTTTTATGTCATTGATTTTAATTTTGGCAAGGTTTACTGAAATGGGCCATCTTTCCATCTTTAAAGCCCATAACTTGGTCAAATGAACACTGATTTCGATATGGCTCACCTTTATGGGCTTGTGGAATGATTATGTAGTTATCTGCTGTAATATATATAACTTTAAAGGTAGTAAGAAATATGACCGATTTTATGTCATTGATTTAAGTTTTTCGAAGGTTTACTGAAATGGGCCTTCTTTCCATCTTTAAAAGCCCATAACTTGGTCAAATGAACTCGGATTTCGATAAGGCATACCTTAATGGGCTTGTGGAATGATTATGTAGTTATCTGCTGTAATATATATAACTTTAAAGGTAGTAAGAAAGATGACCGATCTTATGTCATTGATTTAAGTTTTGCGAAGGTTTACTGAAATGGGCCTTCTTTCCATCTTTAAAAGACCATAACTTGTTCAAATGAACTCGGATTTTGATACGGCATACCTTTATTGGCTTGTGGAATGATTATGTTGCTATCGGCTTTAAAGTATATAACTTTAAAGTTAGTAAGAAATATGACCGTTTTTATGTCATTGATTTTAGTTCTGCAAAGGTTTACTGAAATGGGCCTTCTTTCCATCTTTAAAAGCCAATAACTTGGTCAAATGAACTCGGATTTCGATATGGCATATCTTTTTGGGCTTGAGGAATGATTATGTTGTTATCTGCATTAAGATATATAACTTTAAAGGTAATAAAAAATATCACCGTTTTTATGTCATTAATTTTTATTTTGCGAAGGTTTACTGAAATGGGCCTTCTTTTCATTTTTAAAAGCCCATAACTTGGTGAAATGAACTCGGATTTTGATATTGCATACCTTTATCGGCTTGTGGAATGATTGTGTTGTTATCTGCATTAAAATATATAACTTTAAAGGTAGTAAAAAATATGACCGTTTCTATGTCATTGAGTTTTATTTTGAGAAGGTTTACTGAAATGGGCCTTGTTTCCATTTTTAAAAGCCCATAACTTGGTCAAATGAACTCGGAAATCGATATGGCATACCTTTATGGGCTTGTGGAATTATTCTGTTGTTATCTGCTTTAAAATATATAGCTTTAAAGGTAGTAAAAAATATGACCGTTTTTGTGTCATTGATTTTAATTTTGCGAAGGTTTACTGAAATGGGCCTTCTTTCCATCTTTAAAGGCCCGTCACTTGGTCAAATGAACACGGATTTCTATATGGCATACCTTCATGGGCTTGTGGAATGATTACGTTGTTATCTGCATTAAAATATATAGCTTTAAAGGTAGTAAAAACATGACCGTTTTTATGTCATTGATTTTAATTTTGGCAAGGTTTACTGAAATGGGCCATCTTTCCATCTTTAAAGCCCATAACTTGGTCAAATGAACACTGATTTCGATATGGCACACCTTTATGGGCTTGTGGAATGATTATGTAGTTATCTGCTGTAATATATATAACTTTAAAGGTAGTAAGAAAAATGACCGATTTTATGTCATTGATTTAAGTTTTGCGAAGGTTTACTGAAATGGGCCTTCTTTCCATCTTTAAAAGCCCATAACTTGGTAAAATGAACTCGGATTTCGATAGGCATACCTTAAAGGGCTTGTGGAATGATTATGTTGTTATCTGCTGAAATATATATAACTTTAAAGGTAGTAAGAATTATGACCTAATTTATGTCATTGATTTAAGTTTTGCGAAGGTTTACTGAAATGGGCCTTCTTTCCATCTTTAAAAGCCAATAACTTGGTCAAATGAACTCGGATTTCGATAAGGCATACCTTAATGGGCTTGTGGAATGATTATGTTGCTATCGGCTTTAAAGTATATAACTTTAAAGGTAGTAAGAAATATGACCGATTTTATGTCATTGATTTAAGTTTTGCGAAGGTTTACTGAAATGGGCCTTCTTTCCATCTTTAAAAGCCCATTACTTGGTAAAATGAACTCGGATTTCGATAGGCATACCTTAATGGGCTTGTGGAATGATTATGTAGTTATCTGCTGTAATATATATAACTTTAAAGGTAGTAAGAAATATGACCGATTTTATGTCATTGATTTAAGTTTTGCGAAGGTTTACTGAAATGGGCCTTCTTTCCATCTTTAAAAGACCATAACTTGTTCAAATGAACTCGGATTCAAATGAGCCAATAACTTGGTCAAATGAACACTGGTTTCGATATGGCACACCTTTATGGACTTGTGGAATGATTATGTAGTTATCTGCTGTAATATATATAACTTTAAAGGTAGTAAGAAATATGACCGATTTTATGTCATTGATTTAAGTTCCGCGAAGGTTTACTGAAATGGGCCATCTTTCCATCTTTAAAGCCCATAACTTGGTCAAATGAACACTGGTTTCGATATGGCACACCTTTATGGGCTTGTGGAATGATTATGTAGTTATCTGGTGTAATATATATACCTTTAAAGGTAGTAAGAAATATGACCGATTTTATGTCATTGATTTAAGTTTTGCGAAGGTTTACTGAAATGGGCCTTCCATCCATTTTTAAAGGCCCGTCACTTGGTCAAATGAACTCGGATTTCGATATGGCATACCTTCATGGGCTTGTGGAATGATTATGTTGTTATCTGCATATAAATATATAGCCTTAAAGGTAGTAAAAACATGACCGTTTTATGTCATTGATTTTAATTTTGGCAAGGTTTACTGAAATGGGCCATCTTTCCATCTTTAAAGCCCATAACTTGGTCAAATGAACACTGATTTCGATATGGCTCACCTTTATGGGCTTGTGGAATGATTATGTAGTTATCTGCTGTAATATATATAACTTTAAAGGTAGTAAGAAATATGACCGATTTTATGTCATTGATTTAAGTATTTCGAAGGTTTACTGAAATGGGCCTTCTTTCCATCTTTAAAAGCCCATAACTTGGTCAAATGAACTCGGATTTCGATAAGGCATACCTTAATAGGCTTGTGGAATGATTATGTAGTTATCTGCTGTAATATATATAACTTTAAAGGTAGTAAGAAATATGACCGATCTTATGTCATTGATTTAAGTTTTGCGAAGGTTTACTGAAATGGGCCTTCTTTCCATCTTTAAAAGACCATAACTTGTTCAAATGAACTCGGATTTTGATACGGCATACCTTTATTGGCTTGTGGAATGATTATGTTGCTATCGGCTTTAAAGTATATAACTTTAAAGTTAGTAAGAAATATGACCGTTTTTATGTCATTGATTTTAGTTCTGCAAAGGTTTACTGAAATGGGCCTTCTTTCCATCTTTAAAAGCCAATAACTTGGTCAAATGAACTCGGATTTTGATATGGCATATCTTTTTGGGCTTGAGGAATGATTATGTTGTTATCTGCATTAAGATATATAACTTTAAAGGTAATAAAAAATATCACCGTTTTTATGTCATTAATTTTTATTTTGCGAAGGTTTACTGAAATGGGCCTTCTTTTCATTTTTAAAAGCCCATAACTTGGTGAAATGAACTCGGATTTTGATATTGCATACCTTTATCGGCTTGTGGAATGATTGTGTTGTTATCTGCATTAAAATATATAACTTTAAAGGTAGTAAAAAATATGACCGTTTCTATGTCATTGAGTTTTATTTTGAGA
Source organism: Drosophila suzukii (assembly GCF_043229965.1). NCBI lineage: Eukaryota > Metazoa > Arthropoda > Insecta > Diptera > Drosophilidae > Drosophila > Drosophila suzukii. The sequence continues at coordinate 1,052,157 of NW_027255896.1, read as the reverse complement.
AGGTTTACTGAAATGGGCCTTGTTTCCATTTTTAAAAGCCCATAACTTGGTCAAATGAACTCGGAAATCGATATGGCATACCTTTATGGGCTTGTGGAATTATTCTGTTGTTATCTGCTTTAAAATATATAGCTTTAAAGGTAGTAAAAAATATGACCGTTTTTGTGTCATTGATTTTAATTTTGCGAAGGTTTACTGAAATGGGCCTTCTTTCCATCTTTAAAGGCCCGTCACTTGGTCAAATGAACACGGATTTCTATATGGCATACCTTCATGGGCTTGTGGAATGATTACGTTGTTATCTGCATTAAAATATATAGCTTTAAAGGTAGTAAAAACATGACCGTTTTTATGTCATTGATTTTAATTTTGGCAAGGTTTACTGAAATGGGCCATCTTTCCATCTTTAAAGCCCATAACTTGGTCAAATGAACACTGATTTCGATATGCCACACCTTTATGGGCTTGTGGAATGATTATGTAGTTATCTGCTGTAATATATATAACTTTAAAGGTAGTAAGAAAAATGACCGATTTTATGTCATTGATTTAAGTTTTGCGAAGGTTTACTGAAATGGGCCTTCTTTCCATCTTTAAAAGCCCATAACTTGGTAAAATGAACTCGGATTTCGATAGGCATACCTTAAAGGGCTTGTGGAATGATTATGTTGTTATCTGCTGAAATATATATAACTTTAAAGGTAGTAAGAATTATGACCTAATTTATGTCATTGATTTAAGTTTTGCGAAGGTTTACTGAAATGGGCCTTCTTTCCATCTTTAAAAGCCAATAACTTGGTCAAATGAACTCGGATTTCGATAAGGCATACCTTAATGGGCTTGTGGAATGATTATGTTGCTATCGGCTTTAAAGTATATAACTTTAAAGGTAGTAAGAAATATGACCGTTTTTATGTCATAAGTTTTGCGAAGGTTTACTGAAATGGGCCTTCATTCCATCTTTAAAAGCCAATAACTTGGCCAAATGAACTCGGATTTCGATAAGGCATACCTTAATGGGCTTGTGGAATGATTATGTTGCTATCGGCTTTAAAGTATATAACTTTAAAGGTAGTAAGAAATATGACCGTTTTTATGTCATTGACTTAAAAGCCCATAACTTGGTCAAATGAACTCGAATTTCGATATGGCATACCTTTTTGGGCTTGAGGAATGATTATGTTGTTATCGGCAATAAGATATATAACTTTAAAGGTAATCAAAAATATGACCGTTTTTATGTCATTGATTTTTATTTTGCGAAGGTTTACTGAAATGGGCCTTCTTTCCATCATTAAAAGCCCATAACTTGGTCAAATGAACTCGGATTTCGATATGGTATACCTTTACGGGCTTGTGGAATGATTATCTGCATTAAAATATATAACTATAAAGGTAGTAAAAAATATGACCGTTTTTATGTCATTGATTTTAATTTTGCGAAAGTTTACTGAAATGGGCCTTTTTTCCATCATTAAAAGCCCATAACTTGGTCAAATGAACTCGGATCTCGATTTGGTATATTTTTATGGACTTGTGGAATGATTATGTTGTTATCTGCAGTAAAATATATAACTTTAAAGGTAGTAAAAAGTATGACCCTTTTTATGTCATTGATTATACCCGTTACTCGTAGAGTAAAAGGGTATACTAGATTCGTCGGAAAGTATGTAACAGGCAGAAGGAAGCGTTTCCGACCCCATAAAGTATATATATTCTTGATCAGGATCACTAGCCGAGTCGATCTAGCCATGTCCGTCTGTCCGTCTGTCCGTCTGTCCGTCTGTCCGTCTGTCCGTCTGTCCGTCTGTCCGTCTGTCTGTCCGGATGAACGCTGAGATCTCGGAAACTATGAGAGCTAGGCTATTGAGATTTGGCGTACAGATTCCTGAGCTTCTTACGCAGCGCAAGTTTGTTTCAGTAGACTGCCACGCCCACTCTAACGCCCACAAACCGCCCAAAACTGTAACTCCAACAGTTTTGATGCTAGATAAAAAATTTTAACTGAAATGTATTGTTCTCATCAATACCTATCGATTGACCCAAAAAAAAGTTTGCCACGCCCACTTAAACGCCCACAAACCGCGAAAACCTGTGACGCCCACAATTTGCATGCTACATAAAACATTTTAACTGAAATGTATTGATGTCGTCAATACCTATCGATTTATCCAAAAATAAATTTGCCACGCCCACTCTAACGCCCATAACGCTTAAATCTGTCTACCGCCGGTAGGTGGCGCATTTTAATCTCGCTTTGCTGCTTGCATATCTCCATTTAGCTGAGTAACGGGTATCTGATAGTCGAGGTACTCGACTATAGCGTTCTTCCTTGTTTTTATTTTGCGAAGGTTTACTGAAATGGGCCTTCATTCCATTTTTAAAAGCCCATAACTTTGTCAAATGAACTCGGATTTCGATATGGCATACCCTTATGGGCTTGTGGAGTGATTATGTTGTTATCTGTATTTAAACATATAACTTTAAAGGTAGTAAAAGATATGACCGTTTCTATGTCATTGATTTTTATTTTGCGAAGGATTACTGAAATGAGCCTTCTATCCATTTTTAAAAGCCCGTAACTTAGACAAATGAACTCGGATTTCGATATGGCATACCTTCATCTGCTTGTGGAATGATTATGTTGTTATCTGCATTAAAATATATAGCTTTAAAGGTAGTAAAAACGCGACCGTTTTTATGTCATTGACTTTAATTTTGGGAAAGTTTACTGAAATGGGCCATCTTTCCATCTTTAAAGCCTATAACTTGATCAAATGAACACTGATTTCGATATGGCACATCTTTATGGCCTTGTGGAATGATTATGTTGTTATCGGCTTTAAAGTATATAACTTTAAAGGTAGTAAGAAATATGACCGTTTTTATGTCATTGATTTTTATTTTGCGAAGGTTTACTGAAATGGGCCATCTTTCTATCTTTAAAGCCCATAAATTGGTCAAATGAACACTGGTTTCGATATGGCACACCTTTATGGGCGTGTGGAATGATTATTTAGTTATCTGCTGTAATATATACAACTTTAAAGGTAGTAAGAAATATGACCGATTTTATGTCATTGATTTAAGTTTTGCGAAGGTTTACTGAAATGGGCCTTCTTTCCATCTTTAAAAGCCCATAACTTGGTCAAATGAACTCGGATTTCGATGTGGCATACCTTCATGGGCTTGTGGAATGATTATGTTGTTATCTGCATTAAAATATATAACTTTAAAGGTAGTAAAAACATGACCGTTTTTATGTCATTGATTTAAATTTTGGGAAAGTTTACTGAAATGGGCCATCTTTCCATCTTTAAAGCCTATAACTTGATCAAATGAACACTGATTTCGATATGGCACATCTTTATGGCCTTGTGGAATAATTATGTTGTTATCGGCTTTAAAGTATATAACTTTAAAGGTAGTAAGAAATATGACCGTTTTTATGTCATTGATTTTTATTTTGCGAAGGTTTACTGAAATGGGCCATCTTTCCATCTTTAAAGCCCATAAATTGGTCAAATGAACACTGGTTTCGATATGGCACACCTTTATGGGCTTGTGGAATGATTATTTAGTTATCTGCTGTAATATATATAACTTTAAAGGTAGTAAGAAATATGACCGATTTTATGTCATTGATTTAAGTTTTGCGAAGGTTTACTGAAATGGGCCTTCTTTCCATCTTTAAAAGCCCATAACTTGTTCAAATGAACTCGGATTTCGATATGGCATACCTTTATGGCCTTGTGGAATTATTATGTTGTTATCTGCTTGAAAATATATAGCTTTAAAGGTAGTAAAAAATATGACCGTTTTTATGTCATTGATTTTTATTTTGCGAAGGTTTACTGAAATGAGCCTTCTTTCCATTTTTAAAAGCCCGTAACTTGGTCAAATAAACTCGGATTTCGATGTGGCATACCTTCATGGGCTTGTGGAATGATTATGTTGTTATCTGCATTAAAATATATAACTTTAAAGGTAGTAAAAACACGACCGTTTTTTATGCCATTGATTTTAATTTTGGGAAAGTTTACTGAAATGGTCCATCTTTCCATCTTTAAAACCTATAACTTCATCAAATGGACACTGATTTCGATATGGCACACTTTTATGGGCTTGTGGAATGATTATGTTGTTATCAACTTTAAAGTATATAACTTTAAAGGTAGTAAGAAATATGACCGTTTTTATGTCATTGATTGTTATTTTGCGAAGGTTTACTGAACTGGGCCTTCTTTCCATTTTTAAAAGCCCGTAACTTGGTCAAATGAACTCGGATTTCGATATGGCATACCTTCATGGGCTTGTGGAATGATTATGTTGTTATCTGCATTAAAATATAAAGCTTTAAAGGTAGTAAGAACACGACCGTTTTTTTGTCATTGATTTTAGTTTTGCGAAGGTTTACTGAAATGGGTCAACTTTCCATCTTTAAAAGCCCATAACTTGGTCAAATGAACTCGGATCTCGATATGGCGTACCTTTATGGGCTTGTGGAATGATTTTGTTGTAATCGGTATTAAAATATATAACTTTAAAGGTAGTAAAAAGTATGACCGTTTTCATGTCATTGATTTTAATTTTGCGAAGGTTTACAGAAATGGGCCTTCTTTACATCTTTAAAAGCCCATAACTCGGTCAAATGAACTCTGATTTCGATATGGCATACCTTTATGGGCTTGTGGAATGATTTTGTTTTAATCTGTATTAAAATATTTAACTTTAAGGGTAGTAAAAAATATGACCGTTTTTATGTCATTGATTTTAATTTTGCGAAGGTTGACTGAAATGGGCCTTCTTTCCATCTTTAAAAGCCCATAACTTGGTCAAATGAACTCGGATTTCGATAAGGCATACCTTAATGGGCTTGTGGAATGATTATGTAGTTATCTGCTGTAATATATATAACTTTAAAGGTAGTAAGAAATATGACCGATTTTATGTCATTGATTTAAGTTTTGCGAAGGTTTACTGAAATGGGCCTTCTTTCCATCTTTAAAAGACCATAACTTGTTCAAATGAACTCGGATTCAAATTAGCCAATAACTTGGTCAAATGAACACTGGTTTCGATATGGCACACCTTTATGGACTTGTGGAATGATTATGTAGTTATCTGCTGTAATATATATAACTTTAAAGGTAGTAAGAAATATGACCGATTTTATGTCATTGATTTAAGTTCCGCGAAGGTTTACTGAAATGGGCCATCTTTCCATCTTTAAAGCCCATAACTTGGTCAAATGAACACTGGTTTCGATATGGCACACCTTTATGGGCTTGTGGAATGATTATGTAGTTATCTGGTGTAATATATATACCTTTAAAGGTAGTAAGAAATATGACCGATTTTATGTCATTGATTTAAGTTTTGCGAAGGTTTACTGAAATGGGCCTTCTATCCATTTTTAAAGGCCCGTCACTTGGTCAAATGAACTCGGATTTCGATATGGCATACTTCATGGGCTTGTGGAATGATTATGTTGTTATCTGCATATAAATATATAGCCTTAAAGGTAGTAAAAACATGACCGTTTTATGTCATTGATTTTAATTTTGGCAAGGTTTACTGAAATGGGCCATCTTTCCATCTTTAAAGCCCATAACTTGGTCAAATGAACACTGATTTCGATATGGCTCACCTTTATGGGCTTGTGGAATGATTATGTAGTTATCTGCTGTAATATATATAACTTTAAAGGTAGTAAGAAATATGACCGATTTTATGTCATTGATTTAAGTTTTTCGAAGGTTTACTGAAATGGGCCTTCTTTCCATCTTTAAAAGCCCATAACTTGGTCAAATGAACTCGGATTTCGATAAGGCATACCTTAATGGGCTTGTGGAATGATTATGTAGTTATCTGCTGTAATATATATAACTTTAAAGGTAGTAAGAAAGATGACCGATCTTATGTCATTGATTTAAGTTTTGCGAAGGTTTACTGAAATGGGCCTTCTTTCCATCTTTAAAAGACCATAACTTGTTCAAATGAACTCGGATTTTGATACGGCATACCTTTATTGGCTTGTGGAATGATTATGTTGCTATCGGCTTTAAAGTATATAACTTTAAAGTTAGTAAGAAATATGACCGTTTTTATGTCATTGATTTTAGTTCTGCAAAGGTTTACTGAAATGGGCCTTCTTTCCATCTTTAAAAGCCAATAACTTGGTCAAATGAACTCGGATTTCGATATGGCATATCTTTTTGGGCTTGAGGAATGATTATGTTGTTATCTGCATTAAGATATATAACTTTAAAGGTAATAAAAAATATCACCGTTTTTATGTCATTAATTTTTATTTTGCGAAGGTTTACTGAAATGGGCCTTCTTTTCATTTTTAAAAGCCCATAACTTGGTGAAATGAACTCGGATTTTGATATTGCATACCTTTATCGGCTTGTGGAATGATTGTGTTGTTATCTGCATTAAAATATATAACTTTAAAGGTAGTAAAAAATATGACCGTTTCTATGTCATTGAGTTTTATTTTGAGAAGGTTTACTGAAATCGGCCTTGTTTCCATTTTTAAAAGCCCATAACTTGGTCAAATGAACTCGGAAATCGATATGGCATACCTTTATGGGCTTGTGGAATTATTCTGTTGTTATCTGCTTTAAAATATATAGCTTTAAAGGTAGTAAAAAATATGACCGTTTTTGTGTCATTGATTTTAATTTTGCGAAGGTTTACTGAAATGGGCCTTCTTTCCATCTTTAAAGGCCCGTCACTTGGTCAAATGAACACGGATTTCTATATGGCATACCTTCATGGGCTTGTGGAATGATTACGTTGTTATCTGCATTAAAATATATAGCTTTAAAGGTAGTAAAAACATGACCGTTTTTATGTCTTTGATTTTAATTTTGGCAAGGTTTACTGAAATGGGCCATCTTTCCATCTTTAAAGCCCATAACTTGGTCAAATGAACACTGATTTCGATATGGCACACCTTTATGGGCTTGTGGAATGATTATGTAGTTATCTGCTGTAATATATATAACTTTAAAGGTAGTAAGAAAAATGACCGATTTTATGTCATTGATTTAAGTTTTGCGAAGGTTTACTGAAATGGGCCTTCTTTCCATCTTTAAAAGCCCATAACTTGGTAAAATGAACTCGGATTTCGATAGGCATACCTTAAAGGGCTTGTGGAATGATTATGTTGTTATCTGCTGAAATATATATAACTTTAAAGGTAGTAAGAATTATGACCTAATTTATGTCATTGATTTAAGTTTTGCGAAGGTTTACTGAAATGGGCCTTCTTTCCATCTTTAAAAGCCAATAACTTGGTCAAATGAACTCGGATTTCGATAAGGCATACCTTAATGGGCTTGTGGAATGATTATGTTGCTATCGGCTTTAAAGTATATAACTTTAAAGGTAGTAAGAAATATGACCGATTTTATGTCATTGATTTAAGTTTTGCGAAGGTTTACTGAAATGGGCCTTCTTTCCATCTTTAAAAGCCCATTACTTGGTAAAATGAACTCGGATTTCGATAGGCATACCTTAATGGGCTTGTGGAATGATTATGTAGTTATCTGCTGTAATATATATAACTTTAAAGGTAGTAAGAAATATGACCGATTTTATGTCATTGATTTAAGTTTTGCGAAGGTTTACTGAAATGGGCCTTCTTTCCATCTTTAAAAGACCATAACTTGTTCAAATGAACTCGGATTCAAATGAGCCAATAACTTGGTCAAATGAACACTGGTTTCGATATGGCACACCTTTATGGACTTGTGGAATGATTATGTAGTTATCTGCTGTAATATATATAACTTTAAAGGTAGTAAGAAATATGACCGATTTTATGTCATTGATTTAAGTTCCGCGAAGGTTTACTGAAATGGGCCATCTTTCCATCTTTAAAGCCCATAACTTGGTCAAATGAACACTGGTTTCGATATGGCACACCTTTATGGGCTTGTGGAATGATTATGTAGTTATCTGGTGTAATATATATACCTTTAAAGGTAGTAAGAAATATGACCGATTTTATGTCATTGATTTAAGTTTTGCGAAGGTTTACTGAAATGGGCCTTCCATCCATTTTTAAAGGCCCGTCACTTGGTCAAATGAACTCGGATTTCGATATGGCATACCTTCATGGGCTTGTGGAATGATTATGTTGTTATCTGCATATAAATATATAGCCTTAAAGGTAGTAAAAACATGACCGTTTTATGTCATTGATTTTAATTTTGGCAAGGTTTACTGAAATGGGCCATCTTTCCATCTTTAAAGCCCATAACTTGGTCAAATGAACACTGATTTCGATATGGCTCACCTTTATGGGCTTGTGGAATGATTATGTAGTTATCTGCTGTAATATATATAACTTTAAAGGTAGTAAGAAATATGACCGATTTTATGTCATTGATTTAAGTTTTTCGAAGGTTTACTGAAATGGGCCTTCTTTCCATCTTTAAAAGCCCATAACTTGGTCAAATGAACTCGGATTTCGATAAGGCATACCTTAATGGGCTTGTGGAATGATTATGTAGTTATCTGCTGTAATATATATAACTTTAAAGGTAGTAAGAAATATGACCGATCTTATGTCATTGATTTAAGTTTTGCGAAGGTTTACTGAAATGGGCCTTCTTTCCATCTTTAAAAGACCATAACTTGTTCAAATGAACTCGGATTTTGATACGGCATACCTTTATTGGCTTGTGGAATGATTATGTTGCTATCGGCTTTAAAGTATATAACTTTAAAGTTAGTAAGAAATATGACCGTTTTTATGTCATTGATTTTAGTTCTGCAAAGGTTTACTGAAATGGGCCTTCTTTCCATCTTTAAAAGCCAATAACTTGGTCAAATGAACTCGGATTTTGATATGGCATATCTTTTTGGGCTTGAGGAATGATTATGTTGTTATCTGCATTAAGATATATAACTTTAAAGGTAATAAAAAATATCACCGTTTTTATGTCATTAATTTTTATTTTGCGAAGGTTTACTGAAATGGGCCTTCTTTTCATTTTTAAAAGCCCATAACTTGGTGAAATGAACTCGGATTTTGATATTGCATACCTTTATCGGCTTGTGGAATGATTGTGTTGTTATCTGCATTAAAATATATAACTTTAAAGGTAGTAAAAAATATGACCGTTTCTATGTCATTGAGTTTTATTTTGAGAAGGTTTACTGAAATGGGCCTTGTTTCCATTTTTAAAAGCCCATAACTTGGTCAAATGAACTCGGAAATCGATATGGCATACCTTTATGGGCTTGTGGAATTATTATGTTGTTATCTGCTTTAAAATATATAGCTTTAAAGGTAGTAAAAAATATGACCGTTTTTGTGTCATTGATTTTAATTTTGCGAAGGTTTACTGAAATGGGCCTTCTTTCCATCTTTAAAGGCCCGTCACTTGGTCAAATGAACACGGATTTCTATATGGCATACCTTCATGGGCTTGTGGAATGATTACGTTGTTATCTGCATTAAAATATATAGCTTTAAAGGTAGTAAAAACATGACCGTTTTTATGTCATTGATTTTAATTTTGGCAAGGTTTACTGAAATGGGCCATCTTTCCATCTTTAAAGCCCATAACTTGGTCAAATGAACACTGATTTCGATATGCCACACCTTTATGGGCTTGTGGAATGATTATGTAGTTATCTGCTGTAATATATATAACTTTAAAGGTAGTAAGAAAAATGACCGATTTTATGTCATTGATTTAAGTTTTGCGAAGGTTTACTGAAATGGGCCTTCTTTCCATCTTTAAAAGCCCATAACTTGGTAAAATGAACTCGGATTTCGATAGGCATACCTTAAAGGGCTTGTGGAATGATTATGTTGTTATCTGCTGAAATATATATAACTTTAAAGGTAGTAAGAATTATGACCTAATTTATGTCATTGATTTAAGTTTTGCGAAGGTTTACTGAAATGGGCCTTCTTTCCATCTTTAAAAGCCAATAACTTGGTCAAATGAACTCGGATTTCGATAAGGCATACCTTAATGGGCTTGTGGAATGATTATGTTGCTATCGGCTTTAAAGTATATAACTTTAAAGGTAGTAAGAAATATGACCGTTTTTATGTCATAAGTTTTGCGAAGGTTTACTGAAATGGGCCTTCTTTCCATCTTTAAAAGCCAATAACTTGGCCAAATGAACTCGGATTTCGATAAGGCATACCTTAATGGGCTTGTGGAATGATTATGTTGCTATCGGCTTTAAAGTATATAACTTTAAAGGTAGTAAGAAATATGACCGTTTTTATGTCATTGACTTAAAAGCCCATAACTTGGTCAAATGAACTCGAATTTCGATATGGCATACCTTTTTGGGCTTGAGGAATGATTATGTTGTTATCGGCAATAAGATATATAACTTTAAAGGTAATCAAAAATATGACCGTTTTTATGTCATTGATTTTTATTTTGCGAAGGTTTACTGAAATGGGCCTTCTTTCCATTTTTAAAAGCCCGCAACTTGGTCAAATGAACTCGGATTTCGATATGGCATACCCTTATGGGCTTGTGGAATGATTATGTTGTTATCTGCATTAAAATATATAACTTTAAAGGTAGTACAAAATATGACCATTTTTATGTCATTGATTTTTATTTTGCGAAGGTTTACTGAAATGGGCCTTCATTCCATTTTTAAAAGCCCATAACTTTGTCAAATGAACTCGGATTTCGATATGGCATACCCTTATGGGCTTGTGGAGTGATTATGTTGTTATCTGTATTTAAACATATAACTTTAAAGGTAGTAAAAGATATGACCGTTTCTATGTCATTGATTTTTATTTTGCGAAGGATTACTGAAATGAGCCTTCTATCCATTTTTAAAAGCCCGTAACTTAGACAAATGAACTCGGATTTCGATATGGCATACCTTCATCTGCTTGTGGAATGATTATGTTGTTATCTGCATTAAAATATATAGCTTTAAAGGTAGTAAAAACGCGACCGTTTTTATGTCATTGACTTTAATTTTGGGAAAGTTTACTGAAATGGGCCATCTTTCCATCTTTAAAGCCTATAACTTGATCAAATGAACACTGATTTCGATATGGCACATCTTTATGGCCTTGTGGAATGATTATGTTGTTATCGGCTTTAAAGTATATAACTTTAAAGGTAGTAAGAAATATGACCGTTTTTATGTCATTGATTTTTATTTTGCGAAGGTTTACTGAAATGGGCCATCTTTCTATCTTTAAAGCCCATAAATTGGTCAAATGAACACTGGTTTCGATATGGCACACCTTTATGGGCGTGTGGAATGATTATTTAGTTATCTGCTGTAATATATATAACTTTAAAGGTAGTAAGAAATATGACCGATTTTATGTCATTGATTTAAGTTTTGCGAAGGTTTACTGAAATGGGCCTTCTTTCCATCTTTAAAAGCCCATAACTTGGTCAAATGAACTCGGATTTCGATGTTGCATACCTTCATGGGCTTGTGGAATGATTATGTTGTTATCTGCATTAAAATATATAACTTTAAAGGTAGTAAAAACATGACCGTTTTTATGTCATTGATTTAAATTTTGGGAAAGTTTACTGAAATGGGCCATCTTTCCATCTTTAAAGCCTATAACTTGATCAAATGAACACTGATTTCGATATGGAACATCTTTATGGCCTTGTGGAATAATTATGTTGTTATCGGCTTTAAAGTATATAACTTTAAAGGTAGTAAGAAATATGACCGTTTTTATGTCATTGATTTTTATTTTGCGAAGGTTTACTGAAATGGGCCATCTTTCCATCTTTAAAGCCCATAAATTGGTCAAATGAACACTGGTTTCGATATGGCACACCTTTATGGGCTTGTGGAATGATTATTTAGTTATCTGCTGTAATATATATAACTTTAAAGGTAGTAAGAAATATGACCGATTTTATGTCATTGATTTAAGTTTTGCGAAGGTTTACTGAAATGGGCCTTCTTTCCATCTTTAAAAGCCCATAACTTGTTCAAATGAACTCGGATTTCGATATGGCATACCTTTATGGCCTTGTGGAATTATTATGTTGTTATCTGCTTGAAAATATATAGCTTTAAAGGTAGTAAAAAATATGACCGTTTTTATGTCATTGATTTTTATTTTGCGAAGGTTTACTGAAATGAGCCTTCTTTCCATTTTTAAAAGCCCGTAACTTGGTCAAATAAACTCGGATTTCGATGTGACATACCTTCATGGGCTTGTGGAATGATTATGTTGTTATCTGCATTAAAATATATAACTTTAAAGGTAGTAAAAACACGACCGTTTTTTATGCCATTGATTTTAATTTTGGGAAAGTTTACTGAAATGGTCCATCTTTCCATCTTTAAAACCTATAACTTCATCAAATGGACACTGATTTCGATATGGCACACTTTTATGGGCTTGTGGAATGATTATGTTGTTATCAACTTTAAAGTATATAACTTTAAAGGTAGTAAGAAATATGACCGTTTTTATGTCATTGATTGTTATTTTGCGAAGGTTTACTGAACTGGGCCTTCATTCCATTTTTAAAAGCCCATAACTTGGTCAAATAAACTCGGATTTCGATAAGACATACCTTCATGGGCTTGTGGAATGATTATGTTGTTATCTGCATTAAAATATGTAGCTAAAGGTAGTAAGAAATATGACCGTTTTTATGTCATTGATTTTAGTTTTGCGAAGGTTTACTGAAATGGGCCTTTATTCCATTTTTAAAAGCCCATAACTTGGTCAACTGAACTCGGATTTCGATATGGCATGCCTTTATGGGCTTTTGGAATGATTATGTTGTTATCTGCATTCAAATATATAACTTTAAAGGCAGTAAAAACACGACCGTTTTTTATGTCATTGATTTTAATTTTGGGAAAGTTTACTGAAATGGTCCATCTTTCCATCTTTAAAACCTTTAACTTGAGCAAATGAACACTGAGTTCGATATGGCACACCTTTATGGGCTTGTGGAATGATTATGTTGTTATCTGCATTAAAATATATAGCTTTAGAGGTAGTACAAAATATGACCATTTTTATGTCATTGATTTTTATTTTGCGAAGGTTTACTGAAATGGGCCTTCAATCCACTTTTAAAAGCCCATAACTTGGTCAAATGAAATCGGATTTCGATATGGCATACCTTTATGGGCTTGTGGAATGGGTTTGTTGTAATCTGTTTTAAAATATATAACTTTAAAGGTAGTAAAAAGTATGACCGTTATTATGTCATTGATTTTAATTTTGCAAAGGTTTACTGAAATGGGCCTTCTTTCCATCTTTAAAAGCCCACAACTTGGTCAAATGAACTCGGATTTCGATATGGTTTACCTTTATGGGCTTGTGGAATGATTATGTTGTTATCTGCATTTATATATATAAATATATATACTATAAAGGTAGTAAAAAATATGACCGTTTTTATGTCATTGATTTTATTTTTGCGAAGGCTTACTGAAATGGGCCATCTTTCCATCTTTAAAAGCCCATAACTTGGTCAAATGAACTCGAATCTCGATATGGCGTACCTTTATGAGCTTGTGGAATGATTTTGTTGTAATCTGTATTAAAATATATAACTTTAAAGGTAGTAAAAAGTATGACCGTTTTTATGTCATTGATTTTAGTTTTGCGAAGGTTTACTGAAATGGGCCTTCTTTCCATCTTTAAAAGCCCACAACTTGGTCAAATGAACTCGGATTTCGATATGGTTTACCTTTATGGGCTTGTGGAATGATAATGTTGTTATCTGCGTTAATATATATAACTATAAGATAGTAAAAAATATGACCGTTTTTATGTCATTGATTTTAATTTTGCGTAGGTTTACTGATATGGACCTTCTTTCCATCTATAAAAGCCCACAACTTGGTCAAATGAACTCGGATTTAGATATGGTATACCTTTATGGGCTTGTGGAATGATTTTGTTGTAATCTGTATTAAAATGTATAACTTTAAAGGTAGTAACAAATTTGACCGTTTTTATGTCATTAATTTTAATTTTGCGTAGGTTTACTGATATGGACCTTCTTTCCATCTATAAAAGCCCACAACTTGGTCAAATTAACTCGGATTTCGATATGGTATACCTTTATGGGCTTGTGGAATGATTTTGTTGTAATCTGTATTAAAATATATAACTTGAAAGGTAGTTACAAATATGAACGTTTTTATGTCATTGATTATAATTTTGCGAAGGTTTACAGAAATGGGCCTTCTTTCCATCTATAAAAGCCCACAACTTGGTCAAGTGAACACTGGTTTCGATATGTCACACCTTTATGGGCTTGTGGAATGATTATGTAGTTATCTGCTGTAATATATATAACTTTAAAGGTAGTAAGAAATATGACCGATTTTATGTCATTGATTTAAGTTTTGCGAAGGTTTACTGAAATGGGCCATCTTTCCATCTTTAAAGGCCCATAGCTTGGTCAAATGAACTCGAATCTCGATATGGCGTACCTTTATGGGCTTGTGGTATGATTTTTTTGTAATCTGTATTAAAATATATAACTTGAAAGGTAGTAAAAAATATGACCGTTTTTTTGTCATTGATTTTAATTTTGGCAAGGTTTACTGAAATGGGCCATCTTTCCATCTTTAAAACCCACAACTTGGTCAAATGAACACTGATTTCGATATGGCACACCTTTATGGGCTTGTGGAATGATTATGTAGTTATCTGCTGTAATATATATAACTTTAAAGGTAGTAAGAAATATGACCGATTTTATGTCATTGACTTAAGTTTTGCGAAGGTTTACTGAAATGGGCCTTCTTTCCATCTTTAAAAGCCCATAACTTGGTCAAATTAACTCGGATTTCGATAAGTCATACCTTAATGGGCTTGTGGAATGATTATGTAGTTATCTGCTGTAATATATGTAACTTTAAAGGTAGTAAGAAATATGACCGTTTTTATGTCATTGTTTGTAATTTTGCGAAGGTTTACAGAAATGGGCCTTCTTTCCATCTTTAAAAGCCCATAACTTGGTCAAATAAACTCGGAATTCGATAAGGCATACCTTAATGGGCTTGTGGAATGATTACGTAGTTATCTGGTGTAATATATATAACTTTAAAGGTAGTAAAAAATATGACCGTTTTTATGTCATTGTTTGTAATTTTGCGAAGGTTTACAGAAATGGGCCTTCTTTACATCTTTAAAAGCCAATAACTTGGTCAAATGAACTCGGATTTCAATATGGCATACCTTTATGGGCTTGTGAAATGATTAGGTTGTTATCTGCAATAAAATATATAACTTTAAGGGTAGTAAAAAATATGACCGATTTTATGTCATTGATTTAAATTTTGCAAAGGTTTACTGAAATGTCATTGATTTTAATTTTGCGAAGGTTTACTGAAATAGGTCATCTTTCCATCTTTAAAAGCCCATAACTTGGTCAAATGAACTCGGATCTCGATTTGGCGTACCTTTATGTGGAATGATTTTGTTGTAATCGGTATTAAAATATATAACTTTAAAGGTAGTAAAAAGTATGACCGTTTTTATGTCATTGATTTTAATTTTGCGAAGGTTTACTGAAATGATCCTTTTTTCCATCTGATAACTTGGTCAAATGAACTCGGATTTCGATATGGTATACCTTTATGGGACTGTGGAATGATTATGTTGTTATCTGCATTAAAATATAAAACTTTAAGGGTAGTAAAAAATATGACCTTAATTGTCATTGATTTTAATTTTGCGAAGGTTTACTGAAATGGGCCTTCTTTCCATCTTTAAAAGCCCATAACTTGGTCAAATGAACTCGGATTTCGATATGGCATACCTCCATGGGCTTGTGGAATGATTATGTTGTTATGTGCATTAAAATATATAACTTTAAAGGTAGTAAAATATATGACCGTTTTTTTGTCATTGATTTTAATTTTGCGAAGGCTTGCTGAAATGGGCCTTCTTTCCATCTTTATAAGCCCATAACTTGGTCAAATGAACTCGGATCTCGATATGGCGTACCTTTATGGGCTTGTGGAATGATTTTGTTGTAATCGGTATTAAAATATATAACTTTAAAGGTAGTAAAAAGTATGACCGTTATTATGTCATTGATTTTAATTTTGCGAAGGTTTACAGCAATGGGCCTTCTTTACATCTTTAAAAGCCCATAACTTGGTCAAAGGAACTCCGATTTCGATATGGTATACCTTTATGGGCTTGTGGAATGATTTTGTTGTAATCTGTATTAAAATATATAACTTGAAAGGTAGTTACAAATATGAACGTTTTTATGTCATTGATTATAATTTTGCGAAGGTTTACTGAAATGGGCCTTCTTTCCATCTTTAAAAGCCCATAACTTGGTCAAATGAACTCGGATTTCGATATGGCATACCTCTTTGGGCTTGTGGAATGATTATGTTGTTATGTGCATTAAGATATATAACTTTAAAGGTAGTAAAAGATATGACCGATTTTTTGTCATTGATTTTAATTTTGCGAAGGCTTGCTGAAATGGGCCTTCTTTCCATCTTTATAAGCCCAAAACTTGGTCAAATGAACTCGAATCTCGATATGGCGTACCTTTATGGGCTTGTGGAATGATTTTTTTGTAATCTGTTTTAAAATATATAACTTTAAAGGTAGTAACAAATATGACCGTTTTTATGTCATTGATTATAATTTTGCGAAGGTTTACTGAAATGGGCCTTCTTTCCATCTTTAAAAGCCCATAACTTGGTCAAATGAACTCGGATTTCGATATGGTATACCTTTATGGGCTTGTGAAATGATTATGTTGTTATCTGCATTAATATATATAACTATAAGATAGTAAAAAATATGACCGTTTTTATGTCATTGATTTTAATTTTGCGAAGGTTTACTGAAATGGGCCTTCTTTCCATCTATAAAAGCCCACAACTTGGTCAAATGAACTCGGATTTCGATATGGTATACCTTTATGGGCTTGTGAAATGACTTTGTTGTAATCTGTATTAAAATATATAACTTTAAAGGTAGTAACAAATATGACCGTTTTTATGTAATTGATTTTAATTTTGCGAAGGTTTACTGAAATGGGCCTTCTTTCCATCTATAAAAGCCCACAACTTGGTCAAATGAACTCTGATTTCGATACGGTATACCCTTATGGGCTTGTGGAATGATTTTGTTGTAATCTGTATTAAAATATATAATTTTAAAGGTAGTAACAAATATGACCGTTTTTTATGTCATTGATTATAGTTTTGCGAAGGTTTACTGAAAGGGGCCTTCTTTCCACTTTTAAAGGCCCGTCACTTGGTCAAATGAACTCGGATTTCGATATGGCATACCTTCATGGGCTTAAGGAATGATTATGTTGTTATGTGCATTAAAATATATAGCTTTAAAGGTAGTAAAAACATTACCGTTTTTATGTCATTGATTTTAATTTTGGGAAGGTTTACTGAAATGGGCCATCTTTCCATATGTAAAGCCCATAACTTGGTCAAATGAACACTGATTTCGATATGGCACAAATATGACCGATTTTATGTCATTGATTTCAATTTTGCAAAGGTTTACTGAAATGGGCCTTCTTTCCATCTTTAAAGGCCCATAACTTGGTCAAATGAACTCGGATTTCGATATGGCATACCTCTATGGGCTTGTGGAATGATTATGTTGTTATGTTCATTAAGATATATAACTTTAAAGGTAGTAAAATTTATGACCGATTTTATGTCATTGATTTTAATTTTGCGAAGGCTTGCTGAAATGGGCCTTCTTTCCATCTTTATAAGCCCATAACTTGGTCAAATGAACTCGGATTTCGATATGGCATACCACTATGTGCTTGTGAAATGATTATGTTGTTATGTGCATTAAAATATATAAATTTAAAGGTAGTAAAATATATGACCGTTTTTATGTCATTGATTTTTATTTTGGGACGGCTTACTGAAATGGGCCTTCTTTCCATCTTTATAAGCCCATAACTTGGTCAAATGAACTCGGATTTCGATATGGCACACCTTTATGGGCTTGTGATTATGTTGTTATCTGCATTAAAATATATAACTTTAAAGGTAGTAAAAAATATGACCGTTTTTATGTCATTGATTTTAATTTTGCGAAGGTTTTCTGAAATGGGTCATCTTTCCATCTTTAAAAGCCCATAACTTGGTCAAATGAACTCGGATCTCGATATGGCGTACCTTTATGGGCTTGTGGAATGATTTTGTTGTAATCGGTATTAAAATATATAACTTTAAAGGTAGTAAAAAGTATGACCGTTTTTATGTCATTGGTTTTAATTTTGCGAAGGTTTACTGAAATGGGCCTTTTTATACCCGTTACTCGTAGAGTAAAAGGGTATACTAGATTCGTCGGAAAGTATATAACAGGCAGAAGGAAGCGTTTCCGACCCAATAAAGTATATATATTCTTGATCAGGATCACTAGCCGAGTCGATCTAGCCATGTCCGTCTGTCTGTCTGTCCGTCTGTCCGTCTGTCCGTCTGTCCGGATGAACGCTGAGATCTCGGAAACTATGAGAGCTAGGCTATTGAGATTTGGCGTGCAGATTCCTGAGCTTCTTACGCAGCGCATGTTTGTTTCAGTAGACTGACACGCCCACTCTAACGCCCACAAACCGCCCAAAACTGTGGCTCCTACAGTTTTGATGCTAGACAGAAAATTTTAACTGAAATGTAATGTTCTCATCAATACCTATCGATTGACCCAAAAAAAGTTTGCCACGCCCACTTTAACGCCCACAAACCGCAAAAACCTGTGACGCCCACAATTTTCATGCTAGATAAAAAATTTTAACTGAAATGTATTGGTCTCGTCAATATTTATCGATTGATCCAAAAAAAAATTTGCCACGCCCACTCTAACGCCCATAACGCTTAAATCTGTATACCGCCGGTAGGTGGCGCATTTAAATCTCGCTTTGCTGCTTGCATATCTCCATTTAGCTGAGTAACGGGTATCTGATAGTCGAGGTACTCGACTATGGCGTTCTCCCTTGTTTCCATCTGATAACTTGGTCAAATGAACTCGGATTTCAATATGGCATACCTTAATGGGCTTGTGAAATGATTAGGTTGTTATCTGCATTAAAATATATAACTTTAAGGGTAGTAAAAAATATGACCGATTTTATGTCATTGATTTAAATTTTGCAAAGGTTTACTGAAATGGGCCTTCTTTCCATCTTTAAAGGCCCATAACTTGGTCAAATGAACTCGGATTTCAATATGGCATACCTCTATGGGCTTGTGGAATGATTATGTTGTTATGTTCATTAAGATATATAACTTTAAAGGTAGTAAAATTTATGACCGATTTTATGTCATTGATTTTAATTTTGCGAAGGCTTGCTGAAATGGGCCTTCTTTCCATCTTTATAAGCCCATAACTTGGTCAAATGAACTCGGATTTCGATATGGCATACCTCTATGTGCTTGTGGAATGATTATGTTGTTATGTGCATTAAAATATATAACTGAAAAGGTAGTAAAATATATGACCGTTTTTATGTCAATGATTTTTATTTTGGGACGGCTTACTGAAATGGGCCTTCTTTCCATCTTTATAAGCCCATAACTTGGTCAAATGAACTCGGATTTCGATATGGCATACCTTTATGGGCTTGTGATTATGTTGTTATCTGCATTAAAATATATAACTTGAAAGGTAGTTACAAATATGAACGTTTTTATGTCATTGATTTTTATTTTGGGACGGCTTACTGAAATGGGCCTTCTTTCCATCTTTATAAGCCCATAACTTGGTCAAATGAACTCGAATCTCGATATGGCGTACCTTAATGGGCTTGTGGAATGATTTTTTTGTAATCTGTTTTAAAATATATAACTTTAAAGGTAGTAAAAAATATGACCGTTATTATGTCATTGATTTTAATTTTGCGAAGGTTTACTGAAATGGGCCTTCTTTCTATCTTTAAAAGCCCACAACTTGGTCAAATGAACTCGGATTTCGATATGGTATACCTTTATGGGCTTGTGAAATGATTATGTTGTTATCTGCATTAAAAGATATAACTTTAAGGGTATTAAACAATATGACCGTTTTTATGTCATTGATTTTAATTTTGCGAAGGTTTACTGAAATGGGCCATCTTTCCATCTTTAAAAGCCCATAACTTGGTCAAATAAACTCGGATTTCGATATGGCATACCTTTATGGGCTTGTGAATGATTATGTTGTTATCTGCATTAAAAGATATATTTTTAAGGGTAGTAAAAAATATGACCGTTTTTATGTCATTGATTTTAATTTTGGGAAGGCTTGCTGAAATGGGTCTGCTTTCCATCTTTATAAGCCCATAACTTGGTCAAATGAACTCGGATTTCGATATGGCATACCTTTATGGGCTTGTGATTATGTTGTTATCTGCATTAAAATATATAACTTTAAAGGTAGTAAAAAATATGACCGTTTTTATGTCATTGATTTTAATTTTGCGAAGGTTTGCTGAAATGGGGCATCTTTCCATCTTTAAAAGCCCATAGCTTGGTCAAATGAACTCGGATCTCGATATGGCATACCTTTATGGGCTTGTGGAATGATTTTGTTGTAATCGGTATTAAAATATATAACTTTAAAGGTATTATAAAGTATGACCGTTTTTATGTCATTGATTTTAATTTTGCGAAGGTTTACAGCAATGGGCCTTCTTTACATCTTTAAAAGCTCATAACTTGGTCAAATGAACTCCGATTTCGATATGGCATACCTTTATGGGCTTGTGGAATGATTTGGTTTTAATCTGTATTAAGATATATAACTTTAAGGGTAGTAAAATAAAAAATATGACCGTATTTATGTCATTGATTTTAATTTTGAGAAGGTTTACTGAAATGGTTTTTTTTTCCATCATTAAAAGCCCATAACTTTGTCAAATGAACTCGGATTTCTATATGGTATACCTTTATGGGCTTGTGGAATAATAATGTTGTTATCTGCATTAAAATATATAACTTTAAAGGTAGTAAAAAATATGACCCTTTTTATGTCATTGATTTACAGGTTTACAGAAATGGCCTTCTTTAGATCTTTAAAAGCCCATAACTTGGTCAAATGAACTCGGATTTCGATATGGCATACCTTTATGGGCTTGTGAATGATTATGTTGTTATCTGCATTAAAAGATATAACTTTAAGGGTATTAAACAATATGACCGTTTTTATGTCATTGATTTTAATTTTGCGAAGGTTTACTGAAATGGGCCATCTTTCCATCTTTAAAAGCCCATAACTTGGTCAAATAAACTCGGATTTCGATATGGCATACCTTTATGGGCTTGTGAATGATTATGTTGTTATCTGCATTAAAAGATATATTTTTAAGGGTAGTAAAAAATATGACCGTTTTTATGTCATTGATTTTAATTTTGGGAA
Source organism: Drosophila suzukii (assembly GCF_043229965.1). Lineage (NCBI taxonomy): Eukaryota > Metazoa > Arthropoda > Insecta > Diptera > Drosophilidae > Drosophila > Drosophila suzukii. The sequence goes on along the minus strand of NW_027255896.1, from coordinate 1,030,781 downwards.
GGCTTACTGAAATGGGTCTGCTTTCCATCTTTATAAGCCCATAACTTGGTCAAATGAACTCGGATTTCGATATGGCATACCTTTATGGGCTTGTGATTATGTTGTTATCTGCATTAAAATATATAACTTTAAAGGTAGTAAAAAATATGACCTTTATTGTCATTGATTTTAATTTTGCGAAGGTTTACTGAAATGGGCCTTCTTTCCATCTTTAAAAGCCCATAACTTGGTCAAATGAACTCGGATCTCGATATGGCGTACCTTTATAGGCTTGTGGAATGATTTTGTTGTTATCTGCATTAAAATATATAACTTTAAAGGTAGTAAAAAATATGACCGTTTTTATGTCATTGATTTTAATTTTGCGAAGGTTTGCTGAAATGGGGCATCTTTCCATCTTTAAAAGCCCATAACTTGGTCAAATGAACTCGGATCTCGATATGGCATACCTTTATGGGCTTGTGGAATGATTTTGTTGTAATCGGTATTAAAATATATAACTTTAAAGGTATTATAAAGTATGACCGTTTTTATGTCATTGATTTTAATTTTGCGAAGGCTTACAGCAATGGGCCTTCTTTACATCTTTAAAAGCTCATAGCTTGGTCAAATGAACTCCGATTTCGATATGGCATACCTTTATGGGCTTGTGGAATGATTTGGTTTTAATCTGTATTAAGATATATAACTTTAAGGGTAGTAAAATATAAAATATGACCGTATTTATGTCATTGATTTTAATTTTGCGAAGGTTTACTGAAATGGGCCTTTTTTTCATCATTAAAAGCCCATAACTTGGTCAAATGAACTCGGATTTCTATATGGTATACCTTTATGGGCTTGTGGAATAATTATGTTGTTATCTGCATTAAAATATATAACTTTAAAGGTTGTAAAAAATATGACCCTTTTTATGTCATTGATTTACAGGTTTACAGAAATGGCCTTCTTTAGATCTTTAAAAGCCCATAACTTGGTCAAATGAACTCGGATTTCGATATGGCATACCTTTATGGGCTTGTGAATGATTATGTTGTTATCTGCATTAAAAGATATAACTTTAAGGGTATTAAACAATATGACCGTTTTTATGTCATTGATTTTAATTTTGCGAAGGTTTATGAAATGGGCCATCTTTCCATATTTAAAAGCCCATAACTTGGTCAAATAAACTCGGATTTCGATATGGCATACCTTTATGGGCTTGTGATTATGTTGTTATCTGCATTAAAATATATAACTTTAAAGGTAGTAAAAAATATGACCGTTTTTATGTCATTGATTTTAATTTTGCGAAGGTTTACTGAAATGTGTCATCTTTCCATCTTTAAAAGCCCATAAGTTGGTTAAATGAACTCGGATCTCGATATGGCGTACCCTTATGGGCTTGTGGAATGATTTTGTTGTAATCGGTACTAAAATATATAACTTTAAAGGTAGTAAAAAGTATGACCGTTTTTATGTCATTGATTTTAATTTTGCGAAGGTTTACTGAAATGGGCCTTTTTTCCATCTGATAACTTGGTCAAATGAACTCGTATTTCGATATGGTATACCTTTATGGGCTTGTGGAATGATTATGTTGTTATCTGCATTAAAATATAAAACTTTAAGGGTAGTAAAAAATATGACCTTTATTGTCATTGATTTTAATTTTGCGAAGGTTTACTGAAATGGGCCTTCTTTCCATCTTTAAAAGCCCATAACTTGGTCAAATGAACTCGGATCTCGATATGGCGTACCTTTATAGGCTTGTGGAATGATTTTGTTGTTATCTGCATCAAAATATATAACTTTAAAGGTAGTAAAAAATATGACCGTTTTTATGTCATTGATTTTAATTTTGCGAAGGTTTACAGAAATACATCCTTAAAAGCCCATAACTTGGTCAAATGAACTCGGATTTCGATATGGCATACCTTTATGGGCTTGTGATTATGTTGTTATCTGCATTAAAATATATAACTTTAAAGGTAGTAATAAATATGACCGTTTTTATGTCATTGATTTTAATTTTGCGAAGGTTTACTGAAATGTGTCATCTTTCCATCTTTAAAAGCCCATAAGTTGGTTAAATGAACTCGGATCTCGATATGACATACCTTTATGGGCTTGTGATTATGTTGTTATCTGCACTAAATATATAACTTTAAAGGTAGTAAAAAATACGACCGTTTTTATGTCATTGATTTTAATTTTGCGAAGGTTTGCTGAAATGGGTCATCTTTCCATCTTTAAAAGCCCATAACTTGGTCAAATGAACTCGGATTTCGATATGTCATACCTTTATGGGCTTGTGAATGATTATGTTGTTATCTGCATTAAAAGATATAACTTTAAGGGTAGTAAAAAATATGACCGTTTTTATGTCATTGATTTTTATTTTGCGAAGGTTTACAGAAATACATATTTAAAAGCCCATAACTTGGTCAAATGAACTCGGATTTCGATATGGCATACCTTTATGGGCTTGTGAATGATTATGTTGTTATCTGCATTAAAATATATATCTTTAAGGGTACTAAAAAAAATAAGACCTTTTTAATGTCATTGATTTTAATTTTGCGAAAGCCCATAAGCCCATAACTTGGTCAAATGAACTCGGATTTCGATATGGCATACCCTTATGGGCTTGTGGAATGATTATGTTGTTATCTGCATTAAAATATATAACTTTAAAGGTAGTAAAAAGTATGACCCTTTTTATGTTATTGATTTTTATTTTGCGAAGGTTTACAGAAATACATCTTTAAAAGCCCATAACTTGGTCAAATGAACTCGGATTTCGATATGGCATACCTTTATGGGCTTGTGAATGATTATGTTGTTATTTGCATTAAAAGATATAACTATAAAGTTAGTAAAAAATATGACCGTTTTTATGTCATTGATTTTAATTTTGCGAAGGTTTACTAAAATGGGCCTTTTTTCCATCATTAAAAGCCCATAGCTTGGTCAAATGAACACGGATTTCGATATGGTATACCTTTACGGGCTTGTGGAATGATTATCTGCATTAAAATATATAACTATAAAGGTAGTAAAAAATATGACCGTTTTTATGTCATTGATTTTTATTTTGCGAAGGTTTACTGAAATGGGCCTTTTTTCCATCTGATAACTTGGTCAAATGAACTCGTATTTCGATATGGTATACCTTTATGGGCTTGTGGAATGATTATGTTGTTATCTGCATTAAATATATAACTTTAAAGGTAGTAAAAAGTATGACCCTTTTTATGTCATTGATTTTTATTTTGCGAAGGTTTACAGAAATACATATTTAATAGCCCAATACTTGGTCAAATGAACTCGGATTTCGATATTGCATTCCTTTATGGGCTTGTGAATGATTATGTTGTTATCTGCATTAAAAGATATAACTTTAAGGGTAGTAAAAAATATGACCGTTTTTATGTCATTGATTTTAATTTTGCGAAGGCTTACTGAAATGGGCCATCTTTCCTTCTTTAAAAGCCCATAACTTGGTCAAATGAACTCGGATTTCGATTTGGTATACCTTTATGGGCTTGTGGAATGATTATGTTGTTATCTGCAGTAAGATATATAACTTTAAAGGTAGTAAAAAGTATGACCCTTCTTATGTCATTGATTTTCATTTTGCGAAGGTTTACAGAAATGGCTTTCTTTACATCTTTAAAAGCCCATAACTTGGTCAAATGAGCTCGGATTTCGATATGGCATACCTTTGTGGGCTTGTGAATGATTATGTTGTTATCTGCATTAAAATATATAACTTTAAGGGTAGTAAAAAATATGACCGTTTTTATATCATTGATTTTAATTTTGGGAAGGCTTACTGAAATGGGTCTGCTTTCCATCTTTATAAGCCCATAACTTGGTCAAATGAACTCGGATTTCGATATGGCATACCTTTATGGGCTTGTGATTATGTTGTTATCTGCATTAAAATATATAACTTTAAAGGTAGTAAAAAATATGACCTTTATTGTCATTGATTTTAATTTTGCGTAGGTTTACTGAAATGGGCCTTCTTTCCATCTTTAAAAGCCCATAACTTGGTCAAATGAACTCGGATCTCGATATGGCGTACCTTTATAGGCTTGTGGAATGATTTTGTTGTTATCTGCATTAAAATATATAACTTTAAAGGTAGTAAAAAATATGACCGTTTTTATGTCATTGATTTTAATTTTGCGAAGGTTTGCTGAAATGGGGCATCTTTCCATCTTTAAAAGCCCATAACTTGGTCAAATGAACTCGGATCTCGATATGGCATACCTTTATGGGCTTGTGGAATGATTTTGTTGTAATCGGTATTAAAATATATAACTTTAAAGGTATTATAAAGTATGACCGTTTTTATGTCATTGATTTTAATTTTGCGAAGGCTTACAGCAATGGGCCTTCTTTACATCTTTAAAAGCTCATAGCTTGGTCAAATGAACTCCGATTTCGATATGGCATACCTTTATGGGCTTGTGGAATGATTTGGTTTTAATCTGTATTAAGATATATAACTTTAAGGGTAGTAAAATAAAAAATATGACCGTATTTATGTCATTGATTTTAATTTTGCGAAGGTTTACTGAAATGGGCCTTTTTTTCATCATTAAAAGCCCATAACTTGGTCAAATGAACTCGGATTTCTATATGGTATACCTTTATGGGCTTGTGGAATAATTATGTTGTTATCTGCATTAAAATATATAACTTTAAAGGTTGTAAAAAATATGACCCTTTTTATGTCATTGATTTACAGGTTTACAGAAATGGCCTTCTTTAGATCTTTAAAAGCCCATAACTTGGTCAAATGAACTCGGATTTCGATATGGCATACCTTTATGGGCTTGTGAATGATTATGTTGTTATCTGCATTAAAAGATATATTTTTAAGGGTAGTAAAAAATATGACCGTTTTTATGTCATTTATTTTAATTTTGGGAAGGCTTGCTGAAATGGGTCTGCTTTCCATCTTTATAAGCCCATAACTTGGTCAAATGAACTCGGATTTCGATATGGCATACCTTTATGGGCTTGTGATTATGTTGTTATCTGCATTAAAATATATAACTTTAAAGGTAGTAAAAAATATGACCGTTTTTATGTCATTGATTTTAATTTTGCGAAGGTTTACTGAAATGTGTCATCTTTCCATCTTTAAAAGCCCATAAGTTGGTTAAATGAACTCGGATCTCGATATGGCGTACCCTTATGGGCTTGTGGAATGATTTTGTTGTAATCGGTACTAAAATATATAACTTTAAAGGTAGTAAAAAGTATGACCGTTTTTATGTCATTGATTTTAATTTTGCGAAGGTTTACTGAAATGGGCCTTTTTTCCATCTGATAACTTGGTCAAATGAACTCGTATTTCGATATGGTATACCTTTATGGGCTTGTGGAATGATTATGTTGTTATCTGCATTAAAATATAAAACTTTAAGGGTAGTAAAAAATATGACCTTTATTGTCATTGATTTTAATTTTGCGAAGGTTTACTGAAATGGGCCTTCTTTCCATCTTTAAAAGCCCATAACTTGGTCAAATGAACTCGGATCTCGATATGGCGTACCTTTATAGGCTTGTGGAATGATTTTGTTGTTATCTGCATCAAAATATATAACTTTAAAGGTAGTAAAAAATATGACCGTTTTTATGTCATTGATTTTAATTTTGCGAAGGTTTACAGAAATACATCCTTAAAAGCCCATAACTTGGTCAAATGAACTCGGATTTCGATATGGCATACCTTTATGGGCTTGTGATTATGTTGTTATCTGCATTAAAATATATAACTTTAAAGGTAGTAATAAATATGACCGTTTTTATGTCATTGATTTTAATTTTGCGAAGGTTTACTGAAATGTGTCATCTTTCCATCTTTAAAAGCCCATAAGTTGGTTAAATGAACTCGGATCTCGATATGACATACCTTTATGGGCTTGTGATTATGTTGTTATCTGCACTAAATATATAACTTTAAAGGTAGTAAAAAATACGACTGTTTTTATGTCATTGATTTTAATTTTGCGAAGGTTTGCTGAAATGGGTCATCTTTCCATCTTTAAAAGCCCATAACTTGGTCAAATGAACTCGGATTTCGATATGTCATACCTTTATGGGCTTGTGAATGATTATGTTGTTATCTGCATTAAAAGATATAACTTTAAGGGTAGTAAAAAATATGACCGTTTTTATGTCATTGATTTTTATTTTGCGAAGGTTTACAGAAATACATATTTAAAAGCCCATAACTTGGTCAAATGAACTCGGCTTTCGATATGGCATACCTTTATGGGCTTGTGAATGATTATGTTGTTATCTGCATTAAAATATATATCTTTAAGGGTACTAAAAAAAATAAGACCTTTTTTATGTCATTGATTTTAATTTTGCGAAAGCCCATAAGCCCATAACTTGGTCAAATGAACTCGGATTTCGATATGGCATACCCTTATGGGCTTGTGGAATGATTATGTTGTTATCTGCATTAAAATATATAACTTTAAAGGTAGTAAAAAGTATGACCCTTTTTATGTCATTGATTTTTATTTTGCGAAGGTTTACAGAAATACATCTTTAAAAGCCCATAACTTGGTCAAATGAACTCGGATTTCGATATGGCATACCTTTATGGGCTTGTGAATGATTATGTTGTTATTTGCATTAAAAGATATAACTATAAAGTTAGTAAAAAATATGACCGTTTTTATGTCATTGATTTTAATTTTGCGAAGGTTTACTAAAATGGGCCTTTTTTCCATCATTAAAAGCCCATAGCTTGGTCAAATGAACACGGATTTCGATATGGTATACCTTTACGGGCTTGTGGAATGATTATCTGCATTAAAATATATAACTATAAAGGTAGTAAAAAATATGACCGTTTTTATGTCATTGATTTTAATTTTGCGAAGGTTTACTGAAATGGGCCTTTTTTCCATCTGATAACTTGGTCAAATGAACTCGTATTTCGATATGGTATACCTTTATGGGCTTGTGGAATGATTATGTTGTTATCTGCATTAAATATATAACTTTAAAGGTAGTAAAAAGTATGACCCTTTTTATGTCATTGATTTTTATTTTGCGAAGGTTTACAGAAATACATCTTTAATAGCCCATAACTTGGTCAAATGAACTCGGATTTCGATATTGCATTCCTTTATGGGCTTGTGAATGATTATGTTGTTATCTGCATTAAAAGATATAACTTTAAGGGTAGTAAAAAATATGACCGTTTTTATGTCATTGATTTTAATTTTGTGAAGGCTTACTGAAATGGGCCATCTTTCCTTCTTTAAAAGCCCATAACTTGGTCAAATGAACTCGGATTTCGATTTGGTATACCTTTATGGGCTTGTGGAATGATTATGTTGTTATCTGCAGTAAGATATATAACTTTAAAGGTAGTAAAAAGTATGACCCTTCTTATGTCATTGATTTTCATTTTGCGAAGGTTTACAGAAATGGCTTTCTTTACATCTTTAAAAGCCCATAACTTGGTCAAATGAGCTCGGATTTCGATATGGCATACCTTTGTGGGCTTGTGAATGATTATGTTGTTATCTGCATTAAAATATATAACTTTAAGGGTAGTAAAAAATATGACCGTTTTTATATCATTGATTTTAATTTTGCGAAGGTTTACTGAAATGGACCATCTTTCCATCTTTAAAATCCCATAACTTGGTCAAATGAACTCGGATCTCGATATGGCGTACCTTTATGGGCTTGTGGAATGATTTTGTTGTAATCGGTATTAAAATAAATAACTTTAAAGGTAGTAAAAAATATGACCGTTTTTATGTCATTGATTTTTATTTTTGCGAAGGTTTACAGAAATGGCCTTCCTTACATCTTTAAAAACCCATAACTTGGTCAAATGAACTCGGATTTCGATATGGCATACCTTTATGGGCTTGTGAATGATTATGTTGTTATCTGCATTAAAAGATATAACTTTAAGGGTAGTAAAGAATATGACCGTTTTTATGTCATTGATTTTAATTTTGCGAAGGTTTACTAAAATGGGCCATCTTTCCATCTTTAAAAGCCCATAACTTGGTCAAATGAACTCGGATTTCGATTTGGTATACCTTTATGGGCTTGTGGAATGATTATGTTGTTATCTGCATTAAAATATATAACTTTAAGGGTAGTAAAAAATATGACCTTTTTTATGTCATTGATTTTAATTTTGCGAAAGCCAATAAGCCCATAACTTGGTCAAATGAACTCGGATTTCGATATGGCATACCTCTATGGGCTTGTGGAATGATTATGTTGTTATGTGCATTAAGATATATAACTTTAAAGGTAGTAAAATATATGACCGTTTTTATGTCATTGATTTTAATTTTGCGAAGGCTTGCTGAAATGGGCCTTCTTTCCATCTTTAAAAGCCCATAACTTGGTCAAATGAACTCGGATTTCGATATGGCATACCTTTATGGGCTTGTGAATGATTATGTTCTTATCTGCATTAAAAGATATAACTTTAAGGGTAGTAAAAAAAATGACCGTTTTTAAGTCATTGATTTTAATTTGGCGAAGGTTTACTGAAATGGGCCATCTTTCCATCTTTAAAAGCCCATAACTTGGTCAAATGAACTCGGATTTCGATTTGGTATACCTTTATGGGCTTGTGGAATGATTATGTTGTTATCTGCAGTAAAATATATAAAGGTAGTAAAAAGTATGACCCTTTTTATGTCATTGATTTATATTTTGCGAAGGTTTACAGAAATGGCTTTCTTTACATCTTTAAAAGCCCATAACTTGGTCAAATGAACTCGGATTTCGATATGGCATACCTTTGTGGGCTTTTGAATGATTATGTTGTTATCTGCATTAAAATATATAACTTTAAGGGTAGTAAAAAATATGACCGTTTTTATATCATTGATTTTAATTTTGCGAAGGTTTACTGAAATGGACCACCTTTCCATCTTTAAAAGCCCATAACTTGGTCGAATGAACTCGGATTTCGATATGGTATACCTTTATGGGCTTGTGGAATTATTATGTTGTTATCTGCATTAAAATACATAACTTTAAAGGTAGTAAAAAGTATGACGCTTTTTATGTCATTGATTTTTATTTTGCGAAGGTTTACAGAAATGGCCTTCTTTACATCTTTAAAAGCCCATAACTTGGTCAAATGAACTCGGATTTCGATATGGCATGCCTTTATGGGCTTGTGAATGATCATGTTGTTATCTGCATTAAAAGATATAACTTTAAGGGTAGTAAAAAATATTACCGTTTTTATATCATTGATTTTAATTTTGCGAAGGTTTACAGAAATGGGCCTTTTTTCCATCTTTTAAAGCCCATAACTTGGTCAAAAGATCTCGGATTTCGATATGGTATACCTCTATGGGCTTGTGGAATGATTATGTTGTTATGTGCATTAAGATAACTTGGTCAAATGAACTCGGATTTCGATATGGCATACCTTTATGGGCTTGTGATTATGTTGTTATCTGCATTAAAATATATAACTTTAAAGGTAGTAAAAAATATGACCGTTTTTATGTCATTGATTTTAATTTGGCGAAGGTTTGCTGAAATGGGGCATCTTTCCATCTTTAAAAGCCCATAACTTGGTCAAATGAACTCGGATCTCGATATAGCGTACCTTTATGGGCTTGTGAAATGATTTTGTTGTAATCGGTATTAAAATATATAACTTTAAAGGTAGTAAAAAGTATGACCGTTTTTATGTCATTGATTTTAATTTTGCGAAGGTTTACAGCAATGGGCCTTCTTTACATCTTTAAAAGCTCATAACTTGGTCAAATGAACTCCGATTTCGATATGGCATACCTTTATGGGCTTGTGGAATGATTTTGTTTTAATCTGTATTAAGATATATAACTTTAAGGGTAGTAAAATAAAAAATATGACCGTTTTTATGTCATTGATTTTAATTTTGCGAAGGTTTACTGAAATGGGCCTTTTTTCCATCATTAAAAGCCCATAACTTGGTCAAATGAACTCGGATTTCGATATGGTATACCTTTACGGGCTTGTGGAATGATTATCTGCATTAAAATATATAACTATAAAGGTAGTAAAAAATATGACCGTTTTTATGTCATTGATTTTAATTTTGCGAAAGTTTACTGAAATGGGCCTTTTTTCCATCATTAAAAGCCCATAACTTGGTCAAATGAACTCGGATCTCGATTTGGTATATTTTTATGGACTTGTGGAATGATTATGTTGTTATCTGCAGTAAAATATATAACTTTAAAGGTAGTAAAAAGTATGACCCTTTTTATGTCATTGATTATACCCGTTACTCGTAGAGTAAAAGGGTATACTAGATTCGTCGGAAAGTATGTAACAGGCAGAAGGAAGCGTTTCCGACCCCATAAAGTATATATATTCTTGATCAGGATCACTAGCCGAGTCGATCTAGCCATGTCCGTCTGTCCGTCTGTCCGTCTGTCCGTCTGACCGTCTGTCCGTCTGTCCGGATGAACGCTGAGATCTCGGAAACTATGAGAGTTAGGCTATTGAGATTTGGCGTACAGATTCCTGAGCTTCTTACGCAGCGCAAGTTTGTTTCAGTAGACTGCCACGCCCACTCTAACGCCCACAAACCGCCCAAAACTGAAACTCCTACAGTTTTGATGCTAGATAGAAAATTTTAACTGAAATGTATTGTTCTCATCAATACCTATCGATTGACCTAAAAAAAAGTTTGCCAAGCCCACTTAAACGCCCACAAACCGCGAAAACCTGTGACGCCCACAATTTGGATGCTAGATGAAAAATTTGAACTGAAATGTATTGGTTTCGTCAATACCTATCGATTGATCCAAAAATAAATTTGCCACGCCCACTCTAACGCCCATAACGCTTAAATCTGTCTACCGCCGGTAGGTGGCGCATTTTAATTTCGCTTTGCTGCTTCCATATCTCCATTTCCCTTTGAGTAACGGGTATCTGATAGTCGAGGTACTCGACTATAGCGTTCTTCCTTGTTTTTATTTTGCGAAGGTTTACTGAAATGGGCCTTTTTTCCATCATTAAAAGCCCATAACTTGGTCAAATGAACTCGGATTTCGATATGGTATACCTTTACGGGCTTGTGGAATGATTATCTGCATTAAAATATATAACTATAAAGGTAGTAAAAATATGACCGTTTTTATGTCATTGATTTTAATTTTGCGAAAGTACTGAAATGGGCCTTTTTTCCATCATTAAAAGCCCATAACTTGGTCAAATGAACTCGGATCTCGATTTGGTATATTTTTATGGACTTGTGGAATGATTATGTTGTTATCTGCAGTAAAATATATAACTTTAAAGGTAGTAAAAAGTATGACCCTTTTTATGTCATTGATTTTTATTTTGCGAAGGTTTACAGAAATGGCTTTCTTAACATCTTTAAAAGCCATAACTTGGTCGAATGAACTCGGATTTCGATGTGGTATACCTTTATGGGCTTGTGGAATGATTATGTTGTTATCTGCATTAAAATATATAACTTTAAGGGTAGTAAAACGTATGACCCTTTTTATGTCATTGATTTTTATTTTGCGAAGGTTCACAGAAATGGCCTTCTTTACATCTTTAAAAGCCCATAACTTGGTCAAATGAACTCGGATTTCGATATGGTATACCTCTACGGGCTTGTGGAATGATTATGTTGTTATCTGCATTAAAATATATAACTTTAAGGGTAGTAAAAAATATGACCGTTTTTATGTCATTGATTTTAATTTTGCGAAGGTTTACTGAAATGGGCCTTTTTTCCATCATTAAAAGCCCATAACTTGGTCAAATGAATTCGGATCTCGATATGGCGTACCTTTATGGGCTTGTGGAATGATTTTGTTGTAATCGGTATTAAAATATATAACTTTAAAGGTAGTAAAAAGTATGACCGTTTTTATGTCATTGATTTTAATTTTGCGAAAATTTACAGAAATGGCCTTCTTTACATCTTTAAAAGCCCATAACTTGGTCAAATGAACTCGGATTTCGATATGGCATACCTTTATGGGCTTGTGGAATGATTATGTTGTGATCTGCATTAAAATATATAACTTTAAAGGTAGTAAAAAGTATGACCCTTTTTATGTCAGAAATACATCTTTAAAAGCCCATAACTTGGTCAAATGAACTCGGATTTCGATATGGCATACCTTTATGGGCTTGTGAATGATTATGTTGTTATCTGCATTAAAAGATATAACTTTAAAGGTAGTAAAAAGTATGACCGTTTTTATGTCATTGATTTTAATTTTGCGAAGGTTTACAGAAATGGGCCTTTTTTCCATCTTTAAAAGCACATAACTTGGTCAAAAGACCTCGGATTTCGATATGGTATACCTCTATGGGCTTGTGGAATGATTATGTTGTTATGTGCATTAAGATAACTTGGTCAAATGAACTCGGATTTCGATATGGCATACCTTTATGGGCTTGTGATTATGTTGATATCTGCATTAAAATATATGACTAGTAAAAAATATGACCGTTTTTAAGTCATTGATTTTAATTTGGCGAAGGTTTACTGAAATGGGCCATCTTTCCATCTTTAAAAGCCCATAACTTGGTCAAATGAACTCGGATTTCGATTTGGTATACCTTTATGGGCTTGTGGAATGATTATGTTGTTATCTGCAGTAAAATATATAAAGGTAGTAAAAAGTATGACCCTTTTTATGTCATTGATTTATATTTTGCGAAGGTTTACAGAAATGGCTTTCTTTACATCTTTAAAAGCCCATAACTTGGTCAAATGAACTCGGATTTCGATATGGCATACCTTTGTGGGCTTTTGAATGATTATGTTGTTATCTGCATTAAAATATATAACTTTAAGGGTAGTAAAAAATATGACCGTTTTTATATCATTGATTTTAATTTTGCGAAGGTTTACTGAAATGGACCACCTTTCCATCTTTAAAAGCCCATAACTTGGTCGAATGAACTCGGATTTCGATATGGTATACCTTTATGGGCTTGTGGAATTATTATGTTGTTATCTGCATTAAAATACATAACTTTAAAGGTAGTAAAAAGTATGACCCTTTTTATGTCATTGATTTTTATTTTGCGAAGGTTTACAGAAATGGCCTTCTTTACATCTTTAAAAGCCCATAACTTGGTCAAATGAACTCGGATTTCGATATGGCATGCCTTTATGGGCTTGTGAATGATCATGTTGTTATCTGCATTAAAAGATATAACTTTAAGGGTAGTAAAAAATATTACCGTTTTTATATCATTGATTTTAATTTTGCGAAGGTTTACAGAAATGGGCCTTTTTTCCATCTTTTAAAGCCCATAACTTGGTCAAAAGATCTCGGATTTCGATATGGTATACCTCTATGGGCTTGTGGAATGATTATGTTGTTATGTGCATTAAGATAACTTGGTCAAATGAACTCGGATTTCGATATGGCATACCTTTATGGGCTTGTGATTATGTTGTTATCTGCATTAAAATATATAACTTTAAAGGTAGTAAAAAATATGACCGTTTTTATGTCATTGATTTTAATTTGGCGAAGGTTTGCTGAAATGGGGCATCTTTCCATCTTTAAAAGCCCATAACTTGGTCAAATGAACTCGGATCTCGATATAGCGTACCTTTATGGGCTTGTGAAATGATTTTGTTGTAATCGGTATTAAAATATATAACTTTAAAGGTAGTAAAAAGTATGACCGTTTTTATGTCATTGATTTTAATTTTGCGAAGGTTTACAGCAATGGGCCTTCTTTACATCTTTAAAAGCTCATAACTTGGTCAAATGAACTCCGATTTCGATATGGCATACCTTTATGGGCTTGTGGAATGATTTTGTTTTAATCTGTATTAAGATATATAACTTTAAGGGTAGTAAAATAAAAAATATGACCGTTTTTATGTCATTGATTTTAATTTTGCGAAGGTTTACTGAAATGGGCCTTTTTTCCATCATTAAAAGCCCATAACTTGGTCAAATGAACTCGGATTTCGATATGGTATACCTTTACGGGCTTGTGGAATGATTATCTGCATTAAAATATATAACTATAAAGGTAGTAAAAAATATGACCGTTTTTATGTCATTGATTTTAATTTTGCGAAAGTTTACTGAAATGGGCCTTTTTTCCATCATTAAAAGCCCATAACTTGGTCAAATGAACTCGGATCTCGATTTGGTATATTTTTATGGACTTGTGGAATGATTATGTTGTTATCTGCAGTAAAATATATAACTTTAAAGGTAGTAAAAAGTATGACCCTTTTTATGTCATTGATTATACCCGTTACTCGTAGAGTAAAAGGGTATACTAGATTCGTCGGAAAGTATGTAACAGGCAGAAGGAAGCGTTTCCGACCCCATAAAGTATATATATTCTTGATCAGGATCACTAGCCGAGTCGATCTAGCCATGTCCGTCTGTCCGTCTGTCCGTCTGTCCGTCTGACCGTCTGTCCGTCTGTCCGTCTGTCCGTCTGTCCGGATGAACGCTGTGATCTCGGAAACTATGAGAGTTAGGCTATTGAGATTTGGCGTACAGATTCCTGAGCTTCTTACGCAGCGCAAGTTTGTTTCAGTAGACTGCCACGCCCACTCTAACGCCCACAAACCGCCCAAAACTGAAACTCCTACAGTTTTGATGCTAGATAGAAAATTTTAACTGAAATGTATTGTTCTCATCAATACCTATCGATTGACCTAAAAAAAAGTTTGCCAAGCCCACTTAAACGCCCACAAACCGCGAAAACCTGTGACGCCCACAATTTGGATGCTAGATGAAAAATTTGAACTGAAATGTATTGGTGTCGTCAATACCTATCGATTGATCCAAAAATAAATTTGCCACGCCCACTCTAACGCCCATAACGCTTAAATCTGTCTACCGCCGGTAGGTGGCGCATTTTAATTTCGCTTTGCTGCTTCCATATCTCCATTTCCCTTTGAGTAACGGGTATCTGATAGTCGAGGTACTCGACTATAGCGTTCTTCCTTGTTTTTATTTTGCGAAGGTTTACTGAAATGGGCCTTTTTTCCATCATTAAAAGCCCATAACTTGGTCAAATGAACTCGGATTTCGATATGGTATACCTTTACGGGCTTGTGGAATGATTATCTGCATTAAAATATATAACTATAAAGGTAGTAAAAATATGACCGTTTTTATGTCATTGATTTTAATTTTGCGAAAGTTTACTGAAATGGGCCTTTTTTCCATCATTAAAAGCCCATAACTTGGTCAAATGAACTCGGATCTCGATTTGGTATATTTTTATGGACTTGTGGAATGATTATGTTGTTATCTGCAGTAAAATATATAACTTTAAAGGTAGTAAAAAGTATGACCCTTTTTATGTCATTGATTTTTATTTTGCGAAGGTTTACAGAAATGGCTTTCTTAACATCTTTAAAAGCCATAACTTGGTCGAATGAACTCGGATTTCGATGTGGTATACCTTTATGGGCTTGTGGAATGATTATGTTGTTATCTGCATTAAAATATATAACTTTAAGGGTAGTAAAACGTATGACCCTTTTTATGTCATTGATTTTTATTTTGCGAAGGTTCACAGAAATGGCCTTCTTTACATCTTTAAAAGCCCATAACTTGGTCAAATGAACTCGGATTTCGATATGGTATACCTCTACGGGCTTGTGGAATGATTATGTTGTTATCTGCATTAAAATATATAACTTTAAGGGTAGTAAAAAATATGACCGTTTTTATGTCATTGATTTTAATTTTGCGAAGGTTTACTGAAATGGGCCTTTTTTCCATCATTAAAAGCCCATAACTTGGTCAAATGAATTCGGATCTCGATATGGCGTACCTTTATGGGCTTGTGGAATGATTTTGTTGTAATCGGTATTAAAATATATAACTTTAAAGGTAGTAAAAAGTATGACCGTTTTTATGTCATTGATTTTAATTTTGCGAAAATTTACAGAAATGGCCTTCTTTACATCTTTAAAAGCCCATAACTTGGTCAAATGAACTCGGATTTCGATATGGCATACCTTTATGGGCTTGTGGAATGATTATGTTGTGATCTGCATTAAAATATATAACTTTAAAGGTAGTAAAAAGTATGACCCTTTTTATGTCAGAAATACATCTTTAAAAGCCCATAACTTGGTCAAATGAACTCGGATTTCGATATGGCATACCTTTATGGGCTTGTGAATGATTATGTTGTTATCTGCATTAAAAGATATAACTTTAAAGGTAGTAAAAAGTATGACCGTTTTTATGTCAATGATTTTAATTTTGCGAAGGTTTACAGAAATGGGCCTTTTTTCCATCTTTAAAAGCACATAACTTGGTTAAAAGACCTCGGATTTCGATATGGTATACCTCTATGGGCTTGTGGAATGATTATGTTGTTATGTGCATTAAGATAACTTGGTCAAATGAACTCGGATTTCGATATGGCATACCTTTATGGGCTTGTGATTATGTTGATATCTGCATTAAAATATATGACTAGTAAAAAATATGACCGTTTTTATGTCATTGATTTTAATTTTGCGAAAGTTTATTGAAATGGACCACCTTTCCATCTTTAAAAGCCCATAGCTTGGTCGAATGAATTCGGATTTCGATATGGTATACCTTTATGGGCTTGTGGAATGATTATGTTGTTATCTGCATTAAAATATATAACTTTAAGGGTAGTAAAATATATGACCGTTTTTATGTCATTGATTTTAATTTTGCGAAGGTATACAGAAATGGGCCTTTTTTCCATCTTTAAAAGCCCATAACTTGGTCAAATGAACACGGATTTCGATATGGTATACCTCTACGGGCTTGTGGAATGATTATGTTGTTATGTGCATTAAGATATATAACTTTAAAGGTAGTAAAATATATGACCGTTTTTATGTCATTGATTTTAATTTTGCAAAGGTTTACTGAAATGGGCCTTTTTTCCATCATTAAAAGCCCATAACTTGGTCAAATGAACTCGGATTTCGATATGGTTTACCTTTATGGGCTTGTGGAATGATTATGTTGTTATCTGCATTAAAATATATAACTTTAAAGGTAGTAAAAAGTATGACCGTTTTTATGTCATTGATTTTAATTTTGCGAAGGTTTACAGAAATGGGCCTTTTTTCCATCTTTAAAAGCCCATAACTTGGTCAAATGAACACGGATTTCGATATGGTATACCTCTACGGGCTTGTGGAATGATTATGTTGTTATGTGCATTAAGATAAATAACTATAAAGGTAGTAAAAAATATGACCGTTTTTATGTCACTGATTTTAATTTTGCGAAAATTTACAGAAATGGCCTTCTTTACATCTTTAAAAGCCCATAACTTGGTCAAATGAACTCGGATTTCGATGTGGCATACCTTTATGGGCTTGTGAATGATTATGTTGTTATCTGCATTAAAAGATATAACTTTAAGGGTAGTAAAAAATATGACCGTTTTTATGTCATTGATTTTAATTTTGCGAAGGTTTACTTAAATGGGCCATCTTTCCATCTTTAAAAGCCCATAACTTGGTCAAATGAACTCGGATTTCGATTTGGTATACCTTTATGGGCTTGTGGAATGATTATGTTGTTATCTGCAGTAAGATATATAACTTTAAAGGTAGTAAAAAGTATGACCCTTTTTATGTCATTGATTTTTATTTTGCGAAGGTTTAAAGAAATACATCTTTAAAAGCCCATAACTTGGTCAATTGAACTCGGATTTTGATATGGCATACCTTTATGGGCTTGTGAATGATTATGTTGTTATCTGCATTAAAAGATATAACTTTAAGGGTAGTAAAAAATATGACCGTTTTTATGTCATTGATTTTAATTTTGCGAAGGCTTACTGAAATGGGCCATCTTTCCATCTTTAAAAGCCCATAACTTGGTCAAATGAACTCGGATTTCGATTTGGTATACCTTTATGGGCTTGTGGAATGATTATGTTGTTATCTGTAGTAAGATATATAACTTTAAAGGTAGTAAAAAGTATGACCCTTGCTATGTCATTGATTTTTATTTTGCGAAGGTTTACAGAAATGGCTTTCTTTACATCTTTAAAGGCCCATAACTTGGTCAAATGAACTCGGATTTCGATATGGCATACCTTTGTGGGCTTGTGAATGATTATGTTGTTATCTGCATTAAAATATATAACTTGGTCAATTGAACTCGGATTTCGATATGGCATACCTTTATGGGCTTGTGGAATGATTATGTTGTTATCTGCATTAAAATATATAACTTTAAAGGTAGTAAAAAGTGTGACCCTTTTTATGTCATTGATTTTTATTTTGCGAAGGTTTAAAGAAATACATCTTTAAAAGCCCATAACTTGGTCAATTGAACTCGGATTTTGATATGGCATACCTTTATGGGCTTGTGAATGATTATGTTGTTATCTGCATTAAAAGATATAACTTTAAGGGTAGTAAAAAATATGACCGTTTTTATGTCATTGATTTTAATTTTGCGAAGGCTTAATTAAATGGGCCATCTTTCCATCTTTAAAAGCCCATAACTTGGTCAAATGAACTCGGATTTCGATATGGCATACCTTTATGGGCTTGTGGAATGATTATGTTGTTATCTGCATTAAAATATATAACTTTAAAGGTAGTAAAAAGTATGACCCTTTTTATGTCATTGATTTTTATTTTGCGAAGGTTTAAAGAAATACATCTTTATAAGCCCATAACTTGGTCAAATGAACTCGGATTTCGATATGGCATACCTTTATGGGCTTGTGAATGATTATGTTGTTATCTGCATTAAAAGATATAACTTTAAGGGTAGTAAAAAATATGACCGTTTTTATGTCATTGATTTTAATATTGCGAAGGCTTACTGAAATGGGCCATCTTTCCATCTTTAAAAGCCCATAACTTGGTCAAATGAACTCGGATTTCGATTTGGTATACCTTTATGGGCTTGTGGAATGATTATGTTGTTATCTGTAGTAAGATATATAACTTTAAAGGTAGTAAAAAGTATGACCCTTGTTATGTCATTGATTTTTATTTTGCGAAGGTTTACAGAAATGGCTTTCTTTACATCTTTAAAAGCCCATAACTTGGTCAAATGAACTCGGATTTCGATATGGCATACCTTTGTGGGCTTGTGAATGATTATGTTGTTATCTGCACTAAAATATATAACTTTAAAGGTAGTAACAAATATGACCGTTTTTATGTCATTGGTTATAATTTTGCGAAGGTTTACTGAAATGGGCCTTCTTTCCATCTATAAAAGCCCACAACTTGGTCAAGTGAACTCGGATTTCGATATGGTATACCTTTATGGGCTTGTGGAATGATTTTGTTGTAATCTGTTTTAAAATATATAAATTTAAAGGTAGTAACAAATATGAGCGTTTTTAGTCATTGATTGTAATTTTGCGAAGGTTTACAGAAATGGGCCTTCTTTACATCTTTAAAAGCCCATAACTTGGTCAAATGAACTCGGATTTCGATATGGCATACCTTTATGGGCTTGCGAATGATTATGTTGTTATCTGCATTAAAAGACATAACTTTAAGGGTAGTAAAAAATATGACCGTTTTTATGTCATTGATTTTTATTTTGCGAAGGTTTACAGAAATGGCCTTCTTTACATCTTTAAAAACCCATAACTTGGTCAAATGAACTCGGATTTTGATACGGCCTACCTTTATGGGCTTGCGAATGATTATGTTGTTATCTGCATTAAAAGACATAACTTTAAGGGTAGTAAAAAATGTGACCGTTTTTATGTCATTGATTTTAATTTTGCGAAGGTTTACTGAAATTGGTCATCTTTCCATCTTTAAAAGCCCATAACTTGGTCAAATGAACTCGGATTTCGATTTGGTATACCTTTATGGGCTTGTGGAATGATTATGTTGTTATCTGTAGTAAGATATATAACTTTAAAGGTAGTAAAAAGTATGACCCTTGCTATGTCATTGATTTTTATTTTGCGAAGGTTTACAGAAATGGCTTTCTTTACATCTTTAAAGGCCCATAACTTGGTCAAATGAACTCGGATTTCGATATGGCATACCTTTGTGGGCTTGTGAATGATTATGTTGTTATCTGCATTAAAATATATAACTTGGTCAATTGAACTCGGATTTCGATATGGCATACCTTTATGGGCTTGTGGAATGATTATGTTGTTATCTGCATTAAAATATATAACTTTAAAGGTAGTAAAAAGTGTGACCCTTTTTATGTCATTGATTTTTATTTTGCGAAGGTTTAAAGAAATACATTTTTAAAAGCCCATAACTTGGTCAATTGAACTCGGATTTTGATATGGCATACCTTTATGGGCTTGTGAATGATTATGTTGTTATCTGCATTAAAAGATATAACTTTAAGGGTAGTAAAAAATATGACCGTTTTTATGTCATTGATTTTAATTTTGCGAAGGCTTAATTAAATGGGCCATCTTTCCATCTTTAAAAGCCCATAACTTGGTCAAATGAACTCGGATTTCGATTTGGTATACCTTTATGGGCTTGTGGAATGATTATGTTGTTATCTGTAGTAAGATATATAACTTTAAAGGTAGTAAAAAGTATGACCCTTGCTATGTCATTGATTTTTATTTTGCGAAGGTTTACAGAAATGGCTTTCTTTACATCTTTAAAAGCCCATAACTTGGTCAAATGAACTCGGATTTCGATATGGCATACCTTTGTGGGCTTGTGAATGATTATGTTGTTATCTGCACTAAAATATATAACTTTAAGGGTAGTAAAAAATATGACCGTTTTTATATCATTGATTTTAATTTTGCGAAGGTTTACTGAAATGGACCATCTTTCCATCTTTAAAAGCCCATAACTTGGTCAAATGAACTCGGATCTCGATATGGCGTACCTTTATGGGCTTGTGGAATGATTTTGTTGTAATCGGTATTAAAATAAATAACTTTAAAGGTAGTAAAAAATATGACCGTTTTTATGTCATTGATTTTAATTTTGCGAAAATTTACAGAAATGGCCTTCTTTACATCTTTAAAAGCCCATAACTTGGTCAAATGAACTCGGATTTCGATATGGCATACCTTTATGGGCTTGTGGAATGATTATGTTGTTATCTGCATTAAAATATATAACTTTAAAGGTAGTAAAAAGTATGACCCTTTTTATGTCATTGATTTTTATTTTGCGAAGGTTTAAAGAAATACATCTTTATAAGCCCATAACTTGGTCAAATGAACTCGGATTTCGATATGGCATACCTTTATGGGCTTGTGAATGATTATGTTGTTATCTGCATTAAAAGATATAACTTTAAGGGTAGTAAAAAATATGACCGTTTTTATGTCATTGATTTTAATATTGCGAAGGCTTACTGAAATGGGCCATCTTTCCATCTTTAAAAGCCCATAACTTGGTCAAATGAACTCGGATTTCGATTTGGTATACCTTTATGGGCTTGTGGAATGATTATGTTGTTATCTGCAGTAAGATATATAACTTTAAAGGTAGTAAAAAGTATGACCCTTGTTATGTCATTGATTTTTATTTTGCGAAGGTTTACAGAAATGGCTTTCTTTACATCTTTAAAAGCCCATAACTTGGTCAAATGAACTCGGATTTCGATATGGCATACCTTTGTGGGCTTGTGAATGATTATGTTGTTATCTGCACTAAAATATATAACTTTAAAGGTAGTAACAAATATGACCGTTTTTATGTCATTGGTTATAATTTTGCGAAGGTTTACTGAAATGGGCCTTCTTTCCATCTATAAAAGCCCACAACTTGGTCAAGTGAACTCGGATTTCGATATGGTATACCTTTATGGGCTTGTGGAATGATTTTGTTGTAATCTGTTTTAAAATATATAAATTTAAAGGTAGTAACAAATATGAGCGTTTTTAGTCATTGATTGTAATTTTGCGAAGGTTTACAGAAATGGGCCTTCTTTACATCTTTAAAAGCCCATAACTTGGTCAAATGAACTCGGATTTCGATATGGCATACCTTTATGGGCTTGCGAATGATTATGTTGTTATCTGCATTAAAAGACATAACTTTAAGGGTAGTAAAAAATATGACCGTTTTTATGTCATTGATTTTTATTTTGCGAAGGTTTACAGAAATGGCCTTCTTTACATCTTTAAAAACCCATAACTTGGTCAAATGAACTCGGATTTTGATATGGCCTACCTTTATGGGCTTGCGAATGATTATGTTGTTATCTGCATTAAAAGACATAACTTTAAGGGTAGTAAAAAATGTGACCGTTTTTATGTCATTGATTTTAATTTTGCGAAGGTTTACTGAAATTGGTCATCTTTCCATCTTTAAAAGCCCATAACTTGGTCAAATGAACTCGGATTTCGATATGGTATACCTTTGTGGGCTTGTGAATGATTATGTTGTTATCTGCACTAAAATATATAACTTTAAGGGTAGTAAAAATATGACCGTTTTTATATCATTGATTTTAATTTTGCGAAGGTTTACTGAAATGGACCATCTTTCCATCTTTAAAAGCCCATAACGTGGTCAAATGAACTCGGATCTCGATATGGCGTACCTTTATGGGCTTGTGGAATGATTTTGTTGTAATCGGTATTAAAATAAATAACTTTAAAGGTAGTAAAAAATATGACCGTTTTTATGTCATTGATTTTAATTTTGCGAAAATTTACAGAAATGGCCTTCTTTACATCTTTAAAAGCCCATAACTTGGTCAAATGAACTCGGATTTCGATATGGCATGCCTTTATGGGCTTGTGGAATGATTATGTTGTTATCTGCATTAAAATATATAACTTTAAAGGTAGTAAAAAGTATGACCCTTTTTATGTCATTGATTTTTATTTTGCGAAGGTTTACAGAAATACATCTTTAAAAGCCCATAACTTGGTCAAATGAACTCGGATTTCGGTATGGGATACCTTTATGGGCATGTGAATGATTTTGTTGTTATCTGCATTAAAAGATATAACTTTAAGGGTAGTAAAAAATATGACCGTTTTTATGTCATTGATTTTAATTTTGCGAAGGTTTACTTAAATGGGCCATCTTTCCATCTTTAAAAGCCCATAACTTGGTCAAATGAACTCGGATTTCGATTTGGTATACCTTTATGGGCTTGTGGAATGATTATGTTGTTATCTGCAGTAAGATATATAACTTTAAAGGTAGTAAAAAGTATGACCCTTTTTATGTCATTGATTTTTATTTTGCGAAGGTTTACAGAAATGGCCTTCCTTACATCTTTAAAAGCCCATAACTTGGTCAAATGAACTCGGATTTCGATATGGCATACCTTTATGGGCTTGTGAATGATTATGTTGTTATCTGCATTAAGGGTAGTAAAAAATATGACCGTTTTTATGTCATTGATTTTAATTTTGCGAAGGTTTACAGAAATGGGCCTTTTTTCCATCTTTAAAAGCACATAACTTGGTCAAAAGACCTCGGATTTCGATATGGTATACCTTTATGGGCTTGTGAATGATTATGTTGTTATCTGCATTAAAAGATATAACTTTAAGGGTAGTTAAAAATATGACCGTTTTTATGTCATTGATTTTAATT
This sequence comes from Drosophila suzukii, assembly GCF_043229965.1. Taxonomy (NCBI): domain Eukaryota; kingdom Metazoa; phylum Arthropoda; class Insecta; order Diptera; family Drosophilidae; genus Drosophila; species Drosophila suzukii. The sequence continues at coordinate 1,007,260 of NW_027255896.1, read as the reverse complement.
TTGCGAAGGTTTACAGAAATGGGCCTTTTTTCCATCTTTAAAAGCACATAACTTGGTCAAATGAACACGGATTTCGATATGGTATACCTCTACGGGCTTGTGGAATGATTATGTTGTTATGTGCATTAAGATATATAACTTTAAGGGTAGTAAAATATATGACCGTTTTTATGTCATTGATTTTAATTTTGCGAAGGTTTACTGAAATGGGCCATCTTTCCATCTTTAAAAGCCCATAACTTGGTCAAATGAACTCGGATTTCGATTTGGTATACCTTTATGGGCTTGTGAATGATTATGTTGTTATCTGCATTAAAAGATATAACTTTAAGGGTAGTTAAAAATATGACCGTTTTTATGTCATTGATTTTAATTTTGCAAAGGTTTACAGAAATGGGCCTTTTTTCCATCTTTAAAAGCACATAACTTGGTCAAATGAACACGGATTTCGATATGGTATACCTCTACGGGCTTGTGGAATGATTATGTTGTTATGTGCATTAAGATATATAACTTTAAGGGTAGTAAAATATATGACCGTTTTTATGTCATTGATTTTAATTTTGCGAAGGTTTACAGAAATGGGCCTTTTTTCCATCTTTAAAAGCACATAACTTGGTCAAATGAACTCGGATTTCGACATGGCATACCTTTATGGGCTTGTGAATGATTATGTTGTTATCTGCATTAAAAGATATAACTTTAAGGGTAGTAAAAAATATGACCGTTTTTATGTCATTGATTTTAATTTTGCGAAGGTTTACTGAAATGGGCCATCTTTCCATCTTTAAAAGCCCATAACTTGGTCAAATGAACTCGGACTTCGATTTGGTATACCTTTATGGGCTTGTGAATGATTATGTTGTTATCTGCATTAAAAGATATAACTTTAAGGGTAGTTAAAAATATGACCGTTTTTATGTCATTGATTTTAATTTTGCGAAGGTTTACAGAAATGGGCCTTTTTTCCATCTTTAAAAGCACATAACTTGGTCAAATGAACTCGGATTTTGATATGGCCTACCTTTATGGGCTTGCGAATGATTATGTTGTTATCTGCATTAAAAGACATAACTTTAAGGGTAGTAAAAAATGTGACCGTTTTTATGTCATTGATTTTAATTTTGCGAAGGTTTACTGAAATTGGTCATCTTTCCATCTTTAAAAGCCCATAACTTGGTCAAATGAACTCGGATTTCGATATGGTATACCTTTGTGGGCTTGTGAATGATTATGTTGTTATCTGCACTAAAATATATAACTTTAAGGGTAGTAAAAATATGACCGTTTTTATATCATTGATTTTAATTTTGCGAAGGTTTACTGAAATGGACCATCTTTCCATCTTTAAAAGCCCATAACGTGGTCAAATGAACTCGGATCTCGATATGGCGTACCTTTATGGGCTTGTGGAATGATTTTGTTGTAATCGGTATTAAAATAAATAACTTTAAAGGTAGTAAAAAATATGACCGTTTTTATGTCATTGATTTTAATTTTGCGAAAATTTACAGAAATGGCCTTCTTTACATCTTTAAAAGCCCATAACTTGGTCAAATGAACTCGGATTTCGATATGGCATGCCTTTATGGGCTTGTGGAATGATTATGTTGTTATCTGCATTAAAATATATAACTTTAAAGGTAGTAAAAAGTATGACCCTTTTTATGTCATTGATTTTTATTTTGCGAAGGTTTACAGAAATACATCTTTAAAAGCCCATAACTTGGTCAAATGAACTCGGATTTCGGTATGGGATACCTTTATGGGCATGTGAATGATTTTGTTGTTATCTGCATTAAAAGATATAACTTTAAGGGTAGTAAAAAATATGACCGTTTTTATGTCATTGATTTTAATTTTGCGAAGGTTTACTTAAATGGGCCATCTTTCCATCTTTAAAAGCCCATAACTTGGTCAAATGAACTCGGATTTCGATTTGGTATACCTTTATGGGCTTGTGGAATGATTATGTTGTTATCTGCAGTAAGATATATAACTTTAAAGGTAGTAAAAAGTATGACCCTTTTTATGTCATTGATTTTTATTTTGCGAAGGTTTACAGAAATGGCCTTCCTTACATCTTTAAAAGCCCATAACTTGGTCAAATGAACTCGGATTTCGATATGGCATACCTTTATGGGCTTGTGAATGATTATGTTGTTATCTGCATTAAGGGTAGTAAAAAATATGACCGTTTTTATGTCATTGATTTTAATTTTGCGAAGGTTTACAGAAATGGGCCTTTTTTCCATCTTTAAAAGCACATAACTTGGTCAAAAGACCTCGGATTTCGATATGGTATACCTTTATGGGCTTGTGAATGATTATGTTGTTATCTGCATTAAAAGATATAACTTTAAGGGTAGTTAAAAATATGACCGTTTTTATGTCATTGATTTTAATTTTGCGAAGGTTTACAGAAATGGGCCTTTTTTCCATCTTTAAAAGCACATAACTTGGTCAAATGAACACGGATTTCGATATGGTATACCTCTACGGGCTTGTGGAATGATTATGTTGTTATGTGCATTAAGATATATAACTTTAAGGGTAGTAAAATATATGACCGTTTTTATGTCATTGATTTTAATTTTGCGAAGGTTTACTGAAATGGGCCATCTTTCCATCTTTAAAAGCCCATAACTTGGTCAAATGAACTCGGATTTCGATTTGGTATACCTTTATGGGCTTGTGAATGATTATGTTGTTATCTGCATTAAAAGATATAACTTTAAGGGTAGTTAAAAATATGACCGTTTTTATGTCATTGATTTTAATTTTGCGAAGGTTTACAGAAATGGGCCTTTTTTCCATCTTTAAAAGCACATAACTTGGTCAAATGAACACGGATTTCGATATGGTATACCTCTACGGGCTTGTGGAATGATTATGTTGTTATGTGCATTAAGATATATAACTTTAAGGGTAGTAAAATATATGACCGTTTTTATGTCATTGATTTTAATTTTGCGAAGGTTTACAGAAATGGGCCTTTTTTCCATCTTTAAAAGCACATAACTTGGTCAAATGAACTCGGATTTCGACATGGCATACCTTTATGGGCTTGTGAATGATTATGTTGTTATCTGCATTAAAAGATATAACTTTAAGGGTAGTAAAAAATATGACCGTTTTTATGTCATTGATTTTAATTTTGCGAAGGTTTACTGAAATGGGCCATCTTTCCATCTTTAAAAGCCCATAACTTGGTCAAATGAACTCGGACTTCGATTTGGTATACCTTTATGGGCTTGTGAATGATTATGTTGTTATCTGCATTAAAAGATATAACTTTAAGGGTAGTTAAAAATATGACCGTTTTTATGTCATTGATTTTAATTTTGCGAAGGTTTACAGAAATGGGCCTTTTTTCCATCTTTAAAAGCACATAACTTGGTCAAATGAACACGGATTTCGATATGGTATACCTCTACGGGCTTGTGGAATGATTATGTTGTTATGTGCATTAAGATATATAACTTTAAGGGTAGTAAAATATATGACCGTTTTTATGTCATTGATTTTAATTTTGCGAAGGTTTACAGAAATGGGCCTTTTTTCCATCTTTAAAAGCCCATAACTTGGTCAAATGAACACGGATTTCGATATGGTATACCTCTACGGGCTCGTGGAATGATTATGTTGTTATGTGCATTAAGATAACTTGGTCAAATGAACTCGGATTTCGATATGGCATACCTTTATGGGCTTGTGATTATGTTGATATCTGCATTAAAATATATAACTAGTAAAAAATATGACCGTTTTTATGTCATTGATTTTAATTTTGCGAAAGTTTACTGAAATGGACCACCTTTCCATCTTTAAAAGCCCATAGCTTGGTCGAATGAATTCGGATTTCGATATGGTATACCTTTATGGGCTTGTGGAATGATTATGTTGTTATCTGCATTAAAATATATAACTTTAAGGGTAGTAAAATATATGACCGTTTTTATGTCATTGATTTTAATTTTGCGAAGGTTTACAGAAATGGGCCTTTTTCCATCTTTAAAAGCCCATAACTTGGTCAAATGAACACGGATTTCGATATGGTATACCTCTACGGGCTTGTGGAATGATTATGTTGTTATGTGCATTAAGATATATAACTTTAAAGGTAGTAAAATATATGACCGTTTTTATGTCATTGATTTTAATTTTGCAAAGGTTTACTGAAATGGGCCTTTTTTCCATCATTAAAAGCCCATAACTTGGTCAAATGAACTCGGATTTCGATATGGTTTACCTTTATGGGCTTGTGGAATGATTATGTTGTTATCTGCATTAAAATATATAACTTTAAAGGTAGTAAAAAGTATGACCCTTTTTATGTCATTGATTTTAATTTTGCGAAGGTTTACAGAAATGGGCCTTTTTTCCATCTTTAAAAGCCCATAACTTGGTCAAATGAACACGGATTTCGATATGGTATACCTCTACGGGCTTGTGGAATGATTATGTTGTTATGTGCATTAAGATATATAACTATAAAGGTAGTAAAAAATATGACCGTTTTTATGTCATTGATTTTTATTTTGCGAAGGTTTACTGAAATGGGCCATCTTTCCATCTTTAAAAGCCCATAACTTGGTCAAATGAACTCGGATTTCGATTTGGTATACCTTTATGGGCTTGTGGAATGATTATGTTGTTATCTGCAGTAAGATATATAACTTTAAAGGTAGTAAAAAGTATGACCCTTTTTATGTCATTGATTTTTATTTTGCGAAGGTTTACAGAAATGGCCTTCCTTACATCTTTAAAAGCCCATAACTTGGTCAAATGAACTCGGATTTCGATATGGCATACCTTTATGGGCTTGTGAATGATTATGTTGTTATCTGCATTAAAAGATATAACTTTAAGGGTAGTAAAAAATATGACCGTTTTTATGTCATTGATTTTAATTTTGCGAAGGTTTACAGAAATGGGCCTTTTTTCCATCCTTAAAAGCACATAACTTGGTCAAAAGACCTCGGATTTCGATATGGTATACCTCTATGGGCTTGTGGAATGATTATGTTGTTATGTGCATTAAGATAACTTGGTCAAATGAACTCGGATTTCGATATGGCATACCTTTATGGGCTTGTGATTATGTTGATATCTACATTAAAATATATAACTAGTAAAAAATATGACCGTTTTTATGTCATTGATTTTAATTTTGCGAAAGTTTACTGAAATGGACCACCTTTCCATCTTTAAAAGCCCATAGCTTGGTCGAATGAACTCGGATTTCGATATGCTATACCTCTACGGGCTTGTGGAATGATTATGTTGTTATGTGCATTAAGATATATAACTATAAAGGTAGTACAAAATATGACCGTTTTTATGTCATTGATTTTTATTTTGCGAAGGTTTACTGAAATGGGCCTTTTTTCCATCATTAAAAGCCCATAACTTGGTCAAATGAATTCGGATCTCGATATGGCGTACCTTTATGGGCTTGTGGAATGATTTTGTTGTAATCGGTATTAAAATATATAACTTTAAAGGTAGTAAAAAGTATGACCGTTTTTATGTCATTGATTTTAATTTTGCGAAAATTTACAGAAATGGCCTTCTTTACATCTTTAAAAGCCCATAACTTGGTCAAATGAACTCGGATTTCGATATGGCATACCTTTATGGGCTTGTGAATGATTATGTTGTTATCTGCATTAAAAGATAAGGGTAGTAAAAAATATGACCGTTTTTATGTCATTGATTTTAATTTTGCGAAGGTTTACTGAAATGGGCCATCTTTCCATCTTTAAAAGCCCATAACTTGGTCAAATGAACTCGGATTTCGATTTGGTATACCTTTATGGGCTTGTGGAATGATTATGTTGTTATCTGCAGTAAGATATATAACTTTAAAGGTAGTAAAAAGTATGACCCTTTTTATGTCATTGATTTTTATTTTGCGAAGGTTTACAGAAATGGCCTTCCTTACATCTTTAAAAGCCCATAACTTGGTCAAATGAACTCGGATTTCGATATGGCATACCTTTATGGGCTTGTGAATGATTATGTTGTTATCTGCATTAAAAGATATAACTTTAAGGGTAGTAAAAAATATGACCGTTTTTATGTCATTGATTTTAATTTTGCGAAGGTTTACAGAAATGGGCCTTTTTTCCATCTTTAAAAGCACATAACTTGGTCAAAAGACCTCGGATTTCGATATGGTATACCTCTATGGGCTTGTGGAATGATTATGTTGTTATGTGCATTAAGATAACTTGGTCAAATGAACTCGGATTTCGATATGGCATACCTTTATGGGCTTGTGATTATGTTGATATCTACATTAAAATATATAACTAGTAAAAAATATGACCGTTTTTATGTCATTGATTTTAATTTTGCGAAAGTTTACTGAAATGGACCACCTTTCCATCTTTAAAAGCCCATAGCTTGGTCGAATGAACTCGGATTTCGATATGGTATACCTTTATGGGCTTGTGGAATGATTATGTTGTTATCTGCATTAAAATATATAACTTTAAGGGTAGTAAAAAATATGACCGTTTTTATGTCATTGATTTTAATTTTGCGAAGGTTTACAGAAATGGGCCTTTTTTCCATCTTTAAAAGCCAATAACTTGGTCAAATGAACACGGATTTCGATACGGTATACCTCTACGGGCTTGTGGAATGATTATGTTGTTATGTGCATTAAGATATATAACTATAAAGGTAGTAAAAAATATGACCGTTTTTATGTCATTGATTTTTATTTTGCGAAGGTTTACTGAAATGGGCCTTTTTTTCATCATTAAAAGCCCATAGCTTGGTCAAATGAATTCGGATCTCGATATGGCGTACCTTTATGGGCTTGTGGAATGATTATGTTGTTATCTGCATTAAAATATATAACTTTAAAGGTAGTAAAAAGTATGACCCTTTTTATGTCATTGATTTTTATTTTGCGAAGGTTTAAAGAAATACATCTTTAAAAGCCCATAACTTGGTCAATTGAACTCGGATTTTGATATGGCATACCTTTATGGGCTTGTGAATGATTATGTTGTTATCTGCATTAAAAGATATAACTTTAAGGGTAGTAAAAAATATGACCGTTTTTATGTCATTGATTTTAATTTTGCGAAGGCTTACTGAAATGGGCCATCTTTCCATCTTTAAAAGCCCATAACTTGGTCAAATGAACTCGGATTTCGATTTGGTATACCTTTATGGGCTTGTGGAATGATTATGTTGTTATCTGTAGTAAGATATATAACTTTAAAGGTAGTAAAAAGTATGACCCTTGCTATGTCATTGATTTTTATTTTGCGAAGGTTTACAGAAATGGCTTTCTTTACATCTTTAAAAGCCCATAACTTGGTCAAATGAACTCGGATTTCGATATGGCATACCTTTGTGGGCTTGTGAATGATTATGTTGTTATCTGCATTAAAATATATAACTTGGTCAATTGAACTCGGATTTCGATATGGCATACCTTTATGGGCTTGTGGAATGATTATGTTGTTATCTGCATTAAAATATATAACTTTAAAGGTAGTAAAAAGTGTGACCCTTTTTATGTCATTGATTTTTATTTTGCGAAGGTTTAAAGAAATACATCTTTAAAAGCCCATAACTTGGTCAAATGAACTTGGATTTCGATATGGCATACCTTTGTGGGCTTGTGAATGATTATGTTGTTATCTGCACTAAAATATATAACTTTAAGGGTAGTAAAAAATATGACCGTTTTTATGTCATTGATTTTAATTTTGCGAAGGCTTACTGAAATGGGCCATCTTTCCATCTTTAAAAGCCCATAACTTGGTCAAATGAACTCGGATTTCGATTTGGTATACCTTTATGGGCTTGTGGAATGATTATGTTACATCTTTAAAAGCCCATAACTTGGTCAAATGAACTCGGATTTCGATATGGCATACCTTTGTGGGCTTGTGAATGATTATGTTGTTATCTGCACTAAAATATATAACTTTAAGGGTAGTAAAAATATGACCGTTTTTATATCATTGATTTTAATTTTGCGAAGGTTTACTGAAATGGACCATCTTTCCATCTTTAAAAGCCCATAACGTGGTCAAATGTACTCGGATCTCGATATGGCGTACCTTTATGGGCTTGTGGAATGATTTTGTTGTAATCGGTATTAAAATAAATAACTTTAAAGGTAGTAAAAAATATGACCGTTTTTATGTCATTGATTTTAATTTTGCGAAAATTTACAGAAATGGCCTTCTTTACATCTTTAAAAGCCCATAACTTGGTCAAATGAACTCGGATTTCGATATGGCATACCTTTATGGGCTTGTGGAATGATTATGTTGTTATCTGCATTAAAATATATAACTTTAAAGGTAGTAAAAAGTATGACCCTTTTTATGTCATTGATTTTTATTTTGCGAAGGTTTACAGAAATGGCCTTCTTTACATCTTTAAAAACCCATAACTTGGTCAAATGAACTCGGATTTTGATATGGCATACCTTTATGGGCTTGCGAATGATTATGTTGTTATCTGCATTAAAAGACATAACTTTAAGGGTAGTAAAAAATATGACCGTTTTTATGTCATTGATTTTAATTTTGCGAAGGTTTACTGAAATGGGTCATCTTTCCATCTTTAAAAGCCCATAACTTGGTCAACTGAACTCGGATTTCGATATGGTTTACCTCTATGGGCTTGTGGAATGATTATGTTGTTATCTGCATTAAAATATATAACTTTAACGGTAGTAAAAAGTATGACCCTTTTTATGTCATTGATTTTTATATTTGCGAAGGTTTACAGAAATGGCCTTCTTTACATCTTTAAAAACCCATAACTTGGTCAAATGAACTCGGATTTCGATATGGCATACCTTTATGGGCTTGCGAATGATTATGTTGTTATCTGCATTAAAAGACATAACTTTAAGGGTAGTAAAAAATATGACCGTTTTTATGTCATTGATTTTAATTTTGCGAAGGTTTACTGAAATGGGTCATCTTTCCATCTTTAAAAGCCCATAACTTGGTCAAATGAACTCGGATTTCGATATGGCATACCTTTGTGGGCTTGTGATTGATTATGTGGTTATCTACATTAAAAGATATACCTTTAAGGGTAGTACAAAATATGACCGTTTTTATATCATTGATTTTAATTTTGCGAAGGTTTACTGAAATGGACCATCTTTCCATCTTTAAAAGCCCATTACTTGGTCAAATGAACTCGGATTTCGATATGGTATACCTTAATGGGCTTGTGTAATGATTATGTTGTTATCTGCATTAAAATATATAACTTTAAAGGTAGTAAAAAGTATGACCCTTTTTATGTCATTTATATTTTTTTTTTCGAAGGTTTACAGAAATGGCCTTCTTTACATCTTTAAAAGCCCATAACCTGGTCAAATGAACTCTGGTTTCGATATGGCATACCTTTATGGGCTTGTGAATGATTATGTTGTTATCTGCATTAAAAGATATAACTTTAAGGGTAGTAAAAAATATTAAAGTTTTTATGTCATTGATTTTAATTTTGCGAAGGTTTACAGAAATGGGCCTTTTTTCCATCTATAAAAGCCCACAACTTGGTCAAGTGAACTCTGATTTCGATATGGTATACCTTTATGGGCTTGTGAAATGATTTTGTTGTAATCTGTCTTAAAATATATAAATTTAAAGGTAGTAACAAATATGACCGTTTTTATGTCATTGATTGTAATTTTGCGAAGGTTTACAGAAATGGGCCTTCTTTACATCTTTAAAAGCCAATAACTTGGTCAAATGAACTCGGATTTCGATATGGCATACCTCTATGGGCTTGTGAATGATTATGTTGTTATATGCATTAAGATATATAACTTTAAAGGTAGTAAAATATATGACCGTTTTTATGTCATTGATTTTAATTTTGAAAAGACTTGCTGAAATGGGCCTTTTTCCATCTTTATAAGCCCATAGCTTGGTCAAATGAACTCGGATTTCGATATGGCATACCTCTATGGGCTTGTGGAATGATTTTGTTTTAATCTGTATTAAAATATATAACCTTAAGGGTAGTAAAAAATATGACCGTTTTTAGGTCATTGATTTTAATTTTGCGAAGGTTTACTGAAATAGGCCTTCTTTCCATCTTTAAAAGCCCATAACTTGGTCAAATGAACTCGGATTTCGAAATGGCATACCTTTATGGGCTTGTGAAATGATTATGTTGTTATCTGCATAAAAATATATAACTTTAAAGGTAGTAACAAATATGACCGTTTTTATGTCATTGGTTATAATTTTGCGAAGGTTTACTGAAATGGGCCTTCTTTCCATCTATAAAAGCCCACAACTTGGTCAAGTGAACTCGGATTTCGATATGGTATACCTTTATGGGCTTGTGGAATGATTTTGTTGTAATCTGTTTTAAAATATATAAATTTAAAGGTAGTAACAAATATGAGCGTTTTTAGTCATTGATTGTAATTTTGCGAAGGTTTACAGAAATGGGCCTTCTTTCCATCTTTAAAAGCCCATAGCTTGGTCAAATGAACTCGGATTTCGATATGGCATACCTTTATGGGCTTGTGGAATGATTATGTTGGTATCTGCACTAAAATATATAACTTTAAAGGTAGTAAAAACTATGACCGTTTTTATGTCATTGATTTTTATTTTGCGAAGGTTTACAGAAATGGCCTTCTTTACATCTTTAAAAGCCCATAACTTGGTCAAATGAACTCGAATCTCGATATGGCGTACCTTTATGGGCTTGTGGAATGATTTTTTTGTAATCTGTATTAAAATATATAGCTTTAAAGATAGTAAAAAGTATGACAGTTATTATGACATTGATTTTAACTTTACTAACTTTAAAGGTAGTAAAAAGTATGACCGTTTTTGTCATTGATTTTAATTTTGCGAAAGTTTACAGAAATGGCCTTCTTTACATCTTTAAAAGCCCATAACTTGGTCAAATGAACTCGGATTTCGATATGGCATACCTTTATGGGCTTGTGGAATGATTATGTTGGTATCTGCACTAAAATATATAACTTTAAAGGTAGTAAAAACTATGACCGTTTTTATGTCATTGATTTTTATTTTGCGAAGGTTTACAGAAATGGCCTTCTTTACATCTTTAAAAGCCCATAACTTGGTCAAATGAACTCGAATCTCGATATGGCGTACCTTTATGGGCTTGTGGAATGATTTTTTTGTAATCTGTATTAAAATATATAGCTTTAAAGATAGTAAAAAGTATGACAGTTTTTATGACATTGATTTTAACTTTACTAACTTTAAAGGTAGTAAAAAGTATGACCGTTTTTGTCATTGATTTTAATTTTGCGAAAGTTTACAGAAATGGCCTTCTTTACATCTTTAAAAGCCCATAACTTGGTCAAATGAACTCGGATTTCGATATGGCATACCTTTATGGGCTTGTGGAATGATTATGTTGGTATCTGCACTAAAATATATAACTTTAAAGGTAGTAAAAACTATGACCGTTTTTATGTCATTGATTTTTATTTTGCGAAGGTTTACAGAAATGGCCTTCTTTACATCTTTAAAAGCCCATAACTTGGTCAAATGAACTCGAATCTCGATATGGCGTACCTTTATGGGCTTGTGGAATGATTTTTTTGTAATCTGTATTAAAATATATAACTTTAAGGGTAGTAAAAAATATGACCGTTTTTATGTCATTGATTTTAATTTTGCGAAGGTTTACTGAAATTTGTCATCTTTCCATCTTTAAGAGCCCATAACTTGGACTAATGAACTCGGATCTCGATATGGCGTACCTTTATGGGCTTGTGATTATTTTGTTATCTGCATTAAAATATATAACTTTAAAGGTAGTTAAAAATATGACCGTTTTTATGTCATTGATTTTGATTTTGCGAAGGTTTACTGAAATTTGTCATCTTTCCATCTTTAAGAGCCCATAACTTGGACTAATGAACTCGGATCTCGATATGGCGTACCTTTATGGGCTTGTGGAATGATTATGTTGGTATCTGCACTAAAATATATAACTTTAAAGGTAGTAAAAACTATGACCCTTTTTATGTCATTGATTTTTATTTTGCGAAGGTTTACAGAAATGGACTTCTTTACATCTTTAAAAGCCCATAACTTGGTCAAATGAACTCGGATTTCGATATGATGTTGTTCTCTGCATTAAAAGACATAACTTTAAGGGTAGTAAAAACTATGACCTTGTTTATGTCATTGATTTTAATTTTGCGAAGGTTTACAGAAATGGCCTTCTTTACATCTTTAAAAGCCCATAACTTGGTCAAATGAACTCGGATTTCGATATGGCATACCTTTATAAGCTTGTGAATGATTATGTTGTTATCTGCATTAAAAGATATAACTTTAAGGGTAGTAAAAAATATGACCGTTTTTATGTCATTGATTTAAATTTTGCGAAGGTTTACTGAAATGGGCCATCTTTCCATCTTTAAAAGCCCATAACTTGGTCAAATGAACTCGGATTTCGATTTGGTATACCTTTATGGGCTTGTGGAATGATTATGTTGTTATCTGCAGTAAAATATATAACTTTAAAGGTAGTAAAAAGTATGACCCTTTTTATGTCATTGATTTTTATTTGGCAAGGGTTTACAGAAATGGCTTTCTTTACATCTTTAAAAGCCCATAACTTGGTCAAATGAACTCGGATTTCGATATGGCATACCTTTGTGGGCTTGTGAATGATTATGTTGTTATCTGCATTAAAATATATAACTTTAAGGGTAGTAAAAAATATGACCGTTTTTATATCATTGATTTTAATTTTGCGAAGGTTTACTGAAATGGACCATCTTTCCATCTTTAAAAGCCCATAACATGGTCAAATGAACTCGGATTTCGATATGGTATGCCTTAATGGGCTTGTGGAATGATTATGTTGTTATCTGCATTAAAATATATAACTATAAAGGTAGTAAAAAATATGACCGTTTTTAAGTCATTGATTTTAATTTTGCGGTTTACAGAAATGGCCTTCTTTACATCTTTAAAAGCACATAACTTGGTCAAATGAACTCGGGTTTCGATATGGCATACCTTTATGGGCTTGTGGAATGATTTTTTTGTAATCTGTTTTAAAATATATAAATTTAAAGGTAGTAAAAAATATGACCGTTACTATGTCCATGAGTTTTATTTTGAGAAGGTTTACTGAAATAGGCCTTCTTTCCATCTTTAAAAGCCCATAGCTTGGTCAAATGAACTCGGATTTCGATATGGCATACTTTTATTGGCTTGTGGAATGATTATGTTTTTATCTGCATTAAAATATATAATTTTTAAGGTAGAAAAAAATATGACCATTTTTATGTCATTGACTTTTTTTTGCGAAAGTTTACAGAAACGGCCTTCCTTACATCTTTAAAAGCCCATAACTTGGTCAAATGAACTCGGATTTCGATATGGCATACCTTTACGGGCTTGTGAAATGATTATGTAGTTATCTGTATTAAAATATATAACTTTAAAGGTAGTAAAAAGTATGACCGTTTTTATGTCATTGATTTTAGTTTTGCGAAGGTTTACTGAAATGGGCCTTCTTTACATCTTTAAAAGCCCATAACTTGGTCAAATGAACTCGAATCTCGATATGGCGTACCTTTATGGGCTTGTGGAATGATTTTTTTGTAATCTGTATTAAAATATATAGCTTTAAAGATAGTAAAAAGTATGACCGTTTTTATGACATTGATTTTAACTTTACTAACTTTAAAGGTAGTAAAAAGTATGACCGTTTTTGTCATTGATTTTAATTTTGCGAAAGTTTACAGAAATGGCCTTCTTTACATCTTTAAAAGCCCATAACTTGGTCAAATGAACTCGGATTTCGATATGGCATACCTTTATGGGCTTGTGGAATGATTATGTTGTTATGTGCATTAAAATATATAACTTTAAGGGTAGTAAAAAATATGACCGTTTTTATATCATTGATTTTAATTTTGCGAAGGTTTACTGAAATGGACCATCTTACCATCTTTAAAAGCCCATAACATGGTCAAATGAACTCGGATTTCGATATGGTAGGCCTTAATGGGCTTGTGGAATGATTATGTTGTTATCTGCATTAAAATATATAACTATAAAGGTAGTAAAAAATATGACCGTTTTTAAGTCATTGATTTTAATTTTGCGGTTTACAGAAATGGGCCTTCTTTACATCTTTAAAAGCCCATAACTTGGTCAATTGAACTCGAATCTCGATATGGCGTACCTTTATGGGCTTGTGGAATGATTTTTTTGTAATCTGTATTAAAATATATAGCTTTAAAGATAGTAAAAAGTATGACCGTTTTTATGACATTGATTTTAACTTTACTAATTTTAAAGGTAGTAAAAAGTATGACCGTTTTTGTCATTGATTTTAATTTTGCGAAAGTTTACAGAAATGGCCTTCTTTACATCTTTAAAAGCCCATAACTTGGTCAAATGAACTCGGATTTCGATATGGCATACCTTTATGGGCTTGTGGAATGATTTTTTTGTAATCTGTTTTAAAATATATAAATTTAAAGGTAGTAAAAAATATGACCGTTACTATGTCCATGAGTTTTATTTTGAGAAGGTTTACTGAAATAGGCCTTCTTTACACCTTTAAAAGCCCATAACTTGGTCAAATGAACTCGGATTTCGGTTTGGTATACCTTTATGGGCTTGTGGAATGATTATGTTGTTATCTGCAGTAAAATATATAACTTTAAAGGTAGTAAAAAGTATGACCCTTTTTATGTCATTGATTTTTATTTTGCAAGGGTTTACAGAAATGGCTTTCTTTACATCTTTAAAAGCCCATAACTTGGTCAAATGAACTCGGATTTCGATATGGCATACCTTTGTGGGCTTGTGAATGATTATGTTGTTATCTGCATTAAAATATATAACTTTAAGAGTAGTAAAAAATATGACCGTTTTTATATCATTGATTTTAATTTTGCGAAGGTTTACTGAAATGGACCATCTTTCCATCTTTAAAAGTCCATAACATGGTCAAATGAACTCGGATTTCGATATGGTATGCCTTAATGGGCTTGTGGAATGATTATGTTGTTATCTGCATTAAAATATATAACTATAAAGGTAGTAAAAAATATGACCGTTGTTATGTCATTGATTTTAATTTTGCGAAGGTTTACTGAAATAGGCCTTCTTTCCATCTTTAAAAGCCCATAACTTGGTCAAATGAACTCGGATTTCGAAATGGGATACCTCTATGGGCTTGTGGAATGATTATGTTGTTATGTGCATTAAGATATATTACTTTGAAGGTAGTAAAATATATGACCGTTTTTTTGTCATTGATTTTAATTTTGCAAAGGTTTACTGAAATGGGCCTTCTTTCCATCTTTATAAGCCCATAACTTGGTCAAATGAACTCGGATTTCGATATGGAATACCTTTATGGGCTTGTGATTATTTTGTTATCTGCATTTAAATATATAACTTTAAAGGTAGTTAAAAATATGACCGTTTTTATGTCATTGATTTTGATTTTGCGAAGGTTTACTGAAATTTGTCATCTTTCCATCTTTTAGAGCCCATAACTTGGACTAATGAACTCGGATCTCGATATGGCGTACCTTTATGGGCTTGTGGAATGATTATGTTGGTATCTGCACTAAAATATATAACTTTAAAGGTAGTAAAAACTATGACCCTTTTTATGTCATTGATTTTTATTTTGCGAAGGTTTACAGAAATGGCCTTCTTTACATCTTTAAAAGCCCATAACTTGGTCAAATGAACTCGGATTTCGATATGATGTTGTTATCTGCATTAAAAGACATAACTTTAAGGGTAGTAAAAACTATGACCTTGTTTATGTCATTGATTTTAATTTTGCGAAGGTTTACAGAAATGGCCTTCTTTACATCTTTAAAAGCCCATAACTTGGTCAAATGAACTCGGATTTCGATATGGCATACCTTTATAAGCTTGTGAATGATTATGTTGTTATCTGCATTTGTTCACGCCAAAAGGGCGTTTAATTTCAGGAGGCAGTGTCGAGCGGCAGTTTTATCCAGATTTCTATATCTCGCGCGCTCGCACTGCCGTCCGCTCTCCCTCTCCATCTCTCCCCTAAGTCTCCGCTCTGCTCTGGAGCGCTTAAGTTAAGTTAGGCTTAAGCAGTTCATGTTTCAAAGTGTACTAATAAACACGTACGCACGTCGCGTAAAAACCCAAAAGTACCCGCGTATTTTTATGCGTACCACTCAATCTTGGGGCTTCAATTATTTCAGCGATCAAGCCGCACCGCCCCAACATTTTGATCCATTCGAGCCGATAAGATAAGTAAAGCTTTTCGTTATATTAATTGCCGGTCTGCAGTCAGCCACTCGAAAATAATTCGTTTGACTTTCTGTACGATTTGTCTAAAATCCTAGTCCGATTAAATCCGACAACGGCAATTAAAAATTACTTCGCCATTTTTTTCTTCGATTTTCCTTTTGCTACGTGCGGCCATATTGCCAATTTTTTCCGACTCCTTTTTTAATTGCATTTGGCCGCTCATCCATACTTACATACACATATACAAAATCGAGAAAAAATTCCAAGCTTAGAGAAAATATTGTGCAAATATAAGCCAAGCATACAGTGAGAATTATTAAATTTCTAGTGTTCTGCCAATTCAGGCCCCCAAAACTTTTCAAGATTTTTCTCTCTGTATATCCGCAGCCGCTAAAATACTTGCACATATTTTTTCGTTTTTCCAAATACAGTCCACACACAATAAATCGAAAACTTCCACAACAACACATACCCCGCCGGCAATAATTATTTAACAAATTTAAAACCGGCGAAAATTACATACATACAAATATATTACATCCATACAAATATCTACATCCATACAAATATCTACATATATACACATATCTACATCCATACAAATATCTACATCCATACAAATATCTACATCCATACAAAAATCTA
Source organism: Drosophila suzukii (assembly GCF_043229965.1). Classification (NCBI taxonomy): domain Eukaryota; kingdom Metazoa; phylum Arthropoda; class Insecta; order Diptera; family Drosophilidae; genus Drosophila; species Drosophila suzukii. Next base: position 990,332 of record NW_027255896.1, on the reverse strand, counting down.
CATATATACACATATCTACATACAGTCACATATAATTTTTAACTCCACCATCCCGTTCCGACTAATTAAAGTTTTCCGTCGGCCATCCGGTAAAAAATAATAAAATACAAAAATTACACCAACCGACGAGAAAATTTTTTGGTCATTATGTTTTATTTACCATCAAACTTTTTTAGTATTTTTTTGGTATTTGGTATTTACTCCGTAAAATTTATTTTATTTAAACGGGAAAAATACCAGCACTCCACTGCATGCATAGCATCCTCCGTCCACCATTTTTTGGTATATTTTTAGTATTTTTTCCTCGAAATATTAAATCAAATTAAAGCAATACTCCAATATTAAATAATCAACCGATCGCATCCTCCGTCCACCATTTTTTTGGTATATTTTTAGTATTTTTTCCTCGAAATATTAAATCAAATTAAAGCAATACTCCAATATTGAATAATCAACCGATCGCATCCTCCGACCAACAAATTTTGGTATTTTTTCTTCATTTAGAAGTTTAAATAAAGGCGAAATTATTACAATTTTTCCACCGGGGACTATATATATACACATAGTTGGTATTTTCCCCCCTCAATTTATCCAAACGCAAAAATACCAGCAAAAATATACCAAACTTGATCCCAACCATAATACATATACCAAAAGGGTTAAATATTATAGAATTACTTCTCAACGGGTGATATTCGAACTCATCACTCACTGTTCCTAATCCGTATTATTGGGTTTAATTCCGCAAAGTAACCAGGTCGGTGCTTGCTTCCAATTTCTATTTCTCCGATCCACTACTTTTTTGTCGACACCTCGTTCCACTGTTCCAGAAGTGGGCCAGGTTTCCTATTTATCCGACATAAACAAAGGCGAACAGATTCAGACCCAAATAAAGGTAATTTCTCTTTAAATGTCCGCTGGAAGTGATAACAACAAGTTGTCTATTCCACCTGCCGTAGTCCCAGGCATATCCGTAGATCCGCCCACACCCGAACTAACTGCCAAGACCTCGTCGCCCCGAAAAAGGGTCACCCGTGCAAACGTCAAAATGGCACTAACACCTTCCCAGATCGCTCTAAGCAAATTTACTGAGGTCTCAGATCGGCTGAGTGAGTTTGAATCCAGAGCAAACACTCCTTCGCCGATCCCTCCTACTCTGTCTATGCTGAACATCCGCCGCGAAGAAATACGCGCGTTATGGGACCGCATCAAGGCAGAATACGATGAATGCACCGGGTGCATAGCAGAAGCCGGAGACAGTGCAGCTGATAGTTTGCCAGTTCTCAAGGCTAAATACGGCTACTGCTATTCCGTTTACGAGAGATGTGGGGCTCAGATCGCGGATATGATAGCCCAGGCTCCCCAAGTTCAAGCTGTTCCTACCCAGACTTACATTCCCTCTGGATGTCGGCTGCCTCCGTGCGATACCGAGGTTTTCACCGGAGACTATCTGCGGTGGCCGACCTTTAGGGATCTGTTTACGGCCATTTACATAAACAATCCAAGGCTGACGCCAGTCGAAAAATTGTTCCACCTAAATGCCAAAACAAGCGGCGATGCACACACGATAGTGTCAAACTCCCCCCTTACTAACGACGGCTTTCGCTCAGCTTGGGCTAACCTAACTGAGCGTTTCGAAAACAAGCGGTTGTTAGTAAATAGCCAATTGAAAATACTTTTCAATGTGCAGTCCGTTAATCAGGAATCTGGGTCAGCTATCCGTGAACTTCAACGTACCATCCAGGGTTGCCTTACGGCTTTAGAAATGTCCGGAATTGAAACAGAAAATTGGGATTGCCTCCTAGTGTACATGTGCTCCTCCAAACTTCCTAAGCTCACGCTATCCTTGTGGGAACAGTCCCTGCACAATAAGGCAGAGATTCCGACGTGGCAGGAACTGAACGCCTTCCTTACGGAGCGTCACCGGACCTTAGAAGCCATAGACGACGTACGGCCGTCGGGATCGAGTCAATCTCTGCCAAAAACATCCGCCCCCACTGCAGCGCCTCGAAGAATAAATTCATACGAGACAAGGGTAGCACCCAAGCCAAAAGGATGTGACCTTTGTAAGAAGGAAAACCATCCTGTCCGCACATGTGCACGGTTCCTCCAGATGACGGTCGACGAGCGTTCGGCATACATAAAGAGGAAGCAGCTGTGTCTAAACTGCTTCGCACGAGGGCACCAGCTGCGTGATTGTGAGAGCACTCATAGTTGCTTTACGTGCCGCGGCCGCCATCACACCTTACTACACAGAGGCAACTCCTCCCAATCGCCTTCGAATCCCGCCCCAAGACCCAGATCAAGACCAAGTACACCAGTTGCCACCGCTTCCCGGTCCACGGACTCGACAGTACAAAATTACTTCGCGACGGGGTATAGATCCGTCTTGCTGGGCACCGCCATAATTGACATATGTCACTTGGGGTCGAATTTTAAAGCTCGTGCCTTGATAGATTCAGGATCAGAGGCAACCTTCATTTCTGAGCGGCTGTTCAATCTAATTAAGTTGCCTCACCAGGTAATCCGAGCCCAAGTATCAGGCTTAAACCAGACAGTATCCGCTGAATCCAAAAAGCTCTGTCAGTTTACCATCCGTTCTCCGACCAGGCCTGGCTTGCAAATAAACACGACGGCCTATGTTCTTCCTCAATTAGCTGGAAACCTTCCATCTTGTCCGATTCCGCAACAGTTTCTACGGGATCTTCCCGAACTGTCACTAGCGGATCCAAAGTTCTACGAGAGTGCACAGATAGATATTCTGGTCGGGGCCGACATACTGCCATCCATTCTCCTAAGCGGCACCCGGCCGAATATTTGTGGCTCTCTTCTCGGGCAAGAAACCATTTTCGGGTGGATCCTAACAGGACCCGTTCCTGCTCCAAGGGAAAATCAGATTTCCGTTTTTTCCACACGAATCTCCCACACAGTTGACACGTCCCTGGATAGGCTTCTCACCAAATTTTGGGAGGTGGAGGATCTGCCAGTAAAAGTGACAAAATCTTCCGATTTGGCTTGTGAGGAAAATTTTCTCCGAACGACTACGAGAGACGATAACGGCAGGTATGTCGTAAGTCTTCCGTTTCGTGATCCTCAAAACGTAAAATCCGCCCTCGGTCACTCCAGATCCTCCGCGTTGTCGCAGTTCCTAAGAACCGAGCAACGCCTGAAGAGGGACTGTCAGCTGAAAGCCAAATACGACTCCGTGATTCAAGAGTATCTCGACCTCAATCACATGAAAGAGGTCCGTCCTACCCATAATTCTGCCAGTTATTACCTTCCGCATCATGCCGTGCTCAAGCCGGAAAGTACAACCACTAAGTTACGTGTGGTTTTCAATGCCTCCAGCCCTTCAGAGAATGGGGTCAGCTTAAATGATATCCTTCATGCTGGCCCAGTCTTACAGTCCGATCTAACTATCCAGATCCTGAAGTGGCGATATTTCCGATACGTCTACAGTGCCGATATCGAGAAAATGTATCGGCAGATATGGGTAGATCCGAAGCATTCCCCGTTCCAACGCATTTTATTCCGCAACAGCGAGGGGCACATTCGAGATTTCGAATTACAGACGGTAACTTTTGGAGTCAATTGCGCGCCATTCCTGGCCATTCGAGTCCTGCAAAAGTAGGCAACTGACGTGCAGCTCAGCCATCCAAGAGCGAGCAATGTCATTCGAAATAATATGTATGTAGACGATGTCCTTGCGGGAGCTGACTCCGCCGAGGACGCTAAGTCCATAGTTCGCGAGCTACAAAGTGCTCTAGATTCCGCGGGGTTTCCACTGAGAAAATGGACCTCCAACAACAAAGAAATATTAGCTCATATCCAAAGCGATCATCTTCTGACAGCCGACTTCCTCGACATCGACACTGAGAGCACAGCCAAAACTCTCGGCGTACGATGGAAGGCGACGTCCGATGAGTTCTTTTTCGTCCCACCAGATTTAGCAACGGAAATCTCCCACACGAAACGACAAGTCCTTTCCCAAATTGCCAAGCTATTTGATCCAGCAGGCTGGCTCGCTCCATTTGTTGTGTGTGCCAAAATCTTTATGCAAGAGATTTGGCTTCAGGATCTAGGCTGGGACGATAAACTTCCAATTGAGCTGTGCCAAAGGTGGAACAGCTTTCTCCAGAGCTATTCGGTCCTAGACCAGGTCAGAATACCCAGATGGGTTTCCTTCCGTCCAGAGTTCCGCGTAGAGCATCACGGATTCTGTGACGCCTCGCAAAAGGCATACGGTGCTGCGATCTATGTGCGCGTAGAAGTGGGCCATAAGACGATGGTGCACTTGCTCACGGCCAAGACGCGTGTGGCGCCAGTCAAAACGGTGTCCCTTCCCAGGCTGGAGTTATGTGGGGCTCTCCTTTTGTCCGAGATGGCCGAAGCCATTCTTCCAAATATGCCGAGGCTGACCTCAAAATTCCACTGTTGGACCGATTCCACGATTGTGCTAGCATGGTTAGCAAAACCAGCGTGCCATTGGACTACGTTCGTTGCCAACAGGGTGACGAAGATCACCGAGTCCACTGAGGCGGCCAATTGGTCGCAGGTTCAATCCGAACATAATCCAGCTGATTTGGCTAGTCGAGGAGTTCCCCTTCAAGAGCTGGTGGATAACCCGCTTTGGTGGCATGGACCCACTTGGCTGCAACGTCCACGCGATCAGTGGCCCAGCCAGGGAACCGACCTGCCGGTGACTGAGATCGAAAAGCGTGCCGTTAAAGTCCATGTGGCGTCTATGCCGTCAGAAGATTTCCTAGATCGCTTTTCCAATTTAGATAGAGCTTTGCGGGTCCTCGCGTATGTCCATCGATTTGTCCAACGATGTCGAAGACAATCACCGCCTTCCGGGGTCCGTGTAGAGGTCCAGGATGTTGCCGCCGCGGAAGAACTCATGACGATTTGCACTCAGCGCAGGTATTTTTCTGAAGAATACCGCTGCTTGAGTCAGAAGCGTCCTGTGCCCGCGGCGAGTTCGATTCTCTCCCTGAACCCCTTTCTAGATAAGAAAGGGGTAATCAGGGCATGCGGCCGCGTAACGGCCTCCGACAGTTTGCGGTATGATGAACGACATCCGATAATCCTGCCGTACGAATGTGCACTCTCGCGGCTTCTGGTCAAATTCACGCATCTCATTACGTTGCATGGTGGCAACCAGTTAGTGGTGCGTCTCACTCGGTCCAGATACTGGGTTCCGAGAATAAAGAACTTGGTGAAGGCAGTGGTTAACTCCTGCAAGGTCTGCGTTATCCACAAAAAGAGATTGCAAGTCCAGATGATGGGAAGTCTTCCGAAAGAGCGAGTGTCCTTTTCCCGCCCGTTCACGTACACAGGGATGGACTACGCCGGCCCGTTTGACATAAAAAATTATACCGGAAGAGCTTGTCTCATTACGAAAGGGTATGTGTTGGTTTTCGTTTGTTTTTCTACAAAGGCCATCCATCTAGAGCCTACATCCGACTTAACGACTGAAAAGTTTCTGGCCGCTTTCGCTCGTTTCGTCTCTAGAAGAGGGTGTCCTCGCCAAGTCCAATCCGACAATGGAAAGACCTTCGTCGGCGCCTCCACCGTGCTTTCCCGAGACTTCCTGCAAGCCGTTAAGGAGTCTGTGACCGATGCCTATAGTCATCAGCAGCTCACCTGGCAATTCATTCCTCCGGGGGCACCCCACATGGGAGGCCTATGGGAAGCTGGTGTCAAGAGCTTCAAGACCTTGTTTTACAAGTCCACCGCTACGCGGAAGTACACCTTTGAAGAGCTGTCCACCCTCCTAGCGAGAATCGAAGCTTGTCTGAATTCCAGACCGCTATCTCCCATGTCCGAGGATCCAACTGATCTCTTAGCATTGACACCAGGGCACTTTCTTGTTGGTGGACCTCTTCTATCCATAGTGGAACCTGAAGTAAAGGGCGAATCCAAGTCCATTCTGAACCGGTGGCAGCACTTAAAGTCTCTCCATCAACAATTCCGCACTCGATGGAAGGATGAGTACCTTAAGGAGCTCCACAAGCGCAACAAGTGGCAAGTCCCCACAGAAAATCTGCGTGTTGGCGATCTGGTCGTCATTAAGGATGACAATTTGCCCTCAAATGAGTGGCGACTCGGAAGAATAGACTCCGTTTTTCCGGGAGCCGATGGTAATGTCCGCGTAGTCGACATTCGTACGACACGCGGCATTGTCAAACGTCCAGTGACCAAGGTGGTTCTTCTTCCAAGAGAGCCGCCCAAAACTACCTCGTAACGAGCCGCGTTTCTTACACACCCTAGTCCGTAGCCATTTTCCACGTCAGTGTTAATCAGCCGTTTGTTTTTTTCCTTATCCACACTCTAAACAGGAAAATGGCTCCCCGTCCACGTAGCGCTCAGGCTCTGGATAGCAGACGTACTCGAGGTACTCAGTCCTACCGATGCCGAGTCTGCCGCGGAATCCATCCTCTTCGGAAGTGTCAGAGGTTCCTAAAGCTGAGCGCAGAGAAGCGGCTGCGGGCAGTGCTTATTAACAAGTACTGCGCGAACTGTCTCGCACACGAGCACTCCACTGGGAGCTGTCGTAGCGGTGACCGGTGCAGAACGTGCAACCGGGATCATCACACGCTGCTGCACATGCATGACCTTGGTTCCCGGAAAAAGTCCGGCTCCAAGCAAAAGTCCCGCTCTAAGAAAAAGTCCCGCTCCAAGCCACAGCCCGCTTCTCCGCAGCGTTCGCGCCGGCAAGATCCGCCAACTCGCCAAACGCCTGCTCCTCCACCGCGCTCAGCATCCTCGACACCAGCTCCGTCGCTCGCCGCACTTCTCCAGCGGCATAGCGTTAATGTCCTCCCGACTGCTGTGGTGATCGTCGAGACCGGAGAGAAGAAGTTCGACACAAAATGTTGGGGCGGTGCGGCTTGATCGCTGAAATAATTGAAGCCCCAAGATTGAGTGGTACGCATAAAAATACGCGGGTACTTTTGGGTTTTTACGCGACGTGCGTAGGTGTTTATTAGTACACTTTGAAACATGAACTGCTTAAGCCTAACTTAACTTAAGCGCTCCAGAGCAGAGCGGAGACTTAGGGGAGAGATGGAGAGGGAGAGCGGACGGCAGTGCGAGCGCGCGAGATATAGAAATCTGGATAAAACTGCCGCTCGACACTGCCTCCTGAAATTAAACGCCCTTTTGGCGTGAACATTCTCCCCCCCCCTTGCGAGGACACCCGTAGCAAGAACCTCAGGATAGTAGGCTCAGGAATATGTTGGAAGTGTAGATCGGTCGTCCGTATGTAGGAGAGTGTGGTGGGCCTTTCCACACTTGTGGCAGAGATGACCACTGCGGCAGGAGTCCTTGGAATGATTGTGAGCCATGCAATTGGAGCAGTACTTCTGGATATGTACTTCCTGAAGCCGATTCTGGGGGCTTAGCCGTAGAAAGTGGTGGCACTTCCGTAGAGGATGGATCTTTTGGCAGACTCGGCATTGGTAGGATTTAATACCTCGAGTACGTCTGCCATCCAAGGCGGGGTATGGAACCCAATATTCGGATAGAGTATTCTTGGGAGGAACTTTTTGTACGGAAACTTGCGTTGAATAGGACGAAATGATGTGTGGAACTGAGGCGGATACTGGCCTTGGAGGGTCGGATGGAATCGTCGGAGTAGTAGGACCGCTGTTTCGATGCAGCAATGTGTGATGCCGATCTTGGCAAGTAAGACAGTTGTGAGCGCTTGTGCAATCCCGGAATTGATGGCTACTTGCAAAGCAATTGGAGCACAACTGCTTCCTTTGGATATAGGCTAAGCGATCTTCTACCGTCATCTGTAGGAAGCGTGGACATATACGCACGGGGTGGTTCTTCTTCGAACACAGATCGCAGCCTTTGGTTAGCGGAACTAACCTTGTGTTGAAGGAATTTATTTTTGGAAATTCTGCCTCTCGATTTGTGTCTTTGGACTGGACGTGGTGGAAATTGGCAGATCGGAAGCTATCGACGGCCTCAAGAGTTAGATGGCGCTCCGTCAAATATACCTCAAGCTCCAGTAACTCCGTCCCAAAATTCCACGTCTTATGGCTGTCGGCTCCCTCCTATCGACACAGAGGTTTTCTCTGGCGATTATCTTCGCTGGCCGACTTTTCGGGACCTTTTCACGGCAATATACATAGACAATCCGAGTCTAACGCCCGTTGAAAAATTATTCCACTTAAATTCAAAAACAAGTGGCGAAGCTCATTCCATAGTTTCAAGATCCCCACTCACCAATGATGGCTTTCGCTCAGCCTGGAATAACCTAACTGAGCGTTTCGAAAATAAGCGATTGCAGGTAAACAGTCACCTGAAAACACTTTTCAATGTGCAATCCATAGCACAGGAGTCGGGAGCAGCCTTAAAGGAACTTCAACGCACTTTTCAAGGTTGCTTAACTTCCTTAAAATTTTCCGGTGTTAATATTGAGAATTGGGACCCTATCCTGGTTTATATGTGCTCGACAAAACTACCAAAGCTCACTCTCTCATTATGGGAGCAATCCATCCAAAATAAAGCCGAAATTCCTACGTGGCTTGAGCTTGATTCATATTTGACGGAGCGCCATCTAACTCTTGAGGCCGTCGATAGCTTCCGATCTGCCAATTTCCACCACGTCCAGTCCAAAAACACAAATCGAGAGGCAGAATTTCCAAAAATAAATTCCTTCAACACAAGGTTAGTTCCGCTAACCAAAGGCTGCGATCTGTGTTCGAAGAAGAACCACCCCGTGCGTATATGTCCACGCTTCCTACAGATGACGGTAGAAGATCGCTTAGCCTATATCCAAAGGAAGCAGTTGTGCTCCAATTGCTTTGCAAGTAGCCATCAATTCCGGGATTGGTCTTATAACTTTAAGGGTAGTACAAAATATGACCGTTTTTATGTCATTGATTTTAATTTTGCGAAGGTTTACTGAAATGGGCCATCTTTCCATCTTTAAAAGACCATAACTTGGTCAAATGAACTCGGATTTCGGTTTGGTATACCTTTATGGGCTTGTGGAATGATTATGTTGTTATCTGCAGTAAAATATATAACTTTAAAGGTAGTAAAAAGTATGACCCTTTTTATGTCATTGATTTTTATTTTGCAAGGGTTTACAGAAATGGCTTTCTTTACATCTTTAAAAGCCCATAACTTGGTCAAATGAACTCGGATTTCGATATGGCATACCATTGTGGGCTTGTGAATGATTATGTTGTTATCTGCATTAAAATATATAACTTTAAGAGTAGTAAAAAATATGACCGTTTTTTTATCATTGATTTTAATTTTGCGAAGGTTTACTGAAATGGACCATCTTTCCATCTTTAAAAGTCCATAACATGGTCAAATGAACTCGGATTTCGATATGGTATGCCTTAATGGGCTTGTGGAATGATTATGTTGTTATCTGCATTAAAATATATAACTATAAAGGTAGTAAAAAATATGACCGTTGTTATGTCATTGATTTTAATTTTGCGAAGGTTTACTGAAATAGGCCTTCTTTCCATCTTTAAAAGCCCATAACTTGGTCAAATGAACTCGGATTTCGAAATGGCATACCTCTATGGGCTTGTGGAATGATTATGTTGTTATGTGCATTAAGATATATTACTTTGAAGGTAGTAAAATATATGACCGTTTTTTTGTCATTGATTTTAATTTTGCAAAGGTTTACTGAAATGGGCCTTCTTTCCATCTTTATAAGCCCATAACTTGGTCAAATGAACTCGGATTTCGATATGGAATACCTTTATGGGCTTGTGATTATTTTGTTATCTGCATTTAAATATATAACTTTAAAGGTAGTTAAAAATATGACCGTTTTTATGTCATTGATTTTGATTTTGCGAAGGTTTACTGAAATTTGTCATCTTTCCATCTTTTAGAGCCCATAACTTGGACTAATGAACTCGGATCTCGATATGGCGTACCTTTATGGGCTTGTGGAATGATTATGTTGGTATCTGCACTAAAATATATAACTTTAAAGGTAGTAAAAACTATGACCCTTTTTATGTCATTGATTTTTATTTTGCGAAGGTTTACAGAAATGGCCTTCTTTACATCTTTAAAAGCCCATAACTTGGTCAAATGAACTCGGATTTCGATATGATGTTGTTATCTGCATTAAAAGACATAACTTTAAGGGTAGTAAAAACTATGACCTTGTTTATGTCATTGATTTTAATTTTGCGAAGGTTTACAGAAATGGCCTTCTTTACATCTTTAAAAGCCCATAACTTGGTCAAATGAACTCGGATTTCGATATGGCATACCTTTATAAGCTTGTGAATGATTATGTTGTTATCTGCATTTGTTCACGCCAAAAGGGCGTTTAATTTCAGGAGGCAGTGTCGAGCGGCAGTTTTATCCAGATTTCTATATCTCGCGCGCTCGCACTGCCGTCCGCTCTCCCTCTCCATCTCTCCCCTAAGTCTCCGCTCTGCTCTGGAGCGCTTAAGTTAAGTTAGGCTTAAGCAGTTCATGTTTCAAAGTGTACTAATAAACACCTACGCACGTCGCGTAAAAACCCAAAAGTACCCGCGTATTTTTATGCGTACCACTCAATCTTGGGGCTTCAATTATTTCAGCGATCAAGCCGCACCCCCCAACATTTTGATCCATTCGAGCCGATAAGATAAGTAAAGCTTTTCGTTATATTAATTGCCGGTCTGCAGTCAGCCACTCGAAAATAATTCGTTTGACTTTCTGTACGATTTGTCTAAAATCCTAGTCCGATTAAATCCGACAACGGCAATTAAAAATTACTTCGCCATTTTTTTCTTCGATTTTCCTTTTGCTACGTGCGGCCATATTGCCAATTTTTTCCGACTCCTTTTTTAATTGCATTTGGCCGCTCATCCATACTTACATACACATATACAAAATCGAGAAAAAATTCCAAGCTTAGAGAAAATATTGTGCAAATATAAGCCAAGCATACAGTGAGAATTATTAAATTTCTAGTGTTCTTCCAATTCAGGCCCCCAAAACTTTTCAAGATTTTTCTCTCTGTATATCCGCAGCCGCTAAAATACTTGCACATATTTTTTCGTTTTTCCAAATACAGTCCACACACAATAAATCGAAAACTTCCACAACAACACATACCCCGCCGGCAATAATTATTTAACAAATTTAAAACCGGCGAAAATTACATACGTACAAATATATTACATCCATACAAATATCTACATCCATACAAATATCTACATATATACACATATCTACATCCATACAAATATCTACATCCATACAAATATCTACATCCATACAAAAATCTACATATATACACATATCTACATACAGTCACATATAATTTTTAACTCCACCATCCCGTTCCGACTAATTAAAGTTTTCCGTCGGCCATCCGGTAAAAAATAATAAAATACAAAAATTACACCAACCGACGAGAAAATTTTTTGGTCATTGTGTTTTATTTACCATCAAACTTTTTTAGTATTTTTTTGGTATTTGGTATTTACTCCGTAAAATTTATTTTATTTAAACGGGAAAAATACCAGCACTCCACTGCATGCATAGCATCCTCCGTCCACCATTTTTTGGTATATTTTTAGTATTTTTTCCTCGAAATATTAAATCAAATTAAAGCAATACTCCAATATTAAATAATCAACCGATCGCATCCTCCGTCCACCATTTTTTTGGTATATTTTTAGTATTTTTTCCTCGAAATATTAAATCAAATTAAAGCAATACTCCAATATTGAATAATCAACCGATCGCATCCTCCGACCAACAAATTTTGGTATTTTTTCTTCATTTAGAAGTTTAAATAAAGGCGAAATTATTACAATTACTCCACCGGGGACTATATATATACACATAGTTGGTATTTTCCCCCCTCAATTTATCCAAACGCAAAAATACCAGCAAAAATATACCAAACTTGATCCCAACCATAATACATATACCAAAAGGGTTAAATATTATAGAATTACTTCTCAACGGGTGATATTCGAACTCATCACTCACTGTTCCTAATCCGTATTATTGGGTTTAATTCCGCAAAGTAACCAGGTCGGTGCTTGCTTCCAATTTCTATTTCTCCGATCCACTACTTTTTTGTCGACACCTCGTTCCACTGTTCCAGAAGTGGGCCAGGTTTCCTATTTATCCGACATAAACAAAGGCGAACAGATTCAGACCCAAATAAAGGTAATTTCTCTTTAAATGTCCGCTGGAAGTGATAACAACAAGTTGTCTATTCCACCTGCCGTAGTCCCAGGCATATCCGTAGATCCGCCCACACCCGAACTAACTGCCAAGACCTCGTCGCCCCGAAAAAGGGTCACCCGTGCAAACGTCAAAATGGCACTAACACCTTCCCAGATCGCTCTAAGCAAATTTACTGAGGTCTCAGATCGGCTGAGTGAGTTTGAATCCAGAGCAAACACTCCTTCGCCGATCCCTCCTACTCTGTCTATGCTGAACATCCGCCGCGAAGAAATACGCGCGTTATGGGACCGCATCAAGGCAGAATACGATGAATGCACCGGGTGCATAGCAGAAGCCGGAGACAGTGCAGCTGATAGTTTGCCAGTTCTCAAGGCTAAATACGGCTACTGCTATTCCGTTTACGAGAGATGTGGGGCTCAGATCGCGGATATGATAGCCCAGGCTCCCCAAGTTCAAGCTGTTCCTACCCAGACTTACATTCCCTCTGGATGTCGGCTGCCTCCGTGCGATACCGAGGTTTTCACCGGAGACTATCTGCGGTGGCCGACCTTTAGGGATCTGTTTACGGCCATTTACATAAACAATCCAAGGCTGACGCCAGTCGAAAAATTGTTCCACCTAAATGCCAAAACAAGCGGCGATGCACACACGATAGTGTCAAACTCCCCCCTTACTAACGACGGCTTTCGCTCAGCTTGGGCTAACCTAACTGAGCGTTTCGAAAACAAGCGGTTGTTAGTAAATAGCCAATTGAAAATACTTTTCAATGTGCAGTCCGTTAATCAGGAATCTGGGTCAGCTATCCGTGAACTTCAACGTACCATCCAGGGTTGCCTTACGGCTTTAGAAATGTCCGGAATTGAAACAGAAAATTGGGATTGCCTCCTAGTGTACATGTGCTCCTCCAAACTTCCTAAGCTCACGCTATCCTTGTGGGAACAGTCCCTGCACAATAAGGCAGAGATTCCGACGTGGCAGGAACTGAACGCCTTTCTTACGGAGCGTCACCGGACCTTAGAAGCCATAGACGACGTACGGCCGTCGGGATCGAGTCAATCTCTGCCAAAAACATCCGCCCCCACTGCAGCGCCTCGAAGAATAAATTCATACGAGACAAGGGTAGCACCCAAGCCAAAAGGATGTGACCTTTGTAAGAAGGAAAACCATCCTGTCCGCACATGTGCACGGTTCCTCCAGATGACGGTCGACGAGCGTTCGGCATACATAAAGAGGAAGCAGCTGTGTCTAAACTGCTTCGCACGAGGGCACCAGCTGCGTGATTGTGAGAGCACTCATAGTTGCTTTACGTGCCGCGGCCGCCATCACACCTTACTACACAGAGGCAACTCCTCCCAATCGCCTTCGAATCCCGCCCCAAGACCCAGATCAAGACCAAGTACACCAGTTGCCACCGCTTCCCGGTCCACGGACTCGACAGTACAAAATTACTTCGCGACGGGGTATAGATCCGTCTTGCTGGGCACCGCCATAATTGACATATGTCACTTGGGGTCGAATTTTAAAGCTCGTGCCTTGATAGATTCAGGATCAGAGGCAACCTTCATTTCTGAGCGGCTGTTCAATCTAATTAAGTTGCCTCACCAGGTAATCCGAGCCCAAGTATCAGGCTTAAACCAGACAGTATCCGCTGAATCCAAAAAGCTCTGTCAGTTTACCATCCGTTCTCCGACCAGGCCTGGCTTGCAAATAAACACGACGGCCTATGTTCTTCCTCAATTAGCTGGAAACCTTCCATCTTGTCCGATTCCGCAACAGTTTCTACGGGATCTTCCCGAACTGTCACTAGCGGATCCAAAGTTCTACGAGAGTGCACAGATAGATATTCTGGTCGGGGCCGACATACTGCCATCCATTCTCCTAAGCGGCACCCGGCCGAATATTTGTGGCTCTCTTCTCGGGCAAGAAACCATTTTCGGGTGGATCCTAACAGGACCCGTTCCTGCTCCAAGGGAAAATCAGATTTCCGTTTTTTCCACACGAATCTCCCACACAGTTGACACGTCCCTGGATAGGCTTCTCACCAAATTTTGGGAGGTGGAGGATCTGCCAGTAAAAGTGACAAAATCTTCCGATTTGGCTTGTGAGGAAAATTTTCTCCGAACGACTACGAGAGACGATAACGGCAGGTATGTCGTAAGTCTTCCGTTTCGTGATCCTCAAAACGTAAAATCCGCCCTCGGTCACTCCAGATCCTCCGCGTTGTCGCAGTTCCTAAGAACCGAGCAACGCCTGAAGAGGGACTGTCAGCTGAAAGCCAAATACGACTCCGTGATTCAAGAGTATCTCGACCTCAATCACATGAAAGAGGTCCGTCCTACCCATAATTCTGCCAGTTATTACCTTCCGCATCATGCCGTGCTCAAGCCGGAAAGTACAACCACTAAGTTACGTGTGGTTTTCAATGCCTCCAGCCCTTCAGAGAATGGGGTCAGCTTAAATGATATCCTTCATGCTGGCCCAGTCTTACAGTCCGATCTAACTATCCAGATCCTGAAGTGGCGATATTTCCGATACGTCTACAGTGCCGATATCGAGAAAATGTATCGGCAGATATGGGTAGATCCGAAGCATTCCCCGTTCCAACGCATTTTATTGCGCAACAGCGAGGGGCACATTCGAGATTTCGAATTACAGACGGTAACTTTTGGAGTCAATTGCGCGCCATTCCTGGCCATTCGAGTCCTGCAAAAGTTGGCAACTGACGTGCAGCTCAGCCATCCAAGAGCGAGCAATGTCATTCGAAATAATATGTATGTAGACGATGTCCTTGCGGGAGCTGACTCCGCCGAGGACGCTAAGTCCATAGTTCGCGAGCTACAAAGTGCTCTAGATTCCGCGGGGTTTCCACTGAGAAAATGGACCTCCAACAACAAAGAAATATTAGCTCATATCCAAAGCGATCATCTTCTGACAGCCGACTTCCTCGAGATCGACACTGAGAGCACCGCCAAAACTCTCGGCGTACGATGGAAGGCGACGTCCGATGAGTTCTTTTTCGTCCCACCAGATTTAGCAACGGAAATCTCCCACACGAAACGACAAGTCCTTTCCCAAATTGCCAAGTTATTTGATCCAGCAGGCTGGCTCGCTCCATTTGTTGTGTGTGCCAAAATCTTTATGCAAGAGATTTGGCTTCAGGATCTAGGCTGGGACGATAAACTTCCAATTGAGCTGTGCCAAAGGTGGAACAGCTTTCTCCAGAGCTATTCGGTCCTAGACCAGGTCAGAATACCCAGATGGGTTTCCTTCCGTCCAGAGTTCCGCGTAGAGCATCACGGATTCTGTGACGCCTCGCAAAAGGCATACGGTGCTGCGATCTATGTGCGCGTAGAAGTGGGCCATAAGACGATGGTGCACTTGCTCACGGCCAAGACGCGTGTGGCGCCAGTCAAAACGGTGTCCCTTCCCAGGCTGGAGTTATGTGGGGCTCTCCTTTTGTCCGAGATGGCCGAAGCCATTCTTCCAAATATGCCGAGGCTGACCTCAAAATTCCACTGTTGGACCGATTCCACGATTGTGCTAGCATGGTTAGCAAAACCAGCGTGCCATTGGACTACGTTCGTTGCCAACAGGGTGACGAAGATCACCGAGTCCACTGAGGCGGCCAATTGGTCGCACGTTCAATCCGAACATAATCCAGCTGATTTGGCTAGTCGAGGAGTTCCCCTTCAAGAGCTGGTGGATAACCCGCTTTGGTGGCATGGACCCACTTGGCTGCAACGTCCACGCGATCAGTGGCCCAGCCAGGGAACCGACCTGCCGGTGACTGAGATCGAAAAGCGTGCCGTTAAAGTCCATGTGGCGTCTATGCCGTCAGAAGATTTCCTAGATCGCTTTTCCAATTTAGATAGAGCTTTGCGGGTCCTCGCGTATGTCCATCGATTTGTCCAACGATGTCGAAGACAATCACCGCCTTCCGGGGTCCGTGTAGAGGCCCAGGACGTTGCCGCCGCGGAAGAACTCATGACGATTTGCACTCAGCGCAGGTATTTTTCTGAAGAATACCGCTGCTTGAGTCAGAAGCGTCCTGTGCCCGCGGCGAGTTCGATTCTCTCCCTGAACCCCTTTCTAGATAAGAAAGGGGTAATCAGGGCATGCGGCCGCGTAACGGCCTCCGACAGTTTGCGGTATGATGAACGACATCCGATAATCCTGCCGTACGAATGTGCACTCTCGCGGCTTCTGGTCAAATTCACGCATCTCATTACGTTGCATGGTGGCAACCAGTTAGTGGTGCGTCTCACTCGGTCCAGATACTGGGTTCCGAGAATAAAGAACTTGGTGAAGGCAGTGGTTAACTCCTGCAAGGTCTGCGTTATCCACAAAAAGAGATTGCAAGTCCAGATGATGGGAAGTCTTCCGAAAGAGCGAGTGTCCTTTTCCCGCCCGTTCACGTACACAGGGATGGACTACGCCGGCCCGTTTGACATAAAAAATTATACCGGAAGAGCTTGTCTCATTACGAAAGGGTATGTGTTGGTTTTCGTTTGTTTTTCTACAAAGGCCATCCATCTAGAGCCTACATCCGACTTAACGACTGAAAAGTTTCTGGCCGCTTTCGCTCGTTTCGTCTCTAGAAGAGGGTGTCCTCGCCAAGTCCAATCCGACAATGGAAAGACCTTCGTCGGCGCCTCCACCGTGCTTTCCCGAGACTTCCTGCAAGCCGTTAAGGAGTCTGTGACCGATGCCTATAGTCATCAGCAGCTCACCTGGCAATTCATTCCTCCGGGGGCACCCCACATGGGAGGCCTATGGGAAGCTGGTGTCAAGAGCTTCAAGACCTTGTTTTACAAGTCCACCGCTACGCGGAAGTACACCTTTGAAGAGCTGTCCACCCTCCTAGCGAGAATCGAAGCTTGTCTGAATTCCAGACCGCTATCTCCCATGTCCGAGGATCCAACTGATCTCTTAGCATTGACACCAGGGCACTTTCTTGTTGGTGGACCTCTTCTATCCATAGTGGAACCTGAAGTAAAGGGCGAATCCAAGTCCATTCTGAACCGGTGGCAGCACTTAAAGTCTCTCCATCAACAATTCCGCACTCGATGGAAGGATGAGTACCTTAAGGAGCTCCACAAGCGCAACAAGTGGCAAGTCCCCACAGAAAATCTGCGTGTTGGCGATCTGGTCGTCATTAAGGATGACAATTTGCCCTCAAATGAGTGGCGACTCGGAAGAATAGACTCCGTTTTTCCGGGAGCCGATGGTAATGTCCGCGTAGTCGACATTCGTACGACACGCGGCATTGTCAAACGTCCAGTGACCAAGGTGGTTCTTCTTCCAAGAGAGCCGCCCAAAACTACCTCGTAACGAGCCGCGTTTCTTACACACCCTAGTCCGTAGCCATTTTCCACGTCAGTGTTAATCAGCCGTTTGTTTTTTTCCTTATCCACACTCTAAACAGGAAAATGGCTCCCCGTCCACGTAGCGCTCAGGCTCTGGATAGCAGACGTACTCGAGGTACTCAGTCCTACCGATGCCGAGTCTGCCGCGGAATCCATCCTCTTCGGAAGTGTCAGAGGTTCCTAAAGCTGAGCGCAGAGAAGCGGCTGCGGGCAGTGCTTATTAACAAGTACTGCGCGAACTGTCTCGCACACGAGCACTCCACTGGGAGCTGTCGTAGCGGTGACCGGTGCAGAACGTGCAACCGGGATCATCACACGCTGCTGCACATGCATGACCTTGGTTCCCGGAAAAAGTCCGGCTCCAAGCAAAAGTCCCGCTCTAAGCAAAAGTCCCGCTCCAAGCCACAGCCCGCTTCTCCGCAGCGTTCGCGCCGGCAAGATCCGCCAACTCGCCAAACGCCTGCTCCTCCACCGCGCTCAGCATCCTCGACACCAGCTCCGTCGCTCGCCGCACTTCTCCAGCGGCATAGCGTTAATGTCCTCCCGACTGCTGTGGTGATCGTCGAGACCGGAGAGAAGAAGTTCGACACAAAATGTTGGGGCGGTGCGGCTTGATCGCTGAAATAATTGAAGCCCCAAGATTGAGTGGTACGCATAAAAATACGCGGGTACTTTTGGGTTTTTACGCGACGTGCGTAGGTGTTTATTAGTACACTTTGAAACATGAACTGCTTAAGCCTAACTTAACTTAAGCGCTCCAGAGCAGAGCGGAGACTTAGGGGAGAGATGGAGAGGGAGAGCGGACGGCAGTGCGAGCGCGGGAGATATAGAAATCTGGATAAAACTGCCGCTCGACACTGCCTCCTGAAATTAAACGCCCTTTTGGCGTGAACATTCTCCCCCCCCTTGCGAGGACACCCGTAGCAAGAACCTCAGGATAGTAGGCTCAGGAATATGTTGGAAGTGTAGATCGGTCGTCCGTATGTAGGAGAGTGTGGTGGGCCTTTCCACACTTGTGGCAGAGATGACCACTGCGGCAGGAGTCCTTGGAATGATTGTGAGCCATGCAATTGGAGCAGTACTTCTGGATATGTACTTCCTGAAGCCGATTCTGGGGGCTTAGCCGTAGAAAGTGGTGGCACTTCCGTAGAGGATGGATCTTTTGGCAGACTCGGCATTGGTAGGATTTAATACCTCGAGTACGTCTGCCATCCAAGGCGGGGTATGGAACCCAATATTCGGATAGAGTATTCTTGGGAGGAACTTTTTGTACGGAAACTTGCGTTGAATAGGACGAAATGATGTGTGGAACTGAGGCGGATACTGGCCTTGGAGGGTCGGATGGAATCGTCGGAGTAGTAGGACCGCTGTTTCGATGCAGCAATGTGTGATGCCGATCTTGGCAAGTAAGACAGTTGTGAGCGCTTGTGCAATCCCGGAATTGATGGCTACTTGCAAAGCAATTGGAGCACAACTGCTTACTTTGGATATAGGCTAAGCGATCTTCTACCGTCATCTGTAGGAAGCGTGGACATATACGCACGGGGTGGTTCTTCTTCGAACACAGATCGCAGCCTTTGGTTAGCGGAACTAACCTTGTGTTGAAGGAATTTATTTTTGGAAATTCTGCCTCTCGATTTGTGTCTTTGGACTGGACGTGGTGGAAATTGGCAGATCGGAAGCTATCGACGGCCTCAAGAGTTAGATGGCGCTCCGTCAAATATACCTCAAGCTCCAGTAACTCCGTCCCAAAATTCCACGTCTTATGGCTGTCGGCTCCCTCCTATCGACACAGAGGTTTTCTCTGGCGATTATCCTCGCTGGCCGACTTTTCGGGACCTTTTCACGGCAATATACATAGACAATCCGAGTCTAACGCCCGTTGAAAAATTATTCCACTTAAATTCAAAAACAAGTGGCGAAGCTCATTCCATAGTTTCAAGATCCCCACTCACCAATGATGGCTTTCGCTCAGCCTGGAATAACCTAACTGAGCGTTTCGAAAATAAGCGATTGCAGGTAAACAGTCACCTGAAAACACTTTTCAATGTGCAATCCATAGCACAGGAGTCGGGAGCAGCCTTAAAGGAACTTCAACGCACTTTTCAAGGTTGCTTAACTTCCTTAAAATTTTCCGGTGTTAATATTGAGAATTGGGACCCTATCCTGGTTTATATGTGCTCGACAAAACTACCAAAGCTCACTCTCTCATTATGGGAGCAATCCATCCAAAATAAAGCCGAAATTCCTACGTGGCTTGAGCTTGATTCATATTTGACGGAGCGCCATCTAACTCTTGAGGCCGTCGATAGCTTCCGATCTGCCAATTTCCACCACGTCCAGTCCAAAGACACAAATCGAGAGGCATACCTTTGTGGGCTTGTGAATGATTATGTTGTTATCTGCATTAAAATATATAACTTTAAGAGTAGTAAAAAATATGACCGTTTTTATATCATTGATTTTAATTTTGCGAAGGTTTACTGAAATGGACCATCTTTCCATCTTTAAAAGTCCATAACATGGTCAAATGAACTCGGATTTCGATATGGTATGCCTTAATGGGCTTGTGGAATGATTATGTTGTTATCTGCATTAAAATATATAACTATAAAGGTAGTAAAAAATATGACCGTTGTTATGTCATTGATTTTAATTTTGCGAAGGTTTACTGAAATAGGCCTTCTTTCCATCTTTAAAAGCCCATAACTTGGTCAAATGAACTCGGATTTCGAAATGGCATACCTCTATGGGCTTGTGGAATGATTATGTTGTTATGTGCATTAAGATATATTACTTTGAAGGTAGTAAAATATATGACCGTTTTTTTGTCATTGATTTTAATTTTGCAAAGGTTTACTGAAATGGGCCTTCTTTCCATCTTTATAAGCCCATAACTTGGTCAAATGAACTCGGATTTCGATATGGAATACCTTTATGGGCTTGTGATTATTTTGTTATCTGCATTTAAATATATAACTTTAAAGGTAGTTAAAAATATGACCGTTTTTATGTCATTGATTTTGATTTTGCGAAGGTTTACTGAAATTTGTCATCTTTCCATCTTTTAGAGCCCATAACTTGGACTAATGAACTCGGATCTCGATATGGCGTACCTTTATGGGCTTGTGGAATGATTATGTTGGTATCTGCACTAAAATATATAACTTTAAAGGTAGTAAAAACTATGACCCTTTTTATGTCATTGATTTTTATTTTGCGAAGGTTTACAGAAATGGCCTTCTTTACATCTTTAAAAGCCCATAACTTGGTCAAATGAACTCGGATTTCGATATGATGTTGTTATCTGCATTAAAAGACATAACTTTAAGGGTAGTAAAAACTATGACCTTGTTTATGTCATTGATTTTAATTTTGCGAAGGTTTACAGAAATGGCCTTCTTTACATCTTTAAAAGCCCATAACTTGGTCAAATGAACTCGGATTTCGATATGGCATACCTTTATAAGCTTGTGAATGATTATGTTGTTATCTGCATTAAAAGATATAACTTTAAGGGTAGTAAAAAATATGACCGTTTTTATGTCATTGATTTTAATTTTGCGAAGGTTTACTGAAATGGGCCATCTTTCCATCTTTAAAAGACCATAACTTGGTCAAATGAACTCGGATTTCGATTTGGTATACCTTTATGGGCTTGTGGAATGATTATGTTGTTATCTGCAGTAAAATATATAACTTTAAAGGTAGTAAAAAGTATGACCCTTTTTATGTCATTGATTTTTATTTTGCAAGGGTTTACAGAAATGGCTTTCTTTACATCTTTAAAAGCCCATAACTTGGTCAAATGAACTCGGATTTCGATATGGCATACCTTTGTGGGCTTGTGAATGATTATGTTGTTATCTGCATTAAAATATATAACTTTAAGAGTAGTAAAAAATATGACCGTTTTTATATCATTGATTTTAATTTTGCGAAGGTTTACTGAAATGGACCATCTTTCCATCTTTAAAAGCCCATAACATGGTCAAATGAACTCGGATTTCGATATGGTATGCCTTAATGGGCTTGTGGAATGATTATGTTGTTATCTGCATTAAAATATATAACTATAAAGGTAGTAAAAAATATGACCGTTTTTAAGTCATTGATTTTAATTTTGCCGTTTACAGAAATGGCCTTCTTTACATCTTTAAAAGCACATAACTTGGTCAAATGAACTCGGGTTTCGATATGGCATACCTTTATGGGCTTGTGGATGATTATGTTGTTATCTGCATTAAAAGATATAACTTTAAAGGTAGTAAAAAGTATGACCCTTTTTATGTCATTGATTTTTATTTTGCGAAGGTTTACAGAAATGGCCTTCTTTACATCTTTAAAAGCCCATAGCTTGGTCAAATGAACTCGGATTTTGATATGGCATACCTCTATGGGCTTGTGGAATGATTTTGTTTTAATCTGTATTAAAATATATAACTTTAAGGGTAGTAAAAAATATGACCGTTTTAATGTTATTGATTTTAATTTTGCGAAGGTTTACTGAAATAGGCCTTCTTTCCATCTTTAAAAGCCCATAACTTGGTCAAATGAACTCGGATTTCGAAATGGCATACCTCTATGGGCTTGTGGAATGATTATGTTGTTATGTGCATTAAAATATATAACTTTAAGGGTAGTAAAAAATATGACCGTTTTTATATCCTTGATTTTAATTTTGCGAAGGTTTACTGAAATGGACCATCTTTCCATCTTTAAAAGCCCATAACATGGTCAAATGAACTCGGATTTCGATATGGTATGCCTTAATGGGCTTGTGGAATGATTATGTTGTTATCTGCATTAAAATATATAACTATAAAGGTAGTAAAAAATATGACCGTTTTTAAGTCATTGATTTTAATTTTTGCGGTTTACAGAAATGGGCCTTCTTTACATCTTTAAAAGCCAATAACTTGGTCAAATGAACTCGGATTTCGATATGGCATACCTTTATGGGCTTGTGGAATGATTTTATTGTAATCTGTTTTAAAATATATAAATTTAAAGGTAGTAAAAAATATGACCGTTACTATGTCCATGAGTTTTATTTTGAGAAGGTTTACTGAAATGGGCCTTCTTTCCATTTTTAAAAGCCCATAACTTGGTCAAATGAACTCGGATTTCGATATGGCATACCTTTATGGACTTGTGATTATGTTGTTATCTGCAGTAAAATATATAACTTTAAAGGTAGTTAAAAGTATGACCCTTTTTATGTCATTGATTTTTATTTTGCGAAGGTTTACAGAAATGGCTTTCTTTACATCTTTAAAAGCCAATAACTTGGTCAAATGAACTCGGATTTCGATATGGCATACCTTTGTGGGCTTGTGAATGATTATGTTGTTATCTGCATTAAAATATATAACTTTAAGGGTAGTAAAAAATATGACCGTTTTTATATCATTGATTTTAATTTTGCGAAGGTTTACTGAAATGGACTATCTTTCCATCTTTAAAAGCGTATAACATGGTCAAATGAACTCGGATTTCGATATGGTATACCTTAATGGGCTTGTGTAATGATTATGTTGTTATCTGCATTAAAATATATAACTTTAAAGGTAGTAAAAAGTATGACCCTTTTTATGTAATTTATTATTTTTTTTCCGAAGGTTTACAAAAATGGCCTTCTTTACATCTTTAAAAGCCCATAACTTGGTCAAATGAACTCGGGTTTATATATGGCATACCCTTATGGGCTTGTGAATGATTATGTTGTTATCTGCATTAAAAGATATAACTTTAAGGGTAGTAAAAAATATGACCGTTTTTATGTCATTGATTTTAATTTTGCGAAGGTTTACAGAAATGGGCCTTTTTCTATCTCTAAAAGCCCATATCTTGGTCAAAAGACCTCGGATTTCGATATGGTATACCTTTATGGGCTTGTGGAATGATTATGTTGTTATCTGCATAAAAATATATAACTTTAAGGGTAGTAAAAAATATGACTTTTTTATGTCATTGATTTTAATTTTGCGAAGGTTTACTGAAATGGGCGTTCTTTCCATCTTTAAAAGCCCATAACTTGGTCAAATGAACTCGGATTTCAATATGGCATACCTCTATGGGCTTGTGGAATGATTATGTTGTTATGTGCATTAAAAAAAAAACTTTAAAGGTAGTAAAATATATGACCGTTCTTATGTCATTGATTTTAATTTTGCGAAGGCTTGCTGAAATGGGCCTTCTTTCCATCTTTATAAGCCCATAACTTGGTCAAATGAACTCGGATTTCGATATGGCATACCTTTATGGGCTTGTGATTATGTTGTTATCTGCATTAAAATGTATAACTATAAAGGTAGTAAAAAAAAGGTAGTTGCCTCATTTACAACACAGTTGTAGGTCCCTTATTTCCTCTTGTCAACACGAATTTATAAAACGTAGGTCAACGACAACCAACCTTTTGGAGTTTACTTCATTTGTTATAGGAGGTTTTAGAAAGAATCGTCAGACTGATGTGGTCTACACTGATTTTAGTAAGGCGTTTGATTCTGTAAGTCACCCGATTTTAGTCCGGAAATTGGACCTTTTAGGGTTTTCAGGTGATCTTCTTAGGTGGATTTTAAGTTATTTGAATGATAGGACTCAAAGGGTCATTTTTAAAAACTCTTTGTCATCCCTAATCCGAGTTACTTCCGGTGTACCACAAGGAAGTCATTTCGGTCCGCTCCTGTTTACATTATTTATAAATGACCTTCCATTAATCTTAACGAAGTCACGGGTTCTTATGTACGCAGATGACGTTAAGTTGTGCCTGCAATATAATGACCCCGCACAAAGTTTAGCTTTACAATCGGATCTAAATGCATTTCAAACATGGTGCATGGATAATGAATTGAATTTAAATGGTTCTAAGTGTAAACTAATGACTTTTTTTCGTGTCAGCCCCCACTACTCAACGTATACTTTGAGTGGTTGTGCGTTAGATAGGATAACGCATGCTGACGACCTTGGAGTCTACATGGATCCTAGACTTAAATTTTCCGATCACATTACTACTATGGTAAATAAAGCCAGGGGCGTGCTTGCATTTATCAAAAGGTGGTCGAAGGAATTCGATGATCCCTATGTCACAAAGACCTTGTTTATTTCATTAGTCCGATTAATTCTTGAGTACTGCGCTCCTGTTTGGAGTCCCCAATATGGGGTGCATATAGACCGGATTGAGTCTGTGCAAAAAAACTTCTGCCTTACGGAGACTTAACTGGGATACAAGCCTAATACTACCATCCTACTCTAGTAGACTACTTCTAATTAACTTACCATCGTTAGCTAACCGTAGAACTATGCTTGGTATTACGTTTATTAGAAATCTTATTCATGGTGATGTAGAGAGTCCCGAGTTACTGGGTCGCCTGCATTTTAATGTGCCAAATAGATTCACTAGAAACTATATTCCTTTAGTATTAAATCACTGTATCTCTAATTACGCAATGCATGAACCTTTTAGAGTACTTTGCAATGATTATAATAGACTATATCATCTAATATCTACTACTGACTCACTTCCTATCTTTAAATCAATAATACTATCCTCCCTAGTAACTAATTAGTTTTACTTGATGTATTTTGTCTATTCGTATATTGACCTGTATTTTTAATTGTCTATTGTTACATTGTCTTTTTCTTTGTCCGCGATTATGTTTACTCACCCAAAACGGTGATGGGCTCCGCGGGTAAAAAGCTTTGCTTGGTGTCGTAGGGCCACTTGTTTGTACTGACCATAGTGCATCAACGTCCAAAAAAAAAAAAAAAAAAAATATGACCGTTTTTATGTCATTGATTTTAATTTTGCGAAGGTTTACTGAAATGGGCCTTCTTTCCATCTTTAAAAGCCCATAACTTGGTCAAATAAACTCGGATTTCGATATGGTATGCCTTAATGGGCTTGTGGAATGATTATGTTGTTATCTGCATTAAAATATATAACTATAAAGGTAGTAAAAAATATGACCGTTTTTAAGTCATTGATTTTAATTTTGCGGTTTACAGAAATGGGCCTTCTTTACATCTTTAAAAGCCAATAACTTGGTCAAATGAACTCGGATTTCGATATGGCATACCTCTATGGGCTTGTGAATGATTATGTTGTTATGTGCATTAAGATATATAACTTTAAAGGTAGTAAAATATATGACCGTTTTTATGTCATTGATTTTAATTTTGAAAAGGCTTGCTGAAATGGGCCTTTTTCCATCTTTATAAGCCCATAGCTTGGTCAAATGAACTCGGATTTCGATATGGCATACCTCTATGGGCTTGTGGAATGATTTTGTTTTAATCTGTATTAAAATATATAACTTTAAGGGTAGTAAAAAATATGACCGTTTTTATGTCATTGATTTTAATTTTGCGAAGGTTTACTGAAATAGGCCTTCTTTCCATCTTTAAAAGCCCATAACTTGGTCAAATGAACTCGGATTTCGAAATGGCATACCTCTATGGGCTTGTGGAATGATTATGTTGTTATGTGCATTAAGATATATTACTTTGAAGGTAGTAAAATATATGACCGTTTTTTTGTCATTGATTTTAATTTTGCGAAGGTTTACTGAAATTTGTCATCTTTCCATCTTTAAAAGCCCATAACTTGGACTAATGAACTCGGATCTCGATATGGCGTACCTTTATGGGCTTGTGGAATGATTATGTTGGTATCTGCACTAAAATATATAACTTTAAAGGTAGTAAAAACTATGACCCTTTTTATGTCATTGATTTTTATTTTGCGAAGGTTTACAGAAATGGCCTTCTTTACATCTTTAAAAGCCCATAACTTGGTCAAATGAACTCGGATTTCGATATGATGTTGTTATCTGCATTAAAAGACATAACTTTAAGGGTAGTAAAAACTATGACCTTGTTTATGTCATTGATTTTAATTTTGCGAAGGCTTACAGAAATGGCCTTCTTTACATCTTTAAAAGCCCATAACTTGGTCAAATGAACTCGGATTTCGATATGGCATACCTTTATGGGCTTGTGAATGATTATGTTGTTATCTGCATTAAAAGATATAACTTTAAGGGTAGTAAAAAATATGACCGTTTTTATGTCATTGATTTTAATTTTGCGAAGGTTTACTGAAATGGGCCATCTTTCCATCTTTAAAAGCCCATAACTTGGTCAAATGAACTCGGATTTCGATTTGGTATACCTTTATGGGCTTGTGGAATGATTATGTTGTTATCTGCAGTAAAATATATAACTTTAAATGTAGTAAAAAGTATGACCCTTTTTATGTCATTGATTTTTATTTTGCAAGGGTTTACAGAAATGGCTTTCTTTACATCTTTAAAAGCCCATAACTTGGTCAAATGAACTCGGATTTCGATATGGCATACCTTTGTGGGCTTGTGAATGATTATGTTGTTATCTGCATTAAAGTATATAACTTTAAGGGTAGTAAAAAATATGACCGTTTTTATATCATTGATTTTAATTTTGCGAAGGTTTACTGAAATGGACCATCTTTCCATCTTTAAAAGCCCATAACATGGTCAAATGAACTCGGATTTCGATATGGTATGCCTTAAGGGGGTATTCTAGTCTTGAAATTTGAAAAAATCGAAAATTTTTTTTTTTCATAATTCGATAGTTTAGATATTTAAAAATATCTCCCTAAACGGATTATTCAAAATTCAAGTTATTTTTAAAATTATGGCTGATTAAGAGAATGTAAGTTATACGTGCTATTCTATCAGTTACACTGCCTGAAATTTAACGTAAAACTTTAAACGCGTTTTTCTCCAAACTACTTTTTTTGATACGGTAGCCATAATATTTCAAGTTCTAATCAGCCGATTTACTTAAAATTTGGCATGAATATTCTTTCAATATCTCTCTATCGCATGAACCAACAAAAAATTGGAATTTAAAATTTGTAATATTTTTAAAAAATTCGATAAAATTACAAAATTAGTATAAAAAATCGACCTTTTTTTTGAGTGGCCGCCATTTTATGAAAAAAAATTTTTTTTTTAGTTTGGCTGGTTTATGACATAGCGACATTCGTACTGACTAAGAATCTTTTTTTTTTTATTTTTCAAATGACCGCAAGGGTAGAAATCATGGCGACGAGGACACGGCCTTTTTTTTTCCCCCTCTACTTCAAGGACGCATAACTCGATGAAAAAAAAAATATTTTTTTTTAAATTATATTTTTTGTATTCTTTTAAGTTAAATTAACAAATGATAAAAAAACCCACGTTAAAAATATCAATTGTTTAGTTTTAATTAATTGTTAAAAAAGGCTCGAAACTAGAGCCTCTAGACTAGAATACATCTTAATGGGCTTGTGGAATGATTATGTTGTTATCTGCATTAAAATATATAACTATAAAGGTAGTAAGAAATATGACCGTTTTTAAGTCATTGATTTTAATTTTGCGGTTTACAGAAATGGCCTTCTTTACATCTTTAAAAGCACATAACTTGGTCAAATGAACTCGGGTTTCGATATGGCATACCTTTATGGGCTTGTGAATGATTATGTTGTTATCTGCATTAAAAGATATAACTTTAAAGGTAGTAAAAAGTATGACCCTTTTTATGTCATTGATTTTTATTTTGCGAAGGTTTACAGAAATGGCCTTCTTTACATCTTTAAAAGCCCATAACTTGGTCAAATGAACTCGGATTTCGATATGGCATACCTTTATGGGCTTGCGAATGATTATGTTGTTATCTGCATTAAAAGACATAACTTTAAGGGTAGTAAAAAATATGACCGTTTTTATGTCACTGATTTTAATTTTGCGAAGGTTTACTGAAATGGGTCATCTTTCCATCTTTAAAAGCCCATAACTTGGTCAAATGAACTCGGATTTCGATATGGTATACCTTTGTGGGCTTGTGGAATGATTATGTTGTTATCTGCTTTAAAATATATAACTATAAAGGTAGTAAAAAATATCACCGTTATCATGTCATTGATTTAAATTTTGCGAAGGTTTACTGAAATGCGCCTTTTTTACATCTTTAAAAGCCAATAACTTGGTCAAATGAACTCGGATTTCGATATGGTATGCCTTAAGGGGGTATTCTAGTCTAGAAATTTGAAAAAATCGAAAATTTTTTTTTTCATAATTCGATAGTTTAGATATTTAAAAATATCTCCCTAAACGGATTATTCAAAATTCAAGTTATTTTTAAAATTATGGCTGATTAAGAGAATGTAAGTTATACGTGCTATTCTATCAGTTACACTGCCTGAAATTTTACGTAAAACTTTAAACGCGTTTTTCTCCAAACTACTTTTTCTGATACGGTAGCCATAATATTTCAAGTTCTAATCAGCCGATTTACTTAAAATTTGGCATGAATATTCTTTCAATATCTCTCTATCGCATGAACCAACAAAAAATTGGAATTTAAAATTTGTAATATTTTTAAAAAATTCGATAAAATTACAAAATTAGTATAAAAAATCGACCTTTTTTTTGAGTGGCCGCCATTTTATGAAAAAAATTTTTTTTTTTTAGTTTGGCTGGTTTATGACATAGCGACATTCGTACTGACTAAGAATCTTTTTTTTTTATTTTTCAAATGACCACAAGGGTAGAAATCATGGCGACGAGGACACGGCCTTTTTTTTCCCCCTCTACTTCAAGGACGCATAACTCGATGAAAAAATAAATATTTTTTTTTTAAATTTTATTTTATGTACTCTTTTAAGTTAAATTAACAAATGATAAAAAACCCGACGTTAAAAATATCAATTGTTTAGTTTTAATTAATTGTTAAAAAAGGCTCGAAACTAGAGCCTCTAGACTAGAATACCCCCTTAATGGGCTTGTGGAATGATTATGTTGTTATCTGCATTAAAATATATAACTATAAAGGTAGTAAAAAATATGACCGTTTTTAAGTCATTGATTTTAATTTTGCGGTTTACAGAAATGGCCTTCTTTACATCTTTAAAAGCACATAACTTGGTCAAATGAACTCGGGTTTCGATATGGCATACCTTTATGGGCTTGTGAATGATTATGTTGTTATCTGCATTAAAAGATATAACTTTAAAGGTAGTAAAAAGTATGACCCTTTTTATGTCATTGATTTTTATTTTGCGAAGGTTTACAGAAATGGCCTTCTTTACATCTTTAAAAGCCCATAACTTGGTCAAATGAACTCGGATTTCGATATGGCATACCTTTATGGGCTTGCGAATGATTATGTTGTTATCTGCATTAAAAGACATAACTTTAAGGGTAGTAAAAAATATGACCGTTTTTATGTCACTGATTTTAATTTTGCGGTTTACAGAAATGGCCTTCTTTACATCTTTAAAAGCACATAACTTGGTCAAATGAACTCGGATTTCGATATGGCATACCTTTGTGGGCTTGTGAATGATTATGTTGTTATCTGCATTAAAATATATAACTTTAAGGGTAGTAAAAAATATGACCGTTTTTATATCATTGATTTTAATTTTGCGAAGGTTTACTGAAATGGACCATCTTTCCATCTTTAAAAGCCCATAACATGGTCAAATGAACTCGGATTTCGATATGGTATGCCTTAAGGGGGTATTCTAGTCTAGAAATTTGAAAAAATCGAAAATTTTTTTTTTTCATAATTCGATAGTTAAGATATTTAAAAATATCTCCCTAAACGGATTATTCAAAATTCAAGTTATTTTTAAAATTATGGCTGATTAAGAGAATGTAAGTTATACGTGCTATTCTATCAGTTACACTGCCTGAAATTTAACGTAAAACTTTAAACGCGTTTTTCTCCAAACTACTTTTTCTGATACGGTAGCCATAATATTTCAAGTTCTAATCAGCCGATTTACTTAAAATTTGGCATGAATATTCTTTCAATATCTCTCTATCGCATGAACCAACAAAAAATTGGAATTTAAAATTTGTAATATTTTTAAAAAATTCGATAAAATTACAAAATTAGTATAAAAAATCGACCTTTTTTTTGAGTGGCCGCCATTTTATGAAAAAAATTTTTTTTTTTTAGTTTGGCTGGGTTATGACATAGAGACATTCGTACTGACTAAGAATCTTTTTTTTTTTATATTTCAAATGACCACAAGGGTAGAAATCATGGCGACGAGGACACGGCCTTTTTTTCCCCCTCTACTTCAAGGACGCATAACTCGATGAAAAAAAAAATATTTTTTTTTAAATTTTATTTTATGTACTCTTTTAAGTTAAATTAACAAATGATAAAAAACCCGACGTTAAAAATATCAATTGTTTAGTTTTAATTAATTGTTAAAAAAGGCTCGAAACTAGAGCCTCTAGACTAGAATACCCCCTTAATGGGCTTGTGGAATGATTATGTTGTTATCTGCATTAAAATATATAACTATAAAGGTAGTAAAAAATATGACCGTTTTTAAGTCATTGATTTTAATTTTGCGGTTTACAGAAATGGCCTTCTTTACATCTTTAAAAGCACATAACTTGGTCAAATGAACTCGGGTTTCGATATGGCATACCTTTATGGGCTTGTGAATGATTATGTTGTTATCTGCATTAAAAGATATAACTTTAAAGGTAGTAAAAAGTATGACCCTTTTTATGTCATTGATTTTTATTTTGCGAAGGTTTACAGAAATGGCCTTCTTTACATCTTTAAAAGCCCATAACTTGGTCAAATGAACTCGGATTTCGATATGGCATACCTTTATGGGCTTGCGAATGATTATGTTGTTATCTGCATTAAAAGAC
The DNA here is from genome assembly GCF_043229965.1 of Drosophila suzukii. Taxonomy (NCBI): domain Eukaryota; kingdom Metazoa; phylum Arthropoda; class Insecta; order Diptera; family Drosophilidae; genus Drosophila; species Drosophila suzukii. The sequence continues at coordinate 959,062 of NW_027255896.1, read as the reverse complement.
ATAACTTTAAGGGTAGTAAAAAATATGACCGTTTTTATGTCACTGATTTTAATTTTGCGAAGGTTTACTGAAATGGGTCATCTTTCCATCTTTAAAAGCCCATAACTTGGTCAAATGAACTCGGATTTCGATATGGTATACCTTTGTGGGCTTGTGGAATGATTATGTTGTTATCTGCATTAAAATATATAACTATAAAGGTAGTAAAAAATATCACCGTTATCATGTCATTGATTTCAATTTTGCGAAGGTTTACTGAAATGCGCCTTTTTTACATCTTTAAAAGCCAATAACTTGGTCAAATGAACTCGGATTTCGATATGGCATACCTCTATGGGCTTGTGAATGATTATGTTGTTATGTGCATTAAAATATATAACTATAAAGGTAGTAAAAAATATGACCGTTTTTAAGTCATTGATTTTAATTTTGCGGTTTACAGAAATGGCCTTCTTTACATCTTTAAAAGCACATAACTTGGTCAAATGAACTCGGGTTTCGATATGGCATACCTTTATGGGCTTGTGAATGATTATGTTGTTATCTGCATTAAAAGATATAACTTTAAAGGTAGTAAAAAGTATGACCGTTTTAATGTCATTGATTTTAATTTTGTGAAAATTTACAGAAATGGCCTTCTTTACATCTTTAAAAGCCCATAGCTTGGTCAAATGAACTCGGATTTCGATATGGCATACCTTTATGGGCTTGTGGAATGATTATGTTGTTATCTGCATTAAAACATATAACTTTAAAGGTAGTAAAAAGTATGACCCTTTTTATGTCATTGATTTTTATTTTGCGAAGGTTTACAGAAATGGCCTTCTTTACATCTTTAAAAGCCCATAACTTGGTCAAATGAACTCGGATTTTGATATGGCATACCTTTATGGGCTTGCGAATGATTATGTTGCTATCTGCTTTAAAAGACATAACTTTAAGGGTAGTAAAAAATATGACCGTTTTTATGTCATTGATTTTAATTTTGCGAAGGTTTACTGAAATGGGTCATCTTTCCATCTTTAAAAGCCCATAACTTGGTCAAATGAACTCGGATTTCGATATGGTATACCTTTATGGGCTTGTGGAATGATTATGTTGTTATCTGCATTAAAATATATAACTATAAAGGTAGTAAAAAATATGACCATTTTTATGTCATTGATTTTTTTTTTTTGCGAAAGTTTACAGAAATGGCCTTCCTTACATCTTTAAAAGCCCATAACTTGGTCAAATGAACTCGGATTTCGATATGGCATACCTTTACGGACTTGTGAAATGATTATGTTGTTATCTGTATAAAAATATATAACTTTAAAGGTAGTAACAAGGAAGAACGCTATAGTCGAGTACCTCGACTGTCAGATACCCGTTACTCAGCTAAATAGAGATATGCAAGTAGCAAAGCGAGATTAAAATGCGCCACCTACCGGCGGTATACAGATTTAAGCGTTATGGGCGTTAGAGTGGGCGTGGCAAATTTTTTTTTGGACCACTCGATAGGTATTGACGAGACCAATACATTTCAGTTAAAAATTTTTATCTAGCATGAAAATTGTGGGCGTCACAGGTTTTCGCGGTTTGTGGTCGTTAAAGTGGGCGTGGCAAACTTTTTTTGCGTCAATCGATAGGTATTGATGAGAACAATAAATTTCAGTTACAATTTTTTATCTAGCATCAAAACTGTAGGAGCCACAGTTTTGGGCGGTTTGTGGGCGTTAGAGTGGGCGTGGCACTGTACTGAAACAAACTTGCGCTGCGCAGGAATCTCAGGAATCTGCGTGCCTAATCCCAGTATTGTAACTCTCATTGTTTCCGAGATCTCAGCGTTCATACGGACAGACGGACATGGCTAGATCGACTCGGCTAAAGATCCTGATCAAGAATATATATACTTTATGGGGTCGGAAACGCTTCCTTCTGCCTGTTACATACTTTCCGACGAATGTAGTATACCCTTTTACTCTACGAGTAACGGGTATAAAAAGTACGACCGTTTTTATGTCATTGATTTTAGTTTTGCGAAGGTTTACTGAAATGGGCCTTCTTTACATCTTTAAAAGCCCATACTTTGGTCAAATGAACTCGAATCTCGATATGGCGTACCTTATGGGCTTGTGGAATGATTTTGTTGTAATCTGTATTAAAATATATAAATTTAAAGGTAGTAAAAAGTAGGACCGTTTTTATGTCATTGATTTTAGTTTTGCGAAGGTTTACTGAAATGGGCCTTCTTTACATCTTTAAAAGCCCATAGCTTGGTCAAATGAACTCCGATTTCGATATGGCATACCTTTATGGGCTTGTGGAATGATTTTATTGTAGTCTGTATTAAAATATATAACTTTAAAGGCAGTAAAAAATATGACCGTTATTATGTCATTGATTTTAATTTTGCGAAGGTTTACTGAAATGCGCCTTCTTTCCATCTATAAAAGCCCACAACTTGGTCAAATGAACTCGGATTTCGATATGGTATACATCTATGGGCTTGTGAAATGATTATGTTGTTATCTGCATAAAAATATATAACTTTAAAGGTAGTAACAAATATGACCGTTTTTATGTCATTGATTATAATTTTGCGAAGGTTTACAGAAATGGGTCTTCTCTACATCTATAAAAGCCCACAACTTGGTCAAATGAACTCGGATTTCGATATGGCATACCTTTATGGGCTTGGGAATGATTATGTTGTCATCTGCATTAATATATATAACAATAGAGGTAGTAAAAAATATGACCGTTTTTATGACATTGATTTTTAATTTGCAAAGGTTTACTGAAATGGGCCTTCTTTCCATCTATAAAAGCCCACAACTTGGTCAAATGAACTTGGATTTCGATATGGTATACCTTTATGGGCTTGTGGAATGATTTCGCTGTAATCTGTATTAAAATATATAACTTTAAGGGTAGTAAAAAATATGACCGTTTTAATGTCATTGATTTTAATTTTGTGAAGGTTTACTGAAATGGGCCTTCTTTCCATCTTTATAAGCCCATAACTTGGTCAAATGAACTCGGATTTCGATATGGCATACCTTTATTATGTTGTTATCTGCATTAATATATATAACAATAGAGGTAGTAAAAAATATGACCGTTTTTATGACATTGATTTTTAATTTGCAAAGGTTTACTGAAATGGGCCTTCTTTCCATCTATAAAAGCCCACAACTTGGTCAAATGAACTTGGATTTCGATATGGTATACCTTTATGGGCTTGTGGAATGATTTCGCTGTAATCTGTATTAAAATATATAACTTTAAGGGTAGTAAAAAATATGACCGTTTTAATGTCATTGATTTTAATTTTGCGAAGGTTTACTGAAATGGGCCTTTTTTCCATCTTTAAAAGCCCATAACTTGGTCAAATGAACTCGGATTTCGATATGGCATACCTATATGGGCTTGTGAATGATTATGTTGTTATGTGCATTTAGATATATAACTTTAAAGGTAGTAAAATATATGACCGTTTTTATGTCATTATACCCGTTACTCGTAGAGTAAAAGGGTATACTAGATTCGTCGGAAAGTATGTAACAGGCAGAAGGAAGCGTTGCCGACCCCATAAAGTATATATATTCTTGATCAGGATCACTAGCCGAGTCGATCTATGTCCGGACGAACGCTGAGATCTCGGAAACTATGGGAGCTAGGCTATTGAGATTTGGCGTGCAGATTTCTGAGCTTCCTACGCAGCGCAAATTTGTTTCAGTAGACTGCCACGCCCACTCTAACGCCCACAAACCGCCCAAAACTGTGGCTCCTATAGTTTTGATGCTAGATAGAAAATTTGAACTGAAATGTAATGTTCTCATCAATACCTATCGATTGACCCAAAAAAAAGTTTGCCACGCCCACTTTAACGCCCACAAACCGCAAAACCCTGTGACGCCCACAATTTTTATGCTAGATAAAAATTTTTAACTGAAATGTATTGGTCTCGTTAATACCTATCGATTGATCCAAAAAAAATTTGCCACGCCCACTCTAACGCCCATAACGCTTAAATCTGTATACCGCCGGTAGGTGGCGCATTTTAATCTCGCTTTGCTGCTTGCATATCTCCATTTAGCTGAGTAACGGGTATCTGATAGTCGAGGTACTCGACTATAGCGTTCTCCCTTGTTGATTTTAATTTTGCGAAGGCGTGCTGAAATGGGCCTTCTTTCCATCTTTATAAGCCCATAACTTGGTCAAATGAACTCGGATCTCGATATGGCATACTTTTATTGGCTTGTGGAATGATTATGTTTTTATCTGCCTTAAAATATATAACTTTTAAGGTAGTAAAAAATATGACCATTTTTATGTCATTGATTTTTTTTTTGCGAAAGCTTACAGAAATGGCCTTCCTTACATCTTTAAAAGCCCATAACTTGGTCAAATGAACTCGAATCTCGATATGGCGTACCTTTATGTGCTTGCGGAATGATTTTGTTGTAATCTGTATTAGAATATATAACTTTAAAGGTAATAAAAAGTATGACCGTTTTTATGTCATTGATTTTAGTTTTGCGAAGGTTTACTGAAATGGGCCTTCTTTCCATCTATAAAAGCCTACAACTTGGTCAAGTGAACTCCGATTTCGATATGGCATACCTTTATGGGCTTGTGGAATGATTTTATTGTAGTCTGTATTAAAATTTATAACTTTAAAGGTAGTAAAAAATATGACCGTTATTATGTCATTGATTTTAATTTTGCGAAGGTTTACTGAAATGGGCCTTCTTTCCATCTTTAAAAGCCCACAACTTGGCCAAATGAACTCGGATTTCGATATGGTATACCTTTATGGGCTTGTGGAATGATTATGTTGTTATCTGCATTAATATATATAACTATAAAGGTAGTAAAAAATATGACCGTTTTTATGCCATTGATTTTAATTTTGCGAAGGTTTACTGAAAAGGGCCTTCTTTCCATCTGTAAAAGCCCACAACTTGGTCAAATGAACTCGGATTTCGATATGGACTTGTGAAATGATTATGTTGTTATCTGTATAAAAATATATAACTTTAAAGGAAGTAACAAATATGACCGTTTTTATGTCATTGATTATAATTTTGCGAAGGTTTACAGAAATGGGCCTTCTTTCCATCTATAAAAGCCCACAACTTGGTCAAATGAACTCGGATTTCGATATGGTATACCTTTATGGGCTTGGGAATGGTTATGTTGTTATCTGCATTAACATATATAACTATAGAGGTAGTAAAAAATATGACCGTTTTTATGACATTTAATTTGCAAAGGTTTACTGAAATGGGCCTTCTTTCCATCTATAAAAGCCCACAACTTGGTCAAATGAACTCGGATTTCGATATGGCATACCTTTACGGACTTGTGAAATGATTATGTTGTTATCTGTATAAAAATATATAACTTTAAAGGAAGTAACAAATATGACCGTTTTTATGAAATGGGCCTTCTTTACATCTTTAAAAGCCAATAACTTGGTCAAATGAACTCGGATTTCGATATGGCATACCTCTATGGGCTTGTGAATGATTATGTTGTTATGTGCATTAAGATATATAACTTTAAAGGTAGTAAAATATATGACCGTTTTTATGTCATTGATTTTAATTTTGCGAAGGCTTGCTGAAATGGGCCTTTTTTTCAGCTTTATAAGTGCATAACTTGGTCAAATGAACTCGGATTTCGATATGGCATACCCCTATGGGCTTGTGGAATGATTTTGTTTTAATCTGTATTAAAATATATAACTTTAAGGGTAGTAAAAAATATGACCGTTTTTATGTCATTGATTTTAATTTTGCGAAGGTTTACTGAAATGGGCCTTTTTTCCATCTTTAAAAGCCCATAACTTGGTCAAATGAACTCGGATTTCGATATGGCATACCTCTATGGGCTTGTGAATGATTATGTTGTTATGTGCATTAAGATATATAACTTTAAAGGTAGTAAAATATATGACCGTTTTTATGTCATTGATTTTAATTTTGCGAAGGCTTGCTGAAATGGGCCTTCTTTCCATCTTTATAAGCCCATAACTTGGTCAAATGAACTCGGATTTCGATATGGCATACCTTTATGGGCTTGTGATTATGTTGTTATCTGCATTAAAATATATAACTTTAAAGGTTAACGGTCATATGACCGTTTTTATGTCATTGATTTTAATTTTGCGAAGGTTTACAGAAATGGGCCTTCTTTACATCTTTAAAAGCCCATAACTTGGTCAAATGAACTCCGATTTCGATATGGCATACCTTTATGGGCTTGTGGAATGATTTTGTTTTAATCTGTATTAAAATATATAACTTTAAGGGTAGTAAAAAATAAGACCGTTTTTATGTCATGGATTTTAGTTTTGCGAAGGTTTACTGAAATGGGCCTTTTTTCCATCTTTAAAAGCCCATAACTTGGTCAAATGAACTCGGATTTCGATATGGTATACCTTTATGGGCTTGTGGAATGATTATGTTGTTATCTGCATTAAAATATATAACTTTAAAGGTAGTAAAAAATATGACCCTTTTTATGTCATTGGTTTTTGTTTTGCGAAGGTTTACAGAAGTGGCCTTCTGTACATCTTTAAAAGCCCATTACTTGGTCGAATGAATTTGGATTTCGATATGGCATACCTTTATGTGCTTGTGAATGATTATGTTGTTATCTGCATTAAAAGATATAACTTTCAGGGTAGTAGGAAATTGATTGATTTTTGTTTTGCGAAGGTTTACAGAAATGGCCTTCCTTACATCTTTAAAAGCCCATAACTTGGTCAAATGAACTCGGATTTCGATATGGCATACCTTAACGGACTTGTGAAATGATTATGTTGTTATCTGTATAAAAATATATAACTTTAAAGGTAGTAACAAGGAAGAACGCTATAGTCGAGTACCTCGAAATAAAATATATAAATTTAAAGGTAGTAAAAAGTATGACCGTTTTTATGTCATTGATTTTAGTTTTGCGAAGGTTTACTGAAATGGGCCTTCTTTACATCTTTAAAAGCCCATAGCTTGGTCAAATGAACTCCGATTTCGATATGGCATACCTTTATGGGCTTGTGGAATGATTATGTTGTTATCTGCATTAAAATATATAACTATAAAGGTTGTAAAAAATATGACCATTTTTATGTCATTGATTTTTTTTTGCGAAAGTTTACAGAAATGGCCTTCCTTACATCTTTAAAAGCCCATAACTTGGTCAAATGAACTCGGATTTCGATATGGCATACCTTTATGGGCTTGCGAATGATGTTGTTGCTATCTGCTTTAAAAGACATAACTTTAAGGGTAGTAAAAAATATGACCTTTTTTATGTCATTGATTTTAATTTTGCGAAGGTTTACTGAAATGGGCGTTCTTTCCATCTTTAAAAGCCCATAACTTGGTCAAATGAACTCGGATTTCGATATGGCATACCTCTATGGGCTTGTGGAATGATTATGTTGTTATGTGCATTTAAAAAAAAAACTTTAAAGGTAGTAAAATATATAACCGTTTTTATGTTATTGATTTTAATTTTGCGAAGGCTTGCTGAAATGGGCCTTCTTTCCATCTTTATAAGCCCATAACTTGGTCAAATGAACTCGGATTTCGATATGGCATATCTTTATGGGCTTGTGATTATGTTGTTATCTGCATTAAAATATATAACTATAAAGGTAGTAAAAAATATGACCGTTTTTATGTCATTGACTTTAATTTTGCGAAGGTTTACTGAAATGGGCCTTCTTTCCATCTTTAAAAGCCCATAACTTGGTCAAATGAACTCGGATTTCGATATGGCATACCTCTATGGGCTTGTGGAATGATTATGTTGTTATGTGTATTAAGATATATAACTTTAAGGGTAGTAAAATATATGACCTTTTTATGTCATTGATCTTAATTTTGCAAAGGTTTACTGAAATGGGCCTTCTTTCCATCTTTATAAGCCCATAACTTGGTCAAATGAACTCGGATTTCGATATGGCATACCTTTATGGGCTTGTGATTATGTTGTTATCTGCATTAAAATATATAACTTTAAAGGTAGTAAAAAATGTGACCGTTTTTATGTCATTGATTTTAATTTTGCGAAGGTTTACTGAAATGGGTCATCTTTCCTTCTTTAAAAGCCCATAACTTGGACAAATGAACTCGGATCTCGATATGGCGTACCTTTATGGGCTTGTGGAATGATTTTGTTGTAATCGGTATTAAAATATATAACTTTAAAGGTAGTAAAAAGTATGACCGTTTTAATGTCATTGATTTTAGTTTTGTGAAAATTTACAGAAATGGCCTTCTTTACATTACGAAAAATATGACCATTTTTATGTCATTGATTTTTTTTTTGCGAAAGTTTACAGAAATGGCCTTCCTTACATCTTTAAAAGCCCATAACTTGGTCAAATGAACTCGGATTTCGACATGGCATACCTTTACGGACTTGTGAAATGATTATGTTGTTATCTGTATAAAAATATATAACTTTAAAGGTAGTAACAAGGAAGAACGCTATAGTCGAGTACCTCGACTGTCAGATACCCGTTACTCAGCTAAATAGAGATATGCAAGTAGCAAAGCGAGATTAAAATGCGCCACCTACCGGCGGTATACAGATTTAAGCGTTATGGGCGTTAGAGTGGGCGTGGCAAATTTTTTTTGGACCACTCGATAGGTATTGACGAGACCAATTCATTTCAGTTAAATTTTTTTATCTAGCATGAAATTTGTGGGCGTCACAGGTTTTCGCGGTTTGTGGGCGTTAAAGTGGGCGTGGCAAACTTTTTTTGCGTCAATCGATAGGTATTGATGAGAACATTACATTTCAGTTAAAATTTTTTATCTAGCATCAAAACTGTATGAGCCACAGTTTTGGGCGGTTTGTGGGCGTTAGAGTGGGCGTGGCACTGTACTGAAACAAACTTGCGCTGCGCAGGAATCTCAGGAATCTGCGTGCCTAATCCCAGTATTGTAACTCTCATAGTTTCCGAGATCTCAGCGTTCATACGGACAGACGGACAGACGGACATGGCTAGATCGACTCGGCTAAAGATCCTGATCAAGAATATATATACTTTATGGGGTCGGAAACGCTTCCTTCTGCCTGTTACATACTTTCCGACGAATCTAGTATACCCTTTTACTCTACGAGTAACGGGTATAAAAAGTACGACCGTTTTTATGTCATTGATTTTAGTTTTGCGAAGGTTTACTGAAATGGGCCTTCTTTACATCTTTAAAAGCCCATACTTTGGTCAAATGAACTCGAATCTCGATATGGCGTACCTTATGGGCTTGTGGAATGATTTTGTTGTAATCTGTATTAAAATATATAAATTTAAAGGTAGTAAAAAGTAGGACCGTTTTTATGTCATTGATTTTAATTTTGCGAAGGTTTACTGAAATGGGCCTTTTTTCCATCTTTAAAAGCCCATAACTTGGTCAAATGAACTCGGATTTCGATATGGCATACCTCTATGGGCTTGTGAATGGTTATGTTGTTATGTGCATTTAGATATATAACTTTAAAGGTAGTAAAATATATGACCGTTTTTATGTCATTATACCCGTTACTCGTAGAGTAAAAGGGTATACTAGATTCGTCGGAAAGTATGTAACAGGCAGAAGGAAGCGTTGCCGACCCCATAAAGTATATATATTCTTGATCAGGATCACTAGCCGCGTCGATCTAGCCATGTCCGTCTGTCCGTCTGTCCGTCTGTCCGGACGAACGCTGAGATCTCGGAAACTATGGGAGCTAGGCTATTGAGATTTGGCGTGCAGATTTCTAAGCTTCCTACGCAGCGCATGTTTGTTTCAGTAGACTGCCACGCCCACTCTAACGCCCACAAACCGCCCAAAACTGTGGCTCCTACAGTTTTGATGCTAGATAGAAAATTTTAACTGAAACGTAATGTTCTCATCAATACCTATCGATTGACCCAAAAAAAAGTTTGCCACGCCCACTTTAACGCCCACAAACCGCAAAACCCTGTGATGCCCACAATTTTTATGCTAGATAAAAATTTTTAACTGAAATGTATTGGTCTGGTCAATACCTATCGATTGATCCAAAAAATTTGCCACGCCCACTCTAACGCCCATAACGCTTAAATCTGTATACCGGCGGTAGGTGGCGCATTTTAATCTCGCTTTGCTGCTTGCATATCTCCATTTAGCTGAGTTACGGGTATCTGATAGTCGAGGTACTCGACTATAGCGTTCTCCCTTGTTGATTTTAATTTTGCGAAGGCTTGCTGAAATGGGCCTTCTTTCCATCTTTATAAGCCCATAACTTGGTCAAATGAACTCGGATCTCGATATGGCATACTTTTATTGGCTTGTGGAATGATTATGTTTTTATCTGCCTTAAAATATATAACTTTTAAGGTAGTAAAAAATATGACCATTTTTAAGTCATTGATTTTTTTTTTGCTAAAGCTTACAGAAATGGCCTTCCTTACATCTTTAAAAGCCCTTAACTTGGTCAAATGAACTCGGATTTCGATTTTGGCATTCCTTTACGGGCTTGTGAAATGATTATGTTGTTATCTGCATTAAAATAAATAACTTTAAAGGTAGTAAAAAATATGACCGTTTTTATGTCATTGATTTTAATTTTGCGAAGGTTTACTAAAATGGGCCATCTTTCCATCTTTAAAAGCCCATAACTTGGTCAAATGAACTCGAATCTCGATATGGCGTACCTTTATGTGCTTGTGGAATGATTTTGTTGTAATCTGTATTAAAATATATAACTTTAAAGGTAGTAAAACGTATGACCGTTTTTATGTCATTGATTTTAGTTTTGCGAAGGTTTACTGAAATGGGTCTTCTTTCCATCTATAAAAGCCCACAACTTGGTCAAGTGAACTCCGATTTCGATATGGCATACCTTTCTGGGCTTGTGGAATGATTTTATTTTAGTCTGTATTAAAATTTATAACTATAAAGGTAGTAAAAAATATGACCGTTTTTATGTCATTGATTATAATTTTGCGAAGGTTTACAGAAATGGGCCTTCTTTCCATCTATAAAAGCCCACAACTTGGTCAAATGAACTCGGATTTCGATATGGTATACCTTTATGGGCTTGGGAATGGTTATGTTGTTATCTGCATTAACATATATAACTATAGAGGTAGTAAAAAATATGACCGTTTTTATGACATTGATTTTTAATTTGCAAAGGTTTACTGAAATGGGCCTTCTTTCCATCTATAAAAGCCCACAACTTGGTCAAATGAACTCGGATTTCGATATGGCATACCTTTACGGACTTGTGAAATGATTATGTTGTTATCTGTATAAAAATATATAACTTTAAGGGAAGTAACAAATATGACCGTTTTTATGAAATGGGCCTTCTTTACATCTTTAAAAGCCAATAACTTGGTCAAATGAACTCGGATTTCGATATGGCATACCTCTATGGGCTTGTGAATGATTATGTTGTTATGTGCATTAAGATATATAACTTTAAAGGTATTAAAATATATGACCGTTTTTATGTCATTGATTTTAATTTTGCGAAGGCTTGCTGAAATGGGCCTTTTTTTCAGCTTTATAAGTGCATAACTTGGTCAAATGAACTCGGATTTCGATATGGCATACCCCTATGGGCTTGTGGAATGATTTTGTTTTAATCTGTATTAAAATATATAACTTTAAGGGTAGTAAAAAATATGACCGTTTTTATGACATTGATTTTTAATTTGCAAAGGTTTACTGAAATGGGCCTTTTTTCCATCTTTGAAAGCCCATAACTTGGTCAAATGAACTCGGATTTCGATATGGCATACCTCTATGGGCTTGTGAATGATTATGTTGTTATGTGCATTAAGATATATAACTTTAAAGGTAGTAAAATATATGACCGTTTTTATGTCATTGATTTTAATTTTGCGAAGGCTTGCTGAAATGGGCCTTCTTTCCATCTTTATAAGCCCATAACTTGGTCAAATGAACTCGGATTTCGATATGGCATACCTTTATGGGCATGTGATTATGTTGTTATCTGCATTAAAATTTATAACTTTAAAGGTTAACGGTCATATGACCGTTTTTATGTCATTAATTTTAATTTTGCGAAGGTTTACAGAAATGGGCCTTCTTTACATCTTTAAAAGCCCATAACTTGGTCAAATGAACTCCGATTTCGATATGGCATACCTTTATGGGCTTGTGGAATGATTTTGTTTTAATCTGTATTAAAATATATAACTTTAAGGGTAGTAAAAAATAAGACCGTTTTTATGTCATGGATTTTAGTTTTGCGAAGGTTTACTGAAATGGGCCTTTTTTCCATCTTTAAAAGCCCATAACTTGGTCAAATGAACTCGGATTTCGATATGGTATACCTTTATGGGCTTGTGGAATGATTATGTTGTTATCTGCATAAAAATATATAACTTTAAAGGTAGTAAAAAATATGACCCTTTTTATGTCATTGGTTTTTGTTTTGCGAAGGTTTACAGAAGTGGCCTTCTGTACATCTTTAAAAGCCAATTACTTGGTCGAATGAATTTGGATTTCGATATGGCATACCTTTATGTGCTTGTGAATGAATTTGTTGTTATCTGCATTAAAAGATATAACTTTCAGGGTAGTAGGAAATTGATTGATTTTTGTTTTGCGAAGGTTTACAGAAATGGCCTTCCTTACATCTTTAAAAGCCCATAACTTGGTCAAATGAACTCGGATTTCGATATGGCATACCTTAACGGACTTGTGAAATGATTATGTTGTTATCTGTATAAAAATATATATCTTTAAAGGTAGTAACAAGGAAGAACGCTATAGTAGAGTACCTCGGAATAAAATATATAAATTTAAAGGTAGTAAAAAGTATGACCGTTTTTATGTCATTGATTTTAGTTTTGCGAAGGTTTACTGAAATGGGCCTTCTTTACATCTTTAAAAGCCCATAGCTTGGTCAAATGAACTCCGATTTCGATATGGCATACCTTTATGGGCTTGTGGAATGATTATGTTGTTATCTGCATTAAAATATATAACTATAAAGGTAGTAAAAAATATGACCATTTTTATGTCATTGATTTTTTTTTGCGAAAGTTTACAGAAATGGCCTTCCTTACATCTTTAAAAGCCCATAACTTGGTCAAATGAACTCGGATTTCGATATGGCATACCTTTATGGGCTTGCGAATGATTATGTTGCTATCTGCTTTAAAAGACATAACTTTAAGGGTAGTAAAAAATATGACCTTTTTTATGTCATTGATTTTAATTTTGCGAAGGTTTACTGAAATGGGCGTTCTTTCCATCTTTAAAAGCCCATAACTTGGTCAAATGAACTCGGATTTCGATATGGCATACCTCTATGGGCTTGTGGAATGATTATGTTGTTATGTGCATTAAAAAAAAAAACTTTAAAGGTAGTAAAATATATGACCGTTTTTATGTTATTGATTTTAATTTTGCGAAGGCTTGCTGAAATGGGCCTTCTTTCCATCTTTATAAGCCCATAACTTGGTCAAATGAACTCGGATTTCGATATGGCATATCTTTATGGGCTTGTGATTATGTTGTTATCTGCATTAAAATATATAACTATAAAGGTAGTAAAAAATATGACCGTTTTTATGTCATTGACTTTAATTTTGCGAAGGTTTACTGAAATGGGCCTTCTTTCCATCTTTAAAAGCCCATAACTTGGTCAAATGAACTCGGATTTCGATATGGCATACCTCTATGGGCTTGTGGAATGATTATGTTGTTATGTGTATTAAGATATATAACTTTAAGGGTAGTAAAATATATGACCTTTTTATGTCATTGATTTTAATTTTGCAAAGTTTTACTGAAATGGGCCTTCTTTCCATCTTTATAAGCCCATAACTTGGTCAAATGAACTCGGATTTCGATATGGCATACCTTTATGGGCTTGTGATTATGTTGTTATCTGCATTAAAATATATAACTTTAAAGGTAGTAAAAAATATGACCGTTTTTATGTCATGGATTTTAATTTTGCGAAGGTTTACTGAAATGGGTCATCTTTCCTTCTTTAAAAGCCCATAACTTGGACAAATGAACTCGGATCTCGATATGGCGTACCTTTATGGGCTTGTGGAATGATTTTGCTGTAATCGGTATTAAAATATATAACTTTAAAGGTAGTAAAAAGTATGACCGTTTTAATGTCATTGATTTTAATTTTGTGAAAATTTACAGAAATGGCCTTCTTTACATTACGAAAAATATGACCATTTTTATGTCATTGATTTTTTTTTTGCGAAAGTTTACAGAAATGGCCTTCCTTACATCTTTAAAAGCCCATAACTTGGTCAAATGAACTCGGATTTCGATATGGCATACCTTTACGGACTTGTGAAATGATTATGTTGTTATCTGTATAAAAATATATAACTTTAAAGGTAGTAACAAGGAAGAACGCTATAGTCGAGTACCTCGACTGTCAGATACCCGTTACTCAGCTAAATAGAGATATGCAAGTAGCAAAGCGAGATTAAAATGCGCCACCTACCGGCGGTATACAGATTTAAGCGTTATGGGCGTTAGAGTGGGCGTGGCAAATTTTTTTTGGACCACTCGATAGGTATTGACGAGACCAATACATTTCAGTTAAAATTTTTTATCTAGCATGAAATTTGTGGGCGTCACAGGTTTTCGCGGTTTGTGGGCGTTAAAGTGGGCGTGGCAAACTTTTTTTGCGTCAATCGATAGGTATTGATGAGAACATTACATTTCAGTTAATATTTTTTATCTAGCATCAAAACTGTAGGAGCCACAGTTTTGGGCGGTTTGTGGGCGTTAGAGTGGGCGTGACACTGTACTGAAACAAACTTGCGCTGCGCAGGAATCTCAGGAATCTGCGTGCCTAATCCCAGTATTGTAACTCTCATAGTTTCCGAGATCTCAGCGTTCATACGGACAGACGGACAGACGGACATGGCTAGATCGACTCGGCTAAAGATCCTGATCAAGAATATATATACTTTATGGGGTCGGAAACGCTTCCTTCTGCCTGTTACATACTTTCCGACGAATCTAGTATACCCTTTTACTCTACGAGTAACGGGTATAAAAAGTACGACCGTTTTTATGTCATTGATTTTAGTTTTGCGAAGGTTTACTGAAATGGGCCTTCTTTACATCTTTAAAAGCCCATACTTTGGTCAAATGAACTCGAATATCGATATGGCGTACCTTATGGGCTTGTGGAATGATTTTGTTGTAATCTGTATTAAAATATATAAATTTAAAGGTAGTAAAAAGTAGGACCGTTTTTATGTCATTGATTTTAATTTTGCGAAGGTTTACTGAAATGGTCCTTGTTTCCATCTTTAAAAGCCCATAACTTGGTCAAATGAACTCGGATTTCGATATGGCATACCTCTATGGGCTTGTGAATGGTTATGTTGTTATGTGCATTTAGATATATAACTTTAAAGGTAGTAAAATATATGACCGTTTTTATGTCATTATACCCGTTACTCGTAGAGTAAAAGGGTATACTAGATTCGTCGGAAAGTATGTAACAGGCAGAAGGAAGCGTTGCCGACCCCATAAAGTATATATATTCTTGATCAGGATCACTAGCCGAGTCGATCTAGCCATGTCCGTCTGTCCGTCTGTCCGGACGAACGCTGAGATCTCGGAAACTATGGGAGCTAGGCTATTGAGATTTGGCGTGCAGATTTCTGAGCTTCCTACGCAGCGCAAGTTTGTTTCAGTAGACTGCCACGCCCACTCTAACGCCCACAAACCGCCCAAAACTGTGGCTCCTACAGTTTTGATGCTAGATAAAAAATTTTAACTGAAACGTAATGTTCTCATCAATACCTATCGATTGACCCAAAAAAAAGTTTGCCACGCCCACTTTAACGCCCACAAACCGCAAAACCCTGTGACGCCCACAATTTTTATGCTAGATAAAAATTTTTAACTGAAATGTATTGGTCTGGTCAATACCTATCGATTGATCCAAAAAATTTGCGACGCCCACTCTAACGCCCATAACGCTTAAATCTGTATACCGGCGGTAGGTGGCGCATTTTAATCTCGCTTTGCTGCTTGCATATCTCCATTTAGCTGAGTTACGGGTATCTGATATTCGAGGTACTCGACTATAGCGTTCTCCCTTGTTGATTTTAATTTTGCGAAGGCTTGCTGAAATGGGCCTTCTTTCCATCTTTATAAGCCCATAACTTGGTCAAATGAACTCGGATCTCGATATGGCATACTTTTATTGGCTTGTGGAATGATTATGCTTTTATCTGCCTTAAAATATATAACTTTTAAGGTAGTAAAAAATATGACCATTTTTATGTCATTGATTTTTTTTTTGCTAAAGCTTACAGAAATGGCCTTCCTTACATCTTTAAAAGCCCATAACTTGGTCAAATGAACTCGAATCTCGATATGGCGTACCTTTATGTGCTTGTGGAATGATTTTGTTGTAATCTGTATTAAAATATATAACTTTCTTTCCATCTGTAAAAGCCCACAACTTGGTCAAATGAACTCGGATTTCGATATGGTATACCTTTATGGGCTTGGGAATGGTTATGTTGTTATCTGCATTAACATATATAACTATAGAGGTAGTAAAAAATATGACCGTTTTTATGACATTGATTTTTAATTTGCAAAGGTTTACTGAAATGGGCCTTCTTTCCATCTATAAAAGCCCACAACTTGGTCAAATGAACTCGGATTTCGATATGGCATACCTTTACGGACTTGTGAAATGATTATGTTGTTACCTGTATAAAAATATATAACTTTAAAGGAAGTAACAAATATGACCGTTTTTATGTCATTGATTTTAATTTTGCGAAGGCTTGCTGAAATGGGCCTTTTTTTCAGCTTTATAAGTGCATAACTTGGTCAAATGAACTCGGATTTCGATATGGCATACCCCTATGGGCTTGTGGAATGATTTTGTTTTAATCTGTATTAAAATATATAACTTTAAGGGTAGTAAAAAATATGACCGTTTTTATGTCATTGATTTTTAATTTGCAAAGGTTTACTGAAATGGGCCTTTTTTCCATCTTTGAAAGCCCATAACTTGGTCAAATGAACTCGGATTTCGATATGGCATACCTCGATGGGCTTGTGAATGATTATGTTGTTATGTGCTTTAAGATATATAACTTTAAAGGTAGTAAAATATATGACCGTTTTTATGTCATTGATTTTAATTTTGCAAAGGCTTGCTGAAATGGGCCTTCTTTCCATCTTTATAAGCCCATAACTTGGTCAAATGAACTCGGATTTCGATATGGCATACCTTTATGGGCATGTGATTATGTTGTTATCTGCATTAAAATTTATAACTTTAAAGGTTAACGGTCATATGACCGTTTTTATGTCATTAATTTTAATTTTGCGAAGGTTTACAGAAATGGGCCTTCTTTACATCTTTAAAAGCCCATAACTTGGTCAAATGAACTCCGATTTCGATATGGCATACCTTTATGGGCTTGTGGAATGATTTTGTTTTAATCTGTATTAAAATATATAACTTTAAGGGTAGTAAAAAATAAGACCGTTTTTATGTCATGGATTTTAGTTTTGCGAAGGTTTACTGAAATGGGCCTTTTTTCCATCTTTAAAAGCCCATAACTTGGTCAAATGAACTCGGATTTCGATATGGTATACCTTTATGGGCTTGTGGAATGATTATGTTGTTATCTGCATTAAAATATATAACTTTAAAGGTAGTAAAAAATATGACCCTTTTTATGTCATTGGTTTTTGTTTTGCAAAGGTTTACAGAAGTGGCCTTCTGTACATCTTTAAAAGCCCATTACTTGGTCGAATGAATTTGGATTTCGATATGGCATACCTTTATTGGCTTGTGGAATGATTATGTTGTTATCTGCATTAAAAGATATAACTTTCAGGGTAGTAGGAAATATAACCGTTATGTCATTGATTTTTGTTTTGCGAAGGTTTACAGAAATGGCATTCCTTACATCTTTAAAAGCCCATAACTTGGTCAAATGAACTCGGATTTCGATATGGCATACCTTTACGGACTCGTGACATGATTATGTTGTTATCTGTACAAAAATATATAACTTTAAAGGTAGTAACAAGGAAGAACGCTATAGCCGAGTACCTCGACTGTCAGATACCCGTTACTCAGCTAAATAGAGATATGCAAGTAGCAAAGCGAGATTAAAATGCGCCACCTACCGGCGGTATACAGATTTAAGCGTTATGGGCGTTAGAGTGGGCGTGGTAAATTTTTTTTGCGTCAATCGATAGGTATTGATGAGAACAATAAATTTCAGTTAAAATTTTTTATCTAGCATCAAAACTGTAGGAGCCACAGTTTTGGGCGGTTTGTGGGCGTTAGAGTGGGCGTGACACTGTACTGAAACAAACTTGCGCTGCGCAGGAATCTCAGGAATCTGCGTGCCTAATCCCAGTATTGTAACTCTCATAGTTTCCGAGATCTCAGCGTTCATACGGACAGACGGATATGGCTAGATCGACTCGGCTAAAGATCCTGATCAAGAATATATATACTTTATGGGGTCGGAAACGCTTCCTTCTGCCTGTTACATACTTTCCGACGAATCTAGTATACCCTTTTACTCTACGAGTAACGGGTATAAAAAGTACGACCGTTTTTATGTCATTGATTTTAGTTTTGCGAAGGTTTACTGAAATGGGCCTTCTTTACATCTTTAAAAGCCCATACTTTGGTCAAATGAACTCGAATCTCGATATGGCGAACCTTTATGGGCTTGTGGAATGATTTTGTTGTAATCTGTATTAAAATATATAAATTTAAAGGTAGTAAAAAGTATGACCGTTTTTATGTCATTGATTTTAGTTTTGCGAAGGTTTACTGAAATGGGCCTTCTTTACATCTTTAAAAGCCCATAGCTTGGTCAAATGAACTCCGATTTCGATATGGCATACCTTTATGGGCTTGTGGAATGATTTTATTGTAGTCTGTATTAAAATATATAACTTTAAAGGCAGTAAAAAATATGACCGTTATTATGTCATTGATTTTAATTTTGCGATGGTTTACTGAAATGCGCCTTCTTTCCATCTATAAAAGCCCACAACTTGGTCAAATGAACTCGGATTTCGATATGGTATACCTTTATGGGCTTGTGAAATGATTATGTTGTTATCTGCATAAAAATATATAACTTTAAAGGTAGTAACAAATATGACCGTTTTTATGTCATTGATTATAATTTTGCGAAGGTTTACAGAAATGGGTCTTCTCTACATCTATAAAAGCCCACAACTTGGTCAAATGAACTCGGATTTCGATATGGCATACCTTTATGGGCTTGGGAATGATTATGTTGTTATCTGCATTAATATATATAACTATAGAGGTAGTAAAAAATATGACCGTTTTTATGACATTGATTTTTAATTTGCAAAGGTTTGCGAAGGTTTACTGAAATGGGCCTTTTTTCCATCTTTAAAAGCACATAACTTGGTCAAATGAACTCGGATTTCGATATGGTATACCTTTATGGGCTTGTGGAATGATTATGTTGTTATCTGCATTAAAATATATAACTTTAAATATATAACTTTTATGTCATTGGTTTTTGTTTTGCGAAGGTTTACAGAAGTGGCCTTCTGTACATCTTTAAAAGCCCATTACTTGGTCGAATGAATTTGGATTTCGATATGGCATACCTTTATGTGCTTGTGAATGATTATGTTGTTATCTGCATTAAAAGATATAACTTTCAGGGTAGTAGGAAATATGACCGTTATGTCATTGATTTTTGTTTTGCGAAGGTTTACAGAAATGGCCTTCCTTACATCTTTAAAAGCCCATAACTTGGTCAAATGAACTCGGATTTCGATATGGCATACCTTTACGGACTCGTGAAATGATTTTATTGTAGTCTGTATTAAAATTTATAACTTTAAAGGTAGTAAAAAATATGACCGTTATTATGTCATTGATTTTAATTTTGCGAAGGTTTACTGAAATGGGCCTTCTTTCCATCTTTAAAAGCCCACAACTTGGTCAAATGAACTCGGATTTCGATATGGTATACCTTTATGGGCTTGTGGAATGATTATGTTGTTATCTGCATTAATATATATAACTATAAAGATAGTAAAAAATATGACCGTTTTTATGCCATTGATTTTAATTTTGCGAAGGTTTACTGAAAAGGGCCTTCTTTCCATCTGTAAAAGCCCATAACTTGGTCAAATGAACTCGGATTTCGATATGGTATACCTTTATGTGCTTGTGGAATGATTTTGTTGTAATCTGCATTAAAATATATAACTTTAAAGGTAGTAACAAATATGACCGTTTTTATGTCATTGATTATAATTTTGCGAAGGTTTACAGAAATGGGCCTTCTTTCCATTTATAAAAGCCCACAACTTGGTCAAATGAACTCGGATTTCGATATGGTATACCTTTATGGGCTTGGGAATGGTTATGTTGTTATCTGCATTAAGATATATAACTTTAAAGGTAGTAAAATATATGACCGTTTTTATGTCATTGATTTTAATTTTGCGAAGGCTTGCTGAAATGGGCCTTTTTTCCATCATTAAAAGCCCATAACTTGGTCAAATGAACTCGGATTTCGATATGGCATACCCCTATGGGCTTGTGGAATGATTTTGTTTTAATCTGTATTAAAATATATAATTTTAAGGGTAGTAAAAAATATGTCCGTTTTTATGTCATTGATTTTAATTTTGCGAAGGTTTACTGAAATGGGCCTTTTTTCCATCTTTAAAAGCCCATAACTTGGTCAAATGAACTTGGATTTCGATATGGCATACCTCTATGGGCTTGTGAATTATTATGTTGTTATGTGCATTAAGATATATAACTTTAAAGGTAGTAAAATATATGACCGTTTTTATGTCATTGATTTTAATTTTGCGAAGGCTTGCTGAAATGGGCCTTCTTTCCATCTTTATAAGCCCATAACTTGGTCAAATGAACTCGGATTTCGATATGGCATACCTTTATGGGCTTGTGATTATGTTGTTATCTGCATTAAAATATATAACTTTAAAGGTTAACGGTCATATGACCGTTTTTATGTCATTGATTTTAATTTTGCGAAGGTTTACAGAAATGGGCCTTCTTTACATCTTTAAAAGCCCATAACTTGGTCAAATGAACTCCGATTTCGATATGGCATCCTTTATGGGCTTGTGGAATGATTTTGTTTTAATCTGTATTAAAATATATAACTTTAAGGGTAGTAAAAAATAAGACCGTTTTTATGTCATTGATTTTAGTTTTGCGAAGGTTTACTGAAATGGGCCTTTTTTCCATCATTAAAAGCCCATAACTTGGTCAAATGAACTCGGATTTCGATATGGTATACCTTTATGGGCTTGTGGAATGATTATGTTGTTATCTGCATTAAAATATATAACTTTAAAGGTAGTACAAAATATGCCCGTTTTTATGAAATGGGCCTTCTTTACATCTTTAAAAGCCAATAACTTGGTCAAATGAACTCGGATTTCGATATGGCATACCTCTATGGGCTTGTGGAATGATTACGTTGTTATCTGCATTCAAATATATAACTTTAAAGGTAGTACAAAATATGACCGTTTATATGTCATTGATTTTAATTTTGCGAAGGTTTACTGAAATGGGCCTTTTTTCCATCTTTAAAAGCCCATAACTTGGTCAAATGAACTCGGATTTCGATATGGCATACCTCTATGGGCTTGTGAATGATTATGTTGTTATGTGCATTAGGATATATAACTTTAAAGGTAGTAAAATATATGACCGTTTATGTCATTGATCTTAATTTTGCGAAGGCTTGCTGAAATGGGCCTTCTTTCCATTTTTATAAGCCCATAACTTGGTCAAATGAACTCGGATTTCGATATGGCATACCTTTATGGGCTTGTGATTATGTTGTTATCTGAATTAAAATATATAACTTTAAAGGTAGTAAAAAATATGACCGTTTTTATGTCATTGATTTTAATTTCGCGAAGGCTTACAGAAATGGGCCTTCTTTACATCTTTAAAAGCCCATAACTTGGTCAAATGAACTCCGATTTCGATAGGGCAGACCTTTATGGGTTTGTGGAATGATTTTGTTTTAAACTGTATTAAAATATATAACGTTAAGGGTAGTAAAAAATAAGACCGTTTTTATGTCATTGATTTTAGTTTTGCGAAGGTTTACTGAAATGGGCCTTTTTTCCATCTTTAAAAGCCCATAACTTGGTCAAATGAACTCCGATTTCGATATGGTATACCTTTATGGGCTTGTGGAATGATTATGTTTTTATGTGCATTAAAATATATAACTTTAAAGGTAGTAAAAAATATGTCCCTTTTTATGTCATTGATTTTTATTTTGCGAAGGTTTACAGAAATGGCCTTCTTTACATCTTTAAAAGCCCATAACTTGGTCAAATGACTTCGGATTTCGATATGGCATACCTTTATGGACTTGTCAATGATTATTTTGTTATCTACATTAAAATATATAACTTTAAGAGTAGTAAAAAATATGATCGTTTTTATATCATTGATTTTAGTTTTGCGAAGGTTTACTGAAATGGGCCTTTTTTCCATCTTTAAAAGCCCATAAATTGGTCAAATGAACTCGGATTTCGATATGGCATACCTTTATGGGCTTGTGAATGATTATGTTGTTATCTGCATTTATATATATAACTATAAAGGTAGTAAAAAATATGACCGTTTTTATGTCGTTGATTTTTTTTTTTGCGAAAGCTTACAGAAATGCCCTTCCTTACATCTTTAAAAGCCCATAGCTTGGTCAAATGAACTCGGATTTCGATATGGCATACCTTTTTGGGCTTCTGAATGATTATAATAACTTTTAGGGTAGTAAAAAATATGACCGATTTTATGTCATGGATTTTAATTTTGCGAAGGTTTACAGAAATGGGCCTTCTTTACATCTTTAAAAGTCCATAACTTGGTCAAAAGGACTCGGATTTCGATACGGCATACCTCTATGGGCTTGTGGGATGATTATGTTGTTATGTGCATTAAGATATATAACTTTAAAGGTAGTAAAATATATGACCGGTTTTATGTCATTGATTTTAATTTTGCGTAGGCTTGCTAAATGGGCCTTCTTTCCATCTTTATAAGTCCATAACTTGGTCAAATGAACTCGGGCTTGTGAAATGATTATGTTGTTATCTGCATTAAAATATATAACTTTAAGGGTAGTAAAAAATATTACCTTTTTTATGTCAGTGATTTTAATTTTGCGAAGGTTTACTGAAATGGGCCTTCTTTACATCTTTAAAAGCCCATAACTTGGTCAAATGAACTCGGATTTCGATATGGCATACCTCTATGGGCTTGTGGAATGATTACTTTGTTATCTGCATTCAAATATATAACTTTAAAGGTAGTACAAAATATGACCGTTTTTATGTCATTAATTTAATTTTGCGAAGGTATACTGAAATGGGCCTTCTTTCCATCTATAAAAGCCCATAACTTGGTCAAATGAACTCGGATGTCGATATGGCATACCTTTATGGGCTTGTGAAATGATTATGTTGTTATCTGCATAAAAATGTATAACTTTAAGGGTTACACAAAATATGACCGTTTTTATGTCAATGATTTTAATTTTGCGAAGGTTTACTGAAATGGGCCTTCTTTCCATCTTTATAAGCCCATAACTTGGTCAAATGAACTCGGATCTCGATATGGCATACCTTTATGGGCTTGTGAAATGATTATGTTGATATATGCATAAAAATATATAACTTTAAGGGTTGCAACAAATGTGACCGTTTTTATGTCATTGATTTTAATTTTGCGAAGGTTTACTGAAATGGGCCTTCTTTCTATCTTTAAAAGCCCATAACTTGGTCAAAAGAACTCGGATTTCGATATGGCATACCTCTATGGGCTTGTGGAATGATTATGTTGTTATCTGCATTCAAATATATAACTTTAAAGGTTGTAAAATATATGACCGTTTTTATGTCATTGATTTTAATTTTGCGAAGGCTTGCTGAAATGGGCCTTCTTTCCATCTTTATAAGCCCATAACTTGGTCAAATGAACTCGGATCTCGATATGGCATACCTTTATGGGCTTGTGAAATGATTATGTTGATATCTGCATAAAAATATATAACTTTAAGGGTTGCAAAAAATGTGACCATTTTTATGTCTTTGACTTTAATTTTGCGAAGGTTTACTGAAATGGGCCTTCTTTCCATCTTTAAAAGCCCATAACTTGGTCAAATGAACTCGGATTTCGATATGGCATACCTCTATGGGCTTGTGGAATGATTATGTTGTTATGTGCATTAAAATATATAACTTTAAAGGTAGTAAAAAATATGACCCTTTTTATGTCATTGATTTTTATTTTGCGAAGGTTTACAGGAATGGCCTTCTTTACATCTGTAAAAGCCCATAACTTGGTCAAATGAACTCGGATCTCGATATGGCGTACCTTTATGGGCTTGTGGAATGATTTTGTTGTAATCTGTATTAAAATATATAACTTTAAAGGTAGTAAAAGTATGACCGTTTTTATGTCATTGATTTTAATTTTGCGAAGGATTACTGAAATGGGCCTTTTTTACATCTTTAAAAGCCTATAACTTGGTGAAATGAACTCCGATTTCGACATGGCATATTTTTATGGGCTTGTGGAATGATTTTGTTGTAATCTGTATTAGAATATATGACTTTAAAGGTAGTAAAAAATATGACATTTTTTATGTCATTGATTTTAATTTTGCGAAGGTTTACTGAAATGTGCCTTCTTTCCATCTTTAAAAGCCCATAACTTGGTCAAATGAACTCGGATTTCGATATGGTATACCTTTATGTGCTTGTGGAATGATTATGTTGTTATCTGCATAAATATATATAACTTTAAAGGTAGTAAAAAATATGACCGTTTTTATGTCATTGATTTTAATTTTGCGAAGGTTTACTGAAATGTGCCTTCTTTCCATCTTTAAAAGCCCATAACTTCGTCAATTGAACTCAGGTTTCTATATGGCATACTTTTACTGGCTTGTGGAATGATTATGTTGTTATCTGCATTAAAACATATAACTTTAGGGGTAGTAAAAAATATGACCGTTTTTATGTCATTGATTTTAATTTTGCGAAGGTTTACTGGAATGGGCCTTCTTTTCATCTTTAAAAGCCCATAACTTGGTCAAATGAAATCGGATTTCGATATGGTATAACTTTCTGGGCTTGTGAAATTGTTATGTTGTTATCTGCATTTATATATATAACTTTAAAGGTAGTAAAAAATATGACCGTTTTTATGTCATTGATTTTAATTTTGCGAAGGTTTACTGAAATGTGCCTTCTTTCCATCTTTAAAAGCCCATAACTTGGTCAATTGAACTCAGATTTCGATATGGCATACTTTTATTGGCTTGTGGAATGATTATGTTGTTATCTGCATTAAAACATATAACTTTAGGGGTAGTAAAAAATACGACCGATTTTATGTCATTGATTTTAATTTTGCGAAGGTTTACAGAAATGGGCCTTGTTTACATCTTTAAAAGTCCATAACTTGGTCAAAAGGACTCGGATTTCGATATAGCATACCTCTATGGGCTTGTGGAATGATTATGTTGTTATGTGCATTAAGATATATAACTTTAAAGGTAGTAAAATATATGACCGTTTTTATGTCATTGATTTTAATTTTGCTTGCTGAAATGGGCCTTCTTTCCATCTTTATAAGCCCATAACTTGGTCAAATGAACTCGGATTTCGATATGGCATACCTTTATGGGCTTGTGAAATGATTATGTTGTTATGCATAAAAATATATAACTTTAAGGGTTACAAAAAATATGACCGTTTTTATGTCATTGATTTTAATTTTGCGAAGGTTTACTGAAATGGGCCTTCTTTCCATCTTTAAAAGCCCATTACTTGGTCAAATGAACTCGGATTTCGATATGGCATACCTCTACGGGCTTGTGGAATGATTACGTTGTTATCTGCATTCAAATATATAACTTTAAAGGTAGTAAAATATATGACCGTTTTTTTGTCATTGATTTTAATTTTGCGAAGGCTTGCTGAAATGGGCCTTCTTTCCATCTTTATAAGCCCATAACTTGGTCAAATGAACTCGGATTCGATATGGCATACCTTTATGGGCTTGTGAAATGATTATGTTGTTATCTGCATAAAAATATATAACTTTAAGGGTTGCAAAAATGTGACCGTTTTTATGTCATTGATTTTAATTTTGCGAAGGTTTACTGAAATGTGCCTTCTTTCCATCTTTAAAAGCCCATAACTTGGTCAAATGAACTCGGATTTCGATATGGCATACCTCTACGGGCTTGTGGAATGATTATGTTGTTATGTGCATTAAAATATATAACTTTAAAGGTAGTAAAATATATGACCGTTTTTATGTCATTGATTTTAATTTTGGGAAGGCTTACTGAAATGGGCCTTCTTTCCATCTTTCCCATAACATGGTCAAATGAACTCGGGTTTCAATATGGCATACCTTTATGGGCTTGTGAAATGATTATGTTGTTATCTGCATTAAAATATATAACTTTAAAGGTAGTAAAGAATATGACCCTTTTTATGTCATTGATTTTTATTTTGCGAAGGTTTACAGGAATGGCCTTCTTTACATCTTTAAAAGCCCATAACTTGGTCAAATGAACTCGGATTTTGATATGGCATATCTTTATGGGCTTGTGAATGATTATGTTGTTATCTGCATTAAAAGATATAACTTTAAGGGTAGTAAAAAATATGACCGTTTTTATGTCATTGTTTTAATTTTGCGAAGGTTTACTGAAATGGGCCTTCTTTCCATCTTTAAAAGCCTATAACTTGGTCAAATGAACTCCGATTTCGATATGGCATACCTTTATGGGCTTGTGGAATGATTTTGTTGTATGCTGTATTAGAATAAATAACTTTAAAGGTAGTAAAATGTATGACAGTTTTTATGTCATTGATTTTAATTTTGCGAAGGTTTACTGAAATGTGCCTTCTTTCCATCTTTAAAAGCCCACAACTTGGTCAAATGAACTCGGATTTCGATATGGTATACCTTCATGTGCTTGTGGAATGATTATGTTGTTATCTGCATTAATATATATATTTATAAAGGTAGTAAAAAATATGACCGTTTTTATGACATTGATTTTAATTTTGCGAAGGTTTACTGAAATGGGCCATCTTTAAATCTTTAAAAGCCCATAACTTGGTCAAATGAACTCGGATTTCGATATGGCATACTTTAATTGGCTTGTGGAATGATTATGTTGGTATCTGCATTAAAATATATAACTTTAAGGGTAGTAAAAAATATGACCGTTTTTATGTCATTGATTTTAATTTTGCGAAGGTTTACTGAAATGGGCCTTCTTTCCATCTTTAAAAGCCCATAACTTGGTCAAATGAACTCGGATTTCGATATGGTATACCTTTCTGGGCTTGTGGAATTGTTATGTTGTTATCTGCATAAATATATATAACTTTAAAGGTAGTAAAAAATATGACCGTTTTTATGTCATTGATTTTAATTTTGAGAAGGTTTACAGTAATGGGCCTTCTTTACATCTTTAAAAGCCAATGACTTGGTCAAATGAACTCGGATTTCGATATGGCATACTTTTATTGGCTTGTAGAATAATTATGTTTTTATCTGCATTAAAATATATAACTTAACAGTTAGTAAAAAATATGACCATTTTTATGTCATTGATTTTTATTGTGCGAAGGTTTACAGAAATGGCCTTCTTTTTATCTTTAAAAGCCCATAACTTGGTCAAATGAACTCGGATTTCGATATGGCATACTTTATGGGCTTGTGAATGGTTATGTTGTTATCTGCATTAAAATATATAACTTTAAGGGTAGAAAAAAATATAACCGTTTTTATGTCATTGATTTTAATTTTGCGAAGGTTTACTGAAAGGGGCCATCTTTCCATCTTTAAAAGCCCATAACTTGGTCAAATGAACTCGGATCTCGATATAGCGTACCTTTATGGGCTTGTGGAATAATTTTGTTGTAATCTGTATTAAAATATATAACTTTAAAGGTAGTAACAAATATGACCGTTTTTATGTCATTGATTTTAATTTTGAGAAGGTTTACAGAAATGGGCCTTCTTTACATCTTTAAAAGCCAATGACTTGGTCAAATGAACTCGGATTTCGATATGGCATACCTCTATGGGCTTGTGGAATGAATATGTTGTTATGTTAAGATATATAACTTTAAAGGTAGTAAAATATATATCCGTTTTTATGTCATTGATTTTTATTTTGCGAAGGTTTACAGAAATGGCCTTCCTTACATCTTTAAAAGCCCATAACTTGGTCAAATGAACTCGGATTTCGATATGGCATACCTTTATGGGCTTGTAAATGATTATGTTGTTATCTGCAATAAAAGATATAACTTAAAGGGTAGTTAAAAATATGACCGTTTTTATGTCATTGATTTTAATTTTGCGAAGGTTTACTGAAATGGGCCATCTTTCCATTTTTAAAAGCCCATAACTTGGTCAAATGAACTCCGATTTCGATATGGCATACTTTTATTGGCTTGTGGAATGATTATGTTGGTATCTGCATTAAAATATATAACTTTAAGGGTAGTAAAAAATATGACCGTTTTTATGTCATTGATTTTAATTTTGCGAAGGTTTACCGAAATGGGCCTTCTTTCCATTTTTAAAAGCCCATAACTTGGTCAAATGAACTCCGATTTCGATATGGCATACTTTTATTGGCTTGTGGAATTATTATGTTGTTATCTGCATTTATATATATAACTGTAAAGGTAGTAAAAAATATGACCGTTTTTATGTCATTGATTTCTATTTTGCGAAGGTTTACAGAAATGGCCTTCTTTACATCTTTAAAAGCCCATAACTTGGTCAAATGAACTCGGATTTCGATATGGCATACCTTTATGGGCTTGTGAATGATTATGTTGTTATCTGCATTTATATATATAACTATAAAGGTAGTAAAAAATATGACCGTTTTTATATCATTGATTTGAATTTTGCGAAGGTTTACTGCAATGGGCCTTCTTTCCATCTTTAAAAGCCCATAACTTGGTCAAATGAACTCGGATTTCGATATGGCATACTTTTATTGGCTTGTGGAATGATTATGTTTTGATCTGCATTAAAATAAATAACTTAAATGGTAGTAAAAAATATGACCATTTTTATGTCATTGATTTTTTTTTTGCGAAAGTTTACAGAAATGGTCTTCCTTACATCTTTAAAAGCCCATAACTTGGTCAAATGAACTCGGATTTCGATATGGTATACCTTTATGGGCTTGTGGAATGATTATGTTGTTATCTGCATTAATATATATAACTATAAAGGTAGTAAAAAATATGACCGTTTTTATGTCATTGATTTTAATTTTGTGAAGGCCCTTTAAAAGCCCATAGCTTGGGCAAATGAACTCGGATTTCGATATGGCATACTTTTATTGGCTTGTGGAATAATTATGTTTTTATCTGCATTAAAATATATAACTTAAAAGGTAGTAAAAAATATGACCATTTTTATGTCATTGATTTACTTTTGCGAAACTTTATAGAAATGGCCTTCCTTACATCTCTAAAAGCCCATAACTTGGTCAAATGAAGTCGGATTTCGATATGGTATACCTTTACGGGCTTGTGAAACGATTATGTTGTTATCTGCATTAAAATATATAACTTTAAAGGTAGTAAAAAATATGACCGATTTTATGTCATTGATTTTAATTTTGCGAAGGTTTACTGAAATGGGCCATCTTTAAAAGCCCATAACTTGGTCAAATGAACTCGAATCTCGATATGGCGTACCTTTATGGGCTTGTGGAATGATTTTGTTGTAATCTTTATTAAAATACATAACTTTAAAGGTAGTAAAAAAAAAGACCGTTTTTATGTCATTGATTTTAGTTTTGCGAAGGTTTACTGAAATGGGCCTTCTTTCCATCTATAAAAGCCCATAACTTGGTCAAATGAACTCGGATTTCGATATGGTATACCTTTCTGGGCTTGTGGAATTGTTATGTTGTTGTCTGCATTTTTATATATAACTATAAAGGTAGTAAAAAATATGACCGTTTTTATGTCATTGATTTTAATTTTGCGAAGCTTTACAGAAATGGGCCTAATTGACATCTTTAAAAGTCCATAACTTGGTCAAAAGAACTCGGATTTCGATATGGCATACCTCTATGGGCTTGTGGAATGATTATGTTGTTATGTGCATTAAAAAATATAACTTTAAAGGTAGTAAAATATATGACCGTTTTTATGTCATTGATTTTAATTTTGCGAAGGTTTACTGAAAGGGGCCATCTTTAAAAGCCCATAACTTGGTCAAATGAACTCGGATCTCGATATAGCGTACCTTTATGAGCTTGTGGAATGATTTTGTTGTAATCTGCATTAAAATATATAACTTTAAAGGTAGTAAAAAATATGACCGTTTTTATGTCATTGATTTTAATTTTGCGAAGGTTTACTGAAATGGGCCATCTTTCCATCTTTAAAAGCCCATAACTTGGTCAAATGAGCTCGAATCTCGATATGGCGTACCTTTATGGGCTTGTGGAATGATTTTGTTGTAATCTGTATTAAAATATATAACTTTAATGGTAGTAAAAAGTATGACCGTTTTTATGTCATTGATTTTAGTTTTGCGAAGGTTTACTGAAATGGGCCTTCTTTACATCTTTAAAGGCCCATAACTTGGTCAAATGAACTCTGATTTCGATATGATATACCTTTATGGGCTTGTGGAATGATTATGTTGTTATGTGCATTAAGATATATAACTTTAAAAGTAGTAAAATATATGAACGTTTTTATGTCATTGATTTTTATTTTACGAAGGTTTACAGAAATGGCCTTCTTTACATCTTTAAAAGCCCATAACTTGGTCAAATGAACTCGAATTTCGATATGGCATACCTTTATGGGCTTGTGAATGATTATGTTGTTATCTGCAATAAAAGATATAACTTTAAGGGTAGTAAAAAATATGACCGTTTTTATGTCATTGACTTTAATTTTGCGAAGGTTTACTGAAATGGGCCATCTTTCCATCTTTAAAAGCCCATAACTTGGTCAAATGAGCGTGGATCTCGATATAGCATACTTTTATTGGCTTGTGGAATGATTATGTTGGTATCTGCATTAAAATATATAACTTTAAGGGTAGTAAAAAATATGACCGTTTTTATGTCATTGATTTTAATTTTGCGAAGGTTTACTGAAATGTGCCTTCTTTCCATCTTTAAAAGCCCACAACTTGGTCAAATGAACTCGGATTTCGATATGGTATACCTTCATGTGCTTGTGGAATGATTATGTTGTTATCTGCATTAATATATATAACTATAAAGGTAGTAAAAAATATGACCGTTTTTATGACATTGATTTTAATTTTGAGAGGGTTTACTGAAATGGGCCATCTTTCCATCTTTAAAAGCCCATAACATGGTCAAATGAACTCGGATTTCGATATGGCATACTTTAATTGGCTTGTGGAATGATTATGTTGGTATCTGCATTAAAATATATAACTTTAAGGGTAGTAAAAAATATGACCGTTTTCATGTCATTGATTTTAATTTTGCGAAGGTTTACTGAAATGGGCCTTCTTTCCATCTTTAAAAGCCCATAACTTGGTCAAATGAACTCGGATTTCGATATGGTATACCTTTCTGGGCTTGTGGAATTGTTATGTTGTTATCTGCATTTATATATATAACTATAAAGGTAGTAAAAAATATGACCGTTTTTATGTCATTGATTTTAATTTTGCGAAGGTTTACTGAAATGGGCCTTCTTTCCATCTTTAAAAGCCCATAACTTGGGCAAATGAACTCGGATTTCGATATGGCATACTTTTATTGGCTTGTAGAATAATTATGTTTTTATCTGCATTAAAATATATAACTTAACAGTTAGTAAAAAATATGACCATTTTTATGTCATTGATTTTTATTTTGCGAAGGTTTACAGGAAATGGCCTTCTTTTTATCTTTAAAAGCCCATAACTTGGTCAAATGAACTCGGATTTCGATATGGCATACTTTATGGGCTTGTGAATGGTTATGTTGTTATCTGCATTAAAATATATAACTTTAAGGGTAGTAAAAAATAAACCCGTTTTTATGTCATTGATTTTAATTTTGCGAAGGTGTACTGAAAGGGGCCATCTTTCCATCTTTAAAAGCCCATAACTTGGTCAAATGAACTCGGATCTCGATATAGCGTACCTTTATGGGCTTGTGGAATGATTTTGTTGTAATCTGTATTAAAATATATAACTTTAAAGGTAGTAACAAATATGACCGTTTTTATGTCATTGATTTTAATTTTGAGAAGGTTTACAGAAATGGGCCTTCTTTACATCTTTAAAAGCCAATGACTTGGTCAAATGAACTCGGATTTCGATATGGCATACCTCTATGGGCTTGTGGAATGAATATGTTGTTATGTTAAGATATATAACTTTAAAGGTAGTAAAATATATATCCGTTTTTATGTCATTGATTTTTATTTTGCGAAGGTTTACAGAAATGGCCTTCCTTACATCTTTAAAAGCCCATAACTTGGTCAAATGAACTCGGATTTCGATATGGCATACCTTTATGGGCTTGTAAATGATTATGTTGTTATCTGCAATAAAAGATATAACTTAAAGGGTAGTAAAAAATATGACCGTTTTTATGTCATTGATTTTAATTTTGCGAAGGTTTACTGAAATGGGCCATCTTTCCATTTTTAAAAGCCCATAACTTGGTCAAATGAACTCCGATTTCGATATGGCATACTTTTATTGGCTTGTGGAATGATTATGTTGGTATGTGCATTAAAATATATAACTTTAAGGGTAGTAAAAAATATGACCGTTTTTATGTCATTGATTTTAATTTTGCGAAGGTTTACCGAAATGGGCATTCTTTCCATTTTTAAAAGCCCATAACTTGGTCAAATGAACTCCGATTTCGATATGGCATACTTTTATTGGCTTGTGGAATTATTATGTTGTTATCTGCATTTATATATATAACTATAAAGGTAGTAAAAAATATGACCGTTTTTATGTCATTGATTTTAATTTTGCGAAGGTTTACTGAAATGGGCCTTCTTTCCATCTTTAAAAGCCCATAACTTGGTCAAATGAACTCCGATTTCGATATGGCATACTTTTATTGGCTTGTGGAATGATTATGTTGGTATCTGCATTAAAATATATAACTTTAAGGGTAGTAAAAAATATGACCGTTTTTATGTCATTGATTTAAATTTTGCGAAGGTTTACCGAAATGGGCCTTCTTTCCATTTTTAAAAGCCCATAACTTGGTCAAATGAACTCGGATTTCGATATGCCATACTTTTATTGGCTTGTGGAATGATTATGTTTTTATCTGCATTAAAATATATAGCTTTTAAGGTAGTAAAAAATATGACCATTTTTATGTCATTGATTTTTTTTTTTTGCGAAAGTTTACAGAAATGGCCTTCCTTACATCTTTAAAAGCCCATAACTTTGTCAAATGAACTCGGATCTCGATATGGCATACTTTTATGGGCTTGTGGAATGATTTTGTTGTACTGTATTATACTATATAACTTTAAAGGTAGTAAAAAATATGACCGTTTTTATGTCATTGATTTTAATTTTTCGAAGGTTTACTGAAATGGGCCATCTTTCCATCTTTAAAAGCCCATAACTTGGTCAAATGAACTCGAATCTCGATATGGCATACTTTTATTGGCTTGTGGAATAATTATGTTTTTATCTGCATTAAAATATATAACTTAAAAGGTAGTAAAAAATATAACCATTTTTATGTCATTGATTTTTATTTTGCGAAGGTTTACAGAAATGGCCTTCCTTACATCTTTAAAAGCCCATAACTTGGTCAAATGAACTCGGATTTCCATATGGCATACTTTATGGGCTTGTGAATGGTTATGTTGTTATCTGCATTAAGATATTTAAAGGTAGTAAAATATATGACCGTTTTTATGTCATTGATTTTAATTTTGCGAAGGTTTACTGAAAGGGCCATCTTTCCATCTTTAAAAGCCCATAACTTGGTCAAATGAACTCGGATCTCGATATAGCGTACCTTTATGGGATTGTGGAATGATTTTGTTGTAATCTGTATTAAAATATATAACTTTAAAGGTATTAACAAATATGACCGTTTTTATGTCATTGATTTTAATTTTGCGAAGGTTTACAGAAATGGGCCTTCTTTACATCTTTAAAAGCCAATACCTTGGTCAAATGAACTCGGATTTCGATATGGCATACCTCTATGGGCTTGTGGAATGATTATGTTGTTATGTGCATTAAGATATATAACTTTAAAGCAGTGGTCGGCAGCGGCCTATCTAGTGAGCATAGGGAAGTGTTCTGCCCATCCTCTGCTCGCTCACGTATAACGTACATGTTCGTGTGACTTCGGCATGGGTCTTCGGGTCATTTTTTCTCAACTTCGGCTCGCTTTTTTGTTGCTGCGGCAGAGGATCTCAGTGCAAAGCAGAGAAACGTCTCGCTACAGCACGCCGCGCGCAAACTTCGTGTTTGTTACACTCACACTAATGCAAGGCAAACTTGTGATGGTATGTGTGTGCCGACCACTGCTTTAAAGGTAGTAAAATATATGACCGTTTTTATGTCATTGATTTCTATTTTGCGAAGGTTTACAGAAATGGCCTTCTTTACATCTTTAAAAGCCTATAACTTGGTCAAATGAACTCGGATTTCGATATGGCATACCTTTATGGGCTTGTGAATGATTATGTTGTTATCTGCATTTATATATATAACTATAAAGGTAGTAAAAAATATGACCGTTTTTATATCATTGATTTGAATTTTGCGAAGGTTTACTGAAATGGGCCTTCTTTCCATCTTTAAAAGCCCATAACTTGGTCAAATGAACTCGGATTTCGATATGGCATACTTTTATTGGCTTGTGGAATGATTATGTTTTGATCTGCATTAAAATAAATAACTTAAAAGGTAGTAAAAAATATGACCATTTTTATGTCATTGATTTTTTTTTTGCGAAAGTTTACAGAAATGGTCTTCCTTACATCTTTAAAAGCCCATAACTTGGTCAAATGAACTCGGATTTCGATATGGCATACTTTTATTGGCTTGTGAATGATTATGTTGTTATCTGCATTTATATATATAACTATAAAGGTAGTAAAAAATATGACCGTTTTTATGTCATTGATTTTAATTTTGTGAAGGCCCTTTAAAAGCC
The DNA here is from genome assembly GCF_043229965.1 of Drosophila suzukii. Classification (NCBI taxonomy): domain Eukaryota; kingdom Metazoa; phylum Arthropoda; class Insecta; order Diptera; family Drosophilidae; genus Drosophila; species Drosophila suzukii. Next base: position 923,790 of record NW_027255896.1, on the reverse strand, counting down.
CATAGCTTGGGCAAATGAACTCGGATTTCGATATGGCATACTTTTATTGGCTTGTGGAATAATTATGTTTTTATCTGCATTAAAATATATAACTTAAAAGGTAGTAAAAAATATGACCGATTTTATGTCATTGATTTTAATTTTGCGAAGGTTTACTGAAATGGGCCATCTTTAAAAGCCCATAACTTGGTCAAATGAACTCGAATCTCGATATGGCGTACCTTTATGGGCTTGTGGAATGATTTTGTTGTAATCTTTATTAAAATACATAACTTTAAAGGTAGTAAAAAAAATGACCGTTTTTATGTCATTGATTTTAGTTTTGCGAAGGTTTACTGAAATGGGCCTTCTTTCCATCTATAAAAGCCCATAACTTGGTCAAATGAACTCGGATTTCGATATGGTATACCTTTCTGGGCTTGTGGAATTGTTATGTTGTTGTCTGCATTTTTATATATAACTATAAAGGTAGTAAAAAATATGACCGTTTTTATGTCATTGATTTTAATTTTGCGAAGCTTTACAGAAATGGGCCTAATTGACATCTTTAAAAGCCCATAACTTGGTCAAATGAACTCGGATCTCGATATAGCGTACCTTTATGGGCTTGTGAAATGATTTTGTTGTAATCTGCATTAAAATATATAACTTTAAAGGTAGTAAAAAATATGACCGTTTTTATGTCATTGATTTTAATTTTGCGAAGGTTTACTGAAATGGGCCATCTTTCCATCTTTAAAAGCCCATAACTTGGTCAAATGAGCTCGAATCTCGATATGGCGTACCTTTATGGGCTTGTGGAATGATTTTGTTGTAATCTGTATTAAAATATATAACTTTAATGGTAGTAAAAAGTATGACCGTTTTTATGTCATTGATTTTAGTTTTGCGAAGGTTTACTGAAATGGGCCTTCTTTACATCTTTAAAGGCCCATAACTTGGTCAAATGAACTCTGATTTCGATATGATATACCTTTATGGGCTTGTGGAATGATTATGTTGTTATGTGCATTAAGATATATAACTTTAAAAGTAGTAAAATATATGACCGTTTTTATGTCATTGATTTTTATTTTACGAAGGTTTACAGAAATGGCCTTCTTTACATCTTTAAAAGCCCATAACTTGGTCAAATGAACTCGAATTTCGATATGGCATACCTTTATGGGCTTGTGGATGATTATGTTGTTATCTGCAATAAAAGATATAACTTTAAGGGTAGTAAAAAATATGACCGTTTTTATGTCATTGACTTTAATTTTGCGAAGGTTTACTGAAATGGGCCATCTTTCCATCTTTAAAAGCCCATAACTTGGTCAAATGAGTTCGGATCTCGATATAGCGTACCTTTATGGGCTTGTGGAATTATTATGTTGTTATCTGCATTTATATATATAACTATAAAGGTAGTAAAAAATATGACCGTTTTTATGTCATTGATTTTAATTTTGTGAAGGTTTACTGAAATGGGCCATCTTTCCATCTTTAAAAGCCCATAACTTGGTCAAATGAGCTCGGATCTCGATATGGTATACCTTTCTGGGCTTGTGGAATTGTTATGTTGTTATCTGCATTTATATATATACCTATAAAGGTAGTAAAAATATGAGCGTTTTTATGTCATTGATTTTAATTTTTTGAAGGTTTACTGAAATGGGCCTTCTTTCCATCTTTAAAAGCCCATAACTTGGGCAAATGAACTCGGATTTCGATATGGCATACTTTTATTGGCTTGTGGAATGATTATGTTTTTATCTGCACAAAAATATGTAACTTAAAAGGTAGTAAAAAATATGACCATTTTTATGTCATTGATTTTTTTTTTGCGAAAGTTTACAGAAATGGCCTTCCTTACATCTTTAAAAGCCCAAAACTTGGTCAAATGAACTCGTATTTCGATATGGTATACCTTTATGGGCTTGTGAAATGATTATGTAATTATCTGCATTAATATATATAACTATAAAGGTAGTAAAAAATATGACCGTTTTAATGTCATTGATTTTAATTTTGCGTAGGTTTACTGAAATGGGCCTTCTTTCCATCTATAAAAGCCCATAACTTGGTCGAATGAACTCGAATCTCGATATGGCGTACCTTTATGGGCTTGTGGAATGATTTTGTTGTAATCTGTATTAAAATATATAACTTTAATGGTAGTAAAAAGTATGACCGTTTTTATGTCATTGATTTTAGTTTTGCGAAGGTTTACTGAAATGGGCCTTCTTTACATCTTTAAAGGCCCATAACTTGGTCAAATGAACTCTGATTTCGATATGGCATACCTTTATGGGCTTGTGGAATGAGTTTGTTGTAATCTGTATTAAAATATATAACTTTAAAGGTACTAAAAAATATGACCGTTTTTATGTCATTGATTTTAATTTTGCGAAGGTTTACTGAAATGGGCCTTCTTTCCATCTTTAAAAGCCCACAACTTGGTCAAATGAACTCGGATCTCGATATGGCATACCTTTATGGGCTTGTGAATGATTTTGTTGTAATCTGTATTAAAATATATAACTTTAATGGTAGTAAAAAGTATGACCGTTTTTATGTCATTGATTTTAGTTTTGCGAAGGTTTACTGAAATGGGCCTTCTTTACATCTTTAAAGGCCCATAACTTGGTCAAATGAACTCTGATTTCGATATGGCATACCTTTATGGGCTTGTGGAATGAGTTTGTTGTAATCTGTATTAAAATATATAACTTTAAAGGTAGTAAAAAATGTGACCGTTATTATGTCATTGATTTTAATTTTGCGAAGGTTTACTGAAATGGGCCTTCTTTCCATCTTTAAAAGCCCACAACTTGGTCAAATGAACTCGGATCTCGATATGGCATACCTTTATGGGCTTGTGAATGATTATGTTTTTATCTGCACTAAAATATGCATTTATATATATAACTATAAAGGTAGTAACAAATATGACCGTTTTTATGTCATTGATTTTAATTTTGCGAAGGTTTACTGAAATAGGCCTTCTTTCCATCTTTAAAAGCCCATAACTTGGTCAAATGAACTCGGATTTCGATATGGCATGCTTTTATTGGCTTGTGGAATGATTATGTTTTTATCTGCACTAAAATATATAACTTAAAAGGAAGTAAAAAATATGACCATTTTTATGTCATTGATTTTTTTTGCGAAAGTTTACAGAAATGGCCTTCCTTACATCTTTAAAAGCCCATAGCTTGGTCAAATGAACTCGTATTTCGATATGGTATACCTTTATGGGCTTGTGGAATGATAATGTTGTTATCTGCATTAATATATATAACTATAAAGGTAGTAAAAAATATGACCGTTTTAATGTCATTGATTTTAATTTTGCGAAGGTTTACTGAAATGGGCCATCTTTCCATCTTTAAAAGCCCATAACTTGGTCAAATGAACTCGAATCTCGATATGGCGTACCTTTATGGGCTTGTGGAGTGATTTTGTTGTAATCTGTATTAAAATTAAAATATATAACTTTAAAGGTACTAAAAAGTATGACCATTTTTATGTCGTTGATTTTTTTTTTGCGAAAGTTTACAGAAATGGCCTTCCTTACATCTTTAAAAGCCCATAACTTGGTCAAATGAACTCGGATTTCGATATGCTATACCTTTACGGGCTTGTGAAATGATTATGTTGTTATCTGCATTAAAATATATAACTTTAAAGGTAGTAAAAAATATGACCGTTTTTATGTCATTGATTTTAATTTTGCAAAGGCTTACTGAAATGGGCCTTCTTTCCATCTTTAAAAGCCCACAACTTGGTCAAATGAACTCGGATTTCGATATGGTATACCTTTATGGGCTTGTGGAATGATTATGTTGTTATCTGCATTAATATATATAACTATAAAGGTAGTAAAAAATATGACCGTTTTTATGTCATTGATTTTAATTTTGCGAAGGTTTACTGAAATGGGCCTTCTTTACAACTTTAAAAGCCCATAACTTGGTCAAATGAACTCGGATTTCGATATGGTTTACCTTTCTGGGCTTGTGGAATTGATATGTTGTTATCTGCATTTATATATATAACTATAAAGGTAGTAAAAAATATGACCGTTTTTATGTCATTGATTTTAATTTTGTGAAGGTTTACTGAAATGGGCCTTCTTTCCATCTTTAAAAGCCCATAACTTGGGCAAATGAACTCGGATTTCGATATGGCATACTTTTATTGGCTTGTGGAATAATTATGTTTTTATCTGCATTAAAATATATAACTTAAAAGGTAGTAAAAAATATGACCGTTATTATGTCATTGATTTTAATTTTGCGAAGGTTTACAGAAATGGCCTTCCTTACATCTTTAAAAGCCCATAACTTGGTCAAATGAACTCGGATTTCGATATGGCATACTTTATGGGCTTGTGAATGGTTATGTTGTTATCTGCATTAAGATATATAACTTTAAGGGTAGTTAAAATGACCGTTTTTATGTCATTGATTTTAATTTTGCGAAGCTTTACAGAATTGGGCCTAATTGACATCTTTAAAAGTCCATAACGTACCTTTATGGGGTTGTGGAATGATTTTGTTGTAATGAATGAACGAATGAACTCGGATTTCGATATGGTATACCTTTCTGGGCCTGTGGAATTGTTATATTGTTATCTGCATTTATATATATAACTATAAAGGTAGTAAAAATATGACCGTTTTTATGTCATTGATTTTAATTTTGTGAAGGTTTACTGAAATGGGCCTTCTTTCCATATTTAAAAGCCCATAACTTGGGCAAATGAACTCGGATTTCGATATGGCATACTTTTATTGGCTTGTGGAATAATTATGTTTTTATCTGCATTAATATATATAACTTAAAAGGTAGTAAAAAATATGACCATTTTTATGTCATTGATTTTTTTTTGCGAAAGTTTACAGAAATGGCCTTCCTTACATCTTTAAAAGCCCATAACTTGGTCAAATGAACTCGGATTTCGATATGCTATACCTTTACGGGCTATAACTATAAAGGTAGTAAAAAATATGACCGTTTTTATGTCATTGATTTTAATTTTGCGAAGGTTTACTGAAATAGGCCTTCTTTCCATCTTTAAAAGCCCATAACTTGGTCAAATGAACTCGGATTTCGATATGGCATACTTTTATTGGCTTGAGGAATGATTATGTTTTTATCTGCACTAAAATATATAACTTAAAAGGTAGTAAAAAATATGACCGTTTTTATGTCATTGATTTTAATTTTGCGAAGGTTTACTGAAATGGCCCTTTTTTCCATCTTTAAAAGCCCATAACTTTGTCAAATGAACTCGGATTTCGATATGGCATACCTTTACGGGCTTGTGAAATGATTATTTTGTTATCTGCATTAAAATATTTAACTTTAAAGGTAGTACAAAATATGCCCGTTTTTATGAAATGGGCCTTCTTTACATCTTTAAAAGCCAATAACTTGGTCAAATGAACTCGGATTTCGATATGGCATACCTCTATGGGCTTGTGGAATGATTACGTTGTTATATGCATTCAAATATATAACTTTAAAGGTAGTAAAAAATATGACCGTTTTTATGTCATTGATTTTAATTTCGCGAAGGCTTACAGAAATGGGCCTTCTTTACATCTTTAAAAGCCCATAACCTGGTCAAATGAACTCAGATTTCGATATGGCATACCTTTATGGGCTTGTGGAATGATTTTGTTGTAATCTGTATTAAAATATATAACTTTAAAGGTAGTAAAAAATAAGACCGTTTTTATGTCATTGATTTTAGTTTTGCGAAGGTTTACTGAAATGGGCCTTTTTTCCATCTTTAAAAGCCCATAACTTGGTCAAATGAACTCGGATTTCGATATGGTATACCTTTATGGGCTTGTGGAATGATTATGTTGTTATGTGCATTAAAATATATAACTTTAAAGGTAGTAAAAAATATGTCCCTTTTTATGTCATTGATTTTTATTTGCGAAGGTTTACAGAAATGGCCTTCTTTACATCTTTAAAAGCCCATAACTTGGTCAAATGACTTCGGATTTCGATATGGCATACCTTTATGGACTTGTCAATGATGATTTTGTTATCTACATTAAAATATATAACTTTAAAGGTAGTAAAAAATATGACCGTTATTATGTCATTAATTTTAATTTTGCAAAGGTTTACTGAAATGGGCCTTCTTTCCATCTTTAAAAGCCCACAACTTGGTCAAATGAACTCGGATTTCGATATGGTATACCTTTATGGGCTTGTGGAATGATTATGTTGTTATCTGCATTAATATATATAACTATAAAAGTAGTAAAAAATATGACCGATTTTATGTCATGGATTTTAATTTTGCGAAGGTTTACAGAAATGGGCCTTCTTTACATCTTTAAAAGTCCATAACTTGGTCAAAAGGACTCGGATTTCGATACGGCATACCTCTATGGGCTTGTGGGATGATTATGTTGTTATGTGCATTAAGATATATAACTTTAAAGGTAGTAAAATATATGACCGGTTTTATGTCATTGATTTTAATTTTGCGAAGGCTTGCTGAAATGGGCCTTCTTTCCATCTTTATAAGTCCATAACTTGGTCAAATGAACTCGGGCTTGTGAAATGATTATGTTGTTATCTGCATTAAAATATATAACTTTAAGGGTAGTTAAAAATATTACCTTTTTTATGTCAGTGATTTTAATTTTGCGAAGGTTTACTGAAATGGGCCTTCTTTACATCTTTAAAAGCCTATAACTTGGTCAAATGAACTCGGATTTCGATATGGCATACCTCTATGGGCTTGTGGAATGATTACGTTGTTATCTGCATTCAAATATATAACTTTAAAGGTAGTACAAAATATGACCGTTTTTATGTCATTGATTTTAATTTTGCGAAGGCTTGCTGAAATGGGCCTTCTTTCCATCTTTATAAGCCCATAACTTGGTCAAATGAACTCGGATCTCGATATGGCATACCTTTATGGGCTTGTGAAATGATTATGTTGATATCTGCATAAAAATATATAACTTTAAGGGTTGCAAAAAATGTGACCGTTTTTATGTCATTGATTTTAATTTTGCGAAGGTTTACTGAAATGGGCCTTCTTTCCATCTTTATAAGCCCATAACTTGGTCAAATGAACTCGGATCTCGATATGGCATACCTTTATGGGCTTGTGAAATGATTATGTTGATATCTGCATAAAAATATATAACTTTAAGGGTTGCAAAAAATGTGACCGTTTTTATGTCATTGATTTTAATTTTGCGAAGGTTTACTGAAATGGGCCTCCTTTCCATCTTTAAAAGCCCATAACTTGGTCAAATGAACTCGGATTTCGATATGGCATACCTCTATGGGCTTGTGGAATGATTATGTTGTTATCTGCATTCAAATATATAACTTTAAAGGTTGTAAAATATATGACCGTTTTTATGTCATTGATTTTAATTTTGCGAAGGCTTGCTGAAATGGGCCTTCTTTCCATCTTTATAAGCCCATAAATTGGTCAAATGAACTCGGATCTCGATATGGCATACCTTTATGGGCTTGTGAAATGATTATGTTGATATCTGCATAAAAATATATAACTTTAAGGGTTGCAAAAAATGTGACCGTTTTTATGTCATTGATTTTAATTTTGCGAAGGTTTACTGAAATGGGCCTTCTTTCCATCTTTAAAAGCCCATAACTTGGTCAAATGAACTCGGATTTCGATATGGTATACCTTTATGTGCTTGTGGAATGATTATGTTGTTATCTGCATAAATATATATAACTTTAAAGGTAGTAAAAAATATGACCGTTTTTATGTCATTGATTTTAATTTTGCGAAGGTTTACTGAAATGTGCCTTCTTTCCATCTTTAAAAGCCCATAACTTGGTCAATTGAACTCAGGTTTTGATATGGCATACTTTTACTGGCTTGTGGAATGATTATGTTGTTATCTGCATTAAAACATATAACTTTAGGGGTAGTAAAAAATACGACCGATTTTATGTCATTGATTTTAATTTTGCGAAGGTTTACAGGAATGGCCTTCTTTACATCTGTAAAAGGACATAACTTGGTCAAATGAACTCGGATCTCGATATGGCGTACCTTTATGGGCTTGTGGAATGATTTTGTTGTAGTCTGTATTAAAATATATAACTTTAAAGGTAGTAAAAGTATGACCGTTTTTATGTCATTGATTTTAATTTTGCGAAGGATTACTGAAATGGGCCTTTTTTACATCTTTAAAAGCCTATAACTTGGTGAAATGAACTCCGATTTCGACATGGCATACCTTTATGGGCTTGTGGAATGATTTTGTTGTAATCTGTATTAGAATATATAACTTTAAAGGTCGTAAAAAATATGACATTTTTTATGTCATTGATTTTAGTTTTGCGAAGGTTTACTGAAATGTGCCTTCTTTCCATCTTTAAAAGCCCATAACTTGGTCAAATGAACTCGGATTTCGATATGGTATACCTTTATGTGCTTGTGGAATGATTATGTTGTTATCTGCATAAATATATATAACTTTAAAGGTAGTAAAAAATATGACCGTTTTTATGTCATTGATTTTAATTTTGCGAAGGTTTACTGAAATGTGCCTTCTTTCCATCTTTAAAAGCCCATAACTTGGTCAATTGAACTCAGGTTTTGATATGGCATACTTTTACTGGCTTGTGGAATGATTATGTTGTTATCTGCATTAAAACATATAACTTTAGGGGTAGTAAAAAATATGACCGTTTTTATGTCATTGATTTTAATTTTGCGAAGGTTTACTGGAATGGGCCTTCTTTTCATCTTTAAAAGCCCATAACTTGGTCAAATGAAATCGGATTTCGATATGGTATACCTTTCTGGGCTTGTGAAATTGTTATGTTGTTATCTGCATTTATATATATAACTTTAAAGGTAGTAAAAAATATGACCGTTTTTATGTCATTGATTTTAATTTTGCGAAGGTTTACTGAAATGTGCCTTCTTTCCATCTTTAAAATCCCATAACTTGGTCAATTGAACTCAGATTTCGATATGGCATACTTTTATTGGCTTGTGGAATGATTATGTTGTTATCTGCATTAAAACATATAACTTTAGGGGTAGTAAAAAATACGACCGATTTTATGTCATTGATTTTAATTTTGCGAAGGTTTACAGAAATGGGCCTTCTTTACATCTTTAAAAGTCCATAACTTGGTCAAAAGGACTCGGATTTCGATATAGCATACCTCTATGGGCTTGTGGAATGATTATGTTGTTATGTGCATTAAGGTATATAACTTTAAAGGTAGTAAAATATATGACCGTTTTTATGTCATTGATTTTAATTTTGCGAAGGTTTACTGAAATGGGCCTTCTTTCCATCTATAAAAGCCTATCACTTGGTCAAATGAACTCGGATTTCGATATGGCATACCTTTATGGGCTTGTGAAATGATTATGTTGTTATGCATAAAAATATGTAACTTTAAGGGTTACAAAAAATATGACCGTTTTTATGTCATTGATTTTAATTTTGCGAAGGTTTACTGAAATGGGCCTTCTTTACATCTTTAAAAGCCCATAACTTGGTCAAATGAACTCGGATTTCGATATGGCATACCTCTATGGGTTTGTTGAATGATTACGTTGTTATCTGCATTCAAATATATAACTTTAAAGGTAGTAAAATATATGACAGTTTTTATGTCATTGATTTTAATTTTGCGAAGGTTTACTGAAATGTGCCTTCTTTCCATCTTTAAAAGCCCACAACTTGGTCAAATGAACTCGGATTTCGATATGGCATACCTTTATGGGCTTGTGAAATGATTATGTTGATATCTGCATAAAAATATATAACTTTAAGGGTTGCAAAAAATGTGACCGTTTTTATGTCATTGATTTTAATTTTGCGAAGGTTTACTGAAATGGGCCTTCTTTCCATCTTTAAAAGCCCATAACTTGGTCAAATGAACTCGGATTTCGATATGGCATACCTCTATGGGCTTGTGGAATGATTATGTTGTTATCTGCATTAAAATATATAACTTTAAAGGTTGTAAAATATATGACCGTTTTTATGTCATTGATTTTAATTTTGCGAAGGCTTGCTGAAATGGGCCTTCTTTCCATCTTTATAAGCCCATAACTTGGTCAAATGAACTCGGATCTCGATATGGCATACCTTTATGGGCTTGTGAAATGATTATGTTGATATCTGCATAAAAATATATAACTTTAAGGGTTGCAAAAAATGTGACCGTTTTTATGTCATTGATTTTAATTTTGCGAAGGTTTACTGAAATGGGCCTTCTTTCCATCTTTAAAAGCCCATAACTTGGTCAAATGAACTCGGATTTCGATATGGCATACCTCTATGGGCTTGTGGAATGATTATGTTGTTCTGTGCCTTAAAATATATAACTTTAAAGGTAGTAAAAAATATGACCCTTTTTATGTCATTGATTTTTATTTTGCGAAGGTTTACAGGAATGGCCTTCTTTACATCTGTAAAAGGACATAACTTGGTCAAATGAACTCGGATCTCGATATGGCGTACCTTTATGGGCTTGTGGAATGATTTTGTTGTAGTCTGTATTAAAATATATAACTTTAAAGGTAGTAAAAGTATGACCGTTTTTATGTCATTGATTTTAATTTTGCGAAGGATTACTGAAATGGACCTTCTTTTCATCTTTAAAAGCCCATAACTTGGTCAAATGAAATCGGATTTCGATATGGTATACCTTTCTGGGCTTGTGAAATTGTTATGTTGTTATCTGCATTTATATATATAACTTTAAAGGTAGTAAAAAATATGACCGTTTTTATGTCATTGATTTTAATTTTGCGAAGGTTTACTGAAATGTGCCTTCTTTCCATCTTTAAAAGCCCATAACTTGGTCAATTGAACTCAGATTTCGATATGGCATACTTTTATTGGCTTGTGGAATGATTATGTTGTTATCTGCATAAAAACATATAACTTTAGGGGTAGTAAAAAATACGACCGATTTTATGTCATTGATTTTTATTTTGCGAAGGTTTACAGGAATGGCCTTCTTTACATCTGTAAAAGGACATAACTTGGTCAAATGAACTCGGATCTCGATATGGCGTACCTTTATGGGCTTGTGGAATGATTTTGTTGTAATCTGTATTAAAATATATAACTTTAAAGGTAGTAAAAGTATGACCGTTCTTATGTCATTGATTTTAATTTTGCGAAGGATTACTGAAATGGGCCTTTTTTACATCTTTAAAAGCCCATAACTTGGTCAAATGAACTCGGATTTCGATATGGTATACCTTTATGTGCTTGTGGAATGATTATGTTGTTATCTGCATAAATATATATAACTTTAAAGGTAGTAAAAAATATGACCGTTTTTATGTCATTGATTTTAATTTTGCGAAGGTTTACTGAAATGTGCCTTCTTTCCATCTTTAAAATCCCATAACTTGGTCAATTGAACTCAGGTTTCGATATGGCATACTTTTACTGGCTTGTGGAATGATTATGTTGTTATCTGCATTAAAACGTATAACTTTAGGGGTAGTAAAAAATATGACCGTTTTTATGTCATTGATTTTAATTTTGCGAAGGTTTACTGGAATGGGCCTTCTTTTCATCTTTAAAAGCCCATAACTTGGTCAAATGAAATCGGATTTCGATATGGTATACCTTTCTGGGCTTGTGAAATTGTTATGTTGTTATCTGCATTTATATATATAACTTTAAAGGTAGTAAAAAATATGACCGTTTTTATGTCATTGATTTTAATTTTGCGAAGGTTTACTGAAATGTGCCTTCTTTCCATCTTTAAAAGCCCATAACTTGGTCAAATGAACTCGGATTTCGATATGGTATACCTTTATGTGCTTGTGGAATGATTATGTTGTTATCTGCATAAATATATATAACTTTAAAGGTAGTAAAAAATATGACCGTTTTTATGTCATTGATTTTAATTTTGCGAAGGTTTACTGAAATGTGCCTTCTTTACATCTTTAAAAGTCCATAACTTGGTCAAAAGGACTCGGATTTCGATATAGCATACCTCTATGGGCTTGTGGAATGATTATGTTGTTATGTGCATTAAGATTTATAACTTTAAAGGTAGTAAAATATATGACCGTTTTTATGTCATTGATTTTAATTTTGCTTGCTGAAATGGGCCTTCTTTCCATCTTTATAAGCCCATAACTTGGTCAAATGAACTCGGATTTCGATATGGCATACCTTTATGGGCTTGTGGAATGATTACGTTGTTATCTGCATTTAAATATATAACTTTAAATGTAGTACAAAATATGCCCGTTTTTATGTCGTTAATTTAATTTTGCGAAGGCTTACTGAAATGGGCCTTCTTTGCATCTATAAAAGCCTATCACTTGGTCAAATGAACTCGGATTTCGATATGGCATACCTTTATGGGCTTGTGAAATGATTATGTTGTTATCTGCATAAAAATATATAACTTTAAGAGTTGCAAAAAATGTGACCGTTTTTATGTCATTGATTTTAATTTTGCGAAGGTTTACTGAAATGTGCCTTCTTTCCATCTTTAAAAGCCCATAACTTGGTCAAATGAACTCGGATTTCGATATGGCATACCTCTATGGGCTTGTGGAATGATTATGTTGTTATGTGCATTAAAATATATAACTTTAAAGGTAGTAAAATATATGACCGTTTTTATGTCATTGATTTTAATTTTGGGAAGGCTTACTGAAATGGGCCTTCTTTCCATTTTTGTAAGCCCCATAACATGGTCAAATGAACTCGGATTTCAATATGGCATACCTTTATGGGCTTGTGAAATGATTATGTTGTTATCTGCATAAAAATATATAACTTTAAGAGTTGCAAAAAATGTGACCGTTTTTATGTCATTGATTTTAATTTTGCGAAGGTTTACTGAAATGTGCCTTCTTTCCATTTTTAAAAGCCCATAGCTTGGTCAAATGAACTCGGATTTCGATATGGCATACCTCTACGGGCTTGTGGAATGATTACGTTGTTATCTGCATTCAAATATATAACTTTAAAGGTAGTAAAATATATGACCGTTTTTTTGTCATTGATTTTAATTTTGCGAAGGCTTGCTGAAATGGGCCTTCTTTCCATCTTTATAAGCCCATAACTTGGTCAAATAAACTCGGATTCGATATGGCATACCTTTATGGGCTTGTGAAATGATTATGTTGTTATCTGCAATAAAAGATATAACTTAAAGGGTAGTAAAAAATATGACCGTTTTTATGTCATTGATTTTAATTTTGCGAAGGTTTACTAAAAGTGGCCATCTTTCCATCTTTAAAAGCCCATAACTTGGTCAAATGAACTCGGATCTCGATATGGCATACCTTTATGGGCTTGTGAAATGATTATGTTGATATCTGCATAAAAATATATAACTTTAAGGGTTGCAAAAAATGTGACCGTTTTTATGTCATTGATTTTAATTTTGCGAAGGTTTACTGAAATGGGCCTTCTTTCCATCTTTAAAAGCCCATAACTTGGTCAAATGAACTCGGATTTCGATATGGCATACCTCTATGGGCTTGTGGAATGATTATGTTGTTCTGTGCCTTAAAATATATAACTTTAAAGGTAGTAAAAAATATGACCCTTTTTATGTCATTGATTTTTATTTTGCGAAGGTTTACAGGAATGGCCTTCTTTACATCTGTAAAAGGACATAACTTGGTCAAATGAACTCGGATCTCGATATGGCGTACCTTTATGGGCTTGTGGAATGATTTTGTTGTAGTCTGTATTAAAATATATAACTTTAAAGGTAGTAAAAGTATGACCGTTTTTATGTCATTGATTTTAATTTTGCGAAGGATTACTGAAATGGGCCTTTTTTACATCTTTAAAAGCCTATAACTTGGTGAAATGAACTCCGATTTCGACATGGCATACCTTTATGGGCTTGTGGAATGATTTTGTTGTAATCTGTATTAGAATGTATAACTTTAAAGGTAGTAAAAAATATGACATTTTTTATGTCATTGATTTTAGTTTTGCGAAGGTTTACTGAAATGTGCCTTCTTTCCATCTTTAAAAGCCCATAACTTGGTCAAATGAAATCGGATTTCGATATGGTATACCTTTCTGGGCTTGTGAAATTGTTATGTTGTTATCTGCATTTATATATATAACTTTAAAGGTAGTAAAAAATATGACCGTTTTTATGTCATTGATTTTAATTTTGCGAAGGTTTACTGAAATGTGCCTTCTTTCCATCTTTAAAAGCCCATAACTTGGTCAATTGAACTCAGATTTCGATATGGCATACTTTTATTGGCTTGTGGAATGATTATGTTGTTATCTGCATAAAAACATATAACTTTAGGGGTAGTAAAAAATACGACCGATTTTATGTCATTGATTTTTATTTTGCGAAGGTTTACAGGAATGGCCTTCTTTACATCTGTAAAAGGACATAACTTGGTCAAATGAACTCGGATCTCGATATGGCGTACCTTTATGGGCTTGTGGAATGATTTTGTTGTAATCTGTATTAAAATATATAACTTTAAAGGTAGTAAAAGTATGACCGTTTTTATGTCATTGATTTTAATTTTGCGAAGGATTACTGAAATGGGCCTTTTTTACATCTTTAAAAGCCCATAACTTGGTCAAATGAACTCGGATTTCGATATGGTATACCTTTATGTGCTTGTGGAATGATTATGTTGTTATCTGCATAAATATATATAACTTTAAAGGTAGTAAAAAATATGACCGTTTTTATGTCATTGATTTTAATTTTGCGAAGGTTTACTGAAATGTGCCTTCTTTCCATCTTTAAAATCCCATAACTTGGTCAATTGAACTCAGGTTTCGATATGGCATACTTTTACTGGCTTGTGGAATGATTATGTTGTTATCTGCATTAAAACGGATAACTTTAGGGGTAGTAAAAAATATGACCGTTTTTATGTCATTGATTTTAATTTTGCGAAGGTTTACTGGAATGGGCCTTCTTTTCATCTTTAAAAGCCCATAACTTGGTCAAATGAAATCGGATTTCGATATGGTATACCTTTCTGGGCTTGTGAAATTGTTATGTTGTTATCTGCATTTATATATATAACTTTAAAGGTAGTAAAAAATATGACCGTTTTTATGTCATTGATTTTAATTTTGCGAAGGTTTACTGAAATGTGCCTTCTTTCCATCTTTAAAAGCCCATAACTTGGTCAAATGAACTCGGATTTCGATATGGTATACCTTTATGTGCTTGTGGAATGATTATGTTGTTATCTGCATAAATATATATAACTTTAAAGGTAGTAAAAAATATGACCGTTTTTATGTCATTGATTTTAATTTTGCGAAGGTTTACTGAAATGTGCCTTCTTTACATCTTTAAAAGTCCATAACTTGGTCAAAAGGACTCGGATTTCGATATAGCATACCTCTATGGGCTTGTGGAATGATTATGTTGTTATGTGCATTAAGATATATAACTTTAAAGGTAGTAAAATATATGACCGTTTTTATGTCATTGATTTTAATTTTGCTTGCTGAAATGGGCCTTCTTTCCATCTTTATAAGCCCATAACTTGGTCAAATGAACTCGGATTTCGATATGGCATACCTTTATGGGCTTGTGGAATGATTACGTTGTTATCTGCATTTAAATATATAACTTTAAATGTAGTACAAAATATGCCCGTTTTTATGTCGTTAATTTAATTTTGCGAAGGCTTACTGAAATGGGCCTTCTTTGCATCTATAAAAGCCTATCACTTGGTCAAATGAACTCGGATTTCGATATGGCATACCTTTATGGGCTTGTGAAATGATTATGTTGTTATCTGCATAAAAATATATAACTTTAAGAGTTGCAAAAAATGTGACCGTTTTTATGTCATTGATTTTAATTTTGCGAAGGTTTACTGAAATGTGCCTTCTTTCCATCTTTAAAAGCCCATAACTTGGTCAAATGAACTCGGATTTCGATATGGCATACCTCTATGGGCTTGTGGAATGATTATGTTGTTATGTGCATTAAAATATATAACTTTAAAGGTAGTAAAATATATGACCGTTTTTATGTCATTGATTTGAATTTTGGGAAGGCTTACTGAAATGGGCCTTCTTTCCATTTTTGTAAGCCCCATAACATGGTCAAATGAACTCGGATTTCAATATGGCATACCTTTATGGGCTTGTGAAATGATTATGTTGTTATCTGCATAAAAATATATAACTTTAAGAGTTGCAAAAAATGTGACCGTTTTTATGTCATTGATTTTAATTTTGCGAAGGTTTACTGAAATGTGCCTTCTTTCCATTTTTAAAAGCCCATAGCTTGGTCAAATGAACTCGGATTTCGATATGGCATACCTCTACGGGCTTGTGGAATGATTACGTTGTTATCTGCATTCAAATATATAACTTTAAAGGTAGTAAAATATATGACCGTTTTTTTGTCATTGATTTTAATTTTGCGAAGGCTTGCTGAAATGGGCCTTCTTTCCATCTTTATAAGCCCATAACTTGGTCAAATAAACTCGGATTCGATATGGCATACCTTTATGGGCTTGTGAAATGATTATGTTGTTATCTGCATAAAAATATATAACTTTAAGAGTTGCAAAAAATGTGACCGTTTTTATGTCATTGATTTTAATTTTGCGAAGGTTTACTGAAATGTGCCTTCTTTCCATCTTTAAAAGCCCATAACTTGGTCAAATGAACTCGGATTTCAATATGGCATACCTTTATGGGCTTGTGAAATGATTATGTTGTTATCTGCATTAAAAGATATAACTTTAAGGGTAGTAAAAAATATGACCGTTTTTATGTCATTGTTTTAATTTTGCGAAGGTTTACTGAAATGTGCCTTCTTTCCATTTTTAAAAGCCCATAGCTTGGTCAAATGAACTCGGATTTCGATATGGCATACTTTAATTGGCTTGTAGAATGATTATGTTGGTATCTGCATTAAAATATATAACTTTAAGGGTAGTAAAAAATATGACCGTTTTTATGTCATTGATTTTAATTTTGCGAAGGTTTACTGAAATGGGCCTTCTTTCCATCTTTAAAGGCCCATAACTTGGTCAAATGAACTCGGATTTCGATATGGTATACCTTTCTGGGCTTGTGGAATTGTTATGTTGTTATCTGCATTTATATATATAACTATAAAGGTAGTAAAAAATATGACCGTTTTTATGTCATTGATTTTAATTTTGCGAAGGTTTACTGAAATGGGCCTTCTTTCCATCTTTAAAAGCCCATAACTTGGGCAAATGAACTCGGATTTCGATATGGCATACTTTTATTGGCTTGTAGAATAATTATGTTTTTATCTGCATTAAAATATATAACTTAACAGTTAGTAAAAAATATGACCATTTTTATGTCATTGATTTTTATTTTGCGAAGGTTTACAGAAATGGCCTTCTTTTTTATACCCGTTACTCGTAGAGTAAAAGGGTATACTAGATTTGTCGGAAAGTATGTAACAGGCAGAAGGAAGCGTTTCCGACCCCACAAAGTATATATATTCTTGATCAGGATCACTAGCCGAGTCGATCTAGCCATGTCCGTCTGTCCGTCTGTCCGGATGAACGCTGAGATCTCGGAAACTATGGGAGCTAGGCTATTGAGATTTGGCGTGCAGATTCCTGAGCTTCTTACGCAGCGCAAGTTTGTTTCAGCACAGTGCCACGCCCACTCTAACGCCCACAAACCGCCCAAAACTGTGGCTCCTACAGTTTTGATGCTAGAATAAAAATTTTAACTGAAATGTATTGTTCTCATCAATACCTATCGAAAAGTTTGCCACGCCCACTTTAACGCCCATAACGCTTAAATCTGTATACCGCCGGTAGGTGGCGCATTTTAATCTCTCTTTGCTGCTTGCATATCTCCATATAGCTGAGTAACGGGTATCTGATAGTCGAGGTACTCGACTATAGCGTTCTTCCTTGTTTTATCTTTAAAAGCCCATAACTTGGTCAAATGAACTCGGATTTCGATATGGCATACCTTTATGGGCTTGTAAATGATTATGTTGTTATCTGCAATAAAAGATATAACTTAAAGGGTAGTAAAAAATATGACCGTTTTTATGTCATTGATTTTAATTTTGCGAAGGTTTACTGAAATGGGCCTTCTTTCCATCTTTAAAAGCCCATAACTTGGTCAAATGAACTCCGATTTCGATATGGCATACTTTTATTGGCTTGTGGAATGATTATGTTGGTATCTGCATTAAAATATATAACTTTAAGGGTAGTATATGACCGTTTTTATGTCATTGATTTTAATTTTGCGAAGGTTTACCGAAATGGGCCTTCTTTCCATTTTTAAAAGCCCATAACTTGGTCAAATGAACTCGGATTTCGATATGCCATACTTTTATTGGCTTGTGGAATGATTATGTTTTTATCTGCATTAAAATATATAGCTTTTAAGGTAGTAAAAAATATGACCATTTTTATGTCATTGATTTTTTTTTTTTGCGAAAGTTTACAGAAATGGCCTTCCTTACATCCTTAAAAGCCCATAACTTTGTCAAATGAACTCGGATCTCGATATAGCGTACCTTTATGGGCTTGTGGAATGATTTTGTTGTACTGTATTAAAATATATAAATTTAAGGGTAGTAAAAAATATGACCGTTTTTATGTCATTGATTTTAATTTTGCGAAGGTTTACTGAAAGTGGCCATCTTTCCATCTTTAAAAGCCCATAACTTGGTCAAATGAACTCGGATCTCGATATAGCGTACATTTATGGGATTGTGGAATGATTTTGTTGTAATCTGTATTAAAAAACATAACTTTAAAGGTATTAACAAATATGACCGTTTTTATGTCATTGATTTTAATTTTGCGAAGGTTTACAGAAATGGGCCTTCTTTACATCTTTAAAAGCCAATACCTTGGTCAAATGAACTCGGATTTCGATATGGCATACCTCTATGGGCTTGTGGAATGATTATGTTGTTATGTGCATTAAGATATATAACTTTAAAGGTAATAAAATATATGACCGTTTTTATGTCATTGATTTCTATTTTGCGAAGGTTTACAGAAATGGCCTTCTTTACATCTTTAAAAGCCCATAACTTGGTCAAATGAACTCGGATTTCGATATGGCATACCTTTATGGGCTTGTGAATGATTATGTTGTTATCTGCATTTATATATATAACTATAAAGGTAGTAAAAAATATGACCGTTTTTATATCATTGATTTGAATTTTGCGAAGGTTTACTGAAATGGGCCTTCTTTCCATCTTTAAAAGCCCATAACTTGGTCAAATGAACTCGGATTTCGATATGGCATACTTTTATTGGCTTGTGGAATGATTACGTTTTGATCTGCATTAAAATAAATAACTTAAAAGGTAGTAAAAAATATGACCATTTTTATGTCATTGATTTTTTTTTTGCGAAAGTTTACAGAAATGGTCTTCCTTACATCTTTAAATGCCCATAACTTGGTCAAATGAACTCGGATTTCGATATGGTATACCTTTATGGGCTTGTGGAATGATTATGTTGTTATCTGCATTAATATATATAACTATAGGGGTAGTAAAAAATATGACCGTTTTTATGTCATTGATTTTAATTTTGTGAAGGCCCTTTAAAAGCCCATAGCTTGGGCAAATGAACTCGGATTTCGATATGGCATACTTTTATTGGCTTGTGGAATAATTATGTTTTTATCTGCATTAAAATATATAACTTAAAAGGTAGTAAAAAATATGACCATTTTTATGTCATTGATTTATTTTTGCGAAACTTTATAGAAATGGCCTTCCTTACATCTTTAAAAGCCCATAACTTGGTCAAATGAAGTCGGATTTCGATATGGTATACCTTTACGGGCTTGTGAAACGATTATGTTGTTATCTGCATTAAAATATATAACTTTAAAGGTAGTAAAAAATATGACCGTTTTTATGTCATTGATTTTAATTTTGCGAAGGTTTACTGAAATGGGCCATCTTTCCATCTTTAAAAGCCCATAACTTGGTCAAATGAGCTCGAATCTCGATATGGCGTACCTTTATGGGCTTGTGGCTTGATTTTGTTGTAATCTGTATTAAAATATATAACTTTAATGGTAGTAAAAAGTATGACCGGTTTGTCATTGATTTTAGTTTTGCGAAGGTTTACTGAAATGGGCCTTCTTTACATCTTTAAAGGCCCATAACTTGGTCAAATGAACTCTGATTTCGATATGATATACCTTTATGGGCTTGTGGAATGATTATGTTGTTATGTGCATTAAGATATATAACTTTAAAAGTAGTAAAATATATGACCGTTTTTATGTCATTGATTTTTATTTTACAAAGGTTTACAGAAATGGCCTTCTTTACATCTTTAAAAGCCCATAACTTGGTCAAATGAACTCGAATTTCGATATGGCATACCTTTATGGGCTTGTGAATGATTATGTTGTTATCTGCAATAAAAGATATAACTTTAAGGGTAGTAAAAAATATGACCGTTTTTATGTCATTGACTTTAATTTTGCGAAGGTTTACTGAAATGGGCCATCTTTCCATCTTTAAAAGCCCATAACTTGGTCAAATGAGCTCGGATCTCGATATAGCGTACCTTTATGGGCTTGTGGAATGATTTTGTTGTACTGTATTAAAATATATAAATTTAAGGGTAGTAAAAAATATGACCGTTTTTATGTCATTGATTTTAATTTTGCGAAGGTTTACTGAAAGGCGCCATCTTTCCATCTTTAAAAGCCCATAACTTGGTCAAATGAACTCGGATCTCGATATAGCGTACATTTATGGGATTGTGGAATGATTTTGTTGTAATCTGCATTAAAATATATAACTTTAAAGGTAGTAAAAAATATGACCGTTTTTATGTCATTGATTTTAATTTCTTCTTTACATCTTTAAAAACCAATACCTTGGTCAAATGAACTCGGATTTCGATATGGCATACCTCTATGGGCTTGTGGAATGATTATGTTGTTATGTGCATTAAGATATATAACTTTAAAGGTAGTAAAATATATGACCGTTTTTATATCATTGATTTTAATTTTGCGAAGGTTTACTGAAATGGGCCTTCTTTCCATCTTTAAAAGCCCATAACTTGGTCATATGAACTCGGATTTCGATATGGCATACCTTTATTGGCTTGTGGAATGATTATTTTTTGATCTGCATTAAAATAAATAACTTAAAAGGTAGTAAAAAATATGACCATTTTTATGTCATTGATTTTTTTTTTGCGAAAGTTTACAGAAATGGTCTTCCTTACATCTTTAAAAGCCCATAACTTGGTCAAATGAACTCGGATTTCGATATGGTATACCTTTATGGGCTTGTGGAATGATTATGTTGTTATCTGCATTTATATATATAATTATAAAGGTAGTAAAAAATATGACCGTTTTTATATCATTGATTTGAATTTTGCGAAGGTTTACTGAAATGGGCCTTCTTTCCATCTTTAAAAGCCCATAACTTGGTCAAATGAACTCGGATTTCGATATGGCATACCTTTATTGGCTTGTGGAATGATTATTTTTTGATCTGCATTAAAATAAATAACTTAAAAGGTAGTAAAAAATATGACCATTTTTATGTCATTGATTTTTTTTTTGCGAAAGTTTACAGAAATGGTCTTCCTTACATCTTTAAAAGCCCATAACTTGGTCAAATGAACTCGGATTTCGATATGGTATACCTTTATGGGCTTGTGGAATGATTATGTTGTTATCTGCATTAATATATATAACTATAAAGGTAGTAAAAAATATGACCGTTTTTATGTCATTGATTTTAATTTTGTGAAGGCCCTTTAAAAGCCCATAGCTTGGGCAAATGAACTCGGATTTCGATATGGCATACTTTTATTTGCTTGTGTAATAATTATGTTTTTATCTGCATTAAAATATATAACTTAAAAGGTAGTAAAAAATATGACCATTTTTATGTCATTGATTTATTTTTGCGAAACTTTATAGAAATGGCCTTCCTTACATCTTTAAAAGCCCATAACTTGGTCAAATGAAGTCGGATTTCGATATGGTATACCTTTACGGGCTTGTGAAACGATTATGTTGTTATCTGCATTAAAATATATAACTTTAAAGGTAGTAAAAAATATGACCGATTTTATGTCATTGATTTTAATTTTGCGAAGGTTTACTGAAATGGGCCATCTTTCCATCTTTAAAAGCCCATAACTTGGTCAAATGAGCTCGAATCTCGATATGGCGTACCTTTATGGGCTTGTGGAATGATTTTGTTGTAATCTGTTTTAAAATATATAACTTTAATGGTAGTAAAAAGTATGACCGTTTTTATGTCATTGATTTTAGTTTTGCGAAGGTTTACTGAAATGGGCCTTCTTTACATCTTTAAAGGCCCATAACTTGGTCAAATGAACTCTGATTTCGATATGATATACCTTTATGGGCTTGTGGAATGATTATGTTTCTCTGTGCATTAAGATATATAACTTTAAAAGTAGTAAAATATATGACCGTTTTTATGTCATTGATTTTTATTTTACGAAGGTTTACAGAAATGGCCTTCTTTACATCTTTAAAAGCCCATAACTTGGTCAAATGAACTCGAATTTCGATATGGCATACCTTTATGGGCTTGTGAATGATTATGTTGTTATCTGCAATAAAAGATATAACTTTAAGGGTAGTAAAAAATATGACCGTTTTTATGTCATTGACTTTAATTTTGCGAAGGTTTACTGAAATGGGCCATCTTTCCATCTTTAAAAGCCCATAACTTGGTCAAATGAGCTCGGATCTCGATATAGCGTACCTTTATGGGCTTGTGGAATTATTATGTTGTTATCTGCATTTATATATATAACTATAAAGGTAGTAAAAAATATGACCGTTTTTATGTCATTGATTTTAATTTTGTGAAGGTTTACTGAAATGGGCCATCTTTCCATCTTTAAAAGCCCATAACTTGGTCAAATGAGCTCGGATCTCGATATAGCGTACCTTTATGGGCTTGTGGGATTGTTATGTTGTTATCTGCATTTATATTTATAACTATAAAGGTAGTAAAAAATATGACCGTTTTTATGTCATTGATTTTAATTTTGTGAAGGTTTACTGAAATGGGCCATCTTTCCATCTTTAAAAGCCCATAACTTGGACAAATGAGCTCGGATCTCGATATAGCGCACATTTATGGGCTTGTGGAATGATTTTGTTGTAATCTGTATTAAAATATATAACTTTAAAGGTATTAACAAATATGACCGATTTTATGTCATTGATTTTAATTTTGAGAAGGTTTACAGAAATGGCCCTTCTTTACATCTTTAAAAGCCAATAACTTGGTCAAATGAACTCGGATTTCGATATGGCATACCTCTATGGGCTTGTGGAATGATTATGTTGTTATGTGCATTAAGATATTTAACTTTAAAGGTAGTAAAATATATGACCGTTCTTATGTCATTGATTTTTATTTTACGAAGGTTTACAGAAATGGCCCTCTTTACATCTTTAAAAGCCCATAACTTGGTCAAATAAACTCGAATTTCGATATGGCATACCTTTATGGGCTTGTGAATGATTATGTTCTTATCTGCAATAAAACATATAACTTTAAGGGTAGTAAAAAATACGACCGTTTTTATGTCATTGATTTTAATTTTGTGAAGGTTTATTGAAATGGGCCATCTTTCCATCTTTAAAAGCCCATAACTTGGTCAAATGAGCTCGGATCTCGATACAGCGTACCTTTATGGGCTTGTGGGATTGGTATGTTGTTATCTGCATTTATATTTATAACTATAAAGGTAGTAAAAAATATGACCGTTTTTATGTCATTGATTTATATTTTGTGAAGGTTTACTGAAATGGGCCATCTTTCCATCTTTAAAAGCCCATAACTTGGACAAATGAGCTCGGATCTCGATATAGCGCACCTTTATGGGCTTGTAGAATGATTTTGTTGTAATCTGTATTAAAATATATAACTTTAAAGGTATTAACAAATACGACCGTTTTTATGTCATTGATTTTAATTTTGCGAAGGTTTACTGAAATGGGCCATCTTCCCATCTTTGAAAGCCCATAACTTGGTCAAATGAACTCGGATTTCGATATGGTATACCTTTATGGGCTTGTGGAATTATTATGTTGTTATCTGCCTTTATATATATAACTATAAAGGTAGTAAAAAATATGACCGTTTTCAAGTCATTGATTTTAATTTTGCGAAGGTTTACTGAAATAGGCCTTCTTTCCATCTTTAAAAGCCCATAATTTGGTCAAATGAACTCGGATTTCGATATGGCATACTTTTATTGGCTTGTGGAATGATTATGTTTTTATCTGCACTAAAATATGTAACTTAAAAGGTAGTTAAAAATATGACCATTTTTATGTCATTGATTTTTTTTTGCGAAAGTTTACAGAAATGGCCTTCCTTACATCTTTAAAAGCCCATAACTTGGTCAAATGAACTCGTATTTCGATATGGTATACCTTTATGGGCTTGTGAAATGATTATGTAATTATCTGCATTAATATATATAACTATAAAGGTAGTAACAAATATGACCGTTTTAATGTCATTGATTTTAATTTTGCGTAGGTTATAAAAGTACATAACTTGGTCGAATGAACTCGGATTTCGATATGGTATACCTTTCTGGGCTTGTGGAATTGCTATGTTGTTATCTGCATTTATATATATACCTATAAAGGTAGTAAAAATATGAGCGTTTTTATGTCATTGATTTTAATTTTGTGAAGGCTTACTGAAATGGGCCTTCTTTCCATCTTTAAAAGCCCATAACTTGGGCAAATGAACTCGGATTTCGATATGGCATACTTTTATTGGCTTGTGGAATAATTATGTTTTTATCTGCATTAAAATATATAACTTAAAAGGTGGTAAAAAATATGACCATTTTTATGTCACTGATTTTTTTTTTGCGAAAGTTTACAGAAATGGCCTTCCTTACATCTTTAAAAGCCCATAACTTGGTCAAATGAACTCGGATTTCGATATGCTATACCTTTACGGGCTTGTAAAATGATTATGTTGCTATCTGCATTAAAATATATAACTTTAAAGGTACTAAAAAAATATGACCGTTTTTATGTCATTTATTTTAATTTTGAGAAGGTTTACTGAAATGGGCCATCTTTCCATCTTTAAAAGCCCATAACTTGGTCAAATGAACTCGAATCTCGATATGGCGTACCTTTATGGGCTTGTGGAATGATTTTGTTGTAATCTGTATAAAAATATATAACTTTAAAGGTACTAACAAATATGACCGTTTTTATGTCATTGATTTTAATTTTGCGAAGGTTTACTGAAATGGGCCATCTTTCCATCTTTAAAAGCCCATAACTTGGTCAAATGAACTCGAATCTCGATATGGCGTACCTTTATGGGCTTGTGGAATGATTTTGTTGTAATCTGTATTAAAATATTTAACTTTAATGGTAGTAAAAAGTATGACCGTTTTTATGTCATTGATTTTAGTTTTGCGAAGGTTTACTGAAATGGGCCTTCTTTACATTGTAGCGGCGACTGAAGCAACGAAATTTTTCCTTTTAGTTCGGCCAAGAAAAATATTTTTTTGTTTAGGTTCTTTTTGAGCTTAGCTTAGTTTCAAACCACAAATATTAGTAAGCCCGGTTTAGTATTTTTTTTGAGATGACAACTGAGCGTGGCGATAGTAATCAGCTGTACTAGGGTAGCGCTGTTAAGCTTGCTTTCAAACTACAGATGTTAGTAAGCCCAGCTTACTTAGTATTTTTTTTGGGAATACCAACTGTCCACGGCTGGCATGATCAGCTGCACCAGGGGAGCTCTGGAAAGCTAAATTACCAACATGGCGTGATTACCGGCTGCGATGCATTTCCGCTGGCAGCCTAGACCAACATTACCCGGTTCCGTTCTATTTCTTTTCAATCGAGCAGTCGCGGAGTGCACATGCACTAAAAAAATTAAATTCCCAGTCCCAAATAAGTTCGAATCTTTAACTCGGGTACGCGTGCATCTTGCAAGTATTGCAATTCGATAGTGGAAAATTTAAATAAAGACACCCGCCAAAGCTTAGATCGAGTAAGTTTCCCGGCGAATTGGTTTTCTTTCTGTGTCTAACCCCCGCCCGTGTCTCAGGCAGCTGAAGAGGAAAAACTTAGAGTCGTCCCGGCTACGAAAGTGTTCCGGCCAGCAGGCCAGCAGCAAGTTATAGTATTTTTGTGGTTGGATTGGCGAGATTTCTACCGGCAACGGCCCGGGAAAAAATCCCAAAACCCCCAAGACGTTTTCGGGGCACAATCGTAAGGTAGATATTCTCGAGAATAGTGGTTTTTTTTAGGTATTTACTGTAACCGTTCCCCAATCGTCAGGTTGTGCCCAGTTAGCAGTATGTAAGGTCGTCGAGACGAGGAGCATGTAAACCAGGTATCACCAACGGAAGCGTACATAACCTGGTACCACCGAAATCCGGCGCCTGCACCGTGGAGCACCCCCATAAACGTCATGTGTACCTAACCCTGCACCAACGAACAAGCATGCGCAGCTAACCCTTTTGCACATGCGCGCATTTACGAGCCGCTTCTTATGCACATGGACGTGTAAGCTTTTGGCGCACACTTACGCAGCTACACCGCGGGAAATCTCTAGGCCGCACATACACATCAGCAGCAGCCTTACCCCAATGCACATAGGCGCAAATTTTAACGGGGTTTAACCCTCTGCTATTTCTTTGTATTATCTCTGGCAATCAACCCAATCACTTGCCCCAATTGCGAGCATATTTAACCTGCAACCACAGTGAACCCCATGGGGTAAAATATCTAGGGAAATTTTGAAATATAATGGAGCGAATCTTAATTAGTTTATTGTAGATACTACCTAAACTTAAATAACAATTTTGTGCCTCTAAAGAATCGGGACATAATGGCAAGAAAGTTTCTTTTTAAATTGTTTTCAAAATATATTCTTAGTTCACTTTAACCCTATGGTGCAAAACGCCATAATCTTTTTCCAGCACACCTGCGTCGGGAGATCGATCTTTCGCCGATGGAAAAGTTGCCGTGAGTTTGAAAACTAAATGTTTATTTTCTATATCCACATTTATCTTTTGAAAACTAAACCAAACTTTTATTTGAACGTCCAAAAATAATAATAAACGAATCCCGAATCTAATGAAGCATTAAATTAACGAAAATATTATCCAACAAATATTAAGTACTTAAAGAGAATTAACTTGAATTTTAATTTTAAATTTTATCAAAAAATATTTTATTAATCCTAATTAAATTAAACCAAACAAATTAAATTAATATCTCACCCTGAAACGAATTGAAATTCTAAACTTTGAAACAACCGCCTCTATCTTACAAAACCCGTATACATATGCTCTCTTAATTAAGATTATATACCATTGTTTAAACATTATTACTATTTTTATACCTATTACTTTATCATGAATTACTATTACTGAACTACTGTTAATTATGTTTTCTTTCCTTGAATTTATTATAAAAATGGAAGCTTAAATTCCAAAATTTACTGAACTCCGCTGATGTTTTCTCGGTCGTAGGGTACAAAAGGGGTCACCAGAGTCATGCTCTTGCGGCAGGTGATCATAGGTAGGGTGGGCAACATGCGAGCACAATAACATCCGTGTCTTCGCTGCGTTAAGATTTCTCTCTTTCTTTTCTTTTCTTGAGTCTTTAAATTCTTTCCGAATTTATTTATATTTCTTCCGGTTTAGTTAACTAACTTATAATTTTGTCGCAAGCACGCTCAATTCTTGGTCTGTTAATAAAAATGTGTAGATGGTGTCAGGGTCAGTATAAAGCAAGAACAACACCCCCAAAGCCGACGAGTTAGTGCCGGACCCTAAAGCGTGCCCCGCAAGTACAGATCCTTCGATTCAAAACACTTCATTCGAACGTTACACGCTACAGTTATAATTCATTATTATTAATAAGAAAAAGTGGCGCCCAACGTGGGGCCTTACTGAGTAATTTTTATTCATTAAGACTCACTGGTAGATAAATTCAATTTCTTAAAAACTTTCTTTCTTATTTTTTTTCTAAAAATTCTCTTTTTATTTTTTTTATTTCTTGGAAATCATGCTTTGTGAATATAAGTATTCAAAGCTGTCCGGAATTATAAGCTAACTAAAGAATTTTCCTAAAATTAGCAGAGATGTGGAATGATTTTGTTGTAATCTGTATAAAAATATATAACTTTAAAGGTACTAACAAATATGACCGTTTTTATGTCATTGATTTTAATTTTGCGAAGGTTTACTGAAATGGGCCATCTTTCCATCTTTAAAAGCCCATAACTTGGTCAAATGAACTCGAATCTCGATATGGCGTACCTTTATGGGCTTGTGGAATGATTTTGTTGTAATCTGTATTAAAATATATAACTTTAATGGTAGTAAAAAGTATGACCGTTTTTATGTCATTGATTTTAGTTTTGCGAAGGTTTACTGAAATGGGCCTTCTTTACATTGTAGCGGCGACTGAAGCAACGAAATTTTTCCTTTTAGTTCGGCCAAGAAAAATATTTTTTTGTTTAGGTTCTTTTTGAGCTTAGCTTAGTTTCAAACCACAAATATTAGTAAGCCCGGTTTAGTATTTTTTTTGAGATGACAACTGAGCGTGGCGATAGTAATCAGCTGTACTAGGGTAGCGCTGTTAAGCTTGCTTTCAAACTACAGATGTTAGTAAGCCCAGCTTACTTAGTATTTTTTTTGGGAATACCAACTGTCCACGGCTGGCATGATCAGCTGCACCAGGGGAGCTCTGGAAAGCTAAATTACCAACATGGCGTGATTACCGGCTGCGATGCATTTCCGCTGGCAGCCTAGACCAACATTACCCGGTTCCGTTCTATTTCTTTTCAATCGAGCAGTCGCGGAGTGCACATGCACTAAAAAAATTAAATTCCCAGTCCCAAATAAGTTCGAATCTTTAACTCGGGTACGCGTGCATCTTGCAAGTATTGCAATTCGATAGTGGAAAATTTAAATAAAGACACCCGCCAAAGCTTAGATCGAGTAAGTTTCCCGGCGAATTGGTTTTCTTTCTGTGTCTAACCCCCGCCCGTGTCTCAGGCAGCTGAAGAGGAAAAACTTAGAGTCGTCCCGGCTACGAAAGTGTTCCGGCCAGCAGGCCAGCAGCAAGTTATAGTATTTTTGTGGTTGGATTGGCGAGATTTCTACCGGCAACGGCCCGGGAAAAAATCCCAAAACCCCCAAGACGTTTTCGGGGCACAATCGTAAGGTAGATATTCTCGAGAATAGTGGTTTTTTTTAGGTATTTACTGTAACCGTTCCCCAATCGTCAGGTTGTGCCCAGTTAGCAGTATGTAAGGTCGTCGAGACGAGGAGCATGTAAACCAGGTATCACCAACGGAAGCGTACATAACCTGGTACCACCGAAATCCGGCGCCTGCACCGTGGAGCACCCCCATAAACGTCATGTGTACCTAACCCTGCACCAACGAACAAGCATGCGCAGCTAACCCTTTTGCACATGCGCGCATTTACGAGCCGCTTCTTATGCACATGGACGTGTAAGCTTTTGGCGCACACTTACGCAGCTACACCGCGGGAAATCTCTAGGCCGCACATACACATCAGCAGCAGCCTTACCCCAATGCACATAGGCGCAAATTTTAACGGGGTTTAACCCTCTGCTATTTCTTTGTATTATCTCTGGCAATCAACCCAATCACTTGCCCCAATTGCGAGCATATTTAACCTGCAACCACAGTGAACCCCATGGGGTAAAATATCTAGGGAAATTTTGAAATATAATGGAGCGAATCTTAATTAGTTTATTGTAGATACTACCTAAACTTAAATAACAATTTTGTGCCTCTAAAGAATCGGGACATAATGGCAAGAAAGTTTCTTTTTAAATTGTTTTCAAAATATATTCTTAGTTCACTTTAACCCTATGGTGCAAAACGCCATAATCTTTTTCCAGCACACCTGCGTCGGGAGATCGATCTTTCGCCGATGGAAAAGTTGCCGTGAGTTTGAAAACTAAATGTTTATTTTCTATATCCACATTTATCTTTTGAAAACTAAACCAAACTTTTATTTGAACGTCCAAAAATAATAATAAACGAATCCCGAATCTAATGAAGCATTAAATTAACGAAAATATTATCCAACAAATATTAAGTACTTAAAGAGAATTAACTTGAATTTTAATTTTAAATTTTATCAAAAAATATTTTATTAATCCTAATTAAATTAAACCAAACAAATTAAATTAATATCTCACCCTGAAACGAATTGAAATTCTAAACTTTGAAACAACCGCCTCTATCTTACAAAACCCGTATACATATGCTCTCTTAATTAAGATTATATACCATTGTTTAAACATTATTACTATTTTTATACCTATTACTTTATCATGAATTACTATTACTGAACTACTGTTAATTATGTTTTCTTTCCTTGAATTTATTATAAAAATGGAAGCTTAAATTCCAAAATTTACTGAACTCCGCTGATGTTTTCTCGGTCGTAGGGTACAAAAGGGGTCACCAGAGTCATGCTCTTGCGGCAGGTGATCATAGGTAGGGTGGGCAACATGCGAGCACAATAACATCCGTGTCTTCGCTGCGTTAAGATTTCTCTCTTTCTTTTCTTTTCTTGAGTCTTTAAATTCTTTCCGAATTTATTTATATTTCTTCCGGTTTAGTTAACTAACTTATAATTTTGTCGCAAGCACGCTCAATTCTTGGTCTGTTAATAAAAATGTGTAGATGGTGTCAGGGTCAGTATAAAGCAAGAACAACACCCCCAAAGCCGACGAGTTAGTGCCGGACCCTAAAGCGTGCCCCGCAAGTACAGATCCTTCGATTCAAAACACTTCATTCGAACGTTACACGCTACAGTTATAATTCATTATTATTAATAAGAAAAAGTGGCGCCCAACGTGGGGCCTTACTGAGTAATTTTTATTCATTAAGACTCACTGGTAGATAAATTCAATTTCTTAAAAACTTTCTTTCTTATTTTTTTTCTAAAAATTCTCTTTTTATTTTTTTTATTTCTTGGAAATCATGCTTTGTGAATATAAGTATTCAAAGCTGTCCGGAATTATAAGCTAACTAAAGAATTTTCCTAAAATTAGCAGAGATGATGATGTGTCTATTAGTCTGAGGAAAACAGAAAATCCAAAAATCAACTTAGGTCTTCTGTCCCAGCTTAAAATACCAAGTCGTTGAACTAACTATGCTCTGTAAATTAAAGATAGACATTAATTTAACTGTTCGGAAAATACTGGCATCACTTGAAAGCAGTGCCGTATCCACAAATAGTTAGTGGCAATCTTTTATTTATCATTTTCCTGAAGTATTATATTCCCTTTTGGTGAAGGCTGGAATACATGCGAATATGTTTTGAACAGATCGCTGTCCGCTGTTCGAAATAAGAAAGTGACTACTTCCCTCCTTTTGTATTTTTAGAAAAGGTTTTTTTTTTTATAAAGCCTAAACAATCTTTTATTTCTGTAATTTCAATAATTTCCGAGAAACTTAAAATAAATAAAACACCCTCGACTCGTAGGACATCTAGCAAGGAGTTCAGTTAATATCTTTTGCCGTATATATATTTTTTTTGGGGCTTAAAATTTTGTTTATAGAAACAACTAATATCGTTTCCGTATATACATTTTTCTTTTTTTGTTTAAGAATTTTTGTTTATAGAAACATAAACCCTCTTACTTGGTTAAAACTTTGGTTGTAGTTGGTTAACGTTGGCGCAAGAATTTTTTTTGAAAATTGTCCTGAGAATATTTTTATTGGTGTGCATTATGGGTGTGGACCGATCGCCGAATAAGGGGACAGAAGGTGGCCCAGCTACAATTTGTCCGATATGTAAATCCGATATTACCGTCGCCGAAATTTTCATAGCCTCGTGTCACCATGAATTTCACAGGAAGTGCATAGAAGCGCATTTTAAGAAAAGCGCACAATGTCCAGTATGCAAATCAGCTTGTAGGCCTGCAGTCGGTAAGCCACTTGATAGTTCAGGGCTACAAACTCGCAGTCGATCAAAAAGTAAGCAGCCTTTAGAGAGTAGTGATAAATCAGCAACGGATGAGGGACCTTCCACATCAGGAGTTAATACAAATTCCAGTAATAATGCGGCGGGCTTCATAACCGCTAACGCTATGACTTTACTTGCCATGGAGCGGAGACTACTCACTACCCTTTCGGAAAAAGTGACAGAATTGATTCAAAGTTCATTGACAGACAGTATAACAAGTGCTTTGGCGTCGCAAATTAGTAGCAATGGTAGCATTCAACAACCTGCTGCTCGAGGCATAGAAAGTATGGATAGTCAGTCCGATTTAACGAATGAACCACTGGAAAATTCCCGGCTTCTTACGGTCTCTCCAGGTTATCAAAGATGCACCACGTCTGATTTGCTGAACCGGCCGGATAAAGTTGTGCATATACTTAATGGATGGAAAATTAAATATTCTGGAGTAGGGGTGTCTGTCGACAATTTTATATACAGAGTAGAGACACTCACAAAGGAAACGTTAGAAGGAAATTTCACGGTACTTTGTAAAAATGCAAGCGTGCTTTTTGAAGGGAAAGCCAACGAGTTTTATTGGCGATATCACAAAGCACACGGCGAAGTTGTCTGGGATGCATTTTGTGCAGCCTTACGTCAACAGTTTAGACCAAGTAGGGATGATGGGGATATAGAGGAACTGATAAGGAACACTAAGCAAAAGCCGAATGAAACTTTCGATTGCTTTTATGAGACTATATCAGGACTAGTTGATCAGCTAGAAGTTCCATGGACGCCGCATAAATTAGTACGGGTCCTCAAGAACAACCTACGTCCCGAAATTAGACATGAACTTTTAAATATGGAGATTAGATCAGTTTCGGAACTAAGAGAGATTTGTCGTCGACGTGAAGACTTTTTGGCCGATATTAAACGATATTCAGGATACGCTCGAGGGTCTCTGTTCAAGCGGGAAGTCTCCGAGCTCAATAAAGAACAAGAAAACATGGAAACAGAAATAGAATCCGAAAATGAGGTAGATATCGAGGCTTTTTCTCTGTTATGTTGGAACTGTCGCAAGGAAGGGCACCGATATCAGGACTGTGTATCTGAGAGACGAATCTTTTGTTACGGCTGTGGAACAGCCAACACATACAAACCGAATTGTAGTAAGTGTTCAAAAAACTACAAAACCGGCATGTCGAAGTCGCCATTCAGACAGAAGGCTTCGATCACCGTTCGAAGTCAAGCAACAATGACCGACAAATATGTAGATGACGCAGCCACAGTTGTGTCACTCACCCTCCCTGACGAACAAAAATTATCTGCTAGTCCTTTGCTACACAGCAAAATCCCAGAATTAAAAACCGTGGCTATCACGACCGTTGACCACACACCTGAGTTGGAACAGCTTAAATCTCGTAGTTCGAAGCGAATAAAAGAATTTTGGAAGAATGTTAGGAAATGTAAACTCGGTGTAGCGTACCTCGGCTCTCTTATCGAAAGGCCTAAGGATCCTCGCCCATTCTTGCAAATTCGTCTTCTCAATCGTACCGTTTATGGATTATTAGATTCTGGCGCAGCGATTAGTTGTGTTGGAGGACAGTTAGCTAGTGAAGTATTAGACAAGTACGATTACAAAACGATAACAGCTAATGCAGCTACTGCAGATGGAAGATCTCAACAGATAGTAGGACGATTAAAATTGGATGTTGAGTATAATAACGTCAAAAATCCATTGACGATTTACATAATACCCTCACTGAAGCAAGATTTGTATTTGGGAATAGATTTCTGGAGGTTGTTCGATCTGCTTCCAAAATGTTTAAATATTTCCGAGCTAGAATCTGTCGATAGTAACGGAAAGGTCGAAACCGATCAACATGATTTGTCCGAGGCTGAGAGAGCCAAACTAATAAACGTAATCAGTTGTTTTCCCTCGTTTACTCAAGAAGGTCTCGGCAAGACCAATTTAATTGAGCATTCGATCGATGTGGGTATGGCTAAACCAATAAAACAACGTCATTTCCCTGTTTCTCCCGCAGGCTATGTACGCCGAGATCGATAGAATGATACAATTGGGGGTGATAGAGGAGTCAGAAAGTGCTTGGTCTTCTCCAATCGTAATGGTAACAAAACCTGGAAAAGTTAGAATTTGTCTGGATTGTCGTAAGGTAAACAGTTTCACCGAAAAGGATGCATACCCACTTCCCCAAATTAGTGGCATTTTGAGCCGTTTGCCAAAGGCAGAGTACATATCTAGTCTTGATCTTAAGGATGCTTATTGGCAGGTGCCTTTAGATGTTGCATCTCGAGACAAGACGGCCTTCACAGTACCTGGTAGACCCCTCTATCAATTTAAAGTCATGCCGTTCGGGCTGTGCAATGCCACGAGCACAATGTCGCGGTTGATGGACAAGGTCGTCCCGGCTCATCTCAGGAACGAGGTGTTCATTTACTTCGACGACTTATTGGTAATTTCTGCAAGCTTTGAAAGGCATCTAGATGTACTTAGAGAGGTAGCTCTTCACATAAGGCGTGCCGGTTTGACAATCAATATTGGCAAAAGTCACTTCTACATGCTGCGTGTGCGCTATTTAGGCCATATAATAGGTGACGGTGGAATACGCACCGATCCTGAAAAGGTGACTGCCATCACGAATTTTCCGCTACCCAGGACCTTGCGCAGCTTGAGAAGTTTTATGGGTTTGTGTGGGTGGTACCGCAAGTTTGTTCCAAATTTTGCATCGCTATCCGCTCCTCTGACTGATTTGATGACTACGAAAAGGAGGTTTAGTTTGACTGATGAGGCAATTAAAGCTTTTGAACAGTTAAAACGGTGTCTTAGTGAGGCTCCGGTTTTATGTAGCCCCGATTTTTCTAAACCCTTTGCGATACATTGCGATGCAAGTAAAACCGGTGTAGGTGCAGTTTTAGTACAAGTCTCTGAGGAAGGAGACGAGCGTCCGATTGCGTTCATTTCGAAGAAATTGAACAAGGCTCAGCGTAACTATACGGTCACTGAACAAGAATGCCTAGCAGCGATTGTAGCTCTTAAAAATTTTAGGGCCTATGTGGAAGGACATAAATTTAAAATCATAACCGACCACGCATCTTTGAAGTGGTTAATGTCTAATCATGACCTAATTCTCGCTTAGCTCGATGGGCATTAGCGTTGCAGAGGTATAGTTTCGATATTGAGCATCGTAAGGGATCCCTTAACATAGTTCCCGATTCACTGTCTCGCGTTAACGAGGATACAGTAGCCGCCTTAGACTTGCGTGAAGGGTTGCTCGTTGATCTTAGTTCGGAACATTTTAAGTCCGCTGGGTATGTTGATCTTGTAGAGAAAGTAGCGGCAAGCCAAGCTAGTTTTCCCGATCTTAAGACCGACAGCGGTTACGTTTATCGCAAAGCCGAACACTTGACAGGAGAGCAAGTTCACGATGAGTATGCGTGGAAACTGTGGATACCCAGAGAATTAGTGCCCGAAATCCTTTCGCGAGCGCACGATAGCCCTTTGTCGTCACACTGTGGCATGCACAAAACGATTGAGAGAGTTAGGCGATACTATTTCTGGCCTGGCCTTGTGTCGGATATAAAGACTTATATAAATGCCTGTGAAGTGTGTAAAACCACAAAAGCTCCAAATTTCGTACTACGTCCTCCCTTAGGAAAAGCCCCTGAAAGTCAGCGATTTTTCCAACGTCTTTTTATTGACTTCCTTGGACCTTATCCTAGGTCAAGAAGAGGGAACATTGGTATTTTTATCGTTTTAGATCATTTTTCCAAGTATGTGTTTCTAAAAGCAGTTCGCAAGATTGATACTAGTGTCGTTATAAAATACCTTGAAGGGGAGTTGTTTATGGCGCATGGAGCTCCAGAAACGGTGTTGTCCGACAACGGCTCGCAATTTCGCTCTCATGCTTTTCAGAAGCTTATGCAACAGTATGGGGTTACGCACACACTGACTGCAGTGCATTCACCCCAGGCTAACGCGTCTGAGCGCGTAAATCGTTCTGTAATCTCTGCAATTAGGGCTTATTTGCGTCCTGATCAGAAGGACTGGGACGAGTATCTCGGTAGGATATGTTGTGCTTTGAGATCATCGGTTCATGCTAGTATAGGTACCTCTCCATACTACATGGTTTTCGGCCAGCACATGATTACCTCCGGTTCAACTTATTCGTTGTTAAGGAAAAGCACGATGAGAATGAAAAGCGGTATAATCTTCGATCTCGAATCGTGTCCTTTGCCGAAGGGCAAGAAGTATTTCGCCGAAATTTTAAACAAAGCTGTTTTCAGACAGGCTATAATGCCAAGTTCGGTCCTTCTTTTGTGAAAGCGAGGGTTCGGAAGAAGCTGGGAAATGCTTATTACGAACTAGAAGACTTACAAGGACGTTTATTAGGCACATATCATGCGAAAAATATCCGCCAGTAACGTGCCTTCAGTCGTTATCAGTCTAGGGCATCATACCCTAGCCTGATTTTTCGGGGGGGCTTTGTAGCGGCGACTGAAGCAACGAAATTTTTCCTTTTAGTTCGGCCAAGAAAAATATTTTTTTGTTTAGGTTTTTTTTGAGCTTAGCTTAGTTTCAAACCACAAATATTAGTAAGCCCGGTTTAGTATTTTTTTTGAGATGACAACTGAACGTGGCGATAGTAATCAGCTGTACTAGGGTAGCGCTGTTAAGCTTGCTTTCAAACCACAGATGTTAGTAAGCCCAGCTTACTTAGTATTTTTTTTGGGAATACCAACTGTCCACGGCTGGCATGATCAGCTGCACCAGGGGAGCTCTGGAAAGCTCAATTACCAACATGGCGTGATTACCGGCTGCGATGCATTTCCGCTGGCAGCCTAGACCAACATTACCCGGTTCCGTTCTATTTCTTTTCAATCGAGCAGTCGCGGAGTGCACATGCACTAAAAAAATTAAATTCCCAGTCCCAAATAAGTTCGAATCTTTAACTCGGGTACGCGTGCATATTGCAAGTATTGCAATTCGATAGTGGAAAATTTAAATAAAGACACCCGCCAAAGCTTAGATCGAGTAAGTTTCCCGGCGAATTGGTTTTCTTTCTGTGTCTAACCCCCGCCCGTGTCTCAGGCAGCTGAAGAGGAAAAACTTAGAGTCGTCCCGGCTACGAAAGTGTTCCGGCCAGCAGGCCAGCAGCAAGTTATAGTATTTTTGTGGTTGGATTGGCGAGATTTCTACCGGCAACGGCCCGGGAAAAAATCCCAAAACCCCCAAGACGTTTTCGGGGCACAATCGTAAGGTAGATATTCTCGAGAATAGTGGTTTTTTTTAGGTATTTACTGTAACCGTTCCCCAATCGTCAGGTTGTGCCCAGTTAGCAGTATGTAAGGTCGTCGAGACGAGGAGCATGTAAGCCAGGTATCACCAACGGAAACCCACGTGCACGTACCGAGGAGCACCCCCTAGCTACAAGCGTACATAACCTGGTACCACCGAAATCCGGCGCCTGCACCGTGGAGCACCCCCATAAACGTCATGTGTACCTAACCCTGCACCAACGAACAAGCATGCGCAGCTAACCCTTTTGCACATGCGCGCATTTACGAGCCGCTTCTTATGCACATGGACGTGTAAGCTTTTGGCGCACACTTACGCAGCTACACCGCGGGAAATCTCTAGGCCGCACATACACATCAGCAGCAGCCTTACCCCAATGCACATAGGCGCAAATTTTAACGGGGTTTAACCCTCTGCTATTTCTTTGTATTATCTCTGGCAATCAACCCAATCACTTGCCCCAATTGCGAGCATATTTAACCTGCAACCACAGTGAACCCCATGGGGGAAAATATCTAGGGAAATTTTGAAATATAATGGAGCGAATCTTAATTAGTTTATTGTAGATACTACCTAAACTTAAATAACAATTTTGTGCCTCTAAAGAATTGGGACATAATGGCAAGAAAGTTTCTTTTTAAATTGTTTTCAAAATATATTCTTAGTTCACTTTAACCCTATGGTGCAAAACGCCATAATCTTTTTCCAGCACACCTGCGTCGGGAGATCGATCTTTCGCCGATGGAAAAGTTGCCGTGAGTTTGAAAACTAAATGTTTATTTTCTATATCCACATTTATCTTTTGAAAACTAAACCAAACTTTTATTTGAACGTCCAAAAATAATAATAAACGAATCCCGAATCTAATGAAGCATTAAATTAACGAAAATATTATCCAACAAATATTAAGTACTTAAAGAGAATTAACTTGAATTTTAATTTTAAATTTTATCAAAAAATATTTTATTAATCCTAATTAAATTAAACCAAACAAATTAAATTAATATCTCACCCTGAAACGAATTGAAATTCTAAACTTTGAAACAACCGCCTCTAACTTACAAAACCCGTATACATATGCTCTCTTAATTAAGATTATATACCATTGTTTAAACATTATTACTATTTTTATACCTATTACTTTATCATGAATTACTATTACTGAACTACTGTTAATTATGTTTTCTTTCCTTGAATTTATTATAAAAATGGAAGCTTAAATTCCAAAATTTACTGAACTCCGCTGATGTTTTCTCGGTCGTAGGGTACAAAAGGGGTCACCAGAGTCATGCTCTTGCGGCAGGTGATCATAGGTAGGGTGGGCAACATGCGAGCACAATAACATCCGTGTCTTCGCTGCGTTAAGATTTCTCTCTTTCTTTTCTTTTCTTGAGTCTTTAAATTCTTTCCGAATTTATTTATATTTCTTCCGGTTTAGTTAACTAACTTATAATTTTGTCGCAAGCACGCTCAATTCTTGGTCTGTTAATAATAATGTGTAGATGGTGTCAGGGTCAGTATAAAGCAAGAACAACACCCCCAAAGCCGACGAGTTAGTGCCGGACCCTAAAGCGTGCCCCGCAAGTACAGATGCTTCGATTCAAAACACTTCATTCGAACGTTACACGCTACAACATCTTTAAAGGCCCATAACTTGGTCAAAGGAACTCTGATTTCGATATGGCATACCTTTATGGGCTTGTGGAATGAGTTTGTTGTAATCTGTATTAAAATATATAACTTTAAAGGTACTAAAAAATATGACCGTTTTTATGTCATTGATTTTAATTTTGCGAAGGTTTACTGAAATGGGCCTTCTTTCCATCTTTAAAAGCCCACAACTTGGTCAAATGAACTCGGATCTCGATATGGCATACCTTTATGGGCTTGTGAATGATTTTGTTGTAATCTGTATTAAAATATATAACTTTAATGGTAGTAAAAAGTATGACCGTTTTTATGTCATTGATTTTAGTTTTGCGAAGGTTTACTGAAATGGGCCTTCTTTACATCTTTAAAGGCCCATAACTTGGTCAAATGAACTCTGATTTCGATATGGCATACCTTTATGGGCTTGTGAAATGAGTTTGTTGTAATCTGTATTAAAATATATAACTTTAAAGGTAGTAAAAAATGTGACCGTTATTATGTCATTGTTTTAATTTTGCGAAGGTTTACTGAAATGGGCCTTCTTTCCATCTTTAAAAGCCCACAACTTGGTCAAATGAACTCGGATCTCGATATGGCATACCTTTA
This sequence comes from Drosophila suzukii, assembly GCF_043229965.1. Lineage (NCBI taxonomy): Eukaryota > Metazoa > Arthropoda > Insecta > Diptera > Drosophilidae > Drosophila > Drosophila suzukii. The sequence continues at coordinate 884,227 of NW_027255896.1, read as the reverse complement.
TGGGCATGTGAATGATTATGTTTTTATCTGCACTAAAATATGCATTTATATATATAACTTTAAAGGTAGTAACAGATATGACCGTTTTTATGTCATTGATTTTAATTTTGCGAAGGTTTACTGAAAAAGGCCTTCTTTCCATCTTTAAAAGCCCATAACTTGGTCAAATAAACTCGGATTTCGATATGGCATGCTTTTATTGGCTTGTGGAATGATTATGTTTTTATCTGCACTAAAATATATTACTTAAAAGGAAGTAAAAAATATGACCATTTTTATGTCATTGATTTTTTTTTGCGAAAGTTTACAGAAATGGCCTTCCTTACATCTTTAAAAGCCCATAACTTGGTCAAATGAACTCGTATTTCGATATGGTATACGTTTATGGGCTTGTGGAATGATTATGTTGTTATCTGCATTAATATATATAACTATAAAGGTAGTAAAAAATATGACCGTTTTAATGTCATTGATTTTAATTTTGCGAAGGTTTACTGAAATGGGCCATCTTTCCATCTTTAAAAGCCCATAACTTGGTCAAATGAACTCGAATCTCGATATGGCGCACCTTTATGGGCTTGTGGAGTGATTTTGTTGTAATCTGTATTAAAATTAAAATATATAACTTTAAAGGTACTAAAAAGTATGACCATTTTTATGTCGTTGATTTTTTTTTTTTGCGAAAAGCCCATAACTTGGTCAAATGAACTCGTATTTCGATATGGTATACCTTTATGGGCTTGTGGAATGATTATGTTGTTATCTGCATTAATATATATAACTATAAAGGTAGTAAAAAATATGACCGTTTTAATGTCATTGATTTTAATTTTGCGAAGGTTTACTGAAATGGGCCATCTTTCCATCTTTAAAAGCCAATAACTTGGTCAAATGAACTCGAATCTCGATATGGCGTACCTTTATGGGCTTGTGGAGTGATTTTGTTGTAATCTGTATTAAAATTAAAATATATAACTTTAAAGGTTCTAAAAAGTATGACCATTTTTATGTCGTTGATTTTTTTTTTGCGAAAGTTTACAGAAATGGCCTTCCTTACATCTTTAAAAGCCCATAACTTGGTGAAATGAACTCGGATTTCGATATGGCATACTTTATGGGCTTGTGAATGGTTATGTTGTTATTTGCATTAAGATATATAACTTTAAGGGTAGTAAAAATGACCGTTTTTATGTCATTGATTTTAATTTTGCGAAGCTTTACAGAATTGGGCCTAATTGACATCTTTAAAAGTCCATAACGTACCTTTATGGGGTTGTGGAATGATTTTGTTGTAATGAATGAACGAATGAACTCGGATTTCGATATGGTATACCTTTCTGGGCCTGTGGAATTGTTATGTTGTTATCTGCATTTATATATATAACTTTAAAGGTAGTACAAAATATGACCGTTTTTATGTCATTCATTTTAATTTTGAGAAGGTTTACTGAAATGGGCCATCTTTCCATCTTTAAAAGCCCATAACTTGGTCAAATGAACTCGAATCTCGATATGGCGTACATTTATGGGCTTGTGGAATGATTTTGTTGTAATCTGTATTAAAATATATAACTTTAAAGGTACTAAAAAATATGACCGTTTTTATGTCATTGATTTTAATTTTGCGAAGGTTTACTGAAATGGGCCATCTTTCCATCTTTAAAAGCCCATAACTTGGTCAAATGAACTCGAATCTCGATATGGCGTACCTTTATGGGCTTGTGGAATGATTTTGTTGTAATCTGTATTAAAATATATAACTTTAATGGTAGTAAAAAGTATGACCGTTTTTATGTCATTGATTTCAGTTTTGCGAAGGTTTACTGAAATGGGCCTTCTTTACATCTTTAAAGGCCCATAACTTGGTCAAATGAACTCTGATTTCGATATGGCATACCTTTATGGGCTTGTGGAATGAGTTTGTTGTAATCTGTATTAAAATATATAACTTTAAAGGTACTAAAAAATATGACCGTTTTTATGTCATTGATTTTAATTTTGCGAAGGTTTACTGAAATGGGCCTTCTTTCCATCTTTAAAAGCCCACAACTTGGTCAAATGAACTCGGATCTCGATATGGCATACCTTTATGGGCTTGTGAATGATTTTGTTGTAATCTGTATTAAAATATATAACTTTAATGGTAGTAAAAAGTATAACCGTTTTTATGTCATTGATTTTAGTTTTGCGAAGGCTTACTGAAATGGGCCTTCTTTACATCTTTAAAGGCCCATAACTTGGTCAAATGAACTCTGATTTCGATATGGCATACCTTTATGGGCTTGTGGAATGAGTTTGTTGTAATCTGTATTAAAATATATAACTTTAAAGGTAGTAAAAAATGTGACCGTTATTATGTCATTGATTTTAATTTTGCGAAGGTTTACTGAAATGGGCCTTCTTTCCATCTTTAAAAGCCCAAAACTTGGTCAAATGAACTCGGATCTCGATATGGCATACCTTTATGGGCATGTGAATGATTATGTTTTTATCTGCACTAAAATATGCATTTATATATATAACTATAAAGGTAGTAACAAATATGACCGTTTTTATGTGATTGATTTTAATTTTGCGAAGGTTTACTGAAATAGGCCTTCTTTCCATCTTTAAAAGCCCATAACTTGGGCAAATGAACTCGGATTTCGATATGGCATACTTTTATTGGCTTGTGGAATAATTATGTTTTTATCTGCATTAAAATATATAACTTAAAAGGTAGTAAAAAATATGACCATTTTTATGTCATTGATTTTTATTTTGCGAAGGTTTACAGAAATGGCCTTCCTTACATCTTTAAAAGCCCATAACTTGGTCAAATGAACTCGGATTTCGATATGGCATACTTTATGGGCTTGTGAATGGTTATGTTGTTATTTGCATTAAGATATATAACTTTAAGGGTAGTAAAAATGACCGTTTTTATGTCATTGATTTTAATTTTGTGAAGCTTTACAGAATTGGGCCTAATTGACATCTTTAAAAGTCCATAACGTACCTTTATGGGGTTGTGGAATGATTTTGTTGTAATGAATGAACGAATGAACTCGGATTTCGATATGGTATACCTTTCTGGGCCTGTGGAATTGTTATGTTGTTATCTGCATTTATATATATAACTTTAAAGGTAGTAAAAAATATGACCGTTTTTATGTCATTCGTTTTAATTTTGAGAAGGTTTACTGAAATGGGCCATCTTTCCATCTTTAAAAGCCCATAACTTTATGGGCTTGTAAAATGATTTTGTTGTAATCTGTATTAAAATATATAACTTTAAAGGTACTAAAAAATATGACCGTTTTTATGTCATTGATTTTAATTTTGCGAAGGTTTACTGAAATGGGCCATCTTTCCATCTTTAAAAGCCCATAACTTGGTCAAATGAACTCGAATCTCGATATGGCGTACCTTTATGAGCTTGTGGAATGATTTTGTTGTAGTCTGTATTAAAATATATAACTTTAATGGTAGTAAAAAGTATGACCGTTTTCATGTCATTGATTTTAGTTTTGCGAAGGTTTACTGGGCCTTCTTTACATCTTTAAAGGCCCATAACTTGGTCAAATGAACTCTGATTTCGATATGGCATACCTTTATGGGCTTGTGGAATGAGTTTGTTGTAATCTGTATTAAAATATATAACTTTAAAGGTAGTAAAAAATGTGACCGTTATTATGTCATTGATTTTAATTTTGCGAAGGTTTACTGAAATGGGCCTTCTTTCCATCTTTAAAAGCCCACAACTTGGTCAAATGAACTCGGATCTCGATATGGCATACCTTTATGGGCATGTGAATGATTATGTTTTTATCTGCACTAAAATATGCATTTATATATATAACTATAAAGGAAGTAACAAATATGACCGTTTTTATGTGATTGATTTTAATTTTGCGAAGGTTTACTGAAATAGGCCTTCTTTCCATCTTTAAAAGCCCATAACTTGGTCAAATGAACTCGGATTTCGATATGGCATGCTTTTATTGGCTTGTGGAATGATTATGTTTTTATCTGCACTATAATATATAACTTAAAAGGAAGTAAAAAATATGACCATTTTTATGTCATTGATTTTTTTTTGCGAAAGTTTACAGAAATGGCCTTCCTTACATCTTTAAAAGCCCATAACTTGGTCAAATGAACTCGTATTTCGATATGGTATACCTTTATGGGCTTGTGGAATGATTATGTTGTTATCTGCATTAATATATACAACTATAAAGGTAGTAAAAAATATGACCGTTTTAATGTCATTGATTTTAATTTTGCGAAGGTTTACTGAAATGGGCCATCTTTCCATCTTTAAAAGCCCATAACTTGGTCAAATGAACTCGAATCTCGATATGGCGTACCTTTATGGGCTTGTGGAGTGATTTTGTTGTAATCTGTATTAAAATTAAAATATATAACTTTAAAGGTACTAAAAAGTATGACCATTTTTATGTCGTTGATATTTTTTTTGCGAAAGTTTACAGAAATGGCCTTCCTTACATCTTTAAAAGCCCATAACTTGGTCAAATGAACTCGGATTTCGATATGCTATGCCTTTACGGGCTTGTGAAATGATTATGTTGTTATCTGCATTAAAATATATAACTTTAAAGGTAGTAAAAAATATGACCGTTTTTATGTCATTGATTTTAATATTGAGAAGGTTTACTGAAATGGGCCATCTTTCCATCTTTAAACGCCCATAACTTGGTCAAATGAACTCGAATCTCGATATGGCGTACCTTTTTGGGCTTGTGGAATGATTTTGTTGTAATCTGTATTAAAATATATAACTTTAAAGGTACTAAAAAGTATGACCGTTTTTATGTCATTGATTTTAATTTTAAGAAGGTTTACTGAAATGGGCCTTCTTTACATCTTTAAAAGCCCATAACTTGGTCAAATGAACTCAGATTTCGATATGGCATACCTTTATGGGCTTGTGGAATGATTTTGTTGTAATCTGTATTAAAATATATAACTTTAAAGGTAGTAAAAAATATGACCGTTATTATGTCATTGATTTTAATTTTGCGAAGGTTTACTGAAATGGGCCTTCTTTACATCTTTAAAAGCCCATAACTTGGTCAAATGAACTCGGATTTCGATATGGTTTACCTTTCTGGGCTTGTGGAATTGATATGTTGTTATCTGCATTTATATATATAACTATAAAGGTAGTAAAAAATATGACCGTTTTTATGTCATTGATTTTAATTTTGTGAAGGTTTACTGAAATGGGCCTTCTTTCCATCTTTAAAAGCCCATAACTTGGGCAAATGAACTCGGATTTCGATATGGCATACTTTTATTGGCTTGTGGAATAATTATGTTTTTATCTGCATTAAAATATATAACTTAAAAGGTAGTAAAAAATATGACCATTTTTATGTCATTGATTTTTATTTTGCGAAGGTTTACAGAAATGGCCTTCCTTACATCTTTAAAAGCCCATAACTTGGTCAAATGAACTCGGATTTCGATATGGCATACTTTATGGGCTTGTGAATGGTTATGTTGTTATCTGCATTAAGATATATAACTTTAAGGGAAGTAAAAATGACCGTTTTTATGTCATTGATTTTAATTTTGCGAAGCTTTACAGAATTGGGCCTAATTGACATCTTTAAAAGTCCATAACGTACCTTTATGGGGTTGTGGAATGATTTTGTTGTAATGAATGAACGAATGAACTCGGATTTCGATATGGTATACCTATCTGGGCCTGTGGAATTGTTATGTTGTTATCTGCATTTATATATATAACTATAAAGGTAGTAAAAATATGACCGTTTTTATGTCATTGATTTTAATTTTGTGAAGGTTTACTGAAATGGGCCTTCTTTCCATATTTAAAAGCCCATAACTTGGGCAAATGAACTCGGATTTCGATATGGCATACTTTTATTGGCTTGTGGAATAATTATGTTTTTATCTGCATGAATATATATAACTTAAAAGGTAGTAAAAAATATGACCATTTTTATGTCATTGATTTTTTTTTCGAAAGTTTACAGAAATGGCCTTCCTTACATCTTTAAAAGCCCATAACTTGGTCAAATGAACTCGGATTTCGATATGCTATACCTTTACGGGCTATAACTATAAAGGTAGTAAAAAATATGACCGTTTTTATGTCATTGATTTTAATTTTGCGAAGGTTTACTGAAATAGGCCTTCTTTCCATCTTTAAAAGCCCATAACTTGGTCAAATGAACTCGGATTTCGATATGGCATACTTTTATTGGCTTGTGGAATGATTGTGTTTTTATCTGCACTAAAATATATAACTTAAAAGGTAGTAAAAAATATGACCATTTATATGTCATTGATTTTTTTTTTGCGAAAGTTTACAGAAATGGCCTTCCTTACATCTTTAAAAGCCCATAACTTGGTCAAATGAACTCGTATTTCGATATGGTATACCTTTATGGGCTTGTGAAATGATTATGTTGTTATCTGCATTAATATATATAACTATAAAGGTAGTAAAAAATATGACCGTTTTAATGTCATTGATTTTAATTTTGCGAAGGTTTACTGAAATGGGCCTTCTTTCCATCTATAAAAGCCCATAACTTGGTCGAATGAACTCGGATTTCGATATGGTATACCTTTCTGGGCTTGTGGAATTGTTATGTTGTTATCTGCATTTATATATATAACTATTAAAGTAGTAAAAATATGACCGTTTTTATGTCATTGATTTTAATTTTGTGAAGGTTTACTGAAATGGGCCTTCTTTCCATCTTTAAAATCCCATAACTTGGGCAAATGAACTCGGATTTCGATATGGCATACTTTTATTGGCTTGTGGAATAATTATGTTTTTATCTGCATTAAAATATATAACTTAAAAGGTAGTAAAAAATATGACCATTTTTATGTCATTGATTTTTTTTTTGCGAAAGTTTACAGAAATGGCCTTCCTTACATCGTTAAAAGCCCATAACTTGGTCAAATGAACTCGGATTTCGATATGGCATACTTTATGGGCTTGTGAATGGTTATGTTGTTATCTGCATTAAGATATATAACTTTAAGGGTAGTAAAAAATATGACCGTTTTTATGTCATTGATTTTAATTTTGCGAAGCTTTACCTAATTGGGCCTAATTGACATCTTTAAAAGTCCATAACGTACCTTTATGGGGTTGTGGAATGATTTTGTTGTAATGAATGAACGAATGAACTCGGATTTCGATATGGTATACCTTTCTGGGCCTGTGGAATTGTTATGTTGTTATCTGCATTTATATATATAACTATAAAGGTATTAAAAATATGACCGTTTTTATGTCATTGATTTTAATTTTGTGAAGGTTTACTGAAATGGGCCTTCTTTCCATATTTAAAAGCCCATAACTTGGGCAAATGAACTCGGATTTCGATATGGCATACTTTTATTGGCTTGTGGAATAATTATGTTTTTATCTGCATTAAAATATATAACTTAAAAGGTAGTAAAAAATATGACCATTTTTATGTCATTGATTTTTTTTTTGCGAAAGTTTACAGAAATGGCCTTCCTTACATCTTTAAAAGCCCATAACTTGGTCAAATGAACTCGGATTTCGATATGCTATACCTTTACGGGCTTGTGAAATGATTATGTTGTTATCTGCATTAAAATATATAATTTTAAAGGTAGTAAAAAATATGACCGTTTTTATGTCATTGATTTTAATTTTAAGAAGGTTTACTGAAATGGGCCATCTTTCCATCTTTAAAAGCCCATAACTTGGTCAAATGAACTCGAATCTCGATATGGCGTACCTTTATGGGCTTGTGGAATGATTTTTTTGTAATCTGTATTAAAATATATAACTTTAAAGGTACTAAAAAGTATGACCGTTTTTATGTCATTGATTTTAGTTTTGCGAAGGTTTACTGAAATGGGCCTTCTTTACATCTTTAAAAGCCCATAACTTGGTCAAATGAACTCAGATTTCGATATGGCATACCTTTATGGGCTTGTGGAATGATTTTGTTGTAATCTGTATTAAAATATATAGCTTTAAAGGTAGTAAAAAATATGACCGTTAATATGTCATTGATTTTAATTTTGCAAAGGTTTACTGAAATGGGCCTTCTTTCCATCTTTAAAAGCCCACAACTTGGTCAAATGAACTCGGATTTCGATATGGTATACCTTTATGGGCTTGTGGAATGATTATGTTGTTATCTGCATTAATATATATAACTATAAAGGTAGTAAAAAATATGACCGTTTTTATGTCATTGATTTTAATTTTGCGAAGGTTTACTGAAATGGGCCTTCTTTACATCTTTAAAAGCCCATAACTTGGTCAAATGAACTCGGATTTCGATATGGTTTACCTTTCTGGGCTTGTGGAATTGATATGTTGTTATCTGCATTTATATATATAACTATAAAGGTAGTAAAAAATATGACCGTTTTTATGTCATTGATTTTAATTTTGTGAAGGTTTACTGAAATGGGCCTTCTTTCCATCTTTAAAAGCCCATAACTTGGGCAAATGAACTCGGATTTCGATATGGCATACTTTTATTGGCTTGTGGTAATTATGTTTTTATCTGCATTAAAATATATAACTTAAAAGGTAGTAAAAAATATGACCATTTTTATGTCATTGATTTTTATTTTGCGAAGGTTTACAGAAATGGCCTTCCTTACATCTTTAAAAGCCCATAACTTGGTCAAATGAACTCGGATTTCGATATGGCATACTTTATGGGCTTGTGAGTGGTTATGTTGTTATCTGCATTAAGATATATAACTTTAAGGGTAGTAAAAATATGACCGTTTTTATGTCATTGATTTTAATTTTGCGAAGCTTTACAGAATTGGGCCTAATTGACATCTTTAAAAGTCCATAACGTACCTTTATGGGGTTGTGGAATAATTTTGTTGTAATGAATGAACGAATGAACTCGGATTTCGATATGGTATACCTTTCTGGGCCTGTGGAATTGCTATGTTGTTATCTGCATTTATATATATAACTATAAAGGTAGTAAAAATATGACCGTTTTTATGTCATTGGTTTTAATTTTGTGAAGGTTTACTGAAATGGGCCTTCTTTCCATATTTAAAAGCCCATAACTTGGGCAAATGAACTCGGATTTCGATATGGCATACTTTTATTGGCTTGTGGAATAATTATGTTTTTATCTGCATTAATATATATAACTTAAAAGGTAGTAAAAAATATGACCATTTTTATGTCATTGATTTTTTTTTTGCGAAAGTTTACAGAAATGGCCTTCCTTACATCTTTAAAAGCCCATAGCTTGGTCAAATGAACTCGGATTTCGATATGCTATACCTTTAACTATAAAGGTAGTAAAAAATATGACCGTTTTTATGTCATTGATTTTAATTTTGCGAAGGTTTACTGAAATAGGCCTTCTTTCCATCTTTAAAAGCCCATAACTTGGTCAAATGAACTCGGATTTCGATATGGCATACTTTGATTGGCTTGTGGAATGATTATGTTTTTATCTGCACTAAAATATATAACTTAAAAGGAAGTAAAAAATATGACCATTTTTATGTCATTGATTTTTTTTTGCGAAAGTTTACAGAAATGGCCTTCCTTACATCTTTAAAAGCCCATAACTTGGTCAAATGAACTCGTATTTCGATATGGTATACCTTTATGGGCTTGTGGAATGATTATGTTGTTATCTGCATTAATATATACAACTATAAAGGTAGTAAAAAATATGACCGTTTTAATGTCATTGATTTTAATTTTGCGAAGGTTTACTGAAATGGGCCATCTTTCCATCTTTAAAAGCCCATAACTTGGTCAAATGAACTCGAATCTCGATATGGCGTACCTTTATGGGCTTGTGGAGTGATTTTGTTGTAATCTGTATTAAAATTAAAATATATAACTTTAAAGGTACTAAAAAGTATGACCATTTTTATGTCGTTGATTTTTTTTTTGCGAAAGTTTACAGAAATGGCCTTCCTTACATCTTTAAAAGCCCATAACTTGGTCAAATGAACTCGGATTTCGATATGCTATACCTTTACGGGCTTGTGAAATGATTATGTTGTTATCTGCATTAAAATATATAACTTTAAAGGTAGTAAAAAATATGACCGTTTTTATGTCATTGATTTTAATTTTGAGAAGGTTTACTGAAATGGGCCATCTTTCCATCTTTAAACGCCCATAACTTGGTCAAATGAACTCGAATCTCGATATGGCGTACCTTTTTGGGCTTGTGGAATGATTTTGTTGTAATCTGTATTAAAATATATAACTTTAAAGGTACTAAAAAGTATGACCGTTTTTATGTCATTGATTTTAATTTTAAGAAGGTTTACTGAAATGGGCCTTCTTTACATCTTTAAAAGCCCATAACCTGGTCAAATGAACTCAGATTTCGATATGGCATACCTTTATGGGCTTGTGGAATGATTTTGTTGTAATCTGTATTAAAATATATAACTTTAAAGGTAGTAAAAAATATGACCGTTATTATGTCATTGATTTTAATTTTGCGAAGGTTTACTGAAATGGGCCTTCTTTACATCTTTAAAAGCCCATAACTTGGTCAAATGAACTCAGATTTCGATATGGCATACCTTTATGGGCTTGTGGAATGATTATGTTGTTATCTGCATTAATATATATAACTATAAAGGTAGTAAAAAATATGACCGTTTTTATGTCATTGATTTTAATTTTGTGAAGGTTTACTGAAATGGGCCTTCTTTACATCTTTAAAAGCCCATAACTTGGTCAAATGAACTCGGATTTCGATATGGTTTACCTTTCTGGGTTTGTGGAATTGATATGTTGTTATCTGCATTTATATATATAACTATAAAGGTAGTAAAAAATATGACCGTTTTTATGTCATTGATTTTAATTTTGTGAAGGTTTACTGAAATGGGCCTTCTTTACATCTTTAAAAGCCCATAACTTGGTCAAATGAACTCGGATTTCGATATGGTTTACCTTTCTGGGCTTGTGGAATTGATATGTTGTTATCTGCATTTATATATATAACTATAAAGGTAGTAAAAAATATGACCGTTTTTATGTCATTGATTTTAATTTTGTGAAGGTTTACTGAAATGGGCCTTCTTTCCATCTTTAAAAGCCCATAACTTGGGCAAATGAACTCGGATTTCGATATGGCATACTTTTATTGGCTTGTGGTAATTATGTTTTTATCTGCATTAAAATATATAACTTAAAAGGTAGTAAAAAATATGACCATTTTTATGTCATTGATTTTTATTTTGCGAAGGTTTACAGAAATGGCCTTCCTTACATCTTTAAAAGCCCATAACTTGGTCAAATGAACTCGGATTTCGATATGGTTTACCTTTCTGGGCTTGTGGAATTGATATGTTGTTATCTGCATTTATATATATAACTATAAAGGTAGTAAAAAATATGACCGTTTTTATGTCATTGATTTTAATTTTGTGAAGGTTTACTGAAATGGGCCTTCTTTCCATCTTTAAAAGCCCATAACTTGGGCAAATGAACTCGGATTTCGATATGGCATACTTTTATTGGCTTGTGGTAATTATGTTTTTATCTGCATTAAAATATATAACTTAAAAGGTAGTAAAAAATATGACCGTTTTTATGTCATTGATTTTAATTTTAAGAAGGTTTACTGAAATGGGCCATCTTTCCATCTTTAAAAGCCCATAACTTGGTCAAATGAACTCGAATCTCGATATGGCGTACCTTTATGGGCTTGTGGAATGATATTTTGTAATCTGTATTAAAATATATAACTTTAAAGGTACTAAAAAGTATGACCGTTTTTATGTCATTGATTTTAGTTTTGCGAAGGTTTACTGAAATGGGCCTTCTTTACATCTTTAAAAGCCCATAACTTGGTCAAATGAACTCAGATTTCGATATGGCATACCTTTATGGGCTTGTGGAATGATTTTGTTGTAATCTGTATTAAAATATATAGCTTTAAAGGTAGTAAAAAATATGACCGTTAATATGTCATTGATTTTAATTTTGCAAAGGTTTACTGAAATGGGCCTTCTTTCCATCTTTAAAAGCCCACAACTTGGTCAAATGAACTCGGATTTCGATATGGTATACCTTTATGGGCTTGTGGAATGATTATGTTGTTATCTGCATTAATATATATAACTATAAAGGTAGTAAAAAATATGACCGTTTTTATGTCATTGATTTTAATTTTGCGAAGGTTTACTGAAATGGGCCTTCTTTACATCTTTAAAAGCCCATAACTTGGTCAAATGAACTCGGATTTCGATATGGTTTACCTTTCTGGGCTTGTGGAATTGATATGTTGTTATCTGCATTTATATATATAACTATAAAGGTAGTAAAAAATATGACCGTTTTTATGTCATTGATTTTAATTTTGTGAAGGTTTACTGAAATGGGCCTTCTTTCCATCTTTAAAAGCCCATAACTTGGGCAAATGAACTCGGATTTCGATATGGCATACTTTTATTGGCTTGTGGTAATTATGTTTTTATCTGCATTAAAATATATAACTTAAAAGGTAGTAAAAAATATGACCATTTTTATGTCATTGATTTTTATTTTGCGAAGGTTTACAGAAATGGCCTTCCTTACATCTTTAAAAGCCCATAACTTGGTCAAATGAACTCGGATTTCGATATGGCATACTTTATGGGCTTGTGAGTGGTTATGTTGTTATCTGCATTAAGATATATAACTTTAAGGGTAGTAAAAATATGACCGTTTTTATGTCATTGATTTTAATTTTGCGAAGCTTTACAGAATTGGGCCTAATTGACATCTTTAAAAGTCCATAACGTACCTTTATGGGGTTGTGGAATAATTTTGTTGTAATGAATGAACGAATGAACTCGGATTTCGATATGGTATACCTTTCTGGGCCTGTGGAATTGCTATGTTGTTATCTGCATTTATATATATAACTATAAAGGTAGTAAAAATATGACCGTTTTTATGTCATTGGTTTTAATTTTGTGAAGGTTTACTGAAATGGGCCTTCTTTCCATATTTAAAAGCCCATAACTTGGGCAAATGAACTCGGATTTCGATAAGGCATACTTTTATTGGCTTGTGGAATAATTATGTTTTTATCTGCATTAATATATATAACTTAAAAGGTAGTAAAAATATGACCATTTTTATGTCATTGATTTTTTTTTTGCGAAAGTTTACAGAAATGGCCTTCCTTACATCTTTAAAAGCCCATAGCTTGGTCAAATGAACTCGGATTTCGATATGCTATACCTTTACGGGCTATAACTATAAAGGTAGTAAAAAATATGACCGTTTTTATGTCATTGATTTTAATTTTGCGAAGGTTTACTGAAATAGGCCTTCTTTCCATCTTTAAAAGCCCATAACTTGGTCAAATGAACTCGGATTTCGATATGGCATACTTTGATTGGCTTGTGGAATGATTATGTTTTTATCTGCACTAAAATATATAACTTAAAAGGAAGTAAAAAATATGACCATTTTTATGTCATTGATTTTTTTTTGCGAAAGTTTACAGAAATGGCCTTCCTTACATCTTTAAAAGCCCATAACTTGGTCAAATGAACTCGTATTTCGATATGGTATACCTTTATGGGCTTGTGGAATGATTATGTTGTTATCTGCATTAATATATACAACTATAAAGGTAGTAAAAAATATGACCGTTTTAATGTCATTGATTTTAATTTTGCGAAGGTTTACTGAAATGGGCCATCTTTCCATCTTTAAAAGCCCATAACTTGGTCAAATGAACTCGAATCTCGATATGGCGTACCTTTATGGGCTTGTGGAGTGATTTTGTTGTAATCTGTATTAAAATTAAAATATATAACTTTAAAGGTACTAAAAAGTATGACCATTTTTATGTCGTTGATTTTTTTTTTGCGAAAGTTTACAGAAATGGCCTTCCTTACATCTTTAAAAGCCCATAACTTGGTCAAATGAACTCGGATTTCGATATGCTATACCTTTACGGGCTTGTGAAATGATTATGTTGTTATCTGCATTAAAATATATAACTTTAAAGGTAGTAAAAAATATGACCGTTTTTATGTCATTGATTTTAATTTTGAGAAGGTTTACTGAAATGGGCCATCTTTCCATCTTTAAACGCCCATAACTTGGTCAAATGAACTCGAATCTCGATATGGCGTACCTTTTTGGGCTTGTGGAATGATTTTGTTGTAATCTGTATTAAAATATATAACTTTAAAGGTACTAAAAAGTATGACCGTTTTTATGTCATTGATTTTAATTTTAAGAAGGTTTACTGAAATGGGCCTTCTTTACATCTTTAAAAGCCCATAACCTGGTCAAATGAACTCAGATTTCGATATGGCATACCTTTATGGGCTTGTGGAATGATTTTGTTGTAATCTGTATTAAAATATATAACTTTAAAGGTAGTAAAAAATATGACCGTTATTATGTCATTGATTTTAATTTTGCGAAGGTTTACTGAAATGGGCCTTCTTTACATCTTTAAAAGCCCATAACTTGGTCAAATGAACTCAGATTTCGATATGGCATACCTTTATGGGCTTGTGGAATGATTATGTTGTTATCTGCATTAATATATATAACTATAAAGGTAGTAAAAAATATGACCGTTATTATGTCATTGATTTTAATTTTGCGAAGGTTTACTGAAATGGGCCTTCTTTACATCTTTAAAAGCCCATAACTTGGTCAAATGAACTCAGATTTCGATATGGCATACCTTTCTGGGCTTGTGGAATTGATATGTTGTTATCTGCATTTATATATATAACTATAAAGGTAGTAAAAAATATGACCGTTTTTATGTCATTGATTTTAATTTTGTGAAGGTTTACTGAAATGGGCCTTCTTTCCATCTTTAAAAGCCCATAACTTGGGCAAATGAACTCGGATTTCGATATGGCATACTTTTATTGGCTTGTGGTAATTATGTTTTTATCTGCATTAAAATATATAACTTAAAAGGTAGTAAAAAATATGACCATTTTTATGTCATTGATTTTTATTTTGCGAAGGTTTACAGAAATGGCCTTCCTTACATCTTTAAAAGCCCATAACTTGGTCAAATGAACTCGGATTTCGATATGGCATACTTTATGGGCTTGTGAGTGGTTATGTTGTTATCTGCATTAAGATATATAACTTTAAGGGTAGTAAAAATATGACCGTTTTTATGTCATTGATTTTAATTTTGCGAAGCTTTACAGAATTGGGCCTAATTGACATCTTTAAAAGTCCATAACGTACCTTTATGGGGTTGTGGAATAATTTTGTTGTAATGAATGAACGAATGAACTCGGATTTCGATATGGTATACCTTTCTGGGCCTGTTGAATTGCTATGTTGTTATCTGCATTTATATATATAACTATAAAGGTAGTAAAAATATGACCGTTTTTATGTCATTGGTTTTAATTTTGTGAAGGTTTACTGAAATGGGCCTTCTTTCCATATTTAAAAGCCCATAACTTGGGCAAATGAACTCGGATTTCGATATGGCATACTTTTATTGGCTTGTGGAATAATTATGTTTTTATCTGCATTAATATATATAACTTAAAAGGTAGTAAAAAATATGACCATTTTTATGTCATTGATTTTTTTTTTGCGAAAGTTTACAGAAATGGCCTTCCTTACATCTTTAAAAGCCCATAGCTTGGTCAAATGAACTCGGATTTCGATATGCTATACCTTTACGGGCTATAACTATAAAGGTAGTAAAAAATATGACCGTTTTTATGTCATTGTTTTTAATTTTGCGAAGGTTTACTGAAATAGGCCTTCTTTCCATCTTTAAAAGCCCATAACTTGGTCAAATGAACTCGGATTTCGATATGGCATACTTTGATTGGCTTGTGGAATGATTATGTTTTTATCTGCACTAAAATATATAACTTAAAAGGTAGTAAAAAATATGACCATTTTTATGTCATTGATTTTTTTTTTGCGAAAGTTTACAGAAATGGCCTTCCTTACATCTTTAAAAGCCCATAACTTGGTCAAATGAACTCGTATTTCGATAAGGTATACCTTTATGGGCTTGTGAAATGATTACGTTGTTTTCTGCATTAATATATATAACTATAAAGGTAGTAAAAAATATGACCGTTTTAATGTCATTGATTTTAATTTTGCGAAGGTTTACTGAAATGGGCCTTCTTTCCATCTATAAAAGCCCATAACTTGGTCGAATGAACTCGGATTTCGATATGGTATACCTCTCTGGGCTTGTGGAATTGTTATGTTGTTATCTGCATTTATATATATAACTATTAAAGTAGTAAAAATATGACCGTTTTTATGTCATTGATTTTAATTTTGTGAAGGTTTACTGAAATGGGCCTTCTTTCCATCTTTAAAAGCCCATAACTTGGGCAAATGAACTCGGATTTCGATATGGCATACTTTTATTGGCTTGTGGAATAATTATGTTTTTATATGCTATAAAATATATAACTTAAAAGGTAGTAAAAAATATGACCATTTTTATGTCATTGATTTTTTTTTTGCGAAAGTCTACAGAAATGGCCTTCCTTACATCTTTAAAAGCCCATAACTTGGTAAAATGAACTCGGATTTCGATATGCTATACCTTTACGGGCTTGTGAAATGATTATATTGTTATCTGCATTAAAATATATAATTTTAAAGGTAGTAAAAAATATGACCGTTTTTATGTCATTGATTTTAATTTTAAGAAGGTTTACTGAAATGGGCCTTCTTTACATCTTTAAAAGCCCATAACTTGGTCAAATGAACTCAGATTTCGATATGGCATACCTTTATGGGCTTGTGGAATGATTTTGTTGTAATCTGTATTAAAGTATATAACTTTAAAGGTAGTAAAAAATATGACCGTTATTATGTCATTGATTTTAATTTTGCAAAGGTTTACTGAAATGGGCCTTCTTTCCATCTTTAAAAGCCCACAACTTGGTCAAATGAACTCGGATTTCGATATGGTATACCTTTATGGGCTTGTGGAATGATTATGTTGTTATCTGCATTAATATATATAACTATAAAGGTAGTAAAAAATATGACCGTTTTTATGTCATTGATTTTAATTTTGCGAAGGTTTACTGAAATGGGCCTTCTTTACATCTTTAAAAGCCCATAACTTGGTCAAATGAACTCGGATTTCGATATGGCATACTTTGATTGGCTTGTGGAATGATTATGTTTTTATCTGCACTAAAATATATAACTTAAAAGGTAGTAAAAAATATGACCATTTTTATGTCATTGATTTTTTTTTTGCGAAAGTTTACAGAAATGGCCTTCCTTACATCTTTAAAAGCCCATAACTTGGTCAAATGAACTCGTATTTCGATAAGGTATACCTTTATGGGCTTGTGAAATGATTACGTTGTTTTCTGCATTAATATATATAACTATAAAGGTAGTAAAAAATATGACCGTTTTAATGTCATTGATTTTAATTTTGCGAAGGTTTACTGAAATGGGCCTTCTTTCCATCTATAAAAGCCCATAACTTGGTCGAATGAACTCGGATTTCGATATGGTATACCTCTCTGGGCTTGTGGAATTGTTATGTTGTTATCTGCATTTATATATATAACTATTAAAGTAGTAAAAATATGACCGTTTTTATGTCATTGATTTTAATTTTGTGAAGGTTTACTGAAATGGGCCTTCTTTCCATCTTTAAAAGCCCATAACTTGGGCAAATGAACTCGGATTTCGATATGGCATACTTTTATTGGCTTGTGGAATAATTATGTTTTTATATGCTATAAAATATATAACTTAAAAGGTAGTAAAAAATATGACCATTTTTATGTCATTGATTTTTTTTTTGCGAAAGTCTACAGAAATGGCCTTCCTTACATCTTTAAAAGCCCATAACTTGGTAAAATGAACTCGGATTTCGATATGCTATACCTTTACGGGCTTGTGAAATGATTATATTGTTATCTGCATTAAAATATATAATTTTAAAGGTAGTAAAAAATATGACCGTTTTTATGTCATTGATTTTAATTTTAAGAAGGTTTACTGAAATGGGTCTTTAAAAGCCCATAACTTGGTCAAATGAACTCAGATTTCGATATGGCATACCTTTATGGGCTTGTGGAATGATTTTGTTGTAATCTGTATTAAAGTATATAACTTTAAAGGTAGTAAAAAATATGACCGTTATTATGTCATTGATTTTAATTTTGCAAAGGTTTACTGAAATGGGCCTTCTTTCCATCTTTAAAAGCCCACAACTTGGTCAAATGAACTCGGATTTCGATATGGTATACCTTTATGGGCTTGTGGAATGATTATGTTGTTATCTGCATTAATATATATAACTATAAAGGTAGTAAAAAATATGACCGTTTTTATGTCATTGATTTTAATTTTGCGAAGGTTTACTGAAATGGGCCTTCTTTACATCTTTAAAAGCCCATAACTTGGTCAAATGAACTCGGATTTCGATATGGTATACCTTTCTGGGCTTGTGGAATTGTTATGTTGTTATCTGCATTTATATATATAACTATAAAGGTAGTAAAAAATATGACCGTTTTTATGTCATTGATTTTAATTTTGTAAAGGTTTACTTAAATGGGCCTTCTTTCCATCTTTAAAAGCCCATAACTTGGTCAAATGAACTCGAATCTCGATATGGCGTACTCTTATGGGCTTGTGGAATGATTTTGTTGTAATCTGTATTAAAATATATGACTTTAAAGGTACTAAAAAGTATGACCGTTTTTATGTCATTGATTTTAGTTTTGCGAAGGTTTACTGAAATGGGCCTTCTTTACATCTTTAAAAGCCCATAACTTGGTCAAATGAACTCAGATATCGATATGGTATACCTTTATGGGCTTGTGGAATGATTTTGTTGTAATCTGTATTAAAATATATAACTTTAAAGGTAGTAAAAAATATGACCGTTTTTATTTCATTGATTTTAATTTTGTGAAGGTTTACTGAAATGGGCCTTCTTTCCATCTTTAAAAGCCCATAACTTGGGCAAATGAACTCGGATTTCGATATGGCATACTTTTATTGGCTTGTGGAATAATTATGTTTTTATCTGCATTAAAATATATAACTTAAAAGGTAGTAAAAAATATGACCATTTTTATGTCATTGATTTTTATTTTGCGAAGGTTTACAGAAATGGCCTTCCTTACATCTTTAAAAGCCCATAACTTGGTCAAATGAACTCGTATTTCGATATGGTATACCTTTATGGGCTTGTGAAATGATTATGTTGTTATCTGCATTAATATATATAACTATTAGGGTAGTAAAAAATATGACCGTTTTAATGTCATTGATTTTAATTTTGCGAAGGTTTACTGAAATGGGCCTTCTTTCCACCTATAAAAGCCCATAACTTGGTCGAATGAACTCGGATTTCGATATGGTATACCTTTCTGGGCTTGTGGAATTGTTATGTTGTTATCTGCATTTATATATATAACTATAAAAGTAGTAAAAATATGACCGTTTTTATGTCATTGATTTTAATTTTGTGAAGGTTTACTGAAATGGGCCTTCTTTCCATCTTTAAAAGCCCATAACTTGGGCAAATGAACTCGAATCTCGATATGGCGTACCTTTATGGGCCTGTGGAATGATTTTGTTGTAATCTGTATTAAAATATATAACTTTAAAGGTACTAAAAAGTATGGTCAAATGAACTCGTATTTCGATATGGTATACCTTTCTGGGCTTGTGGAATTGTTATGTTGTTATCTGCATTTATATATATAACTATAAAGGTAGTAAAAAATATGACCGTTTTTATGTCATTGATTTGAATTTTGTGAAGATTTACTGAAATGGGCCTTCTTTCCATCTTTAAAAGCCCATAACTTGGGCAAATGAACTCGGATTTCGATATGGCATACTTTTATTGGCTTGTGGAATAATTATGTTTTTATCTGCATTAAAATATATAACTTAAAAGGTAGTAAAAAATATGACCATTTTTATGTCATTGATTTTTATTTTGCGAAGGTTTACAGAAATGGCCTTCCTTAAATCTTTAAAAGCCCATAACTTGGTCAAATGAACTCGTATTTCGATATGGTATACCTTTATGGGCTTGTGAAATGATTATGTTGTTATCTGCATTAATATATATAACTATTAGGGTAGTAAAATATATGACCGTTTTAATGTCATTGATTTTAATTTTGCGAAGGTTTACTGAAATGGGCCTTCTTTCCATCTATAAAAGCCCATAACTTGGTCGAATGAACTCGGATTTCGATATGGTATACCTTTCTGGGCTTGTGGAATTGTTATGTTGTTATCTGCATTTATATATATAACTATAAAAGTAGTAAAAATATGACCGTTTTTATGTCATTGATTTTAATTTTGTGAAGGTTTACTGAAATGGGCCTTCTTTCCATCTTTAAAAGCCCATAACTTGGGCAAATGAACTCGAATCTCGATATGGCGTACCTTTATGGGCTTGTGGAATGATTTTTTTGTAATCTGTATTAAAATATATAACTTTAAAGGTAGTAAAAAGTATGGTCAAATGAACTCGGATTTCGATATGCTATACCTTTACGGGCTTGTGAAATGATTATGTTGTTATCGTCATTAAAATATATAATTTTAAAGGTAGTAAAAAATATGACCGTTTTTATGTCATTGATTTTAATTTTGCGAAGGTTTACTGAAATGGGCCTTCTTTCCATCTATAAAAGCCCATAACTTGGTCGAATGAACTCGGATTTCGATATGGTATACCTTTCTGGGCTTGTGGAATTGTTATGTTGTTATCTGCATTTATATATATAACTATAAAAGTAGTAAAAATATGACCGTTTTTATGTCATTGATTTTAATTTTGTGAAGGTTTACTGAAATGGGCCTTCTTTCCATCTTTAAAAGCCCATAACTTGGGCAAATGAACTCGGATTTCGATATGGCATACTTTTATTGGCTTGTGGAATAATTATGTTTTTATCTGCATTAAAATATATAACTTAAAAGGTAGTAAAAAATATGACCATTTTTATGTCATTGATTTTTTTTTTGCGAAAGTTTACAGAAATGGCCTTCCTTACATCTTTAAAAGCCCATAACTTGGTCAAATGAACTCGGATTTCGATATGCTATACCTTTACGGGCTTGTGAAATGATTATGTTGTTATCTGCATTAAAATATATAATTTTAAAGGTAGTAAAAAATATGACCGTTTTTATGTCATTGATTTTAGTTTTAAGAAGGTTTACTGAAATGGGCCATCTTTCCATCTTTAAAAGCCCATAACTTGGTCAAATGAACTCGAATCTCGATATGGCATACCTTTATGGGCTTGTGGAATGATTTTGTTGTACCCTGTATTAAAATATATAACTTTAAAGGTAGTAAAAAATATGACCGTTATTATGTCATTGATTTTAATTTTGCAAAGGTTTACTGAAATGGGCCTTCTTTCCATCTTTAAAAGCCCACAACTTGGTCAAATGAACTCGGATTTCGATATGGTATACCTTTATGGGCTTGTGGAATGATTATGTTGTTATCTGCATTAATATATATAACTATAAAGGTAGTAAAAAATATGACCGTTTTTATGTCATTGATTTTAATTTTGCGAAGGTTTACTGAAATGGGCCTTCTTTACATCTTTAAAAGCCCATAACTTGGTCAAATGAACTCGGATTTCGATATGGTATACCTTTCTGGGCTTGTGGAATTGTTATGTTGTTATCTGCATTTATATATATAACTATAAAGGTAGTAAAAAATATGACCGTTTTTATGTCATTGATTTTAATTTTGTGAAGGTTTACTGAAATGGGCCTTCTTTCCATCTTTAAAAGCCCATAACTTGGTCAAATGAACTCGAATCTCGATATGGCGCACCTTTATGAGCTTGTGGAATGATTTTGTTGTAATCTGTATTAAAATATATGACTTTAAAGGTATGACCGTTTTTATGTCATTGATTTTAGTTTTGCGAAGGTTTACTGAAATGGGCCTTCTTTACATCTTTAAAAGCCCATAACTTGGTCAAATGAACTCGGATTTCGATATGGTATACCTTTCTGGGCTTGTGGAATTGTTATGTTGTTATATATATAACTATAAAGGTAGTAAAAAATATGACCGTTTTTATGTCATTGATTTTAGTTTTGCGAAGGTTTACTGAAATGGGCCTTCTTTACATCTTTAAAAGCCCATAACTTGGTCAAATGAACTCGAATCTCGATATGGCGTACCTTTATGGGCTTGTGGAATGATTTTGTTGTAATCTGTATTAAAATATATAACTTTAAAGGTACTAAAAAGTATGACCGTTTTTATGTCATTGACTTTAGTTTTGCGAAGGTTTACTGAAATGGGCCTTCTTTACATCTTTAAAAGCCCATAACTTGGTCAAATGAACTCAGATTTCGATATGGCATACCTTTATGGGCTTGTGGAATGATTTTGTTGTAATCTGTATTAAAATATATAACTTTAAAGGTAGTAAAAAATATGACCGTTATTATGTCATTGATTTTAATTTTGCAAAGGTTTACTGAAATGGGCCTTCTTTCCATCTTTAAAAGCCCACAACTTGGTCAAATGAACTCGGATTTCGATATGGTATACCTTTATGGGCTTGTGGAATGATTATGTTGTTATCTGCATTAATATATATAACTATAAAGCTAGTAAAAAATATGACCGTTTTTATGTCATTGATTTTAATTTTGCGAAGGTTTACTGAAATGGGCCTTCTTTACATCTTTAAAAGCCCATAACTTGGTCAAATGAACTCGGATTTCGATATGGTATACCTTTCAGGGCTTGTGGAATTGTTATGTTGTTATCTGCATTTATATATATAACTATAAAGGTAGTAAAAAATATGACCGTTTTTATGTCATTGATTTTAATTTTGTGAAGGTTTACTGAAATGGGCCTTCTTTCCATCTTTAAAAGCCCATAACTTGGTCAAATGAACTCGAATCTCGATATGGCGTACCTTTATGAGCTTGTGGAATGATTTTGTTGTAATCTGTATTAAAATATATGACTTTAAAGGTATGACCGTTTTTATGTCATTGATTTTAGTTTTGCGAAGGTTTACTGAAATGGGCCTTCTTTACATCTTTAAAAGCCCATAACTTGGTCAAATGAACTCAGATATCGATATGGCATACCTTTATGGGCTTGTGGAATGATTATGTTGTTATCTGCATTAATATATATAACTATAAAGGTAGTAAAAAATATGACCGTTTTTATGTCATTGATTTTAATTTTGCGAAGGTTTACTGAAATGGGCCTTCTTTACATCTTTAAAAGCCCATAACTTGGTCAAATGAACTCGGATTTCGATATGGTATACCTTTCTGGGCTTGTGGAATTGTTATGTTGTTATCTGCATTTATATATATAACTATAAAGGTAGTAAAAAATATGACCGTTTTTATGTCATTGATTTTAATTTTGTGAAGGTTTACTGAAATGGGCCTTCTTTCCATCTTTAAAAGGCCATAACTTGGGCAAATGAACTCGGATTTCGATATGGCATACTTTTATTGGCTTGTGGAATAATTATGTTTTTATCTGCATTAAAATATATAACTTAAAAGGTAGTAAAAAATATGACCATTTTTATGTCATTGACTTTTTTTTTTGCGAAAGTTTACAGAAATGGCCTTCCTTACATCTTTAAAAGCCCATAACTTGGTCAAATGAACTCGGATTTCGATATGCTATACCTTTACCTTTACCTTTATCTGCATTAAAATATATAATTTTAAAGGTAGTAAAAAATATGACCGTTTTTATGTCATTGATTTTAGTTTTAAGAAGGTTTACTGAAATGGGCCATCTTTCCATCTTTAAAAGCCCATAACTTGGTCAAATGAACTCGAATCTCGATATGGCGTACCTTTATGGGCTTGTGGAATGATTTTGTTGTAATCTGTATTAAAATATATAACTTTAAAGGTACTAAAAAATATGACCGTTGTTATGTCATTGATTTTAATTTTGCAAAGGTTTACTGAAATGTGCCTTCTTTCCATCTTTAAAAGCCCACAACTTGGTCAAATGAACTCGGATTTCGATATGGTATACCTTTATGGGCTTGTGGAATGATTATGTTGTTATCTGCTTTAATATATATAACTATGAAGGTAGTAAAAAATATGACCGTTTTTATGTCATTGATTTTAATTTTGCGAAGGTTTACTGAAATGGGCCTTCTTTACATCTTTAAAAGCCCATAACTTGGTCAAATGAACTCGGATTTCGATATGGTATACCTTTCTGGGCTTGTGGAATTGTTATGTTGTTATCTGCATTTATATATATAACTATAAAGGTAGTAAAAAATATGACCGTTTTTATGTCATTGATTTTAATTTTGTGAAGGTTTACTGAAATGGGCCTTCTTTCCATCTTTAAAAGCCCATAACTTGGTCAAATGAACTCGAATCTCGATATGGCGTACCTTTATGGGCTTGTGGAATGATTTTGTTGTAATCTGTATTAAAATATATGACTTTAAAGGTACTAAAAAGGTACTAAAAAGTATGACCGTTTTTATGTCATTGATTTTAGTTTTGCGAAGGCTTACTGAAATGGGCCTTCTTTACATCTTTAAAAGCCCATAACTTGGTCAAGTGAACTCAGATATCGATATGGCATACCTTTATGGGCTTGTGGAATGATTTTGTTGTAATCTGTATTAAAATATATAACTTTAAAGGTAGTAAAAAATATGACCGTTATTATGTCATTGATTTTAATTTTGCAAAGGTTTACTGAAATGGGCCTTCTTTCCATCTTTAAAAGCCCACAACTTGGTCAAATGAACTCGGATTTCGATATGGTATACCTTTATGGGCTTGTGGAATGATTATGTTGTTATCTGCATTAATATATATAACTATAAAGGTAGTAAAAAATATGACCGTTTTTATGTCATTGATTTTAATTTTGCGAAGGTTTACTGAAATGGGCCTTCTTTACATCTTTAAAAGCCCATAACTTGGTCAAATGAACTCGGATTTCGATATGGTATACCTTTCTGGGCTTGTGGAATTGTTATGTTGTTATCTGCATTTATATATATAACTATAAAGGTAGTAAAAAATATGACCGTTTTTATGTCATTGATTTTAATTTTGTGAAGGTTTACTGAAATGGGCCTTCTTTCCATCTTTAAAAGCCCATAACTTGGTCAAATGAACTCGAATCTCGATATGGCGTACCTTTATGAGCTTGTGGAATGATTTTGTTGTAATCTGTATTAAAATATATGACTTTAAAGGTATGACCGTTTTTATGTCATTGATTTTAGTTTTGCGAAGGTTTACTGAAATGGGCCTTCTTTACATCTTTAAAAGCCCATAACTTGGTCAAATGAACTCGGATTTCGATATGGTATACCTTTCTGGGCTTGTGGAATTGTTATGTTGTTATCTGCATTTCTATATATAACTATAAAGGTAGTAAAAAATATGACCGTTTTTATGTCATTGATTTTAGTTTTGCGAAGGTTTACTGAAATGGGCCTTCTTTACATCTTTAAAAGCCCATAACTTGGTCAAATGAACTCGAATCTCGATATGGCGTACCTTTATGGGCTTGTGGAATGATTTTGTTGTAATCTGTATTAAAATATATAACTTTAAAGGTACTAAAAAGTATGACCGTTTTTATGTCATTGACTTTAGTTTTGCGAAGGTTTACTGAAATGGGCCTTCTTTACATCTTTAAAAGCCCATAACTTGGTCAAATGAACTCAGATTTCGATATGGCATACCTTTATGGGCTTGTGGAATGATTTTGTTGTAATCTGTATTAAAATATATAACTTTAAAGGTAGTAAAAAATATGACCGTTATTATGTCATTGATTTTAATTTTGCAAAGGTTTACTGAAATGGGCCTTCTTTCCATCTTTAAAAGCCCACAACTTGGTCAAATGAACTCGGATTTCGATATGGTATACCTTTATGGGCTTGTGGAATGATTATGTTGTTATCTGCATTAATATATATAACTATAAAGGTAGTAAAAAATATGACCGTTTTTATGTCATTGATTTTAATTTTGCGAAGGTTTACTGAAATGGGCCTTCTTTACATCTTTAAAAGCCCATAACTTGGTCAAATGAACTCGGATTTCGATATGGTATACCTTTCTGGGCTTGTGCAATTGTTATGTTGTTATCTGCATTTATATATATAACTATAAAGGTAGTAAAAAATATGACCGTTTTTATGTCATTGATTTTAATTTTGTGAAGGTTTACTGAAATGGGCCTTCTTTCCATCTTTAAAAGCCCATAACTTGGGCAAATGAACTCGGATTTCGATATGGCATACTTTTATTGGCTTGTGGAATAATTATGTTTTTATCTGCATTAAAATATATAACTTAAAAGGTAGTAAAAAATATGACCATTTTTATGTCATTGATTTTTTTTTTGCGAAAGTTTACAGAAATGGCCTTCCTTACATCTTTAAAAGCCCATAACTTGGTCAAATGAACTCGGATTTCGATATGCTATACCTTTACGGGCTTGTGAAATGATTATGTTGTTATCTGCATTAAAATATATAATTTTAAAGGTAGTAAAAAATATGACCGTTTTTATGTCATTGATTTTAGTTTTAAGAAGGTTTACTGAAATGGGCCATCTTTCCATCTTTAAAAGCCCATAACTTGGTCAAATGAACTCGAATCTCGATATGGCGTACCTTTATGGGCTTGTGGAATGATTTTGTTGTAATCTGTATTAAAATATATAACTTTAAAGGTACTAAAAAATATGACCGTTGTTATGTCATTGATTTTAATTTTGCAAAGGTTTACTGAAATGGGCCTTCTTTCCATCTTTAAAAGCCCACAACTTGGTCAAATGAACTCGGATTTCGATATGGTATACCTTTATGGGCTTGTGGAATGATTATGTTGTTATCTGCTTTAATATATATAACTATGAAGGTAGTAAAAAATATGACCGTTTTTATGTCATTGATTTTAATTTTGCGAAGGTTTACTGAAATGGGCCTTCTTTACATCTTTAAAAGCCCATAACTTGGTCAAATGAACTCGGATTTCGATATGGTATACCTTTCTGGGCTTGTGGAATTGTTATGTTGTTATCTGCATTTATATATATAACTATAAAGGTAGTAAAAAATATGACCGTTTTTATGTCATTGATTTTAATTTTGTGAAGGTTTACTGAAATGGGCCTTCTTTCCATCTTTAAAAGCCCATAACTTGGTCAAATGAACTCGAATCTCGATATGGCGTACCTTTATGGGCTTGTGGAATGATTTTGTTGTAATCTGTATTAAAATATATGACTTTAAAGGTACTAAAAAGTATGACCGTTTTTATGTCATTGATTTTAGTTTTGCGAAGGTTTACTGAAATGGGCCTTCTTTACATCTTTAAAAGCCCATAACTTGGTCAAATGAACTCAGATATCGATATGGCATACCTTTATGGGCTTGTGGAATGATTTTGTTGTAATCTGTATTAAAATATATAACTTTAAAGGTAGTAAAAAATATGACCGTTATTATGTCATTGATTTTAATTTTGCAAAGGTTTACTGAAATGGGCCTTCTTTCCATCTTTAAAAGCCCACAACTTGGTCAAATGAACTCGGATTTCGATATGGTATACCTTTATGGGCTTGTGGAATTGTTATGTTGTTATCTGCATTTATATATATAACTATAAAAGTAGTAAAAATATGACCGTTTTTATGTCATTGATTTTAATTTTGTGAAGGTTTACTGAAATGGGCCTTCTTTACATCTTTAAAAGCCCATAACTTGGTCAAATGAACTCAGATATCGATATGGCATACCTTTATGGGCTTGTGGAATGATTTTGTTGTAATCTGTATTAAAATATATAACTTTAAAGGTACTAAAAAGTATGACCGTTTTTATGTCATTGACTTTAGTTTTGCGAAGGTTTACTGAAATGGGCCTTCTTTACATCTTTAAAAGCCCATAACTTGGTCAAATGAACTCAGATATCGATATGGCATACCTTTATGGGCTTGTGGAATGATTTTGTTGTAATCTGTATTAAAATATATAACTTTAAAGGTACTAAAAAGTATGACCGTTTTTATGTCATTGACTTTAGTTTTGCGAAGGTTTACTGAAATGGGCCTTCTTTACATCTTTAAAAGCCCATAACTTGGTCAAATGTACTCAGATTTCGATATGGCATACCTTTATGGGCTTGTGGAATGATTTTGTTGTAATCTGTATTAAAATATATAACTTTAAAGGTAGTAAAAAATATGACCGTTATTATGTCATTGATTTTAATTTTGCAAAGGTTTACTGAAATGGGCCTTCTTTCCATCTTTAAAAGCCCACAACTTGGTCAAATGAACTCGGATTTCGATATGGTATACCTTTATGGGCTTGTGGAATGATTATGTTGTTATCTGCATTAATATATATAACTATAAAGGTAGTAAAAAATATGACCGTTTTTATGTCATTGATTTTAATTTTGCGAAGGTTTACTGAAATGGGCCTTCTTTACATCTTTAAAAGCCCATAACTTGGTCAAATGAACTCGGATTTCGATATGGTATACCTTTCTGGGCTTGTGGAATTGTTATGTTGTTATCTGCATTTATATATATAACTATAAAGGTAATAAAAAATATGACCGTTTTTATGTCATTGATTTTAATTTTGTGAAGGTTTACTGAAATGGGCCTTCTTTCCATCTTTAAAAGCCCATAACTTGGTCAAATGAACTCGAATCTCGATATGGCGTACCTTTATGAGCTTGTGGAATGATTTTGTTGTAATCTGTATTAAAATATATGACTTTAAAGGTATGACCGTTTTTATGTCATTGATTTTAGTTTTGCGAAGGTTTACTGAAATGGGCCTTCTTTACATCTTTAAAAGCCCATAACTTGGTCAAATGAACTCAGATATCGATATGGCATACCTTTATGGGCTTGTGGAATGATTATGTTGTTATCTGCATTAATATATATAACTATAAAGGTAGTAAAAAATATGACCGTTTTTATGTCATTGATTTTAATTTTGCGAAGGTTTACTGAAATGGGCCTTCTTTACATCTTTAAAAGCCCATAACTTGGTCAAATGAACTCGGATTTCGATATGGTATACCTTTCTGGGCTTGTGGAATTGTTATGTTGTTATCTGCATTTATATATATAACTATAAAGGTAGTAAAAAATATGACCGTTTTTATGTCATTGATTTTAATTTTGTGAAGGTTTACTGAAATGGGCCTTCTTTCCATCTTTAAAAGCCCATAACTTGGGCAAATGAACTCGGATTTCGATATGGCATACTTTTATTGGCTTGTGGAATAATTATGTTTTTATCTGCATTAAAATATATAACTTAAAAGGTAGTAAAAAATATGACCATTTTTATGTCATTGATTTTAATTTTGCGAAGGTTTACTGAAATGGGCCTTCTTTCCATCTTTAAAAGCCCACAACTTGGTCAAATGAACTCGGATTTCGATATGGTATACCTTTATGGGCTTGTGGAATGATTTTGTTGTAATCTGTATTAAAATATATAACTTTAAAGGTAGTAAAAAATATGACCGTTATTATGTCATTGATTTTAATTTTGCAAAGGTTTACTGAAATGGGCCTTCTTTCCATCTTTAAAAGCCCACAACTTGGTCAAATGAACTCGGATTTCGATATGGTATACCTTTATGGGCTTGTGGAATGATTATGTTGTTATCTGCATTAATATATATAACTATAAAGGTAGTAAAAAATATGACCGTTTTTATGTCATTGATTTTAATTTTGCGAAGGTTTACTGAAATGGGCCTTCTTTACATCTTTAAAAGCCCATAACTTGGTCAAATGAACTCGGATTTCGATATGGTATACCTTTCTGGGCTTGTGGAATTGTTATGTTGTTATCTGCATTTATATATATAACTATAAAGGTAGTAAAAAATATGACCGTTTTTATGTCATTGATTTTAATTTTGTGAAGGTTTACTGAAATGGGCCTTCTTTCCATCTTTAAAAGCCCATAACTTGGTCAAATGAACTCGAATCTCGATATGGCGTACCTTTATGAGCTTGTGGAATGATTTTGTTGTAATCTGTATTAAAATATATGACTTTAAAGGTATGACCGTTTTTATGTCATTGATTTTAGTTTTGCGAAGGTTTACTGAAATGGGCCTTCTTTACATCTTTAAAAGCCCATAACTTGGTCAAATGAACTCGGATTTCGATATGGTATACCTTTCTGGGCTTGTGGAATTGTTATGTTGTTATATATATAACTATAAAGGTAGTAAAAAATATGACCGTTTTTATGTCATTGATTTTAGTTTTGCGAAGGTTTACTGAAATGGGCCTTCTTTACATCTTTAAAAGCCCATAACTTGGTCAAATGAACTCGAATCTCGATATGGCGTACCTTTATGGGCTTGTGGAATGATTTTGTTGTAATCTGTATTAAAATATATAACTTTAAAGGTACTAAAAAGTATGACCGTTTTTATGTCATTGACTTTAGTTTTGCGAAGGTTTACTGAAATGGGCCTTCTTTACATCTTTAAAAGCCCATAACTTGGTCAAATGAACTCAGATTTCGATATGGCATACCTTTATGGGCTTGTGGAATGATTTTGTTGTAATCTGTATTAAAATATATAACTTTAAAGGTAGTAAAAAATATGACCGTTATTATGTCATTGATTTTAATTTTGCAAAGGTTTACTGAAATGGGCCTTCTTTCCATCTTTAAAAGCCCACAACTTGGTCAAATGAACTCGGATTTCGATATGGTATACCTTTATGGGCTTGTGGAATGATTATGTTGTTATCTGCATTAATATATATAACTATAAAGGTAGTAAAAAATATGACCGTTTTTATGTCATTGATTTTAATTTTGCGAAGGTTTACTGAAATGGGCCTTCTTTACATCTTTAAAAGCCCATAACTTGGTCAAATGAACTCGGATTTCGATATGGTATACCTTTCTGGGCTTGTGGAATTGTTATGTTGTTATCTGCATTTATATATATAACTATAAAGGAAGTAAAAAATATGACCGTTTTTATGTCATTGATTTTAATTTTGTGAAGGTTTACTGAAATGGGCCTTCTTTCCATCTTTAAAAGCCCATAACTTGGTCAAATGAACTCGAATCTCGATATGGCGTACCTTTATGAGCTTGTGGAATGATTTTGTTGTAATCTGTATTAAAATATATGACTTTAAAGGTATGACCGTTTTTATGTCATTGATTTTAGTTTTGCGAAGGTTTACTGAAATGGGCCTTCTTTACATCTTTAAAAGCCCATAACTTGGTCAAATGAACTCGGATTTCGATATGGTATACCTTTCTGGGCTTGTGGAATTGTTATGTTGTTATCTGCATTTCTATATATAACTATAAAGGTAGTAAAAAATATGACCGTTTTTATGTCATTGATTTTAGTTTTGCGAAGGTTTACTGAAATGGGCCTTCTTTACATCTTTAAAAGCCCATAACTTGGTCAAATGAACTCGAATCTCGATATGGCGTACCTTTATGGGCTTGTGGAATGATTTTGTTGTAATCTGTATTAAAATATATAACTTTAAAGGTACTAAAAAGTATGACCGTTTTTATGTCATTGACTTTAGTTTTGCGAAGGTTTACTGAAATGGGCCTTCTTTACATCTTTAAAAGCCCATAACTTGGTCAAATGAACTCAGATTTCGATATGGCATACCTTTATGGGCTTGTGGAATGATTTTGTTGTAATCTGTATTAAAATATATAACTTTAAAGGTAGTAAAAAATATGACCGTTATTATGTCATTGATTTTAATTTTGCAAAGGTTTACTGAAATGGGCCTTCTTTCCATCTTTAAAAGCCCACAACTTGGTCAAATGAACTCGGATTTCGATATGGTATACCTTTATGGGCTTGTGGAATGATTATGTTGTTATCTGCATTAATATATATAACTATAAAGGTAGTAAAAAATATGACCGTTTCTATGTCATTGATTTTAATTTTGCGAAGGTTTACTGAAATGGGCCTTCTTTACATCTTTAAAAGCCCATAACTTGGTCAAATGAACTCGGATTTCGATATGGTATACCTTTCTGGGCTTGTGGAATTGTTATGTTGTTATCTGCATTTATATATATAACTATAAAGGAAGTAAAAAATATGACCGTTTTTATGTCATTGATTTTAATTTTGTGAAGGTTTACTGAAATGGGCCTTCTTTCCATCTTTAAAAGCCCATAACTTGGTCAAATGAACTCGAATCTCGATATGGCGTACCTTTATGAGCTTGTGGAATGATTTTGTTGTAATCTGTATTAAAATATATGACTTTAAAGGTATGACCGCTTTTATGTCATTGATTTTAGTTTTGCGAAGGTTTACTGAAATGGGCCTTCTTTACATCTTTAAAAGCCCATAACTTGGTCAAATGAACTCAGATATCGATATGGCATACCTTTATGGGCTTGTGGAATGATTTTGTTGTAATCTGTATTAAAATATATAACTTTAAAGGTAGTAAAAAATATGACCGTTATTATGTCATTGATTTCAATTTTGCAAAGGTTTACTGAAATGGGCCTTCTTTCCATCTTTAAAAGCCCACAACTTGGTCAAATGAACTCGGATTCGATATGGTATACCTTTATGGGCTTGTGGAATGATTATGTTGTTATCTGCATTAATATATATAACTATAAAGGAAGTAAAAAATATGACCGTTTTTATGTCATTGATTTTAATTTTGTGACGGTTTACTGAAATGGGCCTTCTTTACATCTTTAAAAGCCCATAGCTTGGTCAAATGAACTCGGATTTCGATATGGTATACCTTTATGGGCTTGTGAAATGATTATGTTGTTATCTGCATTAATATATATAACTATTAGGGTAGTAAAAAATATGACCGTTTTAATGTCATTGATTTTAATTTTGCGAAGGTTTACTGAAATGGGCCTTCTTTCCATCTATAAAAGCCCATAACTTGGTCGAATGAACTCGGATTTCGATATGGTATACCTTTCTGGGCTTGTGGAATTGTTATGTTGTTATCTGCATTTATATATATAACTATAAAAGTAGTAAAAAATATGTCCGTTTTTATGACATTGATTTTAATTTTGTGAAGGTTTACTGAAATGGGCCTTCTTTCTAACTTTAAAAGCCCATAACTTGGTCAAATGAACTCGAATCTCGATATGGCGTACCTTTATGGGCTTGTGGAATGATTTTGTTGTAATCTGTATTAAAATATATGACTTTAAAGGTACTAAAAAGTATGACCGTTTTTATGTCATTGATTTCAATTTTGCAAAGGTTTACTGAAATGGGCCTTCTTTCCATCTTTAAAAGCCCACAACTTGGTCAAATGAACTCGGATTCGATATGGTATACCTTTATGGGCTTGTGGAATGATTATGTTGTTATCTGCATTAATATATATAACTATAAAGGAAGTAAAAAATATGACCGTTTTTATGTCATTGATTTTAATTTTGTGAAGGTTTACTGAAATGGGCCTTCTTTACATCTTTAAAAGCCCATAGCTTGGTCAAATGAACTCGGATTTCGATATGGTATACCTTTCTGGGCTTGTGGAATTGTTATGTTGTTATCTGCATTTATATATATAACTATAAAGGTAGTAAAAAATATGACCGTTTTTATGTCATTGATTTTAATTTTGTGAAGGTTTACTGAAATGGGCCTTCTTTCCATCTTTAAAAGCCCATAACTTGGGCAAATGAACTCGAATTTCGATATGGCATACTTTTATTGGCTTGTGGAATAATTATGTTTTTATCTGCATTAAAATATATAACTTAAAAGGTAGTAAAAAATATGACCATTTTTATGTCATTGATTTTTATTTTGCGAAGGTTTACAGAAATGGCCTTCCTTACATCTTTAAAAGCCCATAACTTGGTCAAATGAACTCGTATTTCGATATGGTATACCTTTATGGGCTTGTGAAATGATTATGTTGTTATCTGCATTAATATATATAACTATTAGGGTAGTAAAAAATATGACCGTTTTAATGTCATTGATTTTAATTTTGCGAAGGTTTACTGAAATGGGCCTTCTTTCCATCTATAAAAGCCCATAACTTGGTCGAATGAACTCGGATTTCGATATGGTATACCTTTCTGGGCTTGTGGAATTGTTATGTTGTTATCTGCATTTATATATATAACTATAAAGGTAGTAAAAAATAT
Source organism: Drosophila suzukii (assembly GCF_043229965.1). NCBI lineage: Eukaryota > Metazoa > Arthropoda > Insecta > Diptera > Drosophilidae > Drosophila > Drosophila suzukii. The sequence continues at coordinate 850,003 of NW_027255896.1, read as the reverse complement.
GTCCGTTTTTATGACATTGATTTTAATTTTGTGAAGGTTTACTGAAATGGGCCTTCTTTCCATCTTTAAAAGCCCATAACTTGGTCAAATGAACTCGAATCTCGATATGGCGTACCTTTATGGGCTTGTGGAATGATTTTGTTGTAATCTGTATTAAAATATATGACTTTAAAGGTACTAAAAAGTATGACCGTTTTTATGTCATTGATTTTAGTTTTGCGAAGGTTTACTGAAATGGGCCTTCTTTACATCTTTAAAAGCCCATAACTTGGTCAAATGAACTCAGATATCGATATGGCATACCTTTATGGGCTTGTGGAATGATTTTGTTGTAATCTGTATTAAAATATATAACTTTAAAGGTAGTAAAAAATATGACCGTTATTATGTCATTGATTTCAATTTTGCAAAGGTTTACTGAAATGGGCCTTCTTTCCATCTTTAAAAGCCCACAACTTGGTCAAATGAACTCGGATTCGATATGGTATACCTTTATGGGCTTGTGGAATGATTATGTTGTTATCTGCATTAATATATATAACTATAGAGGTAGTAAAAAATATGACCGTTTTTATGTCATTGATTTTAATTTTGTGAAGGTTTACTGAAATGGGCCTTCTTTACATCTTTAAAAGCCCATAGCTTGGTCAAATGAACTCGGATTTCGATATGGTATACCTTTCTGGGCTTGTGGAATTGTTATGTTGTTATCTGCATTTATATATATAACTATAAATGTAGTAAAAAATATGACCGTTTTTTTGTCATTGATTTTAATTTTGTGAAGGTTTACTGAAATGGGCCTTCTTTCCATCTTTAAAAGCCCATAACTTGGGCAAATGAACTCGGATTTCGATATGGCATACTTTTATTGGCTTGTGGAATAATTATGTTTTTATCTGCATTAAAATATATAACTTAAAAGGTAGTAAAAAATATGACCATTTTTATGTCATTGATTTTTATTTTGCGAAGGTTTACAGAAATGGCCTTCCTTACATCTTTAAAAGCCCATAACTTGGTCAAATGAACTCAGATATCGATATGGCATACCTTTATGGGCTTGTGGAATGATTTTGTTGTAATCTGTATTAAAATATATAACTTTAAAGGTAGTAAAAAATATGACCGTTATTATGTCATTGATTTCAATTTTGCAAAGGTTTACTGAAATGGGCCTTCTTTCCATCTTTAAAAGCCCACAACTTGGTCAAATGAACTCGGATTCGATATGGTATACCTTTATGGGCTTGTGAAATGATTATGTTGTTATATGCATTAATATATATAACTATTAGGGTAGTAAAAAATATGACCGTTTTAATGTCATTGATTTTAATTTTGCGAAGGTTTACTGAAATGGGCCTTCTTTCCATCTACAAAAGCCCATAACTTGGTCGAATGAACTCGGATTTCGATATGGTATACCTTTCTGGGCTTGTGGAATTGTTATGTTGTTATCTGCATTTATATATATAACTATAAAGGTAGTAAAAAATATGACCGTTTTTATGTCATTGATTTTAATTTTGTGAAGGTTTACTGAAATGGGCCTTCTTTCCATCTTTAAAAGCCCATAACTTGGTCAAATGAACTGGAATCTCGATATGGCGTACCTTTATGGGCTTGCGGAATGATTTTGTTGTAATCTGTATTAAAATATATGACTTTAAAGGTACTAAAAAGTATGACCGTTTTTATGTCATTGATTTTAGTTTTGCGAAGGTTTACTGAAATGGGCCTTCTTTACATCTTTAAAAGCCCATAACTTGGTCAATTGAACTCAGATATCGATATGGCATACCTTTATGGGCTTGTGGAATGATTTTGTTGTAATCTGTATTAAAAAATATAACTTTAAAGGTAGGAAAAAATATGACCGTTATTATGTCATTGATTTCAATTTTGCAAAGGTTTACTGAAATGGGCCTTCTTTCCATCTTTAAAAGCCCACAACTTGGTCAAATGAACTCGGATTCGATATGGTATACCTTTATGGGCTTGTGGAATGATTATGTTGTTATCTGCATTAATATATATAACTATAAAGGTAGTAAAAAATATGACCGTTTTTATGTCATTGATTTTAATTTTGTGAAGGTTTACTGAAATGGGCCTTCTTTACATCTTTAAAAGCCCATAGCTTGGTCAAATGAACTCGGATTTCGATATGGTATACCTTTCTGGGCTTGTGGAATTGTTATGTTGTTATCTGCATTTATATATATAACTATAAAAGTAGTAAAAATATGACCGTTTTTATGTCATTGATTTTAATTTTGTGAAGGTTTACTGAAATGGGCCTTCTTTCCATCTTTAAAAGCCCATAACTTGGTCAAATGAACTCGGATTTCGATATGGCATACTTTTATTGGCTTGTGGAATAATTATGTTTTTATCTGCATTAAATGTAAAATGTAAAATGTATAACTTAAAAGGTAGTAAAAAATATGACCATTTTTATGTCATTGATTTTTATTTTGCGAAGGTTTACAGAAATGGTCTTCTTTACATCTTTAAAAGACCATAACTTGGTCAAATGAACTCGGATTTCGATATGGCATACTTTATGGGCTTGTGAATGGTTATGTTGTAATCTGTATTAAAATATATAACTATAAAGGAAGTAAAAAATATGACCGTTTTTATGTCATTGATTTTAATTTTGCGAAGGTTTACTGAAATGGGCCTTCTTTCCATCTATAAAAGCCCATAACTTGGTCGAATAAACTCGGATTTCGATATGGTATACCTTTCTGGGCTTGTGGAATTGTTATGTTGTTATCTGCATTTATATATATAACTATAAAAGTAGTAAAAATATGACCGTTTTTATGTCATTGATTTTAATTTTGTGAAGGTTTACTGAAATGGGCCTTCTTTCCATCTTTAAAAGCCCATAACTTGGGCAAATGAACTCGGATTTCGATATGGCATACTTTTATTGGCTTGTGGAATAATTATGTTTTTATCTGCATTAAAATATATAACTTAAAAGGTAGTAAAAAATATGACCATTTTTATGTCATTGATTTTTTTTTTGCGAAAGTTTACAGAAATGGCCTTCCTTACATCTTTAAAAGCCCATAACTTGGTCAAATGAACTCGGATTTCGATATGCTATACCTTTACGGGCTTGTGAAATGATTATGTTGTTATCGTCATTAAAATATATAATTTTAAAGGTAGTAAAAAATATGACCGTTTTTATGTCATTGATTTTAATTTTGCGAAGGTTTACTGAAATGGGCCTTCTTTCCATCTATAAAAGCCCATAACTTGGTCGAATGAACTCGGATTTCGATATGGTATACCTTTCTGGGCTTGTGGAATTGTTATGTTGTTATCTGCATTTATAAATATAACTATAAAAGTAGTAAAAATATGACCGTTTTTATGTCATTGATTTTAATTTTGTGAAGGTTTACTGAAATGGGCCTTCTTTCCATCTATAAAAGCCCATAACTTGGTCGAATGAACTCGGATTTCGATATGGCATACCTTTCTGGGCTTGTGGAATTGTTATGTTGTTATCTGCATTTATAAATATAACTATAAAAGTAGTAAAAATATGACCGTTTTTATGTCATTGATTTTAATTTTGTGAAGGTTTACTGAAATGGGCCTTCTTTCCATCTATAAAAGCCCATAACTTGGTCGAATGAACTCGGATTTCGATATGGTATACCTTTCTGGGCTTGTGGAATTGTTATGTTGTTATCTGCATTTATAAATATAACTATAAAAGGTAGTAAAAAATATGACCATTTTTATGTCATTGATTTTTATTTTGCGAAGGTTTACAGAAATGGCCTTCCTTACATCTTTAAAAGCCCATAACTTGGTCAAATGAACTCAGATATCGATATGGCATACCTTTATGGGCTTGTGGAATGATTTTGTTGTAATCTGTATTAAAATATATAACTTTAAAGGTACTAAAAAGTATGACCGTTTTTATGTCATTGATTTTAGTTTTGCGAAGGTTTACTGAAATGGGCCTTCTTTACATCTTTAAAAGCCCATAACTTGGTCAAATGAACTCAGATTTCGATATGGCATACCTTTATGGGCTTGTGGAATGATTTTGTTGTAATCTGTATTAAAATATATAACTTTAAAGGTAGTAAAAATTATGTCCGTTATTATGTCATTGATTTTAATTTTGCAAAGGTTTACTGAAATGGGCCTTCTTTCCATCTTTAAAAGCCCACAACTTGGTCAAATGAACTCGGATTTCGATATGGTATACCTTTATGGGCTTGTGGAATGATTATGTTGTTATCTGCATTAATATATATAACTATAAAGGTAATAAAAAATATGACCGTTTTTATGTCATTGATTTTAATTTTGCGAAGGTTTACTGAAATGGGCCTTCTTTACATCTTTAAAAGCCCATAACTTGGTCAAATGAACTCGGATTTTGATATGGTATACCTTTCTGGGCTTGTGGAATTGTTATGTTGTTATCTGCATTTATATATATAACTATAAAGGTAGTAAAAAATATGACCGTTTTTATGTCATTGATTTTAATTTTGTGAAGGTTTACTGAAATGGGCCTTCTTTCCATCTTTAAAAGCCCATAACTTGGTCAAATGAACTCGAATCTCGATATGGCGTACCTTTATGGGCTTGTGGAATGATTTTGTTGTAATCTGTATTAAAATATATAACTTTAAAGGTACTAAAAAGTATGACCGTTTTTATGTCATTGATTTTAGTTTTGCGAAGGTTTACTGAAATGGGCCTTCTTTACATCTTTAAAAGCCCATAGCTTGGTCAAATGAACTCAGATTTCGATATGGCATACCTTTATGGGCTTGTGGAATGATTTTGTTGTAATCTGTATTAAAATATATAACTTTAAAGGTAGTAAAAAATATGTTCGTTTTTATATCATTGATTTTAATTTTGCAAAGGTTTACTGAAATGGGCCTTCTTTCCATCTTTAAAAGCCCATAACTTGGTCAAACGAACTCGGATTTCGATATGGTATACCTTTCTGGGCTTGTGGAATTGTTATGTTGTTATCTGCATTTATATATATAACTATAAAGGTAGTAAAAAATATGACCGTTTTTATGTCATTGATTTTAATTTTGCGAAGGTTTACTGAAAAGGGCCTTCTTTACATCTTTAAAAGCCCATAACTTGGTCAAATGAACTCGGATCTCGATATAGCGTACCTTTATGGGCTTGTGGAATGATTTTGTTGTAATCTGCATTAAAATAAATAACTTTTAAGGTAGTAAAAAATATGACCATTTTTATTACATTTATTTTTTTTTTTGGCGAAAGTTTACAGAAATGGCCTTCCTTACATTTTTAAAAGTCCATAACTTGGTCAAATTAACTCGAATCTCGATATGGCGTACCTTTTTGGGCTTGTGGAATGATTTTGTTGTAATCTGCATTAAAATATATAACTTTAAAGGAAGTAAAAAATATGACCGTTTTTATGTCATTGATTTTATTTTTGCGAAGGTTTACTGAATTGGGCCATCTTTCCATCTTTAAAAGCCCATAACTTAATCAAATGATCTCGAATCTCGATATGGCGTACGTCTATGGGCTTGTTTAATGATTTTGTTGTAATCTGTATTAAAATACATAGCTTTAAAGGTAGTAAAAAGTATGACCGTTTTTATGTCATTGATTTTAGTTTTGCGAAGGTTTACTGAAATGGGCCTTCTTTACATCTTTAAAAGCCCACAACTTGGTCAAATGAACTCGGATTTCGATATGGTATACCTTTCTGGGCTTGTGGAATTGTTATGTTGTTATCTGCATTTATATATATAACTATAAAGGTAGTAAAAAATATGACCGTTCTTATGTCATTGATTTTAATTTTGCGAAGGTTTACTGAAATGGGCCTTCTTTCCATCTATAAAAGCCCACAACTTGGTCAAATGAACTCGGATTTCGATATGGTATACCTTTCTGGGCTTGTGAAATTGTTATGTTGTTATCTGCATTTATATATATATCTATAAAGGTAGTAAAAAATATGACCATTTTTATGTCATTGATTTTTATTTTGCGAAGGCTTACTGAAATGGCCTTCTTTACATCTTTAAAAGCCCATAACTTGGGCAAATGAACTCGGACTTCGATATGGCGTACCTCTATGGGCTTGTGGAATGATTTTGTTGTAATCTGTATTAAAATATATAACTTTAAAGGTAGTAAAAAGCATGACCGTTTTTATGTCATTGATTTTAGTTTTGCGAAGGTTTACTGAAATGGGCCTTCTTTAAATCTTTAAAAGCCCACAACTTGGTCAAATGAACTCGGATTTCGATATGGTATACCTTTATGGTCTTGTGGAATGATTATGTTGTTATCTGCATTAATATATATAACTATAAAGGTAGTAAAAAATATGACCGTTTTTATTTCATTGATTTTAATTTTGCGAAGGTTTACTGAAATGGGCCTTCTTTCCATCTATAAAAGCCCACAACTTGGTCAAATGAACTCGGATTTCGATATGGTATACCTTTCTGGGCTTGTGGAATTGTTATGTTGTTATCTGCATTTATATATATAACTATAAAGGTAGTAAAATCTATGACCGTTTTTATGTCATTGATTTTAATTTTGTGAAGGTTTACTGAAATGGGCCTTCTTTCCATCTTTAAAAGCCCATAACTTGGGCAAATGAACTCGGATTTCGATATGGCATACTTTTATTGGCTTGTGGAATAATTATGTTTTTATCTGCATTAAATGTAAAATGTAAAATGTATAACTTAAAAGGTAGTAAAAAATATGACCATTTTTATGTCATTGATTTTTATTTTGCGAAGGTTTACAGAAATGGTCTTCTTTACATCTTTAAAAGACCATAACTTGGTCAAATGAACTCGGATTTCGATATGGCATACTTTATGGGCTTGTGAATGGTTATGTTGTTATCTGCATTAAAATATATAACTTTAAGGGTAGTAAAAAATATGACCGTTTTTATGTCATTGATTTTAATTTTGCGAAGCTTTACAGAAATGGGCCTAATTGACATCTTTAAAAGTCCATAACTTGGTCAAAAGGACTCGGATTTCGATATGGCATACCTCTATGGGCTTGTGGAATGATTATGTTGTTATGTGCATTAAAATATATAACTTTAAAGGTAGTAAAATATATGACCGTTTTTATGTCATTGATTTTAATTTTGCGAAGGTTTACTGAAAGGGGCCATCTTTCCATCTTTAAAAGCCCATAACTTGGTCAAATGAACTCGGATCTCGATATAGCGTACCTTTATGGGCTTGAGGAATGATTTTGTTGTAATCTGCATTAAAATATATGAGAAGGGTAGCTATTCGAGTGGTGTAGGTTTTATTTAGGATAGTTGTGTTGGATATATTATTACATATAGAAATTATAGCTATAAGTGTTCTGCACACGTTCTGCTCTGGAGTCCATCTCTGTCTCGACTACTTTACATTTGTAGAGTCTGGTAACATTATAAAAAAGGACTTATTCTACACTAATATTGAAGGCTTGGTATATACTATATAACTTTAAAGGTAGTAAAAAATATGACCGTTTTTATGTCATTGATTTTAATTTTTCGAAGGTTTACTGAAATGGGCCATCTTTCCATCTTTAAAAGCCCATAACTTGGTCAAATGAACTCGAATCTCGATATGGCATACTTTTATTGGCTTGTGGAATAATTATGTTTTTATCTGCATTAAAATATATAACTTAAAAGGTAGTAAAAAATATAACCATTTTTATGTCATTGATTTTTATTTTGCGAAGGTTTACAGAAATGGCCTTCCTTACATCTTTAAAAGCCCATAACTTGGTCAAATGAACTCGGATTTCCATATGGCATACTTTATGGGCTTGTGAATGGTTATGTTGTTATCTGCATTAAGATATTTAAAGGTAGTAAAATATATGACCGTTTTTATGTCATTGATTTTAATTTTGCGAAGGTTTACTGAAAGGGCCATCTTTCCATCTTTAAAAGCCCATAACTTGGTCAAATGAACTCGGATCTCGATATAGCGTACCTTTATGGGCTTGTGGAATGATTTTGTTGTAATCTGCATTAAAATATATAACTTTAAAGGAAGTAAAAAATATGACCGTTTTTATGTCATTGATTTTATTTTTGCGAAGGTTTACTGAATTGGGCCATCTTTCCATCTTTAAAAGCCCATAACTTAATCAAATGATCTCGAATCTCGATATGGCGTACCTCTATGGGCTTGTTTAATGATTTTGTTGTAATCTGTATTAAAATACATAGCTTTAAAGGTAGTAAAAAGTATGACCGTTTTTATGTCATTGATTTTAGTTTTGCGAAGGTTTACTGAAATGGGCCTTCTTTAAATCTTTAAAAGCCCACAACTTGGTCAAATGAACTCGGATTTCGATATGGTATACCTTTCTGGGCTTGTGGAATTGTTATGTTGTTATCTGCATTTATATATATAACTATAAAGGTAGTACAAAATATGACCGTTTTTATGTCATTGATTTTAATTTTGCGAAGGTTTACTGAAATAGGCCTTCTTTTCATTTTTAAAAGCCCATAACTTGGTCAAATGAACTCGAATTTCGAAATGGCATACTTTTATTGGCTTGTGGAATGATTATGTTCTTATCTGCATTAAAATATATAACTTAAAAGGTAGTAAAAAATATGACCATTTTTATGTCATTGATTTTAATTTTGCGAAGGTTTACTGAAATGGGCCTTCTTTTTATCTTTAAAAGCCCATAACTTGGGCAAATGACCTCGGACTTCGATATGGCATATCTTTATAGGCTTGTGGAATGATTATGTTGTTATGTGCATTAAGATTTATGACTTTAAAGGTAGTAAAATATATGACCGTTTTTATGTCATTGATTTTAATTTTGCGAAGGTTTACTGAAATGGGCCTTCTTTTTATCTTTAAAAGCCCATAACTTGGTCAAATGATCTCGGATTTCGATATGGCATTCCTTGATGGGCTTGTGAATGATTATGTTGTTATCTGCAATAAAAGATATAATTTTAAGGGTAGTCAAAAATATGACCGTTTTTATGTCATTGATTTTAATTTTGCGAAGGTTTACTGAAATGGGCCATCTTTCCATCTTTAAAAGCCCATAACTTGGTCAAATGAATTCGGATTTCGATATGGTATACCTTTATAGGCTTGTGGAATTATTATGTTGTTATCTGCATTTATATATATAACTATAAAGGTAGTAAAAATTATAACCGTTTTTATGTCATTGATTTTAATTTTGCGAAGGCCTTCTTTCCATCTTTAAAAGCCCATAACTTGGTCAAATGAACTCGGATTTCGATATGGCATTCTTTTATTGGCTTGTGGAATGATTATGTTTTTATCTGCATTAAAGTATATAACTTAAAAGGTAGTAAAAAATATGACCATTTTTATGTCATTGATTTTAATTTTGTGAAGGTTTACTGAAATGGTCCTTCTTTTTATCTTTAAAAGCCCATAACTTGGGCAAATGAACTCGGATTTCGATATGGCATACTTTTATTGGCTTGTGGAATAATTATGCTTTTATCTGTATTAAAATATATAACTTAAAAGGTAGTAAAAAATATGACCATTTTTATGTCATTGATTTTTTTTGCAAAAGTTTACAGAAATGGCCTTCCTTACATCTTTAAAAGCCCATAACTTGGTCAAATGAACTCGGATTTCGATATGGTGTACCTTTACGGGCTTGTGAAATGATTATGTTGTTATCTGCATTAAAATATATAACTTTAAAGGTAGTAAAAAATATGACCGTTTTTATGTCATTGATTTTAATTTTGCGAAGGCTTACTGAAATGGCCTTCCTTACATCTTTAAGAGCCCATAACTTGGTTAAATGAACTCGGATTTCGATATAATATACCTTTACTGGCTTGTGAAATGATTATGTTGTTATCTGCATGAAAATATATAACTTTAAAGGTAGTAAAAAATATGCCCGTTTTTATGCCATTGATTTTAATTTTGCGAAGGTTTATTGAAATGGGCCATCTTTCCATCTTTAAAAGCCCATAACTTGGTCAAATGAACTCGAATCTCGATATGGCGTACCTTTATGGGCTTGTGGAATGATTTTGTTGTAATCTGTATTAAAGTATATAACTTTAAAGGTAGTAAAAAGTATGACCGTTTTTATGTCATTGATTTTTGGTTTGCGAAGGTTTACTGAAATGGGCCTTCTTTACATCTTTAAAAGCCCATAACTTGGTCAAATGAACTCCGATTTCGATATGGCATACCTTTATGGGCTTGTGGAATGATTATGTTGTTATCTGCATTAATATATATAACTATAAAGGTAGTAAAAAATATGACCGTTATTATGTCATTGATTTTAATTTTGCGAAGGTTTACTAAAATGGGCCTTCTTTTTATCTTTAAAAGCCCATAACTTGTGCAAATGAACTCGGATTTCGATATGGCATATCTTTATAGGCTTGTGGAATGATTATGTTGTTATGTGCATTAAGATATATAACTTTAAAGGTAGTAAAATATATGACCGTTTTTATGTCATTGATTTTTATTTTGCGAAGGTTTACAGAAATGGCCTGTTTTACATCTTTAAAAGCCCATAACTTGGTCAAATGATCTCGGATTTCGATATGGCATACCTTTATGGGCTTGTGAATGATTATGTTGTTATCTGCAATAAAAGATATATCTTTAAGGGTAGTCAAAAATATGACCGTTTTTATGTCATTGATTTTAATTTTGCGAAGGTTTACTGAAATGGGCCATCTTTCCATCTTTAAAAGCCCACAACTTGGTCAAATGAACTCGGATTTCGATATGGTATATCTTTATAGGCTTGTGGAATTATTATGTTGTTATCTGCATTTATATATATAACTATAAAGGTAGTAAGAAATATGACCGTTTTTATGTCATGGATTTTAATTTTGCGAAGGTTTACTGAAATGGGCCATCTTTCCATCTTTAAAAGCCCATAACTTGGTCAAATGAACTCGGATTTCGATATGGCATACTTTTATTGGCTTGTGGAATGAATATGTTTTTATCTGCATTAAAATATATAACTTAAAAGGTAGTAAAAAAAATGACCATTTTTATGTCATTGGTTTTAATTTTGTGAAGGTTTACTGAAATGGGCCTTCTTTTTATCTTTAAAAGCCCATAACTTGGGCAAATGAACTCGGATTTCGATATGGCATACTTTTATTGGCTTGTGGAATAATTATGCTTTTATCTGCATTAAAATATATAACAAAAAAGGTAGTAAAAAATATGACCATTTTTATGTCATTGATTTTTTTTTTGCGAAAGCTTACAGAAATGGCCTTCCTTACATCTTTAAAAGCCCATAACTTGGTCAAATGAACTCGGATTTCGATATGGTGTACCTTTACGGGCTTGTGAAATGATTATGTTGTTATCTGCATTAAAATATATAACTTTAAAGGTAGTAAAAAATATGACCGTTTTTATGTCATTGATTTTAATTTTGCGAAGGCTTACTGAAATGGCCTTCCTTACATCTTTAAAAGCCCATAACTTGGTCAAATGAACTCGGAATTCGATATGGTATACCTCTACGGGCTTGTGAAATGATTATGTTGTTATCTGCATTAAAATATATAACTTTAAAGGTAGTAAAAAATATGACCGTTTTTATGTCATTGATTTTAATTTTGCGAAGGTTTATTGAAATGGGCCATCTTTCCATCTTTAAGAGCCCATAACTTGGTCAAATGAACTCGAATCTCGATATGGCGTACCTTTATGGGCTTGTGGAATGATTTTGTTGTAATCTGTATTAAAGTATATAACTTTAAAGGTAGTAAAAAGTATGACCGTTTTTATGTCATTGATTTTTGGTTTGCGAAGGTTTACTGAAATGGGCCTTCTTTACATCTTTAAAAGCCCATAACTTGGTCAAATGAACTCCGATTTCGATATGGCATACCTTTATGGGCTTGTGGAATGATTATGTTGTTATCTGCATTAATATATATAACTTTAAAGGTAGTAAAAAATATGACCGTTTTTATGTCATTGATTTTAATTTTGCGAAGACTTACTGAAATGGCCTTCCTTACATCTTTAAAAGCCCATAACTTGGTTAAATGAACTCGGATTTCGATATAATATACCTTTACTGGCTTGTGAAATGATTATGTTGTTATCTGCATGAAAATATATAACTTTAAAGGTAGTAAAAAATATGCCCGTTTTTATGTCATTGATTTCAATTTTGCGAAGGTTTATTGAAATGGGCCATCTTTCCATTTTTAAGAGCCCATAACTTGGTCAAATGAACTCGAATCTCGATATGGCGTACCTTTATGGGCTTGTGGAATGATTTTGTTGTAATCTGTATTAAAGTATATAACTTTAAAGGTAGTAAAAAGTATGACCGTTTTTATGTCATTGATTTTTGGTTTGCGAAATCTTACAGAAATGGCCTTCCTTACATCTTTAAAAGCCCATAACTTGGTCAAATGAACTCCGATTTCGATATGGCATACCTTTATAGGCTTGTGGAATTATTATGTTGTTATCTGCATTTATATATATAACTATAAAGGTAGTACAAAATATGACCGTTTTTATGTCATTGATTTTAATTTTGCGAAGGTTTACTGAAATAGGCCTTCTTTCCATCTTTAAAAGCCCATAACTTGGTCAAATGAACTCGGATTTCGATATGGCATACTTTTATTGGCTTCTGGAATAATTATGCTTTTATCTGCATTAAAATATATAACTTAAAAGGTAGTAAAAAATATGACCATTTTTATGTCATTGATTTTAATTTTGCGAAGGTTTACTGAAATGGTCCTTCTTTTTATCTTTAAAAGCCCATAACTTGTGCAAGTGAACTCGGATTTCGATATGGCATATCTTTATAGGCTTGTGGAATAATTATGTTGTTATGTGCATTAAGATATATAACTTTAAAGGTAGTAAAATATATGACCGTTTTTATGTCATTGATTTTTGTTTTGCGAAGGTTTACAGAAATGGCCTGCTTTACATCTTTAAAAGCCCATAACTTGGTCAAATGATCTCGGATTTCGATATGGCATACCTTTATGGGCTTGTGAATGATTATGTTGTTATCTGCAATAAAAGATATATCTTTAAGGGTAGTCAAAAATATGACCGTTTTTATGTCATTGATTTTAATTTTGCGAAGGTTTACTGAAATGGCCCATCTTTCCATCTTTAAAAGCCCATAACTTGGTCAAATGAACTCGGATTTCGATATGGTATACCTTTATAGGCTTGTGGAATTATTATGTTGTTATCTGCATTTATATATATAACTATAAAGGTAGTAAGAAATATGACCGTTTTTATGTCATTGATTTTAATTTTGCGAAGGTTTACTGAAATGGGCCATCTTTCCATCTTTAAAAGCCCATAACTTGGTCAAATGAACTCGGATTTCGATATGGCATACTTTTATTGGCTTGTGGAATGATTATGTTTTTATCTGCATTAAAATATATAACTTTAAAGGTAGTAAAAAATATAACCGTTTTTATGTCATTGATTTTAATTTTGCGAAGGCTTACTGAAATGGCCTTCCTTACATCTTTAAAAGCCCATAACTTGGTTAAATGAACTCGGATTTCGATATAATATACCTTTACTGGCTTGTGAAATGATTATGTTGTTATCTGCATGAAAATATATAACTTTAAAGGTAGTAAAAAATATGCCCGTTTTTATGTCATTGATTTTAATTTTGCGAAGGTTTATTGAAATGGGCCATCTTTCCATCTTTAAAAGCCCATAACTTGGTCAAATGAACTCGAATCTCGATATGGCGTACCTTTATGGGCTTGTTGTAATCTATATTAAAGTATATAACTTTAAAGGTAGTAAAAAGTATGACCGTTTTTATGTCATTGATTTTTGGTTTGCGAAGGTTTACTGAAATGGGCCTTCTTTTTATCTTTAAAAGCCCATAACTTGGTCAAATGAACTCGGATTTCGATATGGTGTACCTTTACGGGCTTGTGAAATGATAATGTTGTTATCTGCATTAAAATATATAACTTTAAAGGTAGTAAAAAATATGACCGTTTTTATGTCATTGATTTTAATTTTGCGAAGGCTTACTGAAATTGCCTTCCTTACATCTTTAAAAGCCCATAACTTGGTCAAATGAACTCGGAATTCGATATGGTATACCTTTACGGGCTTGTGAAATGATTATGTTGTTATCTGCATTAAAATATATAACTTTAAAGGTAGTAAAAAATATGACCGTTTTTATGTCACTGATTTTAATTTTGCGAAGGTTTACTGAAATGGGCCATCTTTCCATCTTTAAAAGCCCATAACTTGGTCAAATGAACTCGAATCTCGTTATGGCGTACCTTTATGGGCTTGTGGAATGATTTTGTTGTAATATGTATTAAAATATATAACTTTAAAGGTAGTAAAAAGTATGACCGTTTTTATGTCATTGATTTTTGGTTTGCGAAGGTTTACTGAAATGGGCCTTCTTTCCATCTTTAAAAGCCCATAACTTGGTCAAATGAACTCGAATCTCGTTATGGCGTACCTTTATGGGCTTGTGGAATGATTTTGTTGTAATCTGTATTAAAATATATAACTTTAAAGGTAGTAAAAAAATATGACCGTTATTATGTTATTGATTTTAATTTTGCGAAGGTTTACTGAAATGGGCCTTCTTTCCATCTTTAAAAGCCCATAACTTGGGCAAATAACTCGGATTTCGATATGGCATACTTTTATTGGCTTGTGGAATGATTATGTTTTTATCTGCATTAAAATATATAACTTAAAAGGTAGTAAAAAATATGACCATTTTTATGTCATTGATTTTAATTTTGTGAAGGTTTACTAAAATGGGCCTTCTTTTTATCTGTAAAAGCCCATAACTTGGGCAAATGAACTCGGATTTCGATATGGCATACTTTTATTGGCTTGTGGAATAATTATGCTTTTATCTGCATTAAAATATATAACTTAAAAGGTAGTAAAAAATATGACCATTTTTATGTCATTGATTTTTTTTTTGCGAAAGTTTACAGAAATGGCCTTCCTTACATCTTTAAAAGCCCATAACTTGGTCAAATGAACTCGGATTTCGATATGGTGTACCTTTACGGGCTTGTGAAATGATTATGTTGTTATCTGCATTAAAATATATAACTTTAAAGGTAGTAAAAAATATGACCGTTTTTATGTCATTGATTTTAATTTTGCGAAGGCTTACTGAAATTGCCTTCCTTACATCTTTAAAAGCCCATAACTTGGTCAAATGAACTCGGAATTCGATATGGTATACCTTTACGGGCTTGTGAAATGATTATGTTGTTATCTACATTAAAATATATAACTTTAAAGGTAGTAAAAAATATGACCGTTTTTATGTCATTGATTTTAATTTTGCGAAGATTTACTGAAATGGGCCATCTTTCCATCTTTAAAAGCCCATAACTTGGTCAAATGAACTCGAATCTCGATATGGCGTACCTTTATGGGCTTGTGGAATGATTTTGTTGTAATCTGTATTAAAATATATAACTTTAAAGGTAGTAAAAAGTATGACCGTTTTTATGTCATTGATTTTTGGTTTGCGAAGGTTTACTGAAATGGGCCTTCTTTACATCTTTAAAAGCCCATAACTTGGTCAAATGAACTCCGATTTCGATATGGCATACCTTTATGGGCTTGTGGAATGATTTTGTTGTAATCTGTATTAAAATATATAACTTTAAAGGTAGTAAAAAATATGACCGTTATTATGTTATTGATTTTAATTTTGCGAAGGTTTACTGAAATGGGCCTTCTTTACATCTTTAAAAGCCCAAAACTTGGTCAAATGAACTCGGATTTCGATATGGTATACCTTTATGGGCTTGTGGAATGATTATGTTGTTATCTGCATTAATTTATATAACTATAAAGGTAGTAAAAAATATGACCGTTTTTATGTCATTGATTTTAATTTTGCGAAGGTTTTCTGAAATGGGCCTTCTTTCCATCTATAAAAGCCCACAACTTGGTCAAATGAACTCGGATTTCGATATGGCATACTTTTATTGGCTTCTGGAATAATTATGCTTTTATCTGCATTAAAATATATAACTTAAAAGGTAGTAAAAAATATGACCATTTTTATGTCATTGATTTTAATTTTGCGAAGGTTTACTGAAATGGTCCTTCTTTTTATCTTTAAAAGCCCATAACTTGTGCAAGTGAACTCGGATTTCGATATGGCATATCTTTATAGGCTTGTGGAATAATTATGTTGTTATGTGCATTAAGATATATAACTTTAAAGGTAGTAAAATATATGACCGTTTTTATGTCATTGATTTTTGTTTTGCGAAGGTTTACAGAAATGGCCTGCTTTACATCTTTAAAAGCCCATAACTTGGTCAAATGATCTCGGATTTCGATATGGCATACCTTTATGGGCTTGTGAATGATTATGTTGTTATCTGCAATAAAAGATATATCTTTAAGGGTAGTCAAAAATATGACCGTTTTTATGTCATTGATTTTAATTTTGCGAAGGTTTACTGAAATGGCCCATCTTTCCATCTTTAAAAGCCCATAACTTGGTCAAATGAACTCGGATTTCGATATGGTATACCTTTATAGGCTTGTGGAATTATTATGTTGTTATCTGCATTTATATATATAACTATAAAGGTAGTAAGAAATATGACCGTTTTTATGTCATTGATTTTAATTTTGCGAAGGTTTACTGAAATGGGCCATCTTTCCATCTTTAAAAGCCCATAACTTGGTCAAATGAACTCGGATTTCGATATGGCATACTTTTATTGGCTTGTGGAATGATTATGTTTTTATCTGCATTAAAATATATAACTTTAAAGGTAGTAAAAAATATAACCGTTTTTATGTCATTGATTTTAATTTTGCGAAGGCTTACTGAAATGGCCTTCCTTACATCTTTAAAAGCCCATAACTTGGTTAAATGAACTCGGATTTCGATATAATATACCTTTACTGGCTTGTGAAATGATTATGTTGTTATCTGCATGAAAATATATAACTTTAAAGGTAGTAAAAAATATGCCCGTTTTTATGTCATTGATTTTAATTTTGCGAAGGTTTATTGAAATGGGCCATCTTTCCATCTTTAAAAGCCCATAACTTGGTCAAATGAACTCGAATCTCGATATGGCGTACCTTTATGGGCTTGTTGTAATCTATATTAAAGTATATAACTTTAAAGGTAGTAAAAAGTATGACCGTTTTTATGTCATTGATTTTTGGTTTGCGAAGGTTTACTGAAATGGGCCTTCTTTTTATCTTTAAAAGCCCATAACTTGGTCAAATGAACTCGGATTTCGATATGGTGTACCTTTACGGGCTTGTGAAATGATAATGTTGTTATCTGCATTAAAATATATAACTTTAAAGGTAGTAAAAAATATGACCGTTTTTATGTCATTGATTTTAATTTTGCGAAGGCTTACTGAAATTGCCTTCCTTACATCTTTAAAAGCCCATAACTTGGTCAAATGAACTCGGAATTCGATATGGTATACCTTTACGGGCTTGTGAAATGATTATGTTGTTATCTGCATTAAAATATATAACTTTAAAGGTAGTAAAAAATATGACCGTTTTTATGTCATTGATTTTAATTTTGCGAAGGTTTACTGAAATGGGCCATCTTTCCATCTTTAAAAGCCCATAACTTGGTCAAATGAACTCGAATCTCGTTATGGCGTACCTTTATGGGCTTGTGGAATGATTTTGTTGTAATCTGTATTAAAATATATAACTTTAAAGGTAGTAAAAAGTATGACCGTTTTTATGTCATTGATTTTTGGTTTGCGAAGGTTTACTGAAATGGGCCTTCTTTCCATCTTTAAAAGCCCATAACTTGGTCAAATGAACTCGAATCTCGTTATGGCGTACCTTTATGGGCTTGTGGAATGATTTTGTTGTAATCTGTATTAAAATATATAACTTTAAAGGTAGTAAAAAAATATGACCGTTATTATGTTATTGATTTTAATTTTGCGAAGGTTTACTGAAATGGGCCTTCTTTCCATCTTTAAAAGCCCATAACTTGGGCAAATAACTCGGATTTCGATATGGCATACTTTTATTGGCTTGTGGAATGATTATGTTTTTATCTGCATTAAAATATATAACTTAAAAGGTAGTAAAAAATATGACCATTTTTATGTCATTGATTTTAATTTTGTGAAGGTTTACTAAAATGGGCCTTCTTTTTATCTGTAAAAGCCCATAACTTGGGCAAATGAACTCGGATTTCGATATGGCATACTTTTATTGGCTTGTGGAATAATTATGCTTTTATCTGCATTAAAATATATAACTTAAAAGGTAGTAAAAAATATGACCATTTTTATGTCATTGATTTTTTTTTTGCGAAAGTTTACAGAAATGGCCTTCCTTACATCTTTAAAAGCCCATAACTTGGTCAAATGAACTCGGATTTCGATATGGTGTACCTTTACGGGCTTGTGAAATGATTATGTTGTTATCTGCATTAAAATATATAACTTTAAAGGTAGTAAAAAATATGACCGTTTTTATGTCATTGATTTTAATTTTGCGAAGGCTTACTGAAATTGCCTTCCTTACATCTTTAAAAGCCCATAACTTGGTCAAATGAACTCGGAATTCGATATGGTATACCTTTACGGGCTTGTGAAATGATTATGTTGTTATCTACATTGAAATATATAACTTTAAAGGTAGTAAAAAATATGACCGTTTTTATGTCATTGATTTTAATTTTGCGAAGATTTACTGAAATGGGCCATCTTTCCATCTTTAAAAGCCCATAACTTGGTCAAATGAACTCGAATCTCGATATGGCGTACCTTTATGGGCTTGTGGAATGATTTTGTTGTAATCTGTATTAAAATATATAACTTTAAAGGTAGTAAAAAGTATGACCGTTTTTATGTCATTGATTTTTGGTTTGCGAAGGTTTACTGAAATGGGCCTTCTTTACATCTTTAAAAGCCCATAACTTGGTCAAATGAACTCCGATTTCGATATGGCATACCTTTATGGGCTTGTGGAATGATTTTGTTGTAATCTGTATTAAAATATATAACTTTAAAGGTAGTAAAAAATATGACCGTTATTATGTTATTGATTTTAATTTTGCGAAGGTTTACTGAAATGGGCCTTCTTTACATCTTTAAAAGCCCAAAACTTGGTCAAATGAACTCGGATTTCGATATGGTATACCTTTATGGGCTTGTGGAATGATTATGTTGTTATCTGCATTAATTTATATAACTATAAAGGTAGTAAAAAATATGACCGTTTTTATGTCATTGATTTTAATTTTGCGAAGGTTTTCTGAAATGGGCCTTCTTTCCATCTATAAAAGCCCACAACTTGGTCAAATGAACTCGGATTTCGATATGGTATACCTTTCTATGCTTGTGGAATATCTGCATTTATATATATAACTATAAATGTAGTAAAAAATATGACCGTTTTTATGTCATTGATTTTAATTTAGTGAAGGTTTACTGAAATGGGCCTTCTTTCCATCTTTAAAAGCCCATAACTTGGGCAAATGAACTCGGATTTCGATATGGCATACTTTTATTGGCTTGTGGAATAATTATGTTTTTATCTGCATTAAAATATTTAACTTAAAAGGTAGTAAAAAATATGACCATTTTTATGTCATTGATTTTTATTTTGCCAAGGTTTACTGAAATGGGCCTTCTTTCCATCTTTAAAAGCTAATAGCTTGGTCAAATGAACTCGGATTTCGATATGGTATACCTTTTTGGGCTTGAGGAATGGTTATGTTGTTATCTGCATTAAAATATATAACTTTAAGGGTAGTAAAATATATGACCGTTTTTATGTCATTGATTTTAATTTTGCGAAGCTTTACAAAAATGGGCCTTCTTTCCATCTTTAAAAGCCCATAACTTGGGCAAATAACTCGGATTTCGATATGGCATACTTTTATTGGCTTGTGGAATGATTATGTTTTTATCTGCATTAAAATATATAACTTAAAAGGTAGTAAAAAATATGACCATTTTTATGTCATTGATTTTAATTTTGTGAAGGTTTACTAAAATGGGCCTTCTTTTTATCTGTAAAAGCCCATAACTTGGGCAAATGAACTCGGATTTCGATATGGCATACTTTTATTGGCTTGTGGAATAATTATGCTTTTATCTGCATTAAAATATATAACTTAAAAGGTAGTAAAAAATATGACCATTTTTATGTCATTGATTTTTTTTTTGCGAAAGTTTACAGAAATGGCCTTCCTTACATCTTTAAAAGCCCATTACTTGGTCAAATGAACTCGGATTTCGATATGGTGTACCTTTACGGGCTTGTGAAATGATTATGTTGTTATCTGCATTAAAATATATAACTTTAAAGGTAGTAAAAAATATGACCGTTTTTATGTCATTGATTTTAATTTTGCGAAGGCTTACTGAAATTGCCTTCCTTACATCTTTAAAAGCCCATAACTTGGTCAAATGAACTCGGAATTCGATATGGTATACCTTTACGGGCTTGTGAAATGATTATGTTGTTATCTACATTAAAATATATAACTTTAAAGGTAGTAAAAAATATGACCGTTTTTATGTCATTGATTTTAATTTTGCGAAGATTTACTGAAATGGGCCATCTTTCCATCTTTAAAAGCCCATAACTTGGTCAAATGAACTCGAATCTCGATATGGCGTACCTTTATGGGCTTGTGGAATGATTTTGTTGTAATCTGTATTAAAATATATAACTTTAAAGGTAGTAAAAAGTATGACCGTTTTTATGTCATTGATTTTTGGTTTGCGAAGGTTTACTGAAATGGGCCTTCTTTACATCTTTAAAAGCCCATAACTTGGTCAAATGAACTCCGATTTCGATATGGCATACCTTTATGGGCTTGTGGAATGATTTTGTTGTAATCTGTATTAAAATATATAACTTTAAAGGTAGTAAAAAATATGACCGTTATTATGTTATTGATTTTAATTTTGCGATGGTTTACTGAAATGGGCCTTCTTTACATCTTTAAAAGCCCAAAACTTGGTCAAATGAACTCGGATTTCGATATGGTATACCTTTATGGGCTTGTGGAATGATTATGTTGTTATCTGCATTAATTTATATAACTATAAAGGTAGTAAAAAATATGACCGTTTTTATGTCATTGATTTTAATTTTGCGAAGGTTTTCTGAAATGGGCCTTCTTTCCATCTATAAAAGCCCACAACTTGGTCAAATGAACTCGGATTTCGATATGGTATACCTTTCTATGCTTGTGGAATATCTGCATTTATATATATAACTATAAATGTAGTAAAAAATATGACCGTTTTTATGTCATTGATTTTAATTTAGTGAAGGTTTACTGAAATGGGCCTTCTTTCCATCTTTAAAAGCCCATAACTTGGGCAAATGAACTCGGATTTCGATATGGCATACTTTTATTGGCTTGTGGAATAATTATGTTTTTATCTGCATTAAAATATATAACTTAAAAGGTAGTAAAAAATATGACCATTTTTATGTCATTGATTTTTATTTTGCCAAGGTTTACTGAAATGGGCCTTCTTTCCATCTTTAAAAGCTAATAGCTTGGTCAAATGAACTCGGATTTCGATATGGTATACCTTTTTGGGCTTGAGGAATGGTTATGTTGTTATCTGCATTAAAATATATAACTTTAAGGGTAGTAAAATATATGACCGTTTTTATGTCATTGATTTTAATTTTGCGAAGCTTTACAAAAATGGGCCTAATTGACATCTTTAAAAGTCCATAACTTGGTCAAAAGGATTTCGATATGACATACCTCTATGGGCTTGTGGAATGAGTATGTTGTTATGTGCATTAAAATATATAACTTTAAAGGTAGTAAAATATATGACCGTTTTTATGTCATTGATTTTAATTTTGCGAAGGTTTACTGAAAGAGGCCTTCTTTCCATCTTTAAAAGCCCACAACTTGGTCAAATGAACTCGGATCTCGATTTAGCGTACCTTTATGGGCTTGTGGAATGATTTTGTTGTAATCTGTATTAAAATATATAACTTTAAGGGTAGTAACAAATATGACCGTTTTTATGTCATTGATTTTAATTTTTAAAAGGTTTACAGAAATGGGCCTTCCTTACATCTTTAAAAGACAATAACTTGGTCAAATTAACTCGGATATGGCATACCTCTATAGGCTTGTGGAAGGATTATGTTGTTATGTGCATTAAGATATATAACTTTAAAGCTAGTAAAATATATGACCGTTTTTATGTCATTGATTTTAATTTTGCGAAGGTTTACAGAAATGGCCTTCTTTACATCTTTAAAAGTCCATAACTTGGTCAAATGAACTCGGATTTCAATATGGTATACCTTTATGGGCTTGTGGAATTATTATGTTGTTATCTGCATTTAAATATATAACTATAAAGGTAGTAAAAAATATGACCGTTTTTATGTCATTGATTTTAATTTTGCGAAGGTTTACTGAAATAGGCCTTCTTTCCATCTTTAAAAGCCCATAACTTGGTCAAATGAACTCGGATTTCGATATGGCATACTTTTATTGGCTTGTGGCATGATTATGTTTTTATCTGCATTAAAATATATTACTTTAAAGGTAGTAAAAAATATGACCGCTTTTATGTCATTGATTTTAATTTTGCGAAGGTTTTCTGAAATGGGCCTTCTTTCCATCTTTAAAAGCTAATAACTTGGTCAAATGAACTCGGATTTCGATATGGCATACCTTTTTGGGCTTGAGGAATGGTTATGTTGTTATCTGCATTAATATATGTAACTTAAAAGGTAGTAAAAAATATGACAATTTTTATGTCATTGATTTTTATTTTGCCAAGGTTTACTGAAATGGGCCATCTTTAAAAGCCCATAACTTGGTCAAATGAACTCGAATCTCGATATGGCTTACCTTTATGGGCTTGTGGAATGATTTTGTTGTAATCTTTATTAAAATACATAACTTTAAAGGTAGTTAAAAAAATGACCGTTTTTATGTCATTGATTTTAGTTTTGCGAAGGTTTACTGAAATGGGCCTTCTTTCCATCTATAAAAGCCCATAACTTGGTCAAATGAACTCGGATTTTAATATGGTATACCTTTATGGGCTTGTGGAATTATTATGTTGTTATCTGCATTTAAATATATAACTATAAAGGTAGTAAAAAATATGACCGTTTTTATGTCATTGATTTTAATTTTGCGAAGGTTTACTGAAATGGGCCATCTTTCCATCTTTAAAAGCCCATAACTTGGTCAAATGAACTCGAATCTCGTTATGGCGTACCTTTATGGGCTTGTGGAATGATTTTGTTGTAATCTGTATTAAAATATATAACTTTAAAGGTAGTAAAAAGTATGACCGTTTTTATGTCATTGATTTTTGGTTTGCGAAGGTTTACTGAAATGGGCCTTCTTTCCATCTTTAAAAGCCCATAACTTGGTCAAATGAACTCGAATCTCGTTATGGCGTACCTTTATGGGCTTGTGGAATGATTTTGTTGTAATCTGTATTAAAATATATAACTTTAAAGGTAGTAAAAAGTATGACCGTTTTTATGTCATTGATTTTTGGTTTGCGAAGGTTTACTGAAATGGGCCTTCTTTCCATCTTTAAAAGCCCATAACTTGGTCAAATGAACTCGGAATTCGATATGGTATACCTTTACGGGCTTGTGAAATGATTATGTTGTTATCTGCATTAAAATATATAACTTTAAAGGTAGTAAAAAATATGACCGTTTTTATGTCATTGATTTTAATTTAGTGAAGGTTTACTGAAATGGGCCATCTTTCCATCTTTAAAAGCCCATAACTTGGTCAAATGAACTCGAATCTCGTTATGGCGTACCTTTATGGGCTTGTGGAATGATTTTGTTGTAATCTGTATTAAAATATATAACTTTAAAGGTAGTAAAAAGTATGACCGTTTTTATGTCATTGATTTTTGGTTTGCGAAGGTTTACTGAAATGGGCCTTCTTTCCATCTTTAAAAGCCCATAACTTGGTCAAATGAACTCGAATCTCGTTATGGCGTACCTTTATGGGCTTGTGGAATGATTTTGTTGTAATCTGTATTAAAATATATAACTTTAAAGGTAGTAAAAAAATATGACCGTTATTATGTTATTGATTTTAATTTTGCGAAGGTTTACTGAAATGGGCCTTCTTTCCATCTTTAAAAGCCCATAACTTGGGCAAATAACTCGGATTTCGATATGGCATACTTTTATTGGCTTGTGGAATGATTATGTTTTTATCTGCATTAAAATATATAACTTAAAAGGTAGTAAAAAATATGACCATTTTTATGTCATTGATTTTAATTTTGTGAAGGTTTACTAAAATGGGCCTTCTTTTTATCTGTAAAAGCCCATAACTTGGGCAAATGAACTCGGATTTCGATATGGCATACTTTTATTGGCTTGTGGAATAATTATGCTTTTATCTGCATTAAAATATATAACTTAAAAGGTAGTAAAAAATATGACCATTTTTATGTCATTGATTTTTTTTTTGCGAAAGTTTACAGAAATGGCCTTCCTTACATCTTTAAAAGCCCATAACTTGGTCAAATGAACTCGGATTTCGATATGGTGTACCTTTACGGGCTTGTGAAATGATTATGTTGTTATCTGCATTAAAATATATAACTTTAAAGGTAGTAAAAAATATGACCGTTTTTATGTCATTGATTTTAATTTTGCGAAGGCTTACTGAAATTGCCTTCCTTACATCTTTAAAAGCCCATAACTTGGTCAAATGAACTCGGAATTCGATATGGTATACCTTTACGGGCTTGTGAAATGATTATGTTGTTATCTACATTAAAATATATAACTTTAAAGGTAGTAAAAAATATGACCGTTTTTATGTCATTGATTTTAATTTTGCGAAGATTTACTGAAATGGGCCATCTTTCCATCTTTAAAAGCCCATAACTTGGTCAAATGAACTCGAATCTCGATATGGCGTACCTTTATGGGCTTGTGGAATGATTTTGTTGTAATCTGTATTAAAATATATAACTTTAAAGGTAGTAAAAAGTATGACCGTTTTTATGTCATTGATTTTTGGTTTGCGAAGGTTTACTGAAATGGGCCTTCTTTACATCTTTAAAAGCCCATAACTTGGTCAAATGAACTCCGATTTCGATATGGCATACCTTTATGGGCTTGTGGAATGATTTTGTTGTAATCTGTATTAAAATATATAACTTTAAAGGTAGTAAAAAATATGACCGTTATTATGTTATTGATTTTAATTTTGCGAAGGTTTACTGAAATGGGCCTTCTTTACATCTTTAAAAGCCCAAAACTTGGTCAAATGAACTCGGATTTCGATATGGTATACCTTTATGGGCTTGTGGAATGATTATGTTGTTATCTGCATTAATTTATATAACTATAAAGGTAGTAAAAAATATGACCGTTTTTATGTCATTGATTTTAATTTTGCGAAGGTTTTCTGAAATGGGCCTTCTTTCCATCTATAAAAGCCCACAACTTGGTCAAATGAACTCGGATTTCGATATGGTATACCTTTCTATGCTTGTGGAATATCTGCATTTATATATATAACTATAAATGTAGTAAAAAATATGACCGTTTTTATGTCATTGATTTTAATTTAGTGAAGGTTTACTGAAATGGGCCTTCTTTCCATCTTTAAAAGCCCATAACTTGGGCAAATGAACTCGGATTTCGATATGGCATACTTTTATTGGCTTGTGGAATAATTATGTTTTTATCTGCATTAAAATATTTAACTTAAAAGGTAGTAAAAAATATGACCATTTTTATGTCATTGATTTTTATTTTGCC
Organism: Drosophila suzukii; assembly: GCF_043229965.1. Lineage (NCBI taxonomy): Eukaryota > Metazoa > Arthropoda > Insecta > Diptera > Drosophilidae > Drosophila > Drosophila suzukii. The sequence goes on along the minus strand of NW_027255896.1, from coordinate 824,126 downwards.
AAGGTTTACTGAAATGGGCCTTCTTTCCATCTTTAAAAGCTAATAGCTTGGTCAAATGAACTCGGATTTCGATATGGTATACCTTTTTGGGCTTGAGGAATGGTTATGTTGTTATCTGCATTAAAATATATAACTTTAAGGGTAGTAAAATATATGACCGTTTTTATGTCATTGATTTTAATTTTGCGAAGCTTTACAAAAATGGGCCTTCTTTCCATCTTTAAAAGCCCATAACTTGGGCAAATAACTCGGATTTCGATATGGCATACTTTTATTGGCTTGTGGAATGATTATGTTTTTATCTGCATTAAAATATATAACTTAAAAGGTAGTAAAAAATATGACCATTTTTATGTCATTGATTTTAATTTTGTGAAGGTTTACTAAAATGGGCCTTCTTTTTATCTGTAAAAGCCCATAACTTGGGCAAATGAACTCGGATTTCGATATGGCATACTTTTATTGGCTTGTGGAATAATTATGCTTTTATCTGCATTAAAATATATAACTTAAAAGGTAGTAAAAAATATGACCATTTTTATGTCATTGATTTTTTTTTTGCGAAAGTTTACAGAAATGGCCTTCCTTACATCTTTAAAAGCCCATTACTTGGTCAAATGAACTCGGATTTCGATATGGTGTACCTTTACGGGCTTGTGAAATGATTATGTTGTTATCTGCATTAAAATATATAACTTTAAAGGTAGTAAAAAATATGACCGTTTTTATGTCATTGATTTTAATTTTGCGAAGGCTTACTGAAATTGCCTTCCTTACATCTTTAAAAGCCCATAACTTGGTCAAATGAACTCGGAATTCGATATGGTATACCTTTACGGGCTTGTGAAATGATTATGTTGTTATCTACATTAAAATATATAACTTTAAAGGTAGTAAAAAATATGACCGTTTTTATGTCATTGATTTTAATTTTGCGAAGATTTACTGAAATGGGCCATCTTTCCATCTTTAAAAGCCCATAACTTGGTCAAATGAACTCGAATCTCGATATGGCGTACCTTTATGGGCTTGTGGAATGATTTTGTTGTAATCTGTATTAAAATATATAACTTTAAAGGTAGTAAAAAGTATGACCGTTTTTATGTCATTGATTTTTGGTTTGCGAAGGTTTACTGAAATGGGCCTTCTTTACATCTTTAAAAGCCCATAACTTGGTCAAATGAACTCCGATTTCGATATGGCATACCTTTATGGGCTTGTGGAATGATTTTGTTGTAATCTGTATTAAAATATATAACTTTAAAGGTAGTAAAAAATATGACCGTTATTATGTTATTGATTTTAATTTTGCGATGGTTTACTGAAATGGGCCTTCTTTACATCTTTAAAAGCCCAAAACTTGGTCAAATGAACTCGGATTTCGATATGGTATACCTTTATGGGCTTGTGGAATGATTATGTTGTTATCTGCATTAATTTATATAACTATAAAGGTAGTAAAAAATATGACCGTTTTTATGTCATTGATTTTAATTTTGCGAAGGTTTTCTGAAATGGGCCTTCTTTCCATCTATAAAAGCCCACAACTTGGTCAAATGAACTCGGATTTCGATATGGTATACCTTTCTATGCTTGTGGAATATCTGCATTTATATATATAACTATAAATGTAGTAAAAAATATGACCGTTTTTATGTCATTGATTTTAATTTAGTGAAGGTTTACTGAAATGGGCCTTCTTTCCATCTTTAAAAGCCCATAACTTGGGCAAATGAACTCGGATTTCGATATGGCATACTTTTATTGGCTTGTGGAATAATTATGTTTTTATCTGCATTAAAATATATAACTTAAAAGGTAGTAAAAAATATGACCATTTTTATGTCATTGATTTTTATTTTGCCAAGGTTTACTGAAATGGGCCTTCTTTCCATCTTTAAAAGCTAATAGCTTGGTCAAATGAACTCGGATTTCGATATGGTATACCTTTTTGGGCTTGAGGAATGGTTATGTTGTTATCTGCATTAAAATATATAACTTTAAGGGTAGTAAAATATATGACCGTTTTTATGTCATTGATTTTAATTTTGCGAAGCTTTACAAAAATGGGCCTAATTGACATCTTTAAAAGTCCATAACTTGGTCAAAAGGATTTCGATGTGACATACCTCTATGGGCTTGTGGAATGAGTATGTTGTTATGTGCATTAAAATATATAACTTTAAAGGTAGTAAAATATATGACCGTTTTTATGTCATTGATTTTAATTTTGCGAAGGTTTACTGAAAGAGGCCTTCTTTCCATCTTTAAAAGCCCACAACTTGGTCAAATGAACTCGGATCTCGATTTAGCGTACCTTTATGGGCTTGTGGAATGATTTTGTTGTAATCTGTATTAAAATATATAACTTTAAGGGTAGTAACAAATATGACCGTTTTTATGTCATTGATTTTAATTTTTAAAAGGTTTACAGAAATGGGCCTTCCTTACATCTTTAAAAGACAATAACTTGGTCAAATTAACTCGGATATGGCATACCTCTATAGGCTTGTGGAAGGATTATGTTGTTATGTGCATTAAGATATATAACTTTAAAGCTAGTAAAATATATGACCGTTTTTATGTCATTGATTTTAATTTTGCGAAGGTTTACAGAAATGGCCTTCTTTACATCTTTAAAAGTCCATAACTTGGTCAAATGAACTCGGATTTCAATATGGTATACCTTTATGGGCTTGTGGAATTATTATGTTGTTATCTGCATTTAAATATATAACTATAAAGGTAGTAAAAAATATGACCGTTTTTATGTCATTGATTTTAATTTTGCGAAGGTTTACTGAAATAGGCCTTCTTTCCATCTTTAAAAGCCCATAACTTGGTCAAATGAACTCGGATTTCGATATGGCATACTTTTATTGGCTTGTGGCATGATTATGTTTTTATCTGCATTAAAATATATTACTTTAAAGGTAGTAAAAAATATGACCGCTTTTATGTCATTGATTTTAATTTTGCGAAGGTTTTCTGAAATGGGCCTTCTTTCCATCTTTAAAAGCTAATAACTTGGTCAAATGAACTCGGATTTCGATATGGCATACCTTTTTGGGCTTGAGGAATGGTTATGTTGTTATCTGCATTAATATATGTAACTTAAAAGGTAGTAAAAAATATGACAATTTTTATGTCATTGATTTTTATTTTGCCAAGGTTTACTGAAATGGGCCATCTTTAAAAGCCCATAACTTGGTCAAATGAACTCGAATCTCGATATGGCTTACCTTTATGGGCTTGTGGAATGATTTTGTTGTAATCTTTATTAAAATACATAACTTTAAAGGTAGTTAAAAAAATGACCGTTTTTATGTCATTGATTTTAGTTTTGCGAAGGTTTACTGAAATGGGCCTTCTTTCCATCTATAAAAGCCCATAACTTGGTCAAATGAACTCGGATTTTAATATGGTATACCTTTATGGGCTTGTGGAATTATTATGTTGTTATCTGCATTTAAATATATAACTATAAAGGTAGTAAAAAATATGACCGTTTTTATGTCATTGATTTTAATTTTGCGAAGCTTTACAAAAATGGGCCTAATTGACATCTTTAAAAGTCCATAACTTGGTTGTTTGTGGGGAAGACAACAAATATGCCACCCTTATATTTATAATTAATAACGCACGAATAGGTTATATTAAAATGTTTAGCGTTTATTCGGAGCGGCAGACGGACTGTGAATGTGTAAAAAGCTTGGCTCTAAGATCTTCATATAGACATATGCAGGCTTACAAAGTAGTTGCTGAATAGATAAGCGACAGCTTTATGGGTATAAGAAGGAAGGCGAAAGATAAGCAGAGAGCGATGCAGGTGCCGTCGTACACCTATGCGCGCATGACTAGGCGCTGGCGATCTGCTCCGAACATACTCCCCCCGTTGGAAGAGGTAAGGTTCCAACTATCTCGGAATCGATGGGCAGAACGGCTAGCTTGGCGACGGCTCTCTTGATCAGACCCGTAGCTGTACGGACCATAGCTACTCTGATGACTCCGTCCCCGCCGGGTATGACTTCTTGGATGCACCCAAGCTGCCATCTCAAGGGTGGAACGTTGTCCTCCTTAAGCAAAACTATGCGTCCACCTTGATGTTAGACGTTTCGACGCGCCACTTGCTCCTCTCTTGAAGTAGGGACAAATACTCGCTGCTCCACCTTTTCCAGAAATGTTGCTGCATCTGGGTAACCCGCTGCCATCTGCTGAGGCGGTCTTCGCGGAGATGAGTAATGCCAGGCTCAGGAAACTTAGTGTAGCTGGAACCCTTCAGGAAATGCGCCGGTGTTAGCACCTCAAGGCTTTCAGCATTTTCTGAAATTGGACAGAGTGGACGGGAGTTAAGGATGGCAGAAATCTCATATGCAAGAGTTCTTAATTCATCGATGGCTAAGATGGATGCACCGACGACTCTGTAGAAGTGAAATTTAGCTGACTTCACAGCGGCCTCCCATAAACCACCGAAGTGCGGGGCACGCGGAGGGATGAACTTCCAATCGATCCCATCAGCTAAACAGACGGAAGATATCGATGCTGTGTGCTGCTCGCTCAAAAAGAGCTCTTTCAGCTCGGCAAGCTCTCTCTTTGCACCGACAAAGTTTGTAGCATTGTCGCTCCAAATGGTACGCGGACTGCCTCTAAGGCTGATGAATCTCCTCAGCGCTGCGATGAAAGAATCCGTCGTGAGATCCTGGACCACTTCCAAATGAGCAGCCTTCGTGGAAAAACAGACAAAGACGGCGATATAGCACTTGTGGGGTGCCTTATTTCTGGCCTCTGCTTTATGATAGAATGGCGCACAATAGTCCACTCCTGTGGTATGAAAAGCTGGATTAGGCTGCACTCTATTTGCTGGAAGGCTACCCATGACGTGCTCCCAAGTAACAGGCTTCATTCGGAAACATCGGACGCATTTGTTGATAACGCTGGCGACGAACTTGCGGCCTCCAATCGGCCAGTACCTTTGCCGTAATGCAGCAAGCAGCGCCTGCGATCCTCCGTGCAAATATTTCTCATGATAATAAACGATGATCGCCTTGGTGACTGGATGATCCTTGGGCAACAGTATCGGATGCCTCGTGTCGTAGTCCAATTTTGCGTTCTGAAGCCTTCCACCCACGCGAAGTAACCCATCGGAGCCGAGTATAGGTCTAAGCGAAACCAGCTTGCTTTTCTGTGGAAACGGCTTGCCCTGGCTAAGAGATCCATACTCCTTCGCCAAGTTAACCTGTTGGATGCTCCTCAGAAGAAGTACAGTTCCAGAGTTGATCTCCTCCACCGAAAGTCGACCTTTTAACGGCGCAGATTTGGCTCTGCAATTTGAAATGAATCGATAAATGTATGCAAATACGCGCTGCAACTTATCGAAAGAGTTGAGGAATTTGCAGTTTGATGAACTGTCTATGCAAACGGCCCCAATTAGAGCCACAGAACGGCGCTCTGGAAGATCCTTTACTGAGTCTAGCAGGGACGGCCAATTTGACGAGCTTTGCAGAAGGAATGGAGGCCCGTTAGCCCAAAGGGAATGTTCCAACAATTCTCTTGGGGTACATCCTCGCGATACGACGTCTGTCGGGTTCAAGTTTGTAGGAACGTGATGCCAAGACATGTCTTTCGTCATCTCCTGAATTTTCGCGATTCTGTTTGATACGAAAACGTTAAACTCCCTCGGAGGTTGCCGAATCCACGCCAACACAATGGACGAGTCCGACCAGCAATGAAAGGTGCAATCGAAATCTATGGCTTCCTTGGCGTTTACGATTAGCTCAGCCAATAAAAGCGCTGCGGAAAGTTCTAATCTTGGAATTGTTAAGGCCTTCAATGGAGCTACCCTTGACTTGGCACAGAGCAGATGGACTTTCGATTCTCCATTGGTCTCCGATCGCAAGTATAGACACGCTCCATAAGCTGACATGCTAGCATCGCAGAATCCATGCAACTCAACGGAAGCCCTTGGTTGCAGTACGAATCGTGGGAATTTTAAGTTCTGTACGACCGATAACTGTGAGGTCAACTCCCCCCATGACGAAAGAATGGGCTCTGGCAGTGCATCATCCCAATCCACGTTCGCGCTCCATAGAGATTGCAGAAAAATCTTCGATTTTGTGATAATAGGAGTTATTAAACCGAGTGGATCATAGAATTTGGCAATCGTCGACAAAATGAAATAGGAGCTGATCAGAAGATGGATCCCAGACTAGTCCAAATGCCTTGGCGACATCCGATCCATCGTGAAATTTGATTAACTGCTCCTTGTCGCATTCAGACTCTCCCTTCAGGGCTGCTGACTCATTCGAACACCATTTGCGAATTGGAAAGTGGCCTCGCGACAGTAATTCCTTCACCTGACGACGAAATTCTCTCACCTCCTCAACTGAGTCCCCACCAGATATTAAATCATCCACATAAAAATCTCTACGAACAATTTTTGCTCCAATAGGAAATGATTCCTCCTCATCGTAAGAGAGTTGATGCATGGCCCTTATAGCCAAGAAGGCAGCTGGCTTGGTTCCGTAAGTCACCGTGTTCAATTTAAAAACACTCAATTCTTTCCTGGAGCTCTCTCTCCAAACGATGCACTGCAAGAAATCATCCGGGTACGAAACACGCACGCAACGGTACATCTTGCAGATATCTCCACAAAGGGCAACTTTAAAAAATCGAAAGCGAAGCAGTATATTGAAGATTTTTTGTTGAATTGTTGGTCCTGCCAGAAGTAAGTCGTTCAGAGAGCTACCAGAAGTTGTTTTAGCAGATCCATCAAAAACGACACGAAGCTTCGTACTCGTGCTTTCCTGCTTAAGTACGCAATGATGGGGCAAAAAGAATTGTGTTTCTGGCGGTTCCTTAGTTACAAGAGACATGTGACCTAGGTCGATATACTCCCTCAAAAATGCTGAATACTGAGCTTTCAGGGCTGGGTTTCTATCTAATTTAGCTTCCAAACTCTTGAAACGACGACGAGCCAGGCAATAAGAATCACCTAAAGATTCGAATCCGGAAGTGGTCAAGAGACGAACAGAGTATTGGCCGTTTCCAAGTCGAATGCAATTTTCAGTAAAAAGTTGCTCACATCGCAAGTCTTCCGGCAATTAAGATGGCTTAGACGAAGTGAAGTCCTCAATTTCCCAAAATCGCTTTACAATGGCGGAAAGTGTGTCATCGGAATAATCAGCTGGGTCCTTGATGCTGGCTTGTAAAACCGACTTATGAGTTGGCATGTTCGATGATAACCCTCCAGAGACTATCCAACCAAGCTTGGTGTTCTGAAGAGTTGGCAAAGCCCTATCCAAATGAATTTGTCCCATAGAAATTATTTCGAAAAACAACCCAGCGCCGAGTAAAAGGTCAATTCGTTGTGATTGATTGAAATTAGGGTCAGCGAGTGAAATGTTTTGCGGTATCCTCCACGATGTTGCATTTATATTGAAATGGGGTTGATAATCAGTAATACTGTGAGTCACAACCGCTGTGAATGCCGCTCGATAGCTTGCATCCCGTGATTGCACAAGAATATCGACAGTCTTATCAGAGATCATGGAAGATTCTCCTATCCCAGAAATCGACGTTTGCGATCTTCTGTGATTCAAGTTTAGTTGGCTGGCTAAGCGAGAGGTTATGAAGTTTAGCTGGGAGGCCGAATCTAAAATTGCTCGGCAAGGCATATATGCTCCAATTCTATTTCTGACGTAGATAATAGCAGTTGGAAGCAACACGTAGTCGATCGGCAAAATATTTAAGGCTTTGGGTGGAGGGCTTGGTAAATGATGATCAGGATGCGATGATGTATGCGAACATGATACTAATGCTGATGAAGTAGATGGTAATGGCTGAGAGCTCGAGGATGGATCGCATGATGGAGATGAAAATGAGGTTGATGTTGCGGATGGGTCATGGTTCATGTGTAATAATGAATGATGCTTCATGCGACAATACTTGCAGTGAGTCGACTTGCATTGCTGCAAACTATGCCCCTTGCGCAAACAGTTGATGCAAAGGTGCAACTTCTTTGCTTCTCTATATCGAAGATTCGGACTCAAATTTAAAAATCGAGGACACTTTGGCAAATAATGATCCCGTGCATCGCAAAATAAGCATGTCAAATGATTTGAGTTAGTAGCAGATGCAATAAGTGTATTTTGGTTATATTTGTGCAAGTTTTTTCCCACCTGCTGGCCTGGTGTTTGAGTTACCAAGGCTTGATCCAAGTTTTCCATCATCCTGCACCTCTTTTCCAAAAACGACTCCATAGCATCCCAGGTAGACAGCTCAGTGATTGACAAATCCTCTTCCCATTTTTCCCGCGTCCTCTGATCCAGTTTCCGAGTGACGATGTGAATTAAAAGTCCATCCAAAATTTGTTGCGTATTGGCCAAGGTTCGAATTGCTCGCAGATGCGAATTCATGCAATCGCTCAGCTCCCGAAGACCCTTCGAAGATCCCTTCTCGACACCCTTTAAACCGAATATTGCCTGAACATGTGCCTGAAAGTGTAAAACTTTATTATCAAATCGATTAACCAGCAAATTCATAGCCTTTTTAAAATTAGCATTCGAGGGTTCGAGCGAGCGTATGGTTTCCAGAGCCACGCCGCCCAAACTCGAACGCAAATATTGTAATTTTTCAATGTCGCTTAGCTCATCATCAGTTCCGATGACCGTAGTGAAAGTCGCAAGAAAATCCGGCCACTCAGAGTAGGATCCATGAAAACGCGCAATTTCCAAATTTGGCAACCGAGGCTTTCTAGATCGAAAAGAAAGATCCGCATTATTAGTGATGTCAATAGATGTTGAATTTGCAGCGGTTGAAGCCGGCAATTGTGACTTGCGATGAGCCGCCAAGCCTCGGCTTAGTTTCGCCTTCACATCCAAGAAGACTTCAGCAAATTCAATCCGATGGTCGCTCGAGATCTCTGCAAAGTCCAGTCTTTCCAACGATGTCTGCGCAGAATCAAATGCCTGGTTTAAGGAATTGATCCATTCCATTCGCGCCAGCAAATCAGATTCGTCAAACTGATTAGCCACATCAGCGTTTAAATAGCATTTCATCGAGCTCATTTGCCGCAAAATAGATTGGGCTTTGACTCGGTAGTAGTCGACGTCACTTGTGGATTCATTTTGAGCCCGAACCGAGTTTTCCGTATCAGACATTTTTCAATCACGAGAAAGAAAAAAAATGAAATGAAAATGAAGTAAAGTAAAATGTCCGACCGCGTTAGAGGCACAAAACACCGTATACCCTTTACCGCGAAAACGTGAAGGTTAACAAGCGTCGCCGAGATGCAACGGAACCTTTAACTTTGTTGTTGTTGTTCTTGCCGATAAATTGCCTGCCTAGCAACAGCGGATTATGTAACTGGCAAACGAATGTATGTATGGCTATATGTACATGTATATATGTAATATGCGCTATTAACAAAGATTAAATGCGATTCACTTTGTTAAGAATTATTTGCACAACACAAATTTGGTGTTTTTTCACAGCGCAAAATGTACAAAAAATCAAACGGCCGGCTGTGCACTTTTATATGCACTTATGTATGTATGTGTGTTCGTATGTTTGTGCCCGAATGCACGATAACGACAGCGAAACAAAGAGTTTGTTTAAACTATATTAAACAATCGCGAGACCGAGTTGCAGACTCCGATAAAAACTGCTATCACGTCGGGGTCACCAAATGTTTGTGGGGAAGACAACAAATATGCCACCCTTATATTTATAATTAATAACGCACGAATAGGTTATATTAAAATGTATAGCGTTTATTCGGAGCGGCAGACGGACTGTGAATGTGTAAAAAGCTTGGCTCCAAGATCTTCATATAGACATATGCAGGCTTACAAAGTAGTTGCTGAATAGATAAGCGACAGCTTTATGGGTATAAGAAGGAAGGCGAAAGATAAGCAGAGAGCGATGCAGGTGCCGTCGTACACCTATGCGCGCATGACTAGGCGCTGGCGATCTGCTCCGAACATTGGTCAAAAGGACTCGGATTTCGATATGGCATACCTCTATGGGCTTGTGGAAATAGTATGTTGTTATGTGCATTAAAATATATAACTTTAAAGGTAGTCAAATATATGACCCTTTTTATGTCATTGATTTTAATTTTGCGAAGGTTTACTGAAAGGGGCCTTCTTTCCATCTTTAAAAGTCCACAACTTGGTCAAATGAACTCGGATCTCGATTTAGCGTACCTTTATGGGCTTGTGGAATGATTTTGTTGTAATCTGTATTAAAATATATAACTTTAAGGGTAGTAACAAATATGACCGTTTTTATGTCATTGATTTTAATTTTGAAAAGGTTTACAGAAATGGGCCTTCCTTACATCTTTAAAAGACAATAACTTGGTCAAATTAACTCGGCTCTCGATATGGCATACCTCTATAGGCTTGTGGAATGATTATGTTGTTATGTGCATTAAGATATATAACTTTAAAGGTAGTAAAATATATGACCGTTTTTATGTCATTGATTCTTATTTTGCGAAGGTTTACAGAAATGGCCTTCTTTCCATCTATAAAAGCCCACAACTTGGTCAAATGAACTCGGATTTCGATATGGTATACCTTTCTGGGCTTGTGGAATATCTGCATTTATATATATAATTATAAAGGTAGTAAAAAATATGACCGTTTTTATGTCATTGATTTTAATTTAGTGAAGGTTTACTGAAATGGGCCTTCTTTCCATCTTTAAAAGCCCATAACTTGGGCAAATGAACTCGGATTTCGATATGGCATACTTTTATTGGCTTGTGGAATAATTATGTTTTTATCTGCATTAAAATATATAACTTAAAAGGTAGTAAAAAATATGACCATTTTATGTCATTGATTTTTTTGCCAAGGTTTACTGAAATGGGCCTTCTTTCCATCTTTAAAAGCTAATAACTTGGTCAAATGAACTCGGATTTCGATATGGCATACCTTTTTGGGCTTGAGGAATGGTTATGTTGTTATCTGCATTAAAATATATAACTTTAAGGGTAGTAAAAAATATGACCGTTTTTATGTCATTGATTTTAATTTTGCGAAGCTTCACAAAAATGGGCCTAATTCACATCTTTAAAAGTCCATAACTTAATCAAAAGGACTCGGATTTCGATATGGCATACCTCTATGGGCTTGTGGAATGAGTATGTTGTTATGTGCATTAAAATATATAACTTTAAAGGTAGTAAAATATATGACCGTTTTTATGTCATTGATTTTAATTTTGCGAAGGTTTACTAAAAGGGGCCTTCTTTCCATCTTTAAAAGCCCACAACTTGGTCAAATGAACTCGGATCTCGATTTAGCGTACCTTTATGGGCTTGTGGAATGATTTTGTTGTAATCTGTATTAAAATATATAACTTTAAGGGTAGTAACAAATATGACCGTTTTTATGTCATTGATTTTAATTTTGAAAAGGTTTACAGAAATGGGCCTTCCTTACATCTTTAAAAGACAATAACTTGGTCAAATTAACTCGGTTCTCGATATGGCATACCTCTATAGACTTGTGGAATGATTATGTTGTTATGTGCATTAAGATATATAACTTTAAAGGTAGTAAAATATATGACCGTTTTTATGTCATTGATTTTTATTTTGCCAAGGTGTACAGAAATGGCCTTCCTTCCATCTATAAAAGCCCACAACTTGGTCAAATGAACTCGGACTTCGATATGGTATACCTTTCTGGGCTTGTGGAATATCTGCATTTATATATATAATTATAAAAGCATTAAAAAATATGACCGTTTTTATGTCATTGATTTTAATTTAGTGAAGGTTTACTGAAATGGGCCTTCTTTCCATCTTTAAAAGCCCATAACTTGGGCAAATGAACTCGGATTTCGATATGGCATACCTCTATAGGCTTGTGGAATGATTATGTTGTTATGTGCATTAAGATATATAACTTTAAAGGTAGTAACAAATATGACCGTTTTTATGTCATTGATTTTTATTTTGCGAAGGTTTACAGAAATGGCCTTCTTTACATCTTTAAAAGCCCATAACTTGGTCAAATGAACTCGGATTTCGATATGGCATACCTTTATGGGCTTGTGAATGATTATGTTGTTATCTGCAATATAAGATATAACTTTAAGGGTAGTAAAAAATATGACCGTTTTTATGTCATTGATTTTAATTTTGCGAAGGTTTACTGAAATGGGCCATCTTTCCATCTTTAAAAGCCCATAACTTGGTCAAATGAACTCGGATTTCGATATGGTATACCTTTATGGGCTTGTGGAATTATTATGTTGTTATCTGCATTTATATATATAACTATAAAGGTAGTAAAAAATATGACCGTTTTTATGTCATTGATTTTAATTTTGCGAAGGTTTTCTGAAATAGGCCTTCTTTCCATCTTTAAAAGTCCATAACTTGGTCAAATGAACTCGGATTTCGATATGGCATACTTTTATTGGCTTGTGGAATGATTATGTTTTTATCTGCATTAAAATATATAACTTTAAAGGTAGTAAAAAATATGACCGTTTTTATGTAATTGATTTTAATTTTGCGAAGGTTTACTGAAATGGCCTTCCTTACATCTTTAAAAGCCCATAACTTGGTCAAATGAACTCGGATTTCGATATGGTATACCTTTATGGGCTTGTGGAATAATTATGTTGTTATCTGCATTAATATGTATAACTATAAATGTAGTAAAAAATATGACCGTTTTTATGTCATTGATTTTAATTTTGCGAAGGTTTACTGAAATGGGCCTTCTTTCCATCTATAAAAGCCCACAACTTGGTCAAATGAACTCGGATTTCGATATGGTATACCTTTCTGGGCTTGTGGAATTGTTATGTTGTTATCTGCATTTATATATATAACTATAAAGGTAGTAAAAAATATGACCGATTTTATGTCATTGATTTTAATTTTGTGAAGGTTTACTGAAATGGGCCTTCTTTCCATCTTTAAAAGCCCATAACTTGGTCAAATGAACTCGGATTTCGATATGGCATACTTTTATTGGCTTGTGGAATGATTATGTTTTTATCTGCATTAAAATATATAACTTAAAAGGTAGTAAAAAATATGACCATTTTTATGTCATTGATTTTAATTTTGTGAAGGTTTACTGAAATGGGCCTTCTTTTTATCTTTAAAAGCCCATAACTTGGGCAAATGAACTCGGATTTCGATATGGTATACTTTTATTGGCTTGTGGAATAATTATGTTTTTATCTGCATTAAAATATATAACTTTAAAGGTAGTAAAAAATATGACCGTTTTTATGTCATTGATTTTAATTTAGTGAAGGTTTACTGAAATGGGCCTTCTTTCCATCTTTAAAAGCCCATAACTTGGGCAAATGAACTCGGATTTCGATATGGCATACCTCTATAGGCTTGTGGAATGATTATGTTGTTATGTGCATTAAGATATATAACTTTAAAGGTAGTAACAAATATGACCGTTTTTATGTCATTGATTTTTATTTTGCGAAGGTTTACAGAAATGGCCTTCTTTACATCTTTAAAAGCCCATAACTTGGTCAAATGAACTCGGATTTCGATATGGCATACCTTTATGGGCTTGTGAATGATTATGTTGTTATCTGCAATATAAGATATAACTTTAAGGGTAGTAAAAAATATGACCGTTTTTATGTCATTGATTTTAATTTTGCGAAGGTTTACTGAAATGGGCCATCTTTCCATCTTTAAAAGCCCATAACTTGGTCAAATGAACTCGGATTTCGATATGGTATACCTTTATGGGCTTGTGGAATTATTATGTTGTTATCTGCATTTATATATATAACTATAAAGGTAGTAAAAAATATGACCGTTTTTATGTCATTGATTTTAATTTTGCGAAGGTTTTCTGAAATAGGCCTTCTTTCCATCTTTAAAAGTCCATAACTTGGTCAAATGAACTCGGATTTCGATATGGCATACTTTTATTGGCTTGTGGAATGATTATGTTTTTATCTGCATTAAAATATATAACTTTAAAGGTAGTAAAAAATATGACCGTTTTTATGTAATTGATTTTAATTTTGCGAAGGTTTACTGAAATGGCCTTCCTTACATCTTTAAAAGCCCATAACTTGGTCAAATGAACTCGGATTTCGATATGGTATACCTTTATGGGCTTGTGGAATAATTATGTTGTTATCTGCATTAATATGTATAACTATAAATGTAGTAAAAAATATGACCGTTTTTATGTCATTGATTTTAATTTTGCGAAGGTTTACTGAAATGGGCCTTCTTTCCATCTATAAAAGCCCACAACTTGGTCAAATGAACTCGGATTTCGATATGGTATACCTTTCTGGGCTTGTGGAATTGTTATGTTGTTATCTGCATTTATATATATAACTATAAAGGTAGTAAAAAATATGACCGATTTTATGCCATTGATTTTAATTTTGTGAAGGTTTACTGAAATGGGCCTTCTTTCCATCTTTAAAAGCCCATAACTTGGTCAAATGAACTCGGATTTCGATATGGCATACTTTTATTGGCTTGTGGAATGATTATGTTTTTATCTGCATTAAAATATATAACTTAAAAGGTAGTAAAAAATATGACCATTTTTATGTCATTGATTTTAATTTTGTGAAGGTTTACTGAAATGGGCCTTCTTTTTATCTTTAAAAGCCCATAACTTGGGCAAATGAACTCGGATTTCGATATGGTATACTTTTATTGGCTTGTGGAATAATTATGTTTTTATCTGCATTAAAATATATAACTTAAAAGGTAGTCAAAAATATGACCATTTTTATGTCATTGATTTTTTTTTTGCGAAAATTTACAGAAATGGCCTTCCTTACATCTTTAAAAGCCCATAACTTGGTCAAATGAACTCGGATTTCGATATGGTATACCTTTACGGGCTTGTGAAATGATTATGTTGTTATCTGCATTAAAATATATAACTTTAAAGGTAGTAAAAAATATGACCGTTTTTATGTCATTGATTTTAATTTTGCGAAAATTTACAGAAATGGCCTTCCTTACAGCTTTAAAAGCCCATAACTTGGTCAAATGAACTCGGATTTCGATATGGTATACCTTTACGGGCTTGTGAAATGATTATGTTGTTATCTGCATTAAAATATATAACTTTAAAGGTAGTAAAAAACATGACCGTTTTTATGTCATTGATTTTAATTTAGTTAAGGTTTACTGAAATGGGCCTTCTTTCCATCTTTAAAAGCCCATAACTTGGGCAATTGAACTCGGATTTCGACATGGCATACTTTTATTGGCTTGTGGAATAATTATGTTTTTATCTGCATTAAAATATATAACTTAAAAGGTAGTAAAAAATATGACCATTTTTATGTCATTGATTTTAATTTTGCGAAGGTTTACTGAAATAGGCCTTCTTTCCATCTTTAAAAGCCCATAACTTGGTCAAATGAACTCGGATTTCGATATGGCATACTTTTATTGGCTTGTCGAATGATTATGTTTTAATCTGCATTAAAATATATAACTTTAAAGGTAGTAAAAAATATGACCGTTTTTATGTAATTGATTTTAATTTTGCGAAGGTTTACTGAAATGGGCCATCCTTCCATTTTTAAAAGCCCATAACTTGGTCAAATGAACTCGAATCTCGATAAGGCGTACCTTTATGGGCTTGTGGAATGATTTTGTTGTAATCTGTATTAAAAAATATAACTTTAAAGGTAGTAAAAAGTATGACCGTTTTTATGTCATTGATTTTAGTTTTGCGAAGGTTTACTGAAATGGGCCTTCTTTACATCTTTAAAAGCCCATAACTTGGTCAAATGAACTCGGATTTCGATATGGCATACTTTTATTGGCTTGTGGAATGAATGTGTTTTTATCTGCATTAAAATATATAACTTTTAAGGTAGTAAAAAATATGACCATTTTTATGTCATTTATTTTTTTTTTGCGAAAGTTTTCAGAAATGGCCTTCCTTACATCTTTAAAAGCCCATAACTTGGTCAAATGAACTCGGATTTCGATATGGTATACCTTTATGGGCTTGTGGAATAATTATGTTGTTATCTGCATTAATATGTATAACTATAAATGTAGTAAAAAATATGACCGTTTTTAAGTCATTGATTTTAATTTTGCGAAGGTTTACTGAAATGGGCCTTCTTTCCATCTATAAAAGCCCACAACTTGGTCAAATGAACTCGGATTTCGATATGGTATACCTTTCTGGGCTTGTGGAATTGTTATGTTGTTATCTGCATTTATATATATAACTATAAAGGTAGTAAAAAATATGACCGTTTTTATGTCATTGATTTTAATTTTGTGAAGGTTTACTGAAATGGGCCTTCTTTCCATCTTTAAAAGCCCATAACTTGGTCAAATGAACTCGGATTTCGATATGGCATACTTTTATTGACTTGTGGAATGATTATGTTTTTATCTGCATTAAAATATATAACTTAAAAGGTAGTAAAAAATATGACAATTTTTATGTCATTGATTTTAATTTTGTGAAGGTTTACTGAAATGGGCCTTCTTTTTATCTTTAAAAGCCCATAACTTGGGCAAATGAACTCGGATTTCGATATGGCATACTTTTATTGGCTTGTGGAATAATTATGTTTTTATCTGCATTAAAATATATAACTTAAAAGGTAGTCAAAAATATGACCATTTTTATGTCATTGATTTTTTTTTTGCGAAAGTTTACAGAAATGGCCTTCCTTACACCTTTAAAAGCCCATAACTTGGTCAAATGAACTCGGATTTCGATATGGTATACCTTTACGGGCTTGTGAAATGATTATGTTGTTATCTGCATTAAAATATATAACTTTAAAGGTAGTAAAAAATATGACCGTTTTTATGTCATTGATTTTAATTTTGCGAAGGTTTACTGAAATGGCCTTCCTTACATCTTTAAAAGCCCATAACTTGGTCAAATGAACTCGGATTTCGATATGGTATACCTTTCTGGGCTTGTGGAATTTGTTATGTTGTTATCTGCATTTATATATATAACTATAAAGGTAGTAAAAAATATGACCGTTTTTATGTCATTGATTTTAATTTTGTGAAGGTTTACTGAAATGGGCCTTCTTTCCATCTTTAAAAGCCCATAACTTGGTCAAATGAACTCGGATTTCGATATGGCATACTTTTATTGACTTGTGGAATGATTATGTTTTTATCTGCATTAAAATATATAACTTAAAAGGTAGTAAAAAATATGACAATTTTTATGTCATTGATTTTAATTTTGTGAAGGTTTACTGAAATGGGCCTTCTTTTTATCTTTAAAAACCCATAACTTGGGCAAATGAACTCGGATTTCGATATGGCATACTTTTATTGGCTTGTGGAATAATTATGTTTTTATCTGCATTAAAATATATAACTTAAAAGGTAGTCAAAAATATGACCATTTTTATGTCATTGATTTTTTTTTTGCGAAAGTTTACAGAAATGGCCTTCCTTACACCTTTAAAAGCCCATAACTTGGTCAAATGAACTCGGATTTCGATATGGTATACCTTTACGGGCTTGTGAAATGATTATGTTGTTATCTGCATTAAAATATATAACTTTAAAGGTAGTAAAAAATATGACCGTTTTTATGTCATTGATTTTAATTTTGCGAAGGTTTACTGAAATGGCCTTCCTTACATTTTTAAAAGCCCATAACTTGGTCAAATGAACTCGGATTTCGATATGGTATACCTTTCTGGGCTTGTGGAATTTGTTATGTTGTTATCTGCATTTATATATATAACTATAAAGGTAGTAAAAAATATGACCGATTTTATGTCATTGATTTTAATTTTGCGAAGGTTTTCTGAAATAGGCCTTCTTTCCATCTTTAAAAGTCCATAACTTGGTCAAATGAACTCGGATTTCGATATGGCATACTTTTATTGGCTTGTGGAATGATTATGTTTTTATCTGCATTAAAATATATAACTTTAAAGGTAGTAAAAAATATGACCGTTTTTATGTAATTGATTTTAATTTTGCGAAGGTTTACTGAAATGGCCGTCCTTACATCTTTAAAAGCCCATAACTTGGTCAAATGAACTCGGATTTCGATATGGTATACCTTTATGGGCTTGTGGAATAATTATGTTGTTATCTGCATTAATATGTATAACTATAAATGTAGTAAAAAATATGACCGTTTTTATGTCATTGATTTTAATTTTGCGAAGGTTTACTGAAATGGGCCTTCTTTCCATCTATAAAAGCCCACAACTTGGTCAAATGAACTCGGATTTCGATATGGTATACCTTTCTGGGCTTGTGGAATTGTTATGTTGTTATCTGCATTTATATATATAACTATAAAGGTACTAAAAAATATGACCGTTTTTATGTCATTGATTTTAATTTTGTGAAGGTTTACTGAAATGGGCCTTCTTTCCATCTATAAAAGCCCACAACTTGGTCAAATGAACTCGGATTTCGATATGGTATACCTTTCTGGGCTTGTGGAATTGTTATGTTGTTATCTGCATTTATATATATAACTATAAAGGTAGTAAAAAATATGACCGTTTTTATGTCATTGATTTTAATTTTGTGAAGGTTTACTGAAATGGGCCTTCTTTCCATCTTTAAAAGCCCATAACTTGGTCAAATGAACTCGGATTTCGATATGGCATACTTTTATTGACTTGTGGAATGATTATGTTTTTATCTGCATTAAAATATATAACTTAAAAGGTAGTAAAAAATATGACAATTTTTATGTCATTGATTTTAATTTTGTGAAGGTTTACTGAAATGGGGTTTCTTTTTATCTTTAAAAACCCATAACTTGGGCAAATGAACTCGGATTTCGATATGGCATACTTTTATTGGCTTGTGGAATAATTATGTTTTTATCTGCATTAAAATATATAACTTAAAAGGTAGTCAAAAATATGACCATTTTTATGTCATTGATTTTTTTTTTGCGAAAGTTTACAGAAATGGCCTTCCTTACACCTTTAAAAGCCCATAACTTGGTCAAATGAACTCGGATTTCGATATGGTATACCTTTACGGGCTTGTGAAATGATTATGTTGTTATCTGCATTAAAATATATAACTTTAAAGGTAGTAAAAAATATGACCGTTTTTATGTCATTGATTTTAATTTTGCGAAGGTTTACTGAAATGGCCTTCCTTACATCTTTAAAAGCCCATAACTTGGTCAAATGAACTCGGATTTCGATATGGTATACCTTTCTGGGCTTGTGGAATTTGTTATGTTGTTATCTGCATTTATATATATAACTATAAAGGTAGTAAAAAATATGACCGTTTTTATGTCATTGATTTTAATTTTGCGAAGGTTTACTGAAATAGGCCTTCTTTCCATCTTTAAAAGCCCATAACTTGGTCAAATGAACTCGGATTTCGATATGGCATACTTTTATTGGCTTGTGGAATGATTATGTTTTTATCTGCATTAAAATATATAACTTTAAAGGTAGTAAAAAATATGACCGTTTTTATGTTATTGATTTTAATTTTGCGAAGGTTTACTGAAATGGGCCATCTTTCCATTTTTAAAAGCCCATAACTTGGTCAAATGAACTCGAATCTCGATATGGCGTACCTTTATGGGCTTGTGGAATGATTTTGTTGTAATCTGTATTAAAAAATATAACTTTAAAGGTAGTAAAAAGTATGACCGTTTTTATGTCATTGATTTTAGTTTTGCGAAGGTTTACTGAAATGGGCCTTCTTTACATCTTTAAAAGCCCATAACTTGGTCAAATGAACTCGGATTTCGATATGGCATACTTTTATTGGCTTGTGGAATGAATGTGTTTTTATCTGCATTAAAATATAAAACTTTTAAGGTAGTAAAATATATGACCATTTTTATGTCATTTATTTTTTTTTGCGAAAGTTTTCAGAAATGGCCTTCCTTACATCTTTAAAAGCCCATAACTTGGTCAAATGAACTCGGATTTCGATATGGTATACCTTTATGGGCTTGTGGAATAATTATGTTGTTATCTGCATTAATATGTATAACTATAAATGTAGTAAAAAATATGACCGCTTTTATGTCATTGATTTTAATTTTGCGAAGGTTTACTGAAATGGGACTTCTTTCCATCTATAAAAGCCCACAACTTGGTCAAATTAACTCGGATTTCGATATGGTATACCTTTCTGGGCTTGTGGAATTGTTATGTTGCTATCTGCATTTATATATATAACTATAAAGGTAGTAAAAAATATGACCGTTTTTATGTCTTTGATTTTAATTTTGTGAAGGTTTACTGAAATGGGCCTTCTTTCCATCTTTAAAATCCCATAACTTGGTCAAATGAACTCGGATTTCGATATGGCATACTTTTATTGGCTTGTGGAATGATTATGTTTTTATCTGCATTAAAATATATAACTTAAAAGGTAGTAAAAAATATGACCATTTTTATGTCATTGATTTTAATTTTGTGAAGGTTTACTGAAATGGGCCTTCTTTTTATCTTTAAAAGCCCATAACTTGGGCAAATGAACTCGGATTTCGATATGGCATACTTTTATTGGCTTGTGGAATAATTATGTTTTTATCTGCATTAAAATATATAACTTAAAAGGTAGTCAAAAACATGACCATTTTTATGTCATTGATTTTTTTTTTGCGAAAGTTTACAGAAATGGCCTTCCTTACATTTTTAAAAGCCCATAACTTGGTCAAATGAACTCGGATTTCGATATGGTATACCTTTACGGGCTTGTGAAATGATTATGTTGTTATCTGCATTAAAATATATAACTTTAAAGGTAGTAAAAAATATGACCGTTTTTATGTCATTGATTTTAATTTTGCGAAGGTTTACTGAAATGGCCTTCCTTACATCTTTAAAAGCCCATAACTTGGTCAAATGAACTCGGATTTCGATATGGTATACCTTTCTGGGCTTGTGGAATATCTGCATTTATATATATAACTATAAAGGTAGTAAAAAACATGACCGTTTTTATGTCATTGATTTTAATTTAGTATTTATTTATTTAATTTATTTAATTTAGTGAAGGTTTTGAACTCGGATTTCGATATGGTATACCTTTATGGGCTTGTGGAATGATTATGTTGTAATCTGCATTAATAAATATAACTATAAAGGTAGTAAAAAATATGCCCGTTTTTATGTCATTGATTTTAATTTAGTGAAGGTTTACTGAAATGGGCCTTCTTTCCATCTTTAAAAGCCCATAACTTGGGCAATTGAACTCGGATTTCGACATGGCATACTATTATTGGCTTGTGGAATAATTATGTTTTTATCTGCATTAAAATATATAACTTAAAAGGTAGTAAAATATGACCATTTTTATGTCATTGATTTTTATTTTGCGAAGGTTTACTGAAATGGGCCTTCTTTCCATCTTTAAAAGCTAATAACTTGGTCAAATGAACTCGGATTTCGATATGGCATACCTTTTTGGGCTTGAGGAATGGTTATGTTGTTATCTGCATTAAAATATATAACTTTAAGGGTAGTAAAAAATATGACCGTTTTTATGTCATTGATTTTAATTTTGCGAAGCTTTACAAAAATGGTCCTAATTGACATCTTTAAAAGTCCATAACTTGGTCAAAAGGACTCGGATTTCGATATGGCATACCTCTATGGGCTTGCGGAATGATTATGTTGTTATGTGCATTAAAATATATAACTTTAAAGGTAGTAAAATATATGACCGTTTTTATGTCATTGATTTTAATTTTGCGAAGGTTTACTGAAAGGGGCCTTCTTTCCATCTTTAAAAGCCCACAAATTCGTCAAATGAACTCGGATCTCGATTTAGCGTACCTTTATGGGCTTGTGGAATGATTTTGTTGTAATCTGTATTAAAATATATAACTTTAAGGGTAGTAACAAATATGACCGTTTTTATGTCATTGATTTTAATTTTGAAAAGGTTTACAGAAATGGGCCTTCCTTACATCTTTAAAAGCCAATAACTTGGTCAAATTAACTCGGATTTCGATATGGCATACCTCTATAGGCTTGTGGAATGATTATGTTGTTATGTGCATTAAGATATATATTTTTAAAGGTAGTAAAATTTATGACCGTTTTTATGTCATTGATTTTTATTTTGCGAAGGTTTACAGAAATGGCCTTCTTTACATCTTTAAAAGCCCATAACTTGGTCAAATGAACTCGGATTTCGATATGGTATACCTTTATGGGCTTGTGGAATTATTATGTTGTTATCTGCATTTATATTTATAACTATAAAGGTAGTAAAAAATATGACCGTTTTATGTCATTGATTTTAATTTTGCGAAGGTTTACTGAAATAGGCCTTCTTTCCATCTTTAAAAGCCCATAACTTGGTCAAATGAACTCGGATTTCGATATGGCATACTTTTATTGGCTTGTCGAATGATTATGTTTTTATCTGCATTAAAATATATAACATTAAAGGTAGTAAAAAATATGACCGTTTTTATGTAATTGATTTTAATTTTGCGAAGGTTTACTGAAATGGGCCATCCTTCCATTTTTAAAAGCCCATAACTTGGTCAAATGAACTCGAATCTCGATAAGGCGTACCTTTATGGGCTTGTGGAATGATTTTGTTGTAATCTGTATTAAAAAATATAACTTTAAAGGTAGTAAAAAGTATGACCGTTTTTATGTCATTGATTTTAGTTTTGCGAAGGTTTACTGAAATGGGCCTTCTTTACATCTTTAAAAGCCCATAACTTGGTCAAATGAACTCGGATTTCGATATGGCATACTTTTATTGGCTTGTGGAATGAATGTGTTTTTATCTGCATTAAAATATATAACTTTTAAGGTAGTAAAAAATATGACCATTTTTATGTCATTTATTTTTTTTTTTGCGAAAGTTTTCAGAAATGGCCTTCCTTACATCTTTAAAAGCCCATAACTTGGTCAAATGAACTCGGATTTCGATATGGTATACCTTTATGGGCTTGTGGAATAATTATGTTGTTATCTGCATTAATATGTATAACTATAAATGTAGTAAAAAATATGACCGTTTTTAAGTCATTGATTTTAATTTTGCGAAGGTTTACTGAAATGGGCCTTCTTTCCATCTATAAAAGCCCACAAATTCGTCAAATGAACTCGGATCTCGATTTAGCGTACCTTTATGGGCTTGTGGAATGATTTTGTTGTAATCTGTATTAAAATATATAACTTTAAGGGTAGTAACAAATATGACCGTTTTTATGTCATTGATTTTAATTTTGAAAAGGTTTACAGAAATGGGCCTTCCTTACATCTTTAAAAGCCAATAACTTGGTCAAATTAACTCGGATTTCGATATGGCATACCTCTATAGGCTTGTGGAATGATTATGTTGTTATGTGCATTAAGATATATATTTTTAAAGGTAGTAAAATTTATGACCGTTTTTATGTCATTGATTTTTATTTTGCGAAGGTTTACAGAAATGGCCTTCTTTACATCTTTAAAAGCCCATAACTTGGTCAAATGAACTCGGATTTCGATATGGTATACCTTTATGGGCTTGTGGAATTATTATGTTGTTATCTGCATTTATATTTATAACTATAAAGGTAGTAAAAAATATGACCGTTTTATGTCATTGATTTTAATTTTGCGAAGGTTTACTGAAATAGGCCTTCTTTCCATCTTTAAAAGCCCATAACTTGGTCAAATGAACTCGGATTTCGATATGGCATACTTTTATTGGCTTGTCGAATGATTATGTTTTTATCTGCATTAAAATATATAACTTTAAAGGTAGTAAAAAATATGACCGTTTTTATGTAATTGATTTTAATTTTGCGAAGGTTTACTGAAATGGGCCATCCTTCCATTTTTAAAAGCCCATAACTTGGTCAAATGAACTCGAATCTCGATAAGGCGTACCTTTATGGGCTTGTGGAATGATTTTGTTGTAATCTGTATTAAAAAATATAACTTTAAAGGTAGTAAAAAGTATGACCGTTTTTATGTCATTGATTTTAGTTTTGCGAAGGTTTACTGAAATGGGCCTTCTTTACATCTTTAAAAGCCCATAACTTGGTCAAATGAACTCGGATTTCGATATGGCATACTTTTATTGGCTTGTGGAATGAATGTGTTTTTATCTGCATTAAAATATATAACTTTTAAGGTAGTAAAAAATATGACCATTTTTATGTCATTTATTTTTTTTTTTGCGAAAGTTTTCAGAAATGGCCTTCCTTACATCTTTAAAAGCCCATAACTTGGTCAAATGAACTCGGATTTCGATATGGTATACCTTTATGGGCTTGTGGAATAATTATGTTGTTATCTGCATTAATATGTATAACTATAAATGTAGTAAAAAATATGACCGTTTTTAAGTCATTGATTTTAATTTTGCGAAGGTTTACTGAAATGGGCCTTCTTTCCATCTATAAAAGCCCACAACTTGGTCAAATGAACTCGGATTTCGATATGGTATACCTTTCTGGGCTTGTGGAATTGTTATGTTGTTATCTGCATTTATATATATAACTATAAAGGTAGTAAAAAATATGACCGTTTTTATGTCATTGATTTTAATTTTGTGAAGGTTTACTGAAATGGGCCTTCTTTCCATCTTTAAAAGCCCATAACTTGGTCAAATGAACTCGGATTTCGATATGGCATACTTTTATTGACTTGTGGAATGATTATGTTTTTATCTGCATTAAAATATATAACTTAAAAGGTAGTAAAAAATATGACAATTTTTATGTCATTGTTTTTAATTTTGTGAAGGTTTACTGAAATGGGCCTTCTTTTTATCTTTAAAAACCCATAACTTGGGCAAATGAACTCGGATTTCGATATGGCATACTTTTATTGGCTTGTGGAATAATTATGTTTTTATCTGCATTAAAATATATAACTTAAAAGGTAGTCAAAAATATGACCATTTTTATGTCATTGATTTTTTTTTTGCGAAAGTTTACAGAAATGGCCTTCCTTACACCTTTAAAAGCCCATAACTTGGTCAAATGAACTCGGATTTCGATATGGTATACCTTTACGGGCTTGTGAAATGATTATGTTGTTATCTGCATTAAAATATATAACTTTAAAGGTAGTAAAAAATATGACCGTTTTTATGTCATTGATTTTAATTTTGCGAAGGTTTACTGAAATGGCCTTCCTTACATCTTTAAAAGCCCATAACTTGGTCAAATGAACTCGGATTTCGATATGGTATACCTTTCTGGGCTTGTGGAATTTGTTATGTTGTTATCTGCATTTATATATATAACTATAAAGGTAGTAAAAAATATGACCGTTTTTATGTCATTGATTTTAATTTTGCGAAGGTTTACTGAAATAGGCCTTCTTTCCATCTTTAAAAGCCCATAACTTGGTCAAATGAACTCGGATTTCGATATGGCATACTTTTATTGGCTTGTGGAATGATTATGTTTTTATCTGCATTAAAATATATAACTTTAAAGGTAGTAAAAAATATGACCGTTTTTATGTTATTGATTTTAATTTTGCGAAGGTTTACTGAAATGGGCCATCTTTCCATTTTTAAAAGCCCATAACTTGGTCAAATGAACTCGAATCTCGATATGGGGTACCTTTATGGGCTTGTGGAATGATTTTGTTGTAATCTGTATTAAAAAATATAACTTTAAAGGTAGTAAAAAGTATGACCGTTTTTATGTCATTGATTTTAGTTTTGAGAAGGTTTACTGAAATGGGCCTTCTTTACATCTTTAAAAGCCCATAACTTGGTCAAATGAACTCGGATTTCGATATGGCATACTTTTATTGGCTTGTGGAATGAATGTGTTTTTATCTGCATTAAAATATAAAACTTTTAAGGTAGTAAAATATATGACCATTTTTATGTTATTTATTTTTTTTTTTGCGAAAGTTTTCAGAAATGGCCTTCCTTACATCTTTAAAAGCCCATAACTTGGTCAAATGAACTCGGATTTCGATATGGTATACCTTTATGGGCTTGTGGAATAATTATGTTGTTATCTGCATTAATATGTATAACTATAAATGTAGTAAAAAATATGACCGTTTTTAAGTCATTGATTTTAATTTTGCGAAGGTTTACTGAAATGGGCCTTCTTTCCATCTATAAAAGCCCACAACTTGGTCAAATGAACTCGGATTTCGATATGGTATACCTTTCTGGGCTTGTGGAATTGTTATGTTGTTATCTGCATTTATATATATAACTATAAAGGTAGTAAAAAATATGACCGTTTTTATGTCATTGATTTTAATTTTGTGAAGGTTTACTGAAATGGGCCTTCTTTCCATCTTTAAAAGCCCATAACTTGGTCAAAAGAACTCGGATTTCGATATGGCATACTTTTATTGACTTGTGGAATGATTATGTTTTTATCTGCATTAAAATATATAACTTAAAAGGTAGTAAAAAATATGACAATTTTTATGTCATTGTTTTTAATTTTGTGAAGGTTTACTGAAATGGGCCTTCTTTTTATCTTTAAAAACCCATAACTTGGGCAAATGAACTCGGATTTCGATATGGCATACTTTTATTGGCTTGTGGAATAATTATGTTTTTATCTGCATTAAAATATATAACTTAAAAGGTAGTCAAAAATATGACCATTTTTATGTCATTGATTTTTTTTTTGCGAAAGTTTACAGAAATGGCCTTCCTTACACCTTTAAAAGCCCATAACTTGGTCAAATGAACTCGGATTTCGATATGGTATACCTTTACGGGCTTGTGAAATGATTATGTTGTTATCTGCATTAAAATATATAACTTTAAAGGTAGTAAAAAATATGACCGTTTTTATGTCATTGATTTTAATTTTGCGAAGGTTTACTGAAATGGCCTTCCTTACATCTTTAAAAGCCCATAACTTGGTCAAATGAACTCGGATTTCGATATGGTATACCTTTCTGGGCTTGTGGAATTTGTTATGTTGTTATCTGCATTTATATATATAACTATAAAGGTAGTAAAAAATATGACCGTTTTTATGTCATTGATTTTAATTTTGCGAAGGTTTACTGAAATAGGCCTTCTTTCCATCTTTAAAAGCCCATAACTTGGTCAAATGAACTCGGATTTCGATATGGCATACTTTTATTGGCTTGTGGAATGATTATGTTTTTATCTGCATTAAAATATATAACTTTAAAGGTAGTAAAAAATATGACCGTTTTTATGTTATTGATTTTAATTTTGCGAAGGTTTACTGAAATGGGCCATCTTTCCATTTTTAAAAGCCCATAACTTGGTCAAATGAACTCGAATCTCGATATGGGGTACCTTTATGGGCTTGTGGAATGATTTTGTTGTAATCTGTATTAAAAAATATAACTTTAAAGGTAGTAAAAAGTATGACCGTTTTTATGTCATTGATTTTAGTTTTGAGAAGGTTTACTGAAATGGGCCTTCTTTACATCTTTAAAAGCCCATAACTTGGTCAAATGAACTCGGATTTCGATATGGCATACTTTTATTGGCTTGTGGAATGAATGTGTTTTTATCTGCATTAAAATATAAAACTTTTAAGGTAGTAAAATATATGACCATTTTTATGTTATTTATTTTTTTTTGCGAAAGTTTTCAGAAATGGCCTTCCTTACATCTTTAGAAGCCCATAACTTGGTCAAATGAACTCGGATTTCGATATGGTATACCTTTATGGGCTTGTGGAATAATTATGTTGTTATCTGCATTAATATGTATAACTATAATGTAGTAAAAAATATGACCGCTTTTATGTCATTGATTTTAATTTTGCGAAGGTTTACTGAAATGGGATTTCTTTCCATCTATAAAAGCCCACAACTTGGTCAAATTAACTCGGATTTCGATATGGTATACCTTTCTGGGCTTGTGGAATTGTTATGTTGCTATCTGCATTTATATATATAACTATAAAGGTAGTAAAAAATATGACCGTTTTTATGTCATTGATTTTAATTTTGTGAAGGTTTACTGAAATGGGCCTTCTTTCCATCTTTAAAATCCCATAACTTGGTCAAATGAACTCGGATTTCGATATGGCATACTTTTATTGGCTTGTGGAATGATTATGTTTTTATCTGCATTAAAATATATAACTTAAAAGGTAGTAAAAAATATGACCATTTTTATGTCATTGATTTTAATTTTGTGAAGGTTTACTGAAATGGGCCTTCTTTTTATCTTTAAAAGCCCATAACTTGGGCAAATGAACTCGGATTTCGATATGGCATACTTTTATTGGCTTGTGGAATAATTATGTTTTTATCTGCATTAAAACATATAACTTAAAAGGTAGTCAAAAACATGACCATTTTTATGTCATTGATTTTTTTTTTGCGAAAGTTTACAGAAATGGCCTTCCTTACATCTTTAAAAGCCCATAACTTGGTCAAATGAACTCGGATTTCGATATGGTATACCTTTACGGGCTTGTGAAATGATTATGTTGTTATCTGCATTAAAATATATAACTTTAAAGGTAGTAAAAAATATGACCGTTTTTATGTCATTGATTTTAATTTTGCGAAGGTTTACTGAAATGGCCTTCCTTACATCTTTAAAAGCCCATAACTTGGTCAAATGAACTCGGATTTCGATATGGTATACCTTTACGGGCTTGTGAAATCATTATGTTGTTATGTGCAATAAAATAAATAACTTTAAAGGTAGTAAAAAATATGACCGTTTTTATGTCATTGATTTTAATTTTGCGAAGGTTTACTGAAATGGGCCATCTTTCCATCTTTAAAAGTCCACAACTTGGTCAAATGAACTCGGATTTCGATATGGTATACCTTTATGGGCTTGTGGAATGATTATGTTGTAATCTGCATTAATAAATATAACTATAAAGGTAGTAAAAAATATGCCCGTTTTTATGTCATTGATTTTAATTTTGCGAAGGTTTACTGAAATGGGCCTTCTTTCCATCTATAAAAGCCCACAACTTGGTCAAATGAACTCGGATTTCGATATGGTATACCTTTCTGGGCTTGTGGAATATCTGCATTTATATATATAACTATAAAGGTAGTAAAAAACATGACCGTTTTTATGTCATTGATTTTAATTTAGTGAAGGTTTACTGAAATGGGCCTTCTTTCCATCTTTAAAAGCCCATAACTTGGGCAATTGAACTCGGATTTCGACATGGCATACTATTATTGGCTTGTGGAATAATTATGTTTTTATCTGCATTAAAATATATAACTTAAAAGGTAGTAAAAAATATGACCATTTTTATGTCATTGATTTTTATTTTGCGAAGGTTTACTGAAATGGGCCTTCTTTCCATCTTTAAAAGCTAATAACTTGGTCAAATGAACTCGGATTTCGATATGGCATACCTTTTTGGGCTTGAGGAATGGTTATGTTGTTATCTGCATTAAAATATATAACTTTAAGGGTAGTAAAAAATATGACCGTTTTTATGTCATTGATTTTAATTTTGCGAAGCTTTACAAAAATGGTCCTAATTGACATCTTTAAAAGTCCATAACTTGGTCAAAAGGACTCGGATTTCGATATGGCATACCTCTATGGGCTTGCGGAATGATTATGTTGTTATGTGCATTAAAATATATAACTTTAAAGGTAGTAAAATATATGACCGTTTTTATGTCATTGATTTTAATTTTGCGAAGGTTTACTGAAAGGGGCCTTCTTTCCATCTTTAAAAGCCCACAAATTCGTCAAATGAACTCGGATCTCGATTTAGCGTACCTTTATGGGCTTGTGGAATGATTTTGTTGTAATCTGTATTAAAATATGTAACTTTAAGGGTAGTAACAAATATGACCGTTTTTATGTCATTGATTTTAATTTTGAAAAGGTTTACAGAAATGGGCCTTCCTTACATCTTTAAAAGCCAATAACTTGGTCAAATTAACTCGGATTTCGATATGGCATACCTCTATAGGCTTGTGGAATGATTATGTTGTTATGTGCATTAAGATATATATTTTTAAAGGTAGTAAAATATATGACCGTTTTTATGTCATTGATTTTTATTTTGCGAAGGTTTACAGAAATGGCCTTCTTTACATCTTTAAAAGCCCATAACTTGGTCAAATGAACTCGGATTTCGATATGGCATACCTTTATGGGCTTGTAAATGATTATGTTGTTATCTGCAATAAAAGATATAACTTTAAGGGTAGTAAAAAATATGACCGTTTTTATGTCATTGATTTTAATTTTGCGAAGGTTTACTGAAATGGGCCATCTTTCCATCTTTAAAAGCCCATAACTTGGTCAAATGAACTCGGATTTCGATATGGTATACCTTTATGGGCTTGTGGAATTATTATGTTGTTATCTGCATTTATATATATAACTATAAAGGTAGTAAAAAATATGACCGGTTTTAAGTTATTGATATTAATTTTGCGAAGGTTTACTGAAATAGGCCTTCTTTCCATCTTTAAAAGCCCATAACTTGGTCAAATGAACTCGGATTTCGATATGGCATACTTTTATTGTCTTGTGGAATGATTATGTTTTTATCTGCATTAAAATATATAACTTTAAAGGTAGTAATAAATATGACCGTTTTTATGTCATTGATCTTTTTTTTGCGAAAGTTTACAGAAATGGCCTTCCTTACATCTTTAAAAGCCCATAACTTGGTCAAATGAAGTCGGATTTCTATATGGTATACCTTTACGGGCTTTTGAAATGATTATGTTGTTATCTGTATTAAAATATTGAACTTTAAAGGTAGTAAAAAATATGACCGTTTTTATGTCATTGATTTTAATTTTGCGAAGGTTTACTGAAATGGGCCATCTTTAAAAGCCCATAACTTGGTCAAATGAACTCGAATCTCGATATGGCGTACCTTTATGGGCTTGTGTAATGATTTTGTTGTAATCTGTATTAAAATATATAACTTTAAAGGTAGTAAAAAGTATGACCGTTTTTATCTCATTGATTTTAGTTATGCGAAGGTTTACTGAAATTGGCCTTCTTTACATCTTTAAAAGCCCATAGGTTGGTCAAATGAACTCCGATTTCGATATGGCATACCTTTATGGGCTTGTGGAATGATTTTGTTGTAATCTGTATTAAAATATATAACTTTAAAGGTAGTAAAAAATATGACCATTATTATGTCATTGATTTTAGTTTTGCGAAGGCTTACTGAAATGGGCCTTCTTTCCATCTATAAAAGCCCACAACTTGGTCAAATGAACTCGGATTTCGATATGGTATACCTTTATGGGCTTGTGGAATGATTATGTTGTTATCTGCATTATTATATATAACTATAAAGGTAGTAAAAAATATGACCGTTTTTATGTCATTGATTTTAATTTTGCGAAGGTTTACTGAAATAGGCCTTCTTTCCATCTATAAAAGCCCACAACTTGGTCAAATGAACTCGGATTTCGATATGGTATACCTTTCTGGGCTTGTGGAATTTGTTATGTTGTTATCTGCATTTATATATATAACTATAAAGGTAGTAAAAAATATGACCGTTTTTATGTCATTGATTTTAATTTAGTGAGGGTTTACTGAAATGGGCCTTCTTTCCATCTTTAAAAGCCCATAACTTGGTCAAATGAACTCGGATTTCGATATGGTATACCTTTATGGGCTTGTGGAATGATTATGTTGTTATCTGCATTTATATATATAACTATAAAGGTAGAACAAAATATGACCGTTTTTATGTCATTGATTTTAATTTTGCGAAGGTTTACTGAAAGGGGCCATCTTTCCATCTTTAAAAGCCCATAACTTGGTCAAATGAACTCGGATCTCGATATAGCGTACCTTTATGGGCTTGTGGAATGATTTTGTTGTAATCTGTATTAAAATATATATTTTTAAAGGTAGTAATAAGTATGACCGTTTTTATGTCATTGATTTTAATTTTGAAAAAGTTTACATAAATGGGCCTTCTGTACATCTTTAAAAGCCAATAACTTGGTCAAATGAACTCGGATTTCGATATGGCATAATTCTATGGGCTTGTGGAATGATTATGTTGTTATGTGCATTAAGATATATAACTTTAAAGCTAGTAAAATATTTGACCGTTTTTATGTCATTGATTTTAATTTTGCGAAGGTTTACTGAAATGGGCCATCTTTCCATCTTTAAAAGCCCATAACTTGGTCAAATGAACTCGGATTTCGATATGGTATACCTTTCTGGGCTTGTGGAATTGTTATGTTGTTATCTGCATTTATATATATAACTATAAAGGTAGTAAAAAATATGACCGTTTTTATGTCATTGATTTTAATTTTGCGACGGTTTACTGAAATAGGCCTTCTTTCCATCTTTAAAAGCCCATAGCTTGGTCAAATGAACTCGGATTTCGATAAGGCATACTTTAATTGGCTTGTGGAATGATTATGTTTTTATCTGCATTAAAATAAATAACTTTTAAGGTAGTAAAAAATATGACCATTTTTATGTCTTTTATTTTTTTTTTTGCGAATGCATATAACTTTAAAGGTAGTAAAAAGTGTGACCGTTTTTATGTCATTGATTTTAGTTTTGCGAAGGTTTACTGAAATGGGCCTTCTTTACATCTTTAAAAGCCCATAACTTGGTCAAATGAACTCCGATTTCGATATGACATACCTTTATGGGCTTGTGGAATGATTTGGTTGTAATCTGTATTAAAATATATAACTTTAAAAGTAGTAAAAAATATGACCGTTATTATGTCATTGATTTTAGTTTTGCGAAGGCTTACTGAAATGGGCCTTCTTTCCATCTATAAAAGCCCACAACTTGGTCAAATGAACTCGGATTTCGATATGGTATACCTTTATGGGCTTGTGGAATGATTATGTTGTTATCTGCATTATTATATATAACTATAAAGGTAGTAAAAAATATGACCGTTTTTATGTCATTGATTTTAATTTTGCGAAGGTTTACTGAAATAGGCCTTCTTTCCATCTATAAAAGCCCACAACTTGGTCAAATGAACTCGGATTTCGATATGGTATACCTTTCTGGGCTTGTGGAATTTGTTACGTTGTTATTTGCATTTATATATATAACTATAAAGGTAGTAAAAAATATGACCGTTTTTATGTCATTGATTTTAATTTAGTGAGGGTTTACTGAAATGGGCCTTCTTTCCATCTTTAAAAGCCCATAACTTGGTCAAATGAACTCGGATTTCGATATGGTATACCTTTATGGGCTTGTGGAATGATTATGTTGTTATCTGCATTAATATATATAACTATAAAGGTAGAACAAAATATGACCGTTTTTATGTCATTGATTTTAATTTTGCGAAGCTTTACAGAATGGGCCTTATTGACATCTTTAAAAGTCCATAACTTGGTCAAAAGGACTCGGATTTCGATATGGCATACCTCTATGGGCTTGGGAATGATTATGTTGTTATCTGCATTAAAATATATAACTTTAAAGGTAGTAAAATATATGACCGTTTTTATGTCATTGATTTTAATTTTGCGAAGGTTTACTGAAAGGGGCCATCTTTCCATCTTTAAAAGCCCATAACTTGGTCAAATGAACTCGGATCTCGATATAGCGTACCTTTATGGGCTTGTAGAATGATTTTGTTGTAATCTGTATTAAAATATATATTTTTAAAGGTAGTAACAAATATGACCGTTTTTATGTCATTGATTTTAATTTTGAAAAGGTTTACATAAATGGGCCTTCTTTACATCTTTAAAAGCCAATAACTTGGTCAAATGAACTCGGATTTCGATATGGCATAATTCTATGGGCTTGTGGAATGATTATGTTGTTATGTGCATTAAGATATATAACTTTAAAGCTAGTAAAATATATGACCGTTTTTATGTCATTGATTTTAATTTTGCGAAGGTTTACTGAAATGGGCCATCTTTCCATCTTTAAAAGCCCATAACTTGGTCAAATGAACTCGGATTTCGATATGGTATACCTTTCTGGGCTTGTGGAATTGTTATGTTGTTATCTGCATTTATATATATAACTATAAAGGTAGTAAAAAATATGACCGTTTTTATGTCATTGATTTTAATTTTGCGAAGGTTTACTGAAATGGGCCTTCTTTACATCTTTAAAAGCCCACAACTTGGTCAAATGAACTCGGATTTCGATATGGTATACCTTTATGGGCTTGTGAAATGATTATGTTGTTATCTGCATTAATATAGATAACTATAAAGGTAGTAAAAAATATGACCGTTTTTATGTCATTGATTTTAATTTTGCGAAGGTTTACTGAAATGGGCCTTCTTTCCATCTTTAAAAGCCCACAACTTGGTCAAATGAACTCGGATTTCGATATGGTATACCTTTATGGGCTTGTGAAATGATTATGTTGTTATCTGCATTAATATAGATAACTATAAAGGTAGTAAAAAATATGACCGTTTTTATGTCATTGATTTTAATTTTGCGAAGGTTTACTGAAATGGGCCTTCTTTCCATCTTTAAAAGCCCACAACTTGGTCAAATGAACTCGGATTTCGATATGACATACCTCTATGGGCCTGTGGAACGATTTGGTTGTAATCTGTATTAAAATATATAACTTTAAAAGTAGTAAAAAATATGACCGTTATTATGTCATTGATTTTAATTTTGCGAAGGTTTACTGAAATGGGCCTTCTTTCCATCTTTAAAAGCCCACAACTTGGTCAAATGAACTCGGATTTCGATATGGTATACCTTTATGGGCTTGTGAAATGATTATGTTGTTATCTGCATTAATATAGATAACTATAAAGGTAGTAAAAAATATGACCGTTTTTATGTCATTGATTTTAATTTTGCGAAGGTTTACTGAAATGGGCCTTCTTTCCATCTATAAAAGCCCACAACTTGGTCAAATGAACTCGGATTTCGATATGGTATACCTCTCTGGGCTTATGGAATTGTTATGTTGTTATCTGCATTTATATATATAACTATAAAGGTAGTAAAAAATATGACCGTTTTTATTTCATTTATTTTAATTAAGTGAAGGTTTACTGAAATGGGCCTTCTTTCCATCTTTAAAAGCCCATAACTTGGGCAAATGAACTCGGATTTCGATATGGCATACTTTTATTGGCTTGTGGAATAATTATGTTTTTATCTGCATTAATATAGATAACTATAAAGGTAGTAAAAAATATGACCATTTTTATGTCATTGATTTTTATTTTGCGAAGGTTTACAGAAATGGCCTTCCTTACATTTTTAAAAGCCCATAACTTGGTCAAATGAACTCGGATTTCGATATGGCATACTTTATGGGCTTGTGGAATTATTATGTTTTTATCTGCATTAAAATATATAACTTTTAAGGTAGTAAAAAATATGACCATTATTATTACATTTATTTTTTTTTTGGCGAAAGTTTACAGAAATGGCCTTCCTTACATCTTTAAAAGTCCATAACTTTGTCAAATGAACTCGAATCTCGATATGGCGTACCTCTTTGGGCTTGTGGAATGATTTTGTTGTAATCTGTATTAAAAAATATAACTTTAATGGTAGTAAAAAGTGTGACCGTTTTTATGCCATTGATTTTAGTTTTGCGAAGGTTTACTGAAATGGGCCTTCTTTACATCTTTAAAAGCCCATAACTTGGTCAAATGAACTCCGATTTCGATATGACATACCTTTATGGGCTTGTGGAATGATTTGGTTGTAATCTGTATTAAAATATATAACTTTAAAAGTAGTAAAAAATATGACCGTTATTATGTCATTGATTTTAATTTTGCGAAGGTGTACTGAAATGGGCCTTCTTTCCATCTTTAAAAGCCCACAACTTGGTCAAATGAACTCGGATTTCGATATGGTATACCTTTATGGGCTTGTGAAATGATTATGTTGTTATCTGCATTAATATAGATAACTATAAAGGTAGTAAAAAATATGCCCGTTTTTATGTCATTGATTTTAATTTTGCGAAGGTTTACTGAAATGGGCCTTCTTTCCATCTATAAAAGCCCACAACTTGGTCAAATGAACTCGGATTTCGATATGGTATACCTCTCTGGGCTTATGGAATTGTTATGTTGTTATCTGCATTTATATATATAACTATAAAGGTAGTAAAAAATTTGACCGTTTTTATTTCATTGATTTTAATTAAGTGAAGGTTTACTGAAATGGGCCTTCTTTCCATCTTTAAAAGCCCATAACCTGGGCAAATGAACTCGGATTTCGATATGGCATACTTTTATTGGCTTGTGGAATAATTATGTTTTTATCTGCATTAAAATATATAACTTAAAAGGTAGTAAAAAATATGACCATTTTTATGTCATTGATTTTTATTTTGCGAAGGTTTACAGAAATGGCCTTCTTTACATTTTTAAAAGCCCATAACTTGGTCAAATGAACTCGGATTTCGATATGGCATACTTTATGGGCTTGTGAATGGTTATGTTGTTATCTGCATTAAAATATATAACTTTAAGGGTAGTAAAAAATATGACCGTTTTTATGTCATTGATTTTAATTTTGCGAAGGCTTACTGAAATGGGCCATCTTTCCATCTTTAAAAGCCCATAACTTGGTCAAATGAACTCGGATTTCGATATGGCATACTTTTATTGGCTTGTGGAATGATTATGTTTTTATCTGCATTAAAATATATAACCTTTAAAGATAGTAAAAAATATGACCATTTTTATTACATTTATTTTTTTTTTGGCGAAAGTTTACAGAAATGGCCTTCCTTACATCTTTAAAAGTCCATAACTTGGTCAAATGAACTCGAATCTCGAAATGGCGTACCTTTTTGGGCTTGTGGAATGATTTTGTTGTAATCTGTATTAAAAAATATAACTTTAATGGTAGTAAAAAGTATGACCGTTTTTATGTCATTGATTTAAGTTTTGCGAAGGTTTACTTAAATGGGCCTTCTTTACATCTTTAAAAGTCCATAGTTTGGTCAAATGAACTCCGATTTCGATATGGCATACCTTTATGGGCTTGTGGAATGATTTTGTTGTAATCTGTATTAAAATATATAACTTTAAAGGTAGTAATAAATATGACCGTTATTATGTCATTGATTTTAATTTTCCGAAGGTGTACTGAAATGGGCCTTCTTTCCATCTTTAAAAGCCCACAACTTGGTCAAATGAACTCGGATTTCGATATGGTATACCTTTATGGGCTTGTGGAATGATTATGTTGTTTTCTGCATTAAAAAATATAACTATAAAGGTAGTAAAAAATATGACCGTTTTTATGTCATTGATTTTAATTTTGCGAAGGTTTACTGAAATGGGCCTTCTTTCCATCTATAAAAGCCCACAACTTGGTCAAATGAACTCGGATTTTGATATGGTATACCTATATGGGCTTGTGGAAAGATTTTGTTGTAATCTGTATTAAAATATATAACTTTAAAGGTAGTAACAAATATGACCGTTTTTATGTCATTGATTATAATTTTGCGAAGGTTGACAGAATTGGGCCTTCTTTCCATCTATAAAAGCCCACAACTTGGTCAAATGAACTCGGATTTCGATATGGTATACCTTTATGGGCTTGGGAATGATTATGTTGTTATCTGCATTAATATATATAACTATAAAGGTATTAAAAAATATGACCGTTTTTATGTCATTGATTTTAATTTTGCGAAGGTTTACTGAAATGGGCCTTCTTTCCATCTATAAAAGCCCACATCTTGGTCAAATGAACTCGGATTTCGATATGGTATACCTTTATGGGCTTGTGGAATGATTTTGTTGTAATCTGTGTTAAAATATATAACTTTAAAGGTAGTAACAAATATGACCGTTTTTATGTCATTGATTGTAATTTTGCGAAGGTTTACAGAAATGGGCCTTCTTTACATCTTTAAAAGCCAATAACTTGGTCAAATGAACTCGGATTTCGATATAACATACCTCTATGGGCTTGTGAATGATTATGTTGTTATGTGCATTAAGATATATAACTTTAAAGGTAGTAAAAAATATGACCGTTTTTATGTCATTGATTTTAATTTTGAGAGAGGCTTGCTGAAATGGGCCTTCTTTCCATCTTTATAAGCCCATAAGTTGGTCAAATGAACTCGGATTTCGATATGGCATACCTCTATGGGCTTGTGGAATGATTATGTTGTTATGTGCATTAAAATATATAACTTTAAAGGTAGTAAAATATATGACCGTTTTTATGTCATTGATTTTAATTTTGGGAAGGCTTACTGAAATGGGCCTTCTTTCCATCTTTATAAGCCCATAACTTGGTCAAATGAACTCGGATTTCGATATGGCATACCTTTATGGGCTTGTGATTATGTTGTTATCTGCATTAAAATATATAACTTTAAAGGTAGTAAAAAATATTACCGTTTTTATGTCATTGATTTTAATTTTGCGAAGGTTTACTGAAATGGGTCATCTTTCCATCTTTAAAAGCCCATAACTTGGTCAAATGAACTCGGATCTCGATATGGCGTACCTTTATGCGCTTGTGGAATGATTTTGTTGTAATCGATATTAAAATATATAACTTTAAAGGTTGTAAAATAAATAACCGTTTTTATGTCATTGATTTTTATTTTGCGAAGGTTTACAGAAATGGCCTTCTTTACATCTTTAAAAGCCCATAAATTGGTCAAATGAACTCGGATTTCGATATGGCATACCTTTATGGGCTTGTGAATGATTATGTTGTTATCTGCATTAAAATATATAACTTTAAGGGTAGTAATAAATATGACCGTTTTTATATCATTGATTTTAATTTTGCGAAGGTTTACTGAAATGGCCCATCTTTCCATCTTTAAAAGCCCATAACTTGGTCAAATGAACTCGGATTTCGATATGGTATACCTTTATGAGCTTGTGGAATGATTATGTTGTTATCTGCATTAAAATATATAATTTTAAAGGTAGTAAAAAGTATGACCTTTTTATGTCATTGATTTTTATTTTGCGAAGGTTTACAGAAATGGCCTTCTTTACATCTTTAAAAGCCCATAACTTGGTCAAATGAACTCGGATTTCGATATGGCATACCTTTATGGGCTTGTGAATGATTATGTTGTTATCTGCATTTATATATATAACTATAAAGGTAGTAAAAAATATGACCGTTTTTATGTCATTGATTTTAATTTTGCGAAGGTTTATCGGATTTCGATATGGCATACTTTTATTGGCTTGTGGAATGATTATGTCTTTATCTGCATTAAAATATATAACTTTTAAGGTAGTGAAATATATGACCATTTTTATGTCATAAATTTTTTTTTTGCGAAAGTTTACAGAAATGGCCTTCCTTACATCTTTAAAAGCCCATAACTTGGTCAAATGAACTCGTATTTCGATATGGCATACCTTTTTGGGCTTCTGAATGATTATAAAAACTTTTACGGTAGTAAACTTTTAGGGTATCTACACGCAGCAGGTCAGAGGTTGGGTGCACTGGAGGCCAGGCTGGCAACGCAGTGCAGGGAGACTAGCTCGTTTGATCTCAGGGTTCATGGAGTTCCCTATGTCGAAGGTGAAGATCTCAGAGCGCTCTATCACAAGCTATGCTTTAATCTCCAGCTGACTCCACCACCAAAAGTCTGCGATATCTTCCGAGCAAGGAAATCACAACAAACACTTGTGGATCCGGTAATAATAATTAAAATGCTAAACCCACACGAAAAGATCAAGCTGCTTGGTCAAGTCGGAATGTACAGGCGCGAGCACAAGAAACAACTTAGCTTGCAGTTTCTGGGTTTCAATTCAGAAGCCTTAATTTATATTAACGAGCAATTGTTAAAAGAGCATTATCTCATCTTTAAAGAGGCTATGCGTATGAAAAAACATAAAATCCTTTCGGCTGTCTTTACACGACGCGGCCTTGTGCACGTACGCTGCACTCGAAGAGAGGGTGTCTTTTGCATTAACAGTATGGAGGAACTTTCGTCCATTAATCTTTCGCCTGATCCACTTTCTACATCTCTCACTAACGCTTCGGCTGTACCTGAAGCTGATAGCTTTCGTTCCTAAGCGTATAAATCGTATCCTCTTAATTAAGATAGGTTTAAAACTAGTTTACTTTAAGAAATGTATAAGATACGCATTGAATATTGAGATTGCGCCCCTAATAATCATTGATAACAACAATGCACGATGAGGAAGTTTGTTCCATAGCTAGTGCGATGATAAACACTATAAGTAGTTATAAAATTGGTCTAAAAATTGTTCACTTAAATGCACAAAGTT
This sequence comes from Drosophila suzukii, assembly GCF_043229965.1. NCBI lineage: Eukaryota > Metazoa > Arthropoda > Insecta > Diptera > Drosophilidae > Drosophila > Drosophila suzukii. The sequence continues at coordinate 784,019 of NW_027255896.1, read as the reverse complement.
TGCTAAAGAAGATTGATGAGTTTAGATTCCTTTTCACTCAGTCTAATGTCGATGTGATATGTGTGTCTGAGACGTGGTTTGTAAATGATCTATGTGATTCGTCTATTATTTGTGAAGGCTTTAATGTTTTTCGGTCCGACCGTACTGGTCATGCAGGAGGTGTTGCTATATACGTGAATGTGAAGCTGAAATGTAAAGTGGTACTTAAACAGCCAAGTGACAGTACTATCGAATACATTCTATTAGAACTTCCCAATAAATCCCATGAAAGAACCCTTCTAGGTTGCATATATAGACCGAATCGGACAATTGACAACGGGTCATTACTTAATGTTGTTTCAGACATTTCGTTGGAGTACACTGACATCATATTGGCAGGTGATTTTAACAGCAACCTATTGTCAGAAAGCCATCTCGTAGATCACTTTAAGTCCCTACGTTTGTTTTCCGTAAACGAAACGATTCCCACGCACTATAGCAGCCACTGTGATACATTACTTGACTTATTTCTTATCAATGACCCTAGCACAATCATACATTATGACCAGGTTTCTGTACCAGCCTTCTCCAGACATGACCTAATATTTTTAGCATACGACTTGACCTTTGACAGCAAAATCAATTCTTTTACGTATAGAGATTACAAAAATATAAACTATAATGAATTAAAAACGGAATTTTTGTGTTGTGACTGGTCATGTATTTACCATCTTCGTCATGTAGATTGTCAATTAGAGGTTTTAACCAACAATGTCCAGTATTTGTTCAACAAGTTCGTGCCCCTAAGGACCAAGATGATTAAGCCAATGCAAAATCCATGGTTCAGTAGTGAAATTAAAAACCTAACCCGTCAGCGAGATGTAGCTTACCTCCGGTGGAAGCGATATAAAACTGATGAATTTCGAAAACAATACAAAGAGGCTAGGGTAAAAGTAAACAAAAAGATAAATTCAGCAAAGAAAGAGCATTATAACATACAATTTAATAACTGTGTTAACTCAAAAAACAGATGGAACAAAACAAAACGGTTAGGTATTGGAAAGTGTAAGCAACAGACAGAGTCTGAGGTGGATGTCGAATTAATAAACAAAAAATTTTTGGAAATAGATGTACCTGAAGCAACATGCAATCCGTACCTGAATACTCAACCCCTCTGTGATAATAGTTTTAGCTTTATTTGTATAAACCAAAGTGATGTCCTAGCTAGTATTCTGCATGTCAAGTCCGATGCTGTTGGTCTCGATAATATGAGTCCAAAATTTGTTAAGCTTTTGCTCCCCTTAATGTTGCCCCATGTTACTTATATTTTTAACACGGTTATTACAACGTCTTAATTTCCGTTAATATGGAAAAACGCCAAAATTTTCCCAATTCCTAAGCCAAACAATGACTATAGACCTATTTCAATATTACCTTTTCTATCAAAAGTCTTTGAAACCCTTATGTCCTCACAGATTCAACTATACTTAGCTAATAATTCTCTACTTGACGAAAAACAATCAGGATTCCGTAAGAAAAGGAGTTGTATTACTGCAATCACTAATATTATAGAGGATATAAGACAAGAACTGGACAGTAACTGCGTAACGTTTTTGACGCTCCTTGACCACAGCAAGGCTTTTGATTCTGTGAATCATAACATTCTCTGTACCAAGCTTAGGAATATGTTTAATTTCTCAACTAATGCGACGAAGCTTATTAGGTCGTACTTAACGAATAGGTTTCAAGCAGTCGTCTCTGGAACGCAAGTTTCATCTCTCCGGAACTTATCCAGGGGAGTACCACAGGGATCTGTGCTAGGCCCTTTATTGTTTTCTATATATGTCAATTATCTCCCTAGTATCCTGTCTGAGTGTGAAGTACATTTATATGCTGATGATGTCCAAATATATGTTAGTAGACCCGTAACTTAAATACATGACTGTGTCCGTATAAGTAACAAAATGTTGTGGCTAATTGAAAAATGGGCAAAGGAAAATGGCTTGGGTATAAATCCTAAAAAATCGAAGTGCTCGGTAATTGGTAAAAAGCCACTTTCAACACTTTCACTCCAAAAATTATATATAAACCATACGCCGATAAGCTATGAAGTGAATGCAGTTAATGTAGGGATAACATTTAACAATACTTTATCATGGAGCAACCATATAGTCAATGGAACAATCTACCACACCAATACAAATCAATTAGGAGCGCAACTCAATTTTACAATAAAGTTAAAGATCTTTTAAAATACTAGTACACAAGTATAAAAACAAGGAAGAACGCTATAGTCGAGTACCTCGACTATCAGATACCCGTTACTCAGCTAAATGGAGATATGCAAGCAGCAAAGCGAGATTAAAATGCGCCACCTACCGGCGGTATACAGATTTAAGCGTTATGGGCGTTAGAGTGGGCGTGGCAAACTTTTTTTTTGAGTCAATCGATAGGTAATGACGAGACGAATACATTTCAGTTAAAATTTTTTATCTAGCATAAAAATTGTGGGCGTCACAGGTTTTCGCGGTTTGTGGGCGTTAAAGTGGGCGTGGCGTTGATGAGAACATTACATTTCAGTTAAAATTTTTATTCTAGCATCAAAACTGTAGGAGCCACAGTTTTGGGCGGTTTGTGGGCGTTAGAGTGGGCGTGGCAGTCTACTGAAACAAACTTGCGCTGCGTAAGAAGCTCAGGAATCTGCACGCCAAATCTCAATAGCCTAGCTCTCATAGTTTCCGAGATCTCAGCGTTCATCCGGACAGACGGACAGACGGACAGACGGACAGACGGACATGGCTAGATCGACTCGGCTAGTGATCCTGATCAAGAATATATATACTTTATGGGGTCGGAAACGCTTCCTTCTGCCTGTTACATACTTTCCGACGAATCTAGTATACCCTTTTACTCTACGAGTAACGGGTATAATTAAATAAAATGAAATAAAACAAAAAAAAAAATAAAAATATATATATTTTAAAAACAATAATAATTGTAACTAAGAAACTACGAAAATTTGATGTTAGTCATTAATATTAATTAAGAGCGAGAGAAATTGTTTTAATAACTTAAAAATAATAATAATATAAAATATCAACTCAATGTGACTAGCGCGATAATTATAAGTGTGCACTTGTAGCGCTAGGATACAAATAAATAAATAAATAAAAAAAAAAATGTGACCGATTTTATGTCATTGATTTTAATTCTGCGAAGGTTTACAGAAATGGGCCTTCTTTACATCTTTAAAAGCCCATAACTTGGTCAAATGAACTCGGATCTCGATATGGCGTACCTTTATGGGCTTGTGGAATGATTATGTTGTTATCTGCATTAAAATATATAACTTTAAGGGTAATAAAAAAAATGACCGTTTTTATATCATTGGTTTTAATTTTGCGAAGGTTTACTGAAATGGGCCATCTTTCCATCTTTAAAAGACCATAACTTGGTCAAATGAACTCGGATTTCGATATGGTATACCTTTATGGGCTTGTGGAATGATTATGTTGTTATCTGCATTAAAATATATAACTTTAAAGGTAGTAAAAAGTATGACCTTTTATATCAGTGATTTTTATTTTGCGAAGGTTTACAGAAATGGCCTTCTTTACATTTTTAAAAGCCCATAACTTGGTCAAATGAACTCGGATTTCGATATGGCATACCTTTATGGGCTTGTGAATGATTATGTTGTTATCTGCATTTATATATATAACTATAAAGGTAGTAAAAAATGTGACCGTTTTTATGTCATTGATTTTAATTTTGCGAAGGTTTACTGAAATAGGCCTTCTTTCCATCTTTAAAAGCCCATAACTTGGTCAAATGAACTCGGATTTCGATATGGCATACCTCTATGGGCTTGTAGAATGATTATGTCTTTACCTGCATTAAAATATATAACTTTTAAGGTAGTAAAAAATAAAACCATTTTTATGTCATTGATTTTTTTTTGCGAAAGTTTACAGAAATGGCCTTCCTTACATCTTTAAAAGCCCATAACTTGGTCAAATGAATTCGTATTTCGATATAGCATACCTTTTTGGGCTTCTGAATGATTATTATAACTTTTAGGGTAGTAAAAAATATGACCGATTTTATGTCATTGATTTTAATTTTGCGAAGGTTTACAGAAATGGGCCTTCTTTACATCTTTAAAAGTCCATAACTTGGTCAAAAGGACTCGGATTTCGATATGGCATACCTCTAGAGGCTTGTGGAATGATTATGTTGTTATGTGAATTAAGATATATAACTTTAAAGGTAGTAAAAAATATGACCGTTTTTATGTGATTGATTTTAATTTTCCGAAGGTTTACTGAAATGGGCATTTTTTCCATCATTAAAAGCCCATAACTTGGTCAAATGAACTCGGATCTCGATATGGCGTACCTTTATGGGCTTGTGGAATGATTTTGTTGTAATCTGTATTAAAATATATAACTTTAAAGGTAGTAAAAAGTATGACCGTTTTTATGTCATTGATTTTAATTTTGCGAAAGTTTACTGAAATGTGCCTTCTTTCCATCTTTAAAAGCCCACAACTTGGTCAAATGAACTCGGATTTCGATATGGTATACCTTTATGTGCTTGTGGAATGATTATGTTGTCATCTGCATTAAAACATATAACTTTAAGGCTAGTAAAAAATATGACCATTTTTATGTCATTGATTTTTTTTTGCGAAGCTTTACAGAAATGGGCCTAATTGACATCTTTAAAAGTCCATAGCTTGGTTAAAAGGACTCGGACTTCGATATGGCATACCTCTATGGGCTTGTGGAATGGTTATGTTTTTATGTGCCTTAAAATATATAACTTTAAAGGTAGTAAAATATATGACCGTTTTTATGTCATTGATTTTAATTTTGCGAAGGTTTACTGCAAGGGGCCATCTTTCCATCTTGGTCAAATGAACTCGGATCTCGATATAGCGTATCTTTATGGGCTTGTGGAATGATTTTGTTGTAATCTGCATAAAAATATATAACTTTAAGGGTAGTAAAATATATGACCGTTTTTATGTCATTGATTTTAATTTTGCGAAGGTTTACTGAAAGGGCCATCTTTCCATCTTTAAAAGCCCATAACTTGGTCAAATTAACTCGGATCTCGATATAGCGTACCTTTATGGGCTTGTGGAATGATTTTGTTGTAATCTGTATTAAAATATATAACTTTAAAGGTAGTAACAAATATGACCGTTTTTATGTCATTGATTTTAATTTTGAGAAGGTTTACAGAAATGGGCCTTCTTTACATCTTTAAAAGCCAATAACTTTGTCAAATGAACTCGTTTTTTATGTCATTGATTTTAATTTTGCGAAGGTTTACTGAAATGGGCCATCTTTCTATCTTTAAAAGCCCATAACTTGGTCAAATGAACTCGGATTTCGATATGGTATACCTTTTTGGGCTTGTGGAATTGTTATGTTGTTATCTGCATTTATATATATAACTTTAAAGGTAGTAAAATAAATGACCGTTTTTATGTCATTGATTTTTATTTTGCGAAGGTTTACAGAAATGGCCTTCTTTACATCTTTAAAAGCCCATAACTTGGTCAAATGAACTCGGATTTCGATATGGCATAACTTTATGGGCTTGTGAATGTTTATGTTGTTATCTGCAATAAAAGTTATAACTTTAAGGGTTGTAAAAAATATGACCGTTTTTATGTCATTGATTTTAATTTTGCGAAGGTTTACTGAAATGGGCCATCTTTCCATCTTTTAAAGCCCATAACTTGGTCAAATGAACTCGGATTTAGATATGGTATACCTTTATGGGCTTGTGGAATTATTATGTTGTTATCTGCATTTATATATATAACTATAAAGGTAGTAAAAATATGACCGTTTTTATGTCATTGATTTTAATTTGGCGAAGGTTTACTGAAATAGGCCTTCTTTCCATCTTTAAAAGCCCATAACTTGGTCAAATGAACTCGGATTTTGATATGGCATACTTTTATTGGCTTGTGGAATGATTATGTTTTTATCTGCATTAAAATATATAACTTTTAAGGTAGTAAAAAATATGACCATTTTTATGTCATTGATTTTTTTTTGCGAAAGTTTACAGAAATGGCATTCCTTAAATCTTTAAAAGCCCATAAGTTGGTCAAATGAACTCGGATTTCGATATGGTATACCTTTCTGGGCTTGTGGAATTGTTATGTTGTTATCTGCATTTATATATATAACTTAAAAGGTAGTAAAAAATATGACCATTTTTATGTCAGTGATTTTTAATTTGCGAAGGTTTACAGAAATGGGCCTTCTTTACATCTTTAAAAGCCCATAACTTGGTCAAATAAACTCGGATTTCGATATGGCATACTTTATGGGCTTGTGAATGGTTATGTAGTTATTTGCATTAAAATATATAACTTTAAGGGTAGTAAAATATATGACCGTTTTTATGTCATTGATTTTAATTTTGAGAAGGTTTACAGAAATGGGCCTTCTTTACATCTTTAAAAGCCAATAACTTTGTCAAATGAACTCGTTTTTTATGTCATTGATTTTAATTTTGCGAAGGTTTACTGAAATGGGCCATCCTTCTATCTTTAAAAGCCCATAACTTGGTCAAATGAACTCGGATTTCGATATGGTATACCTTTTTGGGCTTGTGGAATTGTTATGTTATTATCTGCATTTATATATATAACTATACAGGTAGTAAAAAATATGACCGTTCTTATGTCATTGATTTTAATTTTGCGAAGGTTTACTGAAATGGGCCATCTTTCCATCTTTAAAAGCCCATAACTTGGTCAAATGAACTCGGATTTCGATATGGTATACCTTTCTGGGCTTGTGGAATTGTTATTTTGTTATCTGCATTTATATATATAACTTTAAAGGTAGTAAAATAAATGACCGTTTTTATGTCATTAATATTAATTTTGCGAAGGTTTACTGAAATGGGCCTTCTTTCCATCTTTAAAAGCCCATAACTTGGGCAAATGAACTCGGATTTCGATATGGCATACTTTTTTTTGTTTTTATCTGCATTAAAATATATAACTTAAAAGGTAGTAAAAAATATGACCATATTTATGTCATTGATTTTTAATTTGCGAAGTTTTACAGAAATGGCCTTCTTAACATCTTTAAAAGCCCATAACTTGGTCAAATGAACTCGGATTTCGATATGGCATACCTTTATGGGCTTGTGAATGATTATGTTGTTATCTGCAATAAAAGATATAACTTTAAGGGTAGTAAAAAATATGACCGTTTTTATGTCATTGATTTTAGTTTTGCGAAGGTTTACTGAAATGGGCCATCTTTCCATCTTTAAAAGCCCATAACTTGGTCAAATGAACTCGGATTTCGATATGGTATACCTTTCTGGGCTTGTGGAATTGTTATTTTGTTATCTGCATTTATATATATAACTTTAAAGGTAGTAAAATAAATGACCGTTTTTATGTCATTGATTTTTATTTTGCGAAGGTTTACAGAAATGGCCTTCTTTACATCTTTAAAAGCCCATAACTTGGTCAAATGAACTCGGATTTCGATATGGCATACCTTTATGGGCTTGTGAATGATTATGTTGTTATCTGCAATAAAAGATATAACTTTAAGGGTAGTAAAAAATATGACCGTTATTATGTCATTGATTTTAATTTTGCGAAGGTTTACTGAAATGGGCCTTCTTTCCATCTTTAAAAGCCCACAACTTGGTCAAATGAACTCGGATTTCCATATGGTATAGCTTTATGGGCTTGTGGAATGATTATGTTGTTGCATTAATATATATAACTATAAATGTAGTAAAAAATATGACCGTTTTTATGTCATTGATTCTAATTTTGCGAAGGTTTACTGAAATGGGCCTTCTTTCCATCTATAAAAGCCCACAACTTTGTCAAATAAACTCGGATTTCGACATGGTATACCTTTATGGGCTTGGGAATGATTTTGTTGTAATCTGTATTAAAATATATAACTTTAAAGGTAGTAACAAATATGACAGTTTCTATGTCATTGATTGTAATTTTGCGAAGGTTTACTGAAATGGGCCTTCTCTCCATCTATAAAAGCCCACAACTTGGTCAAATGAACTCGGATTTCGATATGGCATACCTTTATGGGCTTGTGAATGATTATGTTGTTATCTGCAATTAAAGATATAACTTAAAGGGTAGTAAAAAATATGACAGTTTTTATGTCATTAATATTAATTTTGCGAAGGTTTACTGAAATGGGCCATCCTTCCATCTTTAAAAGCCCATAACTTGGTCAAATGAACTCGGATTTCGATATGGTATACCTTTCTGGGCTTGTGGAATTGTTATGTTGTTATCTGCATTTATATATATAACTTTAAAGGTAGTAAAATAAATGACCGTTTTTATGTCATTGATTTTTATTTTGCGAAGGTTTACAGAAATGGCCTTCTTTACATCTTTAAAAGCCCATTACTTGGTCAAATGAACTCGGATTTCGATATGGCATACCTTTATGGGCTTGTGAATGATTATGTTGTTATCTGCAATAAAAGATATAACTTTAAGGGTAGTAAAAAATATGACCGTTATTATGTCATTGATTTTAATTTTGCGAAGGTTTACTGAAATGGGCCTTCTTTCCATCTTTAAAAGCCCACAACTTGGTCAAATGAACTCGGATTTCCATATGGAATTGCTTTATGGGCTTGTGGAATGATTATGTTGTTGCATTAATATATATAACTATAAATGTAGTAAAAAATATTACCGTTTTTATGTCATTGATTCTAATTTTGCGAAGGTTTACTGAAATGGGCCTTCTTTCCACCTATAAAAGCCCACAACTTGGTCAAATGAACTCGGATTTCGACATGGTATACCTTTATGGGCTTGTGGAATGATTTTGTTGTAATCTGTATTAAAATATATAACTTTAAAGGTAGTAACAAATATGACAGTTTCTATGTCATTGATTGTAATTTTGCGAAGGTTTACTGAAATGGGCCTTCTTTCCATCTATAAAAGCCCACAACTTGGTCAAATGAACTCGGATTTCGATATGGCATACCTTTATGGGCTTGTGAATGATTATGTTGTTATCTGCAATTAAAGATATTACTTTAAGGGTAGTAAAAAATATGACCGTTTTTATGTCATTAATTTTAATTTTGCGAAGGTCTACTGAAATGGGCCATCCTTCCATCTTTAAAAGCCCATAACTTAGTCAAATGAACTCGGATTTCGATATGGTATACCTCTATGGGCTTGTGGAATTATTATGTTGTTATCTGCATTTATATATATAACTATAAAGGTAGTAAAAAATATGACCGTTTTTATGTCATTGATTTTAATTTTGCGAAGGTTTACTGAAATGGGCCTTCTTTCCATCTTTAAAAGCCCATAACTTGGTCAAATGAACTCGGATTTCGATATGGCATACTTTTATTGGCTTGTGGAATGATTATGTTTTTATCTGCATTTATATATATAACTATAAAGGTAGTAAAAAATATGACCGTTTTTATGTCATTGATTTTAATTTTGCGAAGGTTTACAGAAATGGGCCTTCTTTACATCTTTAAAAGTCCATAACTTGGTCAAAAGGACTCGGATTTCGATATGGCATACCTCTAGAGGCTTGTGGAATGATTATGTTGTTATGTGAATTAAGATATATAACTTTAAAGGTAGTAAAAAATATGACCGTTTTTATGTGATTGATTTTAATTTTCCGAAGGTTTACTGAAATGGGCCTTTTTTCCATCATTAAAAGCCCATAACTTGGTCAAATGAACTCGGATCTCGATATGGCGTACCTTTATGGGCTTGTGGAATGATTTTGTTGTAATCTGTATTAAAATATATAACTTTAAAGGTAGTAAAAAGTATGACCGTTTTTATGTCATTGATTTTAATTTTGCGAAAGTTTACTGAAATGTGCCTTCTTTCCATCTTTAAAAGCCCACAACTTGGTCAAATGAACTCGGATTTCGATATGGTATACCTTTATGTGCTTGTGGAATGATTATGTTGTCATCTGCATTAAAACATATAACTTTAAGGCTAGTAAAAAATATGACCATTTTTATGTCATTGATTTTTTTTTGCGAAGCTTTACAGAAATGGGCCTAATTGACATCTTTAAAAGTCCATAGCTTGGTTAAAAGGACTCGGACTTCGATATGGCATACCTCTATGGGCTTGTGGAATGGTTATGTTTTTATGTGCCTTAAAATATATAACTTTAAAGGTAGTAAAATATATGACCGTTTTTATGTCATTGATTTTAATTTTGCGAAGGTTTACTGCAAGGGGCCATCTTTCCATCTTGGTCAAATGAACTCGGATCTCGATATAGCGTATCTTTATGGGCTTGTGGAATGATTTTGTTGTAATCTGCATAAAAATATATAACTTTAAGGGTAGTAAAATATATGACCGTTTTTATGTCATTGATTTTAATTTTGCGAAGGTTTACTGAAAGGGCCATCTTTCCATCTTTAAAAGCCCATAACTTGGTCAAATTAACTCGGATCTCGATATAGCGTACCTTTATGGGCTTGTGGAATGATTTTGTTGTAATCTGTATTAAAATATATAACTTTAAAGGTAGTAAAAATATGACCGTTTTTATGTCATTGATTTTAATTTTGAGAAGGTTTACAGAAATGGGCCTTCTTTACATCTTTAAAAGCCAATAACTTTGTCAAATGAACTCGTTTTTTATGTCATTGATTTTAATTTTGCGAAGGTTTACTGAAATGGGCCATCTTTCTATCTTTAAAAGCCCATAACTTGGTCAAATGAACTCGGATTTCGATATGGTATACCTTTTTGGGCTTGTGGAATTGTTATGTTGTTATCTGCATTTATATATATAACTTTAAAGGTAGTAAAATAAATGACCGTTTTTATGTCATTGATTTTTATTTTGCGAAGGTTTACAGAAATGGCCTTCTTTACATCTTTAAAAGCCCATAACTTGGTCAAATGAACTCGGATTTCGATATGGCATAACTTTATGGGCTTGTGAATGTTTATGTTGTTATCTGCAATAAAAGTTATAACTTTAAGGGTTGTAAAAAATATGACCGTTTTTATGTCATTGATTTTAATTTTGCGAAGGTTTACTGAAATGGGCCATCTTTCCATCTTTTAAAGCCCATAACTTGGTCAAATGAACTCGGATTTAGATATGGTATACCTTTATGGGCTTGTGGAATTATTATGTTGTTATCTGCATTTATATATATAACTATAAAGGTAGTAAAAATATGACCGTTTTTATGTCATTGATTTTAATTTGGCGAAGGTTTACTGAAATAGGCCTTCTTTCCATCTTTAAAAGCCCATAACTTGGTCAAATGAACTCGGATTTTGATATGGCATACTTTTATTGGCTTGTGGAATGATTATGTTTTTATCTGCATTAAAATATATAACTTTTAAGGTAGTAAAAAATATGACCATTTTTATGTCATTGATTTTTTTTTGCGAAAGTTTACAGAAATGGCATTCCTTAAATCTTTAAAAGCCCATAAGTTGGTCAAATGAACTCGGATTTCGATATGGTATACCTTTCTGGGCTTGTGGAATTGTTATGTTGTTATCTGCATTTATATATATAACTTAAAAGGTAGTAAAAAATATGACCATTTTTATGTCAGTGATTTTTAATTTGCGAAGGTTTACAGAAATGGGCCTTCTTTACATCTTTAAAAGCCCATAACTTGGTCAAATAAACTCGGATTTCGATATGGCATACTTTATGGGCTTGTGAATGGTTATGTAGTTATTTGCATTAAAATATATAACTTTAAGGGTAGTAAAATATATGACCGTTTTTATGTCATTGATTTTAATTTTGAGAAGGTTTACAGAAATGGGCCTTCTTTACATCTTTAAAAGCCAATAACTTTGTCAAATGAACTCGTTTTTTATGTCATTGATTTTAATTTTGCGAAGGTTTACTGAAATGGGCCATCCTTCTATCTTTAAAAGCCCATAACTTGGTCAAATGAACTCGGATTTCGATATGGTATACCTTTTTGGGCTTGTGGAATTGTTATGTTATTATCTGCATTTATATATATAACTATACAGGTAGTAAAAAATATGACCGTTCTTATGTCATTGATTTTAATTTTGCGAAGGTTTACTGAAATGGGCCATCTTTCCATCTTTAAAAGCCCATAACTTGGTCAAATGAACTCGGATTTCGATATGGTATACCTTTCTGGGCTTGTGGAATTGTTATTTTGTTATCTGCATTTATATATATAACTTTAAAGGTAGTAAAATAAATGACCGTTTTTATGTCATTAATATTAATTTTGCGAAGGTTTACTGAAATGGGCCTTCTTTCCATCTTTAAAAGCCCATAACTTGGGCAAATGAACTCGGATTTCGATATGGCATACTTTTTTTTGTTTTTATCTGCATTAAAATATATAACTTAAAAGGTAGTAAAAAATATGACCATATTTATGTCATTGATTTTTAATTTGCGAAGTTTTACAGAAATGGCCTTCTTAACATCTTTAAAAGCCCATAACTTGGTCAAATGAACTCGGATTTCGATATGGCATACCTTTATGGGCTTGTGAATGATTATGTTGTTATCTGCAATAAAAGATATAACTTTAAGGGTAGTAAAAAATATGACCGTTTTTATGTCATTGATTTTAGTTTTGCGAAGGTTTACTGAAATGGGCCATCTTTCCATCTTTAAAAGCCCATAACTTGGTCAAATGAACTCGGATTTCGATATGGTATACCTTTCTGGGCTTGTGGAATTGTTATTTTGTTATCTGCATTTATATATATAACTTTAAAGGTAGTAAAATAAATGACCGTTTTTATGTCATTGATTTTTATTTTGCGAAGGTTTACAGAAATGGCCTTCTTTACATCTTTAAAAGCCCATAACTTGGTCAAATGAACTCGGATTTCGATATGGCATACCTTTATGGGCTTGTGAATGATTATGTTGTTATCTGCAATAAAAGATATAACTTTAAGGGTAGTAAAAAATATGACCGTTATTATGTCATTGATTTTAATTTTGCGAAGGTTTACTGAAATGGGCCTTCTTTCCATCTTTAAAAGCCCACAACTTGGTCAAATGAACTCGGATTTCCATATGGTATAGCTTTATGGGCTTGTGGAATGATTATGTTGTTGCATTAATATATATAACTATAAATGTAGTAAAAAATATGACCGTTTTTATGTCATTGATTCTAATTTTGCGAAGGTTTACTGAAATGGGCCTTCTTTCCATCTATAAAAGCCCACAACTTTGTCAAATAAACTCGGATTTCGACATGGTATACCTTTATGGGCTTGGGAATGATTTTGTTGTAATCTGTATTAAAATATATAACTTTAAAGGTAGTAACAAATATGACAGTTTCTATGTCATTGATTGTAATTTTGCGAAGGTTTACTGAAATGGGCCTTCTCTCCATCTATAAAAGCCCACAACTTGGTCAAATGAACTCGGATTTCGATATGGCATACCTTTATGGGCTTGTGAATGATTATGTTGTTATCTGCAATTAAAGATATAACTTTAAGGGTAGTAAAAAATATGACAGTTTTTATGTCATTAATATTAATTTTGCGAAGGTTTACTGAAATGGGCCATCCTTCCATCTTTAAAAGCCCATAACTTGGTCAAATGAACTCGGATTTCGATATGGTATACCTTTCTGGGCTTGTGGAATTGTTATGTTGTTATCTGCATTTATATATATAACTTTAAAGGTAGTAAAATAAATGACCGTTTTTATGTCATTGATTTTTATTTTGCGAAGGTTTACAGAAATGGCCTTCTTTACATCTTTAAAAGCCCATTACTTGGTCAAATGAACTCGGATTTCGATATGGCATACCTTTATGGGCTTGTGAATGATTATGTTGTTATCTGCAATAAAAGATATAACTTTAAGGGTAGTAAAAAATATGACCGTTATTATGTCATTGATTTTAATTTTGCGAAGGTTTACTGAAATGGGCCTTCTTTCCATCTTTAAAAGCCCACAACTTGGTCAAATGAACTCGGATTTCCATATGGAATTGCTTTATGGGCTTGTGGAATGATTATGTTGTTGCATTAATATATATAACTATAAATGTAGTAAAAAATATTACCGTTTTTATGTCATTGATTCTAATTTTGCGAAGGTTTACTGAAATGGGCCTTCTTTCGACCTATAAAAGCCCACAACTTGGTCAAATGAACTCGGATTTCGACATGGTATACCTTTATGGGCTTGTGGAATGATTTTGTTGTAATCTGTATTAAAATATATAACTTTAAAGGTAGTAACAAATATGACAGTTTCTATGTCATTGATTGTAATTTTGCGAAGGTTTACTGAAATGGGCCTTCTTTCCATCTATAAAAGCCCACAACTTGGTCAAATGAACTCGGATTTCGATATGGCATACCTTTATGGGCTTGTGAATGATTATGTTGTTATCTGCAATTAAAGATATTACTTTAAGGGTAGTAAAAAATATGACCGTTTTTATGTCATTAATTTTAATTTTGCGAAGGTCTACTGAAATGGGCCATCCTTCCATCTTTAAAAGCCCATAACTTAGTCAAATGAACTCGGATTTCGATATGGTATACCTCTATGGGCTTGTGGAATTATTATGTTGTTATCTGCATTTATATATATAACTATAAAGGTAGTAGAAAATATGACCGTTTTTATGTCATTGATTTTAATTTTGCGAAGGTTTACTGAAATGGGCCTTCTTTCCATCTTTAAAAGCCCATAACTTGGTCAAATGAACTCGGATTTCGATATGGCATACTTTTATTGGCTTGTGGAATGATTATGTTTTTATCTGCATTTATATATATAACTATAAGGGTAGTAAAAAATATGACCATTTTTATGTCATTGATTTTTTTTTGCGAAAGTTTACAGAAATGGCATTCCTTACATCTTTAAAAGCCCATAAGTTGGTCAAATGAACTCGGATTTCGATATGGTATACCTTTCTGGGCTTGTGGAATTGTTATGTTGTTATCTGCATTTATATATATAACTTAAAAGGTAGTAAAAAATATGACCATTTTTATGTCATTAATATTAATTTTGCGAAGGTTTACTGAAATGGGCCATCCTTCCATCTTTAAAAGCCCATAACTTGGTCAAATGAACTCGGATTTCGATATGGTATACCTTTCTGGGCTTGTGGAATTGTTATGTTGTTATCTGCATTTATATATATAACTTTAAAGGTAGTAAAATAAATGACCGTTTTTATGTCATTGATTTTTATTTTGCGAAGGTTTACAGAAATGGCCTTCTTTACATCTTTAAAAGCCCATTACTTGGTCAAATGAACTCGGATTTCGATATGGCATACCTTTATGGGCTTGTGAATGATTATGTTGTTATCTGCAATAAAAGATATAACTTTAAGGGTAGTAAAAAATATGACCGTTATTATGTCATTGATTTTAATTTTGCGAAGGTTTACTGAAATGGGCCTTCTTTCCATCTTTAAAAGCCCACAACTTGGTCAAATGAACTCGGATTTCCATATGGAATTGCTTTATGGGCTTGTGGAATGATTATGTTGTTGCATTAATATATATAACTATAAATGTAGTAAAAAATATTACCGTTTTTATGTCATTGATTCTAATTTTGCGAAGGTTTACTGAAATGGGCCTTCTTTCCACCTATAAAAGCCCACAACTTGGTCAAATGAACTCGGATTTCGACATGGTATACCTTTATGGGCTTGTGGAATGATTTTGTTGTAATCTGTATTAAAATATATAACTTTAAAGGTAGTAACAAATATGACAGTTTCTATGTCATTGATTGTAATTTTGCGAAGGTTTACTGAAATGGGCCTTCTTTCCATCTATAAAAGCCCACAACTTGGTCAAATGAACTCGGATTTCGATATGGCATACCTTTATGGGCTTGTGAATGATTATGTTGTTATCTGCAATTAAAGATATTACTTTAAGGGTAGTAAAAAATATGACCGTTTTTATGTCATTAATTTTAATTTTGCGAAGGTCTACTGAAATGGGCCATCCTTCCATCTTTAAAAGCCCATAACTTAGTCAAATGAACTCGGATTTCGATATGGTATACCTCTATGGGCTTGTGGAATTATTATGTTGTTATCTGCATTTATATATATAACTATAAAGGTAGTAAAAAATATGACCGTTTTTATGTCATTGATTTTAATTTTGCGAAGGTTTACTGAAATGGGCCTTCTTTCCATCTTTAAAAGCCCATAACTTGGTCAAATGAACTCGGATTTCGATATGGCATACTTTTATTGGCTTGTGGAATGATTATGTTTTTATCTGCATTTATATATATAACTATAAAGGTAGTAAAAAATATGACCATTTTTATGTCATTGATTTTTTTTTGCGAAAGTTTACAGAAATGGCATTCCTTACATCTTTAAAAGCCCATAAGTTGGTCAAATGAACTCGGATTTCGATATGGTATACCTTTCTGGGCTTGTGGAATTGTTATGTTGTTATCTGCATTTATATATATAACTTAAAAGGTAGTAAAAAATATGACCATTTTTATGTCAGTGATTTTTAATTTGCGAAGGTTTACAGAAATGGGCCTTCTTTACATCTTTAAAAGCCCATAACTTGGTCAAATAAACTCGGATTTCGATATGGCATACTTTATGGGATTGTGAATGGTTATGTAGTTATTTGCATTAAAATATATAACTTTAAGGGTAGTAAAATATATGACCGTTTTTATGTCATTGATTTTAATTTTGCGAAGGTTTACTGAAATGGGCCATCTTTCCATCTTTAAAAGCCCATAACTTTGTCAAATTAACTCGGATCTCGATATGGCATACCTCTATGGGCTTGTGGAATGAATTTTTTGTTATGTGCATTAAGATATATAACTTTAAACGTAGTAAAATAAATAACCGTTTTTATGTCATTGATTTTTATTTTGTGAAGGTTTACAGAAATGGCCTTCTTTACATCTTTAAAAGCCCATAACTTGGTCAAATGAACTCGGATTTCGATATGGCATACCTTTATGGGCTTGTGAATGATTATGTTGTTATCTGCAATAAAAGATATAACTTTAAGGGTAGTAAAAAATATGACGGTTTTTATGTCATTGATTTTAATTTTGCGAAGGTTTACTGAAATGGGCCATCTTTCTATCTTTAAAAGCCCATAACTTGGTCAAATGAACTCGGATTTCGATATGGTATACCTTTTTGGGCTTGTGGAATTGTTATGTTGTTATCTGCATTTATATATATAACTATACAGGTAGTAAAAAATATGACCGTTCTTATGTCATTGATTTTAATTTTGCGAAGGTTTACTGAAATGGGCCTTCTTTCCATCTATAAAAGCCCACAACTTGGTCAAATGAACTCGGATTTCGATATGGCATACCTTTATGGGCTTGTGAATGATTATGTTGTTATCTGCAATTAAAGATATAACTTTAAGGGTAGTAAAAAATATGACCGTTTTTATGTCATTAATATTAATTTTGCGAAGGTTTACTGAAATGGGCCATCCTTCCATCTTTAAAAGCCCATAACTTGGTCAAATGAACTCGGATTTCGATATGGTATACCTTTCTGGGCTTGTGGAATTGTTATGTTGTTATCTGCATTTATATATATAACTTTAAAGGTAGTAAAATAAATGACCGTTTTTATGTCATTGATTTTTATTTTGCGAAGGTTTACAGAAATGGCCTTCTTTACATCTTTAAAAGCCCATTACTTGGTCAAATGAACTCGGATTTCGATATGGCATACCTTTATGGGCTTGTGAATGATTATGTTGTTATCTGCAATAAAAGATATAACTTTAAGGGTAGTAAAAAATATGACCGTTATTATGTCATTGATTTTAATTTTGCGAAGGTTTACTGAAATGGGCCTTCTTTCCATCTTTAAAAGCCCACAACTTGGTCAAATGAACTCGGATTTCCATATGGAATTGCTTTATGGGCTTGTGGAATGATTATGTTGTTGCATTAATTTATATAACTATAAATGTAGTAAAAAATATTACCGTTTTTATGTCATTGATTCTAATTTAGCGAAGGTTTACTGAAATGGGCCTTCTTTCCACCTATAAAAGCCCACAACTTGGTCAAATGAACTCGGATTTCGACATGGTATACCTTTATGGGCTTGTGGAATGATTTTGTTGTAATCTGTATTAAAATATATAACTTTAAAGGTAGTAACAAATATGACAGTTTCTATGTCATTGATTGTAATTTTGCGAAGGTTTACTGAAATGGGCCTTCTTTCCATCTATAAAAGCCCACAACTTGGTCAAATGAACTCGGATTTCGATATGGCATACCTTTATGGGCTTGTGAATGATTATGTTGTTATCTGCAATTAAAGATATTACTTTAAGGGTAGTAAAAAATATGACCGTTTTTATGTCATTAATTTTAATTTTGCGAAGGTCTACTGAAATGGGCCATCCTTCCATCTTTAAAAGCCCATAACTTAGTCAAATGAACTCGGATTTCGATATGGTATACCTCTATGGGCTTGTGGAATTATTATGTTGTTATCTGCATTTATATATATAACTATAAAGGTAGTAAAAAATATGACCGTTTTTATGTCATTGATTTTAATTTTGCGAAGGTTTACTGAAATGGGCCTTCTTTCCATCTTTAAAAGCCCATAACTTGGTCAAATGAACTCGGATTTCGATATGGCATACTTTTATTGGCTTGTGGAATGATTATGTTTTTATCTGCAATTATATATATAACTATAAAGGTAGTAAAAAATATGACCATTTTTATGCCATTGATTTTTTTTTGCGAAAGTTTACAGAAATGGCATTCCTTACATCTTTAAAAGCCCATAAGTTGGTCAAATGAACTCGGATTTCGATATGGTATACCTTTCTGGGCTTGTGGAATTGTTATGTTGTTATCTGCATTTATATATATAACTTAAAAGGTAGTAAAAAATATGACCATTTTTATGTCAGTGATTTTTAATTTGCGAAGGTTTACAGAAATGGGCCTTCTTTACATCTTTAAAAGCCCATAACTTGGTCAAATAAACTCGGATTTCGATATGGCATACTTTATGGGATTGTGAATGGTTATGTAGTTATTTGCATTAAAATATATAACTTTAAGGGTAGTAAACTATATGACCGTTTTTATGTCATTGATTTTAATTTTGCGAAGGTTTACTGAAATGGGCCATCTTTCCATCTTTAAAAGCCCATAACTTGGTCAAATTAACTCGGATCTCGATATGGCATACCTCTATGGGCTTGTGGAATGAATTTTTTGTTATGTGCATTAAGATATATAACTTTAAAGGTAGTAAAATAAATAACCGTTTTTATGTCATTGATTTTTATTTTGTGAAGGTTTACAGAAATGGCCTTCTTTACATCTTTAAAAGCCCATAACTTGGTCAAATGAACTCGGATTTCGATATGGCATACCTTTATGGGCTTGTGAATGATTATGTTGTTATCTGCAATAAAAGATATAACTTTAAGGGTAGTAAAAAATATGACGGTTTTTATGTCATTGATTTTAATTTTGCGAAGGTTTACTGAAATGGGCCATCTTTCTATCTTTAAAAGCCCATAACTTGGTCAAATGAACTCGGATTTCGATATGGTATACCTTTTTGGGCTTGTGGAATTGTTATGTTGTTATCTGCATTTATATATATAACTATACAGGTAGTAAAAAATATGACCGTTCTTATGTCATTGATTTTAATTTTGCGAAGGTTTACTGAAATGGGCCTTCTTTCCATCTTTAAAAGCCCATAACTTGGGCAAATGAACTCGGATTTCGATATGGCATACTTTTTTTGTTTTTATCTGCATTAAAATATATAACTTAAAAGGTAGTAAAAAATATGACCATATTGATATGACCATCATTGATTTTTAATTTGCGAAGTTTTACAGAAATGGCCTTCCTAACATCTTTAAAAGCCCATAACTTGGTCAAATGAACTCGGATTTCGATATGGCATACCTTTATGAGCTTGTGAATGATTATGTTGTTATCTGCAATAAAAGATATAACTTTAAGGGTAGTAAAAAATATGACCGTTTTTATGTCATTGATTTTAATTTTGCGAAGGTTTACTGAAATGGGCCATCTTTCCATCTTTAAAAGCCCATAACTTGGTCAAATGAACTTGGATTTCGATATGGTATACCTTTCTGGGCTTGTGGAATTGTTATTTTGTTATCTGCATTTATATATATAACTTTAAAGGTAGTCAAATAAATGACCGTTTTTATGTCATTGATTTTTATTTTGCGAAGGTTTACAGAAATGGCCTTCTTTACATCTTTAAAAGCCCATAACTTGGTCAAATGAACTCGGATTTCGATATGGCTTACCTTTATAGGCTTGTGAATGATTATGTTGTTATCTGCAATAAAAGATATAACTTTAAGGGTAGTAAAAAATATGACCGTTATTATGTCATTGATTTTAATTTTGCGAAGGTTTACTGAAATGGGCCTTCTTTCCATCTTTAAAAGCCCACAACTTGGTCAAATGAACTCGGATTTCCTTATGGTATAGCTTTATGGGCTTGTGGAATGATTATGTTGTTGCATTAATATATATAACTATAAATGTAGTAAAAAATATGACCGTTTTAATGTCATTGATTCTAATTTTGCGAAGGTTTACTGAAATGGGCCTTCTTTCCATCTATAAAAGCCCACAACTTGGTCAAATGAACTCGGATTTCGACATGGTATACCTTTATGGGCTTGTGGAATGATTTTGTTGTAATCTGTATTAAAATATATAACTTTAAAGGTAGTAACAAATATGACAGTTTCTATGTCATTAATTGTAATTTTGCGAAGGTTTACTGAAATGGGCCTTCTTTCCATCTATAAAAGCCCACAACTTGGTCAAATGAACTCGGATTTCGATATGGCATACCTTTATGGGCTTGTGAATGATTATGTTGTTATCTGCAATTAAAGATATAACTTTAAGGGTAGTAAAAAATATGACCGTTTTTATGTCATTAATATTAATTTTGCGAAGGTTTACTGAAATGGGCCATCCTTCCATCTTTAAAAGCCCATAACTTGGTCAAATGAACTCGGATTTCGATATGGTATACCTTTCTGGGCTTGTGGAATTGTTATGTTGTTATCTGCATTTATATATATAACTTTAAAGGTAGTAAAATAAATGACCGTTTTTATGTCATTGATTTTTATTTTGCGAAGGTTTACAGAAATGGCCTTCTTTACATCTTTAAAAGCCCATAACTTGGTCAAATGAACTCGGATTTCGATATGGCATACCTTTATGGGCTTGTGAATGATTATGTTGTTATCTGCAATAAAA
This sequence comes from Drosophila suzukii, assembly GCF_043229965.1. Classification (NCBI taxonomy): domain Eukaryota; kingdom Metazoa; phylum Arthropoda; class Insecta; order Diptera; family Drosophilidae; genus Drosophila; species Drosophila suzukii. The sequence goes on along the minus strand of NW_027255896.1, from coordinate 762,665 downwards.
GATATAACTTTAAGGGTAGTAAAAAATATGACCGTTATTATGTCATTGATTTTAATTTTGCGAAGGTTTACTGAAATGGGCCTTCTTTCCATCTTTAAAAGCCCACAACTTGGTCAAATGAACTCTGATTTCCATATGGAATTGCTTTATGGGCTTGTGGAATGATTATGTTGTTGCATTAATATATATAACTATAAATGTAGTAAAAAATATTACCGTTTTTATGTCATTGATTCTAATTTTGCGAAGGTTTACTGAAATGGGCCTTCTTTCCACCTATAAAAGCCCACAACTTGGTCAAATGAACTCGGATTTCGACATGGTATACCTTTATGGGCTTGTGGAATGATTTTGTTGTAATCTGTATTAAAATATATAACTTTAAAGGTAGTAACAAATATGACAGTTTCTATGTCATTGATTGTAATTTTGCGAAGGTTTACTGAAATGGGCCTACTTTCCATCTATAAAAGCCCACAACTTGGTCAAATGAACTCGGATTTCGATATGGCATACCTTTATGGGCTTGTGAATGATTATGTTGTTATCTGCAATTAAAGATATTACTTTAAGGGTAGTAAAAAATATGACCGTTTTTATGTCATTAATTTTAATTTTGCGAAGGTTTACTGAAATGGGCCATCCTTCCATCTTTAAAAGCCCATAACTTGGTCAAATGAACTCGGATTTCGATATGGTATACCTCTATGGGCTTGTGGAATTATTATGTTGTTATCTGCATTTATATATATAACTATAAAGGTAGTAAAAAATATGACCGTTTTTATGTCATTGATTTTAATTTTGCGAAGGTTTACTGAAATGGGCCTTCTTTCCATCTTTAAAAGCCCATAACTTGGTCAAATGAACTCGGATTTCGATATGGCATACTTTTATTGGCTTGTGGAATGATTATGTTTTTATCTGCATTCATATATATAACTATAAAGGTAGTAAAAAATATGACCATTTTTATGTCATTGATTTTTTTTTGCGAAAGTTTACAGAAATGGCATTTCTTACATCTTTAAAAGCCCATAAGTTGGTCAAATGAACTCGGATTTCGATATGGTATACCTTTCTGGGCTTGTGGAAATGTTATGTTGTTATCTGCATTTATATATATAACTATAAAGGTAGTAAAAAATATGACCGTTTTTATGTCATTGATTTTAATTTTGCGAGGGTTTACTGAAATGGGCCTTCTTTCCACCTTTAAAAGCCCATAACTTGGTCAAATGAACTCGGATTTCGATATGGCATACTTTTATTGGCTTGTGGAATGATTATGTTTTTATCTGCATTAAAATATATAACTTAAAAGGTAGTAAAAAATATGACCATTTTTATGTCATTGATTTTTAATTTGCGAAGGTTTACAGAAATGGTCTTCTTTACATCTTTAAAAGCCCATAACTTGGTCAAATGAATTCGGATTTCGATATGGCATACTTTTTTGGCTTGTGAATGGTTATGTTGTTATCTGCATTAAAATATATAACTTTAAAGGTAGTAAAAAATATGACCGTTTTTATGTCATTGATTTTAATTTTGCGAAGCTTTACAGAAATGGTCCTAATTGACATCTTTAAAAGTCCATAACTTGGTCAAAAGGACTCGGATTTCGATATGGCATACCTCTATGGGTTTGTGGAATGATTATGTTCTTATGTGCATTAAAATATATAACTTCAAAGGTAGTAAAATAAATGACAGTTTTTATGTCATTGATTTTAATTTTGCGAAGGTTTACTGAAAGGGGCCATCTTTCCATCTTTAAAAGCCCATAACTTGGTCAAATGAACTCGGATCTCGATATAGCGTACCTTTATGGGCTTGTGGAATGATTTTGTTGTAATCTGTATTAAAATATATAACTTTAAAGGTAGTAACAAATATGACCGTTTTCATGTCATTGATTTTAATTTTGAGAAGGTTTACAGAAATGGGCCTTCTTTACATCTTTAAAAGCAAATAACTTTGTCAAATGAACTCGGATTTCGATATGGCATACCTCTATGGGCTTGTGGAATGAATTTTTTGTTATGTGCATTAAGATATATAACTTTAAAGGTAGTAAAATATATGACCGTTTTTATGTCATTGATTTTTATTTTGCGAAGGTTTACAGAAATGGCCTTCTTTACATCTTTAAAAGCCCATAACTTGGTCAAATGAACTCGGATTTCGATATGGCATACCTTTATGGGCTTGTGAATGATTATGTTGTTATCTGCAATAAAAGATATAACTTTAAGGGTAGTAAAAAATATGACCGTTTTTATGTCATTGATTTTAATTTTGCGAAGGTTTACTGAAATAGGCCTTCCTTCCATCTTTAAAAGCCCATAACTTGGTCAAATGAACTCGGATATCGATATGGCATACCTCTATGGGCTTGTGGAATGAATTTTTTGTTATGTGCATTAAGATATATAACTTTAAAGGTAGTAAAATATATGACCGTTTTTATGTCATTGATTTTAATTTTGCGAAGGTTTACTGAAATAGGCCTTCTTTCCATCTTTAAAAGCCCATAACTTGGTCAAATGAACTCGGATTTCGATATGGCATACTTTTATTGGCTTTTGGAATGATTATGTGTTTATTTGCGTTAAAATATACAACTTTTAAGGTAGTAAAAAATATGACCATTTTTGTGTCATTGATTTTTTTTTTGCGAAAGTTTACAGAAATGGCATTCCTTACATCTTTAAAAGCCCATAACTTGGTCATATGAACTCGGATTTCGATATGGCATACTTTTATTGGCTTGTGGAATGATTATGTTTTTATCTGCATTAAAATATATAACTTAAAAGGTAGTAAAAAATATGACCATTTTTATGTCATTGATTTTTAATTTGCGAAGGTTTACAGAAATGGGCCTTCTTTACATCTTTAAAAGCAAATAACTTTGTCAAATGAACTCGGATTTCGATATGGCATACCTCTATGGGCTTGTGGAATGAATTTTTTGTTATGTGCATTAAGATACAAAACGTTAAAGGTAGTAAAATATATGACCGTTTTTATGTCATTGATTTTTATTTTGCGAAGTTTTACAGAAATGGCCTTCTTTACATCTTTAAAAGCCCATAACTTGGTCAAATGAACTCGGATTTCGATATGGCATACCTTTATGGGCTTGTGAATGATTATGTTGTTATCTGCAATAAAAAATATAACTTTAAGGGTAGTAAAAAATATGACCGTTTTTATGTCATTGATTTTAATTTTGCGAAGGTTTACTGAAATGGGCCATCTTTCCATCTTTAAAAGCCCATAGCTTGGTCAAATGAACTCGGATTTCGATATGGTATAACTTTCTGGGCTTGTGGAATTGTTATGTTGTTATCTGCATTTATATATATAACTATAAAGGTAGTAAAAAATATGACCGTTTTTATGTCATTGATTTTAATTTTGCGAAGGTTTACTGAAATGGGCCTTCTTTCCATCTTTAAAAGCCCATAACTTGGGCAAATGAACTCGGATTTCGATATGGCATACTTTTTTTGGCTTGTGGAATGATTATGTTTTTATCTGCATTAAAATATATAACTTAAAAGGTAGTAAAAAATATGACCATTTTTATGTCATTGATTTTTAATTTGCGAAGTTTTACAGAAATGGCCTTCTTTACATCTTTAAAAGCCCATAACTTGGTCAAATGAACTCGGATTTCGATATGGCATACCTTTATGGGCTTGTGAATGATTATGTTGTTATCTGCAGTAAAAGATATAACTTTAAGGGTAGTAAAAAATATGACCGTTTTTATGTCATTGATTTTAATTTTGCGAAGGTTTACTGAAATGGGCCATCTTTCCATCTTTAAAAGCCCATAACTTGGTCAAATGAACTCGGATTTCGATATGGTATACCTTTCTGGGCTTGTGGAATTGTTATGTTGTTATCTGCATTTATATATATATCTTTAAAGGTAGTAAAATAAATGACCGTTTTTATGTCATTGATTTTTATTTTGCGAAGGTTTACAGAAATGGCCTTCTTTACATCTTTAAAAGCCCATAACTTGGTCAAATGAACTCGGATTTCGATATGGCATACCTTTATGGGCTTGTGAATGATTATGTTTTTATCTGCAATAAAAGATATAACTTTGGTCAAATGAACTCGGATATGGCATACCTTATGGGCTTGTGAATGGTTATGTTGTTATCTGCATTAAAATATATAACTTTAAGGGTAGTAAAAAATATGACCGTTTTTATGTCATTGATTTTAATTTTGCGAAGCTTTACAGAAATGGGCCTAATTGACATCTTTAAAAGTCCATAACTTGGTCAAAAGGACTCGGATTTCGATATGGCATACCTCTATGGGCTTGTGGAATGATTATGTTTTTATGTGCATTAAAATATATAACTTTAAAGGTAGTAAAAAAATATGACCGTTTTTATGTCATTGATTTTAATTTTGCGAAGGTTTACTGAAAGGGGCCATCTTTCCATCTTGGTCAAATGGACTCGGATCTCGATAAAGCGTACCTTTATGGGCTTGTGGAATGATTTTGTTATAATCTGTATTAAAATATATAACTGTAAAGGTAGTAACAAATATGACCGTTTTTATGTCACTGATTTTAATTTTGAGAAGGTTTACAGAAATGGGCCTTCTTTACATTTTTAAAAGCCAATAACTTTGTCAAATGAACTCGGATTTCGATATGGCATACCTCTATGGGCTTGTGGAATGAATTTTTTGTTATGTGCATTAAGATACAAAACGTTAAAGGTAGTAAAATATATGACCGTTTTTATGTCATTGATTTTTATTTTGCGAAGTTTTACAGAAATGGCCTTCTTTACATCTTTAAAAGCCCATAACTTGGTCAAATGAACTCGGATTTCGATATGGCATACCTTTATGGGCTTGTGAATGATTATGTTGTTATCTGCAATAAAAAATATAACTTTAAGGGTAGTAAAAAATATGACCGTTTTTATGTCATTGATTTTAATTTTGCGAAGGTTTACTGAAATGGGCCATCTTTCCATCTTTAAAAGCCCATAGCTTGGTCAAATGAACTCGGATTTCGATATGGTATAACTTTCTGGGCTTGTGGAATTGTTATGTTGTTATCTGCATTTATATATATAACTATAAAGGTAGTAAAAAATATGACCGTTTTTATGTCATTGATTTTAATTTTGCGAAGGTTTACTGAAATGGGCCTTCTTTCCATCTTTAAAAGCCCATAACTTGGGCAAATGAACTCGGATTTCGATATGGCATACTTTTTTTGGCTTGTGGAATGATTATGTTTTTATCTGCATTAAAATATATAACTTAAAAGGTAGTAAAAAATATGACCATTTTTATGTCATTGATTTTTAATTTGCGAAGTTTTACAGAAATGGCCTTCTTTACATCTTTAAAAGCCCATAACTTGGTCAAATGAACTCGGATTTCGATATGGCATACCTTTATGGGCTTGTGAATGATTATGTTGTTATCTGCAGTAAAAGATATAACTTTAAGGGTAGTAAAAAATATGACCGTTTTTATGTCATTGATTTTAATTTTGCGAAGGTTTACTGAAATGGGCCATCTTTCCATCTTTAAAAGCCCATAACTTGGTCAAATGAACTCGGATTTCGATATGGTATACCTTTCTGGGCTTGTGGAATTGTTATGTTGTTATCTGCATTTATATATATATCTTTAAAGGTAGTAAAATAAATGACCGTTTTTATGTCATTGATTTTTATTTTGCGAAGGTTTACAGAAATGGCCTTCTTTACATCTTTAAAAGCCCATAACTTGGTCAAATGAACTCGGATTTCGATATGGCATACCTTTATGGGCTTGTGAATGATTATGTTGTTATCTGCAATAAAAAATATAACTTTAAGGGTAGTAAAAAATATGACCGTTTTTATGTCATTGATTTTAATTTTGCGAAGGTTTACTGAAATGGGCCATCTTTCCATCTTTAAAAGCCCATAGCTTGGTCAAATGAACTCGGATTTCGATATGGTATAACTTTCTGGGCTTGTGGAATTGTTATGTTGTTATCTGCATTTATATATATAACTATAAAGGTAGTAAAAAATATGACCGTTTTTATGTCATTGATTTTAATTTTGCGAAGGTTTACTGAAATGGGCCTTCTTTCCATCTTTAAAAGCCCATAACTTGGGCAAATGAACTCGGATTTCGATATGGCATACTTTTTTTGGCTTGTGGAATGATTATGTTTTTATCTGCATTAAAATATATAACTTAAAAGGTAGTAAAAAATATGACCATTTTTATGTCATTGATTTTTAATTTGCGAAGTTTTACAGAAATGGCCTTCTTTACATCTTTAAAAGCCCATAACTTGGTCAAATGAACTCGGATTTCGATATGGCATACCTTTATGGGCTTGTGAATGATTATGTTGTTATCTGCAGTAAAAGATATAACTTTAAGGGTAGTAAAAAATATGACCGTTTTTATGTCATTGATTTTAATTTTGCGAAGGTTTACTGAAATGGGCCATCTTTCCATCTTTAAAAGCCCATAACTTGGTCAAATGAACTCGGATTTCGATATGGTATACCTTTCTGGGCTTGTGGAATTGTTATGTTGTTATCTGCATTTATATATATATCTTTAAAGGTAGTAAAATAAATGACCGTTTTTATGTCATTGATTTTTATTTTGCGAAGGTTTACAGAAATGGCCTTCTTTGCATCTTTAAAAGCCCATAACTTGGTCAAATGAACTCGGATTTCGATATGGCATACCTTTATGGGCTTGTGAATGATTATGTTTTTATCTGCAATAAAAGATATAACTTTGGTCAAATGAACTCGGATATGGCATACCTTATGGGCTTGTGAATGGTTATGTTGTTATCTGCATTAAAATATATAACTTTAAGGGTAGTAAAAAATATGACCGTTTTTATGTCATTGATTTTAATTTTGCGAAGCTTTACAGAAATGGGCCTAATTGACATCTTTAAAAGTCCATAACTTGGTCAAAAGGACTCGGATTTCGATATGGCATACCTCTATGGGCTTGTGGAATGATTATGTTTTTATGTGCATTAAAATATATAACTTTAAAGGTAGTAAAAAATATGACCGTTTTTATGTCATTGATTTTAATTTTGCGAAGGTTTACTGAAAGGGGCCATCTTTCCATCTTGGTCAAATGGACTCGGATCTCGATAAAGCGTACCTTTATGGGCTTGTGGAATGATTTTGTTATAATCTGTATTAAAATATATATCTGTAAAGGTAGTAACAAATATGACCGTTTTTATGTCACTGATTTTAATTTTGAGAAGGTTTACAGAAATGGGCCTTCTTTACATTTTTAAAAGCCAATAACTTTGTCAAATGAACTCGGATTTCGATATGGCATACCTCTATGGGCTTGTGGAATGAATTTTTTGTTATGTGCATTAAGATACAAAACGTTAAAGGTAGTAAAATATATGACCGTTTTTATGTCATTGATTTTTATTTTGCGAAGTTTTACAGAAATGGCCTTCTTTACATCTTTAAAAGCCCATAACTTGGTCAAATGAACTCGTATTTCGATATGGCATACCTTTATGGGCTTGTGAATGATTATGTTGTTATCTGCAATAAAAAATATAACTTTAAGGGTAGTAAAAAATATGACCGTTTTTATGTCATTGATTTTAATTTTGCGAAGGTTTACTGAAATGGGCCATCTTTCCATCTTTAACAGCCCATAGCTTGGTCAAATGAACTCGGATTTCGATATGGTATAACTTTCTGGGCTTGTGGAATTGTTATGTTGTTATCTGCATTATTATATATATAACTATAAAGGTAGTAAAAAATATGACCGTTTTTATGTCATTGATTTTAATTTTGCGAAGGTTTACTGAAATGGGCCTTCTTTCCATCTTTAAAAGCCCATAACTTGGGCAAATGAATTCGGATTTCGATATGGCATACTTTTTTTGGCTTGTGGAATGATTATGTTTTTATCTGCATTAAAATATATAACTTAAAAGGTAGTAAAAAATATGACCATTTTTATGTCATTGATTTTTAATTTGCGAAGTTTTACAGAAATGGCCTTCTTTACATCTTTAAAAGCCCATAACTTGGTCAAATGAACTCGGATTTCGATATGGCATACCTTTATGGGCTTGTGAATGATTATGTTGTTATCTGCAGTAAAAGATATAACTTTAAGGGTAGTAAAAAATATGACCGTTTTTATGTCATTGATTTTAATTTTGCGAAGGTTTACTGAAATGGGCCATCTTTCCATCTTTAAAAGCCCATAACTTGGTACCTTTCTGGGCTTGTGGAATTGTTATGTTGTTATCTGCATTTATATATATATCTTTAAAGGTAGTAAAATAAATGACCGTTTTTATGTCATTGATTTTTATTTTGCGAAGGTTTACAGAAATGGCCTTCTTTACATCTTTAAAAGCCCATAACTTGGTCAAATGAACTCGGATTTCGATATGGCATACCTTTATGGGCTTGTGAATGATTATGATTTTATCTGCAATAAAAGATATAACTTTGGTCAAATGAACTCGGATATGGCATACCTTATGGGCTTGTGAATGGTTATGTTGTTATCTGCATTAAAATATATAACTTTAAGGGTAGTAAAAAATATGACCGTTTTTATGTCATTGATTTTAATTTTGCGAAGCTTTACAGAAATGGGCCTTAATATTAATATATTGCATTAATATATATAACTATAAATGTAGTAAAAAATATGACCGTTTTTATGTCATTGATTTTATTTTTGCGAAGGTTTACTGAAATAGGCCTTCTTTCCATCTTTAAAAGCCCATAACTTGGTCAAATGAACTCGGATATCGATATGGCATACTTTTATTGGCTTGTGGAATGATTATGTTTTTATCTGCATTAAAATATATAACTTTTAAGGTAGTAAAAAATATGACCATTTTTATGTCATTGATTTTTTTTTTGCGAAGCTTTACAGAAATGGGCCTAATTGACATCTTTAAAAGTCCATAACTTGGTCAAAAGGACTCGGATTTCGATATGGCATACCTCTATGGGCTTGTGGAATGATTATGTTTTTATGTGCATTAAAATATATAACTTTAAAGGTAGTAAAAAATATGATCGTTTTTATGTCATTGATTTTAATTTTGCGAAGGTTTACTGAAAGGGGCCATCTTTCCATCTTGGTCAAATGGACTCGGATCTCGATAAAGCGTACCTTTATGGGCTTGTGGAATGATTTTGTTATAATCTGTATTAAAATATATAACTTTAAAGGTAGTAACAAATATGACCGTTTTGATGTCACTGATTTTAATTTTGAGAAGGTTTACAGAAATGGGCCTTCTTTACATTTTTAAAAGCCAATAACTTTGTCAAATGAACTCGGATTTCGATATGGCATACCTCTATGGGCTTGTGGAATGAATTTTTTGTTATGTGCATTAAGATACAAAACGTTAAAGGTAGTAAAATATATGACCGTTTTTATGTCATTGATTTTTATTTTGCGAAGTTTTACAGAAATGGCCTTCTTTACATCTTTAAAAGCCCATAACTTGGTCAAATGAACTCGGATTTCGATATGGCATACCTTTATGGGCTTGTGAATGATTATGTTGTTATCTGCAATAAAAAATATAACTTTAAGGGTAGTAAAAAATATGACCGTTTTTATGTCATTGATTTTAATTTTGCGAAGGTTTACTGAAATGGGCCATCTTTCCATCTTTAAAAGCCCATAGCTTGGTCAAATGAACTCGGATTTCGATATGGTATAACTTTCTGGGCTTGTGGAATTGTTATGTTGTTATCTGCATTTATATATATAACTATAAAGGTAGTAAAAAATATGACCGTTTTTATGTCATTGATTTTAATTTTGCGAAGGTTTACTGAAATGGGCCTTCTTTCCATCTTTAAAAGCCCATAACTTGGGCAAATGAACTCGGATTTCGATATGGCATACTTTTTTTGGCTTGTGGAATGATTATGTTTTTATCTGCATTAAAATATATAACTTAAAAGGTAGTAAAAAATATGACCATTTTTATGTCATTGATTTTTAATTTGCGAAGTTTTACAGAAATGGCCTTCTTTACATCTTTAAAAGCCCATAACTTGGTCAAATGAACTCGGATTTCGATATGGCATACCTTTATGGGCTTGTGAATGATTATGTTGTTATCTGCAGTAAAAGATATAACTTTAAGGGTAGTAAAAAATATGACCGTTTTTATGTCATTGATTTTAATTTTGCGAAGGTTTACTGAAATGGGCCATCTTTCCATCTTTAAAAGCCCATAACTTGGTCAAATGAACTCGGATTTCGATATGGTATACCTTTCTGGGCTTGTGGAATTGTTATGTTGTTATCTGCATTTATATATATATCTTTAAAGGTAGTAAAATAAATGACCGTTTTTATGTCATTGATTTTTATTTTGCGAAGGTTTACAGAAATGGCCTTCTTTACATCTTTAAAAGCCCATAACTTGGTCAAATGAACTCGGATTTCGATATGGCATACCTTTATGGGCTTGTGAATGATTATGTTTTTATCTGCAATAAAAGATATAACTTTGGTCAAATGAACTCGGATATGGCATACCTTATGGGCTTGTGAATGGTTATGTTGTTATCTGCATTAAAATATATAACTTTAAGGGTAGTAAAAAATATGACCGTTTTTATGTCATTGATTTTAATTTTGCGAAGCTTTACAGAAATGGGCCTAATTGACATCTTTAAAAGTCCATAACTTGGTCAAAAGGACTCGGATTTCGATATGGCATACCTCTATGGGCTTGTGGAATGATTATGTTTTTATGTGCATTAAAATATATAACTTTAAAGGTAGTAAAAAATATGACCGTTTTTATGTCATTGATTTTAATTTTGCGAAGGTTTACTGAAAGGGGCCATCTTTCCATCTTGGTCAAATGGACTCGGATCTCGATAAAGCGTACCTTTATGGGCTTGTGGAATGATTTTGTTATAATCTGTATTAAAATATATAACTGTAAAGGTAGTAACAAATATGACCGTTTTTATGTCACTGATTTTAATTTTGAGAAGGTTTACAGAAATGGGCCTTCTTTACATTTTTAAAAGCCAATAACTTTGTCAAATGAACTCGGATTTCGATATGGCATACCTCTATGGGCTTGTGGAATGAATTTTTTGTTATGTGCATTAAGATAAAAAACGTTAAAGGTAGTAAAATATATGACCGTTTTTATGTCATTGATTTTTATTTTGCGAAGTTTTACAGAAATGGCCTTCTTTACATCTTTAAAAGCCCATAACTTGGTCAAATGAACTCGGATTTCGATATGGCATACCTTTATGGGCTTGTGAATGATTATGTTGTTATCTGCAATAAAAAATATAACTTTAAGGGTAGTAAAAAATATGACCGTTTTTATGTCATTGATTTTAATTTTGCGAAGGTTTACTGAAATGGGCCATCTTTCCATCTTTAAAAGCCCATAGCTTGGTCAAATGAACTCGGATTTCGATATGGTATAACTTTCTGGGCTTGTGGAATTGTTATGTTGTTATCTGCATTTATATATATAACTATAAAGGTAGTAAAAAATATGACCGTTTTTATGTCATTGATTTTAATTTTGCGAAGGTTTACTGAATGGGCCTTCTTTCCATCTTTAAAAGCCCATAACTTGGGCAAATGAACTCGGATTTCGATATGGCATACTTTTTTTGGCTTGTGGAATGATTATGTTTTTATCTGCATTAAAATATATAACTATAAAGGTAGTAAAAAATATGACCGTTTTTATGTCATTGATTTTAATTTTGCGAAGGTTTACTGAAATGGGCCTTCTTTCCATCTTTAAAAGCCCATAACTTGGGCAAATGAACTCGGATTTCGATATGGCATACTTTTTTTGGCTTGTGGAATGATTATGTTTTTATCTGCATTAAAATATATAACTTAAAAGGTAGTAAAAAATATAACCGTTTTTATGTCATTGATTTTAACTTTACGAAGGTGTTTTGAAATGGGCCTTCTTTTCATCTTTAAAAGCCCATAACTTGGTCAAATGAACTCGGATTTCGATATGGCATACCTTTATGGGCTTGTGAATGATTATGTTGTTATCTGCAGTAAAATATATAACTTTAAGGGTAGTAAAAAATATGACCGTTTTTATGTCATTGATTTTAATTTTGCGAAGGTTTACTGAAATGGGCCATCTTTCCATCTTTAAAAGCCCATAACTTGGTACCTTTCTGGGCTTGTGGAATTGTTATGTTGTTATCTGCATTTATATATATATCTTTAAAGGTAGTAAAATAAATGACCGTTTTTATGTCATTGATTTTTATTTTGCGAAGGTTTACAGAAATGGCCTTCTTTACATCTTTAAAAGCCCATAACTTGGTCAAATGAACTCGGATTTCGATATGGCATACCTTTATGGGCTTGTGAATGATTATGTTTTTATCTGCAATAAAAGATATAACTTTGGTCAAATGAACTCGGATATGGCATACCTTACGGGCTTGTGAATGGTTATGTTGTTATCTGCATTAAAATATATAACTTTAAGGGTAGTAAAAAATATGACCGTTTTTATGTCATTGATTTTAATTTTGCGAAGCTTTACAGAAATGGGCCTTAATATTAATATATTGCATTAATATATATAACTATAAATGTAGTAAAAAATATGACCGTTTTTATGTCATTGATTTTATTTTTGCGAAGGTTTACTGAAATAGGCCTTCTTTCCATCTTTAAAAGCCCATAACTTGGTCAAATGAACTCGGATATCGATATGGCATACTTTTATTGGCTTGTGGAATGATTATGTTTTTATCTGCATTAAAATATATAACTTTTAAGGTAGTAAAAAATATGACCATTTTTATGTCATTGATTTTTTTTTTGCGAAGCTTTACAGAAATGGGCCTAATTGACATCTTTAAAAGTCCATAACTTGGTCAAAAGGACTCGGATTTCGATATGGCATACCTCTATGGGCTTGTGGAATGATTATGTTTTTATGTGCATTAAAATATATAACTTTAAAGGTAGTAAAAAATATGACCGTTTTTATGTCATTGATTTTAATTTTGCGAAGGTTTACTGAAAGGGGCCATCTTTCCATCTTGGTCAAATGGACTCGGATCTCGATAAAGCGTACCTTTATGGGCTTGTGGAATGATTTTGTTATAATCTGTATTAAAATATATAACTTTAAAGGTAGTAACAAATATGACCGTTTTTATGTCACTGATTTTAATTTTGAGAAGGTTTACAGAAATGGGCCTTCTTTACATTTTTAAAAGCCATTAACTTTGTCAAATGAACTCGGATTTCGATATGGCATACCTCTATGGGCTTGTGGAATGAATTTTTTGTTATGTGCATTAAGATACAAAACGTTAAAGGTAGTAAAATATATGACCGTTTTTATGTCATTGATTTTTATTTTGCGAAGTTTTACAGAAATGGCCTTCTTTACATCTTTAAAAGCCCATAACTTGGTCAAATGAACTCGGATTTCGATATGGCATACCTTTATGGGCTTGTGAATGATTATGTTGTTATCTGCAATAAAAAATATAACTTTAAGGGTAGTAAAAAATATGACCGTTTTTATGTCATTGATTTTAATTTTGCGAAGGTTTACTGAAATGGGCCATCTTTCCATCTTTAAAAGCCCATAGCTTGGTCAAATGAACTCGGATTTCGATATGGTATAACTTTCTGGGCTTGTGGAATTGTTATGTTGTTATCTGCATTTATATATATAACTATAAAGGTAGTAAAAAATATGACCGTTTTTATGTCATTGATTTTAATTTTGCGAAGGTTTACTGAAATGGGCCTTCTTTCCATCTTTAAAAGCCCATAACTTGGGCAAATGAACTCGGATTTCGATATGGCATACTTTTTTTGGCTTGTGGAATGATTATGTTTTTATCTGCATTAAAATATATAACTTAAAAGGTAGTAAAAAATATGACCATTTTTATGTCATTGATTTTTAATTTGCGAAGTTTTACAGAAATGGCCTTCTTTACATCTTTAAAAGCCCATAACTTGGTCAAATGAACTCGGATTTCGATATGGTTTACTTTTCTGGGCTTGTGGAATTGATATGTTGTTATCTGCATTTATATATATAACTTTAAAGGTAGTAAAATAAATGACCGTTTTTATGTCATTGATTTTTATTTTGCGAAGGTTACAGAAATGGCCTTCTTTACATCTTTAAAAGCCCATAACTTGGTCAAATGAACTCGGATTTCGATATGGCACACCTTTATGGGCTTGTGAATGATTATGTTTTTATCTGCAATAAAAGATATAACTTTAAGGGTAGTAAAAAATATGACCGTTATTATGTCATTGATTTTAATTTTGCGAAGGTTTACTGAAATTGGCCTTCTTTCCATTTTTAAAAGCCCACAACTTGGTCAAATGAACTCGGATTTCCATATGGTATATCTTTATGGGCTTGTGGAATGATTATGTTGTTGCATTAATATATATAACTATAAATGTTAAATGTAGTAAAAAATATGACCGTTTTTATGTCATTGATTTTAATTTTGCGAAGGTTTACTGAAATGGGCCTTCTTTCCATCTATAAAAGCCCACAACTTGGTCAAATGAACTCGGATTTCGATATGGTATACCTTTATGGGCTTGTGGAATGATTTTGTTGTAATCTGTATTAAAATATATAACTTTAAAGGTAGTAACAAATATGACCGTTTCTATGTCATTGATTGTAATTTTGCGAAGGTTTACTGAAATGGGCCTTCTTTCCATCTATAAAAGCCCACAACTTGGTCAAATGAACTCGGATTTCGATATGGCATACCTTTATGGGCTTGTGAATGAATATGTTGTTATCTGCAATTAAAGATATAACTTTAAGGGTAGTAAAAAATATGACCGTTTTTATGTCATTGATTTTAATTTTGCGAAGGTTTACTGAAATGGCCTTCTTTACATCTTTAAAAGCCCATAACTTGGTCAAATGAACTCGGATTTCGATATGGCATACCTTTATGGGCTTGTGAATGATTATGTTTTTATCTGCAATAAAAGATATAACTTTAAGGGTAGTAAAAAATATGACCGTTTTTATGTCATTGATTTTAATTTTGAGAAGGTTTACTGAAATGGGCCTTCTTTCCATTTTTAAAAGTCCATAACTTGGTCAAATGAACTCGGATTTCGATATGGTATACCTGCATGTTGTTATCTGCATTTATATATATAACTATAAAGGTAGTAAAAAATATGACCGTTTTTATGTCATTGATTTTAATTTTGCGAAGGTTTACTGAAATAGGCCTTCTTTCCATCTTTAAAAGCCCATAACTTGGTCAAATGAACTCGGATATCGATATGGCATACTTTTATTGGCTTGTGGAATGATTATGTTTTTATCTGCATTAAAATATATAACTTTTAAGGTAGTAAAAAATATGACCATTTTTATGTCATTGATTTTTTTTTTGCGAAGCTTTACAGAAATGGGCCTAATTGACATCTTTAAAAGTCCATAACTTGGTCAAATGAACTCGGATTTCGATATGGCATACCTTTATGGGCTTGTGAATGATTATGTTGTTATCTGCAATAAAAAATATAACTTTAAGGGTAGTAAAAAATATGACCGTTTTTATGTCATTGATTTTAATTTTGCGAAGGTTTACTGAAAGGGGCCATCTTTCCATCTTGGTCAAATGGACTCGGATCTCGATAAAGCGTACCTTTATGGGCTTGTGGAATGATTTTGTTATAATCTGTATTAAAATATATAACTTTAAAGGTAGTAACAAATATGACCGTTTTTATGTCACTGATTTTAATTTTGAGAAGGTTTACTGAAATGGGCCATCTTTCCATCTTTAAAAGCCCATAGCTTGGTCAAATGAACTCGGATTTCGATATGGTATAACTTTCTGGGCTTGTGGAATTGTTATGTTGTTATCTGCATTTATATATATAACTATAAAGGTAGTAAAAAATATGACCGTTTTTATGTCATTGATTTTAATTTTGCGAAGGTTTACTGAAATGGGCCTTCTTTCCATCTTTAAAAGCCCATAACTTGGGCAAATGAACTCGGATTTCGATATGGCATACTTTTTTTGGCTTGTGGAATGATTATGTTTTTATCTGCATTAAAATATATAACTTTTAAGGTAGTAAAAAATATGACCATTTTTATGTCATTGATTTTTTTTTGGCGAAAGTTTACAGAAATGGCATTTCTTACATCTTTAAAAGCCCATAAGTTGGTCAAATGAACTCGGATTTCGATATGGTGTACCTTTCTGGGCTTCTGGAATTGTTATGTTGTTATCTGCATTTATATATATAACTATAAAGGTAGTAAAAAATATGACCGTTTTTATGTCATTGATTTTAATTTTGCGAAGGTTTACTGAAGTGGGCCTTCTTTCCACCTTTAAAAGCCTATAACTTGGTCAAATGAACTCGGATTTCGATATGGCATACTTTTATTGGCTTGTGGAATGATTATGTTTTTAACTGCATTAAAATATATAACTTAAAAGTTAGTAAAAAATATGACCATTTTTATGTCATTGATTTTTAATTTGCAAAGGTTTACAGAAATTGTCTTCTTTACATCTTTAAAAGCCCATAATTTGGTCAAATGAACTCGGATTTCGATATGGCATACCTTATGGGCTTGTGAATGGTTATGTTGTTATCTGCATTAAAATATATAACTTTAAGGGTAGTAAAAAATATGACCGTTTTTATGTCATTGATTTTAATTTTGCGAAGCTTTACAGAAATGGGCCTAATTGACATCTTTAAAAGTCCATAACTTGGTCAAAAGGACTCGGATTTCGATATGGCATACCTCTATGGGCTTGTGGAATGATTATGTTGTAATCTGTATTAAAATATATAACTTTAAAGGTAGTAACAAATATGACCGTTTTTATGTCATTGATTTTAGTTTTGAGAAGGTTTACAGAAATGGGTCTTCTTTACATCTTTAAAAGCAAATAACTTTGTCAAATGAACTCGGATTTCGATATAGCGTACCTTTATGGGCTTGTGGAATGATTTTGTTGTAATCTGTATTAAAATATATAACTTTAAAGGTAGAAACAAATATGACCGTTTTTATGTCATTGATTTTAATTTTGAGAAGGTTTACAGAAATGGGCCT
This sequence comes from Drosophila suzukii, assembly GCF_043229965.1. Taxonomy (NCBI): domain Eukaryota; kingdom Metazoa; phylum Arthropoda; class Insecta; order Diptera; family Drosophilidae; genus Drosophila; species Drosophila suzukii. The sequence continues at coordinate 745,462 of NW_027255896.1, read as the reverse complement.
TCTTTACATCTTTAAATGCAAATAACTTTGTCAAATGAACTCGGATTTCGATATGGCATACCCCTATGGGCTTGTGGAATGAATTTTTTGTTATGTGCATTAAGATATATAACTTTAAAGGTAGTAAAATATATGACCGTTTTTATGTCATTGATTTTTATTTTGCGAAGGTTTACAGAAATGGCCTTCTTTACATCTTTAAAAGCCCATAACTTGGTCAAATGAACTCGGATTTCGATATGGCATACCTTTATGGGCTTGTGAATGATTATGTTGTTATCTGCAATAAAAGATATAACTTTAAGGGTAGTAAAAAATATGACCGTTTTTATGTCATTGATTTTAATTTTGCGAAGGTTTACTGAAATGGGCCATCTTTCCATCTTTAAAAGCCCATAACTTGGTCAAATGAACTCGGATTTCGATATGGTATACCTTTATGGGCTTGTGGAATTATTATGTTGTTATCTGCATTTATATATATAACTATAAAGGTAGTAAAAAATATGACCGTTTTTATGTCATTGATTTTAATTTTGCGAAGGTTTACTGAAATAGGCCTTCTTTCCATCTTTAAAAGCCCATAACTTGGTCAAATGAACTCGGATTTCGATATGGGATACTTTTATTGGCTTGTGGAATGATTATGTTTTTATCTGCATTAAAATATATTACTTTTAAGGTAGTAAAAAATATGACCATTTTTATGTCATTGATTTTTTTGCGAAGCTTTACAGAAATGGGCCTAATTGACATCTTAAAAAGTCCATAACTTGGTCAAAAGGACTCGGATTTCGATATGGCATACCTCTATGGGCTTGTGGAATGATTATGTTTTTATGTGCATTAAAATATATAACTTTAAAGGTAGTAACATATATGACCGTTTTTATGTCATTGATTTTAATTTTGCGAAGATTTACTGAAAGGGGCCATCTTTCCATCTTGGTTAAATGAACTCGGATCTCGATATAGCGTACCTTTATGGGCTTGTGGAATGATTTTGTTGTAATCTGTATTAAAATATATAACTTTAAAGGTAGTAACAAATATGACCATTTTTATGTCATTGATTTTTTTTTGCGAAAGTTTACAGAAATGGCATTCCTTACATCTTTAAAAGCCCATAAGTTGGTCAAATGAACTCGGATTTCGATATGGTATACCTTTCTGGGCTTGTGGAATTGTTATGTTGTTATCTGCATTTATATATATAATTATAAAGGTAGTAAAAAATATGACGGTTTTTATGTCATTGATTTTAATTTTGCGAAGGTTTACTGAAATGGGCCATCTTTCCATCTTTAAAAGCCCATAACTTGGTCAAATGAACTCGGATTTCGATATGGTATACCTTTCTGGGCTTGTGGAATTGTTACGTTGTTATCTGCATTAAAATATATAACTTAAAAGGTAGTAAAAAATATGACCATTTTTATGTCATTGATTTTTAATTTTGCGAAGGTTTACTGAAATGGGCCTTCTTTCCATCTTTAAAAGCCCATAACTTGGGCAAATGAACTCGGATTTCGATATGGCATACTTTTATTGGCTTGTGGAATGATTATGTTTTTATCTGCATTAAAATATATAACTTAAAAGGTAGTAAAAAATATGACTATTTTTATGTCATTGATTTTTAATTTGCGAAGGTTTACAGAAATGGGCCTTCTTTACATCTTTAAAAGCCCATAACTTGGTCAAATAAACTCGGATTTCGATATGGCATACTTTATGGGCTTGTGAATGGTTATGGTGTTATTTGCATTAAAATATATAACTTTAAGGGTAGTAAAAAATATGACCGTTTTTATGTCATTGATTTTAATTTTGCGAAGCTTTACAGAAATGTGCCTAATTGACATCTTTAAAAGTCCATAACTTGGTCAAAGGACTCGGATTTTGATATGGCATACCTCTATGGGCTTGTGAAATGATTGTGTTGTTATGTGCATTAAAAAATATAACTTTAAAGGTAGTAAAATATATGACCGTTTTTATGTCATTGATTTTAATTTTGCGAAGGTTTACTGAAATGGGCCATCTTTCCATCTTTAAAAGCCCATAACTTGGTCAAATGAACTCGGATTTCGATATGGTATACCTTTCTGGGTTTGTGGAATTGTTACGTTGTTATCTGCATTAAAATATATAACTTAAAAGGTAGTAAAAAATATGACCATTTTTATGTCATTGATTTTTAATTTTGCGAAGGTTTACTGAAATGGGCCTTCTTTCCATCTTTAAAAGCCCATAACTTGGGCAAATGAACTCGGATTTCGATATGGCATACTTTTATTGGCTTGTGGAATGATTATGTTTTTATCTGCATTAAAATATATAACTTAAAAGGTAGTAAAAAATATGACCATTTTTATGTCATTGATTTTAATTTTGCGATGGTTTACTGAAAGGGGCCATCTTTCCAGCTTTAAAAGCCCATAACTTGGTAAAATTAACTCGGATCTCGATATAGCGTACCTTTATGGGCTTGTGGAATGATTTTGTTGTAATCTGTATTAAAATATATAACTTTAAAGGTAGTAACAAATATGACCGTTTTTATGTCATTGATTTTAGTTTTGAGAAGGTTTACAGAAATGGGTCTTCTTTACATCTTTAAAAGCAAATAACTTTGTCAAATGAACTCGGATTTCGATATAGCGTACCTTTATGGGCTTGTGGAATGATTTTGTTGTAATCTGTATTAAAATATATAACTTTAAAGGTAGAAACAAATATGACCGTTTTTATGTCATTGATTTTAATTTTGAGAAGGTTTACAGAAATGGGCCTTCTTTACATCTTTAAAAGCAAATAACTTTGTCAAATGAACTCGGATTTCGATATGGCATACCCCTATGGGCTTGTGGAATGAATTTTTTGTTTTGTGCATTAAGATATATAACTTTAAAGGTAGTAAAATATATGACCGTTTTTATGTCATTGATTTTTATTGTGCGAAGGTTTACAGAAATGGCCTTCTTTACATCTTTAAAAGCCCATAACTTGGTCAAATGAACTCGGATTTCGATATGGCATACCTTTATAGGCTTGTGGAATGATTTTGTTGTTATCTGCAATAAAAGATATAACTTTAAGGGTAGTAAAAAATATGACCGTTTTTATGTCATTGATTTTAATTTTGCGAAGGTTTACTGAAATGGGCCATCTTTCCATCTTTAAAAGCCCATAACTTGGTCAAATGAACTCGGATTTCGATATGGTATACCTTATGGGCTTGTGGAATTATTATGTTGTTATCTGCATTTATATATATAACTATAAAGGTAGTAAAAAATATGACCGTTTTTATGTCATTGATTTTAATTTTGCGAAGGTTTACTGAAATAGGCCTTCTTTCCATCTTTAAAAGCCCATAACTTGGTCAAATGAACTCGGATTTCGATATGGGATACTTTTATTGGCTTGTGGAATGATTATGTTTTTATGTGCATTAAAATATATAACTTTAAAGGTAGTAACATATATGACCGTTTTTATGTCACTGATTTTAATTTTGAGAAGGTTTACAGAAATGGGCCTTCTTTACATCTTTAAAAGCCAATAACTCTGTCAAATGAACTCGGATTTCGATATGGTATACCTTTATGGGCTTGTGGAATGAATTTTTTGTTATGTGCATTAAGATATATAACTTTAAAGGTAGTAAAATATATGACCGTTTTTATGTCATTGATTTTTATTTTGCGAAGGTTTACAGAAATGGCCTTCTTTCCATCTTTAAAAGCCCATAACTTGGTCAAATGAACTCGGATCTCGATATAGCGTACCTTTATGGGCTTGTGGAATGATTTTGTTGTAATCTGTATTAAAATATATAACTTTAAAGGTAGTAACAAATATGACCATTTTTATGTCATTGATTTTTTTTTGCAAAAGTTTACAGAAATGGCATTCCTTACATCTTTAAAAGCCCATAAGTTGGTCAAATGAACTCGGATTTCGATATGGTATACCTTTCTGGGCTTGTGGAATTGTTATGTTGTTATCTGCAATTATATATATAATTATAAAGGTAGTAAAAAATATGACGGTTTTTATGTCATTGATTTTAATTTTGCGAAGGTTTACTGAAATGGGCCATCTTTCCATCTTTAAAAGCCCATAACTTGGTCAAATGAACTCTGATTTCGATATGGTATACCTTTCTGGGCTTGTGGAATTGTTACGTTGTTATCTGCATTAAAATATATAACTTAAAAGGTAGTAAAAAATATGACCATTTTTATGTCATTGATTTTTAATTTTGCGAAGGTTTACTGAAATGGGCCTTCTTTCCATCTTTAAAAGCCCATAACTTGGGCAAATGAACTCGGATTTCGATATGGCATACTTTTATTGGCTTGTGGAATGATTATGTTTTTATCTGCATTAAAATATATAACTTAAAAGGTAGTAAAAAATATGACCATTTTTATGTCATTGATTTTTAATTTGCGAAGGTTTACAGAAATGGGCCTTCTTTACATCTTTAAAAGCCCATAACTTGGTCAAATAAACTCGGATTTCGATATGGCATACTTTATGGGCTTGTGAATGGTTATGGTGTTATTTGCATTAAAATATATAACTTTAAGGGTAGTAAAAAATATGACCATTTTTATGTCATTGATTTTAATTTTGCGAAGCTTTACAGAAATGTGCCTAATTGACATCTTTAAAAGACCATAACTTGGTCAAAGGACTCGGATTTTGATATGGCATACCTCTATGGGCTTGTGAAATTATTGTGTTGTTATGTGCATTAAAAAATATAACTTTAAAGGTAGTAAAATATATGACCGTTTTTATGTCATTGATTTTAATTTTGCGATGGTTTACTGAAAGGGGCCATCTTTCCAGCTTTAAAAGCCCATAACTTGGTAAAATTAACTCGGATCTCGATATAGCGTACCTTTATGGGCTTGTGGAATGATTTTGTTGTAATCTGTATTAAAATATATAACTTTAAAGGTAGTAACAAATATGACCGTTTTTATGTCATTGATTTTAATTTTGAGAAGGTTTACAGAAATGGGCCTTCTTTACATCTTTAAAAGCCAATAACTTTGTCAAATGAACTCGGATTTCGATATGGCATACCTCTATGGGCTTGTGGAATGAATTTTTTGTTATGTGCAGTAAAATATATAACTTTAAAGGTAATAAAATAAATGACCGTTTTTATGTCATTGATTTTTATTTTGCGAACGTTTACAGAAATGGCCTTCTTTACATCTTTAAAAGCCCATAACTTGGTCAAATGAACTCGGATTTCGATATGGCATACCTTTATGGGCTTTTGAATGATTATGTTGTTATCTGCAATAAAAGATATAACTTTAAGGGTAGTAAAAAATATGACTGTTTTTATGTCATTGATTTTAATTTTGCGAAGGTTTACTGAAATGGGCCTTCTTTCCATCTATAAAAGCCCATAACTTGGGCAAATGAACTCGGATTTCGATATGGCATACTTTTATTGGCTTGTGGAATGACTATGTTTTTATCTGCATTAAAATATATAACTTAAAGGGTAGTAAAAAATATGACCATTTTTATGTCATTGATTTTTAATTTGCGAAGGTTTACAGAAATGGTCTTCTTTACATCTTTAAAAGCCCATAACTTGGTCAAATGAACTCGGATTTCGATATGGTATACCTTTCTGGGCTTGTGGAATTGTTATGTTGTTATCTGCATTAATATATATAACTATAAGGGTAGTAAAAAACATGACCGTTTTTATGTCATTGATTTTAATTTTGCGAAGGTTTACTGAAATGGGCCTTCTTTCCATCTTTAAAAGCCCATAACTTGGTCAAATGAACTCGGATTTCGATATGGCATACCTTTATATGCTTGTGGAATGATTGTGTTTTTATTAGCATTAAAATATATTACTTTAAAGGTAGTAAAAAATATGACCGTTTTTATGCGAAGGTTTACTGAAATGGGCCTTATTTCCATCTTTAAAAGCCCATAACTTGGTCAAATGAACTCGGATTTCTATATGGCATACCTTTATAGGCTTGTGGAATGATTTTGTTGTTATCTGCATTAAAATATATAACTTTAAAGGTAGTAAAAAATTTGACCGTTTTTATGTCATTGATTTTTATTTTGCGAAGGTTTACTGAAATGGGCCTTCTTTCCATCTTTAAAAGCCCATAACTTGGTCAAATGAACTCGGATTTCGATATGGCATACCTTTATATGCTTGTGGAATGATTGTGTTTTTATTAGCATTAAAATATATTACTTTAAAGGTAGTAAAAAATATGACCGTTTTTATGCGAAGGTTTACTGAAATGGGCCTTATTTCCATCTTTAAAAGCCCATAACTTGGTCAAATGAACTCGGATTTCGATATGGCATACTTTTATTGGCTTGTGGAATGACTATGTTTTTATCTGCATTAAAATATATAACTTAAAGGGTAGTAAAAAATATGACCATTTTTATGTCATTGATTTTTAATTTGCGAAGGTTTACTGAAATGGGCCTTCTTTACATCTTTAAAAGCCCATAACTTGCTCAAATGAACTCCGATTTCGATATGGCATACCTTTATGGGCTTGTGGAATGATTTTGTTGTAATCTTTATTAAAATATATAACTTTAAAGGTAGTAAAAAATATGACCGTTATTATGTCATTGATTTTAATTTTGCGAAGGTTTACTGAAATGGGCCTTCTTTCCATCTTTAAAATCCCACAACTTGGTCAAATGAACTCGGATTTCCATATGGTATAGCTTTATGGGCTTGTGGAATGATTATGTTGTTGCATTAATATATATAACTATAAAGGTAGTAAAAAACATGACCGTTTTTATGTCATTGATTTTAATTTTGCGATGGTTTACTGAAATGGGCCTTCTTTCCATCTATAAAAGCCCACAACTTGGTCAAATGAACTCGGATTTCGATATGGTATACCTTTATGGGCTTGTGGAATGATTTTGTTGTAAGCTGTATTAAAATATATAACTTTAAAGGTAGTAACAAATATTACCGTTTCTATGTCATTGATTGTAATTTTGCGAAGGTTTACTGAAATGGGCCTTCTTTCCATCTTTAAAAGCCAATAACTTGGTCAAATGAACTCGTATTTCGATATGGCATACCTTTAGGGGCTTGTGGAATGATTTTGTTGTTATCTGCATTAAAATATTTAACTTTAAAGGTAGTAGAAAATATGACCGTTTTTATGTCATTGATTTTAATTTTGCAAAGGTTTACTGAAATGGGCCTTCTTTCCATCTTTAAAAGCCCATAACTTGGTCAAATGAACTCGGATTTCGATATGGCATACCCTTAGGGGCTTGTGGAATGATTATGTTTTTATCTGCATTAAAATATATAACTTTAAAGGAAGTAAAAAATATGACCGTTTTTATGTCATTGATTTTAATTTTGCAAAGGTTTACTAAAATGGGCCTTCTTTCCATCTTTAAAAGCCAATAACTTGGTCAAAAGGACTCGGATTTCGATATGGCATACCTCTATGGGCTTGTGGAATGATTATGTTGTTATCTGCATTAAAATATATAACTTTAAAGGTAGTAAAAAATATGACCGTTTTTATGTCATTGATTTTAATTTTGCGAAGGTTTACTGAAATGGGCCTTCTTTCCATCTTTAAAAGCCAATAACATGGTCAAATGAACTCGTATTTCAATATGGCATACCTTTAGGGGATTGTGGAATGATTTTGTTGTTATCTGCATTAAAATATTTAACTTTAAAGGTAGTAGAAAATATGACCGTTTTTATGTCATTGATTTTAATTTTTCGAAGGTTTACTGAAATGGGCCTTCTTTCCATCTTTAAAAGCCCATAACTTGGTCAAATGAACTCGGATTTCGATATGGCATACCCTTAGGGGCTTGTGGAATGATTATGTTTTTATCTGCATTAAAATATATAACTTTAAAGGAAGTAAAAAATATGACCGTTTTTATGTCATTGATTTTAATTTTGCAAAGGTTTACTAAAATGGGCCTTCTTTCCATCTTTAAAAGCCAATAACTTGGTCAAAAGGACTCGGATTTCGATATGGCATACCTCTATGGGCTTGTGGAATGATTATGTTGTTATCTGCATTAAAATATATAACTTTAAAGGTAGTACAAAATATGACCGTTTTTATGTCATTGATTTTAATTTTTCGAAGGTTTACTGAAATGGGCCTTCTTTCCATCTTTAAAAGCCCATAACTTGGTCAAATGAACTCGGATTTCGATATGGCATACCTTTAGGGGCTTGTGGAATGATTATGTTTTTATCTGCATTAAAATATATAACTTTAAAGGTAGTAAAAAATATGACCGTTTTTATGTCATTGATTTTAATTTTGCAAAGGTTTACTAAATTGGGCCTTCTTTCCATCTTTAAAAGCCCATAACCTGGTCAAAAGGACTCGGATTTCGATATGGCATACCTCTATGGGCTTGTGGAATGATTATGTTGTTATCTGCATTAAAATATATAACTTTAAAGGTAGTACAAAATATGACCGTTTTTATGTCATTGATTTTAATTTTGCGAAGGTTTACTGAAATGGGCCTTCTTTCCATCTTTAAAAGCCAATAACTTGGTCAAATGAACTCGTATTTCGATATGGCATACCTTTAGGGGCTTGTGGAATGATCTTGTTGTTATCTGCATTAAAATATTTAACTTTAAAGGTAGTAGAAAATATGACCGTTTTTATGTCATTGATTTTAATTTTGCGAAGGTTTACTGAAATGGGCCTTCTTTCCATCTTTAAAAGCCCATAACTTGGTCAAATGAACTCGGATTTCGATACGGCATACCTTTAGGGGCTTGTGGAATGATTATGTTGTTATCTGCATTAAAATATATAACTTTAAAGGTAGTAAAAAATATGACCGTTTTTATGTCATTGATTTTAATTTTAAGAAGGTTTTTTGAAATGGCCCTTTCCATCTTTAAAAGCCCATAGCTTGGTCAAATGATCTCGGATTTCGATATGGCATACCTTTATGGTCTTGTGGAATGATTATGTTGTTATCTGCACTAAAATATATAACTTTAAGCGTAGTAAAACATATGATTTTAATTTTTTTTAATTTTGCGAAGGTTTACTGAAATGGGCCTTCTTTCCATCATTAAAATCCCATAACTTGGTCAAAAGGACTCGGATTTCGATATGGCATACCTGTATGAGCTTGTGCAATGATTACGTTGTAATCTGCATAAATATATAACTTTAAAGGTAGAAACAACTTTGACCGTTTTTATGTCATTGATTATAATTTTGCGAAGGTTTACAGAAATGGGCCTTCTTTCCATCATTAAAATCCCATAACTTGGTCAAATAAACTCGGATTTTGATATGGCATACCTTTATGGGCTTGTGGAATGATTTTGTTGTAATCTGTATTAAAATATATAACTTTAAAGGTAGTAAAAAATATGACCGTTTTTATGTCACTTATTTTAATTTTGCGAGGGTTTACTGAAATGGGCCTTCTTTCCATCTTTAAAAACCCATAACTTGGTCAAATGAACTCGGATTTTGATATGGCATACCTTTAGGGGCTTGTGGAATGATTATGTTTTTATCTGCATTAAAATATATAACTTTAAAGGTAGTAAAAATTATGACCGTTTTTATGTCATTGATTTTAATTTTGCAAAGGTTTACTAAAATGGGCCTTCTTTCCATTTTTAAAAGCCAATAACTTGGTCAAATGAACTCGTATTTCGATATGGCATACCTTTAGGGGCTTGTGGAATGATTTTGATGTTATCTGCATTAAAATATTTAACTTTAAAGGTAGTAGAAAATATGATCGTTTTTATGTCATTGATTTTAATTTTGCAAAGGTTTACTAAATTGGGCCTTCTTTACATCTTTAAAAGCCCATAACTTGGTCAAAAGGACTCGGATTTCGATATGGCATACCTGTATGAGCTTGTGGAATGATTACGTTGTAATCTGCATTAATATATAACTTTAAAGGTAGAAACAACTTTGACCGTTTTTATGTCATTGATTATAATTTTGCGAAGGTTTACAGAAATGGGCCTTCTTTCCATCATTAAAATCCCATAACTTGGTCAAATAAACTCGGATTTTGATATGGCATACCTTTATGGGCTTGTGGAATGATTTTGTTGTAATCTGTATTAAAATATATAACTTTAAAAGCAGTAAAAAATATGACCGTTTGTATGTCACTGATTTTAATTTTGCGAGGGCTTACTGAAATGGGCCTTCTTTCCATCTTTAAAAGCCCATAACTTGGTCAAATGAACTCGGATTTCGATATGGCATACCTTTATGGGCTTGTGGAATGATTTTGTTGTAATCTGTATTAAAATATATAACTTTAAAGGTAGTAAAAAATATGACCGTTTTTATGTCACTTATTTTAATTTTGCGAGGGTTTACTGAAATGGGCCTTCTTTCCATCTTTAAAAGCCCATAACTTGGTCAAATGAACTCGGATTTTGATATGGCATACCATCTTTAAAATCCCATAACTTGGTCAAATAAACTCGGATTTTGATATGGCATACCTTTATGGGCTTGTGGAATGGTTTTGTTGTAATCGGTATTAAAATATAGACCTTTAAGCGTAGTAAAACATATGACCGTTTTTATGTCATTGATTTTAATTTTGCGAAGATTTACTGAAATGGGCCTTCTTTCCATCTTTAAAATCCCATAACTTGGACTAGTGGACTTGGATTTCGATATGGCATACCTCTATGGGCTAATGGAATGATTATATTGTTGTTTGCATAAAAATATATAATTTTAAAGGTAGTAAAATATATGACCGTTTTTATGTCATTGATTTTAGTTTTGCGAAGGTTTACTGAAATGGGCCTTCTTTCCATCTTTCAAAGCCCATAACTTGGTCGAATAAACTCATATTTTGATATGGCATACCTTAATGGGCTTGTGGAATGATTTAGTTGTAATCTGAATTAAAACATATAACTTTAAAGGTAGTAAAAAATATGATCGTTTTTATGTCATTGATTTTAATTTTGCGAAGGTCAACAGAAATAAGCCTTCCTTCCATCCTTAAAATCCCATAACTTGGTCAAACGAACTCAGTTTTTGATATGTGGAATGATTTTGTTGTAATCTGTATTAAAATATATAACTTTAAAGGTAGTAAAAAGTATGACCGTTTTTATGTCATAGATTTAAATTTTGCAAAGGTTTACTGAAATGAGCCTTCTTTCCATCTTTAAAATACCATAACTTGGTCAAATGAACTTGGATTTCGATATCGCATACCTCTATGAGCTTGTGGAATGATTATTTTGTTATCTGCAATAAAATATATAACTTTAAAGGTAGTAAAAAATATGACCGTTTTTATTTCATTGATTTTAATTTTGCGAAAGTTTACTGAAATGGGCCTTCTTTCCATCTTTAAAAGCCCATAAATTTCGATATGGCACACCTCTATAGCCTTGTGGAATGATTATGTTGTTATTTGCATAAAAATATATACATTTTAAACGTAGTAAAAAATATGACCGTTTTTATGTCATTGATTTTAATTTTGCGAAGGTTTACTGAAATGGGCCTTCTTTCCATCTTTAAAAGCCCATAACTTGGTCAAACAAACTCGGATCTCGATATGGCATACTTTTATGGGTTTGTGGAATGATTATGTTGTTATCTGCACTAAAATATATAACTTTAAGGGTAGTATGACCTTTTTATGTCATTGATTTTTATTTTGCGAATGTTTACAGAAATGGGACTTCTTTCCATCCTTAAAATCCCATAACCAGGTCAAAAGGACTCGGATTTCGACATTGCATACCTTTATGGGCTTGTGGAATGATTATGATGTTATCTGCATTAAAATGTATAACTTTAAAGGTAGTAAAAAATATGACCGTTTTTATGTCATTGATTTTAATTTTACGAAGGTTTTTTGAAATGGGCCTTTTCATCTTTAAAAGCCCATAACTTGGTCAAATGAACTAGGATTTTTATATGGCATACCTTTATGTGCTTGTGGAATGATTTTGTTGTAATCTGCACTAAAATATATAACTTTAAGCGTAGTAAAACATATTATTTTTATTTTTTTTTAATTTTCCGAAGGTTTACTGAAATGGGCCTTCTTTCGATCTTTAAAATCCCATAACCAGGTCAAAAGGACTCGGATTTCAATATTGCATACCTTTATGGGCTTGTGCAATGATTATGTTGTTATCTGTATTAAAGTATATTACTTTAAAGGTAGTAAAATTTATGACCGTTTTATGTCATTGATTTTAATTTTGCGAAGGTTTACTGAAATGGGCCTTCTTTCCATCTTTAAAAGCCCATAACTTGGTGAAATGAACTCGGATTTCGATATGGCATACCTTTATGGGCTTGTGGAATAATTTTGTTGTAATCTGTATTAAAATATATAACTTTAAAGGTAGTAAAAAATATGACCGTTTTTATGTCACTTATTTTAATTTTGCGAGGGTTTACTGAAATGGGCCTTCTTTCCATCTTTAAAAACCCATAACTTGGTCAAATGAACTCGGATTTTGATATGGCATACCTTTATGGGCTTGTGGAATGATTTTGTTGTAATCTGTATTAAAATATATAGCTTTAAAGGTAGTAAAAAATTAGACCGTTTTTATGTCACTTATTTTAATTTTGCGAGGGTTTACTGAAATGGGCCTTCTTTCCATCTTTAAAAGCCCATAACTTGGTCAAATGAACTCGGATTTCGATATGGCATACCTTTATGGGCTTGTGGAATGATTTTGTTGTGATCTGCACTAAAATATATAACTTTAAGCGTAGTAAAACATATGATTTTAATTTTTTTTAATTTTGCGAAGGTTTACTGAAATGGGCCTTCTTTACATCTTTAAAAGCCCATAACTTGGTCAAAAGGACTCGGATTTCGATATGGCATACCTGTATGAGCTTGTGGAATGATTACGTTGTAATCTGCATTAATATATAACTTTAAAGGTAGAAACAACTTTGACCGTTTTTATGTCATTGATTATAATTTTGCGAAGGTTTACAGAAATGGGCCTTCTTTCCATCATTAAAATCCCATAACTTGGTCAAATAAACTCGGATTTTGATATGGCATACCTTTATGGGCTTGTGGAATGATTTTGTTGTAATCTGTATTAAAATATATAACTTTAAAAGTAGTAAAAAATATGACCGTTTGTATGTCAATGATTTTAATTTTGCGAGGGCTTACTGAAATGGGCCTTCTTTCCATCTTTAAAAGCCCATAACTTGGTCAAATGAACTCGGATTTCGATATGGCATACCTTTATGGGCTTGTGGAATGATTTTGTTGTAATCTGTATTAAAATATAAAACTTTAAAGGTAGTAAAAAATATGACCGTTTTTATGTCACTTATTTTAATTTTGCGAGGGTTTACTGAAATGGGCCTTCTTTCCATCTTTAAAAGCCCATAACTTGGTCAAATGAACTCGGATTTTGATATGGCATACCATCTTTAAAATCCCATAACTTGGTCAAATAAACTCGGATTTTGATATGGCATACCTTTATGGGCTTGTGGAATGGTTTTGTTGTAATCGGTATTAAAATATATAACTTTAAGCGTAGTAAAACATATGACCGTTTTTATGTCATTGATTTTAATTTTGCGAAGATTTACTGAAATGGGCCTTCTTTCCATCTTTAAAATCCCATAACTTGGACTAGTGGACTCGGATTTCGATATGGCATACCTCTATGGGCTAATGGAATGATTATATTGTTGTTTGCATAAAAATATATAATTTTAAAGGTAGTAAAATATATGACCGTTTTTATGTCATTGATTTTAGTTTTGCGAAGGTTTACTGAAATGGGCCTTCTTTCCATCTTTCAAAGCCCATAACTTGGTCGAATGAACTCATATTTTGATATGGCATACCTTAATGGGCTTGTGGAATGATTAAGTTGTAATCTGAATTAAAACATATAACTTTAAAGGTAGTAAAAAATATGATCGTTTTTATGTCATTGATTTTAATTTTGCGAAGGTCAACAGAAATAAGCCTTCCTTCCATCCTTAAAATCCCATAACTTGGTCAAACGAACTCAGTTTTTGATATGTGGAATGATTTTGTTGTAATCTGTATTAAAATATATAACTTTAAAGGTAGTAAAAAGTATGACCGTTTTTATGTCATAGATTTAAATTTTGCAAAGGTTTACTGAAATGAGCCTTCTTTCCATCTTTAAAATACCATAACTTGGTCAAATGAACTTGGATTTCGATATCGCATACCTCTATGAGCTTGTGGAATGATTATTTTGTTATCTGCAATAAAATATATAACTTTAAAGGTAGTAAAAAATATGACCGTTTTTATTTCATTGATTTTAATTTTGCGAAAGTTTACTGAAATGGGCCTTCTTTCCATCTTTAAAAGCCCATAAATTTCGATATGGCACACCTTTATAGCCTTGTGGAATGATTATGTTGTTATTTGCATAAAAATATATACATTTTAAACGTAGTAAAAAATATGACCGTTTTTATGTCATTGATTTTAATTTTGCGAAGGTTTACTGAAATGGGCCTTCTTTCCATCTTTAAAAGCCCATAACTTGGTCAAACAATCTCGGATCTCGATATGGCATACTTTTATGGGTTTGTGGAATGATTATGTTGTTATCTGCACTAAAATATATAACTTTAAGGGTAGTATGACCTTTTTATGTCATTGATTTTTATTTTGCGAATGTTTACAGAAATGGGCCTTCTTTCCATCTTTAAAATCCCATAACCAGGTCAAAAGGACTCGGATTTCGACATTGCATACCTTTATGGGCTTGTGTAATGATTATGTTGTTATCTGCATTAAAATGTATAACTTTAAAGGTAGTAAAAAATATGACCGTTTTTATGTCATTGATTTTAATTTTACGAAGGTTTTTTGAAATGGGCCTTTTCATCTTTAAAAGCCCATAACTTGGTCAAATGAACTATGATTTTGATATGGCATACCTTTATGTGCTTGTGGAATGATTTTGTTGTAATCTGCACTAAAATATATAACTTTAAGCGTAGTAAAACATATTATTTTTATTTTTTTTTAATTTTCCGAAGGTTTACTGAAATGGGCCTTCTTTCCATCTTTAAAATCCCATAACCAGGTCAAAAGGACTCGGATTTCGATATTGCATACCTTTATGGGCTTGTGGAATGATTATGTTGTTATCTGTATTAAAGTATATTACTTTAAAGGTAGTAAAATTTATGACCGTTTTATGTCATTGATTTTAATTTTGCGAAGGTTTACTGAAATGGGCCTTCTTTCCATCTTTAAAAGCCCATAACTTGGTCAAATGAACTCGGATTTCGATATGGCATACCTTTATGGGCTTGTGGAATAATTTTGTTGTAATCTGTATTAAAATATATAACTTTAAAGGTAGTAAAAAATATGACCGTTTTTACTTGTCACTTATTTTAATTTTGCGAGGGTTTACTGAAATGGGCCTTCTTTCCATCTTTAAAAACCCATAACTTGGTCAAATGAACTCGGATTTTGATATGGCATACCTTTATGGGCTTTTGGAATGATTTTGTTGTAATCTGTATTAAAATATATAGCTTTAAAGGTAGTAAAAAATTAGACCGTTTTTATGTCACTTATTTTAATTTTGCGAGGGTTTACTGAAATGGGCCTTCTTTCCATCTTTAAAAGCCCATAACTTGGTCAAATGAACTCGGATTTCGATATGGCATACCTTTATGTGCTTGTGGAATGATTTTGTTGTAATCTGCACTAAAATATATAACTTTAAGCGTAGTAAAACATATGATTTTAATTATACCCGTTACTCGTAGAGTAAAAGGGTATACTAGATTCGTCGGAAAGTATGTAACAGGCAGAAGGAAGCGTTTCCGACCCCACAAAGTGTATATATTCTTGATCAGGATCACTAGCCGAGTCGATCTAGCCATGTCCGTCTGTCCGTCTGTCTGTCCGTCCGGATGAACGCTGAGATCTCGGAAACTATGGGAGCTAGGCTATTGAGATTTGGCGTGCAGATTCCTGAGCTTCTTACGCAGCGCAAGTTTGTTTCGGCACAGTGCCACGCCCACTCTAACGCCCACAAACCGCCCAAAACTGTGGCTCCTACAGTTTTGATGCTAGAATAAAAATTTTAACTGAAACGTATTGTTCTCATCAATACCTATCGATTGACCCAAAAAAAAGTTTGCCACGCCCACTTTAACGCCCACAAATCGCGAAAACCTGTGACGCCCACAATTTTCATGCTAGATAAAAAATTTTAACTGAAATGTATTGGTCTCGTCGATACCTATCGATTGGTCCAAAAAAAAATTTGCCACGCTCACTCTAACGCCCATAACGCTTAAATCTGTATACCGCCGGTAGGTGGCGCATTTTAATCTCGCTTTGCTGCTTGCATATCTCCATATAGCTGAGTAACGGGTATCTAATAGTCGAGGTACTCGACTATAGCGTTCTTCCTTGTTTTTTTTAATTTTGCGAAGGTTTACTGAATTGGGCCTTCTTTACATCTTTAAAAGCCCATAACTTTGTCAAAAGGACTCGGATTTTGATATGGCATACCTGTATGAGCTTGTGGAATGATTATGTTGTAATCTGCATTAATATATAACTTTAATGGTAGAAACAAATTTGACCGTTTTTATGTCATTGATTATAATTTTGCGAAGGTTTACAGAAATGGGCCTTCTTTCCATCTTTAAAATCCCATAACTTGGTCAAATAAACTCGGATTTTGATATGGCATACCTTTATGGGCTTGTGGAATGATTTTGTTGTAATCTGTATTAAAATATATAACTTTAAAAGTTGTAAAAAATATGACCGTTTGTATGTCACTGGTTTTAATTTTGCGAGGGTTTACTGAAATGGGCCTTCTTTCCATCTTTAAAAACCCATAACTTGGTCAAATGAACTCGGATTTTGATATGGCATACCATCTTTAAAATCCCATGACTTGGTCAAATAAACTCGGATTTTGATATGGCATACCTTTATGGGCTTGTGGAATGATTTTGTTGTAATCGGTATTAAAATATATAACTTTAAGCGTAGTAAAACATATGACCGTTTTTATGTCATTGATTTTAATTTTGCGAAGATTTACTGAAATGGGCCTTCTTTCCATCTTTAAAATCCCATAACTTGGACAAGTGGACTCGGATTTCGATATGGCATACCTCTATGGGCTAATGGAATGATTATATTGTTGTTTGCATAAAAATATATAATTTTAAAGGTAGTAAAATATATGACCGTTTTTATGTCATTGATTTTAGTTTTGCGAAGGTTTACTGAAATGGGCCTTCTTTCCATCTTTCAAAGCCCATAACTTGGTCGACTGAACTCATATTTTGATATGGCATACCTTAATGGGCTTGTGGAATGATTTAGTTGTAATCTGAATTAAAACATATAACTTTAAAGGTAGTAAAAAATATGATCGTTTTTATGTCATTCATTTTAATTTTGCGAAGGTTAACAGAAATAAGCCTTCCTTCCATCCTTAAAATCCCATAACTTGGTCAAACGAACTCAGTTTTTTATATGGCATACCTTTTTGGGCTTGTGGAATGATTTTGTTGTAATCTGTATTAAAATATATAACTTTAAAGGTAGTAAAAAGTATGACCGTTTTTATGTCATAGATTTAAATTTTGCAAAGGTTTACTGAAATGAGCCTTCTTTCCATCTTTAAAGTACCATAACTTGCTCAAATGAACTTGGATCTCGATATCGCATACCTCTATGAGCTTGTGGAATGATTATTTTGTTATCTGCAATAAAATATATAACTTTAAAGGTAGTAAAAAATATGACCGTTTTTATTTCATTGATTTTAATTTTGCGAAAGTTTACTGAAATGGACCTTCTTTCCATCTTTAAAAGCCCATAAATTTCGATATGGCACACCTCTATAGCCTTGTGGAATGATTATGTTCTTATTTGCATAAAAATTTTAACATTTTAAACGTAGTAAAAAATATGACCGTTTTTATGTCACTTATTTTAATTTTGCGAGGGTTTACTGAAATGGGCCTTCTTTCCATCTTTAAAAACCCATAACTTGGTCAAATGAACTCGGATTTTGATATGGCATACCTTTATGGGCTTGTGGAATGATTTTGTTGTAATCTGTATTAAAATATATAACTTTAAAGGTAGTAAAAAATATGACCGTTTTTATGTCACTTATTTTAATTTTGCGAGGGTTTACTGAAATGGGCCTTCTTTCCATCTTTAAAAGCCCATAACTTGGTCAAATGAACTCGGATTTCGATATGGCATACCTTTATGTGCTTGTGGAATGATTTTGTTGTAATCTGCACTAAAATATATAACTTTAAGCGTAGTAAAACATATGATTTTAATTTTTTTTAATTTTGCGAAGGTTTACTGAAATGGGCCTTCTTTACATCTTTAAAAGCCCATAACTTGGTCAAAAGGACTCGGATTTTGATATGGCATACCTGTATGAGCTTGTGGAATGATTATGTTGTAATCTGCATTAATATGTTACTTTAATGGTAGAAACAAATTTGACCGTTTTTATGTCATTGATTATAATTTTGCGAAGGATTACAGAAATGGGCCTTCTTTCCATCTTTAAAATCCCATAACTTGGTCAAATAAACTCGGATTTTGATATGGCATACCTTTATGGGCTTGTGGAATGATTTTGTTGTAATCTGTATTAAAATATATAACTTTAAAAATTGTAAAAAATATGACCGTTTGTATGTCACTGGTTTTAATTTTGCGAGGGTTTACTGAAATGGGCCTTCTTTCCATTTTTAAAAACCCATAACTTGGTCAAATGAACTCGGATTTTGATATGGCATACCTTTATGGGCTTGTGGAATGATTTTGTTGTAATCTTCATTAAAATATATAACTTTAAAGGTAGTAAAAAATATGACCGTTTTTATGTCACTTATTTTAATTTTGCGAGGGTTTACTGAAATGGGCCTTCTTTCCATCTTTAAAAGCCCATAACTTGGTCAAATGAACTCGGATTTCGATATGGCATACCATCTCTAAAATCCCATAACTTGGTCAAATAAACTCGGATTTTGATATGGCATACCTTTATGGGCTTGTGGAATGATTTTGTTGTAATCGGTATTAAAATATATAACTTTAAGCGTAGTAAAACATATGACCGTTTTTATGTCATTGATTTTAATTTTGCGAAGATTTACTGAAATGATAATTTTTTTGTAATCTAAATTAAAATATATTGAACTTTAAAGGTAGTAAAAAGTATGACCGTTTTTATGTCATTGATTTTAATTTTGCGAAGGTTTAATTAAATGGGCATTCTTTCCATCTTTAAAAGCCCATAACTTGGTCGAATGAACTCAAATTTTGATATGGCATACCTTAATGGGCTTGTGGAATGATTTAGTTGTAATCTGAATTAAAATATATGTAATAGGCAATAAATGTACTCCGGCGATAGCTTTAGTTTTAACTCTTTATTTCTTAATTTCACAACCGCTTCCTTCGAACGTATAACACAGAGTGTCGCAACGATTCTCCCTCTTCCTACTTCTCGCTCATCCGTGTGAGCGGGGCAGGTATACGTATCTGCGATCTCCTATGCTGCAGTACTTGGTAGAAAGGGATGACAATATAACGTTTACAGTTAACTTAAACTAGGTTTCCCGCTTATTCTATAGTACAGTGGGTGTCGTATTAATATATTACATCATATGTCGTACAGTGGGCCATGTCAGTATATGTCCTACTACAACTCCGCCATCCTGACTGTATGATCCCCTGATCACTGTGAACATCAATTAAAGTTTATTTATTAACAAAATGTGTTGCAGTTCTTATTAATTTACCTTATAAGTAGTGATAATTATTTTTATACATATTTTATTTCTGTTTTTTTTTTTTCATTTCTTTTTGGAACCTACCCAATGCTTAATATTATTTATGCTCCATACACCTTGATAAGGGTTGCGTGATACCTGGAATCCTTCAACATCTTTTAACAAAAATCTGTCAGTTTTTAGTACTTTTGAAATTACATACGGGCCCTTGTTCTTCGGAATTAACTTTCTAGAGACGCCAGTTGTGCTATCGAAATTCTTCACCATAACGTAATCTCCTTTTTTATATTGTGACGGTTTTTTAGCTTTCTTATCATATTGCAGTTTGTTGTATGCTTGTGCTTTTTCTTGACATTTTCCTGCTATGATTCTAACGTTTTCCAGGTCTCTGTCTTCTGGTGCATTATCTAATTCTTCAAGCTTTTCTTTTAATTCGTCTACTACTTTTCCTCTTTGCTCTAAACCGAATAACATTTTGCTTGGACTTTGTTTAATACTACGATGTTGGGTGTTATTTAACACATGCTCTACTTTATCTATAACTAAGTCCCAGTATATACCTTTCTCTGGCTCTACCAGTTTGGCTATCATTGGCCCAAGACTTCTGTTTATTCTTTCTACCTGGCCGTTTGCTTGAGGTGATCCTGTTGCTATTTTCATATGCTTAATATCGAACTCTAACATAAAATCGTCAAATTCCTTGGAAGTGAAACAGCTACCTCTATCTGAAATAATGCACTTGGGCTTGCTGTATGCTCTAAAATATTCCTTGAGTGCTATGATAACTTCTCGGGTATTTGTTGTTTTTGTGGTATATAAACGTACAAACTTAGTAAAACCGTCAACGACGACAAATATATGTTTCTTTGATCTTCCTGAATCAACTGGACCATAATGGTCAATGTGGATAAGTTCAAAGGGCTTACTACCTTTTGGAATTGAATGTAAAAATCCTTCTTTACCTGTATTAGGGGAAAATGCTACACATTTTAGGCAGTTATTTATATGGCTCATACACTTCTCCTTGGCGTTTGGAAACCAATAAATTTTTGCAATAATATCTAACATTTTGTCTCTCCCTATGTGACCGATTTCATTGTGGTATTTGAAGAGTATATGCTCTTCCATATCAACAGGTACATAAAATAACAATCTTTCATCGTTACTTTTTCTATAGACTATTCCGTTTCTCATTTCGAACAATTTATGCTCATGTTCCTCTAACTGTTTCTTTATCTTCTGAACTTTTGGGTCCTTGGCTTGGCAAATAACCAGGTTGTCTTCGAATGAATTTGTTTCTACTATTAAAATGTTTGTACACCTGCTAAGGGCGTCAACGTGTTGCATTCTGTTTCCTTCCCTATGTATTAGATCGTAGTCATAATTTTGCAGCTCTAATGCCCATCTAGCTATACGCGGATTCAGCTCGATTTTATTAAGTGTTAACGTGAGAGAGTTACAGTCAGTTATAATCTTGAAATGCCTACCAAATAAATATATCCTAAATCTACGCAATGCGTGAATAATGGCCATGGTTTCAAGCTCAAAACTATGGTATTTCGATTCAACAATGCTGGTGCGTTTGGAAAAATAAAAAATGGGGTGCAATTTTCCATCTTCTTTCTTTTGGAGTAGTACGGCTCCGAAACCAAGAGCGCTGGCATCGCAATGTAGCTCTACTTCGTCTTTGTGGTTATATAAGGCTAGCACTGGCGCTTCAACTAACTTATTTTTAAGCATCATAAAGCAGCTCATTTCCTTTTCTCCGAAATGGAATTTCTCGTCTTTTCTCAAGAGATCATATAAAGGTTTGGCTAGAGTCGAAAAATCTTTAATGAATCTACGGAAATAAGAACATAAGCCCAAAAAACTTTGGACATGTTGCGTTTTGTCTGGTATCGGAAAATTTTGAATTGCCTCTATTCCTTTATCATCAGCTCTGATGCCCTCGCCGTTTATAATGAAACCCAAATATTTAATGCTTTGTTGCAGGAACTCACATTTATCCATACGTAGCTCCAACTTATTCTTTGCTAATCTGTGAAACACCTCCTTTAAAATCTGAAAATGTTCATTAACATCTTTGCTAGCGATCATAATGTCGTCCATGTACACAATTACTTGATGCTTTCTAATAAGATCATCGAAGATTTTATTTATAAATCTTTGAAAAACTGCTGAAGCCGTTTTCAGTCCCATTGGCATTCTAAGAAATTCAAATTGGCCTAACGGTGTTACAAAAGAAGTATACTTAATTGATTCTTTATTGACAAAAACGTGAAAGTATCCGTTTTTTAGATCAAGTTTTGAAAATACTTTTTTACTAGCTAACTTGTCTAACAGGTCATCGATAAGCGGTATAGGGTAATTGTCTTTAAATAAAACCCTGTTGAGTTTTCTAAAATCTATGCAAAGTCGTATGTCCCCGGTTTTTTTCTTCACTAAAACTATGGGAGAAGCAAATTCAGACTGGCTTGGCTGAATGATCCCGTTCTCTAAATAATCGTCCAAAAGTTTTTGCAGTTTTTCTTTTTCCGCGTAGGCAAGCCGCCGCGGAGCACAGCTAAACGGTTTCGAGCTTTCTAAATTAAGTTTTATCTCACTTTTAATAAACGGTTCCTTTGGTTTCTCTACCCTAATGTAATTGTATTCAATTATCTTCTTTAATTGAGGTAGAAGATCTTGATTATCAATTGTACCGCATATGTAATCAGTGTCTTCGTCATCCATATAGTTTATGCTAAGCATTTCACGAATCGTTTTAGACATATTGCTTTCATTTTTGTTATTGACTATACCGCCCTCACTAACTTCGTCGATGGACGGACCGGTTGCCTTACTGACTATAGGGTCGTCTTTATTCCTGATCGAAACTCTTATTGCTCCACAATCTCTAAAACTAACTGTTTCAGTATCTGTACTACCACTTTTTTGTATAACTGTATCATCAACTTCTTCGCTAAATGAATCAATTATTGAATTACTAATTGTATTACCAATTGTTTTTCTAACTGTATCTTTTACTGTTTCTTTAACTTTATCATTAATTGGTTTGCTAACTGTATCACTAACTGTGTCACTAACTGTTTCCCTAACTGTATCACTAACTGTTTCACTAACTGTTTCTCCAACTGTATCACTAACTGTTTTACTAACTGTATCACTAACTGTTTCACTAACTGTTTCACTAACTGTTTCTCCAACTGTATCACTAACTGTTTCTCTAACTGTATCACTAACTGTTTCCTTCAGAATTTCGATAGCACTTTCCGGCTCCTTGCTAGCATCTAAATTATGCGTTAATTTGAATTCCCAGGCATTGCATACTCTTTCATTACATCGGCATTCGTAGGCTCAATTGTGATCATTTTTAAGGCGCTTAAATCTAATTCTAAATCGCAAGCATCCATAAAATTCCTCCCAAGAACAACCTCATGGCTCATAGACTCATTGGGCACAATATAAAGGTAAAAATAACATTTCAATCGATTTTTAATTATGTAAACAAGGAATTCTTCCATAAATTTTCAGTTGGCTTTTATTCAGCCCAAAGTAGTTTTCAGAGACGAACTCCATCTTAATTTTAGAGGAAATAACAGCTGTTTTGGCGAATGATATTGGGCTGCCAGTGTCTATGAGGCATGCTGCAATTAATGGGGTTTTAGGACTGTTGTAAAAAAATATTTGTATAAATCTTACGTATTTATTTGCATTTGCGCTTTTACGCTCAGGGCATTGACCCACAAAGTGTCCAAATTTGCCACATGCGTAGCATGATCCGCGCTCTCGTTTCGGTTTCTGACAGTCCTTGGCGTAGTGGCCCTTTGAGTTGCAATTGGCGCAACGGAAGTCCTTTGTGTCTGCAATCTTTCCGGAAGAGCGCTGCGAAGAATTGACCTCCTGCTTTCGTTCAGGTAAACGGATTGCAGAGAAGGCTTTCAAAATCTGCCCAGGTTCGGCGAAACATTGTATGCGAGCTTGGTCGCGTAGCCCTGGTGCTGGAATTCCTTCGATGATGTTTTGGAGGAGCTCCTCCTTGTCGATGTTTATATCGTTGGCCAGCATAACTTTCTCCTCGAAATAAGAAGCGAACCTTTCTCCTGAACGCCACTGACGATTTTGGAACGCGTTCCTCAGCTCCCCCTTTGACATCTTAGTTGCAAATGCTAGGATCAGCTGCTCACAAAGGTTGTCGGTTGGCTCCAAAATGCGTGTTGCGTTTGCGTGCAGCCAAACTTGGGCTCTTCCTTTTAGTTTGGCAATAAGAAGCATGCGCACACCAAACGAGTCCAAGTTGTACACCTGCGCAATGTTTTGCAGCTGTGTGACCCAGTTACGGGCACACGAGTTGCCGTCGTAGTCCATCGTTACTTCCTTTGCCAATGCGAGTGTTGTTGCGGGAGATTGTAACAATTTGTTTACATTTGCAAACTGGCATTGATCAGCACTGTCTGTGGCGTGCTTTCCAACACTAGAATTATCGATATCAAAGTTATCCCTGGCGCTGTTAACCCTGGGGCTGTTAGCGTTAACAGCGTCAATGCAAGCGAAACTGTTAGGGTTGCCAGAAGTTTCGATGTTGCATTCGATGACGTCATGGACTTCCTGAGCATGATTTGGCTTGTCCCTGGTGACGTCAGCGATCTCCGCCTGAAGCTGTTGCAATATGGCCTTGTTTGCGGCGATTTCGTCGAGAATTTTCTGCAGCTTCACCCTTTCGACATCTACCAGAGAAACGTTCTCCGTGCGTATATCGTCCACTGCCTGTGACGTCATCGTACCAGAGTCGAACAGAGCTTCCTGTGCGCCTTCCAAATGTTGTTGCAGCGGCAATGATGCGGCTCCCTCTAATTCGGTTTCTAGCGGCTGCTGGCTGTTGAATGAGGCTCCATTTGGTGGATCACCACGTGCTTCTGATGGTAGGGTCTGCAGACGCGCCATCAATTCTGCTTTCGAGCCTGAGGTTTGCAGCCCGAGCACATTTAGCCAGTTTTTTAACTGAACGATTTAAATCTATGTCAGGCATTTTGAGTAAGAACCACTTCTGATATTGTAATAGGCAATAAATGTACTCCGGCGATAGCTTTAGTTTTAACTCTTTATTTCTTAATTTCACAACCGCTTCCTTCGAACGTATAACACAGAGTGTCGCAACGATTCTCCCTCTTCCTACTTCTCGCTCATCCGTGTGAGCGAGGCAGGTATACGTATCTGCGATCTCCTATGCTGCAGTACTTGGTAGAAAGGGATGACAATATAACGTTTACAGTTAACTTAAACTAGGTTTCCCGCTTATTCTATAGTACAGTGGGTGTCGTATTAATATATTACATCATATGTCGTACAGTGGGCCATGTCAGTATATGTCCTACTACATATATAACTTTAAAGGTAGTAAAAAATATGATCGTTTTTATGTCATTGATTTTAATTTTGCGAAGGTTAACAGAAATAAGCCTTCCTTCCATCCTTAAAATCCCATAACTTGGTCAAACGAACTCAGTTTTTGATCTGGCATACCTTCTTGGGCTTGTGGAATGATTTTGTTGTAGTCTGTATTAAAATATATAACTTTAAAGGTGGTAAAAAGTATGACCGTTTTTATGTCATAGATTTAAATTTTGCAAATGTTTACTGAAATGAGCCTTCTTTCCATCTTTAAAAGCCTATAACTTGCTCAAATGAACTTGGATCTCGATATCGCATACCTCTATGGGCTTGTGAAATGATTATTTTGTTATCTGCAATAAAATATATAACTTTAAGCGTAGTAAAACATATGATTTTAATTTTTTTTAATTTTGCGAAGGTTTACTGAAATGGGCCTTCTTTCCATCTTTAAAATCCCATAAACAGGTCAAAAGGACTCGGATTTCGATATTGCATACCTTTATGGGCTTGTGGAATGATTATGTTGTTATCTGTATTAAAGTATATTACTTTAAAGGTAGTAAAATTTATGACCGTTTTATGTCATTGATTTTAATTTTGCGAAGGTTTACTGAAATGGGCCTTCTTTCCATCTTTAAAAGCCCATAACTTGGTCAAATGAACTCGGATTTCGATATGGCATACCTTTATGGGCTTGTGGAATGATTATGTTGTTATATGCACTTAAATATATAACTTTAAGCGTAGTAAAACATATGATTTTAATTTTTTTTAATTTGGCGAAGGTTTACTGAAATGGGCCTTCTTTACATCTTTAAAAGCCCATAACTTGGTCAAAAGGACTCGGATTTCGATATGGCATACCTGTATGAGCTTGTGGAATGATTATGTTGTAATCTGCATTAATATATAACTTTAATGGTAAAAACAAATTTGACCGTTTTTATGTCATTGATTATAATTTTGCGAAGGTTTACAGAAATGGGCCTTCTTTCCATCTTTAAAATCCCATAACTTGGTCAAATAAACTCGGATTTTGATATGGCATACCTTTATGGGCTTGTGAAATGATTTTGTTGGAATCTGTATTAAAATATATAACTTTAAAAGTAGTAAAAAATATGACCGTTTGTATGTCACTGATTTTAATTTTGCGAGGGTTTACTGAAATGGGCCTTCTTTCCATCTTTAAAAACCCATAACTTGGTCAAATGAACTCGGATTTCGATATGGCATACCTTTATGGGCTTGTGGAATGATTATGTTGTTATATGCACTTAAATATATAACTTTAAGCGTAGTAAAACATATGATTTTAATTTTTTTTAATTTGGCGAAGGTTTACTGAAATGGGCCTTCTTTACATCTTTAAAAGCCCATAACTTGGTCAAAAGGACTCGGATTTCGATATGGCATACCTGTATGAGCTTGTGGAATGATTATGTTGTAATCTGCATTAATATATAACTTTAATGGTAAAAACAAATTTGACCGTTTTTATGTCATTGATTATAATTTTGCGAAGGTTTACAGAAATGGGCCTTCTTTCCATCTTTAAAATCCCATAACTTGGTCAAATAAACTCGGATTTTGATATGGCATACCTTTATGGGCTTGTGAAATGATTTTGTTGTAATCTGTATTAAAATATATAACTTTAAAAGTAGTAAAAAATATGACCGTTTGTATGTCACTGATTTTAATTTTGCGAGGGTTTACTGAAATGGGCCTTCTTTCCATCTTTAAAAACCCATAACTTGGTCAAATGAACTCGGATTTTGATATGGCATACCTTTATGGGCTTGTGGAATGATTTTGTTTTAATCTGTATTAAAATATATAACTTTAAAGGTAGTAAAAAATATGACCGTTTTTATGTCATTGATTTTAATTTTGCGAAGATTTACTGAAATGGGCCTTCTTTCCATCTTTAAAATCCCATAACTTGGTCAAATGAACTCGGATTTTGATATGGCATATCATCTCTAAAATCCCATAACTTGGTCAAATAAACTCGGATTTTGATATGGCATACCTTTATGGGCTTGTGGAATGATTTTGTTGTAATCGGTATTAAAATATATAACTTTAAGCGTAGTAAAACATATGACCGTTTTTATGTCATTGATTTTAATTTTGCGAAGATTTACTGAAATGGGCCTTCTTTCCATCTTTAAAATCCCATAACTTGGTCAAATGAACTCGGATTTTGATATGGCATACCTTTATGGGCTTATGGAATAATTTTTTTGTAATCTAAATTAAAATATATTGAACTTTAAAGGTAGTAAAAAGTATGACCGTTTTTATGTCATTGATTTTAATTTTGCGAAGGTTTAATTAAATGGGCATTCTTTCCATCTTTAAAAGCCCATAACTTGGTCGAATGAACTCATATTTTGATATGGCATACCTTAATGGGCTTGTGGAATGATTTAGTTGTAATCTGAATTAAAATATATAACTTTAAAGGTAGTAAAAAATATGACCGTTTTTATGTCATAGACTTAAATTTTGCAAAGGTTTACTGAAATGAGCCTTCTTTCCATCTTTAAAAGCCTATAACTTGGTCAAATGAACTTGGATCTCGATATCGCATACCTCTATGGGCTTGTGGAATGATTATTTTGTTATCTGCAATAAAATATAGAACTTTAAAGGTAGTAAAAAATATGACCGTTTTTATTTCATTGATTTTAAGTTTGCGAAGGTTTACTGAAATGAGCCTTCCTTCCATCTTTAAAAGCCCATAACTTTCGATATGGCATACCTCTATAGCCTTGTGGAATGATTATGTTGTTATTTACATAAAAATAAATAAATTTTAAAGGTAGTTAAAAATATGACCGTTTTTATGTCATTGATTTTAATTTTGCGAAGGTTTACTGAAATGGGCCTTCTTTCCATCTTTAAAAGCCCATAACTTGGTCAAATAAACTCGGATCTCGATATGGCATACTTTTATGGGCTTGTGGAATGATTATGTTGTTATCTGCACTAAAATATATAACTTTAAGGGTAGTATGACCATTTTATGTCATTGATTTTTATTTTGCGAAGGCTTACAGAAATGGGCCTTCTTTCCATCTTTAAAAGCCCACAACTTGGACAAATGAACTCGGATTTCGATATGGAACACCGTTATGGGCTTGTGGAATGATTAAGTTGTTATCTGCATTAAAATATATAGCTTTAAGGGTAGTAAAAAATATAACCGTTTTTATGTCATTGATTTTAACTTTACGAAGGTGTTTTGAAATGGGCCTTCTTTTCATCTTTAAAAGCCCATAACTTGGTCAAATGAACTCGGATTTTGATATGGCATACCTTTATGTGCTTGTGGAATGATTTTGTTGTAATCTGTATTAAAATATATTACTTTAAAGGTAGTAAAATTTATGACCGTTTGTATGTCACTGATTTTAATTTTGCGAGGGTTTACTGAAATGGGCCTTCTTTACATCTTTAAAATCCCATAACTTGGTCAAATAAACTCGGATTTTGATATGGCATACCTTTATGGGCTTGTGGAATGATTTTGTTGTAATCTGTATTAAAATATATAACTTTAAAAGTAGTAAAAAATATGACCGTTTGTATGTCACTGATTTTAATTTTGCGAGGGTTTACTGAAATGGGCCTTCCTTCCATCTTTAAAAGCCCATAACTTGGTCAAATGAACTCGGATTTCGATATGGCATACCTTTATGGGCTTGTGGAATGATTATGTTGTTATCTGCACTAAAATTTATAACTTTAAGCGTAGTAAAAAATATGACCGTTTTTATGTCATTGATTTTAGTTTTTCGAAGGTTTACTGCAATGGGCCTTCTTTCCATCTTTAAAATCCCATAACTTGGTCAAATGAACTCGGATTTCGATATGGCATATTTTTATGTGCTTGTGGAATGATTTTGTTGTTATCTGCACTAAAATATATAACTTTAAGCGTAGTAGAACATATGACCGTTTTTATGTCACTGATTTTAATTTTGCGAGGGTTTACAGAAATGGACCTTCTTTCCATCTTTAAAAGCCCACAACTTGGACAAATGAACTCGGATTTCGATATGGCATACCTTTATGGGCTTGTGGAATTATTATGTTGTTATCTGCACTAAAATATATAACTTTGAGGGTAGTATGACCTTTTTATGTAATTGATTTTTATTTTGCGAAGGTCTACAGAAATGGGCCTTCTTTCAATCTTTAAAATCCCATAACTTGGTCAAATGAACTCGGATTTTGATATGGCATACCTTTATGGGCTTGTGGAATGATAACTTTGTTATCTGCAATAAAATATATAACTTTAAAGGTAGTAAAAAATATGACCGTTTTTATGTCATTGATTATAATTTTGCGAAGGTTTACAGAAATGGGCCTTCTTTCCATCTTTAAAGTCCCATAACTTGGTCCAATGAACTCGAATTTTGATATGGCATACCTTTATGGGCTTGTGGAATGATTTTGTTGTAATCTGTATGAAAATATATAACTTTAAAAGTAGTAAAAAATATGACCGTTTTTATGTCACTGATTATACCCGTTACTCGTAGAGCAAAAGGGTATACTAGATTCATCGGAAAGTATGTAACAGGCAGAAGGAAGCGTTGCCGACCCCATAAAGTATATATATTCTTGATCAGGATCACTAGCCGAGTCGATCTAGCCATGTCCGTCTGTCCGTCTGTCCGTCTGTCCGTCTGTCCGGATGAACGCTGAGATCTCGGAAACTATGGGAGCTAGGCTATTGAGATTTGGCGTGCAGATTCCTGAGCTTCCTACGCAGCGCAAGTTTGTTTCAGTAGACTGCCACGCCCACTCTAACGCCCACAAACCGCCCAAAACTGTGGCTCCTACAGTTTTGATGCTAGATAGAAAATTTTAACTGAAATGTAATGTTCTCATCAATACCTATCGATTGACCCAAAAAAAAGTTTGCCACGCCCACTTAAACGCCCACAAACCGCAAAACCCTGTGACGCCCACAATTTTCATGCTAGATAAAAAATTTTAACTGAAATGTATTGGTCTCGTCAATACCTATCGATTGATCCAAAAAAAAATTTGCCACGCCCACTCTAACGCCCATAACGCTTAAATCTGTATACCGCCGGTAGGTGGCGCATTTTAATCTCGCTTTGCTGCTTGCATATCTCCATTTAGCTGAGTAACGGGTATCTGATAGTCGAGGTACTCGACTATAGCGTTCTCCCTTGTTTTTATTTGGCGAGGGTTTACTGAAATGGGCCTTCTTTCCATCTTTAAAATCCCATAACTTGGTCAAATGAACTCGGATTTTGATATGGCATACCTTTATGGGCTTGTGGAATGATTTTTTTGTAATCTGTATTAAAATATATAACTTTAAAAGTAGTAAAAAATTTGACCGTTTTTATGTCACTGTTTTGCGAAAGTTTTCTGAAATGGGCCTTCTTTCCATCTTTAAATTCCCATAGTTTTGCGAAGGTTTTCTGAAATGGGCCTTCTTTCCATCTTTAAATTCCCATAACTTGGTAAAATGAACTCGGATTTTGATATGGCATACCTTTATGGGCTTGTGAAATGATTTTGTTGTTATCTGCACTAAAATATATATCTTTAAGCGTAGTAAAACATATGACCGTTTTTATGTCACTGATTTTAATTTTGCGAGGGTTTACAGAAATGGACCTTCTTTCCATCTTTAAAAGCCCACAACTTGGACAAATGAACTCGGATTTCGATATGGCATACCTTTATGGGCTTGTGGAATTATTATGTTGCTATCTGCACTAAAATATATAACTTTGAGGGTAGTATGACCTTTTTATGTAATTGATTTTTATTTTGCGAAGGTCTACAGAAATGGGCCTTCTTTCAATCTTTAAGATCCCATAACTTGGTCAAATGAACTCGGATTTTGATATGGCATACCTTTATGGGCTTGTGGAATGATAACTTTGTTATCTGCAATAAAATATATAACTTTAAATTTTAATTTTGCGAGGGTTTACAGAAATGGACCTTCTTTCCATCTTTAAAAGCCCACAACTTGGACAAATGAACTCGGATTTCGATATGGCATACCTTTATGGGCTTGTGGAATTATTATGTTGTTATCCGCACTAAAATATATAACTTTGAGGGTAGTATGACCTTTTTATGTAATTGATTTTTATTTTGCGAAGGTCTACAGAAATGGGTCTTCTTTCAATCTTTAAGATCTCATAACTTGGTCAAATGAACTCGGATTTCGATATGGCATACCTTTATGGGCTTGTGGAATGATTTTGTTGTAATCTGTATTAAAATATATAACTTTAAAGGTAGTACAAAATATGACCGTTTTTATGTCACTGATTTTTATTTTGCGAGGGTTTACTGAAATGGGCCTTCTTTCCATCTTTAAAATCCCATAACTTGGTCAAATGAACTCGTATTTTGATATGGCATACCTTTATGGGCTTGTGGAATGATTTTTTTGTAATCTGTATTAAAATATATAACTTTAAAAGTAGTAAAAAATTTGACCGTTTTTATGTCACTGTTTTGCGAATGTTTTCTGAAATGGGCCTTCTTTCCATCTTTAAATTCCCATAGTTTTGCGAAGGTTTTCTGAAATGGGCCTTCTTTCCATCTTTAAATTCCCATAACTTGGTAAAATGAACTCGGATTTTGATATGGCATACCTTTATGGGCTTGTGAAATGATTTTGTTGTTATCTGCATTAAAATACATTACTTTAAAGGTAGTAAAAAATATAACTGTTTTTATGTCATTTGTCATTTTAATTTTGCGAAGGTTTACAGAAATGGGCCTTCTTTCCATTTTCAAAAGCCCACAACTTGGTCAAGTGAACTCGGATTTCGATATGGCATACCTTTATGGGCTTGTGGAATTATTATGTTGTTATCTGCATTAAAATATATAACTTTAAAGGTTGTAAAAAATATGACCGTTTTTATGTCATTGATTTTATTATTATTATTATTATTATTAACAGCTAATCGAAAATTATAAATCCGCGATTAGCTTAATGATTAAAGCTATAGCTACTAGGGCCTTAAGCTTATTTGAGATAAGGTTTCGAGTGATTATTTACATGATTTTGTTCTGATTCAAAGGGCTTAAGTTGTAATATAATTTATAGGTATTGAGAAGAAGCTAAGGGTGTGTATAATATTAAATTAGGTGGTACAGGTTTGTGGCTTTTAGGAAGTCTATTGTTTTATTTAAGTGTTTGTAAGACGTTATTTTCTCTATTGTATTATCAAGGTGGTTGGTTCTTTCATTGTGGTAGAGAGGGCAATCTATAAAAATGTGACAAATAGTAAGGGGTATGTTGCAGTTGGGGCAGAGGGTTGGTGGGGATTTGTTAAGGATATAGTTGTGGGTTAAGTTGGTGTGTCCGAGTCTGATTCTGCTGAATTTTTTGAAGTTTGTCCGTGATGTGTTTTTTACTATCTCAGGGGTAGCTTTTTCGTGGCAGATTAATTTGTAGTAAGGGGATGCTTTTGTAAGTGTTGTGTTGTCTAGAGTTTGTAAGTTTTGATTGATGTATTTGCTTACATCTGATGGGTTGTAGTTGCATTCTGTGATAAGAGGGAAGATGTGGGTGTTTTTAGCAGTTGTGTCTGCAAGGTTATTACCTTTTATACCGCAGTGTCCGGGTATCCAAAGCAGGGTCAGTTTGTCAGTTTTGTATTTGCATACTATGTTTCGTATTTCGCTTGTGTAATAGTTTTGGTTGTTGGTGTTGTTAATTGCTTTTAAGGAGGAGAGGGAGTCAGTGCATATTACGTATTTTCCTCTATTTTGTTTGGCGTATATGCATGCGGCAAGGATTGCCGCAATTTCCGCCGTGAAAATGGAAGACAATTCAGGGAGTAGTTTCTGCAGAATTATTTCATTATCTGTGGTGACGCTATATGATACGCCTTTTGGTGATTTTGAGCCGTCGGTATAAAGAAATGTACGGTTTTTCATTTGATTAACAATTTCTTTAAACTTTTGTTGATAGGCAATCGGGGTTGTGTTTGTTTTGTTGGTGGAATTTAAGGAGATATTAGTGATTGTTTGGCTGCCAAGCCAGTGTGGTGTTTTTTCTTTCTTGGTGGTTATGGGGGTCAATGTTATGTTGAGTTGGTTGCAGAGTTTAATAGTGTTATAGAGGGAGGAGGGGATTTTTGGAGTCTTCTTGGTTTTAGTTAGATTTTTATAAATTTTTTCGATAGGTGAGTGTTTAGAGTTTAAAATTATTTTGAAGTTTTTTTGTGTGGCGTGTAATGCTCTAAATTCCAAGGGTCTTATGTTTGCTTCGAGTAATAAATTGTTTATTGGTGTTGTACGAAAAGCGGAGAAGGTATGTCGGATAGCTGTGTGGTATAAAGTTTTAATTTTGTTTAGGGAGGACTTGGGGGCATTGCCATATAAATGTATTCCATAATCGACTTTGGACATCAAGATTGCTTTTACTACATAAAGGATGGTGGTAACATTGCATTCAAACTTGTTACTGGATAGGCATTTTATTATGTTAAGTCTTTTTGATAGTTGTAAAGTTAAGTTTTCAATGTGATTGTTCCATTTGTATTTCTTATTTATTGTTATTCCTAGGATTTTTAAGGTGTCTACATGCTGTAATGTTATATTAGATGGGTGGAAGGCAAAGTTGCAGTTTCTCTTCCTGCATACATGCAAATGTTTGCATTTGGTGTCTGAGAGTTTGGCTCCTGAGTAGTCACACCATACAAGGATTTCCCTAAATAGTGGATCTATGTTGAGATTAGTTGTTTTTTTGTTGAGCTTGTATATTATAGTGTAGTCGTCTGCATAGGCGGTGAATTGACAGTTAAAGAACAACAAAAAAACAACTAATCTCAACATAGATCCACTATTTAGGGAAATCCTTGTATGGTGTGACTACTCAGGAGCCAAACTCTCAGACACCAAATGCAAACATTTGCATGTATGCAGGAAGAGAAACTGCAACTTTGCCTTCCACCCATCTAATATAACATTACAGCATTAGTGTTTGGCTATTATTTGGTTTAACTTGTTGTAGGCTATAACAAACAGGATAACCGAGAAGGGTGAACCTTGGGGTATACCGTTGTCTAAGGATTGTGATGTCGAGTATACCTTATTGGCAAGAACTGATATTTTTCTATTGGTGAGAAAGTTAAATATATATTTGGCTATTTTTGGTCCTATTTTGCAATCTTTGAGTTCGTCCATGATGCTGTGGATGCCTACCCTGTCAAAGGCTTTGGCAAAGTCTAAAGAGATGATAGAGGCATGATTTTTTGTTGACAGGGAGGAGGTTATCTGATAATCTAGCATGGCTAGAGAATCAGAGACCGATTTTCCCTTTTTGAATCCAAATTGATGGCTGTCTAATAGCTTGCCATTTGAAGCTAGCCACCAAAGCCGTTTAGATATAATTTTATCCATGACTTTCGCTATGCATGGGTTGAGGGAGATAGGGCGATAAGAGTCAATGGAGGTTTTGTCCATGTTTGGTTTGGGTATAGGTATGATAGTGCTCACTTTAAACTGCTGGGGGATTTGTGAGTTAAGGATGTTATTAAAAAGGTTGAGAAGTCTTTGCAGTAGGCTTGGAGATAGGTTTTTTATTATTGGGTAGCTAATACGATCTCGTCCCGGAGTCGTGCCTTTAAGTTGATTAATGGAAGCTAGCATTTCGATCATGGTAATATCTTTTTCAATACTAAGGGCAATAGTAGATGGGATGTGTGAGAAGTCGTGGGTTGAATTTGATTTTTGGTGAATGAAGGTTGGGGGAAAATTGTTGTCGAGTGCTGAGTTAGACCAATGGGTACTAAGTGTGTTGGCTATTTCATTATTATCAAGTATGTTTTGTGTGGGGTTATTGGGATCAGTAAGGCAGTGAATGTTGTGTCGTGTTTTTAAGCCACAGAAGCGGTTTATGTTTGACCATATTTTGAGGGTGGAGGACTTTGGGCTTATTTCAGCTGTAAAGTCTTGAACAGATGTTCGTTTCCTAGTTTTTATTTCCCGTTTAAGTTTGGCGTTTGCTTTTTTGTATGCAAGTATGTTTGTCATGTCAATGTTTCTGTTTAGAGTGAGCCAACATATGTTTTTTTCGTTTTTGAGTTTTTGAAGGGTTTGGTCCCACCATGGAACAGTTTTCTTTATTTTAAATTTATGTGATTGGGGAATGGTTTCATTGGCTGCTTGAATAATTATTTTAGTTATGTTGGCTGCTTCTTTGTTTATGTTTGAGCTGGGAAATCTTTCGTTAGATAACTTTTCGGAAATCTCTTGAAATAGGGGCCAATTAGCTTTTTTAAGGTTGAATCTGGGTCTTTCGACAGGGCAGGTGATGTTCTGTTCAAACAAGTCGATATGGATGGGATAGTGATCACTACCCGAGAGGGAGTTATCTGTATACCATTTGGAGCTAAGAGAGAGTAAAGGTGATGCGATGGAGAGGTCTATGTGGGTGAAGGTATGGTGTGTAGTAAAGTAAGTTGGTGATCCCTTGTTAAGTGTTATTAGTGAGGATTGGTTAATAAATTTAAATATTATGTTGCCTCTAGTATTGTTGGCCTGTGAGCCCCAACTTCTATGCCAACTGTTAAAATCTCCTGTAATTAGGAAGGGTGGTTGTAGACTGTCGTAAATGTTTCTGAGGTTTTGGATTTTAAAAGATTTGCTGGGGGGTATGTAGGATGAGATTATGGTGAATTTGATTTTGGAGTGAACTTTTACTGCTATTGTGTCAAAGTCGGGTGCATTAGTCGGTACGATTTGTTGTTGTATTGAGTTGTGGATTAGAAGTGCTACACCTCCATATCCGTTTATAGCCGTATTTTCGTGGTAAAAGGTATAGTTAATTGGGATAGGAATGTTTTGGGTGGAGTGTAGGTGGGTTTCTTGTAATGATATTATTTTTGGGTTGTGGTTTTTAATGAGGACTTGCAACTGGCTATAATTGTTAATATACCCGTTTAAGTTCCATTGGAGGACTTTTAGCATTGTTAAAGTTAGGTTTTTGTTGATAGTGCTATATGGTATTTTCTTGTATGTAGGCTAAGGTTAAATGCTGTCGCTATCGCTGTTAAGCAAATGGTTAGTGATTTTGTTGTTTTTCTTAGGTTTTTGTTCATTTTTTTCCTTAGATTTAAGGGGCTTGGCAAGTGTGTTTTGTTTGCTTGTGTAAATTTTAAGTTTGAGTTCTTCTGATAGGGATGAGCTGAATGTTGATGTTGATTTTGATGCCGAGGCTAATGCGGGTGTGGTGTCCATGGGCATTTCGAGATCGTCGTATGATGTTGCTTTTCTTTGTTGTGGTTGGGCAGGTGTGATATTTTTGGATGGTTTGACTGCAGTTTGGTGATTGGAGAAGCAAGAAGGTGGTTTTGTGGGTATTGTTGCATTTTTGGTTGGTTGTTCTGCTGATATGGTAGAGTATAGTGCTGGTTGGTGTATGTGTCGGGTGTAGTATATTTTGATGGCTGTTTTGTGGTCAACTTTTTCTAGGGTTTTGATTGATGTCAGCTCTTTTTGCTTTATAAATGCTGGGCATGTTTTGTCAATTGGGCTGTGTTTGTTAGTTGGGAGGTCGTATTTGCAGTTTATGCAGAACTTATCATTGGCACATGTTTCGTCATTGGATGTGTGTTTCTCTGCGGAGCAGTTGTTGCATAGTGTGTTTGATTTGCAAGCTGTTGTGGGGTGACCAAGTCTGAGGCAGTTGCGGCATCTGAGTGGGAGTGGTATGTATGGGCGTATGTTTACCTTTTCATAACCAATCATCATTGTCTCTGGGAGTGTCAGTGATGCGAATGTTATAATGATGAGTCCGGTTTCTTTTAGTTCGTTGTTATCCATTTTCTTAATTTTTCGTATTTCTGTGACGTTTTGCGATTTGAGTTCTT
This sequence comes from Drosophila suzukii, assembly GCF_043229965.1. NCBI lineage: Eukaryota > Metazoa > Arthropoda > Insecta > Diptera > Drosophilidae > Drosophila > Drosophila suzukii. Next base: position 708,276 of record NW_027255896.1, on the reverse strand, counting down.
GCAATATGATTTCTTCTTCGATGTTTCTAAGATCATTTGAGTAAATTACTCCCTTGGAAAAGTTAAGAGTACTATGCTCACTAACTGATACGGGAAAGTCATGGAAGATGCTCAGCTTTATGAGTTTTATGGCTTGGAGTGTGTCTTTGGTCTTGATTAGTAGACCGCCCAATTCTTGTTTTTTTGCACGATTCCACTAGACCATTGCATGTATAGTCAATTACTTTTTTGATTAGGAAGGGGGATACATTTTCAAATGTTTTATGGTCTGTTCTGTTTATGTTGATGAATTTCGGGCCGGTGTCGCTTGACTTGAAAAGTCTATTTATATCGGGGGGCATTGTTGTTGTTGTAGGGCAGGTGCCCTGCTGAGGTTTTTGGAACTGTTCAGTAGTTGTTTTGTTATTGTTTTTTTTTTCGAAATTTGTTTTGTGCACTTGTACACTTGTTTTTGTTGTAGTTATTGTTTTTAACTGATAAGGGTTAGGTCTGGGGCTCGCTCGCTAGTCACACGTCTTTACTCCTCAAAGCTTAGAGTGAAACTGTCATTGATTTTAGTTTTGCGAAGGTTTACTGTAATGGGCCTTCTTTCCATCTTTAAAATCCCATAACTTGGTAAAATGAACTCGGATTTTGATATGGCATACCTTTATGGGCTTGTGAAATGATTTTGTTGTTATCTGCACTAAAATATATATCTTTAAGCGTAGTAAAACATATGACCGTTTTTATGTCACTGATTTTAATTTTGCGAGGGTTTACAGAAATGGGCCTTCTTTCCATTTTCAAAAGCCCACAACTTGGTCAAGTGAACTCGGATTTCGATATGGCATACCTTTATGGGCTTGTGGAATTATTATATTGTTATCTGCATTAAAATATATAACTTTAAAGGTTGTAAAAAATATGACCGTTTTTATGTCATTGATTTTAGTTTTGCGAAGGTTTACTGTAATGGGCCTTCTTTCCATCTTTAAAATCCCATAACTTGGTCAAATGAACTTGGATTTTGATATGGCATACCTTTATGGGCTTGTGGAATGATTTTGTTGCAATCTGTATAAAAATATATAACTTTAAAAGTAGTAATAAATATGACCGTTTTTATGTCATTGATTTTAGTTTTGCGAAGGTTTACTGAAATGGGCCTTCTTTCCATCTTTAAAATCCCATAACTTGGTCAAATGAACTCTGATTTCGATATGGCATGCCTTTATGGGCTTGTGGAATGATATTGTTGTAATCTGTATTAAAATATATAACTTTAAAGGTAGTACAAAATATGACCGTTTTTATGTCATTGATTTTAGTTTTGCGAAGGTTTACTGAAATGGGCCTTCTTTACATCTTTAAAAGCCAATAACTTGGTCAAATGATCTCGTATTTCGATATGGCATACCTTTATGTGCTTGTGGAATGATTTTGTTGTTATCTGCACTAAAATATATAACTTTAAGCGTAGTAAAACATATGACCGTTTTTATGTCACTGATTTTAATTTTGCGAGGGTTTACAGAAATAGACCTTCTTTCCATCTTTAAAAGCCCACAACTTGGACAAATGAACTCGGATTTCGATATGGCATACCTTTATGGACTTGTGGAATGATTTTGTTGTAATCTGTATTAAAATATATAACTTTAAAGGTAGTAAAAAATATGACCGTTTTTATGTCATTGGTTTTAGTTTTGCGAAGGTTTACTGAAATGGGCCTTCTTTCCATCTTTAAAATCCCATAACTTGGTCAAATGAACTTTGATTTCGATATGGCATGCCTTTATGGGCTTGTGGAATGATATTGTTGTAATCTGTATTAAAATATATAACTTTAAAGGTAGTAAAAAATATGACCGTTTTTATGTCATTGATTATAGTTTTGCGAAGGTTTACTCAAATGGGCCTTCTTTACATCTTTAAAATGCCATAACTTGGTCAAATGAACTCGGATTTTGATATGGCATACCTTTATGGGCTTGTGGAATAATTTTGTTGTAATCTAAATTAAAATATATAACTTTAAAGGTAGTAAAAAATATGACCGTTTTTATGTCATTGATTTTAGTTTTGCGAAGGTTTACTGTAATGGGCCTTCTTTCCATCTTTAAAATCCCATAACTTGGTCAAATGAACTCTGATTTCGATATGGCATGCCTTTATGGGCTTGTGGAATGATATTGTTGTAATCTGTATTAAAATATATAACTTTAAAGGTAGTTCAAAATATGACCGTTTTTATGTCATTGATTTTAGTTTTGCGAAGGTTTACTGAAATGGGCCTTCTTTACATCTTTAAAAGCCAATAACTTGGTCAAATGATCTCGTATTTCGATATGGCATACCTTTATGTGCTTGTGTAATGATTTTGTTGTTATCTGCACTAAAATATATAACTTTAAGCGTAGTAAAACATATGACCGTTTTTATGTCACTGATTTTAATTTTGCGAGGGTTTACAGAAATGGACCTTCTTTCCATCTTTAAAAGCCCACAACTTGGACAAATGAACTCGGATTTCGATATGGCATACCTTTATGGACTTGTGGAATGATTTTGTTGTAATCTGTATTAAAATATATAACTTTAAAGGTAGTAAAAAATATGACCGTTTTTATGTCATTGGTTTTAGTTTTGCGAAGGTTTACTGAAATGGGCCTTCTTTCCATCTTTAAAATCCCATAACTTGGTCAAATGAACTTTGATTTCGATACGGCATGCCTTTATGGGCTTGTGGAATGATATTGTTGTAATCTGTATTAAAATATATAACTTTAAAGGTAGTAAAAAATATGACCGTTTTTATGTCATTGATTATAGTTTTGCGAAGGTTTACTGAAATGGGCCTTCTTTACATCTTTAAAATGCCATAACTTGGTCAAATGAACTCGGATTTTGATATGGCATACCTTTATGGGCTTGTGGAATAATTTTGTTGTAATCTAAATTAAAATATATAACTTTAAAGGTAGTAAAAAATATGACCGTTTTTATGTCATTGATTTTAATTTTGCGAAGGTTTACTGAAATGGGCCTTCTTTCCATCTTTAAAAGCCCATAACTTGGTCAAATGAACTCGGATTTCGATATGGCGTACCTCTACGGGATTGTGGAATGATTATGTTGTGTTTGCATAAAAATATATAATTTTAAAGGTAGTAAAAATATGACCGTTTTTATGTCATTGATTTAAGTTTTGCGAAGGTTTACTGAAATGGGCCTTCTTTACATCTTTAAAATGCCATAACTTGGTCAAATGAACTCGGATTTTGATATGGCATACCTTTATGGGCTTGTGGAATAATTTTTTTGTAATCTAAATTAAAATATATAACTTTAAAGGTAGTAAAAAATATGACCGTTTTTATGTCATTGATTATAGTTTTGCGAAGGTTTACAGAAATGGACCTTCTTTTCATCTTTAAAAGCCCACAACTTGGACAAATGAACTCGGATTTCGATATGGCATACCTTTATGAGCTTGTGGAATTATTATGTTGTTATCTGCATTAAAATATATAACTTTAAAGGTAGTACGAAATATGACAGTTTTTATGTCATTGATTTTAGTTTTGCGAAGGTTTACTGTAATGGGCCTTCTTTCCATCTTTAAAATCACATAACTTGGTCAAATGAACTCGGATTTTGATATGGCATACCTTTATGGGCTTGTGGAATGATTTTGTTGTAATCTGTATTAAAATATATAACTTTAAAAGTAGTAAAAAATATAGCCGTTTTTATGTCACTGATTTTAATTTTGCGAGGGTTTACAGAAATGGACCTTCTTTTCATCTTTAAAAGCCCACAACTTGGACAAATGAACTCGGATTTCGATATGGCATACCTTTATGAGCTTGTGGAATTATTATGTTGTTATCTGCATTAAAATATATAACTTTAAAGGTAGTACGAAATATGACAGTTTTTATGTCATTGATTTTAGTTTTGCGAAGGTTTACTGTAATGGGCCTTCTTTACATCTTTAAAAGTTAATAACTTGGTCAAATGAACTCGGATTTCGATATGGCATACTTTTATGTGCTTGTGGAATGATTTTGTTGTTATCTGCACTAAAATATATAACTTTAAGCGTAGTAAAACATATGACCGTTTTTATGTCACTGATTTTAATTTTGCGAGGGTTTACAGAAATGGACCTTCTTTTCATCTTTAAAAGCATACAACTTGGACAAGTGAACTCGGATTTCGATATGGCATACCTTTATGAGCTTGTGGAATGATATTGTTGTAATCTGTATTAAAATATATAACTTTAAAGGTAGTTCAAAATATGACCGTTTTTATGTCATTGATTTTAGTTTTGCGAAGGTTTACTGAAATGGGCCTTCTTTACATCTTTAAAAGCCAATAACTTGGTCAAATGATCTCGTATTTCGATATGGCATACCTTTATGTGCTTGTGTAATGATTTTGTTGTTATCTGCACTAAAATATATAACTTTAAGCGTAGTAAAACATATGACCGTTTTTATGTCACTGATTTTAATTTTGCGAGGGTTTACAGAAATGGACCTTCTTTCCATCTTTAAAAGCCCACAACTTGGACAAATGAACTCGGATTTCGATATGGCATACCTTTATGGACTTGTGGAATGATTTTGTTGTAATCTGTATTAAAATATATAACTTTAAAGGTAGTAAAAAATATGACCGTTTTTATGTCATTGGTTTTAGTTTTGCGAAGGTTTACTGAAATGGGCCTTCTTTCCATCTTTAAAATCCCATAACTTGGTCAAATGAACTTTGATTTCGATACGGCATGCCTTTATGGGCTTGTGGAATGATATTGTTGTAATCTGTATTAAAATATATAACTTTAAAGGTAGTAAAAAATATGACCGTTTTTATGTCATTGATTATAGTTTTGCGAAGGTTTACTGAAATGGGCCTTCTTTACATCTTTAAAATGCCATAACTTGGTCAAATGAACTCGGATTTTGATATGGCATACCTTTATGGGCTTGTGGAATAATTTTGTTGTAATCTAAATTAAAATATATAACTTTAAAGGTAGTAAAAAATATGACCGTTTTTATGTCATTGATTTTAATTTTGCGAAGGTTTACTGAAATGGGCCTTCTTTCCATCTTTAAAAGCCCATAACTTGGTCAAATGAACTCGGATTTCGATATGGCGTACCTCTATGGGATTGTGGAATGATTATGTTGTGTTTGCATAAAAATATATAATTTTAAAGGTAGTAAAAATATGACCGTTTTTATGTCATTGATTTAAGTTTTGCGAAGGTTTACTGAAATGGGCCTTCTTTACATCTTTAAAATGCCATAACTTGGTCAAATGAACTCGGATTTTGATATGGCATACCTTTATGGGCTTGTGGAATAATTTTTTTGTAATCTAAATTAAAATATATAACTTTAAAGGTAGTAAAAAATATGACCGTTTTTATGTCATTGATTATAGTTTTGCGAAGGTTTACAGAAATGGACCTTCTTTTCATCTTTAAAAGCCCACAACTTGGACAAATGAACTCGGATTTCGATATGGCATACCTTTATGAGCTTGTGGAATTATTATGTTGTTATCTGCATTAAAATATATAACTTTAAAGGTAGTACGAAATATGACAGTTTTTATGTCATTGATTTTAGTTTTGCGAAGGTTTACTGTAATGGGCCTTCTTTCCATCTTTAAAATCACATAACTTGGTCAAATGAACTCGGATTTTGATATGGCATACCTTTATGGGCTTGTGGAATGATTTTGTTGTAATCTGTATTAAAATATATAACTTTAAAAGTAGTAAAAAATATAGCCGTTTTTATGTCACTGATTTTAATTTTGCGAGGGTTTACAGAAATGGACCTTCTTTTCATCTTTAAAAGCCCACAACTTGGACAAATGAACTCGGATTTCGATATGGCATACCTTTATGAGCTTGTGGAATTATTATGTTGTTATCTGCATTAAAATATATAACTTTAAAGGTAGTACGAAATATGACAGTTTTTATGTCATTGATTTTAGTTTTGCGAAGGTTTACTGTAATGGGCCTTCTTTACATCTTTAAAAGTTAATAACTTGGTCAAATGAACTCGGATTTCGATATGGCATACTTTTATGTGCTTGTGGAATGATTTTGTTGTTATCTGCACTAAAATATATAACTTTAAGCGTAGTAAAACATATGACCGTTTTTATGTCACTGATTTTAATTTTGCGAGGGTTTACAGAAATGGACCTTCTTTTCATCTTTAAAAGCCCACAACTTGGACAAGTGAACTCGGATTTCGATATGGCATACCTTTATGAGCTTGTGGAATTATTATGTTGTTATCTGCATTAAAATATATAACTTTAAAGGTAGTACGAAATATGACAGTTTTTATGTCATTGATTTTAGTTTTGCGAAGGTTTACTGTAATGGGCCTTCTTTCCATCTTTAAAATCACATAACTTGGTCAAATGAACTCGGATTTTGATATGGCATACCTTTATGGGCTTGTGGAATGATTTTGTTGTAATCTGTATTAAAATATATAACTTTAAAAGTAGTAAAAAATATGGCCGTTTTTATGTCACTGATTTTCGTTTTGCGAAGGTTTTCTGAAATGGGCCTTCTTTCCATCTTTAAATTCCCATAACTTGGTAAATCGACCTCGGATTTTGATATGGCATACCTTTATGGGCTTGTGAAATGATTTTGTTGTTATCTGCATTAAAATGCGTTACTTTAAAGGTAGTAAAAAATAGAACTGTTTTTATGTCATTGATTTTAATTTTGCGAAGGTTTACTGAAATGGGCCTTCTTTACATCTTTAAAAGCCAATAACTTGGTCAAATGATCTCGTATTTCGATATGGCATACCTTTATGTGCTTGTGAAATGATTTTGTTGTTATCTGCACTAAAATATATAACTTTAAGCGTAGTAAAACATATGACCGTTTTTATGTCACTGATTTTAATTTTGCGAGGGTTTACAGAAATGGACCTTCTTTCCATCTTTAAAAGCCCACAACTTGGACAAATGAACTCGGATTTCGATATGGCATACCTTTATGGGCTTGTGGAATTATTATGTTGTTATCTGCATTAAAATATATAAATTTAAAGGTAGTAAGAAATATGACCGTTTTTATGTCATTGGTTTTAGTTTTGCGAAGGTTTACTGAAATGGGCCTTCTTTCCATCTTTAAAATCCCATAACTTGGTCAAATGAACTCTGATTTCGATATGGCATACCTTTATGGGCTTGTGGAATGATTTTGTTGTAATCTGTATTAAAATATATAACTTTAAAGGTAGTAAAAAATATGACCGTTTTTATGTCATTGGTTTTAGTTTTGCGAAGGTTTACTGAAATGGGCCTTTTTTCCATCTTTAAAAGCCCATAACTTGGTCAAATGAACTCGGATTTCGATATGGCGTACCTCTATTGGATTGTGGAAAGATTATGTTGTTGTTTGCATAAAAATATATTATTTTAAAGGTAGTAAAAATATGACCGTTTTTATGTCATTGATTTTAGTTTTGCGAATGTTTACTGAAATGGGCCTTCTTTACATCTTTAAAATGCCATAGCTTGGTCAAATGAACTCGGATTTTGATATGGCATACCTTTATGAGCTTGTGGAATAATTTTGTTGTAATCTAAATTAAAATATATAACTTTAAAGGTAGTAAGAAATATGACCGTTTTTATGTCATTGATTTTAGTTTTGCGAAGGTTTACTGAAATGGGCCTTCTTTACATCTTTAAAAGCCAATAACTTGGTCAAATGAACTCGTATTTCGATATGGCATACCTTTATGTGCTTGTGGAATGATTTTGTTGTTATCTGCACTAAAATATATAACTTAAAGAGTAGTAAAACATATGACCGTTTTTATGTCACTGATTTTAATTTTGCGAGGGTTTACAGAAATGGACCTTCTTTCCATCTTTAAAATCCCATAACTTGGTCAAATGAACTCGGATTTTTATATGGCATACCTTTATGGGCTTGTGGAATGATTTTGTTGTAATCTGTATAAAAATATATAACTTTAAAAGTAGTAATAAATATGACCGTTTTTATGTCATTGATTTTAATCTTGCGAAGGTTTAATTAAATGGGCGTTCTTTCCATCTTTAAAAGCCCATAACTTGGACAAGTGGACTCGGATTTCGATATGGCATACCTCTATGGGCTAATGGAATGTTTATGTTGTTGTTTGAATAAAAATATATAATTTTAAAGGTAGTAAAAAATATGACCGTTTTTATGTCATTGGTTTTAGTTTTGCGAAGGTTTACTGAAATGGGCCTTCTTTCCATCTTTAAAAGCCCATAACTTGGTCAAATGAACTCGGATTTCGATATGGCATACCTTTATGGGTTTGTGGAATTATTATGTTGTTGTTTGCATAAAAATTTTAAAGGTAGAAAAAAATATGACCGTTTTTATGTCATTCATTTTAGTTTTCCGAAGGTTTTCTGAAATGGGCCTTCTTTACATCTTTAAAAGCCCATAACTTGGTCAAAAGGACTCGGATTTCGATATGGCATACCTGCATGGGCTTGTGGAATGATTATGTTGGAATCTGCATTAAAATATATAACTTTAAAGGTAGAAAAAAATTTGACCAATTTTATGTCATTGATTTTAATTTTGCAAAGGTTCAATTAAATGGGCATTCTTTCCATATTTAAAAGCCCATAACTTGATCAAATGAACTCGGATTTCGATATGTCATACCTCTATGGACTTGTGGAATGATTATGTTGTTGTTTGCATAAAAATATATTATTTTAATGGTAGTAAAAAATATGACCGTTTTTATGTCATTGATTTTAATTTTGCGAAGGTTTAATTATCCATCCATCTTTAAAAGCCCATAACTTGGTCAAATGAACTCGGATTTCGATATGGCATAATTTTATGGGCTTTTGGAATTATTATGTTGTTATCTGCATTAAAATATATAACTTTAAAGGTAGTAAAAAATATGACCGTATTTATGTCATTGATTTTAGTTTTGCGAAGGTTTACTGAAATGGGCCTTCTTTCCATCTTTAAAATCCGATAACTTGGTCAAATGAACTCGGATTTTGATATGGCATACCTTTATTGGATTGTGGAATGATTTTGTTGTAATCTGTGTTAAAATATATAACTTTAAAGGTACTAAAAAATATGACTGTTTTTATGTCACTGATTTTAATTCTACGAGGGTTTACTGAAATGGGCATTTTTTCCATCTTTAAGAGCCCATACTTGGTCAAATGAATTCGGATTTCGATATGGTATACCTCTATGGGCTTATGGAATGATTACGTTGTATCTGCATGCATTCACAGTCGAGCTTATGCACTGGTTTCGTACGGTCGTGTTAAGCTTCTAATGAGCAACCAGAGAGTGATCTCGGACTTATTTTGTTGTGCTTATCTGCGCGTAATCTATTTTTAGACACCGCCTGCCGGTGTCTTTACCGAGCTCGATCAATTTATCACCCGAGCGAAAGTCTAATCGTTGTGTACGACTTTGCCCATTGGGCTAGGTCTTGTCTCTCGCTTGTGCACCCACTGCCCAGCGGGAGATAAGAAGTAAAGACTTTGAATTTATTGTATTTGATTTCTATTATTTTCCTAATCGAAAATATAGTAAATTAATAAATGGACAACAACACACCTTCTTATCCGCTGCTCTCGAAAGAGCTGTCCGGATTTGAGAAGATGAAGGAAATCGCTGGCCAATCTCCAGCGGAACTACGAGTCAAGCTTGCAAGAGATTTGGCTCGACGGCATTTGGACACTCTACGGCAACAAAACGCAGATGCTGTTAAAACCAGCTCAGCAACACCTGTAACTAACACCGTTACAGCAACAAGTGCCAGTTCTGGCACCACCACTTACACCGTTTGCAGCTTCTTCATGTGTGACTCCAGTTTCTACAGCAGAATTGTCTTTGGGAGTTAATAACTTCTCAACAGTGCCCCCTATGGGGTGCTCGATTCAAGCACCAAGTACTTCTCTTCGCAGGAAACGGAACCCTTCAAACTGCAGTAAGGAACCAGCCAACATAAAGAAGAGCAAAGCAAATGTAGATAATGCCAAAATCGGTAATTCCAGTCAGGCTTCGACGTCCAATAAACTTCGCAACAACCGCTTCGCACCTTTAGCTGAGGAAGTTAACTCTATTGAGGAGATGGAGACAAATGAGGAGACGTTTGATCCCAATAGCCAAGCTCAAAGTTCAAGCCAACCTGATTTGATGAAGCCGAAACCTCCGCCCATATGTGTTCCAAATGTTACTAATATCCTCACTCTAGAACGAACCCTAGATGAAATCATCTCTGCAGATAAATATGAGATACGTACATCCAAATTCGGAATTACTCGCATATACACAGACAGTGCTGATTCTTTCCGCAAGGTAGTTCGTAGCCTGACTGCTTTGAATTGCGAGTTTTGGCATCATCAACTCCGTGAGGACAAGCCATTTAAGCTGGTGATAAGGAACATACACTCCACAGTCCCTAAGGAGGAAATAGAGCGTTGCTTCACGGACAAAAGCTTCAACGTTGCAAATATTTACTGCCCAAGAAAGCCTGGCTTGCGCGGGACTATGTCCGACGTAACTAATGATGAAAGGCAAAATTTGTTCTATGTCAATCTCAAGATGTCGCCAAATGTCACCGAGTCGTTAAAGATTAAGCAAATTGGAAGGCACAGAGTTACCGTGGAAAAGGCCACTCGCAATAAGGACCTCGTCCAGTGTTATAAATGCCAAAATTTTGGACACACTCAAAATTGTTGTTTTATAAAGCCTGTTTGTGGGAATTGTGCCGGAGATCATCCTACCAACTCCAAATCGTGTGAGTCACATCTCAACAACCAATGCATGTGTGCAAACTGCGGAGAAAATCACCATGCAGGTTTTAAGGGCTGCAAAGTTAGGATGGAACTAAGCCAAAAACTGAAAGCTGGAGTAAGTAAAGGGAACACGACGAACAGTAGGACAAACGAAAGCCGACACGGTCAACTATTTCCCATGTCAGCTACCAGAGATGCCGTATCTTATGCAGATATGGCAAGAAATAGCCTTCCAAACAACATCAGCCCTGCAACTAGGCAGACTGTTGCACATATACCTGAAGTTGACCGCAACCCAAACCGAAATTTGTCTACCTTGGAGAAGGCAATATTTGATATAAACGCTAGGCTGGATCAACTCTTTAAGCTAGTCATGGAAACGATTGAGTCGAACAAGGCTTTTCGCGATCTAGTTCAGGTTCTTATTTCTAGAAAATGACATTTTCAGCTATCAAAATCGGATTATGGAATGCAAGAGGAATAGTTGACAAAAGCGAAGAACTTCGTCTTTTCCTTATTGACAACTCAATAGACATAATGCTCATTACTGAGACTCATATGCGTCCCGGTCCTAAAATGTACCTTCCTGGTTATGACCAATACTTTGCCAATCATCCTAGCAACACCGCTAAAGGCGGTTCTGCTATCCTCATCAAGACCAACATTATTCACACCCAGACTGAGTCCACAACGCGAACTGAGTTACAGCTAGCTAGTCTTGATATTCCAACAAATGGAGGGGTCCTTAAAATAGCGTCGTTGTATCTTCCTCCCAGCGAGCCCTGGACAAAGAACGATTTTGACCAGCTACTAGCGTCTCTGGGCTCGAAATTCTTGGCTGGAGGCGACTTTAACGCCAAGCATCAATGGTGGGGCAATTTAAGGTCTTGTTGTCGGGGAAAGCGTCTTCAAGAGGCCATAGTTTCTAGCTCTTGCCAAATTCTAGCTACTGGGGGTCCTACCTTTTATTCGTCGAATACTAGGCTTACGCCAACAGCCCTTGACTTTTTCATCGTAAATGGAGTACAACTAAATCAACTCTCGATCGAAACAAAATACGAGTTATCTTCGGACCATTTGTCAATTGTTGCAACGCTTAGTCAAACACCTCAATACAAGGCCAAAAGAAACCATTACTACCGCCCGGCTCCTCCGTTGAAAAGTTTAAGGAAAACCTGGACAGAAGTATAAATCTCAACACTGTGATTAACCATCCAGATGATCTTGAAGATGCGGTAACGGCTTTTATGGAGCAAATATACATTGCTGCTACAGCTGCTACCCCGGAACAAAGGCAACCTCCGGATCAAAGTAGAAGCAATTCGCTCCCACAAAATGCTTTAGTTCTTATACAGCTAAAAAGAAGAGTTCGTCGAGAATACACAAGAACAGGAGATATGCGCGTCTAAAACATCTACAAAAGGCTTTCAAATCGCCTAAGCAAAGTTCTGAAAAAAAACAAGCAAGATCAAATTGACCATATGTTGGAAAATGCGGGACCGGATACATCGACTAACTACTCTCTATGGAAGCTAACGAATCGATTTAAAAGACAGGCTACCCCAAAGGCTCCTATCAGAAATCCCGCTGGTGATTGGTGTGGCTCCAGTCAGCAGAAGGCTGATATCTTTGCTGACAATCTAGAGAACATATTCAAGCCGTTAAACCTAACTCCGATGGAAAATCGTGTGCTTGTGCAAATGCGTCTGGACAGGCCTTTTCAAATGGCTCTCCCCACAAAGCCTGTTACCCTAGAAGAAGTTGTGACACAGATCGGAAAGCTCAAAAACAAAAAAGACCCAGGCGAGGACCTTTTAGACAACAAAACGCTCAAGATTCTTTCCACCAAAGCTCTGCTATTTATAGTCCTGTTGTTCAACAGCGTTTTAAGGCTGAGTCATTACCCAAGTTCATGGAAGAGTGCCATTATCACGATGATCCCCAAGCCTGGAAAGCAACCCACCGAAGTTGATGCATACAGGCCAATAAGTCTCTTACCTGCATTGGGCAAAATGATGGAAAGAGTGATACTGGATCGGATCCTTGGACTAGAAAGTGTGAGCAGAGCTATTCCTACGTGCCAGTTTGGTTTCCGAAAAAGTCACGGCACACCTGAACAGCTCCATCGCGTGGTCAATTTCGCTCTGGAAGCTATGGAAAGCAAAATGTACACAGTTGCTGTGTTTATGGATATACCAACAAGCCTTTGATATGGTATGGCACGTCGGCCTCCTAAGCAAGCTAAAGATCCTACTAACGCCACAGCTTTTCCTCCTCATTCAGAGCTTCCTATCGGAAAGGAAATTTAGTGTTGTTGTCGATGGTGAAAAGTCGTCAAAACGTCCAATCTCAGCGGGTGTACCACAAGGCAGTGTACTAGGTCCGACACTTTACTCACTGTATACGTCAGATATGCCAGATTCGTGGGGTTGTATCGAAGTTGACGATGATTACATGCTCATCGCAACATACGCCGACGACACAGCGGTTATGGTCAGGAGTCCAAGCATAGACATTGCAACCTTGGGCCTGCAGGAGTACGTATCACGTTTTGAAAAATGGACAACAGAATGGAATATAGGCATAAACTGCAGCAAATGTGCTTGCGTCACATTCTCTACAAGGCCAAAGAACTGCCCAGGCATTTCCATGTTCGGTTCTGTACTTCGACACGAGTCCTACTATAAGTACCTTGGTGTGATTTTGGATAGAGGACTCACTTTCCAGAGACACACAACCATGATCAAGCAGTCAGTGCTTTCAAAGGCAGCAAGTATGTCCTGGCTTCTTTCGTCAAGAAATAAGCTCTCTTTGACCCACAAAGTTCAAATTTATAAATCGATTCTCAGTCCAATCTGGAAATATGCGTTACAAGTCTACGGCATAGCGTCGAAGACGAATCTAAACAAAATACGAGTAGCGCAAAGCAAGATTATAAGATCGATGTGTAATGCCCCCTGGTACATGCGAACCAGAGATATTGAAAGAGATCTCAAAATCCCAAAGATAGGCGATGTTTGTCGTACGCATGCTGAAACTTTTAACTTTTAACTTTTACAAAAAAAAAAAAAAACAAGGAAGAACGCTATAGTCGAGTACCTCGACTATCAGATACCCGTTACTCAGCTATATGGAGATATGCAAGCAGCAAAGCGAGATTAAAATGCGCCACCTACCGGCGGTATACAGATTTAAGCGTTATGGGCGTTAGAGTGGGCGTGGCAATCAATCGATAGGTATCGACGAGACCAATACATTTCAGTTAAAATTTTTTATCTAGCATGAAAATTGTGGGCGTCACAGGTTTTCGCGGTTTGTGGGCGTTAAAGTAGGCGTGGCAAACTTTTTTTTGGGTCAATCGATAGGTATTGATGAGAACAATACGTTTCAGTTAAAATTTTTATTCTAGCATCAAAACTGTAGGAGCCACAGTTTTGGGCGGTTTGTGGGCGTTAGAGTGGGCGTGGCACTGTGCCGAAACAAACTTGCGCTGCGTAAGAAGCTCAGGAATCTGCACGCCAAATCTCAATAGCCTAGCTCCCATTGTTTCCGAGATCTCAGCGTTCATCCGGACGGACAGACAGACGGACAGACGGACAGACGGACAGACGGACATGGCTAGATCGACTCGGCTAGTGATCCTGATCAAGAATATATATACTTTGTGGGGTCGGAAACGCTTCCTTCTGCCTGTTACATACTTTCCGACGAATCTAGTATACCCTTTTACTCTACGAGTAACGGGGATAAAAATGTATCTGCATTAAAATATACAACTTTAAAGGTAAAACAAAATATGACCGTTCTTCTTCTTCTGTCATTGATTTTAATTTTGCGAAGGTTTAATTAAATGGGCCTTCTTTCCATCTTTAAAAGCCCATAACTTGGTCAAAAGAACTCGGATTTCGATATGGCATACCTCTTTTTATGTCACTGACTTTAATTTTGCGAGGGTTTACTGAAAGGGCCTTCTTTCCATCTTTAAAATCCCATAACTTGGTCAAATGAACTTGGATTTCGATATCGCATATCTGTATGGGCTCGTGGACTGATTATTTTGTTATCTGCAATAAAATATATAACATTAAAGGTAGTACAAAACATGACCGTTTTTAAGTCATTGATTTAAATTTTGCGAAGGTTTGCTGAAATGGGCCTTCTTTACATCTTTAAGAGCCCATAGCTTGGTCAAAAGAACTCGGATTTCGATATGGCATACCTGTTTTTATGTCACCGACTTTAATTTTGCAAGGGGTTTACTGAAAGGGCCTTCTTTCCATCTTTAAAATCCCATAACTTGGTCAAATGAACTTGGATTTCGATATCGCATATCTGTATGGGCTTGTGGACTGATTATTTTGTTATCTAAAATAAAATATATAACTTTAAAGGTAGTAAAAAATATGACCGTTTTTAAGTCATTGATTTAAATTTTGCGAAGGTTTACTGAAATGGGCCTTCTTTCCATTTTTGAAAGCCCATAACTTGGTCAAATGAACTCGGATTTCGATATGGCATACCTCTATGGGCTTGTGGAATGATTATGTTGTTATTTGCATAAAAATATATACATTTTAAAGGTAGTAAAAAATATGACCGTTTTTATGTCATTGATTTTAATTTTGCGAAGGTTTACTGAAATGGGCTTTCTTTCCATCTTTAAAAGCCCATAACTTGGTCAAATGAACTCAGATTTCGATATGGCATACCTGTTTTTATGTCACTGACTTTAATTTTGCGAGGGTTTACTGAAAGGGCCTTCTTTCCATCTTTAAAATCCCATAACTTGGTCAAATGAACTCGGATTTCGATATGGCATACCTCTATGGGCTTGTGGAATGATTATGTTGTTATTTGCATAAAAATATATAAATTTTAAAGGTAGTAAAAAATATGACCGTTTTTATGTCATTGATTTTAATTTTGCGAAGGTTTACTGAAATGGGCTTTCTTTCCATCTTTAAAAGCCCATAACTTGGTCAAATGAACTCGGATTTCGATATGGCATACTTTTATGGGCTTGTGGAATGATTATGTTGTAATTTGTATTAAAATATATAACTTTAAAGGTAGTAAAAAATATGACCGTTTTTATGTCACTGATTTTAATTTTGCGAGGGTTTACTGAAATGGGCCTTCTTTCCATCTTTAAGAACCCATAACTTGGTCAAATGACTTCGGATTTCGATATGGCATACCTCTATGGGATTGTGGAATGATTATGTTGTATCTGCATTAAAATATATAACTTTAAAGGTAGTAAAAAATATGACCGTTCTTATGTCATTGATTTTAATTTTGCGAAGGTTTAATTAAATGGGCGTTCTTTCCATCTTTAAAAGCCCATAACTTGGTCAAATTGTAGTAGGACATATACTGACATGGCCCACTGTACGACATATGATGTAATATATTAATACGACACCCACTGTACTATAGAATAAGCGGGAAACCTAGTTTAAGTTAACTGTAAACGTTATATTGTCATCCCTTTCTACCAAGTACTGCAGCATAGGAGATCGCACGGATGAGCGAGAAGTAGGAAGAGGGAGAATCGTTGCGACACTCTGTGTTATACGTTCTAGGGAAGCAGTTGTGAAATTAAGAAATAAAGAGTTAAAACTGAAGCTATCGCCGGAGTACATTTATTGCCTATTACAATATATGAAGTGGTTCTTACTCAAAATGCCTGACATAGATTTAAATCAAGTCACGGTCGTTCAGTTAAAAAACTGGCTAAATGTGCTCGGGCTGCAAACCTCAGGCTCGAAAGCAGAATTGATGGCGCGTCTGCAGACCCTATCATCAGAGGCACGTGGTGATCCACCAAATGGAGCTTCGTTCAACAGCCAGCAGCCGCTAGAAACCGAATTAGAGGGAGCCGCATCATTGCCGCTGCAACAACATTTGGAAGGCACACAGGAAGCTCTGTTCGACTCTGGTACGATGACGTCACAGGCAGTGGACGATATACGCACGAAGAACGTTTCTCTTGTAGATGTCGAAAGGGTGAAGCTGCAGAAAATTCTCGACGAAATCGACGCAAACAAGGCCATATTGCAACAGCTTCAGGCGGAGATCGCTGACGTCACCAGGGACAAGCCAAACCATGCTCAGCAAGTCCATGACGTCATCCAATGCAACATCGAAACTTCTGGCAACCCTAGCAGTTTCGCTTGCATTGACGCTGTTAACGCTAACAGCCCCAGGGCTAATAGCGCCAGGGATAACTTTGATATCGATAATTCTAGTGTTGGAATGCACGCCACAGACAGTGCTGATCAATGCCAGTTCAAACAAATTGTTACAATCTCCCGCAACAACACTCGCATTGGCAAAGGAAGTAACGATGGACTACGACGGCAACTCGTGTGCCCGTAACTGGGTCACACAGCTGCAAAACATTGCGCAGTTGTACAACTTGGACTCGTTTGGTGTACGCATGCTTCTTATTTCCAAACTAAAAGGAAAAGCCCAAATTTGGCTGCACGCAAACGCAACACGCATTTTGGAGCCAACCGACCGCAGCTGAGCAGCTGATCCTAGCATTTGCAACTAAGATGTCAAAGGGGGAGCTGAGGAACGCGTTCCAAAATCGTCAGTGGCGTTCAGGAGAAAGGTTCGCTTCTTATTTCGAGGAGAAAATTATGCTGGCCAACGATATAAACATCGACAAGGAGGAGGTTCTCGAAAACATCATCGAAGGAATTCCAGCACCAGAGCTACGCGACCAAGCTCGCATACAATGTTTAGCCGAACCTGGGCAGATTTTGAAAGCCTTCTCCGCAATCCGTTTACCTGAACGAAAGCAGGAGGTCAATTCTTCGCAGCGCTCTTCCGGAAAGATTGCAGACACAAAGGACTTCCGTTGCGCCAATTGCAACTCAAAGGGCCACTACGCCAAGGACTGCCAGAAACCGAAACGAGAGCCCGGATCATGCTACGCATGTGGCAAATTTGGACACTTTGTGGGTCAGTGCCCTGAGCGTAAAAGCGCAAATGCAAATAAATACGTAAGATATATACAAATATTTTTTTACAACAGTCCTAAAACCCCATTAATTGCAGCATGCCTCATAGACACTGGCAGCCCAATATCATTCGCCAAAACAGGTGTTATTTCCTCTAAAATTAATATGGAGTTCGTCTCTGAAAACTACTTTGGGCTGAATAAAAGCCAACTGAAAATTTATGGAAGAATACTTTGTTACATAATTAAAAATCGATTGAAATGTTATTTTTACTTTTTTATTGTGCCCAATGAGTCTATGAGCCATGAGGTTGTTCTTGGTAGGAATTTTATGGATGCTTGCGATTTAGAATTAGATTTAAGCGCCTTAAAAATGATCACAATTGAGCCTACGAATGCCGATTGTAATGAAAGTGTATGCAATGCCTGGGAATTCAAATTAACGCATAATTTAGATGCTAGCAAGGAGCCGGAAAGTGCTATCGAAATTCTGAAGGAAACAGTTAGTGACACAGTTAGTGAAACAGTTAGTGATACAGTTATAGAAACAGTTAGTGATACAGTTAGAGAAACAGTTAGAGAAACAGTTAGTGAAACAGTTAGTGATACAGTTAGAGAAACAGCTAGTGATACAGTTAGAGAAACAGTTAGTGATACAGTTAGAGAAACAGTTAGTGACACAGTACGTGATACAGTTAGCAAACCAATTAATGATAAAGTTAAAGAAACAGTAAAAGATACAGTTAGAAAAACAATTGGTTAGCGAAGAAGTTGATGATACAGTTATACAAAAAAGTGGTGGTACAGGTACTGAAACAGTTAGTTTTAGAGATTGTGGAGATATAGGAGTTTCGATCGGGAATAAAGACGACCCTATAGTCAGTAAGGCAACCGGTCCGGCTGCCATCGACGAAGTTAGTGAGGGCGATGTAGTCAATAACAAAAATGAAAGCAATATGTCTAAAACGATTCGTGAAATGCTTAGCATAAACTATATGGATGACGAAGACACTCATTACATATGCGGTACAATTGATAATCAAGATCTTTTACCTCAATTAAAGGAGATAATTGAATACAATTACATTAGGGTAGAGAAACCAAAGGAACCGGTTATTAAAAGTGAGATAAAACTTGATTTAGAAAGCTTGAAACCGTTTAGCTGTGCTCCGCGGCGGCTTTCCTATGCGGAAAAAGAAAAACTGCAAAAACTTTTGGACGATTATTTAGAGAACGGGATCATTCAGCCAAGCCAGTCTGAATATGCTTCTCCCATAGTTTTAGTGAAGAAAAAAACCGGGGACATACGACTTTGCATAGATTTTAGAAAACTTAACAGGGTTTTAATTAAAGACAATTACCCTATACCGCTTATCGATGACCTGTTAGACAAGTTAGCTAGTAAAAAAGTATTTTCAAAACTAGATCTAAAAAACGGTTACTTTCACGTTTTTGTCAATAAAGAATCAATTAAGTATACTTTTTTTGTAGCACCGTTAGGCCAATTTGAATTTCTTAGAATGCCAATGGGACTGAAAACGGCTTCAGCAGTTTTTCAAAGATTTATAAATGAAATCTTCGATGATCTTATTAGAAAGGATCAAGTAATTGTGTACATGGACGACATTATGATCGCTAGCAAAGATGTTAATGATCATTTTCAGATTTTAAAGGAGGTGTTTCACAGACTAGCTAAGAATAAGTTGGAGCTACGTATGGATAAATGTGAGTTCCTACAACAAAGTATTAAATATTTGGGTTTCATTATAAACGGCGAGGGCATCAGAGCTGATGATAAAGGAATAGAGGCAATTCAAAATTTTCCGATACCAGGCAAAACGCAACATGTCCAAAGTTTTTTGGGCTTATGTTCTTATTTCCATACATTTATTAAAGATTTCTCGACTCTAGCCAAACCTTTATATGATCTCGTGAGAAAAGACGAGAAATTCCATTTTGGAGAAAAGGAAATGAGCTGCTTTATGATGCTTAAAAATAAGTTAGTTGAAGCGCCAGTGCTAGCCTTATATAACCACAAAGACGAAGTAGAGCTACATTGCGATGCCAGCGCTCTTGGTTTCGGAGCCGTACTACTCCAAAAGAAAGAAGATGGAAAATTGCACCCCATTTTTTATTTTTCCAAACGCACCAGCATTGCTGAATCGAAATACCATAGTTTTGAGCTTGAAACCATGGACATTATTCACGCATTGCGTAGATTTAGGATATATTTATTTGGTAGGCATTTCAAGATTATAACTGACTGTAACTCAAGAATGTCAAGAAAAAGCACAAGCATACAACAAACTGCAATATCGCATCGCTCAATTAGTTCGCGGCCCGACATATAAGCAAATATAGATATTTTTGATCGAAAGTGTCGATTATCATAAGCTCTGTGTAAAAATTATACAACTCTGTGACCACGTGCTTTTAAGTTACAAATTTTTAAGTAATACAACCTTTGGATTTTTCTACAATATGGAAAAAATGGAGTTTCGTGTCCTGATTAAGCACTGTTTTTTGATAGGAAAAAATACAGTAGAAGCAAAAGCTTGGCTTGATAAACATTACCCAGATTCTTCTCCGGGAAAATCAACCATCAAAGATTGGTACAATGAATTTAAACGTGGTCGTGTGGACACCAAAGACGCTGAACGCAGTGGTCGCCCAAAAACAGCAGTTACACCAGAAAATGTGGCAAAAATCCGAAAAATGGTATTGGCCGATCGCAAATTGAAATTAAAGGAGATAGCTGATGCCTCAAAGATATCGGAAGGCAGTGTGTTTACGATATTACATGAACATTTGGATATGAGAAAGCTCTGCTCGAAGTGGGTGCCGCGATTGCTAACACCGGACCAAAAGCAACAACGCATCGATGCTTCCGAGACGTGTTTAAGCATGTTGAAGCGCAATAGGACCGATTTTTTTCGCCGTTACGTAACCATGGATGAAACCTGGATACACCACTATACTCCAGAATCCAGTCGTCAGTCTTCTGAGTGGGTGGTAGCCGGTGAAAGCCGTCCGAAGCGTCCCAAAACACAAATATCGGCGGGTAAGGTTATGGCTTCTGTATTTTATTTATAGACTACCTGGAAAAAGGTAAAACAATAAACAGCGAATATTACATAAAACTGCTGGATCGATTAGATCGCGTTATCAAGGAAAAACGTCCACATATGGCCAAGAAGAAACCACTGTTTCACCAGGATAATGCACCATGCCACAAGTCTATGGCAACAATGGTGAAATTGAGTGAATTGAGGTTCTAACTTCTGCCGCACCCACCTTATTCTCCAGATATGGCCCCCAGTGAATACTGGCTTTTTTCAGATCTCAAAAAGCACCTCCAAGGCAAGAGATATCGATCAAATGAAGAGGTGATTGTCGATACTGAGACCTATTTTGAGGGTAAAAGTTCATCTTTCTACAAAAATGGCATAGAAAGGTTGGAGAAGCGCTGGACTGAGTGTATAGCCGTAGATGGAAACTATATTGATGATCAAAACAAAATTTTCAAAAAAAAAAAAGTGTTTTTCTTTGTTAGGCCGGGAACTTATTGAGCGGTGTGATATGATAAGAAAGCTAAAAAACCGTCACAATATAAAAAAGGAGATTACGTTATGGTGAAGAATTTCGATAGCACAACTGACGTCTCTAGAAAGTTAATTCCGAAGAACAAGGGCCCGTATGTAATTTCAAAAGTACTAAGAAATGACAGATTTTTGTTAAAAGATGTTGAAGGATTCCAGGTATCACGCAACCCTTACCAAGGTGTATGGAGCATAAATAATATTAAGCATTGGGTAGGTTCCAAAAGGAAATAAAAATAAAAACAGTTATAAAATATGTATAAAAAATAATTATCATTACTTATAAGGTAAATAAATAAGAACTGCAACACATTTTGTAAATAAATAAACTTTAATTGGTGTTCACAGTGATCAGGGGATCATACAGTCAGGATGGCCGAGTTGTAGTAGGACATATACTGACATGGCCCACTGTACGATATATGATGTAATATATTAATACGACACCCACTGTACTATAGAATAAGCGGGAAACCTAGTTTAAATTAACTGTAAACGTTATATTGTCATCCCTTTCTACCAAGTACTGCAGCATAGGAGATCGCAGATGCGTATACCTGCCTCGCTCACACGGATGAGCGAGAAGTAGGAAGAGGCAGAATCGTTGCGACACTCTGTGTTATACGTTCAAGGGAAGCGGTTGTGAAATTAAGAAATAAAGAGTTAAAACTAAAGCTATCGTCGGAGTACATTTATTGCCTATTACAAAATGAACTCGGATTTCGATATGGCATACCTTTATGGGCTTGTGGAATCATTATGTTGTTATCTGCACTAAAATATATAACCTTAAGCGTAGTAAAACGAATGACCGTTTTTATGTCATTGATTTTAATTTTCTTTACATCTTTAAGAGCCCATAACTTGGTCAAAAGAACTCGGATTTCGATATGGCATACCTGTACTGGCTTGTGGAATGATTATGTTGTAATCTGCATTAGTATAAAACTTTAAAGGTAGAAAAAAATTGGACCGTTTTTATGTCATTGATTTTAATTTTGCGAAGGTTTACTGAAAGGGCCTTCTTTCCATCTTTTAAATCCCATAGCTTGGTCGAACGAACTCATATTTTGATATTGCATACCTTTATGGGCTTGTGGAATGATATAGTTGTAATCGGAATTTAAATATATAACTTTAAAGGTAGTAAAAAATATGATCGTTTTTATGTCATTGATTTTAATTTTGCGAAGGTTAACAGAAATAAGCCTTCTTTCCATCCTTAAGATCCCATAGCTTGGTCAAATGAACTCGGATTTTGATATGGCATACCTTTATGGGATTGTGGAATGATTTTGTTGTAATCTGTATTAAAATATATAACTTTAAAGGTAGTAAAAAATATGACCGTTCTTATGTCATTGATTTTAATTTTGCGAGGGTTTACTGAAATGGGCCTTCTTTCCATCTTTAAGAGCCCATTACTTGGTCAAATGAACTTGGATTTCGATATCGCATACCTGTATGGGCTTGTGGACTGATTATTTTGTTATCTGCAATAAAATATATAACTTTAAAGGTAGTAAAAAATATGACCGTTTGTATGTCATTGAATTTAATTTTGCGAAGGTTTACTGAAATGGGCCTTCTTTCCATCTTTAAGAGCCCATAACTTGGTCAAATGAACTTGGATTTCGATATCGCATACCTGTATGGGCTTGTGGACTGATTATTTTGTTTTCTGCAATAAAATATATAACTTTAAAGGTAGTAAAAAATATGACCGTTCTTATGTCATTGATTTAAATTTTGCAAAGGTTTACTGAAATGGGCCTTCTTTCCATCTTTAAAAGCCCATAACTTGGTCAAATGAACTCGGATTTCGATATGGTATACCTCTATGGGCTTATGGAATGATTTTGTGGTAATCTGTATTAAAATAAATAACTTTAAAGGTAGTAAAAAATATGACCGTTTTAATGTCACTGATTTTAATTCTGCGAGGGTTTACTGAAATGGGCATTCTTTCCATCTTTAAGAGCCCATAACTTGGTCAAATGAATTCGGATTTCGATATGGTATACCTCTATGGGCTTGTGGAATGATTATGTTGTATCTGCATTAAAATATATAACTTTAAAGGTAGTAATGCAAATAAATACGTAAGATATATACAAATATTTTTTTACAACAGTCCTAAAACCCCATTAATTGCAGCATGCCTCATAGACACTGGCAGCCCAATATCATTCGCCAAAACAGGTGTTATTTCCTCTAAAATTAATATGGAGTTCAGTTCGTCTCTGAAAACTACTTTGGGCTGAATAAAAGCCAACTGAAAATTTATGGAAGAATACTTTGTTACATAATTAAAAATCGATTGAAATGTTATTTTTACTTTTTTATTGTGCCCAATGAGTCTATGAGCCATGAGGTTGTTCTTGGTAGGAATTTTATGGATGCTTGCGATTTAGAATTAGATTTAAGCGCCTTAAAAATGATCACAATTGAGCCTACGAATGCCGATTGTAATGAAAGTGTATGCAATGCCTGGGAATTCAAATTAACGCATAATTTAGATGCTAGCAAGGAGCCGGAAAGTGCTATCGAAATTCTGAAGGAAACATTTAGTGACACAGTTAGTGAAACAGTTAGTGATACAGTTATAGAAACAGTTAGTGATACAGTTAGAGAAACAGTTAGAGAAACAGTTAGTGAAACAGTCAGTAAGGCAACCGGTCCGGCTGCCATCGACGAAGTTAGTGAGGGCGATGTAGTCAATAACAAAAATGAAAGCAATATGTCTAAAACGATTCGTGAAATGCTTAGCATAAACTATATGGATGACGAAGACACTGATTACATATGCGGTACAATTGATAATCAAGATCTTTTACCTCAATTAAAGGAGATAATTGAATACAATTACATTAGGGTAGAGAAACCAAAGGAACCGGTTATTAAAAGTGAGATAAAACTTGATTTAGAAAGCTTGAAACCGTTTAGCTGTGCTCCGCGGCGGCTTTCCTATGCGGAAAAAGAAAAACTGCAAAAACTTTTGGACGATTATTTAGAGAACGGGATCATTCAGCCAAGCCAGTCTGAATATGCTTCTCCCATAGTTTTAGTGAAGAAAAAAACCGGGGACATACGACTTTGCATAGATTTGAGAAAACTTAACAGGGTTTTAATTAAAGACAATTACCCTATACCGCCTATCGATGACCTCTTAGACAAGTTAGCTAGTAAAAAAGTATTTTCAAAACTAGATCTAAAAAACGGTTACTTTCACGTTTTTGTCAATAAAGAATCAATTAAGTATACTTTTTTTGTAGCACCGTTAGGCCAATTTGAATTTCTTAGAATGCCAATGGGACTGAAAACGGCTTCAGCAGTTTTTCAAAGATTTATAAATGAAATCTTCGATGATCTTATTAGAAAGGATCAAGTAATTGTGTACATGGACGACATTATGATCGCTAGCAAAGATGTTAATGATCATTTTCAGATTTTAAAGGAGGTGTTTCACAGACTAGCTAAGAATAAGTTGGAGCTACGTATGGATAAATGTGAGTTCCTACAACAAAGTATTAAATATTTGGGTTTCATTATAAACGGCGAGGGCATCAGAGCTGATGATAAAGGAATAGAGGCAATTCAAAATTTTCCGATACCAGGCAAAACGCAACATGTCCAAAGTTTTTTGGGCTTATGTTCTTATTTCCATACATTTATTAAAGATTTCTCGACTCTAGCCAAACCTTTATATGATCTCGTGAGAAAAGACGAGAAATTCCATTTTGGAGAAAAGGAAATGAGCTGCTTTATGATGCTTAAAAATAAGTTAGTTGAAGCGCCAGTGCTAGCCTAATATAACCACAAAGACGAAGTAGAGCTACATTGCGATGCCAGCGCTCTTGGTTTCGGAGCCGTACTACTCCAAAAGAAAGAAGATGGAAAATTGCACCCCATTTTTTATTTTTCCAAACGCACCAGCATTGCTGAATCGAAATACCATAGTTTTGAGCTTGAAACCATGGACATTATTCACGCATTGCGTAGATTTAGGATATATTTATTTGGTAGGCATTTCAAGATTATAACTGACTGTAACTCAAGAATGTCAAGAAAAAGCACAAGCATACAACAAACTGCAATATCGCATCGCTCAATTAGTTCGCGGCCCGACATATAAGCAAATATAGATATTTTTGATCGAAAGTGTCGATTATCATAAGCTCTGTGTAAAAATTATACAACTCTGTGACCACGTGCTTTTAAGTTACAAATTTTTAAGTAATACAACCTTTGGATTTTTCTACAATATGGAAAAAATGGAGTTTCGTGTCCTGATTAAGCACTGTTTTTTGATAGGAAAAAATACAGTAGAAGCAAAAGCTTGGCTTGATAAACATTACCCAGATTCTTCTCCGGGAAAATCAACCATCAAAGATTGGTACAATGAATTTAAACGTGGTCGTGTGGACACCAAAGACGCTGAACGCAGTGGTCGCCCAAAAACAGCAGTTACGCCAGAAAATGTGGCAAAAATCCGAAAAATGGTATTGGCCGATCGCAAATTGAAATTAAAGGAGATAGCTGATGCCTCAAAGATATCGGAAGGCAGTGTGTTTACGATATTACATGAACATTTGGATATGAGAAAGCTCTGCTCGAAGTGGGTGCCGCGATTGCTAACACCGGACCAAAAGCAACAACGCATCGATGCTTCCGAGACGTGTTTAAGCATGTTGAAGCGCAATAGGACCGATTTTTTTCGCCGTTACGTAACCATGGATGAAACCTGGATACACCACTATACTCCAGAATCCAGTCGTCAGTCTTCTGAGTGGGTGGTAGCCGGTGAAAGCCGTCCGAAGCGTCCCAAAACACAAATATCGGCGGGTAAGGTTATGGCTTCTGTATTTTATTTATAGACTACCTGGAAAAAGGTAAAACAATAAACAGCGAATATTACATAAAACTGCTGGATCGATTAGATCGCGTTATCAAGGAAAAACGTCCACATATGGCCAAGAAGAAACCACTGTTTCACCAGGATAATGCACCATGCCACAAGTCTATGGCAACAATGGTGAAATTGAGTGAATTGAGGTTCTAACTTCTGCCGCACCCACCTTATTCTCCAGATATGGCCCCCAGTGAATACTGGCTTTTTTCAGATCTCAAAAAGCACCTCCAAGGCAAGAGATATCGATCAAATGAAGAGGTGATTGTCGATACTGAGACCTATTTTGAGGGTAAAAGTTCATCTTTCTACAAAAATGGCATAGAAAGGTTGGAGAAGCGCTGGACTGAGTGTATAGCCGTAGATGGAAACTATATTGATGATCAAAACAAAATTTTCAAAAAAAAAAAAGTGTTTTTCTTTGTTAGGCCGGGAACTTATTGAGCGGTGTGATATGATAAGAAAGCTAAAAAACCGTCACAATATAAAAAAGGAGATTACGTTATGGTGAAGAATTTCGATAGCACAACTGACGTCTCTAGAAAGTTAATTCCGAAGAACAAGGGCCCGTATGTAATTTCAAAAGTACTAAGAAATGACAGATTTTTGTTAAAAGATGTTGAAGGATTCCAGGTATCACGCAACCCTTACCAAGGTGTATGGAGCATAAATAATATTAAGCATTGGGTAGGTTCCAAAAGGAAATAAAAATAAAAAACAGTTATAAAATATGTATAAAAAATAATTATCATTCCTTATAAGGTAAATAAATAAGAACTGCAACACATTTTGTAAATAAATAAACTTTAATTGGTGTTCACAGTGATCAGGGGATCATACAGTCAGGATGGCCGAGTTGTAGTAGGACATATACTGACATGGCCCACTGTACGATATATGATGTAATATATTAATACGACACCCACTGTACTATAGAATAAGCGGGAAACCTAGTTTAAATTAACTGTAAACGTTATATTGTCATCCCTTTCTACCAAGTACTGCAGCATAGGAGATCGCAGATGCGTATACCTGCCTCGCTCACACGGATGAGCGAGAAGTAGGAAGAGGCAGAATCGTTGCGACACTCTGTGTTATACGTTCAAGGGAAGCGGTTGTGAAATTAAGAAATAAAGAGTTAAAACTAAAGCTATCGTCGGAGTACATTTATTGCCTATTACAAAATGAACTCGGATTTCGATATGGCATACCTTTATGGGCTTGTGGAATCATTATGTTGTTATCTGCACTAAAATATATAACCTTAAGCGTAGTAAAACGAATGACCGTTTTTATGTCATTGATTTTAATTTTCTTTACATCTTTAAGAGCCCATAACTTGGTCAAAAGAACTCGGATTTCGATATGGCATACCTGTACTGGCTTGTGGAATGATTATGTTGTAGTCTGCATTAGTATAAAACTTTAAAGGTAGAAAAAAATTTGACCGTTTTTATGTCATTGATTTTAATTTTGCGAAGGTTTACTGAAAGGGCCTTCTTTCCATCTTTTAAATCCCATAACTTGGTCGAACGAACTCATATTTTGATATTGCATACCTTTATGGGCTTGTGGAATGATATAGTTGTAATCGGAATTTAAATATATAACTTTAAAGGTAGTAAAAAATATGATCGTTTTTATGTCATTGATTTTAATTTTGCGAAGGTTAACAGAAATAAGCCTTCTTTCCATCCTTAAGATCCCATAGCTTGGTCAAATGAACTCGGATTTTGATATGGCATACCTTTATGGGATTGTGGAATGATTTTGTTGTAATCTGTATTAAAATATATAACTTTAAAGGTAGTAAA
Source organism: Drosophila suzukii (assembly GCF_043229965.1). Classification (NCBI taxonomy): domain Eukaryota; kingdom Metazoa; phylum Arthropoda; class Insecta; order Diptera; family Drosophilidae; genus Drosophila; species Drosophila suzukii. Next base: position 680,148 of record NW_027255896.1, on the reverse strand, counting down.
AAATATGACCGTTCTTATGTCATTGATTTTAATTTTGCGAGGGTTTACTGAAATGGGCCTTCTTTCCATCTTTAAGAGCCCATTACTTGGTCAAATGAACTTGGATTTCGATATCGCATACCTGTATGGGCTTGTGGACTGATTATTTTGTTATCTGCAATAAAATATATAACTTTAAAGGTAGTAAAAAATATGACCGTTTGTATGTCATTGAATTTAATTTTGCGAAGGTTTACTGAAATGGGCCTTCTTTCCATCTTTAAGAGCCCATAACTTGGTCAAATGAACTTGGATTTCGATATCGCATACCTGTATGGGCTTGTGGACTGATTATTTTGTTTTCTGCAATAAAATATATAACTTTAAAGGTAGTAAAAAATATGACCGTTCTTATGTCATTGATTTAAATTTTGCAAAGGTTTACTGAAATGGGCCTTCTTTCCATCTTTAAAAGCCCATAACTTGGTCAAATGAACTCGGATTTCGATATGGTATACCTCTATGGGCTTATGGAATGATTTTGTGGTAATCTGTATTAAAATAAATAACTTTAAAGGTAGTAAAAAATATGACCGTTTTTATGTCACTGATTTTAATTCTGCGAGGGTTTACTGAAATGGGCATTCTTTCCATCTTTAAGAGCCCATAACTTGGTCAAATGAATTCGGATTTCGATATGGCATACCTCTATGGGCTTGTGGAATGATTATGTTGTTGTTTGCATAAAAATATATAATTTTAAAGGTAGTAAAAATATGACCGTTTTTATGTCATTGATTTTAGTTTTGCGAAGGTTTACTTAATTGGGCCTTCTTTCCATCTTTAAAAGCCCATAACTTGGTCAAATGAACTCGGATTTCGATATGGTATACCTCTATGGGCTTATGGAATGATTTTGTGGTAATCTGTATTAAAATAAATAACTTTAAAGGTAGTAAAAAATATGACCGTTTTTATGTCACTGATTTTAATTCTGCGAGGGTTTACTGAAATGGGCATTCTTTCCATCTTTAAGAGCCCATAACTTGGTCAAATGAATTCGGATTTCGATATGGTATACCTCTATGGGCTTGTGGAATGATTATGTTGTATCTGCATTAAAATATATAACTTTAAAGGTAGTAAAAAATATGACCGTTCTTATGTCATTGATTTTAATTTTGCGAAGGTTTACTGAAATGGGCCTTCTTTCCATCTTTAAGAGCCCATAACTTGGTCAAATTAACTTGGATTTCGATATCGCATACCTGTATGGGCTTGTGGACTGATTATTTTGTTATCTGCAATAAATTATATAACTTTAAAGGTAGTAAAAAATATGACCGTTTTTAAGTCATTGATTTTAATTTTGCGAAGGTTTACTGAAATGGGCCTTCTTTCCATTTTGCGAAGGTTTACTGAAATGGGCCTTCTTTCCATCTTTAAAAGCCCATAACTTGGTCAAATGAACTCGGATTTCGATATGGCATACTTTTGTGGGCTTGTGGAATGATTATGTTGTAATCTGTATTAAAATATATAACTTAAAAGGTAGTACAAAATATGACCGTTTTTATGTCACTGATTTTAATTTTGCGAGGGTTTACTGAAATGGGCCTTCTTTCCATCTTTAAGAGCCCATAACTTGGTCAAATGAATTCGGATTTCGATATGGTATACCTCTATGGGCTTTTGGAATGATAATGTTGTATCTGCATTAAAATATATAACTTTAAAGGTAGTAAAAAATATGACCGTTTTTATGTCATTGATTTTAATTTTGCGAAGGTTTAATTAAATGGGCCTTCTTTCCATCTTTAAAAGCCCATAACTTGGTCAAATAAACTCGGATTTCGATATGGCATACTTTTATGGGCTTGTGCAATGATTATGTTGTTATCTGCACTAAAATATATAATTTTAAGGGTAGTATGACCTTTTTATGTCATTGATTTTAATTTTGCGAAGGTTTACTGAAATATGCCTTCTTTACATCTTTAAAATCCTATAGCTTGGTCGAATGAACTCATATTTTGATATGGCATACCTTTATGGGCTTGTGGAATGATTAAGTTGTAATCTGAATTAAAATATATACCTTTAAAGGTAGTAAAAAATATGATCGTTTTTATGTCATTGTTTTTAATTTTGCGAAGGTTAACAGAAATAAGCCTTCTTTCCATCCTTAAGATCCCATAACTTGGTCAAATGAACTCGGATTTCGATATGGCATACCTCTATGGGCTTGTGGAATGATTATGTTGTTGTTTGCATAAAAATATATAATTTTAAAGGTAGTAAAAATATGACCGTTTTTATGTCATTGATTTTAGTTTTGCGAAGGTTTACTTAATTGGGCCTTCTTTCCATCTTTAAAAGCGCAAAACTTGGTCAAATGAACTCGGATTTTGATATGGCATACCTTTATGGGCTTGTAGAATGATTTTGTTGTAATCTGAATTAAAATATATAACTTTAAAGGTAGTAAGAAATATGACCGTTTTTATGTCATTGATTTTAATATTGCGAAGGTTTACAGAAATGGGCCTACTTTCCATCTTTAAAATCCCATAACTTGGTCAAATGAACTCGGATTTTGAAGAAATGGCGAGACAAAAAGGAGACAAAGACGGCGAAAATAGTAAAGGCGAAGACAGCGGCGACGAAAATTTCGAAGTCGACGGCGGAACTATCCAGAAAGAAGGCGGCGTCAAAAGTAACAGCAAAGTCATAGACAAAAGTAACGGCAAAGACGGTGGCAAGGAATGACGAAGTTGCTGGCAGCATTTTTAGAATTAGAGACAAACGGAACGAAAACTTACAGAAGACGACATGCACAACCAGGCTGGAGAGAATTCTAAGAACGCAAAATGCAGCGAACGTGAAGTGAAAAACGGCAACGTTGCGGTGGTGGAAAATTTTAACGAGAGCATCGATGTCTCGTTGAGTATGGCAACACAGGTGTTGAGCGAGTTTGGTGGCGAGTCGTGTGCCTGCAAATGGACTACTCAAATGCATAATATCGCGAAAATTTTTGGAATAGGTGGAAAATTCGAGAAAATGCTAATGGTGAGCAAAATTAAAGGAAAAGCTTATAAGTGATGCACGCTAATTCAGACCGCGTGTTGCTACCGTTGGATGACTTGACTGCAGAGCTGATTTCAACGTTTGGCGGAAAATCATCGAAGTTGGAGATAAGACGCAAATTCGAAGGTGGCAAATGGAAACAAAGCGAAATTTTTGGAAGTTATGTCGACGACAAGATAATGCTTGCTCAAGGCATTAATATTGACGCAGATGAAATGTTGAGCAGCATCATCGAAGGTATTCCCAATCAAGGGCTACGTAATCAGGCGCATATTTAATGCTTTGTGGATATTGGGCACATTAAGAGAGCGTTTGCGGATGTAAGCTTACCAAAGTCATATGGAGTTGGCAGGCCGACGACATCAACGGATACCAAGGACAGCAAGAAGACTCGCTGTTTCAATTGCAATGCCAAAGGGCATTGGACGTACGAGTGCAGGAAGTCGAATCGGGAGAAAGGATCGTGGTAACAGAAAAGATCGTGCGGTAAGAGGGGACATTTTGTTGCGAAATGCTTGAAGAATAAAAACAAGAACGAGGGCGAAAATAATTATTTAAAATATGTTGAAATTAATTTTGTAAACGAATCAAATACCAGGTTAATTGCAGAATGCCTCATAGATACAGGAAGTCCGATTTCATTTATCAAAATATCCAAGGTACCCAAAGACATTTCAAAATCACCAGTTTTAAGTTTATATTACGGTTTAAACAAAAGTTACCTAAAAACGTATGTAAAAATATTATGTTATGTTATGAAAAATTTAGATAAAATACATTTTAATTTAGTTATTTTGGCAAATGAATCTATGAGTCATGATGTAATCCTGGGTCGAGATTTTATGGATGCTTGTAACTTAAATTTAAACCTTGACATCTTGAAAATGGTTACGGTTGAGAATATTGAGAAACCTTCTGATGTTAATAATGTAAGTGATATAAAGCAGATAGTTAGTGATGATGTTAGTGATGAAAAGCAGATAGTTAGTGATGATGTTAGAAGATAAAAATAAAATGTTAGGCGATGTTAGTGATGAAACAATTAAACAAATGTTTAGTAAAATCAGAGACAAAGTAAAATTTACGGAAAGAAATTATATTGAGCCGGAAATAAATCTGGTGGAAAAAGAATTATTTAATATAAGTTTAACGGATGAAAGTGTAGAGTACAAAGTTGGTGATCATGTGAATTATAATGTAAGGTGTCAATTTGCTCAGATGGTAGGAAGTTGTTATGTAAATAAAGAAAGGCCAAAGGAACCAGAGGTTAGATGCGAAATGAAATTAAGATCGGAGGATTTGAAACCATTTAGTTGTTCGCCCAGACGTTTAGCTTACACAGAAAAAGAAAAATTATAGGTGATATTAGATGAATACTTAAGTGAATGAATTATAAGGCCAAGTGAATCCGAGTATGCATTTCCAATAGTGTTAGTTAAAAAGAAGTCAGGCGACTTACGACTATGTGTGGATTATCGAAAGCTTAATAAGACAATGGTTAAAGATAATTATTCGTTACCTTTGATTGACGATTTATTAGATACGTTGGTAAATAAAACAATATTTTCGAAGTTAGATTTAAGGCATGGTTACTTTCATGTGTTTGTGGATAGTGAATCGATAAAATACACCTCATTTATGACGCCATTAGGACAATTTGAGTTTATGCGGATGCCAATGGGGCTGAAGAATGCACCAGCGGTTTTTCAACCCTTTATCAATAAGATTTTTGCAGACATGATAAGGGATGGTAAGGTAGTTATATACATGGACGATATCATGATTGCGAGTCGAGAAATGCAAGAACATTTATATGTTCTTAGGGAAGTTTTTAATCGATTAGCAAGGAACAAACTATAATTGAGAATGGACAAGTGCGAGTTTCTACAAAGTATTCGTATTTAAGAAGGTTCATTAAAGATTTTTCGATGATCGCTAAACCTCTATGTGAATTGTTAAAAAAGGATAAAGAATTTGTATTTGAAGAAAAGGAATTGCAATGTTTTCAAATGCTTAAGAAAAAGTTGCTGTAAGCTCCAGTGTTAGAATTATATTATTACAAGGACGAGGTAGAATTGCATACAGACGCCAGCGCACAAGGCTTTAAGGCAGTTTTGCTGCAAAGAAAAGAGGATAAAAAGCTACATCCTATATTTTATTTTTCGAAAGCAACAACAAAAGACGAAGCAAAGTATCATAGCTTTGAATTAGAAACTTTAGCAATAATTTACGCTCTTAGAAGATTTAGAATTTATGTGCAGGGTAGACGATTTAGAATAGTCACAGATTGTAACTCACTGACGTTGACGTTAAATAGAATTGAGTTAAACCCCAGTATTGCACGGTGGGCATTAGAATTGCTAGAATATGACTTTGAATTAGTCCATAAATCGGGAAAACCTATGCAACATGTTGACGCGTTAAGTAGAAATTCAAACATAATGGTAGTAGAAACGAATAGCTTTGCAGATAATTTAATTATTTGTCAAGCGAAAGATGAAAAATTAAAAGATGTTAGAAAAAAGTTAGAAAATGAGGAAGACAAAATGTTTGAGATGAGGAATGGAGTTATATATAGAAAGTCGAATAATGGAAAGCTGATATTTTGTGTTCCAGAAGAAAGTTATGGATGCTATTGTTAGGACGTATTGGTTTTCGAATATGAAAGAGAAAGTGGTTAAACATATTGAAAATTGTATAAGACAGGGAAAGGGGAAGGACGGTTGCACAGTATACCAAAAGGAAATGTGCCATTCGAAATTATACATATTGATCATTGTGGACCGGTTGATAATGGAAGAGCAAAGAAACATCTCTTTGTGGTGATAGACGGAATTACTAAATATGTTAGGCTATATGCAACAAAATCGACGAACACAAAGGAAGTTATTATAGCATTGAAAGACTACTTTAGGTCTTACAGTAGACCAACTTGTATAGTTTCGGATAGGGGAAGCTGTTTTACGTCGGAAGATTTTGGAAAATTTATGGAAGAATGTAATATTAAACATGTCAAAATTGCGACTGGGTCACCTCAAGCCAATGGGGAAGTAGAAAGGATTAACCGAATTGTGGGGCCAATGATAGCTAAATTAGCAGATCCAGAAGAGAAAATGCATTGGGACACAGTTGTGGAGGATGTTGAGTTTTCATTGAACAACACGAAGCAAAGAAGTATAGCACAAATGCCAAGTAAAATGTTGTTTGGAATCGAGCAGAAAGGAAAAGTTATTGATGAATTGAGACAAAAGTTAGAAGAATTAGATAATGTTAGTGATGTTAGAGATTTAGACAAAATTAGAAAAGATGGTTCAGAGGCGCAAAGAAAATTACAAAAAGACAACGAACAGAGATATAATGAAAAAAGGACAAAGAGTTCGGAGTACACAGTGGGACTATATTATGGTAAAAAATGTTGATAACTCAGTAGGAGTCGCAAGAAAGCTAATACCTAAACACAAGGGTCCTTATGGTATAGATAAAGTTTTGAGAAATGATAGATACTTGATAAAAGATGTTGAGGGTTTTCAATTATCGCGTTGCCCTTATCAAGGTGTCTGGAGTAGCCAAAATATTAAGCATTGGATTGGAAAACGAAAATAAAGTTGTAAATATATCTAAGAATTTGTAAATATATCTAACACTTTGTAATTATAAAAATAACTAAGATGAAAATATGATGAAATCAATTGTAAATTTACACAAGATCAGGGGATCTTAAAATGTCAGGGCGGCCGAATTGTAGCAGGATTGCTACATAGTAGTATGTATGTATGTATGTGTTGTTGTATTCCTTCTAGATCATTCTTGTACGTTCTAAGAACAAGTTGTTGTTGTTGTACGATGCCGCTCACTGTTCTCTATCTCTCTCATCGCTCTCACACTCTCCCAATGATTCGGGGGTTGATGCGGATCGTGAGCTGAGAGCAGTTGAACGCCGACCTTGATTCTGAACAGACGAAATTATAAAAAACAAGGAAGAACGCTATAGTCGAGTACCTCGACTATCAGATACCCGTTACTCAAAGGGAAATGGAGATATGCAAGCAGCAAAGCGAAATTAAAATGCGCCACCTACCGGCGGTAGACAGATTTAAGCGTTATGGGCGTTAGAGTGGGCGTGGCAAAATTATTTTTGGATCAATCGATAGGTATTGACGACACCAATACATTTCAGTTAAAATTTTTTATCTAGCATGCAAATTGTGGGCGTCACAGGTTTTCGCGGTTTGTGGGCGTTTAAGTGGGCGTGGCAATTTTTTTTTAGGTCAATCGATAGGTATTGATGAGAACAATACATTTCAGTTAAAATTAAAAATCTAGCATCAAAACTGTAGGAGTTACAGTTTTGGGCGGTTTGTGGGCGTTAGAGTGGGCGTGGCAGTCTACTGAAACAAACTTGCGCTGCGTAAGAAGCTCAGGAATCTGCACGCCAAATCTCAATAGCCTAGCTCTCATAGTTTCCGAGATCTCAGCGTTCATCCGGACGGACAGACAGACGGACAGACGGTCAGACGGACAGACGGACAGACGGACAGACGGACAGACGGACATGGCTAGATCGACTCGGCTAGTGATCCTGATCAAGAATATATATACTTTATGGGGTCGGAAACGCTTCCTTCTGCCTGTTACATACTTTCCGACGAATCTAGTATACCCTTTTACTCTACGAGTAACGGGTATAACAAGGAAGAACGCTATAGTCGAGTACCTCGACTATCAGATACCCGTTACTCAAAGGGAAATGGAGATATGCAAGCAGCAAAGCGAAATTAAAATGCGCCACCTACCGGCGGTAGACAGATTTAAGCGTTATGGGCGTTAGAGTGGGCGTGGCAAAATTATTTTTGGATCAATCGATAGGTATTGACGACACCAATACATTTCAGTTAAAATTTTTTATCTAGCATGCAAATTGTGGGCGTCACAGGTTTTCGCGGTTTGTGGGCGTTTAAGTGGGCGTGGCAAACTTTTTTTTAGGTCAATCGATAGGTATTGATGAGAACAATACATTTCAGTTAAAATTTTCTATCTAGCATCAAAACTGTAGGAGTTACAGTTTTGGGCGGTTTGTGGGCGTTAGAGTGGGCGTGGCAGTCTACTGAAACAAACTTGCGCTGCGTAAGAAGCTCAGGAATCTGTACGCCAAATCTCAATAGCCTAGCTCTCATAGTTTCCGAGATCTCAGCGTTCATCCGGACGGACAGACAGACGGACAGACGGACAGACGGTCAGACGGACAGACGGACAGACGGACAGACGGACATGGCTAGATCGACTCGGCTAGTGATCCTGATCAAGAATATATATACTTTATGGGGTCGGAAACGCTTCCTTCTGCCTGTTACATACTTTCCGACGAATCTAGTATACCCTTTTACTCTACGAGTAACGGGTATAAAAAGTAAAGACTAGAAGTATATATATTTGTGTTGGTGTTTAACTTCGAGGAAATATATTACACCCCTACACTTTTGGAATGATAATGTTGTAATCTGCATAAAAATATATAACTTTAAAGGTAGAAAAAAATTTGACCGTTTTTATGTCATTGATTTTAATTTTGCGAAGGTTTTTTGAAATGGGCATTCTTTCCATCTTTAAAAGCCCATAGCTTGGTCAAATGAACTCTGATTTTGATATGGCATACCTTTATTTGCTTGTGGAATGATTTTGTTGAAATCTGTATTAAAATATATAACTTTAAAGGAAAAATATGACCGTTTTTATGTCATTGGTTTTAATTTTGCGAAGGTTTACTGAAACCGGCCTTCTTTCCATCTTTCAAAGCCCACAACTTGGTCAAATTAACTAGGATTTCGATATGGCATACATTTATGGGCTTGTGAAATGATTATATTGTTATCTGCATTATAATATATAACTTTAAGGGTAGAAAAATATATGACCTTTTTTATGTCATTGATTTTAATTTTGCGAAGGTTTAATTAAATGGGCCTTCTTTCCATCTTTAAAAGCCCATAACTTCTCTCGGATTTCGATATGGCATACCTCTATGGGCTTGTGGAATGATTATGTTGTTATGTGCAACAAAATATATAACTTTAAAGGTAGTAAAATATATGACCGTTTTTATGTCATTGATTTTAATTTTGCGAAGGTTTACTGAAATGGGCCTTCTTTCCATCTTTAAAAGCCCATAACTTTGTCAAATGAACTCGGATTTCGATATGGTATACCTTTATGGGCTTGTGGAATGATTATGTTGTTATCTGCATTTAAATATATAACTTTAAGGATAGTAAAAAAAATGACCGTTATTATGTCATTGATTTTAATTGTGCGAAGATTACTGAAGTGGGCAATTTTTAAATCTTAAAAATCCCATAACTTGGTCAAATGAACTCGGATTTTGATATGGCATACCTCTATGGGATTGTGGAATGTCATTGTCATGTCATTTTTATGTCATTGATTTTATTTTTGCGAAGGTTTACTGAATGGGCCTTTTTTAAATCTCAAAAATCCCATAACTTGGTCAAATTAACTCGGATTTTGACATGGCATACCTCTATGGGCTTGTGGAATGATTATGTTGTTATCCGCATTAAAATATATAACTTTAAGGGTAGAAAAACATATGACCTTTTTTATGTGATTGACTTTAATTTTCCATCCTTAAAATCCCATAATTTGGTCAAAAGGACTCGGACTTTGATATTGCATACCTCTATGGGCTTGTGGAATGATTATGTTGTTATCTGCATTACAATATATAACTTTAAAGGTAGTAAAATATATGACCGTTTTTATGTCATTGATTTTAATTTTGCGAAGGTTTACTGATATGTGCCTTTTTTCCATCTTTAAAAGCCCATAACTTGGTCCAATGAACTCGGATTTCGATATGGCATATCTTTATGGTCTTGTGGAATGATTATGTTGTTATCTGAATTAAAATATATAACTTTAAGGGAAGTAAAATATATGACTTTTTATGTCGTTGATTTTATCTTTGTTAAGGTTTACAGAAATTGGCCTTCTTTCCATCTTTAAAATCCCATAACTTGGTCAAAAGGACTCGGATTTAGATATGGCATACCTTTGTGGGCTTTTGGAATGATTATAATGTTATCTGCATTAAAATATATAACTTTAAAGGTAGTAAAAAATATAACCGTTTTTATGTCATTAATTTTAGTTTTGCGAAGGCTTACAGAAATAAGCCTTCTTTCCATCCTTAAAATCTCATAACTTGGTCAAATGAACTCGGATTTTGATATGGCATACCTTTATGTGCTTGGGGAATGATTTTGAAATGGGCCTTCTTTACATCTTTAAAACACCATAACTTTGTCAAATGAACTCGGATTTCGATCTGGCATACCTCTATGGGCTTGTGGAATGATTATGTTGTTATCTGCATTAAAATATATAACGTTCAGGGTAGAAAAATATATGACCTTTTTATGTCATTGATTTTAATTTTGCGAAGGTTTACAGAAATGGGCCTTCTTTCCATCCTTAAAGCCCCATAACTTGATCAAAAGGACTCGGATTTCGATATTGCATACCTCTATGGGCTTGTGGAATGATTATGTTGTTATCTGCATTAAAATATATAACTTTAAAGGTTGTAAAAAATGTGACCGTTTTTATGTCATTGATTTTAATTTTGCGAAGGTTTACAGGAACGGTCCTTCTGTACACCTTTAAAAGCCCATAACTTGGTCAAAAGGACTCGGATTTCGATATTGCATACCTTTATGGGCTTGTGGAATGATTATGTTGTTATCTGCATTAAAATATATAACTTAAAGGTAGCAAAAATTATGACCCTATTAGTCATTGATTTTAATTTTGCGAAGGTTTTTTGAAATAGGCCTTCTATCCATCTTTAAAAGCCCATAACTTGGTCAAATGAACTCAAATTTTGATATGGCATACCTTTATGGGTTTTTGGAATAATTTTGTTGTAATCTGTATTAAAATATATAACTTTAAAGGTAGTAAAAAATTTGACCGTTTTTATGTCATTGATATTAATTTTGCAAAGGTTTACTGAAATGGGCCTTCTTTCCAGCCCATAACTTGGTCAAATGTACTAGGATTTCGGTATGGCATTCCTTTATGGGCTTGTGAAGTGATTATGTTGTTATCTGCATTAAAATATATGACTTTAAGGGTGGTAAAACATATTACCTTTTTATGTCATTGATTTTAATTTTCCATCTTTAAAATCCCATAACTTGGTCGAATGAACTCGGATTTTGATATGGCATACCTTTATGGGCTTGTGGAATGATTTTGTTGTAATCTTAATAAAATATATAAATTTAATGGTAGTAAAAAATATGACCATTTTTATGTCATTGATTTTAATTTTGCAAAGGTTAACAGAAATAAGCCTTCTTTCCATCCTTAAAATCCCATAACTTGGTCAATTGAACTCGGATTTTGATATGGCTTACCTTTATGGGTTTGTGGAATGATTTTGTTGTAATCTGTATTAAAATATCGAACTTTAAAGGTAATAAAAAAAATGATCGTTTTTATGTCATTGATTTTAATTTTGCGAAGGTTTAATTAAATGGACCTTCTTTCCATCTTTAAAAGCCCATAACTTGGTCAAATTAATTCGGATTTCGATATGGCATACTTTTATGGGCTTGTGGAATGATTATGTTGTTATCTGCATTAAAGTATATAACTTTAAAGGTAGAAAAAAATTTGACCGTTTTTATGTCATTGATTTTAATTTTGCGAAGGTTTACTGAAATGGGCCTTCTTTCCATCTTTAAAAGCCCATAACTTGGTCAAATGAACTCGGATTTCGATATGGCATACCTTTATGTGCTTGTGGAATGTTCTTGTTGTAATCTGTATAAAAATTTATAGCTTTAAAGGAAGTAGAAAAGATGACCGTTTTTATGTCATTTATTTTAATTTTGCGAAGGTTTACTGAAATGGGCCTTCTTTCCATCTTTAAAATCCCATAACTTGGTCAAATGAACTCGGATTTCGATTTGGCATACGAAGGTTTTCTGAAATGAGCCTTCCTTACATCTTTAAAAGCCCATAACTTGGACAAAAAGACTCGGATTTTGATATGGCATTCATTTATGGGCTTAAAATGTTGTTTGGAATCGAGCAGAAAGGAAAAGTTATTGATGAATTGAGTCAAAAGTTAGAAGAATTAGATAATGTTAGTGATGTTAGAGATTTAGACAAAATTAGAAAAGATGGTTCAGAGGCGCAAAGAAAATTACAAAAAGACAACGAACAGAGATATAATGAAAAAAGGACAAAGAGTTCGGAGTACACAGTGGGACTATATTATGGTAAAAAATGTTGATAACTCAGTAGGAGTCGCAAGAAAGCTAATACCTAAACACAAGGGTCCTTATGGTATAGATAAAGTTTTGAGAAATGATAGATACTTGATAAAAGATGTTGAGGGTTTTCAATTATCGCGTTGCCCTTATCAAGGTGTCTGGAGTAGCCAAAATATTAAGCATTGGATTGGAAAACGAAAATAAAGTTGTAAATATATCTAAGAATTTGTAAATATATCTAACACTTTGTAATTATAAAAATAACTAAGATGAAAATATGATGAAATCAATTGTAAATTTACACAAGATCAGGGGATCTTAAAATGTCAGGGCGGCCGAATTGTAGCAGGATTGCTACATAGTAGTATGTATGTATGTATGTGTTGTTGTATTCCTTCTAGATCATTCTTGTACGTTCTAAGAACAAGTTGTTGTTGTACGATGCCGCTCACTGTTCTCTATCTCTCTCATCGCTCTCACACTCTCCCAATGATTCGGGGGTTGATGCGGATCGTGAGCTGAGAGCAGTTGAACGCCGACCTTGATTCTGAACAGACGAAATTATAAAAAAAAAGTAAAGACTAGAAGTATATATATTTGTGTTGGTGTTTAACTTCGAGGAAATATATTACACCCCTACACTTTTGGAATGATAATGTTGTAATCTGCATAAAAATATATAACTTTAAAGGTAGAAAAAAATTTGACCGTTTTTATGTCATTGATTTTAATTTTGCGAAGGTTTTTTGAAATGGGCATTCTTTCCATCTTTAAAAGCCCATAGCTTGGTCAAATGAACTCTGATTTTGATATGGCATACCTTTATTTGCTTGTGGAATGATTTTGTTGAAATCTGTATTAAAATATATAACTTTAAAGGAAAAATATGACCGTTTTTATGTCATTGGTTTTAATTTTGCGAAGGTTTACTGAAACCGGCCTTCTTTCCATCTTTCAAAGCCCACAACTTGGTCAAATTAACTAGGATTTCGATATGGCATACATTTATGGGCTTGTGAAATGATTATATTGTTATCTGCATTATAATATATAACTTTAAGGGTAGAAAAATATATGACCTTTTTTATGTCATTGATTTTAATTTTGCGAAGGTTTAATTAAATGGGCCTTCTTTCCATCTTTAAAAGCCCATAACTTCTCTCGGATTTCGATATGGCATACCTCTATGGGCTTGTGGAATGATTATGTTGTTATGTGCAACAAAATATATAACTTTAAAGGTAGTAAAATATATGACCGTTTTTATGTCATTGATTTTAATTTTGCGAAGGTTTACTGAAATGGGCCTTCTTTCCATCTTTAAAAGCCCATAACTTTGTCAAATGAACTCGGATTTCGATATGGTATACCTTTATGGGCTTGTGGAATGATTATGTTGTTATCTGCATTTAAATATATAACTTTAAGGATAGTAAAAAAAATGACCGTTATTATGTCATTGATTTTAATTGTGCGAAGATTACTGAAGTGGGCAATTTTTAAATCTTAAAAATCCCATAACTTGGTCAAATGAACTCGGATTTTGATATGGCATACCTCTATGGGATTGTGGAATGTCATTGTCATGTCATTTTTATGTCATTGATTTTATTTTTGCGAAGGTTTACTGAATGGGCCTTTTTTAAATCTCAAAAATCCCATAACTTGGTCAAATTAACTCGGATTTTGACATGGCATACCTCTATGGGCTTGTGGAATGATTATGTTGTTATCCGCATTAAAATATATAACTTTAAGGGTAGAAAAACATATGACCTTTTTTATGTGATTGACTTTAATTTTCCATCCTTAAAATCCCATAATTTGGTCAAAAGGACTCGGACTTTGATATTGCATACCTCTATGGGCTTGTGGAATGATTATGTTGTTATCTGCATTACAATATATAACTTTAACGGTAGTAAAATATATGACCGTTTTTATGTCATTGATTTTAATTTTGCGAAGGTTTACTGATATGTGCCTTTTTTCCATCTTTAAAAGCCCATAACTTGGTCCAATGAACTCGGATTTCGATATGGCATATCTTTATGGTCTTGTGGAGTGATTATGTTGTTATCTGTATTAAAATATATAACTTTAAGGGAAGTAAAATATATGACTTTTTATGTCGTTGATTTTATCTTTGTTAAGGTTTACAGAAATGGGCCTTCTTTCCATCTTTAAAATCCCATAACTTGGTCAAAAGGACTCGGATTTAGATATGGCATACCTTTGTGGGTTTTTGGATTGATTATAATGTTATCTGCATTAAAATATATAACTTTAAAGGTAGTAAAAAATATAACCGTTTTTATGTCATTAATTTTAGTTTTGCGAAGGCTTACAGAAATAAGCCTTCTTTCCATCCTTAAAATCTCATAACTTGGTCAAATGAACTCGGATTTTGATATGGCATACCTTTATGTGCTTGGGGAATGATTTTGAAATGGGCCTTCTTTACATCTTTAAAACACCATAACTTTGTCAAATGAACTCGGATTTCGATCTGGCATACCTCTATGGGCTTGTGGAATGATTATGTTGTTATCTGCATTAAAATATATAACGTTCAGGGTAGAAAAATATATGACCTTTTTATGTCATTGATTTTAATTTTGCGAAGGTTTACAGAAATGGGCCTTCTTTCCATCCTTAAAGCCCCATAACTTGATCAAAAGGACTCGGATTTCGATATTGCATACCTCTATGGGCTTGTGGAATGATTATGTTGTTATCTGCATTAAAATATATAACTTTAAAGGTTGTAAAAAATGTGACCGTTTTTATGTCATTGATTTTAATTTTGCGAAGGTTTACAGGAACGGTCCTTCTGTACACCTTTAAAAGCCCATAACTTGGTCAAAAGGACTCGGATTTCGATATTGCATACCTTTATGGGCTTGTGGAATGATTATGTTGTTATCTGCATTAAAATATATAACTTAAAGGTAGCAAAAATTATGACCCTATTAGTCATTGATTTTAATTTTGCGAAGGTTTTTTGAAATAGGCCTTCTATCCATCTTTAAAAGCCCATAACTTGGTCAAATGAACTCAAATTTTGATATGGCATACCTTTATGGGTTTTTGGAATAATTTTGTTGTAATCTGTATTAAAATATATAACTTTAAAGGTAGTAAAAAATTTGACCGTTTTTATGTCATTGATATTAATTTTGCAAAGGTTTACTGAAATGGGCCTTCTTTCCAGCCCATAACTTGGTCAAATGTACTAGGATTTCGGTATGGCATTCCTTTATGGGCTTGTGAAGTGATTATGTTGTTATCTGCATTAAAATATATGACTTTAAGGGTGGTAAAACATATTACCTTTTTATGTCATTGATTTTAATTTTCCATCTTTAAAATCCCATAACT
This sequence comes from Drosophila suzukii, assembly GCF_043229965.1. Classification (NCBI taxonomy): domain Eukaryota; kingdom Metazoa; phylum Arthropoda; class Insecta; order Diptera; family Drosophilidae; genus Drosophila; species Drosophila suzukii. Next base: position 664,402 of record NW_027255896.1, on the reverse strand, counting down.
TGGTCGAATGAACTCGGATTTTGATATGGCATACCTTTATGGGCTTGTGGAATGATTTTGTTGTAATCTTAATAAAATATATAAATTTAATGGTAGTAAAAAATATGACCATTTTTATGTCATTGATTTTAATTTTGCAAAGGTTAACAGAAATAAGCCTTCTTTCCATCCTTAAAATCCCATAACTTGGTCAATTGAACTCGGATTTTGATATGGCTTACCTTTATGGGTTTGTGGAATGATTTTGTTGTAATCTGTATTAAAATATCGAACTTTAAAGGTAATAAAAAAAATGATCGTTTTTATGTCATTGATTTTAATTTTGCGAAGGTTTAATTAAATGGACCTTCTTTCCATCTTTAAAAGCCCATAACTTGGTCAAATTAATTCGGATTTCGATATGGCATACTTTTATGGGCTTGTGGAATGATTATGTTGTTATCTGCATTAAAGTATATAACTTTAAAGGTAGAAAAAAATTTGACCGTTTTTATGTCATTGATTTTAATTTTGCGAAGGTTTACTGAAATGGTCCTTCTTTCCATCTTTAAAAGCCCATAACTTGGTCAAATGAACTCGGATTTCGATATGGCATACCTTTATGTGCTTGTGGAATGTTCTTGTTGTAATCTGTATAAAAATTTATAGCTTTAAAGGAAGTAGAAAAGATGACCGTTTTTATGTCATTTATTTTAATTTTGCGAAGGTTTACTGAAATGGGCCTTCTTTCCATCTTTAAAATCCCATAACTTGGTCAAATGAACTCGGATTTCGATTTGGCATACGAAGGTTTTCTGAAATGAGCCTTCCTTACATCTTTAAAAGCCCATAACTTGGACAAAAAGACTCGGATTTTGATATGGCATTCATTTATGGGCTTGTGGAATGATTTTGTTATAATCTGTATTAAAATATATAACTTTAAAGGTAGAAAAAAATTTGACCGTTTTTATGTCATTGATTTTAATTTTGCGAAGGTTTACTTAAATGGGCCTTCTTTCCATCTTTAAAATCAAATAGCTTGGTCAAAAGGATTTGGACTTCGATATTGCATACTTTTATGTGCTTGTGGTATGATTTTGTTGTAATCTGAATTAAAATATATAACTTTAAAGGTAGATAAAAATATGACCGTTTTTATGTCATTGATTTTAATTTTGCAAAGGTTTACTGAAATGGGCCTTCTTACCATCTTTAAAATCCCATAACTTGGTCAAATGAACTCGGATTTCGATATGGCATACCTTTATGTGCTTGTGGAATGATCTTGTTGTAATCTGTATAAAAATTTATAACTTTAAAGGAAGTAGAAAAAATGACCGTTTTTATGTAATTTATTTTAATTTTGCGAAGGTTTACTGAAATGGGCCTTCTTTCCATCTTTAAAATCCCATAACTTGGTCAAATGAACTCGGATTTCGATATGGCATGCCTGTATGGGCTTGTGGAATGATTTTGCTGTAATCTGTATTAAAATATATAACTTTAAATGTAAAAAAAAATTTGACCGTTTTTATGTCATTGATTTTAATTTTGCGAAGGTTTACTGAAATGGGCCTTCTTTCCATCTTTAAAATCAAATAGCTTGGTCAAAAGGATTTGGACTTCGATATTGCATACTTTTATGTGCTTGTGGTATGATTTTGTTGTAATCTGAATTAAAATATATAACTTTAAAGGTAGATAAAAATATGACCGTTTTTATGTCATTGATTTTAATTTTGCAAAGGTTTACTGAAATGGGCCTTCTTACCATCTTTAAAATCCCATAACTTGGTCAAATGAACTCGGATTTCGATATGGCATACGAAGGTTTTCTGAAATGAGCCTTCCTTACATCTTTAAAAGCCCATAACTTGGACAAAAGGACTCGGATTTTGATATGGCATTCATTTACGGGCTTGTGGAATGATTTTGTTGTAATCTGTATTAAAATATATAACTTTAAAGGTAGAAAAAAATTTGACCGTTTTTATGTCATTGATTTAAATTTTGCGAAGGTTTACTGAAATGGGCCTTCTTTCCATCTTTAAAATCAAATAGCTTGGTCAAAAGGATTTGGACTTCGATATTGCATACTTTTATGTGCTTGTGGAATGATTTTGTTGTAATCTGAATTAAAATATATAACTTTAAAGGTAGATAAAAATATGACCGTTTTTATGTCATTGATTTTAATTTTGCAAAATATGTTGGAATCTGCATTAAAATATATAACTTTAAAGGTAGAAAAAAATTTGACCGTTTTTATGTCATTGATTTTAATTTTGTGAAGGTTTACTGAAATGGGCCTTCTTTCCATCATTAAAATCCCATAACTTGGTCAAATGAACTCGGATTTTGATATGGCATACCTTTATGGGCTTGTGGAATAGTTTTGTTGTAATCTAAATTAAAATATATAACTTTAAAGGTAGTAAAAATATTACCGTTTTTATGTCATTGATTTTAATTTTGCGAAGGTTTACTGAAATGGGCCTTCTTTCCATCTTTAAAAGCCCATAACTTAGTCAAATTAATTCGGATTTCGATATGGCATACTTTTATGGGCTTGTGGAATGATTATGTTGTTATCTGCATTAAAGTATATAACTTTAAGGGTAGCAAAGCATATGACCTTTTAATATCATTGATTTTTATTTTGCGAAGGCTTACAGATATGGGCCTTCTTTCCATCTTTAAAATCAAATAACTTGGTCAAAAAGATTTGGATTTCGATATTGCACTTTTATGTGCTTGTGGAATGATCTTGTTGTAATCTGTATTAAAATATATAACTTTAAAGGAAGTAACAAATATGACCGTTTTTATGTCATTGATTTTAATTTTGCGAAGGTTTACTGAAATGGGCCTTCTTTCCATCTTTAAAAGCCCATAGCTTGGTCAAATGAACTCGGATTTTGATATGGCATACCTTTATGGGTTTGTGGAATGATTATGTTGTTATCTTCATTAAAATATATATCTTTAAAAGTAGTAAAAAATATGACCGTTTTAAAGTACTGATTCTAATTTTGCGAAGGTTAACTGAAATTGGCCTTCCTTCCATCTTTAAAAGCCAATAACTTGGTCAATTGAACTCGTATTTCGATATGGCATACCTTTAGGGGCTTGTGGAATGATTTTGTTGTTATCTGCATTAAAATATTAAACTTTAAAGGTAGTAAAAAATATGACCGTTTTTATGTCATTGATTTTAATTTTGCGAAGGTTTACTGAAATGGGCCTTCTTTCCATCTTTAAAAGCCAATAACCTGGTCAAATGAACTCGTATTTTGATATGACATACCTTTAGGGGCTTGTGGAATGATTTTGTTGTTATCTGCATTAAAATATTTAACTTTAAAGGTAGTAGAAAATATGACCGTTTTTATGTCATTGATTTTAATTTTGCAAAGGTTTACTGAAATGGGCCTTCTTTTCATCTTTAAAAGCCCATAGCTTGGTCAAATGAACTCGGATTTTGATATGGCATACCTTTATGGGCTTGTGGAATAATTTTGTTGTAATCTAAATTAAAATATATAACTTTAAAGGTAGTAAAAATATTACCGTTTTTATGTCATTGATTTTAATTTTGCGAAGGTTTAATTAAATGGGCATTCTTTCCATCTTTAAAAGCCCATAACTTGGTCAAATGAACTCGGATTTCGATATGGCATACGAAGGTTTTCTGAAATGGGCCTTCCTTACATTTTTAAAAGCCCATAACTTGGTCAAAAGGACTCGGATTTCGATATGGCATACCTGTATGGGCTTGTGGAATGATTATGTTGGAATCTGCATTAAAATATATAATTTTAAAGGTAGAAAAAAATTTGACCGTTTTTATGTCATTGATTTTAATTTTGCGAAGGTTTACTGAAATGGGCCTTCTTTCCATCTTTAAAAGCCCATAACTTAGTCAAATTAATTCGGATTTCGATATGGCATACTATGTTGTTATCTGCATTAAATTATATAACTTTAAGGGTAGCAAAGCATATGACCTTTTAATATCATTGATTTTTATTTTGCGAAGGCTTACAGATATGGGCCTTCTTTCCATCTTTAAAATCAAATAACTTGGTCAAAAGGATTTGGATTTCGATATTGCATACTTTTATGTGCTTGTGGAATGATCTTGTTGTAATCTGTATTAAAATATATAACTTTAAAGGAAGTAACAAATATGACCGTTTTTATGTCATTGATTTTAATTTTGCGAAGGTTTACTGAAATGGGCCTTCTTTCCATCTTTAAAAGCCCATAGCTTGGTCAAATGAACTCGGATTTTGATATGGCATACCTTTATGGGTTTGTGGAATGTGGAATGATTATGTTGGAATCTGCATTAAAATATATAATTTTAAAGGTAGAAAAAAATTTGACCGTTTTTATGTCATTGATTTTAATTTTGCGAAGGTTTACTGAAATGGGCCTTCTCTCCATCTTTAAAATCTCATAACTTGGTCAAATGAACTCGGATTTTGATATGGCATACCTTTATGGGCTTGTGGAATAATTTTGTTGTAATCTAAATTAAAATATATAACTTTAAAGGTAGTAAAAATATTACCGTTTTTATGTCATTGATTTTAATTTTGCGAAGGTTTAATTAAATGGGCATTCTTTCCATCTTTAAAAGCCCATAACTTAGTCAAATGAACTCGGATTTCGATATGGCATACGAAGGTTTTCTGAAATGGGCCTTCCTTACATTTTTAAAAGCCCATAACTTGGTCAAAAGGACTCGGATTTCGATATGGCATACTTTTATGTGCTTGTGGAATGATCTTGTTGTAATCTGTATTAAAATATATAACTTTAAAGGAAGTAACAAATATGACCGTTTTTATGTCATTGATTTTAATTTTGCGAATGTTTACTGAAATGGGCCTTCTTTCCATCTTTAAAAGCCCATAGCTTGGTCAAATGAACTCGGATTTTGATATGGCATACCTTTATGGGTTTGTGGAATGATTATGTTGTTATCTTCATAAAAATATATATCTTTAAAAGTAGTAAAAAATATGACCGTTTTAAAGTACTGATTCTAATTTTGCGAAGGTTAACTGAAATTGGCCTTCCTTCCATCTTTAAAAGCCAATAACTTGGTCAATTGAACTCGTATTTCGATATGGCATACCTTTAGGGGCTTGTGGAATGATTTTGTTGTTATCTGCATTAAAATATTTAACTTTAAAGGTAGTAGAAAATATGACCGTTTTTATGTCATTGATTTTAATTTTGCGAAGGTTTAATTAAATGGGCATTCTTTCCATCTTTAAAAGCCCATAACTTGGTCAAATGAACTCGGATTTCGATATGGCATACGAAGGTTTTCTGAAATGGGCCTTCTTTCCATCTTTAAAAGCCAATAACTTGGTCAAATGAACTCGTATTTTGATATGGCATACCTTTAGGGGCTTGTGAAATGATTTTGTTGTTATCTGCATTAAAATATTTAACTTTAAAGGAAGTAGAAAATATGACCGTTTTTATGTCATTGATTTTAATTTAACGAAGGTTTACTGAAATGGGCCTTCTTTCCATCTTTAAAAGCCCATAGCTTGGTCAAATGAACTCGGATTTCGATATGGCATACCTGTATGGGCTTGTGGAATGATTATGTTGGAATCTGCATTAAAATATATAATTTTAAAGGTAGAAAAAAATTTGACCGTTTTTATGTCATTGATTTTAATGTCAAATGAACTCGTATTTTGATATGGCATACCTTTAGGGGCTTGTGGAATGATTTTGTTGTTATCTGCATTAAAATATTTAACTTTAAAGGTAGTAGAAAATATGACCGTTTTTATGTCATTGATTTTAATTTTGCAAAGGTTTACTGAAATGGGCCTTCTTTTCATCTTTAAAAGCCCATAGCTTGGTCAAATGAACTCGGATTTTGATATGGCATACCTTTATGGGCTTGTGGAATAATTTTGTTGTAATCTAAATTAAAATATATAACTTTAAAGGTAGTAAAAATATTACCGTTTTTATGTCATTGATTTTAATTTTGCGAAGGTTTAATTAAATGGGCATTCTTTCCATCTTTAAAAGCCCATAACTTGGTCAAATGAACTCGGATTTCGATATGGCATACGAAGGTTTTCTGAAATGGGCCTTCCTTACATTTTTAAAAGCCCATAACTTGGTCAAAAGGACTCGGATTTCGATATGGCATACCTGTATGGGCTTGTGGAATGATTATGTTGGAATCTGCATTAAAATATATAATTTTAAAGGTAGAAAAAAATTTGACCGTTTTTATGTCATTGATTTTAATTTTGCGAAGGTTTACTGAAATGGGCCTTCTTTCCATATTTAAAAGCCCATAACTTAGTCAAATTAATTCGGATTTCGATATGGCATACTTTTATGGGCTTGTGGAATGATTATGTTGTTATCTGCATTAAATTATATAACTTTAAGGGTAGCAAAGCATATGACCTTTTAATATCATTGATTTTTATTTTGCGAAGGCTTACAGATATGGGCCTTCTTTCCATCTTTAAAATCAAATAACTTGGTCAAAAGGATTTGGATTTCGATATTGCATACTTTTATGTGCTTGTGGAATGATCTTGTTGTAATCTGTATTAAAATATATAACTTTAAAGGAAGTAACAAATATGACCGTTTTTATGTCATTGATTTTAATTTTGCGAAGGTTTACTGAAATGGGCCTTCTTTCCATCTTTAAAAGCCCATAGCTTGGTCAAATGAACTCGGATTTTGATATGGCATACCTTTATGGGTTTGTGGAATGATTATGTTGTTATCTTCATTAAAATATATATCTTTAAAAGTAGTAAAAAATATGACCGTTTTAAAGTACTGATTCTAATTTTGCGAAGGTTAACTGAAATTGGCCTTCCTTCCATCTTTAAAAGCCAATAACTTGGTCAATTGAACTCGTATTTCGATATGGCATACCTTTAGGGGCTTGTGGAATGATTTTGTTGTTATCTGCATTAAAATATTAAACTTTAAAGGTAGTAAAAAATATGACCGTTTTTATGTCATTGATTTTAATTTTGCGAAGGTTTACTGAAATGGGCCTTCTTTCCATCTTTAAAAGCCAATAACCTGGTCAAATGAACTCGTATTTTGATATGACATACCTTTAGGGGCTTGTGGAATGATTTTGTTGTTATCTGCATTAAAATATTTAACTTTAAAGGTAGTAGAAAATATGACCGTTTTTATGTCATTGATTTTAATTTTGCGAAGGTTTACTGAAATGGGCCTTCTTTTCATCTTTAAAAGTCCATAGCTTGGTCAAATGAACTCGGATTTCGATATGGCATACCTGTATGGGCTTGTGGAATGATTATGTTGGAATCTGCATTAAAATATATAATTTTAAAGGTAGAAAAAAATTTGACCGTTTTTATGTCATTGATTTTAATTTTGCGAAGGTTTACTGAAATGGGCCTTCTCTCCATCTTTAAAATCCCATAACTTGGTCAAATGAACTCGGATTTTGATATGGCATACCTTTATGGGCTTGTGGAATAATTTTGTTGTAATCTAAATTAAAATATATAACTTTAAAGGTAGTAAAAATATTACCGTTTTTATGTCATTGATTTTAATTTTGCGAAGGTTTAATTAAATGGGCATTCTTTCCATCTTTAAAAGCCCATAACTTGGTCAAATGAACTCGGATTTCGATATGGCATACGAAGGTTTTCTGAAATGGGCCTTCCTTACATTTTTAAAAGCCCATAACTTGGTAAAAAGGACTCGGATTTCGATATGGCATACCTGTATGGGCTTGTGGAATGATTATGTTGGAATCTGCATTAAAATATATAATTTTAAAGGTAGAAAAAAATTTGACCGTTTTTATGTCATTGATTTTAATTTTGCGAAGGTTTACTGAAATGGGCCTTCTTTCCATCTTTAAAAGCCCATAACTTAGTCAAATTAATTCGGATTTCGATATGGCATACCTTTATGGGCTTGTGGAATGATTATGTTGTTATCTGCATTAAATTATATAACTTTAAGGGTAGCAAAGCATATGACCTTTTAATATCATTGATTTTTATTTTGCGAAGGCTTACAGATATGGGCCTTCTTTCCATCTTTAAAATCAAATAACTTGGTCAAAAGGATTTGGATTTCGATATTGCATACTTTTATGTGCTTGTGGAATGATCTTGTTGTAATCTGTATTAAAATATATAACTTTAAAGGAAGTAACAAATATGACCGTTTTTATGTCATTGATTTTAATTTTGCGAAGGTTTACTGAAATGGGCCTTCTTTCCATCTTTAAAAGCCCATAGCTTGGTCAAATGAACTCGGATTTTGATATGGCATACCTTTATGGGTTTGTGGAATGATTATGTTGTTATCTTCATTAAAATATATATCTTTAAAAGTAGTAAAAAATATGACCGTTTTAAAGTACTGATTCTAATTTTGCTAAGGTTAACTGAAATTGGCCTTTCTTCCATCTTTAAAAGCCAATAACTTGGTCAATTGAACTCGTATTTCGATATGGCATACCTTTAGGGGCTTGTGGAATGATTTTGTTGTTATCTGCATTAAAATATTAAACTTTAAAGGTAGTAAAAAATATGACCGTTTTTATGTCATTGATTTTAATTTTGCGAAGGTTTACTGAAATGGTCCTTCTTTCCATCTTTAAAAGCCAATAACTTGGTCAAATGAACTCGTATTTTGATATGGCATACCTTTAGGGGCTTGTGGAATGATTTTGTTGTTATCTGCATTAAAATATTTAACTTTAAAGGTAGTAGAAAATATGACCGTTTTTATGTCATTGATTTTAATTTTGCGAAGGTTTACTGAAATGGGCCTTCTTTCCATCTTTAAAAGCCCATAACTTAGTCAAATTAATTCGGATTTCGATATGGCATACCTTTATGGGCTTGTGGAATGATTATGTTGGAATCTGCATTAAAATATATAATTTTAAAGGTAGAAAAAAATTTGACCGTTTTTATGTCATTGATTTTAATTTTGCGAAGGTTTACTGAAATGGGCCTTCTTTCCATCTTTAAAATCCCATTTTGATATGGCATACCTTTATGGGCTTGTGGAATAATTTTGTTGTAATCTAAATTAAAATATATAACTTTAAAGGTAGTAAAAATATTACCGTTTTTATGTCATTGATTTTAATTTTGCGAAGGTTTAATTAAATGGGCATTCTTTCCATCTTTAAAAGCCCATAACTTGGTCAAATGAACTCGGATTTCGATATGGCATACGAAGGTTTTCTGAAATGGGCCTTCCTTACATTTTTAAAAGCCCATAACTTGGTCAAAAGGACTCGGATTTCGATATGGCATACCTGTATGGGCTTGTGGAATGATTATGTTGGAATCTGCATTAAAATATATAACTTTAAAGGTAGAAAAAAATTTGACCGTTTTTATGTCATTGATTTTAATTTTGTGAAGGTTTACTGAAATGGGCCTTCTTTCCATCATTAAAATCCCATAACTTGGTCAAATGAACTCGGATTTTGATATGGCATACCTTTATGGGCTTGTGGAATAATTTTGTTGTAATCTAAATTAAAATATATAACTTAAAAGGTAGTAAAAATATTACCGTTTTTATGTCATTGATTTTAATTTTGCGAAGGTTTACTGAAATGGGCCTTCTTTCCATCTTTAAAAGCCCATAACTTAGTCAAATTAATTCGGATTTCGATATGGCATACTTTTATGGGCTTGTGGAATGATTATGTTGTTATCTGCATTAAAGTATATAACTTTAAGGGTAGCAAAGCATATGACCTTTTAATATCATTGATTTTTGTTTTGCGAAGGCTTACAGATATGGGCCTTCTTTCCATCTTTAAAATCAAATAACTTGGTCAAAAGGATTTGGATTTCGATATTGCATACTTTTATGTGCTTGTGGAATGATCTTGTTGTAATCTGTATTAAAATATATAACTTTAAAGGAAGTAACAAATATGACCGTTTTTATGTCATTGATTTTAATTTTGCGAAGGTTATTGAAATGGGCCTTCTTTCCATCTTTAAAAGCCCATAGCTTGGTCAAATAAACTCGGATTTTGATATGGCATACCTTTATGGGTTTGTGGAATGATTATGTTGTTATCTTCATTAAAATATATATCTTTAAAAGTAGTAAAAAAAATGACCGTTTTAAAGTACTGATTCTAATTTTGCGAAGGTTAACTGAAATTGGCCTTCCTTCCATCTTTAAAAGCCAATAACTTGGTCAATTGAACTCGTATTTCGATATGGCATACCTTTAGGGGCTTGTGGAATGATTTTGTTGTTATCTGCATTAAAATATTAAACTTTAAAGGTAGTAAAAAATATGACCCTTTTTATGTCATTGATTTTAATTTTGCGAAGGTTTACTGAAATGGGCCTTCTTTCCATCTTTAAAAGCCAATAACTTGGTCAAATGAACTCGTATTTTGATATGGCATACCTTTAGGGGCTTGTGGAATGATTTTGTTGTTATCTGCATTAAAATATTTAACTTTAAAGATAGTAGAAAATATGACCGTTTTTATGTCATTGATTTTAATTTTGCGAAGGTTTACTGAAATGGGCCTTCTTTCCATCTTTAAAAGCCCATAGCTTGGTCAAATGAACTCGGATTTCGATATGGCATACCTGTATGGGCTTGTGGAATGATTATGTTGGAATCTGCATTAAAATATATAATTTTAAAGGTAGAAAAAAATTTGACCGTTTTTATGTCATTGATTTTAATTTTGCGAAGGTTTACTGAAATGGGCCTTCTTTCCATCTTTAAAATCCCATAACTTGGTCAAATGAACTCGGATTTTGATATGGCATACCTTTATGGGCTTGTGGAATAATTTTGTTGTAATCTAAATTAAAATATAAAACTTTAAAGGTAGTAAAAATATTACCGTTTTTATGTCATTGATTTTAATTTTGCGAAGGTTTAATTAAATGGGCATTCTTTTCATCTTTAAAAGCCCATAACTTGGTGAAATGAACTCGGATTTCGATATGGCATACGAAGGTTTTCTGAAATGGGCCTTCCTTACATTTTTAAAAGCCCATAACTTGGTCAAAAGGACTCGGATTTCGATATGGCATACCTGTATGGGCTTGTGGAATGATTATGTTGGAATCTGCGTTAAAATATATAACTTTAAAGGTAGAAAAAAATTTGACCGTTTTTATGTCATTGATTTTAATTTTGTGAAGGTTTACTGAAATGGGCCTTCTTTCCATCATTAAAATCCCATAACTTGGTCAAATGAACTCGGATTTTGATATGGCATACCTTTATGGGTTTGTGGAATGATTATGTTGTTATCTTCATTAAAATATATATCTTTAAAAGTAGTAAAAAATATTACCGTTTTTATGTCATTGATTTTAATTTTGCGAAGGTTTACTGAAATGGGCCTTCTTTCCATCTTTAAAAGCCAATAACTTGGTCAAATGAACTCGTATTTTGATATGGCATACCTTTAGGGGCTTGTGGAATGATTTTGTTGTTATCTGCATTAAAATATTTAACTTTAAAGGTAGTAGAAAATATGACCGTTTTTATGTCATTGATTTTAATTTTGCGAAGGTTTACTGAAATGGGCCTTCTTTCTATCTTTAAATGCCCATAACTTGGTCAAATGAACTCGGATTTCGATATGGAACACATGTATGGGCTTGTGGAATGATTATGTTTTCATCTGCATTAAAATTTATAACTTTAAAGGTAGTAAAAAATATGACGTTTTTTATGTCATTGATTTTAGTTTTGCAAAGGTTTACTAAAATGGGCCTTCTTTCCATCTTTAAAGTCCCATAACCTGGTCAAAAGGACTCGGATTTCGATATGGCATACCTCTATGGGATTGTGGAATGATTTTGTTGTTATCTGCATTAAAATATATAACTTTAAATGTAGTAAAAAATATGACCGTTTTTATGTCATTGATTTTAATTTTGCGAAGGTTTACTGAAATGGGCCTTCTTTCCATCTTTAAAAGCCAATAACTTGGTCAAATGAACTCGTATTTCGATATGGTATACGTTTATGGGCTTGTGGAATGATTATGTTGTTATCTGCATTAAAATATATAACTTTATAGGTAGTAAAAAATATGACCGTTTTTATGTCATTGATTTTAATTTTGCAAAGATTTACTGATATGGGCCTTCTTTCCATCTTTAAAAGCCAATAACTTGGTCAAATGAACTCGTATTTCGATATGGTATACGTTTATGGGCTTGTGGAATGATTATGTTGTTATCTGCATTAAAATATATAACTTTAAAGGTAGTAAAAAATATGACCGTTTTTATGTCATTGATTTTAATTTTGCAAAGGATTACTGAAATGGGCCTTCTTTCCATCTTTAAAAGCCCATAATTTGGTCAAAATGACTCGGATTTCGATATGGCATACCTCTATGGGCTTGAGGAATGATTATGTTGTTATCCGCATTAAAATATATAACTTTAAATGTAGTAAAAAATATGACCGTTTTTATGTCATTGATTTTAATTTTGCGAAGGTTTACTGAAATGGTGCTTCTTTCCAACTTTTAAAGCCAATAACTTGGTTAAATGAACTCGTATTTCGATATGGTATACGTTATGGGCTTGTGGAATGATTATGTTGTTATCTGCATTAAAATATGTAACTTTAAAGGTAGTAAAAAATATGACCGTTTTTATGTCATTGATTTTAATTTTGCAAAGATTTACTGAAATGGGCCTTCTTTCCATCTTTAAAAGCCAATAACTTGGTCAAATGAACTCGTATTTCGATATGGTATACGTTTATGGGCTTGTGGAATGATTATGTTGTTATCTGCATTAAAATATATAACTTTAAAGGTAGTAAAAAATATGACCGTTTTTATGTCATTGATTTTAATTTTGCGAAGGTTTACTGAAATGGACCTTCTTTCCATCTTTAAAAGCCTATAACTTGGTCAAATGAACTAGTATTTCGATACGGTATACGTTTATGGGCTTGTGGAATGATTATGTTGTTATCTGCATTAAAATATATAACTTTAAAGGTAGTAAAAAATATGACCGTTTTTATGTCATTGATTTTAATTTTGCGGAGGTTTACAGAAATGGGCCTTCTTTCCATCTTTAAAAGCCAATAACTTGGTAAAATTAACTCGTATTTCGATATGGCATACCGTTAGGGGCTTGTGGAATGATTTTGTTGTTAGCTGCATTAAAATATATAACTTTAAAGGTAGTAAAAAATATGACCGTTTTTATGTCATTGATTTTAATTTTGCAATGGTTTACTGAAATGGGCCTTTTTTCCATCTTTAAAAGCCCATATCATGGTCAAAAGGACTCGGATTTCGATATGGCATACCTTTAGGGGCTTGTGGAATGATTTTGTTGTTATCTGCCTTAAAATATTAAACTTTAAAGTTAGTAAAAAATATGACCGTTTTATGTCATTGATTTTAATTTTGCGAAGGTTTACTGAAATGGGCCTTCTTTCCATCTTTAAAAGCCCATAACTTGGTCAATTGAACTCTGGTTTCGATATGGCATACCTTTATAGGCTTGTGGAATGATTATGTTGTTATCTGCATTAAAATATATAACTTTAAAGGTAGTAAAAAATATGACCGTTTTTATGTCATTGATTTTAATTTTGCAAAGCTTTACTGAAATGGGCCTTCTTTTCATCTTTAAAAGCCCATAACCTAGTCAAAAGGACTCGGATTTCGATATGGCATACCTCTATGGGCTTGTGGAATGATTATGTTGCTATCTGCATTAAAATATATATCTTTAAAGGTGTTAAAAAATATTTGTATGTCATTGATTTTAATTTTGCAAAGGTTTACTGAAATGGGCCTTTTTTCCATCTCTAAAAGCCCATAGCCTGGTCAAAAGGACTCGGAATTTTGCAAAGCTTTACTGAAATGGGCCTTCTTTCCATCTTTAAAAGCCCATAACCTGGTCAAAAGGACTCGGATTTCGATATGGCATACCTCTATGGGCTTGTGGAATGATTATGTTGTTATCTGCATTAAAATATATATATTTAAAGGTAGTAAAAAATATGACCTTTTTTTATGTCATTGATTTTAATTTTGCGAAGGTTTGTAACGAACTGATTTTTGTGTGTCTGCTCGCTACGAGATTCGTGCGGCTAGCTCAGAAGATTGTGCGTTCGTCCCACCAAATTTATATGACGTGATTGCCCGTAGATCAGTGAGAAAACAAAGTGTTCAAATGGTAACAGTGGGATTTATTCTCGTGGTATTAGTATAGCGGGTGTGTAGCTGGGCTGACTTCGGTATCTCTTGGCTCTGGTTCCGCCGGCTCCTGGCGCTCCTCTTTCTGGCTCCTCGACGCGTTGACTCGTCCTCCTCTGGATCCTGGGTCTCGGGACGCTCGTAGCGGCCGCCTCTGCTTGCTTGCCGACGCGTTGCCTCGGGGTCGCTTGTTGCGCCTTAGACCCGCAGAGAGTTCGGCCTTGTGGGCTTAGGGAAGCGTCACCGTTCTCAGACTAGGGTGAACAAGCCTTGCTCTCCAGGCTGACGCCTTTCGAGGCAATACCTGTCCCTTACTGTGACCCGGACGGTCCCGCTAGGTTCTTGCTCAGTTCGCGCTGACAGTCAAGGCTGCCGCCCGGAGGCTGTCTAGCGGTTCACTTCGCTTTACGCCTAGCGCAGACGAACGTTCCACCCGGCTTCACCCTAATGCGTGACGTCCGCGATGCTCCTGCGCTCCCCAATGAGCTCCGCGCGGCGATGGTAACGTGGCTGCCGGAAATGTCTGCTGGCGTCGCTGTCGATGTCCTCTGCGCTGTCTTCTGACCAGTATCTCGTTGTTCTGGCGCTCGGGGAGCTGGGCGGTCGCTGCTCGGGAACTTCGCCGGTAATCGCAGGGCTCTCCAGGCTGCCACCTCTTGAAACCGCAAATCGATCTACCGCTCGTCCGTCACGCCAGGTCCTGTTTGGTCGGGCAAGGTACGCTGGGTCGCAGACAATTTTCCTCCCCAAGCTGACGGCTCTTCGTCGTAGGACTCTTTTGCTTGTCTCTGACAGACCCGCCGGGCGACTCGCCAGGGTGTGGTCGTGACAAAGTTAGAAAACAAACGCCTTGACTTAGCCGCGTGATGCCTTTCAGAACTCAGCCACCTGTGTCTCAATTCGGAGATTCCTGATGTGCTAATCCCGAACGTCTCGACGTGGCGATCTTGCTCCTTGTATGCTTCCCACGGCGCTGCTGCCGACGTCTCGCTTGGTTGTAGCTCCCTCGTAGATTATTTGCTTGACTGACTGTTTATTTGGTACTTTAATTGATCTTGAAGGTTTGACTCCTCGTGATCTACTGATCCAGCTGCCAGCGCTCTGCGGCCTTATATAGGGCCTCCAAGCACCGTTATTTCCCTTTTGCGCACGGCCCGCTGGATCTCTCCACTCTGGGTCCAAAGTCCGTGCCTCCTGGATGACCCACTTCTCCTTCACGTACCGCTTTCAATCGATGCTCCGCCCACTGCTGCAGTCCCGCTGATTCCCGGGCCGCTTGTGGCACGCCTGTGTGCCACTCCACTGCCGAGATGTGGCACTTCCTCTCCCGGTCCAAAGTTCACGGGAGAGTCCAAAGTCCGGTGGAGTTCCGTTATCCCCTTTTGCATACGGCACTCTTGCTCTGCCCGCGAAGTCTCCATTCTCTCTCGATCTCCATCCTTGGTCTCCAATCTCTCTCGCTCTTTTTCATTGGTCTCCGAACTCTCTCGCTCTCCTTCGTTGGTCTCCAAACTCTCTCGATCTCCATCCTTGGTCTCCAAACTCTCTCGTTCTCCTCGCCGCGCCGTTACTACGCGAATTCGCCGCGTATCTGGTAAGCGGCCGGCCATCTGCTGCTGCTTCTATTTGTGGGGAGTTATTCAACTCCTCACAGGTTTACTGAAATGGGCCTTCTTTCCATCTTTAAAAGCCAATAACTTGGTCAAATGAACTCGTATTTCGATATGGCATACCTTTAGGGGATTGTGGAATGATTTTGTTGTTAACTGCATTTAAATATTTAACTTTAAAGATAGTAAAAAATATGACCGTTTTTATGTCATTGATTTTAATTTTGCGAAGGTTTACTGAAATGGGGGCTCTTTCCATCTTTAAAAGCCCATAACTTGGTCAAATGAACTCGGATTTCGATATGGCATACCTTTAGGGGCTTGTGGAATGATTATGTTTTTATCTGCATTAAAATATATAACTTTAAAGGTAGTAAGAAATATGACCGTTTTTATCTCATTGATTTTAATTTTGCAAAGGTTTAGTAAAATGGGCCTTCTTTCCATCTTTAAAAGCCCATAACCTGGTCAAAGATTTCGATATGGCATACCTGTATGGGCTTGTGGAATGATTATGTTGTTATCTGCATCAAAATATATTACTTTAAAGGTATGACCGTTTTTATGTCATTGATTTTAATTTTGCAAAGGTTTACTGAAATGGGCCTTCTTTCCATCTTTAAAAGCCAATAACTTGGTCAAATGAACTCGTATTTCGATAAGGTATACGTTTATGGGCTTGTGGAATGATTATGATGTTATCTGCATTAAAATATATAACTTTAATGGTAGTAAAAAATATGACCGTTTTTATGTCATTGATTTTAATTTTGCAAAGGTTTACTGAAATGGGCCTTCTTTCCATCTTTAAAAGCCAATAGCTTGGTCAAATGAACTCGTATTTCGATATGGTATACGTTTATGAGCTTTTGGAATGATTATGTTGTTATCTGCATTAAAATATATAACTTTAAAGCTAGTAAAAAATATGACCGTTTTTATGTCATTGATTTTAATTTTGCAAAGGTTTACTAAAATGGGCCTTCTTTCCATCTTTAAAAGCCCATAACCTGGTCAAAAGGACTCGGATTTCGATATGGCATACCTCTATGGGCTTGTGGAATGATTATGTTGTTATCTGCATCAAAATATATTACTTTAAAGGTAGTAAAAAATATGACCGTTTTTATGTCATTGATTTTAATTTTGCAAAGGTTTACTGAAATGGGCCTTCTTTCCATCTTTAAAAGCCAATAACTTGGTCAAATGAACTCGTATTTCGATATGGTATACGTTTATGGGCTTGTGGAATGATTATGTTGTTATCTGCATTAAAATATATAACTTTAGAGGTAGTAAAAAATATGACCGTTTTTATGTCATTGATTTTAATTTTGCAAAGGTTTACTGAAATGGGCCTTCTTTCCATCTTTAAAAGCCAATAACTTGGTCAAATGAACTCGTATTTCGATATGGTATACGTTTATGGGCTTGTGGAATGATTATGTTCTTACCTGCATTAAAATATATAACTTTAAAGGTGTTACAAAATATGACCGTTTTTATGTCATTAATTTAAATTTGCAAAGGTTTACTGAAATGGGCCTTCTTTCCATCTTTAAAAGCCAATAACTTGGTCAAATGAACTCGTATTTCGATATGGCATACCTTTAGGGGATTGTGGAATGATTTTGTTGTTAACTGCATTAAAATATTTAACTTTAAAGGTAGTAAAAAATATGACCGTTTTTATGTCATTGATTTTAATTTTGCGAAGGTATACTGAAATGGGGGCTCTTTCCATCTTTAAAAGCCCATAACTTGGTCAAATGAACTCGGATTTCGATATGGCATACCTTTAGGGGCTTGTGGAATGATTATGTTTTTATCTGCATTAAAATATATAACTTTAAAGGTAGTAAGAAATATGACCGTTTTTATCTCATTGATTTTAATTTTGCAAAGGTTTAGTAAAATGGGCCTTCTTTCCATCTTTAAAAGCCCATAACCTGGTCAAAGATTTCGATATGGCATACCTCTATGGGCTTGTGGAATGATTATGTTGTTATCTGCATCAAAATATATTACTTTAAAGGTATTAAAAAATATGACCGTTTTTATGTCATTGATTTTAAATTTGCAAAGGTTTACTGAAATGGGCGTTCTTTCCATCTCTAAAAGCCCATAACTTGGTCAAATGAACTCGGATTTCGATATGGCATACCTTTATGGGCTTGTGGAATGATTATGTTTTTATCTGCATTAAAATTTATAACTTTAAGGGTAGTAAAAAATATGACCGTTTTTATGTCATTGATTTTAATTTTGCGAAGGTTTACTGAAATGGGCCTTCTTTACATCTTTAAAAGCCCATAACTTGGTCAAGTGAACTCGGATTTCGATATAGCATACCTTTATAGGCTTGTGGAATGATTATGTTGTTATTTGCATTAAAATATATTACTTTAAAGGTAGTAAAAAATGTGACCTTTTTTTATGTCATTGATTTTAATTTTGCGAAGGTTTGTAACGAACTGATTTTTGTGTGTCTGCTCGCTACGAGATTCGTGCGGCTAGCTCAGAAGATTGTGCGTTCGTCCCACCAAATTTATATGACGTGATTGCCCGTAGATCAGTGAGAAAACAAAGTGTTCAAATGGTAACAGTGGGATTTATTCTCGTGGTATTAGTATAGCGGGTGTGTGGCTGGACTGGCTTCGGTATCTCTTGGCTCTGGTTCCGCCGGCTGCTGGCGCTCCTCTTTCTGGCTCCTCGACGCGTTGACTCGTCCTCCTCTGGATCCTGGGTCTCGGGACGCTCGTAGCGGCCGCCTCTGCTTGCTTGCCGACGCGTTGCCTCGGGGTCGCTTGTTGCGCCTTAGACCCGCAGAGAGTTCGGCCTTGTGGGCTTAGGGAAGCGTCACCGTTCTCAGACTAGGGTGAACAAGCCTTGCTCTCCAGGCTGACGCCTTTCGAGGCAATACCTGTCCCTTGCTGTGACCCGGACGGTCCCGCTAGGTTCTTACTCAGTTCGCGCTGACAGTCAAGGCTGCCGCCCGGAGGCTGTCTAGCGGTTCACTTCGCTTTACGCCTAGCGCAGACGAACGTTCCACCCGGCTTCACCCTAATGCGTGACGTCCGCGATGCTCCTGCGCTCCCCAATGAGCTCCGCGCGGCGATGGTAACGTGGCTGCCGGAAATGTCTGCTGGCGTCGCTGTCGATGTCCTCTGCGCTGTCTTCTGACCAGTATCTCGTTGTTCTGGCGCTCGGGGAGCTGGGCGGTCGCTGCTCGGGAACTTCGCCGGTAATCGCAGGGCTCTCCAGGCTGCCACCTCTTGAAACCGCAAATCGATCTACCGCTCGTCCGTCACGCCAGGTCCTGTTTGGTCGGGCAAGGTACGCTGGGTCGCAGACAATTTTCCTCCCCAAGCTGACGGCTCTTCGTCGTAGGACTCTTTTGCTTGTCTCTGACAGACCCGCCGGGCGACTCGCCAGGGTGTGGTCGTGACAAAGTTAGAAAACAAACGCCTTGACTTAGCCGCGTGATGCCTTTCAGAACTCAGCCACCTGTGTCTCAATTCGGAGATTCCTGATGTCCTAATCCCGAACGTCTCGACGTGGCGATCTTGCTCCTTGTATGCTTCCCACGGCGCTGCTGCCGACGTCTCGCTTGGTTGTAGCTCCCTCGTAGATTATTTGCTTGACTGACTGTTTATTTGGTACTTTAATTGATCTTGAAGGTTTGACTCCTCGTGATCGACTGATCCAGCTGCCAGCGCTCTGCGGCCTTATATAGGGCCTCCAAGCACCGTTATTTCCCTTTTTCGCACGGCCCGCTGGATCTCTCCACTCTGGGTCCAAAGTCCGTGCCTCCTGGATGACCCACTCCTTCACGTACCGCTTTCAATCGATGCTCCGCCCACTGCTGCAGTCCCGCTGATTCCCGGGCCGCTTGTGGCACGCCTGTGTGCCACTCCACTGCCGAGATGTGGCACTTCCTCTCCCGGTCCAAAGTTCACGGGAGAGTCCAAAGTCCGGTGGAGTTCCGTTATCCCCTTTTGCATACGGCACTCTTGCTCTGCCCGCGAAGTCTCCATTCTCTCTCGATCTCCATCCTTGGTCTCCAATCTCTCTCGCTCTTCTTCATTGGTCTCCAAACTCTCTCGCTCTCCTTCGTTGGTCTCCAAACTCTCTCGATCTCCACCCTTGGTCTCCAAACTCTCTCGTTCTCCTCGCCGCGCCGTTTTTCATGGGTAAGTTCCTTTTACATTTCCTCTACTCCTTCTCATCTTATCCTTCTCTCTCCTTTCGTCCTCTCTCGCCCTTCACTCGTCCTCTATCGGCTGCATCGGACTCCATATTGGCAGCTCTCGAGAGCGGGTGCGGAGAGGACTTCGCATTCACTTTGCAACCGGGACAGCAGGTAAGTAATTGACGTTCATTTCTTCTTCCTGGACTAAGACCATTTGACTTACAGGTTGCTGGAGTGGCCCATGCATGCCCCGTTCTTCTTCCAGCCACCCCAATCAAACTTTTGGCCCCGTACCCCTTCTCTTGTTGCTTGGGAAAAACCTTGTGTTGTTTTTTTGTGATTTTTTTTTTTCGTTTATTTATTGCGTGAAAACCCGGATGCCCGCGACTCCGAGCCTCACCCGGTACCTCCTCCCGCCTTCGCAGACCAGGACGCGCGTGCGTCCGCGGGTGCTTCCTCAATACCCACCGGCCACTCGCTCCTGGCGACCTCGCGCCAACCGCCTTCCTTCGGGGCCGAAACTTGCCGCATGAACTGCGGCCGCGGGCGCGTCGATCCGGGATTCGAGACTTGACGCTGCAACGTCGGTCTTTGGATGGCCGGTGGCTCGGGCCACACCCACGGTCCCTTCTCCAGCGACTCCGCCTCCCCCGTCGCTGCCGTCGTCGCCGGTGTTGGCGGGCCCGTGCTTGGTGTCGGCGGGACCCACGCATCCTGTCGGCTCCTCGTCCGGGGGTCCCGAGGGTTCAACTTGGGTGCCCCCTCCTCCCATATCCTGGGCACCTCCTTCGTCGGTCCTGTCGCGGGCCCCTCGGGCCACGTCCATGTCACCGTCTGCTGCCGCCACCGCATGCCCTCGGCCTCGAACGCCCGTGTGCTGTGGCTCACGTGCGCGGCCGGCACCTCCGTCCGCACCACCGACGGCTCCTCCGCCCTTGCCTGGTGGACGTCCTCCTCCTGCGGTTGCGGCATCGGCTGCGCGGTCGACTCCTCGCTCGGCGTCTGCTCCTCCGGTCGTCGTGGCTCCGTGTATCGCGGCGTGGGTGGCCGGGCCGGCCTCCACGGCGGCGTGGCCAACGGTGCTCCATCGTCGCCGTCTCGAGCGCCGTCCGTGAGCCTCTCCCCCTCGTAGCGGGGAGTGGGTGGCACCTTGGGTAACCACCGCGGAGGGGATGGCGCGCGTGGTTCGTCCTCGTCCTCGTCCCTCGGACTGGGTTCCTCGGCCGCGTATCTGGGGGTGAGTGGCACCTCCCACGCGTCCTCCACCGGTGCCTCCCACAGCCGTCGCTCTTCTTCCTCCGCCTCTCGAAAGCGGGCATACCACCGCGCCGCCGCCGCCTCGTGGTCCTGCCGCAGCCGCGCCTGCCATCTCGCCTCCTCCTCCGTCGACCGTTGCTGCTCCTCGTCCGACGGCTCCCGGTCTCGGAACCGCTTCTGAGACTCCTCGGTGGCCCGACAGACCGCCTCCGAGTGGCTCCCCGGGAGTTCCTCTCCTCCGACGTCCGTCGTCCCGCGCGGTATCCGACCGCCCGCCGCCGCCTTCCGGAGTCGCCACTCTCTCTCCTCGACGGCGGGATCGCCGATCACCTCCACGTCGCTGTCGGAGCTCACCGCGGGTTCCGGTGCGGAGTCCTCGTCTCGGGTCCGCTCCAGGGCCCGCCGCGGAGCTCGGGTAGGCCGGGTCTCCGACCATCCTTGCCCCGGGCGAGGTTCCTGGAGGGCCGCCATCCTCCTGCGTGCTTCGGCTCTGGTGACGCGTGTGCTCATGATGGTGTTCTGAATTTTAGTGCTCGACCGTCGCCAGGCTCCCCATACATGAAACCTCGGTTGCGCGCCTTCCTTTTGCCCGATACCGTTATGTCCTTTCTTTGGGGCGCTCGCTCTCTTACGGTACAGCTCTCTTTGCTGTACCGTCTTCCCCCTTTCTTCGTAAACCACATGTTGTATTCCCTCAGATCACCGTGGCACTCTGGATGCTGCGGTGCGTTGTTCCTCCCGGTTCCGTAATTAACTTGATCACCTTTGGTGAGTATTCTTGGAAGTTGTCCTTGGGCCTACACCTTGCTTCGGGGCGTTCCTGGTTGGTATCCTTGGTGTCCTTGGGTTATTATTGGGGTATCCTTGAGGTGTCTTTCGAGTCCTATTGGGGTATCCTTAGGTATCCTTGGGGTATCGTTGGGCTATCCCTAGGGTGTCCTTCGGGTGTCCTTTGGGTACACTTAGAGGTATTGTTGGGGCGTCCTTCGGGTATAGTTTGGGAACACTTAGGGTATCCTTCGGGTATAGTTTGGGCACACTTAGGGTATCCTTCCTTATTATATTATATTCCTTCCCGCTTGGCCTAAGCCCGGATGACTCTGGCAACTGCCCGACGCTGAATCCTGTTGCCATCGCGGGTGGATCCCCATATGTTACCCGTATCCTTATGATGTTTTGTAAGTGTCCCTTCTGCCTGGCGTAAACGCGGATGACTCTGGCCACTGCCCGACGCTGAATCCTGATGCCTTGCGGTTTGATCCCTACATGTTACCCGTATCCTTGTGCCGTTTTGTAAGTGTCCCTCCCGCCTGGCGTGATCGCGGATGACTCTGGCAACTGCCCGACGCTGAATCCTGCTGCCTTGCGGGTGGATCCCTTATCGTTACTCGTGTCTTTGTGTCGTCCTCGTAAGTGTCCTTTCCGCCTGGCGTAATCTCGGATGACTCTGGCAACTGCCCGACGCTAAATCCTGTTGCCTTGCGGTCGGGATCGCCATCCATCCTTATCCACGTCCCTGTGACCTATCCTTGTAATTGTCCTTTCTGCGTGGCGTGTGGATGACTCTCGCTTAGGCCTGACGCATAATCCTGTGGCCTCGCAGACTGGATCAATGTGAATTCCTTATCCATGTCCTTGCGACCTATCCTTATGGTTGATCTTTCTGCGTGGCTTGTAGATGACTCTCGCTTAGGCCTGACGCATAATCCTGTAGCCTCGCAGTCTGAATCCTTCAGCCGCTTTGGACAGGTGATGTTCCTTGGCCCACACTATATCGCCCACCGCTGGTGACCATTGTCTCCTTCTCAGATTGTAGTGTCTGGCTTGGTCCTGGGACGCCTTTTCCATATTTCGCCGCACGATCTCGAATACCTCTCTTAGTTTGTTGGCATTTTCCTCAGGGGTCTCCGTAGCTCGTCCAGTTCCTAGGGTTTCCTTATCGTATAGGCTGCTGGGTAGACGTGGTTCCCGTCCCTGGGTAAGAAACGCCGGTGTATGGCCGGTGGATTCCGTGTGCTCACTGCTAGCATAATCTCCGGCCACTTCTCGTCCCAGTTTCTCTGGTCCTGCCCTGCGAACTGCGCAATCATGGTCTTGACCGTTCTGTTTGCTCGTTCGGTTGGATTCTCTTGTGGTGTGTATGGCGCGGTGAATTGTTGACTGATACCCATCTCAGCCAGGAAATTTGTAAATATGCGGCTTGCAAACTGTACTCCATTGTCCGTTATGACCACCTTCGGGACCCCGTACCTTGCGATTATGCGCTCCCTAAACGCCTTCTTGAGCGACTCTGCCGTCGCACTGCGTAGGGGGACCAGTTCCGTCCATTTCGAAAACCTGTCTATCATGACCAGCAGCATTTGGTTCCCGTGCTTAGATCTTGGTAGGGGTCCAACGAAGTCTGCACATACCGTGGCCCATGGTTCCTCCGGCACTTGGGTCAACATCTTCCCAGCCGCCTGCATCTGATTGGGCTTAAACCGCATGCAAATCTCGCATTTTCGTACGTGGGCTCGGGCGTCTCTATGCATGCCTGGCCAGTAGTATCGGGCTGCCAACCGTGCAATTGTCCTTCGGCTTCCTACGTGTCCCGCGGACGGTGCGTCGTGGTTTTCCCTCAACACTGTTTCTCGTAGCGACTTCGGGACGCACATCTTCCATGACGCGACGTCTTCATTGCCTGCTCGGTGAGGTATGTTTCTGTACAGTGTCTCACCTTCCATAACATAGTCCGGGTACTTCTGCGGTTGGGTCCTTATCTTTTCGCCCATGTCCTTGATCCAGCTGCACTCTCCTGAGGTTATTGTTGCCGATGCCTCTTTTACTCCTCGTAGCGTCTCTGGTAGTGGTTGTCTTGATAATGCGTCGGCCACCACGTTTAGCTGGCTCTTTCTGTACGCTATCTCAAAGTCGTACTGTTGTAGCTCCAGGGCCCATCCGGCGATCCTTCCTGAAGGGATTTCGATGCTGTTGAGCCACTTCAGGGCCATGTGGTCGGTTACTACCTTAAAGTGGTAGCCTTCCAGATATGGCCTGAGCTTCCGGATCGCCCAGACGATCGCCAAGCACTCCTTCTCCGTTGTCGAGTAGTTCTTTTCCGCGCCGTTCAGTGTTCGGCTTGAGTAGGAGATTACTCTTTCGCCCTGGCGAAATGTCGCTGGCGTCTGTTTGCAGGATGAAAGTTCTACTGAAGTCCGGGCATGCTAGCACTGGATCTGCCACGAGTCTTGCCTTAACCTCCTCAAACGCCATCTGGTGCTCTGGTGTCCACTCCCACTTACTGCCTTTGCGCAGCAGGTCGTTCAGGGGTTTGACGATTCTGGAAAAATCTGGTACAAGCCGGCGGTACCACGACGCTACTCCTAGGTATTGCCGGAGCTCTTTGACAGTCGATGGCGGTTCTAGTTCGGCGATGGCGGCTACTTTTTCTGGATCTGTTCCTATTCCCTCGCTAGTCACTCGATGACCCAGGTACAGCAGCTCCTTTTTGAAGAATTGGCATTTTTCTGGATTCAGCCTCAGATCTGCCTCCTTTAGACGTCGGAACACTTCCCTCAGGTTTCTTTTGTGTTCTTCCAGCGTGCGACTGATCACTATTATGTCATCCTGGTAAGCGAATGCCTTAGGTGACATCTCGGGGCCAATTACTTGGTCCAAGTCTCGCTGAAACGTTGCCGACGCCGAGTGAAGTCCGAACGGCATTACCCTCCACTGAAACAGACCTTTGCCTGGTACCGTAAATGCTGTATATTGCCTGCTACTTTCTTCCAGTGGGATCTGCCAGTATCCATCCTTCAGGTCCAAACTGCTGATGTACCGCGCTTCTCTTAGTTGATCTAGGATGTAGTTTATGCGGGGCATTGGGTAGGCATCCTTCACTGACTTCGCGTTGATCTGCCTGAAGTCGACACACAGTCTCCACTTGCCTGTCTTCTTTTTCACCATCACGATGGGGAAGCTGTATGGGCTCTTTGAATGCTCTATGAACCCCATTTGGAGAAGCTCGTCCACCTTTGCGTTGATTTCCCCTTGAATTTTTGGGTTCTTTGGGTAGTATCTCTGCTTGATTGGCTTGTCGTCCTTCATTTTGATCTGGTGTTCTGCCATATTTGATGTTCCCGACATTGTGCTGAAGTCTGCCAGCTCTGTTTCAAGGAACGCTGTAGTATCGTCCAACTCGTTTACTTGTTGAACGACTGCTACTGATAGCTTCTCCTCGAGCCATCCATTGTGTCGGTTCCTGGCTGGTATTATTATTTGGTGTCCAGCACACCTTATCTCGGTTCCGACTTGTTTCAGGAAGTTCCATCCCAACACTAATGTATCCACTACCCCGGGTAAAATCAACAGGCTCATGGTCACTTGTTTGTTGCCGAATTTGACCTCCACCTCGAGCTGCGCATTAATTCCGCCGCACCTTCCATCTGCCAACCTAACTTGCCGTCTCGTCCTGGTAATCTTTCCTAGAGCAGCAATATTGTCCGCCAATTCTTCGCTAACGAAGCTTGCCGTTGCTCCGGTGTCGATTGTGGCTTTGTAGCTTTTCCCACCAATCATCACAGCTGCGGACAACTGCTGCTCCTCCTCGATTAGCTCGCCCGTTAGTTTGGAGAGGTGGCAATGTGCGATCCCCGCTCGCCTCTCTGCGGCTGAGATCGCT
The DNA here is from genome assembly GCF_043229965.1 of Drosophila suzukii. Taxonomy (NCBI): domain Eukaryota; kingdom Metazoa; phylum Arthropoda; class Insecta; order Diptera; family Drosophilidae; genus Drosophila; species Drosophila suzukii. The sequence goes on along the minus strand of NW_027255896.1, from coordinate 638,438 downwards.
GGCCATTTCCCGATCGTTGGCAGCAATCGACGCTCCTAACACCCACCTTGCCGCATATCCAGCAAAACAGCAGCCGCTGGTTACGACATCCTCTAGCCCAGTGTCCGTTCCCACCGCATTTCCGACAGGTCTCCTGCGGGTCTGTGATATGGGTGGCATCTTGTGGCCTCTGTGTGTTGCTTGGCGGCCTCCACACGGTATTGTTTGGCTGTTTCTGTTGTTGTGGGGGTGGTGTCCCATGACCTCCGCGTGGTGCGTCTGTTGCCTGCTGTCGTCTGGCTTGGTGTGGTGGTGACCACTGGTCGTATCCTCGTATGTCCTGGTTATCTGTCTCCTCGCATCTTCTGCATGTCACCTGTGTTGGTGACGCCGACTTGGTCCTTGAGAACTTGTTCTCCTGTGCGAGAACTTCCCGTTCCTTTTCAAGTTCTTCGTACTCGTCTGCTAATATCATCAGCGTGTCCAGGTCCGACACTTTGTATGCCCTTAGGAAGATCCTTAGACTAGGGGTGCAGTTTTCTTGATGATCCTTAGGGTCTCTTTAGCGGAGTAATTAAGTGGCCTCACCATCGTCTGCATGTCGATCATGTAGTCCTTGAACGACTCGCTGAAGCCTTGCTTCCTTTGCCGGACCTGGTCCGCCAGCCTGGTGAAGAAATCTCTTGGCAGGAAATATGTGTGGAAACTTTCAATGAATTCTGCCCAAGTTCTCCACTGCTTATTGTTGGCGATGAACCATTTCAAAGCCCTTCCTTTTAGCAACTCCGGCATCGCTCGAGGGATCATATCGAGCTCCAAACCGTACGTGTTGGCGGACCATTCTACGTGCTCCAGGAACTCGAATGGTTTTTCCGCCCCGTCGAACCTGAACGACCATTCACGGACCTGTTTAGCGACCTTTGCATAGTCCGACTGGCTTGGTCTCGGGGTTAGCGCTGCTGCTTTCTTTTCTTGGCTTGATTCTCTCCTGTGGGCCTCTTTTTGCATGTTGTCAATGCTCAGGCTTGCCACCAAGTTGTCCCCTTCAGCGTTCGTTAGCGTAATGCTTGGGCCGGCTCTGTAGTATGTTGCCTCCAGCTCGGCCCAGATGTCGACAAGTTGTGGATCATTCTCTGTTTCGGAGTAGTATTCCGATAGTGCCTTCCTCATGTCGTCCAGCCTGCCCTCCAGGGCGACATTGAGCCTCTGTGCGACATGGGCGAAGTCTTCCTTCTTGAGGCGGTAAATCCACTTCTTTCCCATTTTTACTGTGCTGTTCTCACTGTTGGGACAATCACGTTGGGCGCCAGATGTAACGAACTGATTTTTGTGTGTCTGCTCGCTACGAGATTCGTGCGGCTAGCTCAGAAGATTGTGCGTTCGTCCCACCAAATTTATATGACGTGATTGCCCGTAGATCAGTGAGAAAACAAAGTGTTCAAATGGTAACAGTGGGATTTATTCTCGTGGTATTAGTACAGCGGGTGTGTGGCTGGGCTGGCTTCGGTATCTCTTGGCTCTGGTTCCGCCGGCTGCTGGCGCTCCTCTTTCTGGCTCCTCGACGCGTTGACTCGTCCTCCTCTGGATCCTGGGTCTCGGGACGCTCGTAGCGCCCGCCTCTGCTTGCTTGCCGACGCGTTGCCTCGGGGTCGCTTGTTGCGCCTTAGACCCGCAGAGAGTTCGGCCTTGTGGGCTTAGGGAAGCGTCACCGTTCTCAGACTAGGGTGAACAAGCCTTGCTCTCCAGGCTGACGCCTTTCGAGGCAATACCTGTCCCACCCTAATGCGTGACGTCCGCGACGCTCCTGCGCTCCCCAATGAGCTCCGCGCGGCGATGGTAACGTGGCTGCCGGAAATGTCTGCTGGCGTCGCTGTCGATGTCCTCTGCGCTGTCTTCTGACCAGTATCTCGTTGTTCTGGCGCTCGGGGAGCTGGGCGGTCGCTGCTCGGGAACTTCTCTTCTCTTCTCCAGGCTGCTACCTCTTGAAACCGCAAATCGATCTACCGCTCGTCCGTCACGCCAGGTCCTGCTTGGTCGGGCAAGGTACGCTGGGTCGCAGAACCTAGCGGGACCGTCCGGGACAGAGCAAGGGACAAGCCTTGCTCTCCAGGCTGACGCCTTTCGAGGCAATACCTGTCCCTTGCTCTGTCCCGGACGGTCCCGCTAGGTTCTTGCTCAGTTCGCGCTGACAGTCAAGGCTGCAGCCCGGAGGCTGTCTAGCGGTTCACTTCGCTTTACGCCTAGCGCAGACGAACGTTCCACCCGGCTTCACCCTAATGAGTGACGTCCGCGACGCTCCTGCGCTCCCCAATGAGCTCCGCGCGGCGATGGTAACGTGGCTGCCGGAAATGTCTGCTGGCGTCGCTGTCGATGTCCTCTGCGCTGTCTTCTGACCAGTATCTCGTTGTTCTGGCGCTCGGGGAGCTGGGCGGTCGCTGCTCGGGAACTTCGCCGGTAATCGCAGGGCTCTCCAGGCTGCCACCTCTTGAAACCGCAAATCGATCTACCGCTCGTCCGTCACGCCAGGCCCTGTTTGGTCGGGCAAGGTACGCTGGGTCGCAGACAATTTTCCTCCCCAAGCTGACGGCTCTTCGTCGTAGGACTCTTTTGCTTGTCTCTGACAGACCCGCCGGGCGACTCGCCAGGGTGTGGTCGTGACAAAGTTAGAAAACAAACGCCTTGACTTAGCCGCGTGATGCCTTTCAGAACTCAGCCACCTGTGTCTCAATTCGGAGATTCCTGATGTCCTAATCCCGAACGTCTCGACGTGGCGATCTTGCTCCTTGTATGCTTCCCACGGCGCTGCTGCCGACGTCTCGCTTGGTTGTAGCTCCCTCGTAGATTATTTGCTTGACTGACTGTTTATTTGGTACTTTAATTGATCTTGAAGGTTTGACTCCTCGTGATCGACTGATCCAGCTGCCAGCGCTCTGCGGCCTTATATAGGGCCTCCAAGCACCGTTATTTCCCTTTTTCGCACGGCCCGCTGGATCTCTCCACTCTGGGTCCAAAGTCCGTGCCTCCTGGATGACCCACTCCTTCACGTACCGCTTTCAATCGATGCTCCGCCCACTGCTGCAGTCCCGCTGATTCCCGGGCCGCTTGTGGCACGCCTGTGTGCCACTCCACTGCCGAGATGTGGCACTTCCTCTCCCGGTCCAAAGTTCACGGGAGAGTCCAAAGTCCGGTGGAGTTCCGTTATCCCCTTTTGCATACGGCACTCTTGCTCTGCCCGCGAAGTCTCCATTCTCTCTCGATCTCCATCCTTGGTCTCCAATCTCTCTCGCTCTTCTTCATTGGTCTCCAAACTCTCTCGCTCTCCTTCGTTGGTCTCCAAACTCTCTCGATCTCCACCCTTGGTCTCCAAACTCTCTCGTTCTCCTCGCCGCGCCGTTACTACGCGAATTCGCCGCGTATCTGGTAAGCGGCCGGCCATCTGCTGCTGCTTCTATTTGTGGGGAGTTATTCAACTGCTCACAGGTTTACTGAAATGGGCCTTCTTTCCATCTTTAAAAGCCAATAACTTGGTCAAATGAACTCGTATTTCGATATGGCATACCTTTAGGGGATTGTGGAATGATTTTGTTGTTAACTGCATTAAAATATTTAACTTTAAAGGTAGTAAAAAATATGACCGTTTTTATGTCATTGATTTTAATTTTGCGAAGGTTTACTGAAATGGGGGCTCTTTCCATCTTTAAAAGCCCATAACTTGGTCAAATGAACTCGGATTTCGATATGGCATACCTTTAGGGGCTTGTGGAATGATTATGTTTTTATCTGCATTAAAATATATAACTTTAAAGGTAGAAAGAAATATGACCGTTTTTATCTCATTGATTTTAATTTTGCAAAGGTTTAGTAAAATGGGCCTTCTTTCCATCTTTAAAAGCCCATAACCTGGTCAAAGATTTCGATATGGCATACCTCTATGGGCTTGTGGAATGATTATGTTGTTATCTGCATCAAAATATATTACTTTAAAGGTAGTAAAAAATATGACCGTTTTTATGTCATTGATTTTAGTTTTGCAAAGGTTTACTGAAATGGGCCTTCTTTCCATCTTTAAAAGCCAATAACTTGGTCAAATGAACTCGTATTTCGATAAGGTATACGTTTATGGGCTTGTGGAATGATTATGATGTTATCTGCATTAGAATATATAACTTTAAAGGTAGTAATAAATATGACCGTTTTTATGTCATTGATTTTAATTTTGCAAAGGTTTACTGAAATGGGCCTTCTTTCCATCTTTAAAAGCCAATAACTTGGTCAAATGAACTCGTATTTCGATATGGTATACGTTTAGGAGCTTTTGGAATGATTATGTTGTTATCTGCATTAAAATATATAACTTTAAAGCTAGTAAAAAATATGACCGATTTTATGTCATTGATTTTAATTTTGCAAAGGTTTACTAAAATGGGCCTTCTTTCCATCTTTAAAAGCCCATAACCTGGTCAAAAGGACTCGGATTTCGATATGGCATACCTCTATGGGCTTGTGGAATGATTATGTTGTTATCTGCATCAAAATATATTACTTTTAAGGTAGTAAAAAATATGACCGTTTTTATGTCATTGATTTTAATTTTGCAAAGGTTTACTGAAATGGGCCTTCTTTCCATCTTTAAAAGCCCATAATTTGGTCAAAATGACTCGGATTTCGATATGGCATACCTCTATGGGCTTGAGGAATGATTATGTTGTTATCTGCATTAAAATATATAACTTTAAATGTAGTAAAAAATATGACCGTTTTTATGTCATTGATTTTAATTTTGCGAAGGTTTACTGAAATGGGCCTTCTTTCCACCTTTAAAAGCCAATAACTTGGTCAAATGAACTCGTATTTCGATATGGTATACGTTTATGGGCTTGTGGAATGATTATGTTGTTACCTGCATTAAAATATATAACTTTAAAGGTAGTAAAAAATATGACCGTTTTTATGTCATTGATTTTAATTTTGCAAAGGTTTACTGAAATGGGCCTTCTTTCCATCTTTAAAAGCCAATAACTTGGTCAAATGAACTCGTATTTCGATATGGCATACCTTTAGGGGATTGTGGAATGATTTTGTTGTTAACTGCATTAAAATATTTAACTTTAAAGGTAGTAAAAAATATGACCGTTTTTATGTCATTGATTTTAATTTTGCGAAGGTTTACTGAAATGGGGGCTCTTTCCATCTTTAAAAGCCCATAACTTGGTCAAATGAACTCGGATTTCGATATGGCATACCTTTAGGGGCTTGTGGAATGATTATGTTTTTATCTGCATTAAAATATATAACTTTAAAGGTAGAAAGAAATATGACCGTTTTTATCTCATTGATTTTAATTTTGCAAAGGTTTAGTAAAATGGGCCTTCTTTCCATCTTTAAAAGCCCATAACCTGGTCAAAGATTTCGATATGGCATACCTCTATGGGCTTGTGGAATGATTATGTTGTTATCTGCATCAAAATATATTACTTTAAAGGTAGTAAAAAATATGACCGTTTTTATGTCATTGATTTTAGTTTTGCAAAGGTTTACTGAAATGGGCCTTCTTTCCATCTTTAAAAGCCAATAACTTGGTCAAATGAACTCGTATTTCGATAAGGTATACGTTTATGGGCTTGTGGAATGATTATGATGTTATCTGCATTAGAATATATAACTTTAAAGGTAGTAATAAATATGACCGTTTTTATGTCATTGATTTTAATTTTGCAAAGGTTTACTGAAATGGGCCTTCTTTCCATCTTTAAAAGCCAATAACTTGGTCAAATGAACTCGTATTTCGATATGGTATACGTTTAGGAGCTTTTGGAATGATTATGTTGTTATCTGCATTAAAATATATAACTTTAAAGCTAGTAAAAAATATGACCGATTTTATGTCATTGATTTTAATTTTGCAAAGGTTTACTAAAATGGGCCTTCTTTCCATCTTTAAAAGCCCATAACCTGGTCAAAAGGACTCGGATTTCGATATGGCATACCTCTATGGGCTTGTGGAATGATTATGTTGTTATCTGCATCAAAATATATTACTTTTAAGGTAGTAAAAAATATGACCGTTTTTATGTCATTGATTTTAATTTTGCAAAGGTTTACTGAAATGGGCCTTCTTTCCATCTTTAAAAGCCCATAATTTGGTCAAAATGACTCGGATTTCGATATGGCATACCTCTATGGGCTTGAGGAATGATTATGTTGTTATCTGCATTAAAATATATAACTTTAAATGTAGTAAAAAATATGACCGTTTTTATGTCATTGATTTTAATTTTGCGAAGGTTTACTGAAATGGGCCTTCTTTCCACCTTTAAAAGCCAATAACTTGGTCAAATGAACTCGTATTTCGATATGGTATACGTTTATGGGCTTGTGGAATGATTATGTTGTTACCTGCATTAAAATATATAACTTTAAAGGTAGTAAAAAATATGACCGTTTTTATGTCATTGATTTTAATTTTGCAAAGGTTTACTGAAATGGGCCTTCTTTCCATCTTTAAAAGCCAATAACTTGGTCAAATGAACTCGTATTTCGATATGGCATACCTTTAGGGGATTGTGGAATGATTTTGTTGTTAACTGCATTAAAATATTTAACTTTAAAGGTAGTAAAAAATATGACCGTTTTTATGTCATTGATTTTAATTTTGCGAAGGTTTACTGAAATGGGGGCTCTTTCCATCTTTAAAAGCCCATAACTTGGTCAAATGAACTCGGATTTCGATATGGCATACCTTTAGGGGCTTGTGGAATGATTATGTTTTTATCTGCATTAAAATATATAACTTTAAAGGTAGAAAGAAATATGACCGTTTTTATCTCATTGATTTTAATTTTGCAAAGGTTTAGTAAAATGGGCCTTCTTTCCATCTTTAAAAGCCCATAACCTGGTCAAAGATTTCGATATGGCATACCTCTATGGGCTTGTGGAATGATTATGTTGTTATCTGCATCAAAATATATTACTTTAAAGGTAGTAAAAAATATGACCGTTTTTATGTCATTGATTTTAGTTTTGCAAAGGTTTACTGAAATGGGCCTTCTTTCCATCTTTAAAAGCCAATAACTTGGTCAAATGAACTCGTATTTCGATAAGGTATACGTTTATGGGCTTGTGGAATGATTATGATGTTATCTGCATTAGAATATATAACTTTAAAGGTAGTAATAAATATGACCGTTTTTATGTCATTGATTTTAATTTTGCAAAGGTTTACTGAAATGGGCCTTCTTTCCATCTTTAAAAGCCAATAACTTGGTCAAATGAACTCGTATTTCGATATGGTATACGTTTAGGAGCTTTTGGAATGATTATGTTGTTATCTGCATTAAAATATATAACTTTAAAGCTAGTAAAAAATATGACCGATTTTATGTCATTGATTTTAATTTTGCAAAGGTTTACTAAAATGGGCCTTCTTTCCATCTTTAAAAGCCCATAACCTGGTCAAAAGGACTCGGATTTCGATATGGCATACCTCTATGGGCTTGTGGAATGATTATGTTGTTATCTGCATCAAAATATATTACTTTTAAGGTAGTAAAAAATATGACCGTTTTTATGTCATTGATTTTAATTTTGCAAAGGTTTACTGAAATGGGCCTTCTTTCCATCTTTAAAAGCCCATAATTTGGTCAAAATGACTCGGATTTCGATATGGCATACCTCTATGGGCTTGAGGAATGATTATGTTGTTATCTGCATTAAAATATATAACTTTAAATGTAGTAAAAAATATGACCGTTTTTATGTCATTGATTTTAATTTTGCGAAGGTTTACTGAAATGGGCCTTCTTTCCACCTTTAAAAGCCAATAACTTGGTCAAATGAACTCGTATTTCGATATGGTATACGTTTATGGGCTTGTGGAATGATTATGTTGTTACCTGCATTAAAATATATAACTTTAAAGGTAGTAAAAAATATGACCGTTTTTATGTCATTGATTTTAATTTTGCAAAGGTTTACTGAAATGGGCCTTCTTTCCATCTTTAAAAGCCAATAACTTGGTCAAATGAACTCGTATTTCGATATGGTATACGTTTATGGGCTTGTGGAATGATTATGTTGTTATCTGCATTAAAATATATAACTTTAGAGGTAGTAAAAAATATGACCGTTTTTATGTCATTGATTTTAATTTTGCAAAGGTTTACTGAAATGGGCCTTCTTTCCATCTTTAAAAGCCAATAACTTGGTCAAATGAACTCGTATTTCGATATGGTATACGTTTATGGGCTTGTGGAATGATTATGTTGTTATCTGCATTAAAATATATAACTTTAAAGCTAGTAAAAAATATGACCGTTTTTATGTCATTGATTTTAATTTTGCAAAGGTTTACTAAAATGGGCCTTCTTTCCATCTTTAAAAGCCCATAACCTGGTCAAAAGGACTCGGATTTCGATATGGCATACCTCTATGGGCTTGTGGAATGATTATGTTGTTATCTGCATTAAAATATATAACTTTAAAGGTAGTAAGAAATATGACCGTTTTTATGTCATTGATTTTAATTTTGCGAAGGTTTACTGAAATGGGCCTTCTTTCCATCTTTAAAAGCCAATAACTTGTACAAATGAACTTGTATTTCGATATGGCATACCTTTAGGGGATTGTGGAATGATTTTGTTGTTATCTGCATTAAAATATTTAACTTTAAAGGTAGTAAAAAATATGACCGTTTTTATGTCATTGATTTTAATTTTGCGAAGGTTTACTGAAATGGGGGTTCTTTCCATCTTTAAAAGCCCATAACTTGGTCAAATGAACTCGAATTTCGATATGGCATACCTTTAGGGGCTTGTGGAATGATTTTGTTGTTATCTGCATTAAAATATTAAACTTTAAAGGTAGTAAAAAATATGACCGTTTTTATGTCATTGATTTTAATTTTGCGAAGGTTTACTGAAATGGGCCTTCTTTCCATCTTTAAAAGCCAATAACTTGGTCAAATGAACTCGTATTTCGATATGGCATACCTTTAGGGGATTGTGGAATGATTTTGTTGTTATCTGCATTAAAATATTTAACTTTAAAGGTAGTAGAAAATATGACCGTTTTTATGTCATTGATTTTAATTTTGCGAAGTGTGAGGAGTTGAATAACTCCCCACAAATAGAAGCAGCAGCAGATGGCCGGCCGCTTACCAGATACGCGGCGAATTCGCGTAGTAACGGCGCGGCGGGGAGATCGAGAGAGTTTGGAGACCAACGAAGGAGAGCGAGAGAGTTTGGAGACCAATGAAGGAGAGCGAGAGAGATTGGAGACCAAGGATGGAGAGCGAGAGAGTTTGGAGACCAATGAAGGAGAGCGAGAGAGATTGGAGACCAAGGATGGAGATCGAGAGAGAAAGGAGACTTCGCGGGCAGAGCAAGAGTGCCGTATGCAGAAGGGGATAACGGAACTCCTCTGGACTTTGGACTCTCCCGTGAACTTTGGACCGGGAGAGGAAGTGCCACATCTCGGCAGTGGAGCGGCACACAGGCGTGCCACAAGCGGCACGGGAATCAGCGGAACGGCAGCAGTGGGCGGAACATCCATTGGAAGCGGTACATAAAGGACAAGTGGGTCATCCAGGAGGCACGGACTTTGGACCCAGAGTGGAGAGATTCAGCGGGCCGTGCGCAAAAGGGAAATAACGGTTCCCGGAGGCCCTATATAAGGCCGCAGAGCGCTGGCAGCTGGATCAGTCGATCACAAGGAGTCAAACCGTCAAGATCACTCAGATACCAAAGTGAACATTCAAACAACCAGATAATCTACAAGGGAGCAGCAGCAAGTCGAGTCGCCAGAGAAGCAGCGCCGTGGGAGCCTACAAGGAGCGAGATTGCTACGTCGAGACGTTCGGGATTGGGATACCAGGAATCTCCGAATTGAGACGCAGGTAGCTGAGATCCAGAGGGCATCACACGGCTAGGTCAAGGCGGTCGGTTAATCCTGTCCACACAGTCCTGGCGTTACGCCTGGAAAGAGTATAACAAGCCAGAAGGGAGAGCGGTCGATCAGTAAGGTCTCGAGTGGAATTGTCCAGGAGAGCCCTACGGATTCGACTTGCGAGGTCCCGGAGCGGCGTGCCCGAACCACGAATATAACAAGCCAGAAGGGAGAGCGGTCGATCGGTACGGTCTCGAGTGGAATTGTCCAGGAGAGCCCTACGGATTCGACTTGCGAGGTCCCGGAGCGGCGTGCCCGAACCCCGAGTACCACAAGCCACACGGGAACGTCCCGGACAAAAAGCAAAAGGGTGAGGCTAGGGTGGAACGTTCGTTTACACTAGGCGTGGAAGCGAAGTAAGGCGCGAGGCAGCTTCCTGGCGTTACCGCCTTGACTGTCCGCGCGGGCTGAGCAGAAACCCCAGTGGGACCATCCGGGACAGAGCAAGGGACAGGCGGCGGTGTGTCGAAAGGAGCGATCCTGGAGAGCGCAGCTTCTGTTCACCCTAGTCTGAGAACGGTGACGCTTCCCTAAGCCCGTACGGCCGATACCCCTCGCGAGTCCGAGTCGTTACCAGCAGTCACCAAGTCACGCGTGAGAAGCGAACCGCGAGCGAGCATCTTCAGGGAGCTGCGAGGATCTTCAGGGAGCGGCGAGGATCTTCAGGGAGCTGCGAGTATCTTCAGGGAGCTACAGGACGGGAGCACCGAGTCATCAAGGCGAGAGGTCGTAGAGTCATCCAGGACCGGCGGAAGCACCGAAGGTCACAAGCAACGAGTCAAAGCCAACCAAGCGACTAAGACACTTGTAATAATATACCCGCAATAAAACCCAATACGAACCCGTGAATTCTGTGCTTTCTCACTGAGCTACTGGGCGGTCACGTTAATATAAATTTGGTGGGACGAACACACAATATACTGAGCTAGCCGCACGAATCTCGTAGCGAGCAGACAATAAAAATCAGTTCGTTACATCTGGCGCCCAACGTGATTGTCCCAACAGTGAGAACAGCACAGTAAAAATGGGAAAGAAGTGGATTTACCGCCTCAAGAAGGAAGACTTCGCCCATGTCGCACAGAGGCTCAACGTCGCCCTGGAGGGCAGGCTAGACGACATGAGGAAGGCACTATCGGAATACTACTCCGAAACAGAGAACGATCCACAACTCGTCGACATCTGGGCCGAGCTAGAGGCGACATACTACGACAGAGCCGGCCCAAGCATTACGTTAACGAACGCTGAAGGGGACAACCTGGTGGCAAGCCTGAGCGTTGACAACATACAGAAAGAGGCCCACAGGAGAGAGTCAAGCCAAGAAAAGAAAGCAGCAGCGCTGATCCCGAGACCAAGCCAGTCGGACTATGCAAAGGTCGCTAAGCAGGTCCGCGAATGGTCGTTCAGGTTCGACGGGGCGGAAAAACCATTCGAGTTCCTGGAGCAGGTAGAATGGTCCGCCAACACGTACGGGTTGGAGCTTGATATGATCCCTCGAGCGATGCCGGAGTTGCTAAAAGGAAGGGCCTTGAAATGGTTCATCGCCAACAATAAGCAATGGAGAACATGGGCAGAATTCATTGAAAGCTTCCACACATATTTCCTGCCAAGAGACTTCTTCACCAGGCTGGCGGACCAGGTCCGGCAAAGGAAGCAAGGCTTCAGCGAGTCGTTCAAGGACTACATGATCGACATGCAGACGATGGTGAGGCCACTTAACTATTCTACGAAAGAGACGTTAAGGGTCATTAAAGAGAACTGCACCCCCAGTCTAAGGATCTTCCTAAGGGCATACAAAGTGTCGGACCTGGACACGCTGATGATATTAGCAGACGAGTATGAAGAACTGGAAAAGGAGCGGGAAGCGTTCGCGCAAGAAAACAAATTCTCGAAGAACAAGTCGTCATCGCCAGCGCAGGTAACATGCAGAAGATGCGAAGAGACAGGAATCCAGGAGACGCGGGGAAACGACCAATGGTCGCCACCTAACCGAGTACCACGGCAGCAGGCAACAGGAGCACCACGCGGAGGCCAATGGACACCACCACAACAGCAACAGATGCAACCAGCAAACAATGTTTGGAGGCCACCAAGTACAACACAAAGGCCTCGTGAAACGACACACATCACAGACCCCCAGGAGGCCTGCCGAAAGTGCGGCGGTCATGGACACTGGGCGCGGGGATGTCGGCACCAACGCCTGTTGTTCTGCTGGGTGTGCGGGAGAGTAGGCGTCAGGAGCGTTGAATGCTGTCAGCAGGCGGGAAATGCCCAGCGATCTCAGCCGCAGAGAGGCGAGCGGGGGTCGCAAGATGCTACCTCTCCAAACTAACGGGAAAGCTGATCGAGGAGGAGCAGCAGTTGTCCGCAGCGGTGACGATTGGTGGGGGCACATACAAGGCCACAATCGACACCGGGGCAACAGCAAGCTTTATAAGCAAAGAGCTGGCGGACGACCTGGCTGCCCTCGGAAAGATTACGAGGATACGACGGCAAGTTAGGTTGGCAGACGGAAGATGTGGCGGAATCGATGAGCAGCTGGAGGTGGAAATTGCGTTCGGGAACAAGCGACTGAGCATGAGCCTGCTGATACTACCAGGAGTAGTGGATTCATTGGTGTTGGGATGGAACTTTCTAACACAAGTCGGTACCGAAATTAAGTGCGCTGGACACGAAGTGATAATACCGGCCAGGAATCGTCACAAGGGATGGCTCGAGGAAAAGTTGTCGGTGGCAGTCGTACAACGGGCAAGCGAAGATGACGACACGACGAAATTCCTGGAGGCAGAGCTATCGACTTTCAGCAGCATGAAGGGAACATCAAACATGGCAGAGCATCAGATCACGATGAAAGACGACAAACCAATAAAGCAGCGATACTATCCCAAGAATCCGAAAGTTCAAGGGGAGATCAATGCGAAGGTGGACGAGCTTCTCCAAATGGGATACATAGAACACTCAACAAGCCCATACAGTTCTCCCATCGTGATGGTTAGAAAAAAGACGGGCAAATGGAGACTGTGCGTCGACTTTAGGCAAATAAACGTCAAATCTGTAAAGGATGCCTACCCGATGCCCCGAATAAATTATATTCTCGACCAACTGAGGGAAGCCCGGTACATCAGCAGCTTGGACCTAAAGGATGGGTACTGGCAAATCCCACTGAAAGCGGACAGCAGGCAGTATACGGCATTTACAGTGCCGGGGAAAGGTTTATTCCAATGGAAAGTAATGCCATTCGGACTTCATTCGGCGTCTGCGACTTTTCAACGGGTGCTGGACCGGGTGATCGGCCCAGAAATTTCGCCGCACGCATTTGCTTACCAGGACGACATCATAGTGATCGGGCGCTCGCTGGAAGAACATAAGGCCAACCTAAAGGAAGTTTTCCGACGACTAAAGGAGGCAAATCTGAGATTAAACCCGGAAAAGTGTCAATTTTTTAAGAAAGAGCTGTTATATCTCGGTCATCGAGTGACTAGCGAAGGAATAGGCACGGATCCGGAAAAGGTAGCAGCCATCGCCGAACTAGAACCACCATCGACAGTAAGAGAGCTCCGACAGTACCTGGGCGTAGCATCATGGTACCGCCGGTTTGTACCTGACTTCGCAAAAATAGTCAAACCTCTCAACGATCTGCTACGCAAGGGCAATAAATGGGTGTGGACACAGGAACATCAGACGGCGTTCGAAGAGGTGAAGGCAAGACTCGTCGCAGACCCCGTACTGGCATGCCCGGACTTCGACAAACCATTCATCTTGCAAACTGACGCAAGCGACTACGGCATCGGGGCAATCTTGACCCAGGAAACTGAACGAGGCGAAAAGGTAATCTCTTACTCAAGCCGAACGCTCAACGGCGCTGAGAAGAATTACTCAACAACCGAGAAGGAGTGCTTGGCAATCGTCTGGGCAATCCGAAAGCTCAAGCCGTATCTGGAAGGTTACCACTTTAAAGTAGTAACCGACCACATGGCACTGAAGTGGCTCAACAGCATAGAGAGCCCTTCAGGGAGGATCGCCAGATGGGCCCTGGAGTTGCAGCAGTACGACTTCGAAATAGCGTACAGGAAAGGGCAACTCAACGTGGTGGCAGACGCTTTGTCAAGGCAGCCACTGCCGGAAACGCTTCGAGGGATCAAGGAGACGTCGGCGGCGGAAGCTTCTGCAGCATGCAGCTGGATTCTGGAAATGCGCGAAAAGATAAGGACCCAGCCGCAAAAGTATCCAGACTACGTGATGGAGGGTAACACCCTGTACAGGAATATACCCCATAGAGCGGGCAGCGAAGATGTTGCAACATGGAAGATGTGCGTCCCGAAAGCGCTGCGGGAAACGGTGCTGAAGGAGAACCACGACTCACCGGCGGCTGGCCATGTAGGAAGCCGAAAGACAATAGCACGTCTGGCAGCCCGGTACTACTGGCCAGGAATGCACAGAGACGCCCGAGCCCACGTGCGAGTATGCGAGACATGCATGAGGTTCAAGCCGAATCAGATGCAAACGGCTCGGAAAATGCTTACGCAGGTGCCAGAGGAACCATGGGCTACGGTATGTGCGGACTTCGTCGGACCCCTGCCGCGTTCGAAACACGGCAACCAAATGCTGCTGGTATTGATAGACAGGTTCTCCAAGTGGACTGAGTTGGTGCCGCTGCGAAGCGCGACGGCCGAATCCCTAATGAAAGCTTTCAAAGAACGCATAATCGCGAGGTATGGGGTCCCCAAAATAGTCATAACGGACAACGGAGTCCAGTTTACCAGCAAAACCTTCAAGAGTTTCCTGGCCGAAATGGGAGCCAGGCAACAGTTCACAGCTCCATACACCCCACAGGAGAACCCGACTGAGAGAGCCAATAGGACGGTGAAAACAATGATTGCGCAGTTCGCAGGGCAGAACCAAAGAGACTGGGACGAAAAATGGCCAGAAATCATGCTGGCAGTAAACACGAGCGTTTCAGAATCCACAGGTTACACACCGTCGTTCATTACCCAAGGCAGAGAACCAAGACTACCGAGCGCCCTATACGACAGAGAAACCGTAGGGACCGGACGATCGACAGAGACCCCGGAAGAGAATGCTAACAAACTCAGGGAAATCTTCGAGATTGTAAGGCGGAACCTGGAGAAAGCATCCCAGGACCAGGCTAGGCATTATAACCTAAGGAGGAGGCAATGGACGCCAAAGGTGGGTGACGCCGTGTGGGCCAAGGAACACCATTTATCAAAAGCGGCCGAGGGGTTCGCAGCAAAATTGGCCCCAAGATACGACGGACCTTACCAAGTCATAGGTTTTGCGTCACCAGTAATCTGCAAAATAAGACACATAAACACAAAGAAAGAGCGGACCATCCACGTAAGCGAGCTGAAACAGCAACAAACGGAAAACACAGGCGAGCGGCTACAGCAAGCAGACACAACAGATGCAAAACAACATTAAAAGTCCAAGGATACCCACAAGGATGACCAAAGGATACTACGAAAGGATCCCAAGGATACCTCCAAGGATGCCCAAAGGATACTACGAAGGGTGTCCAAGAATACCTTCAAGGATGCCCAAAGGATACTACGAAGGGTGTCCAAGAATACCTTCAAGGATGCCCAAAGGATACTACGAAGGGTGTCCAAGAATACCTTCAAGGATGCCCAAAGGATACTACGAAGGGTGTCCAAGAATACCTTCAAGGATGCCCAAAGGATACTACGAAGGGTGTTCAAGAATACCTTCAAGGATGCCCAAAGGATACTACGAAGGGTGTCCAAGAATACCTTCAAGGATGCCCAAAGGATACTACGAAGGGTGTCCAAGAATACCTTCAAGGATGCCCAAAGGATACTACGAAGGGTGTCCAAGAATACCTTCAAGGATGCCCAAAGGATACTACGAAGGGTGTCCAAGAATACCTTCAAGGATGCCCAAAGGATACTACGAAGGGTGTCCAAGAATACCTTCAAGGACGCCCAAAGGATACTACGAAAGGAGTCAAAGGATACGTCCAAGGATTCCCAAAGGGTACTACGGAAAGAGTCCAAGGATACTTGCAAGAATTCCCAAAGGATACTACGAACAAATTCCAAGGATACCTCCAAGGATACTACAGGTCATCTACAAAGGCGCAATGAAACACATAAAGGACATCAGGAGAACGTTAAGAACACAAAGGGATCGAACCAGAGCGTCTAAGGTCTCGATTGGGACTGATCGGAGGAAAAGAAAAAACACGCATCAAAAGTCTGCCGAAGGAAGAGGGAAGACGGTACAGAGCAGAGAGCTGTACCGTAGATCTGAGTAGTAAGAAGGAGAGGCCGATGGAAATAGCGGGATTGAGCAAAGAGGAAGGCTCGGAACCGAGGTGTCGTTAAAGGGAGCCCAGGCTCCAGCTGCACAATCAAAATCAACGAGCAATCATGAGCACACGTGTAACACGAAGCGAAGCGCGCAGGATGATGGCTGCCCACCAGCCGTCCGGAGGATCTAGCCCGGGGCAAGGATGGTCGGCAGCCCGGCCTACCCGAACCTCGCGGCGGATCTCCGGGCGGGGCGTCCCCGATCCGGTAATCAGCTCCGACAGCGACGTCGAGTTGGTGGAGGACCCACGGGTGGAGCAACGGCGATGGCGGCTTCACAAAGCGGTCAACAGGGCCGACGGCCGCATCCCGACTGGCGCGGCGGAGGTAGAGTGGGCCAGCGAAGAGTCGCCCCAGGACCAGCTGGCTCTCAGTAGCCATGCCGAGGCTGTGGTAGCGGCCACATGGGAATTTCGGCGCAAGTGCGAGGCGCGAAGGCGAGACGAGGAGCGGCGGTTGAAGGAGATGGAGGAGACGCCGGAGTGGCAGGCCCAACTACGGATGGCCGAGGAGGAGGAGGCGCAGCTGTGGGAAAACCCGGGGTACCCACCTACGCCGAGGTATGCGCCCGAACCCTGCACCACGCCGCAAGAAGTGGCAGACGATTGGGCGTCCTCGCCTCCGCGGTGGCTGCCCGAAATCCCGCCCACACCGCGGTACGAGGGGTCACCACGGTGGACGCCAGCGCGACCGCCCACGCCGAGGTACGAGCAGCAGCCACCACCGCAGCAGCCACCACCGCAGCAGCAGCCACCACCGCAGCAGCCACCACCGCAGCAGCAGCCACCGCAGCAGCAGCCACTGCAGCAGCAGCAGCCACCGCGGCAGCAGCCACCACCGCAGCAGCCACCACCGCAGCAGCAGCCACCACAGCAGCAGCCACCACCGCAGCAGCAGCCACCGCAGCAGCAGCCACCACCGCAGCAGCAGCAGCCACCGCAGCAGCAGCCACCACCGCAGCAGCAGCCACCACCGCAGCAGCCACCACCGCAGCAGCAACACATCCGGACAGATATCCCGGCGGCCCACGTGAGCCACAGCACCCGGACGTTCGTGGCCGAAGGAGTAAGGTGGCGACAACAGACGGTCGTCTGGACCTGGCCGGAGGGACCCGCGGAGGAGACGGCAGCGGCGGAAGAACCCCGGATCTGGGAAGAGTGTGGTCCCCGGGTGAGCCCGCTGGACCCCAGGACCCGTGGCAGACCGGAGCAGTGGGCACCACCGACGCCGAGCACCGGACCAGCAACGCCAAGGACAGGGCCATCGACGCCAACGCCTACCGGGAGCGCAGGAACCGCGGAGCATCTGGAGCGAGGACCCTGGGTGTGGCCTGAGCCCGTGGGAAACGGCCGTCCTCCGCTCAAGCGGCAGCACTCGGCGCCCGAAGTGTCCGAGGTGGTGGCCCGGCCGAAGTTGTCGCGGACGGTGTCGGCGCCGGAAGGACAGCGATGGCGAGAAATCGCGGAGACGGAGTGGCCCGAAGGGATCGCGGAGACACCGGTGGTGCAGGAGGCTCGCATCCTGGGCGGCAGGCGCAGCGTGCGCGTGTGGAGAGAGAGGCGCGCGTTCCGCGTCCGGTTAGGGCTGGCGGGCATGAGAGTGTTCGAAGAGCAAAAATAAAAGTTAAATGAACCTACAAAACAGAGTTTAAAAGAAAAAAACCGACATAGAACGGGAAACGCGGCTGAAACAGGGGCCAGAAGTGAGGGGCATACATGGCAGCTTCAGCGTCCTGAAATCAATATTGGGTTAATACAGGAAGCAGCCAAGCGACACCAAAATACTTACCTGCAGCGAAGCAAATGCGAAGTCCTCTCCGCACCAGCGTTCGAGTGTTGCCAGCGTAAAGCCAGGCTCAGCCGGATGAGGACGATTGAAGGGCGAGAGAGAGAGACGAGAGGCGAGAGAGGTCGTGTGGAGAGAGAAAGGATGAAATAGAAAGGAGTGAGGAAATGCGAAAACTTACCTAGAAAGTTGCAAAATCACCATGTGCCAGGGAAGGGGGCGCCTCGATAGGCGATCGATTGGCACTGGACGATAGTGCGATCGATGGGCACACGACAATGGAAATATCGGCCAAGGTGGAAGTATCGCAACGATCAGGTGGCAACGCCGCACCGTCGATAGCGAATAAATATCGATCACGCACGAATGGTGTGACCAGGCGGAGGAAACACGGAAAGGAGTGAGACGCAGCAATGAGCAGCGAGATGGGGATCGATAGCCCAGGAGTATCGATGTCCCAGTGGGAACACAGGAAATATCGGCGCGGGAGATTTAAAGTTGCTACGAGGAGGATGACCCCCGCTGTAGAAACTCAAGGGAGTTAAGAGCGTCGAGGGAGCATCGAGGGAGCAACGAGGGAGCGCCGCGGGAATCACAAGGACTCAAAGGCTAGGATAAGCAAGGAAACGCCGGAGAGTAGGAACCAGTCTTAAATGTTTCCCGAAGTAAGGGGGGAATGTGAGGAGTTGAATAACTCCCCACAAATAGAAGCAGCAGCAGATGGCCGGCCGCTTACCAGATACGCGGCGAATTCGCGTAGTAACGGCGCGGCGGGGAGATCGAGAGAGTTTGGAGACCAACGAAGGAGAGCGAGAGAGTTTGGAGACCAATGAAGGAGAGCGAGAGAGATTGGAGACCAAGGATGGAGAGCGAGAGAGTTTGGAGACCAATGAAGGAGAGCGAGAGAGATTGGAGACCAAGGATGGAGATCGAGAGAGAAAGGAGACTTCGCGGGCAGAGCAAGAGTGCCGTATGCAGAAGGGGATAACGGAACTCCTCTGGACTTTGGACTCTCCCGTGAACTTTGGACCGGGAGAGGAAGTGCCACATCTCGGCAGTGGAGCGGCACACAGGCGTGCCACAAGCGGCACGGGAATCAGCGGAACGGCAGCAGTGGGCGGAACATCCATTGGAAGCGGTACATAAAGGACAAGTGGGTCATCCAGGAGGCACGGACTTTGGACCCAGAGTGGAGAGATTCAGCGGGCCGTGCGCAAAAGGGAAATAACGGTTCCCGGAGGCCCTATATAAGGCCGCAGAGCGCTGGCAGCTGGATCAGTCGATCACAAGGAGTCAAACCGTCAAGATCACTCAGATACCAAAGTGAACATTCAAACAACCAGATAATCTACAAGGGAGCAGCAGCAAGTCGAGTCGCCAGAGAAGCAGCGCCGTGGGAGCCTACAAGGAGCGAGATTGCTACGTCGAGACGTTCGGGATTGGGATACCAGGAATCTCCGAATTGAGACGCAGGTAGCTGAGATCCAGAGGGCATCACACGGCTAGGTCAAGGCGGTCGGTTAATCCTGTCCACACAGTCCTGGCGTTACGCCTGGAAAGAGTATAACAAGCCAGAAGGGAGAGCGGTCGATCAGTAAGGTCTCGAGTGGAATTGTCCAGGAGAGCCCTACGGATTCGACTTGCGAGGTCCCGGAGCGGCGTGCCCGAACCCCGAGTACCACAAGCCACACGGGAACGTCCCGGACAAAAAGCAAAAGGGTGAGGCTAGGGTGGAACGTTCGTTTACACTAGGCGTGGAAGCGAAGTAAGGCGCGAGGCAGCTTCCTGGCGTTACCGCCTTGACTGTCCGCGCGGGCTGAGCAGAAACCCCAGTGGGACCATCCGGGACAGAGCAAGGGACAGGCGGCGGTGTGTCGAAAGGAGCGATCCTGGAGAGCGCAGCTTCTGTTCACCCTAGTCTGAGAACGGTGACGCTTCCCTAAGCCCGTACGGCCGATACCCCTCGCGAGTCCGAGTCGTTACCAGCAGTCACCAAGTCACGCGTGAGAAGCGAACCGCGAGCGAGCATCTTCAGGGAGCTGCGAGGATCTTCAGGGAGCGGCGAGGATCTTCAGGGAGCTGCGAGTATCTTCAGGGAGCTACAGGACGGGAGCACCGAGTCATCAAGGCGAGAGGTCGTAGAGTCATCCAGGACCGGCGGAAGCACCGAAGGTCACAAGCAACGAGTCAAAGCCAACCAAGCGACTAAGACACTTGTAATAATATACCCGCAATAAAACCCAATACGAACCCGTGAATTCTGTGCTTTCTCACTGAGCTACTGGGCGGTCACGTTAATATAAATTTGGTGGGACGAACACACAATATACTGAGCTAGCCGCACGAATCTCGTAGCGAGCAGACAATAAAAATCAGTTCGTTACAGAAGGTTTACTGAAATGGGGGTTCTTTCCATCTTTAAAAGCCCATAACTTGGTCAAATGAACTCGGATTTCGATATGGCATACCTTTAGGGGCTTGTGGAATGATTATGTTTTTATCTGCATTAAATGTATAACTTTCAAGGTAGTAAAAAATATGACCGTTTTTATGTCATTGATTTTAATTTTGCAAAGGTTTACTAAAATGGGCCTTCTTTCCATCTTTAAAAGCCCATAACCTGGTCAAAAGGACTCGGATTTAGATATGGCATACCTCTATGGGCTGGTGGAATGATTATGTTGTTATCTGCTTCAAAATATATTACTTTAAAGGTAGTAAAAAATATGACCGTTTTTATGTCGTTGATTTAAATTTTGCAAAGGTTTACTGAAATGGGCCTTCTTTCCATCTTTAAAAGCCAATAACTTGGTCAAATGAACTCGTATTTCGATATGGTATACGTTTATGGGCTTGTGGAATTATTATGTTGTTATCTGCATTAAAATATATAACTTTAAGGGTAGTGAAAAATATGACCGTTTTTATGTCATTGATTTTAATTTTGCAAAGGTTTACTGAAATGGAACTTCTTTCCATCTGTAAAAGCCAATAACTTGGTCAAATGAACTCTTATTTCGATATGGTATACGTTTATGGGCTTGTGGAATGATTATGTTGTTATCTGCATTAAAATATATAACTTTAAAGGTAGTAAAAAATATTACCGTTTTTATGTCATTGATTTTAATTTTGCAAAGGTTTACTAAAATGGGCATTCTTTCCATCTTTAAAAGCCCATAACCTGGTCAAAAGGACTCGGATTTCGATATGGCATACCTCTATGGGCTTGTGGAATGATTATGTTGATATCTGCATTAAAATATATAACTTTAAAGGTAGTAAAAAATATGACCGTTTTTATGTCATTGATTTTAATTTTGCGAAGGTTTACAGAAATGGGCCTTCTTTCCATCTTTTAAAGCCAATAACTTGGTAGAATGAACTCGTATTTCGATATGGCATACCTTTAGGGGCTTGTGGAATGATTTTGTTGTTAGCTGCATTAAAATATTTTACTTTAAAGGTAGTAAAAAATATGACCATTTTAATGTCATTGATTTTAATTTTGGAAAGGTTTACTGAAATGGGCCTTCTTTCCATCTTTAAAAGCCCATAACCTGGTCAAAAGGACTCGGATTTCGATATGGCATACCTCTATGGGCTTGAGGAATGATTATGTTGTTATCTGCATTAAAATATATAACTTTAAATGTAGTAAAAAATATGACCGTTTTTATGTCATTGATTTTAATTTTTGCGAAGGTTTACTGAAATGGGCCTTCTTTTCATCTTTAAAAGCCAATAACTTGGTCAAATGAACTCGTATTTCGATATGGTATACGTTTATGGGCTTGTGGAATGATTATGTTGTTATCTGCTAATAAATATATAACTTTAAAGGTAGTAAAAAATATGACCGTTTTTATGTCATTGATTTTATTTTGCAAAGGTTTACTGAAATGGGCCTTCTTTCCATCTTTAAAAGCCAATAACTTGGTCAAATGAACTCGTATTTCGATATGGTATACGTTTATGGGCTTGTGGAATGATTATGTTGTTATCTGCATTAAAATATATAACTTTAAAGGTAGTAAAAAATATGACCGTTTTTATGTCATTGATTTTAATTTTGCAAAGGTTTACTGAAATGGGCCTTCTTTCCATCTTTAAAAGCCCATAATTTGGTCAAAATGACTCGGATTTCGATATGGCATACCTCTATGGGCTTGAGGAATGATTATGTTGTTATCTGCATTAAAATATATAACTTTAAATGTAGTAAAAATTATGACCGTTTATGTCATTGATTTTAATTTTGCAAAGGTTTACTGAAATGGGCCTTCTTTCCATCTTTAAAAGCCAATAACTTGGTCAAATGAACTCGTATTTCGATATGGTATACGTTTATGGGCTTGTGGAATGATTATGTTGTTATCTGCATTAAAATATATAACTTTAAAGGGGTTTAAGAAATATGACCGTTTTTATGTCATTGATTTTAATTTTGCGAAGGCTTACTGAAATGGGCCTTCTTTCCATCTTCAAAAGCCAATAACTTGGTCAAATGAACTCGGTTTTCGATATGGCATACCTTTATAGGCTTGTGGAATGATTATGTTGTTATCTGCATTAAAATATACAACTTTAAAGGTAGTAAAAAATATGACCGTTTTTATGTCATTGATTTTAATTTTGCGAAGGTTTACTGAAATGGGCCTTCTTTCCATCTTTAAAAGCCAATAACCTGGTCAAATGAACTCGTATTTCGATATGGCATATCTTTAGTGGAATGTGGAATGATTTTGTTGTTATCTGCATTAAAATATTTAACTTTAAAGGTAGTAGAAAATATGACCATTTTAATGTCATTGATTTTAATTTTGGAAAGGTTTACTGAAATGGGCCTTCTTTCCATCTTTAAAAGCCCATAACCTGGTCAAAAGGACTCGGATTTCGATATGGCATATGGGCCTTCTTTCCATCTTTAAAAGCCAATAACTTGGTCAAATGAACTCGTATTTCGATATGGCATATCTTTAGGGGATTGTGGAATGATTTTGTTGTTATCTGCATTAAAATATTTAACTTTAAAGGTAGTAGAAAGTTTACTGAAATGGGTTTAGTGAAATGGGCCTTCTTTCCATCTTTAAAAGCCCATAACTTGGTCAAATGAACTCGGTTTTCGATATGGCATACCTTTATAGGCTTGTGGAATGATTATGTTGTTATCTGCATTAAAATATGCAACTTTAAAGGTAGTAAAAAATATGACCGTTTTTATGTCATTGATTTTAATTTTGCAAAGCTTTACTGAAATGGGCCTTGTTTCCATCTTTAAAAGCCCATAACCTAGTCAAAAGGACTCGGATTTCGATATGGCATACCTCTATGGGCTTGTGGAATGATTATGTTGTTATCTGCATTAAAATATATATCTTTAAAGGTGTTAAAAAATATTTTAATGTCATTGATTTTAATTTTGCAAAGGTTTACTGAAATGGGCCTTCTTTCCATCTCTAAAAGCCTATAACCTGGTCAAAAGGACTCGGATTTCGATATAGCATACCTCTATGGGCTTGCGGAATGATTATGTTGTTATCTGCATTAAAATATATAACTTTAAAGGTAGTAAAAAATATGACCGTTTTTATGTCATTGATTTTAATTTTGCGAAGGTTTACTGAAATGGGCCTTCTTTCCATCTTTAAAAGCCAATAACTTGGTCAAATGAACTCGTATTTCGATATGGTATACGTTTATGGGCTTGTGGAATGAATTTGTTGTTATCTGCATTAAAATATATAACTTTAAAGGCAGTAAGAAATATGACCGTTTTTATGTCATTGATTTTAATTTTGCGAAGGCTTACTGAAATGGGCCTTCTTTCCATCTTCAAAAGCCAATAACTTGGTCAAATGAACTCGGTTTTCGATATGGCATACCTTTATAGGCTTGTGGAATGATTATGTTGTTATCTGCATTAAAATATACAACTTTAAAGGTAGTAAAAAATATGACCGTTTTTATGTCATTGATTTTAATTTTGCGAAGGTTTACTGAAATGGGCCTTCTTTCCATCTTTAAAAGCCAATAGCCTGGTCAAATGAACTCGTATTTCGATATGGCATATCTTTAGTGGAATGTGGAATGATTTTGTTGTTATCTGCATTAAAATATTTAACTTTAAAGGTAGTAGAAAATATGACCATTTTAATGTCATTGATTTTAATTTTGGAAAGGTTTACTGAAATGGGCCTTCTTTCCATCTTTAAAAGCCCATAACCTGGTCAAAAGGACTCGGATTTCGATATGGCATACCTCTATGGGCTTGAGGAATGATTATGTTGTTATCTGCATTAAAATATATAACTTTAAATGTAGTAAAAAATATGACCGTTTTTATGTCATTGATTTTAATTTTGCGAAGGTTTACTGAAATGGGCCTTCTTTCCATCTTTAAAAGCCAATAACTTGGTCAAATGAACTCGTATTTCGATATGGCATATCTTTAGGGGATTGTGAAATGATTTTGTTGTTATCTGCATTAAAATATTTAACTTTAAAGGTAGTAGAAAGTTTACTGAAATGGGTTTACTGAAATGGGCCTTCTTTCCATCTTTAAAAGCCCATAACTTGGTCAAATGAACTCGGTTTTCGATATGGCATACCTTTATAGGCTTGTGGAATGATTATGTTGTTATCTGCATTAAAATATGCAACTTTAAAGGTAGTAAAAAATATGACCGTTTTTATGTCATTGATTTTAATTTTGCAAAGGTTTACTGAAATGGGCCTTCTTTCCATCTCTAAAAGCCTATAACCTGGTCAAAAGGACTCGGATTTCGATATAGCATACCTCTATGGGCTTGTGGAATGATTATGTTGTTATCTGCTAATAAATATATAACTTTAAAGGTAGTAAAAAATATGACCGTTTTTATGTCATTGATTTTAATTTTGCGAAGGTTTACTGAAATGGGCCTTCTTTCCATCTTTAAAAGCCAATAACTTGGTCAAATGAACTCGTATTTCGATATGGTATACGTTTATGGGCTTGTGGAATGATTATGTTGTTATCTGCATTAAAATATATAACTTTAAAGGTAGTAAAAAATATGACCGTTTTTATGTCATTGATTTTAATTTTGCAAAGGTTTACTGAAATGGGCCTTCTTTCCATCTTTAAAAGCCCATAATTTGGTCAAAATGACTCGGATTTCGATATGGCATACCTCTATGGGCTTGAGGAATGATTATGTTGTTATCTGCATTAAAATATATAACTTTAAATGTAGTAAAAAATATGACCGTTTTTATGTCATTGATTTTAATTTTGCGAAGGTTTACTGAAATGGGCCTTCTTTCCATCTTTAAAAGCCAATAACTTGGTCAAATGAACTCGTATTTCGATATGGTATACGTTTATGGGCTTGTGGAATGATTATGTTGTTATCTGCTAATAAATATATAACTTTAAAAGTAGTAAAAAATATGACCGTTTTTATGTCATTGATTTTATTTTGCAAAGGTTTACTGAAATGGGCCTTCTTTCCATCTTTAAAAGCCAATAACTTGGTCAAATGAACTCGTATTTCGATATGGTATACGTTTATGGGCTTGTGGAATGATTATGTTGTTATCTGCATTAAAATATATAACTTTAAAGGTAGTAAAAAATATGACCGTTTTTATGTCATTGATTTTAATTTTGCAAAGGTTTACTGAAATGGGCCTTCTTTCCATCTTTAAAAGCCCATAATTTGGTCAAAATGACTCGGATTTCGATATGGCATACCTCTATGGCAGTGGTCGGCACACACATACTATCACAAGTTTGCCTTGCATTAGTGTGAGTGCAACAAACACGAAGTTTGCGCGCGGCGTGCTGAGGCGAGACGTTTCTCTGCTTTGCACTGAGATCCTCTGCCGCAGCAACAAAAAAGCGGGCCGAAGTTGAGAAAAAAATGACCCGAAGACCCATGCCGAAGTCACACGAACATGTACGTTATACGTGAGCGAGCAGAGGATGGGCAGAACACTTCCCTATGCTCACTAGATAGGCCGCTGCCGACCACTGCTCTATGGGCTTGAGGAATGATTATGTTGTTATTTGCATTAAAATATATAACTTTAAATGTAGTAAAAAATATGACCGTTTATGTCATTGATTTTAATTTTGCGAAGGCTTACTGAAATGGGCCTTCTTTCCATCTTCAAAAGCCAATAGCTTGGTCAAATGAACTCGGTTTTCGATATGGCATACCTTTATAGGCTTGTGGAATGATTATGTTGTTATCTGCTAATAAATATATAACTTTAAAGGTAGTAAAAAATATGACCGTTTTTATGTCATTGATTTTAATTTTGCAAAGGTTTACTAAAATGGGCCTTCTTTCCATCTTTAAAAGCCCATAGCCTGGTCAAAAGGACTCGGATTTCGATATGGCATACCTCTATGGGCTTGTGCAATGATTATGTTGTTATCTGCATCAAAATATATTACTTTAAAGGTAGTAAAAAATATGACCGTTTTTATGTCATTGATTTTAATTTTGCAAAGGTTTACTGAAATGGGCCTTCTTTCCATCTTTAAAAGCCAATAACTTGGTCAAATGAACTCGTATTTCGATATGGTATACGTTTATGGGCTTGTGGAATGATTATGTTGTTATCTGCATTAAAATATATAACTTTAAAGGTAGTAAGAAATATGACCGTTTTTATGTCATTGATTTTAATTTTGCGAAGGCTTACTGAAATGGGCCTTCTTTCCATCTTCAAAAGCCAATAACTTGGTCAAATGAACTCGGTTTTCGATATGGCATACCTTTATAGGCTTGTGGAATGATTATGTTGTTATCTGCATTAAAATATACAACTTTAAAGGTAGTAAAAAATATGACCGTTTTTATGTCATTGATTTTAATTTTGCGAAGGTTTACTGAAATGGGCCTTCTTTCCATCTTTAAAAGCCAATAACTTGGTCAAATGAACTCGTATTTCGATATGGCATATCTTTAGGGGAATGTGGAATGATTTTGTTGTTATCTGCATTAAAATATTTAACTTTAAAGGTAGTAGAAAATATGACCATTTTAATGTCATTGATTTTAATTTTGGAAAGGTTTACTGAAATGGGCCTTCTTTCCATCTTTAAAAGCCCATAACCTGGTCAAAAGGACTCGGATTTCGATATGGCATACCTCTATGGGCTTGAGGAATGATTATGTTGTTATCTGCATTAAAATATATAACTTTAAATGTAGTAAAAAATATGACCGTTTTTATGTCATTGATTTTAATTTTGCGAAGGTTTACTGAAATGGGCCTTCTTTCCATCTTTAAAAGCCAATAACTTGGTCAAATGAATGAAAATTTAGTAAAAAAATGACCGTTTTTATGTCATTGATTTTAATTTTGCAAAGGTTTACTAAAATGGGCCTTCTTTCCATCTTTAAAAGCCCATAGCCTGGTCAAATGAACTCGTATTTCGATATGGTATACGTTTATGGGCTTGTGGAATGATTATGTTGTTATCTGCATTAAAATATATAACTTTAAAGGTAGTAAGAAATATGACCGTTTTTATGTCATTGATTTTAATTTTGCGAAGGCTTACTGAAATGGGCCTTCTTTCCATCTTCAAAAGCCAATAACTTGGTCAAATGAACTCGGTTTTCGATATGGCATACCTTTATAGGCTTGTGGAATGATTATGTTGTTATCTGCATTAAAATATACAACTTTAAAGGTAGTAAAAAATATGACCGTTTTTATGTCATTGATTTTAATTTTGCGAAGGTTTACTGAAATGGGCCTTCTTTCCATCTTTAAAAGCCAATAACTTGGTCAAATGAACTCGTATTTCGATATGGCATATCTTTAGGGGAATGTGGAATGATTTTGTTGTTATCTGCATTAAAATATTTAACTTTAAAGGTAGTAGAAAATATGACCATTTTAATGCCATTGATTTTAATTTTGGAAAGGTTTACTGAAATGGGCCTTCTTTCCATCTTTAAAAGCCCATAACCTGGTCAAAAGGACTTGGATTTCGATATGGCATACCTCTATGGGCTTGAGAAAAGATTATGTTGTTATCTGCATTAAAATATATAACTTTAAATGTAGTAAAAAATATGACCGTTTTTATGTCATTGATTTTAATTTTGCGAAGGTTTACTGAAATGGGCATTCTTTCCATCTTTAAAAGCCAATAACTTGGTCAAATGAACTCGTATTTCGATATGGCATATCTTTAGGGGATTGTGGAATGATTTTGTTGTTATCTGCATTAAAATATTTAACTTTAAAGGTAGTAGAAAGTTTACTGAAATGGGTTTACTGAAATGGGCCTTCTTTCCATCTTTAAAAGCCCATAACTTGGTCAAATGAACTCGGTTTTCGATATGGCATACCTTTATAGGCTTGTGGAATGGTTATGTTGTTATCTGCATTAAAATATACAACTTTAAAGGTAGTAAAAAATATGACTGTTTTTATGTCATTGATTTTAATTTTGCGAAGGTTTACTGAAATGGGCCTTCTTTCCATTTTTAAAAGCCTATACCCTGGTCAAAAGGACTCGGATTTCGATTCGGCATACCTCTATGGGCTTGTGGAATGATTATGTTGTTATCTGCATTTAAATATATATATTTAAGGGTAGTAAAAAATATGACCGTTTTTATGTCATTGATTTTAATTTTGCAAAGCTTTACTGAAATGGGCCTTCTTTACATCTTTAAAAGCCCATTACTTGGTCAAATGAACTCGGATTTCGATATGGCATACCTTTATAGGCTTGTGGAATGATTATGTTGTTATTTGCAATAAAATATATAACTTTAAAGGTAGTAAAAAATATAACCGTTTTTATGTCATTGATTTCAATTTTGCGAAGGTTTACTGAAATGGGCCTTCTTTCCATCTTTAAAAGACCATAACTTGGTCAAATGAACTCGTATTTAGATATGGCATACCCTTAGAGGCTTATGGAATGATTTTGTGTTATCTGCATTAAAATATTAAACTTTAAAGGTAGTAAAAAATATGACCGTCTTTATGTCATTGATTTTAATTTTGCGAAGGTTTGCTGAAATGGGCCTTCTTTACATATTTAAAAGCCCATAGCCTGGTCAAAAGGACTCGGATTTCGATATGGCATACCTCTTTGGGCTTGCGGAATGATTATGTTGTTATCTGCATTAAAATATATAACTTTAAAGGTAGTATGTCATTGTCGTTTTTATGTCATTGATTTTTATTTTGCGAAGGTTTACAGAAATGGGCCTTCTTTCCATCTTTAAAAGCCAATAACTTGGTCAAATGAACACGGACTTCGATATGGCATACCTTTATGGGCTTGTGGAATGATTATGTTTTTATCTGCATTAAAATATATAACTTTAAGGGTAGTAAAAAATATGACCGTTTTTATGTCATTGATTTTAATTTTGCAAAGCTTTACTGAAACGGGCCTTCTTTACATCTTTAAAAGCCCATAACTTGGTCAAATGAACTCGGATTTCGATATGGCATACCTTTATAGGCTTGTGGAATGATTATGTTGTTATTTGCAATAAAATATATAACTTTAAAGGTAGTAAAAAATATGGCCGTTTTAAAGTACTGATTCTAATTTTGCGAAGGTTAACTGAAATTGGCCTTCCTTCCATCTTTAAAAGCCAATACATTGGTCAAATGAACTCGTATTTCGATATGGCATACCTTTAGGGGCTTGTGGAATGATTTTGTTGTTATCTGCATTAAAATATATATCTTTAAAGGTGTTAAAAAATATTTTTATGTCATTGATTTTAATTTTGCAAAGGTTTACTGAAATGGGCCTTCTTTCCATCTTTAAAAGCCAATAACTTGGTCAAATGAACTCGTATTTAGATATGGCATACCCTTAGAGGCTTGTGGAATGATTTTGTTGTTATCTGCATTAAAATATTAAACTTTAAAGGTAGTAAAAAATATGACCCTTTTATGTCATTGATTTTAATTTTGCGAAGGTTTACTGAAATGGGCCTTCTTTCCACCTTTAAAAGCCCATAACTTGGTCAAATGAACTCGGATTTCGATATGGCATACCTTTAAGGGCTTGTGGAATGATTTTGTTGTTATCTGCATTAAAATACATATCTTTAAAGGTGTTAAAAAATATTTTTATGTCATTGATTTTAATTTTGCAAAGGTTTACTGAAATGGGCCTTCTATCCATCTCTAAAAGCCCATAACCTGGTCAAAAGGATTCGGTTTTCGATATAGCATACCTCTATGGGCTTTCGGAATGATTATGTTGTTATCTGCATTAAAATATATAACTTTAAAGGTAGTAAAAAATATGACCGTTTTTATGTCATTGATTTGTATTTTGCGAAGGTTTACTGAAATGGGCCTTCTTTCCATCTTTAAAAGCCCATAACTTGGTCAAATGAACTCGGATTTCGATATGGCATACCTTTAAGGGCTTGTGGATTGATTATGTTGTTATCTGCATTAAAATATATAACTTTAAAGGTAGTAAAAAATATGACCGTTTTAATGTCATTGATTTTAATTTTGCAAAGGTTTACTGAAATGGGCCTTCTTTCCATCTTTAAAAGCCCATAACTTGGTCAAATGAACTCGGATTTCGATATGGCATACCCTTAGAGGCTTATGGAATGATTTTGTGTTATCTGCATTAAAATATTAAACTTTAAAGGTAGTAAAAAATATGACCGTCTTTATGTCATTGATTTTAATTTTGCGAAGGTTTGCTGAAATGGGCCTTCTTTACATATTTAAAAGCCCATAGCCTGGTCAAAAGGACTCGGATTTCGATATGGCATACCTCTTTGGGCTTGCGGAATGATTATGTTGTTATCTGCATTAAAATATATAACTTTAAAGGTAGTATGTCATTGTCGTTTTTATGTCATTGATTTTTATTTTGCGAAGGTTTACAGAAATGGGCCTTCTTTCCATCTTTAAAAGCCAATAACTTGGTCAAATGAACACGGACTTCGATATGGCATACCTTTATGGGCTTGTGGAATGATTATGTTTTTATCTGCATTAAAATATATAACTTTAAGGGTAGTAAAAAATATGACCGTTTTTATGTCATTGATTTTAATTTTGCAAAGCTTTACTGAAACGGGCCTTCTTTACATCTTTAAAAGCCCATAACTTGGTCAAATGAACTCGGATTTCGATATGGCATACCTTTATAGGCTTGTGGAATGATTATGTTGTTATTTGCAATAAAATATATAACTTTAAAGGTAGTAAAAAATATGACCGTTTTAAAGTACTGATTCTAATTTTGCGAAGGTTAACTGAAATTGGCCTTCCTTCCATCTTTAAAAGCCAATACATTGGTCAAATGAACTCGTATTTCGATATGGCATACCTTTAGGGGCTTGTGGAATGATTTTGTTGTTATCTGCATTAAAATATATATCTTTAAAGGTGTTAAAAAATATTTTTATGTCATTGATTTTAATTTTGCAAAGGTTTACTGAAATGGGCCTTCTTTCCATCTTTAAAAGCCAATAACTTGGTCAAATGAACTCGTATTTAGATATGGCATACCCTTAGAGGCTTGTGGAATGATTTTGTTGTTATCTGCATTAAAATATTAAACTTTAAAGGTAGTAAAAAATATGACCCTTTTATGTCATTGATTTTAATTTTGCGAAGGTTTACTGAAATGGGCCTTCTTTCCACCTTTAAAAGCCCATAACTTGGTCAAATGAACTCGGATTTCGATATGGCATACCTTTAAGGGCTTGTGGAATGATTTTGTTGTTATCTGCATTAAAATACATATCTTTAAAGGTGTTAAAAAATATTTTTATGTCATTGATTTTAATTTTGCAAAGGTTTACTGAAATGGGCCTTCTTTCCATCTCTAAAAGCCCATAACCTGGTCAAAAGGATTCGGTTTTCGATATAGCATACCTCTATGGGCTTTCGGAATGATTATGTTGTTATCTGCATTAAAATATATAACTTTAAAGGTAGTAAAAAATATGACCGTTTTTATGTCATTGATTTTTATTTTGCGAAGGTTTACTGAAATGGGCCTTCTTTCCATCTTTAAAAGCCCATAACTTGGTCAAATGAACTCGGATTTCGATATGGCATACCTTTAAGGGCTTGTGGATTGATTATGTTGTTATCTGCATTAAAATATATAACTTTAAAGGTAGTAAAAAATATGACCGTTTTAATGTCATTGATTTTAATTTTGCAAAGGTTTACTGAAATGGGCCTTCTTTCCATCTTTAAAAGCCCATAACTTGGTCAAATGAACTCGGATTTCGATATGGCATGCCCTTATGGGCTTGTGGAATGATTATGTTTTTATCTGCATTAAAATATATAACTTTAAAGCTAGTATGTCATTGTCGTTTTTATGTCATTGATTTTTATTTTGCGAAGGATTACTGAAATGGGCCTTCTTTCCATCTTTAAAAGCCCATAACTTGGTCAGTTCCCCCCCAGCATTCGTGTACTAAAGACGTGTGTTCGATAATCACCTCAAGTAATATAGCTTAGGCCTCTTTACCGCTCGTGTGTAAATCTCTGCACACGAAGTCTATTTGCAGCCACTGCAACGCGGTGGCCGCTACTGTCGCGAAATCCAACAGCGATAAGCGAGACTTAAAGCGTGTTGTTTTTACCCCTCGCTCTGCGCGTTGCGTAAGCGGGAGGTTGTTTACAATTTATCTTGCAGACTTTTGATCGTGACCTGTGAATATCAATTGCTTTATACGTCATAAGTATAAAGATAATTGATATAATGGAAGAGTCATCTGCTCACTCGCAGCCTAGCAATAGGAGCGATAAATTTGAGAAGATGAGAAATATAGCTGGTGCAGACCCTGAAGAAATAAGATCCCAAATCCGCGCCCGCCATCCAGGCTTATCTGTCCACCTTACAGGTATGCCCGGTCAAACAACGATCACCAGCTCCATGGTGACAATTAGCAGTAACTCCACTACTAGTGTTACCTGCACCATTTCCAACGCTCAAACACTCTTGAGCGGTTCTTCGACATACACAGTGGCTGCAACTGCGGCCAGCAGCATTTGCTCGACCACGACTCCGCTGACAAATGTATCAACTTCACTGGCGAACAAAACAAGTAAATCGAAATGCCTGTTCCAAGCTCCTGACCGAAACGTCAGCCGAAAACGTAAAGGCGTGGCTCAGCCCTCTTTACCTGTACTCACTCCGCCCCCAACCCGCAAAACTAAGTTGCAGGCCACAATGCCGCTCAACAAGCCGGCCGATTCTTCTTCTGCAAAGGCATTGGGTAACAATCGATTCGCGATTCTGGCCGCTGAAGCAGAACAAATGGAACAGGATCTGGAGGATGCTGACTCTATCAATAGCGATACAGGTGTCCTTGGTGGAGATGTTCAATCTACAATATCTAACAAGATCCCTGCTATTTGTGTACCGAACGTAAGCGATCCGGTCTTATTAGAAAAAGCTCTTGATCTTAGCATTGGCTCCTCAAACTACAACATTCGCACTTCCAAATTTGGTGTTTCCAGAATATATACATCCAACTCAGACGCCTTTCGGGTAGCAGTAAAAACACTGACAACGCTTAACTGCCAATTTTGGCACCATCAGTTAAAAGAAGACAAAGCCTACAGAGTAGTGCTTAAAGGACTCCATACAAACGTTCCGAAATCACAGATAGTGCAGGGATTTACTGACAACGGCTTTGAAGTCCTTAACATATACTGCCCCAAAAAGTCTGATTGGAAGAACATTCAGGTTAACGAGGATGATAACGAAGAAACAATAAATTATAAAACTAGGCAAAATTTATTTTATGTCAACCTTAAGCAGGGTGTAAACGTAGCAGAGTCCCTAAAAATTACACAACTTGCCAGATATAGAGTCACTGTCGAGCGTGCTTCCCGTAGAAAGGAACTACTCCAATGTCAAAGATGCCAAATTTTTGGGCACTCAAAAAACTACTGTGTCTTGGACCCGGTTTGTGGTAAATGTAGTGGCCCTCATGTTACTGGTTCTATGCTCTGTGTAAGCGATACATGCTTGTGCGTAAACTGTGGCGGTAACCACGTCTCGTCAGATAAATGCTGCCCAGTCAGGATAGAAAAAAATAAAAAACAAAAGCCGAGGCCTAGACTTCCAATAACGAATGATCCACGACGCGCCTCGCGTGGATTCATACCAGCTGAAGCATTAAGAACGAATATATCGTATGCTGATATAGCTCGACCCAAGCATATGCAAGCAAGGAATAGCTCAACCCTGCAGAGTGACGCAAGCTCTCCTTCCGACCCTAGACTGAGCCATAAGTTCACAGCGATAGATAATGCCATCCGCGACATCAATTCCAAACTGGACACCCTATTTAAGCTGATGCAGGAAAATGCAGAGTCCAACAAGGCTTTCAGAGAGCTGGTCCAGGTTCTCATTGCGCGATTGCCGAAATGACTCAACCAGTTTTAAACATCGGATTGTGGAACGCTCGTGGACTAGTCAGAGTATCTGAAGAGCTTCGATTATTCCTCAGCGCTCATAACATAGACATAATGCTTGCAACAGAAACTCACATCCGCGATGGTCAGCGCATCTACTTGCCAGGCTATCTTATCTACCATGCTCATCATCCCAGTGGCAACAGCAGAGGTGGCTCTGCAGTCATAATAAAGGATTCCCTTAGTCACAATCCCCTGCCCCCCGCCTCTAGCAACGACAGACAGATAGCGAGCGTCCAGTTAGAGACTTCAGAAGGGAATGTCACATTAGCGGCGATTTACCTACCTCCAGCAGAAAGATGGATTCAATCAGAATTTGAATCCCTACTGACTGGACTTGGAAGCAAATTTATTGCTGGTGGTGATTATAATGCCAAACATGCATGGTGGGGAAACTCACGAGCCTGCAGCAGGGGTAAGCAGTTGCAAGAAGTCGTTGCAAATGGGCATTACCAAGTACTTGCCACGGGTGAACCCACTTTCTACTCATATAACCCCCTGATAACACCGACAGCGCTTGATTTTTTCATAATCAATGGATACGCTATAGACAGGCTACAAGTAAAAACCCTCCATGAACTCTCCTCGGACCACACTCCTATCCTGGCCACACTGCATGCCACACCTATGAAAAAACCACAGCGCCCGCGACTACTTGCCAGAGGTGCTAATATAAACGCCTTCAAAGCCTATCTAGAACAGCTGAGTGATGTTAACATACAAATCCAGGAACCTACTGACATTGACAGTGCCATCAACCTTTTTATGCGCATGATAAGCGAGGCTGCTGAGATAGCTGCACCCAGGAATCGCGAAAATACAGAGACCTCTAGACATCTCCTGCTACCACCCAGAATTGGGGCACTTCTCAGCCTAAAGCGAAGAGTAAGAAGAGAATACGCAAGAACGGGAGACGCCCGAATCCATCAGATACATAATCGGTTGGCTAACTGTCTAAGCAAAGCGCTCGCTCGAAGAAAACAAGAGTCTATAGACAGCTTTATGGAAAATCTGGACACAGACGCTAGTTCTAACTACTCGCTGTGGCGTATCACAAGACGATACAAGGCTCAGCCCACCCCAAAATCAGCAATTATAAACCCCGCAGGTGGCTGGTGCCGCACGAGCCTAGAGAAAGCTGAAGCGTTCGCTAACAACCTCGAACAACGTTTCAAGCCTTACGACTATTCGCCTGAAAGCATACGTCGACAAGTTGATGAGTTCCTGGAATCTCCCTTTCAAATGAGCCTGCCTGCTAACCCTGTCACACTGACAGAGGTAAAAGACCTTGTAGGTAAACTTTCACCGAAGAAAACTCCCGGGGAAGACCTTCTGGACAACAGGACGATTCGACTTTTACCGGATCAAGCCTTGCAATTCCTGGTGTCGTTATTCAACAGCGTAATAACTCTTGGATACTTCCCGAAAGTTTGGAAATCGGCGAATATAATCATGATCCCAAAACCAGGTAAATCGCCGACTGACGTGGACTCATACAGGCCTATTAGTCTTCTACCATCCTTGGGAAAAATCATGGAAAGGCTGATCCTGAACAGGCTACTCACTTACGAGAATGTCACCAGTGCGATTCCGGAATTCCAGTTTGGCTTTCGTCTTCAACACGGAACTCCTGAGCAATTACACAGAGTTGTTAACTTTGTTTTAGAAGCCTTGGAGAAGAAGGAGTATGCAGTTGCTGCCTTCCTTGACATCCAGCAGGCTTTTGACAGAGTGTGGCACCCTGGGCTCCTGTACAAAGCCAAAAGAATTTTTACGCCACAGCTATTCCAGCTCGTGAAAAGCTTCCTGGAAGAACGCACTTTCCACGTCTCTGCCGATGGGTACAAGTCGTCCACCAAACCGATCTCTGCCGGAGTTCCCCAAGGTAGCGTCCTCGGCCCTACTCTTTACTCAATTTATGCTTCAGATATGCCTACACAAACTCCAATCACTGAAGTTGAGGAACAAGACGTGCTAATTGCGACCTACGCCGACGACACTGCTGTCCTGACAAAAAGCAAAAGTATCTTGGCTGCCACATTTGCATTGCAAGAGTATCTGGACGCATTTCACCAATGGGCCATGAACTGGAACATTCGAGTAAACGCGGACAAATGTGCCAATGTAACGTTCACCAACCGCCGAAGTAGCTGCCCTGGAGTCAGCCTCAACGAAAGTCCAATCAGAGCCCTTCCTGCATACAAGTACCTCGGTGTCACTTTGGACAAAAAACTCACTTTTGGCAGGCACATTACGTGTATCCAACACTCCTTCAGGACCAAAGTTGCTCGGATGGCTTGGCTTCTCGCACCACGCAACAAGCTCGCACTTGGCTGTAAGGTTCAAATCTATAAGTCCATACTAGCGCCCAGTCTTTTCTATGGACTCCAGGTTTACGGCATCGCTGCAAAAACCAACCTCAACAAAATCCGGGTTTTGCAAGCGAAAACACTTCGAACCATCTCTGGAGCTCCGTGGTTTATGCGAACCAGAGACATCGAACGGGATCTCAATGTGCCCAAACTTGGAGACAAGCTGCAGGAACTTTCTCGAAAATATATGGAAAGGCTAAACGAGCACCCCAACAGCCTAGCCAGAAAACTTGGTACCGCTGCTATAAACAGCGCTGAACCAAGCAACCGAGTCAAAAGAAGACTAAAAAGACACCACCCTCAAGACCTACCGGACCGGATTTTGACCTAGCAACATCACCACCCTCAATATTAATATCAAATAACTAAAAATAACGAAATTATTTCTTGCCTTAAGGAACCCTTAGACTAAGTATTGTATCTATTTTTGAAAAAACAGATTAGATTAAGCTGCTAGTCGGGTAGCAGTGTGCTAATCCTAAGAATAAAATTTCCACATTAATAAAAGTAAAAAAAAAAAAAAAAAACATAACTTGGTCAAATAAACTCGGATTTCGATATGGCGTACCCTTATGGGCTTGTGGAATGATTATGTTTTTATCTGCATTAAAATATATAACTTTAAAAGGTAGTAAAAAATATGACCGTTTTTATGTCATTGATTTTAATTTTGCAAAGCTTTACTGAAATGGGCCTTCTTTACATCTTTAAAAGCCCATAACTTGGTCAAAAAAACTCGGATTTCGATATGGCATACCTTTAGGGGCTTGTGGAATGATTATGTTGTTATTTGCATTAAAGTATATAACTTTAAAGGTAGTAAAAAATATGACCGTTTTTATGTCATTGATTTTAATTTTGCGAAGGTTTACTGAAATGGGCCTTCTTTACATATTTAAAGGCCCATAACTTAGTCAAATGAACTCGGATTTCGATATGGCATACCTTTATGGGCTTGTGGAATGATTATGTTGTTATCTGCATTAAAATATATATCTTTAAAGGTAGTAAAAAATATGACCGTTTTAAAGTATTGATTCTAATTTTGCGAAGGTTAACTGTAATTGGCCTTCCTTCCATCTTTAAAAGCCAATAAATTGGTCAAATGAACTCGTATTTCGATGTGGCATACCTTTAGGGGCTTGTGGAATGCTTTTGTTGTTATCTGCATTAAAATATATATCTTTAAAGGTGTTAAAAAATATTTATATGTCGTTGATTTTAATTTTGCAAAGGTTTACTGAAATGGGCTTTCTTTCCATCTCTAAAAGCCCATAACCTGATCAAAAGGACTCGGATTTCGATGTGGCATACCTTTAGGGGCTTGTGTAATGATTTTGTTGTTATCTGCATTAAAATATTAAACTTTAAAGGTAGTAAAAAATATGACCGTTTTATGTCATTGATTTTAATTTTGCGAAGGTTTACTGAAATGGGCCTTCTTTACATCTTTAAAAGCCCATAACTTGGGCAAATGAACTCGGATTTCGATATGGCATACCTCTATGGGCTTTCGGAATGATTATGTTTTTATCTGCATTAAAATATATAACTTTAAGGGTAGTAAAAAATATGACCGTTTTTATGTCATTGATTTTAATTTTGCAAAGGTTTACTGAAATGGGTCTTCTTTCCATCTTTAAAAGATCATAACCTGGTCAAAAGGACTCGGATTTCGATATGGCATACCTTTATAGGCTTGTGGAATGATTATGTTGTTATTTGCATTAAAATATATAACTTTAAAGGTATTAAAAAATATGACCGTTTTTATGTCATTGATTTTAATTTTGCGAAGGTTTACTGAAATGGGCCTTCTTTCCATCTTTAAAAGCCAATAACTTGGTCAAATGAACTCGTATTTCGATATGGCATACCCTTAGAGGCTTGTGGAATGATTTTGTGTTATCTGCATTAAAATATTAAACTTTAAAGGTAGTAAAAAATATGACCGTTTTTATGTCATTGATTTTAATTTTGCGAAGGTTTACTGAAATGGGCCTTCTTTACACATTTAAAGGCCCATAACTTAGTCAAATGAACTCTGATTTCGATATGGCATACCTTTATGGGCTTGTGGAATGATTATGTTGTTATCTGCATTAAAATATATATATTTAAAGGTAGTAAAAAATGTGACCGTTTTAAAGTACTGATTCTAATTTTGCGAAGGTTAACTGAAATTGGCCTTCCTTCCATCTTTAAAAGCCAATAACTTGGTCAAATGAACTCGAATTTCGATATGGCATACCTTTAGGGGCTTGTGGAATGATTATGTTTTTATCTGCATTAAAATATATAACTTTAAAGGTAGTAAAAAATATGACCGTTTTTATGTCATTGATTTTAATTTTGCAAAGGTTTACTAAAATGGGCCTTCTTTCCATCTTTAAAAGCCTATAACCTGGTCAAAAGGACTCGGATTTCGATATGGCATACATCTATGGGCTTGTGGAATGATTATGTTGTTATCTGCATTAAAATATATAACTTTAAAGGTAGTACAAAATATGACCGTTTTTATGTCATTGATTTTAATTTTGCGAAGGTTAACTGAAATGGGCCTTCTTTCCATCTTTAAAAGCCAATAACTTGGTCAAATGAACTCGTATTTCGATATGGCATACCTTTAGGGGCTTGTGGAATGATTTTGTTGTTATCTGCATTAAAATATTTAACTTTAAAGGTAGTAGAAAATATGACCGTTTTTATGTCATTGATTTTAATTTTGCAAATGTTTACTGAAATGGGCCTTCTTTCCATCTTTAAAAGCCCATATTTTGGTCAAAATGACTCGGATTTCGATATGGCATACCTTTAGGGGCTTGTGGAATGATTATGTTTTTATCTGCATTAAAATATATAACTTTAAAGGTAGTAAAAATTATGACCGTTTTTATGGCATTGATTTTAATTTTGCAAAGGTTTACTAAAATGGGCCTTCTTTCCATTTTTAAAAGCCAATAACTTGGTCAAATGAACTCGTATTTCGATATGGCATACCTTTAGGGGCTTGTGGAATGATTATGTTTTTATCTGCATTAAAATATATAACTTTAAAGGTAGTAAAAAATATGACCGTTTTTATGTCATTGATTTTAATTTTGCAAAGGTTTACTAAAATGGGCCTTCTTTCCATCTTTAAAAGCCCATAACCTGGCCAAAAGGACTCGGATTTCGATATGGCATATCTCTATGGGCTTGTGGAATGATTATGTTGTTATCTGCATTAAAATATATAACTTTAAAGGTAATACAAAATATGACCGTTTTTATGTCATTGATTTTAATTTTGCGAAGGTTTACTGAAATGGGCCTTCTTTCCATCTTTAAAAGCCAATAACTTGGTCATATGAACTCGTATTTCGATATGGCATACCTTTAGGGGCTTGTGGAATGATTTTGTTGTTATCTGCATTAAAATATTTAACTTTAAAGGTAGAAGGTAGAAAATATGACCGTTTTTATGTCATTGATTTTAGATTTGCTAAGGTTTACTGAAATGGGCCTTCTTTCCATCTTTAAAAGCCCATAACTTGGTCAAATGAACTCGGATTTCGATATGGCATACCTTTAGGGGCTTGTGGAATGATTATGTTTTTATCTGCATTAAAATATATAACTTTAATGGAAGTAAAAAATGTGACCGTTTTTATGTCATTGATTTTAATTTTGCGAAGGTTTACTGAAATGGGCCTTCTTTCCATCTTTAAAAGCCCATAGCATGATCAAAAGGACTCGGATTTCGATATGGCATACCTTTAGGGGCTTGTGGAATGATTTTGTTGTTATCTGCATTAAAATATTAAACTTTAAAGGCAGTAAAAAATATGACCGTTTTATGTCATTGATTTTAATTTTGCGAAGGTTTACTGAAATGGGCCTTCTTTCCATCTTTAAAAGCCCATAACTTGGGCAAATGAACTCGGATTTCGATATGGCATACCTTTAGGGGCTTGTGGAATGATTTTGTTGTTATCTGCATTAAAATATATATCTTTAAAGGTGTTAAAAAATATTTTTATGTCATTGATTTTAATTTTGCAAAGGTTTACAGAAATGGGCTTTCTTTCCATCTCTAAAAGCCCATAACCTGGTCAAAAGGACTCGGATTTCGATATAGCATACCTCTATGGGCTTTCGGAATGATTATGTTGTTATCTGCATTTAAATATATATATTTAAAGGTAGTAAAAAATATGACCGTTTTTATGTCATTGATTTTAATTTTGCAAAGCTTTACTGAAATGGGACTTCTTTCCATCTTTAAAAGCCCATAACTTGGGCAAATGAACTCGGATTTCGATATGGCATACCTTTAGGGGCTTGTGGAATGATTTTGTTGTTATCTGCATTAAAATATTTAACTTTAAAGGTAGTAGAAAATATGACCGTTTATATGTCATTGATTTTAATTTTGCAAAGGTTTACTGAAATGGGCCTTCTTTCCATCTTTAAAAGCCCATATTTTGGTCAAAATGACTCGGATTTCGATATGGCATACCTTTAGGGGCTTGTGGAATGATTATGTTTTTATCTGCATTAAAATATATAACTTTAAAGGTAGTAAAAATTATGACCGTTTTTATGTCATTGATTTTAATTTTGCAAAGGTTTACTAAAATGGGCCTTTTTTCCATCTTTAAAAGCCAATAACTTGGTCAAATGAACTCGTATTTCGATATGGCATACCTTTAGGGGCTTGTGGAATGATTTTGTGTTATCTGCATTAAAATATTTAACTTTAAAGGTAGTAGAAAATATGACCGTTTTTATGTCATTGATTTTAATTTTTCGAAGGTTTACTGAAATGGGCCTTCTTTCCATCTTTAAAAGCCCATAACTTGGTCAAATGAACTCGGATTTCGATATGGCATACCTTTAGGGGCTTGTGGAATGATTATGTTTTTATCTGCATTAAAATATATAACTTTAAAGGTAGTAAAAATATGACCGTTTTTATGTCATTGATTTTAATTTTGCAAAGGTTTACTAAAATGGGCCTTCTTTCCATCTTTAAAAGCCCATAACCTGGCCAAAAGGACTCGGATTTCGATATGGCATACCTCTATGGGCTTGTGGAATGATTATGTTGTTATCTGCATTAAAATATATAACTTTAAAGGTAATACAAAATATGACCGTTTTTATGTCATTGATTTTAATTTTGCGAAGGTTTACTGAAATGGGCCTTCTTTCCATCTTTAAAAGCCAATAACTTGGTCATATGAACTCGTATTTCGATATGGCATACCTTTAGGGGCTTGTGGAATGATTTTTTTGTTATCTGCATTAAAATATTTAACTTTAAAGGTAGAAGGTAGAAAATATGACCGTTTTTATGTCATTGATTTTAGATTTGCGAAGGTTTACTGAAATGGGCCTTCTTTCCATCTTTAAAAGCCCATAACTTGGTCAAATGAACTCGGATTTCGATATGGCATACCTTTAGGGGCTTGTGGAATGATTATGTTTTTATCTGCATTAAAATATATAACTTTAATGGTAGTAAAAAATGTGACCGTTTTTATGTCATTGATTTTAATTTTGCGAAGGTTTACTGAAATGGGCCTTCTTTCCATCTTTAAAAGCCCATAACATGATCAAAAGGACTCGGATTTCGATATGTCATACCTTTAGGGGCTTGTGGAATGATTTTGTTGTTATCTGCATTATTGATTTTAATTTTGCGAAGGTTTACTGAAATGGGCCTTCTTTCCATCTTTAAAAGCCCATAACTTGGGCAAATGAACTCGGATTTCGATATGGCATACCTTTAGGGGCTTGTGGAATGATTTTGTTGTTATCTGCATTAAAATATATATCTTTAAAGGTGTTAAAAAATATTTTTATGTCATTGATTTTAATTTTGCAAAGGTTTACAGAAATGGGCTTTCTTTCCATCTCTAAAAGCCCATAACCTGGTCAAAAGGACTCGGATTTCGATATAGCATACCTCTATGGGCTTTCGGAATGATTATGTTGTTATCTGCATTTAAATATATATATTTAAAGGTAGTAAAAAATATGACCGTTTTTATGTTATTGATTTTAATTTTGCAAAGCTTTACTGAAATGGGCCTTCTTTCCATCTTTAAAATCCTATAACCTGGTCAAAAGGACTCGGATTTCGATATGGCATACCTCTATGGGCTTGTGGAATGATTATGTTGTTATCTGCATTTAAATATATATATTTAAAGGTATTAAAAAATATGACCGTTTTAATGTCATTGATTTTAATTTTGCAAAGGTTTACTGAAATGGGCCTTCTTTCCATCTTTAAAAGCCCATAACTTGGTCAAATGAACTCGGATTTCGATATGGCATACCCTTATGGGCTTGTGGAATGATTATGTTTTTATCTGCATTAAAATATATAACTTTAAAGGTAGTATGTCATTGTCGTTTTTATGTCATTGATTTTTATTTTGCGAAGGTTTACAGAAATGGGCCTTCTTTCCATCTTTAAAAGCCCATAACTTGGTCAAATGAACTCGGATTTCGATATGGCATACCCTTATGGGCTTGTGGAATGATTATGTTTTTATCTGCATTAAAATATATAACTTTAAGGGTAGTAAAAAATATGACCGTTTTTATGTCATTGATTTTAATTTTGCAAAGGTTTACTGAAATGAGTCTTCTTTCCATCTTTAAAAGATCATAACCTGGTCAAAAGGACTCGGATTTCGATATGGCATACCTCTTTGGGCTTGTGGAATGAGTATGTTGTTATCTGCATTAAAATATATAACTTTAAAGGTAGTAAAAAATATGACCGTTTTTATGTCATTGATTTTAATTTTGCAAAGCTTTACTGAAATGGGCCTTCTTTACATCTTTAAAAGCCCATAACTTGGTCAAATGATCTCGGATTTCGATATGGCATACCTTTTTAGGCTAGTGGAATGATTATGTTGTTATTTGCATTAAAATATATAACTTTAAAGGTAGTAAAAAATATGACCGTTTTTATGTCATTGATTTTAATTTTGCGAAGGTTTACTGAAATGGGCCTTCTTTTCATCTTTAAAAGCCAATAACTTGGTCAAATGAACTCGTATTTCGATATGGCATACCCTTAGAGGCTTGTGGAATGATTTTGTGTTATCTGCATTAAAATATTAAACTTTAAAGGTAGTAAAAAATATGACCGTTTTTATGTCATTGATTTTAATTTTGCGAAGGTTTACTGAAATGGGCCTTCTTTACATATTTAAAGGCCCATAACTTAGTCAAATGAACTCTGATTTCGATATGGCATACCTTTATGGGCTTGTGGAATGATTATGTTGTTATCTGCATTAAAATATATATCTTTAAAGGTAGTAAAAAATGTGACCGTTTTAAAGTACTGATTCTAATTTTGCGAAGGTTTACTGAAATGGGCCTTCTTTCCATCTTTAAAAGCCAATAACTTGGTCAAAAGAACTCTTATTTCGATATGGCA
The DNA here is from genome assembly GCF_043229965.1 of Drosophila suzukii. Lineage (NCBI taxonomy): Eukaryota > Metazoa > Arthropoda > Insecta > Diptera > Drosophilidae > Drosophila > Drosophila suzukii. Next base: position 594,096 of record NW_027255896.1, on the reverse strand, counting down.
TACCTTTAGGGGATTGTGGAATGATTTTGTTGTTATCTGCATTAAAATATTAAACTTTAAAGGTAGTAGAAAATATGACCGTTTTTATGTCATTGATTTTAATTTTGCGAAGGTTTACTGAAATGGGCCTTCTTTCCATCTTGAAAAGCCCATAACTTGGTCAAATGAAATCGGATTTCGATATGGCATACCTTTAGGGGCTTGTGGAATGATTATGTTTTTATCTGCATTAAAATATATAACTTTAAAGGTAGTAAAAATTATGACCGTTTTTATGTCATTGATTTTAATTTTGCAAAGGTTTACTAAAATGGGCCTTCTTTCCATCTTTAAAAGCCAATAACTTGGTCAAATGAACTCGTATTTCGATATGGCATACCTTTAGGGGCTTGTGGAATGATTTTGCTGTTATCTGCATTAAAATATTTAACTTTAAAGGTAGTAGAAAATATGACCGTTTTTATGTCATTGATTTTAATTTTTCGAAGGTTTACTGAAATGGGCCTTCTTTCCATCTTTAAAAGCCCATAACTTGGTCAAATGAACTCGGATTTCGATATGGCATACCTTTAGGGGCTTGTGGAATGATTATGTTTTTATCTGCATTAAAATATATAACTTTAAAGGTAGTAAAAAATATGACCGTTTTTATGTCATTGATTTTAATTTTGCAAAGGTTTACTAAAATGGGCCTTCTTTCCATCTTTAAAAGCCCATAACCTGGTCAAAAGGACTCGGATTTCGATATGTCATACCTTTAGGGGCTTGTGGAATGATTTTGTTGTTATCTGCATTATTGATTTTAATTTTGCGAAGGTTTACTGAAATGGGCCTTCTTTCCATCTTTAAAAGCCCATAACTTGGGCAAATGAACTCGGATTTCGATATGGCATACCTTTAGGGGCTTGTGGAATGATTTTGTTGTTATCTGCATTAAAATATATATCTTTAAAGGTGTTAAAAAATATTTTTATGTCATTGATTTTAATTTTGCAAAGGTTTACAGAAATGGGCTTTCTTTCCATCTCTAAAAGCCCATAACCTGGTCAAAAGGACTCGGATTTCGATATAGCATACCTCTATGGGCTTTCGGAATGATTATGTTGGTTTCTGCATTTAAATATATATATTTAAAGGTAGTAAAAAATATGACCGTTTTTATGTCATTGATTTTAATTTTGCAAAGCTTTACTGAAATGGGACTTCTTTCCATCTTTAAAAGCCCATAACTTGGGCAAATGAACTCGGATTTCGATATGGCATACCTTTAGGGGCTTGTGGAATGATTTTGTTGTTATCTGCATTAAAATATTTAACTTTAAAGGTAGTAGAAAATATGACCGTTTATATGTCATTGATTTTAATTTTGCAAAGGTTTACTGAAATGGGCCTTCTTTCCATCTTTAAAAGCCCATATTTTGGTCAAAATGACTCGGATTTCGATATGGCATACCTTTAGGGGCTTGTGGAATGATTATGTTTTTATCTGCATTAAAATATATAACTTTAAAGGTAGTACAAAATATGACCGTTTTTATGTCATTGATTTTAATTTTGCGAAGGTTTACTGAAATGGGCCTTCTTTCCATCTTTAAAAGCCCATAACTTGGTCAAATGAACTCGGATTTCGATATGGCATACCTTTAGGAGCTTGTGGAATGATTATGTTTTTATCTGCAATAAAATATATAACTTTAAAGGTAGTAAAAAATATGACCGTTTTTATGTCATTGATTTTAATTTTGCAAAGGTTTACTAAAATGGGCCTTCTTTCCATCTTTAAAAGCCAATAACTTGGTCAAATGAACTCGTATTTCGATATGGCATACCTTTAGGGGCTTGTGGAATGATTTTGTGTTATCTGCATTAAAATATTTAACTTTAAAGGTAGTAGAAAATATGACCGTTTTTATGTCATTGATTTTAATTTTTCGAAGGTTTACTGAAATGGGCTTTCTTTCCATCTCTAAAAGCCCATAACCTGGTCAAAAGGACTCGGATTTCGATATAGCATACCTCTATGGGCTTTCGGAATGATTATGTTGTTATCTGCATTTAAATATATATATTTAAAGGTAGTAAAAAATATGACCGTTTTTATGTTATTGATTTTAATTTTGCAAAGCTTTACTGAAATGGGCCTTCTTTCCATCTTTAAAATCCTATAACCTGGTCAAAAGGACTCGGATTTCGATATGGCATACCTCTATGGGCTTGTGGAATGATTATGTTGTTATCTGCATTTAAATATATATATTTAAAGGTATTAAAAAATATGACCGTTTTAATGTCATTGATTTTAATTTTGCAAAGGTTTACTGAAATGGGCCTTCTTTCCATCTTTAAAAGCCCATAACTTGGTCAAATGAACTCGGATTTCGATATGGCATACCCTTATGGGCTTGTGGAATGATTATGTTTTTATCTGCATTAAAATATATAACTTTAAAGGTAGTATGTCATTGTCGTTTTTATGTCATTGATTTTTATTTTGCGAAGGTTTACAGAAATGGGCCTTCTTTCCATCTTTAAAAGCCCATAACTTGGTCAAATGAACTCGGATTTCGATATGGCATACCCTTATGGGCTTGTGGAATGATTATGTTTTTATCTGCATTAAAATATATAACTTTAAGGGTAGTAAAAAATATGACCGTTTTTATGTCATTGATTTTAATTTTGCAAAGGTTTACTGAAATGGGTCTTCTTTCCATCTTTAAAAGATCATAACCTGGTCAAAAGGACTCGGATTTCGATATGGCATACCTCTTTGGGCTTGTGGAATGATTATGTTGTTATCTGCATTAAAATATATAACTTTAAAGGTAGTAAAAAATATGACCGTTTTTATGTCATTGATTTTAATTTTGCAAAGCTTTACTGAAATGGGCCTTCTTTACATCTTTAAAAGCCCATAACTTGGTCAAATGATCTCGGATTTCGATATGGCATACCTCTTTAGGCTAGTGGAATGATTATGTTGTTATTTGCATTAAAATATATAACTTTAAAGGTAGTAAAAAATATGACCGTTTTTATGTCATTGATTTTAATTTTGCGAAGGTTTACTGAAATGGGCCTTCTTTTCATCTTTAAAAGCCAATAACTTGGTCAAATGAACTCGTATTTCGATATGGCATACCCTTAGAGGCTTGTGGAATGATTTTGTGTTATCTGCATTAAAATATTAAACTTTAAAGGTAGTAAAAAATATGACCGTTTTTATGTCATTGATTTTAGTTTTGCGAAGGTTTACTGAAATGGGCCTTCTTTACATATTTAAAGGCCCATAACTTAGTCAAATGAACTCTGATTTCGATATGGCATACCTTTATGGGCTTGTGGAATGATTATGTTGTTATCTGCATTAAAATATATATCTTTAAAGGTAGTAAAAAATGTGACCGTTTTAAAGTACTGATTCTAATTTTGCGAAGGTTAACTGAAATTGGCCTTCCTTCCATCTTTAAAAGCCTATAACTTGGTCAAATGAACTCGAATTTCGATATGGCATACCTTTAGGGGCTTGTGGAATGATTATGTTGTTATCTGCATTAAAATATATAACTTTAAAGGTAGTACAAAATATGACCGTTTTTATGTCATTGATTTTAATTTTGCGAAGGTTTACTGAAATGGGCCTTCTTTCCATCTTTAAAAGCCCATAACTTGGTCAAATGAACTCGGATTTCGATATGGCATACCTTTAGGAGCTTGTGGAATGATTATGTTTTTATCTGCAATAAAATATATAACTTTAAAGGTAGTAAAAAATATGACCGTTTTTATGTCATTGATTTTAATTTTGCGAAGGTTTACTGAAATGGGCCTTCTTTCCATCTTTAAAAGCCAATAACTTGGTCAAAAGAACTCATATTTCGATATGGCATACCTTTAGGGGATTGTGGAATGATTTTGTTGTTATCTGCATTAAAATATTTAACTTTAAAGGTAGTAGAAAATATGACCGTTTTTATGTCATTGATTTTAATTTTGCGAAGGTTTACTGAAATGGGCCTTCTTTCCATCTTGAAAAGCCCATAACTTGGTCAAATGAAATCGGATTTCGATATGGCATACCTTTAGGGGCTTGTGGAATGATTATGTTTTTATCTGCATTAAAATATATAACTTTAAAGGTAGTAAAAATTATGACCGTTTTTATGTCATTGATTTTAATCTTGCAAAGGTTTACTAAAATGGGCCTTCTTTCCATCTTTAAAAGCCAATAACTTGGTCAAATGAACTCGTATTTCGATATGGCATACCTTTAGGGGCTTGTGGAATGATTTTGTTGTTATCTGCATTAAAATATTTAACTTTAAAGGTAGTAGAAAATATGACCGTTTTTATGTCATTGATTTTAATTTTTCGAAGGTTTACTGAAATGGGCCTTCTTTCCATCTTTAAAAGCCCATAACTTGGTCAAATGAACTCGGATTTCGATATGGCATACCTTTAGGGGCTTGTGGAATGATTATGTTTTTATCTGCATTAAAATATATAACTTTAAAGGTAGTAAAAAATATGACCGTTTTTATGTCATTGATTTTAATTTTGCAAAGGTTTACTAAAATGGGCCTTCTTTCCATCTTTAAAAGCCCATAACCTGGTCAAAAGGACTCGGATTTCGATATGGCATACCTCTATGGGCTTGTGAAATGATTATGTTGTTATCTGCATTAAAATATATAACTTTAAAGGTAGTACAAAATATGACCGTTTTTATGTCATTGATTTTAATTTTGCGAAGGTTTACTGAAATGGGTCTTCTTTCCATCTTTAAAAGATCATAACCTGGTCAAAAGGACTCGGATTTCGATATGGCATACCTCTTTGGGCTTGTGGAATGATTATGTTGTTATCTGCATTAAAATATATAACTTTAAAGGTAGTAAAAAATATGACCGTTTTTATGTCATTGATTTTAATTTTGCAAAGCTTTACTGAAATGGGCCTTCTTTACATCTTTAAAAGCCCATAACTTGGTCAAATGATCTCGGATTTCGATATGGCATACCTTTTTAGGCTAGTGGAATGATTATGTTGTTATTTGCATTAAAATATATAACTTTAAAGGTAGTAAAAAATATGACCGTTTTTATGTCATTGATTTTAATTTTGCGAAGGTTTACTGAAATGGGCCTTCTTTTCATCTTTAAAAGCCAATAACTTGGTCAAATGAACTCGTATTTCGATATGGCATACCCTTAGAGGCTTGTGGAATGATTTTGTGTTATCTGCATTAAAATATTAAACTTTAAAGGTAGTAAAAAATATGACCGTTTTTATGTCATTGATTTTAATTTTGCGAAGGTTTACTGAAATGGGCCTTCTTTCCATCTTTAAAAGCCCATAACTTGGTCAAATGAACTCGGATTTCGATATGGCATACCCTTATGGGCTTGTGGAATGATTATGTTTTTATCTGCATTAAAATATATAACTTTAAGGGTAGTAAAAAATATGACCGTTTTTATGTCATTGATTTTAATTTTGCAAAGGTTTACTGAAATGGGTCTTCTTTCCATCTTTAAAAGATCATAACCTGGTCAAAAGGACTCGGATTTCGATATGGCATACCTCTTTGGGCTTGTGGAATGATTATGTTGTTATCTGCATTTAAATATATATATTTAAAGGTATTAAAAAATATGACCGTTTTAATGTCATTGATTTTAATTTTGCAAAGGTTTACTGAAATGGGCCTTCTTTCCATCTTTAAAAGCCCATAACTTGGTCAAATGAACTCGGATTTCGATATGGCATACCTCTATGGGCTTGTGGAATGATTATGTTGTTATCTGCATTTAAATATATATATTTAAAGGTATTAAAAAATATGACCGTTTTAATGTCATTGATTTTAATTTTGCAAAGGTTTACTGAAATGGGCCTTCTTTCCATCTTTAAAAGCCCATAACTTGGTCAAATGAACTCGGATTTCGATATGGCATACCCTTATGGGCTTGTGGAATGATTATGTTTTTATCTGCATTAAAATATATAACTTTAAAGGTAGTATGTCATTGTCGTTTTTATGTCATTGATTTTTATTTTGCGAAGGTTTACAGAAATGGGCCTTCTTTCCATCTTTAAAAGCCCATAGCTTGGTCAAATGAACTCGGATTTCGATATGGCATACCCTTATGGGCTTGTGGAATGATTATGTTTTTATCTGCATTAAAATATATAACTTTAAGGGTAGTAAAAAATATGACCGTTTTTATGTCATTGATTTTAATTTTGCAAAGGTTTACTGAAATGGGTCTTCTTTCCATCTTTAAAAGATCATAACCTGGTCAAAAGGACTCGGATTTCGATATGGCATACCTCTTTGGGCTTGTGGAATGATTATGTTGTTATCTGCATTAAAATATATAACTTTAAAGGTAGTAAAAAATATGACCGTTTTTATGTCATTGATTTTAATTTTGCAAAGCTTTACTGAAATGGGCCTTCTTTACATCTTTAAAAGCCCATAACTTGGTCAAATGATCTCGGATTTCGATATGGCATACCTCTTTAGGCTAGTGGAATGATTATGTTGTTATTTGCATTAAAATATATAACTTTAAAGGTAGTAAAAAATATGACCGTTTTTATGTCATTGATTTTAATTTTGCGAAGGTTTACTGAAATGGGCCTTCTTTTCATCTTTAAAAGCCAATAACTTGGTCAAATGAACTCGTATTTCGATATGGCATACCCTTAGAGGCTTGTGGAATGATTTTGTGTTATCTGCATTAAAATATTAAACTTTAAAGGTAGTAAAAAATATGACCGTTTTTATGTCATTGATTTTAATTTTGCGAAGGTTTACTGAAATGGGCCTTCTTTACATATTTAAAGGCCCATAACTTAGTCAAATGAACTCTGATTTCGATATGGCATACCTTTATGGGCTTGTGGAATGATTATGTTGTTATCTGCATTAAAATATATATCTTTAAAGGTAGTAAAAAATGTGACCGTTTTAAAGTACTGATTCTAATTTTGCGAAGGTTAACTGAAATTGGCCTTCCTTCCATCTTTAAAAGCCTATAACTTGGTCAAATGAACTCGAATTTCGATATGGCATACCTTTAGGGGCTTGTGGAATGATTATGTTGTTATCTGCATTAAAATATATAACTTTAAAGGTAGTACAAAATATGACCGTTTTTATGTCATTGATTTTAATTTTGCGAAGGTTTACTGAAATGGGCCTTCTTTCCATCTTTAAAAGCCCATAACTTGGTCAAATGAACTCGGATTTCGATATGGCATACCTTTAGGAGCTTGTGGAATGATTATGTTTTTATCTGCAATAAAATATATAACTTTAAAGGTAGTAAAAAATATGACCGTTTTTATGTCATTGATTTTAATTTTGCGAAGGTTTACTGAAATGGGCCTTCTTTCCATCTTTAAAAGCCAATAACTTGGTCAAAAGAACTCTTATTTCGATATGGCATACCTTTAGGGGATTGTGGAATGATTTTGTTGTTATCTGCATTAAAATATTTAACTTTAAAGGTAGTAGAAAATATGACCGTTTTTATGTCATTGATTTTAATTTTGCGAAGGTTTACTGAAATGGGCCTTCTTTCCATCTTGAAAAGCCCATAACTTGGTCAAATGAAATCGGATTTCGATATGGCATACCTTTAGGGGCTTGTGGAATGATTATGTTTTTATCTGCATTAAAATATATAACTTTAAAGGTAGTAAAAATTATGACCGTTTTTATGTCATTGATTTTAATTTTGCAAAGGTTTACTAAAATGGGCCTTCTTTCCATCTTTAAAAGCCAATAACTTGGTCAAATGAACTCGTATTTCGATATGGCATACCTTTAGGGGCTTGTGGAATGATTTTGTTGTTATCTGCATTAAAATATTTAACTTTAAAGGTAGTAGAAAATATGACCGTTTTTATGTCATTGATTTTAATTTTTCGAAGGTTTACTGAAATGGGCCTTCTTTCCATCTTTAAAAGCCCATAACTTGGTCAAATGAACTCGGATTTCGATATGGCATACCCTTATGGGCTTGTGGAATGATTATGTTTTTATCTGCATTAAAATATATAACTTTAAGGGTAGTAAAAAATATGACCGTTTTTATGTCATTGATTTTAATTTTGCAAAGGTTTACTGAAATGGGTCTTCTTTCCATCTTTAAAAGATCATAACCTGGTCAAAAGGACTCGGATTTCGATATGGCATACCTCTTTGGGCTTGTGGAATGATTATGTTGTTATCTGCATTAAAATATATAACTTTAAAGGTAGTAAAAAATATGACCGTTTTTATGTCATTGATTTTAATTTTGCAAAGCTTTACTGAAATGGGCCTTCTTTACATCTTTAAAAGCCCATAACTTGGTCAAATGATCTCGGATTTCGATATGGCATACCTCTTTAGGCTAGTGGAATGATTATGTTGTTATTTGCATTAAAATATATAACTTTAAAGGTAGTAAAAAATATGACCGTTTTTATGTCATTGATTTTAATTTTGCGAAGGTTTACTGAAATGGGCCTTCTTTTCATCTTTAAAAGCCAATAACTTGGTCAAATGAACTCGTATTTCGATATGGCATACCCTTAGAGGCTTGTGGAATGATTTTGTGTTATCTGCATTAAAATATTAAACTTTAAAGGTAGTAAAAAATATGACCGTTTTTATGTCATTGATTTTAATTTTGCGAAGGTTTACTGAAATGGGCCTTCTTTACATATTTAAAGGCCCATAACTTAGTCAAATGAACTCTGATTTCGATATGGCATACCTTTATGGGCTTGTGGAATGATTATGTTGTTATCTGCATTAAAATATATATCTTTAAAGGTAGTAAAAAATGTGACCGTTTTAAAGTACTGATTCTAATTTTGCGAAGGTTAACTGAAATTGGCCTTCCTTCCATCTTTAAAAGCCTATAACTTGGTCAAATGAACTCGAATTTCGATATGGCATACCTTTAGGGGCTTGTGGAATGATTATGTTGTTATCTGCATTAAAATATATAACTTTAAAGGTAGTACAAAATATGACCGTTTTTATGTCATTGATTTTAATTTTGCGAAGGTTTACTGAAATGGGCCTTCTTTCCATCTTTAAAAGCCCATAACTTGGTCAAATGAACTCGGATTTCGATATGGCATACCTTTAGGAGCTTGTGGAATGATTATGTTTTTATCTGCAATAAAATATATAACTTTAAAGGTAGTAAAAAATATGACCGTTTTTATGTCATTGATTTTAATTTTGCGAAGGTTTACTGAAATGGGCCTTCTTTCCATCTTTAAAAGCCAATAACTTGGTCAAAAGAACTCTTATTTCGATATGGCATACCTTTAGGGGATTGTGGAATGATTTTGTTGTTATCTGCATTAAAATATTTAACTTTAAAGGTAGTAGAAAATATGACCGTTTTTATGTCATTGATTTTAATTTTGCGAAGGTTTACTGAAATGGGCCTTCTTTCCATCTTGAAAAGCCCATAACTTGGTCAAATGAAATCGGATTTCGATATGGCATACCTTTAGGGGCTTGTGGAATGATTATGTTTTTATCTGCATTAAAATATATAACTTTAAAGGTAGTAAAAATTATGACCGTTTTTATGTCATTGATTTTAATTTTGCAAAGGTTTACTAAAATGGGCCTTCTTTCCATCTTTAAAAGCCAATAACTTGGTCAAATGAACTCGTATTTCGATATGGCATACCTTTAGGGGCTTGTGGAATGATTTTGTTGTTATCTGCATTAAAATATTTAACTTTAAAGGTAGTAGAAAATATGACCGTTTTTATGTCATTGATTTTAATTTTTCGAAGGTTTACTGAAATGGGCCTTCTTTCCATCTTTAAAAGCCCATAACTTGGTCAAATGAACTCGGATTTCGATATGGCATACCTTTAGGGGCTTGTGGAATGATTATGTTTTTATCTGCATTAAAATATATAACTTTAAAGGTAGTAAAAAATATGACCGTTTTTATGTCATTGATTTTAATTTTGCAAAGGTTTACTAAAATGGGCCTTCTTTCCATCTTTAAAAGCCCATAACCTGGTCAAAAGGACTCGGATTTCGATATGGCATACCTCTATGGGCTTGTGAAATGATTATGTTGTTATCTGCATTAAAATATATAACTTTAAAGGTAGTACAAAATATGACCGTTTTTATGTCATTGATTTTAATTTTGCGAAGGTTTACTGAAATGGGTCTTCTTTCCATCTTTAAAAGATCATAACCTGGTCAAAAGGACTCGGATTTCGATATGGCATACCTCTATGGGCTTGTGAAATGATTATGTTGTTATCTGCATTAAAATATATAACTTTAAAGGTAGTACAAAATATGACCGTTTTTATGTCATTGATTTTAATTTTGCGAAGGTTTACTGAAATGGGCCTTCTTTCCATCTTTAAAAGCCAATAACTTGGTCAAATGAACTCGTATTTCGATATGGCATTCCTTTAGGGGCTTGTGGAATGATTTTGTTGTTATCTGCATTAAAATATTTAACTTTAAAGGTAGTAGAAAATATGACCGTTTTTATTTCATTGATTTTAATTTTGCGAAGGTTTACTGAAATGGGCCTTCTTTCCATCTTTAAAAGCCCATAACTTGGTCAAATGAACTCGGATTTCGATATGGCATACCTTTAGGGGCTTGTGGAATGATTATGTTTTTATCTGCATTAAAATATATAACTTTAATGGTAGTAAAAAATATGACCGTTTTTATGTCATTGATTTTAATTTTGCGAAGGTTTACTGAAATGGGCCTTCTTTCCATCTTTAAAAGCCCATAACATGATGAAAAGGACTCGGATTTCGATATGGCATACCTTTAGGGGCTTGTGGAATGATTTTGTTGTTATCTGCATTAAAATATTAAACTTTAAAGGTAGTTTTTATGTCATTGATTTTAATTTTGCGAAGGTTTACTGAAATGGGCCTTCTTTACATCTTTAGAAGCCCATAACTTGGGCAAATGAACTCGGATTTCGATATGGCATACCTTTAGGGGCTTGTGGAATGATTTTGTTGTTATCTGCATTAAAATATATATCTTTAAAGGTGTTAAAAAATATTTTTATGTCATTGATTTTAATTTTGCAAAGGTTTACAGAAATGGGCCTTCTTTCCATCTCTAAAAGCCCATAACCTGGTCAAAAGGACTCGGATTTCGATATAGCATACCTCTATGGGCTTTCGGAATGATAATGTTGTTATATGCATTAAAATATATAACTTTAAAGGTAGTAAAAAATATGACCGTTTTTATGTCATTGATATTTATTTTGCGAAGGTTTACTGAAATGGGCCTTCTTTCCATCTTTAAAATCCTATAACCTGGTCAAAAGGACTCGGATTTCGATATGGCATACCTCTATGGGCTTGTGGAATGGTTATGTTGTTATCTGCATTAAAATATATAACTTTAAAGGTAGTACAAAATATGACCGTTTTTATGTCATTGATTTTAATTTTGCGAAGGTTTACTGAAATGGGCCTTCTTTTCATCTTTTAAAGCCAATAACTTGGTCAAATGAACTCGTATTTCGATATGGCATACCTTTAAGGGCTTGTGGAATGATTTTGTTGTTATCTGCATTAAAATATTTAACTTTAAAGGTAGTAGAAAATATGACCGTTTTTATGTCATTGATTTTAATTTTGCGAAGGTTTACTGAAATGGGCCTTCTTTCCATCTTGAAAAGCCCATAACTTGGTCAAATGAAATCGGATTTCGATATGGCATACCTTTAGGGGCTTGTGGAATGATTATGTTTTTATCTGCATTAAAATATATAACTTTAAAGGTAGTAAAAATTATGACCGTTTTTATGTCATTGATTTTAATTTTGCAAAGGTTTACTAAAATGGGCCTTCTTTCCATCTTTAAAAGCCAATAACTTGGTCAAATGAACTCGTATTTCGATATGGCATACCTTTAGGGGCTTGTGGAATGATTTTGTTGTTATCTGCATTAAAATATTTAACTTTAAAGGTAGTAGAAAATATGACCGTTTTTATGTCATTGATTTTAATTTTTCGAAGGTTTACTGAAATGGGCCTTCTTTCCATCTTTAAAAGCCCATAACTTGGTCAAATGAACTCGGATTTCGATATGGCATACCTTTAGGGGCTTGTGGAATGATTATGTTTTTATCTGCATTAAAATATATAACTTTAAAGGTAGTAAAAAATATGACCGTTTTTATGTCATTGATTTTAATTTTGCAAAGGTTTACTAAAATGGGCCTTCTTTCCATCTTTAAAAGCCCATAACCTGGTCAAAAGGACTCGGATTTCGATATGGCATACCTCTATGGGCTTGTGAAATGATTATGTTGTTATCTGCATTAAAATATATAACTATAAAGGTAGTACAAAATATGACCGTTTTTATGTCATTGATTTTAATTTTGCGAAGGTTTACTGAAATGGGCCTTCTTTCCATCTTTAAAAGCCAATAACTTGGTCAAATGAACTCGTATTTCGATATGGCATTCCTTTAGGGGCTTGTGGAATGATTTTGTTGTTATCTGCATTAAAATATTTAACTTTAAAGGTAGTAGAAAATATGACCGTTTTTATTTCATTGATTTTAATTTTGCGAAGGTTTACTGAAATGGGCCTTCTTTCCATCTTTAAAAGCCCATAACTTGGTCAAATGAACTCGGATTTCGATATGGCATACCTTTAGGGGCTTGTGGAATGATTATGTTTTTATCTGCATTAAAATATATAACTTTAATGGTAGTAAAAAATATGACCGTTTTTATGTCATTGATTTTAATTTTGCGAAGGTTTACTGAAATGGGCCTTCTTTCCATCTTTAAAAGCCCATAACATGATGAAAAGGACTCGGATTTCGATATGGCATACCTTTAGGGGCTTGTGGAATGATTTTGTTGTTATCTGCATTAAAATATTAAACTTTAAAGGTAGTTTTTATGTCATTGATTTTAATTTTGCGAAGGTTTACTGAAATGGGCCTTCTTTACATCTTTAGAAGCCCATAACTTGGGCAAATGAACTCGGATTTCGATATGGCATACCTTTAGGGGCTTGTGGAATGATTTTGTTGTTATCTGCATTAAAATATATATCTTTAAAGGTGTTAAAAAATATTTTTATGTCATTGATTTTAATTTTGCAAAGGTTTACAGAAATGGGCCTTCTTTCCATCTCTAAAAGCCCATAACCTGGTCAAAAGGACTCGGATTTCGATATAGCATACCTCTATGGGCTTTCGGAATGATAATGTTGTTATATGCATTAAAATATATAACGTTAAAGGTAGTAAAAAATATGACCGTTTTTATGTCATTGATATTTATTTTGCGAAGGTTTACTGAAATGGGCCTTCTTTCCATCTTTAAAATCCTATAACCTGGTCAAAAGGACTCGGATTTCGATATGGCATACCTCTATGGGCTTGTGGAATGGTTATGTTGTTATCTGCATTAAAATATATAACTTTAAAGGTAGTACAAAATATGACCGTTTTTATGTCATTGATTTTAATTTTGCGAAGGTTTACTGAAATGGGCCTTCTTTTCATCTTTTAAAGCCAATAACTTGGTCAAATGAACTCGTATTTCGATATGGCATACCTTTAAGGGCTTGTGGAATGATTTTGTTGTTATCTGCATTAAAATATTTAACTTTAAAGGTAGTAGAAAATATGACCGTTTTTATGTCATTGATTTTAATTTTGCAAAGGTTTACTGAAATGGGCCTTTTTTCCATCTTTAAAAGCCCATAATTTGGTCAAATGAACTCGGATTTCGATATGGCATACCTCTATGGGCTTGTGGAATAATTATGTTGTTATCTGCATTAAAATATATAACTTTAAAGGTAGTACAAAATATGACCGTTTTTATGTCATTGATTTTAATTTTGCGAAGGTTTACTGAAATGGGCCTTCTTTTCATCTTTAAAAGCCAATAACTTGGTCAAATGAACTCGTATTTCGATATGGCATACCTTTAGGGGCTTGTGGAATGATTTTGTTGTTATCTGCATTAAAATATTTAACTTTAAAGGTAGTAGAAAATATGACCGTTTTTATGTCATTGATTTTAATTTTGCGAAGGTTTACTGAAATGGGCCTTCTTTCCATCTTTAAAAGCCCATAACTTGGTCAAATGAACTCGGATTTCGATATGGCATACCTTTAGGGGCTTGTGGAATGATTATGTTTTTATCTGCATTAAAATATATAACTTTAAAGGTAGTAAAAAATATGACCGTTTTTATGTCATTGATTTTAATTTTGCGAAGGTTTACTGAAATGGGCCTTCTTTCCATCTTTAAAAGCCAATAACATGGTCAAATGAACTCGTATTTCGATATGGCATACCTCTATGGGCTTGTGGAATGATTATGTTGTTATCTGCATTAAAATATATATCTTTAAAGGTGTTAAAAAATATTTTTATGTCATTGATTTTAATTTTGCAAAGGTTTACTAAAATGGGCCTTCTTTCCATCTTTAAAAGCCAATAACTTGGTCAAATGAACTCGTATTTCGATATGGCATACCTCTATGGGCTTGTGGAATGATTATGTTGTTATCTGCATTAAAATATATAACTTTAAAGGTAGTACAAAATATGACCGTTTTTATGTCATTGATTTTAATCTTTCGAAGGTTTACTGAAATGGGCCTTCTTTCCATCTTTAAAAGCCCATAACTTGGTCAAATGAACTCGGATTTCGATATGGCATACCTTTAGGGGCTTGTGGAATGATTATGTTTTTATCTGCATTAAAATATATAACTTTAAAGGTAGTAAAAAATATGACCGTTTTTATGTCATTGATTTTAATTTTGCAAATGTTTACTAAATTGGGCCTTCTTTCCATCTTTAAAAGCCCATAACCTGGTCAAAAGGACTCGGATTTCGATATGGCATACCTCTATGGGCTTGTGGAATGATTATGTTGTTATCTGCATTAAAATATATAACTTTAAAGGTAGTACAAAATATGACCGTTTTTATGTCATTGATTTTAATTTTGCGAAGGTTTACTGAAATGGGCCTTCTTTCCATCTTTAAAAGCCAATAACTTGGTCAAATGAACTCGTATTTCGATATGGCATACCTTTAGGGGCTTGTGGAATGATTTTGTTGTTATCTGCATTAAAATATTTAACTTTAAAGGTAGTAGAAAATATGACCGTTTTTATGTCATTGATTTTAATTTTGCGAAGGTTTACTGAAATGGGCCTTCTTTCCATCTTTAAAAGCCCATAACTTGGTCAAATGAACTCGGATTTCGATACGGCATACCTTTAGGGGCTTGTGGAATGATTATGTTTTTATCTGCATTAAAATATATAACTTTAAAGGTAGTAAAAAATATGACCGTTTTTATGTCATTGATTTAAATTTTGCAAAGGTTTACTAAAATGGGCCTTCTTTCCATCTTTAAAGGCCCATAACCTGGTCAAAAGGACTCGGATTTCGATATGGCATACCTCTATGGGCTTGTGGAATGATTATGTTGTTATCTGCATTAAAATATATAACTTTAAAGGTAGTACAAAATATGACCGTTTTTATGTCATTGATTTTAATTTTGCGAAGGTTTACTGAAATGGGCCTTCTTTTCATCTTTTAAAGCCAATAACTTGGTCAAATGAACGCGTATTTCGATATGGCATACCTTTAGGGGCTTGTGGAATGATATTGTGTTATCTGCATTAAAATATTTAACTTTAAAGGTAGTAAAAAATATGACCGTTTTTATGTCATTGATTTTAATTTTGCGAAGGTTTACTGAAATGGGCCTTCTTTACATATTTAAAGGCCCATAACTTAGTCAAATGAACTCGGATTTCGATATGGCATACCTTTATTTTTTTTTTTATACCCGTTACTCGTCGGAAAGTATGTAACAGGCAGAAGGAAGCGTTTCCGACCCCATAAAGTATATATATTCTTGATCAGGATCACTAGCCGAGTCGATCTAGCCATGTCCGTCTGTCCGTCTGTCCGGATGAACGCTGAGTTCTCGGAAACTATGAGAGCTAGGCTATTGAGATTTGGCGTGCAGATTCCTGAGCTTCTTACGCAGCGCAAGTTTGTTTCAGTAGACTGCCACGCCCACTCTAACGCCCACAAACCGCCCAAAACTGTGGCTCCTACAGTTTTTATGCTAGAATAAAAATTTTAACGGAAATGTAATGCTCTCATCAATACCTGTCGATTGACCTAAAAAAAAGTTTGCCACGCCCACTTTAACGCCCACAAACCGCGAAAACCTGTGACGCCCATAATTTTTATGCTAGATAAAAAATTTTAACTGAAATGTATTCGTCTCGTCATTACCTATCGATTGACTCAAAAAAAAGTTTGCCACGCCCACTTTAACGCCCACAAACCGCAAAAACCTGTGACGCCCACAATTTTCATGCTAGATAAAAAATTGTAACTGAAATGTATTGGTCTCGTCGATACCTATCGATTGATCAAAAAAAAAATTGGCCACGCCCACTCTAACGCCCATAACGATTAAATCTGTATACCGCCGGTAGGTGGCGCATTTTAATCTCGCTTTGCTGCTTGCATATCTCCATTTAGCTGAGTAACGGGTATCTGATAGTCGAGGTACTCGACTATAGCGTTCTTCCTTGTTTTTTTTTACTTTTATTAATGTGGAAATTTTATTCTTAGGATTAGCACACTGCTACCCGACTGGCAGCTTAATCTAATCTGTTTTTTCAAAAATAGATACAATACTTAGTCTAAGGTTCTTTAAGGCAAGAAATAATTTCGTTATTTTTAGTTATTTAATATTAATATTGAGGGTGGTGATGTTGCTAGGTCAAAATCCGGTCCGGTAGGTCTTGAGGGTGGTGTCTTTTTAGTCTTCTTTTGACTCGGTTGCTTGGTTCGGCGCTGTTTATAGCAGCGGTACCAAGTTTTCTGGCTAGGCTGTTGGGGTGCTCGTTTAGCCTTTCCATATATTTTCGAGAAAGTTCCTGCAGCTTGTCTCCAAGTTTGGGCACGTTGAGATCCCGTTCGATGTCTCTGGTTCGCATAAACCACGGAGCTCCAGAGATGGTTCGAAGTGTTTTCGCTTGCAAAACCCGGATTTTGTTGAGGTTGGTTTTTGCAGCGATGCCGTAAACCTGGAGTCCATAGAAAAGACTGGGCGCTAGTATGGACTTATAAATTTGAACCTTACAGCCAAGTGCGAGCTTGTTGCGTGGTGCGAGAAGCCAAGCCATCCGAGCAACTTTGGTCCTGAAGGAGTGTTGGATACACGTAATGTGCCTGCCAAAAGTGAGTTTTTTGTCCAAAGTGACACCGAGGTACTTGTATGCAGGAAGGGCTCTGATTGGACTTTCGTTGAGGCTGACTCCAGGGCAGCTACTTCGGCGGTTGGTGAACGTTACATTGGCACATTTGTCCGCGTTTACTCGAATGTTCCAGTTCATGGCCCATTGGTGAAATGCGTCCAGATACTCTTGCAATGCAAATGTGGCAGCCAAGATACTTTTGCTTTTTGTCAGGACAGCAGTGTCGTCGGCGTAGGTCGCAATTAGCACGTCTTGTTCCTCAACTTCAGTGATTGGAGTTTGTGTAGGCATATCTGAAGCATAAATTGAGTAAAGAGTAGGGCCGAGGACGCTACCTTGGGGAACTCCGGCAGAGATCGGTTTGGTGGACGACTTGTACCCATCGGCAGAGACGTGGAAAGTGCGTTCTTCCAGGAAGCTTTTCACGAGCTGGAATAGCTGTGGCGTAAAAATACTTTTGGCTTTGTACAGGAGCCCAGGGTGCCACACTCTGTCAAAAGCCTGCTGGATGTCAAGGAAGGCAGCAACTGCATACTCCTTCTTCTCCAAGGCTTCTAAAACAAAGTTAACAACTCTGTGTAATTGCTCAGGAGTTCCGTGTTGAAGACGAAAGCCAAACTGGAATTCCGGAATCGCACTGGTGACATTCTCGTAAGTGAGTAGCCTGTTCAGGATCAGCCTTTCCATGATTTTTCCCAAGGATGGTAGAAGACTAATAGGCCTGTATGAGTCCACGTCAGTCGACGATTTACCTGGTTTTGGGATCATGATTATATTCGCCGATTTCCAAACTTTCGGGAAGTATCCAAGTGTTATTACGCTGTTGAATAACGACACCAGGAATTGCAAGGTTTGATCCGGTAAAAGTCGAATCGTCCTGTTGTCCAGAAGGTCTTCCCCGGGAGTTTTCTTCGGTGAAAGTTTACCTACAAGGTCTTTTACCTCTGTCAGTGTGACAGGGTTAGCAGGCAGGCTCATTTGAAAGGGAGATTCCAGGAACTCATCAACTTGTCGACGTATGCTTTCAGGCGAATAGTCGTAAGGCTTGAAACGTTGTTCGAGGTTGTTAGCGAACGCTTCAGCTTTCTCTAGGCTCGTGCGGCACCAGCCACCTGCGGGGTTTATAATTGCTGATTTTGGGGTGGGCTGAGCCTTGTATCGTCTTGTGATACGCCACAGCGAGTAGTTAGAACTAGCGTCTGTGTCCAGATTTTCCATAAAGCTGTCTATAGACTCTTGTTTTCTTCGAGCGAGCGCTTTGCTTAGACAGTTAGCCAACCGATTATGTATCTGATGGATTCGGGCGTCTCCCGTTCTTGCGTATTCTCTTCTTACTCTTCGCTTTAGGCTGAGAAGTGCCCCAATTCTGGGTGGTAGCAGGAGATGTCTAGAGGTCTCTGTATTTTCGCGATTCCTGGGTGCAGCTATCTCAGCAGCCTCGCTTATCATGCGCATAAAAAGGTTGATGGCACTGTCAATGTCAGTAGGTTCCTGGATTTGTATGTTAACATCACTCAGCTGTTCTAGATAGGCTTTGAAGGCGTTTATATTAGCACCTCTGGCAAGTAGTCGCGGGCGCTGTGGTTTTTTCATAGGTGTGGCATGCAGTGTGGCCAGGATAGGAGTGTGGTCCGAGGAGAGTTCATGGAGGGTTTTTACTTGTAGCCTGTCTATAGCGTATCCATTGATTATGAAAAAATCAAGCGCTGTCGGTGTTATCAGGGGGTTATATGAGTAGAAAGTGGGTTCACCCGTGGCAAGTACTTGGTAATGCCCCTTTGCAACGACTTCTTGCAACTGCTTACCCCTGCTGCAGGCTCGTGAGTTTCCCCACCATGCATGTTTGGCATTATAATCACCACCAGCAATAAATTTGCTTCCAAGTCCAGTCAGTAGGGATTCAAATTCTGATTGAATCCATCTTTCTGCTGGAGGTAGGTGGCATACCTTTAGGGGCTTGTGGAATGATTATGTTTTTATCTGCATTAAAATATATAACTTTAAAGGTAGTAAAAATTATGACCGTTTTTATGTCATTGATTTTAATTTTGCAAAGGTTTACTAAAATGGGCCTTCTTTCCATCTTTAAAAGCCAATAACTTGGTCAAATGAACTCGTATTTCGATATGGCATACCTTTAGGGGCTTGTGGAATGATTTTGATGTTATCTGCATTAAAATATTTAACTTTAAAGGTAGTAGAAAATATGACCGTTTTTATGTCATTGATTTAAATTTTTCGAAGGTTTACTGAAATGGGCCTTCTTTCCATCTTTAAAAGCCCATAACTTGGTCAAATGAACTAGGATTTCGATATGGCATACCTTTAGGGGCTTGTGGAATGATTATGCTTTTATCTGCATTCAAATATATAACTTTAAAGGTAGTAAAAAATATGACCGTTTTTTTGTCATTGATTTTAATTTTGCAAAGGTTTACTAAATTGGGCCTTCTTTCCATCTTTAAAAGCCCATAGCCTGGTCAAAAGGACTCGGATTTCGATATGGCATACCTCTATGGGCTTGTGGAATGATTATGTTGTTATCTGCATTAAAATATATAACTTTAAAGGTAGTACAAAATATGACCGTTTTTATGTCATTGATTTTAATTTTTCGAAGGTTTACTGAAATGGGCCTTCTTTCCATCTTTAAAAGCCCATAACTTGGTCAAATGAACTCGGATTTCGATATGGCATACCTTTAGGGGCTTGTGGAATGATTATGTTTTTATCTGCATTAAAATATATAACTTTAAAGGTAGTAAAAAATATGACCGTTTTTATGTCATTGATTTTAATTTTGCAAATGTTTACTAAATTGGGCCTTCTTTCCATCTTTAAAAGCCCATAACCTGGTCAAAAGGACTCGGATTTCGATATGGCATACCTCTATGGGCTTGTGGAATGATTATGTTGTTATCTGCATTAAAATATGTAACTTTAAAGGTAGTACAAAATATGACCGTTTTTATGTCATTGATTTTAATTTTGCGAAGGTTTACTGAAATGGGCCTTCTTTCCATCTTTAAAAGCCAATAACTTGGTCAAATGAACTCGTATTTCGATATGGCATACCTTTAGGGGCTTGTGGAATGATTTTGTTGTTATCTGCATTAAAATATTTAACTTTAAAGGTAGTAGAAAATATGACCGTTTTTATGTCATTGATTTTAATTTTGCGAAGGTTTACTGAAATGGGCCTTCTTTACATCTTTAAAAGCCCATAACTTGGTCAAATGAACTCGGATTTCGATACGGCATACCTTTAGGCGCTTGTGGAATGATTATGTTTTTATCTGCATTAAAATATATAACTTTAAAGGTAGTGAAAAATATGACCGTTTTTATGTCATTGATTTTAATTTTGCGAAGGTTTACTGAAATGGGCCTTCTTTTCATCTTTTAAAGCCAATAACTTGGTTAAATGAACTCGTATTTCGATATGGCATACCTTTAGGGGCTTGTGGAATGATATTGTGTTATCTGCATTAAAATATTTAACTTTAAAGGTAGTAAAAAATATGACCGTTTTTATGTCATTGATTTTAATTTTGCGAAGGTTTACTGAAATGGGCCTTCTTTACATATTTAAAGGCCCATAACTTAGTCAAATGAACTCGGATTTCGATATGGCATACCTTTAGGGGCTTGTGGAATGATTATGTTTTTATCTGCATTAAAATATATAACTTTAAAGGTAGTAAAAATTATGACCGTTCTTATGTCATTGATATTAATTTTGCAAAGGTTTACTAAAATGGGCCTTCTTTCCATCTTTAAAAGCCAATAACTTGGTCAAATGAACTCGTATTTCGATATGGCATACCTTTAGGGGCTTGTGGAATGATTTTGATGTTATCTGCATTAAAATATTTAACTTTAAAGGTAGTAGAAAATATGACCGTTTTTATGTCATTGATTTTAATTTTGCGAAGGTTTACTGAAATGGGCCTTCTTTCCATCTTTAAAAGCCCATAACTTGGTCAAATGTACTCTGATTTCGATACGGCATACCTTTAGGGGCTTGTGGAATGATTATGTTTTTATCTGCATTAAAATATATAACTTTAAAGGTAGTAAAAAATATGACCGTTTTTATGTTATTGATTTTAATTTTGCAAAGGTTTACTAAAATGGGCCTTCTTTCCATCTTTAAAAGCCCATAACCTGGTCAAAAGGACTCGGATTTCGATATGGCATACCTCTATGGGCTTGTGGAATGATTATGTTGTTATCTGCATTAAAATATATAACTTTAAAGGTAGTACAAAATATGACCGTTTTTATGTCATTGATTTTAATTTTGCGAAGGTTTACTGAAATGGGCCTTCTTTTCATCTTTTAAAGCCAATAACTTGGTCAAATGAACTCGTATTTCGATATGGCATACCTTTAGGGGCTTTGCGAAGGTTTACTGAAATGGGCCTTCTTTTAATCTTTTAAAGCCAATAACTTGGTCAAATGAACTCGTATTTCGATATGGCATACCTCTATGGGCTTGTGGAATTATTATGTTGTTATCTGCATTAAAATATATAACTTTAAAGGTAGTACAAAATATGACCGTTTTTATGTCATTGATTTTAATTTTGCGAAGGTTTACTGAAATGGGCCTTCTTTTCATCTTTTAAAGCCAATAACTTGGTCAAATGAACTCGTATTTCGATATGGCATACCTTTAGGGGCTTGTGGAATGATTTTGTTTTTATCTGCATTAAAATATTTAACTTTAAAGGTAGTAGAAAATATGACCGTTTTTATGTCATTGATTTTAATTTTGCGAAGGTTTACTGAAATGGGCCTTCTTTCCATCTTTAAAAGCCCATAACTTGGTCAAATGAACTCGGATTTCGATACGGCATACTTTTAGGGGCTTGTGGAATGATTATGTTTTTATCTGCATTAAAATATATAACTTTAAAGGTAGTAAAAAATATAACCATTTTTATGTTATTGATTTTAATTTTGCAAAGGTTTACTAAAATGAGCCTTCCTTCCATCTTTAAAAGCCCATAACCTGGTCAAAAGGACTCGGATTTCGATATGGCATACCTCTATGGGCTTGTGGAATGATTATGTTGTTATCTGCATTAAAATATATAACTTTAAAGGTAGTACAAAATTTAACCGTTTTTATGTCATTGATTTTAATTTTGCGAAGGTTTACTGAAATGGGCCTTCTTTTCATCTTTTAAAGCCAATAACTTGGTCAAATGAACTCGTATTTCGATATGGCATACCTTTAGGGGCTTGTGGAATGATTTTGATGTTATCTGCATTAAAATATGTAACTTCAAAGGTAGTAGAAAATATGACCGTTTTTATGTCATTGATTTTAATTTTGCGAAGGTTTACTGAAATGGGGCTTCTTTCCATCTTTAAAAGCCAATAACTTGGTCAAATGAACTCGGATTTCGATATGGCATACCTTTAGGGGCTTTGCGAAGGTTTACTGAAATGGGCCTTTTTTTCATCTTTTAAAGCCAATAACTTGGTCAAATGAACTCGTATTTCGATATGGCATACCTTTAGGGGCTTGTGGAATGATTTTGTGTTATCTGCATTAAAATATTAAACTTTAAAGGTAGTAAAAAATATGACCGGTTTTATGTCATTGATTTTAATTTTGCGAAGGTTTACTGAAATGGGCCTTCTTTACATATTTAAAGGCCCATAACTTAGTCAAATGAACTCGGATTTCGATATGGCATACCTTTATGGGCTTGTGGAATGATTATGTTGTTATCTGCATTAAAATATATATCTTTAAAGGTAGTAAAAAATGTGACCGTTTTAAAGTACTGATTCTAATTTTGCGAAGGTTAACTGAAATTGGCCTTCCTTCCATTTTTAAAAGCCAATAACTTGGTCAAATGAACTCGAATTTCGATATGGCATACCTTAAGGGGCTTGTGGAATGATTATATTTTTATCTGCATTAAATTATATAACTTTAAAGGTAGTAAAAAATATGACCGTTTTTATGCCATTGATTTTAATTTTACAAAGGTTTACTGAAATGGGCCTTCCTTTCATCTTTAAAAGCCCATAGCCTGGTCAAAAGGACTCGGATTTCGATATGGCATACCTCTATGGGCTTGTGGAATGATTATGTTGTTATCTGCATTAAAATATAAAACTTTAAAGGTAGTACAAAATATGACCGTTTTTATGTCAATGATTTTAATTTTGCGAAGGTTTACTGAAATGGGCCTTCTTTTCATCTTTTAAAGCCAATAACTTGGTCAAATGAACTCGTATTTCGACATGGCATACCTTTAGGGGCTTGTGGAATGATTTTGTTGTTATCTGCATTAAAATATTTAACTTTAAAGGTAGTAGAAAATATGACCGTTTTTATTTCATTGATTTTAATTTTGCAAAGCTTTACTGAAATGGGCCTTCTTTCCATCTTTAAAAGCCTATAACCTGGTCAAAAGGACTCGGATTTCGATATGGCATACCTCTATGGGCTTGTGGAATGATTATGTTGTTATCTGCATTAAAATATATAACTTTAAAGGTGGTACAAAATATGACCGTTTTTATGTCATTGATTTTAATTTTGCGAAGGTTTACTGAAATGGCCCTTCTTTCCATCTTTAAAAGCCTATAACTTGGTCAAATGAACTCGTACTTAGATATGGCATACCCTTAGAGGGTTGTGGAATGATTTTGTGTTATCTGCATTAAAATATTTAACTTTAAAGGTAGTAGAAAATATGACCGTTTTTATGTCATTGATTTTAAATTTGCGAAGGTTTACTGAAATGGGCCTTCCTTCCATCTTGAAAAGCCCATAACTTGGTCAAATGAACTCGGATTTCGATATGGCATACCTTAAGGGGCTTGTGGAATGATTATATTTTTATCTGCATTAAATTATATAACTTTAAAGGTAGTAAAAAATATGACCGTTTTTATGCCATTGATTTTAATTTTGAAAAGGTTTACTAAAATGGGCCTTCTTTCCATCTTTAAAAGCCCATAACCTGATCAAAAGGACTCGAATTTCGATATGGCATACCTCTATGGGCTTGTGGAATGATTATGTTGTTATCTGCATTAAAATATATAACATTAAAGGTAGTATAAAATATGACCGTTTTTATGTCATTGATTTTAATTTTGCGAAGGTTTACTGAAATGGGCCTTCTTTCCATCTTTAAAAGCCAATAACTTGGTCAAATTAACTCGTATTTCGATATGGCATACCTTTAGGGGCTTGTGGAATGATTTTGTTGTTATCTGCATTAAAATATTTAACTTTAAAGGTTGTAGAAAATATGACCGTTTTTATGTCATTGATTTTAATTTTGCGAAGGTTTACTGAAATGGGCCTTCTTTCCATCTTTAAAAGCCCATAGCCTGGTCAAAAGGACTCGGATTTCGATATGGCATACCTCTATGGGCTTGTGGAATGATTATGTTGTTATCTGCATTAAAATATAAAACTTTAAAGGTAGTAAAAAATATGACCATTTTTATGTTATTGATTTTAATTTTGCAAAGCTTTACTGAAATGGGCCTTCTTTCCATCTTTAAAAGCCCATAGCCTGGTCAAAAGGACTCGGATTTCGATATGGCATACCTCTATGGGCTTGTGGAATGATTATGTTGTTATCTGCATTAAAATATAAAACTTTAAAGGTAGTACAAAATATGACCGTTTTTATGTCATTGATTTTAATTTTGCGAAGGTTTACTGAAATGGGCCTTCTTTTCATCTTTTAAAGCCAATAACTTGGTCAAATGAACTCGTATTTCGACATGGCATACCTTTAGGGGCTTGTGGAATGATTTTGTTGTTATCTGCATTAAAATATTTAACTTTAAAGGTAGTAGAAAATATGACCGTTTTTATTTCATTGATTTTAATTTTGCAAAGCTTTACTGAAATGGGCCTTCTTTCCATCTTTAAAAGCCTATAACCTGGTCAAAAGGACTCGGATTTCGATATGGCATACCTCTATGGGCTTGTGGAATGATTATGTTGTTATCTGCATTAAAATATATAACTTTAAAGGTGGTACAAAATATGACCGTTTTTATGTCATTGATTTTAATTTTGCGAAGGTTTACTGAAATGGCCCTTCTTTCCATCTTTAAAAGCCTATAACTTGGTCAAATGAACTCGTACTTAGATATGGCATACCCTTAGAGGGTTGTGGAATGATTTTGTGTTATCTGCATTAAAATATTTAACTTTAAAGGTAGTAGAAAATATGACCGTTTTTATGTCATTGATTTTAAATTTGCGAAGGTTTACTGAAATGGGCCTTCCTTCCATCTTGAAAAGCCCATAACTTGGTCAAATGAACTCGGATTTCGATATGGCATACCTTAAGGGGCTTGTGGAATGATTATATTTTTATCTGCATTAAATTATATAACTTTAAAGGTAGTAAAAAATATGACCGTTTTTATGCCATTGATTTTAATTTTGCAAAGGTTTACTAAAATGGGCCTTCTTTCCATCTTTAAAAGCCCATAACCTGATCAAAAGGACTCGAATTTCGATATGGCATACCTCTATGGGCTTGTGGAATGATTATGTTGTTATCTGCATTAAAATATATAACATTAAAGGTAGTATAAAATATGACCGTTTTTATGTCATTGATTTTAATTTTGCGAAGGTTTACTGAAATGGGCCTTCTTTCCATCTTTAAAAGCCAATAACTTGGTCAAATTAACTCGTATTTCGATATGGCATACCTTTAGGGGCTTGTGGAATGATTTTGTTGTTATCTGCATTAAAATATTTAACTTTAAAGGTTGTAGAAAATATGACCGTTTTTATGTCATTGATTTTAATTTTGCGAAGGTTTACTGAAATGGGCCTTCTTTCCATCTTTAAAAGCCCATAACTTGGTCAAATGAACTCGGATTTCGATATGGCATACCTTTAGGGGCTTGTGGAATGATTATGTTTTTATCTGCATTAAAATATATAACTTTAAAGGTAGTAAAAAATATGACCGTTTTTATGTCATTGATTTTAATTTTGCAAAGGTTTACTAAAATGGGCCTTCTTTCCATCTTTAAAAGCCCATAACCTGGTCAAAAGGACTCGGATTTCGATATGGCATACCTCTATGGGCTTGTGGAATGATTATGTTGTTATCTGCATTAAAATATATAACTTTAAAGGTAGTACAAAATATGACCGTTTTTATGTTATTGATTTTAATTTTGCGAAGGTTTACTGAAATGGGCCTTCTTTCCATCTTTAAAAGCCAATAACTTGGTCAAATGAACTCGTATTTCGATATGGCATACCTTTAGGGGCTTGAGGAATGATTTTGTTTTTATCTGCATTAAAATATTTAACTTTAAAGGTAGTAGAAAATATGACCGTTTTTATGTCATTGATTTTAATTTTGCGAAGGTTTACTGAAATGGGCCTTCTTTCCATCTTTAAAGGCCCATAACTTGGTCAAATGAACTCGGATTTCGATACGGCATACCTTTAGGGGCTTGTGGAATGATTATGTTTTTATCTGCATTAAAATATATAACTTTAAAGGTAGTACAAAATATGACCATTTTTATGTTATTGATTTTAATTTTGCAAAGGTTTACTAAAATGGGCCTTCTTTCCATCTTTAAAAGCCCATAACCTGGTCAAAAGGACTCGGATTTCGATATGGCATACCTCTATGGGCTTGTGGAATGATTATGTTGTTATCTGCATTAAAATATATAACTTTAAAGGTAGTACAAAATATGACCGTTTTTATGTCATTGATTTTAATTTTGCGAAGGTTTACTGAAATGGGCCTTCTTTTCATCTTTTAAAGCCAATAACTTGGTCAAATGAACTCGTATTTCGATATGGCATACCTTTAGGGGCTTGTGGAATGATTTTGTTGTTATCTGCATTAAAATATTTAACTTTAAAGGTAGTAGAAAATATGACCGTTTTTATTTCATTGATTTTAATTTTGCAAAGCTTTACTGAAATGGGCCTTCTTTCCATCTTTAAAAGCCTATAACCTGGTCAAAAGGACTCGGATTTCGATATGGCATACCTCTATGGGCTTGTGGAATGATTATGTTTTTATCTGCATTAAAATATATAACTTTAAAGGAGGTACAAAATATGACCGTTTTTATGTCATTGATTTTAATTTTGCGAAGGTTTACTGAAATGGCCTTTCTTTCCATCTTTAAAAGCCAATAACTTGGTCAAATGAACTCGTACTTAGATATGGCATACCCTTAGAGGGTTGTGGAATGATTTTGTGTTATCTGCATTAAAATATTTAACTTTAAAGGTAATAGAAAATATGACCGTTTTTATGTCATTGATTTTAAATTTGCGAAGGTTTACTGAAATGGGCCTTCCTTCCATCTTGAAAAGCCCATAACTTGGTCAAATGAACTCGGATTTCGATATGGCATACCTTAAGGGGCTTGTGGAATGATTATATTTTTATCTGCATTAAAATATATAACTTTAAAGGTAGTAAAAAATATGACCGTTTTTATGTCATTGACTTTAATTTTGCAAAGGTTTACTAAAATGGGCCTTCTTTCCATCTTTAAAAGCCCATAACCTGGTCAAAAGGACTCGGATTTCGATATGGCATACCTCTATGGGCTTGTGGAATGATTATGTTGTTATCTGCATTAAAATATATAACATTAAAGGTAGTATAAAATATGACCGTTTTTATGTCATTGATTTTAATTTTGCGAAGGTTTACTGAAATGGGCCTTCTTTCCATCTTTAAAAGCCAATAACTTGGTCAAATTAACTCGTATTTCGATATGGCATATCTTTAGGGGCTTGTGGAATGATTTTGTTGTTATCTGCATTAAAATATTTAACTTTAAAGGTAGTAGAAAATATGACCGTTTTTATGTCATTGATTTTAATTTTGCGAAGGTTTACTGAAATGGGCCTTCTTTCCATAACTTGGTCTAATGAACTCGGATTTCGATATGGCATACCTTTAGGGGCTTGTGGAATGATTATGTTTTTATCTGCATTAAAATATATATCTTTAAAGGTAGTAAAAAATATGACCGTTTTTATGTCATTGATTTTAATTTTGCAAAGGTTTACTAAATTGGGCCTTCTTTCCATCTTTAAAAGCCCATAACCTGGTCAAAAGGACTCGGATTTCGATATGGCATACCTCTATGGGCTTGTGGAATGATTATGTTGTTATCTGCATTAAAATATATAACTTTAAAGGTAGTACAAAATATGACCGTTTTTATGTCATTGATTTTAATTTTGCGAAGGTTTACTGAAATGGGCCTTCTTTCCATCTTTAAAAGCCAATAACTTGGTCAAATGAACTCGTATTTCGATATGGCATATCTTTAGGGGCTTGTGGAATGATTTTGTTGTTATCTGCATTAAAATATTTAACTTTAAAGATAGTAGAAAATATGACCGTTTTTATGTCATTGATTTTAATTTTGCGAAGGTTTACTGAAATGGGCCTTCTTTCCATCTTTAAAAGCCCATAACTTGGTCAAATGAACTCGGATTTCGATACGGCATACCTTTAGGGGCTTGTGGAATGATTATGTTTTTATCTGCATTAAAATATATAACTTTAAAGGTAGTAAAAAATATGACCATTTTTATGTTATTGATTTTAATTTTGCAAAGGTTTACTAAAATGGGCCTTCTTTCCATCTTTAAAAGCCCATAACCTGGTCAAAAGGACTCGGATTTCGATATGGCATACCTCTATGGGCTTGTGGAATGATTATGTTGTTATCTGCATTAAAATATATAACTTTAAAGGTAGTACAAAATATGACCGTTTTTATGTCATTGATTTTAATTTTGCGAAGGTTTACTGAAATGGGCCTTCTTTTCATCTTTTAAAGCCAATAACTTGGTCAAATGAACTCGTATTTCGATATGGCATACCTTTAGGGGCTTCTGGAATGATTTTGTTGTTATCTGCATTAAAATATTTAACTTTAAAGGTAGTAGAAAATATGACCGTTTTTATTTCATTGATTTTAATTTTGCAAAGCTTTACTGAAATGGGCCTTCTTTCCATCTTTAAAAGCCTATAACCTGGTCAAAAGGACTCGGATTTCGATATGGCATACCTCTATGGGCTTGTGGAATGATTATGTTGTTATCTGCATTAAAATATATAACTTTAAAGGAGGTACAAAATATGACCGTTTTTATGTCATTGATTTTAATTTTGCGAAGGTTTACTGAAATGGCCCTTCTTTCCATCTTTAAAAGCCAATAACTTGGTCAAATGAACTCGTACTTAGATATGGCATACCCTTAGAGGGTTGTGGAATGATTTTGTGTTATCTGCATTAAAATATTTAACTTTAAAGGTAGTAGAAAATATGACCGTTTTTATGTCATTGATTTTAAATTTGCGAAGGTTTACTGAAATGGGCCTTCCTTCCATCTTGAAAAGCCCATAACTTGGTCAAATGAACTCGGATTTCGATATGGCATACCTTAAGGGGCTTGTGGAATGATTATATTTTTATCTGCATTAAAATATATAACTTTAAAGGTAGTAAAAAATATGACCGTTTTTATGTCATTGATTTTAATTTTGCAAAGGTTTACTAAATTGGGCCTTCTTTCCATCTTTAAAAGCCCATAACCTGGTCAAAAGGACTCGGATTTCGATATGGCATACCTCTATGGGCTTGTGGAATGATTATGTTGTTATCTGCATTAAAATATATAACTTTAAAGGTAGTACAAAATATGACCGTTTTTATGTCATTGATTTTAATTTTGCGAAGGTTTACTGAAATGGGCCTTCTTTCCATCTTTAAAAGCCAATAACTTGGTCAAATGAACTCGTATTTCGATATGGCATATCTTTAGGGGCTTGTGGAATGATTTTGTTGTTATCTGCATTAAAATATTTAACTTTAAAGGTAGTAGAAAATATGACCGTTTTTATGTCATTGATTTTAATTTTGCGAAGGTTTACTGAAATGGGCCTTCTTTCCATCTTTAAAAGCCCATAACTTGGTCAAATGAACTCGGATTTCGATACGGCATACCTTTAGGGGCTTGTGGAATGATTATGTTTTTATCTGCATTAAAATATATAACTTTAAAGGTAGTAAAAAATATGACCATTTTTATGTTATTGATTTTAATTTTGCAAAGGTTTACTAAAATGGGCCTTCTTTCCATCTTTAAAAGCCCATAACCTGGTCAAAAGGACTCGGATTTCGATACGGCATACCTTTAGGGGCTTGTGGAATGATTATGTTTTTATCTGCATTAAAATATATAACTTTAAAGGTAGTAAAAAATATGACCATTTTTATGTTATTGATTTTAATTTTGCAAAGGTTTACTAAAATGGGCCTTCTTTCCATCTTTAAAAGCCCATAACCTGGTCAAAAGGACTCGGATTTCGATATGGCATACCTCTATGGGCTTGTGGAATGATTATGTTGTTATCTGCATTAAAATATATAACTTTAAAGGTAGTACAAAATATGACCGTTTTTATGTCATTGATTTTAATTTTGCGAAGGTTTACTGAAATGGGCCTTCTTTTCATCTTTTAAAGCCAATAACTTGGTCAAATGAACTCGTATTTCGATATGGCATACCTTTAGGGGCTTCTGGAATGATTTTGTTGTTATCTGCATTAAAATATTTAACTTTAAAGGTAGTAGAAAATATGACCGTTTTTATTTCATTGATTTTAATTTTGCAAAGCTTTACTGAAATGGGCCTTCTTTCCATCTTTAAAAGCCTATAACCTGGTCAAAAGGACTCGGATTTCGATATGGCATACCTCTATGGGCTTGTGGAATGATTATGTTGTTATCTGCATTAAAATATATAACTTTAAAGGAGGTACAAAATATGACCGTTTTTATGTCATTGATTTTAATTTTGCGAAGGTTTACTGAAATGGCCCTTCTTTCCATCTTTAAAAGCCAATAACTTGGTCAAATGAACTCGTACTTAGATATGGCATACCCTTAGAGGGTTGTGGAATGATTTTGTGTTATCTGCATTAAAATATTTAACTTTAAAGGTAGTAGAAAATATGACCGTTTTTATGTCATTGATTTTAAATTTGCGAAGGTTTACTGAAATGGGCCTTCCTTCCATCTTGAAAAGCCCATAACTTGGTCAAATGAACTCGGATTTCGATATGGCATACCTTAAGGGGCTTGTGGAATGATTATATTTTTATCTGCATTAAAATATATAACTTTAAAGGTAGTAAAAAATATGACCGTTTTTATGTCATTGATTTTAATTTTGCAAAGGTTTACTAAATTGGGCCTTCTTTCCATCTTTAAAAGCCCATAACCTGGTCAAAAGGACTCGGATTTCGATATGGCATACCTCTATGGGCTTGTGGAATGATTATGTTGTTATCTGCATTAAAATATATAACTTTAAAGGTAGTACAAAATATGACCGTTTTTATGTCATTGATTTTAATTTTGCGAAGGTTTACTGAAATGGGCCTTCTTTCCATCTTTAAAAGCCAATAACTTGGTCAAATGAACTCGTATTTCGATATGGCATATCTTTAGGGGCTTGTGGAATGATTTTGTTGTTATCTGCATTAAAATATTTAACTTTAAAGGTAGTAGAAAATATGACCGTTTTTATGTCATTGATTTTAATTTTGCGAAGGTTTACTGAAATGGGCCTTCTTTCCATCTTTAAAAGCCCATAACTTGGTCAAATGAACTCGGATTTCGATACGGCATACCTTTAGGGGCTTGTGGAATGATTATGTTTTTATCTGCATTAAAATATATAACTTTAAAGGTAGTAAAAAATATGACCATTTTTATGTTATTGATTTTAATTTTGCAAAGGTTTACTAAAATGGGCCTTCTTTCCATCTTTAAAAGCCCATAACCTGGTCAAAAGGACTCGGATTTCGATATGGCATACCTCTATGGGCTTGTGGAATGATTATGTTGTTATCTGCATTAAAATATATAACTTTAAAGGTAGTACAAAATATGACCGTTTTTATGTCATTGATTTTAATTTTGCGAAGGTTTACTGAAATGGGCCTTCTTTTCATCTTTTAAAGCCAATAACTTGGTCAAATGAACTCGTATTTCGATATGGCATACCTTTAGGGGCTTCTGGAATGATTTTGTTGTTATCTGCATTAAAATATTTAACTTTAAAGGTAGTAGAAAATATGACCGTTTTTATTTCATTGATTTTAATTTTGCAAAGCTTTACTGAAATGGGCCTTCTTTCCATCTTTAAAAGCCTATAACCTGGTCAAAAGGACTCGGATTTCGATATGGCATACCTCTATGGGCTTGTGGAATGATTATGTTGTTATCTGCATTAAAATATATAACTTTAAAGGAGGTACAAAATATGACCGTTTTTATGTCATTGATTTTAATTTTGCGAAGGTTTACTGAAATGGCCCTTCTTTCCATCTTTAAAAGCCAATAACTTGGTCAAATGAACTCGTACTTAGATATGGCATACCCTTAGAGGGTTGTGGAATGATTTTGTGTTATCTGCATTAAAATATTTAACTTTAAAGGTAGTAGAAAATATGACCGTTTTTATGTCATTGATTTTAAATTTGCGAAGGTTTACTGAAATGGGCCTTCCTTCCATCTTGAAAAGCCCATAACTTGGTCAAATGAACTCGGATTTCGATATGGCATACCTTAAGGGGCTTGTGGAATGATTATATTTTTATCTGCATTAAAATATATAACTTTAAAGGTAGTAAAAAATATGACCGTTTTTATGTCATTGATTTTAATTTTGCAAAGGTTTACTAAAATGGGCCTTCTTTCCATCTTTAAAAGCCCATAACCTGGTCAAAAGGACTCGGATTTCGATATGGCATACCTCTATGGGCTTGTGGAATGATTATGTTGTTATCTGCATTAAAATATATAACATTAAAGGTAGTATAAAATATGACCGTTTTTATGTCATTGATTTTAATTTTGCGAAGGTTTACTGAAATGGGCCTTCTTTCCATCTTTAAAAGCCAATAACTTGATCAAATTAACTCGTATTTCGATATGGCATACCTTTAGGGGCTTGTGGAATGATTTTGTTGTTATCTGCATTAAAATATTTAACTTTAAAGGTAGTAGAAAATATGACCGTTTTTATGTCATTGATTTTAATTTTGCGAAGGTTTACTGAAATGGGCCTTCTTTCCATAACGGTCTAATGAACTCGGATTTCGATATGGCATACCTTTAGGGGCTTGTGGAATGATTATGTTTTTATCTGCATTAAAATATATATCTTTAAAGGTAGTAAAAAATATGACCGTTTTTATGTCATTGATTTTAATTTTGCAAAGGTTTACTAAATTGGGCCTTGTTTTCCATCTTTAAAAGCCCATAACCTGGTCAAAAGGACTCGGATTTCGATATGGCATACCTCTATGGGCTTGTGGAATGATTATGTTGTTATCTGCATTAAAATATATAACTTTAAAGGTAGTACAAAATATGACCGTTTTTATGTCATTGATTTTAATTTTGCGAAGGTTTACTGAAATGGGCCTTCTTTCCATCTTTAAAAGCCAATAACTTGGTCAAATGAACTCGTATTTCGATATGGCATATCTTTAGGGGCTTGTGGAATGATTTTGTTGTTATCTGCATTTAAATATTTAACTTTAAAGGTAGTAGAAAATATGACCGTTTTTATGTCATTGATTTTAATTTTGCGAAGGTTTACTGAAATGGGCCTTCTTTCCATCTTTAAAAGCCCATAACTTGGTCAAATGAACTCGGATTTCGATACGGCATACCTTTAGGGGCTTGTGGAATGATTATGTTTTTATCTGCATTAAAATATATAACTTTAAAGGTAGTAAAAAATATGACCGTTTTTATGTTATTGATTTTAATTTTGCAAAAGTTTACTAAAATGGGCCTTCTTTCCATCTTTAAAAGCCCATAACCTGGTCAAAAGGACTCGGATTTCGATATGGCATACCTCTATGGGCTTGTGGAATGATTATGTTGTTATCTGCATTAAAATATATAACTTTAAAGGTGGTATGTCATTGTCGTTTTTATGTCATTGATTTTTATTTTGCGAAGGTTTACAGAAATGGGCCTTCTTTCCATCTTTAAAAGCCAATAACTTGGTCAAATGAACACGGAGTTCGATATGGCATACCTTTATGGGCTTGTGGAATGATTATGTTTTTATCTGCATTAAAATATATAACTTTAAGGGTAGTAAAAAATATGACCGTTTTTATGTCATTGATTTTAATTTTGCAAAGGTTTACTGAAATGGGTCTTCTTTCCATCTTTAAAAGCCCATAACCTGGTCAAAAGGACTCGGATTTCGATATGGCATACCTCTATGGGCTTGTGGAATGATTATGTTGTTATCTGCATTAAAATATATAACTTTAAAGGTAGTACAAAATATGACCGTTTTTATGTCATTGATTTTAATTTTGCGAAGGTTTACTGAAATGGGCCTTCTTTTCATCTTTTAAAGCCAATAACTTGGTCAAATGAACTCGTATTTCGCTATGGCATACCTTTGGGGGATTGTGGAATGATTTTGTTGTTATCTGCATTAAAATATTTAACTTTAAAGGTAGTAGAAAATATGACCGTTTTTATGTCATTGATTTTAATTTTGCAAAGGTTTACTGAAATGGGTCTTCTTTCCATCTTTAAAAGCCCATAACCTGGTCAAAAGGACTCGTATTTCGATATGGCATACCTTTAGGGGCTTGTGGAATGATTTTGTGTTATCTGCATTAAAATATTTAACTTTAAAGGTAGTAAAAAATATGACCGTTTTTATGTCATTGATTTTAGTTTTGCGAAGGTTTACTGAAATGGCCCTTCTTTACATATTTAAAGGCCCATAACTTAGTCAAATGAACTCGGATTTCGATATGGCATACCTTTATGGGCTTGTGGAATGATTATGTTGTTATCTGCATTAAAATATATATCTTTAAAGGTAGTAAAAAATATGACCGTTTTAAAGTACTGATTCTAATTTTGCGAAGGTTAACTGAAATTGGCCTTCCTTCCATCTTTAAAAGCCAATAACTTAGTCAAATGAACTCGTATTTCGATATGGTATACCTTTAGGGGCTTGTGGAATGATTTTGTTGTTATCTGCATTAAAATATTAAACTTAAAAGGTAGTAAAAAATATGACCGTTTTTATGTCATTGATTTTAATTTTGCGAAGGTTTACTGAAATGGGCCTTCTTTCCATCTTTAAAAGCCAATAACTTGGTCAAATGAACTCGTATTTCGATATGGCATACCTTTGGGGGATTGTGGAATGATTTTGTTGTTATCTGCATTAAAATATTTAACTTTAAAGGTAGTAGAAAATATGACCGTTTTTATGTCATTGATTTTAATTTTGCGAAGGTTTACTGAAATGGGCCTTTTTCCATCTTTAAAAGCCCATAACTTGGTCAAATGAACTCGGATTTCGATATGGCATACCTTTAGGGGCTTGTGGAATGATTTTGTTGTTATCTGCATTAAAATATTAAACTTTAAAGGTAGTAAAAAATATGACCGTTTTTATGTCATTGATTTTAATTTTGCGAAGGTTTACTGAAATGGGCCTTCTTTCCATCTTTAAAAGCCAATAACTTGGTCAAATGAACTCGGATTTCGATACGGCATACCTTAAGGGGCTTGTGGAATGATTATGTTTTTATCTGCATTAAAATATATAACTTTAAAGGTAGTAAAAATTATGACCGTTTTTATGTTATTGATTTTAATTTTGCAAGATTTACTAAAATGGGCCTTCTTTCCATCTTTAAAAGCCCATAACCTGGTCAAAAGGACTCGGATTTCGATATGGCATACCTCTATGGGCTTGTGGAATGATTATGTTGTTATCTGCATTAAAATATATAACTTTAAAGGTAGTACAAAATATGACCGTTTTTATGTCATTGATTTTAATTTTGCGAAGGTTTACTGAAATGGGCCTTCTTTTCATCTTTTAAAGCCAATAACTTGGTCAAATGAACTCGTATTTCGATATGGCATACCTTTAGGGGCTTGTGGAATGATTTTGTGTTATCTGCATTAAAATATTTAACTTTAAAGGTAGTAAAAAATATGACCGTTTTTATGTCATTGATTTTAATTTTGCGAAGGTTTACTGAAATGGGCCTTCTTTCCATCTTTAAAAGCCTATAACCTGGTCAAAAGGACTCGGATTTCGATATGGCATACCTCTATGGGCTTGTGGAATGATTATGTTGTTATCTGCATTAAAATATATAACTTTAAAGGAGGTACAAAATATGACCGTTTTTATGTCATTGATTTTAATTTTGCGAAGGTTTACTGAAATGGCCCTTCTTTCCATCTTTAAAAGCCAATAACTTGGTCAAATGAACTCGTATTTCGATATGGCATATCTTTAGGGGCTTGTGGAATGATTTTGTTGTTATCTGCATTAAAATATTTAACTTTAAAGGTAGTAGAAAATATGACCGTTTTTATGTCATTGATTTTAATTTTGCGAAGGTTTACTGAAATGGGCCTTCTTTCCATAACTTGGTCTAATGAACTCGGATTTCGATATGGCATACCCTTAGAGGGTTGTGGAATGATTTTGTGTTATCTGCATTAAAATATTTAACTTTAAAGGTAGTAGAAAATATGACCGTTTTTATGTCATTGATTTTAAATTTGCGAAGGTTTACTGAAATGGGCCTTCCTTCCATCTTGAAAAGCCCATAACTTGGTCAAATGAACTCGGATTTCGATATGGCATACCTTAAGGGGCTTGTGGAATGATTATGTTTTTATCTGCATTAAAATATATAACTTTAAAGGTAGTAAAAAATATGACCGTTTTTATGTCATTGATTTTAATTTTGCAAAGGTTTACTAAAATGGGCCTTCTTTCCATCTTTAAAAGCCCATAACCTGGTCAAAAGGACTCGGATTTCGATATGGCATACCTCTATGGGCTTGTGGAATGATTATGTTGTTATCTGCATTAAAATATATAACATTAAAGGTAGTATAAAATATGACCGTTTTTATGTCATTGATTTTAATTTTGCGAAGGTTTACTGAAATGGGCCTTCTTTCCATCTTTAAAAGCCAATAACTTGGTCAAATTAACTCGTATTTCGATATGGCATATCTTTAGGGGCTTGTGGAATGATTTTGTTGTTATCTGCATTAAAATATTTAACTTTAAAGGTAGTAGAAAATATGACCGTTTTTATGTCATTGATTTTAATTTTGCGAAGGTTTACTGAAATGGGCCTTCTTTCCATAACTTGGTCTAATGAACTCGGATTTCGATATGGCATACCTTTAGGGGCTTGTGGAATGATTATGTTTTTATCTGCATTAAAATATATATCTTTAAAGGTAGTAAAAAATATGACCGTTTTTATGTCATTGATTTTAATTTTGCAAAGGTTTACTAAATTGGGCCTTCTTTCCATCTTTAAAAGCCCATAACCTGGTCAAAAGGACTCGGATTTCGATATGGCATACCTCTATGGGCTTGTGGAATGATTATGTTGTTATCTGCATTAAAATATATAACTTTAAAGGTAGTACAAAATATGACCGTTTTTATGTCATTGATTTTAATTTTGCGAAGGTTTACTGAAATGGGCCTTCTTTCCATCTTTAAAAGCCAATAACTTGGTCAAATGAACTCGTATTTCGATATGGCATATCTTTAGGGGCTTGTGGAATGATTTTGTTGTTATCTGCATTAAAATATTTAACTTTAAAGGTAGTAGAAAATATGACCGTTTTTATGTCATTGATTTTAATTTTGCGAAGGTTTACTGAAATGGGCCTTCTTTCCATCTTTAAAAGCCCATAACTTGGTCAAATGAACTCGGATTTCGATACGGCATACCTTTAGGGGCTTGTGGAATGATTATGTTTTTATCTGCATTAAAATATATAACTTTAAAGGTAGTAAAAAATATGACCATTTTTATGTTATTGATTTTAATTTTGCAAAGGTTTACTAAAATGGGCCTTCTTTCCATCTTTAAAAGCCCATAACCTGGTCAAAAGGACTCGGATTTCGATATGGCATACCTCTATGGGCTTGTGGAATGATTATGTTGTTATCTGCATTAAAATATATAACTTTAAAGGTAGTACAAAATATGACCGTTTTTATGTCATTGATTTTAATTTTGCGAAGGTTTACTGAAATGGGCCTTCTTTCCATCTTTAAAAGCCAATAACTTGGTCAAATTAACTCGTATTTCGATATGGCATATCTTTAGGGGCTTGTGGAATGATTTTGTTGTTATCTGCATTAAAATATTTAACTTTAAAGGTAGTAGAAAATATGACCGTTTTTATGTCATTGATTTTAATTTTGCGAAGGTTTACTGAAATGGGCCTTCTTTCCATAACTTGGTCTAATGAACTCGGATTTCGATATGGCATACCTTTAGGGGCTTGTGGAATGATTATGTTTTTATCTGCATTAAAATATATATCTTTAAAGGTAGTAAAAAATATGACCGTTTTTATGTCATTGATTTTAATTTTGCAAAGGTTTACTAAATTGGGCCTTCTTTCCATCTTTAAAAGCCCATAACCTGGTCAAAAGGACTCGGATTTCGATATGGCATACCTCTATGGGCTTGTGGAATGATTATGTTGTTATCTGCATTAAAAT
Organism: Drosophila suzukii; assembly: GCF_043229965.1. Classification (NCBI taxonomy): domain Eukaryota; kingdom Metazoa; phylum Arthropoda; class Insecta; order Diptera; family Drosophilidae; genus Drosophila; species Drosophila suzukii. The sequence continues at coordinate 555,124 of NW_027255896.1, read as the reverse complement.
ATATAACTTTAAAGGTAGTACAAAATATGACCGTTTTTATGTCATTGATTTTAATTTTGCGAAGGTTTACTGAAATGGGCCTTCTTTCCATCTTTAAAAGCCAATAACTTGGTCAAATGAACTCGTATTTCGATATGGCATATCTTTAGGGGCTTGTGGAATGATTTTGTTGTTATCTGCATTAAAATATTTAACTTTAAAGGTAGTAGAAAATATGACCGTTTTTATGTCATTGATTTTAATTTTGCGAAGGTTTACTGAAATGGGCCTTCTTTCCATCTTTAAAAGCCCATAACTTGGTCAAATGAACTCGGATTTCGATACGGCATACCTTTAGGGGCTTGTGGAATGATTATGTTTTTATCTGCATTAAAATATATAACTTTAAAGGTAGTAAAAAATATGACCATTTTTATGTTATTGATTTTAATTTTGCAAAGGTTTACTAAAATGGGCCTTCTTTCCATCTTTAAAAGCCCATAACCTGGTCAAAAGGACTCGGATTTCGATATGGCATACCTCTATGGGCTTGTGGAATGATTATGTTGTTATCTGCATTAAAATATATAACTTTAAAGGTAGTACAAAATATGACCGTTTTTATGTCATTGATTTTAATTTTGCGAAGGTTTACTGAAATGGGCCTTCTTTTCATCTTTTAAAGCCAATAACTTGGTCAAATGAACTCGTATTTCGATATGGCATACCTTTAGGGGCTTCTGGAATGATTTTGTTGTTATCTGCATTAAAATATTTAACTTTAAAGGTAGTAGAAAATATGACCGTTTTTATTTCATTGATTTTAATTTTGCAAAGCTTTACTGAAATGGGCCTTCTTTCCATAACGGTCTAATGAACTCGGATTTCGATATGGCATACCTTTAGGGGCTTGTGGAATGATTATGTTTTTATCTGCATTAAAATATATATCTTTAAAGGTAGTAAAAAATATGACCGTTTTTATGTCATTGATTTTAATTTTGCAAAGGTTTACTAAATTGGGCCTTGTTTTCCATCTTTAAAAGCCCATAACCTGGTCAAAAGGACTCGGATTTCGATATGGCATACCTCTATGGGCTTGTGGAATGATTATGTTGTTATCTGCATTAAAATATATAACTTTAAAGGTAGTACAAAATATGACCGTTTTTATGTCATTGATTTTAATTTTGCGAAGGTTTACTGAAATGGGCCTTCTTTCCATCTTTAAAAGCCAATAACTTGGTCAAATGAACTCGTATTTCGATATGGCATATCTTTAGGGGCTTGTGGAATGATTTTGTTGTTATCTGCATTTAAATATTTAACTTTAAAGGTAGTAGAAAATATGACCGTTTTTATGTCATTGATTTTAATTTTGCGAAGGTTTACTGAAATGGGCCTTCTTTCCATCTTTAAAAGCCCATAACTTGGTCAAATGAACTCGGATTTCGATACGGCATACCTTTAGGGGCTTGTGGAATGATTATGTTTTTATCTGCATTAAAATATATAACTTTAAAGGTAGTAAAAAATATGACCGTTTTTATGTTATTGATTTTAATTTTGCAAAAGTTTACTAAAATGGGCCTTCTTTCCATCTTTAAAAGCCCATAACCTGGTCAAAAGGACTCGGATTTCGATATGGCATACCTCTATGGGCTTGTGGAATGATTATGTTGTTATCTGCATTAAAATATATAACTTTAAAGGTGGTATGTCATTGTCGTTTTTATGTCATTGATTTTTATTTTGCGAAGGTTTACAGAAATGGGCCTTCTTTCCATCTTTAAAAGCCAATAACTTGGTCAAATGAACACGGAGTTCGATATGGCATACCTTTATGGGCTTGTGGAATGATTATGTTTTTATCTGCATTAAAATATATAACTTTAAGGGTAGTAAAAAATATGACCGTTTTTATGTCATTGATTTTAATTTTGCAAAGGTTTACTGAAATGGGTCTTCTTTCCATCTTTAAAAGCCCATAACCTGGTCAAAAGGACTCGGATTTCGATATGGCATACCTCTATGGGCTTGTGGAATGATTATGTTGTTATCTGCATTAAAATATATAACTTTAAAGGTAGTACAAAATATGACCGTTTTTATGTCATTGATTTTAATTTTGCGAAGGTTTACTGAAATGGTCCTTCTTTTCATCTTTTAAAGCCAATAACTTGGTCAAATGAACTCGTATTTCGCTATGGCATACCTTTGGGGGATTGTGGAATGATTTTGTTGTTATCTGCATTAAAATATTTAACTTTAAAGGTAGTAGAAAATATGACCGTTTTTATGTCATTGATTTTAATTTTGCAAAGGTTTACTGAAATGGGTCTTCTTTCCATCTTTAAAAGCCCATAACCTGGTCAAAAGGACTCGTATTTCGATATGGCATACCTTTAGGGGCTTGTGGAATGATTTTGTGTTATCTGCATTAAAATATTTAACTTTAAAGGTAGTAAAAAATATGACCGTTTTTATGTCATTGATTTTAGTTTTGCGAAGGTTTACTGAAATGGCCCTTCTTTACATATTTAAAGGCCCATAACTTAGTCAAATGAACTCGGATTTCGATATGGCATACCTTTATGGGCTTGTGGAATGATTATGTTGTTATCTGCATTAAAATATATATCTTTAAAGGTAGTAAAAAATATGACCGTTTTAAAGTACTGATTCTAATTTTGCGAAGGTTAACTGAAATTGGCCTTCCTTCCATCTTTAAAAGCCAATAACTTAGTCAAATGAACTCGTATTTCGATATGGTATACCTTTAGGGGCTTGTGGAATGATTTTGTTGTTATCTGCATTAAAATATTAAACTTAAAAGGTAGTAAAAAATATGACCGTTTTTATGTCATTGATTTTAATTTTGCGAAGGTTTACTGAAATGGGCCTTCTTTCCATCTTTAAAAGCCAATAACTTGGTCAAATGAACTCGTATTTCGATATGGCATACCTTTGGGGGATTGTGGAATGATTTTGTGTTATCTGCATTAAAATATTTAACTTTAAAGGTAGTAGAAAATATGACCGTTTTTATGTCATTGATTTTAATTTTGCGAAGGTTTACTGAAATGGGCCTTTTTCCATCTTTAAAAGCCCATTACTTGGTCAAATGAACTCGGATTTCGATATGGCATACCTTTAGGGGCTTGTGGAATGATTTTGTTGTTATCTGCATTAAAATATTAAACTTTAAAGGTAGTAAAAAATATGACCGTTTTTATGTCATTGATTTTAATTTTGCGAAGGTTTACTGAAATGGGCCTTCTTTCCATCTTTAAAAGCCAATAACTTGGTCAAATGAACTCGGATTTCGATACGGCATACCTTAAGGGGCTTGTGGAATGATTATGTTTTTATCTGCATTAAAATATATAACTTTAAAGGTAGTAAAAAATATGACCGTTTTTATGTTATTGATTTTAATTTTGCAAGATTTACTAAAATGGGCCTTCTTTCCATCTTTAAAAGCCCATAACCTGGTCAAAAGGACTCGGATTTCGATATGGCATACCTCTATGGGCTTGTGGAATGATTATGTTGTTATCTGCATTAAAATATATAACTTTAAAGGTAGTACAAAATATGACCGTTTTTATGTCATTGATTTTAATTTTGCGAAGGTTTACTGAAATGGGCCTTCTTTTCATCTTTTAAAGCCAATAACTTGGTCAAATGAACTCGTATTTCGATATGGCATACCTTTAGGGGCTTGTGGAATGATTTTGTGTTATCTGCATTAAAATATTTAACTTTAAAGGTAGTAAAAAATATGACCGTTTTTATGTCATTGATTTTAATTTTGCGAAGGTTTACTGAAATGGGCCTTCTTTCCATCTTTAAAAGCCTATAACCTGGTCAAAAGGACTCGGATTTCGATATGGCATACCTCTATGGGCTTGTGGAATGATTATGTTGTTATCTGCATTAAAATATATAACTTTAAAGGAGGTACAAAATATGACCGTTTTTATGTCATTGATTTTAATTTTGCGAAGGTTTACTGAAATGGCCCTTCTTTCCATCTTTAAAAGCCAATAACTTGGTCAAATGAACTCGTATTTCGATATGGCATATCTTTAGGGGCTTGTGGAATGATTTTGTTGTTATCTGCATTAAAATATTTAACTTTAAAGGTAGTAGAAAATATGACCGTTTTTATGTCATTGATTTTAATTTTGCGAAGGTTTACTGAAATGGGCCTTCTTTCCATAACTTGGTCTAATGAACTCGGATTTCGATATGGCATACCCTTAGAGGGTTGTGGAATGATTTTGTGTTATCTGCATTAAAATATTTAACTTTAAAGGTAGTAGAAAATATGACCGTTTTTATGTCATTGATTTTAAATTTGCGAAGGTTTACTGAAATGGGCCTTCCTTCCATCTTGAAAAGCCCATAACTTGGTCAAATGAACTCGGATTTCGATATGGCATACCTTAAGGGGCTTGTGGAATGATTATATTTTTATCTGCATTAAAATATATAACTTTAAAGGTAGTAAAAAATATGACCGTTTTTATGTCATTGATTTTAATTTTGCAAAGGTTTACTAAAATGGGCCTTCTTTCCATCTTTAAAAGCCCATAACCTGGTCAAAAGGACTCGGATTTCGATATGGCATACCTCTATGGGCTTGTGGAATGATTATGTTGTTATCTGCATTAAAATATATAACATTAAAGGTAGTATAAAATATGACCGTTTTTATGTCATTGATTTTAATTTTTCGAAGGTTTACTGAAATGGGCCTTCTTTCCATAACTTGGTCTAATGAACTCGGATTTCGATATAGCATACCTTTAGGGGCTTGTGGAATGATTATGTTTTTATCTGCATTAAAATATATATCTTTAAAGGTAGTAAAAAATATGACCGTTTTTATGTCATTGATTTTAATTTTGCAAAGGTTTACTAAATTGGGCCTTCTTTCCATCTTTAAAAGCCCATAACCTGGTCAAAAGGACTCGGATTTCGATATGGCATACCTCTATGGGCTTGTGGAATGATTATGTTGTTATCTGCATTAAAATATATAACTTTAAAGGTAGTACAAAATATGACCGTTTTTATGTCATTGATTTTAATTTTGCGAAGGTTTACTGAAATGGGCCTTCTTTCCATCTTTAAAAGCCAATAACTTGGTCAAATGAACTCGTATTTCGATATGGCATATCTTTAGGGGCTTGTGGAATGATTTTGTTGTTATCTGCATTAAAATATTTAACTTTAAAGGTAGTAGAAAATATGACCGTTTTTATGTCATTGATTTTAATTTTGCGAAGGTTTACTGAAATGGGCCTTCTTTCCATCTTTAAAAGCCCATAACTTGGTCAAATGAACTCGGATTTCGATACGGCATACCTTTAGGGGCTTGTGGAATGATTATGTTTTTATCTGCATTAAAATATATAACTTTAAAGGTAGTAAAAAATATGACCATTTTTATGTTATTGATTTTAATTTTGCAAAGGTTTACTAAAATGGGCCTTCTTTCCATCTTTAAAAGCCCATAACCTGGTCAAAAGGACTCGGATTTCGATATGGCATACCTCTATGGGCTTGTGGAATGATTATGTTGTTATCTGCATTAAAATATATAACTTTAAAGGTAGTACAAAATATGACCGTTTTTATGTCATTGATTTTAATTTTGCGAAGGTTTACTGAAATGGGCCTTCTTTTCATGTTTTAAAGCCAATAACTTGGTCAAATGAACTCGTATTTCGATATGGCATACCTTTAGGGGCTTCTGGAATGATTTTGTTGTTATCTGCATTAAAATATTTAACTTTAAAGGTAGTAGAAAATATGACCGTTTTTATGTCATTGATTTTAATTTTGCAAAGCTTTACTGAAATGGGCCTTCTTTCCATCTTTAAAAACCTATAACCTGGTCAAAAGGACTCGGATTTCGATATGGCATACCTCTATGGGCTTGTGGAATGATTATGTTGTTATCTGCATTAAAATATATAACTTTAAAGGAGGTACAAAATATGACCGTTTTTATGTCATTGATTTTAATTTTGCGAAGGTTTACTGAAATGGCCCTTCTTTCCATCTTTAAAAGCCAATAACTTGGTCAAATGAACTCGTACTTAGATATGGCATACCCTTAGAGGGTTGTGGAATGATTTTGTGTTATCTGCATTAAAATATTTAACTTTAAAGGTAGTAGAAAATATGACCGTTTTTATGTCATTGATTTTAAATTTGCGAAGGTTTACTGAAATGGGCCTTCCTTCCATCTTGAAAAGCCCATAACTTGGTCAAATGAACTCGGATTTCGATATGGCATACCTTAAGGGGCTTGTGGAATGATTATATTTTTATCTGCATTAAAATATATAACTTTAAAGGTAGTAAGAAATATGACCGTTTTTATGTCATTGATTTTAATTTTGCAAAGGTTTACTAAAATGGGCCTTCTTTCCATCTTTAAAAGCCCATAACCTGGTCAAAAGGACTCGGATTTCGATATGGCATACCTCTATGGGCTTGTGGAATGATTATGTTGTTATCTGCATTAAAATATATAACATTAAAGGTAGTATAAAATATGACCGTTTTTATGTCATTGATTTTAATTTTGCGAAGGTTTACTGAAATGGGCCTTCTTTCCATCTTTAAAAGCCAATAACTTGGTCAAATGAACTCGTATTTCGATATGGCATACCTTTAGGGGCTTGAGGAATGATTTTGTTTTTATCTGCATTAAAATATTTAACTTTAAAGGTAGTAGAAAATATGACCGTTTTTATGTCATTGATTTTAATTTTGCGAAGGTTTACTGAAATGGGCCTTCTTTCCATAACGGTCTAATGAACTCGGATTTCGATATGGCATACCTTTAGGGGCTTGTGGAATGATTATGTTTTTATCTGCATTAAAATATATATCTTTAAAGGTAGTAAAAAATATGACCGTTTTTATGTCATTGATTTTAATTTTGCAAAGGTTTACTAAATTGGGCCTTCTTTCCATCTTTAAAAGCCCATAACCTGGTCAAAAGGACTCGGATTTCGATATGGCATACCTCTATGGGCTTGTGGAATGATTATGTTGTTATCTGCATTAAAATATATAACTTTAAAGGTAGTATGTCATTGTCGTTTTTATGTCATTGATTTTTATTTTGCGAAGGTTTACTGAAATGGGCCTTCTTTCCATCTTTAAAAGCCAATAACTTGGTCAAATGAACACGGAGTTCGATATGGCATACCTTTATGGGCTTGTGGAATGATTATGTTTTTATCTGCATTAAAATATATAACTTTAAGGGTAGTAAAAAATATGACCGTTTTTATGTCATTGATTTTAATTTTGCAAAGGTTTACTGAAATGGGTCTTCTTTCCATCTTTAAAAGCCCATAGCCTGGTCAAAAGGACTCGGATTTCGATATGGCATACCTCTATGGGCTTGTGGAATGATTATGTTGTTATCTGCATTAAAATATATAACTTTAAAGGTAGTACAAAATATGACCGTTTTTATGTCATTGATTTTAATTTTGCAAAGGTTTACTGAAATGGGCCTTCTTTTCATCTTTTAAAGCCAATAACTTGGTCAAATGAACTCGTATTTCGATATGGCATACCTTTGGGGGATTGTGGAATGATTTTGTTGTTATCTGCATTAAAATATTTAACTTTAAAGGTAGTAGAAAATATGACCGTTTTTATGTCATTGATTTTAATTTTGCAAAGGTTTACTGAAATGGGTCTTCTTTCCATCTTTAAAAGCCCATAACCTGGTCAAAAGGACTCGTATTTCGATATGGCATACCTTTAGGGGCTTGTGGAATGATTTTGTGTTATCTGCATTAAAATATTTAACTTTAAAGGTAGTAAAAAATATGACCGTTTTTATGTCATTGATTTTAGTTTTGCGAAGGTTTACTGAAATGGCCCTTCTTTACATATTTAAAGGCCCATAACTTAGTCAAATGAACTCGGATTTCGATATGGCATACCTTTATGGGCTTGTGGAATGATTATGTTGTTATCTGCATTAAAATATATATCTTTAAAGGTAGTAAAAAATATGACCGTTTTAAAGTACTGATTCTAATTTTGCGAAGGTTAACTGAAATTGGCCTTCCTTCCATCTTTAAAAGCCAATAACTTAGTCAAATGAACTCGTATTTCGATATGGTATACCTTTAGGGGCTTGTGGAATGATTTTGTTGTTATCTGCATTAAAATATTAAACTTAAAAGGTAGTAAAAAATATGACCGTTTTTATGTCATTGATTTTAATTTTGCGAAGGTTTACTGAAATGGGCCTTCTTTCCATCTTTAAAAGCCAATAACTTGGTCAAATGAACTCGTATTTCGATATGGCATACCTTTGGGGGATTGTGGAATGATTTTGTTGTTATCTGCATTAAAATATTAAACTTTAAAGGTAGTAGAAAATATGACCGTTTTTATGTCATTGATTTTAATTTTGCGAAGGTTTACTGAAATGGGCCTTTTTCCATCTTTAAAAGCCAATAACTTGGTCAAATGAACTCGGATTTCGATACGGCATACCTTAAGGGGCTTGTGGAATGATTATGTTTTTATCTGCATTAAAATATATAACTTTAAAGGTAGTAAAAAATATGACCGTTTTTATGTCATTGATTTTAATTTTGCAAGATTTACTAAAATGGGCCTTCTTTCCATCTTTAAAAGCCCATAACCTGGTCAAAAGGACTCGGATTTCGATATGGCATACCTCTATGGGCTTGTGGAATGATTATGTTGTTATCTGCATTAAAATATATAACTTTAAAGGTAGTACAAAATATGACCGTTTTTATGTCATTGATTTTAATTTTGCGAAGGTTTACTGAAATGGGCCTTCTTTTCATCTTTTAAAGCCAATAACTTGGTCAAATGAACTCGTATTTCGATATGGCATACCTTTAGGGGCTTGTGGAATGATTTTGTGTTATCTGCATTAAAATATTTAACTTTAAAGGTAGTAAAAAATATGACCGTTTTTATGTCATTGATTTTAATTTTGCGAAGGTTTACTGAAATGGCCCTTCTTTACATATTTAAAGGCCCATAACTTAGTCAAATGAACTCGGATTTCGATATGGCATACCTTTATGGGCTTGTGGAATGATTATGTTGTTATCTGCATTAAAATATATATCTTTAAAGGTAATAAAAAATATGACCGTTTTAAAGTACTGATTCTAATTTTGCGAAGGTTAACTGAAATTGGCCTTCCTTCCATCTTTAAAAGCCAATAACTTAGTCAAATGAACTCGTATTTCGATATGGCATACCTTTAGGGGCTTGTGGAATGATTTTGTTGTTATCTGCATTAAAATATTAAACTTTAAAGGTAGTAAAAAATATGACCGTTTTTATGTCATTGATTTTAATTTTGCGAAGGTTTACTGAAATGGGCCTTCTTTCCATCTTTAAAAGCCAATAACTTGGTCAAATGAACTCGTATTTCGATATGGCATACCTTTGGGGGATTGTGGAATGATTTTGTTGTTATCTGCATTAAAATATTTAACTTTAAAGGTAGTAGAAAATATGACCGTTTTTATGTCATTGATTTTAATTTTGCGAAGGTTTACTGAAATGGGCCTTTTTCCATCTTTAAAAGCCCATAACTTGGTCAAATGAACTCGGATTTCGATATGCCATACCTTTAGGGGCTTGTGGAATGATTATGTTGTTATCTGCATTAAAATATATAACTTTAAAGGTAGTACAAAATATGACCGTTTTTATGTCATTGATTTTAATTTTGCGAAGGTTAACTGAAATTGGCCTTCCTTCCATCTTTAAAAGCCAATAACTTGGTCAAATGAACTCGTATTTCGATATGGTATACCTTTAGGGGCTTGTGGAATGATTTTGTTGTTATCTGCATTAAAATATTAAACTTTAAAGGTAGTAAAAAATATGACCGTTTTTATGTCATTGATTTTAATTTTTCGAAGGTTTACTGAAATGGGCCTTCTTTCCATCTTTAAAAGCCCATAACCTGGTCAAAAGGACTCGGAGTTCGATATGGCATACCTCTATGGGCTTGTGGAATGATTATGTTGTTATCTGCATTAAAATATATAACTTTAAAGGTAGTACAAAATATGACCGTTTTTATGTCATTGTGGTCAAATGAACTTGTTATCTGCATTAAAATATTAAACTTTAAAGGTAGTAAAAAATATGACCGTTTTTATGTCATTGATTTTAATTTTGCAAAGGTTTACTGAAATGGGCCTTCTTTCCATCTTTAAAAGCCCATAACCTGGTCAAAAGGACTCGGATTTCGATATGGCATACCTCTATGGGCTTGTGGAATGATTATGTTGTTATCTGCATTAAAATATAAAACTTTAAAGGTAGTACAAAATATGACCGTTTTTATGTCATTGATTTTAATTTTGCGAAGGTTTACTGAAATGGGCCTTCTTTTCATCTTTTAAAGCCAATAACTTGGTCAAATGAACTCGTATTTCGATATGGCATACCTTTAGGGGCTTGTGGAATGATTTTGTTGTTATCTGCATTAAAATATTTAACTTTAAAGGTAGTAGAAAATATGACCGTTTTTATTTCATTGATTTTAATTTTGCAAAGCTGCACTGAAATGGGCCTTCTTTCCATCTTTAAAAGCCTATAACCTGGTCAAAAGGACTCGGATTTCGATATGGCATACCTCTATGGGCTTGTGGAATGATTATGTTGTTATCTGCATTAAAATATATAACTTTAAAGGTGGTACAAAATATGACCGTTTTTATGTCATTGATTTTAATTTTGCGAAGGTTTACTGAAATGGCCCTTCTTTCCATCTTTAAAAGCCAATAACTTGGTCAAATGAACTCGGATTTCGATATGGCATACCTTAAGGGGCTTGTGGAATGATTATGTTTTTATCTGCATTAAAATATATAACTTTAAAGGTAGTAAAAAATATGACCGTTTTTATGTCATTGATTTTAATTTTGCGAAGGTTTACTAAAATGGGCCTTCTTTCCATCTTTAAAAGCCCATAACCTGGTCAAAAGGACTCGGATTTCGATATGGCACACCTTTAGGGGCTTGTGGAATGATATTGTTGTTATCTGCATTAAAATATGTAACTTTAAAGGTAGTAGAAAATATGACCGTTTTTATGTCATTGATTTTAATTTGGCGAAGGTTTACTGAAATGGGCCTTCTTTCCATCTTTAAAAGCCCATAACCTGGTCAAAAGGACTCGGATTTCGATATGGCATACCTCTATGGGCTTGTGGAATGATTATGTTGTTATCTGCATTAAAATATATAACTTTAAAGGTAGTACAAAATATGACCGTTTTTATGTCATTGTGGTCAAATGAACTTGTTATCTGCATTAAAATATTAAACTTTAAAGGTAGTAAAAAATATGACCGTTTTTATGTCATTGATTTTAATTTTGCAAAGGTTTACTGAAATGGGCCTTCTTTCCATCTTTAAAAGCCCATAACCTGGTCAAAAGGACTCGGATTTCGATATGGCATACCTTTAGGGGCTTGTGGAATGATTTTGTTGTTATCTGCATTAAAATATTTAACTTTAAAGGTAGTAGAAAATATGACCGTTTTTATTTCATTGATTTTAATTTTGCAAAGCTGCACTGAAATGGGCCTTCTTTCCATCTTTAAAAGCCTATAACCTGGTCAAAAGGACTCGGATTTCGATATGGCATACCTCTATGGGCTTGTGGAATGATTATGTTGTTATCTGCATTAAAATATATAACTTTAAAGGTGGTACAAAATATGACCGTTTTTATGTCATTGATTTTAATTTTGCGAAGGTTTACTGAAATGGCCCTTCTTTCCATCTTTAAAAGCCAATAACTTGGTCAAATGAACTCGGATTTCGATATGGCATACCTTAAGGGGCTTGTGGAATGATTATGTTTTTATCTGCATTAAAATATATAACTTTAAAGGTAGTAAAAAATATGACCGTTTTTATGTCATTGATTTTAATTTTGCGAAGGTTTACTAAAATGGGCCTTCTTTCCATCTTTAAAAGCCCATAACCTGGTCAAAAGGACTCGGATTTCGATATGGCACACCTTTAGGGGCTTGTGGAATGATATTGTTGTTATCTGCATTAAAATATGTAACTTTAAAGGTAGTAGAAAATATGACCGTTTTTATGTCATTGATTTTAATTTGGCGAAGGTTTACTGAAATGGGCCTTCTTTCATCTTTAAAATATAACTGTAAAGGTAGTAAAAAATATGACCGTTTTTATGTCATTGATTTTAATTTTGCAAAGGTTTACTAAAATGGGCCTTCTTTCCATCTTTAAAAGCCCATAACCTGGTCAAAAGGACTCGGATTTCGATATGGCACACCTTTAGGGGCTTGTGGAATGATATTGTTGTTATCTGCATTAAAATATGTAACTTTAAAGGTAGTAGAAAATATGACCGTTTTTATGTCATTGATTTTAATTTTGCGAAGGTTTACTGAAATGGCCCTTCTTTCCATCTTTAAAAGCCCATAACTTGGTCAAATGAACTCGGATTTCGATATGGCATACCTTTAGGGGCTTGTGGAATGATTTTTTTGTAATCTGCATTAAAATATTTAACTTTAAATGTATTAAAAAATATAACAGTTTTAATGTCATTGATTTTAATTTTGCAAAGGTTTACTGAAATGGGCCTTCTTTCATCTTTAAAATATAACTGTAAAGGTAGTAAAAAATAAGACCGTTTTTCTGTCATTGATTTTAATTTTGCAAAGGTTTACTGAAATGGGCCTTCTTTCATCTTTAAAAGCCCATAACCTGCTCAAAAGGACTCGGATTTCGATATAGCATACCTCTATGGGCTTGTGGAATGATTATGTTGTTATCTGCATTAAAATATATAACTTTAAAGGTAGTAAAAAATATGACCGTTTTTATGTCATTGATTTTAATTTTGCGAAGGTTAACTGAAATTGGCCTTCCTTCCATCTTTAAAAGCCAATAACTTGGTCAAATGAACTCGTATTTCGATATGGTATACCTTTAGGGGCTTGTGGAATGATTTTGTTGTTATCTGCATTAAAATATTAAACTTTAAAGGTAGTAAAAAATATGACCGTTTTTATGTCATTGATTTTAATTTTGCGAAGGTTTACTAAAATGGGCCTTCTTTCCATCTTTAAAAGCCCATAACCTGGTCAAAAGGACTCGGATTTCGATATGGCACACCTTTAGGGGCTTGTGGAATGATATTGTTGTTATCTGCATTAAAATATGTAACTTTAAAGGTAGTAGAAAATATGACCGTTTTTATGTCATTGATTTTAATTTGGCGAAGGTTTACTGAATTGGGCCTTCTTTCATCTTTAAAATATAACTGTAAAGGTAGTAAAAAATATGACCGTTTTTATGTCATTGATTTTAATTTTGCAAAGGCTTACTAAAATGGGCCTTCTTTCCATCTTTAAAAGCCCATAACCTGGTCAAAAGGACTCGGATTTCGATATGGCACACCTTTAGGGGCTTGTGGAATGATATTGTTGTTATCTGCATTAAAATATGTAACTTTAAAGGTAGTAGAAAATATGACCGTTTTTATGTCATTGATTTTAATTTTGCGAAGGTTTACTGAAATGGCCCTTCTTTCCATCTTTAAAAGCCCATAACTTGGTCAAATGAACTCGGATTTCGATATGGCATACCTTTAGGGGCTTGTGGAATGATTTTTTTGTAATCTGCATTAAAATATTTAACTTTAAATGTATTAAAAAATATAACAGTTTTAATGTCATTGATTTTAATTTTGCAAAGGTTTACTGAAATGGGCCTTCTTTCATCTTTAAAATATAACTGTAAAGGTAGTAAAAAATAAGACCGTTTTTCTGTCATTGATTTTAATTTTGCAAAGGTTTACTGAAATGGGCCTTCTTTCATCTTTAAAAGCCCATAACCTGCTCAAAAGGACTCGGATTTCGATATAGCATACCTCTATGGGCTTGTGGAATGATTATGTTGTTATCTGCATTAAAATATATAACTTTAAAGGTAGTAAAAAATATGACCGTTTTTATGTCATTGATTTTAATTTTGCGAAGGTTAACTGAAATTGGCCTTCCTTCCATCTTTAAAAGCCAATAACTTGGTCAAATGAACTCGTATTTCGATATGGTATACCTTTAGGGGCTTGTGGAATGATTTTGTTGTTATCTGCATTAAAATATTAAACTTTAAAGGTAGTAAAAAATATGACCGTTTTTATGTCATTGATTTTAATTTTGCGAAGGTTTACAGAAATGGGCCTTCTTTCCATCTTTAAAAGCCAATAACTTGGTCAAATGAACTCGTATTTCGATATGGCATACCTTTAGGGGCTTGTGGAATGATTTTGATGTTATCTGCATTAAAATATTTAACTTTAAGGGTAGTAGAAAATATGACCGTTTTTATGTCATTGATTTTAATTTTGCGAAGGTTTACTGAAATGGGGCTTCTTTCCATCTTTAAAAGCCAATAACTTGGTCAAATGAACTCGGATTTCGATATGGCATACCTTTAGGGGCTTGTGGAATGATTATGTTGTTATCTGCATTAAAATATATAACTTTAAAGGTGGTACAAAAAATGACCGTTTTTATGTCATTGATTTTAATTTTGCGAAGGTTTACTGAAATGGCCCTTCTTTCCATCTTTAAAAGCCAATAACTTGGTCAAATGAACTCGTACTTAGATATGGCATACCCTTAGAGGGTTGTTGAATGATTTTGTGTTATCTGCATTAAAATATTTAACTTTAAAGGTAGTAGAAAATATGACCGTTTTTATCTCATTGACTTTAATTTTGCGAAGGTTTACTGAAATGGGCCTTCCTTCCATCTTGAAAAGCCCATAACTTGGTCAAATGAACTTGGATTTCGATATGGCATACCTTTAGGGGCTTGTGGAATGATTATGTTTTTATCTGCATTAAAATATATAACTTTAAAGGTAGTAAAAAATATGACCGATTTTATGTCATTGATTTTAATTTTGCAAAGGTTTACTAAAATGGGCCTTCTTTCCATCTTTAAAAGCCCATAACCTGGTCAAAAGGACTCGGATTTCGATATGGCATACCTCTATGGGCTTGTGGAATGATTATGTTGTTATCTGCATTAAAATATATAACATTAAAGGTAGTATAAAATATGACCGTTTTTATGTCATTGATTTTAATTTTGCGAAGGTTTACTGAAATGGGCCTTCTTTCCATCTTTAAAAGCCAATAACTTGGTCAAATTAACTCGTATTTCGATATGGCATACCTTTAGGGGCTTGTGGAATGATTTTGTTGTTATCTGCATTAAAATATATAACTTTAAAGGTGGTACAAAAAATGACCGTTTTTATGTCATTGATTTTAATTTTGCGAACGTTTACTGAAATGGGCCTTCTTTCATCTTTAAAAGCCAATAACTTGGTCAAATGAACTCGTATTTCGATATGGCATACCTTTAGGGGCTTGTGGAATGATTTTGTTTTTATCTGCATTAAAATATTTAACTTTAAAGGTAGTAGAAAATATGACCGTTTTTATGTCATTGATTTTAATTTTGCGAAGGTTTACTGAAATGGGCCTTCTTTTCATCTTTAAAAGCCCATAACTTGGTCAAATGAACTCGGATTTCGATACGGCATACCTTTAGGGGCTTGTGGAATGATTATGTTTTTATCTGCATTAAAATATATAACTTTAAAGGTAGTAAAAAATATGACCGTTTTTATGTTATTGATTTTAATTTTGCAAAGGTTTACTAAAATGGGCCTTCTTTCCATCTTTACATTGTTGACATTGTCTCGCAAAGAGCCATAAAATACCTAGGCGTCATGATAGACACCAGGCTGTCCTACAAAGAGCACCTAGAGTACGCCAATAAGAAGGCCGCTGCGACCGCCAGATCGCTCGCGCGGATTCTCCTGAACACAAGGGGCCCAAAGCAGGAACGGAGGAAACTCATAGCGAGCGTCGTCACGTCCCAAGTACTTTATGCCGCCCCGGTATGGGCTAAAGCCGCCACGACGCCCTCGTTTATGAGTGGCGTGGCTCGCACGCACAGACTATGTGCAACAAGGATATCGTGTGCCTTCCGGACAATCTCTGAGGAAGCTGCGCTGGTCATAGCTGGTCTAGTTCCGGTGCAAGAACTGGTAAGAGAGGCGGTAGAAGTGGAGGAAACGGTCACGACCACGGACGACCAAACTAGGCGCGAGGCAAGACGGCCCGCGAGAGAGAGAGATCCATCTCTCGGTGGCAGGAGAGGTGGGATTCCGCAACCTCTGGACGCTGGACCCACGATCTGATTCCCGTCTTGAGTCCGTGGCTGGAAAGGAGGCACGGGCAGGTGGACTTCTACCTGACCCAGATCTTGAGTGGGCACGGATGCTTCCGGTCGTACCTGAAGAAGTACGGTCACGACACGAGTGACGGATGCCCATCCTGCGGCTCTGGAATCGAGGAGAACGCACGCCACGTCCTGTTCGAGTGCGTGCGGTTCGTAGAGGACAGGACCGCCCTGGAAATAGCGACCGGTGTCAGCACTAGCCCCAGCACGCTAGTGCCAACCATGCTAAGAGGCCAAACGGAGTGGGACGCGACGACCAAATTCGCTGCGTCTGTAATGCGAAAACTCAGGATAGCTGAGAGAGAGAGGAGAGGCCTGGACACGTAAGCTGCCGCGGTTGTGCGAAGCATTGCTTTGCGGCCGTACCGCACAACATCTGCAGTTTACGCCCATTTATCTTCTAAATGTATATTTATTAGTTGTAGTAATAAAGCTAAAAAAATGGAATACAAAAAAAAACACACACACACAGACGCTGACAGGTTGACCTGAACATCGGTCGCCAATATATCGAGTTTTTGGTCGTTGCAAATCGGGTTTAATACCTAAAAGTGCGTTTGATTAGTGCGGGACACCTCAGGTTGCAGGTACGTACCACAGAAGCGACAGGAAGGTTCTACCCAGCCAACAAACCACACTGCTACGGTTGCAAAGGGTGGCCAATCTTGGTGGACAGAAGGGGGGATCCTCACTCTCCCGCACCCACACAGCAACACTCCACTCCAGAGCGCCACATATACTTGGTTCTGCTCACAGCTTCCACAAGCCGCACACGCGCGGTTTTTCCGGCACAAACAAACAACATCGATCAGCTGATCGCAGTGCTGGACAGCGCCGTCTCTAACAGCGAGCTTAACAGCGAGCTTAACAGCGGGCTTAACAGCGAGTTTAACAGCGAGCTTTCCCCGCTGAGCTATACAGCTGCTAAGCGGCGAGCTCCTACAAAGTCGGTTGCCCGGGAATTTCAAATAAAATAAAACCACCTTCGCCACTGCCTATAGGGGTGGATGCGCAAAAAGCCAAGTTACCGGCCAACTTCCAACCCCACCGCGATAGCGGCGCCAGCGCAAACGGGGCTCTGGGGACCGAGTCGGAGCGGTATAGCTCCCATCAGGCAGTAACCGGGGGAAATCCCGGCTCACCGAGGGACCTCCGGCTAGTGCAGGCGATGGATAGGGAGAAATAGTCCGGACATGACGAGACCCAGGCTCTTGCAGTTGCCAGGGCAGAAGAAGAGCTGCTAAAGAAGTTTCAGATGATGAAACAGAAGGTGCAGCGGTCGCCAACGGGAATGGAGCAGGCTCCCGATGCCCACCCAGTGTCAGCGCCTCCCAAAGTGACCGGGCCTGTGTTCAACTTCGGCAGTAACGAGGATGAACAAACCACCCCGAAGAGAAGTCGGGAACCAACCAGCCCTGAAGAGACGATCGATGGAGCCCACAAGAGGCAGCGGGTGCAGAAAAGCGCCGCAGCTCTCACCGATGAGCTGGGCAAGATGCTCGATGAGATGATCGCGAAGTTCACGGACACAAAAAGCAACAACAAGAAGGTAGTCCGCCATGTCACACAGGCCACGATCGACTAATTGCATGCAATGAAGAAGCTGCAAAGCGAGATCAGTGCGACGCTGGATGAATCCCGAGCCAGGGGTCAGACCGCCAGCGCAACCCAGCAGACAACACCATCGCTCGTTGCCCCACGACAAGAAGGCATAGAGCGAACGCATACTGGCGCGGGGAACCCAGGCAGGGACCCGCCAAGAAACCCGCCCTGGCAGCAGGTGATACGTAAAACCAAAAAGCCCCGCGAGACTGCAGCGAGTATTGGGGAAGGCAAAGACCACGTGAGCCGCACCGAGAAGCGCAGGAATCAGCGCTCTGACGCTATCCTAATCAAATGCAGCGAAGGAACGTACGCAGACATGCTCAAGCTGGTCAAAACCGAGCCTACCCTTCAGGGGCTTAAGGATGGGGTGCAAGGCATACGCAGGACAGCCAATGGGAGTCTGCTACTCAAGATGCAGAAACCCTCAGACCCAGCCACGCAGAAACTGCATACTGCCATCAAGTCGGCCTTCAGCGGCAAAGCCGAAGTGGCTATGCTGGAAGACACGGTGCAAGTGGAAATCCGCGACCTAGACCTAATGACCACCTGCGAGGAGGTTCTACAGGCAGTCTACGCTGAGGAGGAGTGCGACATCCCGGCGGGCGCTGCACCTAGGATGCGGAAGGCGTATGGCGGAACCCAAACGGCGACGGTCCACCTCAGACCTGAGCATGCGCAGCGGATCCTCGACAAGGGGAAAATCAAGGTTGGATGGGTAGTCTGCCGCATAAGACAGAAAGTGGAGCCTAGGCGATGCTACAAATGCATGGGATTAGGCCACATGTCAGCCAGATGTCCAGCGTCAGAGGCAACAGCCAAAAACACGCAGCAATCCTGCTTCAGATGTGGCAAGGATGGCCACAAGTATAAAACTTGTACCCAGGGCAAACCAAAATGCATCATCTGCACAAGAAGCGGAAAATCTGGAGGAGAGGCCGAACACTCGACCCTCAGCAGTGCGTGCCCTGAATACCGGAGAGCCATGCACGGTAAATTGAATGGTTAAGGTCCTACAGCTGAGCCTTAACCACTGCAGAGCGGCGCAGGACCTGCTAGCACAGACGGTCATCGAGCAGCAGGCTGAGGTGGCAATACTCAGCGAGCCTTACAAGGACAAGCACGAAGGCGTATGGCAACGCAGTTCGGACGGCAGAGCAGCAATATGGAGCTGCGGGCAGCCCCCTGGACACCTATCGCAAAGGGCTTCCAGGACGGGATACACCAGAGCGAAGATCAAAGGGATCACATTCTACAGCTGCTACATAGCCCCGAGCGCACACATTAGCGAATTCAGAACAATAATGCAGGAGATCGCTGATGACGCACGCGGTAGGTCCCCTATCCTCATCGCAGGTGATTTGAACGCATGGTCCACAACATGGGGCAGCGCTAGTACGACGCAGCGGGGAACCATCCTCCTTGAGGCAGTGGCTTCG
Organism: Drosophila suzukii; assembly: GCF_043229965.1. NCBI lineage: Eukaryota > Metazoa > Arthropoda > Insecta > Diptera > Drosophilidae > Drosophila > Drosophila suzukii. Next base: position 535,734 of record NW_027255896.1, on the reverse strand, counting down.
TTAAACGTATGCCTACTCAATGAAGGTAATAGACCAACCTTCAGCAAGTCAGGTCGGGAGTCAATCATCGACCTGACCTTCGCTAGCCCTGAACTGGCACGCAACTGTGTATGGAGGGTGTCAGACATATACACCCACAGCGACCACGCCCTGATCATCACCCAGACAAGCCCCAGACTGACCGCCCCAAGCAGCCGCCAAACGACATACAAAGCGCATACCCTGAACACAGTGTCCCTCCTAGCACACATGGAAGGCGTCTGCGTTACAGGAGACGCTAACACATGCGCGAGGGACATAGCCGAGAGAGTGAAGGAGGCGTGCGACGCATCTATGGAGAAGGCCACGAAAGGTGGTAACGGGCGAAGACCAGTACCATGGTGGAATGACGAAATAGGGAGCGCGAGGAGAGACTGCCTAGCGGCCCGGCGCAGGTGTCAGAGAAGCAGAGGACGCGGAAGCCAGGAGCTAAGGGAAACAACCTACAGAGCTAAGAGAAAGGTGCTGAAGAACGCGATTAAAGCTAGCAAGGCCAGATGCTTCCAAGAGCTGTGCGAAGCGGCGGATGCAGAGCCATTCGGGTCAGCATACAGGATGGTCATGGGTAAGCTCAACAGACAGCCGACCCCTACCGGCCACGTACAGCTTGGCCAAATAGTGTCCACCCTGTTCCCCACCCAGCCGCCCCTTACCTGGCAAGCTACCGGGGAAGGCGACACTGTTCTCACCAGCGAAGCCGAAGTCCTGGCTGCGCTAACGAAAACCAAAGTCGAAAAAGCCCCTGGCCCCGACGGCATTCCCAATGCTGCACTGCACACATTGGTGGCAAACTTCCCTGGTATATTCACGGAGATGTACAACATGTGTCTCACCCAACGAACCTTCCCCATAGGTTGGAAGCGACAAAGGTTGGTGCTTATCCCAAAACCGGGCAAGTTGAACGACGACGCATCCTCATACAGACCCCTATGTATGCTGAATACAACGGGGAAAATATTCGATTGCATAATCTGCACCCACCTCGAAAAAGAACTCGACCAACTCAGAGCGTTATCGGACCACCAGTGTGGCTTCCGGAGAAAGAGAAGCACTATTGACGCGATCCAAACGGTCACCCAACTGGCTGCTAACGCAATCGAAGGAGAAAGGTGGCTAGGTGGCTCAAAAGAGTACTGCCTCGTCTGCACCCTGGACGTCAAGAATGCCTTCAACTCTGCCAACTGGAACCTTGTCCTGCAGGCACTCCAGCGCATGGGAATCTCGAACTACCTGATCGAGCTCGTAGCGTACTACTTCAAGGACAGAGTGCTCACATATTCCTCTGATGCCGGAGAGCACGAGTACCTGGTGACAGGAGGAGTACCTCAAGGCTCAGTCCTGGGCCCGATACTGTGGAACGTCATGTACGACGGGATCCTAAGGCAGGTACTACCCGAAGGATGCACAGTTGTGGGATTTGCGGACGACATAGCGCTGGTAACGGTAGCGAAAACCCTCGATGAGATCACGGATAGATGCAGCCTCTCGATAGACACCCTTATGTGCTGGCTCGCAGACAACGGGTTAGCAGTCGCTGAGCACAAAACGGAGGCAGTGCTCATAAGCAGCAGGAAGACTGTGGAGAAGGCCACAATACGAGTCGGATCAACTCTAATAGAAACAAGCGCCTCAATCAAGTATCTTGGAGTACTGATCGACCACAGGTTATCGTTTAAGACGCACCTATCGTATGCCGCAGCCAAAGCATCCAGATCGACTGCAGCCATCTCAAGGATGATGGCCAATACTCGAGGACCAAAGCAGCACAGCAGAAGGATTATAGCGACAGTGGTGACATCTATCATAATGTACGCCGCGCCCATATGGGCCGAGGCTATGAAGACCGCATCATACAGCCGCCAGTGCAAAGCTGTCTACAGACGCTGCGCACTGCGCATCACAAGCAGCTTCTGCACGGTATCTGAGGAAGCCGCGCTAGTGGTAGCCGGTACTATACCGATACACCTGCTGGCGGCAGAACGAAGAACTGGGAGCACAGGGAGCAGGACCCAACGCGGCAACACGATCGAGGCATGGCAAATGAGGTGGAACAATGCGACCACAGGGCGGTGGACGCTCAGGCTAATTCCCAGTCTAACCCCCTGGCTGCAGAGACGACACGGACAGGTAGACTACCTCACGCAGATGATCTCCGGGCACGGATGCTTTAAGGAATACCTGCATAGGTTTAAGCACGAGCCAAACCCCTACTACGACCACTGCGGCACAGGAAGCATCGAAGACGCGGAGCACGCGCTATTCATCTGCCCCCTATACGATAGGAACCGAGCCGAAGCTGAAACGACAACCGTATGTAACCTGACAGCGGACAACGTGATCAGCTGCATGCTGGAAGATCAAAGCAAGTGGGACGCGATAGCCAACATGGCCGCTGGCATCCTGAAGGATCTTAGGCGTCGAGAACGGAGTCGACGCATGGAGTCATAAGGACGAGCGGCAACCTGACCGCCATCCGTCCCGCGAAGTATAGCTTTGCGGCAGTCCCGCGGGATCGGAACTTTTTCTACCTCTTCTCTTCTTCTACCACTTATATTCTTGTATATATTTAAGCTTATTTAATAAAAAAAAAAAAAAAAAAAACACACACAATCACTTGCAATACAAAGTATGTATTTTTATTTTTTGTATTTTTTTCTTGTGATAACGAAGAAATAAAGTGTTTTAAATTTATTGGCTGAGTGGGTGATTTAAATTCCTCAACTGCACAACAAGTGAGTGATAAAAAAATCCCGCTTTCGCTCTACCAACCGCCCTCCCTCCCGCTCTCGCTCTCCCTCCCGCTCTACCACCCGCCCTACCACCCGCCCTCCCTCCCGCTCACCCCAATATTAAATACGATTTTTTTTTTTAGTTTCACCACAATATGACATATTAGAATTTTAATTTATTTCTAATTTTTTTTTTGTTTTTTAAATATTTTGAGTACAATATGCATTATTAAGTTCGTGATTATTATTATTATTATTTCGAACTGCTGATGCTGTATCTTCAGTCATCGCAACTTTGATGCAGTCTATATAACAAGAAAAGATTATTTGAAATATTACAATTGCAAGATAGACTAACAAAAGCAATAATAAAAATATAATAGTAATGTTAATATGATAGACATATTTTGGTACAAGTGATGTTTTTGAAACGTCATCGTTGTCTGCTGCTGCTGCTGCTCCTGATGATGAGTCTGGTTCTTTGATGCTGGTTGTTGTTTGTGTTGCTGCTGTTGTGTTGTCTGCTGCTCCTGCTGCTGCTGCTGCTGCTGCTGATGAGTCTGGTTCTTTGGTGCTGGTTGTTGTTTGTGTTGTTGTTGTTGTTGTTGTTGTTGTTGTTGCTGTTGCTGTTTCTGTTGTTGTCGGGGGTTGTGGTGTTGTTGTTGTTGTTGTTTGATTTGAAGTGATTTTAGCGACTGCGCATACTAACAGTAATAGGAATACGCGAATATGCATTTTTTTTGTTCGAAATGCTTAAGAGAGAGACTCAAGAATAATTTTCAACATACTAAATCTACTGATCAACATACACTCAATTTTATAGCTGAATCTATATACTATATATCACATTCTATTTTGCCTTAATTTTCCCCCCATTTTCTTTGTTTTCCTTTTTACAATCTCTCGCTCTATAATACACACACACAAACAACACAGGAAGCCTCCCACTTATTATTCGGATATACTAGATGATGACGATGATGATGATGTTGATTTGAAATATATATAACAAATAAAATAACTGATATATATATATTTATAAGTAGTATACTTACAAAATTTGATAGGAAGTCATAATTTGTAATGCGTCATGTTCATCAACCAATTTTTGTTGTATGTACTTGAAATGTTGTTCTTTTTCACAATCTACTACATCATCAGCAGCAGCAGCATAAGTTGTACTCATCTCTTTATTCGTTTCCATTTGATTAAAGGTAATATTTAAATTTTTAATATGTTCTAATCGCATATGTATACTTTGGAGAGTTTCTTTATCCTCGGGCGACAGAATGTGTAGATAATTTTGAATAAAATCAATAATTTTTTTTGTAAATGTCATTATTTTTTTTTTTTTTGTGTGTTGTTATTATTGAATATTCATATGCAAAACCTGTTGATAATCATTGATGTTATACGTTCCGATGTGTCTCTCTAACTGAAGGTTGGTGGGGTTGGCTTTATCGTAATAATCATCTCCCTCATCGTTGGTAAAGTCTCGTTCAAAAAATTAATTTTTCTCTATCAGGTTTCGCTCATTGGTATTGCTTACAGCATTATAGTGATGACAAAAAATTCGTAATGTTTTGTTTTCGAAATCGCTATGATAATTGCATCGAATATTGACAATACTTCTCAAGTATCTTAATTTGAAATATCTACAAATTACAGCGGGTGCGTCAATTATTCCACCAATATCCTCTTCTTTTCTAATTAACTCTCGGCGGAAATTTTCAACTACCTCATCGATCGTGGGGAAAGTAAGAGGCATATGTTCGAATAGTACCAAATCTCGTTTAAATCTAATATCATTTTGATTTTTGTTGTTGCTGCTGCTGCTGCTGCTGCTCTCTCGAATCACTTCCACAAATGCGGTATTAAGTTCAAAAATTAAATTTACTTTGACAGTCAATGTTTCGTTTACAACGAGATCAAGACTAGAGTATTTAATTTCCGTTTGTTAGGGAATTTTTTTGATATCATATTCGCTTTTTACTGACGCTATTCCAACGAGGATTCCAAGTACAAATAATAATATCAAAACCATAATTATTTTCATTTTGTGTATTTATTATTAATTTTTATTATGCGATTATATACTTTCCCTGTGGGTGAATGCCTAGAGACTAGTTTTACAGAATTGTGATTAAAGTAAAAAAATGCATGAATGCATGTATAATATATAGGTATAAAGAATATAAATTTTTTTTTTTTTGACGTCTCTCTCTCTCGGGCTCTGGCTTTGGCTCTCTCTACTGATTATTGAGTATTAGCTGCATTTGTTTTGGGCTGATAGCTTATACAAACAACGAATTGATATAGCCGACTCTTTATATTGGAGATTAAAGTGCCTATAGAATGGTACTGTTGCATTCAGTATTCCTCCAATATTTTTCTCCTTGAAACAATTCGATTACTTGATCAACCGTAACTTTAATATTATCCTCGGCATTGTCCTCATCGTTAGCTGTTGATGTTGGTGGTGCTGCTGGTGGTGTTGGTGTTGACGATTCAGTTATCAATTCCACCCACTCACTGGGTTTTATTGTTGTGGTTGGTGGTGGTGGTGTTGATAATGGTTGTCTCATAAATTCTAATGAGAGGTTTACTTTTAACACCTCGTTGTTCGATAATGTACACTTTTTGTATTTGTATTGATACTATTGGTGATATTCAAAATAGAAGCAAATTCAGGATTCGGAATATGATTACAGTTTCCCTCCCCGAAATTGCAACCGAATAGTAAAATAATTACAATGATTATTATTCGCAACATTTTTATTTTTATTTTTTATATTTTTTTTTTTTGGTTTTTATTCTCGTTTTGATTGTAGTTTCTAGCTGGCAGTTCGACTTGCTACTAATGCTTGCTTGCTTGCTTGCATTCTCACAGAGAACGCAATAGAAAAAATATTCACATATACGTACATTGTATATATATATATATTTATAATATTTTTCTAACCTCGTTTGATAGCGGTGTATATTCGAATAATTTATCATGAATTATGAGACAGTATGCAGATGTTTTTGAAGGGTTTGTGTTTTAATCTCAATTCGTATATCAATGGGTCCACTTTTTACTGCTTCATTTTGATGCGTTACATCTAAGACAATAATGGGAGCCTTATTTTTATAAGTCTCTAGCGATAATAACGGTTGTGACTCACATCCGTAGTAACTTTTTTGAAAATTGATATACAAATCGTATAATAGTGCATATCTATTATAAGAAAAATTTTGATTTAATCCGTCATACGGATATACTTCAGAATTGAGATATACTTTCACATCGACTAAATCACAATGAACATACTTCTTATTGTTTTTAAATGCGATAATAACATAGCGAGGGCGTTCAGTTTCAGCAGCTAATTTAACACTCCAAATAAATGTAGTTGTCTGTGGAACTACTGGGTTATAGTATATATCCCAACTCCTGAAGGGAATCAATAATGGCGTTTGTTTGTTTATCACATTAAACATGTTCAATTTATAAGCATCAGACAATTGTACATGGGGCATTTTCCAAACAATGCTCGAAATCGTCATTTTCAATTGACTCATTGTTAAAGCTACAGCAGTGCTCTTATAAACATCATCGTTATCTTTTCCTCTTAATAGAACTAGCTCGTGTTTCCCATTCAGCAGTATTTTATTGTAGTCCTCAGCAAATCCAAGTAACAGATTCAACGGCACGCAAAAATTAAAGTTTCCTCTTTCAAGTTTTAAATTGTCTGTGATGGACCATCCACAATTTTCGAGCAAGTGTTCTTGATTTCGTTTAATTGATAAATAATTTTTTAAATCGCTTGTTACACCCAAATGTCGTGTTCGATCAATTTCAATACCATTCAATTCATATCGTATTTCACTAATTAGATACGCCATGCAATTATTCAATAAAGCTATTGTGGTTTCGATTTGATCATCAACTTTTGTGATATGCCCTTGAATGTGAAGAAAACTTTCGCTCGGCAACACATACAAATCTTGATTTTGTATGGCAATCCGAATTTCGTCATTGTTCTCATACGTTCGCAAATAGGGTGAATAACTATGATAATCTTTCTTTATTATTGAATTATCAATAGTCGGTTTCTCGAGCACGTTAATTATATGTGACATTTTTTTTTTTTAATTTGAATCCTAAACTCAATAAAAATTTTTTATTGCACTCCGTTAATGGGATTTGTTTTTGTTGTCGTCGCCGTCGTTGTTGTTGTCGAGTAGCTAATCTGGTCAGCGTTGGTGAAGCGAGTGAGGGAGAATTGAGTGATAATGCCTTTTTATAGACGTTGTTGTTGTTGTTGTTGTTGTATATAATCATTTTTTTATATTGGTTTTAAATGTAATCTTATTGTAATTCTTTCACCGCGAAAATTAATCAGATTACCGTCTTGATCACAGATTTTTAAAGTTATCGAATGTATTTCTTTTGTGTTTACTGGTAGATATATAACATTTTGTGGTACCTCAGTTATTTTATATCCAGGACTAACGACAAGCGCAAACTGATGTAGTGTGTGTGTTGTTTCGTTGTTTATATATGTACCATTTATAATATTGCATTGTACACAAATGGTATTAATTTTTGTGATATCAATTGCCTTATCAGAAGTATGTAATATATTAGGGCTTAATATATTCGAAGTGAATCCCAATAAAGAGCCGATTGACTTTTCCTTATTGAAATATATTTCATCAGTTGCAGAGAAAATTTCTGATTGCAAAGTGTTATAGTTTGGAACTAGATAGAATTTGGGACTTCCGTCGGTCTCATTCTGTGTTAACTTTCTATAGTTTCGTGTCAATAGATCATTAATATCGCTGATTTCATAGGAACCTACGGGGATTTTTATCAAATGTTTACCAATATGAAATAAATTATTGTCTACGTCAACGTTTGGAATCGAATTATAAGTGTCCAGACTGATTAACGCACACTGATAGTTCTGTTCAAGTTCAATTGGAGGAAAATATTCTGCAACAAGTACTGACATATTGCCTGTTAGTGTTAATGTTATCGACATCTTAACGGTTCGGGAGGGAATGAAATGTTTATAGGCTTTACACATACACATATATAGTATGCTGCGTGTGTGTGTGTGTGTGTGTGTGTTTACAAATCAATCCAGGAATTATGCTCTGATGAGAATCCTAACCATTTAACGAATGCTCTACCATTTCGACGTTTAATAACCTTCTCCACTAGATATGTATCGGGAAATTTAGTTTTCATCAGCTCATATTCGTAAAATCCTCCCTTAATATCATTTCCCTGATAATCTTTCAATATATACGTAATGGGATTGGTATTTTGTATCCGTTTGATTTGGAATATCTCAGTTGTCCAGTTTGGAGTATAACCTTTTTCGAACACATGTTTATATTTACTTATTCGCACATAATCGTCAACTTTGAATTTTGACTTATGAGTGATTTTCAGATGATTGTAAACGGTTTGGAGGAGTAATTCTTCCTTTAGAAAACTTACATCGTTTGGCGCCATCAGAATTGTTTTATGTGTTATTATATTTAGCAATCAATGCCTTATAGATATTAATCCATTTGTAGCTACCTTACCTACCTTTCCACATCATATTTTTGATGGTTCTATTAAATCGTTCAACGATGCTGGCTTTTAAAATACTATACGTTGAATAATGATTAATATGATTTAATTTCATCAGATTTTGAAATGTCTTATTGAAAAATTCTTTACCATCATCTGTTTGCAAGTTTTTAGGTTTTCTTTGTGCATCATCGAAAATGCTTTTCATACTCTTTGTGACGCTGTCTCCTGTTTTGTTTTTAATAGCAACAGCCCATGCTTGCTTCGAAAACGTGTCAATAACAGTTAAAAGATAACGATATCCCTTATTATATAATTGATAGCGTATCATTTCAACTAAATCGGCTTGCCATAAATCATCTATCCCCTTCATTATCACACGTCGTCTGATAAAATTTTTTCGTCCTTGTCTATGCAACTCTTCGGTGAGTTGTCTTTTATCTGCATTCAAGTTGTTGTTGTTGTTGTTGTTGTCACTCATTTTGTTTTATTTTATTGTCAATATATTTAACAACAATGGGGAACTGTACTTTAATTTTTTTTCACCTCATCCGTAGGTAGCTGTGTAGAGAGTAATTTAAAGAGAACGTCCTCAAGCCGTTGAATATTTTCTTCTAATCGCTCTATATACTTAGTATAAATATCTTGAGAGTAGTCCTCTAGAGCTAATTTTATAAGATTCGCACTTTCACTGACCTCTGATTGAAGGTTTGTTTCCAATGTAATTATTTATTTTTAAAATATTTATGCTCTGTCTCAAGATGTTTAAATCAATATCCGTTTTCTCTTGTCGATTTAAAATGAATTTTTTTAGACTTGCTCCTCCTACTCCTCCTCCTCCTCCTCCTACTCCTCCGGACGACAAGCTTTCACCAAATTTATAAATCTGATTCATTTTATTATATTTGCCTCTCTAAGCTCTTCAATAATGGATATAATTTCGTTTTTGTGATTGGTATTTCCAGAACTCTCGGATGCTAATAGTAATCGTAATCTCTCGATTAATTCATTCGGATCATCCCAATACTTGTATCCTCTATCCTCCTTGGAGTAAGATTTTGTTGTTGCTGCTGCTGCTGCTGCTGCTGTTTGTGTTGTAAGCAAACCTTTACCAATAAGTTGTGTTTTCGGTTTGAATAGATTTTTTATAATATGCTGATACTTAAATGATTTAGACCCCTTAACTTGTGAACTATTCTGATATTTTCGTTTGTGTGCGTTTGTTCTTAAGAGAATATCTCGATAATTTTTCAAGTCCAGATTTGAATAATGCGCGGGCTTCGTGTGAAATAACAATTGAAATAGACCAGGAGTCAATTTCCATTTTTCCTTATCAATAATAATTGTATTATTATTTTATTTCAATTTACTATTGGCAAAATACCATTCACCATTTTCTTTTATATTCAGACCATACAACATGTCCAATTGTTTTTGACTTTTTAAGAGCTGAATATTATGCAAAAACGGTGATTTCTTGATCGAAACTTTTCTCTTGATTGCAATTTGTTTTTCCTTTTTGATCACATTGTTGTTGTTTTGTTGCTGTTGTTGTTGTTGTTGTTGTGGCTGTTGTTTTAATTATTGTTGAACGTTGATGCACTAAGAGCAGTACAAACAAGTGGCCCAAACGACACCAAGCACGTGCTTGTTACGCGCGGGCCCATTTTTATTTCGGGCAAATACGGTTCGCGAGGAAGGTACATAGAACAAATAAAGACAGGTCAAAACATAGATCAACAAGATTAAAGCAAATGAGCTAAGATTTTAGTTTTTAGTACAGGGATAGAAGTTGAGGAACAAATTAAATGATACAGGTTGTTATAATTATTAGAAAGAACGCGAAAGGGCTCATGCTGACTAAAATTAGATGAACATCGTGGCAAGTTAATAGGATGGTAGTTTCGCATTAGTCTAACAGGAACATTGAAACTTAGGCGGCTTACCAAATCTACAGAATCAATATCGCCTCTGATAAGATTATTCATAAAAATAGTACCAATCATAATTCTACGGCTTACTAGAGTAGGCAAATTAATTAATAGCAATCTACTCGAGTAAGAAGGCAACCTGACGTTTTGATCCCAGTTCAAACCACGTAAGGCAAAAAGAAGAAATTGTTTCTGTACGGACTCTATACGGTCAATGTGCACTTGATACTGAGGACTCCAAACGGAAGAACGGTATTCTAAATTAGGTCGGACAAGTGAGGTAAATAATAATTTGGTAGTGTATGGATCATCAAATTCTTTAGACCAACGCTTTATAAACCCAAGAACACTCATAGCTTTATTTACAGTAGAGGTTATGTGGGAGTCAAATTTAAGTTTAGGATCTAGGAGAACACCTAAATCGTTTACTGAGTATATTCGGTCCAAGGACATGTTCTGAAGAGAGTAACTCATGAACGTTGGCGTACCCCTATAAAAAGTCATAACGTTGCATTTAAGATAGTTTAAATTCAAAAGGTTCTACTGACACCATTCCTGGAATCTATTTAAGTCTGACTGCAAGCAGAAACCAGATTCAATATTATTATATGAAAAACAAAGCTTAACATCATCAGCATACATTAGTACACGAGAGTGATTTACGATAGAAGGAAGATCATTTATAAACAGAGTAAACAGCAAAGGGCCTAAATGACTGCCCTGAGGCACTCCAGATGTCACGTTGATCATCTTGGAAACAGCGTTTTTGAATAAAACCCTCTGAGATCTACCATTCAAATAACTTGAAATCCAAGTTAACAGATTATTCGGAAACCCAAGCAGATCTAATTTGAATAAAAGAAGAGAGTGGTTAACAGAGTCAAAGGCTTTACTAAAATCTGTATATATAACGTCCGTCTGTAATTTTTTGTTAAATCCATCTAGTACAAAAGATGTCAATTCGAGCAGGTTAGTGGTGGTCGATCTACGCTTAACAAAACCATGTTGACACGGCGATATTAAAGAGGAGCACAAATGTTGCAACTGAGAGGTAATAATGCGTTCAAATGTTTTAGGAATTGCAGACAATTTGGAGATTCCTCTATAGTTCTGAGCATTAACCTTCGCACCCTTTTTGTGGAGTGGAATAATAAAAGAATCTTTCCAGATAGTAGGAAAAACAGATGATGAGATAGACAAATTAAAAAGTTTAAGAATGGGTTTACAAATAGTTCGGGCACAAAACTTAAGAACACACCCAGGGAGTCCATCTGGCCCCGGAGAATAGGTTGGCGTTATAGTTTCTAAATCCCTTAAGAGAGAACTCTCGGTGATTACAGGAGAAAAAATACAATTTGCCCTGTTTAAGTGATTAGGGTAGCTAGAATTAGACCATGAAACAGAACTATAAGTAGATTGGAAGAATTCAGCAAATAAATCTGCAATTTTTGTCTTGTTATATCTTGGATATCTGGGTCCATTTATCAAAAAACTTTTCTCAAGCATAGAATCTCTTTTTTCGATTAATTTTAATCTTTTATTAGAGGAAGAAGAAGAAGAAGAAGACTGAGGCAGAGGTAAATTTTCTGTGTGAGCACTTCGTTTTTTTTGTGTGTGTGTGTATGATCTCGGTATAAAATTTATAATGTTCGATGACGATGCCTGTGCTGTTTTTTTAAATCTATTAAATTTGGGACCATTGACCTTACGACTTTTTTCAAGCATAGAATCTCTTTGTAGCAGATTAAAAGGTAATTTGTATCTCTTGTTATTAGGCTGGACTGCTGCTAAAGATAAATTCTCAATGTTAGCATTACGTTTGAGATTTTTAAAAAGACTTAATTTTAAATCATAATCATCATCATCATCATCAACAGCAGCAGCAGCAGCAGGGAGAGCTGGGGGGGCAGGGGGAGCAGGAGGGAGAGGGAGAGGGAGAGCAGCAGATGTACTACTACTAATTACTGCATTGTGGTCATCATCGTTCCCCCGTTTTAGTGTGTGTGCAGGACTGTTTTTTTCTAATAAATTAGAGTATTTTGCTCTTTGACTATCCAAAAATGAAGTATAGTCTGATAGGATATCGTTGGAAGTATCTAACAAGTCGGGTGGGTTGTTGTTGTTGGTTATTGGAAAACTCGTTATTTGCGGACGACTAAATTCCATATCAAACACATTAGCAGCATCATCATTAGCAGCAGCAGCAGCAGCAGCATCCTCATGCTGGATGTTTCTTCGTTGATAAGGTCTTCTTTTCCTTCTGTTTGCATTATAGGATTTAAATTTTCTCACTTTTATCTCCAAATCGTTGTTTGTGTTGTCGGTGTTGTCTAGTCTTCTTCGCATAACCCTCTTTGGAGAGTATCGTCTTTTGTGTTTAAGCATTTCAACATGTTGTTGTTTTTGTTGTTGTTGTTGCTGCTGCTGCTGCTGCTGTTGCTCTCCTTCTTGAAGACCTCGATGCTGATGATCATCATATTTTATCAGTTCACGCTTATTATTGTTGTTGTTGTTCGAGTTAGTCGGATTCTCAACGTTGTATTTATTTGCCTTCTTGTTCTTTTTTAGAAAATTTTCCGCAATCACATTCAAAGGTTTTGTAATTGGTTTAAAGGTATTTTCCAGCATATTAATTCGATCCATTTCATTCGACTTCATGCTCTTCAATTTCTGTGTCAACAACAATCTGGTTTGAATCAGATCATCCAACACTTTAGTCTTATTTTTTGATTTCACCATTGCTGCTGTGGTTGTTGTTGTTGTTGTTGTTGTATATATATATATATATATATAGCTGATCCAAAAGCTGATCTAAAGCTGATCCAAAGCTGATCCGAAGCTGATTCAGAGCTGATCCAGAGCTGATCCAAAGCTGATGCCGAGCTGATCCAGAGCTGATCGAGAGATGATGATGATTATAGATGTATAAAACTATCGAATCCTTTTCTATATCGTCCTTTATCAATATCATTATCTTTACTTATGATAAATTCATATTTTTGCTTCCAGCATTCCTCACAAATTTTTATAAATTGCTTAAAAGTCATATCGCCTATAACATGATTATTGTAAATATGTTTAATATTCATTTCATCTTGTTTAAAAATTATAATCAAATTAGCGTTGTCACGTATTAAATGTTTTGGTATTTTTGTATAAGTTTGACATAGATAGAAGGAGTTTGTGGCGACCCATACAGAAATAATCTCTTATTGCTGTTTGCTTATCACAGATTACGTCATCAAATATCATTATTGAGTGTGGTCTAGCTCTTTCTGGACTGACGACTTTTTCCTTGTCTGAGAACGTGAACATGTGTATCCCCTTAATTGGTTTAATCAATTTCATTAAATATTGATACTTTGGCTGATACAACGATTTTGAATAAATGTATATATTTTGAAATTTAAGTCCATTGGGACTTTCGATCAAACTTATCATTACGTTTGTCTTTCCACAATTAGATGGCCCCACAATTAGAGCGCGTATCGAATTCGGTAACAATGGGCAATGCATAATTTTTCCACTCCTATCCCCCTCACCACAAATTTGATCGACATTTCGAACTTTAATTTGTCTGGTTTGTTTTATAAATCTCATTTTGTTGTTGTTGTTGTTGCTGTTGTTGTTGTGGTTGTTTTATTGGACAAATTTTTACAACTACTAATGAAAATACTATAAATATTTGAGTATATATTTCGTTTTTGTTTAATATACGATTGTCATTGAAACAGAATAGTCATAAACAAAAAACAAAAAAAAAAGGAAATGCAATAATGCGTATAAATTATAAACATAAATTAAATTCATATCAGTATCGAATTGGTAGTGGACTCGTTAACAACTTGATTAACAAACTACCAATTGAACTTCATTTGCCAGGATATCAATTTTGTGGACCAGGCACAAAACTTGCAGAGCGTTTGAAACGTGGAGACAAAGGGATTAATCCGCTAGATGCAGCGTGTCGAGAACACGATATTGCATATTCACAATTCAAAGACCTGAAAAATCGTCATCAGGCCGATGATATATTAGGTGATAGAGCGTGGGAACGTTTTAAAGCAAAAGATAGCGGTCTAAAAGAACGTTCTGCTGCTTGGTTTGTGACTAACGCTATGAAAACAAAAGTTAAATTCGGTCTAGGTATGTCTAAAAACAAATCTCATCGACGTCAACGTAAGAGGAAACCAGCTAGTAATAAAAAAAAAACAACGTCGACGTCATCGACAAACAAGAAAAAAATCATTCGCAAGCATTGTGAGTCAAACGAAGCGAATTTTGAAACGAAGAAATCCTACGAGTATCGATGAAGCAATTCAGATATCTCAACAATCAATCCCACCTAGTTTTCATCGAGGACAACGAGGACAACGAGGACGAAGACGAGGTCTAGCGAATATTATCTCCAATATTCCGAGGGTGATACCATTACCAAAAATTGGTTGATTCCTACCGTTGATACCAATATTGACTGCACTTGGTGCAGTTGGTGGTCTTGCTAGTGGTGGATCTGCTGTTGCTAAAGCAATAAACGCTGTCAAAAATGGTAAAGAACAATTAGCCGAAGCGACACGTCATAACCGCTATATGGAATCAATTGCGATGGGAAAAGGACTTTTCCTGAAACCTTATAAGAAAGGATATGGACTATTTTATAAGCCATATTCACCAAAAAACTAATAAATATGCTACCCAAACAAGCACTTACCAATATTGATTTAATTGATTTTGGTAAACAGCATTTTAGACACTTTCGTGGTGTTTTTATGCGTGATCGTCTCCCCAAGAAACCATGGACCAACGAATGTGGGATAATTAATTTAGATAACGAAAGCGATAGTGGTACGCATTGGGTAGCATATTTCAAGAATAGAAATTATAAAGAATACTATGATAGTTTTGGTGATTTGCAACCGCCCATTGAAATTGTGAAATATTTAAAACCACCCATTGAATATAACTATAGAAATGAACAAAAATTCAAGACATATAACTGTGGTCATTTATGTTTAAAATTTTTATTTCGCAAAATAAAATGTAATATATTTGTATAAAGAAAATAAAAAAGACAATTTTTTTTATTTTTAGCTTAACTTAGTAGGCTATATCTTTGTGACCCCATGCAAGTGTGTCTATATTATTCTCTTTTATATAGCGCTTATCATCTAAATAGTTTAGGGTGACTTTTGTATACTCTTGCGTATAAATTTGATGTAATTTCGATTTAAATAAGTACATTGTTCCAACTTGCTTATTTTTTTTATACAAGCAATCTCGAAAATCGTTAATAGTTAATTTTGAGGTCACACTCGCCTTTACTCCTTTAATTTTTTTGATCTCCGTTGTTTCAGCATTATTTATATTAGAGACTTGTATTAAATACATTTTAGCTCTGAGTCAAATAAATTCTTTTATTATATCCCCCCTGCACTAATCTTTCATCATACCTAATTTTTTTTTGTTTATCAATGGTAATTTAAAAACATTATCCTTATCATATTCTGAAGTATCGAAATGCTGATCAATTTCAAAACGAATGTCATCATAAAAATCTATAGACTTAATATCATAGATAAAAGAATCAGTATCCATATACATTAAATTTATATTTTCTTGATATTTCGGCTTCATATAGTCATAGTTAAAATTGTACATTTTAAATTTTGATAATTCTAGAACGGTGAAGCCAATGTAGACAGGCTTATCATAGACAACATGCACTTTTTTCATTTGAATTGCAAAGAAATCATCGGCCAATTGCAATATATTCTTAAAATTAAATTTTGAGATAAGTGCTCTGGCTCCCATTTTTTTACCATCACTCTCCCACCTGGACACTAATCTAATTGATTTTCTCTTGTCGACATTCTCCATAGTCTTGCCATAGACTGCATTGTTTAGCAGTTTGAAAAAATTCTTTTCAAAATCATTAACAGCCAATGTTCTGTGATGATTGTTACAATCAATATATTTTTTAAGCCAATCTGATTGATCAAATTGTAATATTCGATGAATTTTCTTTAAAATCAGTCCATGTCGAAGACATTGCTGCAAATTTCTATAGTGAATTATATAATTATATTTGTTTGTCAAGTCTGCAATCAATTTTGATTGTTGCATATTTTCATTTTTTTTGTTCTGCGAACAAAATGGTAAATCATTGTGCTGGCTGTGTAAGTTTTCAGTGTATTCCAAATCGACCTCTAAAATATAACCAATTGGTTGATCATCTACGCACGTGTTTAAATCAAAATTTTCAAAATTTCCCTCTTCTGTTTCTTCTAGCCATTTAAAATTTTTATACGGAATAGCTTGTGACATAGCATACCCATATAAATTATTAACATCTAAGTATACAATATAATTTGATTCTTTCTCACAGTCGTAATCGCTATTTAGATATTTGTTATTTGCAATAGAATGACGTTTACTACATTGAACAAGACCACCTCTAATACCTTTCATTATAAAATTATACATATCAATATCTGTGATTAGTTCTAATTCAATTTTAGTTGTCTTCAACATAGCATCCCACGATAGACCAGGAGTTGTATAATATTGACAAGGATCTAAATTATAGATTTTTTTACATACTGTTCTAAAATTCTCAAAAACATCGCTTAGCAACAGCACATCTACCTTCAAATATAATAATAAATAATCTAATAAATTTGTGCACTCGAGGGTATTCCAAACGTTTTGAGCGTGCTGGTAACTCTCTTCAGAACAGTGTCTATCAGGTAATTGGTTATAAAAAGTTTCGCGCAACGGTAATTGTTTATCTGACAAGCGTTCAACTGAATTTAAATAGCTATACGGAAATATGCCTTTACGTTTAACCATTTGAAATTTGTTCCGGTCCGTGAAAAATGACTTTATTGTGGTTAGATTTTCTTCTTTTAAATAACTGGCTAGGCTGTCTAAACTGGAAGGCATAAATCTAAATGAATCTAAAAATCGAAGCTCTAACGTTTCATTGGGATTTATATAAATTTTCTTTGAGATCGAAATATAAAACTCTTTGTTTAGCGGAATTATAGAAATATCACCAGGAATTTTAATTAATTCTTTTACAAATAAATGAGCATCGTATGCCGAGAGATCATGGAAAAATATTGGGAAAAATTTTGCTAATTTATAGTTTAAATTGCAATTATTATGTGCTACACCTCTATATTTGCCTGTTAAGTGGCAATGGTCTAGAACTCTTTTAGATTGATCAGTGAATATATTAACGCATATACTACAATTTTGTTCTAAGTCAATTATTTTTTGTTGCTCCATTGATAGCGGATATAAGGGTATCGTTACATTTAAGTGATTTTGATATAACACTAAACAATCATTATATATGCTCTCAACAAAATGTGTTGCACAATCTTCACCATAATATATTCGATATGTATCCAAACTATTGTCAAATGAACACTTTATATAATAACTTTATGCATACGGTATGTGCTTTTGAATCAAATTTATGTTATCCGAAGTTTTCAGATTCATCCCTTCTAAAATACACTCAAAATCAGCATATGCTACAAAAGGAACATCTAATTGATTTTTTAAATTTTTAAATCTTAAAGTCGCCGTTTCATTTGTAGGCATCTCAGTTATAATTCTATTACACTCCATAATATGTCGTTCCAGTTTGTCGCTATCATCGAAATGTTGAGAACAGCCATTGCATAGATGAATCTTCCTCGTACTTTTCGTTATTTGTTTGCGAAGTAATCTAATGGAGAAGCAAAGAAATAAATATAATTTTTTTTATTTTTTAATTTTCTAATTTAATACTTACTTGGAAATATTTTTAATCCAAGCATAGTGATATTTGTCATCCTTCTCGAGAAGTAGTAGATATATAGTGTGTAAGACGTTGTCAGTTTTATTATTAGTTAAATAATATGGACCGATGATTGTCTTTTCATCGCTGTCTACACCCAACACAGTTATACTAATTTCAGGATTATTTTCTTCAAATATTTTTATGCTGTCGACCGGTGTGGGGAATTTTAAGCCACTAAAATTTAACGATTTATTATTTATATTTATTATATCCGATCCAATGTTGTAAATGCCTTTACGTTTATATTGATTAGGTCGATTCTTATTAACTGGAAGTTTCACAAAAGCCGATATTAATGCCCATTTAAAACAATATTCGTCTCTATTTTGCACGTTGATGCAGGCTTTTCTATTTACTATTTCTCTTGGTAAACCAATGAAATTCGAGCCCTTTATTGGCTGATATTTATTTATATTAACTTCTAAATGAACTATTTCAATTAGGGACCAACCACTGTCTCGTTTTTGAAACTCGCTCATTTCACTTTTTATATAGTCATTTAAATTTTTGATTATTTCATTTAGATTTTCAGTCTGACTCATTGTTGGATTTAAGACTTGCATTTTTGTTTGAAATGACTTTAGATTGATTTCACAATGATATTCACTCTCTTTAATCAAATCATAATTACAGAATTGTTCAAAATTAAATTTGATATTGACGTGTTTTTTTTAGCTTCTTGGAGTAGAGTGATCACTTGTTCTTTGATTGATTGTTGAAATAAATTGATATCCAAGCATTCTTTATTTGGATTTGTGATTATATAAGTTTCAATACGATTCCGAAATGCACTTCTTATACACCGCAAGTTGTAACTTATTTGCGCACCAGATAATTGTTTATGCAAGTTGGTGCGTAAGTGATGCGACCAACTAATTTTAGCAACATTTAGATTACACACATCACAATATCGTATTTCACTAGCGACAGGATTTGTGTTACTAGGCCCAGGATTGTTATTGTTATGTAAGGCATCACCCATTTTTGTTTTTGTTTTGTTTTAAATATTAATAAAAAAAGTTTATTTTATTTTTTTCTTATTCGTTACAAAAATTTAAAATATAATTATCCCCTTCTGATTTAAGTTTGACTAGCTTGTAGCCCCCCGTCGCCATGTGCTCCACAGCTTGCGATGACAGAGTACTAAAGCGTTCTGGTAAGAACACCACAAAATCTTCAAATGTGAGCATAATTTTAGCGCCGAAGCGTATCTGCTTCACTTCAGCGTTCTTTATCACAATCGGTGTGTCAAACGGGAGAGCCTTAACACTCTTAATTGGGGGCAGAGGGACGGCCCCAAGCTCGTTAAACTGTTCTCCAAAGTCAGACATATTGCTGCTGCTGCTGCTGCTGCTGCTGCTGCTGCTGCTGCTTATAATGCTGATGATGAAGGACTCTTCAAATAGTGTAAGTGAGTTCTTGCTCTGAATTTGACTTCTGCTTTCTGAATTACCCCAGTACTATACATCTCATATTTATACCAGTTTGCGAGACGAAAAAAATCTGAAAAGTGGAGGGGGAGTGGGAGGGGAAGTGGGAGGGGAAGTGGGAGGGGAAGTGGGAGGGGGAGTGAGCGCAACCCCCCAGAGGGTCAAGCACCAGGACAAGCGGGAGGACAAGCGGGAGGGGAACTGGGAGGGGGTGTGGGAGGGGAAGTGGGAGGGGGAGTGAGCGCGGCCCTAGCAACTTCCACAACAACAACTTCCGCAAGCGATAAGCGCCCCCGCACCAGCGAAACATTTTTTATTTTAATTTTGCAAAGGTTTACTGAAATGGGCCTTCTTTCATCTTTAAAAGCCCATAACCTGGTCAAAAGGACTCGGATTTCGATATGGCATACCTCTATGGGCTTGTGGAATGATTATGTTGTTATCTGCATTAAAATATATAACTTTAAAGGTAGTACAAAATATGACCGTTTTTATGTCATTGATTTTAATTTTGCGAAGGTTAACTGAAATTGGCCTTCCTTCCATCTTTAAAAGCCAATAACTTGGTCAAATGAACTCGTATTTCGATATGGTATACCTTTAGGGGCTTGTGGAATGATTTTGTTGTTATCTGCATTAAAATATTAAACTTTAAAGGTAGTAAAAAATATGACCGTTTTTATGTCATTGATTTTAATTTTGCGAAGGTTTACTGAAATGGGCCTTCTTTCCATCTTTAAAAGCCCATAACTTGGTCAAAGGAACTCGGATTTCGATATGGCATACCTTTAGGGGCTTGTGGAATGATTATGTTTTTATCTGCATTAAAATATATAACTTTAAAGGTAGTAAAAAATATGACCGTTTTTATGTCATTGATTTTAATTTTGCAAAGGTTTACTAAAATGGGCCTTCTTTCCATCTTTAAAAGCCCATAACCTGGTCAAAAGGACTCGGATTTCGATATGGCATACCTCTATGGGCTTGTGGAATGATTATGTTGTTATCTGCATTAAAATATATAACTTTAAAGGTAGTACAAAATATGACCGTTTTTTGTCATTGATTTTAATTTTGCGAAGGTTAACTGAAATTGGCCTTCCTTCCAGCTTTAAAAGCCAATAACTTGGTCAAATGAACTCGTATTTCGATATGGTATTCCCTTAAGGGCTTGTGGAATGATTTTGTTGTTATCTGCATTAAAATATTTAACTTTAAAGGTAGTAAAAAATATGACCGTTTTTATGTCATTGATTTTAATTTTGCGAAGGTTTACTGAAATGGGCCTTCTTTCCATTTTTAAAAGCCCATAACTTGGTCAAATGAACTCGGATTTCGATATGGCATACCTTTAGGGGCTTGTGGAATGATTATGTTTTTATCTGCATTAAAATATATAACTTTAAAGGTAGTAAAAAATATGACCGTTTTTATGTCATTGATTTTAATTTTGCAAAGGTTTACTAAAATGGGCCTTCTTTCCATCTTTAAAAGCCCATAACCTGTTCAAAAGGACTCGGATTTCGATACGGCATACCTCTATGGGCTTGTGGAATGATTATGTTGTTATCTGCATTAAAATATATAACTTTAAAGGTAGTACAAAATATGACCGTTTTTATGTCATTGATTTTAATTTTGCGAAGGTTTACTGAAATGGGCCTTCTTTCCATCTTTAAAAGCCAATAACTTGGTCAAATGAACTCGTATTTCGATATGGCATACCTTTAGGGGCTTGTGGAATGATTTTGATGTTATCTGCATTAAAATATTTAACTTTAAAGGTAGTAGAAAATATGACCGTTTTTATGTCATTGATTTTAATTTTGCGAAGGTTAACTGAAATTGGCCTTCCTTCCATCTTTAAAAGCCAATAACTTGGTCAAATGAGCTCGGATTTCGATATGGTATACGTTTATGGGCTTGTGGAATGATTATGTTGCTATCTGCATTAAAATATTTAACTTTAAAGGTAGTAAAAAATATGACCGTTTTAAAGTACTGATTCTAATTTTGCGAAGGTTAACTGAAATTGGCCTTCCATCCATCTTTAAAAGCCAATAACTTGGTCAAATGAACTCGTATTTCGATATGGCATACCTTTAGGGGCTTGTGGAATGATTTTGTTGTTATCTGCATTAAAATATTAAACTTTAAAGGTAGTAAGAAATATGACCGTTTTTATGTCATTGATTTCAATTTTGCGAAGGTTTACTGAAATGGGCCTTTTTCCATCTTTAAAAGCCCATAACTTGGTCAAATGAACTCGGATTTCGATATGGCATACCTTTAGGGGCTTGTGGAATGATTATGTTTTTATCTGCATTCAAATTTATAACTTTAAAGGTAGTAAAAAATATGACCGTTTTTATGTCATTGATTTTAATTTTGCGAAGGTTTACTGAAATGGGCCTTCTTTCCATCTTAAAAAGCCCATAACCTGGTCAAATGAACTCGGATTTCGATATGGCATACCTTTAGGGGCTTGTGGAATGATTATGTTTTTATCTGCATTAAAATATTTAACTTTAAAGGTAGTAAAAAATATGACCGTTTTAATATCATTGATTTTAATTTTGCAAAGGTTTACTGAAATGGGCCTTCTTTCCATCTTTAAAAGCCAATAACTTGGTCAAATGAACTCGTATTTCGATATGGCATACCTTTAGAGGCTTGTGGAATGATTTTGTTGTTATCTGCATTAAAATATTTAACTTTAAATGTATTAAAAAATATAACCGTTTTAATATCATTGATTTTAATTTTGCAAAGGTTTACTGAAATGGGCCTTCTTTCATCTTTAAAAGCCAATAACTTGGTCAAATGAACTCGTATTTCGATATGGTATACGTTTATGGGCTTGTGGAATGATTGTGTTGTTATCTGCATTAAAATATTTAACTTTAAAGGTAGTAAAAAATATGACCGTTTTTATGTCATTGATTTTAATTTTGCGAAGGTTTACTGAAATGCGCCTTCTTTCCATCTTTAAAAGCCAATAACTTGGACAAATGAACTCGTATTTCGATATGGCATACCTTTATAGGCTTGTGGAATGATTATGTTGTTATCTGCATTAAAATATATAACTTTAAAGGTAGTAAAAAATATGACCGTTTTTATGTCATTGATTTTAACTTTGCGAAGGTTTACTGAAATGGGCCTTCTTTCCATCTTTAAAAGCCAATAACTTGGACAAATGAACTCGTATTTCGATATGGCATACCTTTATAGGCTTGTGGAATGATTATGTTGTTATCTGCATTAAAATATATAACTTTAAAGGTAGTAAAAAATATGACCGTTTTTATGTCATTGATTTTAACTTTGCGAAGGTTTACTGAAATGGGGCTTCTTTCCATCTTTTAAAGCCAATAACTTGGTCAAATGAACTCGGATTTCGATATGGCATACCTTTATAGGCTTGTGGAATGATTATGTTGTTATCTGCATTAAAATATATAACTTTAAAGGTAGTAAAAAATATGACCGTTTTTATGTCATTGATTTTAATTTTGCGAAGGTTTACTGAAATGGGGCTTCTTTCCATCTTTAAAAGCCAATAACTTGGTCAAATGAACTCGTATTTCGATTGGTATACCTTTAGAGGCTTGTGGAATGATTTTGTTGTTATCTGCATTAAAATATTTAACTTTAAAGGTAGTAAAAAATATGACCGTTTTTATGTCATTGATTTTAACTTTGCGAAGGTTTACTGAAATGGGCCTTCTTTCATCTTTAAAAGCCAATAACTTGGTCAAATGAACTCGTATTTCGATATGGTATACGTTTATGGGCTTGTGGAATGATTATGTTGTTATCTGCATTAAAATATTTTACTTTAAATGTATTAAAAAATATAACCGTTTTAATATCATTGATTTTAATTTTGCAAAGGTTTACTGAAATGGGCCTTCTTTCATCTTTAAAAGCCAATAACTTGGTCAAATGAACTCGTATTTCGATATGGTATACGTTTATGGGCTTGTGGAATGATTGTGTTGTTATCTGCATTAAAATATTTAACTTTAAAGGTAGTAAAAAATATGACCGTTTTTATGTCATTGATTTTAACTTTGCGAAGGTTTACTGAAATGGGCCTTCTTTCATCTTTAAAAGCCAATAACTTGGTCAAATGAACTCGTATTTCGATTGGCATACCTTTAGAGGCTTGTGGAATGATTTTGTTGTTATCTGCATTAAAATATTTAACTTTAAAGGTAGTAAAAAATATGACCGTTTTTATGTTATTGATTTTAATTTTGCGAAGGTTTACTGAAATGGGCCTTCTTTCCATCTTTAAAAGCCAATAACTTTGACAAATGAACTCGTATTTCGATATGGCATACCTTTATAGGCTTGTGGAATGATTATGTTGTTATCTGCATTAAAATATATAACTTTAAAGGTAGTAAAATATATGACCGTTTTTATGTCATTGATTTTAACTTTGCGAAGGTTTACTGAAATGGGGCTTCTTTCCATCTTTTAAAGCCAATAACTTGGTCAAATGAACTCGGATTTCGATATGGCATACCTTTATAGGCTTGTGGAATGACTATGTTGTTATCTGCATTAAAATATATAACTTTAAAGGTAGTAAAAAATATGACCGTTTTTATGTCATTGATTTTAATTTTGCGAAGGTTTACTGAAATGGGGCTTCTTTCCATCTTTAAAAGCCAATAACTTGGTCAAATGAACTCGTATTTCGATTGGCATACCTTTAGAGGCTTGTGGAATGATTTTGTTGTTATCTGCATTAAAATATTTAACTTTAAAGGTAGTAAAAAATATGACCGTTTTTATGTCATTGATTTTAACTTTGCGAAGGTTTACTGAAATGGGCCTTCTTTCATCTTTAAAAGCCAATAACTTGGTCAAATGAACTCGTATTTCGATATGGTATACGTTTATGGGCTTGTGGAATGATTATGTTGTTATCTGCATTAAAATATTTTACTTTAAATGTATTAAAAAATATAACCGTTTTAATATCATTGATTTTAACTTTGCGAAGGTTTACTGAAATGGGCCTTCTTTCCATCTTTAAAAGCCAATAACTTGGTCAAATGAACTCGTATTTCGATATGGTATACGTTTATTGGCTTGTGGAATGATTGTGTTGTTATCTGCATTAAAATATTTAACTTTAAAGGTAGTAAAAAATATGACCGTTTTTATGTTATTGATTTTAATTTTGCGAAGGTTTACTGAAATGGGCCTTCTTTCCATCTTTAAAAGCCAATAACTTTGACAAATGAACTCGTATTTCGATATGGCATACCTTTATAGGCTTGTGGAATGATTATGTTGTTATCTGCATTAAAATATTTTACTTTAAAGGTAGTAAAAAATATGACCGTTTTTATGTCATTGATTTTAACTTTGCGAAGGTTTACTGAAATGGGGCTTCTTTCCATCTTTTAAAGCCAATAACTTGGTCAAATGAACTCGGATTTCGATATGGCATACCTTTATAGGCTTGTGGAATGATTATGTTGTTATCTGCATTAAAATATATAACTTTAAAGGTAGTAAAAAATATGACCGTTTTTATGTCATTGATTTTAACTTTGCGAAGGTTTACTGAAATGGGCCTTCTTTCAATCTTTAAAAGCCAATAACTTGGTCAAATAAACTCGTATTTCGATATGGCATACCTTTAGAGGCTTGTGGAATGATTTTGTTGTTATCTGCATTAAAATATTTTACTTTAAATGTAGTAAAAAATATGACCGTTTTTATGTCATTGATTTTAATTTTGCGAAGGTTTACTGAAATGGGCCTTCTTTCCATCTTTAAAAGCCAATAACTTGGACAAATGAACTCGTAGTTCGATATGGTATACGTTTATGGGCTTGTGGAATGATTATGTTGTTATCGGCATTAAAATATTTAACTTTAAAGGTAGTATAAAATATGACCGTTTTTATGTCATTGATTTTAATTTTGCGAAGGTTTACTGAAACGGGCCTTCTTTCCATCTTTAAAAGCCAATAACTTGGACAAATGAACTCGTATTTCGATATGGTATACGTTTATGGGCTTGTGGAATGATTATGTTGTTATCTGCATTAAAATATATAACTTTAAAGGTAGTAAAAAATATGACCGTTTTTATGTCATTGATTTTAATTTTGCGAAGGTTTACTGAAATGGGCCTTCTTTACATATTTAAAGGCCCATAACTTAGTCAAATGATGTCGGATTTCGATATGGCATACCTTTATGGGCTTGTGGAATGATTATGTTGTTATCTGCATTAAAATATATATCTTTAAAGGTATTAAAAAATATGACCGTTTTAAGGTACTGATTCTAATTTTGCGAAGGTTAACTGAAATTGGCCTTCCTTCCATCTTTAAAAGCCAATAACTTGGTCAAATGAACTCGTATTTCGATATGGCATACCTTTAGGGGCTTGTGGAATGATTTTGTTGTTATCTGCATTAAAATATTAAACTTTAAAGGTAGTTAAAAATATGACCGTTTTTATGTCATTGATTTTAATTTTGCGAAGGTTTACTGAAATGGGCCTTCTTTCCATCTTTAAAAGCCAATAACTTGGTCAAATGAACTCGTATTTCGATTGGCATACCTTTAGAGGCTTGTGGAATGATTTTGTTGTTATCTGCATTAAAATATTTAACTTTAAATGTATTAAAAAATATAACCGTTTTAATATCATTGATTTTAATTTTGCAAAGGTTTACTGAAATGGGCCTTCTTTCATCTTTAAAAGCCAATAACTTGGTCAAATGAACTCGTATTTCGATATGGTATACGTTTATGGGCTTGTGGAATGATTATGTTGTTATCTGCATTAAAATATTTTACTTTAAATGTATTAAAAAATATAACCGTTTTAATATCATTGATTTTAATTTTGCAAAGGTTTACTGAAATGGGCCTTCTTTCATCTTTAAAAGCCAATAACTTGGTCAATTGAACTCGTATTTCGATATGGTATACATTTATGGGCTTGTGGAATGATTATGTTGTTATCTGCATTAAAATATTTAACTTTAAAGGTAGTAAAAAATATGACCGTTTTTATGTCATTGATTTTAATTTTGCGAAGGTTTACTGAAATGGGCCTTCTTTCCATCTTTAAAAGCCAATAACTTGGTCAAATAAACTCGTATTTCGATATGGCATACCGTTAGAGGCTTGTGGAATGATTTTGTTGTTATCTGCATTAAAATATTTTACTTTAAATGTATTAAAAAATATAACCGTTTTAATATCATTGATTTTAATTTTGCAAAGGTTTACTGAAATGGGCCTTCTTTCATCTTTAAAAGCCAATAACTTGGTCAAATGAACTCGTATTTCGATATGGTATACGTTTATGGGCTTGTGGAATGATTATGTTGTTATCTGCATTAAAATATTTAACTTTAAAGGTAGTAAAAAATATGACCGTTTTTATGTCATTGATTTTAATTTTGCGAAGGTTTACTGAAATGGGCCTTCTTTCCATCTTTAAAAGCCCATAACTTGGTCAAATGAACTCGGATTTCGATATGGCATACCTTTATAGGCTTGTGGAATGATTATGTTATCTGCATTAAAATATATAACATTAAAGGTAGTAAAAAATATGACCGTTTTTATGTCATTGATTTTAACTTTGCGAAGGTTTACTGAAATGGGGCTTCTTTCCATCTTTAAAAGCCAATAACTTGGTCAAATGAACTCGGATTTCGATATGGCATACCTTTAGGGGCTTGTGGAATGATTTTGTTGTTATCTGCATTAAAATATTTAATTTTAAATGTAGTAAAAAATATAACCGTTTTAATATCATTGATTTTAATTTTGCAAAGGTTTACTGAAATGGGCTTTCTTTCATCTTTAAAAGCCAATAACTTGGTCAAATGAACTCGTATTTCGATATGGTATACGTTTATGGGCTTGTGGAATGATTATGTTGTTATCTGCACTAAAATATTTAACTTTAAAGGTAGTAAAAAATATGACCGTTTTTATGTCATTGATTTTAACTTTGCGAAGGTTTACTGAAATGGGCCTTCTTTCCATCTTTAAAAGCCAATAACTTGGTCAAATGAACTCGTATTTCGATATGGCATACCTTTAGAGGCTTGTGGAATGATTTTGTTGTTATCTGCATTAAAATATATAACTTTAAAGGTAGTAAAAAATATGACTGTTTTTATGTCATTGATTTTAATTTTGCAAAGGTTTACTGAAATGGGCCTTCTTTCATCTTTAAAAGCCAATAACTTGGTCAAATGAGCTCGGATTTCGATATGGTATACGTTTATGGGCTTGTGGAATGATTATGTTGTTATCTGCATTAAAAGATTTAACTTTAAAGGTAGTATAAAATATGACCGTTTTTATGTCATTGATATTAATTTTGCGAAGGTTTACTGAAACGGGCCTTCTTTCCATCTTTAAAAGCCAATAACTTGGACAAATGAACTCGTATTCCGATATGGTATACGTTTATGGGCTTGTGGAATGATTATGTTGTTATCTGCATTAAAATATATAACTTTAAAGGTAGTAAAAAATATGACCGTTTTTATGTCATTGATTTTAATTTTGCGAAGGTTTACTGAAATGGGCCTTCTTTACATATTTAAAGGCCCATAACTTAGTCAAATGATGTCGGATTTCGTATGGCATACCTTTATGGGCTTGTGGAATGATTATGTTGTTATCTGCATTAAAATATATATCTTTAAAGGTATTAAAAAATATGACCGTTTTAAAGTACTGATTCTAATTTTGCGAAGGATAACTGAAATTGGCCTTCCTTCCATCTTTAAAAGCCAATAACTTGGTCAAATGAACTCGTATTTCGATATGGCATACCTTTAGGGGCTTGTGGAATGATTTTGTTGTTATCTGAATTAAAATATTAAACTTTAAAGGTAGTTAAAAATATGACCGTTTTTATGTCATTGATTTTAATTTTGCGAAGGTTTACTGAAATGGGCCTTTTTCCATCTTTAAAAGCCCATAACTTGGTCAAATGCACTCGGATTTCGATATGGCATACCTTTAGGGGCTTGTGGAATGATTATGTTGTTATCTGCATTAAAATATTTAACTTTAAATGTATTAAAAAATATAACCGTTTTAATATCATTGATTTTAATTTTGCAAAGGTTTACTGAAATGGGCCTTTTTATACCCGTTACTCGTAGAGTAAAAGGGTATACTAGATTCGTCGGAAAGTATGTAACAGGCAGAAGGAAGCGTTTCCGACCCCATAAAGTATATATATTCTTGATCAGGATCACTAGCCGAGTCGATCTAGCCATGTCCGTCTGTCCGTCTGTCCGTCTGTCCGTCTGTCTGTCCGGATGAACGCTGAGATCTCGGAAACTATGAGAGCTAGGCTATTGAGATTTGGCGTACAGATTCCTGAGCTTCTTACGCAGCGCAAGTTTGTTTCAGTAGACTGCCGCGCCCACTCTAACGCCCACAAACCGCCCAAAACTGTAACTCCTACAGTTTTGATGCTAGATAGAAAATTTTAACTGAAATGTATTGTTCTCATCAATACCTATCGATTGACCTAAAAAAAAGTTTGCCACGCCCACTTAAACGCCCACAAACCGCGAAAACCTGTGACGCCCACAATTTGCATGCTAGATAAAAAATTTTAACTAAAATGTATTGGTGTCGTCAATACCTATCGATTGATCCAAAAATAATTTTGCCACGCCCACTCTAACGCCCATAACGCTTAAATCTGTCTACGGCCGGTAGGTGGCGCATTTTAATTTCGCTTTGCTGCTTGCATATCTCCATTTCCTTTTGAGTAACGGGTATCTGATAGTCGAGGTACTCGACTATAGCGTTCTTCCTTGTTCCATCTTTAAAAGCCCATAACTTGGTCAAATGAACTCGGATTTCGATATGGCATACCTTTAGGGGCTTGTGGAATGATTATGTTTTTATCTGCATTTAAATTTATAACTTTAAAGGTAGTAAAAAATATGACCGTTTTTATGTCATTGATTTTAATTTTGCAAAGGTTTACTAAAATGGGCCTTCTTTCCATCTTTAAAAGCCCATAGCCTAGTCAAAAGGACTCAGATTTCGATATGGCATACCTCTATGGGCTTGTGGAATGATTATGTTGTTATCTGCATAAAAATATATAACTTTAAAGGTAGTACAAAATATGACCGTTTTTATGTCATTGATTTTAATTTTGCGAAGGTTAACTGAAATCGGCATTCCTTCCATCTTTAAAAGCCAATAACTTGGTCAAATGAACTCGTATTTCGATATGGTATACCTTTAGGGGCTTGTGGAATGATTATGTTGTTATCTGCATTAAAATATATAACTTTAAAGGTAGTAAAAAATATGACCGTTTTTATGTCATTGATTTTAATTTTGCGAAGGTTTACTGAAATGGGCCTTCTTTACATATTTAAAGGCCCATAACTTAGTCAAATGAACTCGGATTTCGATATGGCATACCTTTATGGGCTTGTGGAATGATTATGTTTTTATCTGCATTAAAATATTTAACTTTAAATGTATTAAAAAATATAACCGTTTTAATATCATTGATTTTAATTTTGCAAAGGTTTACTGAAATGGGCCTTCTTTCATCTTTAAAAGACAATAACTTGGTCAAATGAACTCATATCTCGATATGGTATAGGTTTATGGGCTTGTGGAATGATTATGTTGTTATCTGCATTAAAATATTTAACTTTAAAGGTAGTAAAAAATATGACCGTTTTTATGTCATTGATTTTAATTTTGCGAAGGTTTACTGAAATGGGCCTTCTTTACATATTTAAAGGCCCATAACTTAGTCAAATGAACTCGGATTTCGATATGGCATACCTTTATGGGCTTGTGGAATGATTATGTTTTTATCTGCATTAAAATATTTAACTTTAAATGTATTAAAAAATATAACTGTTTTAATATCATTGATTTTAATTTTGCAAAGGTTTACTGAAATGGGCCTTCTTTCATCTTTAAAAGCCAATAACTTGGTCAAATGAACTCATATCTCGATATGGTACACGTTTATGGGCTTGTGGAATGATTATGTTGTTATCTGCATTAAAATATTTAACTTTAAAGGTAGTAAAAAATATGACCGTTTTTATGTCATTGATTTTAATTTTGCGAAGGTTTACTGAAATGGGCCTTCTTTACATATTTAAAGGCCCATAACTTAGTCAAATGAACTCGTATTTCGATATGGCATACCTTTAGAGGCTTGTGGAATGATTTTGTTGTTATCTGCGTTAAAATATTTAACTTTAAATGTATTAAAAAATATAACCGTTTTAATATCATTGATTTTAATTTTGCAAAGGTTTACTGAAATGGGCCTTCTTTCATATTTAAAAGCCAATAACTTGGTCAAATGAACTCTTATTTCGATATGGTATACGTTTATGGGCTTGTGGAATGATTATGTTGTTATCTGCACTAAAATATTTAACTTTAAAGGTAGTAAAAAATATGACCGTTTTTATGTCATTGATTTTAACTTTGCGAAGGTTTACTGAAATGGGCCTTCTTTCCATCTTTAAAAGCCAATAACTTGGTCAAATGAACTCGTATTTCGATATGGCATACCTTTAGGGGATTGTGGAATGATTTTGTTGTTATCTGGATTAAAATATTTAACTTTAAAGGTAGTAAAAAATATGACCGTTTTTATGTCATTGATTTTAATTTTGCGAAGGTTTACTGAAATGGGCCTTCTTTCCATCTTTAAAAGCCCATAACTTGGTCAAATGAACTCGGATTTCGATATGGCATACCTTTAGGAGCTTGTGGAATGATTTTGTTGTTATCTGCATTAAAATATTTAACTTTAAATGTATTAAAAAATATAACCGTTTTAATGTCATTGATTTTATTTTTGCAAAGGTTTACTGAAATGGGCCTTCTTTCATCTTTAAAAGCCAATAACTTGGTCAAATGAACTCGTATTTCGATATGGTATACGTTTATGGGCTTGTGGAATGATTATGTTGTTATCTGCATTAAAATATTTAACTTTAGAGGTAGTAAAAAATATGACCGTTTTTATGTCATTGATTTTAATTTTGCAAAGGTTTACTGAAATGGGCCTTCTTTTCATCTTTAAAAGCCAATAACTTGGTCAAATGAACTCGTATTTCGATATGGTATACGTTTATGGGCTTGTGCAATGATTATGTTGTTATCTGCATTAAAATATATAACTTTAAAGGTAGTAAAAAATATGACCGTTTTTATGTCATTGATTTTAATTTTGCGAAGGTTTACTGAAATGGGCCTTCTTTACATATTAAAGGCCCATATCTTAGTCAAATTAACTCGTATTTCGATATGGCATACCTTTAGGGGCTTGTGGAATGATTTTGTTGTTATCTGCATTAAAATATTAAACTTTAAGGGTAGTAAAATATATGACCGTTATTATGTCATTGATTTTAATTTTGCGAAGGTTTACTGAAATGGGCCTTCTTTACATATTTAAAGGCCCATAACTTAGTCAAATGAACGCGGATTTCGATATGGCATACCTTTAGGGCTTGTGGAATGATTATGTTGTTATCTGTATTAAAATATATAGCTTTAAAGGTAGTAAAAAATATGACCGTTTTTATGTCATTGATTTTAATTTTGCAAAGGTTTACTGAAATGGGCCTTCTTTCCATCTTTAAAAGCCCATAACTTGGTCAAAATGACTCGGATTTCGATATGGCATACCTCTATGGGCTTGCGGAATGATTATGTTGTTATCTGCATTAAAATATATAACTTTAAAGGTAGTAAAAAATATGACCGTTTTAAAGTACTGATTCTAATTTTGCGAAGGTTAACTGAAATTGGCCTTCCTTCCATCTTTAAAAGCCAATAACTTTGTCAAATGAACTCGTATTTCGATATGGCATACCTTTAGGGGCTTGTGGAATGATTTCGTTGTTATCTGCATTAAAATATTAAACTTTAAAGGTAGTAAAAAATATGACCGTTTTTATGTCATTGATTTTAATTTTGCGAAGGTTTACTGAAATAGGCCTTCTTTCCATCTTTAAAAGCCAATAACTTGGTCAAATGAACTCGTATTTCGATATGGCATACCTTTAGGGGATTGTGGAATGATTTTGTTGTTATCTGCATTCAAATATTTAACTTTAAAGGTAGTAGATAATATGACCGTTTTTATGTCATTGATTTTAATTTTGCGAAGGTTTACTGAAATGGGCCTTCTTTCCATCTTTAAAAGCCCATAACTTGGTCAAATGAACTCGGATTTCGATATGGCATACCTTTAGGGGCTTGTGGAATGATTATGTTTTTATCTGCATTCAAATTTATAACTTTAAAGGTAGTAAAAAATATGACCGTTTTAATGTCATTGATTTTAGTTTTGCAAAGGTTTACTAAAATGGGCCTTCTTTCCATCTTTAAAAGCCCATAACCTGGTCAAAAGGACTCGGATTTCGATATGGCATACCTCTATGGGCTTGTGGAATGATTATGTTGTTATCTGCATTAAAATATATAACTTTAAAGGTAGTAAAATATATGACCGTTTTTATGTCATTGATTTAAATTTTGCAAAGGTTTACTAAAATGGGCCTTCTTTCCATCTTTAAAAGCCCATAACCTGGTCAAAAGGACTCGGATTTCGATATGGCATACCTCTATGAGCTTGTGGAATGATTATGTTGTTATCTGCATTAAAATATATAACTTTAAAGGTAGTATGTCACTGATTTTAATTTTGCGAAGGTTTACTGAAATGGGCCTTCTTTCCATCTTTAAAAGCCAATAACTTGGTCAAATGAACTCGTATTTCGATATGGCATACCTTTAGGGGCTTGTGGAATGATTTTGTTGTTATCTGCATTAAAATACTTAACTTTAGAGGTAGTAGAAAATATGACCGTTTTTATGTCATTGATTATAATTTTGCGAAGGTTTACTGAAATGGGCCTTCTTTCCATCCTTTAAAGCCCATAACTTGGTCAAATGAACTCGGATTTCGATATGGCATACCTTTAGGGGCTTGTGGAATGATTATGTTTTTATCTGCATTCAAATTTATAACTTTAAAGGTAGTAAAAAATATGACCGTTTTAATGTCATTGATTTTAGTTTTGCAAAGGTTTACTAAAATGGGCCTTCTTTCCATCTTTAAAAGCCCATAACCTGGTCAAAAGGACTCGGATTTCGATATGGCATACCTCTATGGGCTTGTGGAATGATTATGTTGTTATCTGCATTAAAATATATAACTTTAAAGGTAGTAAAATATATGACCGTTTTTATGTCATTGATTTAAATTTTGCAAAGGTTTACTAAAATGGGCCTTCTTTCCATCTTTAAAAGCCCATAACCTGGTCAAAAGGACTCGGATTTCAATATGGCATACCTCTATGAGCTTGTGGGATGATTATGTTGTTATCTGCATTAAAATATATAACTTTAAAGGTAGTATGTCACTGATTTTAATTTTGCGAAGGTTTACTGAAATGGGCCTTCTTTCCATCTTTAAAAGCCAATAACTTGGTAAAATGAACTCGTATTTCGATATGGCATACCTTTAGGGGCTTGTGGAATGATTTTGTTGTTATCTGCATTAAAATACTTAACTTTAAAGGTAGTAGAAAATATGACCGTTTTTATGTCATTGATTATAATTTTGCGAAGGTTTACTGAAATGGGCCTTCTTTCCATCCTTTAAAGCCCATAACTTGGTCAAATGAACTCGGATTTCGATATGGCATACCTTTAGGGGCTTGTGGAATGATTATGTTTTTATCTGCATTAAAATATATAACTTTAAAGGTAGTAAAAAATATGACCGTTTTTATGTCATTGATTTTAATTTTGCAAAGGTTTACTAAAATGGGCCTTCTTTCATCTTTAAAGGCCAATTACTTGGTCAAATGAACTCGTATTTCGATATGGTATACGTTTATGGGCTTGTGGAATGATTATGTTGTTATCTGCATTAAAATATATAACTTTAAAGGTAGTACAAAATATGACCGTATTTATGTCATTGATTTTAATTTTGCGAAGGTTTACTGAAATGGGCCTTCTTTCCATCTTTAAAAGCCCATAACTTGGTCAAATGAACTCGGATTTCGATATGGCATACCTTTAGGGGCTTGTGGAATGATTATGTTTTTATCTGCATTAAAATATATAACTTTAAAGGTAGTAAAAAATATGACCGTTTTTATGTCATTGATTTTAATTTTGCAAAGGTTTACTAAAATGGGCCTTCTTTCCATCTTTAAAAGCCCATAACCTGGTCAAAAGGACTCGGATTTCGATATGGCATACCTCTATGGGCTTGTGGAATGATTATGTTGTTATCTGCATTAAAATATATAACTTTAAAGGTAGTACAAAATATGACCTTTTTTATGCCATTGATTTTAATTTTGCGAAGGTTTACTGAAATGGGCCTTCTTTCCATCTTTAAAAGCCAATAACTTGGTCAAATGAACTCGTATTTCGATATGGCATACCTTTAGGGGCTTGTGGAATGATTTTGATGTTATCTGCATTAAAATATTTAACTTTAAAGGTAGTAGAAAATATGACCGTTTTTATGTCATTGATTTTAATTTTGCGAAGGTTTACTGAAATGGGGCTTCTTTCCATCTTTAAAAGCCAATAACTTGGTCAAATGAACTCGGATTTCGATATGGCATACCTTTAGGGGCTTGTGGAATGATTTTGTTGTTATCTGCATTAAAATATTTATTTTTAAATGTATTAAAAAATGTAACCGTTTTAATGTCATTGATTTTAATTTTGCAAAGGTTTACTGAAATGGGCCATCTTTCATCGTTAAAAGCCAATAACTTGGTCAAATGAACTCGTATTTCGATATGGTATACGTTTATGGGCTTGTGGAATGATTATGTTTTTATCTGCATTAAAATATATAACTTTAAAGGTAGTAAAAAATATGACCGTTTATATGTCATTGATTTTAGTTTTGCAAAGGTTTACTAAAATGGGCCTTCTTTCCATCTTTAAAAGCCCATAACCTGGTCAAAAGGACTCGGATTTCGATATGGCATACCTCTATGGGCCTGTGGCATGATTATGTTGTTATCTGCATTAAAATATATAACTTTAAAGGTAGTACAAAATATGACCGTTTTTATGTCATTGATTTTAATTTTGCGAAGGTTTACTGAAATGGGCCTTCTTTCCATCCTTTAAAGCCCATAACTTGGTCAAATGAACTCGGATTTCGATATGGCATACCTTTAGGGGCTTGTGGAATGATTATGTTTTTATCTGCATTCAAATTTATAACTTTAAAGGTAGTAAAAAATATGACCGTTTTAATGTCATTGATTTTAGTTTTGCAAAGGTTTACTAAAATGGGCCTTCTTTCCATCTTTAAAAGCCCATAACCTGGTCAAAAGGACTCGGATTTCGATATGGCATACCTCTATGGGCTTGTGGAATGATTATGTTGTTATCTGCATTAAAATATATAACTTTAAAGGTAGTAAAATATATGACCGTTTTTATGTCATTGATTTAAATTTTGCAAAGGTTTACTAAAATGGGCCTTCTTTCCATCTTTAAAAGCCCATAACCTGGTCAAAAGGACTCGGATTTCAATATGGCATACCTCTATGAGCTTGTGGGATGATTATGTTGTTATCTGCATTAAAATATATAACTTTAAAGGTAGTATGTCACTGATTTTAATTTTGCGAAGGTTTACTGAAATGGGCCTTCTTTCCATCTTTAAAAGCCAATAACTTGGTAAAATGAACTCGTATTTCGATATGGCATACCTTTAGGGGCTTGTGGAATGATTTTGTTGTTATCTGCATTAAAATACTTAACTTTAAAGGTAGTAGAAAATATGACCGTTTTTATGTCATTGATTATAATTTTGCGAAGGTTTACTGAAATGGGCCTTCTTTCCATCCTTTAAAGCCCATAACTTGGTCAAATGAACTCGGATTTCGATATGGCATACCTTTAGGGGCTTGTGGAATGATTATGTTTTTATCTGCATTAAAATATATAACTTTAAAGGTAGTAAAAAATATGACCGTTTTTATGTCATTGATTTTAATTTTGCAAAGGTTTACTAAAATGGGCCTTCTTTCCATCTTTAAAAGCCCATAACCTGGTCAAAAGGACTCGGATTTCGATATGGCATACCTCTATGGGCTTGTGGAATGATTATGTTGTTATCTGCATTAAAATATATAACTTTAAAGGTAGTACAAAATATGACCGTATTTATGTCATTGATTTTAATTTTGCGAAGGTTTACTGAAATGGGCCTTCTTTCCATCTTTAAAAGCCCATAACTTGGTCAAATGAACTCGGATTTCGATATGGCATACCTTTAGGGGCTTGTGGAATGATTATGTTTTTATCTGCATTAAAATATATAACTTTAAAGGTAGTAAAAAATATGACCGTTTTTATGTCATTGATTTTAATTTTGCAAAGGTTTACTAAAATGGGCCTTCTTTCCATCTTTAAAAGCCCATAACCTGGTCAAAAGGACTCGGATTTCGATATGGCATACCTCTATGGGCTTGTGGAATGATTATGTTGTTATCTGCATTAAAATATATAACTTTAAAGGTAGTACAAAATATGACCTTTTTTATGCCATTGATTTTAATTTTGCGAAGGTTTACTGAAATGGGCCTTCTTTCCATCTTTAAAAGCCAATAACTTGGTCAAATGAACTCGTATTTCGATATGGCATACCTTTAGGGGCTTGTGGAATGATTTTGATGTTATCTGCATTAAAATATTTAACTTTAAAGGTAGTAGAAAATATGACCGTTTTTATGTCATTGATTTTAATTTTGCGAAGGTTTACTGAAATGGGGCTTCTTTCCATCTTTAAAAGCCAATAACTTGGTCAAATGAACTCGGATTTCGATATGGCATACCTTTAGGGGCTTGTGGAATGATTTTGTTGTTATCTGCATTAAAATATTTATTTTTAAATGTATTAAAAAATGTAACCGTTTTAATGTCATTGATTTTAATTTTGCAAAGGTTTACTGAAATGGGCCATCTTTCATCGTTAAAAGCCAATAACTTGGTCAAATGAACTCGTATTTCGATATGGTATACGTTTATGGGCTTGTGGAATGATTATGTTTTTATCTGCATTAAAATATATAACTTTAAAGGTAGTAAAAAATATGACCGTTTATATGTCATTGATTTTAGTTTTGCAAAGGTTTACTAAAATGGGCCTTCTTTCCATCTTTAAAAGCCTATAACCTGGTCAAAAGGACTCGGATTTCGATATGGCATACCTCTATGGGCCTGTGGCATGATTATGTTGTTATCTGCATTAAAATATATAACTTTAAAGGTAGTACAAAATATGACCGTTTTTATGTCATTGATTTTAATTTTGCGAAGGTTTACTGAAATGGGCCTTCTTTCCATCTTTAAAAGCCAATAACTTGGTCAAATGAACTCGTATTTTGATATGGCATACCTCTAGGGGCTTGTGGAATGATTTTGTTGTTATCTGCATTAAAATATTTAACTTTAAAGGTAGTAGAAAATGTGACCGTTTTTATGTCATTGATTTTAATTTTGCGAAGGTTTACTGAAATGGGCCTTCTTTCCATCTTTAAAAGCCCATAACTTGGTCAAATGAACTCGGATTTCGATATGGCATACCTTTATAGGCTTGTGGAATGATTTTGTTGTTATCTGCATTAAAATACTTAACTTTAAAGGTAGTAGAAAATATGACCGTTTTTATGTCATTGATTATAATTTTGCGAAGGTTTACTGAAATGGGCCTTCTTTCCATCCTTTAAAGCCCATAACTTGGTCAAATGAACTCGGATTTCGATATGGCATACTTTTAGGGGCTTGTGGAATGATTATGTTTTTATCTGCATTAAAATATATAACTTTAAAGGTAGTAAAAAATATGACCGTTTTTATGTCATTGATTTTAATTTTGCAAAGGTTAACTGAAATTGGCCTTCCTTCCATCTTTAAAAGCCAATAACTTGGTCAAATGAACTCGTATTTCGATATGGTATACCTTTAGGGGCTTGTGGAATGATTTTGTTGTTATCTGCATTAAAATATTAAACTTTAAAGGTAGTAAAAAATATGACCGTTTTAATGTAATTGATTTTAATTTTGCGAAGGTTTACTGAAATGGGCCTTCTTTCCATCTTTAAAAGCCCATAACTTGGTCAAATGAACTCGGATTTCGATATGGCATACCTTTAGGGGCTTGTGGAATGATTATGTTTTTATCTGCATTAAAATATATAACTTTAAAGGTAGTAAAAAATATGACCGTTTTTATGTCATTGATTTTAATTTTGCAAAGGTTTACTAAAATGGGCCTTCTTTCCATCTTTAAAAGCCCATAACCTGGTCAAAAGGACTCGGATTTCGATATGGCATACCTCTATGGGCTTGTGGAATGATTATGTTGTTATCTGCATTAAAATATATAACTTTAAAGGTAGTACAAAATATGACCTTTTTTATGCCATTGATTTTAATTTTGCGAAGGTTTACTGAAATGGGCCTTCTTTCCATCTTTAAAAGCCAATAACTTGGTCAAATGAACTCGTATTTCGATATGGCATACCTTTAGGGGCTTGTGGAATGATTTTGATGTTATCTGCATTAAAATATTTAACTTTAAAGGTAGTAGAAAATATGACCGTTTTTATGTCATTGATTTTAATTTTGCGAAGGTTTACTGAAATGGGGCTTCTTTCCATCTTTAAAAGCCAATAACTTGGTCAAATGAACTCGTATTTCGATATGGCATACCTTTAGAGGCTTGTGGAATGATTTTGTTGTTATCTGCATTAAAATATTTAACTTTAAATGTTTTAAAAAATATAACCGTTTTAATATCATTGATTTTAATTTTGCAAAGGTTTACTGAAATGGGCCTTCTTTCATCTTTAAAAGCCAATAACTTGGTCAAATGAACTCGTATTTCGATATGGTATACGTTTATGGGCTTGTGGAATGATTATGTTGTTATCTGCATTAAAATATTTAACTTTAAAGGTAGTAAAAAATATGACCGTTTTTATGTCATTGATTTTAATTTTGCGAAGGTTTACTGAAATGGGCCTTCTTTCCATCTTTAAAAGCCCATAACTTGGTCAAATGAACTCGGATTTCGATATGGCATACCTTTATAGGCTTGTGGAATGATTATGTTGTTATCTGCATTAAAATATATAACTTTAAAGGTAGTAAAAAATATGACCGTTTTTATGTCATTGATTTTAACTTTGCGAAGGTTTACTGAATTGGGGCTTCTTTCCATCTTTAAAAGCCAATAACTTGGTCAAATGAACTCGGATTTCGATATGGCATACCTTTAGGGGCTTGTGGAATGATTTTGTTGTTATCTGCATTAAAATATTTAACTTTAAATGTATAAAATATAACCGTTTTAATATCATTGATTTTAATTTTGCAAAGGTTTACTGAAATGGGCCTTCTTTCATCTTTAAAAGCCAATAACTTGGTCAAATGAACTCGTATTTCGAGATGGTATACGTTTATGGGCTTGTGGAATGATTATGTTGTTATCTGCATTAAAATATTTAACTTTAAAGGTAGTAAAAAATATGACCGTTTTTATGTCATTGATTTTAATTTTGCGAAGGTTTACTGAAATGGGCCTTCTTTCCATCTTTAAAAGCCCATAACCTGGTCAAAAGGACTCGGATTTCGATATGGCATACCTCTATGGGCTTGTGGAATGATTATGTTGTTATCTGCATTAAAATATATAACTTTAAAGGTAGTAAAATATATGACCGTTTTTATGTCATTGATTTAAATTTTGCAAAGGTTTACTAAAATGGGCCTTCTTTCCATCTTTAAAAGCCCATAACCTGGTCAAAAGGACTCGGATTTCGATATGGCATACCTCTATGAGCTTGTGGAATGATTATGTTGTTATCTGCATTAAAATATATAACTTTAAAGGTAGTATGTCACTGATTTTAATTTTGCGAAGGTTTACTGAAATGGGCCTTCTTTCCATCTTTAAAAGCCAATAACTTGGTAAAATGAACTCGTATTTCGATATGGCATACCTTTAGGGGCTTGTGGAATGATTTTGTTGTTATCTGCATTAAAATACTTAACTTTAAAGGTAGTAGAAAATATGACCGTTTTTATGTCATTGATTATAATTTTGCGAAGGTTTACTGAAATGGGCCTTCTTTCCATCCTTTAAAGCCCATAACTTGGTCAAATGAACTCGGATTTCGATATGGCATACCTTTAGGGGCTTGTGGAATGATTATGTTTTTATCTGCATTCAAATTTATAACTTTAAAGGTAGTAAAAAATATGACCGTTTTAATGTCATTGATTTTAGTTTTGCAAAGGTTTACTAAAATGGGCCTTCTTTCCATCTTTAAAAGCCCATAACCTGGTCAAAAGGACTCGGATTTCGATATGGCATACCTCTATGGGCTTGTGGAATGATTATGTTGTTATCTGCATTAAAATATATAACTTTAAAGGTAGTAAAATATATGACCGTTTTTATGTCATTGATTTAAATTTTGCAAAGGTTTACTAAAATGGGCCTTCTTTCCATCTTTAAAAGCCCATAACCTGGTCAAAAGGACTCGGATTTCAATATGGCATACCTCTATGAGCTTGTGGGATGATTATGTTGTTATCTGCATTAAAATATATAACTTTAAAGGTAGTATGTCACTGATTTTAATTTTGCGAAGGTTTACTGAAATGGGCCTTCTTTCCATCTTTAAAAGCCAATAACTTGGTAAAATGAACTCGTATTTCGATATGGCATACCTTTAGGGGCTTGTGGAATGATTTTGTTGTTATCTGCATTAAAATACTTAACTTTAAAGGTAGTAGAAAATATGACCGTTTTTATGTCATTGATTATAATTTTGCGAAGGTTTACTGAAATGGGCCTTCTTTCCATCCTTTAAAGCCCATAACTTGGTCAAATGAACTCGGATTTCGATATGGCATACCTTTAGGGGCTTGTGGAATGATTATGTTTTTATCTGCATTAAAATATATAACTTTAAAGGTAGTAAAAAATATGACCGTTTTTATGTCATTGATTTTAATTTTGCAAAGGTTTACTAAAATGGGCCTTCTTTCCATCTTTAAAAGCCCATAACCTGGTCAAAAGGACTCGGATTTCGATATGGCATACCTCTATGGGCTTGTGGAATGATTATGTTGTTATCTGCATTAAAATATATAACTTTAAAGGTAGTACAAAATATGACCGTATTTATGTCATTGATTTTAATTTTGCGAAGGTTTACTGAAATGGGCCTTCTTTCCATCTTTAAAAGCCCATAACTTGGTCAAATGAACTCGGATTTCGATATGGCATACCTTTAGGGGCTTGTGGAATGATTATGTTTTTATCTGCATTAAAATATATAACTTTAAAGGTAGTAAAAAATATGACCGTTTTTATGTCATTGATTTTAATTTTGCAAAGGTTTACTAAAATGGGCCTTCTTTCCATCTTTAAAAGCCCATAACCTGGTCAAAAGGACTCGGATTTCGATATGGCATACCTCTATGGGCTTGTGGAATGATTATGTTGTTATCTGCATTAAAATATATAACTTTAAAGGTAGTACAAAATATGACCTTTTTTATGCCATTGATTTTAATTTTGCGAAGGTTTACTGAAATGGGCCTTCTTTCCATCTTTAAAAGCCAATAACTTGGTCAAATGAACTCGTATTTCGATATGGCATACCTTTAGGGGCTTGTGGAATGATTTTGATGTTATCTGCATTAAAATATTTAACTTTAAAGGTAGTAGAAAATATGACCGTTTTTATGTCATTGATTTTAATTTTGCGAAGGTTTACTGAAATGGGGCTTCTTTCCATCTTTAAAAGCCAATAACTTGGTCAAATGAACTCGGATTTCGATATGGCATACCTTTAGGGGCTTGTGGAATGATTTTGTTGTTATCTGCATTAAAATATTTATTTTTAAATGTATTAAAAAATGTAACCGTTTTAATGTCATTGATTTTTATTTTGCAAAGGTTTACTGAAATGGGCCATCTTTCATCGTTAAAAGCCAATAACTTGGTCAAATGAA
Source organism: Drosophila suzukii (assembly GCF_043229965.1). Lineage (NCBI taxonomy): Eukaryota > Metazoa > Arthropoda > Insecta > Diptera > Drosophilidae > Drosophila > Drosophila suzukii. The sequence continues at coordinate 493,057 of NW_027255896.1, read as the reverse complement.
CTCGTATTTCGATATGGTATACGTTTATGGGCTTGTGGAATGATTATGTTTTTATCTGCATTAAAATATATAACTTTAAAGGTAGTAAAAAATATGACCGTTTATTTGTCATTGATTTTAGTTTTGCAAAGGTTTACTAAAATGGGCCTTCTTTCCATCTTTAAAAGCCCATAACCTGGTCAAAAGGACTCGGATTTCGATATGGCATACCTCTATGGGCCTGTGGCATGATTATGTTGTTATTTGCATTAAAATATATAACTTTAAAGGTAGTACAAAATATGACCGTTTTTATGTCATTGATTTTAATTTTGCGAAGGTTTACTGAAATGGGCCTTCTTTCCATCTTTAAAAGCCAATAACTTGGTCAAATGAACTCGTATTTTGATATGGCATACCTCTAGGGGCTTGTGGAATGATTTTGTTGTTATCTGCATTAAAATATTTAACTTTAAAGGTAGTAGAAAATGTGACCGTTTTTATGTCATTGATTTTAATTTTGCGAAGGTTTACTGAAATGGGCCTTCTTTCCATCTTTAAAAGCCCATAACTTGGTCAAATGAACTCGGATTTCGATATGGCATACCTTTATAGGCTTGTGGAATGATTTTGTTGTTATCTGCATTAAAATACTTAACTTTAAAGGTAGTAGAAAATATGACCGTTTTTATGTCATTGATTATAATTTTGCGAAGGTTTACTGAAATGGGCCTTCTTTCCATCCTTTAAAGCCCATAACTTGGTCAAATGAACTCGGATTTCGATATGGCATACCTTTAGGGGCTTGTGGAATGATTATGTTTTTATCTGCATTAAAATATATAACTTTAAAGGTAGTAAAAAATATGACCGTTTTTATGTCATTGATTTTAATTTTGCAAAGGTTAACTGAAATTGGCCTTCCTTCCATCTTTAAAAGCCAATAACTTGGTCAAATGAACTCGTATTTCGATATGGTATACCTTTAGGGGCTTGTGGAATGATTTTGTTGTTATCTGCATTAAAATATTAAACTTTAAGGGTAGTAAAAAATATGACCGTTTTAATGTCATTGATTTTAATTTTGCGAAGGTTTACTGAAATGGGCCTTCTTTCCATCTTTAAAAGCCCATAACTTGGTCAAATGAACTCGGATTTCGATATGGCATACCTTTAGGGGCTTGTGGAATGATTATGTTTTTATCTGCATTAAAATATATAACTTTAAAGGTAGTAAAAAATATGACCGTTTTTATGTCATTGATTTTAATTTTGCAAAGGTTTACTAAAATGGGCCTTCTTTCCATCTTTAAAAGCCCATAACCTGGTCAAAAGGACTCGGATTTCGATATGGCATACCTCTATGGGCTTGTGGAATGATTATGTTGTTATCTGCTTTAAAATATATAACTTTAAAGGTAGTACAAAATATGACCTTTTTTATGCCATTGATTTTAATTTTGCGAAGGTTTACTGAAATGGGCCTTCTTTCCATCTTTAAAAGCCAATAACTTGGTCAAATGAACTCGTATTTCGATATGGCATACCTTTAGGGGCTTGTGGAATGATTTTGATGTTATCTGCATTAAAATATTTAACTTTAAAGGTAGTAGAAAATATGACCGTTTTTATGTCATTGATTTTAATTTTGCGAAGGTTTACTGAAATGGGGCTTCTTTCCATCTTTAAAAGCCAATAACTTGGTCAAATGAACTCGTATTTCGATATGGCATACCTTTAGAGGCTTGTGGAATGATTTTGTTGTTATCTGCATTAAAATATTTAACTTTAAATGTATTAAAAAATATAACCGTTTTAATATCATTGATTTTAATTTTGCAAAGGTTTACTGAAATGGGCCTTCTTTCATCTTTAAAAGCCAATAACTTGGTCAAATGAACTCGTATTTCGATATGGTATACGTTTATGGGCTTGTGGAATGATTATGTTGTTATCTGCATTAAAATATTTAACTTTAAAGGTAGTAAAAAATATGACCGTTTTAAAGTACTGATTCTAATTTTGCGAAGGTTAACTGAAATTGGCCTTCCATCCATCTTTAAAAGCCAATAACTTGGTCAAATGAACTCGTATTTCGATATGGCATACCTTTAGGGGCTTGTGGAATGATTTTGTTGTTATCTGCATTAAAATATTAAACTTTAAAGGTAGTCAGAAATATGACCGTTTTTATGTCATTGATTTCAATTTTGCGAAGGTTTACTGAAATGGGCCTTTTTCCATCTTTAAAAGCCAATAACTTGGTCAAATGAACTCGGATTTCGATATGGCATACCTTTAGGGGCTTGTGGAATGATTATGTTTTTATCTGCATTCAAATTTTAAATGTATTAAAAAATGTAACCGTTTTAATGTCATTGATTTTAATTTTGCAAAGGTTTACTGAAATGGGCCATCTTTCATCGTTAAAAGCCAATAACTTGGTCAAATGAACTCGTATTTCGATATGGTATACGTTTATGGGCTTGTGGAATGATTATGTTTTTATCTGCATTAAAATATATAACTTTAAAGGTAGTAAAAAATATGACCGTTTATATGTCATTGATTTTAGTTTTGCAAAGGTTTACTAAAATGGGCCTTCTTTCCATCTTTAAAAGCCCATAACCTGGTCAAAAGGACTCGGATTTCGATATGGCATACCTCTATGGGCCTGTGGCATGATTATGTTGTTATTTGCATTAAAATATATAACTTTAAAGGTAGTACAAAATATGACCGTTTTTATGTCATTGATTTTAATTTTGCGAAGGTTTACTGAAATGGGCCTTCTTTCCATCTTTAAAAGCCAATAACTTGGTCAAATGAACTCGTATTTTGATATGGCATACCTCTAGGGGCTTGTGGAATGATTTTGTTGTTATCTGCATTAAAATATTTAACTTTAAAGGTAGTAGAAAATGTGACCGTTTTTATGTCATTGATTTTAATTTTGCGAAGGTTTACTGAAATGGGCCTTCTTTCCATCTTTAAAAGCCAATAACTTGGTCAAATGAACTCGGATTTCGATATGGCATACCTTTATAGGCTTGTGGAATGATTTTGTTGTTATCTGCATTAAAATACTTAACTTTAAAGGTAGTAGAAAATATGACCGTTTTTATGTCATTGATTTTAATTTTGCAAAGGTTTACTAAAATGGGCCTTCTTTCCATCTTTAAAAGCCCATAACCTGGTCAAAAGGACTCGGATTTCGATATGGCATACCTCTATGGGCTTGTGGAATGATTATGTTGTTATCTGCTTTAAAATATATAACTTTAAAGGTAGTACAAAATATGACCTTTTTTATGCCATTGATTTTAATTTTGCGAAGGTTTACTGAAATGGGCCTTCTTTCCATCTTTAAAAGCCAATAACTTGGTCAAATGAACTCGTATTTCGATATGGCATACCTTTAGGGGCTTGTGGAATGATTTTGATGTTATCTGCATTAAAATATTTAACTTTAAAGGTAGTAGAAAATGTGACCGTTTTTATGTCATTGATTTTAATTTTGCGAAGGTTTACTGAAATGGGCCTTCTTTCCATCTTTAAAAGCCCATAACTTGGTCAAATGAACTCGGATTTCGATATGGCATACCTTTAGGGGCTTGTGGAATGATTATGTTTTTATCTGCATTAAAATATATAACTTTAAAGGTAGTAAAAAATATGACCGTTTTTATGTCATTGATTTTAATTTTGCAAAGGTTTACTAAAATGGGCCTTCTTTCCATCTTTAAAAGCCCATAACCTGGTCAAAAGGACTCGGATTTCGATATGGCATACCTCTATGGGCTTGTGGAATGATTATGTTGTTATCTGCTTTAAAATATATAACTTTAAAGGTAGTACAAAATATGACCTTTTTTATGCCATTGATTTTAATTTTGCGAAGGTTTACTGAAATGGGCCTTCTTTCCATCTTTAAAAGCCAATAACTTGGTCAAATGAACTCGTATTTCGATATGGCATACCTTTAGGGGCTTGTGGAATGATTTTGATGTTATCTGCATTAAAATATTTAACTTTAAAGGTAGTAGAAAATATGACCGTTTTTATGTCATTGATTTTAATTTTGCGAAGGTTTACTGAAATGGGGCTTCTTTCCATCTTTAAAAGCCAATAACTTGGTCAAATGAACTCGTATTTCGATATGGCATACCTTTAGAGGCTTGTGGAATGATTTTGTTGTTATCTGCATTAAAATATTTAACTTTAAATGTATTAAAAAATATAACCGTTTTAATATCATTGATTTTAATTTTGCAAAGGTTTACTGAAATGGGCCTTCTTTCATCTTTAAAAGCCAATAACTTGGTCAAATGAACTCGTATTTCGATATGGTATACGTTTATGGGCTTGTGGAATGATTATGTTGTTATCTGCATTAAAATATTTAACTTTAAAGGTAGTAAAAAATATGACCGTTTTAAAGTACTGATTCTAATTTTGCGAAGGTTAACTGAAATTGGCCTTCCATCCATCTTTAAAAGCCAATAACTTGGTCAAATGAACTCGTATTTCGATATGGCATACCTTCAGGGGCTTGTGGAATGATTTTGTTGTTATCTGCATTAAAATATTAAACTTTAAAGGTAGTCAGAAATATGACCGTTTTTATGTCATTGATTTCAATTTTGCGAAGGTTTACTGAAATGGGCCTTTTTCCATCTTTAAAAGCCAATAACTTGGTCAAATGAACTCGGATTTCGATATGGCATACCTTTAGGGGCTTGTGGAATGATTATGTTTTTATCTGCATTCAAATTTTAAATGTATTAAAAAATGTAACCGTTTTAATGTCATTGATTTTAATTTTGCAAAGGTTTACTGAAATGGGCCATCTTTCATCGTTAAAAGCCAATAACTTGGTCAAATGAACTCGTATTTCGATATGGTATACGTTTATGGGCTTGTGGAATGATTATGTTTTTATCTGCATTAAAATATATAACTTTAAAGGTAGTAAAAAATATGACCGTTTATATGTCATTGATTTTAGTTTTGCAAAGGTTTACTAAAATGGGCCTTCTTTCCATCTTTAAAAGCCCATAACCTGGTCAAAAGGACTCGGATTTCGATATGGCATACCTCTATGGGCCTGTGGCATGATTATGTTGTTATTTGCATTAAAATATATAACTTTAAAGGTAGTACAAAATATGACCGTTTTTATGTCATTGATTTTAATTTTGCGAAGGTTTACTGAAATGGGCCTTCTTTCCATCTTTAAAAGCCAATAACTTGGTCAAATGAACTCGTATTTTGATATGGCATACCTCTAGGGGCTTGTGGAATGATTTTGTTGTTATCTGCATTAAAATATTTAACTTTAAAGGTAGTAGAAAATGTGACCGTTTTTATGTCATTGATTTTAATTTTGCGAAGGTTTACTGAAATGGGCCTTCTTTCCATCTTTAAAAGCCCATAACTTGGTCAAATGAACTCGGATTTCGATATGGCATACCTTTATAGGCTTGTGGAATGATTTTGTTGTTATCTGCATTAAAATACTTAACTTTAAAGGTAGTAGAAAATATGACCGTTTTTATGTCATTGATTATAATTTTGCGAAGGTTTACTGAAATGGGCCTTCTTTCCATCCTTTAAAGCCCATAACTTGGTCAAATGAACTCGGATTTCGATATGGCATACCTTTAGGGGCTTGTGGAATGATTATGTTTTTATCTGCATTAAAATATATAACTTTAAAGGTAGTAAAAAATATGACCGTTTTTATGTCATTGATTTTAATTTTGCAAAGGTTAACTGAAATTGGCCTTCCTTCCATCTTTAAAAGCCAATAACTTGGTCAAATGAACTCGTATTTCGATATGGTATACCTTTAGGGGCTTGTGGAATGATTTTGTTGTTATCTGCATTAAAATATTAAACTTTAAGGGTAGTAAAAAATATGACCGTTTTAATGTCATTGATTTTAATTTTGCGAAGGTTTACTGAAATGGGCCTTCTTTCCATCTTTAAAAGCCCATAACTTGGTCAAATGAACTCGGATTTCGATATGGCATACCTTTAGGGGCTTGTGGAATGATTATGTTTTTATCTGCATTAAAATATATAACTTTAAAGGTAGTAAAAAATATGACCGTTTTTATGTCATTGATTTTAATTTTGCAAAGGTTTACTAAAATGGGCCTTCTTTCCATCTTTAAAAGCCCATAACCTGGTCAAAAGGACTCGGATTTCGATATGGCATACCTCTATGGGCTTGTGGAATGATTATGTTGTTATCTGCTTTAAAATATATAACTTTAAAGGTAGTACAAAATATGACCTTTTTTATGCCATTGATTTTAATTTTGCGAAGGTTTACTGAAATGGGCCTTCTTTCCATCTTTAAAAGCCAATAACTTGGTCAAATGAACTCGTATTTCGATATGGCATACCTTTAGGGGCTTGTGGAATGATTTTGATGTTATCTGCATTAAAATATTTAACTTTAAAGGTAGTAGAAAATATGACCGTTTTTATGTCATTGATTTTAATTTTGCGAAGGTTTACTGAAATGGGGCTTCTTTCCATCTTTAAAAGCCAATAACTTGGTCAAATGAACTCGTATTTCGATATGGCATACCTTTAGAGGCTTGTGGAATGATTTTGTTGTTATCTGCATTAAAATATTTAACTTTAAATGTATTAAAAAATATAACCGTTTTAATATCATTGATTTTAATTTTGCAAAGGTTTACTGAAATGGGCCTTCTTTCATCTTTAAAAGCCAATAACTTGGTCAAATGAACTCGTATTTCGATATGGTATACGTTTATGGGCTTGTGGAATGATTATGTTGTTATCTGCATTAAAATATTTAACTTTAAAGGTAGTAAAAAATATGACCGTTTTAAAGTACTGATTCTAATTTTGCGAAGGTTAACTGAAATTGGCCTTCCATCCATCTTTAAAAGCCAATAACTTGGTCAACTGAACTCGTATTTCGATATGGCATACCTTTAGGGGCTTGTGGAATGATTTTGTTGTTATCTGCATTAAAATATTAAACTTTAAAGGTAGTCAGAAATATGACCGTTTTTATGTCATTGATTTCAATTTTGCGAAGGTTTACTGAAATGGGCCTTTTTCCATCTTTAAAAGCCAATAACTTGGTCAAATGAACTCGGATTTCGATATGGCATACCTTTAGGGGCTTGTGGAATGATTATGTTTTTATCTGCATTCAAATTTATAACTTTAAAGGTTGTAAAAAATATGACCGTTTTTATGTCATTGATTTTAATTTTGCAAAGGTTTACTAAAATGGGCCTTCTTTCCATCTTTAAAAGCCCATAACCTAGTCAAAAGGACTCTGATTTCGATATGGCATACCTCTATGGGCTTGTGGAATGATTATGTTGTTATCTGCATAAAAATATATAACTTTAAAGCAGTGGTCGGCAGCGGCCTATCTAGTGAGCATAGGGAAGTGTTCTGCCCATCCTCTGCTCGCTCACGTATAACGTACATGTTCGAGTGATTTCGGCATGGGTCTTCGGGTCATTTTTTTCTCAACTTCGGCGCGCTTTTTTGTTGCTGCGGCAGAGGATCTCAGTGCAAAGCAGAGAAACGTCTCGCTTCAGCACGCCGCGCGCAAACTTCGTGTTTGTTACACTCACACTAATGTAAGGCAAACTTGTGATGGTATGTGTGTGCCGACCACTGCTTTAAAGGTAGTACAAAATATGACCGTTTTTATGTCATTGATTTTAATTTTGCGAAGGTTAACTGAAATTGGCATTCCTTCCATCTTTAAAAGCCAATAACTTGGTCAAATGAGCTCGGATTTCGATATGGTATACCTTTAGGGGCTTGTGGAATGATTTTGTTGTTATCTGCATTAAAATATTAAACTTTAAAGGTAGTAAAAAATATGACCGTTTTTATGTCATTGATTTTAATTTTGCGAAGGTTTACTGAAATGGGCCTTCTTTCCATCTTAAAAAGCCCATAACCTGGTCAAATGAACTCGGATTTCGATATGGCATACCTTTAGGGGCTTGTGGAATGATTATGTTTTTATCTGCATTAAAATATATAACTTTAAAGGTATTACAAAATATGACCTTTTTTATGTCATTGATTTTAATTTTGCGAAGGTTTACTGAAATGGGCCTTCTTTCCATCTTTAAAAGCCAATAACTTGGTCAAATGAACTCGTATTTCGATATGGTATTCGTTTATGGGCTTGTGGAATGATTATGTTGTTATCTGCATTAAAATATATATCTTTAAGGGTATTAAAAAATATGACCGTTTTAAAGTACTGATTCTAATTTTGCGAAGGTTAACTGAAATTGGCCTTCCTTCCAACTTTAAAAGCCAATAACTTGGTCAAATGAACTCGTATTTCGATATGGCATACCTTTAGGGGCTTGTGGAATGATTGTTGTTATCTGCATTAAAATATTAAACTTTAAAGGTAGTTAAAAATATGACCGTTTTTATGTCATTGATTTTAATTTTGCGAAGGTTTACTGAAATGGGCCTTTTTCCATCTTTAAAAGCCCATAACTTGGTCAAATGCACTCGGATTTCGATATGGCATACCTTTAGGGGCTTGTGGAATGATTATGTTGTTATCTGCATTAAAATATTTAACTTTAAATGTATTAAAAAATATAACCGTTTTAATATCATTGATTTTAATTTTGCAAAGGTTTACTGAAATGGGCCTTCTTTCATCTTTAAAAGCCAATAACTTGGTCAAATGAACTCGTATTTCGATATGGTATACGTTTATGGGCTTGTGGAATGATTATGTTGTTATCTGCATTAAAATATTTAACTTTAAAGGTAGTAAAAAATATGACCGTTTTAAAGTACTGATTCTAATTTTGCGAAGGTTAACTGAAATTGGCCTTCCTTCCAACTTTAAAAGCCAATAACTTGGTCAAATGAACTCGTATTTCGATATGGCATACCTTTAGGGGCTTGTGGAATGATTGTTGTTATCTGCATTAAAATATTAAACTTTAAAGGTAGTTAAAAATATGACCGTTTTTATGTCATTGATTTCAATTTTGCGAAGGTTTACTGAAATGGGCCTTTTTCCATCTTTAAAAGCCAATAACTTGGTCAAATGAACTCGGATTTCGATATGGCATACCTTTAGGGGCTTGTGGAATGATTATGTTTTTATCTGTATTCAAATTTATAACTTTAAAGGTTGTAAAAAATATGACCGTTTTTATGTCATTGATTTTAATTTTGCAAAGGTTTACTAAAATGGGCCTTCTTTCCATCTTTAAAAGCCCATAACCTAGTCAAAAGGACTCTGATTTCGATATGGCATACCTCTATGGGCTTGTGGAATGATTATGTTGTTATCTGCATAAAAATATATAACTTTAAAGCAGTGGTCGGCAGCGGCCTATCTAGTGAGCATAGGGAAGTGTTCTGCCCATCCTCTGCTCGCTCACGTATAACGTACATGTTCGAGTGATTTCGGCATGGGTCTTCGGGTCACTTTTTTCTCAACTTCGGCGCGCTTTTTTGTTGCTGCGGCAGAGGATCTCAGTGCAAAGCAGAGAAACGTCTCGCTTCAGCACGCCGCGCGCAAACTTCGTGTTTGTTACACTCACACTAATGTAAGGCAAACTTGTGATGGTATGTGTGTGCCGACCACTGCTTTAAAGGTAGTACAAAATATGACCGTTTTTATGTCATTGATTTTAATTTTGCGAAGGTTAACTGAAATTGGCATTCCTTCCATCTTTAAAAGCCAATAACTTGGTCAAATGAACTCGTATTTCGATATGGTATACCTTTAGGGGCTTGTGGAATGATTTTGTTGTTATCTGTATTAAAATATTAAACTTAAAAGGTAGTAAAAAATATGACCGTTTTTATGTCATTGATTTTAATTTTGCGAAGGTTTACTGAAATGGGCCTTCTTTCCATCTTAAAAAGCCCATAACCTGGTCAAATGAACTCGGATTTCGATATGGCATACCTTTAGGGGCTTGTGGAATGATTATGTTTTTATCTGCATTAAAATATATAACTTTAAAGGTATTACAAAATATGACCTTTTTTATGTCAATGATTTTAATTTTGCGAAGGTTTACTGAAATGGGCCTTCTTTCCATCTTTAAAAGCCAATAACTTGGTCAAATGAACTCGTATTTCGATATGGCATACCTTAGGGGCTTGTGGAATGATTTTGATGTTATCTGCATTAAAATATTTAACTTTAAAGGTAGTAGAAAATATGACCGTTTTTATGTCATTGATTTAAATTTTTCGAAGGTTTACTGAAATGGGCCTTCTTTCCATCTTTAAAAGCCCATAACTTGGTCAAATGAACTCGGATTTCGATATGGCATACCTTTAGGGGCTTGTGGAATGATTATGCTTTTATCTGCATTCAAATATATAACTTTAAAGGTAGTAAAAAATATGACCGTTTTTTTGTCATTGATTTTAATTTTGCAAAGGTTTACTAAATTGGGCCTTCTTTCCATCTTTAAAAGCCCATAGCCTGGTCAAAAGGACTCGGATTTCGATATGGCATACCTCTATGGGCTTGTGGAATGATTATGTTGTTATCTGCATTAAAATATATAACTTTAAAGGTAGTACAAAATATGACCGTTTTTATGTCATTGATTTTAATTTTTCGAAGGTTTACTGAAATGGGCCTTCTTTACATATTTAAAGGCCCATAACTTAGTCAAATGAACTCGGATTTCGATATGGCATACCTTTATGGGCTTGTGGAATGATTATGTTTTTATCTGCCTTAAAATATTTAACTTTAAATGTATTAAAAAATATGACCGTTTTTATGTCATTGATTTTAATTTTGCGAAGGTTTACTGAAATGGGCCTTCTTTACATATTTAAAGGCCTATAACTTAGTCAAATCAACTCGTATTTCGATATGGCATACCTATAGAGGCTTGTGGAATGATTTTGTTGTTATCTGCATTAAAATATTTAACTTTAAATGTATTAAAAAATATAACCGTTTTAATATCATTGATTTTAATTTTGCAAAGGTTTACTGAAATGGGCCTTCTTTCATCTTTAAAAGCCAATAACTTGGTCAAATGAACTCTTATTTCGATATGGTATACGTTTATGGGATTGTGGAATGATTTCGTTGTTATCTGAATTAAAATATTAAACTTTAAAGGTAGTAAAAAATATGACCGTTTTTATGTCATTGATTTTAATTTTGCGAAGGTTTACTGAAATGGGCCTTCTTTCCATCTTTAAAAGCCAATAACTTGGTCAAATGAACTCGTATTTCGATATGGCATACCTTTAGGGGATTGTGGAATGATTTTGTTGTTATCTGCATTAAAATATTTAACTTTAAAGGTAGTAGATAATATGACCGTTTTTATGTCATTGATTTTAATTTTGCGAAGGTTTACTGAAATGGGCCTTCTTTCCATCTTTAAAAGCCCATAACTTGGTCAAATGAACTCGGATTTCGATATGGCATACCTTAAGGGGCTTGTGGAATGATTATGTTTTTATCTGCATTAAAATATTAAACTTTAAAGGTAGTAAAAAATATGACCGTTTTTATGTCATTGATTTTAATTTTGCGAAGGTTTACTGAAATGGGCCTTCTTTCCATCTTTAAAAGCCAATAACTTGGTCAAATGAACTCGTATTTCGATATGGCATACCTTTAGGGGATTGTGGAATGATTTTGTTGTTATCTGCATTAAAATATTTAACTTTAAAGGTAGTAGATAATATGACCGTTTTTATGTCATTGATTTTAATTTTGCAAAGGTTTACTAAAATGGGCCTTCTTTCCATCTTTAAAAGCCCATAACCTGGTCAAAAGGACTCGGATTTCGATATGGCATACCTCTATGGGCTTGTGGAATGATTATGTTGTTATCTGCATTAAAATATATAACTTTAAAGGTAGTAAAATATATGACCGTTTTTATGTCATTGATTTAAATTTTGCAAAGGTTTACTAAAATGGGCCTTCTTTCCATCTTTAAAAGCCCATAACCTGGTCAAAAGGACTCGGATTTCGATATGGCATACCTCTATGAGCTTGTGGAATGATTATGTTGTTATCTGCATTAACATATATAACTTTAAAGGTAGTATGTCACTGATTTTAGTTTTGCGAAGGTTTACTGAAATGGGCCTTCTTTCCATCTTTAAAAGCCAATAACTTGGTCAAATGAACTCGTATTTCGATATGGCATACCTTTAGGGGCTTGTGGAATGATTTTGTTGTTATCTGCATTAAAATACTTAACTTTAAAGGTAGTAGAAAATATGACCGTTTTTATGTCATTGATTATAATTTTGCGAAGGTTTACTGAAATGGGCCTTCTTTCCATCCTTAAAAGCCCATAACTTGGTCAAATGAACTCGGATTTCGATATGGCATACCTTTAGGGGCTTGTGGAATGATTATGTTTTTATCTGCATTAAAATATATAACTTTAAAGGTAGTAAAATATATGACCGTTTTTATGTCATTGATTTAAGTTTTGCAAAGGTTTACTAAAATGGGCCTTCTTTCCATCTTTAAAAGCCCATAGCCTGGTCAAAAGGACTCGGATTTCGATATGGCATACATCTATGAGCTTGTGGAATGATTATGTTGTTATCTGCATTAAAATATATAACTTTAAAGGTAGTATGTCACTGATTTTAATTTTGCGAAGGTTTACTGAAATGGGCCTTCTTTCCATCTTTAAAAGCCAATAACTTGGTCAAATGAACTCGTATTTCGATATGGCATACCTTTAGGGGCTTGTGGAATGATTTTGTTGTTATCTGCATTAAAATATTTAACTTTAAAGGTAGTAGAAAATATGACCGTTTTTATGTCATTGATTTTAATTTTGCGAAGGTTTACTGAAATGGGCCTTCTTTGCATCTTTAAAAGCCCATAACTTGGTCAAATGAACTCGGATTTCGATATGGCATACCTTTAGGGGCTTGTGGAATGATTTTGTTGTTATCTGCATTAAAATATATAACTTTAAAGGTAGTAAAATATATGACCGTTTTTATGTCATTGATTTTTATTTTGCGAAGGTTTACTGAAATGGGCCTTCTTTCCATCTTTAAAAGCCAATAACTTGGTCAAATGAACTCGTATTTCGATATGGCATACCTTTAGAGGCTTGTGGAATGATTTTGTTGCTATCTGCATTAAAATATTTAACTTTAAATGTATTAAAAAATATAACCGTTTTAATATCATTGATTTTAATTTTGCAAAGGTTTACTGAAATGGGCCTTCTTTCATCTTTAAAAGCCAATAACTTGGTCAAATGAACTCGTATTTCGATATGGTATGCGTTTATGGGCTTGTGGAATGATTATGTTGTTATCTGCATTAAAATATTTAACTTTAAAGGTATTAAAAAATATGACCGTTTTTATGTCATTGATTTTAATTTTGCGAAGGTTTACTGAAATGGGCCTTCTTTCCATCTTTAAAAGCCAATAACTTGGTCAAATGAACTCGTATTTCGATATGGCATACCTTTAGGGGCTTGTGGAATGATTTTGTTGTTGTCTGCATTAAAATATTTTACTTTAAATGTATTAAAAAATATAACCGTTTTAATGTCATTGATTTTAACTTTGCAAAGGTTTACTGAAATGGGCCTTCTTTCCATCTTTAAAAGCCCATAACTTGGTCAAATGAACTCGGATTTCGATATGGCATACCTTTAGGCGCTTGTGGAATGATAATGTTTTCATCTGCATTCAAATTTATAACTTTAAAGGTAGTAAAAACAATGACCGTTTTTATGTCATTGATTTTAATTTTGCAAAGGTTAACTAAAATGGGCCTTCTTTCCATCTTTAAAAGCCCATAACCTGGTCAAAAGGAATCGGATTTCGATATGGCATACCTCTATGGGCTTGTGGAATGATTATGTTGTTATCTGCATTAAAATATATAACTTTAAAGGTAGTACAAAATATGACCGTTTTTATGTCATTGATTTTAATTTTGCGAAGGTTTACTGAAACGGGCCTTCTTTCCATCTTTAAAAGCCCATAACTTGGTCAAATGAACTCGGATTTCGATATGGAACACCTTTATGGGCTTGTGGAATGATTATGTTTTTATCTGCATTTAAATATAAAGGACTCGGATTTCGATATGGCGTACCTCTATGGGCTTGTGGAATGATTATGTTGTTATGTCATTGATTTTAATTTTGCGAAGGTTTACTGAAATGGGCCTTCTTTCCATCTTTAAAAGCCCATAACATGGTCAAATGAACTCGGATTTCGATATGGCATACCTTTATGGGCTTGTGGAATGATTATGTTTTTATCTGCATTAAAATATATAACTTTAAAGGTAGTAAAAAATATGACCGTTTTTATGTCATTGATTTTAATTTTGCGAAGGTTTGCTGAAATGGGCCTTCTTTCCATCTTTAAAAGCCAATAACTTGGTCAAATGAACTCGGATTTCGATATGGCATACCTTTATGGGCTTGTGGAATGATTATGTTTTTATCTGCATTAAAATATATAACTTTAAAGGTAGTAAAAAATATGACCGTTTTTATGTCATTGATTTTAATTTTGCGAAGGTTTGCTGAAATGGGCCTTCTTTCCATCTTTAAAAGCCAATAACTTGGTCAAATGAACTCGTATTTCGATATGGCATACCTTTTTGGGCTTGTGGAATGATTTTGTTGTTATCTGCATTAAAATATTTAACTTTAAAGGTAGTAAAAAATATTACCGTTTTTATGTCATTTATTTTAATTTTGCGAAGGTTTACTGAAATGGGCCTTCTTTCCATCTTTAAAAGCCAATAACTTGGTCAGATGAACTCGTATTTCGATATGGCATACCTTTGGGGGATTGTGGAATGATTTTGTTGTTGTCTGCATTAAAATATTTAACTTTAAAGGTAGTAAAAAATATGACCGTTCTTATGACATTGATTTTAATTTTGCGAAGGTTTACTGAAATGGGCTTTTTTCCATCTTTAAAAGCCCATAACTTGGTCAAATGAACTCGGATTTCGATATGGCATACCTTTAGGGGCTTGTGGAATGATTATGTTTTTATCTGCATTCAAATTTATAACTTTAAAGGTAGTAAAAAATATGACCGTTTTTATGTCATTGATATTAATTTTGCAAAGGTTTACTAAAATGGGCCTTCTTTCCATCTTTAAAAGCCCATAACCTGGTCAAAAGGAATCGGATTTCGATATGGCATACCTCTATGGGTATGGAATGGTTAACTGAAATTGGCCTTCCTTCCATCTTTAAAAGCCAATAACTTGGTCAAATGAACTCGTATTTCGATATGGTATACCTTTAGGGGCTTGTGGAATGATTTTGTTGTTATCTGCATTAAAATATTAAACTTTAAAGGTAGTAAAAAATATGACCGTTTTTATGTCATTGATTTTAATTTTTCGAAGGTTTACTGAAATGGGCCTTCTTTCCATCTTTAAAAGCCCATAACTTGGTCAAATGAACTCGGATTTCGATATGGCATACCTTTAGGGGCTTGTGGAATGATTATGTTTTTATCTGCATTAAAATATATAACTTTAAAGGTAGTAAAAAATATAACCGTTTTTATGTCATTGATTTTAATTTTGCAAAGGTTTACTAAAATGGGCCTTCTTTCATCTTTAAAGGCCAATTACTTGGTCAAATGAACTCGTATTTCGATATGGTATACGTTTATGGGCTTGTGGAATGATTATGTTGTTATCTGCATTAAAATATTTAACTTTAAAGGTAGTAGAAAATATGACCGTTCTTATGTCATTGATTTTAATTTTGCGAAGGTTTACTGAAATGGGCCTTTTTCCATCTTTAAAAGCCCATAACTTGGTCAAATGAACTCGGATTTCGATATGGCATACCTTTAGGGGCTTGTGAAATGATTTTGATGTTATCTGCATTAAAATATTTAACTTTAAAGGTAGTAGAACCCATGACCGTTTTTATGTC
Source organism: Drosophila suzukii (assembly GCF_043229965.1). Classification (NCBI taxonomy): domain Eukaryota; kingdom Metazoa; phylum Arthropoda; class Insecta; order Diptera; family Drosophilidae; genus Drosophila; species Drosophila suzukii. Next base: position 477,113 of record NW_027255896.1, on the reverse strand, counting down.
ATTGATTTTAATTTTCGAAGTTTTACTGAAATGGGCCTTCTTTCCATCTTTCAATGCCATAACTTGGTCAAATGAACTCGGATTTCGATATGGCATACCTTTAGGGGCTTGTGGAATGATTTTGTTGTTATCTGCATTAAAATATTTAACTTTAAATGTATTAAAAAATATAACCGTTTTAATGTCATTGATTTTAATTTTTCAAAGGTTTACTGAAATGGTCCTTCTTTCATCTTTAAAATATAACTGTAAAGGTAGTAAAAAATATGACCGTTTTTATGTCATTGATTTTAATTTTGCAAAGGTTTACTGAAATGGGCCTTCTTTCATCTTTAAAAGCCCATAACCTGGTCAAAATGACTCGGATTTCGATATGGCATACCTCTATGGGCTTGTGGAATGATTATGTTGTTATCTGCATTAAAATATATAACTTTAAAGGTAGTACAAAATATGACCGTTTTTATGTCATTGATTTTAATTTTGCGAAGGTTAACTGAAATTGGCCTTCCTTCCATCTTTAAAAGCCAATAACTTGGTTAAATGAACTCGGATTTCGATATGGCATACCCTTATAGGCTTGTGGAATGATTATGTTGTTATCTGCATTAAAATATTAAACTTTAAAGGTAGTAAAAAATATGACCGTTTTTATGTCATTGATTTTAATTTTGCGAAGGTTTACTGAAATGGGCCTTCTTTCCATCTTTAAAAGCCCATAACTTGGTCAAATGAACTCGGATTTCGATATGGCATACCTTTAGGGGCTTGTGGAATGATTATGTTTTTATCTGCATTAAAATATATAACTTTAAAGGTAGTAAAAAATATGACCGTTTTTATGTCATTGATTTTAATTTTGCAAAGGTTTACTAAAATGGGCCTTCTTTCCATCTTTAAAAGCCCATAACCTGGTCAAAAGGACTCGGATTTCGATATGGCATACCTCTATGGGCTTGTGGAATGATTATGTTGTTATCTGCATTAAAATATATAACTTTAAAGGTAGTACAAAATATGACCGTTTTTATGTCATTGATTTTAATTTTGCGAAGGTTTACTGAAATGGTCCTTCTTTCCATCTTTAAAAGCCAATAACTTGGTCAAATGAACTCGTATTTCGATATGGCATACCTTTAGGGGCTTGTGGAATGATTTTGATGTTATCTGCATTAAAATACTTAACTTTAAAGGTAGTAGAAAATATGACCGTTTTTATGTCATTGATTTTAATTTTGCGAAGGTTTACTGAAATGGGCCTTCTTTCCATCTTTAAAAGTCAATAACTTTGTCAAATGAACTCGGATTTCGATATGGCATACCTTTAGGGGCTTGTGGAATGATTTTGTTGTTATCTGCATTAAGATATTTAACTTTAAATGTATTAAAAAATGTAACCGTTTTAATGTCATTGATTTTAATTTTGCAAAGGCTTACTGAAATGGGCCATCTTTCATCTTTAAAAGCCAATAACTTGGTCAAATGAACTCGTATTTCGATATGGTATACGTTTATGGGCTTGTGGAATGATTATGTTTTTATCTGCATTACAATATATAACTTTAAAGGTAGTAAAAAATATGACCGTTTTTATGTCATTGATTTTAATTTTGCAAAGGTTTACTAAAATGGGCCGTCTTTCCATCTTTAAAAGCCCATAACCTGGTCAAAAGGACTCGGATTTCGATATAGCATACCTCTATGGGCTTGTGGAATGATTATGTTGTTATCTGCATTAAAATATATAACTTTAAAGGTAGTACAAAATATGATCGTTTTTATGTCATTGATTTTAATTTTGCGAAGGCTTACTGAAATGGGCCTTCTTTTCACCTTTAAAAGCCAATAACTTGGTCAAATGAACTCGTATTTCGATATGGCATACCTTTAGAGGCTTGTGGAATGATTTTGTTGTATTCTGCATTAAAATATTTAACTTTAAATGTATTAAAAAATATAACCGTTTTAATATCATTGATTTTAATTTTGCAAAGGTTTACTGAAATGGGCCTTCTTTCATCTTTAAAAGCCAATAACTTGGTCAAATGAACTCGTATTTCGATATGGTATACGTTTATGGGCTTGTGGAATGATTATGTTGTTATCTGCATTAAAATATTTAACTTTAAAGGTAGTAAAAAATATGACCGTTTTTATGTCATTGATTTTAATTTTGCGAAGGTTTACTGAAATGGGCCTTCTTTCCATCTTTAAAAGCCAATAACTTGGACAAATGAACTCGTATTTCGATATGGTATACGTTTATGGGCTTGTGGAATGATTATGTTGTTATCTGCATTAAAATATATAACTTTAAAGGTAGTAAAAAATATGACCGTTTTTATGTCATTGATTTTAATTTTGCAAAGGTTTACTGAAATGGGCCTTCTTTCATCTTTAAAAGCCAATAACTTGGTCAAATAAACTCGGATTTCGATATGGTATACGTTTATGGGCTTGTGGAATGATTATGTTGTTATCTGCATTAAAAAATTAAACTTTAAAGGTAGTATGAAATATGACCGTTTTTATGTCATTGATTTTAATTTTGCGAAGGTTTACTGAAATGGGCCTTCTTTTCACCTTTAAAAGCCAATAACTTGGTCAAATGAACTCGTATTTCGATATGGCATACCTCTAGGGGCTTGTGGAATGATTATGTTGTTATCTGCATTAAAATATATAACTTTAAAGGTAGAAAAAAATATGACCGTTTTTATGTCATTGATTTTAACTTTGCGAAGGTTTACTGAAATGGGCCTTCTTTCCATCTTTAAAAACCAATAACTTGGTCAAATGAACTCGTATTTCGATATGGCATACCTTTAGAGGCTTGTGGAATGATTATGTTGTTATCTGCATTAAAATATTTAACTTTAAAGGTAGTAAAAAATATGACCGTTTTTATGTCATTGATTTTAATTTTGCGAAGGTTTACTGAAATGGGCCTTCTTTCCATCTTTAAAAGCCAATAACTCGGACAAATGAACTCGTATTTCGATATGGTATGGGCTTGTGGAATGATTATGTTGTTATCTGCATTAAAATATATAACTTTAAAGGTAGTACAAAATATGAGCGTTTTAATGTCATTGATTTTAATTTTGCAAAGGTTTACTGAAATGGGCCTTCTTTCATCTTTAAAAGCCAATAACTTGGTCAAATAAACTCGGATTTCGATATGGTATACGTTTATGGGCTTGTGGAATGATTATGTTGTTATCTGCATTAAAATATTAAACTTTAAAGGTAGTAAAAAATATGACCGTTTTTATGTCATTGATATTAATTTTGCGAAGGTTTACTGAAATGGGCCTTCTTTACATATTTAAAGGCCCATAACTTAGTCAAATGAACTCGGATTTCGATATGGCATACCTTTATGGGCTTGTGGCACGATTATGTTGTTATCTGCATTAAAATATATATCTTTAAAGGTAGTAAAAAATATGACCGTTTTAAAGTACTGATTCTAATTTTGCGAAGGTTAACTGAAATTGGCCTTCCTTCCATCTTTAAAAGCCAATAACTTGGTCAAATGAACTCGGATTTCGATATGGCATACCTTTAGGGGCTTGTGGATTGATTATGTTGTTATCTGCATTAAAATATTAAACTTTAAAGGTAGTAAAAAATATGACCGTTTTTATGTCATTGATTTTAATTTTGCGAAGGTTTACTGAAATGGGCCTTCTTTCCATCTTTAAAAGCCCATAACTTAGTCAAATGCACTCGGATTTCGATATGGCATACCTTTAGGGGCTTGTGGAATGATTATGTTTTTATCTGCATTAAAATATATAACTTTAAAGGTAGTACAAAATATGACCGTTTTTATGTCATTGATTTTAATTTTGCGAAGGTTTACTGAAATGGGCCTTCTTTCCATCTTTAAAAGCCAATAACTTGGTCAAATGAACTCGTATTTCGATATGGCATACCTTTAGGGGCTTGTGGAATGATTTTGATGTTATCTGCATTAAAATATTTAACTTTAAAGGTAGTAGAAATTATGACCGTTTTTATGTCATTGATTTTAATTTTGCTAAGGTTTACTGAAATGGGGCTTCTTTCCATCTTTAAAAGTCAATAACTTGGTCAAATGAACTCGGATTTCGATATGGCATACCTTTAGGGGCTTGTGGAATGATTTTGTTGTTATCTGCATTAAGATATTTAACTTTAAATGTATTAAAAAATGTAACCGTTTTAATGTCATTGATTTTAATTTTGCAAAGGCTTACTGAAATGGGCCATCTTTCATCTTTAAAAGCCAATAACTTGGTCAAATGAACTCGTATTTCGATATGGTATACGTTTATGGGCTTGTGGAATGATTATGTTTTTATCTGCATTACAATATATAACTTTAAAGGTAGTAAAAAATATGACCGTTTTTATGTCATTGATTTTAATTTTGCAAAGGTTTACTAAAATGGGCCTTCTTTCGATCTTTAAAAGCCCATAACCTGGTCAAAAGGACTCGGATTTCGATATAGCATACCTCTATGGGCTTGTGGAATGATTATGTTGTTATCTGCATTAAAATATATAACTTCAAAGGTAGTACAAAATATGACCGTTTTTATGTCATTGATTTTAATTTTGCGAAGGTTTACTGAAATGGGCCTTCTTTTCACCTTTAAAAGCCAATAACTTGATCAAATGAACTCGTATTTCGATATGGCATACCTCTAGGGGCTTGTGGAATGATTTTGTTGTTATCTGCATTAAAATATTTAACTTTAAAGGTAGTAGAAAATATGACCGTTTTTATGTCATTGATTTTAATTTTGCGAAGGTTTACTGAAATGGGGCTTCTTTCCATCTTTAAATGTCAATAACTTGGTCAAATGAACTCGGATTTCGATATGGCATACCTTTAGGGGCTTGTGGAATGATTTTGTTGTTATCTGCATTAAGATATTTAACTTTAAATGTATTAAAAAATGTAACCGTTTTAATGTCATTGATTTTAATTTTGCAAAGGCTTACTGAAATGGGCCATCTTTCATCTTTAAAAGCCAATAACTTGGTCAAATGAACTCGTATTTCGATATGGTATACGTTTATGGGCTTGTGGAAAGATTATGTTTTTATCTGCATTACAATATATAACTTTAAAGGTAGTAAAAAATATGACCGTTTTTATGTCATTGATTTTAATTTTGCAAAGGTTTACTAAAATGGGCCTTCTTTCCATCTTTAAAAGCCCATAACCTGGTCAAAAGGACTCGGATTTCGATAGAGCATACCTCTATGGGCTTGTGGAATGATTATGTTGTTATCTGCATTAAAATATATAACTTCAAAGGTAGTACAAAATATGACCGTTTTTATGTCATTGATTTTAATTTTGCGAAGGTTTACTGAAATGGGCCTTCTTTTCACCTTTAAAAGCCAATAACTTGGTCAAATGAACTCGTATTTCGATATGGCATACCTCTAGGGGCTTGTGGAATGATTTTGTTGTTATCTGCATTAAAATATTTAACTTTAAAGGTAGTAGAAAATATGACCGTTTTTATGTCATTGATTTTCATTTTGCGAAGGTTTACTGAAATGGGCCTTCTTTCATCTTTAAAAGCCAATAACTTGGTCAAATAAACTCGGATTTCGATATGGTATACGTTTATGGGCTTGTGGAATGATTATGTTGTTATCTGCATTAAAAAATTAAACTTTAAAGGTAGTATGAAATATGACCGTTTTTATGTCATTGATTTTAATTTTGCGAAGGTTTACAGAAATGGGCCTTCTTTTCACCTTTAAAAGCCAATAACTTGGTCAAATGAACTCGTATTTCGATATGGCATACCTCTAGGGGCTTGTGGAATGATTATGTTGTTATCTGCATTAAAATATATAACTTTAAAGGTAGTAAAAAATATGACCGTTTTTATGTCATTGATATTAACTTTGCGAAGGTTTACTGAAATGGGCCTTCTTTCCATCTTTAAAAGCCAATAACTTGGTCAAATGAACTCGTATTTCGATATGGCATACCTTTAGAGGCTTGTGGAATGATTTTGTTGTATTCTGCATTAAAATATTTAACTTTAAATGTATTAAAAAATATAACCGTTTTAATATCATTGATTTTAATTTTGCAAAGGTTTACTGAAATGGGCCTTCTTTCATCTTTAAAAGCCCATAACTTGGTCAAATGAACTCGTATTTCGATATGGTATACGTTTATGGGCTTGTGGAATGAATATGTTGTTATCTGCATTAAAATATATAACTTTAAAGGTAGTAAAAAATATGACCGTTTTTATGTCATTGATTTTAATTTTGCAAAGGTTTACTGAAATGGGCCTTCTTTCCATCTTTAAAAGCCAATAACTTGGACAAATGAACTCGTATTTCGATATGGTATACGTTTATGGGCTTGTGGAATGATTATGTTGTTATCTGCATTAAAATATATAACTTTAAAGGTAGTAAAAAATATGACCGTTTTTATGTCATTGATTTTAATTTTGCAAAGGTTTACTGAAATGGGCCTTCTTTCCATCTTTAAAAGCCAATAACTTGGACAAATGAACTCGTATTTCGATATGGTATACGTTTATGGGCTTGTGGAATGATTATGTTGTTATCTGCATTAAAATATATAACTTTAAAGGTAGTAAAAAATATGACCGTTTTTATGTCATTGATTTTAATTTTGCAAAGGTTTACTGAAATGGGCCTTCTTTCATCTTTAAAAGCCAATAACTTGGTCAAATAAACTCGGATTTCGATATGGTATACGTTTATGGGCTTGTGGAATGATTATGTTGTTATCTGCATTAAAAAATTAAACTTTAAAGGTAGTATGAAATATGACCGTTTTTATGTCATTGATATTAATTTTGCGAAGGTTTACTGAAATGGGCCTTCTTTACATATTTAAAGGCCCATAACTTAGTCAAATGAACTCGGATTTCGATATGGCATACCTTTATGGGCTTGTGGAACGATTATGTTGTTATCTGCATTAAAATATATATCTTTAAAGGTAGTAAAAAATATGACCGTTTTAAAGTACTGATTCTAATTTTGCGAAGGTTAACTGAAATTGGCCTTCCTTCCATCTTTAAAAGCCAATAACTTGGTCAAATGAACTCGTATTTCGATATGGCATACCTTTAGGGGCTTGTGGAATGATTTTGTTGTTATCTGCATTAAAATATTAAACTTTAAAGGTAGTTAAAAATATGACCGTTTTTATGTCATTGATTTTAATTTTGCGAAGGTTTACTGAAATGGGCCTTTTTCCATCTTTAAAAGCCCATAACTTGGTCAAATGCACTCGGATTTCGATATGGCATACCTTTAGGGGCTTGTGGAATGATTATGTTGTTATCTGCATTAAAATATTTAACTTTAAATGTATTAAAAAATATAACCGTTTTAATATTATTGATTTTAATTTTGCAAAGGTTTACTGAAATGGGCCTTCTTTCATCTTTAAAAGCCAATAACTTGGTCAAATGAACTCGTATTTCGATATGGTATACGTTTATGGGCTTGTGGAATGATTATGTTGTTATCTGCATTAAAATATTTAACTTTAAAGGTAGTAAAAAATATGACCGTTTTTATGTCATTGATTTTAATTTTGCGAAGGTTTACTGAAATGGGCCTTCTTTCCATCTTTAAAAGCCAATAACTTGGACAAATGAACTCGTATTTCGATATGGTATACGTTTATGGGCTTGTGGAATGATTATGTTGTTATCTGCATTAAAATATATAACTTTAAAGGTAGTAAAAAATATGACCGTTTTTATGTCATTGATTTTAATTTTGCAAAGGTTTACTGAAATGGGCCTTCTTTCATCTTTAAAAGCCAATAACTTGGTCAAATGAACTCGGATTTCGATATGGTATACGTTTATGGGCTTGTGGAATGATTATGTTGTTATCTGCATTAAAATATTTAACTTTAAAGGTAGTATAAAATATGACCGTTTTTATGTCATTGATTTTAATTTTGCGAAGGTTTACTGAAACGGGCCTTCTTTCCATCTTTAAAAGCCAATAACTTGGACAAATGAACTCGTATTTCGATATGGTATACGTTTATGGGCTTGTGGAATGATTATGTTGTTATCTGCAATAAAATATATAACTTTAAAGGTAGTAAAAAATATGACCGTTTTTATGTCATTGATTTTAATTTTGCAAAGGTTTACTAAAATGGGCCTTCTTTCCATCTTTAAAAGCCCATAACCTGGTCAAAAGGACTCGGATTTCGATATGGCATACCTCTATGGGCTTGTGGAATGATTATGTTGTTATCTGCATTAAAATATATAACTTTAAAGGTAGTACAAAATATGACCGTTTTTATGTCATTGATTTTAATTTTTTTGAAGGTTTACTGAAATGGGCCTTCTTTCCATCTTTAAAGGCCTATAACTTGGTCAATTGAACTCGGATTTCGATATGGCATATCTTTAGGTGCTTGTGGAATGATTATGTTTTTATCTGCATTAAAATATATAACTTTAAAGGTAGTAAAAAATATGACCGTTTTTATGTCATTGATTTTAATTTTGCGAAGGTTAACTGAAATTGGCCTTCCTTCCATCTTTAAAAGCCAATAACTTGGTCAAATGAACTCGTATTTCGATATGGCATACGTCTAGGGGCTTGTGGAATGATTTTGTTGTTATCTGCATTAAAATATTTAACTTTAAAGGTAGTAGAAAATATGACCGTTTTTATGTCATTGATTTTAATTTTGCGAAGGTTTACTGAAATGGGCCTTCTTTCCATCTTTAAAAGCCCATTACTTGGTCAAATGAACTCGGATTTCGATATGGCATACCTTTATAGGCTTGTGGAATGATTATGTTGTTATCTGCATTACAATATATAACTTTAAAGGTAGTAAAAAATATGACCGTTTTTATGTCATTGATTTTAACTTTGCGAAGGTTTACTGAAATGGGCCTTCTTTCCATCTTTAAAAGCCCATAACCTGGTCAAAAGGACTCGGATTTCGATATGGCATACCTCTATGGGCTTGTGGAATGATTATGTTGTTATCTGCATTAAAATATATAACTTTAAAGGTAGTACAAAATATGACCGTTTTTATGTCATTGATTTTAATTTTTTTGAAGGTTTACTGAAATGGGCCTTCTTTCCATCTTTAAAGGCCTATAACTTGGTCAATTGAACTCGGATTTCGATATGGCATACCTTTATAGGCTTGTGGAATGATTATGTTGTTATCTGCATTAAAATATATAACTTTAAAGGTAGTAAAAAATATGATCGTTTTAATGTCATTGATTTTTATTTTGCGAAAGTTTACAGAAATGGGCCTTCCTTCCATCTTTAAAAGCCCATAACTTGGTCAAATGAACTCGGATTTCGATATGGCATACCTTTATGGGCTTGTGGAATGATTATGTTTTTATCTGCATTAAAATATATAACTTTAAAGGTAGTAAAAAATATGACCGTTTTTATGTCATTGATTTTAATTTTGCAAAGGTTTACTGAAATGGGCCTTCTTTCATCTTTAAAAGCCAATAACTTGGTCAAATGAACTCGTATTTCGATATGGTATACATTTATGGGCTTGTGGAATGATTATGTTGTTATCTGCATTAAAATATATAGCTTTAAAGGTAGTACAAAATATGACCGTTTTTATGTCATTGATTTTAATTTTGCAAAGGTTTACTGAAATGGGCCTTCTTTCCATCTTTAAAAGCCCATAACTTGGTCAAAGTGACTCGGATTTCGACATGGCATACCTCTAAGGGCTTGCGGAATGATTATGTTGTTATCTGCATTAAAATATATAACTTTTAAGGTAGTAAAAAATATGACCGTTTTTATGTCATTGATTTTAATTTTGCAAAGGTTAACTAAAATGGGCCTTATTTCCATCTTTAAAAGCCCATAACTTGGTCAAATGAACTCGTATTTCGATATGGCATACCTTTTGGGGCTTGTGGGATGATTTTGTTGTTATCTGCATTAAAATATTAAACTTTAAGGGTAGTAAAAAATATGACCGTTTTTATGTCATTGATTTTAATTTTGCGAAGGTTTGCTGAAATGGGCCTTCTTTCCATCTTTAAAAGCCAATAACTTGGTCAAATGAACTCGTATTTCGATATGGCATACCTTTATGGGCTTGTGGAATGATTATGTTTTTATCTGCATTAAAATATATAACTTTAAAGGTAGTAAAAAATATGACCGTTTTTATGTCATTGATTTTAATTTTGCGAAGGTTTGCTGAAATGGGCCTTCTTTCCATCTTTAAAAGCCAATAACTTGGTCAAATGAACTCGTATTTCGATATGGCATACCTTTTGGGGCTTGTGGAATGATTTTGTTGTTATCTGCATTAAAATATTAAACTTTAAGGGTAGTAAAAAATATGACCGTTATTATGTCATTGATTTTAATTTTGCGAAGGTTTACTGAAATGGGCCTTCTTTACATATTTAAAAGCCCATAACTTAGTCAAATGAACTCGGATTTCGATATGGCATACCTTTAGGGCTTGTGGAATGATTATGTTGTTATCTGCATTAAAATATATAGCTTTAAAGGTAGTACAAAATATGACCGTTTTTATGTCATTGATTTTAATTTTGCAAAGGTTTACTGAAATGGGCCTTCTTTCCATCTTTAAAAGCCCATAACTTGGTCAAAGTGACTCGGATTTCGACATGGCATACCTCTATGGGCTTGCGGAATGATTATGTTGTTATCTGCATTAAAATATATAACTTTAAAGGTAGTAAAAAATACGACCGTTTTTATGTCATTGATTTTAATTTTGCAAAGGTTAACTAAAATGGGCCTTATTTTCATCTTTAAAAGCCCATAACCTGGTCAAAAGGACTCGGATTTCGATATGGCATACCTCTATGGGCTTGTGGAATGATTATGTTGTTATCTGCATTAAAATATTAAACTTTAAAGGTAGTAAAAAATATGACCATTTTTATGTCATTGATTTTAATTTTTAGAAGGTTTACTGAAATAGGCCTTCTTTCCATCTTTAAAAGCCCATAACTTGGTCAACTTGGCCTTTAGGGGCTTGTGGAATGATTTTGTTGTTATCTGCATTAAAATATTTAACTTTAAATGTATTGAAAAATATAACCGTTTTAATGTCATTGATTTTAATTTTGCAAAGGTTTACTGAAATGGGCCTTCTTTCATCTTTAAAGGCCAATTACTTGGTCAAATGAACTCGTATTTCGATATGGTATACGCTTATGGGCTTGTGGAATGATTATGTTGTTATCTGCATTAAAATATTTAACTTTAAAGGTAGTAAAAAATATGACCGTTTTTAGTCATTGATTTTAATTTTGCGAAGGTTTACTGAAATGGGCCTTCTTTCCATCTTTAAAAGCCAATAACTTGGTCAAATGAACTCGTATTTCGATATGGCATACCTTTAGGGGCTTGTGGAATGATTATGTTTTTATCTGCATTAAAATATATAACTTTAAAGGTAGTAAAAAATATGACCGTTTTTATGTCATTGATTTTAATTTTGCAAGGTTTACTGAAATGGGCCTTCTTTCATCTTTAAAAGCCAATAACTTGGTCAAATGAACTCGTATTTCGATATGGTATACATTTATGGGCTTGTGGAATGATTATGTTGTTATCTGCATTAAAATATATAACTTTAAAGGTAGTAAAAAATTTGACCGTTTTTATGTCATTGATTTTTATTTTGCGAAAGTTTACAGAAATGGGCCTTCCTTCCATCTTTAAAAGCCCATAACTTGGTCAAATGAACTCGGATTTCGATATGGCATACCTTTATGGGCTTGTGGAATGATTATGTTTTTATCTGCATTAAAATATATAACTTTAAAGGTAGTAAAAAATATGACCGTTTTTATGTCATTGATTTTAATTTTGCGAAGGTTTACTGAAATGGGCCTTCTTTCCATCTTTAAAAGCCAATAACTTGGTCAAATGAACTCGTATTTCGATATGGCATACCTTTTGGGGCTTGTGGAATGATTTTGTTGTTATCTGCATTAAAATATTAAACTTTAAGGGTAGTAAAAAATATGACCGTTATTATGTCATTGATTTTAATTTTGCGAAGGTTTACTGAAATGGGCCTTCTTTACATATTTAAAAGCCCATAACTTAGTCAAATGAACTTGGATTTCGATATGGCATACCTTTAGGGCTTGTGGAATGATTATGTTGTTATCTGCATTAAAATATATAGCTTTAAAGGTAGTACAAAATATGACCGTTTTTATGTCATTGATTTTAATTTTGCAAAGGTTTACTGAAATGGGCCTTCTTTCCATCTTTAAAAGCCCATAACTTGGTCAAAGTGACTCGGATTTCGACATGGCATACCTCTATGGGCTTGCGGAATGATTATGTTGTTATCTGCATTAACATATATAACTTTAAAGGTAGTAAAAAATATGACCGTTTTTATGTCATTGATTTTAATTTTGCAAAGGTAAACTAAAATGGGCCTTATTTCCATCTTTAAAAGCCCATAACCTGGTCAAAAGGACTCGGATTTCGATATGGCATACCTCTATGGGCTTGTGGAATGATTATGTTGTTATCTGCATTAAAATATTAAACTTTAAAGGTAGTAAAAAATATGACCGCTTTTATGTCATTGATTTTAATTTTTCGAAGGTTTACTGAAATGGGCCTTCTTTCCATCTTTAAAAGCCCATAACTTGGTCAACTTGGCCTTTAGGGGCTTGTGGAATGATTTTGTTGTTATCTGCATTAAAATATTTAACTTTAAATGTATTAAAAAATATAACCGTTTTAATGTCATTGATTTTAATTTTGCAAAGGTTTACTGAAATGGGCCTTCTTTCATCTTTAAAGGCCAATTACTTGGTCAAATGAACTCGTATTTCGATATGGTATACGCTTATGGGCTTGTGGAATGATTATGTTGTTATCTGCATTAAAATATTTAACTTTAAAGGTAGTAAAAAATATGACCGTTTTTAGTCATTGATTTTAATTTTGCGAAGGTTTACTGAAATGGGCCTTCTTTCCATCTTTAAAAGCCAATAACTTGGTCAAATGAACTCGTATTTCGATATGGCATACCTTTAGGGGCTTGTGGAATGATTTTGTTGTTATCTGCATTAAGATATATAACTTTAAAGGTAGTAAAAAATATGACCGTTTTTATGTCATTGATTTTAATTTTGCAAAGGTTTATTAAAATGGGCCTTCTTTCCATCTTTAAAAGCCCATAACCTGGTCAGAAGGACTCGGATTTCCATATGGCAAACCTCTATGGGCTTGTGGAATGATTATGTTGTTATCTGCATTAATATATATAACTTTAAAGGTAGTAAAAATATGACCGTTTTTATGTCATTGATTTTAATTTTTTTGAAGGTTTACTGAAATGGGCCTTCTTTCCATCTTTAAAGGCCTATAACTTGGTCAAATGAACTTTAAAGGTAGTAAAAAATATGACCGTTTTTATGTCATTGATTTTTATTTTGCGAAAGTTTACAGAAATGGGCCTTCCTTCCATCTTTAAAAGCCCATAACTTGGTAAAATGAACTCGGATTTCGATATGGCATACCCTTATGGGCTTGTGGAATGATTATGTTTTTATCTGCATTAAAATATATAACTTAAAGGTAGTAAAAAATATGACCGTTTTTATGTCATTGATTTTAATTTTGCGAAGGTTTGCTGAAATGGGCCTTCTTTCCATCTTTAAAAGCCAATAACTTGGTCAAATGAACTCGTATTTCGATATGGCATACCTTTTGGGGCTTGTGGAATGATTTTGTTGTTATCTGCATTAAAATATTAAACTTTAAGGGTAGTAAAAAATATGACCGTTATTATGTCATTTATTTTAATTTTGCGAAGGTTTACTGAAATGGGCCTTCTTTACATATTTAAAGGCCCATAACTTAGTCAAATTAACTCGGATTTCGATATGGCTTACCTTTAGGGCTTGTGGAATGATTATGTTGTTATCTGCATTAAAATATATAACTTTAAAGGTAGTAAAAAATATGACCGTTTTTATGTCATTGATTTTAATTTTGCAAAGGTTTACTGAAATGGGCCTTCTTTCCATCTTTAAAAGCCCATAACTTGGTCAAAATGACTCGGATTTCGATATGGCATACCTCTATGGGCTTGTGGAATGATTATGTTGTTATCTGCATTAAAATATATAACTTTAAAGGTAGTACAAAATATGACCGTTTTAAAGTACTGATTCTAATTTTGCGAAGGTTAACTGAAATTGGCCTTACTTCCATCTTTAAAAGCCCATAACTTTGTCAAATGAACTCGTATTTCGATATGGCATACCTTTAGGGGCTTGTGGAATGATTATGTTGTTATCTGCATTAAAATATTTAACTTTAAAGGTAGTAAAAAATATGACCGTTTTTATGTCATTGATTTTAATTTTGCGAAGGTTTACTGAAATGGGCCTTCTTTCCATCTTTAAAAGCCAATAACTTGGTCAGATGAACTTGTATTTCGATATGGCATACCTTTGGGGGATTGTGGAATGATTTTGTTGTTATCTGCATTAAAATATTTAACTTTAAAGGTAGTAGAAAATATGACCGTTCTTATGTCATTGATTTTAATTTTGCGAAGGTTTACTGAAATGGGCCTTTTTCCATCTTTAAAAGCCCATAACTTGGTCAAATGAACTCGGATTTCGATATGGCATACCTTTAGGGGCTTGTGGAATGATTATGTTTTTATCTGCATTCAAATTTATAACTTTAAAGGTCGTAAAAAATATGACCGTTTTTATGTCATTGATTTTAATTTTGCAAAGGTTTACTAAAATGGGCCTTCTTTCCATCTTTAAAAGCCCATAACCTGGTCAAAAGGACTCGGATTTCGATATGGCATACTTCTATGGGCTTGTGGAATGATTATGTTGTTATCTGCATTAAAATATATAACTTTAAAGGTAGTAGATAATATGACCGTTTTTATGTCATTGATTTTAATTTTGCGAAGGTTAACTGAAATTGGCCTTCCTTCCATCTTTAAAAGCCAATAACTTGGTCAAATGAACTCGTATTTCGATATGGTATACCTTTAGGGGCTTGTGGAATGATTTTGTTGTTATCTGCATTAAAATATTAAACTTTAAAGGTAGTAAAAAATATGACCGTTTTTATGTCATTGATTTTAATTTTTCGAAGGTTTACTGAAATGGGCCTTCTTTCCATCTTTAAAAGCCCATAACTTGGTCAAATGAACTCGGATTTCGATATGGCATACCTTTAGGGGCTTGTGGAATGATTATGTTGTTATCTGCATTAAAATATATAACTTTAAAGGTAGTAAAAAATATGACCGTTTTTATGTCATTGATTTTAATTTTGCAAAGGTTTACTAAAATGGGCCTTCTTTCCATCTTTAAAAGCCCATAACCTGGTCAAAAGGACTCGGATTTCGATATGGCATACCTCTATGGGCTTGTGGAATGATTATGTTGTTATCTGCATTAAAATATATAACTTTAAAGGTAGTACAAAATATGACCGCTTTTATGTCATTGATTTTAATTTTGCGAAGGTTTACTGAAATGGGCCTTCTTTCCATCTTTAAAAGCCAATAACTTGGTCAAATGAACTCGTATTTCGATATGGCATACCTTTAGGGGCTTGTGGAATGATTTTGATGTTATCTGCATTAAAATATTTAACTTTAAAGGTAGTAGAACCCATGACCGTTTTTATGTCATTGATTTTAATTTTGCGAAGTTTTACTGAAATGGGCCTTCTTTCCATCTTTAAATGCCAATAACTTGGTCAAATGAACTCGGATTTCGATATGGCATACCTTTAGGGGCTTGTGGAATGATTTTGTTGTTATCTGCATTAAAATATTTAACTTTAAATGTATTAAAAAATATAACCGTTTTAATGTCATTGATTTAAATTTTGCAAAGGTTTACTGAAATGGGCCTTCTTTCATCTTTAAAATATAACTGTAAAGGTAGTAAAAAATATGACCGTTTTTATGTCATTGATTTTAATTTTGCAAAGGTTTACTGAAATGGGCCTTCTTTCATCTTTAAAAGCCCATAACCTGGTCAAAAGGACTCGGATTTCGATATGGCATACCTCTATGGGCTTGTGGAATGATTATGTTGTTATCTGCATTAAAATATATAACTTTAAAGGTAGTACAAAATATGACCGTTTTTATGTCATTGATTTTAATTTTGCGAAGGTTAACTGAAATTGGCCTTCCTTCCTTTAAAAGCCAATAACTTGGTCAAATGAACTCGGATTT
This sequence comes from Drosophila suzukii, assembly GCF_043229965.1. Lineage (NCBI taxonomy): Eukaryota > Metazoa > Arthropoda > Insecta > Diptera > Drosophilidae > Drosophila > Drosophila suzukii. The sequence continues at coordinate 460,819 of NW_027255896.1, read as the reverse complement.
CGATATGGCATACCCTTATAGGCTTGTGGAATGATTATGTTGTTATCTGCATTAAAATATTAAACTTTAAAGGTAGTAAAAAATATGACCGTTTTTGTGTCATTGATTTTAATTTTGCGAAGGTTTACTGAAATGGGCCTTCTTTCCATCTTTAAAAGCCCATAACTTGGTCAAATGAACTCGGATTTCGATATGGCATACCTTTAGGGGCTTGTGGAATGATTATGTTTTTATCTGCATTAAAATATATAACTTTAAAGGTAGTAAAAAATATGACCGTTTTTATGTCATTGATTTTAATTTTGCAAGGGTTTACTAAAATGGGCCTTCTTTCCATCTTTAAAAGCCCATAACCTGGTCAAAAGGACTCGGATTTCGATATGGCATACCTCTATGGGCTTGTGGAATGATTATGTTGTTATCTGCATTAAAATATATAACTTTAAAGGTAGTACAAAATATGACCGTTTTTATGTCATTGATTTTAATTTTGCGAAGGTTTACTGAAATGGGCCTTCTTTCCATCTTTAAAAGCCAATAACTTGGTCAAATGAACTCGTATTTCGATATGGCATACCTTTAGGGGCTTGTGGAACGATTTTGATGTTATCTGCATTAAAATATTTAACTTTAAAGGTAGTAGAAAATATGACCGTTTTTATGTCATTGATTTTAATTTTGCGAAGGTTTACTGAAATGGGGCTTCTTTCCATCTTTAAAAGCCAATAACTTGGTCAAATGAACTCGGATTTCGATATGGTATACCTTTAGGGGCTTGTGGAATGATTTTGTTGTTATCTGCATTAAAATATTTAACTTTAAATGTATTAAAAAATGTAACCGTTTTAAAGGTTTACTGAAATGGGCCATCTTTCATCTTTAAAAGCCAATAACTTGGTCAAATAAACTCGTATTTCGATATGGTATACGTTTATGGGCTTGTGGAATGATTATGTTTTTATCTGCATTAAAATATATAACTTTAAAGGTAGTAAAAAATATGACCGTTTTAAAGTACTGATTCTAATTTTGCGAAGGTTAACTGAAATTGGCCTTCCTTCCATCTTTAAAAGCCAATAACTTGGTCAAATGAACTCGTATTTCGATATGGTATACGTTTATGGGCTTGTGGAATGATTATGTTGTTATCTGCATTAAAATATTAAACTTTAAAGGTAGTAAAAAATATGACCGTTTTATGTCATTGATTTTAATTTTGCGAAGGTTTACTGAAATGGGCCTTCTTTCCATCTTTAAAAGCCAATAACTTGGACAAATGAACTCGTATTTCGATATGGTATACGTTTATGGGCTTGTGGAGTGATTATGTTGTTATCTGCATTAAAATATATAACTTTAAAGGTAGTAAAAAATATGACCGTTTTTATGTCATTGATTTTAATTTTGCAAAGGTTTACTGAAATGGGCCTTCTTTCATCTTTAAAAGCCCATAACTTGGTCAAATGAACTCGGATTTCGATATGGCATACCTTTAGGGGCTTGTGGAATGATTATGTTGTTATCTGCATTAAAATATATAACTTTAAAGGTAGTAAAAAATATGACCGTTTTTATGTCATTGATTTTAATTTTGCAAAGGTTTACTAAAATGGGCCTTCTTTCCATCTTTAAAAGCCCATAACCTGGTCAAAAGGACTCGGATTTCGATATGGCATACCTCTATGGGCTTGTGGAATGATTATGTTGTTATCTGCATTAAAATATATAACTTTAAAGGTAGTACAAAATATGACCGCTTTTATGTCATTGATTTTAATTTTGCGAAGGTTTACTGAAATGGGCCTTCTTTCCATCTTTAAAAGCCAATAACTTGGTCAAATGAACTCGTATTTCGATATGGCATACCTTTAGGGGCTTGTGGAATGATTTTGATGTTATCTGCATTAAAATATTTAACTTTAAAGGTAGTAGAACCCATGACCGTTTTTAAGTCATTGATTTTAATTTTGCGAAGTTTTACTGAAATGGGCCTTCTTTCCATCTTTAAATGCCAATAACTTGGTCAAATGAACTCGGATTTCGATATGGCATACCTTTAGGGGCTTGTGGAATGATTTTGTTGTTATCTGCATTAAAATATTTAACTTTAAATGTATTAAAAAATATAACCGTTTTAATGTCATTGATTTAAATTTTGCAAAGGTTTACTGAAATGGGCCTTCTTTCATCTTTAAAATATAACTGTAAAGGTAGTAAAAAATATGACCGTTTTTATGTCATTGATTTTAATTTTGCAAAGGTTTACTGAAATGGGCCTTCTTTCATCTTTAAAAGCCCATAACCTGGTCAAAAGGACTCGGATTTCGATATGGCATACCTCTATGGGCTTGTGGAATGATTATGTTGTTATCTGCATTAAAATATATAACTTTAAAGGTAGTACAAAATATGACCGTTTTTATGTCATTGATTTTAATTTTGCGAAGGTTAACTGAAATTGGCCTTCCTTCCTTTAAAAGCCAATAACTTGGTCAAATGAACTCGGATTTCGATATGGCATACCCTTATAGGCTTGTGGAATGATTATGTTGTTATCTGCATTAAAATATTAAACTTTAAAGGTAGTAAAAAATATGACCGTTTTTGTGTCATTGATTTTAATTTTGCGAAGGTTTACTGAAATGGGCCTTCTTTCCATCTTTAAAAGCCCATAACTTGGTCAAATGAACTCGGATTTCGATATGGCATACCTTTAGGGGCTTGTGGAATGATTATGTTTTTATCTGCATTAAAATATATAACTTTAAAGGTAGTAAAAAATATGACCGTTTTTATGTCATTGATTTTAATTTTGCAAGGGTTTACTAAAATGGGCCTTCTTTCCATCTTTAAAAGCCCATAACCTGGTCAAAAGGACTCGGATTTCGATATGGCATACCTCTATGGGCTTGTGGAATGATTATGTTGTTATCTGCATTAAAATATATAACTTTAAAGGTAGTACAAAATATGACCGTTTTTATGTCATTGATTTTAATTTTGCGAAGGTTTACTGAAATGGGCCTTCTTTCCATCTTTAAAAGCCAATAACTTGGTCAAATGAACTCGTATTTCGATATGGCATACCTTTAGGGGCTTGTGGAACGATTTTGATGTTATCTGCATTAAAATATTTAACTTTAAAGGTAGTAGAAAATATGACCGTTTTTATGTCATTGATTTTAATTTTGCGAAGGTTTACTGAAATGGGGCTTCTTTCCATCTTTAAAAGCCAATAACTTGGTCAAATGAACTCGGATTTCGATATGGTATACCTTTAGGGGCTTGTGGAATGATTTTGTTGTTATCTGCATTAAAATATTTAACTTTAAATGTATTAAAAAATGTAACCGTTTTAAAGGTTTACTGAAATGGGCCATCTTTCATCTTTAAAAGCCAATAACTTGGTCAAATAAACTCGTATTTCGATATGGTATACGTTTATGGGCTTGTGGAATGATTATGTTTTTATCTGCATTAAAATATATAACTTTAAAGGTAGTAAAAAATATGACCGTTTTAAAGTACTGATTCTAATTTTGCGAAGGTTAACTGAAATTGGCCTTCCTTCCATCTTTAAAAGCCAATAACTTGGTCAAATGAACTCGTATTTCGATATGGTATACGTTTATGGGCTTGTGGAATGATTATGTTGTTATCTGCATTAAAATATTAAACTTTAAAGGTAGTAAAAAATATGACCGTTTTATGTCATTGATTTTAATTTTGCGAAGGTTTACTGAAATGGGCCTTCTTTCCATCTTTAAAAGCCAATAACTTGGACAAATGAACTCGTATTTCGATATGGTATACGTTTATGGGCTTGTGGAGTGATTATGTTGTTATCTGCATTAAAATATATAACTTTAAAGGTAGTAAAAAATATGACCGTTTTTATGTCATTGATTTTAATTTTGCAAAGGTTTACTGAAATGGGCCTTCTTTCATCTTTAAAAGCCAATAACTTGGTCAAATAAACTCGGATTTCGATATGGTATACGTTTATGGGCTTGTGGAATGATTATGTTGTTATCTGCATTAAAATATTAAACTTTAAAGGTAGTATAAAATATGACCGTTTTTATGTCATTGATTTTAATTTTGCGAAGGTTTACTGACACGGGCCCTCTTTCCATCTTTAAAAGCCAATAACTTGGACAAATGAACTCGTATTTCGATATGGTATACGTTTATGGGCTTGTGAAATGATTATGTTGTTATCTGCATAAAAATATATAACTTTAAAGGTAGTAAAAAATATGACCGTTTTAAAGTACTGATTCTAATTTTGCGAAGGTTAACTGAAATTGGCCTTCCTTCCATCTTTAAAAGCCAATATCTTGGTCAAGTGAACTCGTATTTCGATATGGCATACGTTTAGGGGCTTGTGGAATGATTTTGTTGTTATCTGCATTAAAATATTAAACTTTAAAGGTAGTAAGAAATATGACCGTTTTTATGTCATTGATTTCAATTTTGCGAAGGTTTACTGAAATGGGCCTTTTTCCATCTTTACCTTTAGGGGCTTGTGGAATGATTATGTTTTTATCTGCATTAAAATATATAACTTTAAAGGTAGTAAAAAATATGACTGTTTTTATGTCATTGATTTTAATTTTGCAAAGGTTTACTAAAATGGGCCTTCTTTCCATCTTTAAAAGCCCATAACCTGGTCAAAAGGACTCGGATTTCGATATGGCATACCTCTATGGGCTTGTGGAATGATTATGTTGTTATCTGCATTAAAATATATAACTTTAAAGGTAGTACAAAATATGACCGTTTTTATGTCATTGATTTTAATTAATCTTTAAAAGCCAATAACTTGGTCAAATGAACTCGTATTTCGATATGGCATACCTTTAGAGGCTTGTGGAATGATTTTGTTGTTATCTGCATTAAAATATTTAACTTTAAATGTATTAAAAAATATAACCGTTTTAATATCATTGATTTTAATTTTGCAAAGGTTTACTGAAATGGGCCTTCTTTCATCTTTAAAAGCCAATAACTTGGTCAAATGAACTCGTATTTCGATATGGTATACGTTTATGGGCTTGTGGAATGATTATGTTGTTATCTGCATTAAAATATTAAACTTTAAAGGTAGTAAAAAATATGACCGTTTTTATGTCATTGATTTTAATTTTGCGAAGGTTTACTGAAATGGGCCTTCTTTCGATCTTTAAAAGCCAATAACTTGGACAAATGAACTCGTATTTCGATATGGTATACGTTTATGGGCTTGTGGAATGATTATGTTGTTATCTGCATTAAAATATATAACTTTAAAGGTAGTAAAAAATATGACCGTTTTTATGTCATTGATTTTAATGTTGCAAAGGTTTACTGAAATGGGCCTTCTTTCATCTTTAAAAGCCAATAACTTGGTCAAATGAACTCGGATTTCGATATGGTATACGTTTATGGGCTTGTGGAATGATTATGTTGCAATCTGCATTAAAATATTTAACTTTAAATGTATTAAAAAATACAAGGAAGAACGCTATAGTCGAGTACCTCGACTATCAGATACCCGTTACTCAGCTAAATGGAGATATGCAAGCAGCAAAGCGAGATTAAAATGCGCCACCTACCGGCGGTATACAGATTTAAGCGTTATGGGCGTTAGAGTGGGCGTGGCAAACTTTTTTTTGGGTCAATCGATAGGTATTGATAAGAACAATACATTTCAGTTAAAATTTTTATTCTAGCATTAAAACTGTAGGAGCCACAGTTTTGGGCGGTTTGTGGGCGTTAGAGTGGGCGTGGCACTGTACTGAAACAAACTTGCGCTGCGTAAGAAGCTCAGGAATCTGCTCGCCAAATCTCAATAGCCTAGCTCTCATAGTTTCCGAGATCTCAGCGTTCATCCGGACAGACAGACGGACAGACGGTCAGACGGACACACGGACAGACGGACATGGCTAGATCGACTCGGCTAGTGATCCTGATCAAGAATATATATACTTTGTGGGGTCAGAAACGCTTCCTTCTGCCTGTTACATACTTTCCGACGAATCTAGTATACCCTTTTACTCTACGAGTAACGGGTATAATAACCGTTTTAATATCATTGATTTTAATTTTGCAAGGGTTTACTGAAATGGGCCTTCTTTCATTTTTAAAAGCCAATAACTTGGTCAAATGAACTCGTATTTCGATATGGTATACGTTTATGGGCTTGTGGAATGATTATGTTGTTATCTGCATTAAAATATTTAACTTTAAAGGTAGTAAAAAATATGACCGTTTTTATGTCATTGATTTTAATTTTGCGAAGGTTTACTGAAATGGGCCTTCTTTCCATCTTTAAAAGCCAATAACTTGGACAAATGAACTCGTATTTCGATATGGTATACGTTTATGGGCTTGTGGAATGATTATGTTGTTATCTGCATTAAAATATATAACTTTAGAGGTAGTAAAAAATATGACCGTTTTTATGTCATTGATTTTAATTTTGCAAAGGTTTACTGAAATGGGCCTTCTTTCATCTTTAAAAGCCAATAACTTGGTCAAATGAACTCGGATGTCGATATGGTATACGTTTATGGGCTTGTGGAATGATTATGTTGTTATCTGCATTAAAATATTTAACTTTAAAGGTAGTATAAAATATGACCGTTTTTATGTCATTGATTTTAATTTTGCGAAGGTTTACTGAAACGGGCCTTCTTTCCATCTTTAAAAGCCAATAACTTGGACAAATGAACTCGTATTTCGATATGGTATACGTTTATGGGCTTGTGGAATGATTATGTTGTTATCTGCATTAAAATATATAACTTTAAGGTAGTAAAAAATATGACCGTTTTTATGTCATTGATTTTAATTTTGCGAAGGTTTACTGAAATTGGCCTTCTTTACATATTTAAAGGCCCATAACTTAGTCAAATGAACTCGGATTTCGATATGGCATACCTTTATGGGCTTGTGGAATGATTATGTTGTTATTTGCATTAAAATATATAACTTTAAAGTTAGTAAAAAATATGACCGTTTTAAAGTACTGATTCTAATTTTGCGAAGGTTAAATGAAATTGGCCTTCCTTCCATCTTTAAAAACCAATAACTTGGTCAAATGAACTCGTATTTCGATATGGCATACCTTTAGGGGCTTGTGGAATGATTTTGTTGTTATCTGCATTAAAATAATAAACTTTAAAGGTAGTAAGAAATATGACCGTTTTTATGTCATTGATTTCAATTTTGCGAAGGTTTACTGAAATGGGCCTTTTTCCATCTTTAAAAGCCCATATCTTGGTCAAATGAACTCGGATTTCGATATGGCATACCTTTAGGGGCTTGTGGAATGATTATGTTTTTATCTGCATTAAAATATATAACTTTAAAGGTAGTAAAAAATATGACCGTTTTTATGTCATTGATTTTAATTTTGCCAAGGTTTACTGAAATTGGCCTTCCTTCCATCTTTGAAAGCCAATAACTTGGTCAAATGAACTCGTATTTCGATATGGCATACCTTTAGGGGCTTGTGTAATGATTTTGTTGTTATCTGCATTAAAATAATAAACTTTAAAGGTAGTAAGAAATATGACCGTTTTTATGTCATTGATTTCAATTTTGCGAAGGTTTACTGAAATGGGCCTTTTTCCATCTTTAAAAGCCCATAACTTGGTCAAATGAACTCGTATTTCGATATGGTATACCTTTAGGGGCTTGTGGAATGATTTTGTTGTTATCTGCATTAAAATATTAAACTTTAAAGGTAGTAAAAAATATGACCGTTTTTATGTCATTGATTTTAATTTTGCCAAGGCTTACTGAAATGGGCCTTCTTTCCATCTTTAAAAGCCCATAACTTGGTCAAATGAACTCGGATTTCGATATGGCATACCTTTAGGGGCTTGTGGAATGATTATGTTTTTATCTGCATTAAAATATATAACTTTAAAGGTAGTAAAAAATATGACCGTTTTTATGTCATTGATTTTAATTTTGCAAAGGTTTACTAAAATGGGCCTTCTTTCCATCTTTAAAAGCCCATAACCTGGTCAAAAGGACTCGGATTTCGATATGGCATACCTCTATGGGCTTGTGGAATGATTATGTTGTTATCTGCATTAAAATATATAACTTTAAAGGTAGTACAAAATATGACCGTTTTTATGTCATTGATTTTAATTTTGCGAAGGTTAACTGAAATTGGCCTTCCTTCCATCTTTAAAAGCCAATAACTTGGTCAAATGAACTCGTATTTCGATATGGTATACCTTTAGGGGCTTGTGGAATGATTATGTTGTTATCTGCATTAAAATATTAAACTTTAAAGGTAGTAAAAAATATTACCGTTTTTATGTCATTGATTTTAATTTTGCGAAGGTTAACTGAAATTGGCCTTCCTTCCATCTTTAAAAACCAATAACTTGGTCAAATGAACTCGTATTTCGATATGGCATACCTTTAGGGGCTTGTGGAATGATTTTGTTGTTATCTGCATTAAAATAATAAACTTTAAAGGTAGTAAGAAATATGACCGTTTTTATGTCATTGATTTCAATTTTGCGAAGGTTTACTGAAATGGGCCTTTTTCCATCTTTAAAAGCCCATATCTTGGTCAAATGAACTCGGATTTCGATATGGCATACCTTTAGGGGCTTGTGGAATGATTATGTTTTTATCTGCATTAAAATATATAACTTTAAAGGTAGTAAAAAATATGACCGTTTTTATGTCATTGATTTTAATTTTGCCAAGGTTTACTGAAATTGGCCTTCCTTCCATCTTTGAAAGCCAATAACTTGGTCAAATGAACTCGTATTTCGATATGGTATACCTTTAGGGGCTTGTGGAATGATTTTGTTGTTATCTGCATTAAAATATTAAACTTTAAAGGTAGTAAAAAATATGACCGTTTTTATGTCATTGATTTTAATTTTGCCAAGGCTTACTGAAATGGGCCTTTTTCCATCTTTAAAAGCCCATAACTTGGTCAAATGAACTCGTATTTCGATATGGTATACCTTTAGGGGCTTGTGGAATGATTATGTTGTTATCTGCATTAAAATATTAAACTTTAAAGGTAGTAAAAAATATTACCGTTTTTATGTCATTGATTTTAATTTTGCGAAGGTTAACTGAAATTGGCCTTCCTTCCATCTTTAAAAACCAATAACTTGGTCAAATGAACTCGTATTTCGATATGGCATACCTTTAGGGGCTTGTGGAATGATTTTGTTGTTATCTGCATTAAAATAATAAACTTTAAAGGTAGTAAGAAATATGACCGTTTTTATGTCATTGATTTTAATTTTGCCAAGGTTTACTGAAATGGGCCTTTTTCCATCTTTAAAAGCCCATAACTTGGTCAAATGAACTCGTATTTCGATATGGTATACCTTTAGGGGCTTGTGGAATGATTTTGTTGTTATCTGCATTAAAATATTAAACTTTAAAGGTAGTAAAAAATATGACCGTTTTTATGTCATTGATTTTAATTTTGCCAAGGTTAACTGAAATTGGCCTTCTTTCCATCTTTAAAAGCCAATAACTTGGTCAAATGAACTCGTATTTCGATATGGTATACCTTTAGGGAATTGTGGAATGATTTTGTTGTTATCTGCATTAAAATATTAAACTTTAAAGGTAGTAAAAAATATGACCGTTTTTATGTCATTGATTTTAATTTTGCCAAGGCTTACTGAAATGGGCCTTCTTTCCATCTTTAAAAGCCCATAACTTGGTCAAATGAACTCGGATTTCGATATGGCATACCTTTAGGGGCTTGTAGAATGATTATGTTTTTATCTGCATTAAAATATATAACTTTAAAGGTAGTAAAAATATGACCGTTTTTATGTCATTGATTTTAATTTTGCAAAGGTTTACTAAAATGGGCCTTCTTTCCATCTTTAAAAGCCCATAACCTGGTCAAAAGGACTCGGATTTCGATATGGCATACCTCTATGGGCTTGTGGAATGATTATGTTGTTATCTGCATTAAAATATATAACTTTAAAGGTAGTACAAAATATGACCGTTTTTATGTCATTGACTTTAATTTTGCGAAGGTTAACTGAAATTGGCCTTCCTTCCATCTTTAAAAGCCAATAACTTGGTCAAATGAACTCGTATTTCGATATGGTATACCTTTAGGGGCTTGTGGAATGATTATGTTGTTATCTGCATTAAAATATTAAACTTTAAAGGTAGTAAAAAATATGACCGTTTTTATGTCATTGCTTTTAATTTTGCGAAGGTTAACTGAAATTGGCCTTCCTTCCATCTTTAAAAGCCAATAACTTGGTCAAATGAACTCGTATTTCGATATGGTATACCTTTAGGGGCTTGTGGAATGATTTTGTTGTTATCTGCATTAAAATATTAAACTTTAAAGGTAGTAAAAAATATGACCGTTTTTATGTCATTGATTTTAATTTTGCCAAGGTTAACTGAAATTGGCCTTCTTTCCATCTTTAAAAGCCAATAACTTGGTCAAATGAACTCGTATTTCGATATGGTATACCTTTAGGGAATTGTGGAATGATTTTGTTGTTATCTGCATTAAAATATTAAACTTTAAAGGTAGTAAAAAATATGACCGTTTTTATGTCATTGATTTTAATTTTGCCAAGGTTTACTGAAATGGGCCTTCTTTCCATCTTTAAAAGCCCATAACTTGGTCAAATGAACTCGGATTTCGATATGGCATACCTTTAGGGGCTTGTGGAATGATTATGTTTTTATCTGCATTAAAATATATAACTTTAAAGGTAGTAAAAAATATGACCGTTTTTATGTCATTGATTTTAATTTTGCAAAGGTTTACTAAAATGGGCCTTCTTTCCATCTTTAAAAGCCCATAACCTGGTCAAAAGGACTCGGATTTCGATATGGCATTCCTCTATGGGCTTGTGGAATGATTATGTTGTTATCTGCATTAAAATATATAACTTTAAAGGTAGTACAAAATATGACCGTTTTTATGTCATTGAATTTAATTTTGCCAAGGTTTACTGAAATGGGCCTTCTTTCCATCTTTAAAAGCCCATAACTTGGTCAAATGAACTCGTATTTCGATATGGCATACCTTTAGGGGCTTGTGGAATGATTTTGATGTTATCTGCATTAAAATATTTAACTTTAAAGGTAGTAGAAAATATGACCGTTTTTATGTCATTGATTTTAATTTTGCGAAGGTTTACTGAAATGGGGCTTCTTTTCATCTTTAAAAGCCAATAACTTGGTCAAATGAAGTCGTATTTCGATATGGTATACGTTTATGGGCTTGTGGAATGATTATGTTGTTATCTGCATTAAAATATATAACTTTAAAGGTAGTAAAAAATATAACCGTTTTAAAGTACTGATTCTAATTTTGCGAAGGTTAACTGAAATTGGCCTTCCTTCCATCTTTAAAAGCCAATAACTTTGTCAAATGAACTCGTATTTCGATATGGCATACCTTTAGGGGCTTGTGGAATGATTTCGTTGTTATCTGCATTAAAATATTAAACTTTAAAGGTAGTAAAAAATATGACCGTTTTTATGTCATTGATTTTAATTTTGCGAAGGTTTACTGAAATGGGCCTTCTTTCCATCTTTAAAAGCCAATAACTTGGTCAAATGAACTCGTATTTCGATATGGCATACCTTTAGGGGCTTGTGGAATGATTATGTTTTTATCTGCATTCAAATTTATAACTTTAAAGGTAGTAAAAAATATGACCGTTTTTATGTCATTGATTTTAATTTTGCAAAGGTTTACTAAAATGGGCCTTCTTTCCATCTTTAAAAGCCCATAACCTAGTCAAAAGGACTCGGATTTCGATATGGCATACCTCTATGGGCTTGTGGAATGATTATGTTGTTATCTGCATTAAAATATATAACTTTAAAGGTAGTACAAAATATGACCGTTTTTATGTCATTGATTTTAATTTTGCGAAGGTTAACTGAAATTGGCCTTCCTTCCATCTTTAAAAGCCAATAACTTGGTCAAATTAACTCGCATTTCGATATGGTATACCTTTAGGGGCTTGTGGAATGATTTTGTTGTTATCTGCATTAAAATATTAAACTTTAAAGGTAGTAAAAAATATGACCGTTTTTATGTCATTGATTTTAATTTTGCGAAGGTTTACTGAAATGGGCCTTCTTTCCATCTTTAAAAGCCCATAACTTGGTCAAATGAACTCGGATTTCGATATGGCATACCTTTAGGGTCTTGTGGAATGATTATGTTTTTACCTGTATTAAAATATATAACTTTAAAGGTAGTAAAAAATATGACCGTTTTTAATTTTGGAAAGGTTTACTAAAATGGGCCTTCTTTCCATCTTTAAAAGCCCATAACCTGGTCAAAAGGACTCGGATTTCGATATGGCATACCTCTTTGGGCTTGTGCAATGATTATGTTGTTATCTTCATTAAAATATATAACTTTAAAGGTAGTACAAAATATGACCGTTTTTATGTCATTGATTTTAATTTTGCGAAGGTTTACTGAAATGGGCCTTCTTTCCATCTTTAAAAGCCAATAACTTGGTCAAATGAACTCGTATTTCGATATGGCATACCTTTAGGGGCTTGTGGAATGATTTTGATGTTATCTGCATTAAAATATTTAACTTTAAAGGTAGTAGAAAATATGACCGTTTTTATGTCATTGATTTTAATTTTGCGAAGGTTCACTGAAATGGGGCTTCTTTTTATCTTTAAAAGCCAATAACTTGGTCAAATGAACTCGGATTTCGATATGGCATACCTTTAAGGGCTTGTGGAATGATTTTGTTGTTATCTGCATTAAAATATTTAACTTTAAATGTATTAAAAAATATAACCGTTTTAATGTCATTGATTTTATTTTTGCAAAGGTTTACTGAAATGGGCCTTCTTTCATCTTTAAAAGCCAATAACTTGGTCAAATGAACTCGTATTTCGATATGATATACGTTTATGGGCTTGTGGAATGATTATGTTGTTATCTGCATTAAAATATTTAACTTTAAAGGTAGTAAAAAATATGACCGTTTTTATGTCATTGATTTTAATTTTGCAAAGGTTTACTGAAATGGGCCTTCTTTTCATCTTTAAAAGCCAATAACTTGGTCAAATGAACTCGTATTTCGATATGGTATACGTTTATGGGCTTGTGGAATGATTATGTTTTTATCTGCATTAAAATATATAACTTTAAAGGTAGTAAAAAATATGACCGTTTTTATGTCATTGATTTTAATTTTGCGAAGGTTTACTGAAATGGGCCTTCTTTACATATTTAAAGGCCCATAACTTAGTCAAATTAACTCGGATTTCGATATGGTATACCTTTATGGGCTTGTGGAATGATTATGTTTTTATCTGCATTAAAATATTTAACTTTAAATGTATTAAAAAATATAACCGTTTTAATATCATTGATTTTAATTTTGCAAAGGTTTACTGAAATGGGCCTTCTTTCATCTTTAAAAGCCAATAACTTGGTCAAATGAGCTCGTATTTCGATATGGTATACGTTTATGGGCTTGTGGAATGATTATGTTTTTATCTGCATTTAAATATAAAGGACTCGGATTTCGATATGGCGTACCTCTATGGGCTTGTGGAATGATTATGTTGTTATGTCATTGATTTTAATTTTGCGAAGGTTTACTGAAATGGGCCTTCTTTCCATCTTTAAAGGCCTATAACTAGGTCAAATGAACTTTAAAGGTAGTAAAAAATATGACCGTTTTTATGTCATTGATTTTTATTTTGCGAAAGTTTACAGAAATGGGCCTTCCTTCCATCTTTAAAAGCCCATAACATGGTCAAATGAACTCGGATTTCGATATGGCATACCTTTATGGGCTTGTGGAATGATTATGTTTTTATCTGCATTAAAATATATAACTTTAAAGGTAGTAAAAAATATGACCGTTTTTATGTCATTGATTTTAATTTTGCGAAGGTTTGCTGAAATGGGCCTTCTTTCCATCTTTAAAAGCCAATAAGTTGGTCAAATGAACTCGTATTTCGATATGGCATACCTTTTTGGGCTTGTGGAATGATTTTGTTGTTATCTGCATTAAAATATTAAACTTTAAGGGTAGTAAAAAATATGACCGTTATTATGTCATTGATTTTAATTTTGCGAAGGTTTACTGAAATGGGCTTTCTTTACATATTTAAAGGCCCATATCTTAGTCAAATGAACTCGGATTTCGATATGGCATACCTTTAGGGCTTGTGGAATGATTATGTTGTTATCTGCATTAAAATATATAGCTTTAAAGGTAGTAAAAAATATGACCGTTTTTATGTCATTGATTTTAATTTTGCAAAGGTTTACTGAAATGGGCCTTCTTTCCATCTTTAAAAGCCCATAACTTGGTCAAAATGACTCGGATTTCGATATGGCATACCTCTATGGGCTTGCGGAATGATTATGTTGCTATCTGCATTAAAATATATAACTTTAAAGGTAGTAAAAAATATGACCGTTTTAAAGTACTGATTCTAATTTTGCGAAGGTTAACTGAAATTGGCCTTACTTCCATCTTTAAAAGCCAATAACTTTGTCAAATGAACTCGTATTTCGATATGGCATACCTTTAGGGGCTTGTGGAATGATTATGTTGTTATCTGCATTAAAATATTTAACTTTAAAGGTAGTAAAAAATATTACCGTTTTTATGTCATTGATTTTAATTTTGCGAAGGTTTACTGAAATGGGCCTTCTTTCCATCTTTAAAAGCCAATAACTTGGTCAGATGAACTCGTATTTCGATATGGCATACCTTTGGGGGATTGTGGAATGATTTTGTTGTTGTCTGCATTAAAATATTTAACTTTAAAGGTAGTAAAAAATATGACCGTTCTTATGACATTGATTTTAATTTTGCGAAGGATTACTGAAATGGGCTTTTTTCCATCTTTAAAAGCCCATAACTTGGTCAAATGAACTCGGATTTCGATATGGCATACCTTTAGGGGCTTGTGGAATGATTATGTTTTTATCTGCATTCAAATTTATAACTTTAAAGGTAGTAAAAAATATGACCGTTTTTATGTCATTGATATTAATTTTGCAAAGGTTTACTAAAATGGGCCTTCTTTCCATCTTTAAAAGCCCATAACCTGGTCAAAAGGAATCGGATTTCGATATGGCATACCTCTATGGGTATGGAATGGTTAACTGAAATTGGCCTTCCTTCCATCTTTAAAAGCCAATAACTTGGTCAAATGAACTCGTATTTCGATATGGTATACCTTTAGGGGCTTGTGGAATGATTTTGTTGTTATCTGCATTAAAATATTAAACTTTAAAGGTAGTAAAAAATATGACCGTTTTTATGTCATTGATTTTAATTTTTCGAAGGTTTACTGAAATGGGCCTTCTTTCCATCTTTAAAAGCCCATAACTTGGTCAAATGAACTCGGATTTCGATATGGCATACCTTTAGGGGCTTGTGGAATGATTATGTTTTTATCTGCATTAAAATATATAACTTTAAAGGTAGTAAAAAATATAACCGTTTTTATGTCATTGATTTTAATTTTGCAAAGGTTTACTAAAATGGGCCTTCTTTCATCTTTAAAGGCCAATTACTTGGTCAAATGAACTCGTATTTCGATATGGTATACGTTTATGGGCTTGTGGAATGATTATGTTGTTATCTGCATTAAAATATTTAACTTTAAAGGTAGTAGAAAATATGACCGTTCTTATGTCATTGATTTTAATTTTGCGAAGGTTTACTGAAATGGGCCTTTTTCCATCTTTAAAAGCCCATAACTTGGTCAAATGAACTCGGATTTCGATATGGCATACCTTTAGGGGCTTGTGAAATGATTTTGATGTTATCTGCATTAAAATATTTAACTTTAAAGGTAGTAGAACCCATGACCGTTTTTATGTCATTGATTTTAATTTTCGAAGTTTTACTGAAATGGGCCTTCTTTCCATCTTTCAATGCCATAACTTGGTCAAATGAACTCGGATTTCGATATGGCATACCTTTAGGGGCTTGTGCAATGATTTTGTTGTTATCTGCATTAAAATATTTAACTTTAAATGTATTAAAAAATATAACCGTTTTAATGTCATTGATTTTAATTTTTCAAAGGTTTACTGAAATGGGCCTTCTTTCATCTTTAAAATATAACTGTAAAGGTAGTAAAAAATATGACCGTTTTTATGTCATTGATTTTAATTTTGCAAAGGTTTACTGAAATGGGCCTTCTTTCATCTTTAAAAGCCCATAACCTGGTCAAAAGGACTCGGATTTCGATATGGCATACCTCTATGGGCTTGTGGAATGATTATGTTGTTATCTGCATTAAAATATATAACTTTAAAGGTAGTACAAAATATGACCGTTTTTATGTCATTGATTTTAATTTTGCGAAGGTTAACTGAAATTGGCCTTCCTTCCATCTTTAAAAGCCAATAACTTGGTCAAATGAACTCGGATTTCGATATGGCATACCCTTATAGGCTTGTGGAATGATTATGTTGTTATCTGCATTAAAATATTAAACTTTAAAGGTAGTAAAAAATATGACCGTTTTTATGTCATTGATTTTAATTTTGCGAAGGTTTACTGAAATGGGCCTTCTTTCCATCTTTAAAAGCCCATAACTTGGTCAAATGAACTCGGATTTCGATATGGCATACCTTTAGGGGCTTGTGGAATGATTATGTTTTTATCTGCATTAAAATATATAACTTTAAAGGTAGTAAAAAATATGACCGTTTTTATGTCATTGATTTTAATTTTGCAAAGGTTTACTAAAATGGGCCTTCTTTCCATCTTTAAAAGCCCATAACCTGGTCAAAAGGACTCGGATTTCGATATGGCATACCTCTATGGGCTTGTGGAATGATTATGTTGTTATCTGCATTAAAATATATAACTTTAAAGGTAGTACAAAATATGACCGTTTTTATGTCATTGATTTTAATTTTGCGAAGGTTTACTGAAATGGTCCTTCTTTCCATCTTTAAAAGCCAATAACTTGGTCAAATGAACTCGTATTTCGATATGGCATACCTTTAGGGGCTTGTGGAATGATTTTGATGTTATCTGCATTAAAATACTTAACTTTAAAGGTAGTAGAAAATATGACCGTTTTTATGTCATTGATTTTAATTTTGCGAAGGTTTACTGAAATGGGCCTTCTTTCCATCTTTAAAAGTCAATAACTTTGTCAAATGAACTCGGATTTCGATATGGCATACCTTTAGGGGCTTGTGGAATGATTTTGTTGTTATCTGCATTAAGATATTTAACTTTAAATGTATTAAAAAATGTAACCGTTTTAATGTCATTGATTTTAATTTTGCAAAGGCTTACTGAAATGGGCCATCTTTCATCTTTAAAAGCCAATGGTCAAATGAACTCGTATTTCGATATGGTATACGTTTATGGGCTTGTGGAATGATTATGTTTTTATCTGCATTACAATATATAACTTTAAAGGTAGTAAAAAATATGACCGTTTTTATGTCATTGATTTTAATTTTGCAAAGGTTTACTAAAATGGGCCGTCTTTCCATCTTTAAAAGCCCATAACCTGGTCAAAAGGACTCGGATTTCGATATAGCATACCTCTATGGGCTTGTGGAATGATTATGTTGTTATCTGCATTAAAATATATAACTTTAAAGGTAGTACAAAATATGATCGTTTTTATGTCATTGATTTTAATTTTGCGAAGGCTTACTGAAATGGGCCTTCTTTTCACCTTTAAAAGCCAATAACTTGGTCAAATGAACTCGTATTTCGATATGGCATACCTTTAGAGGCTTGTGGAATGATTTTGTTGTATTCTGCATTAAAATATTTAACTTTAAATGTATTAAAAAATATAACCGTTTTAATATCATTGATTTTAATTTTGCAAAGGTTTACTGAAATGGGCCTTCTTTCATCTTTAAAAGCCAATAACTTGGTCAAATGAACTCGTATTTCGATATGGTATACGTTTATGGGCTTGTGGAATGATTATGTTGTTATCTGCATTAAAATATTTAACTTTAAAGGTAGTAAAAAATATGACCGTTTTTATGTCATTGATTTTAATTTTGCGAAGGTTTACTGAAATGGGCCTTCTTTCCATCTTTAAAAGCCAATAACTTGGACAAATGAACTCGTATTTCGATATGGTATACGTTTATGGGCTTGTGGAATGATTATGTTGTTATCTGCATTAAAATATATAACTTTAAAGGTAGTAAAAAATATGACCGTTTTTATGTCATTGATTTTAATTTTGCAAAGGTTTACTGAAATGGGCCTTCTTTCATCTTTAAAAGCCAATAACTTGGTCAAATAAACTCGGATTTCGATATGGTATACGTTTATGGGCTTGTGGAATGATTATGTTGTTATCTGCATTAAAAAATTAAACTTTAAAGGTAGTATGAAATATGAGCGTTTTTATGTCATTGATTTTAATTTTGCGAAGGTTTACTGAAATGGGCCTTCTTTTCACCTTTAAAAGCCAATAACTTGGTCAAATGAACTCGTATTTCGATATGGCATACCTCTAGGGGCTTGTGGAATGATTATGTTGTTATCTGCATTAAAATATATAACTTTAAAGGTAGAAAAAAATATGACCGTTTTTATGTCATTGATTTTAACTTTGCGAAGGTTTACTGAAATGGGCCTTCTTTCCATCTTTAAAAACCAATAACTTGGTCAAATGAACTCGTATTTCGATATGGCATACCTTTAGAGGCTTGTGGAATGATTATGTTGTTATCTGCATTAAAATATTTAACTTTAAAGGTAGTAAAAAATATGACCGTTTTTATGTCATTGATTTTAATTTTGCGAAGGTTTACTGAAATGGGCCTTCTTTCCATCTTTAAAAGCCAATAACTTGGACAAATGAACTCGTATTTCGATATGGTATGGGCTTGTGGAATGATTATGTTGTTATCTGCATTAAAATATATAACTTTAAAGGTAGTACAAGATATGAGCGTTTTAATGTCATTGATTTTAATTTTGCAAAGGTTTACTGAAATGGGCCTTCTTTCATCTTTAAAAGCCAATAACTTGGTCAAATAAACTCGGATTTCGATATGGTATACGTTTATGGGCTTGTGGAATGATTATGTTGTTATCTGCATTAAAATATTAAACTTTAAAGGTAGTAAAAAATATGACCGTTTTTATGTCATTGATATTAATTTTGCGAAGGTTTACTGAAATGGGCCTTCTTTACATATTTAAAGGCCCATAACTTAGTCAAATGAACTCGGATTTCGATATGGCATACCTTTGTGGGCTTGTGGCACGATTATGTTGTTATCTGCATTAAAATATATATCTTTAAAGGTAGTAAAAAATATGACCGTTTTAAAGTACTGATTCTAATTTTGCGAAGGTTAACTGAAATTGGCCTTCCTTCCATCTTTAAAAGCCAATAACTTGGTCAAATGAACTCGTATTTCGATATGGCATACCTTTAGGGGCTTGTGGATTGATTATGTTGTTATCTGCATTAAAATATTAAACTTTAAAGGTAGTAAAAAATATGACCGTTTTTATGTCATTGATTTTAATTTTGCGAAGGTTTACTGAAATGGGCCTTCTTTCCATCTTTAAAAGCCCATAACTTGGTCAAATGCACTCGGATTTCGATATGGCATACCTTTAGGGGCTTGTGGAATGATTATGTTTTTATCTGCATTAAAATATATAACTTTAAAGGTAGTAAAAAATATGACCGTTTTTATGTCATTGATTTTAATTTTGCAAAGGTTTACTAAAATGGGCCTTCTTTCCATCTTTAAAAGCCCATAACCTGGTCAAAAGGACTCGGATTTCGATATGGCATACCTCTATGGGCTTGTGGAATGATTATGTTGTTATCTGCATTAAAATATATAACTTTAAAGGTAGTACAAAATATGACCGTTTTTATGTCATTGATTTTAATTTTGCGAAGGTTTACTGAAATGGGCCTTCTTTCCATCTTTAAAAGCCAATAACTTGGTCAAATGAACTCGTATTTCGATATGGCATACCTTTAGGGGCTTGTGGAATGATTTTGATGTTATCTGCATTAAAATATTTAACTTTAAAGGTAGTAGAAATTATGACCGTTTTTATGTCATTGATTTTAATTTTGCTAAGGTTTACTGAAATGGGGCTTCTTTCCATCTTTAAAAGTCAATAACTTGGTCAAATGAACTCGGATTTCGATATGGCATACCTTTAGGGGCTTGTGGAATGATTTTGTTGTTATCTGCATTAAGATATTTAACTTTAAATGTATTAAAAAATGTAACCGTTTTAATGTCATTGATTTTAATTTTGCAAAGGCTTACTGAAATGGGCCATCTTTCATCTTTAAAAGCCAATAACTTGGTCAAATGAACTCGTATTTCGATATGGTATACGTTTATGGGCTTGTGGAATGATTATGTTTTTATCTGCATTACAATATATAACTTTAAAGGTAGTAAAAAATATGACGGTTTTTATGTCATTGATTTTAATTTTGCAAAGGTTTACTAAAATGGGCCTTCTTTCGATCTTTAAAAGCCCATAACCTGGTCAAAAGGACTCGGATTTCGATATAGCATACCTCTATGGGCTTGTGGAATGATTATGTTGTTATCTGCATTAAAATATATAACTTCAAAGGTAGTACAAAATATGACCGTTTTTATGTCATTGATTTTAATTTTGCGAAGGTTTACTGAAATGGGCCTTCTTTTCACCTTTAAAAGCCAATAACTTGATCAAATGAACTCGTATTTCGATATGGCATACCTCTAGGGGCTTGTGGAATGATTTTGTTGTTATCTGCATTAAAATATTTAACTTTAAAGGTAGTAGAAAATATGACCGTTTTTATGTCATTGATTTTAATTTTGCGAAGGTTTACTGAAATGGGGCTTCTTTCCATCTTTAAATGTCAATAACTTGGTCAAATGAACTCGGATTTCGATATGGCATACCTTTAGGGGCTTGTGGAATGATTTTGTTGTTATCTGCATTAAGATATTTAACTTTAAATGTATTAAAAAATGTAACCGTTTTAATGTCATTGATTTTAATTTTGCAAAGGCTTACTGAAATGGGCCATCTTTCATCTTTAAAAGCCAATAACTTGGTCAAATGAACTCGTATTTCGATATGGTATACGTTTATGGGCTTGTGGAAAGATTATGTTTTTATCTGCATTACAATATATAACTTTAAAGGTAGTAAAAAATATGACCGTTTTTATGTCATTGATTTTAATTTTGCAAAGGTTTACTAAAATGGGCCTTCTTTCCATCTTTAAAAGCCCATAACCTGGTCAAAAGGACTCGGATTTCGATATAGCATACCTCTATGGGCTTGTGGAATGATTATGTTGTTATCTGCATTAAAATATATAACTTCAAAGGTAGTACAAAATATGACCGTTTTTATGTCATTGATTTTAATTTTGCGAAGGTTTACTGAAATGGGCCTTTTTTTCACCTTTAAAAGCCAATAACTTGGTCAAATGAACTCGTATTTCGATATGGCATACCTCTAGGGGCTTGTGGAATGATTTTGTTGTTATCTGCATTAAAATATTTAACTTTAAAGGTAGTAGAAAATATGACCGTTTTTATGTCATTGATTTTCATTTTGCGAAGGTTTACTGAAATGGGCCTTCTTTCATCTTTAAAAGCCAATAACTTGGTCAAATAAACTCGGATTTCGATATGGTATACGTTTATGGGCTTGTGGAATGATTATGTTGTTATCTGCATTAAAAAATTAGACTTTAAAGGTAGTATGAAATATGACCGTTTTTATGTCATTGATTTTAATTTTGCGAAGGTTTACTGAAATGGGCCTTCTTTTCACCTTTAAAAGCCAATAACTTGGTCAAATGAACTCGTATTTCGATATGGCATACCTCTAGGGGCTTGTGGAATGATTATGTTGTTATCTGCATTAAAATATATAACTTTAAAGGTAGTAAAAAATATGACCGTTTTTATGTCATTGATATTAACTTTGCGAAGGTTTACTGAAATGGGCCTTCTTTCCATCTTTAAAAGCCAATAACTTGGTCAAATGAACTCGTATTTCGATATGGCATACCTTTAGAGGCTTGTGGAATGATTTTGTTGTATTCTGCATTAAAATATTTAACTTTAAATGTATTAAAAAATATAACCGTTTTAATATCATTGATTTTAATTTTGCAAAGGTTTACTGAAATGGGCCTTCTTTCATCTTTAAAAGCCAATAACTTGGTCAAATGAACTCGTATTTCGATATGGTATACGTTTATGGGCTTGTGGAATGAATATGTTGTTATCTGCATTAAAATATATAACTTTAAAGGTAGTAAAAAATATGACCGTTTTTATGTCATTGATTTTAATTTTGCAAAGGTTTACTGAAATGGGCCTTCTTTCCATCTTTAAAAGCCAATAACTTGGACAAATGAACTCGTATTTCGATATGGTATACGTTTATGGGCTTGTGGAATGATTATGTTGTTATCTGCATTAAAATATATAACTTTAAAGGTAGTAAAAAATATGACCGTTTTTATGTCATTGATTTTAATTTTGCAAAGGTTTACTGAAATGGGCCTTCTTTCCATCTTTAAAAGCCAATAACTTGGACAAATGAACTCGTATTTCGATATGGTATACGTTTATGGGCTTGTGGAATGATTATGTTGTTATCTGCATTAAAATATATAACTTTAAAGGTAGTAAAAAATATGACCGTTTTTATGTCATTGATTTTAATTTTGCAAAGGTTTACTGAAATGGGCCTTCTTTCATCTTTAAAAGCCAATAACTTGGTCAAATAAACTCGGATTTCGATATGGTATACGTTTATGGGCTTGTGGAATGATTATGTTGTTATCTGCATTAAAAAATTAAACTTTAAAGGTAGTATGAAATATGACCGTTTTTATGTCATTGATATTAATTTTGCGAAGGTTTACTGAAATGGGCCTTCTTTACATATTTAAAGGCCCATAACTTAGTCAAATGAACTCGGATTTCGATATGGCATACCTTTATGGGCTTGTGGAACGATTATGTTGTTATCTGCATTAAAATATATATCTTTAAAGGTAGTAAAAAATATGACCGTTTTAAAGTACTGATTCTAATTTTGCGAAGGTTAACTGAAATTGGCCTTCCTTCCATCTTTAAAAGCCAATAACTTGGTTAAATGAACTCGTATTTCGATATGGCATACCTTTAGGGGCTTGTGGAATGATTTTGTTGTTATCTGCATTAAAATATTAAACTTTAAAGGTAGTTAAAAATATGACCGTTTTTATGTCATTGATTTTAATTTTGCGAAGGTTTACTGAAATGGGCCTTTTTCCATCTTTAAAAGCCCATAACTTGGTCAAATGCACTCGGATTTCGATATGGCATACCTTTAGGGGCTTGTGGAATGATTATGTTGTTATCTGCATTAAAATATTTAACTTTAAATGTATTAAAAAATATAACCGTTTTAATATTATTGATTTTAATTTTGCAAAGGTTTACTGAAATGTGCCTTCTTTCATCTTTAAAAGCCAATAACTTGGTCAAATGAACTCGTATTTCGATATGGTATACGTTTATGGGCTTGTGGAATGATTATGTTGTTATCTGCATTAAAATATTTAACTTTAAAGGTAGTAAAAAATATGACCGTTTTTATGTCATTGATTTTAATTTTGCGAAGGTTTACTGAAATGGGCCTTCTTTCCATCTTTAAAAGCCAATAACTTGGACAAATGAACTCGTATTTCGATATGGTATACGTTTATGGGCTTGTGGAATGATTATGTTGTTATCTGCATTAAAATATATAACTTTAAAGGTAGTAAAAAATATGACCGTTTTTATGTCATTGATTTTAATTTTGCAAAGGTTTACTGAAATGGGCCTTCTTTCATCTTTAAAAGCCAATAACTTGGTCAAATGAACTCGGATTTCGATATGGTATACGTTTATGGGCTTGTGGAATGATTATGTTGTTATCTGCATTAAAATATTTAACTTTAAAGGTAGTATAAAATATGACCGTTTTTATGTCATTGATTTTAATTTTGCGAAGGTTTACTGAAACGGGCCTTCTTTCCATCTTTAAAAGCCAATAACTTGGACAAATGAACTCGTATTTCGATATGGTATACGTTTATGGGCTTGTGGAATGATTATGTTGTTATCTGCAATAAAATATATAACTTTAAAGGTAGTAAAAAATATGACCGTTTTTATGTCATTGATTTTAATTTTGCAAAGGTTTACTAAAATGGGCCTTCTTTCCATCTTTAAAAGCCCATAACCTGGTCAAAAGGACTCGGATTTCGATATGGCATACCTCTATGGGCTTGTGGAATGATTATGTTGTTATCTGCATTAAAATATATAACTTTAAAGGTAGTACAAAATATGACCGTTTTTATGTCATTGATTTTAATTTTTTTGAAGGTTTACTGAAATGGGCCTTCTTTCCATCTTTAAAGGCCTATAACTTGGTCAATTGAACTCGGATTTCGATATGGCATATCTTTAGGTGCTTGTGGAATGATTATGTTTTTATCTGCATTAAAATATATAACTTTAAAGGTAGTAAAAAATATGACCGTTTTTATGTCATTGATTTTAATTTTGCGAAGGTTAACTGAAATTGGCCTTCCTTCCATCTTTAAAAGCCAATAACTTGGTCAAATGAACTCGTATTTCGATATGGCATACGTCTAGGGGCTTGTGGAATGATTTTGTTGTTATCTGCATTAAAATATTTAACTTTAAAGGTAGTAGAAAATATGACCGTTTTTATGTCATTGATTTTAATTTTGCGAAGGTTTACTGAAATGGGCCTTCTTTCCATCTTTAAAAGCCCATTACTTGGTCAAATGAACTCGGATTTCGATATGGCATACCTTTATAGGCTTGTGGAATGATTATGTTGTTATCTGCATTAAAATATATAACTTTAAAGGTAGTAAAAAATATGACCGTTTTTATGTCATTGATTTTAACTTTGCGAAGGTTTACTGAAATGGGCCTTCTTTCCATCTTTAAAAGCCCATAACCTGGTCAAAAGGACTCGGATTTCGATATGGCATACCTCTATGGGCTTGTGGAATGATTATGTTGTTATCTGCATTAAAATATATAACTTTAAAGGTAGTACAAAATATGACCGTTTTTATGTCATTGATTTTAATTTTTTTGAAGGTTTACTGAAATGGGCCTTCTTTCCATCTTTAAAGGCCTATAACTTGGTCAATTGAACTCGGATTTCGATATGGCATACCTTTATAGGCTTGTGGAATGATTATGTTGTTATCTGCATTAAAATATATAACTTTAAAGGTAGTAAAAAATATGATCGTTTTAATGTCATTGATTTTTATTTTGCGAAAGTTTACAGAAATGGGCCTTCCTTCCATCTTTAAAAGCCCATAACTTGGTCAAATGAACTCGGATTTCGATATGGCATACCTTTATGGGCTTGTGGAATGATTATGTTTTTATCTGCATTAAAATATATAACTTTAAAGGTAGTAAAAAATATGACCGTTTTTATGTCATTGATTTTAATTTTGCAAAGGTTTACTGAAATGGGCCTTCTTTCATCTTTAAAAGCCAATAACTTGGTCAAATGAACTCGTATTTCGATATGGTATACATTTATGGGCTTGTGGAATGATTATGTTGTTATCTGCATTAAAATATATAGCTTTAAAGGTAGTACAAAATATGACCGTTTTTATGTCATTGATTTTAATTTTGCAAAGGTTTACTGAAATGGGCCTTCTTTCCATCTTTAAAAGCCCATAACTTGGTCAAAGTGACTCGGATTTCGACATGGCATACCTCTAAGGGCTTGCGGAATGATTATGTTGTTATCTGCATTAAAATATATAACTTTTAAGGTAGTAAAAAATATGACCGTTTTTATGTCATTGATTTTAATTTTGCAAAGGTTAACTAAAATGGGCCTTATTTCCATCTTTAAAAGCCCATAACTTGGTCAAATGAACTCGTATTTCGATATGGCATACCTTTTGGGGCTTGTGGGATGATTTTGTTGTTATCTGCATTAAAATATTAAACTTTAAGGGTAGTAAAAAATATGACCGTTTTTATGTCATTGATTTTAATTTTGCGAAGGTTTGCTGAAATGGGCCTTCTTTCCATCTTTAAAAGCCAATAACTTGGTCAAATGAACTCGTATTTCGATATGGCATACCTTTATGGGCTTGTGGAATGATTATGTTTTTATCTGCATTAAAATATATAACTTTAAAGGTAGTAAAAAATATGACCGTTTTTATGTCATTGATTTTAATTTTGCGAAGGTTTGCTGAAATGGGCCTTCTTTCCATCTTTAAAAGCCAATAACTTGGTCAAATGAACTCGTATTTCGATATGGCATACCTTTTGGGGCTTGTGGAATGATTTTGTTGTTATCTGCATTAAAATATTAAACTTTAAGGGTAGTAAAAAATATGACCGTTATTATGTCATTGATTTTAATTTTGCGAAGGTTTACTGAAATGGGCCTTCTTTACATATTTAAAAGCCCATAACTTAGTCAAATGAACTCGGATTTCGATATGGCATACCTTTAGGGCTTGTGGAATGATTATGTTGTTATCTGCATTAAAATATATAGCTTTAAAGGTAGTACAAAATATGACCGTTTTTATGTCATTGATTTTAATTTTGCAAAGGTTTACTGAAATGGGCCTTCTTTCCATCTTTAAAAGCCCATAACTTGGTCAAAGTGACTCGGATTTCGACATGGCATACCTCTATCGTCTTGCGGAATGATTATGTTGTTATCTGCATTAAAATATATAACTTTAAAGGTAGTAAAAAATACGACCGTTTTTATGTCATTGATTTTAATTTTGCAAAGGTTAACTAAAATGGGCCTTATTTTCATCTTTAAAAGCCCATAACCTGGTCAAAAGGACTCGGATTTCGATATGGCATACCTCTATGGGCTTGTGGAATGATTATGTTGTTATCTGCATTAAAATATTAAACTTTAAAGGTAGTAAAAAATATGACCATTTTTATGTCATTGATTTTAATTTTTAGAAGGTTTACTGAAATAGGCCTTCTTTCCATCTTTAAAAGCCCATAACTTGGTCAACTTGGCCTTTAGGGGCTTGTGGAATGATTTTGTTGTTATCTGCATTAAAATATTTAACTTTAAATGTATTGAAAAATATAACCGTTTTAATGTCATTGATTTTAATTTTGCAAAGGTTTACTGAAATGGGCCTTCTTTCATCTTTAAAGGCCAATTACTTGGTCAAATGAACTCGTATTTCGATATGGTATACGCTTATGGGCTTGTGGAATGATTATGTTGTTATCTGCATTAAAATATTTAACTTTAAAGGTAGTAAAAAATATGACCGTTTTTAGTCATTGATTTTAATTTTGCGAAGGTTTACTGAAATGGGCCTTCTTTCCATCTTTAAAAGCCAATAACTTGGTCAAATGAACTCGTATTTCGATATGGCATACCTTTAGGGGCTTGTGGAATGATTATGTTTTTATCTGCATTAAAATATATAACTTTAAAGGTAGTAAAAAATATGACCGTTTTTATGTCATTGATTTTAATTTTGCAAGGTTTACTGAAATGGGCCTTCTTTCATCTTTAAAAGCCAATAACTTGGTCAAATGAACTCGTATTTCGATATGGTATACATTTATGGGCTTGTGGAATGATTATGTTGTTATCTGCATTAAAATATATAACTTTAAAGGTAGTAAAAAATTTGACCGTTTTTATGTCATTGATTTTTATTTTGCGAAAGTTTACAGAAATGGGCCTTCCTTCCATCTTTAAAAGCCCATAACTTGGTCAAATGAACTCGGATTTCGATATGGCATACCTTTATGGGCTTGTGGAATGATTATGTTTTTATCTGCATTAAAATATATAACTTTAAAGGTAGTAAAAAATATGACCGTTTTTATGTCATTGATTTTAATTTTGCGAAGGTTTGCTGAAATGGGCCTTCTTTCCATCTTTAAAAGCCAATAACTTGGTCAAATGAACTCGTATTTCGATATGGCATACCTTTTGGGGTTTGTGGAATGATTTTGTTGTTATCTGCATTAAAATATTAAACTTTAAGGGTAGTAAAAAATATGACCGTTATTATGTCATTGATTTTAATTTTGCGAAGGTTTACTGAAATGGGCCTTCTTTACATATTTAAAAGCCCATAACTTAGTCAAATGAATTTGGATTTCGATATGGCATACCTTTAGGGCTTGTGGAATGATTATGTTGTTATCTGCATTAAAATATATAGCTTTAAAGGTAGTACAAAATATGACCGTTTTTATGTCATTGATTTTAATTTTGCAAAGGTTTACTGAAATGGGCCTTCTTTCCATCTTTAAAAGCCCATAACTTGGTCAAAGTGACTCGGATTTCGACATGGCATACCTCTATGGGCTTGCGGAATGATTATGTTGTTATCTGCATTAACATATATAACTTTAAAGGTAGTAAAAAATATGACCGTTTTTATGTCATTGATTTTAATTTTGCAAAGGTAAACTAAAATAGGCCTTATTTCCATCTTTAAAAGCCCATAACCTGGTCAAAAGGACTCGGATTTCGATATGGCATACCTCTATGGGCTTGTGGAATGATTATGTTGTTATCTGCATTAAAATATTAAACTTTAAAGGTAGTAAAAAATATGACCGCTTTTATGTCATTGATTTTAATTTTTCGAAGGTTTACTGAAATGGGCCTTCTTTCCATCTTTAAAAGCCCATAACTTGGTCAACTTGGCCTTTAGGGGCTTGTGGAATGATTTTGTTGTTATCTGCATTAAAATATTTAACTTTAAATGTATTAAAAAATATAACCGTTTTAATGTCATTGATTTTAATTTTGCAAAGGTTTACTGAAATGGGCCTTCTTTCATCTTTAAAGGCCAATTACTTGGTCAAATGAACTCGTATTTCGATATGGTATACGCTTATGGGCTTGTGGAATGATTATGTTGTTATCTGCATTAAAATATTTAACTTTAAAGGTAGTAAAAAATATGACCGTTTTTAGTCATTGATTTTAATTTTGCGAAGGTTTACTGAAATGGGCCTTCTTTCCATCTTTAAAAGCCAATAACTTGGTCAAATGAACTCGTATTTCGATATGGCATACCTTTAGGGGCTTGTGGAATGATTTTGTTGTTATCTGCATTAAGATATATAACTTTAAAGGTAGTAAAAAATATGACCGTTT
The DNA here is from genome assembly GCF_043229965.1 of Drosophila suzukii. Classification (NCBI taxonomy): domain Eukaryota; kingdom Metazoa; phylum Arthropoda; class Insecta; order Diptera; family Drosophilidae; genus Drosophila; species Drosophila suzukii. Next base: position 431,594 of record NW_027255896.1, on the reverse strand, counting down.
TTATGTCATTGATTTTAATTTTGCAAAGGTTTATTAAAATGGGCCTTCTTTCCATCTTTAAAAGCCCATAACCTGGTCAGAAGGACTCGGATTTCCATATGGCAAACCTCTATGGGCTTGTGGAATGATTATGTTGTTATCTGCATTGGTCAAATGAACTCGTATTTCGATATGGTATACGCTTATGGGCTTGTGGAATGATTATGTTGTTATCTGCATTAAAATATTTAACTTTAAAGGTAGTAAAAAATATGACCGTTTTTAGTCATTGATTTTAATTTTGCGAAGGTTTACTGAAATGGGCCTTCTTTCCATCTTTAAAAGCCAATAACTTGGTCAAATGAACTCGTATTTCGATATGGCATACCTTTAGGGGCTTGTGGAATGATTTTGTTGTTATCTGCATTAAGATATATAACTTTAAAGGTAGTAAAAAATATGACCGTTTTTATGTCATTGATTTTAATTTTGCAAAGGTTTATTAAAATGGGCCTTCTTTCCATCTTTAAAAGCCCATAACCTGGTCAGAAGGACTCGGATTTCCATATGGCAAACCTCTATGGGCTTGTGGAATGATTATGTTGTTATCTGCATTAATATATATAACTTTAAAGGTAGTAAAAATATGACCGTTTTTATGTCATTGATTTTAATTTTTTTGAAGGTTTACTGAAATGGGCCTTCTTTCCATCTTTAAAGGCCTATAACTTGGTCAAATGAACTTTAAAGGTAGTAAAAAATATGACCGTTTTTATGTCATTGATTTTTATTTTGCGAAAGTTTACAGAAATGGGCCTTCCTTCCATCTTTAAAAGCCCATAACTTGGTAAAATGAACTCGGATTTCGATATGGCATACCCTTATGGGCTTGTGGAATGATTATGTTTTTATCTGCATTAAAATATATAACTTAAAGGTAGTAAAAAATATGACCGTTTTTATGTCATTGATTTTAATTTTGCGAAGGTTTGCTGAAATGGGCCTTCTTTCCATCTTTAAAAGCCAATAACTTGGTCAAATGAACTCGTATTTCGATATGGCATACCTTTTGGGGCTTGTGGAATGATTTTGTTGTTATCTGCATTAAAATATTAAACTTTAAGGGTAGTAAAAAATATGACCGTTATTATGTCATTTATTTTAATTTTGCGAAGGTTTACTGAAATGGGCCTTCTTTACATATTTAAAGGCCCATAACTTAGTCAAATTAACTCGGATTTCGATATGGCTTACCTTTAGGGCTTGTGGAATGATTATGTTGTTATCTGCATTAAAATATATAACTTTAAAGGTAGTAAAAAATATGACCGTTTTTATGTCATTGATTTTAATTTTGCAAAGGTTTACTGAAATGGGCCTTCTTTCCATCTTTAAAAGCCCATAACTTGGTCAAAATGACTCGGATTTCGATATGGCATACCTCTATGGGCTTGTGGAATGATTATGTTGTTATCTGCATTAAAATATATAACTTTAAAGGTAGTACAAAATATGACCGTTTTAAAGTACTGATTCTAATTTTGCGAAGGTTAACTGAAATTGGCCTTACTTCCATCTTTAAAAGCCCATAACTTTGTCAAATGAACTCGTATTTCGATATGGCATACCTTTAGGGGCTTGTGGAATGATTATGTTGTTATCTGCATTAAAATATTTAACTTTAAAGGTAGTAAAAAATATGACCGTTTTTATGTCATTGATTTTAATTTTGCGAAGGTTTACTGAAATGGGCCTTCTTTCCATCTTTAAAAGCCAATAACTTGGTCAGATGAACTTGTATTTCGATATGGCATACCTTTGGGGGATTGTGGAATGATTTTGTTGTTATCTGCATTAAAATATTTAACTTTAAAGGTAGTAGAAAATATGACCGTTCTTATGTCATTGATTTTAATTTTGCGAAGGTTTACTGAAATGGGCCTTTTTCCATCTTTAAAAGCCCATAACTTGGTCAAATGAACTCGGATTTCGATATGGCATACCTTTAGGGGCTTGTGGAATGATTATGTTTTTATCTGCATTCAAATTTATAACTTTAAAGGTCGTAAAAAATATGACCGTTTTTATGTCATTGATTTTAATTTTGCAAAGGTTTACTAAAATGGGCCTTCTTTCCATCTTTAAAAGCCCATAACCTGGTCAAAAGGACTCGGATTTCGATATGGCATACTTCTATGGGCTTGTGGAATGATTATGTTGTTATCTGCATTAAAATATATAACTTTAAAGGTAGTAGATAATATGACCGTTTTTATGTCATTGATTTTAATTTTGCGAAGGTTAACTGAAATTGGCCTTCCTTCCATCTTTAAAAGCCAATAACTTGGTCAAATGAACTCGTATTTCGATATGGTATACCTTTAGGGGCTTGTGGAATGATTTTGTTGTTATCTGCATTAAAATATTAAACTTTAAAGGTAGTAAAAAATATGACCGTTTTTATGTCATTGATTTTAATTTTTCGAAGGTTTACTGAAATGGGCCTTCTTTCCATCTTTAAAAGCCCATAACTTGGTCAAATGAACTCGGATTTCGATATGGCATACCTTTAGGGGCTTGTGGAATGATTATGTTGTTATCTGCATTAAAATATATAACTTTAAAGGTAGTAAAAAATATGACCGTTTTTATGTCATTGATTTTAATTTTGCAAAGGTTTACTAAAATGGGCCTTCTTTCCATCTTTAAAAGCCCATAACCTGGTCAAAAGGACTCGGATTTCGATATGGCATACCTCTATGGGCTTGTGGAATGATTATGTTGTTATCTGCATTAAAATATATAACTTTAAAGGTAGTACAAAATATGACCGCTTTTATGTCATTGATTTTAATTTTGCGAAGGTTTACTGAAATGGGCCTTCTTTCCATCTTTAAAAGCCAATAACTTGGTCAAATGAACTCGTATTTCGATATGGCATACCTTTAGGGGCTTGTGGAATGATTTTGATGTTATCTGCATTAAAATATTTAACTTTAAAGGTAGTAGAACCCATGACCGTTTTTATGTCATTGATTTTAATTTTGCGAAGTTTTACTGAAATGGGCCTTCTTTCCATCTTTAAATGCCAATAACTTGGTCAAATGAACTCGGATTTCGATATGGCATACCTTTAGGGGCTTGTGGAATGATTTTGTTGTTATCTGCATTAAAATATTTAACTTTAAATGTATTAAAAAATATAACCGTTTTAATGTCATTGATTTAAATTTTGCAAAGGTTTACTGAAATGGGCCTTCTTTCATCTTTAAAATATAACTGTAAAGGTAGTAAAAAATATGACCGTTTTTATGTCATTGATTTTAATTTTGCAAAGGTTTACTGAAATGGGCCTTCTTTCATCTTTAAAAGCCCATAACCTGGTCAAAAGGACTCGGATTTCGATATGGCATACCTCTATGGGCTTGTGGAATGATTATGTTGTTATCTGCATTAAAATATATAACTTTAAAGGTAGTACAAAATATGACCGTTTTTATGTCATTGATTTTAATTTTGCGAAGGTTAACTGAAATTGGCCTTCCTTCCTTTAAAAGCCAATAACTTGGTCAAATGAACTCGGATTTCGATATGGCATACCCTTATAGGCTTGTGGAATGATTATGTTGTTATCTGCATTAAAATATTAAACTTTAAAGGTAGTAAAAAATATGACCGTTTTTGTGTCATTGATTTTAATTTTGCGAAGGTTTACTGAAATGGGCCTTCTTTCCATCTTTAAAAGCCCATAACTTGGTCAAATGAACTCGGATTTCGATATGGCATACCTTTAGGGGCTTGTGGAATGATTATGTTTTTATCTGCATTAAAATATATAACTTTAAAGGTAGTAAAAAATATGACCGTTTTTATGTCATTGATTTTAATTTTGCAAGGGTTTACTAAAATGGGCCTTCTTTCCATCTTTAAAAGCCCATAACCTGGTCAAAAGGACTCGGATTTCGATATGGCATACCTCTATGGGCTTGTGGAATGATTATGTTGTTATCTGCATTAAAATATATAACTTTAAAGGTAGTACAAAATATGACCGTTTTTATGTCATTGATTTTAATTTTGCGAAGGTTTACTGAAATGGGCCTTCTTTCCATCTTTAAAAGCCAATAACTTGGTCAAATGAACTCGTATTTCGATATGGCATACCTTTAGGGGCTTGTGGAACGATTTTGATGTTATCTGCATTAAAATATTTAACTTTAAAGGTAGTAGAAAATATGACCGTTTTTATGTCATTGATTTTAATTTTGCGAAGGTTTACTGAAATGGGGCTTCTTTCCATCTTTAAAAGCCAATAACTTGGTCAAATGAACTCGGATTTCGATATGGTATACCTTTAGGGGCTTGTGGAATGATTTTGTTGTTATCTGCATTAAAATATTTAACTTTAAATGTATTAAAAAATGTAACCGTTTTAAAGGTTTACTGAAATGGGCCATCTTTCATCTTTAAAAGCCAATAACTTGGTCAAATAAACTCGTATTTCGATATGGTATACGTTTATGGGCTTGTGGAATGATTATGTTTTTATCTGCATTAAAATATATAACTTTAAAGGTAGTAAAAAATATGACCGTTTTAAAGTACTGATTCTAATTTTGCGAAGGTTAACTGAAATTGGCCTTCCTTCCATCTTTAAAAGCCAATAACTTGGTCAAATGAACTCGTATTTCGATATGGTATACGTTTATGGGCTTGTGGAATGATTATGTTGTTATCTGCATTAAAATATTAAACTTTAAAGGTAGTAAAAAATATGACCGTTTTATGTCATTGATTTTAATTTTGCGAAGGTTTACTGAAATGGGCCTTCTTTCCATCTTTAAAAGCCAATAACTTGGACAAATGAACTCGTATTTCGATATGGTATACGTTTATGGGCTTGTGGAGTGATTATGTTGTTATCTGCATTAAAATATATAACTTTAAAGGTAGTAAAAAATATGACCGTTTTTATGTCATTGATTTTAATTTTGCAAAGGTTTACTGAAATGGGCCTTCTTTCATCTTTAAAAGCCCATAACTTGGTCAAATGAACTCGGATTTCGATATGGCATACCTTTAGGGGCTTGTGGAATGATTATGTTGTTATCTGCATTAAAATATATAACTTTAAAGGTAGTAAAAAATATGACCGTTTTTATGTCATTGATTTTAATTTTGCAAAGGTTTACTAAAATGGGCCTTCTTTCCATCTTTAAAAGCCCATAACCTGGTCAAAAGGACTCGGATTTCGATATGGCATACCTCTATGGGCTTGTGGAATGATTATGTTGTTATCTGCATTAAAATATATAACTTTAAAGGTAGTACAAAATATGACCGCTTTTATGTCATTGATTTTAATTTTGCGAAGGTTTACTGAAATGGGCCTTCTTTCCATCTTTAAAAGCCAATAACTTGGTCAAATGAACTCGTATTTCGATATGGCATACCTTTAGGGGCTTGTGGAATGATTTTGATGTTATCTGCATTAAAATATTTAACTTTAAAGGTAGTAGAACCCATGACCGTTTTTAAGTCATTGATTTTAATTTTGCGAAGTTTTACTGAAATGGGCCTTCTTTCCATCTTTAAATGCCAATAACTTGGTCAAATGAACTCGGATTTCGATATGGCATACCTTTAGGGGCTTGTGGAATGATTTTGTTGTTATCTGCATTAAAATATTTAACTTTAAATGTATTAAAAAATATAACCGTTTTAATGTCATTGATTTAAATTTTGCAAAGGTTTACTGAAATGGGCCTTCTTTCATCTTTAAAATATAACTGTAAAGGTAGTAAAAAATATGACCGTTTTTATGTCATTGATTTTAATTTTGCAAAGGTTTACTGAAATGGGCCTTCTTTCATCTTTAAAAGCCCATAACCTGGTCAAAAGGACTCGGATTTCGATATGGCATACCTCTATGGGCTTGTGGAATGATTATGTTGTTATCTGCATTAAAATATATAACTTTAAAGGTAGTACAAAATATGACCGTTTTTATGTCATTGATTTTAATTTTGCGAAGGTTAACTGAAATTGGCCTTCCTTCCTTTAAAAGCCAATAACTTGGTCAAATGAACTCGGATTTCGATATGGCATACCCTTATAGGCTTGTGGAATGATTATGTTGTTATCTGCATTAAAATATTAAACTTTAAAGGTAGTAAAAAATATGACCGTTTTTGTGTCATTGATTTTAATTTTGCGAAGGTTTACTGAAATGGGCCTTCTTTCCATCTTTAAAAGCCCATAACTTGGTCAAATGAACTCGGATTTCGATATGGCATACCTTTAGGGGCTTGTGGAATGATTATGTTTTTATCTGCATTAAAATATATAACTTTAAAGGTAGTAAAAAATATGACCGTTTTTATGTCATTGATTTTAATTTTGCAAGGGTTTACTAAAATGGGCCTTCTTTCCATCTTTAAAAGCCCATAACCTGGTCAAAAGGACTCGGATTTCGATATGGCATACCTCTATGGGCTTGTGGAATGATTATGTTGTTATCTGCATTAAAATATATAACTTTAAAGGTAGTACAAAATATGACCGTTTTTATGTCATTGATTTTAATTTTGCGAAGGTTTACTGAAATGGGCCTTCTTTCCATCTTTAAAAGCCAATAACTTGGTCAAATGAACTCGTATTTCGATATGGCATACCTTTAGGGGCTTGTGGAACGATTTTGATGTTATCTGCATTAAAATATTTAACTTTAAAGGTAGTAGAAAATATGACTGTTTTTATGTCATTGATTTTAATTTTGCGAAGGTTTACTGAAATGGGGCTTCTTTCCATCTTTAAAAGCCAATAACTTGGTCAAATGAACTCGGATTTCGATATGGTATACCTTTAGGGGCTTGTGGAATGATTTTGTTGTTATCTGCATTAAAATATTTAACTTTAAATGTATTAAAAAATGTAACCGTTTTAAAGGTTTACTGAAATGGGCCCTCTTTCCATCTTTAAAAGCCAATAACTTGGACAAATGAACTCGTATTTCGATATGGTATACGTTTATGGGCTTGTGAAATGATTATGTTGTTATCTGCATAAAAATATATAACTTTAAAGGTAGTAAAAAATATGACCGTTTTAAAGTACTGATTCTAATTTTGCGAAGGTTAACTGAAATTGGCCTTCCTTCCATCTTTAAAAGCCAATATCTTGGTCAAGTGAACTCGTATTTCGATATGGCATACGTTTAGGGGCTTGTGGAATGATTTTGTTGTTATCTGCATTAAAATATTAAACTTTAAAGGTAGTAAGAAATATGACCGTTTTTATGTCATTGATTTCAATTTTGCGAAGGTTTACTGAAATGGGCCTTTTTCCATCTTTACCTTTAGGGGCTTGTGGAATGATTATGTTTTTATCTGCATTAAAATATATAACTTTAAAGGTAGTAAAAAATATGACTGTTTTTATGTCATTGATTTTAATTTTGCAAAGGTTTACTAAAATGGGCCTTCTTTCCATCTTTAAAAGCCCATAACCTGGTCAAAAGGACTCGGATTTCGATATGGCATACCTCTATGGGCTTGTGGAATGATTATGTTGTTATCTGCATTAAAATATATAACTTTAAAGGTAGTACAAAATATGACCGTTTTTATGTCATTGATTTTAATTAATCTTTAAAAGCCAATAACTTGGTCAAATGAACTCGTATTTCGATATGGCATACCTTTAGAGGCTTGTGGAATGATTTTGTTGTTATCTGCATTAAAATATTTAACTTTAAATGTATTAAAAAATATAACCGTTTTAATATCATTGATTTTAATTTTGCAAAGGTTTACTGAAATGGGCCTTCTTTCATCTTTAAAAGCCAATAACTTGGTCAAATGAACTCGTATTTCGATATGGTATACGTTTATGGGCTTGTGGAATGATTATGTTGTTATCTGCATTAAAATATTAAACTTTAAAGGTAGTAAAAAATATGACCGTTTTTATGTCATTGATTTTAATTTTGCGAAGGTTTACTGAAATGGGCCTTCTTTCGATCTTTAAAAGCCAATAACTTGGACAAATGAACTCGTATTTCGATATGGTATACGTTTATGGGCTTGTGGAATGATTATGTTGTTATCTGCATTAAAATATATAACTTTAAAGGTAGTAAAAAATATGACCGTTTTTATGTCATTGATTTTAATGTTGCAAAGGTTTACTGAAATGGGCCTTCTTTCATCTTTAAAAGCCAATAACTTGGTCAAATGAACTCGGATTTCGATATGGTATACGTTTATGGGCTTGTGGAATGATTATGTTGCAATCTGCATTAAAATATTTAACTTTAAATGTATTAAAAAATACAAGGAAGAACGCTATAGTCGAGTACCTCGACTATCAGATACCCGTTACTCAGCTAAATGGAGATATGCAAGCAGCAAAGCGAGATTAAAATGCGCCACCTACCGGCGGTATACAGATTTAAGCGTTATGGGCGTTAGAGTGGGCGTGGCAAACTTTTTTTTTGGGTCAATCGATAGGTATTGATAAGAACAATACATTTCAGTTAACATTTTTATTCTAGCATTAAAACTGTAGGAGCCACAGTTTTGGGCGGTTTGTGGGCGTTAGAGTGGGCGTGGCACTGTACTGAAACAAACTTGCGCTGCGTAAGAAGCTCAGGAATCTGCTCGCCAAATCTCAATAGCCTAGCTCTCATAGTTTCCGAGATCTCAGCGTTCATCCGGACAGACAGACGGACAGACGGTCAGACGGACACACGGACAGACGGACATGGCTAGATCGACTCGGCTAGTGATCCTGATCAAGAATATATATACTTTGTGGGGTCAGAAACGCTTCCTTCTGCCTGTTACATACTTTCCGACGAATCTAGTATACCCTTTTACTCTACGAGTAACGGGTATAATAACCGTTTTAATATCATTGATTTTAATTTTGCAAGGGTTTACTGAAATGGGCCTTCTTTCATTTTTAAAAGCCAATAACTTGGTCAAATGAACTCGTATTTCGATATGGTATACGTTTATGGGCTTGTGGAATGATTATGTTGTTATCTGCATTAAAATATTTAACTTTAAAGGTAGTAAAAAATATGACCGTTTTTATGTCATTGATTTTAATTTTGCGAAGGTTTACTGAAATGGGCCTTCTTTCCATCTTTAAAAGCCAATAACTTGGACAAATGAACTCGTATTTCGATATGGTATACGTTTATGGGCTTGTGGAATGATTATGTTGTTATCTGCATTAAAATATATAACTTTAGAGGTAGTAAAAAATATGACCGTTTTTATGTCATTGATTTTAATTTTGCAAAGGTTTACTGAAATGGGCCTTCTTTCATCTTTAAAAGCCAATAACTTGGTCAAATGAACTCGGATGTCGATATGGTATACGTTTATGGGCTTGTGGAATGATTATGTTGTTATCTGCATTAAAATATTTAACTTTAAAGGTAGTATAAAATATGACCGTTTTTATGTCATTGATTTTAATTTTGCGAAGGTTTACTGAAACGGGCCTTCTTTCCATCTTTAAAAGCCAATAACTTGGACAAATGAACTCGTATTTCGATATGGTATACGTTTATGGGCTTGTGGAATGATTATGTTGTTATCTGCATTAAAATATATAACTTTAAGGTAGTAAAAAATATGACCGTTTTTATGTCATTGATTTTAATTTTGCGAAGGTTTACTGAAATTGGCCTTCTTTACATATTTAAAGGCCCATAACTTAGTCAAATGAACTCGGATTTCGATATGGCATACCTTTATGGGCTTGTGGAATGATTATGTTGTTATTTGCATTAAAATATATAACTTTAAAGTTAGTAAAAAATATGACCGTTTTAAAGTACTGATTCTAATTTTGCGAAGGTTAACTGAAATTGGCCTTCCTTCCATCTTTAAAAACCAATAACTTGGTCAAATGAACTCGTATTTCGATATGGCATACCTTTAGGGGCTTGTGGAATGATTTTGTTGTTATCTGCATTAAAATAATAAACTTTAAAGGTAGTAAGAAATATGACCGTTTTTATGTCATTGATTTCAATTTTGCGAAGGTTTACTGAAATGGGCCTTTTTCCATCTTTAAAAGCCCATATCTTGGTCAAATGAACTCGGATTTCGATATGGCATACCTTTAGGGGCTTGTGGAATGATTATGTTTTTATCTGCATTAAAATATATAACTTTAAAGGTAGTAAAAAATATGACCGTTTTTATGTCATTGATTTTAATTTTGCCAAGGTTTACTGAAATTGGCCTTCCTTCCATCTTTGAAAGCCAATAACTTGGTCAAATGAACTCGTATTTCGATATGGCATACCTTTAGGGGCTTGTGGAATGATTTTGTTGTTATCTGCATTAAAATAATAAACTTTAAAGGTAGTAAGAAATATGACCGTTTTTATGTCATTGATTTCAATTTTGCGAAGGTTTACTGAAATGGGCCTTTTTCCATCTTTAAAAGCCCATAACTTGGTCAAATGAACTCGTATTTCGATATGGTATACCTTTAGGGGCTTGTGGAATGATTTTGTTGTTATCTGCATTAAAATATTAAACTTTAAAGGTAGTAAAAAATATGACCGTTTTTATGTCATTGATTTTAATTTTGCCAAGGCTTACTGAAATGGGCCTTCTTTCCATCTTTAAAAGCCCATAACTTGGTCAAATGAACTCGGATTTCGATATGGCATACCTTTAGGGGCTTGTGGAATGATTATGTTTTTATCTGCATTAAAATATATAACTTTAAAGGTAGTAAAAAATATGACCGTTTTTATGTCATTGATTTTAATTTTGCAAAGGTTTACTAAAATGGGCCTTCTTTCCATCTTTAAAAGCCCATAACCTGGTCAAAAGGACTCGGATTTCGATATGGCATACCTCTATGGGCTTGTGGAATGATTATGTTGTTATCTGCATTAAAATATATAACTTTAAAGGTAGTACAAAATATGACCGTTTTTATGTCATTGATTTTAATTTTGCGAAGGTTAACTGAAATTGGCCTTCCTTCCATCTTTAAAAGCCAATAACTTGGTCAAATGAACTCGTATTTCGATATGGTATACCTTTAGGGGCTTGTGGAATGATTATGTTGTTATCTGCATTAAAATATTAAACTTTAAAGGTAGTAAAAAATATGACCGTTTTTATGTCATTGATTTTAATTTTGCGAAGGTTAACTGAAATTGGCCTTCCTTCCATCTTTAAAAACCAATAACTTGGTCAAATGAACTCGTATTTCGATATGGCATACCTTTAGGGGCTTGTGGAATGATTTTGTTGTTATCTGCATTAAAATAATAAACTTTAAAGGTAGTAAGAAATATGACCGTTTTTATGTCATTGATTTCAATTTTGCGAAGGTTTACTGAAATGGGCCTTTTTCCATCTTTAAAAGCCCATATCTTGGTCAAATGAACTCGGATTTCGATATGGCATACCTTTAGGGGCTTGTGGAATGATTATGTTTTTATCTGCATTAAAATATATAACTTTAAAGGTAGTAAAAAATATGACCGTTTTTATGTCATTGATTTTAATTTTGCCAAGGTTTACTGAAATTGGCCTTCCTTCCATCTTTGAAAGCCAATAACTTGGTCAAATGAACTCGTATTTCGATATGGCATACCTTTAGGGGCTTGTGGAATGATTTTGTTGTTATCTGCATTAAAATAATAAACTTTAAAGGTAGTAAGAAATATGACCGTTTTTATGTCATTGATTTCAATTTTGCGAAGGTTTACTGAAATGGGCCTTTTTCCATCTTTAAAAGCCCATAACTTGGTCAAATGAATTCGTATTTCGATATGGTATACCTTTAGGGGCTTGTGGAATGATTTTGTTGTTATCTGCATTAAAATATTAAACTTTAAAGGTAGTAAAAAATATGACCGTTTTTATGTCATTGATTTTAATTTTGCCAAGGCTTACTGAAATGGGCCTTCTTTCCATCTTTAAAAGCCCATAACTTGGTCAAATGAACTCGGATTTCGATATGGCATACCTTTAGGGGCTTGTGGAATGATTATGTTTTTATCTGCATTAAAATATATAACTTTAAAGGTAGTAAAAATATGACCGTTTTTATGTCATTGATTTTAATTTTGCAAAGGTTTACTAAAATGGGCCTTCTTTCCATCTTTAAAAGCCCATAACCTGGTCAAAAGGACTCGGATTTCGATATGGCATACCTCTATGGGCTTGTGGAATGATTATGTTGTTATCTGCATTAAAATATATAACTTTAAAGGTAGTACAAAATATGACCGTTTTTATGTCATTGATTTTAATTTTGCGAAGGTTAACTGAAATTGGCCTTCCTTCCATCTTTAAAAGCCAATAACTTGGTCAAATGAACTCGTATTTCGATATGGTATACCTTTAGGGGCTTGTGGAATGATTATGTTGTTATCTGCATTAAAATATTAAACTTTAAAGGTAGTAAAAAATATGACCGTTTTTATGTCATTGATTTTAATTTTGCGAAGGTTAACTGAAATTGGCCTTCCTTCCATCTTTAAAAGCCAATAACTTGGTCAAATGAACTCGTATTTCGATATGGTATACCTTTAGGGGCTTGTGGAATGATTTTGTTGTTATCTGCATTAAAATATTAAACTTTAAAGGTAGTAAAAAATATGACCGTTTTTATGTCATTGATTTTAATTTTGCCAAGGTTAACTGAAATTGGCCTTCTTTCCATCTTTAAAAGCCAATAACTTGGTCAAATGAACTCGTATTTCGATATGGTATACCTTTAGGGAATTGTGGAATGATTTTGTTGTTATCTGCATTAAAATATTAAACTTTAAAGGTAGTAAAAAATATGACCGTTTTTATGTCATTGATTTTAATTTTGCCAAGGTTTACTGAAATGGGCCTTCTTTCCATCTTTAAAAGCCCATAACTTGGTCAAATGAACTCGGATTTCGATATGGCATACCTTTAGGGGCTTGTGGAATGATTATGTTGTTATCTGCATTAAAATATATAACTTTAAAGGTAGTACAAAATATGACCGTTTTTATGTCATTGATTTTAATTTTGCGAAGGTTAACTGAAATTGGCCTTCCTTCCATCTTTAAAAGCCAATAACTTGGTCAAATGAACTCGTATTTCGATATGGTATACCTTTAGGGGCTTGTGGAATGATTATGTTGTTATCTGCATTAAAATATTAAACTTTAAAGGTAGTAAAAAATATGACCGTTTTTATGTCATTGATTTTAATTTTGCGAAGGTTAACTGAAATTGGCCTTCCTTCCATCTTTAAAAGCCAATAACTTGGTCAAATGAACTCGTATTTCGATATGGTATACCTTTAGGGGCTTGTGGATTGATTTTGTTGTTATCTGCATTAAAATATTAAACTTTAAAGGTAGTAAAAAATATGACCGTTTTTATGTCATTGATTTTAATTTTGCCAAGGTTAACTGAAATTGGCCTTCTTTCCATCTTTAAAAGCCAATAACTTGGTCAAATGAACTCGTATTTCGATATGGTATACCTTTAGGGAATTGTGGAATGATTTTGTTGTTATCTGCATTAAAATATTAAACTTTAAAGGTAGTAAAAAATATGACCGTTTTTATGTCATTGATTTTAATTTTGCCAAGGTTTACTGAAATGGGCCTTCTTTCCATCTTTAAAAGCCCATAACTTGGTCAAATGAACTCGGATTTCGATATGGCATACCTTTAGGGGCTTGTGGAATGATTATGTTTTTATCTGCATTAAAATATATAACTTTAAAGGTAGTAAAAAATATGACCGTTTTTATGTCATTGATTTTAATTTTGCAAAGGTTTACTAAAATGGGCCTTCTTTCCATCTTTAAAAGCCCATAACCTGGTCAAAAGGACTCGGATTTCGATATGGCATACCTCTATGGGCTTGTGGAATGATTATGTTGTTATCTGCATTAAAATATATAACTTTAAAGGTAGTACAAAATATGACCGTTTTTATGTCATTGATTTTAATTTTGCCAAGGTTTACTGAAATGGGCCTTCTTTCCATCTTTAAAAGCCCATAACTTGGTCAAATGAACTCGTATTTCGATATGGCATACCTTTAGGGGCTTGTGGAATGATTTTGATGTTATCTGCATTAAAATATTTAACTTTAAAGGTAGTAGAAAATATGACCGTTTTTATGTCATTGATTTTAATTTTGCGAAGGTTTACTGAAATGGGGCTTCTTTTCATCTTTAAAAGCCAATAACTTGGTCAAATGAAGTCGTATTTCGATATGGTATACGTTTATGGGCTTGTGGAATGATTATGTTGTTATCTGCATTAAAATATATAACTTTAAAGGTAGTAAAAAATATAACCGTTTTAAAGTACTGATTCTAATTTTGCGAAGGTTAACTGAAATTGGCCTTCCTTCCATCTTTAAAAGCCAATAACTTTGTCAAATGAACTCGTATTTCGATATGGCATACCTTTAGGGGCTTGTGGAATGATTTCGTTGTTATCTGCATTAAAATATTAAACTTTAAAGGTAGTAAAAAATATGACCGTTTTTATGTCATTGATTTTAATTTTGCGAAGGTTTACTGAAATGGGCCTTCTTTCCATCTTTAAAAGCCAATAACTTGGTCAAATGAACTCGTATTTCGATATGGCATACCTTTAGGGGCTTGTGGAATGATTATGTTTTTATCTGCATTCAAATTTATAACTTTAAAGGTAGTAAAAAATATGACCGTTTTTATGTCATTGATTTTAATTTTGCAAAGGTTTACTAAAATGGGCCTTCTTTCCATCTTTAAAAGCCCATAACCTAGTCAAAAGGACTCGGATTTCGATATGGCATACCTCTATGGGCTTGTGGAATGATTATGTTGTTATCTGCATTAAAATATATAACTTTAAAGGTAGTACAAAATATGACCGTTTTTATGTCATTGATTTTAATTTTGCGAAGGTTAACTGAAATTGGCCTTCCTTCCATCTTTAAAAGCCAATAACTTGGTCAAATTAACTCGCATTTCGATATGGTATACCTTTAGGGGCTTGTGGAATGATTTTGTTGTTATCTGCATTAAAATATTAAACTTTAAAGGTAGTAAAAAATATGACCGTTTTTATGTCATTGATTTTAATTTTGCGAAGGTTTACTGAAATGGGCCTTCTTTCCATCTTTAAAAGCCCATAACTTGGTCAAATGAACTCGGATTTCGATATGGCATACCTTTAGGGTCTTGTGGAATGATTATGTTTTTACCTGTATTAAAATATATAACTTTAAAGGTAGTAAAAAATATGACCGTTTTTAATTTTGGAAAGGTTTACTAAAATGGGCCTTCTTTCCATCTTTAAAAGCCCATAACCTGGTCAAAAGGACTCGGATTTCGATATGGCATACCTCTTTGGGCTTGTGCAATGATTATGTTGTTATCTTCATTAAAATATATAACTTTAAAGGTAGTACAAAATATGACCGTTTTTATGTCATTGATTTTAATTTTGCGAAGGTTTACTGAAATGGGCCTTCTTTCCATCTTTAAAAGCCAATAACTTGGTCAAATGAACTCGTATTTCGATATGGCATACCTTTAGGGGCTTGTGGAATGATTTTGATGTTATCTGCATTAAAATATTTAACTTTAAAGGTAGTAGAAAATATGACCGTTTTTATGTCATTGATTTTAATTTTGCGAAGGTTCACTGAAATGGGGCTTCTTTTTATCTTTAAAAGCCAATAACTTGGTCAAATGAACTCGGATTTCGATATGGCATACCTTTAAGGGCTTGTGGAATGATTTTGTTGTTATCTGCATTAAAATATTTAACTTTAAATGTATTAAAAAATATAACCGTTTTAATGTCATTGATTTTATTTTTGCAAAGGTTTACTGAAATGGGCCTTCTTTCATCTTTAAAAGCCAATAACTTGGTCAAATGAACTCGTATTTCGATATGATATACGTTTATGGGCTTGTGGAATGATTATGTTGTTATCTGCATTAAAATATTTAACTTTAAAGGTAGTAAAAAATATGACCGTTTTTATGTCATTGATTTTAATTTTGCAAAGGTTTACTGAAATGGGCCTTCTTTTCATCTTTAAAAGCCAATAACTTGGTCAAATGAACTCGTATTTCGATATGGTATACATTTATGGGCTTGTGGAATGATTATGTTTTTATCTGCATTAAAATATATAACTTTAAAGGTAGTAAAAAATATGACCGTTTTTATGTCATTGATTTTAATTTTGCGAAGGTTTACTGAAATGGGCCTTCTTTACATATTTAAAGGCCCATAACTTAGTCAAATTAACTCGGATTTCGATATGGTATACCTTTATGGGCTTGTGGAATGATTATGTTTTTATCTGCATTAAAATATTTAACTTTAAATGTATTAAAAAATATAACCGTTTTAATATCATTGATTTTAATTTTGCAAAGGTTTACTGAAATGGGCCTTCTTTCATCTTTAAAAGCCAATAACTTGGTCAAATGAGCTCGTATTTCGATATGGTATACGTTTATGGGCTTGTGGAATGATTATGTTCTTATCTGCATTAAAATATTTAACTTTAAAAGTAGTAAAAAATATGACCGTTTTTATGTCATTGATTTTAATTTTGCGAAGGTTTACTGAAATGGGCCTTCTTTACATAATTAAAGGCCCATAACTTAGTCAAATGAACTCGTATTTCGATATGGCATACCTTTAGAGGCTTGTGGAATGATTTTGTTGTTATCTGCATTAAAATATTTAACTTTAAATGTATTAAAAAATATAACCGTTTTAATATCATTGATTTTAATTTTGCAAAGGTTTACTGAAATGGGCCTTCTTTCATCTTTAAAAGCCAATAACTTGGTCAAATGAACTCTTATTTCGATATGGTATACGTTTATGGGCTTGTGGAATGATTATGTTGTTATCTGCATTAAAATAATTAACTTTAAAGGTAGTAAAAAATATGACCGTTTTTATGTCATTGATTTTTATTTTGCGAAGGTTTACAGAAATGGGCCTTCCTTCCATCTTTAAAAGCCCATAACTTGGTCAAATGAACTCGGATTTCGATATGGCATACCTTTATGGGCTTGTGGAATGATTATGTTTTTATCTGCGTTAAAATATATAACTTTAAAGGTAGTAAAAAATATGACCGTTTTTATGTCATTGATTTTAATTTTGCGAAGGTTTGCTGAAATGGGCCTTCTTTCCATCTTTAAAAGCCAATAACTTGGTCAAATTAACTCGTATTTCGATATGGCATACCTTTAGGGGCTTGTGGAATGATTTTGTTGTTATCTGCATTAAAATATTAAACTTTAAGGGTAATAAAAAATATGACCGTTATTATGTCATTGATTTTAATTTTGCGAAGGTTTACTGAAATGGGCCTTCTTTACATATTTAAAGACCCATAACTTAGTCAAATGAACTCGGATTTCGATATGGCATACCTTTAGGGCTTGTGGAATGATTATGTTGTTATCTGCATTAAAATATATAGCTTTAAAGGTAGTAAAAAATATGACCGTTTTTATGTCATTGATTTTAATTTTGCAAAGGTTTACTGAAATGGGCCTTCTTTCCATCTTTAAAAGCCCATAACTTGGTCAAAATGACTCGGATTTCGATATGGCATACCTCTATGGGCTTGCGGAATGATTATGTTGTTATCTGCATTAAAATATATAACTTTAAAGGTAGTAAAAAATATGACCGTTTTAAAGTACTGATTCTAATTTTGCGAAGGTTAACTGAAATTGGCCTTCCTTCCATCTTTAAAAGCCAATAACTTTGTCAAATGAACTCGTATTTCGATATGGCATACCTTTAGGGGCTTGTGGAATGATTTCGTTGTTATCTGCATTAAAATATTACAATTTAAAGGTAGTAAAAAATATGACCGTTTTTATGTCATTGATTTTAATTTTGCGAAGGTTTACTGAAATGGGCCTTCTTTCCATCTTTAAAAGCCAATAACTTGGTCAAATGAACTCGTATTTCGATATGGCATACCTTTAGGGGATTGTGGAATGATTTTGTTGTTATCTGCATTAAAATATTTAACTTTAAAGGTAGTAGATAATATGACCGTTTTTATGTCATTGATTTTAATTTTGCGAAGGTTTACTGAAATGGGCCTTCTTTCCATCTTTAAAAGCCCATAACCTGGTCAAAATGACTCGGATTTCGATATGGCATACCTCTATGGGCTTGTGGAATGATTATGTTGTTATCTGCATTCAAATTTATAACTTTAAAGGTAGTAAAAAATATGACCGTTTTAATGTCATTGATTTTAATTTTGCAAAGGTTTACTAAAATGGGCCTTCTTTCCATCTTTAAAAGCCCATAACCTGGTCAAAAGGACTCGGATTTCGATATGGCATACCTCTATGGGCTTGTGGAATGATTATGTTGTTATCTGCATTAAAATATATAACTTTAAAGGTAGTACAAAATATGACCGTTTTTATGTCATTGATTTTAATTTTGCGAAGGTTTACTGAAATGGGCCTTCTTTCCATCTTTAAAAGCCAATAACTTGGTCAAATTAACTCGTATTTCGATATGGCATACCTTTAGGGGCTTGTGGAATGATTTTTTTGTTATCTACATTAAAATATTTAACTTTAAAGGTAGTAGAAAATATGACCGTTTTTATGTCATTGATTATAATTTTGCGAAGGTTTACTGAAATGGGCCTTCTTTCCATCCTTAAAAGCCCATAACTTGGTCAAATTAACTCGGATTTCGATATGGCATACCTCTATGGGCTTGCGGAATGATTATGTTGTTATCTGCATTAAAATATATAACTTTAAAGGTAGTAAAATATATGACCGTTTTTATGTCATTGATTTAAATTTTGCAAAGGTTTACTAAAATGGGCCTTCTTTCCATCTTTAAAAGCCCATAGCCTGGTCAAAAGGACTCGGATTTCGATATGGCATACCTCTATGAGCTTGTGGAATGATTATGTTGTTATCTGCATTAAAATATATAACTTTAAAGGTAGTATGTCACTGATTTTCATTTTGCGAAGGTTTACTGAAATGGGCCTTCTTTCCATCTTTAAAAGCCAATAACTTGGTCAAATGAACTCGTATTTCGATATGGCATACCTTTAGGGGCTTGTGGAATGATTTTGTTGTTATCTGCATTAAAATATTTAACTTTAAAGGTAGTAAAAAATATGACCGTTTTTATGTCATTGATTTTAATTTTGCGAAGGTTTACTGAAATGGGCCTTCTTTCCATCTTTAAAAGCCCATAACTTGGTCAAATGATTTCGTATTTCGATATGGCATACCTTTAGGGGCTTGTGGAATGATTTTGTTTTTATCTGCATTAAAATATTTAACTTTGAATGTATTAAAAAATATAACCGTTTTAATGTCATTGATTTTAATTTTGCAAAGGTTTACTGAAATGGGCCTTCTTTCCATCTTTAAAAGCCCATAACTTGGTCAAATGAACTCGGATTTCGATATGGCATACCTTTATAGGCTTGTGGAATGATTATGTTGTAATCTGCATTAAAATATATAACTTTAAAGGTAGTAAAAAATATGACCGTTTTTATGTCATTGATTTTAACTTTGCGAAGGTTTACTGAAATGGGCCTTCTTTCCATCTTTAAAAGCCAATAACTTGGTCAAATGAACTCGTATTTCGATATGGCATACCTTTAGAGGCTTGTGGAATGATTTTGTTGTTATCTGCATTAAAATATTTAACTTTAAATGTATTAAAAAATATAACCGTTTTAATATCATTGATTTTAATTTTGCAAAGGTTTACTGAAATGGGCCTTCTTTCATCTTTAAAAGCCAATAACTTGGTCAAATGAACTCGTATTTCGATATGGTATACGTTTATGGGCTTGTGGAATGATTATGTTGTTATCTGCATTAAAATATTTAACTTTAAATGTATTAAAAAATATAACCGTTTTAATGTCATTGATTTTAATTTTGCAAAGGTTTACTGAAATGGGCCTTCTTTCATCTTTAAAAGCCAATAACTTGGTCAAATGAACTCGTATTTCGATATGGTATACGTTTATGGGCTTGTGGAATGATTATGTTGTTATCTGCATTAAAATATTTAACTTTAAATGTATTAAAAAATATAACCGTTTTAATGTCATTGATTTTAATTTTGCAAAGGTTTACTGAAATGGGCCTTCTTTTCATCCCTAAAAGCCCATAACTTGGTCAAATGAACTCGGATTTCGATATGGCATACCTTTAGGGGCTTGTGGAATGATTATGTTTTTATCTGCATTAAAATATATATCACTTTAAAGGTAGTAAAATATATGACCGTTTTTATGTCATTGATTTAAATTTTGCAAAGGTTTACTAAAATTGGCCTTCTTTCCATCTTTAAAAGCCCATAACCTGGTCAAAAGGACTCGGATTTCGATATGGCATACCTCCATGAGCTTGTGGAATGATTATGTTGTTATCTGCATTAAAATATATAACTTTAAAGGTAGTAAAAAATATGACCGTTTTTATGTCATTGATTTTAACTTTGCGAAGGTTTACTGAAATGGGCCTTCTTTCCATCTTTAAAAGCCACTAACTTGGTCAAATGAACTCGTATTTCGATATGGCATACCTTTAGGGGCTTGTGGAATGATTTTGTTGTTATCTGCATTAAAATATTTAACTTTAAATGTATTAAAAAATATAACCGTTTTAATGTCATTGATTTTAAGTTTGTAAAGGTTTACTGAAATGGGCCTTCTTTCATCTTTAAAGGCCAATTACTTGGTCAAATGAACTCGTATTTCGATATGGTATGCGTTTATGGGCTTGTGGAATGATTATGTTGTTATCTGCATTAAAATATTTAACTTTAAAGGTATTAAAAAATATGACCGTTTTTATGTCATTGATTTTAACTTTGCGAAGGTTTACTGAAATGGGCCTTCTTTCCATCTTTAAAAGCCCATAACTTGGTCAAATGAACTCGTATTTCGATATGGCATACCTTTAGGGGCTTGTGGAATGATTTTGTTGTTGTCTGCATTAAAATATTTTACTTTAAATGTATTAAAAAATATAACCGTTTTAATGTCATTGATTTGAATTTTGCAAAGGTTTACTGAAATGGGCCTTCTTTCCATCTTTAAAAGCCCATAACTTGGTCAAATGAACTCGGATTTCGATATGGCATACCTTTAGGCGCTTGTGGAATGATTATGTTTTTATCTGCATTCAAATATATAACTTTAAAGGTAGTATGTCACTGATTTTAATTTTGCGAAGGTTTACTGAAATGGGCCTTCTTTCCATCTTTTAAAGCCAATAACTTGGTCAAATGAACTCGTATTTCGATATGGCATACCTTTAGGGGCTTGTGAAATGATTTTGTTGTTATCTGTATTAAAATATTTAACTTTAAAGGTTGTAAAAAATATGACCTTTTTAATGTCATTGATTTTAATTTTGCAAAGGTTTACTGAAATGGGCCTTCTTTCCATCTTTAAAAGCCCATAACTTGGTCAAATGAACTCGGATTTCGATATGGAACACCTTTATGGGCTTGTGGAATGATTATGTTTTTATCTGCATTTAAATATATAACTTTAAAGGTAGTAAAAAATATGACCGTTTTTATGTCATTGATTTTAATTTTGCAAAGGTTTATTAAAATGGGCCTTCTTTCCATCTTTAAAAGCCCATAACCTGGTCAGAAGGACTCGGATTTCCATATGGCAAACCTCTATGGGCTTGTGGAATGATTATGTTGTTATCTGCATTAATATATATAACTTTAAGGGTAGTAAAAAATATGACCGTTTTTATGTCATTGATTTTAATTTTTTTGAAGGTTTACTGAAATGGGCCTTCTTTCCATCTTTAAAGGCCTATAACTTGGTCAAATGAACTCGTATTTCGATATGGCATACCTTTAGGGGCTTGTTGAATGATTTTGTTGTTATCTGCATTAAAATATTAAACTTTAAAGGTAGTAAAAAATATGACCGTTTTAATGTCATTGATTTTAATTTTGCAAAGGCTTACTGAATTGGGCCTTCTTTCATCTTTAAAAGCCAATAACTTGGTCAAATGAACTCGTATTTCGATATGGTATACATTTATGGGCTTGTGGAATGATTATGTTTTTATCTGCATTAAAATATATAACTTTAAAGGTAGTAAAAAATATGACCGTTTTTATGTCATTGATTTTAACTTTGCGAAGGTTTACTGAAATGGGCCTTGTTTCCATCTTTAAAAGCCAATAACTTGGTCAAATGAACTCGTATTTCGATATGGCATACCTTTTGGGGCTTGTGGAATGATTTTGTTGTTATCTGCATTAAAATATTAAACTTTAAGGGTAGTAAAAAATATGACCGTTATTATGTCATTGATTTTAATTTTGCGAAGGTTTACTGAAATGGGCCTTCTTTACATATTTAAAGGCTCATAACTTAGTCAAATGAACTCGGATTTCGATATGGCATACCTTTAGGGCTTGTGGAATGATTATGTTGTTATCTGCATTAAAATATATAGCTGTAAAGGTAGTAAAAAATATGACCGTTTTTATGTCATTGATTTTAATTTTGCAAAGGTTTACTGAAATGGGCCTTCTTTCCATCTTTAAAAGCCCATAGCTTGGTCAAAATGACTCGGATTTCGATATGGCATACCTCTATGGGCTTGCGGAATGATTATGTTGTTATCTGCATTAAAATATATAACTTTAAAGGTAGTACAAAATATGACCGTTTTTATGTCATTGATTTAAATTTTGCGAAGGTTTACTGAAATGGGCCTTCTTTCCATCTTTAAAAGCCAATAACTTGGTCAAATGAACTCGTATTTCGATATGGCATACCTCTATGGGCTTGTGGAATGATTATGTTGTTATCTGCATTAAAATATATAACCTTAAAGGTAGTACAAAATATGACCGTTTTTATGTCATTGATTTAAATTTTGCGAAGGTTTACTGAAATGGGCCTTCTTTCCATCTTTAAAAGCCAATAACTTGGTCAAATGAACTTGTATTTCGATATGGCATACCTTTAGGGGCTTGTGGAATGATTTTGTTGTTATCTGCATTAAATATTTAACTTTAAAGGTAGTAAAAAATATGAACGTTTTAAAGTACTGATTCTAATTTTGCGAAGGTTAACTGAAATTGGCCTTCCTTCCATCTTTAAAAGCCAATAACTTTGTCAAATGAACTCGTATTTCGATATGGCATACCTTTAGGGGTTTGTGGAATGATTTTGTTGTTATCTGCATTAAAATATTTAACTTTAAAGGTAGTAAAAAATATGACCGTTTTTATGTCATTGATTTTAATTTTGCGAAGGTTTACTGAAATGGGCCTTCTTTCCATCTTTAAAAGCCAATAACTTGGTCAAATGAACTCGTATTTCGATATGGCATACCTTTAGGGGATTGTGGAATGATTATGTTGTTATCTGCATTAAAATATATAACTTTAAAGGTAGTAAAAAATATGACCGTTTTTATGTCATTGATTTAAATTTTGCGAAGGTTTACTGAAATGGGCCTTCTTTCCATCTTTAAAAGCCAATAACTTGGTCAAATGAACTCGTATTTCGATATGGCATACCTCTATGGGCTTGTGGAATGATTATGTTGTTATCTGCATTAAAATATATAACTTTAAAGGTAGTACAAAATATGACCGTTTTTATGTCATTGATTTTAATTTTGCGAAGGTTTACTGAAATGGGCCTTCTTTCCATCTTTAAAAGCCAATAACTTGGTCAAATGAACTCGTATTTCGATATGGCATACCTTTAGGGGCTTGAGGAATGATTTTGTTGTTATCTGCATTAAAATATTTAACTTTAAAGGTAGTAGAAAATATGACCGTTTTTATGTCATTGATTATAATTTTGCGAAGGTTTACTGAAATGGGCCTTCTTTCCATCCTTAAAAGCCCATAACTTGGTCAAATTAACTCGGATTTCGATATGGCATACCTCTATGGGCTTGCGGAATGATTATGTTGTTATCTGCATTAAAATATATAACTTTAAAGGTAGTAAAATATATGACCGTTTTTATGTCATTGATTTAAATTTTGCAAAGGTTTACTAAAATGGGCCTTCTTTCCATCTTTAAAAGCCCATAGCCTGGTCAAAAGGACTCGGATTTCGATATGGCATACCTCTATGAGCTTGTGGAATGATTATGTTGTTATCTGCATTAAAATATATAACTTTAAAGGTAGTATGTCACTGATTTTAATTTTGCGAAGGTTTACTGAAATGGGCCTTCTTTCCATCTTTAAAAGCCAATAACTTGGTCAAATGAACTCGTATTTCGATATGGCATACCTTTAGGGGCTTGTGGAATGATTTTGTTGTTATCTGCATTAAAATATTTAACTTTAAAGGTAGTAAAAAATATGACCGTTTTTATGTCATTGATTTTAATTTTGCGAAGGTTTACTGAAATAAGCCTTCTTTCCATCTTTAAAAGCCCATAACTTGGTCAAATGATTTCGTATTTCGATATGGCATACCTTTAGGGGCTTGTGGAATGATTTTGTTTTTATCTGCATTAAAATATTTAACTTTGAATGTATTAAAAAATATAACCGTTTTAATGTCATTGATTTTAATTTTGCAAAGGTTTACTGAAATGGGCCTTCTTTCCATCTTTAAAAGCCCATAACTTGGTCAAATGAACTCGGATTTCGATATGGCATACCTTTATAGGCTTGTGGAATGATTATGTTGTTATCTGCATTAAAATATATAACTTTAAAGGTAGTAAAAAATATGACCGTTTTTATGTCATTGATTTTAACTTTGCGAAGGTTTACTGAAATGGGCCTTCTTTCCATCTTTAAAAGCCAATAACTTGGTCAAATGAACTCGTATTTCGATATGGCATACCTTTAGAGGCTTGTGGAATGATTTTGTTGTTATCTGCATTAAAATATTTAACTTTAAATGTATTAAAAAATATAACCGTTTTAATATCACTGATTTTAATTTTGCAAAGGTTTACTGAAATGGGCCTTCTTTCATCTTTAAAAGCCAATAACTTGGTCAAATGAACTCGTATTTCGATATGGTATACGTTTATGGGCTTGTGGAATGATTATGTTGTTATCTGCATTAAAATATTTAACTTTAAAAGTAGTAAAAAATATGACCGTTTTTATGTCATTGATTTTAACTTTGCGAAGGTTTACTGAAATGGGCCTTCTTTCCATCTTTAAAAGCCAATAACTTGGTCAAATGAACTCGTATTTCGATATGGCATACCTCTATGGGCTTGTGGAATGATTATGTTGTTATCTGCATTAAAATATATATCTTTAAAGGTAGTAAAAAATATGACCGTTTTTATGTCATTGATTTTAATTTTGCGAAGGTTTACTGAAATGGGCCTTCTTTCCATCTTTAAAAGCCCATAACTTGGTCAAAGAACTCGGGTTTCAATATGGCATACCTTTATAGGCTTGTGGAATGATTATGTTGTTATCTGCATTAAAATATTTAACTTTAAATGTATTAAAAAATATAACCGTTTTAATGTCATTGATTTTAATTTTGCAAAGGTTTACTGAAATGGGCCTTCTTTCATCTTTAAAAGCCAATAACTTGGTCAAATGAACTCGTATTTCGATATGGTATACGTTTATGGGCTTGTGGAATGATTATGTTTTTATCTGCATTAAAATATTTAACTTTAAAGGTAGTAAAAAATATGACCGTTTTTATGTCATTGATTTTAATTTTGCAAAGGTTTACTGAAATGGGCCTTCTTTTCATCCCTAAAAGCCCATAACTTGGTCAAATGAACTCGGATTTCGATATGGCATACCTTTAGGGGCTTGTGGAATGATTATGTTTTTATCTGCATTAAAATATATATCACTTTAAAGGTAGTAAAATATATGACCGTTTTTATGTCATTGATTTAAATTTTGCAAAGGTTTACTAAAATTGGCCTTCTTTCCATCTTTAAAAGCCCATAACCTGGTCAAAAGGACTCGGATTTCGATATGGCATACCTCCATGAGCTTGTGGAATGATTATGTTGTTATCTGCATTAAAATATATAACTTTAAAGTTAGTAAAAAATATGACCGTTTTTATGTCATTGATTTTAACTTTGCGAAGGTTTACTGAAATGGGCCTTCTTTCCATCTTTAAAAGCCAATAACTTGGTCAAATGAACTCGTATTTCGATATGGCATACCTCTATGGGCTTGTGGAATGATTATGTTGTTATCTGCATTAAAATATATAACTTTAAAGGTAGTACAAAATATGACCGTTTTTATGTCATTGATTTTAATTTTGCGAAGGTTTACTGAAATGGGCCTTCTTTCCATCTTTAAAAGCCAATAACTTGGTCAAATGAACTCGTATTTCGATATGGCATACCTTTAGGGGCTTGAGGAATGATTTTGTTGTTATCTGCATTAAAATATTTAACTTTAAAGGTAGTAGAAAATATGACCGTTTTTATGTCATTGATTATAATTTTGCGAAGGTTTACTGAAATGGGCCTTCTTTCCATCCTTAAAAGCCCATAACTTGGTCAAATTAACTCGGATTTCGATATGGCATACCTCTATGGGCTTGCGGAATGATTATGTTGTTATCTGCATTAAAATATATAACTTTAAAGGTAGTAAAATATATGACCGTTTTTATGTCATTGATTTAAATTTTGCAAAGGTTTACTAAAATGGGCCTTCTTTCCATCTTTAAAAGCCCATAGCCTGGTCAAAAGGACTCGGATTTCGATATGGCATACCTCTATGAGCTTGTGGAATGATTATGTTGTTATCTGCATTAAAATATATAACTTTAAAGGTAGTATGTCACTGATTTTAATTTTGCGAAGGTTTACTGAAATGGGCCTTCTTTCCATCTTTAAAAGCCAATAACTTGGTCAAATGAACTCGTATTTCGATATGGCATACCTTTAGGGGCTTGTGGAATGATTTTGTTGTTATCTGCATTAAAATATTTAACTTTAAAGGTAGTAAAAAATATGACCGTTTCTATGTCATTGATTTTAATTTTGCGAAGGTTTACTGAAATAAGCCTTCTTTCCATCTTTAAAAGCCCATAACTTGGTCAAATGATTTCGTATTTCGATATGGCATACCTTTAGGGGCTTGTGGAATGATTTTGTTTTTATCTGCATTAAAATATTTAACTTTGAATGTATTAAAAAATATAACCGTTTTAATGTCATTGATTTTAATTTTGCAAAGGTTTACTGAAATGGGCCTTCTTTCCATCTTTAAAAGCCCATAACTTGGTCAAATGAACTCGGATTTCGATATGGCATACCTTTATAGGCTTGTGGAATGATTATGTTGTTATCTGCATTAAAATATATAACTTTAAAGGTAGTAAAAAATATGACCGTTTTTATGTCATTGATTTTAACTTTGCGAAGGTTTACTGAAATGGGCCTTCTTTCCATCTTTAAAAGCCAATAACTTGGTCAAATGAACTCGTATTTCGATATGGCATACCTTTAGAGGCTTGTGGAATGATTTTGTTGTTATCTGCATTAAAATATTTAACTTTAAATGTATTAAAAAATATAACCGTTTTAATATCACTGATTTTAATTTTGCAAAGGTTTACTGAAATGGGCCTTCTTTCATCTTTAAAAGCCAATAACTTGGTCAAATGAACTCGTATTTCGATATGGTATACGTTTATGGGCTTGTGGAATGATTATGTTGTTATCTGCATTAAAATATTTAACTTTAAAAGTAGTAAAAAATATGACCGTTTTTATGTCATTGATTTTAACTTTGCGAAGGTTTACTGAAATGGGCCTTCTTTCCATCTTTAAAAGCCAATAACTTGGTCAAATGAACTCGTATTTCGATATGGCATACCTCTATGGGCTTGTGGAATGATTATGTTGTTATCTGCATTAAAATATATATCTTTAAAGGTAGTAAAAAATATGACCGTTTTTATGTCATTGATTTTAATTTTGCGAAGGTTTACTGAAATGGGCCTTCTTTCCATCTTTAAAAGCCCATAACTTGGTCAAAGAACTCGGGTTTCAATATGGCATACCTTTATAGGCTTGTGGAATGATTATGTTGTTATCTGCATTAAAATATTTAACTTTAAATGTATTAAAAAATATAACCGTTTTAATGTCATTGATTTTAATTTTGCAAAGGTTTACTGAAATGGGCCTTCTTTTATCTTTAAAAGCCAATAACTTGGTCAAATGAACTCGT
Source organism: Drosophila suzukii (assembly GCF_043229965.1). Lineage (NCBI taxonomy): Eukaryota > Metazoa > Arthropoda > Insecta > Diptera > Drosophilidae > Drosophila > Drosophila suzukii. The sequence continues at coordinate 403,366 of NW_027255896.1, read as the reverse complement.
ATTTCGATATGGTATACGTTTATGGGCTTGTGGAATGATTATGTTTTTATCTGCATTAAAATATTTAACTTTAAAGGTAGTAAAAAATATGACCGTTTTTATGTCATTGATTTTAATTTTGCAAAGGTTTACTGAAATGGGCCTTCTTTTCATCCCTAAAAGCCCATAACTTGGTCAAATGAACTCGGATTTCGATATGGCATACCTTTAGGGGCTTGTGGAATGATTATGTTTTTATCTGCATTAAAATATATATCACTTTAAAGGTAGTAAAATATATGACCGTTTTTATGTCATTGATTTAAATTTTGCAAAGGTTTACTAAAATTGGCCTTCTTTCCATCTTTAAAAGCCCATAACCTGGTCAAAAGGACTCGGATTTCGATATGGCATACCTCCATGAGCTTGTGGAATGATTATGTTGTTATCTGCATTAAAATATATAACTTTAAAGGTAGTAAAAAATATGACCGTTTTTATGTCATTGATTTTAACTTTGCGAAGGTTTACTGAAATGGGCCTTCTTTCCATCTTTAAAAGCCACTAACTTGGTCAAATGAACTCGTATTTCGATATGGCATACCTTTAGGGGCTTGTGGAATGATTTTGTTGTTATCTGCATTAAAATATTTAACTTTAAATGTATTAAAAAATATAACCGTTTTAATGTCATTGATTTTAATTTTGTAAAGGTTTACTGAAATGGGCCTTCTTTCATCTTTAAAGGCCAATTACTTGGTCAAATGAACTCGTATTTCGATATGGTATGCGTTTATGGGCTTGTGGAATGATTATGTTGTTATCTGCATTAAAATATTTAACTTTAAAGGTATTAAAAAATATGACCGTTTTTATGTCATTGATTTTAACTTTGCGAAGGTTTACTGAAATGGGCCTTCTTTCCATCTTTAAAAGCCCATAACTTGGTCAAATGAACTCGTATTTCGATATGGCATACCTTTAGGGGCTTGTGGAATGATTTTGTTGTTGTCTGCATTAAAATATTTTACTTTAAATGTATTAAAAAATATAACCGTTTTAATGTCATTGATTTGAATTTTGCAAAGGTTTACTGAAATGGGCCTTCTTTCCATCTTTAAAAGCCCATAACTTGGTCAAATGAACTCGGATTTCGATATGGCATACCTTTAGGCGCTTGTGGAATGATTATGTTTTTATCTGCCTTCAAATATATAACTTTAAAGGTAGTATGTCACTGATTTTAATTTTGCGAAGGTTTACTGAAATGGGCCTTCTTTCCATCTTTTAAAGCCAATAACTTGGTCAAATGAACTCGTATTTCGATATGGTATACGTTTATGGGCTTGTGGAATGATTATGTTGTTATCTGCATTAAAATATTTAACTTTAAAGGTAGTAAAAAATATGACCGTTTTTATGTCATTGATTTTAACCTTGCGAAGGTTTACTGAAATGGGCCTTCTTTCCATCTTTAAAAGCCAATAACTTGGTCAAATGAACTCGTATTTCGATATGGCATACCTCTATGGGCTTGTGGAATGATTATGTTGTTATCTGCATTAAAATATATATCTTTAAAGGTAGTAAAAAATATGACCGTTTTTATGTCATTGATTTTAATTTTGCGAAGGTTTACTGAAATGGGCCTTCTTTCCATCTTTAAAAGCCCATAACTTGGTCAAAGAACTCGGGTTTCAATATGGCATACCTTTATAGGCTTGTGGAATGATTATGTTGTTATCTGCATTAAAATATTTAACTTTAAATGTATTAAAAAATATAACCGTTTTAATGTCATTGATTTTAATTTTGCAAAGGTTTACTGAAATGGGCCTTCTTTCATCTTTAAAAGCCAATAACTTGGTCAAATGAACTCGTATTTCGATATGGTATACGTTTATGGGCTTGTGGAATGATTATGTTTTTATCTGCATTAAAATATTTAACTTTAAAGGTAGTAAAAAATATGACCGTTTTTATGTCATTGATTTTAATTTTGCAAAGGTTTACTGAAATGGGCCTTCTTTTCATCCCTAAAAGCCCATAACTTGGTCAAATGAACTCGGATTTCGATATGGCATACCTTTAGGGGCTTGTGGAATGATTATATTTTTATCTGAATTAAAATATATATCACTTTAAAGGTAGTAAAATATATGACCGTTTTTATGTCATTGATTTAAATTTTGCAAAGGTTTACTAAAATTGGCCTTCTTTCCATCTTTAAAAGCCCATAACCTGGTCAAAAGGACTCGGATTTCGATATGGCATACCTCCATGAGCTTGTGGAATGATTATGTTGTTATCTGCATTAAAATATATAACTTTAAAGGTAGTAAAAAATATGACCGTTTTTATGTCATTGATTTTAACTTTGCGAAGGTTTACTGAAATGGGCCTTCTTTCCATCTTTAAAAGCCACTAACTTGGTCAAATGAACTCGTATTTCGATATGGCATACCTTTAGGGGCTTGTGGAATGATTTTGTTGTTATCTGCATTAAAATATTTAACTTTAAATGTATTAAAAAATATAACCGTTTTAATGTCATTGATTTTAATTTTGTAAAGGTTTACTGAAATGGGCCTTCTTTCATCTTTAAAGGCCAATTACTTGGTCAAATGAACTCGTATTTCGATATGGTATGCGTTTATGGGCTTGTGGAATGATTATGTTGTTATCTGCATTAAAATATTTAACTTTAAAGGTATTAAAAAATATGACCGTTTTTATGTCATTGATTTTAACTTTGCGAAGGTTTACTGAAATGGGCCTTCTTTCCATCTTTAAAAGCCCATAACTTGGTCAAATGAACTCGTATTTCGATATGGCATACCTTTAGGGGCTTGTGGAATGATTTTGTTGTTGTCTGCATTAAAATATTTTACTTTAAATGTATTAAAAAATATAACCGTTTTAATGTCATTGATTTGAATTTTGCAAAGGTTTACTGAAATGGGCCTTCTTTCCATCTTTAAAAGCCCATAACTTGGTCAAATGAACTCGGATTTCGATATGGCATACCTTTAGGCGCTTGTGGAATGATTATGTTTTTATCTGCATTCAAATATATAACTTTAAAGGTAGTATGTCACTGATTTTAATTTTGCGAAGGTTTACTGAAATGGGCCTTCTTTCCATCTTTTAAAGCCAATAACTTGGTCAAATGAACTCGTATTTCGATATGGCATACCTTTAGGGGCTTGTGAAATGATTTTGTTGTTATCTGCATTAAAATATTTAACTTTAAAGGTAGTAAAAAATATGACCGTTTTAATGTCATTGATTTTAATTTTGCAAAGGTTTACTGAAATGGGCCTTCTTTCCATCTTTAAAAGCCCATAACTTGGTCAAATGAACTCGGATTTCGATATGGAACACCTTTATAGGCTTGTGGAATGATTATGTTTTTATCTGCATTTAAATATATAACTTTAAAGGTAGTAAAAAATATGACCGTTTTTATGTCATTGATTTTAATTTTGCAAAGGTTTATTAAAATGGGCCTTCTTTCCATCTTTAAAAGCCCATAACCTGGTCAGAAGGACTCGGATTTCCATATGGCAAACCTCTATGGGCTTGTGGAATGATTATGTTGTTATCTGCATTAATATATATAACTTTAAAGGTAGTAAAAAATATGACCGTTTTTATGTCATTGATTTTAATTTTTTTGAAGGTTTACTGAAATGGGCCTTCTTTCCATCTTTAAAGGCCTATAACTTGGTCAAATGAACTCGTATTTCGAAATGGCATACCTTTAGGGGCTTGTTGAATGATTTTGTTGTTATCTGCATTAAAATATTTAACTTTAAAGGTAGTAAAAAATATGACCGTTTTAATGTCATTGATTTTAATTTTGCAAAGGCTTACTGAATTGGGCCTTCTTTCATCTTTAAAAGCCAATAACTTGGTCAAATGAACTCGTATTTCGATATAGTATACATTTATGGGCTTGTGGAATGATTATGTTTTTATCTGCATTAAAATATATAACTTTAAAGGTAGTAAAAAATATGACCGTTTTTATTTCATTGATTTTTATTTTGCGAAAGTTTACAGAAATGGGCCTTCCTTCCGTCTTTAAAAGCCCATAACTTGGTCAAATGAACTCGGATTTCGATATAGCATACCTTTATGGGCTTGTGGAATGATTATGTTGTTATCTGCATTAAAATATATAACTTTAAAGGTAGTAAAAAATATGACCATTTTTATGTCATTGATTTTAACTTTGCGAAGGTTTACTGAAATGGGCCTTCTTTACATATTTAAAGGCTCATAACTTAGTCAAATGAACTCGGATTTCGATATGGCATACCTTTAGGGCTTGTGGAATGATTATGTTGTTATCTGCATTAAAATATATAGCTGTAAAGGTAGTAAAAAATATGACCGTTTTTATGTCATTGATTTTAATTTTGCAAAGGTTTACTGAAATGGGCCTTCTTTCCATCTTTAAAAGCCCATAGCTTGGTCAAAATGACTCGGATTTCGATATGGCATACCTCTATGGGCTTGCGGAATGATTATGTTGTTATCTGCATTAAAATATATAACTTTAAAGGTAGTACAAAATATGACCGTTTTTATGTCATTGATTTTAATTTTGCGAAGGTTTACTGAAATGGGCCTTCTTTCCATCTTTAAAAGCCAATAACTTGGTCAAATGAACTCGTATTTCGATATGGCATACCTCTATGGGCTTGTGGAATGATTATGTTGTTATCTGCATTAAAATATATAACCTTAAAGGTAGTACAAAATATGACCGTTTTTATGTCATTGATTTTAATTTTGCGAAGGTTTACTGAAATGGGCCTTCTTTCCATCTTTAAAAGCCAATAACTTTGGTCAAATGAACTTGTATTTCGATATGGCATACCTTTAGGGGCTTGTGGAATGATTTTGTTGTTATCTGCATTAAAATATTTAACTTTAAAGGTAGTAAAAAATATGACCGTTTTAAAGTACTGAATCTAATTTTGCGAAGGTTAACTGAAATTGGCCTTCCTTCCATCTTTAAAAGCCAATAACTTTGTCAAATGAACTCGTATTTCGATATGGCATACCTTTAGGGGCTTGTGGAATGATTTTGTTGTTATCTGCATTAAAATATTTAACTTTAAAGGTAGTAAAAAATATGACCGTTTTTATGTCATTGATTTTAATTTTGCGAAGGTTTACTGAAATGGGCCTTCTTTCCATCTTTAAAAGCCAATAACTTGGTCAAATGAACTCGTATTTCGATATGGCATACCTTTAGGGGATTGTGGAATGATTATGTTGTTATCTGCATTAAAATATATAACTTTAAAGGTAGTAAAAAATATGACCGTTTTTTTGTCATTGATTTAAATTTTGCGAAGGTTTACTGAAATGGGCCTTCTTTCCATCTTTAAAAGCCAATAACTTGGTCAAATGAACTCGTATTTCGATATGGCATACCTCTATGGGCTTGTGGAATGATTATGTTGTTATCTGCATTAAAATATATAACTTTAAAGGTAGTACAAAATATGACCGTTTTTATGTCATTGATTTTATTTTTGCGAAGGTTTACTGAAATGGGCCTTCTTTCCATCTTTAAAAGCCAATAACTTGGTCAAATGAACTCGTATTTCGATATGGCATACCTTTAGGGGCTTGTGGAATGATTTTGTTGTTATCTGCATTAAAATATTTAACTTTAAATGTATTAAAAAATATAACCGTTTTAATGTCATTGATTTTAATTTTGCAAAGGTTTACTGAAATGGGCCTTCTTTCCATCTTTAAAAGCCCATAACTTGGTCAAATGAACTCGGATTTCGATATGGCATACCTTTAGGCGCTTGTGGAATGATTATGTTTTTATCTGCATTCAAATTTATAACTTTAAAGGTAGTAAAAAATATGACCGTTTTTATGTCATTGATTTTAATTTTGCAAAGGTTAACTAAAATGGGCCTTATTTCCATCTTTAAAAGATGGTCAAAAGGACTCGGATTTCGATATGGCATACCTCTATGGGCTTGTGGAATGATTATGTTGTTATCTGCATTAAAATATATAACTTTAAAGGTAGTACAAAATATGACCGTTTTTATGTCATTGATTTTAATTTTGCGAAGGTTTACTTCTTTCCATCTTTAAAAGCCAATAACTTGGTCAACTTGGCCTTTAGGGGCTTGTGGAATGATTTTGTTGTTATCTGCATTAAAATATTAAACTTTAAATGTATTAAAAAATATACCCGTTTTAATGTCATTGATTTTAATTTTGCAAAGGCTTACTGAAATGGGCCTTCTTTCATCTTTAAAGGCCAATTACTTGGTCAAATGAACTCGTATTTCGATATGGTATACGTTTATGGGCTTGTGGAATGATTATGTTGTTATCTGCATTAAAATATTTAACTTTAAAGGTAGTAAAAAATATGACCGTTTTAAGTCTTTGATTTTAATTTTGCGAAGGTTTACTGAAATGGGCCTTCTCTCCATCTTTAAAAGTTAATAACTTGGTCAAATGAACTCGTATTTCGATATGGCATACCTTTAGGGGCTTGTGGAATGATTAAGTTGTTATCTGCATTAAAATATTTAACTTTAAATGTATTAAAAAATATAAACGTTTTAATGTCATTGATTTTAATTTTGCAAAGGTTTAATGAAATGGGCCTTCTTTCCATCTCTAAAAGCCCATAACTTGGTCAAATGAACTCGGATTTCGATATGGAACACCTTTATGGGCTTGTGGAATGATTATGTTTTTATCTGCATTTAAATATATAACTTTAAAGGTAGTAAAAAATATGACCGTTTTTATGTCATTGATTTTAATTTTGCAAAGGTTTATTAAAATGGGCCTTCTTTCCATCTTTAAAAGCCCATAACCTGGTCAGAAGGACTCGGACTTCCATATGGCAAACCTCTATGGGCTTGTGGAATGATTATGTTGTTATCTTTATTAATATATATAACTTTAAAGGTACTAAAAAATATGACCGTTTTTATGTCATTGATTTTAATTTTTTTGAAGGTTTACTGAAATGGGCCTTCTTTCCATCTTTAAAGGCCTATAACTTGGTCAATTGAACTCGGATTTCGATATGGCATACCTTTATAGGCTTGTGGAATGATTATGTTGTTATCTGCATTAAAATATATAACTTTAAAGGTAGTAAAAAATATGACCGTTTTTATGTCATTGATTTTAACTTTGCGAAGGTTTACTGAAATGGGCCTTCTTTCCATCTTTAAAAGCCAATAACTTGGTCAAATGAACTCGTATTTCGAAATGGCATACCTTTAGGGGCTTGTTGAATGATTTTGTTGTTATCTGCATTAAAATATTAAACTTTAAAGGTAGTAAAAAATATGACCGTTTTAATGTCATTGATTTTAATTTTGCAAAGGCTTACTGAATTGGGCCTTCTTTCATCTTTAAAAGCCAATAACTTGGTCAAATGAACTCGTATTTCGATATGGTATACATTTATGGGCTTGTGGAATGATTATGTTGTTATCTGCATTAAAATATATAACTTTAAAGGTAGTAAAAAATATGACCGTTTTTATGTCATTGATTTTTATTTTGCGAAAGTTTACAGAAATGGGCCTTCCTTCCATCTTTAAAAGCCCATAGCTTGGTCAAATGAACTCGGATTTCGATATGGCATACCTTTATGGGCTTGTGGAATGATTATGTTGTTATCTGCATTAAAATATATAACTTTAAAGGTAGTACAAAATATGACCGTTTTTATGTCATTGATTTTAATTTTGCGAAGGTTTACTGAAATGGGCCTTCTTTCCATCTTTAAAAGCCAATAACTTGGTCAAATGAACTCGTATTTCGATATGGCATACCTTTAGGGGCTTGTGGAATGATTTTGTTGTTATCTGCATTAAAATATATAACTTTAAAGGTAGTAAAAAATATGACCGTTTTTATGTCATTGATTTAAATTTTGCGAAGGTTTACTGAAATGGGCCTTCTTTCCATCTTTAAAAGCCAATAACTTGGTCAAATGAACTCGTATTTCGATATGGCATACGTCTATGGGCTTGTGGAATGATTATGTTGTTATCTGCATTAAAATATATAACTTTAAAGGTAGTACAAAGTATGACCGTTTTTATGTCATTGATTTTAATTTTGCGAAGGCTTACTGAAATGGGCCTTCTTTCCATCTTTAAAAGCCAATAACTTGGTCAAATGAACTCGTATTTCGATATGGCATACCTTTAGGGGCTTGTGGAATGATTTTGTTGTTATCTGCATTAAAATATTTAACTTTAAAGGTAGTAGAAAATATGACCGTTTTTATGTCATTGATTTTAATTTTGCGAAGGTTTACTGAAATGGGCCTTCTTTCCATCTTTAAAAGCCAATAACTTGGTCAAATGAACTCGTATTTCGATATGGCATACCTTTAGGGGCTTGTGGAATGATTTTGTTGTTATCTGCATTAAAATATTTAACTTTAAAGGTAGTAGAAAATATGACCGTTTTTATGTCATTGATTTTAATTTTGCGAAGGTTTACTGAAATGGGCCTTCTTTCCATCTTTAAAAGCCCATAACTTGGTCAAATGAACTCGGATTTCGATATGGCATACCTTTAGGCGCTTGTGGAATGATTATGTTTTTATCTGCATTCAAATTTATAACTTTAAAGGTAGTAAAAAATATGACCGTTTTAATGTCATTGATTTTAATTTTGCAAAGGCTTACTGAATTGGGCCTTCTTTCATCTTTAAAAGCCAATAACTTGGTCAAATGAACTCGTATTTCGATATGGTATACATTTATGGGCTTGTGGAATGATTATGTTGTTATCTGCATTAAAATATATAACTTTAAAGGTAGTAAAAAATATGACCGTTTTTATGTCATTGATTTTTATTTTGCGAAAGTTTACAGAAATGGGCCTTCCTTCCATCTTTAAAAGCCCATAACTTGGTCAAATGAACTCGGATTTCGATATGGCATACCCTTATGGGCTTGTGGAATGATTATGTTGTTATCTGCATTAAAATATATAACTTTAAAGGTAGTAAAAAATATGACCGTTTTTATGTCATTGATTTTAACTTTGCGAAGGTTTACTGAAATGGGCCTTCTTTCCATCTTTAAAAGCCAATAACTTGGTCAAATAAACTCGTATTTCGATATGGCATACGTCTATGGGCTTGTGGAATGATTATGTTGTTATCTGCATTAAAATATATAACTTTAAAGGTAGTACAAAGTATGACCGTTTTTATGTCATTGATTTTAATTTTGCGAAGGCTTACTGAAATGGGCCTTCTTTCCATCTTTAAAAGCCAATAACTTGGTCAAATGAACTCGTATTTCGATATGGCATACGTCTATGGGCTTGTGGAATGATTATGTTGTTATCTGCATTAAAATATATAACTTTAAAGGTAGTACAAAGTATGACCGTTTTTATGTCATTGATTTTAATTTTGCGAAGGCTTACTGAAATGGGCCTTCTTTCCATCTTTAAAAGCCAATAACTTGGTCAAATGAACTCGTATTTCGATGTGGCATACCTTTAGGGGCTTGTGGAATGATTTTGTTGTTATCTGCATTAAAATATTTAACTTTAAAGGTAGTAGAAAATTTGACCGTTTTTATGTCATTGATTTTAATTTTGCGAAGGCTTACTGAAATGGGCCTTCTTTACATATTTAAAGGCCCATAACTTAGTCAAATGAACTCGTATTTCGATATGGCATACCTTTTGGGGCTTGTGGAATGATTATGTTGTTATCTGCATTAAAATATATAGCTTTAAAGGTAGTAAAAAATATGACCGTTTTTATGTCATTGATTTTAATTTTGCAAAGGTTTACTGAAATGGGCCTTCTTTCCATCTTTAAAAGCCCATAACTTGGTCAAAATGACTCGGATTTCGATATGGCATACCTCTATGGGCTTGCGGAATGATTATGTTGTTATCTGCATTAAAATATATAACTATAAAGGTAGTAAAAAATATGACCGTTTTAAAGTACTGATTCTAATTTTGCGAAGGTTAACTGAAATTGGCCTTCCTTCCATCTTTAAAAGCCAATAACGTTGTCAAATGAACTCGTATTTCGATATGGCATACCTTTAGGGGCTTGTGGAATGATTTTGTTGTTATCTGCATTAAAATATTTAACTTTAAAGGTAGTAGAAAATATGACCGTTTTTATGTCATTGATTTTAATTTTGCGAAGGTTTACTGAAATGGGCCTTCTTTCCATCTTTAAAAGCCAATAACTTGGTCAAATGAACTCGTATTTCGATATGGCATACCTTTAGGGGCTTGTGGAATGATTTTGTTGTTATCTGCATTAAAATATATAACTTTAAAGGTAGTACAAAATATGACCGTTTTTATGTCATTGATTTTAATTTTGCGAAGGTTTACTGAAATGGGCCTTCTTTCCATCTTTAAAAGCCAATAACTTGGTCAAATGAACTCGTATTTCGATATGGCATACCTTTAGGGGCTTGTGGAATGATTTTGTTGTTATCTGCATTAAAATATATAACTTTAAAGGTAGTAAAAAATATGACCGTTTTTATGTCATTGATTTAAATTTTGCGAAGGTTTACTGAAATGGGCCTTCTTTCCATCTTTAAAAGCCAATAACTTGGTCAAATGAACTCGTATTTCGATATGGCATACGTCTATGGGCTTGTGGAATGATTATGTTGTTATCTGCATTAAAATATATAACTTTAAAGGTAGTACAAAGTATGACCGTTTTTATGTCATTGATTTTAATATTGCGAAGGCTTACTGAAATGGGCCTTCTTTCCATCTTTAAAAGCCAATAACTTGGTCAGATGAACTCGTATTTCGATATGGCATACCTTTAGGGGCTTGTGGAATGATTTCGTTGTTATCTGCATTAAAATATTTAACTTTAAAGGTAGTAGAAAATATGACCGTTTTTATGTCATTGATTTTAATTTTGCGAAGGTTTACTGAAATGGGCCTTCTTTCCATCTTTAAAAGCCAATAACTTGGTCAAATGAACTCGTATTTCGATATGGCATACCTTTAGGGGCTTGTGGAATGATTTTGTTGTTATCTGCATTAAAATATTTAACTTTAAAGGTAGTAGAAAATATGACCGTTTTTATGTCATTGATTTTAATTTTGCGAAGGTTTACTGAAATGGGCCTTCTTTCCATCTTTAAAAGCCCATAACTTGGTCAAATGAACTCGGATTTCGATATGGCATACCTTTAGGCGCTTGTGGAATGATTATGTTTTTATCTGCATTCAAATTTATAACTTTAAAGGTAGTAAAAAATATGACCGTTTTAATGTCATTGATTTTAATTTTGCAAAGGCTTACTGAATTGGGCCTTCTTTCATCTTTAAAAGCCAATAACTTGGTCAAATGAACTCGTATTTCGATATGGTATACATTTATGGGCTTGTGGAATGATTATGTTGTTATCTGCATTAAAATATATAACTTTAAAGGTAGTACAAAATATGACCGTTTTTATGTCATTGATTTTAATTTTGCGAAGGTTTACTGAAATGGGCCTTCTTTCCATCTTTAAAAGCCAATAACTTGGTCAAATGAACTCGTATTTCGATATGGCATACCTTTAGGGGCTTGTGGAATGATTAAGTTGTTATCTGCATTAAAATATTTAACTTTAAATGTATTAAAAAATATAAACGTTTTAATGTCATTGATTTTAATTTTGCAAAGGTTTAATGAAATGGGCCTTCTTTCCATCTCTAAAAGCCCATAGCTTGGTCAAATGAACTCGGATTTCGATATGGAACACCTTTATGGGCTTGTGGAATGATTATGTTCTTATCTGCATTTAAATATATAACTTTAAAGGTAGTAAAAAATATGACCGTTTTTATGTCATTGATTTTAATTTTGCAAAGGTTTATTAAAATGGGCCTTCTTTCCATCTTTAAAAGCCCATAAGCTGGTCAGAAGGACTCGGACTTCCATATGGCAAACCTCTATGGGCTTGTGGAATGATTATGTTGTTATCTTTATTAATATATATAACTTTAAAGGTACTAAAAAATATGACCGTTTTTATGTCATTGATTTTAATTTTTTTGAAGGTTTACTGAAATGGGCCTTCTTTCCATCTTTAAAGGCCTATAGCTTGGTCAATTGAACTCGGATTTCGATATGGCATACCTTTATAGGCTTGTGGAATGATTATGTTGTTATCTGCATTAAAATATATAACTTTAAAGGTAGTAAAAAATATGACCGTTTTTATGTCATTAATTTTAACTTTGCGAAGGTTTACTGAAATGCGCCTTCTTTCCATCTTTAAAAGCCAATAACTTGGTCAAATGAACTCGTATTTCGAAATGGCATACCTTTAGGGGCTTGTTGAATGATTTTGTTGTTATCTGCATTAAAATATTAAACTTTAAAGGTAGTAAAAAATATGACCGTTTTAATGTCATTGATTTTAATTTTGCAAAGGCTTACTGAAATGGGCCTTCTTTCCATCTTTAAAAGCCAATAACTTGGTCAAATGAACTCGTATTTCGATATGGTATACATTTATGGGCTTGTGGAATGATTATGTTGTTATCTGCATTAAAATATATAACTTTAAAGGTAGTAAAAAATATGACCGTTTTTATGTTATCTTGTTAATATATATAACTTTAAAGGTACTAAAAAATATGACCGTTTTTATGTCATTGATTTTAATTTTTTTGAAGGTTTACTGAAATGGGCCTTCTTTCCATCTTTAAAGGCCTATAGCTTGGTCAAATGAACTCGGATTTCGATATGGCATACCTTTATATGCTTGTGAAATGATTATGTTGTTATCTGCATTAAAATATATAACTTTAAAAGTTGTACAAAATATGACCGTTTTTATGTCATTGATTTTAATTTTGCGAAGGTTTACTGAAATGGGCCTTCTTTCCATCTTTAAAAGCCAATAGCTTGGTCAAATGAACTCGTATTTCGATATGGCATACCTTTCGGGGCTTGTGGAATGATTTTGTTGTTATCTGCATTAAAATATATAACTTTAAAGGTAGTAAAAAATATGACCGTTTTTATGTCATTGATTTAAATTTTGCGAAGGTTTACTGAAATGGGCCTTCTTTCCATCTTTAAAAGCCAATAACTTGGTCAAATGAACTCGTATTTCGATATGGCATACGTCTATGGGCGTTTTTATGTCATTGATTTTAATTTTGCGAAGGCTTACTGAAATGGGCCTTCTTTCCATCTTTAAAAGCCAATAACTTGGTCAAATGAACTCGTATTTCGACATGGCATACCTTTAGGGGCTTGTGGAATGATTTTGTTGTTATCTGCATTAAAATATTTAACTTTAAAGGTAGTAGAAAATATGACCGTTTTTATGTCATTGATTTTAGTTTTGCGAAGGTTTACTGAAATGGGCCTTCTTTCCATCTTTAAAAGCCAATAACTTGGTCAAATGAACTCGTATTTCGATATGGCATACCTTTAGGGGCTTGTGGAATGATTTTGTTGTTATCTGCATTAAAATATTTAACTTTAAAGGTAGTAGAAAATATGACCGTTTTTATGTCATTGATTTTAATTTTGCGAAGGTTTACTGAAATGGGCCTTCTTTCCATCTTTAAAAGCCCATAACTTGGTCAAAATGACTCGGATTTCGATATGGCATACCTCTATGGGCTTGCGGAATGATTATGTTGTTATCTGCATTAAAATATATAACTTTAAAGGTAGTAAAAAATATGACCGTTTTAAAGTACTGATTCTAATTTTGCGAAGGTTAACTGAAATTGGCCTTCCTTCCATCTTTAAAAGCCAATAAGTTTGTCAAATGAACTCGTATTTCGATATGGCATACCTTTAGGGGCTTGTGGAATGATTTTGTTGTTATCTGCATTAAAATATTTAACTTTAAAGGTAGTAGAAAATATGACCGTTTTTATGTCATTGATTTTAATTTTGCGAAGGTTTACTGAAATGGGCCTTCTTTCCATCTTTAAAAGCCAATAACTTGGTCAAATGAACTCGTATTTCGATATGGCATACCTTTAGGGGCTTGTGGAATGATTTTGTTGTTATCTGCATTAAAATATATAACTTTAAAGGTAGTACAAAATATGACCGTTTTTATGTCATTGATTTTAATTTTGCGAAGGTTTACTGAAATGGGCCTTCTTTCCATCTTTAAAAGCCAATAACTTGGTCAAATGAACTCGTATTTCGATATGGCATACCTTTAGGGGCTTGTGGAATGATTTTGTTGTTATCTGCATTAAAATATATAACTTTAAAGGTAGTAAAAAATATGACCGTTTTAATGTCATTGATTTAAATTTTGCGAAGGTTTACTGAAATGGGCCTTCTTTCCATCTTTAAAAGCCAATAACTTGGTCAAATGAACTCGTATTTCGATATGGCATACGTCTATGGGCTTGTGGAATGATTATGTTGTTATCTGCATTAAAATATATAACTTTAAAGGTAGTACAAAGTATGACCGTTTTTATGTCATTGATTTTAATATTGCGAAGGCTTACTGAAATGGGCCTTCTTTCCATCTTTAAAAGCCAATAACTTGGTCAAATGAACTCGTATTTCGATATGGCATACCTTTAGGGGCTTGTGGAATGATTTTGTTGTTATCTGCATTAAAATATTTAACTTTAAAGGTAGTAGAAAATATGACCGTTTTTATGTCATTGATTTTAATTTTGCGAAGGTTTACTGAAATGGGCCTTCTTTCCATCTTTAAAAGCCAATAACTTGGTCAAATGAACTCGTATTTCGATATGGCATACCTTTAGGGGCTTGTGGAATGATTTTGTTGTTATCTGCATTAAAATATTTAACTTTAAAGGTAGTAGAAAATATGACCGTTTTTATGTCATTGATTTTAATTTTGCGAAGGTTTACTGAAATGGGCCTTCTTTCCATCTTTAAAAGCCCATAACTTGGTCAAATGAACTCGGATTTCGATATGGCATACCTTTAGGCGCTTGTGGAATGATTATGTTTTTATCTGCATTCAAATTTATAACTTTAAAGGTAGTAAAAAATATGACCGTTTTAATGTCATTGATTTTAATTTTGCAAAGGCTTACTGAATTGGGCCTTCTTTCATCTTTAAAAGCCAATAACTTGGTCAAATGAACTCGTATTTCGATATGGCATACCTTTATGGGCTTGTGGAATGATTATGTTGTTATCTGCATTAAAATATATAACTTTAAAGGTAGTACAAAATATGACCGTTTTTATGTCATTGATTTTAATTTTGCGAAGGTTTACTGAAATGGGCCTTCTTTCCATCTTTAAAAGCCAATAACTTGGTCAAATGAACTCGTATTTCGATATGGCATACCTTTAGGGGCTTGTGGAATGATTAAGTTGTTATCTGCATTAAAATATTTAACTTTAAATGTATTAAAAAATATAAACGTTTTAATGTCATTGATTTTAATTTTGCAAAGGTTTAATGAAATGGGCCTTCTTTCCATCTCTAAAAGCCCATAGCTTGGTCAAATGAACTCGGATTTCGATATGGAACACCTTTATGGGCTTGTGGAATGATTATGTTCTTATCTGCATTTAAATATATAACTTTAAAGGTAGTAAAAAATATGACCGTTTTTATGTCATTGATTTTAATTTTGCAAAGGTTTATTAAAATGGGCCTTCTTTCCATCTTTAAAAGCCCATAACCTGGTCAGAAGGACTCGGACTTCCATATGGCAAACCTCTATGGGCTTGTGGAATGATTATGTTGTTATCTTTATTAATATATATAACTTTAAAGGTACTAAAAAATATGACCGTTTTTATGTCATTGATTTTAATTTTTTTGAAGGTTTACTGAAATGGGCCTTCTTTCCATCTTTAAAGGCCTATAACTTGGTCAATTGAACTCGGATTTCGATATGGCATACCTTTATAGGCTTGTGGAATGATTATGTTGTTATCTGCATTAAAATATATAACTTTAAAGGTAGTAAAAAATATGACCGTTTTTATGTCATTGATTTTAACTTTGCGAAGGTTTACTGAAATGGGCCTTCTTTCCATCTTTAAAAGCCAATAACTTGGTCAAATGAACTCGTATTTCGAAATGGCATACCTTTAGGGGCTTGTTGAATGATTTTGTTGTTATCTGCATTAAAATATTAAACTTTAAAGGTAGTAAAAAATATGACCGTTTTAATGTCATTGATTTTAATTTTGCAAAGGCTTACTGAAATGGGCCTTCTTTCCATCTTTAAAAGCCAATAACTTGGTCAAATGAACTCGTATTTCGATATGGTATACATTTATGGGCTTGTGGAATGATTATGTTGTTATCTGCATTAAAATATATAACTTTAAAGGTAGTAAAAAATATGACCGTTTTTATGTCATTGATTTTTATTTTGCGAAAGTTTACAGAAATGGGCCTTCCTTCCATCTTTAAAAGCCCATAACTTGGTCAAATGAACTCGGATTTCGATATGGCATACCTTTATGGGCTTGTGGAATGATTATGTTGTTATCTGCATTAAAATATATAACTTTAAAAGTAGTACAAAATATGACCGTTTTTATGTCATTGATTTTAATTTTGCGAAGGTTTACTGAAATGGGCCTTCTTTCCATCTTTAAAAGCCAATAACTTGGTCAAATGAACTCGTATTTCGATATGGCATACCTTTAGGGGCTTGTGGAATGATTTTGTTGTTATCTGCATTAAAATATATAACTTTAAAGGTAGTAAAAAATATGACCGTTTTTATGTCATTGATTTAAATTTTGCGAAGGTTTACTGAAATGGGCCTTCTTTCCATCTTTAAAAGCCAATAACTTGGTCAAATGAACTCGTATTTCGATATGGCATACGTCTATGGGCTTGTGGAATGATTATGTTGTTATCTGCATTAAAATATATAACTTTAAAGGTAGTACAAAGTATGACCGTTTTTATGTCATTGATTTTAATTTTGCGAAGGCTTACTGAAATGGGCCTTCTTTCCATCTTTAAAAGCCAATAACTTGGTCAAATGAACTCGTATTTCGATATGGCATACCTTTAGGGGCTTGTGGAATGATTTTGTTGTTATCTGCATTAAAATATATAACTTTAAAAGTTGTACAAAATATGACCGTTTTTATGTCATTGATTTTAATTTTGCGAAGGTTTACTGAAATGGGCCTTCTTTCCATCTTTAAAAGCCAATAGCTTGGTCAAATGAACTCGTATTTCGATATGGCATACCTTTCGGGGCTTGTGGAATGATTTTGTTGTTATCTGCATTAAAATATATAACTTTAAAGGTAGTAAAAAATATGACCGTTTTTATGTCATTGATTTAAATTTTGCGAAGGTTTACTGAAATGGGCCTTCTTTCCATCTTTAAAAGCCAATAACTTGGTCAAATGAACTCGTATTTCGATATGGCATACGTCTATGGGCGTTTTTATGTCATTGATTTTAATTTTGCGAAGGCTTACTGAAATGGGCCTTCTTTCCATCTTTAAAGGCCTATAGCTTGGTCAAATGAACTCGGATTTCGATATGGCATACCTTTATGGGCTTGTGAAATGATTATGTTGTTATCTGCATTAAAATATATAACTTTAAAAGTTGTACAAAATATGACCGTTTTTATGTCATTGATTTTAATTTTGCGAAGGTTTACTGAAATGGGCCTTCTTTCCATCTTTAAAAGCCAATAGCTTGGTCAAATGAACTCGTATTTCGATATGGCATACCTTTCGGGGCTTGTGGAATGATTTTGTTGTTATCTGCATTAAAATATATAACTTTAAAGGTAGTAAAAAATATGACCGTTTTTATGTCATTGATTTAAATTTTGCGAAGGTTTACTGAAATGGGCCTTCTTTCCATCTTTAAAAGCCAATAACTTGGTCAAATGAACTCGTATTTCGATATGGCATACGTCTATGGGCGTTTTTATGTCATTGATTTTAATTTTGCGAAGGCTTACTGAAATGGGCCTTCTTTCCATCTTTAAAAGCCAATAACTTGGTCAAATGAACTCGTATTTCGACATGGCATACCTTTAGGGGCTTGTGGAATGATTTTGTTGTTATCTGCATTAAAATATTTAACTTTAAAGGTAGTAGAAAATATGACCGTTTTTATGTCATTGATTTTAATTTTGCGAAGGTTTACTGAAATGGGCCTTCTTTCCATCTTTAAAAGCCAATAACTTGGTCAAATGAACTCGTATTTCGATATGGCATACCTTTAGGGGCTTGTGGAATGATTTTGTTGTTATCTGCATTAAAATATTTAACTTTAAAGGTAGTAGAAAATATGACCGTTTTTATGTCATTGATTTTAATTTTGCGAAGGTTTACTGAAATGGGCCTTCTTTCCATCTTTAAAAGCCCATAACTTGGTCAAAATGACTCGGATTTCGATATGGCATACCTCTATGGGCTTGCGGAATGATTATGTTGTTATCTGCATTAAAATATATAACTTTAAAGGTAGTAAAAAATATGACCGTTTTAAAGTACTGATTCTAATTTTGCGAAGGTTAACTGAAATTGGCCTTCCTTCCATCTTTAAAAGCCAATAACTTTGTCAAATGAACTCGTATTTCGATATGGCATACCTTTAGGGGCTTGTGGAATGATTTTGTTGTTATCTGCATTAAAATATTTAACTTTAAAGGTAGTAGAAAATATGACCGTTTTTATGTCATTGATTTTAATTTTGCGAAGGTTTACTGAAATGGGCCTTCTTTCCATCTTTAAAAGCCAATAACTTGGTCAAATGAACTCGTATTTCGATATGGCATACCTTTAGGGGCTTGTGGAATGATTTTGTTGTTATCTGCATTAAAATATATAACTTTAAAGGTAGTACAAAATATGACCGTTTTTATGTCATTGATTTTAATTTTGCGAAGGTTTACTGAAATGGGCCTTCTTTCCATCTTTAAAAGCCAATAACTTGGTCAAATGAACTCGTATTTCGATATGGCATACCTTTAGGGGCTTGTGGAATGATTTTGTTGTTATCTGCATTAAAATATATAACTTTAAAGGTAGTAAAAAATATGACCGTTTTAATGTCATTGATTTAAATTTTGCGAAGGTTTACTGAAATGGGCCTTCTTTCCATCTTTAAAAGCCAATAACTTGGTCAAATGAACTCGTATTTCGATATGGCATACGTCTATGGGCTTTTGGAATGATTATGTTGTTATCTGCATTAAAATATATAACTTTAAAGGTAGTACAAAGTATGACCGTTTTTATGTCATTGATTTTAATATTGCGAAGGCTTACTGAAATGGGCCTTCTTTCCATCTTTAAAAGCCAATAACTTGGTCAAATGAACTCGTATTTCGATATGGCATACCTTTAGGGGCTTGTGGAATGATTTTGTTGTTATCTGCATTAAAATATTTAACTTTAAAGGTAGTAGAAAATATGACCGTTTTTATGTCATTGATTTTAATTTTGCGAAGGTTTACTGAAATGGGCCTTCTTTCCATCTTTAAAAGCCAATAACTTGGTCAAATGAACTCGTATTTCGATATGGCATACCTTTAGGGGCTTGTGGAATGATTTTGTTGTTATCTGCATTAAAATATTTAACTTTAAAGGTAGTAGAAAATATGACCGTTTTTATGTCATTGATTTTAATTTTGCGAAGGTTTACTGAAATGGGCCTTCTTTCCATCTTTAAAAGCCCATAACTTGGTCAAATGAACTCGGATTTCGATATGGCATACCTTTAGGCGCTTGTGGAATGATTATGTTTTTATCTGCATTCAAATTTATAACTTTAAAGGTAGTAAAAAATATGACCGTTTTAATGTCATTGATTTTAATTTTGCAAAGGCTTACTGAATTGGGCCTTCTTTCATCTTTAAAAGCCAATAACTTGGTCAAATGAACTCGTATTTCGATATGGTATACATTTATGGGCTTGTGGAATGATTATGTTGTTATCTGCATTAAAATATATAACTTTAAAGGTAGTACAAAATATGACCGTTTTTATGTCATTGATTTTAATTTTGCGAAGGTTTACTGAAATGGGCCTTCTTTCCATCTTTAAAAGCCAATAACTTGGTCAAATGAACTCGTATTTCGATATGGCATACCTTTAGGGGCTTGTGGAATGATTAAGTTGTTATCTGCATTAAAATATTTAACTTTAAATGTATTAAAAAATATAAACGTTTTAATGTCATTGATTTTAATTTTGCAAAGGTTTAATGAAATGGGCCTTCTTTCCATCTCTAAAAGCCCATAGCTTGGTCAAATGAACTCGGATTTCGATATGGAACACCTTTATGGGCTTGTGGAATGATTATGTTCTTATCTGCATTTAAATATATAACTTTAAAGGTAGTAAAAAATATGACCGTTTTTATGTCATTGATTTTAATTTTGCAAAGGTTTATTAAAATGGGCCTTCTTTCCATCTTTAAAAGCCCATAACCTGGTCAGAAGGACTCGGACTTCCATATGGCAAACCTCTATGGGCTTGTGGAATGATTATGTTGTTATCTTTATTAATATATATAACTTTAAAGGTACTAAAAAATATGACCGTTTTTATGTCATTGATTTTAATTTTTTTGAAGGTTTACTGAAATGGGCCTTCTTTCCATCTTTAAAGGCCTATAACTTGGTCAATTGAACTCGGATTTCGATATGGCATACCTTTATAGGCTTGTGGAATGATTATGTTGTTATCTGCATTAAAATATATAACTTTAAAGGTAGTAAAAAATATGACCGTTTTTATGTCATTGATTTTAACTTTGCGAAGGTTTACTGAAATGGGCCTTCTTTCCATCTTTAAAAGCCAATAACTTGGTCAAATGAACTCGTATTTCGAAATGGCATACCTTTAGGGGCTTGTTGAATGATTTTGTTGTTCTCTGCATTAAAATATTAAACTTTAAAGGTAGTAAAAAATATGACCGTTTTAATGTCATTGATTTTAATTTTGCAAAGGCTTACTGAAATGGGCCTTCTTTCCATCTTTAAAAGCCAATAACTTGGTCAAATGAACTCGTATTTCGATATGGTATACATTTATGGGCTTGTGGAATGATTATGTTGTTATCTGCATTAAAATATATAACTTTAAAGGTAGTAAAAAATATGACCGTTTTTATGTCATTGATTTTTATTTTGCGAAAGTTTACAGAAATGGGCCTTCCTTCCATCTTTAAAAGCCCATAACTTGGTCAAATGAACTCGGATTTCGATATGGCATACCTTTATGGGCTTGTGGAATGATTATGTTGTTATCTGCATTAAAATATATAACTTTAAAAGTAGTACAAAATATGACCGTTTTTATGTCATTGATTTTAATTTTGCGAAGGTTTACTGAAATGGGCCTTCTTTCCATCTTTAAAAGCCAATAACTTGGTCAAATGAACTCGTATTTCGATATGGCATACCTTTAGGGGCTTGTGGAATGATTTTGTTGTTATCTGCATTAAAATATATAACTTTAAAGGTAGTAAAAAATATGACCGTTTTTATGTCATTGATTTAAATTTTGCGAAGGTTTACTGAAATGGGCCTTCTTTCCATCTTTAAAAGCCAATAACTTGGTCAAATGAACTCGTATTTCGATATGGCATACGTCTATGGGCTTGTGGAATGATTATGTTGTTATCTGCATTAAAATATATAACTTTAAAGGTAGTACAAAGTATGACCGTTTTTATGTCATTGATTTTAATTTTGCGAAGGCTTACTGAAATGGGCCTTCTTTCCATCTTTAAAAGCCAATAACTTGGTCAAATGAACTCGTATTTCGATATGGCATACCTTTAGGGGCTTGTGGAATGATTTTGTTGTTATCTGCATTAAAATATTTAACTTTAAAGGTAGTAGAAAATATGACCGTTTTTATGTCATTGATTTTAATTTTGCGAAGGTTTACTGAAATGGGCCTTCTTTCCATCTTTAAAAGCCAATAACTTGGTCAAATGAACTCGTATTTCGATATGGCATACCTTTAGGGGCTTGTGGAATGATTTTGTTGTTATCTGCATTAAAATATTTAACTTTAAAGGTAGTAGAAAATATGACCGTTTTTATGTCATTGATTTTAATTTTGCGAAGGTTTACTGAAATGGGCCTTCTTTCCATCTTTAAAAGCCCATAACTTGGTCAAATGAACTCGGATTTCGATATGGCATACCTTTAGGCGCTTGTGGAATGATTATGTTGTTATGTTTCAAATTTATAACTTTAAAGGTAGTAAAAAATATGACCGTTTTAATGTCATTGATTTTAATTTTGCAAAGGCTTACTGAAATGGGCCTTCTTTCCATCTTTAAAAGCCAATAACTTGGTCAAATGAACTCGTATTTCGATATGGTATACATTTATGGGCTTGTGGAATGATTATGTTGTTATCTGCATTAAAATATATAACTTTAAAGGTAGTAAAAAATATGACCGTTTTTATGTCATTGATTTTTATTTTGCGAAAGTTTACAGAAATGGGCCTTCCTTCCATCTTTAAAAGCCCATAACTTGGTCAAATGAACTCGGATTTCGATATGGCATACCTTTATGGGCTTGTGGAATGATTATGTTGTTATCTGCATTAAAATATATAACTTTAAAAGTAGTACAAAATATGACCGTTTTTATGTCATTGATTTTAATTTTGCGAAGGTTTACTGAAATGGGCCTTCTTTCCATCTTTAAAAGCCAATAACTTGGTCAAATGAACTCGTATTTCGATATGGCATACCTTTAGGGGCTTGTGGAATGATTTTGTTGTTATCTGCATTAAAATATATAACTTTAAAGGTAGTAAAAAATATGACCGTTTTTATGTCATTGATTTAAATTTTGCGAAGGTTTACTGAAATGGGCCTTCTTTCCATCTTTAAAAGCCAATAACTTGGTCAAATGAACTCGTATTTCGATATGGCATACGTCTATGGGCTTGTGGAATGATTATGTTGTTATCTGCATTAAAATATATAACTTTAAAGGTAGTACAAAGTATGACCGTTTTTATGTCATTGATTTTAATTTTGCGAAGGCTTACTGAAATGGGCCTTCTTTCCATCTTTAAAAGCCAATAACTTGGTCAAATGAACTCGTATTTCGATATGGCATACCTTTAGGGGCTTGTGGAATGATTTTGTTGTTATCTGCATTAAAATATTTAACTTTAAAGGTAGTAGAAAATATGACCGTTTTTATGTCATTGATTTTAATTTTGCGAAGGTTTACTGAAATGGGCCTTCTTTCCATCTTTAAAAGCCAATAACTTGGTCAAATGAACTCGTATTTCGATATGGCATACCTTTAGGGGCTTGTGGAATGATTTTGTTGTTATCTGCATTAAAATATTTAACTTTAAAGGTAGTAGAAAATATGACCGTTTTTATGTCATTGATTTTAATTTTGCGAAGGTTTACTGAAATGGGCCTTCTTTCCATCTTTAAAAGCCCATAACTTGGTCAAATGAACTCGGATTTCGATATGGCATACCTTTAGGCGCTTGTGGAATGATTATGTTGTTATGTTTCAAATTTATAACTTTAAAGGTAGTAAAAAATATGACCGTTTTAATGTCATTGATTTTAATTTTGCAAAGGCTTACTGAATTGGGCCTTCTTTCATCTTTAAAAGCCAATAACTTGGTCAAATGAACTCGTATTTCGATATGGTATACATTTATGGGCTTGTGGAATGATTATGTTGTTATCTGCATTAAAATATATAACTTTAAAGGTAGTAAAAAATATGACCGTTTTTATGTCATTGATTTTTATTTTGCGAAAGTTTACAGAAATGGGCCTTCCTTCCATCTTTAAAAGCCCATAACTTGGTCAAATGAACTCGGATTTCGATATGGCATACCCTTATGGGCTTGTGGAATGATTATGTTGTTATCTGCATTAAAATATATAACTTTAAAGGTAGTAAAAAATATGACCGTTTTTATGTCATTGATTTTAACTTTGCGAAGGTTTACTGAAATGGGCCTTCTTTCCATCTTTAAAAGCCAATAACTTGGTCAAATGAACTCGTATTTCGATATGGCATACCTTTTGGGGCTTGTGGAATGATTTTGTTGTTATCTGCATTAAAATATTAAACTTTAAGGGTAGTAAAAAATATGACCGTTATTATGTCATTGATTTTAATTTTGCGAAGGCTTACTGAAATGGGCCTTCTTTACACATTTAAAGGCCCATAACTTAGTCAAATGAACTCGTATTTCGATATGGCATACCTTTTGGGGCTTGTGGAATGATTATGTTGTTATCTGCATTAAAATATATAGCTTTAAAGGTAGTAAAAAATATGACCGTTTTTATGTCATTGATTTTAATTTTGCAAAGGTTTACTGAAATGGGCCTTCTTTCCATCTTTAAAAGCCCATAACTTGGTCAAAATGACTCGGATTTCGATATGGCATACCTCTATGGGCTTGCGGAATGATTATGTTGTTATCTGCATTAAAATATATAACTTTAAAGGTAGTAAAAAATATGACCGTTTTAAAGTACTGATTCTAATTTTGCGAAGGTTAACTGAAATTGGCCTTCCTTCCATCTTTAAAAGCCAATAACTTTGTCAAATGAACTCGTATTTCGATATGGCATACCTTTAGGGGCGTGTGGAATGATTTTGTTGTTATCTGCATTAAAATATTTAACTTTAAAGGTAGTAGAAAATATGACCGTTTTTATGTCATTGATTTTAATTTTGCGAAGGTTTACTGAAATGGGCCTTCTTTCCATCTTTAAAAGCCAATAACTTGGTCAAATGAACTCGTATTTCGATATGGCATACGTCTATGGGCTTGTGGAATGATTATGTTGTTATCTGCATTAAAATATTTAACTTTAAAGGTAGTAGAAAATATGACCGTTTTTATGTCATTGATTTTAATTTTGCGAAGGTTTACTGAAATGGGCCTTCTTTCCATCTTTAAAAGCCAATAACTTGGTCAAATGAACTCGTATTTCGATATGGCATACCTTTAGGGGCTTGTGGAATGATTTTGTTGTTATCTGCATTAAAATATTTAACTTTAAAGGTAGTAGAAAATATGACCGTTTTTATGTCATTGATTTTAATTTTGCGAAGGTTTACTGAGATGGGCCTTCTTTCCATCTTTAAAAGCCCATAACTTGGTCAAATGAACTCGGATTTCGATATGGCATACCTTTAGGCGCTTGTGGAATGATTATGTTTTTATCTGCATTCAAATTTATAACTTTAAAGGTAGTAAAAAATATGACCGTTTTAATGTCATTGATTTTAATTTTGCAAAGGCTTACTGAATTGGGCCTTCTTTCATCTTTAAAAGCCAATAACTTGGTCAAATGAACTCGTATTTCGATATGGTATACATTTATGGGCTTGTGGAATGATTATGTTGTTATCTGCATTAAAATATATAACTTTAAAGGTAGTAAAAAATATGACCGTTTTTATGTCATTGATTTTTATTTTGCGAAAGTTTACAGAAATGGGCCTTCCTTCCATCTTTAAAAGCCCATAACTTGGTCAAATGAACTCGGATTTCGATATGGCATACCTTTATGGGCTTGTGGAATGATTATGTTGTTATCTGCATTAAAATATATAACTTTAAAGGTAGTAAAAAATATGACCGTTTTTATGTCATTGATTTTAACTTTGCGAAGGTTTACTGAAATGGGCCTTCTTTCCATCTTTAAAAGCCAATAACTTGGTCAAATGAACTCGTATTTCGATATGGCATACCTTTTGGGGCTTGTGGAATGATTTTGTTGTTATCTGCATTAAAATATTAAACTTTAAGGGTAGTAAAAAATATGACCGTTATTATGTCATTGATTTTAATTTTGCGAAGGCTTACTGAAATGGGCCTTCTTTACATATTTAAAGGCCCATAACTTAGTCAAATGAACTCGGATTTCGATATGGCATACCTTTAGGGCTTGTGGAATGATTATGTTGTTATCTGCATTAAAATATATAGCTTTAAAGGTAGTAAAAAATATGACCGTTTTTATGTCATTGATTTTAATTTTGCAAAGGTTTACTGAAATGGGCCTTCTTTCCATCTTTAAAAGCCCATAACTTGGTCAAAATGACTCGGATTTCGATATGGCATACCTCTATGGGCTTGCGGAATGATTATGTTGTTATCTGCATTAAAATATATAACTTTAAAGGTAGTAAAAAATATGACCGTTTTAAAGTACTGATTCTAATTTTGCGAAGGCTAACTGAAATTGGCCTTCCTACCATCTTTAAAAGCCAATAACTTTGTCAAATGAACTCGTATTTCGATATGGCATACCTTTAGGGGCTTGTGGAATGATTTTGTTGTTATCTGCATTAAAATATTTAACTTTAAATGTATTAAAAAATATAACCGTTTTAATGTCATTGATTTTAATTTTGCAAAGGTTTACTGAAATGGGCCTTCTTTCCATCTTTAAAAGCCCATAACTTGGTCAAATGAACTCGGATTTCGATATGGCATACCTTTAGGCGCTTGTGGAATGATTATGTTTTTATCTGCATTCAAATTTATAACTTTAAAGGTAGTAAAAAATATGACCGTTTTTATGTCATTGATTTTAATTTTGCAAAGGTTAACTAAAATGGGCCTTATTTCCATCTTTAAAAGCCCATAACCTGGTCAAAAGGACTCGGATTTCGATATGGCATACCTCTATGGGCTTGTGGAATGATTATGTTGTTATCTGCATTAAAATATATAACTTTAAAGGTTGTACAAAATATGACCGTTTTTATGTCATTGATTTTAATTTTGCGAAGGTTTACTTCTTTCCATCTTTAAAAGCCAATAACTTGGTCAACTTGGCCTTTAGGGGCTTGTGGAATGATTTTGTTGTTATCTGCATTAAAATATTTAACTTTAAATGTATTAAAAAATATACCCGTTTTAATGTCATTGATTTTAATTTTGCAAAGGTTTACTGAAATGGGCCTTCTTTCATCTTTAAAGGCCAATTACTTGGTCAAATGAACTCGTATTTCGATATGGCATACCTTTAGGGGCTTGTGGAATGATTAAGTTGTTATCTGCATTAAAATATTTAACTTTAAATGTATTAAAAAATATAAACGTTTTAATGTCATTGATTTTAATTTTGCAAAGGTTTAATGAAATGGGCCTTCTTTCCATCTCTAAAAGCCCATAACTTGGTCAAATGAACTCGGATTTCGATATGGCATACCTTTATGGGCTTGTGGAATGATTATGTTGTTATCTGCATTAAAATATATAACTTTAAAGGTAGTAAAAAATATGACCGTTTTTATGTCATTGATTTTAACTTTGCGAAGGTTTACTGAAATGGGCCTTCTTTCCATCTTTAAAAGCCAATAACTTGGTCAAATGAACTCGTATTTCGATATGGCATACCTTTATGGGCTTGTGGAATGATTATGTTGTTATCTGCATTAAAATATATAACTTTAAAGGTAGTAAAAAATATGACCGTTTTTATGTCATTGATTTTAATTTTGCGAAGGTTTACTGAAATGGGCCTTCTTTCCATCTTTAAAAGCCAATAACTTGGTCAAATGAACTCGTATTTCGATATGGCATACGTCTATGGGCTTGTGGAATGATTATGTTGTTATCTGCATTAAAATATTTAACTTTAAAGGTAGTAGAAAATATGACCGTTTTTATGTCATTGATTTTAATTTTGCGAAGGTTTACTGAAATGGGCCTTCTTTCCATCTTTAAAAGCCAATAACTTGGTCAAATGAACTCGTATTTCGATATGGCATACCTTTAGGGGCTTGTGGAATGATTTTGTTGTTATCTGCATTAAAATATTTAACTTTAAAGGTAGTAGAAAATATGACCGTTTTTATGTCATTGATTTTAATTTTGCGAAGGTTTACTGAGATGGGCCTTCTTTCCATCTTTAAAAGCCCATAACTTGGTCAAATGAACTCGGATTTCGATATGGCATACCTTTAGGCGCTTGTGGAATGATTATGTTTTTATCTGCATTCAAATTTATAACTTTAAAGGTAGTAAAAAATATGACCGTTTTAATGTCATTGATTTTAATTTTGCAAAGGCTTACTGAATTGGGCCTTCTTTCATCTTTAAAAGCCAATAACTTGGTCAAATGAACTCGTATTTCGATATGGTATACATTTATGGGCTTGTGGAATGATTATGTTGTTATCTGCATTAAAATATATAACTTTAAAGGTAGTAAAAAATATGACCGTTTTTATGTCATTGATTTTTATTTTGCGAAAGTTTACAGAAATGGGCCTTCCTTCCATCTTTAAAAGCCCATAACTTGGTCAAATGAACTCGGATTTCGATATGGCATACCTTTATGGGCTTGTGGAATGATTATGTTGTTATCTGCATTAAAATATATAACTTTAAAGGTAGTAAAAAATATGACCGTTTTTATGTCATTGATTTTAACTTTGCGAAGGTTTACTGAAATGGGCCTTCTTTCCATCTTTAAAAGCCAATAACTTGGTCAAATGAACTCGTATTTCGATATGGCATACCTTTTGAGGCTTGTGGAATGATTTTGTTGTTATCTGCATTAAAATATTAAACTTTAAGGGTAGTAAAAAATATGACCGTTATTATGTCATTGATTTTAATTTTGCGAAGGCTTACTGAAATGGGCCTTCTTAACATATTTAAAGGCCCATAACTTAGTCAAATGAACTCGGATTTCGATATGGCATACCTTTAGGGCTTGTGGAATGATTATGTTGTTATCTGCATTAAAATATATAGCTTTAAAGGTAGTAAAAAATATGACCGTTTTTATGTCATTGATTTTAATTTTGCAAAGGTTTACTGAAATGGGCCTTCTTTCCATCTTTGAAAGCCCATAACTTGGTCAAAATGACTCGGATTTCGATATGGCATACCTCTATGGGCTTGCGGAATGATTATGTTGTTATCTGCATTAAAATATATAACTTTAAAGGTAGTAAAAAATATGACCGTTTTAAAGTACTGATTCTAATTTTGCGAAGGCTAACTGAAATTGGCCTTCCTACCATCTTTAAAAGCCAATAACTTTGTCAAATGAACTCGTATTTCGATATGGCATACCTTTAGGGGCTTGTGGAATGATTTTGTTGTTATCTGCATTAAAATATTTAACTTTAAATGTATTAAAAAATATAACCGTTTTAATGTCATTGATTTTAATTTTGCAAAGGTTTACTGAAATGGGCCTTCTTTCCATCTTTAAAAGCCCATAACTTGGTCAAATGAACTCGGATTTCGATATGGCATACCTTTAGGCGCTTGTGGAATGATTATGTTTTTATCTGCATTCAAATTTATAACTTTAAAGGTAGTAAAAAATATGACCGTTTTTATGTCATTGATTTTAATTTTGCAAAGGTTAACTAAAATGGGCCTTATTTCCATCTTTAAAAGCCCATAACCTGGTCAAAAGGACTCGGATTTCGATACGGCATACCTCTATGGGCTTGTGGAATGATTATGTTGTTATCTGCATTAAAATATATAACTTTAAAGGTTGTACAAAATATGACCGTTTTTATGTCATTGATTTTAATTTTGCGAAGGTTTACTTCTTTCCATCTTTAAAAGCCAATAACTTGGTCAACTTGGCCTTTAGGGGCTTGTGGAATGATTTTGTTGTTATCTGCATTAAAATATTTAACTTTAAATGTATTAAAAAATATACCCGTTTTAATGTCATTGATTTTAATTTTGCAAAGGTTTACTGAAATGGGCCTTCTTTCATCTTTAAAGGCCAATTACTTGGTCAAATGAACTCGTATTTCGATATGGCATACCTTTAGGGGCTTGTGGAATGATTAAGTTGTTATCTGCATTAAAATATTTAACTTTAAATGTATTAAAAAATATAAACGTTTTAATGTCATTGATTTTAATTTTGCAAAGGTTTAATGAAATGGGCCTTCTTTCCATCTCTAAAAGCCCATAACTTGGTCAAATGAACTCGGATTTCGATATGGAACACCTTTATGGGCTTGTGGAATGATTATGTTTTTATCTGCATTTAAATATATAACTTTAAAGGTAGTAAAAAATATGACCGTTTTTATGTCATTGATTTTAATTTTGCAAAGGTTTATTAAAATGGGCCTTCTTTCCATCTTTAAAAGCCCATAACCTGGTCAGAAGGACTCGGACTTCCATATGGCAAACCTCTATGGGCTTGTGGAATGATTATGTTGTTATCTTTATTAATATATATAACTTTAAAGGTACTAAAAAATATGACCGTTTTTATGTCATTGATTTTAATTTTTTTGAAGGTTTACTGAAATGGGCCTTCTTTCCATCTTTAAAAGCCAATAACTTGGTCACATGAACTCGTATTTCGAAATGGCATACCTTTAGGGGCTTGTTGAATGATTTTGTTGTTATCTGCATTAAAATATTAAACTTTAAAGGTAGTAAAAAATATGACCGTTTTAATGTCATTGATTTTAATTTTGCAAAGGCTTACTGAATTGGGCCTTCTTTCATCTTTAAAAGCCAATAACTTGGTCAAATGAACTCGTATTTCGATATGGTATACATTTATGGGCTTGTGGAATGATTATGTTGTTATCTGCATTAAAATATATAACTTTAAAGGTAGTAAAAAATATGACCGTTTTTATGTCATTGATTTTTATTTTGCGAAAGTTTACAGAAATGGGCCTTCCTTCCATCTTTAAAAGCCCATAACTTGGTCAAATGAACTCGGATTTCGATATGGCATACCTTTATGGGCTTGTGGAATGATTATGTTGTTATCTGCATTAAAATATATAACTTTAAAGGTAGTACAAAATATGACCGTTTTTATGTCATTGATTTTAATTTTGCGAAGGTTTACTGAAATGGGCCTTCTTTCCATCTTTAAAAGCCAATAACTTGGTCAAACGAACTCGTATTTCGATATGGCATACCTTTAGGGGCTTGTGGAATGATTTTGTTGTTATCTGCATTAAAATATATAACTTTAAAGGTAGTAAAAAATATGACCGTTTTTATGTCATTTATGTTTTTTTAATGTCATTGATTTTAATTTTGCAAAGGCTTACTGAATTGGGCCTTCTTTCATCTTTAAAAGCCAATAACTTGGTCAAATGAACTCGTATTTCGATATGGTATACATTTATGGGCTTGTGGAATGATTATGTTGTTATCTGCATTAAAATATATAACTTTAAAGGTAGTAAAAAATATGACCGTTTTTATGTCATTGATTTTTATTTTGCGAAAGTTTACAGAAATGGGCCTTCCTTCCATCTTTAAAAGCCCATAACTTGGTCAAATGAACTCGGATTTCGATATGGCATACCTTTATGGGCTTGTGGAATGATTATGTTCTTATCTGCATTAAAATATATAACTTTAAAGGTAGTAAAAAATATGACCGTTTTAAAGTACTGATTCTAATTTTGCGAAGGTTAACTGAAATTGGCCATCCTTCCATCTTTAAAAGCCAATAACTTTGTCAAATGAACTCGTATTTCGATATGGCATACCTTTAGGGGCTTGTGGAATGATTTTGTTGTTATCTGCATTAAAATATTTAACTTTAAAGGTAGTAGAAAATATGACCGTTTTTATGTCATTGATTTTAATTTTGCGAAGGTTTACTGAAATGGGCCTTCTTTCCATCTATAAAAGCCAATAACTTGGTCAAATGAACTCGTATTTCGATATGGCATACCTTTAGGGGCTTGTGGAATGATTTTGTTGTTATCTGCATTAAAATATTTAACTTTAAATGTATTAAAAAATATACCCGTTTTAATGTCATTGATTTTAATTTTGCAAAGGTTTACTGAAATGGGCCTTCTTTCATCTTTAAAGGCCAATTACTTGGTCAAATGAACTCGTATTTCGATATGGCATACCTTTAGGGGCTTGTGGAATGATTAAGTTGTTATCTGCATTAAAATATTTAACTTTAAATGTATTAAAAAATATAAACGTTTTAATGTCATTGATTTTAATTTTGCAAAGGTTTAATGAAATGGGCCTTCTTTCCATCTCTAAAAGCCCATAACTTGGTCAAATGAACTCGGATTTCGATATGGAACACCTTTATGGGCTTGTGGAATGATTATGTTTTTATCTGCATTTAAATATATAACTTTAAAGGTAGTAAAAAATATGACCGTTTTTATGTCATTGATTTTAATTTTGCAAAGGTTTATTAAAATGGGCCTTCTTTCCATCTTTAAAAGCCCATAACCTGGTCAGAAGGACTCGGACTTCCATATGGCAAACCTCTATGGGCTTGTGGAATGATTATGTTGTTATCTTTATTAATATATATAACTTTAAAGGTACTAAAAAATATGACCGTTTTTATGTCATTGATTTTAATTTTTTTGAAGGTTTACTGAAATGGGCCTTCTTTCCATCTTTAAAAGCCAATAACTTGGTCACATGAACTCGTATTTCGAAATGGCATACCTTTAGGGGCTTGTTGAATGATTTTGTTGTTATCTGCATTAAAATATTAAACTTTAAAGGTAGTAAAAAATATGACCGTTTTAATGTCATTGATTTTAATTTTGCAAAGGCTTACTGAATTGGGCCTTCTTTCATCTTTAAAAGCCAATAACTTGGTCAAATGAACTCGTATTTCGATATGGTATACATTTATGGGCTTGTGGAATGATTATGTTGTTATCTGCATTAAAATATATAACTTTAAAGGTAGTAAAAAATATGACCGTTTTTATGTCATTGATTTTTATTTTGCGAAAGTTTACAGAAATGGGCCTTCCTTCCATCTTTAAAAGCCCATAACTTGGTCAAATGAACTCGGATTTCGATATGGCATACCTTTATGGGCTTGTGGAATGATTATGTTGTTATCTGCATTAAAATATATAACTTTAAAGGTAGTACAAAATATGACCGTTTTTATGTCATTGATTTTAATTTTGCGAAGGTTTACTGAAATGGGCCTTCTTTCCATCTTTAAAAGCCAATAACTTGGTCAAACGAACTCGTATTTCGATATGGCATACCTTTAGGGGCTTGTGGAATGATTTTGTTGTTATCTGCATTAAAATATATAACTTTAAAGGTAGTAAAAAATATGACCGTTTTTATGTCATTTATGTTTTTTTAATGTCATTGATTTTAATTTTGCAAAGGCTTACTGAATTGGGCCTTCTTTCATCTTTAAAAGCCAATAACTTGGTCAAATGAACTCGTATTTCGATATGGTATACATTTATGGGCTTGTGGAATGATTATGTTGTTATCTGCATTAAAATATATAACTTTAAAGGTAGTAAAAAATATGACCGTTTTTATGTCATTGATTTTTATTTTGCGAAAGTTTACAGAAATGGGCCTTCCTTCCATCTTTAAAAGCCCATAACTTGGTCAAATGAACTCGGATTTCGATATGGCATACCTTTATGGGCTTGTGGAATGATTATGTTGTTATCTGCATTAAAATATATAACTTTAAAGGTAGTAAAAAATATGACCGTTTTAAAGTACTGATTCTAATTTTGCGAAGGTTAACTGAAATTGGCCATCCTTCCATCTTTAAAAGCCAATAACTTTGTCAAATGAACTCGTATTTCGATATGGCATACCTTTAGGGGCTTGTGGAATGATTTTGTTGTTATCTGCATTAAAATATTTAACTTTAAAGGTAGTAGAAAATATGACCGTTTTTATGTCATTGATTTTAATTTTGCGAAGGTTTACTGAAATGGGCCTTCTTTCCATCTTTAAAAGCCAATAACTTGGTCAAATGAACTCGTATTTCGATATGGCATACCTTTAGGGGCTTGTGGAATGATTTTGTTGTTATCTGCATTAAAATATATAACTTTAAAGGTAGTACAAAATATGACCGTTTTTATGTCATTGATTTTAATTTTGCGAAGGTTTACTGAAATGGGCCTTCTTTCCATCTTTAAAAGCCAATAACTTGGTCAAATGAACTCGTATTTCGATATGGTATACATTTATGGGCTTGTGGAATGATTATGTTGTTATCTGCATTAAAATATATAACTTTAAAGGTAGTAAAAAATATGACCGTTTTTATGTCATTGATTTTAATATTGCAAAGGTTTACTGAAATGGGCCTTCTTTCCATCTTTAAAAGCCCATAACTTGGTCAAATGAACTCGGATTTCGATATGGCATACCTTTATGGGCTTGTGGAATGATTATGTTGTTATCTGCATTAAAATATATAACTTTAAAGGTAGTACAAAATATGACCGTTTTTATGTCATTGATTTTAATTTTGCGAAGGTTTACTGAAATGGGCCTTCTTTCCATCTTTAAAAGCCAATAACTTGGTCAAACGAACTCGTATTTCGATATGGCATACCTTTAGGGGCTTGTGGAATGATTTTGTTGTTATCTGCATTAAAATATACAACTTTAAAGGTAGTAAAAAATATGACCGTTTTTATGTCATTGATTTAAATTTTGCGAAGGTTTACTGAAATGGGTCTTCTTTCCATCTTTAAAAGCCAATAACTTGGTCAAATGAACTCGTATTTCGATATGGCATACCTTTAGGGGCTTGTGGAATGATTTTGTTGTTATCTGCATTAAAATATTTAACTTTAAAGGTAGTAGAAAATATGACCGTTTTTATGTCATTGATTTTAATTTTGCGAAGGTTTACTGAAATGGGCCTTCTTTCCACCTTTAAAAGCCCATAACTTGGTCAAATGAACTCGGATTTCGATATGGCATACCTTTAGGCGCTTGTGGAATGATTATGTTTTTATCTGCATTCAAATTTATAACTTTAAAGGTAGTAAAAAATATGACCGTTTTAATGTCATTGATTTTAATTTTGCAAAGGCTTACTGAATTGGGCCTTCTTTCATCTTTAAAAGCCAATAACTTGGTCAAATGAACTCGTATTTCGATATGGTATACATTTATGGGCTTGTGGAATGATTATGTTGTTATCTGCATTAAAATATATAACTTTAAAGGTAGTAAAAAATATGACCGTTTTTATGTCATTGATTTTTATTTTGCGAAAGTTTACAGAAATGGGCCTTCCTTCCATCTTTAAAAGCCCATAACTTGGTCAAATGAACTCGGATTTCGATATGGCATACCTTTATGGGCTTGTGGAATGATTATGTTGTTATCTGCATTAAAATATATAACTTTAAAGGTAGTAAAAAATATGACCGTTTTAAAGTACTGATTCTAATTTTGCGAAGGTTAACTGAAATTGGCCATCCTTCCATCTTTAAAAGCCAATAACTTTGTCAAATGAACTCGTATTTCGATATGGCATACCTTTAGGGGCTTGTGGAATGATTTTGTTGTTATCTGCATTAAAATATTTAACTTTAAAGGTAGTAGAAAATATGACCGTTTTTATGTCATTGATTTTAATTTTGCGAAGGTTTACTGAAATGGGCCTTCTTTCCATCTTTAAAAGCCAATAACTTGGTCAAATGAACTCGTATTTCGATATGGCATACCTTTAGGGGCTTGTGGAATGATTTTGTTGTTATCTGCATTAAAATATATAACTTTAAAGGTAGTACAAAATATGACCGTTTTTATGTCATTGATTTTAATTTTGCGAAGGTTTACTGAAATGGGCCTTCTTTCCATCTTTAAAAGCCAATAACTTGGTCAAATGAACTCGTATTTCGATATGGTATACATTTATGGGCTTGTGGAGTGATTATGTTGTTATCTGCATTAAAATATATAACTTTAAAGGTAGTAAAAAATATGACCGTTTTTATGTCATTGATTTTAATTTTGCAAAGGTTTACTGAAATGGGCCTTCTTTCCATCTTTAAAAGCCCATAACTTGGTCAAATGAACTCGGATTTCGATATGGCATACCTTTATGGGCTTGTGGAATGATTATGTTGTTATCTGCATTAAAATATATAACTTTAAAGGTAGTACAAAATATGACCGTTTTTATGTCATTGATTTTAATTTTGCGAAGGTTTACTGAAATGGGCCTTCTTTCCATCTTTAAAAGCCAATAACTTGGTCAAACGAACTCGTATTTCGATATGGCATACCTTTAGGGGCTTGTGGAATGATTTTGTTGTTATCTGCATTAAAATATATAACTTTAAAGGTAGTAAAAAATATGACCGTTTTTATGTCATTGATTTAAATTTTGCGAAGGTTTACTGAAATGGGCCTTCTTTCCATCTTTAAAAGCCAATAACTTGGTCAAATGAACTCGTATTTCGATATGGCATACCTTTAGGGGCTTGTGGAATGATTTTGTTGTTATCTGCATTAAAATATTTAACTTTAAAGGTAGTAGAAAATATGACCGTTTTTATGTCATTGATTTTAATTTTGCGAAGGTTTACTGAAATGGGCCTTCTTTCCACCTTTAAAAGCCCATAACTTGGTCAAATGAACTCGGATTTCGATATGGCATACCTTTAGGCGCTTGTGGAATGATTATGTTTTTATCTGCATTCAAATTTATAACTTTAAAGGTAGTAAAAAATATGACCGTTTTAATGTCATTGATTTTAATTTTGCAAAGGCTTACTGAATTGGGCCTTCTTTCATCTTTAAAAGCCAATAACTTGGTCAAATGAACTCGTATTTCGATATGGTATACATTTATGGGCTTGTGGAATGATTATGTTGTTATCTGCATTAAAATATATAACTTTAAAGGTAGTAAAAAATATGACCGTTTTTATGTCATTGATTTTTATTTTGCGAAAGTTTACAGAAATGGGCCTTCCTTCCATCTTTAAAAGCCCATAACTTGGTCAAATGAACTCGGATTTCGATATGGCATACCTTTATGGGCTTGTGGAATGATTATGTTGTTATCTGCATTAAAATATATAACTTTAAAGGTAGTAAAAAATATGACCGTTTTAAAGTACTGATTCTAATTTTGCGAAGGTTAACTGAAATTGGCCATCCTTCCATCTTTAAAAGCCAATAACTTTGTCAAATGAACTCGTATTTCGATATGGCATACCTTTAGGGGCTTGTGGAATGATCTTGTTGTTATCTGCATTAAAATATTTAACTTTAAAGGTAGTAGAAAATATGACCGTTTTTATGTCATAGATTTTAATTTTGCGAAGGTTTACTGAAATGGGCCTTCTTTCCATCTTTAAAAGCCAATAACTTGGTCAAATGAACTCGTATTTCGATATGGCATACCTTTAGGGGCTTGTGGAATGATTTTGTTGTTATCTGCATTAAAATATATAACTTTAAAGGTAGTACAAAATATGACCGTTTTTATGTCATTGATTTTAATTTTGCGAAGGTTTACTGAAATGGGCCTTCTTTCCATCTTTAAAAGCCAATAACTTGGTCAAATGAACTCGTATTTCGATATGGCATACCTTTAGGGGCTTGTGGAATGATTATGTTGTTATCTGCATTAAAATATATAACTTTAAAGGTAGTAAAAAATATGACCGTTTTTATGTCATTGATTTTAATTTTGCAAAGGTTTACTGAAATGGGCCTTCTTTCCATCTTTAAAAGCCAATAACTTGGTCAAATGAACTCGTATTTCGATATGGCATACGTCTATGGGCTTGTGGAATGATTATGTTGTTATCTGCATTAAAATATATAACTTTAAAGGTAGTACAAAGTATGACCGTTTTTATGTCATTGATTTTAATTTTGCGAAGGCTTACTGAAATGGGCCTTCTTTCCATCTTTAAAAGCCAATAACTTGGTCAAATGAACTCGTATTTCGATATGGCATACCTTTAGGGGCTTGTGGAATGATTTTGTTGTTATCTGCATTAAAATATTTAACTTTAAAGGTAGTAGAAAATATGACCGTTTTTATGTCATTGATTTTAATTTTGCGAAGGTTTACTGAAATGGGCCTTCTTTCCATCTTTAAAAGCCAATAACTTGGTCAAATGAACTCGTATTTCGATATGGCATACCTTTAGGGGCTTGTGGAATGATTTTGTTGTTATCTGCATTAAAATATTTAACTTTAAAGGTAGTAGAAAATATGACCGTTTTTATGTCATTGATTTTAATTTTGCGAAGGTTTACTGAAATGGGCCTTCTTTCCATCTTTAAAAGCCCATAACTTGGTCAAATGAACTCGGATTTCGATATGGCATACCTTTAGGCGCTTGTGGAATGATTATGTTTTTATCTGCATTCAAATTTATAACTTTAAAGGTAGTAAAAAATATGACCGTTTTAATGTCATTGATTTTAATTTTGCAAAGGCTTACTGAATTGGGCCTTCTTTCATCTTTAAAAGCCAATAACTTGGTCAAATGAACTCGTTTTTCGATATGGTATACATTTATGGGCTTGTGGAATGATTATGTTGTTATCTGCATTAAAATATATAACTTTAAAGGTAGTAAAAAATATGACCGTTTTTATGTCATTGATTTTTATTTTGCGAAAGTTTACAGAAATGGGCCTTCCTTCCATCTTTAAAAGCCCATAACTTGGTCAAATGAACTCGGATTTCGATATGGCATACCTTTATGGGCTTGTGGAATGATTATGTTGTTATCTGCATTAAAATATATAACTTTAAAGGTAGTAAAAAATATGACCGTTTTTATGTCATTGATTTTAACTTTGCGAAGGTTTACTGAAATGGGCCTTCTTTCCATCTTTAAAAGCCAATAACTTGGTCAAATGAACTCGTATTTCGATATGGCATACCTTTTGGGGCTTGTGGAATGATTTTGTTGTTATCTGCATTAAAATATTAAACTTTAAGGGTAGTAAAAAATATGACCGTTATTAAGTCATTGATTTTAATTTTGCGAAGGCTTACTGAAATGGGCCTTCTTTACATATTTAAAGGCCCATAACTTAGTCAAATGAACTCGGATTTCGATATGGCATACCTTTAGGGCTTGTGGAATGATTATGTTGTTATCTGCATTAAAATATATAGCTTTAAAGGTAGTAAAAAATATGACCGTTTTTATGTCATTGATTTTAATTTTGCAAAGGTTTACTGAAATGGGCCTTCTTTCCATCTTTAAAAGCCCATAACTTGGTCAAAATGACTCGGATTTCGATATGGCATACCTCTATGGGCTTGCGGAATGATTATGTTGTTATCTGCATTAAAATATATAACTTTAAAGGTAGTAAAAAATATGACCGTTTTTTTGTCATTGATTTAAATTTTGCGAAGGTTTACTGAAATGGGCCTTCTTTACATATTTAAAGGCCCATAACTTAGTCAAATGAACTCGGATTTCGATATGGCATACCTTTAGGGCTTGTGGAATGATTATGTTGTTATCTGCATTAAAATATATAACTTTAAAGGTAGTACAAAATATGACCGTTTTTATGTCATTGAT
Organism: Drosophila suzukii; assembly: GCF_043229965.1. NCBI lineage: Eukaryota > Metazoa > Arthropoda > Insecta > Diptera > Drosophilidae > Drosophila > Drosophila suzukii. Next base: position 364,056 of record NW_027255896.1, on the reverse strand, counting down.
TTTAATTTTGCGAAGGTTTACTGAAATGGGCCTTCTTTCCATCTTTAAAAGCCAATAACTTGGTCAAATGAACTCGTATTTCGATATGGCATACCTTTAGGGGCTTGTGGAATGATTTTGTTGTTATCTGCATTAAAATATATAACTTTAAATGGTAGTAAAAAATATGACCGTTTTTATGTCATTGATTTAAATTTTGCGAAGGTTTACTGAAATGAACCTTCTTTCCATCTTTAAAAGCCAATAACTTGGTCAAATGAACTCGTATTTCGATATGGCATACCTTTAGGGGCTTGTGGAATGATTTTGTTGTTATCTGCATTAAAATATTTAACTTTAAATGTATTAAAAAATATAACCGTTTTAATGTCATTGATTTTAATTTTGCAAAGGTTTAATGAAATGGGCCTTCTTTCCATCTCTAAAAGCCCATAACTTGGTCAAATGAACTCGGATTTCGATATGGAACACCTTTATGGGCTTGTGGAATGATTATGTTTTTATCTGCATTTAAATATATTACTTTAAAGGTAGTAAAAAATATGACCGTTTTTATGTCATTGATTTTAATTTTGCAAAGGTTTATTAAAATGGGCCTTCTTTCCATCTTTAAAAGCCCATAACCTGGTCAGAAGGACTCGGATTTCCATATGGCAAACCTCTATGGGCTTGTGGAATGATTATGTTGTTATCTGCATTAATATATATAACTTTAAAGGTAGTAAAAAATATGACCGTTTTTATGTCATTGATTTTAATTTTTTTGAAGGTTTACTGAAATGGGCCTTCTTTCCATCTTTAAAGGCCTATAACTTGGTCAATTGAACTCGGATTTCGAAATGGCATACCTTTATAGGCTTGTGGAATGATTATGTTGCTATCTGCATTAAAATATATAACTTTAAAGGTAGTAAAAAATATGACCGTTTTTATGTCATTGATTTTAATTTTGCAAAGGTTTACTGAAATGGGCCTTCTTTCCATCTTTAAAAGCCAATAACTTGGTCAAATGAACTCGTATTTCGATATGGCATACGTCTATGGGCTTGTGGAATGATTATGTTGTTATCTGCATTAAAATATATAACTTTAAAGGTAGTACAAAGTATGACCGTTTTTATGTCATTGATTTTAATTTTGCGAAGGCTTACTGAAATGGGCCTTCTTTCCATCTTTAAAAGCCAATAACTTGGTCAAATGAACTCGTATTTCGATATGGCATACCTTTAGGGGCTTGTGGAATGATTTTGTTGTTATCTGCATTAAAATATTTAACTTTAAAGGTAGTAGAAAATATGACCGTTTTTATGTCATTGATTTTAATTTTGCGAAGGTTTACTGAAATGGGCCTTCTTTCCATCTTTAAAAGCCCATAACTTGGTCAAATGAACTCGGATTTCGATATGGCATACCTTTAGGCGCTTGTGGAATGATTATGTTTTTATCTGCATTCAAATTTATAACTTTAAAGGTAGTAAAAAATATGACCGTTTTAATGTCATTGATTTTAATTTTGCAAAGGCTTACTGAATTGGGCCTTCTTTCATCTTTAAAAGCCAATAACTTGGTCAAATGAACTCGTTTTTCGATATGGTATACATTTATGGGCTTGTGGAATGATTATGTTGTTATCTGCATTAAAATATATAACTTTAAAGGTAGTAAAAAATATGACCGTTTTTATGTCATTGATTTTTATTTTGCGAAAGTTTACAGAAATGGGCCTTCCTTCCATCTTTAAAAGCCCATAACTTGGTCAAATGAACTCGGATTTCGATATGGCATACCTTTATGGGCTTGTGGAATGATTATGTTGTTATCTGCATTAAAATATATAACTTTAAAGGTAGTAAAAAATATGACCGTTTTTATGTCATTGATTTTAACTTTGCGAAGGTTTACTGAAATGGGCCTTCTTTCCATCTTTAAAAGCCAATAACTTGGTCAAATGAACTCGTATTTCGATATGGCATACCTTTTGGGGCTTGTGGAATGATTTTGTTGTTATCTGCATTAAAATATTAAACTTTAAGGGTAGTAAAAAATATGACCGTTATTAAGTCATTGATTTTAATTTTGCGAAGGCTTACTGAAATGGGCCTTCTTTACATATTTAAAGGCCCATAACTTAGTCAAATGAACTCGGATTTCGATATGGCATACCTTTAGGGCTTGTGGAATGATTATGTTGTTATCTGCATTAAAATATATAGCTTTAAAGGTAGTAAAAAATATGACCGTTTTTATGTCATTGATTTTAATTTTGCAAAGGTTTACTGAAATGGGCCTTCTTTCCATCTTTAAAAGCCCATAACTTGGTCAAAATGACTCGGATTTCGATATGGCATACCTCTATGGGCTTGCGGAATGATTATGTTGTTATCTGCATTAAAATATATAACTTTAAAGGTAGTAAAAAATATGACCGTTTTTTTGTCATTGATTTAAATTTTGCGAAGGTTTACTGAAATGGGCCTTCTTTACATATTTAAAGGCCCATAACTTAGTCAAATGAACTCGGATTTCGATATGGCATACCTTTAGGGCTTGTGGAATGATTATGTTGTTATCTGCATTAAAATATATAACTTTAAAGGTAGTACAAAATATGACCGTTTTTATGTCATTGATTTTAATTTTGCGAAGGTTTACTGAAATGGGCCTTCTTTCCATCTTTAAAAGCCAATAACTTGGTCAAATGAACTCGTATTTCGATATGGCATACCTTTAGGGGCTTGTGGAATGATTTTGTTGTTATCTGCATTAAAATATATAACTTTAAATGGTAGTAAAAAATATGACCGTTTTTATGTCATTGATTTAAATTTTGCGAAGGTTTACTGAAATGAACCTTCTTTCCATCTTTAAAAGCCAATAACTTGGTCAAATGAACTCGTATTTCGATATGGCATACCTTTAGGGGCTTGTGGAATGATTTTGTTGTTATCTGCATTAAAATATTTAACTTTAAATGTATTAAAAAATATAACCGTTTTAATGTCATTGATTTTAATTTTGCAAAGGTTTAATGAAATGGGCCTTCTTTCCATCTCTAAAAGCCCATAACTTGGTCAAATGAACTCGGATTTCGATATGGAACACCTTTATGGGCTTGTGGAATGATTATGTTTTTATCTGCATTTAAATATATTACTTTAAAGGTAGTAAAAAATATGACCGTTTTTATGTCATTGATTTTAATTTTGCAAAGGTTTATTAAAATGGGCCTTCTTTCCATCTTTAAAAGCCCATAACCTGGTCAGAAGGACTCGGATTTCCATATGGCAAACCTCTATGGGCTTGTGGAATGATTATGTTGTTATCTGCATTAATATATATAACTTTAAAGGTAGTAAAAAATATGACCGTTTTTATGTCATTGATTTTAATTTTTTTGAAGGTTTACTGAAATGGGCCTTCTTTCCATCTTTAAAGGCCTATAACTTGGTCAATTGAACTCGGATTTCGAAATGGCATACCTTTATAGGCTTGTGGAATGATTATGTTGCTATCTGCATTAAAATATATAACTTTAAAGGTAGTAAAAAATATGACCGTTTTTATGTCATTGATTTTAACTTTGCGAAGGTTTACTGAAATGGGCCTTCTTTCCATCTTTAAAAGCCAATAACTTGGTCAAAAGAACTCGTATTTCGAAATGGCATACCTTTAGGGGCTTGTTGAATGATTTTGTTGTTATCTGCATTAAAATATTAAACTTTAAAGGTAGTAAAAAATATGACCGTTTTAATGTCATTGATTTTAATTTTGCAAAGGCTTACTGAATTGGGCCTTCTTTCATCTTTAAAAGCCAATAACTTGGTCAAATGAACTCGTATTTCGATATGGTATACATTTATGGGCTTGTGGAATGATTATGTTGTTATCTGCTTTAAAATATATAACTTTAAAGATAGTAAAAAATATGACCGTTTTTATGTCATTGATTTTTATTTTGCGAAAGTTTACAGAAATGGGCCTTCCTTCCATCTTTAAAAGCCAATAACTTGGTCAAATGAACTCGTATTTCGATATGGCATACCTTTTGGGGAATGTGGAGTGATTTTGTTGTTATCTGCATTAAAATATTAAACTTTAAGGGTAGTAAAGAATATGACCGTTTTTATGTCATTGATTTTAATTTTGCGAAGGTTTACTGAAATGGGCCTTCTTTACATATTTAAAGGCCCATAACTTAGTCAAATGAACTCGGATTTCGATATGGCATACCTTTAGGGCTTGTGGAATGATTATGTTGTTATCTGCATTAAAATATATAGCTTTAAAGGTAGTAAAAAATATGACCGTTTTTATGTCATTGATTTTAATTTTGCAAAGGTTTACTGAAATGGGCCTTCTTTCCATCTTTAAAAGCCCATAACTTGGTCAAAATGACTCGGATTTCGATATGGCATACCTCTATGGGCTTGCGGAATGATTATGTTGTTATCTGCATTAAAATATATAACTTTAAAGGTAGTAAAAAATATGACCGTTTTAAAGTACTGATTCTAATTTTGCGAAGGTTAACTGAAATTGGCCTTCCTTCCATCTTTAAAAGCCAATAACTTTGTCAAATGAACTCGTATTTCGATATGGCATACCTTTAGGGGATTGTGGAATGATTATGTTGTTATCTGCATTAAAATATATAACTTTAAAGGTAGTACAAAATATGACCGTTTTTATGTTTGATTTTAATTTTGCGAAGGTTTACTGAAATGGGCCTTCTTTCCATCTTTAAAAGCCAATAACTTGGTCAAATGAACTCGTATTTCGATATGGTATACCTTTAGGGGCTTGTGGAATGATTTTGTTGTTATCTGCATTAAAATATTTAACTTTAAAGGTAGTAGAAAATATGACCGTTTTTATGTCATTGATTTTAATTTTGCGAAGGTTTACTGAAATGGGCCTTCTTTCCATCTTTAAAAGCCAATAACGTGGTCAAATGAACTCGTATTTCGATATGGCATACCTTTAGGGGCTTGTGGAATGATTTTGTTGTTATCTGCATTAAAATATTTAACTTTAAAGATAGTAGAAAATATGACCGTTTTTATGTCATTGATTTTAATTTTGCAAAGGTTTACTGAAATGGGCCTTCTTTCCAATAACTTGGTCAAATGAACTCGTATTTCGATATGGCATACCTTTAGGGGCTTGTGGAATGATTTTGTTGTTATCTGCATTAAAATATTTAACTTTAAAGGTAGTAAAAAATATGACCGTTTTTATGTCATTGATTTTAATTTTGCGAAGGTTTACTGAAATGGGCCTTCTTTCCATCCTTAAAAGCCCATAACTTGGTCAAATGAGCTCGGATTTCGATATGGCATACCTTTAGGGGCTCGTGGAATGATTATGTTTTTATCTGCATTAAAATATATAACTTTAAAGGTAGTAAAATGTATGACCGTTTTTATGTCATTGATTTAAATTTTGCAAAGGTTTACTAAAATGGGCCTTCTTTCCATCTTTAAAAGCCCATAACCTGGTCGAAAGGACTCGGATTTCGATATGGCATACCTCTATGAGCTTGTGGAATGATTATGTTGTTATCTGCATTAAAATATATAACTTTAAAGGTAGTACAAAATATGACCGTTTTTATGTCACTGATTTAAATTTTGCGAAGGTTTACTGAAATGGGCCTTCTTTCCATCTTTAAAAGCCCATAACTTGGTCAAAATGACTCGAATTTCGATATGGCATACCTTTAGGGGCTTGTGGAATGATTTTGTTGTTATCTGCATTAAAATATTTAACTTTAAAGAGTAGAAAATATGACCGTTTTTATGTCATTGATTTTAATTTTGCGAAGGTTTACTGAAATGGGCCTTCTTTCCATCTTTAAAAGCCCATAGCTTGGTCAAATGAACTCGGATTTCGATATGGAACACCTTTATGGGCTTGTGGAATGATTATGTTGATTTTATGTCATTGATTTTAATTTTGCAAAGGTTTATTAAAATGGGCCTTCTTTCCATCTTTAAAAGCCCATAACCTGGTCAGACGGACTCGGATTTCGATATGGCATACCTCTATGGGCTTGTGGAATGATTATGTTGTTATCTGCATTAATATATATAACTTTAAAGGTAGTAAAAAATATGACCGTTTTCATGTCATTGATTTTAATTTTTTTTAAGGTTTACTGAAATGGGCCTTCTTTCCATCTTTAAAGGCCTATAACTTGGTCAATTGAACTCGTATTTCGAAATGGCATACCTTTAGGGGCTTGTGGAATGATTTTGTTGTTATCTGCATTAAAATATTAAACTTTAAAGGTAGTAAAAAATATGACCGTTTTAATGTCATTGATTTTAATTTTGCAAAGGCTTACTGAAATGGGCCTTCTTTCCATCTTTAAAAGCCCATAACTTGGTCAAAATGACTCGGATTTCGATATGGCATACCTCTATGGGCTTGCGGAATGATTATGTTGTTATCTGCATTAAAATATATAACTTTAAAGGTAGTAAAAAATATGACCGTTTTTATGTCATTGATTTTAATTTTGCGAAGGTTTGCTGAAATGGGCCTTCTTTACATATTTAAAAGCCCATAACTTGGTCAAAATGACTCGGATTTCGATATGGCATACCTCTATGGGCTTGCGGAATGATTATGTTGTTATCTGCATTAAAATATATAGCTTTAAAGGTAGTAAAAAATATGACCGTTTTTATGTCATTGATTTTAATTTTGCAAAGGTTTACTGAAATGGGCCTTCTTTCCATCTTTAAAAGCCCATAACTTGGTCAAAATGACTCGGATTTCGATATGGCATACCTCTATGGGCTTGCGGAATGATTATGTTGTTATTTGCATTAAAATATATAACTTTAAAGGTAGTAAAAAATATGACCGTTTTTATGTCATTGATTTTAATTTTGCAAAGGTTTACTGAAATGGGCCTTCTTTCCATCTTTAAAAGCCCATTACTTGGTCAAAATGACTGGGATTTCGATATGGCATACCTCTATGGGCTTGCGAAATGATTATGTTGTTATCTGCATTAAAATATATAACTTTAAAGGTAGTAAAAAATATGACCGTTTTAATGTCATTGATTTTAATTTTGCAAAGGCTTACTGAATTGGGCCTTCTTTCATCTTTAAAAGCCAATAACTTGGTCAAATGAACTCGTATTTCGATATGGTATACATTTATGGGCTTGTGGAATGATTATGTTGTTATCTGCATTAAAATATAAAACTTTAAAGGTAGTAAAAAATATGACCGTTTTTATGTCATTGATTTTTATTTTGCGAAGGTTTACTGAAATGGGCCTTCTTTACATATTTAAAGGCCCATAACTTAGTCAAATGAACTCGGATTTCGATATGGCATACCTTTAGGGCTTGTGGAATGATTATGTTGTTATCTGCATTAAAATATATAGCTTTAAAGGTAGTAAAAAATATGACCGTTTTTATGTCATTGATTTTAATTTTGCAAAGGTTTACTGAAATGTGCCTTCTTTCCATCTTTAAAAGCCCATAACTTGGTCAAAATGACTCGGATTTCGATATGGCATACCTCTATGGGCTTGCGGAATGATTATGTTGTTATCTGCATTAAAATATATAACTTTAAAGGTAGTAAAAAATATGACCGTTTTTATGTCATTGATTTTAATTTTGCAAAGGTTTACTGAAATGGGCCTTCTTTCCATCTTTAAAAGCCCCTTACTTGGTCAAAATGACTGGGATTTCGATATGGCATACCTCTATGGGCTTGCGGAATGATTATGTTGTTATCTGCATTAAAATATATAACTTTAAAGGTAGTAAAAAATATGACCTTTTTTATGTCATTGATTTTAATTTTGCGAAGGTTTGCTGAAATGGGCCTTCTTTCCATCTTTAAAAGCCAATAACTTGGTCAAATGAACTCGTATTTCGATATGGCATACCTTTTGGGGCTTGTGGAATGATTTTGTTGTTATCTGCATTAAAATATTAAACTTTAAGGGTAGTAAAAAATATGACCGTTATTATGTCATTGATTTTAATTTTCCGAAGGTTTACTGAAATGGGCCTTCTTTACATATTTAAAGGCCCATAACTTAGTCAAATGAACTCGGATTTCGATATGGCATACCTTTAGGGCTTGTGGAATGATTATGTTGTTATCTGCATTAAAATATATAGCTTTAAAGGTAGTAAAAAATATGACCGTTTTTATGTCATTGATTTTAATTTTGCAAAGGTTTACTGAAATGTGCCTTCTTTCCATCTTTAAAAGCCCATAACTTGGTCAAAATGACTCGGATTTCGATATGGCATACCTCTATGGGCTTGCGGAATGATTATGTTGTTATCTGCATTAAAATATATAACTTTAAAGGTAGTAAAAAATATGACCGTTTTTATGTGATTGATTTTAATTTTGCAAAGGTTTACTGAAATGGGCCTTCTTTCCATCTTTAAAAGCCCATAGCTTGGTCAAAGAACTCGGGTTTCAATATGGCATACCTTTATAGGCTTGTGGAATGATTATGCTGTTATCTGCATTAAAATATATAACTTGAAATTTAGTAAAAAATATGACCGTTTTTATGTCATTGATTTTAATTTTGCGAAGGTTTACTGAAATGGGCCTTCTTTCCATCTTTAAAAGCCAATATCTTGGTCAAGTGAACTCGTATTTCGGAATGGCATACCTTTAGGGTCTTGTGGAATGATTTTGTTGTTATCTCCATTAAAATATTAAACTATAAAGGTTGTAAAAAATATGACCGTTTTTATGTCTTTGATTTTAATTTTGCGAAGGTTTACTAAAATGGGCCTTCTTTCCATCTTTAAAAGCCCATAGCCTGGTCAAAAGGACTCGGATTTCGATATGGCATACCTCTATGGGCTTGTGGAATGATTATGTTGTTATCTGCATTAAAATGTATAACTTTAAAGGTAGTACAAAATATGACCGTTTTTTATGTCATCGATTTTAATTTTGCGAAGGTTTACTGAAATGGGCCTTCTTTCCATCTTTAAAAGCCCATAACTTGGTCAAATGAACTCGTATTTCGATATAGCATACCTTTAGGGGCTTGTGGAATGGTTTTGTTGTTATCTGCATTAAAATATTTAGCTTTAAAGGTAGTAAAAAATATGACCAATTTAATGTCATTGATTTTAAATTTGCAAAGGTTTACTGAAATGGGCCTTCTTTCCATCTTTAAAAGCCCATAACCTGGTCAAAATGACTCGGATTTCGATATGGCATACCTCTATGGGCTTGCGGAATGATTATGTTGTTATCTGCATTAAAATATATAACTTTAAAGGTAGTAAAAACAAGGAAGAACGCTATAGTCGAGTACCTCGACTATCAGATACCCGTTACTCAAAGGGAAATCGAGATATGCAAGCAGCAAAGCGAAATTAAAATGCGCCACCTACCGTCGGTAGACAGATTTAAGCGTTATGGGCGTTAGAGTGGGCGTGGCAAAATTATTTTTGGATCAATCGATAGGTATTGACGACACCAATACATTTCAGTTAAAATTTTTTATCTAGCATGCAAATTGTGGGCGTCACAGGTTTTCGCGGTTTGTTGGCGTTTAAGTGGGCGTGGCAAACTTTTTTTTAGGTCAATCGATAGGTTTTGATGAGAACAATACATTTCAGTTAAAATTTTCTATCTAGCATCAAAACTGTAGGAGTTACAGTTTTGGGCGGTTTGTGGGCGTTAGAGTGGGCGTGGCAGTCTACTGAAACAAACTTGCGCTGCGTAAGAAGCTCAGGAATCTGTACGCCAAATCTCAATAGCCTAGCTCTCATAGTTTCCGAGATCTCAGCGTTCATCCGGACGGACAGATAGACGGACAGACGGACAGACGGTCAGACGGACAGACGGACAGACGGACAGACGGACAGACGGACAGACGGACAGACGGACAGACGGACAGACGGACAGACGGACATGGCTAGATCGACTCGGCTAGTGATCCTGATCAAGAATATATATACTTTATGGGGTCGGAAACGCTTCCTTCTGCCTGTTACATACTTTCCGACGAATCTAGTATACCCTTTTACTCTACGAGTAACGGGTATAAATATGACCGTTTTTATGTTATTGATTTTAATTTTGCAAAGGTTTACTGAAATGGGCCTTCTTTCCATCTTTAAAAGCCCATTACTTGGTCAAAATGACTGGGATTTCGATATGGCATACCTCTATGGGCTTGTGGAATGATTATGTTGTTATCTGCATTAAAATATATAGCTTTAAAGGTAGTAAAAAATATGACCGTTTTTATGTCATTGATTTTAATTTTGCAAAGGTTTACTGAAATGGGCCTTCTTTCCATCTTTAAGGGCCCATCACCTGGTCAAAAGGACTCGGATTTCGATATGGCATACCTCTATGGGCTTGCGGAATGATTATGTTGTTATCTGCATTAAAATATATAACTTTAAAGGTAGTAAAAACAAGGGAGAACGCTATAGTCGAGTACCTCAACTATCAGATACCCGTTACTCAGCTAAATGGAGATATGCAAGCAGCAAAGCGAGATTAAAATGCGCCACCTACCGGCGGTATACAGATTCAAGCGTTATGGGCGTTAGAGTGGGCGTTGCAAATTTTGGATCAATCGATAGGTATTGACGAGACCAATACATTTCAGTTAAAATTTTTTATCTAGCATGAAAATTGTGGGCGTCACATGGTTTTGCGGTTTGTGGGCGTTAAAGTGGGCGTGGCAAACTGATTTTAATTTTGCAAAGGTTTACTGAAATGGGCCAAGGGAGAACGCTATAGTCGAGTACCTCAACTATCAGATACCCGTTACTCAGCTAAATGGAGATATGCAAGCAGCAAAGCGAGATTAAAATGCGCCACCTACCGGCGGTATACAGATTCAAGCGTTATGGGCGTTAGAGTGGGCGTTGCAAATTTTGGATCAATCGATAGGTATTGACGAAACCAATACATTTCAGTTAAAATTTTTTATCTAGCATGAAAATTGTGGGCGTCACAGGGTTTTGCGGTTTGTGGGCGTTAAAGTGGGCGTGGCAAACTGATTTTAATTTTGCAAAGGTTTACTGAAATGGGCCAAGGGAGAACGCTATAGTCGAGTACCTCAACTATCAGATACCCGTTACTCAGCTAAATGGAGATATGCAAGCAGCAAAGCGAGATTAAAATGCGCCACCTACCGGCGGTATACAGATTCAAGCGTTATGGGCGTTAGAGTGGGCGTTTCAAATTTTGGATCAATCGATAGGTATTGACGAGACCAATACATTTCAGTTAAAATTTTTTATCTAGCATGAAAATTGTGGGCGTCACAGGGTTTTGCGGTTTGTGGGCGTTAAAGTGGGCGTGGCAAACTTTTTTTCGGGTAAATCGATAGGTATTGATGAGAACATTACATTTCAGTTAAAATTTTTTATCTAGCATAAAAATTGTGGGCGTCACAGGGTTTTGCGGTTTGTGGGCGTTAAAGTGGGCGTGGCAAACTTTTTTTCGGGTCAATCGATAGGTATTGATGAGAACATTACATTTTCTATCTAGCATCAAAACTGTAGGAGCCACAGTTTTGGGCGGTTTGTGGGCGTTAGAGTGGGCGTGGCAGTCTACTGAAACAAACTTGCGCTGCCTAGGAAGCTCAGGAATCTGCACGCCAAATCTCAATAGCCTAGCTCCCATAGTTTCCGAGATCTCAGCGTTCATCCGGACAGACGGACAGACGGACATGTCTAGATCGACTCGGCTAGTGATCCTGATCAAGAATATATATACTTTATGGGGTCGGAAACGCTTCCTTCTGCCTGTTACATACTTTCCGACGAATCTGGTATACCCTTTTACTCTACGAGTAACGGGTATAAATATGACCGTTTTTATGTCATTGATTTTTATTTTGCGAAGGTTTACAGAAATGAGCCTTCTTTCCATCTTTAAAAGCCCATAACTTGGTCAAATGAACTCGGATTTCGATATGGCATACCTTTATGGGCTTGTGGAATGATTATGTTTTTATCTGCATTAAAATATAAAACTTTAAGGGTAGTAAAAAATATGACCGTTTTAATGTCATTGATTTTAATATTGCAATGGTTTACTGAAATTGGCCTTCTTTCCATCTTTAAAAGCCCATAACTTGGTCAAAGAACTCGGGTTTCAATATGGCATACCTTTATAGGCTTGTGGAATGATTATGTTATCTGCATTAAAATATATAACTTTAAATGTATTAAAAAATATGACCGTTTTTATGTCTGTATGGACCTTTTTCATGGGCTGGGATAAAACTCAGTCCGGCCAGGGTCCTCTACAGTTAAATTTGTAGAAAAGTGTTGGGACGAAACTGGACGGGGAGTTGCCGCGGGGATTTGTAGGGAAAGGAGGCCAGAGTATCCGCGTTGCACCGAGTAAGCAGCTCTAACGCAACACGGCACCCGAAAGGTATAGTGGAGGGCGGGGCTGCTCCCGGCGAAAATACTAACGAAACGAGCGGCGTAGCCGATCCCTGAGAAAATACCAACAAAACTGGACAGCGTGGCCGTTCCCCCTGGATGTGCGACTCACAAGCTACTGGGGTAAGGGAGTAGGGATCCGAGGGGAGGATGGCCGGAGGCGACCCTTCCCTGTGCTCCCTGTGGTCGGTCGAGTGGTCGTTTGCACTGAGTAAGCTTCTCTGGCGCAACACGATTCCCGACCGGCACAGATTACTGCACGTGGCTCGCGACTACCTAAATCGAATTTGGGGCGGGGCTCCCAGGAGAGGGTGGCCAGATGCGATCCTTTCCTATGCTCCTTGTGGGCGATCGGGTGGTCGTTTGCACTGAGTAAGCAGCTCTGGCGCAACACGATTCCCGACCGGCACAAATCACTGCACGTGGCTCGCGCCTACCTAAACCGTAAATGGGGCGGGGCTCCCAGGAGAGGGTGGCCAGAGGCGATCCTTTCCTATGCTCCTTGTGGGCGATCGGGTGGTCGTTTGCACTGAGTAAGCAGCTCTGGCGCAACACGATTCCCGACCGGCACAAATCACTGCACGTGGCTCGCGCCTACCTAAACCGTAAATGGGGCGGGGCTCCCAGGAGAGGGTGGCCAGAGGCGATCCTTTCCTATGCTCCTTGTGGGCGATCGGGGGGTCGTTTGCACTGAGTAAGCAGCTCTGGCGCAACACGATTCCCGACCGGCACAAATCACTGCACGTGGGTTCCCGAAAAATGCACAAATTCACTCGGACACATATTTCTTCATTCTCGCTTGTCTTTATTATGCGCTAGTACTACTACTACTACTACACCTACTCGCACTCAGTCTGATCGCTATTGTCCGTCCCACTTACTCCTTGGATCCGGCGTGCCGACGCTCGTGCCGCTGTACCACTCCGGGTTGTAGTCCACTCCTAGGTCTGATCGCCTTGGCTGCCATTCGAGAATGAGAGCGAGCTTCCGCCCTTGCGGCCGCATGTAAGCCCGGCTTGCCGGGTTTCTTCGTTTCCCAACACAGTTTCTTATCGAACCTCCCGCCTATCGCTATCGGCACTATCAGCTGTTGGCCCTCGGTCGACCAACACTGGGTGGTTTTCCAGCCCTGGTGCGCGCAATATTTAAATCGGATAAGCTTAGCTTCTAGTTTGAACTTATATAAATTGCCTTCGTGGCGTAACGATTTATATTATAATAATATTATATATTACAACTTATAAATTAATGGCCTTCGTGGCGTAATCTCCAATTGTATGCCTTCGTGGCGGAAATAGAAATGGCGAAATGTGGAGGGTGTGTTTCACGCATCCTCACACCCCCCTTTTCTTCGGCGTGATTATGGCGGAGGGAAACGATCACCTCCCGCCCGGCGGTGATGGTGACTCGGAACCGAAAACCCTCGATCTGGCGCAGGTAGCGCACCCTCCGTCGATCCTGCTCCTGGATGGATGCGACTAGGGCTGTAGGCAGTCGTCGCTGGTGGGTGTCTACCTTCCAGCCGACTTGGGCGACGATCCACTGGGCCTCCTCCATAACTTGTCCAGCGTCCGGACACTCCCGGAGGGCTTGCAGGACCTCATCCTCCTCTTCCCTGCTGAGGAACAATTTCAGGTCCGGTTCCCAGCCCAGCTCGCTTGGTGCGATCGTGCGGCCGGGAGTTTGCGGTACGGCGCGCGCAGAGGTGCCCAGGCCCGGCGATATTGGGTGCGGCGATCGCTGGCTGTGTGGTCGAAACATCCCTTCCGGGGTTCGTGGGGAGCTTTGCCGACGTCCGGGCGTTCGTGGTAGCGGACTGGTATAGTGGCTTCCACCTCCTGGGGGTGACGTCTGTCGCGGCGTTCTGGGAGATGCCCTCGGGGGCCGCTCTGGTGGTGATCCGGGCGATGCCTCTGGTAGGGCCGGCGGTGGCGGGTCTACGAAATCCTGGGGAGCGTTTCCTCCGACTCCTGGGTCCTGGCCAGCAGCGGGTCCTGCGTCCTCCTCGTTGGCGTCGTCCTCCTCCTCGTTAGCTTCGTCCTCCTCCTCGTTGGCTTCGTCGTCCTCCTCCTCGTTGGCTCTGGAGCTGAGTCTCCTCCCATCGTCGGCTTCCCCAGGCTCTGGGTTGACGTAGCCGCCGTAGTCCTCCCAGGCCCGGTTAGCTTCGTCGATGACCGGCTGTTGGGGCGCGCGAAGTTGCCCGGCTCCAAAGCGACCGTCCATCGCCACGGAGGAGTCATCGGAAGACATCGGGCTTCCCGAGGGGCATCGTTCGGCTTCCCACCGGCATTGCTCAAGGTAGCCGGGTGCGAACGCGTGGTGCTCCTGGCTCTGGATCCAAGCATCCACCGAACGGTGAACTGTTGCCGTCCCCGGTTCGCCGGATTCGAAGATCTGCAGCCGTGCCAAACGGGCTACCGTGGGTGCTGTCGGGTCGTCGTCCTCGTCCCCCGATGCTCCAACTGCAAACGCCGCAGGTGGCTCGCCGCTAACTGCGATGCTTGCGTCCGGCGACCAGGGCACGGTGGAGATGGAGTCGCCGTTACGAGCTTCGCGTGACTGGAGGCTGAGGATTGGGCTGAAGCGGGGTGGTGTGGGGCTCCGGTCTGACAGGACCGAGTCCCGGCTGGGGGGTGCGCCGTCGTTGGTATCCGTGTCCGAGTCACGGTGGTCGACCGGTTGGTAGACCCCTGCGACGAAGTATGGGTAGAAAGGCTCCATCCTGTTGTTGTAGTTCCGATCTGTAAATTGCTAGAATATTAGCCTAGGCCTACGTTTCTTACTGGCCCTGCCTGAGTGCGAGGATCGACTTATCTAGTGGGTACAACTCTCAGCTTAACCTAGTTTTCTACTAAAGTTATTACTACGAAGCTTTGGGTACATTCGTCGACTCCCTTATGTTGGGCACGCGCTCTCTCCGGTGGCTTCTTCCGGGTCCCATAGTTGGTCACTGCGTTAGTGGTACTCCTTCAGGTCGCCTACTCCTGCTGTTCGCCTCTTCCTGTTTTCCATATGTTGTATCCTGACGATATTCGGGGAGAGGAACTTCAGCACCTTAAATGGCCCCGAGTACTTAGGAGCAAGCTTCGCGTTAAAGCCTTCGCTGGCCTTTGACAGGTGGTGGAGGCGGACCATCACCTGTGATCCGAGCTGAGGTCTCCACTCGCGACGTCGCAAATTGTAGTGGCGGCCTTGTTCCTGAGAAGCCATCTGGTTGGTTTCCAGCGCAGTGCGGAAAGCTTCCTGAAGTCGTTTAGCTCGCTCAGTGGGGTCCAACGGCGACGAGTGTAGACCAGGCGTGACCACATCAAAGAGGGCCCCTGGCAATCTGGGTTCCCTACCCTGCACCAGATAGGCGGGGCTGAAACCGGTGCTATCTGAGATGCTCGTGTTTATGGCCAGCGAGATCTCTGGCAGTAGCTGATCCCATGTCCGGTGATCCTGGTCCACGTACTGGGCTATCATTGTCTTGATGGTCCGGTTTGCCCGTTCGGTGGGGTTCTGCTGCGGGGAATAGGGAGCTGTGTATTCCAGTTTGATACCGTTAGTGCGACAGAATGTCTTGAAACCGCGGCTGGTGAACTGCGTGCCGTTGTCGCAGATCAAAGTGTTTGGGTGCTCCAAAGCGGGATATTATCCTTTCCCGAAATCCAAACTCCAGTTGGGCGGCTGTGGCCTTCTTTAGGGGTATGATCTCGACCCATTTGGAAAAGACATCTATAAATACGAGCAGCATGGTATTCCCTCGTCGGGTCCGAGGAAGAGGTCCAACGAAGTCGGTTCCGACGAGTGCAAATGGCTCCGTGGGATGGCGGGTGAGCATTTTGCCCGCCGGTTTGCGTTGACTCACCTTGTATTGTTGGCAAACCAAGCAGCTGGTGACGTACCGCTCAACGTCTCGATGTAATCCCGGCCAGAAATATCGTTGGGCAATCCGTCTGCGAGTCTTCCGGATGCCCAGGTGACCAGCAGAAGGGTGGTCGTGGCATTCCTCCAGCACTCGTTGTCTCTGCTCCCGAGGCACGCAAAGCTTCCATGGGTTGCTGTTTCCCACGTCTGAGGTGTGTCCGATGTGTCGATACAGCTGTCCGTGATCCAGAGTGTAATCCGGAAACTTTTCGGGGCGCCTCTGGACTTCTTCTTGCATCCTCCGGATCCATTTGCACTGAGTTCCGTGTTCCGCGAGCAGCTGAAGCATCCCTAGGGGTTGTCGGGAGAGGGCGTCGGCGACAACGTTGTATTTGCCCTTCCGATAGAGGACGGTAAACTGGTATTGTTGCAGCTCCAGAGCCCACCGGGCTATACGGCCCGTGGGGTTTTCAATCGAGTTCAACCACTTGAGAGCGAGGTGATCCGTAATCACGTCAAACTGGTAGCCCTCCAAGTAGCAGCGTAGCTTCCGCGTGGCCCAAACTATGGCGAGGCACTCCTTTTCGGTAGTGGAGTAGTTTTCCTCGGCTCGCTCGAGGCGTCGACTTACGTAGGCGATGACCTTCTCCTCTCCATCGATGCTCTGAGTGAGGACTGCTCCAAGTCCTGTATCACTTGCATCCGTCTGAAGCTGGAACTTGTATTCGAAATTTGGGCAGGCCAGTACCGGTGCGGCCGTTAGTCTGGCTTTGAGTGTCTCGAATGCCTGATGTTGGGGCTCCTCCCAGCTCCACTTGACCCCCTTCCTGAGGAGTCGGGACATGGGCTGAACGATGGAGGCGAAATCCTGGACGAAGCGTCGATACCAAGATGCGATGCCCAAATGGCGACGGAGTTCCTTGACGTTGGTTGGCGGGCGTAGTCCCTGGATAGCAGCTATCTTATCTGGGTCCGTCCTTATGCCTTCTTCGCTGATCAAGTGGCCTAAGTATACCAGCTTTTTCTGGAAAAACTTGCACTTGCCTTGATTCAGCCGAAACTTTGCTTCCCGCAGTCGTCGGAAGACTTCCCTGAGATTCCTGGCATGTTCCTCCCACGTCGCCCCGATGACGATGATGTCATCCAAGTAGGCAAAGGCGTGGGGTTCCATATCCGGCCCGATGACGCTGTCAAGGGCTCGCTGGAACGTTGCTGGGGCAGAATGCAGTCCAAAGGGCATGACTTTCCAGTGGAAGAGTCCACGCCCAGGGACGGTAAAAGCCGTGCATTCGCGGCTTCCTTCCGCCATAGGGATCTGCCAGTATCCATTCTTAAGATCCAGTGTTGAGATGAACCGGGCGTTCCGTAGCCGCTCCAATATGTGGTTGATTCGTGGGAGTGGGTACGCATCGGGTATGGAATGTGCGTTGAGTTGTCGATAGTCGACGCACATCCGCATATCCCCTGTCTTCTTCCGCACGAGCACCAGCGGGGCACTGTGCTGGCTACGGGAGGGCTCGATTCGGTCGTCTCGTAATAGCTCGTCCAACTGCTGATTGATTATGCTCTGCATGGCGGGGTTCTTTGGATAATACCGCTGCTTTAGTGGCTTATTCTCCCGGAGAGTGATGGTATGCTAGGCGATCTCCGTTGGCCCGCTTAGCTCGTCGAAAAGCTGTAGCTCCTCCTGCAGAAAGTGGGCGGTTTCCTCGGCGTGAGGTTCTTCGGTCACCTGTAGCCTGGTTGGGTCCTCCGCTACAGTGGCCAGGTGTCCGTGGGGACAGTGGCTCCGGAACGGGTTGTGCTTCCGTGCGCTGGCTGCGTCCGACTGGGCTGGCAGCTGATATACACCGATTTTCCGTTGTGGTTCCCCAGGCCCAGGTGAGGTGGCTGGTTTGCGCGTGTGAGTTTCCACCGTTGTGGTGGCCAACAGGGCGCTCGTGGAGGGGCGTCGAAACGGGTTCTTCTCCTTTGCCGTGGCGGCGTCCGCCTGCGGTTGTAGGCCGTACCTGTTATCCGTGGTGATGCAGGTTCCCGCGGTGTCGCCTGACGGGTTCCTTGACAACGGGGGTCCCGAGGGGTCAGGACTTGTCTTCCGCACTGGCGCGTTTGGCTTTATGTGAGTCCTCGGAGCAGGCTTTGGAACTGTTTTGGTCCCCCCCTCGGTGCCTTGCGATGATTGCGGCGTACCGGGTGTGCTTGGGGATTGCGCGGTTGCGGCCGTAGGAGTCGCCCGCGTATCTGGGGTTGGTTCTACCCTCCGGGTGGCAGGTGGGGCTAGTTGCAAGCAGACTTGCCCGCAGATTAGAGTTGCGCTGATGGCGCAAAGAAAGTCGATGCCCAAAATCACTTCATCCAGGATCGTTGGCAGGACTAGTAGCGTCAGCCCGATCTGTCGGTCGTTTAAGCCAACTTGCGCCCGGAGGGCCTTGGTCACCTCTTTCTGGGATCCATCCGCCAGAGAGATGCGGGAGCGGACTTCTCTGCTGTTTCTTCCTGAGTCTAAGCGCTTGGCGATCGCTTCGCTGACAAAGCTTCGCGAGGCTCCTGTGTCAATTGTTGCCGAGAAAGGTTGTCCCTCGATGGTAACATTGGCAACAATTCGCCCCCCCGCCAGGCGGAGTGGGGAATCTAGTGATGGGGGAGCACCGAGTGGGTCACCGCGGGCTCCCGACGTGGGCGGCGACCCTGGCCGTTTTCCGTCCGGCGGCAGCAGTCGATGGTACGGATGCTTCGTTTCCCACAGTCCCAGCAGTACATCAGCGGTGGGTTTCGGCATTCTCGTGTGAAGTGTCCAATTTCTCCGCAGCGGTGACAAGCTCGGCCGATGTCAACCGGTGGTTCCGCTTCCTGGGCGATCATCCCGTTGGATATCGCCGGCCTCCTGGGTCCAGAGGGCGTTGGAGCGAGAAAGTTCTGGAGTCGAGGTGTGGGTCTTCCGCTGCTCTCCCTGCCGGAATTCCAGCTTGTGGTTGGAATTAAGGCTGCATGTCGGACGGGGTCTCGATCCCGTGCGATTTCGAACGCAATTGCCAGTTGGGTAAGCCCCTCTAGTGAGGAGAACTCATGTCGCCGTATGAAAAGCTGGTACTCCGGCATTAAATTCTCGTAGATCTGCTCGAGCTCCTGGCCTAGTGAGTACTTGGCGCGTTGCATCATCAGGCGTAATTCCACTACGTATATTTTGAAGGGCTCGCCCACTTGTTGTTGCCTGGTCCGGATGGCATCTTCTAGGCTCTGGTAGTACCGCGGAGGCAAGAAAAACTCCAGAAACTCTCTCCGGAAAGTTTCCCATGGCTCGGTGTGCATTTGGTATGCCCGGTACCAGCCTTCGGCGCGGCCTGAGAGAAGTCCAATGACGGCCCTCGGTATGTCACTCGTTCTCACATTGTAGGCAGTGGCACCTTCCTCGATGCGTTCTATAAAATGAACGGGGTCTGACTGTCCGTCAAAAAGTACGCCCCATCCTCGCAGTTTCTCGGCGAACACGGCCGCGGATATGGAGCTGTGCGGAAGATGGGCGGCTGGGTTGGCGGCCGGTATCTCCCGTCCAGGGCTTTTCCGTAGGTTCCCTAAGCAGGGCACGGAAAACGTGTGATCCTCGATTCCGGGCATCGGTGAGGTGGCCCGACTGGTGGACGTCCTCTGGGTGGGTGCTTCCGGGAATATTGCCTCCAGTGCGGCAAAGCGCTCTCGTAGAGCCGGGCTGTGGTCTCCTCCTCCGATGAAGGATGCCAATCGTGGTCGTAGTTCGTCTACTTGGCCGTTCGGGTCAAGTCCAAACTCTTTTAGCAGAGCCTGCAGCTCGTCCTTCCGGCGGTAGGCTATCCACCTGACCCCCATGTTTGCGGTCGTGGAATCACCCCCGGATGCAGTGAAAAACCTGTCCTCTTCCAGTCCGGCAGCTGCCGGATCTGGCTTTGATTCTGCGTCCTCTGACGTTTTCTTTCCCGAGACACTGGGCATACGCGCGGTGGCGCTGCCGATGGCTCTGCTGGGGATCACTTGGTGAGCGCTCCTAGTGGCGTGACTGGGCGCTGGGCGCACGGCAGGTGCTGCTGACGTGCGGCACTGGCTGACCGATGTGGTTGCGGCTAGCGCTCCCGGTGGCGCTCGGAGCGTGGCTAGTGACCACGTATCCGGCGCGGTTGGCGCTGCTGAGGGCGCTACTGGTGGCGCTCGGTGGGCACTCGGTAGGCACTCGGTAGGCACTCGGTGGGTGCTGCTGGTGGTGCAAATGACGCCGATCGCTGGAAGCTTGTTGGGCGCTGCTGGGCCGCTCTGTTGGCGCTGCTCGGGGCGCGGTATGCGCTTGACGGCTTCGTGGGAGACCACGTGGCTATGTGGCGCTCCGGGAGTGGGTTGGCATTGGCGGGCGCGGCGTTACGGGATCCCCTACTCTAACTACTCCTGCGGTCTCCTATCTTTCTCTAAATCTCGTCTACTGGACATGGGTCTTTAGGCCATGCGGTTGGTGGTAAAAACCCAACTCTCCTGAAGGATATCTAGTCGTCCTTATTCGTCCCTGTTCGGGCGCCAAACTGTAAGGACCTTTTTCATGGGCTGGGATAAAACTCAGTCCGGCCAGGGTCCTCTACAGTTAAATTTGTAGAAAAGTGTTGGGACGAAACTGGACGGGGAGTTGCCGCGGGGATTTGTAGGGAAAGGAGGCCAGAGTATCCGCGTTGCACCGAGTAAGCAGCTCTAACGCAACACGGCACCCGAAAGGTATAGTGGAGGGCGGGGCTGCTCCCGGCGAAAATACTAACGAAACGAGCGGCGTAGCCGATCCCTGAGAAAATACCAACAAAACTGGACAGCGTGGCCGTTCCCCCTGGATGTGCGACTCACAAGCTACTGGGGTAAGGGAGTAGGGATCCGAGGGGAGGATGGCCGGAGGCGACCCTTCCCTGTGCTCCCTGTGGTCGGTCGAGTGGTCGTTTGCACTGAGTAAGCTTCTCTGGCGCAACACGATTCCCGACCGGCACAGATTACTGCACGTGGCTCGCGACTACCTAAATCGTATTTGGGGCGGGGCTCCCAGGAGAGGGTGGCCAGATGCGATCCTTTCCTATGCTCCTTGTGGGCGATCGGGTGGTCGTTTGCACTGAGTAAGCAGCTCTGGCGCAACACGATTCCCGACCGGCACAAATCACTGCACGTGGCTCGCGCCTACCTAAACCGTAAATGGGGCGGGGCTCCCAGGAGAGGGTGGCCAGAGGCGATCCTTTCCTATGCTCCTTGTGGGCGATCGGGTGGTCGTTTGCACTGAGTAAGCAGCTCTGGCGCAACACGATTCCCGACCGGCACAAATCACTGCACGTGGCTCGCGCCTACCTAAACCGTAATTGGGGCGGGGCTCCCAGGAGAGGGTGGCCAGAGGCGATCCTTTCCTATGCTCCTTGTGGGCGATCGGGGGGTCGTTTGCACTGAGTAAGCAGCTCTGGCGCAACACGATTCCCGACCGGCACAAATCACTGCACGTGGGTTCCCGAAAAATGCACAAATTCACTCGGACACATATTTCTTCATTCTCGCTTGTCTTTATTATGCGCTAGTACTACTACTACTACTACACCTACTCGCACTCAGTCTGATCGCTATTGTCCGTCCCACTTACTCCTTGGATCCGGCGTGCCGACGCTCGTGCCGCTGTACCACTCCGGGTTGTAGTCCGCTCCTAGGTCTGATCGCCTTGGCTGCCATTCGAGAATGAGAGCGAGCTTCCGCCCTTGCGGCCGCATGTAAGCCCGGCTTGCCGGGTTTCTTCGTTTCCCAACACAGTTTCTTATCGAACCTCCCGCCTATCGCTATCGGCACTATCAGCTGTTGGCCCTCGGTCGACCAACACTGGGTGGTTTTCCAGCCCTGGTGCGCGCAATATTTAAATCGGATAAGCTTAGCTTCTAGTTTGAACTTATATAAATTGCCTTCGTGGCGTAACGATTTATATTATAATTATATTATATATTACAACTTATAAATTAATGGCCTTCGTGGCGTAATCTCCAATTGTATGCCTTCGTGGCGGAAATACAAATGGCGAAATGTGGAGGGTGTGTTTCACGCATCCTCACATGTCATTGATTTTAATTTTGCAAAGGTTTACTGAAATGGGCCTTCTTTCCATCTTTAAGGGCCCATCACCTGGTCAAAAGGACTCGGATTTCGATATGGCATACCTCTATGGGCTTGCGGAATGATTATGTTGTTATCTGCATTAAAATATATAACTTTAAAGGTAGTATAAAATATGACCGTTTTTATGTCATTGATTTTTATTTTGCGAAGGTTTACAGAAATGGGCCTTCTTTCCATCTTTAAAAGCCCATAACTTGGTCAAATGAACTCGGATTTCGATATGGCATACCTTTATGGGCTTGTGGAATGATTATGTTTTTATCTGCATTAAAATATAAAACTTTAAGGGTAGTAAAAAATATGACCGTTTTAATGTCATTGATTTTAATATTGCAATGGTTTACTGAAATTGGCCTTCTTTCCATCTTTAAAAGCCCATAACTTGGTCAAAGAACTCGGGTTTCAATATGGCATACCTTTATAGGCTTGTGGAATGATTATGTTGTTATCTGCATTAAAATATATAACTTTAAATGTATTACAAAATATGACCGTTTTTATGTCATTGATTTTAATTTTGCAAAGGTTTACTGAAATGGGCCTTCTTTCCATCTTTAAAAGCCCATAACCTGGTCAAAAGGACTCGGATTTCGATATGGCATACCTCTATGGGCTTGTGGAATGATTATGTTGTTATCTGCATTAAAATATATAGCTTTAAAGGTAGTAAAAAATATGACCGTTTTTATGTCATTGATTTTAATTTTGCAAAGGTTTACTGAAATGGACCTTCTTTCCATCTTTAAGGGCCCATCACCTGGTCAAAAGGACTCGGATTTCGATATGGCATACCTCTATGGACTTGCGGAATGATTATGTTGTTATCTGCATTAAAATATATAACTTTAAAGGTAGTATAAAATATGACCGTTTTTATGTCATTGATTTTTATTTTGCGAAGGTTTACAGAAATGGGCCTTCTTTCCATCTTTAAAAGCCCATAACTTGGTCAAATGAACTCGGATTTCGATATGGCATACCTTTATGGGCTTGTGGAATGATTTTGTTTTTATCTGCATTAAAATATAAAACTTTAAGGGTAGTAAAAAATATGACCGTTTTAATGTCATTGATTTTAATATTGCAATGGTTTACTGAAATTGACCTTCTTTCCATCTTTAAAAGCCCATAACTTGGTCAAAGAACTCGGGCTTCAATATGGCATACCTTTATAGGCTTGTGGAATGATTATGTTGTTATCTGTATTAAAATATATAACTTTAAAGGTAATAAAAAATATGACCGTTTTTATGTCATTGATTTTAATTTTGCAAAGCTTTACTGAAATGGGCCTTCTTTCCATCTTTAAAAGCCCATAACCTGCTCAAAAGGACTCGGATTTCGATATGGCATACCACTACGGGCTTGTGGAATGATTAAGTTGTTAACTGCATTAAAATATATATCTTTAAAGGTAGTAAAAAATATGACCGTTTTTTTGTCATTGTTTTTAATTTTGCAAAGCTGTACTGAAATGGGCCTTCTTTCCATCTTTAAAGCCCATAACCTGGTCAAAAGGACTCGGATTTCGATATGGCATACCTCTATGGGCTTGTGGAACGATTATGTTGTTATCTGCATTAAAATATATAACTTTAAAGGAAGTAAAAAAAATAAACCGTTTTTATGTCATTGACTTTAATTTTGCGAAGGTTTACTGAAATGGGCCATCTTTACATCCTTAAAAGCCCATAACTTGGTCAAATGAACTCGGATTTCGATATGGCATACCTCTATAGGCTTGTGGAATGATTATGTTGTTACCTGCATTAAAATATATAACTTTAAAGGTAGTAAAAAATATGACCATTTTTATGTCATTGATTTTAATTTTGCAAAGGTTTACTGAAATGGGCCTTCTTTCCATCTTTAAAAGCCCATAACCTGGTCAAAAGGACTCGGATTTCAATATAGCATACCTCTATGGGCTTGTAGAATGATTATGTTGTTATCTGCATTAAAATATATAACTTTAAAGGTAGTAAAAAATATGACCGTTGTTATGTCATTGATTTTAATTTTGCAAAGCTTTACTGAAATGGGCCTTCTTTCCATTTTTAAAAGCCAATAACTTGGTCAAATGAACTCGGACTTCGATATGGCATACCTTTATAGGCTTGTGGAATGATTATGTTGTTATTTGCATTAAAATATATAATTTTAAGGGTAGTAAAAAATATGACCGTTTTTATGTCATTGATTTTAATTTTGCGAAGGTTTACTGAAATGGGCCTTCTTTCCATCTTTAAAAGCCAATAACTTGGTCAAATGAACTCGTTTTTCGATATGGTATACCTTTAGGGGCTTGTGGAATGATTTTGTTGTTATCTGCATTACTCGCCTTCTTTCCATCTTTAAAAGCCAATAACTTGGTCAAATGAACTCGGATTTCGATATGGCATACCTTTATAGGCTTGTGGAATGATTATGTTGTTATTTGCATTAAAATATATAATTTTAAGGGTAGTAAAAAATATGACCGTTTTTATGTCATTGATTTTTATTTTGCGAAGGTTTACTGAAATGGGCCTTCTTTCCATCTTTAAAAGCCAATAACTTGGTCAAATGAACTCGTTTTTCGATATGGCATACCTTTAGGGGCTTGTGGAATGATTTTGTTGTTATCTGCATTAAAATATTAAACTTTAAAGGTAGTAAAAAATATGACCGTTTTTATGTCATTGATTTTTATTTTGCGAAGGTTTACTGAAATGGGCCTTCTTTCCATCTTTAAAAGCCAATAACTTGGTCAAATGAACTCGTTTTTCGATATGGCATACCTTTAGGGGCTTGTGGAATGATTTTGTTGTTATCTGCATTAAAATATTAAACTTTAAAGGTAGTAAAAAATATGACCGTTGTTATGTCATTGATTTTTATTTTGCGAAGGTTTACAGAAATGGGCCTTCTTTCCATCTTTAAAAGCCCATAACTTGGTCAAATGAACTCGGATTTCGATATGGCATACCTTTATAGGCTTTGAGAATGATTATGTTTTTATCTGCACTAAAATATATAACTTTAAGGGTAGTTAAAAATATGACCGTTTTAATGTCATTGATTTTAATATTGCAAAGGCTTACTTAAATGGGCCTTCTTTCCATCTTTAAAAGCCCATAACTTGGTCAAATGAACTCGGATTTCGATATGGCATACCTCTTTAGGCTTGTGGAATGATTATGTTGTTACCTGCATTAAAATATATAACTTTAAAGGTAGTAAAAAATATGACCGTTTTTATGTCATTGATTTTTATTTTGCGAAGGTTTACTGAAATGGGCCTTCTTTCCATCTTTAAAAGCCAATAACTTGGTCAAATGAACTCGTTTTTCGATATGGCATACCTTTAGGGGCTTGTGGAATGATTTTGTTTTTATCTGCATTAAAATATTAAACTTTAAAGGTAGAAAAAAATATGACCGTTTTTATGTCATTGATTTTAATTTTGCGAAGGTTTACTAAAATGGGCCTTCTTTCCATCTTTAAAAGCCCATAACCTGGTCAAAAGGTCTCGGATTTTGATATGGCATACCTCTATGGGCTTGTGGAATGATTATGTTGTTATCTGCATTTAAATGTATAACTTTAAAGATAGTAAAAAATATGACCGTTGTTATGTCATTGATTTTAATTTTGCGAAGGTTTACTGAAATGGGCCTTCTTTCCATCTTTAAAAGCCAACAACTTGGTCAACTGAACTCGTTTTTCGATATGGTATACGTTTATGGGCTTGTGGAATGATTATGTTGTTATCTGCATTAAAATATATAACTTTAAAGGTAGTAAAAAATATGACCGTTTTTATGTCATTGATTTTAATTTTGCAAAGGTTTACTGAAATGGGCCTTCTTTCCATCTTTAAAAGCCCATAACCTGGTCAAAAGGACTCGGATTTCGATATGGCATACCTCTATGGGCTTGAGAAATGATTATGTTGTTATCTGCACTAAAATATATAACTTTAAAGGTAGTAAAAAATATGACCGTTTTTATGTGATTGATTTTAATTTTGCAAAGGTTTACTGAAATGGGCCTTCTTTCCATCTTTAAAAGCCCATAACTTGGTCAAAGAACTCGGGTTTCAATATGGCATACCCTTATAGGCTTGTGGAATGATTATGTTGTTATCTGCATTAAAATATATAACTTTAAAGGTAGTAAAAAATATGACCGTTTTTATGTCATTGATTTTAATTTTGCAAAGCTTTACTGAAATGGGCCTTCTTTCCATCTTTAAAAGCCCATAACCTGCTCAAAAGGACTCGGATTTCGATATGGCATACCACTATGGGCTTGTGGAATGATTAAGTTGTTATCTGCATTAAAATAAATATCTTTAAAGGTAGTAAAAAATATGACCGTTTTTATGTCATTGTTTATAATTTTGCAAAGCTTTACTGAAATGGGCCTTCTTTCCATCTTTAAAAGCCCATAACCTGCTCAAAAGGACTCGGATTTCGATATGGCATACCTCTATGGGCTTGCGGAGTGATTATGTTTTTATCTGCATTAAAATATATAACTTTAAGGGTAGTAAAAAATATGACCGTTTTAATGTCATTGATTTTAATATTGCAAAGGCTTACTGAAATGGGCCTTCTTTCCATCTTTAAAAGCCCATAACTTGGTCAAATGAACTCGGATTTCGATATGGCATACCACTATGGGCTTGTTGAATGATTAAGTTGTTATCTGCATTAAAAAAATATAACTTTTAAGGTAGTAAAAAATATGACCGTTTTTATGTCATTGATTTTTATTTTGCGAAGGTTTACAGAAATGGGCCTTCTTTCCATCTTTAAAAGCCCATAACTTGGTCAAATGAACTCGGATTTCGATATGGCATACCTTTATAGGCTTTGAGAATGATTATGTTTTTATCTGCATTAAAATATATAACTTTAAGGGTAGTTAAAAATATGACCGTTTTAATGTCATTGATTTTAATATTGCAAAGGCTTACTTAAATGGGCCTTCTTTCCATCTTTAAAAGCCCATAACTTGGTCAAATGAACTCGGATTTCGATATGGCATACCTCTATAGGCTTGTGGAATGATTATGTTGTTACCTGCATTAAAATATATAACTTTAAAGGTAGTAAAAAATATGACCATTTTTATGTCATTGATTTTAATTTTGCAAAGGTTTACTGAAATGGGCCTTCTTTCCATCTTTAAAAGCCCATAACCTGGTCAAAAGGACTCGGATTTCAATATAGCATACCTCTATGGGCTTGTAGAATGATTATGTTGTTATCTGCATTAAAATATATAACTTTAAAGGTAGTAAAAAATATGACCGTTGTTATGTCATTGATTTTAATTTTGCAAAGCTTTACTGAAATGGGCCTTCTTTCCATCTTTAAAAGCCAATAACTTGGTCAAATGAACTCGGATTTCGATATGGCATACCTTTATAGGCTTGTGGAATGATTATGTTGTTATTTGCATTAAAATATATAATTTTAAGGGTAGTAAAAAATATGACCGTTTTTATGTCATTGATTTTAATTTTGCGAAGGTTTACTGAAATGGGCCTTCTTTCCATCTTTAAAAGCCAATAACTTGGTCAAATGAACTCGTTTTTCGATATGGCATACCTTTAGGGGCTTGTGGAATGATTTTGTTGTTATCTGCATTAAAATATTAAACTTTAAAGGTAGTAAAAAATATGACCGTTTTTATGTCATTGATTTTAATTTTGCGAAGGTTTACTGAAATGGGCCTTCTTTACATATTTAAAAGCCCATAACTTGGTCAAATGAACTCGGATTTCGATATGGCATACCTCTATAGGCTTGTGGAATGATTTTGTTGTTATCTGCATTAAAATATTAAACTTTAAAGGTAGTAAAAAATATGACCGTTTTTATGTCATTGATTTTAATTTTGCGAAGGTTTACTGAAATGGGCCTTCTTTACATATTTAAAAGCCCATAGCTTAGTCAAATGAACTATGATTTCGATATGGCATACCTTTAGGGGCTTGTGGAATGATTTTGTTGTTATCTGCATTAAAATATATAACTTTAAAGATAGTACAAAATATGACCGTTTTTTATGTCATCGATTTTAATTTTGCGAAGGTTTACTGAAATGGGCCTTCTTTCCATCTTCAAAAGCCAATAACTTGGTCAAATGAACTCGTATTTCGATATGGCATACCTTTAGGGGCTTGTGGAATGATTTTGTTGTTATCTGCATTAAAATATTTAGCTTTAAAGGTAGTCAAAAATATGACCGTTTTAATGTCATTGATTTTAAATTTGCAATGGTTTACTGAAATGGGCCTTCTTTCCATCTTTAAAAGCCCATTACCTGGTCAAAAGGACTCGGATTTCGATATGGCATACCTCTATGGGCTTGTGGAATGATTATGTTGTTATCTGCATTAAAATATATAACTTTAAAGGTAGTAAAAAATATTACCGTTTTTATGTCATTGATTTTTATTTTGCGAAGGTTTACAGAAATGGGCCTTCTTTCCATCTTTAAAAGCCCATAACTTGGTCAAATGAACTCGGATTTCGATATGGCATACCTTTATGGGCTTGTGGAATGATTATGTTTTTATCTGCATTAAAATATAAAAAAGTTTAAGGGTAGTACAAAATATGACCGTTTTAATGTCATTGATTTTAATATTGCAATGGTTTACTGAAATGGGCCTTCTTTCCATCTTAAAAAGCCCATAACTTGGTCAAATGAACTCGGATTTCGATATGGCATACCTCTATAGGCTTGTGGAATGATTATGTTGTTACCTGCATTAAAATATATAACTTTAAAGGTAGTAAAAAATATGACCGTTTTTATGTCATTGATTTTAATTTTGCAAAGGTTTACTGAAATGGGTTTTCTTTCCATCTTTAAAAGCCCATAACCTGGTCAAAAGGACTCGGATTTCGATATGGCATACCTCTATGGGCTTGAGGAATGATTATGTTGTTATCTGCATTAAAATATATAACTTTAAAGGTAGTAAAAAATATGACCGTTTTTATGTGATTGATTTTAATTTTGCAAAGGTTTACTGAAATGGGCCTTCTTTCCATCTTTAAAAGCCCATAACTTGGTCAAAGAACTCGTGTTTCAATATGGCACACCTTTATAGGCTTGTGGAATGATTATGTTGTTATCTGCAATAAAATTTATAACTTTAAAGGTAGTAAAAACTATGACCGTTTTTATGTCATTGATTTTTATTTTGCGAAGGTTTAAAGAAATGGGCCTTCTTTCCATCTTTAAAAGCCCATAACCTGCTCAAAAGGACTCGGATTTCGATATGGCATACCGCTACGGGCTTGTGGAATGATTAAGTTGTTATCTGCATTAAAATATATATCTTTAAAGGTAGTAAAAAATATGACCGTTTTTATGTCATTGTTTTTAATTTTGCAAAGATTTACTGAAATGGGCCTTCTTTCCATCTTTAAAAGCCCATAACCTGGTCAAAAGGACTCGGATTTCGATATGGCATACCTCTATGGGCTTGCGGAATGATTATGTTTTTATCTGCATTAAAATAAATAACTTTAAGGGTAGTAAAAAATATGACCCATTTAATGTCATTGATTCTAATATTGCAAAGGCTTACTGAAATGGGCCTTCTTTCCGTCTTTAAAAGCCCATAACTTGGTCAAATGAACTCGGATTTCGATATGGCATACCACTATGGGCTTGTGGAATGATTAAGTTGTTATCTGCATTAAAATATATAACTTTAAAGGTAGTAAAAAATATGACCGTTTTTATGTCATTGATTTTTATTTTGCGAAGGTTTAAAGAAATGGGCCTTCTTTCCATCTTTAAAAGCCCATAACTTGGTCAAATGAACTCGGATTTCGATATGGCATACCTTTATAGGCTTTGAGAATGATTATGTTTTTATCTGCATTAAAATATATAACTTTAAGGGTAGTAAAAAATATGACCGTTTTAATGTCATTGATTTTAATATTGCAAAGGCTTACTGAAATGGGCCTTCTTTCCATCTTTAAAAGCCCATAACCTGGTCAAAAGGACTCGGATTTAAATATAGCATACCTCTATGGGCTTGTGGAATGATTATGTTGTTATCTGCATTAAAATATATAACTTTAAAGGTAGTAAAAAATATGACCGTTGTTATGTCATTGATTTTAATTTTGCAAAGCTTTACTGAAATGGGCCTTCTTTCTACCTTTAAAAGCCCATAACCTGGTCAAAAGGACTCGGATTTCGATATGGCATACCTCTTTGGGCTTGTGGAATGATTATGTTGTTATCTGCATTAAAATATATAACTTTAAAGGTAGTAAAAAATATGACTGTTTTTATGTCATTGATTTTAATTTTGCAAAGGCTTACTGAAATGGGCCTTCTTTCCATCTTTAAAAGCCCATAACCTGGTCAAAAGGACTCGGATTTCAATATAGCATACCTCTATGGGCTTGTGGAATGATTATGTTGTTATCTGCATTAAAATATATAACTTTAAAGGTAGTAAAAAATATGACCGTTGTTATGTCATTGATTTTAATTTTGCAAAGCTTTACTGAAATGGGCCTTCTTTCTACCTTTAAAAGCCCATAACCTGGTCAAAAGGACTCGGATTTCGATATGGCATACCTCTTTGGGCTTGTGGAATGATTATGTTGTTATCTGCATTAAAATATATAACTTTAAAGGTAGTAAAAAATATGACCGTTTTTATGTCATTGATTTTTATTTTGCGAAGTTTTACTGAAATGGGCCTTCTTTCCATCTTTAAAAGCCAATAACTTGGTCAAATGAACTCGTTTTTCGATATGGTATACCTTTAGGGGCTTGTGGAATGATTTTGTTGTTATCTGCATTAAAATATTAAACTTTAAAGGTAGTAAAAAATATGACCGTTTTTATGTCATTGATTTTAATTTTGCGAAGTTTTACTGAAATGGGCCTTCTTTCCATCTTTAAAAGCCAATAACTTGGTCAAATGAACTCGGATTTCGATATGGCATACCTTTATAGGCTTGTGGAATGATTATGTTGTTATTTGCATTAAAATATATAATTTTAAGGGTAGTAAAAAATATGACCGTTTTTATTTCATTGATTTTTATTTTGCGAAGGTTTACTGAAATGGGCCTTCTTTCCATCTTTAAAAGCCAATAACTTGGTCAAATGAACTCGGATTTCGATATGGCATACCCTTATAGGCTTGTGGAATGATTATGTTGTTATCTGCATTAAAATATATAACTTTAAAGGTAGTAAAAAATATGACCGTTTTTATGTCATTGATTTTAATTTTGCAAAGGCTTACTGAAATGGGCCTTCTTTCCATCTTTAAAAGCCCATAACTTGGTCAAATGAACTCGGATTTCGATATGGCATACCACTATGGGCTTGTTGAATGATTAAGTTGTTATCTGCATTAAAAAAATATAACTTTAAAGGTAGTAAAAAATATGACCGTTTTTATGTCATTGATTTTTATTTTGCGAAGGTTTACAGAAATGGGCCTTCTTTCCATCTTTAAAAGCCCATAACTTGGTCAAAGAACTCGGGTTTCAATATGGCATACCCTTATAGGCTTGTGGAATGATTATGTTGTTATCTGCATTAAAATATATAACTTTAAGGGTAGTAAAAAATATGACCGTTTTAATGTCCTTGATTTTAATATTTCCATCTTCTTTCCATCTTTAATAACCCATAACTTGGTCAAATGAACTCGGATTTCGATATGGCATACCTCCTTAGGCTTGTGGAATGATTATGTTGTTACCTGCATTAAAATATATAACTTTAAAGGTAGTAAAAAATATGACCGTTTTTATGTGATTGATTTTAGTTTTGCAAGGGTTTACTGAAATGGGCCTTCTTTCCATCTTTAAAAGCCCATAACCTGGTCAAAAGGACTCGGATTTCGATATGGCATACCTCTATGGGCTTGAGAAATGATTATGTTGTTATCTGCACTAAAATATATAACTTTAAAGGTAGTAAAAAATATGACCGTTTTTATGTGATTGATTTTAATTTTGCAAAGCTTTACTGAAATGGGCCTTCTTTCCATCTTTAAAAGCCCATAACTTGGTCAAAGAACTCGGGTTTCAATATGGCATACCCTTATAGGCTTGTGGAATGATTATGTTGTTATCTGCATTAAAATATATAACTTTAAAGGTAGTAAAAAATATGACCGTTTTTATGTCATTGATTTTAATTTTGCAAAGCTTTACTGAAATGGGCCTTCTTTCCATCTTTAAAAGCCCATAACCTGCTCAAAAGGACTCGGATTTCGATATGGCATGCCACTATGGGCTTGTGGAATGATTAAGTTGTTATCTGCATTAAAATAAATATCTTTAAAGGTAGTAAAAAATATGACCGTTTTTATGTCATTGTTTATAATTTTGCAACGCTTTACTGAAATGGGCCTTCTTTCCATCTTTAAAAGCCCATAACCTGCTCAAAAGAACTCGGATTTCGATATGGCATACCTCTATGGGCTTGCGGAGTGATTATGTTTTTATCTGCATTAAAATATATAACTTTAAGGGTAGTAAAAAATATGACCGTTTTAATGTCATTGATTTTAATATTGCAAAGGCTAACTGAAATGGGCCTTCTTTCCATCTTTAAAAGCCCATAACTTGGTCAAATGAACTCGGATTTCGATATGGCATACCACTATGGGCTTGTTGAATGATTAAGTTGTTATCTGCATTAAAAAAATATAACTTTAAAGGTAGTAAAAAATATGACCGTTTTTATGTCATTGATTTTTATTTTGCGAAGGTTTACAGAAATGGGCCTTCTTTCCATCTTTAAAAGCCCATAACTTGGTCAAATGAACTCGGATTTCGATATGGCATACCTTTATAGGCTTTGAGAATGATTATGTTTTTATCTGCATTAAAATATATAACTTTAAGGGTAGTTAAAAATATGACCGTTTTAATGTCATTGATTTTAATATTGCAAAGGCTTACTTAAATGGGCCTTCTTTCCATCTTTAAAAGCCCATAACTTGGTCAAATGAACTCGGATTTCGATATGGAATACCTCTATAGGCTTGTGGAATGATTATGTTGTTACTGCATTAAAATATATAACTTTAAAGGTAGTAAAAAATATGACCATTTTTATGTCATTGATTTTAATTTTGCAAAGCTTTACTGAAATGGGCCTTCTTTCCATCTTTAAAAGCCCATAACCTGCTCAAAAGGACTCGGATTTCGATATGGCATGCCACTATGGGCTTGTGGAATGATTAAGTTGTTATCTGCATTAAAATAAATATCTTTAAAGGTAGTAAAAAATATGACCGTTTTTATGTCATTGTTTATAATTTTGCAACGCTTTACTGAAATGGGCCTTCTTTCCATCTTTAAAAGCCCATAACCTGATCAAAAGAACTCGGATTTCGATATGGCATACCTCTATGGGCTTGCGGAGTGATTATGTTTTTATCTGCATTAAAATATATAACTTTAAGGGTAGTAAAAAATATGACCGTTTTAATGTCATTGATTTTAATATTGCAAAGGCTTACTGAAATGGGCCTTCTTTCCATCTTTAAAAGCCCATAACTTGGTCAAATGAACTCGGATTTCGATATGGCATACCACTATGGGCTTGTTGAATGATTAAGTTGTTATCTGCATTAAAAAAATATAACTTTAAAGGTAGTAAAAAATATGACCGTTTTTATGTCATTGATTTTTATTTTGCGAAGGTTTACAGAAATGGGCCTTCTTTCCATCTTTAAAAGCCCATAACTTGGTCAAATGAACTCGGATTTCGATATGGCATACCTTTATAGGCTTTGAGAATGATTATGTTTTTATCTGCATTAAAATATATAACTTTAAGGGTAGTTAAAAATATGACCGTTTTAATGTCATTGATTTTAATATTGCAAAGGCTTACTTAAATGGGCCTTCTTTCCATC
Organism: Drosophila suzukii; assembly: GCF_043229965.1. NCBI lineage: Eukaryota > Metazoa > Arthropoda > Insecta > Diptera > Drosophilidae > Drosophila > Drosophila suzukii. The sequence continues at coordinate 329,703 of NW_027255896.1, read as the reverse complement.
TTTAAAAGCCCATAACTTGGTCAAATGAACTCGGATTTCGATATGGCATACCTCTATAGGCTTGTGGAATGATTATGTTGTTACTGCATTAAAATATATAACTTTAAAGGTAGTAAAAAATATGACCATTTTTATGTCATTGATTTTAATTTTGCAAAGGTTTACTGAAATGGGCCTTCTTTCCATCTTTAAAAGCCCATAACCTGGTCAAAAGGACTCGGATTTCAATATAGCATACCTCTATGGGCTTGTAGAATGATTATGTTGTTATCTGCATTAAAATATATAACTTTAAAGGTAGTAAAAAATATGACCGTTGTTATGTCATTGATTTTAATTTTGCAAAGCTTTACTGAAATGGGCCTTCTTTCCATCTTTAAAAGCCAATAACTTGGTCAAATGAACTCGGATTTCGATATGGCATACCTTTATAGGCTTGTGGAATGATTATGTTGTTATTTGCATTAAAATATATAATTTTAAGGGTAGTAAAAAATATGACCGTTTTTATGTCATTGATTTTAATTTTGCGAAGGTTTACTGAAATGGGCCTTCTTTCCATCTTTAAAAGCCAATAACTTGGTCAAATGAACTCGTTTTTCGATATGGCATACCTTTAGGGGCTTGTGGAATGATTTTGTTGTTATCTGCATTAAAATATTAAACTTTAAAGGTAGTAAAAAATATGACCGTTTTTATGTCATTGATTTTAATTTTGCGAAGGTTTACTGAAATGGGCCTTCTTTACATATTTAAAAGCCCAGAGTTCAAATGAACTCTGATTTCGATATGGCATACCTTTATGGGCTTGTGGAATGATTATGTTGTTATCAGCATTAAAATATATATATATTTAAAGGTAGTAAAAAATATGACCGTTTTAATGTATTGATTCTGATTTTGCGAAGGTTAACTGAAATTGGCCTTCCTTCCATCTTTTAAAGCCAATAACTTGGTCAAATGAACTCGTATTTCGAAATGGCATACCTTTAGGGGCTTGTGGAATGATTTTGTTGTTATCTGCATTAAAATATTAAACTTTAAAGGTAGTAAAAAAATATGACCGTTTTTATGTCATTGATTTTAATTTTGCGAAGGTTTACTAAAATGGGCCTTCTTTCCATCTTTAAAAGCCCATAACCTGGTCAAAAGGACTCGGATTTTGATATGGCATACCTCTATGGGCTTGTGGAATGATTATGTTGTTATCTGCATTTAAATGTATAACTTTAAAGGTAGTAAAAAATATGACCGTTTTTATGTCATTGATTTTAATTTTGCGAAGGTTTACTGAAATGGGCCTTCTTTCCATCTTTAAAAGCCAACAACTTGGTCAAATGAACTCGTTTTTCGATATGGTATACGTTTATGGGCTTGTGGAATGATTATGTTGTTATCTGCATTAAAATATATAACTTTAAAGGTAGTAAAAAATATGACCGTTTTTATGTCATTGATTTTAATTTTGCAAAGGTTTACTGAAATGGGCCTTCTTTCCATCTTTAAAAGCCCATAATTTGGTCAAATGAACTCGTTTTTCGATATGGCATACCTTTAGGGGCTTGTGGAATGATTTTGTTGTTATCTGCATTAAAATATTAAACTTTAAAGGTAGTAAAAACAAGGAAGAACGCTATAGTCGAGTGCCTCGACTATCAGATACCCGTTACTCAGCTATATGGAGATATGCAAGCAGCAAAGAGAGATTAAAATGCGCCACCTACCGGCGGTATACAGATTTAAGCGTTATGGGCGTTAGAGTGGGCGTGGCAAATTTTTGATCAATCGATAGGTATCGACGAGACCAATACATTTCAGTTAAAATTTTTTATCTAGCATGAAAATTGTGGGCGTCACAGGTTTTCGCGGTTTGTGGGCGTTAAAGTGGGCGTGGCAAACTTTTTTTTGGGTCAATCGATAGGTATTGATGAGAACAATACATTTCAGTTAAAATTTTTATTCTAGCATCAAAACTGTAGGAGCCACAGTTTTGGGCGGTTTGTGGGCGTTAGAGTGGGCGTGGCACTGTGCTGAAACAAACTTGCGCTGCGTAAGAAGCTCAGGAATCTGCACGCCAAATCTCAATAGCCTAGCTCCCATAGTTTCCGAGATCTCAGCGTTCATCCGGACAGACGGACAGACGGACAGACGGACATGGCTAGATCGACTCGGCTAGTGATCCTGATCAAGAATATATATACTTTGTGGGGTCGGAAACGCTTCCTTCTGCCTGTTACATACTTTCCGACGAATCTAGTATACCCTTTTACTCTACGAGTAACGGGTATAAATATGACCGTTGTTATGTCATTGATTTTAATTTTGCAAAGCTTTACTGAAATGGGCCTTCTTTCCATCTTTAAAAGCCAATAACTTGGTCAAATGAACTCGGATTTCGATATGGCATACCTTTATAGGCTTGTGGAATGATTATGTTGTTATTTGCATTAAAATATATAATTTTAAGGGTAGTAAAAAATATGACCGTTTTTATGTCATTGATTTTAATTTTGCGAAGGTTTACTGAAATGGGCCTTCTTTCCATCTTTAAAAGCCAATAACTTGGTCAAATGAACTCGTTTTTCGATATGGCATACCTTTAGGGGCTTGTGGAATGATTTTGTTGTTATCTGCATTAAAATATTAAACTTTAAAGGTAGTTAAAAATATGACCGTTTTTATGTCATTGATTTTAATTTTGCGAAGGTTTACTGAAATGGGCCTTCTTTACATATTTAAAAGCCCATAGCTTAGTCAAATGAACTATGATTTCGATATGGCATACCTTTATGGGCTTGTGGAATGATTATGTTGTTATCAGCATTAAAATATATATATATTTAAAGGTAGTAAAAAATATGACCGTTTTAATGTATTGATTCTGATTTTGCGAAGGTTAACTGAAATTGGCCTTCCTTCCATCTTTAAAAGCCAATAACTTGGTCAAATGAACTCGTATTTCGAAATGGCATACCTTTAGGGGCTTGTGGAATGATTTTGTTGTTATCTGCATTAAAATATTAAACTTTAAAGGTAGTAAAAAAATATGACCGTTTTTATGTCATTGATTTTAATTTTGCGAAGGTTTACTAAAATGGGCCTTCTTTCCATTTTTAAAAGCCCATAACCTGGTCAAAAGGACTCGGATTTTGATATGGCATACCTCTATGGGCTTGTGGAATGATTATGTTGTTATCTGCATTTAAATGTATAACTTTAAAGGTAGTAAAAAATATGACCGTTTTTATGTCATTGATTTTAATTTTGCGAAGGTTTACTGAAATGGGCCTTCTTTCCATCTTTAAAAGCCAACAACTTGGTCAAATGAACTCGTTTTTCGATATGGTATACGTTTATGGGCTTGTGGAATGATTATGTTGTTATCTGCATTAAAATATATAACTTTAAAGGTAGTAAAAAATATGACCGTTTTTATGTCATTGATTTTAATTTTGCAAAGGTTTACTGAAATGGGCCTTCTTTCCATCTTTAAAAGCCCATAATTTGGTCAAATGAACTCGTTTTTCGATATGGCATACCTTTAGGGGCTTGTGGAATGATTTTGTTGTTATCTGCATTAAAATATTAAACTTTAAAGGTAGTAAAAACAAGGAAGAACGCTATAGTCGAGTGCCTCGACTATCAGATACCCGTTACTCAGCTATATGGAGATATGCAAGCAGCAAAGAGAGATTAAAATGCGCCACCTACCGGCGGTATACAGATTTAAGCGTTATGGGCGTTAGAGTGGGCGTGGCAAATTTTTTTTTTGATCAATCGATAGGTATCGACGAGACCAATACATTTCAGTTAAAATTTTTTATCTAGCATGAAAATTGTGGGCGTCACAGGTTTTCGCGGTTTGTGGGCGTTAAAGTGGGCGTGGCAAACTTTTTTTTGGGTCAATCGATAGGTATTGATGAGAACAATACATTTCAGTTAAAATTTTTATTCTAGCATCAAAACTGTAGGAGCCACAGTTTTGGGCGGTTTGTGGGCGTTAGAGTGGGCGTGGCACTGTGCTGAAACAAACTTGCGCTGCGTAAGAAGCTCAGGAATCTGCACGCCAAATCTCAATAGCCTAGCTCCCATAGTTTCCGAGATCTCAGCGTTCATCCGGACAGACGGACAGACGGACATGGCTAGATCGACTCGGCTAGTGATCCTGATCAAGAATATATATACTTTGTGGGGTCGGAAACGCTTCCTTCTGCCTGTTACATACTTTCCGACGAATCTAGTATACCCTTTTACTCTACGAGTAACGGGTATAAATATGACCGTTGTTATGTCATTGATTTTAATTTTGCAAAGCTTTACTGAATTGGGCCTTCTTTCCATCTTTAAAAGCCAATAACTTGGTCAAATGAACTCGGATTTCGATATGGCATACCTTTATAGGCTTGTGGAATGATTATGTTGTTATTTGCATTAAAATATATAATTTTAAGGGTAGTAAAAAATATGACCGTTTTTATGTCATTGATTTTAATTTTGCGAAGGTTTACTGAAATGGGCCTTCTTTCCATCTTTAAAAGCCAATAACTTGGTCAAATGAACTCGTTTTTCGATATGGCATACCTTTAGGGGCTTGTGGAATGATTTTGTTGTTATCTGCATTAAAATATTAAACTTTAAAGGTAGTTAAAAATATGACCGTTTTTATGTCATTGATTTTAATTTTGCGAAGGTTTACTGAAATGGGCCTTCATTACATATTTAAAAGCCCATAGCTTAGTCAAATGAACTATGATTTCGATATGGCATACCTTTATGGGCTTGTGGAATGATTATGTTGTTATCAGCATTAAAATATATATATATTTAAAGGTAGTAAAAAATATGACCGTTTTAATGTATTGATTCTGATTTTGCGAAGGTTAACTGAAATTGGCCTTCCTTCCATCTTTAAAAGCCAATAACTTGGTCAAATGAACTCGTATTTCGAAATGGCATACCTTTAAGGGCTTGTGGAATGATTTTGTTGTTATCTGCATTAAAATATTAAACTTTAAAGGTAGTAAAAAATATGACCGTTTTTATGTCATTGATTTTAATTTTGCAAAGGTTTACTAAAATGGGCCTTCTTTCCATCTTTAAAAGCCCATAACCTGGCCAAAAGGACTCGGATTTCGATATGGCATACCTCTATGGGCTTGTGGAATTATTATGTTGTTATCTGCATTAAAATGTATAACTTCAAAGTAGTAAACAAGGAAGAACGCTATAGTCGAGTACCTCGACTATCAGATACCCGTTACTCAAAGGGAAATGGAGATATGCAAGCAGCAAAGCGAGATTAAAATGCGCCACCTACCGGCGGTAGACAGATTTAAGCGTTATGGGCGTTAGAGTGGGCGTGGCAAATTTATTTTTGGATCAATCGATAGGTATTGACGACACCAATACATTTCAGTTAAAATTTTTTATCTAGCATGCAAATTGCGGGCGTCACAGGTTTTCGCGGTTTGTGGGCGTTTAAGTGGGCGTGGCAACTTTTTTTTAGGTCGATCGATAGGTATTGATGAGAACAATACATTTCAGTTAAAATTTTCTATCTAGCATCAAAACTGTAGGAGTTACAGTTTTGGGCGGTTTGTGGGCGTTAGAGTGGGCGTGGCAGTCTACTGAAACAAACTTGCGCTGCGTAAGAAGCTCAGGAATCTGTACGCCAAATCTCAATAGCCTAGCTCTCATAGTTTCCGAGATCTCAGCGTTCATCCGGACAGACAGACGGACAGACGGACAGACGGACAGACGGACAGACGGACAGACGGACATGGCTAGATCGACTCGGCTAGTGATCCTGATCAATAATATATATACTTTATGGGGTCGGAAACGCTTCCTTCTGCCTGTTACATACTTTCCGACGAATCTAGTATACCCTTTTACTCTACGAGTAACGGGTATAAAAATATGACCGTTTCTATGTCATTGATTTTAATTTTGCGAAGGTTTGCTGAAATGGGCCTTCTTTCCATCTTTAAAAGCCCATAACTTGGTCAAAGTGACTCGGATTTCGACATGGCATACCTCTATGGGCTTGCGGAATGATTATGTTGTTATCTGCATTAACATATATAACTTTAAAGGTAGTAAAAAATATGACCGTTTTTATGTCATTGATTTTAATTTTGCAAAGGTTTACTAAAATGGGCCTTCTTTCCATCTTTAAAAGCCCATAATTTGGTCAAAATGACTCGGACTTCGATATGGCATACCTCTATGGGCTTGTGGAACTATTATGTTGTTATCTGCATTAAAATATATAACTTTAAAGGTAGTAAAAAATATGACCGTTTTTATGTCATTGATTTTAATTTTGCAAAGCTTTACTTTACTTTCCATCTTTAAAAGCCCATAGCATGGTCAAAAGGACTCGGATTTCGATATGGCATACCTCTATGGGCTTGTGGAATGATTATGTTGTTATCTGCATTAAAATATATAACTTTAAAGGTAGTAAAACATATGACCGTTGTTATGTCATTGATTTTAATTTTGCAAAGCTTTACTGAAATGGGCCTTCTTTCCATCTTTAAAAGCCCATAACCTGGTCAAAAGGACTCGGATTTCGATATGGCATACCTTTATAGGCTTGTGGAATGATTACGTTGTTATCTGCATTAAAATATATAATTTTAAAGGTAGTAAAAAATATGACCGTTTTTATGTCATTGATTTTAATTTTGCGAAGGTTTACTGAAATGGGCCTTCTTTCCATCTTTAAAAGCCAATAACTTGGTCAAATGAACTCGTTTTTCGATATGGCATACCTTTAGGGGCTTGTGGAATGATTTTGTTGTTATCTGCATTAAAAAATTAAACTTTAAAGGTAGTAAAAAATATGACCGTTTTTATGTCATTGATTTTAATTTTGCGAAGGTTTACTGAAATGGGCCTTCTTTACATATTTAAAAGCCCATAGCTTAGTGAAATGAACTCTGATTTCGATATGGCATACCTTTATGGGCTTGTGGAATGATTATGTTGTTATCTGCATTAAAATATATATCTTTAAAGGTAGTAAAAAATATGACCGTTTTAATGTATTGATTCTAATTTTGCGAAGGTTAACTGAAATTGGCCTTCCTTTCATCTTTAAAAGCCAATAACTTGGTCAAATGAACTCGGATTTCGATATGGCATACCTTTATAGGCTTGTGGAATGATTATGTTGTTATTTGCATTAAAATATATAACTTTAAAGGTAGTAAAACATATGACCGTTGTTATGTCATTGATTTTAATTTTGCAAAGCTTTACTTTACTTTCCATCTTTAAAAGCCCATAGCATGGTCAAAAGGACTCGGATTTCGATATGGCATACCTCTATGGGCTTGTGGAATGATTATGTTGTTATCTGCATTAAAATATATAACTTTAAAGGTAGTAAAACATATGACCGTTGTTATGTCATTGATTTTAATTTTGCAAAGCTTTACTGAAATGGGCCTTCTTTCCATCTTTAAAAGCCAATAACTTGGTCAAATGAACTCGTTTTTCGATATGGCATACCTTTAGGGGCTTGTGGAATGATTTTGTTGTTATCTGCATTAAAATATTAAACTTTAAAGGTAGTAAAAAATATGACCGTTTTTATGTCATTGATTTTAATTTTGCGAAGTTTTACTGAAATGGGTCTTCTTTCCATCTTTAAAAGCCAATAACTTGGTCAAATGAACTCGTTTTTCGATATGGCTTACCTTTAGGGGCTTGTGGAATGATTTTGTTGTTATCTGCATTAAAATATTAAACATTAAAGGTAGTAAAAAATATGACCGTTGTTATGTCATTGATTTTAATTTTGCAAAGCTTTACTGAAATGGGCCTTCTTTCCATCTTTAAACGCCCATAACCTGCTCAAAAGGACTCGGATTTCGGTATGGCATACCACTATGGGCTTGTGGAATGATTAAGTTGTTATCTGCATTAAAATATATATCTTTAAAGGTAGTAAAAAATATGACCGTTTTTATGTCATTGTTTATAATTTTGCAAAGGTTTACTGAAATGGGCCTTCTTTCCATCTTTAAAAGCCCATAACCTGGTCAAAAGGACTCGGATTTCGACATGGCATACCTCTATGGGCTTGCGGAATGATTATGTTTTTATCTGCATTAAAATATATAACTTTAAGGGTAGTAAAAAATATGACCGTTTTAATGTCATTGATTTTAATATTGCAAAGGCTTACTGAAATGGGCCTTCTTTCCATCTTTAAAAGCCCATAACTTGGTCAAATGAACTCGGATTTCGATATGGCATACCTCTATAGGCTTGTGGAATGATTATGTTGTTACCTGCATTAAAATATATAACTTTAAAGGTAGTAAAAAATATGACCGTTTTTATGTCATTGATTTTAATTTTGCAAAGCTTTACTGAAATGGGCCTTCTTTCCATCTTTAAAAGCCCATAACCTGCTCAAAAGGACTCGGATTTCGGTATGGCATACCACTATGGGCTTGTGGAATGATTAAGTTGTTATCTGCATTAAAATATATATCTTTAAAGGTAGTAAAAAATATGACCGTTTTTATGTCATTGTTTATAATTTTGCAAAGGTTTACTGAAATGGGCCTTCTTTCCATCTTTAAAAGCCCATAACTTGGTCAAATGAACTCGGATTTCGATATGGCATACCTTTATAGGCTTTGAGAATGATTATGTTTTTATCTGCATTAAAATATATAACTTTAAGGGTAGTAAAAAATACGACCGTTTTAATGTCATTGATTTTAATATTGCAAAGGCTTACTTAAATGGGCCTTCTTTCCATCTTTAAAAGCCCATAACCTGGTCAAAAGGACTCGGATTTCAATATAGCATACCTCTATGGGCTTGTGGAATGATTATGTTGTTATCTGCATTAAAATATATAACTTTAAAGCTTTGCAAAGCTTTACTGAAATGGGCCTTCTTTCTATCTTTAAAAGCCCATAACCTGGTCAAAAGGACTCGGATTTCGATATGGCATACCTCTTTGGGCTTGTGGAATGATTATGTTGTAATCTGCATTAAAATATATAACTTTAAAGGTAGTAAAAAATATGACCGTTTTTATGTCATTGACTTTTATTTTGCGAAGTTTTACTGAAATGGGCCTTCTTTCCATCTTTAAAAGCCAATAACTTGGCCACATGAACTCGTTTTTCGATATGGTATACCTTTAGGGGCTTGTGGAATGATTTTGTTGTTATCTGCATTAAAATATTAAACTTTAAAGGTAGTAAAAAATATGACCGTTTTTATGTCATTGATTTTAATTTTGCGAAGTTTTACTGAAATGGGCCTTCTTTCCATCTTTAAAAGCCAATAACTTGGTCAAATGAACTCGGATTTCGATATGGCATACTTTTATAGGCTTGTGGAATGATTAAGTTTTTATGTTTGCATTAAAATATATAATTTTAAGGGTAGTAAAAAATATGACCGTTTTTATGTCATTGATTTTAATTTTGCGAAGGTTTACTGAAATGGGCCTTCTTTCCATCTTTAAAAGCCAATAACTTGGTCAAATGAACTCGTTTTTCGATATGGCTTACCTTTAGGGGCTTGTGGAATGATTTTGTTGTTATCTGCATTAAAATATTAAACATTAAAGGTAGTAAAAAATATGACCGTTGTTATGTCATTGATTTTAATTTTGCAAAGCTTTACTGAAATGGGCCTTCTTTCCATCTTTAAAAGCCAATAACTTGGTCAAATGAACTCGGATTTCGATATGGCATACCTTTATAGGCTTGTGGAATGACTATGTTGTTATTTGCATTAAAATATATAATTTTAAGGGTAGTAAAAAATATGACCGTTTTTATGTCATTGATTTTAATTTTGCGAAGGTTTACTGAAATGGGCCTTCTTTCCATCTTTAAAAGCCAATAACTTAATCAAATGAACTCGTTCTTCGATATGGCATACCTTTAGGGGCTTGTGGAATGATTTTGTTGTTATCTGCATTAAAATATTAAACTTTAAAGGTAGTAAAAAATATGACCGTTTTTATGTTATTGATTTTAATTTTGCGAAGGTTTACTGAAATGGTCCTTCTTTACATATTTAAAAGCCCATAGCTTAGTCAAATGAACTCTGATTTCGATATGGCATACCTTTATGGGCTTGTGGAATGATTATGTTGTTATCTGCATTAAAATATATAACTTTAAAGGTAGTAAAAAATATGACCGTTTTTATGTCATTGATTTTAATTTTGCAAAGGTTTACTGAAATGGGCCTTCTTTCCATCTTTAAAAGCCCATAACCTGGTCAAAAGGTCTCGGATTTTGATATGGCATACCTCTATGGGCTTGTGGAATGATTATGTTGTTATCTGCATTTAAATGTATAACTTTAAATATAGTAAAAAATATGACCGTTTTTATGTCATTGATTTTAATTTTGCGAAGGTTTACTGAAATGGGCCTTCTTTCCATCTTTAAAAGCCAACAACTTGGTCAACTGAACTCGTATTTCGAAATGGCATACCTTTAGGGGCTTGTGGAATGATTTTGTTGTTATCTGCATTAAAATATTAAACTTTAAAGGTAGAAAAAAATATGACCGTTTTTATGTCATTGATTTTAATTTTGCGAAGGTTTACTAAAATGGGCCTTCTTTCCATCTTTAAAAGCCCATAACCTGGTCAAAAGGTCTCGGATTTTGATATGGCATACCTCTATGGGCTTGTGGAATGATTATGTTGTTATCTGCATTTAAATGTATAACTTTAAATATAGTAAAAAATATGACCGTTTTTATGTCATTGATTTTAATTTTGCGAAGGTTTACTGAAATGGGCCTTCTTTCCATCTTTAAAAGCCAACAACTTGGTCAACTGAACTCGTTTTTCGATATGGTATACGTTTATGGGCTTGTGGAATGATTATGTTGTTATCTGCATTAAAATATATAACTTTAAAGGTAGTAAAAAATATGACCGTTTTTATGTCATTGATTTTAATTTTGCAAAGGTTTACTGAAATGGGCCTTCTTTCCATCTTTAAAAGCCCATAATTTTGTCAAAATGACTAGGATTTTGATATGGCATACCTCTATGGGCTTGAGGAATGATTATGTTGTTATCTGCATTAAAATATATAACTTTAAATTGCGAAGGTTTACAGACCTAGGCCTTCTTTCCATCTTTAAAAGCCCATAACTTGGTCAAATGAACTCGGATTTCGATATGGAACACCTTTATGGGCTTGTGGAATGATTATTTTTTTATCTGCATTAAAATATATAACTTTAAAGGTAGTAAAAAATATGACCGTTCTTATGTCATTGATTTTAATTTTGCAAAGGTTTACTAAAATGGGCCTTCTTTCCATCTTTAAAAGCCCATAACCTGGTCAAAAGGACTCGGATTTCGATATGGCATACCTCTATGGGCTTGTGGAATGATTATGTTGTTATCTGCATTAAAATATATAACTTTAAAGGTAGTAAAAAATATGACCGTTTTTATGTCATTGATTTTAATTTTGCGAAGGTTTACTGAAATGGGCCTTCTTTCCATCTTTAAAAGCCAATAACTTGGTCAAATGAACTCGTATTTCGAAATGGCATACCTTTAGGGGCTTGTGGAATGATTTTGTTGTTATCTGCATTAAAATATTAAACTTTAAAGGTAGTAAAAAATATGACCGTTTTTATGTCATTGATTTTAGTTTTGCGAAGGTTTACTAAAATGGGCCTTCTTTCCATCTTTAAAAGCCCATAACCTGGTCAAAAGGACTCGAATTTCGATAAGGCATACCTCTATGGGCTTGTGGAATGATTATGTTGTTATCTGCATTAAAATGTATAACTTTAAAGGTAGTAAAAAATATGACCGTTCTTATGACTTTGATTTTAATTTTGCAAAGGCTTACTGAAATGGGCCTTCTTTCCATCTTTAAAAGCCAATAACTTGGTCAAATGAACTCGTTTTTCGATATGGCACACCTTTAGGGGCTTGTGGAATGATTATGTTGTTATCTGCATTAAAATATTAAACTTTAAAGGTAGTAAAAAATATGACCGTTGTTATGTCATTGATTTTAATTTTGCAAAGCTTTACAGAAATGGGCCTTCTTTCCATCTTTAAAAGCCAATAGCTTGGTCAAATGAACTCGGATTTCGATATGGCATACCTTTATAGGCTTGTGGAATGATTATGTTGTTATCTGCATTAAAATGTATAACTTTAAAGGTAGTAAAAAATATGACCGTTTTTATGTCATTCATTTTAATTTTGCGAAGGTTTACTGAAATGGGCCTTCTTTCCATCTTTAAAAGCCAACAACTTGGTCAACTGAACTCGTTTTTCGATATGGTATACGTTTATGGGCTTGTGGAATGATTATGTTGTTATCTGCATTAAAATATATAACTTTAAAGGTAGTAAAACATATGACCGTTTTTATGTCATTGATTTTAATTTTGCAAAGGTTTACTGAAATGGGCCTTCTTTCCATCTTTAAAAGCCCATAATATGGTCAAAATGACTAGGATTTTGATATGGCATACCTCTATGGGCTTGTGGAATGATTATGTTGTTATCTGCATTAAAATATATATCTTTGAAGGTAGTAAAAAATATGACCGTTGTTATGTCATTGATTTTAATTTTGCGAAGTTTTACTGAAATGGGCCTTCTTTACATCTTTAAAAGCCAATAACTTGGTCAAATGAACTCGGATTTCGATATGGCATACCTTTATAGGCTTGTGGAATGATTATGTTGTTATCTGCATTAAAATATATAACTTTAAAGGTAGTAAAAAATATGACCGTTTTTATGTCATTGATTTTAATTTTGCGAAGGATTACTGTAATGGGCCTTCTTTCCATCTTTAAAAGCCAATAACTTGGTCAAATTAACTCGTTTTTCGATATGGCATACCTTTAGGGGCTTGTGGAATGATTTTGTTGTTATCTGCATTAAAATATTAAACTTTAAAGGTAGTAAAAAATATGACCGTTTTTATGTCATTGAATTTAATTTTGCGAAGGTTTACTGAAATGGGCCTTCTTTCCATCTTTAAAAGCCCATAACCTGGTCAAAAGGACTCGGATTTCGATATGGCATACCTATTTGGGCTTGTGGAATGATTATGTTGTTATCTGCATTAAAATATATAACTTTAAAGGTAGTAAAAAATATGACCGTTTTTATGTCATTGATTTTAATTTTGCGAAGTTTTACTGAAATGGGCCTTCTTTACATCTTTAAAAGCCAATAACTTGGTCAAATGAACTCGGATTTCGATATGGCATACCTTTATAGGCTTGTGGAATGATTTTGTTGTTATCTGCATTAAAATATATAACTTTAAAGGTAGTAAAAAATATGACCGTTTTTATGTCATTGATTTTAATTTTGCGAAGTTTTACTGAAATGGGCCTTCTTTACATCTTTAAAAGCCAATAACTTGGTCAAATGAACTCGGATTTCGATATGGAACACCTTTATGGGCTTGTGGAATGATTATTTTTTTATCTGCATTAAAATATATAACTTTAAAGGTAGTAAAAAATATGACCGTTCTTATGTCATTGATTTTAATTTTGCAAAGGTTTACTAAAATGGGCCTTCTTTCCATCTTTAAAAGCCCATAACCTGGTCAAAAGGACTCGGATTTCGAAATGGCATACCTTTAGGGGCTTGTGGAATGACTTTGTTGTTATCTGCATTAAAATATTAAACTTTAAAGGTAGTAAAAAATATGACCGTTTTTATGTCATTGATTTTAGTTTTGCGAAGGTTTACTAAAATGGGCCTTCTTTCCATCTTTAAAAGCCCATAACCTGGTCAAAAGGACTCGTATTTCGATATGGAACACCTCTATGGGCTTGCGGAATGATTATGTTGTTATCTGCATTAAAATATATAACTTTAAAGGTAGTAAAAAATATGACCGTTTTTATGTCATTGATTTTAATTTTGCGAAGGTTTACTGAAATGGGCCTTCTTTCCATCTTTAAAAGCCAATAACTTGGTCAAATGAACTCGTATTTCGAAATGGCATACCTTTAGGGGCTTGTGGAATGACTTTGTTGTTATCTGCATTAAAATATTAAACTTTAAAGGTAGTAAAAAATATGACCGTTTTTATGTCATTGATTTTAGTTTTGCGAAGGTTTACTAAAATGGGCCTTCTTTCCATCTTTAAAAGCCCATAACCTGGTCAAAAGGACTCGAATTTCGATAAGGCATACCTCTATGGGCTTGTGGAATGATTATGTTGTTATCTGCATTAAAATGTATAACTTTAAAGGTAGTAAAAAATATGACCGTTCTTATGACTTTGATTTTAATTTTGCAAAGGCTTACTGAAATGGGCCTTCTTTCCATCTTTAAAAGCCAATAACTTGGTCAAATGAACTCGTTTTTCGATATGGCACACCTTTAGGGGCTTGTGGAATGATTATGTTGTTATCTGCATTAAAATATTAAACTTTAAAGGTAGTAAAAAATATGACCGTTGTTATGTCATTGATTTTAATTTTGCAAAGCTTTACAGAAATGGGCCTTCTTTCCATCTTTAAAAGCCAATAGCTTGGTCAAATGAACTCGGATTTCGATATGGCATACCTTTATAGGCTTGTGGAATGATTATGTTGTTATCTGCATTAAAATGTATAACTTTAAAGGTAGTAAAAAATATGACCGTTTTTATGTCATTGATTTTAATTTTGCGAAGGTTTACTGAAATGGGCCTTCTTTCCATCTTTAAAAGCCAACAACTTGGTCAACTGAACTCGTTTTTCGATATGGTATACGTTTATAGGCTTGTGGAATGATTATGTTGTTATCTGCATTAAAATATATAACTTTAAAGGTAGTAAAAAATATGACCGTTTTTATGTCATTGATTTTAATTTTGCGAAGGTTTACTGAAATGGGCCTTCTTTCCATCTTTAAAAGCCAATAACTTGGTCAAATGAACTCGTATTTCGAAATGGCATACCTTTAGGGGCTTGTGGAATGACTTTGTTGTTATCTGCATTAAAATATTAAACTTTAAAGGTAGTAAAAAATATGACCGTTTTTATGTCATTGATTTTAGTTTTGCGAAGGTTTACTAAAATGGGCCTTCTTTCCATCTTTAAAAGCCCATAACCTGGTCAAAAGGACTCGAATTTCGATAAGGCATACCTCTATGGGCTTGTGGAATGATTATGTTGTTATCTGCATTAAAATGTATAACTTTAAAGGTAGTAAAAAATATGACCGTTCTTATGACTTTGATTTTAATTTTGCAAAGGCTTACTGAAATGGGCCTTCTTTCCATCTTTAAAAGCCAATAACTTGGTCAAATGAACTCGTTTTTCGATATGGCACACCTTTAGGGGCTTGTGGAATGATTATGTTGTTATCTGCATTAAAATATTAAACTTTAAAGGTAGTAAAAAATATGACCGTTGTTATGTCATTGATTTTAATTTTGCAAAGCTTTACAGAAATGGGCCTTCTTTCCATCTTTAAAAGCCAATAGCTTGGTCAAATGAACTCGGATTTCGATATGGCATACCTTTATAGGCTTGTGGAATGATTATGTTGTTATCTGCATTAAAATGTATAACTTTAAAGGTAGTAAAAAATATGACCGTTGTTATGTCATTGATTTTAATTTTGCGAAGTTTTACTGAAATGGGCCTTCTTTACATCTTTAAAAGCCAATAACTTGGTCAAATGAACTCGGATTTCGATATGGCATACCTTTATAGGCTTGTGGAATGATTATGTTGTTATCTGCATTAAAATATATAACTTTAAAGGTAGTAAAAAATATGACCGTTTTTATGTCATTGATTTTAATTTTGCGAAGGATTACTGTAATGGGCCTTCTTTCCATCTTTAAAAGCCAATAACTTGGTCAAATTAACTCGTTTTTCGATATGGCATACCTTTAGGGGCTTGTGGAATGATTTTGTTGTTATCTGCATTAAAATATTAAACTTTAAAGGTAGTAAAAAATATGACCGTTTTTATGTCATTGATTTTAATTTTGCGAAGGTTTACTGAAATGGGCCTTCTTTCCATCTTTAAAAGCCCATAACCTGGTCAAAAGGACTCGGATTTCGATATGGCATACCTATTTGGGCTTGTGGAATGATTATGTTGTTATCTGCATTAAAATATATAACTTTAAAGGTAGTAAAAAATATGACCGTTTTTATGTCATTGATTTTAATTTTGCGAAGTTTTACTGAAATGGGCCTTCTTTACATCTTTAAAAGCCAATAACTTGGTCAAATGAACTCGGATTTCGATATGGCATACCTTTATAGGCTTGTGGAATGATTATGTTGTTATCTGCATTAAAATATATAACTTTAAAGGTAGTACAAAATATGACCGTTTTTATGTCATTGATTTTAATTTTGCGAAGTTTTACTGAAATGGGCCTTCTTTACATCTTTAAAAGCCCATAACTTGGTCAAATGAACTCGGATTTCGATATGGCATACCTTTATAGGCTTGTGGAATGATTATGTTGTTATCTGCATTAAAATATATAACTTTAAAGGTAGTAAAAAATATGACCGTATTTATGTCATTGATTTTAATTTTGCGAAGGTTTACTGAAATGGGCCTTCTTTCCATCTTTAAAAGCCCATAATTTGGTCAAAATGACTAGGATTTTGATATGGCATACCTCTATGGGCTTGAGGAATGATTATGTTGTTATCTGCATTAAAATATATAGCTTTAAATTGCGAAGGTTGACAGAAATGGGCTTTCTTTCCATCTTTAAAAGCCCATAACTTGGTCAAATGAACTCGGATTTCGATATGGAACACCTTTATGGGCTTGTGGAATGATTATTTTTTTATCTGCAATAAAATATATAACTTTAAAGGTAGTAAAAAATATGACCGTTTTTATGTCATTGATTTTAATTTTGCAAAGGTTTACTAAAATGGGCCTTCTTTCCATCTTTAAAAGCCCATAACCTGGCCAAAAGGACTCGGATTTCGATATGGCATACCTCTATGGGCTTGTGGAATTATTATGTTGTTATCTGCATTAAAATGTATAACTTTAAAGGTAGTAAAAAATATGACCGTTTCTATGTCATTGATTTTAATTTTGCGAAGGTTTGCTGAAATGGGCCTTCTTTCCATCTTTAAAAGCCAACAACTACGTCAACTGAACTCGTTTTTCGATATGGTATACGTTTATGGGCTTGTGGAATGATTATGTTGTTATCTGCATTAAAATATATAACTTTAAAGGTTTTTGATTTTAATTTTGCAAAGGTTTACTGAAATGGGCCTTCTTTCCATCTTTAAAAGCCCATTATTTTGGTCAAAATGACTCGGATTTCGATATGGCATACCTCTATGGGCTTGTGGAATGATTATGTTGTTATCTGCATTAAAATATATATCTTTAAAGGTAGTAAAAAATATGACCGTTTTTATGTGATTGATTTTAATTTTGCAAAGGTTTACTGAAATGGGCCTTCTTTCCATCTTTAAAAGCCAATAACTTGGTCAAATGAACTCGTTTTTCGATATGGCATACCTTTAGGGGCTTGTGGAATGATTTTGTTGTTATCTGCATTAAAATATTAAACTTTAAAGGTAGTAAAAAATATGACCGTTTTAATGTATTGATTCTACTTTTGCGAAGGTTAACTGAAATTGGCCTTCCTTCCATCTTTAAAAGCCAATAACTTGGTCAAATGAACTCGTTTTTCGATATGGCATACCTTTAGGGGCTTGTGGAATGATTTTGTTGTTATCTGCATTAAAAAATTAAACTTTAAAGGTAGTACAAAATATGACAGTTTTTATGTCATTGATTTTAATTTTGCGAAGGTTTACTGAAATGGGCCTTCTTTACATATTTAAAAGCCCATAGCTTAGTCAAATGAACTCTGATTTCGATGTGGCATACCTTTATGGACTTGTGGAATGATTTTGTTGTTATCTGCATTAAAAAATTAAACTTTAAAGGTAGTACAAAATATGACAGTTTTTATGTCATTGATTTTAATTTTGCGAAGGTTTACTGAAATGGGCCTTCTTTACATATTTAAAAGCCCATAGCTTAGTCAAATGAACTCTGATTTCGATGTGGCATACCTTTATGGACTTGTGGAATGATTATGTTGTTATCTGCATTAAAATATATAACTTTAAAGGTAGTAAAACATTTGACCGTTGTTATGTCATTGATTTTAATTTTGCAAAGCTTTACTGAAATGGGCCTTCTTTCCATCTTTAAAAGCGCATAACCTGGTCAAAAGGACTCGGATTTCGATATGGCATACCTTTATAGGCTTGTGGAATGATTATGTTGTTATCTGCATTAAAATGTATAACTTTAAAGGTAGTAAAAAATATGACCGTTTTTATGTCATTGATTTTAATTTTGCGAAGGTTTACTGAAATGGGCCTTCTTTCCATCTTTAAAAGCCAACAACTTGGTCAACTGAACTCGTTTTTCGATATGGTATACGTTTATGGGCTTGTGGTATGATTATGTTGTTATCTGCATTAAAATGTATAACTTTAAAGGTAGTAAAAAATATGACCGTTTTTATGTCATTGATTTTAATTTTGCAAAGGTTTACTGAAATGGGCCTTCTTTCCATCTTTAAAGGCCCATAGTTTGGTCAAAATGACTCGGACTTCGATATGGCATACCTCTATGGGCTTGAGGAATGATTATGTTGTTATCTGCATTAAAATGTATAACTTTAAAGGTAGTAAAAAATATGACCATTTTTATGTCATTGATTTTAATTTTGCGAAGGTTTACTGATATGGGCCTTCTTTATTTATTTATTTATTTATTTATATCCTAGCGCTACAAGTGCACACTTATAATTATCGCGCTAGTCACATTGAGTTGATATTTTATATTATTATTATTTTTAAGTTATTAAAACAATTTCTCTCGCTCTTAATTAATATTATTGACTAACATCAAATTTTCGTAGTTTCTTAGTTACAATTATTATTGTTTTTAAAATATATATATTTTTATTTTTTTATTTTTGTTTGGTTTATTTATTTTTTTTTTGTTTTATTTTTTTTCATTTAATTTTTATACTTATGTGTACTGGTATTTTAAAAGATCTTTAACTTTATTGTAAAATTGAGTTGCGCTCCTAATTGTTTTGTATTGGTGCGGTAGATTGTTCCATAGCCGGATACCATTTATGAAAAATTGCCTTCTCGAACACAGTGTTTGTATTCGAGGGCATATGTAATTTTTGGTTCTTACAGATGTGGCTGGGGTAAGTTTATTGAAAAGATATTTTGGTTCTCCACTCGTCACTAATTTGTGAAAGAAGATTAAAATTCTGAGATCGATCCAGGAGGTCAAGTTAAGGTCAAGTATTTTATATGTCAGTTCTGATACATGGTCAAAACGTCTTAAGTTAAACACATAACGGACAACTGAATTAAAAGCTACAGTTAATGTACGCAAATCCCGCACATCACAATTTCCAAAAATTTCTATGCCGTAAAAGAGAGTGGGCAGGAGGATAACTTTGGCGATTAATAGTCTAACTTCCTCAGTTAAGAACGATTTGGAGAATGAAAATTTTCTCAGCAGAGCATATGTACGCCCTGTCGCTTTGACTATATGGTTGCTCCATGATAAAGTATTGTTAAATGTTATGCCTAGATTAACTGCATTCACTTCATAGCTTATCGGCGTATGGTTTATATATAATTTTTGAAGTGAAAGTGTTGAAAGTTGCTTTTTACCAATTACCAAGCACTTCGATTTTTTAGGATTTATACCCAAGCCATTTTCCTTTGCCCATTTTTCAATTAGCCACAACATTTTATTACTTATACGGACACAGTCATGTATTTCAGTTACGGGTCTACTAACATATATTTGGACATCATCAGCATATAAATGTACTTCACACTCAGACAGGATACTAGGGAGATCATTGACATATATAGAAAACAATAAAGGGCCTAGCACAGATCCCTGTGGCACTCCCCTGGATAAGTTCCGGAGAGAAGAAACTTGCGTTCCAGAGACGACTGCTTGAAACCTATTCGTTAAGTACGACCTAATAAGCTTCGTCGCATTAGTTGAGAAATTAAACATATTCCTAAGCTTGGTACAGAGAATATTATGATTCACAGAATCAAAAGCCTTGCTGTGGTCAAGGAGCGTCAAAAACGTTACGCAGTTACTGTCCAGTTCTTGTCTTATATCCTCTACAATATTTGTGATTGCAGTAATACAACTCCTTTTCTTACGGAATCCTGATTGTTTTTCGTCAAGTAGAGAATTATTAGCTAAGTATAGTTCAATCTGTAAGGACATAAGGTTTTCAAAGACTTTTGATAGAACAGGTAATATTGAAATAGGTCTATAGTCATTGTGGCTTAGGAATTGGGAAAATTTTGGCGTTTTTCCATATTAACGGATTCGGCCAAAGAGCTAGTGAGATGGCTCTGAGGGCGCCGAGCTGAAGGCTACCGAACGGGTCGCAGGTTGCGGATAGCGAGCGGCCTGGTTCTCCAGGGTAGCTACGAATAAGCGTGGAAGTTGGACACGGCCCGGCTACCGCCAAGCCCCCAACACGAAGCGCAAATAAGTAGCCCCGGACAGTCAGCGGGTATCTGCGCCGTAGCAGTACCGACGTCGCGCTTGTGCTGCCGCCTCCGACAAATAGCTCACACACACCCCTTCCCTCACTCTTTGAACCTACCTCTTTCCCACCCACACAACTCATCTCACCCCGGGCTGGACTAAGGTGTCACTCGTACCGTGCCGAGAGTCAATCTGGCTGGGAGCCCGAGTCATCAAATAACTCAGTCTCAAACGGTGAGCTCAGGCAAGTGGCGACCGCCTGTTCTAAGTCAGCCTTACCCGGGTACGGCGGATCTCTGCCCGGGTGGACCTGTCCTTTCTCCGCAGCTCGTGGGATTTAACATGGAGAACTTAACAATTAATAAACAAAGAGACTGCACAAGACGAGAGCCCGACACTCTTATAAAGTCGGAAGTCGTAACCAACGACGAAAGTAAGAGCAAGATCACGGCTCTGACTACCCCAGTCCACGTGACGTCGACCCCTGCCAAGGCCAGCGAACAACGCAGCCGGCTAAGCCCAACTCGCCATAGCGACAAGCCCAAGCCTCCCACCAGTGTAGGTGCGGCTAACCAGCCACTCCAACCTGAGGGGAGCGCCAAAGCCGGTCTCGTGGTGAGTACTAGGGCAAAGGAGTTTAAGAGGGTACCACCTAACCAGGCAGGACCTTTTGAAAGAAAGAAGGCTTCCAGGATCCTCAAACGGCTGGCCACCAATCCGATACGTGAGGATCAGACTTCGAAATTGGATTACCAGAAAATCCAAGAGGACATAGCCTGGGCGAAGGCAGTTATCCCAGATTTCGACATCGCTATGACTACCAACAACAAGCGAGAGAGGTCGATGGAGTCAGCTCAACCAGCGAGCAAGAAGGCCAAAGTAACCAACCGCGGCACATGGTCGAGATCCTTTGCGGAAGTGGTAAAGGATCGGAAGATCATTGGAGTCATCGACCAGAGCGATGAAGGCGGAAGGATCCCAAGAAACCATTGGGGTCTGGTTAGACGGGCCCTTGCGACAGTGGCCTTGAAAGTGCTGGACGAGAACCCAGGACCGCCACCCGATTGAACAGATGTAGGGTGGTACCAGGGCAACGTAAAGAGAGATCGGCAGCACTCTACAAGGCTGCAATTGACAAAGTCGGCGAGGTCTACCCCGGGGCCAAGCTGGCAGTTTGTGAGGCTGCAGACATCCCGTCTCGACCGAGAGCGAGGGTGTGGCTGCCGTCTGAGCCATCGGAACCAGAGGCTATACTCAGCCTGCTGACCAGGTTCAACCCAAAACTACCAACAGACGGTTGGAAGGTGGTCAAGGTGGAGAAAACCGAGCGAGTCACCATGAGCGTGGTTATCCTCCTAAACCAGGCCTGCTTGGAACCCCTCGCAGCCCAACAGCACAGAGTGAACTACGGGTTCGACAAGGTGCAGCTTCGTATTTATGACACCGATAAAACAGCGGCAGACAACCTGGCTGCCTGTGCGTCGTACGAACCCCCGAGCGACAACGAACCAGATCACGAGAAGGCCACCCTCACCGGCTACGTGTCAACCGACTCGGAGCTGACGGAGAGCCTGAAACAGCTGTGCACCCAGGACACAACCCGACCAGGGCGCTCTGTCCTCCAGGACATAGCGGAGGAAGCGGAGGGTACCCAGCCCGACCCCAGTCCCAAAGATGGTGCAGTTTCTGCAAATTAATCTGCACCACAGCAAGGCAGCATCCGCTGCCCTCCTCACCCGCCTGGCAACAGGCAACATAGACGTAGTCCTCATTCAAGAGCCATGGATTGTTGGTAACAACATCTGTGGCTATCAACCCCCCTATACAAGCTATTTTACACCAAGGACAAGGGTAAAACCAGAACCTGCATTCTTACAAAAACACACTTTAACACATTTCTTATTCCACAGTTTAGCGAAGGCGACCTTACCACGGTCAGACTGGAGCTAAACGAACACACCCATCACACCATAGCATCATTCTATCTGGCTCACGACTACGAAGGGCCACTACCAAACACCACTACACAAGAACTCATACGCACTCACTCATCTAAGGAACTCATCCTGGGTGGGGACGCTAACTCACACCACACACAATGGGGAAGTACTAACACCAACGAAAGGGGTGAGTTACTCTACGACTATCTCCTTCAATCAAATCTATTCATCTGCAACAAAGGTAATGACCCAACTTTCATCACTAGAAATAGGAGGGAAGTACTAGACATTACTCTAATATCTGATCCCTTACTTAACCAGCTAGACGCGTGGAAGGTGGGGATCGAACACTCATTCTCGGACCACCGATACATAGAATTTACAATAAGTCTAGAACATCCTCCCGCCGAGAACATAACTAATCTAAGATTAACCAACTGGGGATACTATAAAAATCTCCTCAACAGGAACCTACCCGCTCCTCCGACACACATACGCAACCGTCAAGAATAAGATAGCCTAGTTAACACTTTTACTGATATCTGCGGTGAGGCCTTAAAAAGGGCTTGCCCAAGTAGAACAGTTAAAACAAAGCACAAACCCCCATGGTGGAACCCAACCCTAGCGAACCTTAAAAGAGAGTGTAAAACTTACTTCAATAAAGCTAAATACAACAATAGCGAATCCTCCTGGAATCTATATCATTCAAAACTAAGCCTATACAAAAAGGAAATAAGAATATCAAAACGAAGAGCCTGGGCTAACTTCTGCAGTAGCATAGAATCTACTGCGGAGGCATCCAGACTCAGAAGAATTCTAGCTAAAGCTCCAGCTACCATTGGCTATCTTAAAACCAATGCTGATGGCTGGACGGAAAACAGTCAGGAAACCCTTGAACTACTGTTAGACACACACTTCCCTAACAATACCCAGGTAGTGGAGGACCCACACATAGAGGTGAATCTAGACGACCAGAGTATTGCCAACATTTCAAACCCTGACCGCATTCAGTGGGCTGTTAACTCCTTTAAGCCCTTCAAATCACCTGGCCCAGATGGGTTCTTCCCGGCCCAGCTACAACGGACATTAGATATGTCCCTTCCCTGGCTGACAACCATCTTCCACGGCTGCCTTGCTCTAAACCATATTCCAACAAGGTGGCTGGACGTTAAGGTAATTTTTATACCGAAAGCCGGCAAGCCCTCCCACACTAACCCAAAGGACTTCCGCCCGATCAGTCTCTCTTCCTTCTTGTTGAAGACCCTGGAAAGGCTAATTTACACCCATATCAGACTAACCATCGACCATAGCCTACTCTCTGACGCACAGCATGCGTACCGTAAGGGTAGATCAACCGATACCGCCCTCCACTCTCTAGTGTACAGTATAGAACGAGGCTTCCACAACAAGGAATACTCTCTTGCAGCGTTTCTAGACATAGAAGGCGCCTTCAACAACGTCACCCCAACGGCGATCACTGGTGCTCTGACTGAACTGGGCATTGAGCGGCCCATAGTGGGACTCATACACACCATGCTAACCAGCAGGGTAGTGCACTCCACTATGGGATCGGCCCTCTCGACCAGGAATGTCAGTAGAGGAACCCCACAAGGGGGCGTACTCTCACCTCTTCTATGGGTTTTGGTGGTCAACAAACTGCTATCACTTCTAGAAGAGGCGGGCACAAAAGTGGTAGCCTACGCGGATGACGTGGTTATCCTACTGCAGGGCAAATTCCCGCAAACCCTTTGTAATCTAATGGAGACAGCCCTATCCACCCTTTCCCGGTGGACGGCTGGCTGTGGACTGGGAGTTAACCCGGAAAAGACCGAACTAGTTCTCTTTACAAGGAAGTACAAGGTACCAATTCTAGTTCCCCCAAAACTACACCAAACGCGCCTAACCTTTTGCAACCAAGCAAAGTACCTAGGTGTCATCCTTGACAAAAAGCTCCTCTGGACTGATAACATACTAGATCGCACACGCAAAGCGGCCATAGCCCTCTTCGCTTGTAAAAAAGCCATAGGGAGGAAGTGGGGTTTCTCTCCCATGATAGTTCACTGGCTATATACTGCAATAGTCAGGCCCATTCTCCTCTACGGAAACATCGTTTGGTGGCCTTCTCTAGATAAGAACTGCAACCTCCGGATCCTTCACAAGATCCAAAGGAGCGCAGAGCTCTGCATCAGTGGGGCGCTGCGCACTACCGCCACCGAGGCACTAAACACAATTCTCGATCTCCAACCCCTGGACCTACTTGCCAAAAGCTGGGCATCTGCAACAGCGCTGAGGCTCCGGGAAGCAGCGGCTTGGACAACGGGCTCCACGGGTCACTCCATTATCCTATCAAAACATTCACCCCTACCACGTTATACAGACTACGTCCCACCCATAGTCAACTTCGAAAGAAGATACAAAATTCATATACCCACCCGTTCAGACTGGGACAACCTCCCACATCAATTCGTAAACGCCGTCAACATATACACTGACGGCTCCAAGCTTAACTCCCAAACAGGTGGGGGAGTCTTCTCCCCCGAACTAGACATAAAAGTCTCATTCCGCCTACCAGACCACTGTAGTGTTTTCCAAGCGGAAGTGATGGCAATTCAGGAAGCCACTACCCACCTGAACACGTCTGCACATAAAGACAGTGATATCTTCATATTCTCGGATAGTCAAGCTGCCCTCAGGGCCCTCGACTCCTACACAACGAGCTCAAAAACAATCTCTGAATGCCGCAAATCTCTTAACGAGATGGCCACTCATCTGAGAATCAGCCTCATCTGGGTGCCTGGGCACCGCAACATTGAGGGCAACTGCATAGCAGACGAGCTGGCAAGACAGGGGACAACCGCCGATATCCTTCGTGATAAGGACACGGTAGGGATGCCCATGGCTACCTGCAAGCTCCTTCTCAGGCAGAGATTGTATACTCTTTCCAACAACCGTTGGAACTCAATCTCAATATGCCACAATTCTAGACTCACATGGCCAAACTATAACACGAAAAGAACAAAAACTCTCCTACAATGTAGTAGGGAGGACATCTCCACTCTCCTAAATGCCCTCACGGGCCACTGTCTCATAGGGACTCATGCGAAAAGGCTGGGTCTAAGTAACCACGACTTCTGCCGCAGCTGCAAAGAGATAGACGAAGAGGAGAGCATCGAACACCTCCTATGCTTCTGCCCAGCGCATAACCTAAAGCGCTTTCAAACCCTAGGTAGCTACACACTTCCGAACCTTGCGGCCATTCAGGACGTAAGCATTCAAAAACTACTATGTTTCTTAAGAAGAACAGAATACTTCGCGAAGGCAGAAAACCCATGAGCTAGGGAAAAGGATCTTTCAGAGATCATGTGGTATCACAAGGGGCCCATTGTGGCCTAAGTGAGGGGACTTATATTTAGTCTCCAACCACTCCTACCTAACCTAACCTAACCTAACATATTAACGGAAATGAAGACGTTGTAATAGCCGTGTTAAAAATATATGTAATATGGGGCAACATTAAGGGGAGCAAAAGCTTAACAAATTTTGGACTCATATTATCGAGACCAACAGCATCAGACTTGACATGCAGAATACTAGCTAGGACATCACTTTGGTTTATACATATAAAGCTAAAACTATTATCACAGAGGGGTTGAGTATTCAGGTACGGATTGCATGTTGCTTCAGGTACATCTATTTCCAAAAACTTTTTGTTTATTAAATCGACATCCACCTCAGACTCTGTCTGTTGCTTACACTTTCCAATACCTAACCGTTTTAGTTTGTTCCATCTTTTTTTTGAGTTAACACAATTATTAAATTGTATGTTATAATGCTCTTTCTTTGCTGATTTTATCTTTTTGTTTACTTTTACCCTAGCCTCTTTGTATTGTTTTCGAAATCCATCAGTTTTGTATCGCTTCCACCGGAGGTAAGCTACATCTCGCTGACGGGTTAGGTTTTTAATTTCACTACTGAACCATGGATTTTGCATTGGCTTAATCACCTTGGTCCTTAGGGACACAAACTTGTTGAACAAATACTGGACATTGTTGGTTAAAACCTTTCCATCTTTAAAAGCCAATAACTTGGTCAAATGAACTCGTATTTCGATATGGCATACCTTTAGGGGCTTGTGGAATGATTTTGTTGTTATCTGCATTAAAATATATAACTTTAAAGGTAGTAAAAAATATGACCTTTTTTATGTCATTGATTTTAATTTTGCGAAGGTTTACTAAAATGGGCCTACTTTCCATCTTTAAAGGCCCATAACTTGGTCAAATGAACTCGGATTTCGCTATGGCATACCTTTATAGGCTTGTGGAATAATTATATTGTTATCTGCATTAAAATATATAACTTTAAAGGTAGTAAAAAATATGACCGTTTTTATGTCATTGATTTTAATTTTGCGAAGGTTTACAGAAATGGGCCTTCTTTCCATCTTTAAAAGCCCATAACTTGGTCAAATGAACTCGGATTTCGATATGGCATACCTCTATGGGCTTGTGGAATGATTATGTTGTTATCTGCATTAAAATGTATAACTTTAAAGGTAGTAAAAAATATGACCGTTTTTATGTCATTGATTTTAATTTTGCAAAGGTTTACTGAAATGGGCCTTCTTTCCATCTTTAAAAGCCAATAACTTGGTCAAATGAACTCGTATTTCGATATGGAACACCTTTATGGGCTTGTGGAATGATTATTTTTTTATCTGCATTAAAATATATAACTTTAAAGGTAGTAAAAAATAAGACCGTTCTTATGTCATTGATTTTAATTTTGCAAAGGTTTACTAAAATGGGCCTACTTTCCATCTTTAAAGGCCCATAACTTGGTCAAATGAACTCGGATTTCGATATGGCATACCCTTATAGGCTTGTGGAATAATTATATTGTTATCTGCATTAAAATATATAACTTTAAAGGTAGTAAAAAATATGACCGTTTTTATGTCATTGATTTTAATTTTGCGAAGGTTTACTGAAATGGGCCTTCTTTCCATCTTTAAAAGCCAATAACTTGGTCAAATGAACTCGTATTTCGATATGGCATACCTTTAGGGGCTTGTGGAATGATTTTGTTGTTATCTGCATTAAAATATTTAACTTTAAAGGTAGTAAAAAATATGACCGTTTTTATGTCATTGATTTTAATTTTCCGAAGGTTTACCGAAATGGGCCTTCTATCATCTTTAAAAGCCAATAACTTGGTCAAATGAACTCGTATTCCGATATGGTATACGTTTATGGGCTTGTGGCATAATTATGTTGTTATCTGCATTAAAATATATAACTTTAAAGGTAGTAAAAAATATGACCGTTTTTATGTCATTGATTTTTCCATCTTTAAAGGCCCATAACTTGGTCAAATGAACTCGGATTTCGATATGGCATACCTTTATAGGGTTGTGGAATGATTATGTTGTTATCTGCAATAAAATATATAACTTTAAAGGTAGTTAAAAATATGACCGTTTTTATGTCATTGATTTTTATTTTGCGAAGGTTTACAGAAATGGGCCTTCCTTCCATCTTTAAAAGCCCATAACTTGGTCAAATGAACTCGTATTTCGATATGGCATACCTTTAGGGTCTTGTGGAATGATTTTGTTGTTATCTGCATTAAAATATTTAACTTTAAAGGTTGTCAAAAATATGACCGTTTTTATTTCATTAATTTTAATTTTCCGAAGGTTTACTGAAATGGGCCTTCTTTCCATCTTTAAAAGCCCATAACTTGGTCAAATGAACTCGGATTTCGATATGGCAAACCTTTATAGGCTTGTGGAATGATTACGTTGTTATCTGCATTAAAATATATAACTTTAAAGGTAGTAAAAAATATGACCGTTTTTATTTCATTAATTTTAATTTTCCGAAGGTTTACTGAAATGGGCCTTCTTTCCATCTTTAAAAGCCCATAACTTGGTCAAATGAACTCGGATTTCGATATGGCAAACCTTTATAGGCTTGTGGAATGATTACGTTGTTATCTGCATTAAAATTTATAACTTTAAAGGTAGTAAAAAATATGACCGTTTTTATGTCATTGATTTTAATTTTGCGAAGATTTACTGAAATGGGCCTTCTTTCCATATTTAAAGGCCCATAACTTGGTCAAATGAACTCGGATTTCGATATGGCATACCTCTATGGGTTTGTGGAATGAATTTGTTGTTATCTGCATTAAAATATATAACTTTAAAGGTAGTAAAAAATATGACCGTTTTTATGTGATTGATTTTAAATTTGCAAAGGTTTACTGAAATGGGCCTTCCTTCCATCTTTAAAAGCCCATAACCTGGTCAAAAGGACTCGGATTTCGATATGGCATACCTTTATGCGCTTGTGGAATGATTATGTTGTTATCTGCATTAAAATATATAACTTTAAAGGTAGTAAAAAATATGACCGTTTTTAGATTGATTTTAATTTTGCAAAGGTTTACTGAAATGGGCCTTCTTTCCATCTTTAAAAGCCCATAACCTGGTCAAAAGGACTCGGATTTTGATATGGCATACCTCTTTGGGCTTGTGGAATGATAATGTTGTTATCTGCATTAAAATATATAACTTCAAAGTAGTAAAAAATATGTCCGTTTTTATGTCACTGATTTTAATTTTGCGAAGGTTTAATGAAATGTATTGATTCTAATTTTTCGAAGGTTAACTGAAATTGGCCTTCCTTCCATCTTTAAAAGCCAATAACTTGGTCAAATGAACTCGTATTTCGATATGGCATACCTTAAGGGGCTTGTGGAATGATTTTGTTTTTATCTGCATTAAAATATTTAACTTTAAAGGTGGTAAAAAATATGACCGTTTTTATGTCATTGATTTTAATTTTGCGAAGGTTTACTGAAATAGGCCTTCTTTCCATCTTTAAAAGCCAATAACTTGGTCAAATGAACTCGTATTTCGAAATTACATACCTTTAGGGGCTTGTGGAATGATTATGTTGTTATCTGCATTAAAATATATAACTTTAAAGGTAGTAAAAAATATGACCGTTTTTATTTCATTTATTTTAATTTTTCAAAAATTCGGATTTCGATATGGCATACTTCTATGGGCTTCAGGAATGATTATGTTGTTATCTGCATTAAAATATATAACTTTAAATGGAGTAAAAAATATGACCGTTTTTTGTCATTGATATTTATTTTGCGAAGGTTTACAGAAATGGGCTTTCTTTCCATCTTTAAAAGCCCATAACTTGGTCAAATGAACTCGGATTTCGATATGGAACACCTTTATGGGCTTGTGGAATGATTATGTTCTTATCTGCATTAAAATATATAACTTTAAAGGTAGTAAAAAATATGACCGTTTTATAGTAGTATAAACTGCTATACTTATTAGACACTTTATTAAACTGAACTGTTCTCCTTCACTTCTTGTTCGCTATTGCCCATTTTTACATAGCGTCGGTTTTACATTGGATTACGTGATGTTGGTTGCGATCAATATCTATACTTAACATTTTAGCAGAGTTGCCAGGTTGGCCACTTTACAACAGGAGATACTTTTAGATGCTAACGACTATTAAACAGCTAGCCGTTACATTCAAATACTTGTTGATATACATTTACAACAAAGTGTTATACTTAACTATATACAGGACACTTATCCTACTACAATTCGGCCATCCTGACTGGTTGATCACCTGATCAAGATATATTGATTTAGAAGTTATGCTTATTATATCTTTATAATATATGGTTACATAAATTTCATTTTCTTGTTATACTTTACATTTTAATTTTATTTTTATTCTTTATCCAATGTCTTAAATTTTGCGCATTCCAAACACCTAGATAAGGACTTCGTGGTAACTGAAACCCTTCGACGTCTTTTAATAAAAACCTGTCATTGCGCATCGCTTTTGCAATCACATATGGTCCCTTATGTTTGGGAATCAGTTTCCTAGCAGTCCCAACAGTCGAGTCAAAATTCTTCACCATTACATAGTCTCCTTTTTATACCCCTTAGCCTTTACACGTCTTTTATTATATAATATTTCATTATAATTTTGAACTTGTTTTTGGTGGCTCGCAGCTTTTTTTCTTATCTGTGCTAAACTATCTAATTTTGTATTTTCATTTATGTCGTCTAGCTTTTCCTTAAGTTCATCAACAATCTTTCCTTTTTGTTCTACTCCAAATAGCATTTTACTCGGAAGTTGTCTTATACTTCTGTGCAACGTATTATTAAGAGCATGTTCTATTTTATCTATAACATTGTCCCAGTATACACCTTTACTTTGATCAACTAATTTTGCTATCATTGGTCCAAGGCTCCTGTTAATCCTTTCGACTTGACCATTTGCCTGTGGTGAGCCTGTGGCTATCTTGATATGCTTCACATTATACTCTTCCATGAATTCTTCGAAGTCCTTAGACGTAAAACAACTACCGCGGTCTGAAATTATACATTTTGGACGACTGTATGCCCTAAAGTAATCTTTTAGTGCCGTTATTACCTCCCTAGTACTTGTTAATTTAGTTGAATAGAGTCTTACAAATTTCGTAATTCCGTCGACTACCACAAAAATATGCTTTTTTGCTCTCGATGAGTCTACTGGACCATAATGGTCAATGTGTATTAACTCGAATGGTTTGCTTTCCTTGGGAATACTGTTCAAAAAACCTTCTCCTTTACCTGATTTTGGTGAAAACGCTAAACATTTTAAACAATTTTCTATATGCGAAACACACTTTTCTTTCAAGCTTAGAAACCAATACGTTTTTGAAATTATGTCCATCATTTTATCTCTTCCTACATGTCCTATTTCGTTATGGTATTTATATAGTACCTGATTTTCCATTTCTTCTGGCACGTAAAATAGAATTCTATTGTCATTTGCTTTTCTGTACCATTTCTCATTTCAAATAATTTAAGTTCTGCTTTCTCTAAAACGGTTTTAAGCTTCTTAATTCTTAAATCTTTTCCTTGACAAATGACTAAATTTTCTTCAAAACTGTTGGTTCCTACTATTAGAATGTTATTATACCTGCTGAGAGCATCCACATGTTGCATTTTGTTTCCAGCCCTGTGACATATCTCAAGATCATAGTGTTCCATCTCCAAGGCCCATCTTGGTATCTTCGAATTAAGTTCTGCCTTATTAAGTGTTAACTTAAATGCAATACAGTCGGTTACTAGTCTCACATGCTTTCCTTGCAAATATATCCTAAATCTACGAAGAGCATAAATAACCGCTAAAGTGTCGAGTTCAAAACTATGTAATTTAGCCTCATCTGCTGTAGTACGCATAGAGAATTAAAATACAGGGTGTAACTTGCCATCATCTTTCTTTTGTAACAGTACTGCACCAAATCCTAGAGCGCTCGCGTTACAATGTAATTCTGTATCCTCTTTGTAATTTTATAACGCTAGTACTGGTGACTCAATAAGTTTTTCCTTTAGACTGAGAAAACAATTCATCTCTACTTCATCAAATTGAAATGGTTTGTCTTTCCATAACAGGTCGTACAAAGGTTTTGCTATTGTAGAGAAATCCTTTATAAACCTTCGAAAATATGAAGAAAGTCCCAAAAAACTTTGTACTGCCTGTACCTTGGAGGTATGGAGGTATGGCATCTGCCCTGATGCCGTTCTCGGAAATCAAAAATCCAAAATACTTTATATTTGATTTTAAAAACTCACATTTATCCATTCTAAGTTCTAATCTGTTCTGTGTAAGCCTTTTAAAAATTTCTTCTAATGTTTCTAAATGCTCATTAATATCTTTGCTGGCGACCATTATATCATCCATGTACACTACTACTTTGTTGTTTCTAATCATGTCATCGAAAATTTTATTAACAAAGCGTTGAAAAACAGCCGGTGCGTTTTTGATACCCATTGGCATTCTTAAAAATTCAAATTGTCCTAGTGGTGCCACGAATGAAGTATATTTGACAGATTCTTCATTTACAAAAACATGAAAATATCCATTTTTAAGATCTAACTTCGAGAATACTTATTTGTCAACTAATTTATCTAATAAATCATAGATGCGTGGCAGTGGGTAGTTGTCTTTTACCAGTGCTTTGTTAAGTTTCCTATAATCAATGCATAATCTAATTTCGCCTGTTTTCTTCTTGACTAATACTATCGGAGATGCAAATTCTGATTCGCTTGGTCTTATATCGTAATTTTTGAAGCTTATCCTTTTCTGTATATGATAATCGTCGAGGACTACAACTGAAAGGTTTTGCATTATATAGGCATAGCTTCATTTCTGCTCTAATCATTGGTTTTTCAGGTCTATTTGCTTTGACATAACTGTTTTCAATTATTTTCAAGAAACGACATTGTATTTGATAAGTAGTGCTTTTGTCCCAGTTAAATTCAATCGTTTCGTTGTTTGTACAGTCGATATTAAGTATTTCGGTTTCAAAATTGTCAATTTCCAGTTGCCTGCTTACATTTGTACATTCCGTTGTTTCATTGTTAAGTCTCATAACTGTCTAACCGATATTTTCACTATTTCGTCTCGTAACTGTTTGACCGTCATTTTCACTATTTCGTCTCGTAACTGTTTGACTCGTTGTTTTACTGTTTCGTCCCGTAACTGTTTGACTCATAGTTTTACTGTTTCGTCCCATAACTGTTTGACTCATTGTTTCATTGTTTCGTATTATCGCCCTGTGACCTATTCTTTTGTTATGGTCTTTCACGACTGCATGTTCCGCTTTTACAACTTCAGTCGCCAATTCCAAAACATTCTCGGTTTTATAGTCGTCTAAACACTCAATATTATGATTTACTTCAGCAACGCGCAACGACAGATCCGTAGTATCACTCGTCGGGTTATGTTTTGATATATCTTCTACAGTTATCATCTTTAAAGTTCTTAAGTCTAAATTTAAATCGCAAGCATCCATGAAATTTCTACCCAAAACCACATCATGTATCATAGACTCATTGGCAACAACTGTTAAATTGAAGTAACATTTTATTTTTCCTTTTAATACAAAACATAAAATTTTTCCATAAATTTGTAATGGGCTTCTATTTATACCAAAATAATGTTCTTTAACTTCATGTAGTTTGGCCTCCCTGGGCAACAAAGATAATTTAATCAATGAAATTGGACTGCCAGAGTCTAAGATGCATGCTGCAACCATAGGAGATATAATTTGATTGTCAAAATAAATTCTAATACACCTTACATATTTATTGCCACAAGCATAGCAGGATCCTGGCACCCTTGCTGGCTTTCGACAATCCTTAGCGATGTGTCCTCTGGCGTTGCAATTACCGCAGCGGAATCCTCCGTTGTCGCTCCTATTCCTGTTCAGCTCCTTTGACACCAACTCCTTTGGCTTGTCCAAACGGATACCAGCAAACACACGGAGAATTTGCATCGGATCTGTGAAGCATTGGATCCGGGCTTGATCACGCAAATTCTGTGCTGGTACTATCTGGTCAACCAATTCGTCCGGTTCGATGTTGATGCTGCTTGCTAGCATTGTCTTTGCCTCAAAATACACCGCGAACTTTTCGGAATGATGCCACTTTAAGTCTTCAAATTTGCGTCGCGCCTCTGCTTTTGAAAGCTTATCGCCGAATGCTAATATCAGCTGTTCCAAAAGATTCTCTGCCGGCTCCATAATACGCGTTGCATTTGCATGCCAGCGCTGAGCGACACCCTTCAGTTTGGACACAATCACCATCTTCATGCCCACTGCATCAAGGTTGTACATTTCAGCAATGTTGCGTACTTGCTGGGTCCAAATGTTTGCACAAGAAGATCCATCAAAATCCATGATGATTTCCTTGGCAAATGAAAGTGACATATTTGGCGCTTCTAGTCCTTTGCTTACAACTGCCACTCGTTGTTGCTCAACACTGTTTCTTACATCGATATCGGTTCCGCTATCGATATCAGCACTTCCATCGGTGCTTGGTAATTTTCCGCCAACTGCTTCCTCGAAGTTTTCGCCTTGCACTGCTTGCTTTACTCCCTCGCTCCTCACTGCTTGGTTGCAGTTTTCGGCCATGTTGATGACGTCATTGCCAACTGCTTGCGACGCGGCCCTTACTTGTGCAAGAATGTTCTGGAGCTCCTTTTCACCAGCTTCGAAATCAGCGCGTATTTGTTGTAGCGACAACACTCCTTCGGCTACAGCAAACCACTCGTCTCCCTTGGGCCTTGAAGCCGCTGCAGGAATCAGTTCCGACCTAGGGTTGGCATCCTCAGCAGAGAAAGCCTCCTCCAAGTCATCTTCCGGCTCTAACTCCTGAGCCCGATCAGCAAGAAGCTCGTTTTCAGCGTACTGCGGCAGTGGGGACTCCAGGCGAGTTCCACGAACTAGCGGGTCCACGCCATTTAGTCGTGCCGCCAGTTCGGCCTTATTGCCGAGCGTCGGCAAGTTTAATGCCGCCAACCACCTTTTGAGCTGGACGACTCATTAATATATCGTGAACTCTTGGACATCAATTAGATCCATTTTATGGGTCAGAACCACTTCTGAAGTTTATAGTAGTATAAACTGCTATACTTATTAGACACTTTATTAAACTGAATTGTTCTCCTTCACTTCTTGTTCGCAATTGCCCGGTTTTACATAGCTTCGGTTTTACGTTCGATTACGTGAAATTGGTTGCGATCAATATCGATACTTAACATTTTAGCAGAGTTGCCAGGTTGGCCACTTTACAACAGGAGATACTTTTAGATGCTAACGACTATTAAACAGCTAGCCGTTACATTCAAATACTTGTTGATATACATTTACAACAAAGAGTTATACTTAATTATATACAAGACACTTATCATACAACAGTTTTTATGTCATTGATTTTAATTTTGCAAAGGTTTACTAAAATGGGCCTTCTTTCCACCTTTAAAAGCCCAAAACCTGGTCAAAAGGACTCGGATTTAGATATGGCATACCTCTATGGGCTTGTGGAATGATTATGTTGTTATCTGCATTAAAATATATAACTTTAAAGGTAGTAAAAAATGACCGCTTCTATGTCATTGATTTTAATTTTGCGAAGGTTTACTGAAATAGACTTCTTTCCATCTTTAAAGGCCCATAACTTGGTCAAATGAACTCGGATTTCGATATTGCATACCTTTATAGGCTTGTGGAATGATTATGTTGTTATCTTCATTAAAATATATAACTTTAAAGGTAGTAACAAATATGACCGTTTTTATGTCATTGATTTTAATTTTCCGAAGGTTTACTGAAATGGGCCTTCTTTCATCTTTAAAAGCCAATAACTTGGTCAAATGAACTCGTATTTCGATATGGTATACGTTTATGGGCTTGTGGAATGATTATGTTGTTATCTGCATTAAAATATATAACTTTAAAGGTAGTAAAAAATATGACCGCTTTTAAGTCATTGATTTTAATTTTGCAAAGGTTAACTGAATGGGCCTTCTTTCCATCTTTAAAAGCCCATAATTTGGTCAAAATGACTCGGATTTCGATATGGAATACCTCTATGGGCTTAAGGAATGATTATGTTGGTATTTGCATTAAAATATATAACTTTAAATGTATTAAAAAATATGACCGTTTTTATGTCATTGATTATACCCGTTACTCGTAGAGTAAAAGGGTATACTAGATTTGTCGGAAAGTATGTAACAGGCAGAAGGAAGCGTTTCCGACCCCACAAAGTATATATATTCTTGATCAGGATCACTAGCCGAGTCGATCTAGCCATGTCCGTCTGTCCGTCTGTCTGTCCGTCCGGATGAACGCTGAGATCTCGGAAACTATGGGAGCTAGGCTATTGAGATTTGGCGTGCAGATTCCTGAGCTTCTTACGCAGCGCAAGTTTGTTTCAGCACAGTGCCACGCCCACTCTAACGCCCACAAACCGCCCAAAACTGTGGCTCCTACAGTTTTGATGCTAGAATAAAAATTTTAACTGAAATTTATTGTTCTCATCAATACCTATCGATTGACCCAAAAAAAAGTTTGCCACGCCCACTTTAACGCCCACAAACCGCGAAAACCTGTGACGCCCACAATTTTCATGCTAGATAAAAAATTTTAACTGAAATGTATTGGTCTCGTCGATACCTATCGATTGATCCAAAAAAAAATTTGCCACGCCCACTTTAACGCCCACAAACCGCGAAGACCTGTGACGCCCACAATTTTCATGCTAGATAAAAAATTTTAACTTAAATGTATTGGTCTCGTCGATACCTATCGATTGATCCAAAAAAATATTTTTTTAATCTCGCTTTGCTGCTTGCATATCTCCATATAGCTGAGTAACGGGTATCTGATAGCCGAGGTACTCGACTATAGCGTTCTTCCTTGTTTTTATTTTGCGAAGGTTTACAGAAATGGGCCTTCCTTCCATCTTTAAAAGCCTATAACTTGGTCAAATGAACTCGGATTTCGATATAACATACCTTTATGGGCTTGTGGAATGATTATGTTTTTATCTGCATTAAGATATATAACTTTAAAGGTAGTAAAAAATATGACCGTTTTAATGTCATTTATTTTAATTTTGCAAAGGTTTACTGAAATGGGCCTTCTTTCCATCTTTAAAAGCCCATAACTTGGTCAAATGAACTCGGATTTCGATATGGCATACCTTTATAGGCTTGTGGAATGATTACGTTGTTATCTGCATTAAAATATATAACTTTAAAGGTAGTAAAAAATATGACCGTTTTAATGTCATTGATTTTAATTTTGCAAAGGTTTACTGAAATGGGCCTACTTTCCATCTTTAAAAGCCCATAGCCTGGTCAAAAGGACTCGGATTTCGATATGGCATACCTCTATGGGCTTGTGGAATGATTATGTTGTTATCTGCATTAAAATATATCACTTTAAAGGTTATAAAAAATATGCCCGTTTTTATGTCATTGATTTTAATTTTGCAAAGGTTTACTGAAATGGGCCTTCTTTCCATCTTTAAAAGCCCATAGCCTGGTCAAAAGGACTCGGACTTCGATATGGCATACCTCTATGGGCTTGCGAAATGATTATGTTGTTATCTGCATTAAAATATAAAACTTTAAAGACATTAAAAAATATGACCGTTTTTATGTGATTGATTTTAATTTTGCAAAGGTTTACTGAAATGGGCCTTCTTTCCATCTTTAAAAGCCCATAACCTGGTCAAAACGACTCGGATTTCGATATGGCATACCTCTTTGGGCTTGTGGAATGATTATGTTGTTATCTGCATTAAAATATATATCTTTAAAGGTAGTAAAAAATATGACCGTTTTTATGTATTTATTCTAATTTTGCGAAGGTTAACTGAAATTGGCCTTCATTCCATCTTTAAAAGCCAATAACTTGGTCAAATGAACTCGTATTTCGATATGGCATATCTTTAGGGGCTTGTGGAATGATTTTGTTGTTATCTGCATTAAAATATTAAACTTTAAAGATAGTAAAAAATATGACCGTTTTAATGTCATTGATTTTAATTTTGCAAAGGTTTACTGAAATGGACCTTCTTTCCATCTTTAAAAGCCCATAACTTGGTCAAATGAAATCGGATTTCGATATTGCATACCTTTATAGGCTTGTGGAATGATTATGTTGTTATCTTCATTAAAATATATAACTTTAAAGATAGTAACAAATATGACCGTTTTTATGTCATTGATTTTAATTTTCCGAAGGTTTACTGAAATGGGCCTTCTTTCATCTTTAAAAGCCAATAACTTGGTCAAATGAACTCGTATTTCGATATGGTATACGTTTATGGGCTTGTGGAATGATTATGTTGTTATCTGCATTAAAATATATAACTTTAAAGGTAGTAAAAAATATGACCGCTTTTAAGTCATTGATTTTAATTTTGCAAAGGTTAACTGAAATGGGCCTTCTTTCCATCTTTAAAAGCCCATAATTTGGTCAAAATGACTCGGATTTCGATATGGAATACCTCTATGGGCTTAAGGAATGATTATGTTGGTATTTGCATTAAAATATATAACTTTAAATGTATTAAAAAATATGACCGTTTTTATGTCATTGATTATACCCGTTACTCGTAGAGTAAAAGGGTATACTAGATTCGTCGGAAAGTATGTAACAGGCAGAAGGAAGCGTTTCCGACCCCACAAAGTATATATATTCTTGATCAGGATCACTAGCCGAGTCGATCTAGCCATG
The DNA here is from genome assembly GCF_043229965.1 of Drosophila suzukii. Lineage (NCBI taxonomy): Eukaryota > Metazoa > Arthropoda > Insecta > Diptera > Drosophilidae > Drosophila > Drosophila suzukii. Next base: position 291,054 of record NW_027255896.1, on the reverse strand, counting down.
TCCGTCTGTCCGTCTGTCTGTCCGTCCGGATGAACGCTGAGATCTCGGAAACTATGGGAGCTAGGCTATTGAGATTTGGCGTGCAGATTCCTGAGCTTCTTACGCAGCGCAAGTTTGTTTCAGCACAGTGCCACGCCCACTCTAACGCCCACAAACCGCCCAAAACTGTGGCTCCTACAGTTTTGATGCTAGAATAAAAATTTTAACTGAAATTTATTGTTCTCATCAATACCTATCGATTGACCCAAAAAAAAGTTTGCCACGCCCACTTTAACGCCCACAAACCGCGAAAACCTGTGACGCCCACAATTTTCATGCTAGATAAAAAATTTTAACTGAAATGTATTGGTCTCGTCGATACCTATCGATTGATCCAAAAAAAAATTTGCCACGCCCACTTTAACGCCCACAAACCGCGAAGACCTGTGACGCCCACAATTTTCATGCTAGATAAAAAATTTTAACTGAAATGTATTGGTCTCGTCGATACCTATCGATTGATCCAAAAAAATATTTTTTTAATCTCGCTTTGCTGCTTGCATATCTCCATATAGCTGAGTAACGGGTATCTGATAGCCGAGGTACTCGACTATAGCGTTCTTCCTTGTTTTTATTTTGCGAAGGTTTACAGAAATGGGCCTTCCTTCCATCTTTAAAAGCCTATAACTTGGTCAAATGAACTCGGATTTCGATATAACATACCTTTATGGGCTTGTGGAATGATTATGTTTTTATCTGCATTAAGATATATAACTTTAAAGGTAGTAAAAAATATGACCGTTTTAATGTCATTTATTTTAATTTTGCAAAGGTTTACTGAAATGGGCCTTCTTTCCATCTTTAAAAGCCCATAACTTGGTCAAATGAACTCGGATTTCGATATGGCATACCTTTATAGGCTTGTGGAATGATTACGTTGTTATCTGCATTAAAATATATAACTTTAAAGGTAGTAAAAAATATGACCGTTTTAATGTCATTGATTTTAATTTTGCAAAGGTTTACTGAAATGGGCCTACTTTCCATCTTTAAAAGCCCATAGCCTGGTCAAAAGGACTCGGATTTCGATATGGCATACCTCTATGGGCTTGTGGAATGATTATGTTGTTATCTGCATTAAAATATATCACTTTAAAGGTTATAAAAAATATGCCCGTTTTTATGTCATTGATTTTAATTTTGCAAAGGTTTACTGAAATGGGCCTTCTTTCCATCTTTAAAAGCCCATAGCCTGGTCAAAAGGACTCGGACTTCGATATGGCATACCTCTATGGGCTTGCGAAATGATTATGTTGTTATCTGCATTAAAATATAAAACTTTAAAGACATTAAAAAATATGACCGTTTTTATGTGATTGATTTTAATTTTGCAAAGGTTTACTGAAATGGGCCTTCTTTCCATCTTTAAAAGCCCATAACCTGGTCAAAACGACTCGGATTTCGATATGGCATACCTCTTTGGGCTTGTGGAATGATTATGTTGTTATCTGCATTAAAATATATATCTTTAAAGGTAGTAAAAAATATGACCGTTTTTATGTATTTATTCTAATTTTGCGAAGGTTAACTGAAATTGGCCTTCATTCCATCTTTAAAAGCCAATAACTTGGTCAAATGAACTCGTATTTCGATATGGCATATCTTTAGGGGCTTGTGGAATGATTTTGTTGTTATCTGCATTAAAATATTAAACTTTAAAGATAGTAAAAAATATGACCGTTTTAATGTCATTGATTTTAATTTTGCAAAGGTTTACTGAAATGGACCTTCTTTCCATCTTTAAAAGCCCATAACTTGGTCAAATGAAATCGGATTTCGATATTGCATACCTTTATAGGCTTGTGGAATGATTATGTTGTTATCTTCATTAAAATATATAACTTTAAAGATAGTAACAAATATGACCGTTTTTATGTCATTGATTTTAATTTTCCGAAGGTTTACTGAAATGGGCCTTCTTTCATCTTTAAAAGCCAATAACTTGGTCAAATGAACTCGTATTTCGATATGGTATACGTTTATGGGCTTGTGGAATGATTATGTTGTTATCTGCATTAAAATATATAACTTTAAAGGTAGTAAAAAATATGACCGCTTTTAAGTCATTGATTTTAATTTTGCAAAGGTTAACTGAAATGGGCCTTCTTTCCATCTTTAAAAGCCCATAATTTGGTCAAAATGACTCGGATTTCGATATGGAATACCTCTATGGGCTTAAGGAATGATTATGTTGGTATTTGCATTAAAATATATAACTTTAAATGTATTAAAAAATATGACCGTTTTTATGTCATTGATTATACCCGTTACTCGTAGAGTAAAAGGGTATACTAGATTCGTCGGAAAGTATGTAACAGGCAGAAGGAAGCGTTTCCGACCCCACAAAGTATATATATTCTTGATCAGGATCACTAGCCGAGTCGATCTAGCCATGTCCGTCTGTCCGTCTGTCCGTCTGTCTGTCCGTCCGGATGAACGCTGAGATCCCGGAAACTATGGGAGCTAGGCTATTGAGATTTGGCGTGCAGATTCCTGAGCTTCTTACGCAGCGCAAGTTTGTTTCAGCACAGTGCCACGCCCACTCTAACGCCCACAAACCGCCCAAAACTGTGGCTCCTACAGTTTTGATGCTAGAATAAAAATTTTAACTGAAATGTATTGTTCTCATCAATACCTATCGATTGACCCAAAAAAAAGTTTGCCACGCCCACTTTAACGCCCACAAACCGCGAAAACCTGTGACGCCCACAATTTTCATGCTAGATAAAAAATTTTAACTGAAATGTATTGGTCTCGTCGATACCTATCGATTGATCCAAAAAAAAATTTGCCACGCCCACTTTAACGCCCACAAACCGCGCAGACCTGTGACGCCCACAATTTTCATGCTAGATAAAAAATTTTAACTGAAATGTATTGGTCTCGTCGATACCTATCGATTGATCCAAAAAAATATTTTTTTAATCTCGCTTTGCTGCTTGCACATCTCCATATAGCTGCGGAACGGGTATCTGATAGCCGAGGTACTCGACTATAGCGTTCTTCCTTGTTTTTATTTTGCGAAGGTTTACAGAAATGGGCCTTCCTTCCATCTTTAAAAGCCTATAACTTGGTCAAATGAACTCGGATTTCGATATAACATACCTTTATGGGCTTGTGGAATGATTATGTTTTTATCTGCATTAAGATATATAACTTTAAAGGTAGTAAAAAATATGACCGTTTTAATGTCATTTATTTTAATTTTGCAAAGGTTTACTGAAATGGGCCTTCTTTCCATCTTTAAAAGCCCATAACTTGGTCAAATGAACTCGGATTTCGATATGTCATACCTTTATAGGCTTGTGGAATGATTACGTTGTTATCTGCATTAAAATATATAACTTTAAAGGTAGTAAAAAATATGACCGTTTTAATGTCATTGATTTTAATTTTGCAAAGGTTTACTGAAATGGGCCTTCTTTCCATCTTTAAAAGCCCATAGCCTGGTCAAAAGGACTCGGATTTCGATATGGCATACCTCTATGGGCTTGCGGAATGATTATGTTGTTATCTGCATTAAAATATAAAACTTTAAAGACATTAAAAAATATGACCGTTTTTATGTGATTGATTTTAATTTTGCAAAGGTTTACTGAAATGGGCCTTCTTTCCATCTTTAAAAGCCCATAACCTGGTCAAAACGACTCGGATTTCGATATGGCATACCTCTTTGGGCTTGTGGAATGATTATGTTGTTATCTGCATTAAAATATATATCTTTAAAGGTAGTAAAAAATATGACCGTTTTTATGTATTTATTCTAATTTTGCGAAGGTTAACTGAAATTGGCCTTCATTCCATCTTTAAAAGCCAATAACTTGGTCAAATGAACTCGTATTTCGATATGGCATATCTTTAGGGGCTTGTGGAATGATTTTGTTGTTATCTGCATTAAAATATTAAACTTTAAAGATAGTAAAAAATATGACCGTTTTAATGTCATTGATTTTAATTTTGCAAAGGTTTACTGAAATGGACCTTCTTTCCATCTTTAAAAGCCCATAACTTGGTCAAATGAACTCGGATTTCGATATGGCATACCTTTATAGGCTTGTGGAATGATTATGTTGTTATCTTCATTAAAATATATAACTTTAAAGGTGGTTAAAAATATGACCGTTTTTATGTCATTGATTTTAATTTTGCGAAGGTTTACTGAAATGGGCCTTCCTTACATCTTTAAAAGCCCATAACTTGGTCAAATGACCTCGGATTTCGATATGGCATACCTTTATAGGCTTGTGGAATGATTACGTTGTTATCTGCATTAAAATATATAACTTTAAAGCTAGTAAAAAATATGACCGTTTTAATGTCATTGATTTTAATTTTGCAAAGGCTTACTGAAATGGGCCTACTTTCCATCTTTAAAAGCCCATAACCTGGTCAAAAGGACTCTGATTTCGATAGGGCATAACTCTATGGGCTTGTGGAATGATTATGTTGTTATCTGCATTAAAACATATAACTTTAAAGGTAGTAAAAAATATGACCGTTTTTATGTCATTGATTTTAATTTTGCGAAGGTTTACTGAAATGGGCCTTATTTCCATCTTTAAAAGCCCATAACTTGGTCAAATGAACTCGGATTTCGAAATGGCATACCTTTATAGGCTTGTGGAATGATTATGTTGTTATCTGCATTAAAATATATAACTTTAAAGGTAGTAAAAAACATGACCGTTCTTATGTCATTGATTTTAATTTTGCAAAGGTTTACTGAAATGGGCCTTCTTTCCATTTTTAAAAGCCAATAACCTGGTCAAAAGGACTCGGATTTCGATATGGCATACCTTTATGGGCTTGTGGAATGATTATGTTGTTATCTGCATTAAAATATTAAACTTTAAAGGTAGTAAAAGATATGACCGTTTACTGAAATGGGCCTTCTTTCTATTTTTTAAAGCTGGTCAAAAGGACTCGGATTTCGATATGGCATACCTCTATGGGCTTGTGGAATGGTTATGTTGTTATCTGCATTAAAATATTAAACTTTAAAGGTAGTAAAAGATATGACCGTTTTTATGTCATTGATTTTAGTTTTGCAAAGATTTACTGAAATGGGCCTTCTTTCCATCTTTAAAAGCCCATAACCTGGTCAAAAGGACTCGGATTTCGATATGGCATACCTCTATGGGCTTGTGGAATGATTATATTGTTATCTCCATTAAAATATATAACTTTAAAGGTGGTAAAAAATATGAACGTTTTTATGTCATTGATTTTAATTTTTTGAAGGTGTACTGAAATGGGCCTTATTTCCATCTTTAAAAGCCCATAACTTGGTCAAATGAACTCGGATTTTGATATGGCATACCTCTATGGGCTTGTGGAATGATTATGTTGTTATCTGCATTAAAACATATAACTTTAAAGGTATTAAAAAATATGACCGTTTTTATGTCATTGATTTTAATTTTGCGAAGGTTTACTGAAATGGGCCTTATTTCCATCTTTAAAAGCCCATAAATTGGTCAAATGAACTCGGATTTCGATATGGCATACCCTTATAGGTCTTTATGTCATTGATTTTAATTTTGCGAAGGTTTACTGAAATGGGCCTTATTTCCATCTTTAAAAGCCAATAACTTGGTCAAATTAACTCGTATTTCGATATGGCATACCTTTAGGGGCTTGTGCAATGATTTTGTTGTTATCTGCATTAAAACATATAACTTTAAAGGTATTAAAAATAAAATAAAAAATATATATATAACTTTAAAGCTAGTAAAAAATATGACCGTTTTAATGTCATTGATTTTAATTTTGCAAAGGCTTACTGAAATGGGCCTACTTTCCATCTTTAAAAGCCCATAACCTGGTCAAAAGGACTCTGATTTCGATATGGCATAACTCTATGGGCTTGTGGAATGATTATGTTGTTATCTGCATTAAAACATATAACTTTAAAGGTAGTAAAAAATATGACCGTTTTTATGTCATTGATTTTAATTTTGCGAAGGTTTACTGAAATGGGCCTTATTTCCATCTTTAAAAGCCCATAACTTGGTCAAATGAACTCGGATTTTGAAATGGCATACCTTTATAGGCTTGTGGAATGATTATGTTGTTATCTGCATTAAAATATATAACTTTAAAGGTAGTAAAAAACATGACCGTTCTTATGTCATTGATTTTAATTTTGCAAAGGTTTACTGAAATGGGCCTTCTTTCCATTTTTAAAAGCCCATAACCTGGTCAAAAGGACTCGGATTTCGATATGGCATACCTTTATGGGCTTGTGGAATGATTATGTTGTTATCTGCATTAAAATATTAAACTTTAAAGGTAGTAAAAGATATGACCGTTTACTGAAATGGGCCTTCTTTCTATTTTTAAAAGCTGGTCAAAAGGACTCGGATTTCGATATGGCATACCTCTATGGGCTTGTGGAATGGTTATGTTGTTATCTGCATTAAAATATTAAACTTTAAAGGTAGTAAAAGATATGACCGTTTTTATGTCATTGATTTTAATTTTGCAAAGATTTACTGAAATGGGCCTTCTTTCCATCTTTAAAAGCCCATAACCTGGTCAAAAGGACTCGGATTTCGATATGGCATACCTCTATGGGCTTGTGGAATGATTATATTGTTATCTCCATTAAAATATATAACTTTAAAGGTGGTAAAAAATATGAACGTTTTTATGTCATTGATTTTAATTTTTTGAAGGTGTACTGAAATGGGCCTTATTTCCATCTTTAAAAGCCCATAACTTGGTCAAATGAACTCGGATTTTGATATGGCATACCTCTATGGGCTTGTGGAATGATTATGTTGTTATCTGCATTAAAACATATAACTTTAAAGGTATTAAAAAATATGACCGTTTTTATGTCATTGATTTTAATTTTGCGAAGGTTTACTGAAATGGGCCTTATTTCCATCTTTAAAAGCCCATAAATTGGTCAAATGAACTCGGATTTCGATATGGCATACCCTTATAGGTTTTTATGTCATTGATTTTAATTTTGCGAAGGTTTACTGAAATGGGCCTTATTTCCATCTTTAAAAGCCAATAACTTGGTCAAATTAACTCGTATTTCGATATGGCATACCTTTAGGGGCTTGTGCAATGATTTTGTTGTTATCTGCATTAAAATATTTAACTTTAAAGGTAGAAAAAAATTTGTCCGTTTTTATGTCATTGATTTTAATTTTGGGAAGGTTTTCTGAAATGGGCCTTCTTTCCATCTTTAAAAGCCCATAACTTGGTCAAATGAACTCGTATTTCGATATGGTATACGTTTATGGGCATGTGGAATGATTATGTTGCTATCTGCATTAAAATATATAACTTTAAATTTAGTAAAAAATATGACCGTTCTTATGTCTCTGATTTTAATTTTGCAAAGGCTTACTGAAATGGGCCTTCTTTCCATCTTTAAAAGCCCATTACTTGGTCAAATGAACTCGGATTTCGATATGGCACACCTTTATAGGCTTGTGGAATGATTATGTTGTTATCTGCATTAAAATATACAACTTTAAATTTAGTAAAAAATATGACCGTTTTTATGTCATTGATTTTAATTTTGCAAAGGTTTACTGAAATGGGCCTTCTTTCCATCTTTAAAAGCCAATAACTTGGTCAAATGAACTCGTATTTCGTTATGGCATACCTTTAGGGGCTTGTGGAATGGTTTTGTTGTTATCTGCATAAAAATATTAAACTTTAAAGGTAGTAAAAAATATGACCGTTTTTATGTCATTGATTTTAATTTTGCGAAGGTTTACTGAAATGGGCCTTATTTCCATCTTTAAAAGCCCATAACTTGGTCAAATGAACCTCTATGGGCTTGTGGAATGGTTATGTTGTTATCTGCATTAAAATATTAAACTTTAAAGGTAGTAAAAGATATGACCGTTTTTATGTCATTGATTTTAATTTTGCGAAGGTTTACTGAAATGGGCCTTCTTTACATCTTTAAAAGCCCATAACCTGGTCAAAAGGACTCGGATTTCGATATGACATACCTCTATGGGCTTGTGGAATGATTATATTGATATCTGCATTAAAATATATAACTTTAAAGGTAGTAAAAAACATGACCGTTTTAATGTCATTGATTTTAATTTTGCGAAGGTTTACTGAAATGGGCCTTCTTTCTATTTTTAAAAGCCCATAACCTGGTCAAAAGGACTCGGATTTCGATATGGCACACCTCTATGGATTTGACCGGAACACCTTTATGGGCTTGTGGAATGATTATGTTTTTATCTGCATTAAAAATAATAACATTAAAGGTAGTAAAAAATATGACCGTTTTAATGTCATTGACTTTAATTTTGCAAAGGTTTATTAAAATGGGCCTGCTTTCCATCTTTAAAAGCCCATAACTTGGTCAAATGAACTCGGATTTCGATATGGCATACCTTCATAGGCTTGTGGAATGATTATGTTGTTATCTGCATTAAAATATATATTTTTAAAGGTAGTAAAAAATATGACCGTTTTTATTAATTTTGCAGTTTACTTAAATGAACCTTCTTTCCATCTTTAAAAGCCCATAGCCTGGTCAAAAGGACTCGGATTTCGATATGGCATACCTCTATGGGCTTGTGGAGTGATTATGTTGTTATCTGCATTAAAATATATAACTTTAAATTTCCTTAAAAATATGACCGTTTTTATGTCATTGATTTTAATTTTGCAAAGGTTTACTGAAATGGGCCTTCTTTACATCTTTAAAAGCCCATAACCTGGTCAAAAGGACTCGGATTTCGATATGGCATACCTCTATGGGCTTGCGGAATGATTATGTTTTTATCTGCATTAAAATATATAACTTTAAGGGTAGTAAAAAATATGACCGTTTTAATGTCATTGATTTTAATATTGCAAAGGCTTACTGAAATGGGCCTTCTTTCCATCTTTAAAAGCCCATAACTTGGTCAAATGAACTCGGATTTCGATATGGCATACCTTTATAGGCTTGTGGAATGATTATGTTGTTATCTTCATTAAAATATATAACTTTAAAGGTAGTAAAAAATATGACCGTTTTTATGTCATTGATTATAATTCTGCAAAGGTTTACTGAAATGGGCCTTCTTTCCATCTTTAAAAGCCAATAACTTGGTCAAATGAACTCGTATTTCGATGTGGCATACCTTTAGGGGCTTGTGGAATGATTTTGTTGTTATCTGCATTAAAATATTAAACTTTAAAGGTTATTAATTTATATATTATTAATTAATATTAATTATTAAATTATTATTAATTTTGCAAAGGTTTACTGAAATGGGCCTTCTTTCTATTTTTAAAAGCCCATAACCTGGTCAAAAGGACTCAGATTTCGATATGGCATACCTCTATGGGCTTGTGGAATGGTTATGTTGTTATCTGCATTAAAATATTAAACTTTAAAGGTAGTAAAAGATATGACCGTTTTTATGTCATTGATTTTAATTTTGCGAAGGTTTACTGAAATGGGCCTTCTTTACATCTTTAAAAGCCCATAACCTGGTCAAAAGGACTCGGATTTCGATATGGCATACCTCTATGGGCTTGTGGAATGATTATGTTGTTATCTGCATTAAAATATATAACTTCAAAAATAGTAAAAAATATGACCGTTCTTATGTCTTTGATTTTAATTTTGCAAAGGCTTACTGAAATGGGCCTTCTTTCCATCTTTAAAAGCCCATAACTTGGTCAAATGAACTCGGATTTCGATATGGCATACCTTTATAGGCTTGTGGAATGATTATGTTGTTATCTGCATTAAAATATATAACTTTAAAGGTAGTAAAAAATATGACCGTTTTTATGTCATTGATTTTAATTTTGCGAAGGTTTACTGAAATGGGCCTTCTTTACATCTTTAAAAGCCCATAACCTGGTCAAAAGGACTCGGATTTCGATATGGCATACCTCTATGGGCTTGTGGAATGATTATATAGTTATCTGCATTAAAATATATAACTTTAAAGGTAGTAAAAAATATGACCGCTTTTATGTCATTGTATTTAATTTTGCGAAGGCTTACTGAAATGGGCCTTCTTTACATATTTAAAAGCCAATAACTTAGTCAAATGAACTCGGATTTCGATATGGCATACCTTTATGGGCTTGTGGAATGATTATGTTGTTATCTGCATTAATATATATATATCTTTAAAGGTAGTAAAAAATATGACCGTTTTTATGTATTTATTCTAATTTTGCGAAGGTAAACTGAAATTGTCCTTCCTTCCATCTTTAAAAGCCCATAACGTTGTCAAATGAACTCGGATTTCGATATGGCATACCTTTATGGGCTTGTGGAATGATTTTGTTGTTATCTGCATTAAAATATTTAACTTTAAAGGTAGTAAAAAATTTGACCGTTTTTATGTCATTGATTTTAATTTTGGGTAGGTTTTCTGAAATGGGCCTTCTTTCCATCTTTAAAAGCCCATAACTTGGTCAAATGAACTCGTATTTCGATATGGTATACGTTTATGGGCATGTGGAATGATTATGTTGTTATCTGCATTACAATATATAACTTTAAAGGTAGTAAAAAATATGACCGTTTTTATTTCATTGATTTTAATTTTGCGAAGGTTTACTGAAATGGGCCTTATTTCCATCTTTAAAAGCCCATAACTTGGTCAAATGAACTCGGATTTCGGTATGGCATACCTTTATAGGCTTGTGGAATGATTATGTTGTTATCTGCATTAAAATATATAACTTTAAAGGTAGTAAAAAATATGACCGTTTTTATGTCATTGATTATAATTTTGCAAGGGTTTACTGAAATGGGCCTTCTTTCCATCTTTAAAAGCCAATAACTTGGTCAAATGAACTCGTATTTCGATATGGCATACCTTTAGGGGCTTGTGGAATGATTTTGTTGTTATCTGCATTAAAATATTAAACTTTAAAGGTTATTAATTAATATATTATTAATTAATATTAATTATTAAATTATTATTAATTTTGCAAAGGTTTACTGAAATGGGCCTTTTTTCTATTTTTAAAAGCCCATAACCTGGTCAAAAGGACTCAGATTTCGATATGGCATACCTCTATGGGCTTGTGGAATGATTATGTTGTTATCTGCATTAAAATATTAAACTTTAAAGGTAGTAAAAGATATGACCGTTTTTATGTCATTGATTTTAATTTTGCGAAGGTTTACTGAAATGGGCCTTCTTTACATCTTTAAAAGCCATTAACCTGGTCAAAAGGACTCGGATTTCGATATGGCATACCTCTACGGGCTTGTGGAATGATTATATTGTTATCTGCATTAAAATATATAACTTTAAATGTAGTAAAAAATATGACCGTTTTTATGTCATTGATTTTAATTTTGCGAAGGCTTACTGAAATGGGCCTTCTTTACATATTTAAAAGCCCATAACTTAGTCAAATGAACTCGGATTTCGATATGGCATACCTTTATGGGGTTGTGGAATGATTATGTTGTTATCTGCATTAAAATATTTAACTTTAAAGGTAGTAGAAAATATGACCGTTTTTATGTCATTGATTTTAATTTTGCGAAGGTTTACTGAAATGGGGCTTCTTTCCATCTTTAAAAGCCAATAACTTGGTCAAATGAACTCGGATTTCGATATGGCATACCTTTAGGGGCTTGTGGAATGATTTTGTTGTTATCTGCATTAAAATATTTAACTTTAAATGTATTAAAAAATGTAACCGTTTTAATGTCATTGATTTTAATTTTGCAAAGGTTTACTGAAATGGGCCATCTTTCATCGTTAAAAGCCAATAACTTGGTCAAATGAACTCGTATTTCGATATGGTATACGTTTATGGGCTTGTGGAATGATTATGTTTTTATCTGCATTAAAATATATAACTTTAAAGGTAGTAAAAAATATGACCGTTTATATGTCATTGATTTTAATTTTGCAAAGGTTTACTAAAATGGGCCTTCTTTCCATCTTTAAAAGCCCATAACCTGGTCAAAAGGACTCGGATTTCGATATGGCATACCTCTATGGGCCTGTGGCATGATTATGTTGTTATCTGCATTAAAATATATAACTTTAAAGGTAGTACAAAATATGACCGTTTTTATGTCATTGATTTTAATTTTGCGAAGGTTTACTGAAATGGGCCTTCTTTCCATCTTTAAAAGCCAATAACTTGGTCAAATGAACTCGTATTTCGATATGGCATACCTCTAGGGGCTTGTGGAATGATTTTGTTGTTATCTGCATTAAAATATTTAACTTTAAAGGTAGTAGAAAATGTGACCGTTTTTATGTCATTGATTTTAATTTTGCGAAGGTTTACTGAAATGGGCCTTCTTTCCATCTTTAAAAGCCAATAACTTGGTCAAATGAACTCGGATTTCGATATGGCATACATTTAGGGGCTTGTGGAATGATTTTGTTGTTATCTGCATTAAAATATTTAACTTTAAATGTATTAAAAAATGTAACCGTTTTAATGTCATTGATTTTAATTTTGCAAAGGTTTACTGAAATGGGCCATCTTTCATCGTTAAAAGCCAATAACTTGGTCAAATGAACTCGTATTTCGATATGGTATACGTTTATGGGCTTGTGGAATGGTTATGTTGTTATCTGCATTAAAATATTAAACTTTAAAGGTAGTAAAAGATATGACCGTTTTTATGTCATTGATTTTAATTTTGCGAAGGTTTACTGAAATGGGCCTTCTTTACATCTTTAAAAGCCCATAACCTGGTCAAAAGGACTCGGATTTCGATATTACATACCTCTATGGGCTTGTGGAATGATTATATTGATATCTGCATTAAAATATATAACTTTAAAGGTAGTAAAAAACATGACCGTTTTAATGTCATTGATTTTAATTTTGCGAAAGTTTACTGAAATGGGCCTTCTTTCTATTTTTAAAAGCCCATAACCTGGTCAAAAGGACTCGGATTTCGATATGGCATACCTCTATGGATTTGACCGGAACACCTTTATGGGCTTGTGGAATGATTATGTTTTTATCTGCATTAAAAATAATAACATTAAAGGTAGTAAAAAATATGACCGTTTTAATGTCATTGACTTTAATTTTGCAAAGGTTTATTAAAATGGGCCTGCTTTCCATCTTTAAAAGCCCATAACTTGGTCAAATGAACTCGGATTTCGATATGGCATACCTTCATAGGCTTGTGGAATGATTATGTTGTTATCTGCATTAAAATATATATTTTTAAAGGTAGTAAAAAATATGACCGTTTTTATTAATTTTGCAGTTTACTTAAATGAACCTTCTTTCCATCTTTAAAAGCCCATAGCCTGGTCAAAAGGACTCGGATTTCGATATGGCATACCTCTATGGGCTTGTGCAATGATTATGTTGTTATCTGCATTAAAATATATAACTTTAAATTTACTTAAAAATATGACCGTTTTTATGTCATTGATTTTAATTTTGCAAAGGTTTACTGAAATGGGCCTTCTTTACATCTTTAAAAGCCCATAACCTGGTCAAAAGGACTCGGATTTCGATATGGCATACCTCTATGGGCTTGCGGAATGATTATGTTTTTATCTGCATTAAAATATATAACTTTAAGGGTAGTAAAAAATATGACCGTTTTAATGTCATTGATTTTAATATTGCAAAGGCTTACTGAAATGGGCCTTCTTTCCATCTTTAAAAGCCCATAACTTGGTCAAATGAACTCGGATTTCGATATGGCATACCTTTATAGGCTTGTGGAATGATTATGTTGTTATCTTCATTAAAATATATAACTTTAAAGGTAGTAAAAAATATGACCGTTTTTATGTCATTGATTATAATTCTGCAAAGGTTTACTGAAATGGGCCTTCTTTCCATCTTTAAAAGCCAATAACTTGGTCAAATGAACTCGTATTTCGATGTGGCATACCTTTAGGGGCTTGTGGAATGATTTTGTTGTTATCTGCATTAAAATATTAAACTTTAAAGGTTATTAATTAATATATTATTAATTAATATTAATTATTAAATTATTATTAATTTTGCAAAGGTTTACTGAAATGGGCCTTCTTTCTATTTTTAAAAGCCCATAACCTGGTCAAAAGGACTCAGATTTCGATATGGCATACCTCTATGGGCTTGTGGAATGGTTATGTTGTTATCTGCATTAAAATATTAAACTTTAAAGGTAGTAAAAGATATGACCGTTTTTATGTCATTGATTTTAATTTTGCGAAGGTTTACTGAAATGGGCCTTCTTTACATCTTTAAAAGCCCATAACCTGGTCAAAAGGACTCGGATTTCGATATGGCATACCTCTATGGGCTTGTGGAATGATTATGTTGTTATCTGCATTAAAATATATAACTTTAAAAATAGTAAAAAATATGACCGTTCTTATGTCTTTGATTTTAATTTTGCAAAGGCTTACTGAAATGGGCCTTCTTTCCATCTTTAAAAGCCCATAACTTGGTCAAATGAACTCGGATTTCGATATGGCATACCTTTATAGGCTTGTGGAATGATTATAGTAGGTAGTTAATACGGGAGCTGGCTCACTAGGTAATAAATCATGTCAAAAAAGGAGGTGGGGGTGACCCTAATTAGTCACGCATGGTTGCACACTGACCCTAATTAGTCACGCATGGTTGCACACAGGTGTTCTAATGACCTACTTAGCATAATTAATTCAAAAAGGGGGGTGTTGCTGACCCTAGTTAGATGAGCATGGTTGCACACAGGTCACTTAATGAGGTTAGAAAGTGGTGTGTAGGAGTGTGAGAGAGTGGTGTTTTGATATGTCTTGTTTTGTCTTGTCTTTTTCTCAAGCTAAAGGTGCGTGTGTGATAGGGGTGTTTTGTCATGCGTGGAATTTTGTGGAGTGCAATGGTTGCACACAGGTCACTATGTTGCTTCTAACTTGTGTTAGAACGCGTTATGCGTGGGCGTTTTGTTGAGTCAATTAGGGTTGTAGGTGACACCTGGCTTGCGTGTGTGATAGGGGTGTTTTGTCATGCGTGGGATTTTGTGGAGTGCAATGGTTGCACACAGATCACTATGTTGCTTCTAACTTGGGTTAGAAGGCGTTATGCGTGGGCGTTTTGTTGAGTCAATTAGGGTTGTAGGTGACACCTGGCTACGGTCTTGTGGTCAAAAGGTGTTGGTTTGAGGGATATTAGACCGCATACTTTTGTGGTGTGAAACAAGCGTGAGTTCGGTAACCTCCCCCTCTTTAGCGAGCATTAGATGGGAAAGTGAGCGTGGGAGTGTAACAAAAACGTTGTTTTGTTATGCGTGGGCGTTTTGTTGATTCAATTAGGGTTGTAGGTGACACCTGTTAGTGTAACCTGCCTACGGTCTTGTGGTCAAAATGGTGACTGTGGTGGTGGTGGTTCCTAACAGAACAAAACCAAATGAGATCGTTTGTTTAGTCAAATACGTTTTTCTTTAATCATATTTGAAAATTTTTTCTCATGCGCTTACATGAGAGAGAAAACGGTTACCTTCTAAGTTTTCAAAAAATGTATGTGTTAAGGAGAAATGTGGAAAGTAGTTCAGTTTTAGAAAACTATTCGTTTTACAAGGGGTGTTTTGTCATGCGTATGAATTTGTAAAACTATATTTAGGCGGAGGAGGAGGAGGAAGGGAAGTTGTTTTTCTATGCGTGGGCGTTTTGTTGATTCAATTAGGGTTGTAGGTGACACCTGTTAGTGTAACCTGGCTACGGTCTTGTGGTCAAAAGGTGTTGGTTTGAGGGATATTAGACCGCATACTTTTGTGGTGTGAAACAAGCGTGAGTTCGGTAACCTCTCCCCTCTTTAGCGAGCATTAGATGGGAAAGTGAGTGTAGGAGTGTAAGAGGGATGGTGGTGGTGGCGGTGCTTGTGGTGGTGGTTCCTAACAGAATATACACATTTATACACAAAAACAAATGAGATCGTTTGTTTAGTCAAATACGTTTTTATTTCTATATATTCGTCTTAAATTAGTTTACATTGAGTCTTTTAAATAAATGAATGTATCTTTCCATCAATTTTAAGGCGTCTTCTTCTCTCTTTTCAACATGCATACACCTGCAAGTGTCAGGTCCAACTTTACAATCATCATATGCCCATGCACAGGATGATAGGTGTTCTCCATACTTTGAATGAATTAGTGGGGTGGCTTCTACATCTTTAAAAAATGTATGAAATGATTTCAATTTCGTAGCATGTTCCTTGAAGATCTCACTTCCATGCTCCCTTAAGAACTCTTCAATTTTTGAGGAAATCATTTTTTCTTTCAACGTAATAGTCTGAATGTTTATCTTAAACTAAAGTTTGGTAGAGATAACTCGTTGTATTATACTTAGAAAACAGATGTTAAAAAATGCAACAGCTGATGATAGACCCACCCTCGAAAACAAATTCAAAACAATAGAAAATTTTTTTTTTTTGGTTTTCTCTTTATTTAAAAATTTCAATATATGATGAAATTAATTTTCTAACTCTATATTGTTGAATTACAAAATGAAAACAAGCACAAGTTTCTATATTATCATTAGAAAATGTACATAAATTTAAATGTTCTCCAAATGTTGTTTTTATAAACTCCTTTACGTCAGTACCCATGAACATGTTCCTTGTCTCCAGTAGTAATTTCAAGTCCTCTTTTGAAATCATATTTCCAAATGTATTAATAAAAAAATTAATTTTATTTATTAAAGATGAATAAGTCGGTATATTAAGATTGTTATTAGAATCAGTCATTTCGTAAACTTATTTTCCCGACTCTCAAAATGTGAATGAATTGTTTAAAAGGTGTTTAGGAGTTTTCGTTTGTGTAAAAGTTTAAGATTTTATGAGCATTGTTCAGAGAGCAGACACCATCCCGAGCATGTAATGAACAATATGGAAAGTGCTTTCCATCCATTATTTTTAGAGAGGGACAACCAATTTCATCAATGTTAATTACATTATCAATTTTTAAAAATTTTTGTAGGAATAACCTTTTTTGATATCCCTTACAAATTATTTCCTGTTTTCTAATTATTTCTCTTAGATACATTTGTGTTTCTTTGAAAAAGTATACTCCATCATTCCAATATATTTTGTGATGTTTTTTTGTTAGCCAAGTAGCTGTTTTTCTACATTTCTTATTCAATTCAATAAAATCATGTGGAGAGTGTATGATAAAATTAGAATTCAAGATTGTCTCGTTTTTGAATACGACTCCAATTTCCTTTAGAATAAATTTATTGTTGTTCCCAAGAAATCCTTGAACATCAATTGCAACAATATCTTCACTCATGATTGATTGATTAATTGTTAGACAATCCGCTGAACTAGACCATTCAACGGGTTATATTCAACTAAACGATCATGTATGAGCACGCAATATACTTGAACATTTTCGATAGCGGGCTTGGTAAGTTCAATTGAAATCCTAACATCAATGGGCCCCGATTTAACCATTTCATTTTGATATGATAAGTCAATTACGATAATAGGAGCTTTAGTTTTAAAGTCTGTAGGTGATAGTAAAGGAGATTCACTTCGGTTATAGTAGCTAGATTGAAACTTGCAGTACATATCATATAGGTGAGCAAATCGATCTTTATCAAAGTCCAAGTTTAATTCATCGTAGGGATAAGTTTCAGAGTTTAAATAGACCTTTAGATTTCTTAAATTGTTTGTAATCAGATAGTGGTTATCTTTAAATCCAATTAAAGCAAATCGTGGACGTTCTCGGTTAGCAGCTAATTTAACATTCCAAACATGATTTGTTCCATTACTTAGTTTAGGATTAATGTATGTATCCCAACTACGGAATGCAATCGGTAGATTGGTTCCACTTTTTATAATATCATACATTTTAATTTTCGTTGAATCGCTGGGTGTTATATGAGGAATTTTCCATGTAATATTAGTCATATTGAGATGATATTTTCCGACTAATTGTGCATTCTCAAATTTATCTTGTTCAAGTACATCATTAAAATTTTTTGATATTAATAGTACTAGTTTATGTTTACAATTTAATAATACTTTTTTGAAATCTTCAGCAAATCCAAGTAGGTTTTTAAGGGGTATTGAAAAGTTGAAGTGGGGGCTTAAATTGAAAACGGGTCCTCCACTCCATCCAGAATTGTAAAGTCTCTTGCTTTCAAATTGATTTAAAGAAACAAAGTTTTTTATTGTAGAAGTAATACCACTAAATCTTATTCTATCTATTTCAACACCATTGATTTCATAGCGTATTTCATCTAAAAAGTATGCCATACAATTATTTCTCATTTTCGCAATAACATTTTGAGTTTCTACCACTCCCCCTTCCTTAATTAGGGTAATATCTCCTTGAAAATTTAGAAGACTCTCATGGGGGAGTACATATAAATCTTGATTTTGGATTGTAATTCTTATCTCATCATTTGGTTTAAATGATTGTTGATAGGGTTGATAGCTGTGATATTCCTTCTTTGATATACTTTCATCAGAGAAAGGTTTTTCCCGTACTGCCAATATTTCATTCAACCCCATGACTTTAGTTAAACTCGCACTTTGAAGCCCAATGATTTAAGAATTAACTTATTTTTTAATGTAAGTGTGTGTCTTTTTGGTTTCGATCCTCTTCCTATAACTTTATGTTTTAAAGTGTGCTGATGATGGTAGGTATCACCTCTTTTATTGTATATAATCATTGTATTAATCTTAAGTGTAAACGAATTGTATAGTTTTCACCGCGTAAATTTATTAATTCACCGTTCTGATCAGTTATGTGAATAGAGAGTGTACTTATTTCTCTAGTGTTGACTGGTAAGTAAATAAGATTGTGTGGTGTGATATTCATTTTATAGCCTGGTGGAACATTAATTCCAAATTCGTATAATGAATGATCTTGTCTACTATCAATATATGACCCGCTTATAATATTACATACTAAGCGTATTGTGTTTATTTTTAAAATGTTGACAGGTTGATCAGATATATATGTTTTTTTCAAGTCGGGATAAATTTTTTTTTTATTGAAACCAAGCAATTGTCCAATGGAGTTGTTTCTATTAAAATAAATAGGTTCCTTGGTAGTTGTAATATGAACTTGAAGTGTGTTATTATTACTCTCCATTTGAAATGTTTTCTCAAGATCATAATCTTTTAGTTTATTTTTTAGAAAATCATAAATATCATTGAGTTCATATGACCCGATTGGAAGTTGAATTACTTTATCACCAATATGAAATAGATTATTATTTATATCAACATTGGGTATAGAGTTGTACATATGAAAGTCAATGAGTGCACACTCATATTCACCATTTGTCAGTTCAATGGGTGGGAAATAAGAAATGTTTGTAATGGGTTCATTACCATTTAATGTAAGAGTGAATGATCTACTCATTTTGGGGTCTAATAATGTACTGTGAAAATATAGCTTACAGAATGAAACTTATATTCTCAAATAATTATAAATTCATTAAAACCCTTCCTGTATCTTCCCTTTTCCATATCGTTATCTTTACTTATTATGAGGAATCCGTATTTATCACTCCAACACTTTTGACAAATTTTCATAAATGAATCATAGAACATATCAGTATTTACATGATCACGATATATATGACGCATATTTAAATCATCTTGTTTAAACATTATAATAATATTCGCGTTATCACGTATTAGATGTTTTGGAATATGAGTATATGTTTGGCATAGGTAAAAAGAATCTATATTTTTATGACGCCCCATACAGAAATATGAACGAATGTTGTTTTGTTTTTCACAAGCAACATCATCAAAATCATAATAGAGTTTTCTTTAGCCTTAGCGGGTGGTAAAACTTCATCATTTTGTGAGAACGTATAATATCCCATTCCCTTTATCGGTTTAATTAGTTTCTCTAAATACTCATACTTTGGTTGATATAAACTCTTTGAGAATACATATATATTCTCAAATTTTAGCCCGTTTGGACTTTCAATAAGGCTGAGCATAACATTTGTTTTTCCACAGTTTGAGGGACCGACAACCAATGCTCTTATTGTATTGGGTAATAAAGAACTATGTCGTGGAACTGAATTTGTTAATGAATGATCACCACCCTCGATATTTCTAACACAGATTTCTTGTTTTTGACGTATTAAACGCATATTCACGTGTGTAATGTACTTCATTCGATGAGAAATGCTCCTTGATTAAACATTATATAAAATGGGTAAAAGTTTTTATAATTGTTGCAGTCAGAGTTCAAACTTGAAACGAGGTAGTGGTATTATCAACAAAATAATTAACACACTTCCTTTTGAAGTACATATTCCTGGTTATAATTATTGTGGACCTGGAACAAAGCTAAAACAAAGGTTGGAGCGCGGTGATCGTGGGATAAATCAATTGGATGAAGCTTGTAGAGTACATGATATTGCATATTCACAATATAAGGATCTAGCTGATCGACATAGGGCTGACGCAGTACTAATAAATAAAGCGTGGGAACGTGTTGGTTCAAAAGATAGTAGTATTGCAGAGAAAACAGCAGCATACTTGATTACAAATATTATGAAAACAAAAAAGAAATTCGGAATGGGTGTGAAAAAGGGAACAAAGAGAAAGTGTAAGAAAAGGAAATCAAAGGTAAAGAGTTTTTCAAATGTTATCCAAACAGGAATGCGGGCATTGAAAACTCAGAAGCCACTAGATCTAATGAGTGCGATTAAGGTTGCACGTAAAGCAGTCAATAAATCAATAGGCAGAAATAAAAAAAAAATTAAGATTCCTCGTATTATTAATGTACCGAAAATTGGTGGTTTTTTACCTATTGTACCCATTTTGACTGCACTAAGTGCATTAGGTAGTCTCGCCTCTGGTAGTGCAGCTATTGCTAAAACTATTAATAATGCAAATATGGGGAAAAAACAATTAGAAGAGAGTAAGCAACATAATAAGAAAATGGAAAGTATTAAGGTGGGTGAAGGTATGTTTCTTAAACCTTATAGAAAAGGTTATGGATTATATCTTAATCCATTTAGAGGAAATCCAAAAAACTAATTACTAAGCTACCTAAAAAACCTCTTTCAAATTTCGAAATTTTGAATTTTGCTCAAAAGTACATTCCACATTTCCGAGGTGTGTTTATGAGAGACTCACTCCCCAAATCTCCTTGGAGAGAAGAGTCAGGAATTATAAACCTAGATGATAGTTCATCAAATGGTACACATTGGGTAGCTTATAACAAAAATAAAAAAAGTATACATTACTTTGATAGTTTTGGAAATTTACAACCCCCAAAAGAAATTGTGAAATACTTGGGGAATAACATTAACTATAACTATGAGAGAAAACAAGACTTTAATAGTACCAACTGTGGACACCTGTCCCTCCAATTCTTACTCTCTCTATCCCACCCTAACTTTTACACTATGATCAAGTAATTTCTCTATGATTCTTGAAACCCACCCTATTTACATGCTATTCACTGCTATGATTGGTCGATGCTAAATCAAGAATGAGAGAGAACAGGGAGGGTTAGTTTACCTCAAGGTATAAAAACTCGATCAAAAGTTATTCTAACACACATTTAAAAACCACCTGCAAACAGTCTCAACCTAAAAGTTTCAAGCTAAAACGTTCTCAGCCTAAAGTTTCAACCTAAAAAATCTTGCAATTATCAAAATCAACAACAATAAGAACAACATAAAAAACAGTTAAAACAGTAAGACAACAACAACAATTAAAACAGATACAACTGCTAAAAACAGCTGAAAACAACAACAAAACAGCTACATCCGCTAAAAAACAACTAAAATTAACAACAAAAACAGCTACAACTGCTAAAAACAACTAAAATTAACAACAAAAACAGCTACAACTGCTAAAAACAGGTAAATTAAACAACAAAAAACAGCTACAACTGCTAAAATAACAACTAAAATCAACAACAAAAACAGGTAAAAGCAACAAAAACAACGAAAACAACTACAAGAAGAAACAACTACAAATGGTCAATCCGGGAATGATGAAAGTACTCAAGGAGTTTAATGGTAACGCACCAAAACCTCTCTTAACAAAGGCGAAGATGGAATCGGAGGTGTGCTACCCTATTCGACGTGCTCAACGTAAGAAAACCAGCTTTGGGATGACCCTCACTCTTGAACTTGAAGAGTATATGCTGTACTTGCCGGAACGATACTCAACTTTAGAGGATTCAACAATTGATTATATAAAAGATAATCTTTTTTGTATTATTAAAAGGAATGATAACAATCTCTATTTAGAATTAAATAAAGCTTAAAATGTTTTCATTTTTAATATTATTAATGTATCTATTTTGATAAATAAAAATAAAAATAAAAATAAAGTTTTATAAAACTCAAACTCAAACTCTTTGTTATAAATATTTAAATTATAGTACATTTTTCCCAGTAGCACATGAGTATCAGAGAAAACGACAACAATGAAGCGTAAACTTTTAGAACAGTTGACGAAAAGTAGAAATTCATTAAAAAGAAAATTTAATGAATTGAAACAAATAAAAAATGAGAACGTATCAAATTTGGAGGAAACTTTTAAACCTATTACAGAACCTTTACATGAATTACTCACTGAAAATAAAAAATTGAATAAAAAGGAATATATTAATGATACACATGATATTAAGACTAAGTTCAAGAAAGAGAATATAAGAGTACCTAAAAGTAAAAAAGAAAAAAGGGAACACGAGAGAGTAATCGAAAGTGATAGTGAGAGTGATGCTTATGTTGATGCTTTTTCACGACAGTCTCTTATAGATGAATCTGATGTTTCACAACAGTCTCTTATAGATGAATCCGATGTTTCACAACAACCTCACACAGATGATTTAAATGAAAGTGTATATGAAGAAACCGGGGTGAAGTACAATCTCAACATTAATCAGTTAAAGCAAGAAAAGATTTTAGACAATAGTTATGGACCAAGAGAAGAAAATAATATTTTAATGTTGGGTAATACAACACTTAAAATTAAAAAAAATTTGATGGAATTAGGAAGTGGAAATTTATGGACTCTATCACCAGGTCTATACTCTTTAATTTTTCATAATAGTCCTAAGGATTATACTAAGAACGATTTAGAATCATATAAAAACATTTTAATTGAAACAAGTGCTCACAAAAGAAACTATCAACCAGATGGTCAAGTAAAGGGGAATCGTTCTAAAAAATATTCTTCAATTATTAAACCATTAATATCATCTTCAGTAAATGAAGAACATACTGGTTCTGGGTATATGAGACTACAAAAAATACCACCAAACTATGTATATTGGGATAATGTTAATGAACTTGTTGAAAGATTGCAACTCTTAATGGCATCGAGAGCGGCTGGTAATAATAACCATACTAATGAAATTCTTTCAATAATAGAAGAATTGCGGGAAGCAAAAATAATATATTAATAAAATAGAAAACATTTTCTCATTTTGTTTAATAGTAAAATGTCTATTGACAAGTTTGGTCACTTTTCAAATGATAGAGATTTTTCCTTGCTTTTCAAAAGGGAAGTTGAGAGTCTTACAGGTATATATATAGACACTGATGGTCACATAAATGTTCAGAAAAAAAGAATTAAAAACTCTTTAAAACCAATAAACGGAAATGATTTGGCTATTAAATTGTATGTTGATGATAAAATTAATGAAGCGAAATCACATCAAATGGAAACTATAACTAAATCATTTCAACTACGAAATAAAAGAGTATCAGAGCTGGAAAGTAAAGTAATAAAAATGATAACTCAAATGGAGTATATACATAATTCAATAAAAGAGTTTGTTGATAAATTGGAAAATTTTAACAAATTCATAAACCAACATTTAAAAAAACCTCCACCAATCATTCGTTCTGATCAGACACAAATAGATGGAATAATACTTCGGAAAAGTCCATTTGCACATCGTGTAAACGAAGAAGAAGTTTTAACAATTAATGTGGATCATACATAAATATACCACTCTTTCATTATTTATTTTATAATTAAAATGTCAGTTGATAAGTTTGGTTGTTTTTTAAATGAGAAAGAGTACTCAAGAGATATAACAAAAGGTCTAGAAAAATTTCAAAGTATACTTAATGATTATGATGGACATTTAAATGTTCAGAGGAAACGATTTAAAAATTCCCTACCCCCCATTCATGAAAATGATATTGCAACAAAGATTTATATTGATGATGAAATAAGTAAAGTAGTACAGAATACATCTAATGAAATTTCTAAGCAACCGCAGAAACAACAAATCTTTAGATTAAGACCTCGAATCAATAATATTGAGGGAAAAGTGAGTGAAATTTCTAAAAAATTGGAATTTCTCATGAAAACTTTTAATAAGGTAGTGGAGGATATAAATGAAATAGAAAGTAACATTTTCAATTATATAATTGCACCAACCTCAGTTTTAAAAGGTGAAACTGAATCTTTAGAGAAGAAACCATTTATACCAGATAAAATAAAGCTATGAGTAAACGAGATATTGTAAATGAGTTACATCGCCCATTCAAGAATTTCCCAAGACGTAGAGTTATAGTAAAGGGTATTAATGATTTATGGCAGGCTGATTTGGTTGAAATGGGGGCATATGCATCATCAAATAAGGGGTATAGGTATTTGTTAACAGTAATAGATACATTTTCTAAATATGGATGGGGTGAAGCAATAAAATCAAAAAATGCAGATGAAGTTACAAAAGCAATGGAAAAAATAATGAAATCTGGTCGTGGAGTACCAAAGAATTTACAAACAGATAATGGAAATGAATTCTATAATAAACAATTTAGAGAATTGATGAAAAGATATGAAATTAATCATTACTCAACATTTAGTACTCTTAAAGCATCTATTGTGGAACGTTTTAATAGAACAATAAAAGAACTTATGTGGCGTGAGTTTAGTTTTAATGGAAAATATACTTGGCTTCAAATATACAAAGAGTTGATTAATAATTATAATAACAGGAAGCATAGAACGATTAAAATGAAGCCTATTGACGTCAATGCTAAAAATGAAAAACAGATTTTGATGAGATCATACAATCATCTAAAAATATTTACAAATGGGGACTTTAAAGAGGGGGATCATGTACGAATAAGTAAATATAAACATGTCTTTGAAAAAGGCTATACCCCAAACTGGACAACGGAAATTTTTCCAATTCGGAAAGTACAAAATACATCCCCCACCACATATTTACTTGAGGACTTGAAGGGTGATCCAGTACAAGGCGGTTTCTATAAACAAGAAATTAAAAAAACAAAATTCCCTAATACTTATCTTGTTGAAAAGATTGTGAAACAAAAAGGTGATTATGTGCTTGTGCGTTGGCTAGGCTTTTCAAAATCAGAAGATAGTTGGATTCATAAAAACGAAATTCTATAAACAACAAGTGGAAGCATAGAACAATTAAAATGTAGGCATTGACGTCAATGCGTGAAAATAAATTATGTTTCCTCTTCACAAGCACGCAATTCCTATTTATAAACGGAACGGAACTTGATTATGAGCTTGTGCGTTGGCTAGACTAAAAGAGTATATACAGATAAGAATTTTGGGTGGAACTTGATTATGTGCTTGTGCGTTGGGTAGGCCTTTCAAAATCAGAAGATAGTTGGATTCATAAAAACGAAATTCTATAAACAACAATAAAAATGTAGACATTGACGTCAATGCGTGAAATAAATTATGTTTCTTCACAATCACGCAATTCCTATTTATAAAGTGTGAAGAAAAGCATGTACAGATAAGAATTTAAACAGAACGTTACATATTTATATATACAAATCTGGAGGGTATAAAGGCAGAAGAATTTCAAAAAGTGTTCAGTTTCCATCTATTCGTTCACGCAACTCAATTTCGGATCGTTTGCTTATTCATTCGATAGTTCGTTTGTTCGATTGTCAAAAAAAAACAAAATCAAAATTAAAATGACGGTTTTTATAATATTTTTTGTGATACTTTCCCTCTTTAATCCGATGGTGAAAATGGTACCACTCCCCAATGAAATGACTTTAATTGAAAACCCATCGACTTCCAATAATTCGATTGGGTTATTTATCAATGTTCCAAAACTAAAAAAAATCATTAAAATTGACTTAAAATTTGAGATCCTAGAGGACAGTCATATTTTTATGGATCTCATAAACAAGACAAGTGATGAAAAGGAGATACCAAACTTAAAAAGTGAACTCGATACTAAAATATTTAATGCTATTAATGGTAGCATTAATGAAAAAGACTTAACAACAAGTACAAGTGCAAGTACAGTTGAAGAAGAAATATCTACATCAACATCTACTACAACTACATCTACCTCAACTACAACAAGTGCAACTACACCTACAATGAGAAGGGGAATTCTGGAGGAGGAGGAGGAGAAGGAAGAAACAACAACTACAACAGCAGCAACTACATTAAAAAAAGAACTTCTGGAAGAAGATACAACAAAAACAGCTACATCAACAACTACAACCCCAACCAATCTTTTTGATTTTAATAGCGAAAATGAAAGTGTTGATCACATAGAAAATAAGAACATAGGAGAAGAAAAATCAGAAAAAATTGATATGGGTATAATTGATAGTGAGAGAGAATTTGAAAACGTAAGTCGAGCACCAACATTTAGTAATACGTCACAAGAATTAGTGTTGGGGATCAGTGATAGTGATACAGAATTTGAAAGTGTAAGTCGGGTTCCAATAAAAAGGAACACTACTCATAAATTAAAAAGCACTGAAAACATACACAACTCTCAAATCGAATTCACAAAGAGAGCTATAATTGAGAATTTTAAGCAAAAATTAGTTGAAAATGAAAGGAGAATAGGAGGGCATATGGATTTGGGAAGAAGGGGTCTAAACAGATTCTTTACCATCCAATACAAAACTGCTACAGTAGGAGTTAAATGTCATTACAATAATATATATAGAAGAACACATTCTAGACGAAGTCTAAGTAAATCTAAGCGTATGAATTTAAAATATTTATCTAATCGCCAACGCCATCAAAAATCTAAACGCAATACTAATACCCCCTTAGCAACTTTAAGAATAAATTGTTTTGAATTTGCAGAAGTTTTATCCCAAACAGTAATTAATGCAGAGAGACGAAAAGACAGGATTGTCTATGAAAAAATATCAAAGGATGCTGATCTTCTCTCCAAACAAGAGAGTAAAAGAGAAGAGATAGAAGAAGAAGAAACAGGTTATCTTAGTGATGGCCCACAAATCCAAGAAATTGAAATAGAGGAAGCAGAAAGAATTAATGGGATATATTTAAGAAAGAGAAATTTAGCAGCTCAAATGATGCTTGAATATTTAAATAAAAAAGAAAGTCAGATTAGTACAGATAAAATATCAATTAACGATATTAACGATTTCAAAATAACTAATAGTGATATTATAACATAATCTGATTTAGTAGGGAAATATGTTTATTTTTACAGAATATAAAAATAGAAGATGAAAATAATAATTCGAGTAAATTAAAAAAAGGTGAGTTTAATATATATATATATATATATATAATTTTATATACTAATATATATATATATATATATTTTCAGAACTCCAAAACATAAATAAAAAAGTTGAAAATAATATTTCGGATGGAGCTCAAAAAGGTTGGTTAAATACATATGAAATAATATTTGTATATATATATATAGTAAAATATTTATATTTTCAGATCTCCAAAACATTAATAAAAAAGAGGATGGTAAATTTTCTCATAATTTGTATGGTGATGACGATGATGATGATGATGATGATGATGACCATGATACAATCCTTTATGATGATGAAAATCCGGAACCATGTATTCCAAGATCATCTAGTGAGGATGAAACTATTCTTGTTGAGGGTGGTATAGATAACTATGTTCAAACTATACCGTTTAATTTAGATGAAGATAATGATAAATACATTAAATCAATTCCTTTAAGTAATGATGACAATAAAGTACATAGATTACAGGGTGGTATAGATAACTATAAACAAACTATACCACTAATGTTTCTAGGAATATGTACTTCAAAAGGAAGTGTGTTAATTATTTTGTTGATAATACCACTACCTCGTTTCAAGTTTGAACTCTGACTGCAACAATTATAAAAACTTTTACCCATTTTATATAATGTTTAATCAAGGAGCATTTCTCATCGAATGAAGTACATTACACACGTGAATATGCGTTTAATACGTCAAAAACAAGAAATCTGTGTTAGAAATATCGAGGGTGGTGATCATTCATTAACAAATTCAGTTCCACGACATAGTTCTTTATTACCCAATACAATAAGAGCATTGGTTGTCGGTCCCTCAAACTGTGGAAAAACAAATGTTATGCTCAGCCTTATTGAAAGTCCAAACGGGCTAAAATTTGAGAATATATATGTATTCTCAAAGAGTTTATATCAACCAAAGTATGAGTATTTAGAGAAACTAATTAAACCGATAAAGGGAATGGGATATTATACGTTCTCACAAAATGATGAAGTTTTACCACCCGCTAAGGCTAAAGAAAACTCTATTATGATTTTTGATGATGTTGCTTGTGAAAAACAAAACAACATTCGTTCATATTTCTGTATGGGGCGTCATAAAAATATAGATTCTTTTTACCTATGCCAAACATATACTCATATTCCAAAACATCTAATACGTGATAACGCGAATATTATTATAATGTTTAAACAAGATGATTTAAATATGCGTCATATATATCGTGATCATGTAAATACTGATATGTTCTATGATTCATTTATGAAAATTTGTCAAAAGTGTTGGAGTGATAAATACGGATTCCTCATAATAAGTAAAGATAACGATATGGAAAAGGGAAGATACAGGAAGGGTTTTAATGAATTTATAATTATTTGAGAATATAAGTTTCATTCTGTAAGCTATATTTTCACAGTACATAATTAGACCCCAAAATGAGTAGATCATTCACTCTTACATTAAATGGTAATGAACCCATTACAAACATTTCTTATTTCCCACCCATTGAACTGACAAATGGTGAATATGAGTGTGCACTCATTGACTTTCATATGTACAACTCTATACCCAATGTTGATATAAATAATAATCTATTTCATATTGGTGATAAAGTAATTCAACTTCCAATCGGGTCATATGAACTCAATGATATTTATGATTTTCTAAAAAATAAACTAAAAGATTATGATCTTGAGAAAACATTTCAAATGGAGAGTAATAATAACACACTTCAAGTTCATATTACAACTACCAAGGAACCTATTTATTTTAATAGAAACAACTCCATTGGACAATTGCTTGGTTTCAATAAAAAAAAAATTTATCCCGACTTGAAAAAAACATATATATCTGATCAACCTGTCAACATTTTAAAAATAAACACAATACGCTTAGTATGTAATATTATAAGCGGGTCATATATTGATAGTAGACAAGATCATTCATTATACGAATTTGGAATTAATGTTCCACCAGGCTATAAAATGAATATCACACCACACAATCTTATTTACTTACCAGTCAACACTAGAGAAATAAGTACACTCTCTATTCACATAACTGATCAGAACGGTGAATTAATAAATTTACGCGGTGAAAACTATACAATTCGTTTACACTTAAGATTAATACAATGATTATATACAATAAAAGAGGTGATACCTACCATCATCAGCACACTTTAAAACATAAAGTTATAGGAAGAGGATCGAAACCAAAAAGACACACACTTACATTAAAAAATAAGTTAATTCTTAAATCATTGGGCTTCAAAGTGCGAGTTTAACTAAAGTCATGGGGTTGAATGAAATATTGGCAGTACGGGAAAAACCTTTCTCTGATGAAAGTATATCAAAGAAGGAATATCACAGCTATCAACCCTATCAACAATCATTTAAACCAAATGATGAGATAAGAATTACAATCCAAAATCAAGATTTATATGTACTCCCCCATGAGAGTCTTCTAAATTTTCAAGGAGATATTACCCTAATTAAGGAAGGGGGAGTGGTAGAAACTCAAAATGTTATTGCGAAAATGAGAAATAATTGTATGGCATACTTTTTAGATGAAATACGCTATGAAATCAATGGTGTTGAAATAGATAGAACAAGATTTAGTGGTATTACTTCTACAATAAAAAACTTTGTTTCTTTAAATCAATTTGAAAGCAAGAGACTTTACAATTCTGGATGGAGTGGAGGACCCGTTTTCAATTTAAGCCCCCACTTCAACTTTTCAATACCCCTTAAAAACCTACTTGGATTTGCTGAAGATTTCAAAAAAGTATTATTAAATTGTAAACATGAACTAGTACTATTAATATCCAAAAATTTTAATGATGTACTTGAACAAGATAAATTTGAGAATGCACAATTAGTCGGAAAATATCATCTCAATATGACTAATATTACATGGAAAATTCCTCATATAACACCCAGCGATTCAACGAAAATTAAAATGTATGATATTATAAAAAGTGGAACCAATCTACCGATTGCATTCCGTAGTTGGGATACATACATTAATCCTAAACTAAGTAATGGAACAAATCATGTTTGGAATGTTAAATTAGCTGCTAACCGAGAACGTCCACGATTTGCTTTAATTGGATTTAAAGATAACCACTATCTGATTACAAACAATTTAAGAAATCTAAAGGTCTATTTAAACTCTGAAACTTATCC
The DNA here is from genome assembly GCF_043229965.1 of Drosophila suzukii. NCBI lineage: Eukaryota > Metazoa > Arthropoda > Insecta > Diptera > Drosophilidae > Drosophila > Drosophila suzukii. The sequence goes on along the minus strand of NW_027255896.1, from coordinate 260,411 downwards.
CTACGATGAATTAAACTTGGACTTTGATAAAGATCGATTTGCTCACCTATATGATATGTACTGCAAGTTTCAATCTAGCTACTATAACCGAAGTGAATCTCCTTTACTATCACCTACAGACTTTAAAACTAAAGCTCCTATTATCGTAATTGACTTATCATATCAAAATGAAATGGTTAAATCGGGGCCCATTGATGTTAGGATTTCAATTGAACTTACCAAGCCCGCTATCGAAAATGTTCAAGTATATTGCGTGCTCATACATGATCGTTTAGTTGAATATAACCCGTTGAATGGTCTAGTTCAGCGGATTGTCTAACAATTAATCAATCAATCATGAGTGAAGATATTGTTGCAATTGATGTTCAAGGATTTCTTGGGAACAACAATAAATTTATTCTAAAGGAAATTGGAGTCGTATTCAAAAACGAGACAATCTTGAATTCTAATTTTATCATACACTCTCCACATGATTTTATTGAATTGAATAAGAAATGTAGAAAAACAGCTACTTGGCTAACAAAAAAACATCACAAAATTTATTGGAATGATGGAGTATACTTTTTCAAAGAAACACAAATGTATCTAAGAGAAATAATTAGAAAACAGGAAATAATTTGTAAGGGATATCAAAAAAGGTTATTCCTACAAAAATTTTTAAAAATTGATAATGTAATTAACATTGATGAAATTGGTTGTCCCTCTCTAAAAATAATGGATGGAAAGCACTTTCCATATTGTTCATTACATGCTCGGGATGGTGTCTGCTCTCTGAACAATGCTCATAAAATCTTAAACTTTTACACAAACGAAAACTCCTAAACACCTTTTAAACAATTCATTCATATTTTGAGAGTCGGGAAAATAAGTTTACGAAATGACTGATTCTAATAACAATCTTAATATACCGACTTATTCATCTTTAATAAATAAAATTAATTTTTTTATTAATACATTTGGAAATATGATTTCAAAAGAGGACTTGAAATTACTACTGGAGACAAGGAACATGTTCATGGGTACTGACGTAAAGGAGTTTATAAAAACAACATTTGGAGAACATTTAAATTTATGTACATTTTCTAATGATAATATAGAAACTTGTGCTTGTTTTCATTTTGTAATTCAACAATATAGAGTTAGAAAATTAATTTCATCATATATTGAAATTTTTAAATAAAGAGAAAACCAAAAAAAAAAAATTTTCTATTGTTTTGAATTTGTTTTCGAGGGTGGGTCTATCATCAGCTGTTGCATTTTTTAACATCTGTTTTCTAAGTATAATACAACGAGTTATCTCTACCAAACTTTAGTTTAAGATAAACATTCAGACTATTACGTTGAAAGAAAAAATGATTTCCTCAAAAATTGAAGAGTTCTTAAGGGAGCATGGAAGTGAGATCTTCAAGGAACATGCTACGAAATTGAAATCATTTCATACATTTTTTAAAGATGTAGAAGCCACCCCACTAATTCATTCAAAGTATGGAGAACACCTATCATCCTGTGCATGGGCATATGATGATTGTAAAGTTGGACCTGACACTTGCAGGTGTATGCATGTTGAAAAGAGAGAAGAAGACGCCTTAAAATTGATGGAAAGATACATTCATTTATTTAAAAGACTCAATGTAAACTAATTTAAGACGAATATATAGAAATAAAAACGTATTTGACTAAACAAACGATCTCATTTGTTTTTGTGTATAAATGTGTATATTCTGTTAGGAACCACCACCACAAGCACCGCCACCACCACCATCCCTCTTACACTCCTACACTCACTTTCCCATCTAATGCTCGCTAAAGAGGGGAGAGGTTACCGAACTCACGCTTGTTTCACACCACAAAAGTATGCGGTCTAATATCCCTCAAACCAACACCTTTTGACCACAAGACCGTAGCCAGGTTACACTAACAGGTGTCACCTACAACCCTAATTGAATCAACAAAACGCCCACGCATAGAAAAACAACTTCCCTTCCTCCTCCTCCTCCGCCTAAATATAGTTTTACAAATTCATACGCATGACAAAACACCCCTTGTAAAACGAATAGTTTTCTAAAACTGAACTACTTTCCACATTTCTCCTTAACACATACATTTTTTGAAAACTTAGAAGGTAACCGTTTTCTCTCTCATGTAAGCGCATGAGAAAAAATTTTCAAATATGATTAAAGAAAAACGTATTTGACTAAACAAACGATCTCATTTGGTTTTGTTCTGTTAGGAACCACCACCACCACAGTCACCATTTTGACCACAAGACCGTAGGCAGGTTACACTAACAGGTGTCACCTACAACCCTAATTGAATCAACAAAACGCCCACGCATAACAAAACAACGTTTTTGTTACACTCCCACGCTCACTTTCCCATCTAGTGCTCGCTAAAGAGGGGGAGGTTACCGAACTCACGCTTGTTTCACACCACAAAAGTATGCGGTCTAATATCCCTCAAACCAACACCTTTTGACCACAAGACCGTAGCCAGGTGTCACCTACAACCCTAATTGACTCAACAAAACGCCCACGCATAACGCCTTCTAACCCAAGTTAGAAGCAACATAGTGATCTGTGTGCAACCATTGCACTCCACAAAATCCCACGCATGACAAAACACCCCTATCACACACGCAAGCCAGGTGTCACCTACAACCCTAATTGACTCAACAAAACGCCCACGCATAACGCGTTCTAACACAAGTTAGAAGCAACATAGTGACCTGTGTGCAACCATTGCACTCCACAAAATTCCACGCATGACAAAACACCCCTATCACACACGCACCTTTAGCTTGAGAAAAAGACAAGACAAAACAAGACATATCAAAACACCACTCTCTCACACTCCTACACACCACTTTCTAACCTCATTAAGTGACCTGTGTGCAACCATGCTCATCTAACTAGGGTCAGCAACACCCCCCTTTTTGAATTAATTATGCTAAGTAGGTCATTAGAACACCTGTGTGCAACCATGCGTGACTAATTAGGGTCAGTGTGCAACCATGCGTGACTAATTAGGGTCACCCCCACCTCCTTTTTTTAAATGATTTATTACCTAGTGAGCCAGCTCCCGTATTAACTACCTACTGATTATGTTGTTATCTGCATTAAAATATATAACTTTAAAGGTAGTAAAAAATATGACCGTTTTTATGTCATTGATTTTAATTTTGCGAAGGTTTACTGAAATGGGCCTTCTTTACATCTTTAAAAGCCCATAACCTGGTCAAAAGGACTCGGATTTCGATATGGCATACCTCTATGGGCTTGTGGAATGATTATATAGTTATCTGCATTAAAATATATAACTTTAAAGGTAGTAAAAAATATGACCGCTTTTATGTCATTGTATTTAATTTTGCGAAGGCTTACTGAAATGGGCCTTCTTTACATATTTAAAAGCCAATAACTTAGTCAAATGAACTCGGATTTCGATATGGCATACCTTTATGGGCTTGTGGAATGATTATGTTGTTATCTGCATTAATATATATATATCTTTAAAGGTAGTAAAAAATATGACCGTTTTTATGTATTTATTCTAATTTTGCGAAGGTAAACTGAAATTGTCCTTCCTTCCATCTTTAAAAGCCCATAACGTTGTCAAATGAACTCGGATTTCGATATGGCATACCTTTATAGGCTTGTGGAATGATTTTGTTGTTATCTGCATTAAAATATTTAACTTTAAAGGTAGTAAAAAATTTGACCGTTTTTATGTCATTGATTTTAATTTTGCGAATGCTTACTGAAATGGGCCTTCTTTACATATTTAAAAGCCCATAACTTAGTCAAATGAACTCGGATTTCGATATGGCATACCTTTATGGGGTTGTGGAATGATTATGTTGTTATCTGCATTAAAATATTTAACTTTAAAGGTAGTAGAAAATATGACCGTTTTTATGTCATTGATTTTAATTTTGCGAAGGTTTACTGAAATGGGGCTTCTTTCCATCTTTAAAAGCCAATAACTTGGTCAAATGAACTCGGATTTCGATATGGCATACCTTTAGGGGCTTGTGGAATGATTTTGTTGTTATCTGCATTAAAATATTTAACTTCAAATGTATTAAAAAATGTAACCGTTTCAATGTCATTGATTTTAATTTTGCAAAGGTTTACTGAAATGGGCCATCTTTCATCGTTAAAAGCCAATAACTTGGTCAAATGAACTCGTATTTCGATATGGTATACGTTTATGGGCTTGTGGAATGATTATGTTTTTATCTGCATTAAAATATATAACTTTAAAGGTAGTAAAAAATATGACCGTTTATATGTCATTGATTTTAATTTTGCAAAGGTTTACTAAAATGGGCCTTCTTTCCATCTTTAAAAGCCCATAACCTGGTCAAAAGGACTCGGATTTCGATATGGCATACCTCTATGGGCCTGTGGCATGATTATGTTGTTATCTGCATTAAAATATATAACTTTAAAGGTAGTACAAAATATGACCGTTTTTATGTCATTGATTTTAATTTTGCGAAGGTTTACTGAAATGGGCCTTCTTTCCATCTTTAAAAGCCAATAACTTGGTCAAATGAACTCGTATTTCGATATGGCATACCTCTAGGGGCTTGTGGAATGATTTTGTTGTTATCTGCATTAAAATATTTAACTTTAAAGGTAGTCATTTCATGTCATTGATTTTAATTTTGCGAAGGTTTACTGAAATGGGCCTTCTTTCCATCTTTAAAAGCCAATAACTTGGTCAAATGAACTCGGATTTCGATATGGCATACATTTAGGGGCTTGTGGAATGATTTTGTTGTTATCTGCATTAAAATATTTAACTTTAAATGTATTAAAAAATGTAACCGTTTTAATGTCATTGATTTTAATTTTGCAAAGGTTTACTGAAATGGGCCTTCTTTCCATCGTTAAAAGCCAATAACTTGGTCAAATGAACTCGTATTTCGATATGGCATACCTCTACGGGCTTGTGGAATGATTATATTGTTATCTGCATTAAAATATATAACTTTAAATGTAGTAAAAAATATGACCGTTTTTATGTCATTGATTTTAATTTTGCGAAGGTTTACTGAAATGGGCCTTCTTTCCATCTTTAAAAGCCAATAACTTGGTCAAATGAACTCGTATTTCGATATGGCATACCTCTATGGGCCTGTGGCATGATTATGTTGTTATCTGCATTAAAATATATAACTTTAAAGGTAGTACAAAATATGATCGTTTTTATGTCATTGATTTTAATTTTGCGAAGGTTTACTGAAATGGGCCTTCTTTCCATCGTTAAAAGCCAATAACTTGGTCAAATGAACTCGTATTTCGATATGGCATACCTCTACGGGCTTGTGGAATGATTATATTGTTATCTGCATTAAAATATATAACTTTAAATGTAGTAAAAAATATGACCGTTTTTATGTATTGATTCTAATTTTGCGAAGGTAAACTGAAATTGTCCTTCCTTCCATATTTAAAAGCCCATAACGTTGTCAAATGAACTCGGATTTTGATATGGCATACCTCTTTAGGCTTGTGGAATGATTATGTTGTAAGCTGCATTAAAACATATAACTTTAAAGGTCGTAAAAAATATGACCGTTATTATGTCATTGATTTGAATTTTGCGAAAGTTTACTGAAATGAGCCTTCTTTCCATCTTTAAAAGCCAATAACTTGGTCAAATGAACTCGTATTTCGATATGGCATACCTTTAGGGGCTTGTGGGATGATTTTGTTGTTATCTGCATTAAAATATTAAACTTTAAAGGTAGTAAAAAATATGACCGTTTTAATGTCATTGATTTTAATTTTGCGAAGGTTTACTGAAATGAGCCTTATTTCCATCTTTAAAAGCCCATTGCTTGGTCAAATGAACTCGGATTTTGATATGGCATACCTCTATGGGCTTGTGGAATGATTATGTTGTTATCTGCATTAAAACATATAACTTTAAAGGTAGTAAAAAATATGACCGTTTTTATGTCATTGATTTTAATTTTGCGAAGGTTTACTGAAATGGGCCTTCTTTCCATCTTTAAAAGCCAATAACTTGGTCAAATGAACTCGTATTTCGATATGGCATACCTTTAGGGGCTTGTGGAATGATTTTGTTGTTATCTGCATTAAATTATTAAACTTTAAAGGTAGTAAAAAATATGACCGTTTTAAAGTCATTGATTTTAATTTTGCAAAGGTTTACTAAAATGGGCCTTCTTTCCATTTTTAGAAGCCCATAACTTGGTCAAATGAACTCGGATTTCGATATGGCATACCTTTATAGGCTTGTGGAATGATTATGTTTTTATCTACATTAAAATATTAAACTTTAAGGGTAGTAAAAAATATGACCGTTTTTATGTCATTGATTTTAATTTTGCAAAGGTTTATTTAAATGGTCCTTCTTTCCATCTTTAAAAGCCCATAACCTGGTCAACAGGACTCGGATTTCGATATGGCATACCTCTATGGGCTTGTGGAATGATTATGTTGTTATCTGCATTAAGATATATAACTTTAAAAGAAGTAAAAAATATGACCGTTTTTATGTCATTGATTTGAATTTTGCAAAGGTTTACTGAAATGGGCCTTCTTTTCATCTTTAAAAGCCCATAACTTGGTCAAATGAACTCGGATTTCGATATGGCATACCTTTATAGGCTTGTGGAATGATTATGTTGTTATCTGCATTAAAATATTAAACTTTAAAGGAAGTAAAAAATATGACCGTTTTAATGTCATTGATTTTAATTTTGCGAAGGTTTACTGAAATGAGCCTTATTTCCATCTTTAAAAGCCCATAGCTTGGTCAAATGAACTCGGATTTTGATATGGCATACCTCTTTAGGCTTGTGGAATGATTATGTTGTTAGCTGCATTAAAACATATAACTTTAAAGGTAGTAAAAAATATGACCGTTTTTATGTCATTGATTTGAATTTTGCGAAGCTTTACTGAAATGGGCCTTATTTCCATTTTTAAAAGCCCATAACTTGGTCAAATGAACTCGGATTTCGATATGGCATATCTCTATGGGCTTGTGGAATGATTATATTGTTATCTGCATTAAAATATATAACTTTAAAGGTAGTACAAAATATGACCGTTTTAATGTCATTGATTTTATTTTTGCGAAGGTTTACTGAAATGAGCCTTATTTCCATCTTTAAAAGCCCATAACTTGGTCAAATGAACTGGGATTTTGATATGGCATACCTCTTTAGGCTTGTGGAATGATTATGTTGTTAGCTGCATTAAAACATATAACTTTAAAGGTCGTAAAAAATATGACCGTTCTTATGTCATTGATTTGAATTTTGCGAAGGTTTACTGAAATGAGCCTTCTTTCCATCTTTAAAAGCCAATAATTTGGTCAAATGAACTCGTATTTCGATATGGCATACCTTTAGGGGCTTGTGGAATGATTTTGTTGTTATCTGCATTAAAATATTAAACTTTAAAGGTAGTAGAAAATATAACCGTTTTAATGTCATTGATTTTAATTTTGCGAAGGTTTACTGAAATGAGCCTTATTTCCATCTTTAAAAGCCCATTGCTTGGTCAAATGAACTCGGATTTTGATATGGCATACCTCTATGGGCTTGTGGAATGATTATGTTGTTATCTGCATTAAAACATATAACTTTAAAGGTAGTAAAAAATATGACCGTTTTTATGTCATTGATTTTAATTTTGCGAAGGTTTACTGAAATGGGCCTTCTTTCCATCTTTAAAAGCCAATAACTTGGTCAAATGAACTCGTATTTCGATATGGCATACCTTTAGGGGCTTGTGGAATGATTTTGTTGTTATCTGCATTAAATTATTAAACTTTAAAGGTAGTAAAAAATATGACCGTTTTAAAGTCATTGATTTTAATTTTGCAAAGGTTTACTAAAATGGGCCTTCTTTCCATTTTTAGAAGCCCATAACTTGGTCAAATGAACTCGGATTTCGATATGGCATACCTTTATAGGCTTGTGGAATGATTATGTTTTTATCTACATTAAAATATTAAACTTTAAGGGTAGTAAAAAATATGACCGTTTTTATGTCATTGATTTTAATTTTGCAAAGGTTTATTTAAATGGGCCTTCTTTCCATCTTTAAAAGCCCATAACCTGGTCAACAGGACTCGGATTTCGATATGGCATACCTCTATGGGCTTGTGGAATGATTATGTTGTTATCTGCATTAAGATATATAACTTTAAAAGAAGTAAAAAATATGACCGTTTTTACGTCATTGATTTGAATTTTGCAAAGGTTTACTGAAATGGGCCTTCTTTTCATCTTTAAAAGCCCATAACTTGGTCAAATGAACTCGGATTTCGATATGGCATACCTTTATAGGCTTGTGGAATGATTATGTTGTTATCTGCATTAAAATATTAAACTTTAAAGGAAGTAAAAAATATGACCGTTTTAATGTCATTGATTTTAATTTTGCGAAGGTTTACTGAAATGAGCCTTATTTCCATCTTTAAAAGCCCATAGCTTGGTCAAATGAACTCGGATTTTGATATGGCATACCTCTTTAGGCTTGTGGAATGATTATGTTGTTAGCTGCATTAAAACATATAACTTTAAAGGTAGTAAAAAATATGACCGTTTTTATGTCATTGATTTTAATTTTGCGAAGCTTTACTGAAATGGGCCTTATTTCCATTTTTAAAAGCCCATAACTTGGTCAAATGAACTCGGACTTCGATATGGCATATCTCTATGGGCTTGTGGAATGATTATATTGTTATCTGCATTAAAATATATAACTTTAAAGGTAGTACAAAATATGACCGTTTTAATGTCATTGATTTTATTTTTGCGAAGGTTTACTGAAATGAGCCTTATTTCCATCTTTAAAAGCCCATAACTTGGTCAAATGAACTCGGATTTTGATATGGCATACCTCTTTAGGCTTGTGGAATGATTATGTTGTTAGCTGCATTAAAACATATAACTTTAAAGGTCGTAAAAAATATGACCGTTCTTATGTCATTGATTTGGATTTTGCGAAGGTTTACTGAAATGAGCCTTCTTTCCATCTTTAAAAGCCAATAACTTGGTCAAATGAACTCGTATTTCGATATGGCATACCTTTAGGGGCTTGTGGAATGATTTTGTTGTTATCTGCATTAAAATATTAAACTTTAAAGGTAGTAAAAAATATGACCGTTTTAATGTCATTGATTTTAATTTTGCGAAGGTTTACTGAAATGAGCCTTATTTCCATCTTTAAAAGCCCATAGCTTGGTCAAATGAACTCGGATTTTGATATGGCATACCTCTATGGGCTTGTGGAATGATTATGTTGTTATCTGCATTAAAACATATAACTTTAAAGGTAGTAAAAAATATGACCGTTTTTAAGTCATTGATTTTAATTTTGCGAAGGTTTACTGAAATGGGCCTTATTTCCATCTTTAAAAGCCCATAACGTTGTCAAATGAACTCGGATTTCGATATGGCATACCTTTATGGGCTTGTGGAATGATTTTGTTGTTATCTGCATTAAAATATTTAACTTTAAAGGTAGTAAAAAATATGACCGTTTTTATGTCATTGATTTTAATTTTGCGAAGGTTTACTGAAATGGGCCTTCTTTCCATCTTTAAAAGCCAATAACTTGGTCATATTAACTCGTATTTCGATATGGCATACCTTTAGGGGCTTGTGGAATGATTTTGTTGTTATCTGCATTAAATTATTAAACTTTAAAGGTAGTAAAAAATATGACCGTTTTAATGTCATTGATTTTAATTTTGCAAAGGTATACTAAAATGGGCCTTCTTTCCATTTTTAGAAGCCCATAACTTGGTCAAATGAACTCGGATTTCGATATGGCATACCTTTATAGGCTTGTGGAATGATTATGTTTTTATCTACATTAAAATATTAAACTTTAAGGGTAGTAAAAAATATGACCGTTTTTATGTCATTGATTTTAATTTTGCAAAGGTTTATTTAAATGGGCCTTCTTTCCATCTTTAAAAGCCCATAACCTGGTCAAAAGGACTCGGATTTCGATATGGCATACCTCTATGGGCTTGTGGAATGATTATGTTGTTATCTGCATTAAGATATATAACTTTAAAAGAAGTAAAAAATATGACCGTTTTTATGTCATTGATTTAAATTTTGCAAAGGTTTACTGAAATGGGCCTTCTTTCCATCTTTAAAAGCCCATAACTTGGTCAAATGAACTCGGATTTCGATATGGCATACCTTTATAGGCTTGTGGAATGATTATGTTGTTATCTGCATTAAAATATTAAACTTTAAAGGAAGTAAAAAATATGACCGTTTTAATGTCATTGATTTTAGTTTTGCGAAAGTTTACTGAAATGAGCCTTATTTCCATCTTTAAAAGCCCATAACTTGGTCAAATGAACTCGGATTTTGATATGGCATACCTCTTTAGGCTTGTGGAATGATTATGTTGATAGCTGCATTAAAACATATAACTTTAAGGGTAGTAAAAAATATGACCGTTTTTATGTCATTGATTTGAATTTTGCGAAGGTTTACTGAAATGGGCCTTATTTCCATTTTTAAAAGCCCATAACTTGGTCAAATGAACTCGGATTTCGATATGGCATACCTTTATAGGCTTGTGGAGTGATTATGTTGTTATCTGCATTAAAATATATAACTTTAAAGGTAGTACAAAATATGACCGTTTTTATGTCATTGATTTTAATTTAGCGAAGGTTTACTGAAATGGGCCTTCTTTACATCTTTAAAAGCCCATAACTTGGTCAAATGAACTCGGATTTCGATATGGCATAACTTTATAGGCTTGTGGAATGATTATGTTGATATCTGCATTTAAATATATAACTTTAAAGGCAGTAAAAAATATGACCGTTTTTGTGTCATTGATTTTAATTTTGCGAAGGTTTACTGAAATGGGCCTTCTTTCCATCTTTTAAAAGCCAATAACTTGGTCAAATGAACTCGAATTTCGATATGGCATATCTCTATGGGCTTGTGGAATGATTATATTGTTATCTGCATTAAAATATATAACTTTAAAGGTAGTACAAAATATGACCGTTTTAATGTCATTGATTTTAATTTTGCGAAGGTTTACTGAAATGAGCCTTATTTCCATCTTTAAAAGCCCATAACTTGGTCAAATGAACTCGGATTTTGATATGGCATACCTCTATGGGCTTGTGGAATGATTATGTTGTTGTCTGCATTAAAACATATAACTTTAAAGGTAGTAAAAAATATGACCGTTTTTATGTCATTGATTTTAATTTTGCGAAGGTTTACTGAAATGGGCCTTATTTCCATCTTTAGAAGCCCATAACTTGGTCAAATGAACTCGGATTTCGATATGGCATACCTTTATAGGCTTGTGGAATGATTATGTTGTTATCTGCATTAAAATATATAACATTAAAGGTAGTAAAAAATATGACCGTTTTTATGTCATTGATTTTAATTTTGCAAAGGTTTACTGAAATGGGCCTTCTTTCGATCTTTAGAAGCCCATAACCTGGTCAAAAGGACTCGGATTTCGATATGGCATACCTCTATGGGCTTGTGGAATGATTATGTTTTTATCTACATTAAAATATTAAACTTTAAGGTCAGTAAAAAATATGACCGTTTTTATGTCATTGATTTTAATTTTGCAAAGGTTTATTTAAATGGGCCTTCTTTCCATCTTTAAAAGCCCATAACCTGGTCAAAAGGACTCGGATTTCGATATGGCATACCTCTATGGGCTTGTGGAATGATTATGTTGTTATCTGCATTAAGATATATAACTTTAAAAGAAGTAAAAAATATGACCGTTTTTATGTCATTGATTTGAATTTTGCAAAGGTTTACTGAAATGGGCCTTCTTTCCATCTTTAAAAGCCCATAACTTGGTCAAATGAACTCGGATTTCGATATGGCATACCTTTATAGGCTTGTGGAATGATTATGTTGTTATCTGCATTAAAATATTAAACTTTAAAGGAAGTAAAAAATATGACCGTTTTAATGTCATTGATTTTAATTTTGCGAAAGTTTACTGAAATGAGCCTTATTTCCATCTTTAAAAGCCCATAACTTGGTCAAATGAACTCGGATTTTGATATGGCATACCTCTTTAGGCTTGTGGAATGATTATGTTGATAGCTGCATTAAAACATATAACTTTAAGGGTAGTAAAAAATATGACCGTTTTTATGTCATTGATTTGAATTTTGCGAAGGTTTACTGAAATGGGCCTTATTTCCATTTTTAAAAGCCCATAACTTGGTCAAATGAACTCGGATTTCGATATGGCATACCTTTATAGGCTTGTGGAGTGATTATGTTGTTATCTGCATTAAAATATATAACTTTAAAGGTAGTACAAAATATGACCGTTTTTATGTCGTTGATTTTAATTTAGCGAAGGTTTACTGAAATGGGCCTTCTTTACATCTTTAAAAGCCCATAACTTGGTCAAATGAACTCGGATTTCGATATGGCATAACTTTATAGGCTTGTGGAATGATTATGTTGATATCTGCATTTAAATATATAACTTTAAAGGTAGTACAAAATATGACCGTTTTAATGTCATTGATTTTAATTTTGCGAAGGTTTACTGAAATGAGCCTTATTTCCATCTTTAAAAGCCCATAACTTGGTCAAATGAACTCGGATTTTGATATGGCATACCTCTATGGGCTTGTGGAATGATTATGTTGTTATCTGCATTAAAACATATAACTTTAAAGGTAGTAAAAAATATGACCGTTTTTATGTCATTGATTTTAATTTTGCGAAGGTTTACTGAAATGAGCCTTATTTCCATCTTTAAAAGCCCATAACTTGGTCAAATGAACTCGAATTTCGATATGGCATATCTCTATGGGCTTGTGGAATGATTATATTGTTATCTGCATTAAAATATATAACTTTAAAGGTAGTACAAAATATGACCGTTTTAATGTCATTGATTTTAATTTTGCGAAGGTTTACTGAAATGAGCCTTATTTCCATCTTTAAAAGCCCATAACTTGGTCAAATGAACTCGGATTTTGATATGGCATACCTCTATGGGCTTGTGGAATGATTATGTTGTTATCTGCATTAAAACATATAACTTTAAAGGTAGTAAAAAATATGACCGTTTTTATGTCATTGATTTTAATTTTGCGAAGGTTTACTGAAATGGGCCTTATTTCCATCTTTAGAAGCCCATAACTTGGTCAAATGAACTCGGATTTCGATATGGCATACCTTTATAGGCTTGTGGAATGATTATGTTGTTATCTGCATTAAAATATATAACATTAAAGGTAGTAAAAAATATGACCGTTTTTATGTCATTGATTTTAATTTTGCAAAGGTTTACTGAAATGGGCCTTCTTTCCATCTTTAGAAGCCCATAACCTGGTCAAAAGGACTCGGATTTCGATATGGCATACCTCTATGGGCTTGTGGAATGATTATGTTGTTATCTGCATTAAAATATATAACTTTAAAAGTAGTAAAAAATATGACCGTTTTTATGTCATTGATTTTAATTTTGCAAAGGTTTACTGAAATGGGCCTTCTTCCCATCTTTAAAAGCCCATAACTTGGTCAAATGAACTCGGATTTCGATATGGCATACCTTTATAGGCTTGTGGAATGATTATTTTGTTATCTGCATTAAAATATATAACTTTAAAGGTAGTAAAAAATATGACCGTTTTTATGTCATTGATTTTAGTTTTGCAAAGGCTTACTAAAATGGGCCTTCTTTACATCTTTAAAAGCCCATAACTTGGTCAAATGAACTCGGATTTCGATATGGCATACCTTTATAGGCTTGTGGAATGATTATGTTGTTATCTGCATTAAAACATATAACATTAAAGGTAGTAAAAAATATGACCGTTTTTATGTCATTGATTTTAATTTTGCAAAGGTTTACTGAAATGGGCCTTCTTTCCATCTTTAGAAGCCCATAACCTGGTCAAAAGGACTCGGATTTCGATATGGCATACCTCTATGGGCTTGTGGAATGATTATGTTGTTATCTGCATTAAAATATATAACTTTAAAAGTAGTAAAAAATATGACCGTTTTTATGTCATTGATTTTAATTTTGCAAAGGTTTACTGAAATGGGCCTTCTTCCCATCTTTAAAAGCCCATAACTTGGTCAAATGAACTCGGATTTCGATATGGCATACCTTTATAGGCTTGTGGAATGATTATTTTGTTATCTGCATTAAAATATATAACTTTAAAGGTAGTAAAAAATATGACCGTTTTTATGTCATTGATTTTAGTTTTGCAAAGGATTACTAAAATGGGCCTTCTTTACATCTTTAAAAGCCCATAACTTAGTCAAATGAACTCGGATTTCGATATGGCATACCTTTATAGGCTTGTGGAATGATTATGTTGTTATCTGCATTAAAATATATAACTTTAAAAGTAGTAAAATATATGACCGTTTTTATGTCATTGATTTTAATTTTGCAAAGGTTTACTGAAATGGGCCTTGTTCCCATCTTTAAAAGCCCATAACTTGGTCAAATGAACTCGGATTTCGATATGGCATAACTTTATAGGCTTGTGGAATGATTATGTTGTTATCTGCATTAAAATATATAAATTTAAAGGTAGTAAAAAATATGAACGTTTTTATGTCATTGATTTTAATTTTGCAAAGGTTTACTGAAATGGGCCTTCTTTAAATCTTTGAAAGCCAATAACTTGGTCGAATGAACTCGTATTTCGATATGGCATACCTTTAGGGGCTTATGGAATGATTTTGTTGTTATCTGCATTTAAATATTAAACTTTAAAGGTAGTAATTAATGTCATTGATTTTAATTTTGCGAAGGTTTACTGAAATTAGCTTTATTTCCATCTTTAAAAGCCCATAACTTGGTCAAATGAACTCGGATTTCGATATGGCATACCTTTATAGGCTTGTGGAATGATTATGTTGTTATCTGCATTAAAATATATAACTTTAAAGTTAGTAAAAAATATGACCGTTTTTATGTCATTGATTTCGGCCAAAGAGCTAGTGGGATGGCTCTGAGGGCGGCGAGCTGAAGGCTACCGAACGGGTCGCAGGTTGCGGATAGCGAGCGCCCTGGTTCTCCAGGGTAGCTACGAATAAGAGTGGAAGTTGGACACGGCCCGGCTACCGCCAAGCCCCCAACACGAATATAAGTAATTAGTAGCCCCGGACAGTCAGCGGGTATCTGCGCCGTAGCAGTACCGACGTCGCGCTTGTGCTGCCGCCTCCGACAAATAGCTCACACACACCCCTACCCACACGCTCTGTACCTACCTCTTCCCTACCCACACAACTCATCTCACCCCGGGCTGGACTAAGGTGTCACTCGTACCGTGCCGAGAGTCAATCTGGCTGGGAGCCCGAGTCATCAAATAACTCAGTCTCAAACGGTGAGCTCAGGCAAGTGGCGACCGCCTGTTCTAATTCAGCCTTACCCGGGTACGGCGGATCTCTGCCCGGGTGGACCTGTCCTTTCTCCGCAGCTCGTGGGAATTAACATGAAGAATTTAACAAATACAAAACTAAAAGACACAAGACAAGAGCCCGACACTCTTATAAAGTCGGAAGTCGTAACCAACGACGAAAGAAAGAAAGAGCAAGATCACGGCTCTGACTACCCCAGTCCTCGTGACGTCTACCCCTGCCAATGCCAGCGAACAACGCAGCCGGCTAAGCCCAACCCGCCATAGCGACAGGCCCAAGCCTCCCACCAGCGTAGGTGTGGCTAACCAGCCACTCCAACCTGAGGGTAGCGCTAAGGCCGGTCTCGTGGTGAGTACCAGGGCAAAGGAGTTTAAGAGGGTACCACCTAACCAGGCAGGACCTCTTGAAAGAAGGAAGGCTTCTAGGATCCTCAAACGGCTGGCCACCAATCCGATACGGGAGGATCAGACATCGAAATTGGATTACCTGAAAATCCAAGAGGACATAGCCTGGGCAAAGGCAATTATCCCAGACTTCGACATCGCTATGACCACCAGCCACAGCAACAAGCGAGAGAGGTCGATGGAGTCAGCTCAACCAGCGAGCAAGAAGGCTAAGGTAACCAACCGCGGCACATGGTCGAGATCCTTTGCGGAAGTGGTAAAGGATCGGAAGATCATTGGTGTCATCGACCAGAGCGTTGAAGGCGGTAGGATCCCAAGAAACCAATGGGGTCTGGTTAGACGGGCCCTTGCCTCTATGGGCTTGTGGAATGATTATGTTGTTATCTGCATTAAAACATATAACTTTAAAGGTCGTAAAAAATATGAACGTTTTTATGTCATTGATTTGAATTTTGCGAAGGTTTACTGAAATGAGCCTTCTTTCCATCTTTAAAAGCCAATAACTTGGTCAAATGAACTCGTATTTCGATATGGCATACCTTTAGGGGCTTGCGGAATGATTTTGTTGTTATCTGCATTAAAATATTAAACTTTAAAGGTAGTAAAAAATATGACCGTTTTAATGTCATTGATTTTAATTTTGCGAAGGTTTACTGAAATGAGCCTTATTTCCATCTTTAAAAGCCCATAACCTGGTCAAAAGGACTCGGATTTCGATATGGCATACCTCTATGGGCTTGTGGAATGATTACGTTGTTATCTGCATTAAAATATTAAACTTTAAAGGAAGTAAAAAATATGACCGTTTTAATGTCATTGATTTTAATTTTGCAAAGGTTTATTTAAATGGGCCTTCTTTCCATCTTTAAAAGCCCATAACCTGGTCAAAAGGACTCGGATTTCGATATGGCATACCTCTATGGGCTTGTGGAATGATTTTGTTGTTATCTGCATTAAAATATTAAACTTTAAGGATAGTAAAAAATATGACCGTTTTAATGTCATTGATTTTAATTTTGCAAAGGTTTATTTAAATGGGCCTTCTTTCCATCTTTAAAAGCCCATAACCTGGTCAAAAGGACTCGGATTTCGATATGGCATACCTCTATGGGCTTGTGGAATGATTATGTTGTTATCTGCATTAAGATATATAACTTTAAAAGAAGTAAAAAATATGACCGTTTTTATGTCATTGATTTGAATTTTGCAAAGGTTTACTGAAATGGGCCTTCTTTCCATCTTTAAAAGCCCATTACTTGGTCAAATGAACTCGGATTTCGATATGGCATACCTTTATAGGCTTGTGGAATGATTATGTTGTTATCTGCATTAAAATATTAAACTTTAAAGGAAGTAAAAAATATGACCGTTTTAATGTCATTGATTTTAATTTTGCGAAGGTTTACTGAAATGAGCCTTATTTCCATCTTTAAAAGCCCATAACTTGGTCAACTAAACTCGGATTTTGATATGGCATACCTCTTTAGGCTTGTGGAATGATTATGTTGTTAGCTGCATTAAAACATATAACTTTAAAGGTAATAAAAAATATGACCGTTTTTATGTCATTGATTTGAATTTTGCGAAGGTTTACTGAAATGGGCCTTATTTCCATCTTTAAAAGCCCATAACTTGGTCAAATGAACTCGGATTTCGATATGGCATACCTTTATAGGCTTGTGGAATGATTATGTTGTTATCTGCATTAAAATATATAACTTTAAAGGTAGTAAAAAAGATGACCGTTTTTATGTCATTGATTTTAATTTAGCGAAGGTTTACTGAAATGGGCCTTCTTTACATCTTTAAAAGCCCATAACTTGGTCAAATGAACTCAGATTTCGATATGGCATAACTTTATAGGCTTGTGGAATGATTATGTCGTTATCTGCATTTAAATATATAAATTTAAAGGCAGTAAAAAATATTACCGTTTTTGTGTCATTGATTTTAATTTTGCGAAGGTTTACTGAAATGGGCCTTCTTTCCATCTTTTAAAAGCCAATAACTTGGTCAAATGAACTCGAATTTCGATATGGCATATCTCTATGGGCTTGTGGAATGATTATATTGTTATCTGCATTAAAATATATAACCTTAAAGGTAGTAAAAAATATGACCGTTTTAATGTCATTGATTTTAATTTTACGAAGGTTTACTGAAATGAGCCTTATTTCCATCTTTAAAAGCCCATAACTTGGTCAAATGAACTCGGATTTTGATATGGCATACCTCTATGGGCTTGTGGAATGATTATGTTGTTATATGCATTAAAACATATAACTTTAAAGGTAGTAAAAAATATGACCGTTTTTATGTCATTGATTTTAATTTTGCGAAGGTTTACTGAAATGGGCCTTATTTCCATCTTTAGAAGCCCATAACTTGGTCAAATGAACTCGGATTTCGATATGGCATACCTTTATAGGCTTGTGGAATGATTATGTTGTTATCTGCATTAAAATATATAACATTAAAGGTAGTAAAAAATATGACCGTTTTTATGTCATTGATTTAAATTTTGCAAAGGTTTACTGAAATGGGCCTTCTTTCCATCTTTAAAAGCCCATAACCTGGTCAAAAGGACTCGGATTTCGATATGGCATACCTCTATGGGCTTGTGGAATGATTATGTTGTTATCTGCATTAAAATATATAACTTTAAAAGTAGTAAAATATATGACCGTTTTTATGTCATTGATTTTAATTTTGCAAAGGTTTACTGAAATGGGCCTTGTTCCCATCTTTAAAAGCCCATAACTTGGTCAAATGAACTCGGATTTCGATATGGCATACCTTTATAGGCTTGTGGAATGATTATGTTGTTATCTGCATTAAAATATATAACTTTAAAGGTAGTAAAAAATATGACCGTTTTTATGTCATTGATTTTAGTTTTGCAAAGGTTTACTAAAATGGGCCTTCTTTACATCTTTAAAAGCCCATAACTTGGTCAAATGAACTCGGATTTCGATATGGCATACCTTTAGGGGCTTGTGGAATGATTTTGTTTTTATCTGCATTTAAATATTAAACTTTAAAGGTAGTAATTAATGTCATTGATTTTAATTTTGCGAAGGTTTACTGAAATGAGCCTTATTTCCATCTGTAAAAGCCCATAACTTGGTCAAATGAACTCGGATTTCGATATGGCATACCTTTATAGGCTTGTGGAATGATTATGTTGTTATCTGCATTAAAATATATAACTTTAACGGTAGTAAAAAATATGACCGTTTTTATGTCATTGATTTCGACCAAAGAGCTAGTGGGATGGCTCTGAGGGCGCCGAGCTGAAGGCTACCGAACGGGTCGCAGGTTGCGGATAGCGAGCGCCCTGGTTCTCCAGGGTAGCTACGAATAAGCGTGGAAGTTGGACACGGCCCGGCTACCGCCAAGCCTCCAACACGAAGCGCAAATTAGTAGCCCCGGACAGTCAGCGGGTATCTGCGCCGTAGCAGTACCGACGTCGCGCTTGTGCTGCCGCCTCCGACAAATAGCTCACACACACCCCTACCCACACGCTCTGTACCTACCTCTTCCCTACCCACACAACTCATCTCACCCCGGGCTGGACTAAGGTGTCACTCGTACCGTGCCGAGAGTCAATCTGGCTGGGAGCCCGAGTCATCAAATAACTCAGTCTCAAACGGTGAGCTCAGGCAAGTGGCGACCGCCTGTTCTAATTCAGCCTTACCCGGGTACGGCGGATCTCTGCCCGGGTGGACCTGTCCTTTCTCCGCAGCTCGTGGGAATTAACATGAAGAATTTAACAAATACAAAACTAAAAGACTGCACAAGACAAGAGCCCGACACTCTTATAAAGTCGGAAGTCGTAACCAACGACGAAAGAAACAAAGAGCAAGATCACGGCTCTGACTACCCCAGTCCTCGTGACGTCTACCCCTGCCAATGCCAGCGAACAACGCAGCCGGCTAAGCCCAACCCGCCATAGCGACAAGCCCAAGCCTCCCACCAGCGTAGGTGTGGCTAACCAGCCACTCCAACCTGAGGGTAGCGCTAAGGCCGGTCTCGTGGTGAGTACCAGGGCAAAGGAGTTTAAGAGGGTACCACCTAACCAGGCAGGACCTCTTGAAAGAAGGAAGGCTTCTAGGATCCTCAAACGGCTGGCCACCAATCCGATACGGGAGGATCAGACATCGAAATTGGATTACCTGAAAATCCAAGAGGACATAGCCTGGGCAAAGGCAATTATCCCAGACTTCGACATCGCTATGACCACCAGCCACAGCAACAAGCGAGAGAGGTCGATGGAGTCAGCTCAACCAGCGAGCAAGAAGGCTAAGGTAACCAACCGCGGCACATGGTCGAGATCCTTTGCGGAAGTGGTAAAGGATCGGAAGATCATTGGTGTCATCGACCAGAGCGTTGAAGGCGGTAGGATCCCAAGAAACCAATGGGGTCTGGTTAGACGGGCCCTTGCATCAGTGGCCTTGAAAGTGCTGGATGAAAACCCAGGCCCGCCACCCTATTGCACAGATGCAGGGTGGTACCAGGCCAATGTAAAGTTGATCGCCTGCGAATACGAGAGATCGGCAGCACTCTACAAGGCTGCAATTACCAAAGTCGGCGAGGTCTACCCCGGGGCCAAGCTGGCAGTTTGTGAGGCTGCAGACATCCCGTCTTGACCGAGAGCGAGGGTGTGGCTGCCGTCGGAACCATCGGAACTAGAGGCTATACTCAGCCTGCTGACCAGGTTCAACCCAAAACTTCCAACAGACGGTTGGAAGGTGGTCAAGGTGGAGAAAACCGAGCGAGTCACCATGAGCGTGGTTATCCTCCTGAACCAGGCCTGCTTGGAACCCCTCGCAGCCCAACAACACAGAGTGAACTACGGGTTCGATAAGGTGCAGCTACGCATATACGACACCGATAAGTTGACGGCAGACAACCTGGCTGCCTGCGCGTCGTACGAACCCCCGAGCGACGACGAACCAGTTCACGAAGAGGAAACCCTCACCGGCTACGTGTCAACCGACTCGGAGCTGACAGAGAGCCTGAAGCAGCTGTGCACCCAGGACACAACCCGACCAGGGCGCTCTGTTCTCCAGGACATAGCGGAGGAAGCGGAGGGTACCCAGCCCGAACCCAGTCTCAAAGATGGTGCAGTTTCTGCAAATTAATCTGAACCACAGCAAGGCAGCATCCGCTACCCTCCTCACCCGCCTGGCAACAGGCAACATAGACGTAGTCCCCATTCAAGAGCCATGGATTGTTGGTAACAACATCTGTGGCTTATCAACCCCCCTATACAAGCTTTTTTACACCAAGGACAAGGGTAAAACCAGAACCTGCATTCTTACAAAAACACACTTTAACACATTTCTTATTCCACAGTTTAGCGAAGGCGACCTTACCACGGTCAGACTGGAGCTAAACGAACACACCCATCACACCATAGCATCATTCTATCTGGCTCACGACTACGAAGGGCCACTACCAAACACCACTACACAAGAACTCATACGCACTCACTCATCTAAGGAACTCATCCTGGGTGGGGACGCTAACTCACACCACACACAATGGGGAAGTACAAACACCAACGAAAGGTGTGAGTTACTCTACGACTATCTCCTTCAATCAAATCTATTCATCTGCAACAAAGGTAATGACCCAACTTTCATCACTAGAAATAGGAGGGAAGTACTAGACATTACTCTAATATCTGATCCCTTACTTAACCAGCTAGACGCGTGAAAGGTGGGGATCGAACACTCATTCTCGGAGCACCGATACATAGAATTTACAATAAGTCTAGACTATCCTCCCGCCGAGAACATATCTAATCTAAGATTAACCAACTGGGGATACTATAAAAATCTCCTCAACAGGAACCTACTCGCTCCTCCGACACACATACGCAACCGTCAAGAATTAGATAGCCTAGTTAACACTTTTACTGATATCTGCGGTGAGGCCTTAAAAAGGGCTTGCCCAAGTAGAGCAGTCAAAACAAAGCACAAACCCTCATGGTGGAACCCAACCCTAGCGAACCTTAAAAGAGAGTATAGAACTTACTTCAATAAAGCTAAATACAACAATAGCGATTCCTCCTGAAATTTATATCATACAAAACTAAGCCTATAAAAAAAGGAAATTAGAATATCAAAACGAAGAGCCTGGGCTAACTTCAGCAGTAGTATAGAATCTACTGCGGAGGCATCCAGACTCAGAAAAATTCTAGCTAAAGCTCCAGCGACCATTGGCTATCTTAAAACCAATGCTGACAGCTGGACGGAAAACAGTCAGGAAACCCTTGAACTACTGTTAGACACCCACTTCCCTAAGAACACCCATGTAGTGGAGGACCTCCACATAGAGGAGAATTTAGACGACCAGAGTATTGACAACATTTCAAACCCTGGCCGCATTCAGTGGGCTGTCAACTCTTTCAAGCCCTTCAAATCATTTGGCCCAGATGGGTTCTTCCCGGCCCAGTTACAACGGACACTAGATATGTCCCTTCCCTGGCTGACAGCCATCTTCCACGGCTGCCTTGCTCTAAACCATATTCCAACAAGGTGGCTGGACGTTAATGTAATTTTTATACCGAAAGCCGGCAAGCCCTCCCACACCAACCCAAAGGACTTCCGCCCGATCAGTCTCTCTTCTTTCTTGTTGAAGACCCTGGAATGGCTAATCGACACCCATATCAGACTAACCATCGACCATAGCCTACTCTCTGACGCACAGCATGCGTACCGAAAGGGTAGGTCAACCGATACCGCCCTCCACTCTCTAGTGTACAGTATAGAACGAGGCTTCCGCAATAAGGAATACTCTCTTGCAGCGTTTCTAAACATAGAAGGCGCCTTTAACAACGTCACCCCAACGGCGATTACTTGTGCTCTGACTGAACTGGGCATTGAGCGGCCCATAGTGGGACTCATACACACCATGCTAACCAGCAGGGTACTGCACTCCACTATGGGACCGGCCCACTCGACCAGGAACGTCAGTAGAGGAACCCCACAAGGGGGCGTACTCTCACCTCTTCTATGGGTTTTAGTGGTCAACAAACTGCTTTCACTCCTAGAAGAGGCGGGCACAAAAGTGGTAGCCTACGCGGATGACGTGGTTATCCTACTGCAGGGTAAATTCCCGCAAACCCTTTGCAATCTAATGGAGACAGCCCTATCCACCCTCTCCCGGTGGACAGCTGGCTGTGGACTGGGAGTTAACCCGGAAAAAACCGAACTAGTTCTCTTTACAAGGAAGTACAAGGTACCAATTCTAGTTCCCCCAAAACTACACCAAACGCGCCTAACCTTTAGCAACCAAGCAAAGTACCTAGGTGTCATTCTTGACAAAAAGCTCCTCTGGACTGATAACATCCTAGATCGCACACGCAAAGCGGCCATAGCCCTCTTCGCTTGTAAAAAAGCCATAGGGAGGAAGTGGGGTTTCTCCCCATGATAGTTCACTGGCTATATACTGCAATAGTCAGGCCCATTCTACTCTACGGAAACATCGTTTGGTGGCCTTCTCTAGATAAAAACTGTAACCTCCGGATCCTTCACAAGATCCAAAGAAGCGCAGAGCTCTGCATCAGTGGGGCGCTGCGCACTACCGCCACTGAGGCACTAAGTACAATTCTCGATCTCCATCCCCTGGACCTACTTGCCAAAAGCTGGGCATCTGCCACAGCGCTGAGGCTCCGTGAAGCAGCGGCATGGACAACAGGCTCCACGGGTCACTCCAATATCCTATCAAAGCATTCACCCCTACCACGTTATACAGACTACGTCCCACCCATAGTCGACTTCGAAAGAAGATACAAAATTTATATACCCACCCGTTCAGACTGGGACAACCTCCCACATCAATTCGTAAACGCCGTCAACATATACACTGACGGCTCCAAGCTTAACTCCCAAACAGGTGGGGGAGTCTTTTCCCCCGAACTAGACTTAAAAGTCTCATTCCGCCTACCAGACCACTGTAGTGTTTTCCAAGCGGAAGTGATTGCAATTCAGGAAGCCACTACCCACCTGAACACGTCTGTACATCAAGACATAGATATCTTCATCTTCTCGGATAGTCAAACTGCCCTCAGGGCCCTCGACTCCTACACAACGAGCTCAAAAACAATCTCTGAATGCCGCAAATCTCTTAACGAGATGGCCACTCATCTGAGTATCAACCTCATCTGGGTGCCTGGACACCGCAACATTGAGGGCAACTGCATAGCAGACGAGCTAGCAAGACAGGGGACAACCGCCGATATCCTTCGCGATAAGGACACGGTAGGGATGGCCATGGCTACCTGCAAGCTCCATCTCAGGCAGAGATTGTATACTCTTTCCAACAACCGTTGGAACTCAATCTCAACATGCCACAATTCTAGACTCACATGGCCAAACTACAACACGAAAAGAACAAAAACTCTCCTACAATGTAGCAGGGAGAACATCTCCACTCTCCTAAATGCCCTCACGGGCCACTGTCTTATAGGGACTCATGCGATAAGGCTGGGTCTAAGTAACCACGACTTCTGCCGCAGCTGCAAACAGATAGACGAAGAGGAGAGCATCGAACACCTCCTATGCTTCTGCCCAGCGCATAACCTAAAGCGCTTTCAAACCCTAGGTAGCTACACACTTCCGAACCTTGCGGCCATTCAGGACGTAAGCATTCAAAAACTACTATGTTTCTTGAGAAAAACAGAATACTTCGCGAAAGCAGATAACCCATGAGCTAGGGAAACGGATCTTTTCAGAGATCATGTGGTATCACAAGGGGCCCATTGTGGCCTAAGTGAGGGGACTAATATTTAGTCTCCAACCACTCCTACCTAACCTAACCTAAACTATCTGCATTAAAATATTAAACATTAAAGGTAGTAAAAAAATATGACCGTTTTTATGTCATTGATTTTAATTTTGCGAAGGTTTACTGAAATGGGCCTTCCTTACATATTTAAAAGCCCATAACTTAGTCCAATGAACTCGGATTTCGATATGGCATACATTTATGGGCTTGTGGAATGATTATGTTGTTATCTGCATTAAAATATATATCTTTAAAGGTACTAAAAAATATGACGGTTTTTATGTCATTGACTTTAATTTTGCGAAGGTTTACTGAAATGGGCCTTCTTTACATCTTTAAAAGTCCATAACTTGGTTAAATGAACTCGGATTTTGATATGGCATACCTCTATGGGCTTGTGGAATGATTATGTTGTTATCTGCATTAAAATATATAACTTTAAAGGTAGTAAAAAATATGACCGATTTTATGTCATTGATTTTAATTTTGCGAAGGCTAACTGAAATGGGCCTTCTTTCCATCTTTAAAAGCCCATAACTTGGTCAAATGAACTCGGATTTCGATATGGTATACCTTTATAGGCTTGTGGAATGATTATGTTGTTATCTGCATTAAAATATAGAACTTTAAGGGTAGTAAAAAATATGACCGTTTTTATGTCATTGATTTTAATTTTGCAAAGCTGTACTGAAATGGACCTTCTTTCCATCTTTAAAGCCCATAACCTGGTCAAAAGGACTCGGATTTCGATATGGCATACCTCTATGGGCTTGTGGAACGATTATGTTGTTATCTGCATTAAAATATAGAACTTTAAGGGTAGTAAAAAATATGACCGTTTTTATGTCATTGATTTTAATTTTGCAAAGCTGTACTGAAATGGGCCTTCTTTCCATCTTTAAAGCCCATAACCTGGTCAAAAGGACTCGGATTTCGATATGGCATACCTCTATGGGCTTGTGGAACGATTATGTTGTTATCTGCATTAAAATATATAACTTTAAAGGAAGTAAAAAAAATAAACCGTTTTTATGTCATTGACTTTAATTTTGCGAAGGTTTACTGAAATGGGCCATCTTTACATCCTTAAAAGCCCATAACTTGGTCAAATGAACTCGGATTTCGATATGGCATACCTTTATAGGCTTGTAGAATGATTATGTTGTTATCTGCATTAAAATATATAACTTTAAAAGTAGTACAAAATATGACCGTTTTTATGTCATTGATTTTAATTTTGCAAAGGTTTACTGAAATGGGCCTTCTTTCCATCTTTAAAAGCCCATAACTTGGTCAAATGAACTCCGATTTCGATATGGCATACCCTTATAGGCTTGTGGAATGATTATGTTGTTATCTGCATTTAAATATATAACTTTAAAGGTAGTAAAAAATATGAACGTTTTTATGTCATTGATTTTAATTTTGCAAAGGTTTACTGAAATGGGCCTTCTTTCCATCTTTTAAAAGCCAATAACTTGGTCAAATGAACTCGTATTTCGATATGGCATACCTTTAGGGGCTTGTGGAATGATTTTGTTGTTATCTGCATTTAAATATTAAACTTTAAAGGTAGTAAAAAATATGACCGTTTTAATGTCATTGATTTTAGTTTTGCGAAGGTTTACTGAAATGAGCCTTATTTCCATCTTTAAAAGCCCATAACTTAGTCCAATGAACTCGGATTTCGATATGGCATACATTTATGGGCTTCTGGAATGATTATGTTGTTATCTGCATTAAAATATATAACTTTCAAGGTAGTAAAAAATATGACGGTTTTTATGTCATTGACTTTAATTTTGCGAAGGTTTACTGAAATGGGCATTCTTTACATCTTTAAAAGTCCATAACTTGGTTAAATGAACTCGGATTTCGATATGGCATACCTCTATGGGCTTGTGGAATGATTATGTTGTTATCTGCATTAAAATATATAACTTTAAAGGTAGTAAAAAATATGACCGATTTTATGTCATTGATTTTATTTTTGCGAAGGTTTACTGAAATGGGCCTTCTTTCCATCTTTAAAAGCCCATAACTTGGTCAAATGAACTCGAATTTTTATATGGCATACCTCTATGGGCTTGTGGAATGATTATGTTGTTATCTGCATTAAAATATATATCTTTAAAGGTAGTAAAAAATATGCTCGTTTTAATGTCATTGATTTAAATTTTACAAAGGTTTACTGAAATGGGCCTTCTTTCCATCTTTAAAAGCCCATAACCTGGTCAAGGACTCGGATTTCGATATGGCATACCTCTATGGGCTTGTGGAATGATTATGTTGTAATCTGCATTAAAACATATAACTTGAAAGGTAGTAAAAAATATGACCGTTTTTATGTCATTGATTTTAATTTTGCGAAGGTTTACTGAAATGGGCCTTATTTCCATCTTTAAAAGCCCATAACTTGGTCAAATGAACTGGGATTTCGATATGGCATACCTTTATAGGCTTGTGGAATGATTATGTTGTTATCTGCATTAAAATATATAACTTTAAAGGTAGTAAAAAATATGACCGTTTTTATGTCATTGATTTTAATTTTGCGAAGGTTTACTGAAATGGGCCTTCTTTCCATCTTTAAAAGCCAATAACTTGGTCAAATGAACTCGCATTTCGATATGGCATACCTTTAGGGGCTTGTGGAATGATTTTGTTGTTATTTGCATTAAAATATTTAACTTTAAAGGTAGTAAAAAATATGACGGTTTTTATGTCATTGACTTTAATTTTGCGAAGGTTTACTGAAATGGGCCTACTTTACATCTTTAAAAGTCCATAACTTGGTCAAAAGGACTCGGATTTCGATATGGCATACCTCTATTGGCTTGTGGAATGATTATGTTGTTATGTGCATTTAAATATATAACTTTAAAGGTAGTAAAAAAAAAACCGTTTTTATGTCATTGATTTTAATTTTGCGAAGGCTTACTGAAATGGGCCTTATTATACCCGTTACTCGTAGAGTAAAAGGGTATACTAGATTCGTCGGAAGGTATGTAACAGGCAGAAGGAAGCGTTTCCGACCCCACAAAGTATATATATTCTTGATCAGGATCACTAGCCGAGTCGATCTAGCCATGTCCGTCTGTCCGTCTGTCTGTCCGTCCGGATGAACGCTGAGATCTCGGAAACTATGGGAGCTAGGCTATTGAGATTTGGCGTGCAGATACCTGAGCTTCTTACGCAGCGCAAGTTTGTTTCGGCACAGTGCCACGCCCACTCTAACGGCCACAAACCGCCCAAAACTGTGGCTCCTACAGTTTTGATGCTAGAATAAAAATTTTAACTGAAATGTGTTGTTCTCATCAATACCTATCGATTGACCCAAAAAAAGTTTGCCACGCCCACTTTAACGCCCACAAACCGCGAAAACCTGTGACGCCCACAATTTTCATGCTAGATAAAAAATTTTAACTGAAATGTATTGGTCTCGTCGATACCTATCGATTGATCCAAAAAAAAATTTGCCACGCCCACTCTAACGCCGATAACGCTTAAATCTGTATACCGCCGGTAGGTGGCGCATTTTAATCTCGCTTTGCTGCTTGCATATCTCCATATAGCTGAGTAACGGGTATCTGATAGTCGAGGTACTCGACTATAGCGTTCTTCCTTGTTTCCATCTTTAAAAGCCCATAACTTGGTCAAATGAACTCGGATTTCGATATGGCATACCTTTATAGGCTTGTGGAATGATTATGTTGTTATCTGCATTAAAATATATAACTTTAAAGGTAGTAAAAAATATGACCGATTTTATGTCATTGATTTTAATTTTGCGAAGGCTAACTGAAATGGGCCTTCTTTCCATCTTTAAAAGCCCATAACTTGGTCAAATGAACTCGGATTTCGATATGGTATACCTTTATAGGCTTGTGGAATGATTATGTTGTTATCTGCATTAAAATATAGAACTTTAAGGGTAGTAAAAAATATGACCGTTTTTATGTCATTGATTTTAATTTTGCAAAGCTGTACTGAAATGGGCCTTCTTTCCATCTTTAAAGCCCATAACCTGGTCAAAAGGACTCGGATTTCGATATGGCATACCTCTATGGGCTTGTGGAACGATTATGTTGTTATCTGCATTAAAATATAGAACTTTAAGGGTAGTAAAAAATATGACCGTTTTTATGTCATTGATTTTAATTTTGCAAAGCTGTACTGAAATGGGCCTTCTTTCCATCTTTAAAGCCCATAACCTGGTCAAAAGGACTCGGATTTCGATATGGCATACCTCTATGGGCTTGTGGAACGATTATGTTGTTATCTGCATTAAAATATATAACTTTAAAGGAAGTAAAAAAAATAAACCGTTTTTATGTCATTGAGTTTAATTTTGCGAAGGTTTACTGAAATGGGCCATCTTTACATCCTTAAAAGCCCATAACTTGGTCAAATGAACTCGGATTTCGATATGGCATACCTTTATAGGCTTGTAGAATGATTATGTTGTTATCTGCATTAAAATATATAACTTTAAAAGTAGTACAAAATATGACCGTTTTTATGTCATTGATTTTAATTTTGCAAAGGTTTACTGAAATGGGCCTTCTTTCCATCTTTAAAAGCCCATAACTTGGTCAAATGAACTCCGATTTCGATATGGCATACCTTTATAGGCTTGTGGAATGATTATGTTGTTATCTGCATTTAAATATATAACTTTAAAGGTAGTAAAAAATATGAACGTTTTTATGTCATTGATTTTAATTTTGCAAAGGTTTACTGAAATGGGCCTTCTTTCCATCTTTTAAAAGCCAATAACTTGGTCAAATGAACTCGTATTTCGATATGGCATACCTTTAGGGGCTTGTGGAATGATTTTGTTGTTATCTGCATTTAAATATTAAACTTTAAAGGTAGTAAAAAATATGACCGTTTTAATGTCATTGATTTTAGTTTTGCGAAGGTTTACTGAAATGAGCCTTATTTCCATCTTTAAAAACCCATAACTTAGTCCAATGAACTCGGATTTCGATATGGCATACATTTATGGGCTTCTGGAATGATTATGTTGTTATCTGCATTAAAATATATAACTTTCAAGGTAGTAAAAAATATGACGGTTTTTATGTCATTGACTTTAATTTTGCGAAGGTTTACTGAAATGGGCATTCTTTACATCTTTAAAAGTCCATAACTTGGTTAAATGAACTCGGATTTCGATATGGCATACCTCTATGGGCTTGTGGAATGATTATGTTGTTATCTGCATTAAAATATATAACTTTAAAGGTAGTAAAAAATATGACCGATTTTATGTCATTGATTTTATTTTTGCGAAGGTTTACTGAAATGGGCCTTCTTTCCATCTTTAAAAGCCCATAACTTGGTCAAATGAACTCGAATTTTTATATGGCATACCTCTATGGGCTTGTGGAATGATTATGTTGTTATCTGCATTAAAATATATATCTTTAAAGGTAGTAAAAAATATGCTCGTTTTAATGTCATTGATTTAAATTTTACAAAGGTTTACTGAAATGGGCCTTCTTTCCATCTTTAAAAGCCCATAACCTGGTCAAGGACTCGGATTTCGATATGGCATACCTCTATGGGCTTGTGGAATGATTATGTTGTAATCTGCATTAAAACATATAACTTGAAAGGTAGTAAAAAATATGACCGTTTTTATGTCATTGATTTTAATTTTGCGAAGGTTTACTGAAATGGGCCTTATTTCCATCTTTAAAAGCCCATAACTTGGTCAAATGAACTGGGATTTCGATATGGCATACCTTTATAGGCTTGTGGAATGATTATGTTGTTATCTGCATTAAAATATATAACTTTAAAGGTAGTAAAAAATATGACCGTTTTTATGTCATTGATTTTAATTTTGCGAAGGTTTACTGAAATGGGCCTTCTTTCCATCTTTAAAAGCCAATAACTTGGTCAAATGAACTCGCATTTCGATATGGCATACCTTTAGGGGCTTGTGGAATGATTTTGTTGTTATTTGCATTAAAATATTTAACTTTAAAGGTAGTAAAAAATATGACGGTTTTTATGTCATTGACTTTAATTTTGCGAAGGTTTACTGAAATGGGCCTACTTTACATCTTTAAAAGTCCATAACTTGGTCAAAAGGACTCGGATTTCGATATGGCATACCTCTATTGGCTTGTGGAATGATTATGTTGTTATGTGCATTTAAATATATAACTTTAAAGGTAGTAAAAAAAAAACCGTTTTTATGTCATTGATTTTAATTTTGCGAAGGCTTACTGAAATGGGCCTTATTATACCCGTTACTCGTAGAGTAAAAGGGTATACTAGATTCGTCGGAAGGTATGTAACAGGCAGAAGGAAGCGTTTCCGACCCCACAAAGTATATATATTCTTGATCAGGATCACTAGCCGAGTCGATCTAGCCATGTCCGTCTGTCCGTCTGTCTGTCCGTCCGGATGAACGCTGAGATCTCGGAAACTATGGGAGCTAGGCTATTGAGATTTGGCGTGCAGATACCTGAGCTTCTTACGCAGCGCAAGTTTGTTTCGGCACAGTGCCACGCCCACTCTAACGGCCACAAACCGCCCAAAACTGTGGCTCCTACAGTTTTGATGCTAGAATAAAAATTTTAACTGAAATGTGTTGTTCTCATCAATACCTATCGATTGACCCAAAAAAAGTTTGCCACGCCCACTTTAACGCCCACAAACCGCGAAAACCTGTGACGCCCACAATTTTCATGCTAGATAAAAAATTTTAACTGAAATGTATTGGTCTCGTCGATACCTATCGATTGATCCAAAAAAAAATTTGCCACGCCCACTCTAACGCCGATAACGCTTAAATCTGTATACCGCCGGTAGGTGGCGCATTTTAATCTCGCTTTGCTGCTTGCATATCTCCATATAGCTGAGTAACGGGTATCTGATAGTCGAGGTACTCGACTATAGCGTTCTTCCTTGTTTCCATCTTTAAAAGCCCATAACTTGGTCAAATGAACTCGGATTTCGATATGGCATACCTTTATAGGCTTGTGGAATGATTATGTTGTTATCTGCATTAAAATATATAACTTTAAGGTAGTAAAAAATATGACCGTTTTAATGTCATTGATTTTAATTTTGCGAAGGTTTACTGAAATGAGCCTTATTTCCATCTTTAAAAGCCCATAACTTGGTCAAATGAACTCGGATTTTGATATGGCATACCTCTATGGGCTTGTGGAATGATTATGTTGTTATCTGCATTAAAATATATATCTTTAAAGGTAGTAAAAAATATGACCGTTTTAATGTCATTGATTTAAATTTTACAAAGGTTTACTGAAATGGGCCTTCTTTCCATCTTTAAAAGCCCATAACCTGGTCAAGTACTCGGATTTCGATATGGCATACCTCTATCGGCTTGTGGAATGATTATGTTGTTATCTGCATTAAAATATATAACTTTCAAGGTAGTAAAAAATATGACGGTTTTTATGTCATTGACTTTAATTTTGCGAAGGTTTACTGAAATGGGCCTTCTTTACATCTTTAACAGTCCATAACTTGGACAAAAGGACTCGGATTTCGATATGGCATACCTCTATTGGCTTGTGGAATGATTATGTTGTTATGTGCATTTAAATATATAACTTTAAAGGTAGTAAAAAAAAATATATAACTTTAAATGTAGTAAAAAATATGACGGTTTTTATGTCATTGATTTTAATTTTGCGAAGGCTTACTGAAATGTGCCTTCTTTCCATCTTTAAAAGCCCATAGCTTGGTCAAATGAACTCGGATTTCGATATGGCATACCTTTAAAGGCTTGTGGAATGATTTTGTTGTTATCTGCATTAAAATATATAACTTTAAGGGTAGTAAAAAATATGACCGTTATTATGTCATTGATTTTAATTTTGCGAAGGTTTACTGAAATGGGTCTTCTTTCCATCTTTAAAAGCCAATAACTTGGTCAAATGAACTCGGATTTCGATATGGCATACCTTTAGGGGCTTGTGGAATGATTTTGTTGTTATTTGCATTAAAATATTTAACTTTAAAGGTAGTAAAAAATATGACGGTTTTTATGTCATTGACTTTAATTTTGCGAAGGTTTACTGAAATGGGCCTACTCTACATCTTTAAAAGTCCATAACTTGGTCAAAAGGACTCGGATTTCGATATGGCATACCTCTATTGGCTTGTGGAATGATTATGTTGTTATGTGCATTTAAATATATAACTTTAAAGGTAGTAAAAAAAAAACCCTTTTTTATGTCATTGATTTTAATTTTGCGAAGGTTTACTGAAATGGCCCTTCTTTCCATCTTTAAAAGCCAATAACTTGGTCAAATTAACTCGTATTTCGATATGGCATACCTTTTGGGGCTTGTGGAATGATTTTGTAGTTATCTGCATTAAAATATTTAACTTTAAAGGTAGTAAAAAATATGACCGTTTTTATGTCATTGATTTTAATTTTGGGAAGGTTTACTGAAATGGGCCTTCTTTCCATCTTTAAAAGCCAATAACTTGGTCAAATGAACTCGTATTTCGATACGGTATACGTTTATGGGCTTGTGGAATGATTATGTTGTTATCTGCATCAAAATATATATCTTTAAAGGTACTAAAAAATATGACGGTTTTTATGTCATTGACTTTAATTTTGCGAAGGTTTACTGAAATGGGCCTTCTTTACATCTTTAAAAGTCCATAACTTGGTTAAATGAACTCGGATTTTGATATGGCATACCTCTATGGGCTTGTGGAATGATTATGTTGTTATCTGCATTAAAATATATAACTTTAAAGGTAGTAAAAAATATGACCGATTTTATGTCATTGATTTTAATTTTGCGAAGGCTAACTGAAATGGGCCTTCTTTCCATCTTTAAAAGCCCATAACTTGGTCAAATGAACTCGGATTTCGATATGGTATACCTTTATAGGCTTGTGGAATGATTATGTTGTTATCTGCATTAAAATATAGAACTTTAAGGGTAGTAAAAAATATGACCGTTTTTATGTCATTGATTTTAATTTTGCAAAGCTGTACTGAAATGGGCCTTCTTTCCATCTTTAAAAGCCCATAACCTGGTCAAAAGGACTCGGATTTCGATATGGCATACCTCTTTGGGCTTGTGGAACGATTATGTTGTTATCTGCATTAAAATATATAACTTTAAAGGAAGTAAAAAAAATAAACCGTTTTTATGTCATTGACTTTAATTTTGCGAAGGTTTACTGAAATGGGCCATCTTTACATCCTTAAAAGCCCATAACTTGGTCAAATGATCTCGGATTTCGATATGGCATACCTTTATAGGCTTGTGGAATGATTATGTTGTTATCTGCATTAAAATATATAACTTTAAAAGTAGTACAAAATATGACCGTTTTTATGTCATTGATTTTAATTTTGCAAAGGTTTACTGAAATGGGCCTTCTTTCCATCTTTAAAAGCCCATAACTTGGTCAAATGAACTCCGATTTCGATATGGCATACCTTTATAGGCTTGTGGAATGATTATGTTGTTATCTGCATTTAAATATATAACTTTAAAGGTAGTAAAAAATATGAACGTTTTTATGTCATTGATTTTAATTTTGCAAAGGTTTACTGAAATGGGCCTTCTTTCCATCTTTTAAAAGCCAATAACTTGGTCAAATGAACTCGTATTTCGATATGGCATACCTTTAGGGGCTTGTGGAATGATTTTGTTGTTATCTGCATTTAAATATTAAACTTTAAAGGTAGTAAAAAATATGACCGTTTTAATGTCATTGATTTTAGTTTTGCGAAGGTTTACTGAAATGAGCCTTATTTCCATCTTTAAAAGCCCATAACTTAGTCCAATGAACTCGGATTTCGATATGGCATACATTTATGGGCTTCTGGAATGATTATGTTGTTATCTGCATTAAAATATATATCTTTAAAGGTACTAAAAAATATGACGGTTTTTATGTCATTGACTTTAATTTTGCGAAGGTTTACTGAAATGGGCTTAATTACATCTTTAAAAGTCCATAACTTGGTTAAATGAACTCGGATTTCGATATGGCATACCTCTATGGGCTTGTGGAATGATTATGTTGTTATCTGCATTAAAATATATAACTTTAAAGGTAGTAAAAAATATGACCGATTTTATGTCATTGATTTTATTTTTGCGAAGGTTTACTGAAATGGGCCTTCTTTCCATCTTTAAAAGCCCATAACTTGGTCAAATGAACTCGAATTTTTATATGGCATACCTCTATGGGCTTGTGGAATGATTATGTTGTTATCTGCATTAAAATATATATCTTTAAAGGTAGTAAAAAATATGCCCGTTTTAATGTCATTGATTTAAATTTTACAAAGGTTTACTGAAATGGGCCTTCTTTCCATCTTTAAAAGCCCATAACCTGGTCAAGGACTCGGATTTCGATATGGCATACCTCTATGGGCTTGTGGAATGATTATGTTGTAATCTGCATTAAAACATATAACTTGAAAGGTAGTAAAAAATATGACCGTTTTTATGTCATTGATTTTAATTTTGCGAAGGTTTACTGAAATGGGCCTTATTTCCATCTTTAAAAGCCCATAGCTTGGTCAAATGAACTGGGATTTCGATATGGCATACCTTTATAGGCTTGTGGAATGATTATGTTGTTATCTGCATTAAAATATATAACTTTAAAGGTAGTAAAAAATATGACCGTTTTTATGTCATTGATTTTAATTTTGCGAAGGTTTACTGAAATGGGCCTTCTTTCCATCTTTAAAAGCCAATAACTTGGTCAAATGAACTCGCATTTCGATATGGCATACCTTTAGGGGCTTGTGGAATGATTTTGTTGTTATTTGCATTAAAATATTTAACTTTAAAGGTAGTAAAAAATATGACGGTTTTTATGTCATTGACTTTAATTTTGCGAAGGTTTACTGAAATGGGCCTACTTTACATCTTTAAAAGTCCATAACTTGGTCAAAAGGACTCGGATTTCGATATGGCATACCTCTATTGGCTTGTGGAATGATTATGTTGTTATGTGCATTTAAATATATAACTTTAAAGGTAGTAAAAAAAAAACCGTTTTTATGTCATTGATTTTAATTTTGCGAAGGCTTACTGAAATGGGCCTTATTATACCCGTTACTCGTAGAGTAAAAGGGTAAACTAGATTCGTCGGAAGGTATGTAACAGGCAGAAGGAAGCGTTTCCGACCCCACAAAGTATATATATTCTTGATCAGGATCACTAGCCGAGTCGATCTAGCCATGTCCGTCTGTCCGTCTGTCTGTCCGTCCGGATGAACGCTGAGATCTCGGAAACTATGGGAGCTAGGCTATTGAGATTTGGCGTGCAGATACCTGAGCTTCTTACGCAGCGCAAGTTTGTTTCGGCACAGTGCCACGCCCACTCTAACGGCCACAAACCGCCCAAAACTGTGGCTCCTACAGTTTTGATGCTAGAATACAAATTTTAACTGAAATGTGTTGTTCTCATCAATACCTATCGATTGACCCAAAAAAAGTTTGCCACGCCCACTTTAACGCCCACAAACCGCGAAAACCTGTGACGCCCACAATTTTCATGCTAGATAAAAAATTTTAACTGAAATGTATTGGTCTCGTCGATACCTATCGATTGATCCAAAAAAAAATTTGCCACGCCCACTCTAACGCCGATAACGCTTAAATCTGTATACCGCCGGTAGGTGGCGCATTTTAATCTCGCTTTGCTGCTTGCATATCTCCATATAGCTGAGTAACGGGTATCTGATAGTCGAGGTACTCGACTATAGCGTTCTTCCTTGTTTCCATCTTTAAAAGCCCATAACTTGGTCAAATGAACTCGGATTTCGATATGGCATACCTTTATAGGCTTGTGGAATGATTATGTTGTTATCTGCATTAAAATATATAACTTTAAGGTAGTAAAAAATATGACCGTTTTAATGTCATTGACTTTAATTTTGCGAAGGTTTACTGAAATGAGCCTTATTTTCATCTTTAAAAGCCCATAACTTGGTCAAATGAACTCGGATTTTGATATGGCATACCTCTATGGGCTTGTGGAATGATTATGTTGTTATCTGCATTAAAATATATATCTTTAAAGGTAGTAAAAAATATGACCGTTTTAATGTCATTGATTTAAATTTTACAAAGGTTTACTGAAATGGGCCTTCTTTCCATCTTTAAAAGCCCATAACCTGGTCAAGTACTCGGATTTCGATATGGCATACCTCTATCGGCTTGTGGAATGATTATGTTGTTATCTGCATTAAAATATATAACTTTCAAGGTAGTAAAAAATATGACGGTTTTTATGTCATTGACTTTAATTTTGCGAAGGTTTACTGAAATGGGCCTTCTTTACATCTTTAACAGTCCATAACTTGGACAAAAGGACTCGGATTTCGATATGGCATACCTCTATTGGCTTGTGGAATGATTATGTTGTTATGTGCATTTAAATATATAACTTTAAAGGTAGTAAAAAAAAATATATAACTTTAAATGTAGTAAAAAATATGACGGTTTTTATGTCATTGATTTTAATTTTGCGAAGGCTTACTGAAATGTGCCTTCTTTCCATCTTTAAAAGCCCATAGCTTGGTCAAATGAACTCGGATTTTGATATGGCATACCTTTAAAGGCTTGTGGAATGATTTTGTTGTTATCTGCATTAAAATATATAACTTTAAGGGTAGTAAAAAATATGACCGTTATTATGTCATTGATTTTAATTTTGCGAAGGTTTACTGAAATGGGTCTTCTTTCCATCTTTAAAAGCCAATAACTTGGTCAAATGAACTCGGATTTCGATATGGCATACCTTTAGGGGCTTGTGGAATGATTTTGTTGTTATTTGCATTAAAATATTTAACTTTAAAGGTAGTAAAAAATATGACGGTTTTTATGTCATTGACTTTAATTTTGCGAAGGTTTACTGAAATGGGCCTACTCTACATCTTTAAAAGTCCATAACTTGGTCAAAAGGACTCGGATTTCGATATGGCATACCTCTATTGGCTTGTGGAATGATTATGTTGTTATGTGCATTTAAATATATAACTTTAAAGGTAGTAAAAAAAAAACCCTTTTTTATGTCATTGATTTTAATTTTGCGAAGGTTTACTGAAATGGCCCTTCTTTCCATCTTTAAAAGCCAATAACTTGGTCAAATTAACTCGTATTTCGATATGGCATACCTTTAGGGGCTTGTGGAATGATTTTGTTGTTATCTGCATTAAAATATTTAACTTTAAAGGTAGTAAAAAATATGACCGTTTTTATGTCATTGATTTTAATTTTGGGAAGGTTTACTGAAATGGGCCTTCTTTCCATCTTTAAAAGCCAATAACTTGGTCAAATGAACTCGTATTTCGATATGGTATACGTTTATGGGCTTGTGGAATGATTAAAGGTAGTGAAATCTATGACCGTTTTTATATCATTGATTTTAATTTTGCAAAGGTTTACTGAAATGGGCCTTCTTTAGTTGAGTGTATTTGTATGTTCTGGATAAAACGAGGGTGTATTTGTATGTTCTGGATAAATTTTTATTGTATGTTCTGGATAACTTTTTCGCTGGTGCGGGGGCGCTTATTGCGAGCGGAAGTTGTTGTTGTGGAAGCTTCTAGGGCCGCGATCACTTCCCCTCCCATTTCCCCTCCCACTTCCCCTCCCACTTCCCCTCCCCTTCCCCTTCCGCTTGTCCTGGTGCTTGACCCTCTGGGGGGTTGCGCTCACTTCCCCTCCCCCTTCCCCTCCCGCTTGTCCTGGTGCTTGACCCTCTGGGGAGTTGCGCTCACTTCCCCTCCCCCCTTCCCCTCCCGCTTGTCATCGGACTCTCACTCTCGTTTGCGATAGCGCCCACTCCGCCCTCCGCTCCCACTTCCCCTCCCACTTGTCCTCTCACTCTCGTTTAAAAGTTATGTATGTATATATTGTTATCGTGAAACATTGTTGTGTGTATATATATATTGTTGTTATCGCTTACCACATGTATTTATTTTATTGAAATATACTACATAAGTATTTTATCTCTCTTTCTTTTCAGATTTTTTTTCGTCTCGCAAACTGGTATAAATATGAGATGTATAGTACTGGAGTAATTCAGAAAGCAGAAGTCAAATTCAGAGCAAGAACTCACTTACACTATTTGAAGAATCCTTCATCATCAGCATTATAAGCAGCAGCAGCAGCAGCAGCAACATGTCTGACTTTGGAGAACAGTTTAACGAGCTTGGGGCCGTCTCTCTACCCCCAATTAAGAGTGTTAAGGCTCTCCCGTTTGACACACCGATTGTGATACAGAACGCTGAAGTGAAGCAGACACGCTTCGGCGCTAAAATTATGCTCACATTTGATGATTTTGTGGTGCTCTTACCAGAACGCTTTAGTACTCTGTCATCGAAAGCTGTGGAGCACATGGCGACGGGGGGCTACAAGCTAGTCAAACTTAAATCAGAAGGGGATAATTATATTTTAAATTTTTGTAACGAATAAGAAAAAAAATAAGATACACTTTTTTAATTAATATTTAAAACAAAACAAAAACAAAAATGGGTGATAACAATAACAATCCTGGGCCTAGTAACACAAAGGTGTCGCTAGTGAAATACGATATTATGATGTCTGTAATCAAAATGTTGCTAAAATTAGTTGGTCGCATCATATACGCACCAACTTGCATAAACAATTATCTGGTGCGCAAATAAGTGATAACTTGCGGTGTATAAGAAGTGCATTTCGGAATCGTATTGAAACCTCTATAATCACAAATCCAAATAAAGAATGCTTGGATATCAATTTATTTCAACAATCAATCAAAGAACAAGTGATCACTCTACTCCAAGAAGCTCAAAAAAAACACGTCAATATCAAATTTAGTTTTGAACAATTCTGTAATTATGTTTTGATTAGAGAGAGTGAAGATCATTGTGAAATCAATCTAAAGTCGTTTCCAACAAAAATGCAAGTCTTAAATCCAACAATGAGTCAAACTGAAAATCTAACTGAAATAATCAAAAATTTAAATGACTATATAAAAAGTGAAATGAGCGAGTTTCAAGAACGAGACAGTGGTTGGTCCCTAATTGAAATAGTTCATTTAGAAGTTAATTTAAATAAATATCAGCCAATAAAGGGCTCGAATTTCATTGGTTTACCAAGAGAAATAGTAAATAGAAAAGCCTGCATCAACGTGCAAAATAGAGACGAATATTGTTTTAAATGGGCATTAATATCGGCTTTTGTAAAATTACCTTGTAATAAGAATCTACCCAATCAATATAAACGTAAAGGCATTTACAACATTGGATCGGATATAATAAATATAAAAAATAAATCGTTAAATTTTAGTGGGTTTAAATTTCCCACACCGGTCGACAGCATAAAAATATTTGAAGAAAATAATCCTGAAATTAGTGTAACTGTGTTGGGTGTAGACAGCGATGAAAAGACAATTATCGGCCCATATTATTTAACTAATAATAAAACTAGCAACGTCTTACACACTATATATCTACTACTTCTCGAGAAGGATGACAAATATCACTATGCTTGGATTAAAAATATTTCCAAGTAAGTATTAAATTAGAAAATTAAAAAAAAAAATTATATATATATTTCTTTGCTTCTCCATTAGATTACTTCGCAAACAAATAACGAAAAGTACGAGGAAGATTCATCTAATGGCTGTTTTCTACATTTCTACGATAGCGACAAACTGGAACGACATATTATGGAGTGTAATAGAATTATAACTGAGATGCCCACAAATGATACGGCGACTTTAAGATTTAAAAATTAAAAAAATCAATTAGATGTTCCTTTTGTAGCATATGCTGATTTTGAGTGTATTTTAGAAGGGATGCATCTGAAAACTTCGGATAACATAAATTTAATTCAAAAGCACATACCGTATGCATATAGTTATTATATAAAGTGTTCATTTGACAATAGTTTGAATATATATCGAATATATTATGGTGAAGATTGTGCAACACATTTTGTTGAGAGCATATATAATGATTGTTTAGTGTTATATCAAAATCACTTAAATGTAACGATACCCTTATATCCGCTATCAATGGAGCAACAAAAAATAATTGACTTAGAAAAAAATTGTAGTATATGCTGTAATTTATTCACTGATCAATCTAAAAGAGTTCTAGACCATTGTCACTTAACAGGCAAATATATATATATATTTAAACTATAAATTAGCAAAATTTTTCCCAATATTTTTCCATAATCTCTCGGCATACGATGCTCATTTATTTGTAAAAGAATTAATTAAAATTCCTGGTGATATTTCTATAATTCCGCTAAACAAAGAGTTTTATATTTCGATCTCAAAGAAAATTTATATAAATCCCAATGAAACGTTAGAACTTCGATTTTTAGATTCATTTAGATTTATGCCTTCCAGTTTAGACAGCTTAGCCAGTTATTTAAAAGAAGAAAATCTAACCACAATAAAGTCATTTTTCACGGACCCGAACAAATTTCAAATGGTTAAAC
This sequence comes from Drosophila suzukii, assembly GCF_043229965.1. Classification (NCBI taxonomy): domain Eukaryota; kingdom Metazoa; phylum Arthropoda; class Insecta; order Diptera; family Drosophilidae; genus Drosophila; species Drosophila suzukii. The sequence goes on along the minus strand of NW_027255896.1, from coordinate 219,304 downwards.
GTAAAGGCATATTTCCGTATAGCTATTTAAATTCAGTTGAACGCTTGTCAGATACACAATTACCGTTGCGCGAAACTTTTTATAACCAATTAACTGTTAGACACTGTTCTGAAGAGAGTTACCAGCACGCTCAAAACGTTTGGAATACCCTCGAGTGCACAAATTTATTAGATTATTTACTATTATATTTGAAGGTAGATGTGCTGTTGCTATGCGATGTTTTTGAGAATTTTAGAACAGTATGTAAAAAAATCTATAATTTAGATCCTTGTCAATATTATACAACTCCTGGTGTATCGTGGGATGCTATGTTGAAGACAACTAAAATTGAATTAGAACTACTCACAGATATTGATATGTATATTTTAAAATGAAAGGTATTAGAGGTGGTCTTGTTCAATGTAGTAAACGTCATTCTATTGCAAATAACAAATATCTAAATAACGATTACGACTGTGAGAAAGAATCAAATTATATTGTATACTTAGATGTTAATAATTTATATGGGTATGCTATGTCTCAAGCTATTCCGTATAAAAATTTTAAATGGCTAGAAGAAACAGAAGAGGGAAATTTTGAAAATTTTGATTTAAACACGTGCGTAGATGATCAACCAATTGGTTATATTTTAGAGGTCGATTTGGAATACACTGAAAACTTACACAGCCAGCACAATGATTTACCATTTTGTTCGCAGAACAAAAAAAATGAAAATATGCAACAATCAAAATTGATTGCAGACTTGACAAACAAATATAATTATATAATTCACTATAGAAATTTGCAGCAATGTCTTCGACATGGACTGATTTTAAAGAAAATTCATCGAATATTACAATTTGATAAATCTGATTGGCTTAAAAAATATATTGATTGTAACAATCATCACAGAACATTGGCTGTTAATGATTTTGAAAAGAATTTTTTCAAACTGCTAAACAATGCAGTCTATGGCAAGACAATGGAGAATGTCGACAGGAGAAAATCAATTAAATTAGTGTCCAGGTGGGAGAGTGATGGTACAAAATTGGGAGCTAGAGCACTTATCTCAAAATTTAATTTTAAGAATATATTGCAATTAGCCGATGATTTCTTTGCAATTCAAATGAAAAAAGTGCATGTTGTCTATGATAAGCCTGTCTACATTGGCTTCACCGTTCTAGAATTATCAAAATGTCACTATATGAAGCCGAAATATCAAGAAAATATAAATTTAATGTATATGGATACTGGTTCTTTTATCTATGATATTAAGACTATAGATTTTTATGATGACATTCGTTTCGAAATTGATCAGCATTTCGATACTTCAGAATATGATAAGGATAATGTTTTTAAATTACCATTGATAAACAAAAAAAAATTAGGTATGATGGAAAATGAGTGCAGGGGGGATATAATAAAAGAATTTATTGGACTCAGAGCTAAAATGTATTCAATACAACTCTCTAATATAAATAATGCTGAAACAACGGAGATCAAAAAAATTAAAGGAGTAAAGGCGAGTGTGACCTCAAAATTAACTATTAACGATTTTCGAGATTGCTTGTATAAAAAAAATAAGCAAGTTGGAACAATGTACTTATTTAAATCGAAATTACATCAAATTTATACGCAAGAGTATACAAAAGTCACCCTAAACTATTTAGATGATAAGCGCTATATAAAAGAGAATAATATAGACACACTTGCATGGGGTCACAAAGATATAGCCTACTAAGTTAAGCTAAAAATAAAAAAAATTGTCGAAATAAAAATTTTAAACATAAATGACCACAGTTATATGTATTGAATTTTTGTTTATTTCTATAGTTATATACAATGGGTGGTTTTAAATATTTCACAATTTCAATGGGCGGTTGCAAATCACCAAAACTATCATAGTATTCGTTATAATTTCTATTCTTGAAATATGCTACCCAATGCGTGCCACTACCGCTTTCGTTATCTAAATTAATTATCCCACATTCGTTGGTCCATGGTTTCTTGGGGAGACGATCACGCATAAAAACACCACGAAAGTGTCTAAAATGCTGTTTACCAAAATCAATTAAATCAATATCGGTAAGTGCTTGTTTGGGTAGCATATTTATTAGTTTTTTGGTGAATATGGCTTATAAAATAGTCCATATCCTTTCTTATAAGGTTTCAGGAAAAGTCATTTTCCCATCGCAATTGATTCCATATAGCGGTTATGACGTGTCGCTTCGGCCAATTGTTCTTTACCATTTTTGACAGCGTTTATTGCTTTAGCAACAGCAGATCCACCACTAGCAAGACCACCAACTGCACCAAGTGCAGTCAATATTGGTATCAACGGTAGGAATCCCCCAATTTTTGGTAATGGTATCACCCTCGGAATATTGGAGATATTATTCGCTAGACCTAGTCGACCTCGTCTTCGTCCTCGTTGTCCTCGTTGTCTTCGATGAAAACTTGGTGGGATTGATTGTTGAGATATCTGAATTGCTTCATCGATACTCGTAGGATTTCTTCGTTTCAAAATTCGCTTCGTTTGACTCACAATGCTTGCGAATGATTTTTTTCTTGTTTGTCGATGACGTCGACGTTGTTTTCATAGCGTTAGTCACAAACCAAGCAGCAGAACGTTTTTTTAGACCGCTATCTTTTGCTTTTAAAACGTTCCCACGCTCTATCACCTAATATATCATCGGCCTAATGACGATTTTTCAGGTCTTTGAATTGTGAATATGCAATATCGTGCTCTCGACACGCTGCATCTAGCGGATTAATCCCTTTGTCTCCACGTTTCAAACGCTCTGCAAGTTTTGTGCCTGGTCCACAAAATTGATATCCTGGCAAATGAAGTTCAATTGGTAGTTTGTTAATCAAGTTGTTAACGAGTCCACTACCAATTCGATACCGATGAATTTAATTTATGTTTATAATTTATACGCATTATTGCATTTCCTTTTTTTTTTTTTTTTTTGTTTATGACTATTCCGTTTCAATGACAATCGTATATTAAACAAAAACGAAATATATACTCATATATTTATAGTATTTTCATTAGTAGTTGTAAAAATTTGTCCAATAAAACAACCACAACAACAACAACAACAATAGCAACAACAACAAAATGAGATTTATAAAACAAACCAGACAAATTAAAGTTCGAAATGTCGATCAAATTTGTGGTGAGGGGGATAGGAGTGGAAAAATTACACATAGCCCATTGTTACCGAATTCGATACGCGCTCTAATTGTGGGGCCATCTAATTGTGGAAAGACAAACGTTATAATAAGTTTGATCGAAAGTCCCAATGGACTTAAAGTTCAAAATATATACATTTATTCAAAATCGTTGTATCAGCCAAAGTATCAATATTTAATGAAATTGATTAAACCAATTAGGGGGATACACATGTTCACGTTTTCAGACAAGGAAAAAGTCGTCAGTCCAGAAAGGGCTAGACCACACTCAATAATGATATTTGATGACGTAATCTGTGATAAGCAAACAGCAATAAGAGATTATTTCTGTATGGGTCGCCACAAACACATAGACTCCTTCTATCTATGTCAAACTTATACAAAAATACCAAAACATTTAATACGTGACAACGCTAATTTCGATTCGATAGTTTTATACATCTATAATCATCATCATCTCTCGATCAGCTCTGGATCAGCTCGGCATCAGCTTTGGATCAGCTCTGGATCAGCTCTGGATCAGCTTCGGATCAGCTTTGGATCAGCTTTGGATCAGCTATATATATATATATAATATCATATATTTTACTAGTAAATAATTGGTTTTTAAACAAACAACAACAACAACAACAGCAGCAATGGTGAAATCAAAAAACAAGGAAGAACGCTATAGTCGAGTACCTCGACTATCAGATACCCGTTACTCAAAGGGAAATGGAGATATGCAAGCAGCAAAGCGAGATTAAAATGCGCCACCTACCTACCACCTACCGGCGGTAGACAGATTTAAGCGTTATGGGCGTTAGAGTGGGCGTGGCAAATTTATTTTTGGATCAATCGATAGGTATTGACGACACCAATACATTTCAGTTAAAATTTTCTATCTAGCATCAAAACTGTAGGAGTTACAGTTTTGGGCGGCTTGTGGGCGTTAGAGTGGGCGTGGCAGTCTACTGAAACAAACTTGCGCTGCGTAAGAAGATCAAAATCTCAATAGCCTAGCTCTCATAGTTTCCGAGATCTCAGCGTTCATCCGGACAGACAGACGGACAGACGGACATGGCTAGATCGACTCGGCTAGTGATCCTGATCAAGAATATATATACTTTATGGGGTCGGAAACGCTTCCTTCTGCCTGTTACATACTTTCCGACGAATCTAGTATACCCTTTTACTCTACGAGTAACGGGTATAATAAGACTAAAGTGTTGGATGATCTGATTCAAACCAGATTGTTGTTGACACAGAAATTGAAGAGCATGAAGTCGAATGAAATGGATCGAATTAATATGCTGGAAAATACCTTTAAACCAATTACAAAACCTTTGAATGTGATTGCGGAAAATTTTCTAAAAAAGAACAAGAAGGCAAATAAATACAACGTTGAGAATCCGACTAACTCGAACAACAACAACAACAATAATAAGCGTGAACTGATAAAATATGATGATCATCAGCATCGAGGTCGTCGAGAAGGAGAACAACAGCAGCAGCAGCAACAACAACAACAACAACAACAACATGTTGAAATGCTTAAACACAAAAGACGATACTCTCCAAAGAGGGTTATGCGAAGAAGACTAGACAACACCGACAACACAAACAACGATTTGGAGATAAAAGTGAGAAAATTTAATTCCTATAATGCAAACAGAAGGAAAAGAAGACCTTATCAACGAAGAAACATCCAGTATGAAGATGCTGCTGCTGCTGCTGCTGCTGCTAATGATGATGATGATGCTAATGTGTTTGAAATGGAATTTAATCGTCCGCAAATATCGAGTTTTCCAATAACCAACAACAACAACAACCCACCCGACTTGATAGATACTTCCAACGATATCCTATCAGACTATACTTCATTTTTGGATAGTCAAAGAGCAAAATACTCTAATTTATTAGAAAAAAACAGTCCTGCACACACACAAAAACATGGGAACGATGATGACCACAATGCAGTAGTTAGTAGTAGTACATCTGCTGCTCTCCCTCTCCCTCTCCCTCCTGCTCCCCCTGCCCCCCCCAGCTCTCCCTGCTGCTGCTGCTGTTGATGTTGATGATGATGTTGGTGATGATTATGATTTAAAATTAAGTCTTTTTAAAAATCTCAAACGTAATGCTAACATTGAGAATTTATCTTTAGCAGCAGTCCGGCCTAATAACAAGAGATACAAATTACCTTTTAATCTGCTTCAAAGAGATATGCTTGAAAAAAGTCGTAAGGTCAATGGTCCCAAATTTAATAGATTTAAAAAAACAGCACAGGCATCGTCATCGAACATTATACATTTTATGCCGAGATCATACACACACACACAAAAAAAAACGAAGTGCTTACACAGAAAATTTACATCTGCCTCAATCTTCTTCTTCTTCTTCTTCCTCTAATAAAAGATTAAAATTAATCGAAAAAAGAGATTCTATGCTTGAGAAAAGTTTTTTGATAAATGGACGCAGATATCGAAGATATAACAAGACAAAACAACAGCCACAACAACAACAACAACAACAGCAACAAAACAACAACAATGTAATCAAAAAGGAAAAACAAATTGCAATCAAGAGAAAAGTTTCGATCAAGAAATCACCGTTTTTGCATAATATTCAGCTCTTAAAAAGTCAAAAACAATTGGACATGTTGTATGGTCTGAATATAAAAGAAAATGGTGAATGGTATTTTGCCAATAGTAAATTGAAATATAATAATAATACAATTATTATTGATAAGGAAAAATGGAAATTGACTCCTGGTCTATTTCAATTGTTATTTCACACGAAGCCCGCGCATTATTCAAATCTGGACTTGAAAAATTATCGGGATATTCTGTTAAGAACAAAATCACACAAACGAAAATATCAGAATAGTTCACAAGTTAAGGGGTCTAAATCATTTAAGTATCAGCATATTATAAAAAATCTATTTAAACCGAAAACACAACTTATTGGTAAAGGTTTGCTTACAACACAAACAGCAGCAGCAGCAGCAACAACAAAATCTTACTCCAAGGAGGATAGAGGATACAAGTATTGGGATGATCCGAATGAATTAATCGAGAGATTACGATTACTATTAGCATCCGAGAGTGCTGGAAATACCAATCACAAAAACGAAATTATATCCATTATTGAAGAGCTTAGAGAGGCAAATATAATAAAATGAATCAGATTAATAAATTTGGTGAAAGCTTGTCGTCCGGAGGAGTAGGAGGAGGAGGAGGAGCAAGTCTAAAAAAATATATTTTAAGTCGACAAGAGAAAACGGATATTGATTTAAACAGCTTGAGACAGAGCATAAATATTTTAAAAAGCAAAATAGTTACATTGGAAACAAACCTTTAATCAGAGGTCACTGAAAGTGCGAATCTTATAAAATTAGCTCTAGAGGACTACTCTCAAGATATTTATACTAAGTATATAGAGCGATTAGAAGAAAATATTCAACGGCTTGAGGACGTTCTCTTTAAATTACTCTCTACACAGCTACCTACGGATGAGGTGAAAAAAATTAAAGTACAAGTTCCAAATTGTTGTTAAATATATTGACAACAAAATAAAACAAAATGAGTGACAACAACAACAATAACTTGAATGCGGATAAAAGACAACTCACCGAAGAGTTGCATAGACAAGGACGAAAAAATTTTATCAGACGACGTGTGATAATGAAGGGGATAGATGATTTATGGCAAGCCGATTTAGTTGAAATGATACCCTATCAATTATATAATAAGGGATATCGTTATCTTTTAACTGTTATTGGCACGTTTTCGAAGCAAGCATGGGCTGTTGCTATTAAAAACAAAACAGGAGACAGCGTCACAAAGAGTATGAAAAGCATTTTCGATGATGCACAAAGAAAACCGAAAAACTTACAAACAGATGATGGTAAAGAATTTTTCAATAAGACATTTCAAAATCTGATGAAATTAAATCATATTAATCATTATTCAACGTATAGTATTTTAAAAGCCAGCATCGTTGAACGATTTAATAGAACCATCAAAAATATGATGTGGAAAGAGTTCAGCTATCAAGGTAGCTACAAATGGATTAATATCTATAAGGCATTGATTGCTAAATATAATAACACATACCATAAAACAATTCTGATGGCGCCAAACGATGTAAGTTTTCTAAATGAAGAATTACTCCTCCAAACCGTTTACAATCATCTGAAAATCACTCATAAACCAAAATTCAAAGTTGACGATTATGTGCGTATAAGTAAATATAAACATGTGTTCGAAAAAGGTTATACTCCAAACTGGACAACTGAGATATTCCAAATCAAACGGATGCAAAATACCAATCCCATTACGTATATATTCAAAGATTATCAGGGAAATGATATTAAGGGAGGATTTTACGAATATGAGCTGATGAAAACTAAATTTCCCGATACATATCTAGTGGAGAAGGTTATTAGACATCGAAATGGTAGAGCATTCGTTAAATGGTTAGGATTCTCATCAGAGCATAATTCCTGGCTTGATTTGTAAACACACACACACACACACGCAGCATACTATATATGTGTATGTGTAAAGCCTATAAACATTTCATTCCCTCCCGAACCGTTAAGATGTCGATAACATTAACACTAACAGGCAATACGTCAGTACTTGTTGCAGATTATTTTCCTCCAATTGAACTTGAACAGAACTATCAGTGTGCGTTAATCAGTCTGGACACTTATAATTCGATTCCAAACGTTGACGTAGACAATAATTTATTTCATATTGGTAAACATTTGATAAAAATCCCCGTAGGTTCCTATGAAATCAGCGATATTAATGATCTATTGACACGAAAATATAGAAAGTTAACACAGAATGAGACCGACGGAAGTCCCAAATTTTATCTAGTTCCAAACTATAACACTTTGCAATCAGAAATTTTCTCTGCAACTGATGAAATATATTTCAATAAGGAAAAGTCAATCGGCTCTTTATTGGGATTCACTTCGAATATATTAAGCCCTAATATATTACATACTTCTGATAAGGCAATTGATATCACAAAAATTAATACCATTTGTGTACAGTGCAATATTATAAATGGTACATATATAAACTACGAAACAACACACGCACTACATCAGCTTGCGCTTGTCGTTAGTCCTGGATATAAAATAACTGAGGTACCACAAAATGTTATATATCTACCAGTAAACACAAAAGAAATACATTCGATAACTTTAAAAATCTGTGATCAAGACGGTAATCTGATTAATTTTCGCGGTGAAAGAATTACAATAAGATTACATTTAAAAACAATATAAAAAAAATGATTATATACAACAACAACAACAACAACAACAACGTCTATAAAAAGGCATTATCACTCAATTCTCCCTCACTCGCTTCACCAACGCTGACCAGATTAGCTACTCGACAACAACAACGACGGCGACGACAACAAAAACAAATCCCATTAACGGAGTGCAATAAAAAATTTTTATTGAGTTTAGGATTCAAATTAAAAAAAAAAAATGTCACATATAATTAACGTGCTCGAGAAACCGACTATTGACAATTCAATAATAAAGAAAGATTATCATAGTTATTCACCCTATTTGCGATCGTATGAGAACAATGACGAAATTCGGATTGCCATACAAAATCAAGATTTGTATGTGTTGCCGAGCGAAAGTTTTCTTCACATTCAAGGGCATATCACAAAAGTTGATGATCAAATCGAAACCACAATAGCTTTATTGAATAATTGTATGGCGTATCTATTTAGTGAAATACGATATGAACTGAATGGTATTGAAATTGATCGAACACGACATTTGGGTGTAACAAGCGATTTAAAAAATGATTTATCAATTAAACGAAATCAAGAACACTTGCTCAAAAATTGTGGATGGTCCATCACAGACAATTTAAAACTTTAATTTTTGCGTGCCGTTGAATCTGTTACTTGAATTTGCTGAGGACTACAATAAAATACTGCTGAATGGGAAACACGAGCTAGTTCTATTAAGAGGAAAAGATAACGATGATGTTTATAAGAGCACTGCTGAAGCTTTAACAATGAGTCAATTGAAAATGACGATTTCGAGCATTGTTTGGAAAATGCCCCATGTACAATTGTCTGATGCTTATAAATTGTACATGTTTAATGTGATAAACAAACAAACGCCATTATTGATTCCCTTCAGGAGTTGGGATATATACTATAACCCAGTAGTTCCACAGACTACTACATTTATTTGGAGTGTTAAATTAGCTGCTGAAACTGAACGCCCTCGCTATGTTATTATCGCATTTAAAAACAATAAGAAGTATGTTCATTGTGATTTAGTCGATGTGAAAGTATATCTCAATTCTGAAGTATATCCGTATGACGGATTAAATCAACATTTTTCTTATCAATTTTCAAAAAAATTACTACGGCTGTGAGTCACAACCGTTATTATCGCTAAAGTCTTATAAAAATAAGGCTCCCATTATTGTCTTAGATGTAACGCATCAAAATGAAGCAGTAAAAAGTGGACCCATTGATATACGAATTGAGTTTAAAACACAAAGTAATATCCCTTCAAAAACATCTGCATACTGTCTCATAATTCATGATACATTATTCGAATATACACCGCTATCAAACGAGGTTAGAAAAATATTATAAATATATATATATATATATATATATATATATATACAATGTACGTATATGTGAATATTTTTTCTATTGCGTTCTCTGTGAGAATGCAAGCAAGCAAGCAAGCATTAGTAGCAAGTCGAACTGCAAGCAAGAAACTACAATCAAAACGAGAATAAAAACCATAAAAAAAATATAAATAATAAAAATAAAAATGTTGCGAATAATAATCATTGTAATTATTTTACTATTCGGTTGCAATTTCGGGGAGGGAAACTGTAATCCTATTCCGAATCCTGAATTTGCTTCTATTCTGAATATCACCAATAGTATCAATACAAATACAAAAAGTGTAGAATTTAATATGACATTATCGAACAACGAGGTGTTAAAAGTAAACCTCTCATTATAATTTATGAGACAACCATCATCAACACCACCACCACCACCACCACCACCACCACCACCACCACCAACACCACCACCACCACCACCACCACCAACCACAACAATTAAATCCAGTGAGAGGGTGGAATTGATAACTGAATCGTCAACACCAACAGCTAACGATAAGGACAATGCCGAGGATAATATTAAAGTTACGGTTGATCAAGTAATCAAATTGTTTCAGGCAAACCTAATAGAAAAGGAGAAAAATATTGGAGGAATACTGAATGCAACAGTACCATTCTATAGGCACTTTAATCTCCAATATAAAGAGTCGGCTATATCAATTCGTTGTTTGTATAAAAGCAATTATGAGAAGAGAACACTAAAAATAAAATGCAATCAATATATTGAGACAATCATTATTGAACGTTTATTAGGTGAGGTAGAACAAACATTTGTCGAAAAAAACCCCAACACCCTGAAGAACATTATCCTCAACGAAGACATCAACAACTATATACAAACTGAGACGATGACAATCACTTGAGAGAGAGAGAGAGAGAGAGAGAGAGAGAGAGAGAGAGAGAGAGAGAGAGAGAGAGAGAAGCACGCGCTAGAAGTCGATTACAACACACAAACAAACAGACGCAGCCAATAAACGATAATCAGTGGAGAGCCGGAGCCCCGAGAGAAAGAGAGCAGACAAAAAAAACTTTTTTAATCTTTTTTTATACGTATACCTATATATATTTATATACACATACTTTATTCATGCATTTACTTACTAGTGTTGTTGTTACTAAGCTATCAGCCCAAAACAAATGCAGCTAATACTCAATAATCAGTAGAGAGAGCCAAAGCCAGAGCCCGAGAGAGAGACGTCAAAAAAAAAATTTATATTCTTTATACCTATATACTATACATGCATTTTTTTTACTTTAATCACAATTCTGTAAAACTAGTCTCTAAGCATTCACCCACAGGGAAAGTATATAATCGCATAATAAAAATTAATAATAAATACACAAAATGAAAACAATTATGGTTTTGATATTATTATTTGTACTTGGAATCCTTGTTGGAATAGCGCCAGTAAAAAGCAAATATGATATCAAAAAAATTCCCTACCAAACGGTAATTAAATACTCTAGTTTTGATCTCGTTGTAAACGAAACATTGACTGTCAAAGTAAATTTAATTTTTGAACTTAATACCGCATTTGTGGAAGTGATTCGAGAGAGCAGCAGCAGCAGCAGCAGCAACAACAAAAATCAACATGATATTAGATTTAAACGAGATTTGGTACTATTCGAACATATGCCTCTTACTTTCCCCACGATCGATGAGGTAGTTGAAAATTTCCGCCGAGAGTTAATTAGAAAAGAAGAGGATATTGGTGGAATAATTGACGCACCCGCTGTAATTTGTAGATATTTCAAATTAAGATACTTGAGAAGTATTGTCAATATTCGATGCAATTATCATAGCGATTTCACAAATAAAACATTACGAACTTTTTGTCATCACTATAATGCTGTAAGCAATACCAATGCGCGAAACCTGATAGAGAAAAATTATTTTTTTGAACGAGACTTTACCAACGATGAGGGAGATGATTATTACGATGAAGCCAACCCCACCAACCTTCAGTTAGAGAGACACATCGGAACGTATAACATCAATGATTATCAAGAGGTTTTGCATATGAATATTCAATAATAACAACACAAAAAAAAAAATAATGACATTTACAAAAAAATTGTTGATTTTATTCAAAATTATCTACACATTCTGTCGCCCGAGGATAAAGAAACTCTCCAAAGTATACATATGCGATTAGAACATATTAAAAATTTAAATATTACTTTTAATCAAATGGAAACGAATAAAGAGATGAGTACAACTTATGCTGCTGCTGCTGCTGCTGATGATGTAGTAGATTGTGAAAAAGAACAACATTTCAAGTACATACAACAAAAATTGGTTGATGAACATGACGCATTACAAATTATGACTTCCTATCAAATTTTGTAAGTATACTACTAATAAATATATATATATATATATCAGTTATTTTATTTGTCATATATATTTAAGATCATCATCATCATCATCGTCATCATCTAGTATATCCGAATAATAAGTGGGAGGCTTCCTGTGTTGTTTGTGTGTGTGTGTATTATAGAGCGAGAGATTGTAAAAAGGAAAACAAAGAAAATGGGGGGAAAATTAAGGCAAGATAGAATGTGATATATAGTATATAGATTCAGCTATAAAATTGAGTGTATGTTGGTCAGTAGATTTAGTATGTTGAAAATTATTCTCGAGTCTCTCTCTCAAGCATTTCGAACAAAAAAAAAAATGCATTTTCGCGTATTCCTATTACTGTTATTATGCGCAGTCGCTAAAATCACTTCAAATCAAACAACAACAACAACAACACCACAACCCCCGACAAAAACAGAAACAGCAACAACAACAACAACAACAACACAAACAACAACCAGCACCAAATAACCAGGCTCATCATCATCATCAGCAGCAGCAGACAACACAACAGCAGCAACACAAACAACAACCAGCATCAAAGAACCAGACTCATCATCAGCAGCAGCAGACAACGATGACGTTTCAAAAACATCACTTGTACCAAAATATGTCTATCATATTAACATTACTATTATATTTTTATTATTGCTTTTGTTAGTCTATCTTGCAATTGTAATATTTCAAATAATCTTTTCTTGTTATATAGACTGCATCAAAGTTGCGATGACTGAAGATACAGCATCAGCAGTTCGAAATAATAATAATAATCACGAACTTAATAATGTTTATTGTCCTCAAAATATTTAAAAAACAAAAACAATTAAAAATAAATTAAAATACTAATATTTCATATTGTGGTGAAACTAAAAAAAAAAAAATCGTATTTAATATTGCGGTGAGCGGGAGGGAGGGCGGAAGGGAGAGCGGGAGGGAGAGCGGGAGGGAGAGCGAGAGGGAGAGCGAGAGCGGGAGGGAGGGCGAGAGCGGGATTTTTTATCACTCACTTGTTGTGCAGTTGAGGAATTTAAATCACCCACTCAGCCAATAAATTTAAAACACTTTATTTCTTCGTTATCACAAGAAAAAAATAAAAAAAATAAAAATACATACTTTGTATTGCAAGTGATTGTGTGTGTGTGTGTGTGTGTGTGCACTTATTGCGCAGTTGTGAATTTAAATCACATTTTTTTCTCAAGGCATACTCTTATCATCCACTCAGCCAATTGAATTTTAATGTCCTTTTTTTCTTCGTTATCTTTCACATAACTTAAAAAAAAAAAAAACGAAAAAAATCCAGCAAGCCACGCACTCAAATAAAACAATTGAGCGTGGGGGTAGAAATAAACAAATTAATAATTTTTTTTTGCATTGGATGCAGTTATCGCACATCCGGTGTTCAAAAGGGATTTCAAACAAAAACACTTACTTTGTATTTGCAAGTGATTGCGAGAAAATGTAGCGTCCACATACACACACTCAATCAGCGAAAAATTTCCAATAAATAGCGCTGAGACAGTCAAATTCAAAGTCAGTTCATAATTGACTTAAGTACGTGAACAATATATAACCAAAACTAAGCAAGCAAGCAGAAGTTAACATGGAGTCACAAACGATCAAATTCAAGAAAGTGGTAGTAGGAGCGGAAGAAGCATCCGATTCAAATTGGTTAAGCAAATTGAGTAGACCACCGAAAGCGCTTCGATGCTCCAATTGAAAATGTGTGGTGTGTACCCACAGACAACCCGGTTACGCAACCTCAGAAGAAGACGAAGAAGAAGAAGACTATACCGTCCACGATTACAAGATCTTAAATCAAATTCCTGAGGACACCATTGAGGATAATAACGTAGGTCTCCACCATAACCATACCTGCTGCGCCTAGACAAAACAAAAAAAACATAAAAAAAGAATGTAAAATTATAATTTATCATCTCTTTTTTTTATTTATATTTTTTCAATCAAAAAAAAAATAAAAAAGTTCCAAAACACAAGTTTCTAAATCTATCATTGATGGTGATAGTGATGCTGCTAGTACTGATGATGGTACTACTGATGATGCTGCTGTTGCTGGTGTTGCTGATGCTGATGCTGCTGCTGCTGGTGTTGCTGCTGCTGCTGCTGGTGTTGCTGAAAAGGAAGATCCTCGACCCAATAAGTTGGGTAAATCCACCACTGTTAACTCTCTTGCTAAACGAAGATCTATCAACAGTGAAGACTCTGTTGGTGTTGCTGATCGAGAAATTCGAGAGCTGAAGGATGAAATTGAAGAGATTCGTACGTTATACGATGATGTAATATCTAGCGCCGATCTGAGAACCTTACGTACTATAAAAAAACTTTTGTCAGTAAGAACAGTACTTACGCCAGGGGACTACAGAGCCTTACGCCCAATCAGGGGCCAATTCATGTGGGGAGCCTTTAATTTAATGCAACGCTATCGCTTTTTGCGTGAAAACCTATTAAAAAAAAATCCTAAAATTATTATTGAAGATGATGATGACGTTTTCGGTGCGGGATACAGAAATAGGAAAGAATTAAGCAGTTATGAGATTGGAATATTCGTTAATACAGACGAAGTTGATGAGCTAAAAAAAGAAATAGATGAATTTTGCATTGAGTATAAAGACATTCTTCCTGATTTTGAACTACAGACCTTACGTAATATGAGGAAATTGATGACGATAGGGGCACACATATCAGACACCGAATTGAAGATTTCACGTAACATTAGAAAACGTTTCAAAGTAGGAGTTTTTAATATAATACAATGCTACCAGGATTTGGCTGAGAGAATTGAAAGGCGATATTAATTCACAAAGTATTTAGTAGATTAATTGTGGTTAATATATTTATTTAATACTTGTACAATATATTATATTAGAATAAGTGTGTTGGACAATATAATTGTGGTTATTATATTTGTTTAATTCGTGAACAACATAAGTATAATAATTGTGGTTAATATATTAACAGTGGAATAATATTTGAATAGTAAGACCTTCCCAGTAAATATTGTGGATGCTATTTATAGTTGAATTATTTTGTTGGATATAGAAAATCGTCGAGTGAAATGCCCGTTTGTAAAGTGGCAAGTACTATTGCTTCGGTTATTAGTTCTTCTTTTGCGCTCAATTTAATTGTATTTTCTCGCATGCGTTCTTTGTATTTAGCTTCGCGAGCAGGGGTTTTCCTCCACACTGGTTTATGCATCAAAGTATATTGCGTTAAATTTAAAACGCGTATTTTATCTACGTCAAGTAGAAGCGCAGCACGACAAATAGGCAGGTCGAAACTTAGTAGGAAAGCCGTTATAAACTGCAAATTATTCAATTTTGGATCTAGGTCAAAAGCAACTAGATCAATATTGAAGTCGCAATCCTCGAACTTAATAACTTCACGTCCACGTTTTTGTGCTGCATAGAAGACGTCAATATCCTCGAAGTGATTTGTATCAGTCGTCATCTAGCTTTCTTTGCGTCCAGACGTGCTTAAAATTCTCGCTATGTTACTTCCCCGCTGTCCCGAGTGCAAAACCGATGTTACATTGGCCCAGCTTCGCGCTTCGGATGCTGTTCGCTGCTCTTCTTTGTGCCGTCGCGCCTATCATACTTCTTGCGTAGCCCTACCGGATGATGTGCTCAAACTCTTATTAAATCCAAATATACTATGGCAATGCGAATGATTCGCATTCTAAAATAGATGAATTCGATGAAAAACTGAAAGCCCTGGAGCGCTTATATCAGGGCCTTCAAAATAAATTCATGGAGGCGTTCCCCCCTAAAGATGATGCATTGAATCAGAATGTAAATCCCAAACCTCGTCTACCGAGGCCTACCAACGTAGCTGCAGCTCCCCTGTCATATGCGGCTGCTGCTGCTACGGCTTCCGCGGTCGTTGACCCTTCTAATCATGCTCTGGATATGGAGAGAGGAAATTTCATACAAGTTCGAAATAAGAGGAGAAGGAACAACAACAAGCCCAATTAACATGTTGTTGGAGTGGCTCCTAATGCCGAAGACCTTCATGTTTTGCCGACCAAGAAATTTTTGCATGTCGGAAAGTTTGCAACTGATACAGAGCCGAATGCTGTTTTAAAATATTTGTCCACCAAGCTTAAGGTGGATGCTAGTTCTCTCACTTGTGCAAAGCTTGTAAAAAAAGATGTCGACGTTACAACTTTAAAGTTTGTAAATTTCAAGCTTGGTATCCCTGATCAGCTTTACGATATAGTCTTCAAAAACGATTTCTGGCCGAACTCAGTTAAGGTCAAAAGATTTATTCATAGAGAGCGGGCCATTGTGGTAGGGGATGGAATTTTATCTAATTTGCCGGAGCCTGGACAAACTTCATCATCAAGTCAGCCGTCAAAAAACCCCTAGTGTTCGACGCCACTGGCGTCGATACTTTTGCGGGACATCGTCTGCAAGCCTTTCCTCATTTGTCGGAGTCGTTTTCGCAACAACATCGGCAGCTGCTTGCGTTTCTCACGGCGCTCTCTTCATCTTCTGACTCTCTCCTAACGCACCATCGACAACATCAGCCGGAGCTTTTGTTGTCCACTTTGTGCGACATTCGCCGTCCGCCTGGCTTGAATATCGGCACGCTCCTCGGAGTTGCGCTCACATCATTTTCCGTGGCTCTCCTGATGCTTCATCAACAATATGGCTGATATTGTTGTTTGCTTTTGTTGTTTGCTTTGCGAGACGTTCGCAGTCCACCTGGTTCTAATATCGGCGCGCTCCTCGGAGTTGCGCTCTCATCATCTTGCGCCTCTCTCCCGTTGCACCGTCAACAACATCAGCTGGAGCTTTTGTTGTCCGCTGTGCGCGACATTCGCCGTCCGCCTGGCTCTAATATCGGCGCGCTCCTCGGAGTTGCGCTCTCATCATCTTGCGTCTCTCTCCGGAAGTACCTAGAAAATCGGGTGGATTCTTACTCTTCATCGCCTAATAGTTATGCGCTCTCCATCTCTACCTTTCTGACGTTCGACTTTCTACAACAACTTTTATCGACACATTTGGCTGGATGGCGAGCCTCTCAGAGTGCTCTCTCTGAAGGTGCTCTTTGGAGATGCTTTCGCCATCAACAACAACAATGGACTGCGGCTGCTGTAGTACGTTCTCGCTCATTATTACCAGGAGTGGATTCACCTGCGTGCAGTTATATCTTGAATGCTAATATTGACTGCCCACCTAATATTTGGAGCGCCGATCACCAGCCTATTCGTATCCGTACCACTACTTTACTGAAGGTTCTTACAAATAATTTTATTAATTATGATAAAATCCCAGCGAGGCCTCTTACGGATTCGGGTCATGATGCTGGACCAGTTATTGATAGCATGACCATGGATGATCGGATATGCGCTAACAATACAAATTTCAATATTTATTTTCAAAATATCGGTGGTATGCGTACGAAAGCTCAATCCCTTTTCCAGGCAACGTCTCATGGTGATCATGACGTCATCATTTTTGTTGAAAGCTGGCTCAACATGGATTTCTTCGATAATGAATTCTTTGATACAAATCTTTATCATGTGTTCCGTAAGGATCGAGATTCCGTTAAAACACGATGCTCCAGAGGTGGCGGAGTTTTAATTGCTGTGCGGCGTGAGCTGCGTTGCATTGCTATTTGTCTCCAGAACGAGAATTCTCTGCTCGACCAACTCTGTGTATCTCTCGCTGGTCCTACGGAAACAATTTTCCTGACAGTACCATACATACCCCCAAGCAGCAGTTTTGATTTATATAAAGCGCATGTTGACAACATTGCCCACCTATTCCAGGAGCTGGAAGATGGGCAATATATATGTGTTTTGGGCGACTTCAACCTATCTTCGCTCGTGTGGGCTCATGATCTTGAGTCTTCAGCAATGGTTCCCAGCAATCTGCATCTTCCCCACGAAATCTTAGTCATCGATGAGCTTCTTAGTATGGGATTAGTCCAGATTAACCATGTTTTTAATAACTTAAATAAGCTTCTAGATCTAATTTTTACACCCTGATTTATGCCTTACTCTATGCTGCAGCGATAATCCTCTAGCCGCGTGTGATGCTCATCACAAGCCCCTATTAATCTTAATTACTTGTTATATTTTCTCACCAAATAATTCTCGCTTGCCTCTTACCTATATTAATTCTAGCAGTTTAGATTCTATCCGTAGTGATATTTCTAATATCAGATGGGCGGAAGTCCTCTCGCATGCGGATGTGAATACAACCTATGAAGTTTTTATATCTTTTCTCTCTACTATTATAGGCAGATATGCTAAAACTAGAGTTTAAAGTTCTTATAGACTACCATGGTACACACAAGGACTAAAAAAATACAAAAATCTCCGAAATAAATTCTATAAGCGCTACATAGAAAGCGGTGAAGCTGCCGACTTTGATCGGTACAAACAACATAAGCGTGAGTTTGAGTTCCTCAATAAATTCTTATACAGCCAATATATTGCTGATATAGAGTGTAAACTAATGACCAATGCTAAGTCATTCTGGCACTTTGTCAATTCTAAACGTAGAACCTCCTACTTTCCTTCCCATATGTCATATGAAAGTCTTTCAGCTTCTTCTGATATTGGGGTCGCTAATCTAATTGCTAAGTACTTTGTATCTAACTTTGAACCGAGCTCGCTGTGGAATGACGATGATTCACTCGGTGCCATTGCCACGATGCTAAATATTGGGCGCTTAGATGTTACTGATTTGGACTGTCATATGGCGGCTGAGAGTTTTAACGACTCAGGAAAATTAGACTGCGATGGCCTTTCTCCATTTATTTTGAAAAACTGTATAGGTGTTCTTTGTGAGCCCCTAAAAATGATCTTCAACAAGTCTCTTTCCACTGGGGTATTTGCGAATAGATGGAAACTTGCTACAGTTTCTCCTATATTCAAGTCTGCTTACAAAAATATTGTTTCAAATTATAGGCCAATTGCAAAGCTAAGTAATGTCTCAAAAATGTTTGAACGAATTGTAGCTAAGCAGCTAACTTTTCTTGCTGGTCGGATCATCAGTCCTAACCAACATGGTTTTATGCCAACTACCACTAACTTAGCTACGTTTAATCTTTTTTGCTTCCACTCGTTTATCAGTCATCATCAAGTTGATGTAGTCTACACCGACTTCGCCAAAGCATTTGACAAAGTCTCCCATAATGCTTTATTGGCAAAATTGCAGAAATTATTTAGATTATTATTATTTAGATGGGCGGAATTATAGAGTAGAGTGCAATGGTGTTTTCTCAAACCCGTATGTGGCTACTTCTGGCCTTCCTCAGGGAAGTGCATTGGGTCCGTTTCTATTCATCATCTTCATTAATGATTTAAGCTATTGCATAACAAATTCTGAATTCCTGTTGTTTGCGGACGATCTTAAAATATTTGGGTCTGTGAATTCAATCTCCGATAGTGAACTTCTTCAAAATGACCTAGTAAAAGTGGGAAATTGGTGTTCTCGTAATAAGTTGCCTCTGAACGTGTCAAAATGTTTCTACGTTAGGTATAGCAAACGATTAATTAATGTCCTTAGCTCTTATTCCATTAGTTCCCATGTTCTTTCCTTAAGAAATGAATAACTGGACCTAGGAGTTATGTTTGATACCAAATTTACTTTCATGGATCACATAAACTACATAATTCCAAAGGCATACGCTATGTATGGTTTTGTAAAACGAAATTCCACGCAATTTAAAGATCCGTACACGAAACTAAGCCTATTTTCTTCGTTCATTAGGTCCAGATTGGAATATGCTTCGTTTGTCTGGAGTCCGACTGGAACTACACACATCAATCGTATTGAGCGTGTTCAAAAAAAATTCCTATCTTTTGCCCTTCTTTCTCTAAACTTTAATGATCCGGTTCCCTCTTACTCTGCGAAATGTCGTCTTGTGCACCTTTCTTCCCTACAAGATCGTAGAACAACTAGCGCACTAGTTTTTATTTGTGACCTGCTGTCCTCCAAAATAGACTGCCCTGCATTGCTGAGTAGCATAGGCTTTTCCGTACCTGGTAGGTCTTTAAGGTCATTTGAACGTTTTTTTATTCCGGCATATAGAGCTAACTATGCTTTTAATGAGCCTCTGTGTAGAGCCTTGTTCTACTGGAACAAACTTCCATCTCACATGCGCCTGGACCCATGCTCCCCTAGGGAATTAATTAAGAAAACCCTTTACAATTACCTTTCGTCCCGTAGTATTTAGTTTAGTAATAGACAAGTAGCCAGTTAAGGTACCAACTGTTGGCGAAATAAATAAATAAATAAATAAATAAATAAATAATAACAATATATCCCAGTACATAAGTAGCAAAACCTCCTGCGATCGTCCAATTATCTATTTTTAGTTCTCTCATTTTCGCTGCCACGATTTGAATTACATTGGTGGCTCTTCTTTGCTCCAACTTGTTTATTACTCTTAATGCAGCAGTAGGAGGACAAGTGGTTTTGTACTTTTGGTCGCTGCTTGTCAAGCTATTAGCATGATCTTCTGTTCTCTGTAGGTTTTCACTACTGCTTGTGTAGAATTAGTCGATTGAGACATCGTGTTACGGTTGCTACTGGACTGGACGTGGACTGGTTAATCGTACTACACTTGGCGCTTTATATATCGTTTCCGTGGACAATATATATACACAATATTATATACAATATATATATACACACAACAATGTTTCACGATAACAATATATACAAGTTAACAACAGAGGGCTGGCAGCCCACCTAATAAATAGAAGAGGGCTGACCGGCCGGCTTCCCCTTCCCCCCGCCGCGATGCCGACTCAGCGCGGCAACATGCGCCGGCCGGCCGCTGACCTAGCTGCCCCCCGCACCCCGTGCGGAGTCAGCACAACGACATCCGCTGGCCTGGCTCGGGAACGCTGACCGCTCACCGTGCAAGTGGAGCACGGTGAGAACTGCAAGGTCGGCAAAACTTCAGCCGGCCGCTGAAGCTGACGCTGACGCCGACGTCGACGCCGGGACTGCACTCACCGGGCTCTGGCAGGTGTCGGCGCAGAAGACTGGGGCAGAGCCAATTGGACCGGCAAACCAAGACGACTTATCAACTTAGATTCATTAAATAAAGAATTATTATAACGAACTCTAAAGGCCGACGCTATTCATTGGGGGGAGCACTAACACACATAAAGGGCAACTCTACCGATTGGGAAGAACGAGCTACGCTTGGGACTGCACGAGTACACCGGAATGTCTAGGTACTAAGTCGGTCCTTCCCGGGGACATACGAGGCCCCTCTGGAAGGACTTAACTGGCGCCCGATCAGGGACCTCTCCATTAAGCGATGAGGATCCCTAGGACAAAAAGTAGAAGGTGAAAACTGTGTGTGTCGTGTGGAAAAAATTTTCTTTTGAAAAAAATTTTAAAAAATGAAATAAATGTGGAAAAAAGTATATGACAAGAAAATGCGTTCCCAGTCGATTCCGAGACAAATGAACGAGAAAAAATAATTAATTAAAGTGACCGACCCGCTGCGGTGATCTAATTCACGAGCGCAAAAGGTTATAGTGAAACAAAAGAAGCGGCCAAACCGACGCGGGGGTTTGTGTGTTGCAAACATAAAGAAATAGAAATTTTGATAACCGCTGCGGTAACTTGTTTACGAGCGGCCACCCTCTATAATAAAAAATATATAAAGTGGAAAGTGGTGTGGGTAATTCACTAGATACGCTCAGTGTTACCAGCACAGGAAGAGCCGCCTAGTGGATTGTGTGGCAACCGTACCTTAGTAGGTGGTAAAACCAAAAAGGAACAATACGGCCCACCGTGCCTAACATCAAATAAAGAAGGGAATCGGAACGAAAACAAAAAAATATACAACAAATATGTGAAAAAAATATACAACAATTATGTTAAAAAAAAAGAATATACAACAAATATAAAAAAATATACAACAAATATGAAAAAAATATATACCACAAAAATAAGAAATTTATACAATATATAAAACCACGAAACAAGTATAAAAAGCTCGAACACACGCAAAAATTCACTTCCCGCTCGTCGAAACCTATAGGGACAGAGCCTTGGACGTTTTTATCAGAGGTCTGAGCGGTGACCTCTCGAAGCTATTAGTTATTCGCGGCCCAAAGAATTTGCCAGAGGCCTACGCAATCTGCTTAGAGTTACAGAATCTGACCTCAATGAATCATGTCACATACCCTACCAAGTTTTCATCCCCTCAGCCTTACCGCCAAAAGTACTCTTGGCCCCAACGTAACTACTCTTCCTATAACAAACAATACCAGTACCAGGACGCTGGCAGAAATTCTCACCCCCCGCACAGATATTCAAATCCCCGAGCGATCAAAATGGAGCCCCACCAGTCCGGCCACTCCTATCGCTCGAACCAGGGTAACGATAACCCGAGCATTAAGCGCAGCCCCAGCACCTCATCTAACCTTAACCCTTTCCGGAAATCCCAAAGATTATATCAACTAAATGCTGCCCCATCCTCGGATGAGGCCGCTTTTAGCCAGCATGAAGAAAAACCCGTCAGTGAGGCTTACTACGGTGAAGCCTTACCAGACAATCAGGCTGGCCACCAACCTCACACGGAGGCTGGTAGAAGCGGGGCGGCAAATTTTATGGTCGACGCCTCTCTAGCGTTCCATACATAGAGTATGGCGTGAAAGATGGGGCTAAGCTGCAGTTTCTGATAGACACTGGCGCAAATAAGAACTTCATTAGCCCCCAGATAGCCGAGGGATGCAAGCCCTTGACGAAACCCTTCCCGGTGCAATCCGCTGGGGGGGAAATAAAAATAACGCATCAACTAACCGGACCATTCTTCAGACCCATAGGTAATGACTCTCCAGTCACCTTCTTTGATTTCCGGGTTTAACTGCCTTCCATGTCATTATTGGGGACGACACCCTAAAGTCCCTTAAAGCAGTCATTGATAGGAAAAATGATTCTTTAACGATAACGCCAGGAATAAAAATTCCGCTACTTGCCATGCCTTCCTTAGGTGTCCACTCCCTAATCGACAGTGAACACCCAGTAGAAGCGAAGAAATGCCTCGAATCCTTAATTTCCGAATTCTCCACGATTTTTGATCCACTCTCGCCAGGCGAGGCCGTGGACACAAGTGTCCGAGCCGAAATACGAACAAGTACCCAGGAACCCATTTATTCAAAAAGTTACCCTTACCCCGCGAACATGAGAGGGGAAGTGGAAAACCAGGTCGACGAACTCCTGCGCGAGGGAATAATTAGGCCCTCCAAAAGCCCCTACAATAGCCCTATATGGGTAGTCCCAAAAAAACCAAAGCCAAACGGGGAAAAACAATACCGAATGGTGATAGATTTCAAGCGCCTCAACGCAGTCACCATCTCCGACACCTTCCCAATCCCCGATATAACATCTACCTTGTCCAGTCTGGGGGAGGCAAAACTATTCACCACTCTTGACTTAACGTCCGGGTTCCACCAAATTCACATGAAGGAATCCGACATACCCAAAACGGCATTTTCTACCCTGTACGGGAAATATGAGTTTCTGCGACTGCCATTCGGGTTGAAAAACGCCCCGGCCGTTTTCCAAAGAATGATCGACGACGTATTACGAGAGCACATCGGAAAGATTTGCTACATATACATCGACGATATTATTGTCTTCAGTAAAGACTACGAGTCCCACTGGCGCAACCTTCGCGCTGTATTTGAAAAATTAAGGCAGGCCAAGTTACAAGTGAATTTGGAAAAGACACAGTTTTTGCGCACCCAGGTCGAATTTCTGGGCTATGTGGTAACGGCGGATGGGATCCGCGCAGACGAAAAGAAGGTCAGAGCCATAAAAGAAATGCCTCCACCCACGAATTTGAAGGAACTTAAGAGTTTCCTAGGGATGACCTCTTATTATAGGAAATTTATCTGCGACTACGCTAAAGTCGCGAAACCTCTGACTAACCTCACGAGAGGAGAACATGCCCAGGTCAAGGCATCTTAATCCAAGAAAATTGCAATTTCACTTGACGTAGAGGGCGAGAAAGCCTTCGATGACTTGAAAACCATCCTCGCCTCTTCAGAAGTTTTGGCATTCCCAGACTTTAGTAAACCTTTCCATTTGACGACCGATGCTTCAAATTATGCCATAGGAGCCGTTCTCTCTCAAATCGACAACGGGAAAGACCGCCCAATCGCCTACATTTCGCGGTCTCTGAATAAAACAGAGGAGAGCTACGCAGTAAACGAGAAGGAAATGCTAGCGATTGTGTGGGCCCTTGATAATTTAAGATCATACCTCTATGGCGCCGCGTCAATTAAGGTTTATACCGACCACCAACCCCTAACCTTCTCATTAGGCAATCGAAACTATAATGCTAAGCTGAAACGCTGGAAAGCGCGCATAGAAGAATACAACTGCGAGCTTATTTATAAGCCGGGCAAATCCAATGTGGTTGCTGACGCTCTTTCCCGCATCACCTCGAACGTAAACTACCTCAATGCCGACGCAGCCTCAACTTCAACAATGGACTCCGTTGCTACCGTCCACAGTGCGCTTCAAGACGCATCGGACTTAATCCCACACGTGGAAGCCCCTATTAACGTGTTTAGGAACCAACTTGTCTTTGACCCAGATAGGTTAGAATATTCTCGCGAGACCCCACATACGGGATACGTACGTCACTTGATCCCCATTGATAGCAACAAGACTTGCTACCCTGTTTATTGAAATACTTGAAACCATTAATTATCAACGGCATAAAAATTCCTGAGAGCTACTTACAATCTCTGCAAGAGCGCTGCCGGGAGAACCTCCCGGGGTACAAACTTCGCATTACGCAAAGACTGGTAACCGATGTAGCGGGTGAAGAAGAGACGATTAGAATAATAAATACAGAGCATACTAGAGCCCACAGAAATCCGAAAGAGATGAAGTTACAGATCTTGGAAAAATTTTATTTCCCCAGAATGGCCAGCCGCATTAGGTCGTTGGTCTCTTCCTGCCGGACCTGTAAAATGTTTAAATATGACAGACACCCGGCCAAGCCGGAATTGCAATTAACCCCTATCCCTAATTACCCATGCGAAATCCTGCACATTGACCTTTTTACGATTGAGAGTCTCAAATTCCTGAGTTGTATAGATAAATTTTCAAAATTTGCCAAACTTTTTCCGATCGAATCAAAGTCGGCAGTCCATCTCCGCGAGAAGCTGACCGAAGTCCTGCACTATTTCACAGCACCAAAAACGATAGTTTCAGACAATGAAAGGGGTCTACTCTGCCCCACAGTGCTCAATTATTTAGAATCTCTCGGTATAACCGTTTATTACACACCTTCTCAGAAGAGTGAAGTAAACGGCCAGTTTGAGAGATTCCACTCAACATTTCTCGAGATATACCGGTGTCTGAAAAACGACAACCGTAACATGAAGGTAATCGAATTGGTTTTTATTGCCGTGGACAGATATAAGAACTCTATCCATTCGGTGACGAACCGCAAACCAGTCGATATCTTCCTAAACAACAACAACAATTTTAAAGAGCAGACGCAGGAAGACATAAGGGGGTTACTCCTACACAAGCAAAAAATGTCAACCGATAGGCTTAATAAACACAGAAATAGGCCGACACAGTACAACCAGGAGGACACTGTTTATGTCTCCAACAGGCAGATTAAGAGCAAGGATAAAAATCGATTCAAACCAGAGGAGGTGGAAGTTGAGGGTAGGGTCACGGTCAAGACTAAATCAGGGAAAGTCTTCCATAAATCCCATATAAAAAGTTAAAGTCCGCTTCGCTGAAAATGTTTCACAGACCCTTTATAAAAACAAATATAGAAAAAAAATACAAAAAATACAATAATCAAGAATAAATAACAGAATTAGTAAAATATTAAAACGCCAGCCAAACAGAAATATATAAAAGGCAAAAAAAAACGCCTATACTTATTGAAAACAAAAAAAACATAAAACTAAAAATAATTATTTAAGTAATAACAATTAACAAAAATATAAAATACTACGTTAAGATTAAAAACTAAAAAACAAAATTGGGTAACGTCTCTCCCCCAAGTATGGCGATTATTCAAGTCGCGACTGCTCTTCACATCTTTAAATACGATACACCGGTCGTCCCACTTCAACAAGGCGTGGTATGGCGCGTCAATGGGGTGTTCAAACTCGCCCATGTAATCGACCTAAAAGAAATACAGAATATAATTGACAAGACCACCTAAGAAACATCAGTGGTCACCGACACCAGAGTCGCTTCGCTAATATGCCACTACCTGGAAGAAGCCACCAATGGCATTGCAAGAATGGGGTCGGCATGGAAATGGGTTGCCGGGTCACCCGACGCATCAGATTGGAATACCGTCCTCCAGTCCCAAAGCAACGTGATCGAAAACAGTAACCAACAGATACAAATTAACACAAGGCTGTTCGACGCTACGCACGACTCCTTACAGAAGCTCGACGTTATGATGGCAAGGGTGAACTCCATCGACGGAGAGGTCCACAATTTTAATGCACAAGGCAATGATACTGCTGAAGCAAGTCGACGAAATCACGCGAGCATGTCAACTGGCAAAGGCGTCCGTAGTCTTGGACCAAAAAGAAGTGGAAACCCTTCTAGCAGAAACCCGCAGCCTGCCATATCAAAACGTGGTAGAAGCGGTGGAGTTAGCGGAGCCATCGATCCTAACTAACGGAACCTGCCTATTATACGTGCTAGCGTTACCCAAGGTCGTGGACACCAAATACAAGCTGATGCTACTTTATCCCACGATTACGGAGGGTAAACAAGTAGTGCTGGAATACAACAGGATGGCGGTGGACCCCCAGGAAACCTATGCGGTATTGGGAAACTGCCTCTCCATCGGAAATACGACTGTTTGCCAGGAAAAAAACTTAAGGAAGCTAGACGAGGCCAGCTGTATCCCCAGGCTCCTAAAAGGAGGACACGCTCTCTGCGATCACCTGAGAAACGACCAAGAGATAGTGGAGTTGGTTGACGACGGCACTCTGTTCCTGACAAACTTCAACGGAACGGTCGTAGCGGACTCAGGGAAACGCCATCTACTGGGATCGTTTGTAATTCAGTACGACAACGAGACCGTCCACATCGGGAATATGTCTTACAGCAGCTACTCGACAACGCATGTGATGGCCAGCCGGCCGTACTGAGCAAAGTAACCGCCACTGGATACCAGCTCTCGCTAAAATATGTTCATGATTTTAGCTTGCAGAACTTAAGAAAGCTGTCGGCAGTATCTAACAATTTTCTATTCTCAATCCTAACAGAAGCAGTGATGATCTTCGTTGTCGCCTTGTTATTGTACATCTTATGGAGAAAAATAACCTCCACCAAGGGCATCCCAACGCATCGAGGCATCGTCGAACTGGAGGCGCACACCACCAGTGCGGCCCCCGTGAAGAGATGCTGATCTGCGGGACGCAGATTTTCGGAGGGGGAAGAGTTAACAACAGAGGGCTGGCAGCCCACCTAATAAATAGAAGAGGGCTGACCGGCCGGCTTCCCCTTCCCCCCGCCGCGATGCCGACTCAGCGCGGCAACATGCGCCGGCCGGCCGCTGACCTAGCTGCCCCCCGCACCCCGTGCGGAGTCAGCACAACGAAATCCAATTTGGCGAAGGTTTACTGATATGGGCCTTCTTTCCATCTTTAAAAGCCCATAACTTGGTCAAATGAACTCGGATTTCGATATGGCATACCTCTATGGGCTTGTAGAATGATTATGTTGTTACCTACATTAAAATATATAACTTTAAGGATAGTAAATGATATGACCGTTTTTATGTCATTGATTTTAATTTGGCGAAGGTTTACTGAAATGGGCCTTCTTTCCATCTTTAAAAGCCCATAACTTGGTCAAATAAACTCGGATTTTGACATGGCAAACCTTTATGGGCGTGTGGAATGATTTGGTTGTAATCGGTATTAAAATATATAACTTTAAAGGTAGTAAAAAATATGACCGTTTTGATGTCATTGATTTTAATTTTGCGAAGGTTTACTGAAATGGGCCTTCTTTCCATCTTTAAAAGCCCATAACTTGGTAAAATGAACTCGGATTTCGATATGGCATACCTTTATAGGCTTGTGGAAGGATTTTGTTTTAATATGTAAAAAAAAAATGAAATTCTAAAGGTAGTAAAAAATATGACCGTTTTAATGTCATTGATTTGAATTTTGCGAAGGTTTACTGAAATGGGCCTTCTTTCCATCATTAAAAGCCCATGACTTGGTCAAATGAACTCGGATCTCGATATGGCATACCTTTATGGGCTTGCGGAATGATTTTGTTGTAATCTGTATTAAAAAACTGAAATTCTAAAGGTAGTTAAAAATATGACCGTTTTTATGTCATTGATTTTAATTTTGCGAAGGTTTACTGAAATGGGTCTTCTTTCCATCTTTAAAAGCCCATAACTTGGTCAAATGAACTCGGATTTCGATATGGCATACCTCTATGGGCTTGTAGAATGATTATGTTGTTACCTACATTAAAATATATAACTTTAAGGATAGTAAATGATATGACCGTTTTTATGTCATTGATTTTAATTTGGCGAAGGTTTACTGAAATGGGCCTTCTTTCCATCTTTAAAAGCCCATGACTTGGTCAAATGAACTCGGATCTCGATATGGCATACCTTTATGGGCTTGCGGAATGATTTTGTTGTAATCTGTATTAAAAAACTGAAATTCTAAAGGTAGTTAAAAATATGACCGTTTTTATGTCATTGATTTTAATTTTGCGAAGGTTTACTGAAATGGGCCTTCTTTCCATCTTTAAAAGCCCATAACTTTGTCAAATAAACTCGGATTTTGACATGGCAAACCTTTATGGGCGTGTGGAATGATTTGGTTGTAATCGGTATTAAAATATATAACTTTAAAGGTAGTAAAAAATATGACCGTTTTGATGTCATTGATTTTAATTTTGCGAAGGTTTACTGAAATGGGCCTTCTTTCCATATTTAAATGCCTATAACTTGGTCAAATGAACTCGGATTTCGATATGGCATACCTTTATGGGCTTGTGGAAGGATTTTGTTTTAATATGTAAAAAAAAATTAAATTCTAAAGGTAGTAAAAAATATGACCGTTTTTATGTCATTGATTTTAATTTTGCGAAGGTTTACTGAAATGGGTCTTCTTTCCATCTTTAAAAGCCCATAACTTGGTCAAATGAACTCGGATTTCGATATGGCATACCTCTATGGGCTTGTAGAATGATTTTGTTGTTACCTACATTAAAATATACAACTTTAAGGATAGTAAATGATATGACCGTTTTTATGTCATTGATTTTAATTTGGCGAAGGTTTACTGAAATGGGCCTTCTTTCCATCTTTAAAAGCCCATAACTTGGTCAAATAAGCTCGGATTTTGACATGGCAAACCTTAATGGGCGTGTGGAATGATTTGGTTGTAATCGGTATTAAAATATATAACTTTAAAGGTAGTAAAAAATTTGACCGTTTTGATGTCATTGATTTTAACTTTGCGAAGGTTTACTGAAATGGGCCTTCTTTCCATATTTAAATGCCTATAACTTGGTCAAATGAACTCGGACTTCGATATGGCATACCTTTATGGGCTTGTGGAAGGATTTTGTTTTAATCTGTTAAAAAAAATGAAATTCTAAAGGTAGTAAAAAATATGACCGTTTTTATGTCATTGATTTTAATTTTGCGAAGGTTTACTGAAATGGGCCCTCTTTCCATCAATTGGGGAACCAGACACCCTATACATTTATTCTTGTAAACTTTATCTCTCGCTCGCCTGTGTTATCTATTTACACATACACGCGCATGAAGCGCAGCTTAATCGTATGTACGTGCAAGAGCTTTGCCAAATACATTGCCTCGGTCAGTACTTTTCCATTCATCTCTTACGGTAACGTGTTTACGACATAATTCAGCCTATTCTTGTAGTAATATACCCAGCTACAGTCAGTCACATTTTTGCTACCAACGCAACCACAGCGCATCGAAATTGATTGTACTAAATTATATAGAATGTTCGGTGAAGACAAATAAAAATCAATTTAAACAGTTACACTTCTGGCGTCTAATTTGTTAACATAAAATAACTGGTCCTTCGAGCCGGATAGCCAGGAAAGCGTTTGTTTTCGGGACATTTTAATTAAAATTAGTACTTGTCAACGGTGATCTATAGATATCTGCATCGTATAGAACCGTCCTCTAACCTCAATCGTCATGCGGAGTGTGATTCAACAGCGGGGCTTTTGCAAAAGCCAAATCACTCGTGCGCATAACAATGCCACGAAATTTGTGGAAGATATTCAGTCAATCCCGACATTAGTCGCGCGATTGGCCCAGCTACAGGACAACTATTTGCGGTTTGTGCGACTTACGGAGGATTTGTACGCCTACGAGTCTGAAGAGATTGGGAAGACCCTGTTGAAGACGTTGATATATACGAGGAAAAACACTACGCTACATACGCTATTCTCAGTAATACGCTTGAAGATTTAAAGGCTGAAGTCGCTAACAATACTCTTCTTGTTTCCGATCAATCATTCAACACTACTCGCAGAAGCCATGTGGACTTTCAGTTCGAGCGAATCAAGCTCCCAACCTTTTCAGGAAATTATGAGGATTGGAAACATTTTTCGGACATGTTCACGGCATCGATTGCATCAAATACGAATTTCACTGATTGCCAAAGATTTCACTATTTGAAATCATACCTGTCTGGCGAGGCACTCGCATTAGTGAAACATATTCCAGTGACCAATGAAAACTACAGTGAAGCCTGGGACAAGTTGGAAAAGCGGTACAACAAAAAACCGCTTATTATCCGATCATTTCTGAACAGTTTTCTAACTTAGCAGGCATGGAAAGAGCCAAATCGGCAGCTATTCGACTGAGGGACCCAGGGCAGTGGAAAGCCCAATTTGATGGCCATGCTAAAATTCTCCAGCATGATAAATCGATTCCAAAGATCACGGATCTATGCAAATCCATTGAATATAGTCACACACCCTTTGAGGCACTGTTTCCTGATAGAGGGGAATGGGAACAGGGCCGACCGGGCACGACGGACGCAATCTGTTTCTATACAGATGGCTCCAAATTAGAAGGACACGTTGGCGAAGGTGTATACTCCGAACAATTAGATATCAGTAAGTCATTAAGGCTCCCGGACCACTGTAGCGTCTTTCAGGCGGAGGTCCACGCTATAAAAGAAGCACTAACCTGTTTAGGGAACTTTAGCCTCCAAAGAGGACACCTAAACATATAAAGTGACAGCCAAGCGGCTATTAAATCGATCTACTCGATAAACACCAGCTCCCGTACAATAGCAGACTGTCGCAGATCTCTCCAAGAGATGGCAAATCAGTTTACTATCAACCTAATATGGGTTCCGGGTCACCGGGACATCGTAGGCAACTGCATAGTGGACGAATTAACCAGGCAGGGCACCACCAAGCCTCTCCTCCCAGGAGAGGAAAATGTCGGTATGCCCATGGCTACTTGCAAGCTAAACATAAAAAACCACTTCAACACACTAGCCAACACCCACTGGCAAAACGCACCACAGTGTCGCATCTCTCACCAGACATGGCCTGTGATAAACAACAAAAAAACCTCGGAGTTACTCAAACTCATCCGCACAGAGTGTGGCATGTTGATTCGAGCTCTTTCAGGCCACTGGCTTGTTGGCGCACATGCCGGCAGGCTAAAAGCCCCGCAAAATGGTTTCTGCAGAAGTTGTAGGGATGAGGAAGAAGTGGAAACGGCAGAACACCTTCTCTGCTTCTGCCCAGCCCTATGCAGACTCAGACTGAAACACTTAAGAAGCCCCTTCATCGACGATCTTACCGAAATATCGGAGATTAATCTCAAAAGCATAAGTGCCTTTATTAAATCTTCCTAGTGCCACAACCAGTAGCATCAGCACTGTGCGTAAATTGGTGGACGGCGCAGATGAAGTTATTCGTGGGTTAAGAGCACTTCAGTGCGATGAACGAGATGCCTGGTTAATATTTATATTATTATCAAAGTTATATCCTTAAACTCGGCAGTCATGGGCCCAGCGCCCAGAATCTGAAAATTCCAGTGTGACCATCGAGCAATTTCTAACCTTTCTCACATCTCACTGCGACACCTTTGAAGCCTGCCAACTCGGTCGCGCGTCAAGCTCGACGATCGGCTGCTACTCATCATGCTGACGCCCACCACAGACGCGACGACAACAAGTGTTTATATTGCCAGCAGACTCATCAACTGTACAGGTGTGACCAATTTCTAACGTTGGACATAGCAGCTCGCCGAGAATTCCTGAAAACCAGAAAGCTCTGTTTTAACTGCCTCAGCGCTTCACACATGGTCGGCAATTGCACATCGAAACACACATGCCGGGTCTGCCGCCGCAAACATCATACATTGGTCCACGACACGCCGCAGCCGTTTCGAACTGGAGAGCCTAATGAGTCACCTAGCGTAAACACTGGCAATCTGTCCTCAACCCCCCGAGCTAGATCATTCAGCACAAACAATCAACTTCGCACTCACCATCAGGCAGCGTTCCTCCTGTGGGGAACAATTACACTCATCATACCATGGAAAATATTCCGTATGCAGGTTCGCAAACCCTATTGCCAACCATTCTCGCAGACGTCGACGACGCTTGGGGAAACACAAAAAAATGCAGAATGCTCTTAGACACGGGATCCACCATTACTTTGGCATCGGAATCATTTGTTCAGCGGATTGGCGTGCATCGAACGCATGCACGAATTTCAATTCTTGGTCTGGCCGCAAACAACGCCGGTCATACTCGAGGGCGCGCACACTTTAAGCTGCGCTCTCGGCATTCGGATCATATCATCGAGATGGACTCCTTCATTTTGTCCTCGCTGACGTCATCGCTTCCAGAGCAAACTATTGACACATCATCTTCTACCTGGAAGGAAATCTCAGCACTTCCCTTAGCAGATCCGACGTTCTGCACTCCTGGATCTATAGATGTCATCGTTGGATCTGATCAACTATGGTCTCTATATACCGGAGAAAGAAAATATTTTGGTAAGGACTATCCCATCGCTCTCAATACAATTTTTGGTTGGATTATTGCAGGCTCGTACACTGCCTGCGACGACCACATCACTCCGGCCGTGACCCATCACGCGGATCTCGACACGATGGTTCGATCGTTCATGGAAATGGACAATGTGCAACCTAACCAATCTCTCTTGGACTCCAGTGATCCCACAGAGAGTCATTTCGCAAACACTCACACGCGCTCCGAAGACGGGGTCTATATCGTCGAGTATCCCTTCAAGGATGGAGCCCCGCCTATCGAATCAACTCTTCCCCAGGCCACCAACCGTCTAGTCTCATTGGAGCGACGGACGTCGACATCCGGAACTCAAAAAACAATACGAGGAGTTTTTGGATGACTACTTGCAACGCGGTCATATGGAACAACTGACATCAGCCCAAGTCATGGACGACCCTGACACTTGCGTTTATCTACCGCATCACGCTGTCATCAAGCAGGATAGCCTGACGACCAAATGTCGGGTGGTCTTCGATGGATCTGGAAAAGGCAGTTCTGGAATCTCCTTAAACGACAGACTTCATATTGGACCACCGATTCAGCGGGACTTGCTCGGGGTTTGCCAACGTTTCCGGCAGCACCGATATGTTCTATGCGCAGATATTGAAAAGATGTTTAGAGGGATTCAAGTTTCTAGGCGTCACACCAATTTTCAACGGCCTAGCGCCCTCTCCATTTCTGGCCGTTCGAGTTTTGAAGCAACTAGCTGACGATCATCGCCTCGAGTACCCGGCCGCATCACAAGCATCATCACAAGATGCTTACTGGATGCGATTCGGTAGAAGATTTTGTGATTCTAAAGACGGAGCTGATTGGACTCTTAGGAAAAGCGAAGTTCAAACTACGGAAATGGAGCTCTAACTGCTGGAACCTTCTGCAATCATTACCTGAAGAGGATCGATGTTATGACCCAATACAGCTCACCAAAGGTTCACCCATGGAATCGCCCGTCAAGGTCCTTGGAGTTCAGTGGAATCCAGGTCGTGATGTAATGTTCGTCAAACCTACAGAATTCGATCTCAGCATTGTCCCCACGAAACGAGAACTATTATCGCAACTTTCCAAGATCTATGATCCACTCGGGATTGCAGCGCCTACCACCGTGCTTCTCAAGCTCATCTTCCAAGAAAGTTGGACCGCTGTAATACACTGGGACGAACCTATTGCTGAAGCCCTGAATGCACGCTGGAGGGCATTAGTAGAGGATTTCTCGTCGCTGACAAAATGCCAAGTACCTCGGTATATTGCTGCACCCTACCAACACATACAACTGCACGGACTCGCAGACGCATCCATGCACGCGTACGGTGCTGTTGTTTATAGTCGAGTAGCATCGGATGGGAAGTTCCATATAAATCTCGTAGCCGCCAAGACACGTGTGGCTCCAATAGAATCAGTCTCAATTCCACGCCTGGAATTGAACGCTGCCCTACTCCTGACACGGCTGCTCACTATTGTTAAAGCGTCGTTAACTATTCCTGTTAACAACACGATCTGCTGGACAGATTCGGAGATCGTGCTACACTGGCTGTCCGCACCACCACGGAATTGGAACACATACGTCTGCAACAGAACGGCTGAGATACTGAGCGAATACCCACGTATCTGCTGGAGCCATGTCCGCTCCGAGGATAATCCTGCCGACTGCGCATCCAGGGGACTTCACCCATCTAAGCTTCTTGACCACGAACTTTGGTGGAACGGCCCATCCTGGATGGCCTTGCCACAATACGACCTCTGGCCTCTGTCTACTAGCAAGTTCCGAGTTGATACACATTTGGAGGCCAGAGCAGAGGAACGTCCAGCCAAGCCAACAACTCTACATAGCTTTCCTGACGAAAGTATGGACGAGTTGCTCATCAACAAGATCTCATCCTGGACTCGGCTCATAAGGGTAACTAGCTATTGGTATCGCTTTATTCATCGTCTTCGTTTGCAGCACAGGCCTTATTCTGAGTACCTAACTTCAACGGAACTGCAGGCAGCACGAAACCAACATCTTCGTCACATCCAACGAAAGGCCTTTCAAAGAGAGTATACGCAGCTAGAAAACGGACGCTAGCTTCATGCAAAATCGCAGCTGATCCGGTTTTCTCCATTTCTGGATAAGGACGGACTAATGCGAGCTGGCGGACGAATCGAGAGGTCGACCCTTAACTACAACGCCAAGCAGCCGGTTATAATTCCAAAGAGTTCTCCAGTCGCCGAGCTCCTGGTACGACATTCTCATGTGACGAATCTTCACACTGGAGTGGACGCCACTCCCCATACTGCCTTACCGGAGCCATCCCGTCTAGACGTCCCCATCAACCGCTTGGAACGATGTACTCAACTACAAGCCATGGTCCAAGGCTTTTGGAAACGCTGGCATATGGAGTACCTAACCTCTCTGCACGAGCGCACCAAATGGCAACTGGAAGACGATAATTTGAAGGTCGACACACTGGTAGTGCTTAAGGAACCAAATCTACCTCCATCAAAATGGATTCTAGGACGTATCCAGGAGGTACACGCCGGACAAGACGACAAGGTCCGAGTTGTTACCGTCAAAACCGCCCAAGGAGTCCTCAAGCGGCCAATTACCAAATTGGCGATCTTGCCCCTTTGTTGAACAGCCGTTCAGGGGGGGCGGTATGTTGGGGAACCAGACACCCTATACATTTATTCTTGTAAACTTTATCTCTCGCTCGCCTGTGTTATCTATTTACACATACACGCGCATGAAGCGCAGCTTAATCGTATGTACGTGCAAGAGCTTTGCCAAATGCATTGCCTCGGTCAGTACTTTTCCATTCATCTCTTACGGTAACGTGTTTACGACATAATTCAGCCTATTCTTGTAGTAATATACCCAGCTACAGTCAGTCACATTTTTGCTACCAACGCAACCACAGCGCATCGAAATTGATTGTTTGATTATATTGTTTTGTTTGATTGATTGATTATATAGAATGTTCGGTAAAGACAAATAAAAATCAATTTAAAGAGTTAACACCATCTTTAAAAGCCCATAACTTGGTCGAATGAACTCGGATTTCGATATGTCATACCTTTATGGGCTAGTGGAATGATTATGTTGTTATCTGCATTAAAATTCATTACTTTAAAGGTATTAAAAAATATGACCGTTTTTATGTCATTGATTTTAATTTTGCGAAGGTTTACTGAAATGGGCCTTCTTTCCATCTTTAAAAGCCCATAACTTGGTCAAATGAACTCGGATTTCGATATGGCATACCTTTATGGGCTAGTGGAATGATTATGTTGATATCTGCATTAAAATTTATTACTTTAAAGGTATTAAAAAATATGACCGTTTTTATGTCATTGATTTTAATTTTGCGAAGGTTTACTGAAATGGGCCTTCTTTCCATCTTTAAAAGCCCATAACTTGGTCAAATGAACTCGGATCTCGATATGTCATACCTTTATGGGCTTGTGGAATGATTTTGTTGTAATCTGTATTAAAAAATGAAATTCTAAAGGTAGTAAAAAATGTAACCGTTTTTATGTCATTGATTTTAATTTTGCGAAGGTTTACTGAAATGGGCCTTCTTTCCATCTTTAAAAGCCCATAACTTGGTCAAATGAACTCGGATCTCGATATGGCATACCTTTATGGGCTTGTGGAATGATTTTGTTGTAGTCTGTATTAAAAAATGAAATTCTAAATGTAGTAAAAAATATGACCGTTTTTATGTCATTGATTTTAATTTTGCGAAGGTTTACTGAAATGGGCCTTCTTTCCATCTTTAAAAGCCCATAACTTGGTCAAATGAACTCGGATTTCGATATGGCATACCTCTATGGGCTTGTAGAATGATTATGTTGTTATCTACATTTAAATATATTACTTTAAAGGTATTAAAAAATATGACCGTTTTTATGTCATTGATTTTAATTTTGCGAAGGTTTACTGAAATGGGCCTTCTTTCCATCTTCAAAAGCCCATTACTTGGACAAATGAACTCGGATCTCGATATGGCATACCTTTATGGGCTTGTGGAATGATTTTGTTGTAATCTGTATTAAAAAATGAAATTCTAAAGGTATTAAAAAATATGACCGTTTTTATGTCATTGATTTTAATTTGGCGAAGGTTTACTGAAATGGGCCTTCTTTCCATCTTTAAAAGCCCATAACTTGGTCAAATGAACTCGGATTTCGAAATGGCATACCTTTATGGGTTAGTGGAATGATTATGTTGTTATCTGCATTAAAATATGTAACTTTAAAGGTATTAAAAAATATGACCGTTTTTATGTCATTGATTTTAATTTTGCGAAGGCTTACTGAAATGGTCCTTCTTTTCATCTGTAAAACCCCATAACTTGGTCAAATGAACTCGGATTTCGATATGGCATACCTTTATGGGCTTGTGGAATGATTATGTTTTTATCTGCATTAAAATATATAACTTTAAAGATGGTAAATTATATGACCGTTTTCATGTCATTGATTTTAATTTGGCGAAGGTTTACTGAAATGGACCTTCTTTCCATCTTTAAAAGCCCATAACTTGGTCAAATAAACTCAGATTTTGATATGGCAAACCCTTATGGGCTTGTGGAATGATTTTGTTGTAATCGGTATTAAAATATATAACTTTAAAGGTAGTAAAAAATATGACCGTTTTTATGTCATTGATTTTAATTTTGCGAAGGCTTACTGATGGGCCTTCTTTCCATCTTTAAATGCCTATAACTTGGTCAAATGAACTCGGATTTTGATGTGGCATACCTTTATGGGCTTGTGGAATGATTATGTTGTTATCTGCATTAAAATATATAACTTTAAAGGTATTAAAAAATATGACCGTTTTTATGTCATTGATTTTAAGTTTGCGAAGGATTACTGAAATGGGCCTTCTTTCCATCTTTAAAAGCCCATAACTTGGTCAAATGAACTCGGATTTCGAAATGGCATACCTTTATGGGCTAGTGGAATGATTATGTTGTTATCTGCATTAAAATATGTAACTTTAAAGGATTTTAATTTTGCGAAGGTTTACTGAAATGGGCCTTCTTTCCATCTTTAAATGCCCATAACTTGGTCAAATGAACTCGGACTTCGATATGGCATACCTCTATGGGCTTGTAGATTTATTATGTTGTTATCTGCATTAAAATATATAACTTTAAAGCTATTAAAAAATATGACCGTTTTTATGTCATTGATTTTAATTTTGCGAAGGTTTACTGAAATGGGCCTTCTTTCCATCTTTAAATGCCTATAACTTAGTCAAATGAACTCGGATTTCGATATGGCATACCTCTATGGGCTAGTAGAATGATTATGTTGTTATCTACATTAAAATATATTAGTTACTACTGATTTTAATTTGGCGAAGGTTTACTGAAATGGACCTTCTTTCCATCTTTAAAAGCCCATAACTTGGTCAAATGAACTCGGATTTTGATATGGCAAACCTTTATGGGCTTGTGGAATGATTATGTTGTTACCTACATTAAAATATATTACTTTAAAGGTATTAAAAAATATGACCGTTTTTATGTCATTGATTTTAATTTTGCGAAGGCTTACTGAAATGGGCCTTCTTTCCATCTTTAAAAGCCCATAACTTAGTCAAATGAACTCGGATTTCGATATGGCATACCTCTATGGGCTAGTAGAATGATTATGTTGTTATCTACATTTAAATATATGACTTTAAAGGTATTAAAAAATATGACCGTTTTTATGTCATTGATTTTAATTTGGCGAAGGTTTACTGAAATGGGCCTTCTTTCCATCTTTAAAAGCCCATAACTTGGTCAAATGAACTCGGATTTCGATATGGCATACCTCTATGGGCTAGTAGAATGATTATGTTGTTATCTACATTTAAATATATGACTTTAAAGGTATTAAAAAACATGACCTTTTTTATGTCATTGATTTTAATTTGGCGAAGGTTTACTGATATGGACCTTCTTTCCATCTTTAAATGCCCATAACTTGGTCAAATGAACTCGGATTTCGATATGGCATACTTTTATGGGCTTGTGGAATGATTATGTTGTTATCTGCATTAAAATATATAACTTTAAAGGTAGTAAAAAATATGACCGTTTTTATGTCATTGATTTTAACTTTGCGAAGGTTTACTGAAATGGGCCTTCTTTCCATCTTTAAAAGCCCATAACCTGGTCAAAAGGACTCGGATTTCGATATGGCATACCTCTATGGGCTTGTGGAATGATTATGTTGTTATCTGCATTAAAATATATAACTTTAAAGGTAGTACAAAATATGACCGTTTTTATGTCATTGATTTTAATTTTGCGAAGGTTTACTGAAATGGGCCTTCTTTCCATCTTTAAAAGCCAATAACTTGGTCAAATGAACTCGTATTTCGATATGGCATACCTTTAGGGGCTTGTGGAATGTTTTTGATGTTATCTGCATTAAAATATTTAACTTTAAAGGTAGTAGAAAATATGACCGTTTTTATGTCATTGATTTTAATTTTGCGAAGGTTTACTGAAATGGGGCTTCTTTCCATCTTTAAAAGCCAATAACTTGGTCAAATGAACTCGGATTTCGATATGGCATACCTTTAGGGGCTTGTGGAATGATTTTGTTGTTATCTGCATTAAAATATTTAACTTTAAATGTATTAAAAAATGTAACCGTTTTAATGTCATTGATTTTAATTTTGCAAAGGTTTACTGAAATGGGCCATCTTTCATCGTTAAAAGCCAATAACTTGGTCAAATGAACTCGTATTTCGATATGGTATACGTTTATGGGCTTGTGGAATGATTATGTTTTTATCTGCATTAAAATATATAACTTTAAAGGTAGTAAAAAATATGACCGTTTATATGTCATTGATTTTAATTTTGCAAAGGTTTACTAAAATGGGCCTTCTTTCCATCTTTAAAAGCCCATAACCTGGTCAAAAGGACTCGGATTTCGATATGGCATACCTCTATGGGCCTGTGGCATGATTATGTTGTTATCTGCATTAAAATATATAACTTTAAAGGTAGTACAAAATATGACCGTTTTTATGTCATTGATTTTAATTTTGCGAAGGTTTACTGAAATGGGCCTTCTTTCCATCTTTAAAAGCCAATAACTTGGTCAAATGAACTCGTATTTCGATATGGCATACCTCTAGGGGCTTGTGGAATGATTTTGTTGTTATCTGCATTAAAATATTTAACTTTAAAGGTAGTAGAAAATGTGACCGTTTTATGTCATTGATTTTAATTTTGCGAAGGTTTACTGAAATGGGCCTTCTTTCCATCTTTAAAAGCCCATAACTTGGTCAAATGAACTCGGATTTCGATATGGCATACCTTTATAGGCTTGTGGAATGATTATGTTGTTATCTGCATTAAAATATATAACTTTAAAGGTAGTAAAAAATTTGACCGTTTTTATGTCATTGATTTTAACTTTGCGAAGGTTTACTGAAATGGGCCTTCTTTCCATCTTTAAAAGCCAATAACTTGGTCAAATGAACTCGTATTTCGATATGGCATACCTTTAGAGGCTTGTGGAATGATTTTGTTGTTATCTGCATTAAAATATTTAACTTTAAATGTATTAAAAAATATAACCGTTTTAATATCATTGATTTTAATTTTGCAAAGGTTTACTGAAATTGGCCTTCTTTCATCTGTAAAAGCCAATAACTTGGTCAAATGAACTCGTATTTCGATATGGTATACGTTTATGGGCTTGTGGAATGATTATGTTGTTATCTGCATTAAAATATTTAACTTTAAAGGTAGTAAAAAATATGACCGTTTTTATGTCATTGATTTTAATTTTGCGAAGGTTTACTGAAATGGGCCTTCTTTCCATCTTTAAAAGCCCATAACTTGGTCAAATGAACTCGGATTTCGATATGGCATACCTATATGGGCTAGTAGAATGATTATGTTGTTATCTACATTTAAATTTATGACTTTAAAGGTATTAAAAAATATGACCGTTTTTATGTCATTGATTTAATTTGGCGAAGGTTTACTGAAATGGACCTTCTTTCCATCTTTAAAAGCCCATAACTTGGTCAAATGAACTCGGATTTTGATATGGCAAACCTTTATGGGCTTGTGGAATGATTATGTTGTTACCTACATGAAAATATATTACTTTAAAGGTATTAAAAAATATGACCATTTTTATGTCATTGATTTTAATTTTGCGAAGGCTTACTGAAATGTGCCTTCTTTCCATCTTTAAAAGCCCATAACTTGGTCAAATGAACTCGGCTTTCGATATGGCATACCTTTATGAGCTTGTGGAATGAATATGTTTTTATCTCAATTAAAATATATAACTTTAAGGATAGTAAATGATATGACCGTTTTTATGTCATTGATTTTAATTTGGCGAAGGTATACTGAAGAGAGCCTTCTTTCCATCTTTAAAAGCCCATAACTCGGTCAAATGAACTCGGTTTTCGATATAGCATACCTCTATGCGCTTGTAGAATGATTATGTTGTTACCTACATTAAAATATATTACTTTAAAGGTATTAAAAAATATGACCATTTTTATGTCATTGATTTAATTTTGCGAAGGCTTACTGAAATGGGCCTTCTTTCAATCTTTAAAAGCCCAAAACTTGGTCAAATGAACACGGATTTTGACATGGCATA
Source organism: Drosophila suzukii (assembly GCF_043229965.1). Classification (NCBI taxonomy): domain Eukaryota; kingdom Metazoa; phylum Arthropoda; class Insecta; order Diptera; family Drosophilidae; genus Drosophila; species Drosophila suzukii. The sequence goes on along the minus strand of NW_027255896.1, from coordinate 177,384 downwards.
TGGCTTGTGACTTAATTTTGCGAAGGTTTACTGAAATGGGCCTTCTTTCCATCTTTAAAAGCCCATAACTTGGTCAAATGAACTCGGATTTTGATATGGCAAACCTTTATGGGCTTGTGGAATGATTATGTTGTTACCTACATTAAAATATATAAGATTTAAGGTATTAAAAAATACGACCGTTTTTATGTCATAGATTTTAATTTTGCGTAGGCTTACTGAAATGGGCCTTCTTTCCATCTTTAAAAGCCCATAACTTGGTCAAATGAACTCGGATTTTGATATGGCAAACCTTTATGGGCTTGTGGAATGATTATGTTGTTACCTACATTCAAATATATTACTTTAAAGGTATTAAAAAGTATGACCATTTTTATGTCATTGATTTTAATTTTGCGAAGGTTTACTGAAATGGGCCATCTTTCATCGTTAAAAGCCAATAACTTGGTCAAATGAACTCGTATTTCGATATGGTATACGTTTATGGGCTTGTGGAATGATTATGTTTTTATCTGCATTAAAATATATAACTTTAAAGGTAGTAAAAAATATGACCGTTTATATGTCATTGATTTTAATTTTGCAAAGGTTTACTAAAATGGGCCTTCTTTCCATCTTTAAAAGCCCATAACCTGGTCAAAAGGACTCGGATTTCGATATGGCATACCTCTATGGGCCTGTGGCATGATTATGTTGTTATCTGCATTAAAATATATAACTTTAAAGGTAGTACAAAATATGACCGTTTTTATGTCATTGATTTTAATTTTGCGAAGGTTTACTGAAATGGGCCTTCTTTCCATCTTTAAAAGCCAATAACTTGGTCAAATGAACTCGTATTTCGATATGGCATACCTCTAGGGGCTTGTGGAATGATTTTGTTGTTATCTGCATTAAAATATTTAACTTTAAAGGTAGTAGAAAATGTGACCGTTTTATGTCATTGATTTTAATTTTGCGAAGGTTTACTGAAATGGGCCTTCTTTCCATCTTTAAAAGCCCATAACTTGGTCAAATGAACTCGGATTTCGATATGGCATACCTTTATAGGCTTGTGGAATGATTATGTTGTTATCTGCATTAAAATATATAACTTTAAAGGTAGTAAAAAATTTGACCGTTTTTATGTCATTGATTTTAACTTTGCGAAGGTTTACTGAAATGGGCCTTCTTTCCATCTTTAAAAGCCAATAACTTGGTCAAATGAACTCGTATTTCGATATGGCATACCTTTAGAGGCTTGTGGAATGATTTTGTTGTTATCTGCATTAAAATATTTAACTTTAAATGTATTAAAAAATATAACCGTTTTAATATCATTGATTTTAATTTTGCAAAGGTTTACTGAAATTGGCCTTCTTTCATCTGTAAAAGCCAATAACTTGGTCAAATGAACTCGTATTTCGATATGGTATACGTTTATGGGCTTGTGGAATGAGTATGTTGTTATCTGCATTAAAATATTTAACTTTAAAGGTAGTAAAAAATATGACCGTTTTTATGTCATTGATTTTAATTTTGCGAAGGTTTACTGAAATGGGCCTTCTTTCCATCTTTAAAAGCCCATAACTTGGTCAAATGAACTCGGATTTCGATATGGCATACCTATATGGGCTAGTAGAATGATTATGTTGTTATCTACATTTAAATTTATGACTTTAAAGGTATTAAAAAATATGACCGTTTTTATGTCATTGATTTAATTTGGCGAAGGTTTACTGAAATGGACCTTCTTTCCATCTTTAAAAGCCCATAACTTGGTCAAATGAACTCGGATTTTGATATGGCAAACCTTTATGGGCTTGTGGAATGATTATGTTGTTACCTACATGAAAATATATTACTTTAAAGGTATTAAAAAATATGACCATTTTTATGTCATTGATTTTAATTTTGCGAAGGCTTACTGAAATGTGCCTTCTTTCCATCTTTAAAAGCCCATAACTTGGTCAAATGAACTCGGCTTTCGATATGGCATACCTTTATGAGCTTGTGGAATGAATATGTTTTTATCTCAATTAAAATATATAACTTTAAGGATAGTAAATGATATGACCGTTTTTATGTCATTGATTTTAATTTGGCGAAGGTATACTGAAGAGAGCCTTCTTTCCATCTTTAAAAGCCCATAACTCGGTCAAATGAACTCGGTTTTCGATATAGCATACCTCTATGCGCTTGTAGAATGATTATGTTGTTACCTACATTAAAATATATTACTTTAAAGGTATTAAAAAATATGACCATTTTTATGTCATTGATTTTAATTTTGCGAAGGCTTACTGAAATGTGCCTTCTTTCCATCTTTAAAAGCCCATAACTTGGTCAAATGAACTCGGCTTTCGATATGGCATACCTTTATGAGCTTGTGGAATGAATATGTTTTTATCTCAATTAAAATATATAACTTTAAGGATAGTAAATGATATGACCGTTTTTATGTCATTGATTTTAATTTGGCGAAGGTATACTGAAGAGAGCCTTCTTTCCATCTTTAAAAGCCCATAACTCGGTCAAATGAACTCGGTTTTCGATATAGCATACCTCTATGCGCTTGTAGAATGATTATGTTGTTACCTACATTAAAATATATTACTTTAAAGGTATTAAAAAATATGACCATTTTTATGTCATTGATTTAATTTTGCGAAGGCTTACTGAAATGGGCCTTCTTTCAATCTTTAAAAGCCCAAAACTTGGTCAAATGAACACGGATTTTGACATGGCATATGGCTTGTGACTTAATTTTGCGAAGGTTTACTGAAATGGGCCTTCTTTCCATCTTTAAAAGCCCATAACTTGGTCAAATGAACTCGGATTTTGATATGGCAAACCTTTATGGGCTTGTGGAATGATTATGTTGTTACCTACATTAAAATATATAAGATTTAAGGTATTAAAAAATACGACCGTTTTTATGTCATAGATTTTAATTTTGCGTAGGCTTACTGAAATGGGCCTTCTTTCCATCTTTAAAAGCCCATAACTTGGTCAAATGAACTCGGATTTTGATATGGCAAACCTTTATGGGCTTGTGGAATGATTATGTTGTTACCTACATTCAAATATATTACTTTAAAGGTATTAAAAAGTATGACCATTTTTATGTCATTGATTTTAATTTTGCGAAGGTTTACTGAAATGGGCCTTCTTTCCATCTTTAAAAGCCCATAACTTGGTCAAATGAACTCGGATTTCGATGGCATACCTTTATGGGCTTGTGGAATGATTATGTTGTTATCTGCATTAAAATATATAACTTTAAGGGTATTAAAAAATATGACCGTTTTTATGTCATTGATTTTAATTTTGCGAAGGTTTACTGAAATGGGCCTTCTTTCCATTTTTAAAAGCCCATAGCTTGGTCAAATGAACTCGGATTTCGATATTAACAAATATGACCGTTTTTATGTCATTGATTTTAATTTTGCGAGGGTTTACTGAAATGGACCTTCTTTCCATCTTTAAAAGCCCATAACTTGGTCAAATGAACTCGGATTTCGATATTAACAAATATGACCGTTTTTGTGTCATTGATTTTAATTTTGCGAAGGTTTACTGAAATGGGCCTTCTTTCCATCTTTAAAAGCCCATAACTTGGTCAAATGAACTCGGATCTCGATATGTCATACCTTTATGGGCTTGTGGAATGATTTTGTTGTAATCTGTATTAAAAAATGAAATTCTAAAGGTAGTTAAAAATATGACCGTTTTTATGTCATTGATTTTAATTTTGCGAAGGTTTACTGAAATGGGCCTTCTTTCCATCTTTAAAAGCCCATAACTTGGTCAAATGAACTCGGATTTCGATATGGCATACCTCTATGGGCTAGTAGAATGATTATGTTGTTATCTACATTAAAATATATTACTTTAAAGGTATTAAAAAATATGACCGTTTTTATGTCATTGATTTTAATTTTGCGAAGGTTTACTGAAATGGGCCTTCTTTCCATCTTTAAAAGCCCATAACTTGGTCAAATGAACTCGGATCTCGATATGGCATACCTTTATGGGCTTGTGGAATGATTTTGTTGTAATCTGTATTAAAAAATGAAATTCTAAAGGTAGTAAAAAATATGACCGTTTTTATGTCATTGATTTTAATTTTGCAAAGGTTTACTGAAATGGGCCTTCTTTCCATCTTTAAAAGCCCATAACTTGGTCAAATGAACTCGGATTTCGAAATGGCATACCTTTATGGGCTAGTGGAATGATTATGTTGTTATCTGCATTAAAATATGTAACTTTAAAGGTATTAAAAAATATGACCGTTTTTATGTCATTGATTTTAAGTTTGCGAAGGATTACTGAAATGGGCCTTCTTTCCATCTTTAAAAGCCCATAACTTGGTCAAATGAACTCGGATTTCGAAATGGCATACCTTTATGGGCTAGTGGAATGATTATGTTGTTATCTGCATTAAAATATGTAACTTTAAAGGATTTTAATTTTGCGAAGGTTTACTGAAATGGGCCTTCTTTCCATCTTTAAATGCCCATAACTTGGTCAAATGAACTCGGACTTCGATATGGCATACCTCTATGGGCTTGTAGATTTATTATGTTGTTATCTGCATTAAAATATATAACTTTAAAGGTATTAAAAAATATGACCGTTTTTATGTCATTGATTTTAATTTTGCGAAGGTTTACTGAAATGGGCCTTCTTTCCATCTTTAAATGCCTATAACTTAGTCAAATGAACTCGGATTTCGATATGGCATACCTCTATGGGCTAGTAGAATGATTATGTTGTTATCTACATTAAAATATATTAGTTACTACTGATTTTAATTTGGCGAAGGTTTACTGAAATGGACCTTCTTTCCATCTTTAAAAGCCCATAGCTTGGTCAAATGAACTCGGATTTTGATATGGCAAACCTTTATGGGCTTGTGGAATGATTATGTTGTTACCTACATTAAGATATATTACTTTAAAGGTATTAAAAAATATGACCGTTTTTATGTCATTGATTTTAATTTTGCGAAGGCTTACTGAAATGGTCCTTCTTTTCATCTGTAAAACCCCATAACTTGGTCAAATGAACTCGGATTTCGATATGGCATACCTTTATGGGCTTGTGGAATGATTATGTTTTTATCTGCATTAAAATATATAACTTTAAAGATGGTAAATTATATGACCGTTTTTATGTCATTGATTTTAATTTGGCGAAGGTTTACTGAAATGGACCTTCTTTCCATCTTTAAAAGCCCATAACTTGGTCAAATAAACTCAGATTTTGATATGGCAAACCCTTATGGGCTTGTGGCATGATTTTGTTGTAATCGGTATTAAAATATATAACTTTAAAGGTAGTAAAAAATATGACCGTTTTTATGTCATTGATTTTAATTTTGCGAAGGCTTACTGATGGGCCTTCTTTCCATCTTTAAATGCCTATAACTTGGTCAAATGAACTCGGATTTTGATGTGGCATACCTTTATGGGCTTGTGGAATGATTATGTTGTTATCTGCATTAAAATATATAACTTTAAAGGTATTAAAAAATATGACCGTTTTTATGTCATTGATTTTAAGTTTGCGAAGGATTACTGAAATGGGCCTTCTTTCCATCTTTAAAAGCCCATAACTTGGTCAAATGAACTCGGATTTCGAAATGGCATACCTTTATGGGCTAGTGGAATGATTATGTTGTTATCTGCATTAAAATATGTAACTTTAAAGGATTTTAATTTTGCGAAGGTTTACTGAAATGGGCCTTCTTTCCATCTTTAAATGCCCATAACTTGGTCAAATGAACTCGGACTTCGATATGGCATACCTCTATGGGCTTGTAGATTTATTATGTTGTTATCTGCATTAAAATATATAACTTTAAAGGTATTAAAAAATATGACCGTTTTTATGTCATTGATTTTAATTTTGCGAAGGTTTACTGAAATGGGGCTTCTTTCCATCTTTAAAAGCCAATAACTTGGTCAAATGAACTCGGATTTCGATATGGCATACCTTTAGGGGCTTGTGGAATGATTTTGTTGTTATCTGCATTAAAATATTTAACTTTAAATGTATTAAAAAATGTAACCGTTTTAATGTCATTGATTTTAATTTTGCAAAGGTTTACTGAAATGGGCCATCTTTCATCGTTAAAAGCCAATAACTTGGTCAAATGAACTCGTATTTCGATATGGTATACGTTTATGGGCTTGTGGAATGATTATGTTGTTATCTACATTAAAATATATTAGTTACTACTGATTTTAATTTGGCGAAGGTTTACTGAAATGGACCTTCTTTCCATCTTTAAAAGCCCATAGCTTGGTCAAATGAACTCGGATTTTGATATGGCAAACCTTTATGGGCTTGTGGAATGATTATGTTGTTACCTACATTAAGATATATTACTTTAAAGGTATTAAAAAATATGACCGTTTTTATGTCATTGATTTTAATTTGGCGAAGGTTTACTGAAATGGGCCTTCTTTCCATCTTTAAAAGCCCATAACTTGGTCAAATGAACTCGGATTTCGATATGGCATACCTTTATGAGCTTGTGGAATGATTTTGTTGTAATCTGTATTAAAAATGAAATTCTAAAGGTATTATAATATATGACCGTTTTTATGTCATTGAGTTTAATTTTGCGAAGGTTTACTGAAATGGGCCTTCTTTTTTTCATCTTTAAAAGCCCATAACTTGGTCAAATGAACTCGGATTTCGATATGGCATACCTCTATGGGCTAGTAGAATGATTATGTTGTTATCTACATTAAAATATATTACTTTAAAGGTATTACAAAATATGACCGTTTTTATGTCATTGATTTTAACTTTGCGAAGGTTTACTGAAATGGGCCTTCTTTCCATCTTTAAAAGCCCATAACTTGGTCAAAAGGACTCGGATTTCGATATGGCATACCTCTATGGGCTTGTGGAATGATTATGTTGTTATCTGCATTAAAATATATAACTTTAAAGGTAGTACAAAATATGACCGTTTTTATGTCATTGATTTTAATTTTGCGAAGGTTTACTGAAATGGGCCTTCTTTCCATCTTTAAAAGCCAATAACTTGGTCAAATGAACTCGTATTTCGATATGGCATACCTTTAGGGGCTTGTGGAATGATTTTGATGTTATCTGCATTAAAATATTTAACTTTAAAGGTAGTAGAAAATATGACCGTTTTTATGTCATTGATTTTAATTTTGCGAAGGTTTACTGAAATGGGGCTTCTTTCCATCTTTAAAAGCCAATAACTTGGTCAAATGAACTCGGATTTCGATATGGCATACCTTTAGGGGCTTGTGGAATGATTTTGTTGTTATCTGCATTAAAATATTTAACTTTAAATGTATTAAAAAATGTAACCGTTTTAATGTCATTGATTTTAATTTTGCAAAGGTTTACTAAAATGGGCCTTCTTTCCATCTTTAAAAGCCCATAACCTGGTCAAAAGGACTCGGATTTCGATATGGCATACCTCTATGGGCCTGTGGCATGATTATGTTGTTATCTGCATAAAAATATATAACTTTAAAGGTAGTACAAAATATGACCGTTTTTATGTCATTGATTTTAATTTTGCAAAGGTTTACTGAAATGGGCCTTCTTTCATCTTTAAAAGCCAATAACTTGGTCAAATGAACTCGTATTTCGATATGGTATACGTTTATGGGCTTGTGGAATGATTATGTTGTTATCTGCATTAAAATATTTAACTTTAAAGGTAGTAAAAAATATGACCGTTTTTATGTCATTGATTTTAATTTTGCGAAGGTTTACTGAAATGGGCCTTCTTTCCATCTTTAAAAGCCCATAACTTGGTCAAATGAACTCGGATTTCGATATGGCATACCTCTATGGGCTAGTAGAATGATTATGTTGTTATCTACATTTAAATTTATGAATTTAAAGGTATTAAAAAATATGACCGTTTTTATGTCATTGATTTAATTTGGCGAAGGTTTACTGAAATGGACCTTCTTTCCATCTTTAAAAGCCCATAACTTGGTCAAATGAACTCGGATTTTGATATGGCAAACCTTTATGGGCTTGTGGAATGATTATGTTGTTACCTACATTAAAATATATAAGATTTAAGGTATTAAAAAATACGACCGTTTTTATGTCATTGATTTTAATTTGGCGAAGGTTTACTGAAATGGACCTTCTTTCCATCTTTAAAAGCCCATAGCTTGGTCAAATGAACTCGGATTTTGATATGGCAAACCTTTATGGGCTTGTGGAATGATTATGTTGTTACCTAAATTAAAATATATTACTTTAAAGGTATTAAAAAATATGACCGTTTTTATGTCATTGATTTTAATTTGGCGAATGTTTACTGAAATGGGCCTTCTTTCCATCTTTAAATGCCCATAACTTGGTCAAATGAACTCGGACTTCGATATGGCATACCTCTATGGGCTTGTAGATTTATTATGTTGTTATCTGCATTAAAATATATAACTTTAAAGGTATTAAAAAATATGACCGTTTTTATGTCATTGATTTTAATTTTGCGAAGGTTTACTGAAATGGGCCTTCTTTCCATCTTTAAATGCCCATAACTTGGTCAAATGAACTCGGATTTCGATATTAACAAATATGACCGTTTTTATGTCATTGATTTTAATTTTGCGAAGGTTTACTGAAATGGGCCTTCTTTCCATCTTTAAATGCCCATAACTTGGTCAAATGAACTCGGATTTCGATATGGCAAACCTTTATGGGCTTGTGGAATGATTATGTTGTTACCTACATTAAAATATATAAGATTTAAGGTATTAAAAAATACGACCGTTTTTATGTCATTGATTTTAATTTGGCGAAGGTTTACTGAAATGGACCTTCTTTCCATCTTTAAAAGCCCATAGCTTGGTCAAATGAACTCGGATTTTGATATGGCAAACCTTTATGGGCTTGTGGAATGATTATGTTGTTACCTAAATTAAAATATATTACTTTAAAGGTATTAAAAAATATGACCGTTTTTATGTCATTGATTTTAATTTGGCGAATGTTTACTGAAATGGGCCTTCTTTCCATCTTTAAATGCCCATAACTTGGTCAAATGAACTCGGACTTCGATATGGCATACCTCTATGGGCTTGTCGATTTATTATGTTGTTATCTGCATTAAAATATATAACTTTAAAGGTATTAAAAAATATGACCGTTTTTATGTCATTGATTTTAATTTTGCGAAGGTTTACTGAAATGGGCCTTCTTTCCATCTTTAAATGCCCATAACTTGGTCAAATGAACTCGGATTTCGATATTAACAAATATGACCGTTTTTATGTCATTGATTTTAATTTTGCGAAGGTTTACTGAAATGGGCCTTCTTTCCATCTTTAAAAGCCCATAACTTGGTCAAATGAACTCGGATTTCGATATGGCATACCTCTATGGGCTAGTAGAATGATTATGTTGTTATCTACATTTAAATATATGACTTTAAAGGTATTAAAAAATATGACCGTTTTTATGTCATTGATTTTAATTTGGCGAAGGTTTACTGAAATGGACCTTCTTTCCATCTTTAAAAGCCCATAACTTGGTCAAATGAACTCGGATTTTGATATGGCAAACCTTTATGGGCTTGTGGAATGATTATGTTGTTACCTACATTAAAATATATTACTTTAAAGGTATTAAAAAATATGACCGTTTTTATGTCATTGATTTTAATTTTGCGAAGGCTTACTGAAATGGGCCTTCTTTCCATCTTTAAAAGCCCATAACTAAGTCAAATGAACTCGGATTTCGATATGGCATACCTTTATGAGCTTGTGGAATGATTTTGTTGTAATCTGCATTAAAAATGAAATTCTAAAGGTATTATAATATATGACCGTTTTTATGTCATTGATTTTAATTTTGCGAAGGTTTACTGAAATGGGCCTTCTTTCCATCTTTAAAAGCCCATAACTTGGTCAAATGAACTCGGATTTCGATATGGCATACTTCTATGGGCTAGTAGAATGATTATGTTGTTATCTACATTTAAATATATGACTTTAAAGGTATTAAAAAATATGACCGTTTCTATGTCATTGATTTTAATTTGGCGAAGGTTTACTGAAATGGGCCTTCTTTCCATCTTTAAAAGCCCATAACTTGGTCAAATGAACTCGGATTTCGATATGGCATACCTCTATGGGCTAGTAGAATGATTATGTTGTTATCTACATTTAAATATATGACTTTAAAGGTATTAAAAAATATGACCGTTTTTATGTCATTGATTTTAATTTGGCGAAGGTTTACTGAAATGGACCTTCTTTCAATCTTTAAAAGCCCATGACTTGGTCAAATGAACTCGGATTTTGATATGGCAAACCTTTATGGGCTTGTGGAATGATTATTGTTTGTGCCTAACCGAAGTAGACACTTCCGGGTCACACCGCGGGACAAGGCGGTAATGAGCACTTGTCGCTGGCACGGGGACGCTTTGATGGCAGGACGATCGCGTCGCGGCAATGGTAACGATGGTTACTACGATGCCGGACCACAGGCGATGCTGGAGCTGCGCTGAGGGTGAGCTAACGTGGTTAGCTGCTAGTTGAGATAGTGTATTACGAGCCCTATTCCCAGATGTAGGAAGTAGAACCTCGGAGTTAAGAGGTGTGTTGATAACTGATTTATTCTTCATTTGGTACATGTTTATATACTACTTGGAACACGGAAGTTTAGTGTAATGATTAGTGAAGTAGGCTATATTCTAAAGTAGGTCAGGGAATTATGATTATGGTAGCAGTTTGCGTAGTTGACTTTGCGTAGTTGGCTGACACTGCAAAATGTGCTGACTGCATTGGGGGGTCAGTGTTCCGTTGAGTCGGTGAGACGGTGAGTTAGTGAGACATATAATATGCTGATCAGCCATTCTCATATGCAGTGGGTGCTACTGAGCGCCTGGTACTGTTCCCAACTTGGCTACTGCTTGATTTGTTGGGTGTGGTCATGTTGAGTACCTTTGGGTACGAACATTCTCCCCCCCATTGAGGGGTACCCTCAATTAAGTCGTGATGTCGGTCAGCCCTTGACCGAATTGTATAGGAAGCACCTAACAAATCATTGACCAAGGTGGATCTTTCCTTCAACTGCGGTTCCTGTTTGTGATTCAGGTCCTTCACATCTTCTTGATGCTGCTTAACACTCCCCTTTGCGATAAAATTTACATTATCGTGGGGACTGAAATTGTGCTCTCGTAGATCTTGATCATTTGGCACGTCTATGGTATGTGGACATTCTGCAACAAAACTAATATATTTCTTGGTTAGGTTTAGAAATGTTGAACCAAAGTCAGCCTTCTTGTAGGTTTTAAATTGATGAGAAGTCGGTTCTATATTCATCGGATTTTTATCTTTTGTTGGCTCATAAGCAGCGTTCGGTCCTGCAAAATCACCTCTGCCTTCTACCAGAATAGGGTTGATTTCCGTATCAGATGAGGTTTCCTTATTGAGATAACCTGTGATTACATAACCAAGCCTAGTGCCTTGTGCCAAAGGTTTATTAGGTCCTAGTTCAAGAAGTTCACCGGTTATTACACGAGAATACACCTCAGACCCTAGGGTTAGGTCAATGGGTCCAGGTTGCCGAAAGTCCGGATCTGCTAACGGCAGTCCCTCGGGAATATTAAGATCGGTTGTAATCGGTACTGACGGTTGGTCTGTAATGACTGTGGGCATAATAAATACCTCTAATAGTTTTTCAAACCCTGATGTACATGATGAGAGCTTTAGTGTTGATCTAATTGCTGTAGATATCTTTCCTCCGATTCCAGATATTTCAATCGGTGACCTTTCCTTAAGAGATAGCAGATCTGCCATTCTCCTTGAGATAAGATTCACCTGTGATCCACCATCTATTACAGCGCGACATGTTTGTAATTGACCGTTTGGCCCTTGTAATGAGACCTTGGCAGTCGCGAGCAGAGTATATCCTCCTACGTTGTCGTAGCCTGCAATGGTTACTGCGCCGGCCACTGGATTGCTAGTCGGTCCTTTGTGTAACAGTGAATGATGCCGTTGCTGGCAGACTCGACAATTGGTCGGTGATCCACAGTTTTCAACCATATGAGCTGTAGACAAACAATTTGTGCATGCTCCTATTTGAATAATGGCTTGGCGCCGTGTTTTGGGGTCCATTTCCTGGAAACGGCTACATGCTCTAAGATTATGTGGTCCTAGGTGACAAATCTTACAGCTCTCTTCGTTGTAAACTGACTGATGGCGTAGTGTTGCTGTAGGTTGAGCGCTTATCGTCTCCAGCATGCAAGCGCGCCGTTCAATAAACGTTAGTACACTCCTTAACGTTGGAATTTCCGTTGGTGCATCCGCTGAATTTTCTAGAGCAGCTAGAGACTGCTGGTCTAGTTTTCTTCTGATAAGAAAACACAAGATTGGATCCCAGGATTTTGTGCTGATATCGAGGTTTTGAAGAGTACTCATTGAGTTTTTTATAGTGTCATGTAATGCCCTTAGTTGGCGCGAGGAACCGTCTATGGGCGTATGGTCAATAATTTTTGCTATGGCGGCGAATACTAGTATTTTGCCGATCTGGTACCTGGCCTTCAACCGCAACCAGGTGTCGTCATAGCCACCCTGTGAGAAGGCTGTGTCTGTCAAGACGTTCCTCGCTTCCCCACGAAGCGAACTCTGTAGAATATGTAGTTTTTGACTGGCCGAATATGGTTTGTTATGTACCAATTCCACAAAGAGATCATGGAACCGTGGCCAGTCTAGATACTCGCCGTTGAACTCCGGAATGCTAATTGGCGGAAGTGCCAAGTTTAGGCTCATTGGCGCGTCGTTTTCTCGTAGCAGGCTCATTTCGTATTCCTCGTATAATGTGTGGAATTGGGCTAGCTCTGCTTCTGCCAGAGCTGCGGCCCCAGGTGTACTATCCAATTCGTCGTGGGCTTGCCTCAGTAACGCCCAATGGAGATCCAGGTGCCTTTGTAAGGCTGGGGTGACAGTTGGGGCGTTCGAGGCTAATGTTAATGATGACTCCAATTCGTTGCATCTTCTCTGCAACTGTCGGATCACCGTGTCAATTGCGGAATCTCCTTTGACTTGATCTTTTGTTGTGAGCTTGATGTTGGCCGACGTTCGTCTGGGGGCCTTCGGAAGCCCGTTTCCAGTCGGCATGTTGTCCAGAAAGATATTCTGATATTTTTCGACCAGCTCTTTAAGTGCTACTAGTCGTGAAGAGTACTCACTTCCAGTGGGTAGTGCCGCTTGCTGGACTTCTTCATCTAGGTCGCAAAACTGCCGCCAGAGATCGTTTAACTGATTTAGCTTACCAGAATAATAGCCGTCTCGGTGGCGTCGGTCGGCAGAATCCTTGCCATAATTCTTAATGAGCTGTTGGATTTTCCCTTGCAGCTCGTTTTGTGTGTCTAGTAATCGATTGTGTAAATCGATTCTTGTGTGACTTGTTTCCTCAATGAATGAAGTAGACATATTGTGTGTCTTGGAAACAAAGAATCTTGTGAAGCTGGATGAAGCTGAGTATCCTGTGAAGCTGGATGTAGCTGAAGTTCCTGTGACGCTGGAAGAAGAAGCGTATCCTGTGAAGCTGGATGAAGCTGAAGTTCCTGTGACGCTGGAAGAAGAAGCGAATCCTGTGAAGCTGGATTAAGCTGAAGTTCCTGTGACGGTGGAAGAAGAAGCGTATCCTGTGAAGCTGGATGAAGCTGAAGTTCCTGTGACGCTGGAAGACGAAGCGTATCCTGTGAAGCTGGATTAAGCTGAAGTTCCTGTGACGCTGGAAGACGAAGCGTATCCTGTGAAGCTGGATTAAGCTGAAGTTCCTGTGACGCTGGAAGAAGAAGCGAATCCTGTGAAGCTGGATGAAGCTGAAGTTCCTGTGACGCTGGAAGAAGAAGCGAGTCCTGTGAAGCTGGATGAAGCTGAAGTTCCTGTGACGCTGGAAGACGAAGCGTATCCTGTGAAGCTGGATTAAGCTGAAGTTCCTGTGACGCTGGAAGAAGAAGCGTATCCTGTGAAGCTGGATTAAGCTGAAGTTCCTGTGACGCTGGAAGACGAAGCGTATCCTGTGAAGCTGGATTAAGCTGAAGTTCCTGTGACGCTGGAAGAAGAAGCGAGTCCTGTGAAGCTGGATGAAGCTGAAGTTCCTGTGACGCTGGAAGACGAAGCGTATCCTGTGAAGCTGGATTAAGCTGAAGTTCCTGTGACGCTGGAAGAAGAAGCGAATCCTGAGAAGCTGGATTAAGCTGAAGTTCCTGTGACGCTGGAAGAAGAAGCGTATCCTGTGAAGCTGGATGAAGCTGAAGTTCCTGTGACGCTGGAAGACGAAACGTATCCTGTGAAGCTGGATTAAGCTGAAGTTCCTGTGACGCTGGAAGAAGAAGCGTATCCTATGAAGCTGGATAAAGCTGTGAGTCCTTTAGTGGGAAGGGGGTTGCTTGAGTGTGATCCTTTGTTGTTAAAGGATCACGTCGGGGTCACCAATGTTTGTGCCTAACCGAAGTAGACACTTCCGGGTCACACCGCGGGACAAGGCGGTAATGAGCACTTGTCGCTGGCACGGGGACGCTTTGATGGCAGGACGATCGCGTCGCGGCAATGGTAACGATGGTTACTACGATGCCGGACCACAGGCGATGCTGGAGCTGCGCTGAGGGTGAGCTAACGTGGTTAGCTGCTAGTTGAGATAGTGTATTACGAGCCCTATTCCCAGATGTAGGAAGTAGAACCTCGGAGTTAAGAGGTGTGTTGATAACTGATTTATTCTTCATTTGGTACATGTTTATATACTACTTGGAACACGGAAGTTTAGTGTAATGATTAGTGAAGTAGGCTATATTCTAAAGTAGGTCAGGGAATTATGATTATGGTAGCAGTTTGCGTAGTTGACTTTGCGTAGTTGGCTGACACTGCAAAATGTGCTGACTGCATTGGGGGGTCAGTGTGCCGTTGAGTCGGTGAGACGGTGAGTTAGTGAGACATATAATATGCTGATCAGCCATTCTCATATGCAGTGGGTGCTACTGAGCGCCTGGTACTGTTCCCAACTTGGCTACTGCTTGATTTGTTGGGTGTGGTCATGTTGAGTACCTTTGGGTACGAACAATTATGTTGTTACCTACATTAAAATATATTACTTTAAAGGTATTAAAAAATATGACCGTTTTCATGTCATTGATTTTAATTTGGCGAATGTTTACTGAAATGGGCCTTCTTTCCATCTTTAAATGCCCATAACTTGGTCAAATGAACTCGGACTTCGATATGGCATACCTCTATGGGCTTGTAGATTTATTATGTTGTTATCTGCATTAAAATATATAACTTTAAAGGTATTAAAAAATATGACCGTTTTTATGTCATTGATTTTAATTTTGCGAAGGTCTACTGAAATGGGCCTTCTTTCCATCTTTAAATGCCCATAACTTAGTCAAATGAACTCGGATTTCGATATGGCATACATACCTCTATGGGCTAGTAGAATGATTATGTTGTTATCTACATTAAAATATATTACTTTAAAGGTATTAAAAAATATGACCGTTTTTATGTCATTGATTTTAATTTGGCGAAGGTTTACTGAAATGAACCTTCTTTCCATCTTTAAAAACCCATAGCTTGGTCAAATGAACTCGGATTTTGATATGGCAAACCTTTATGGGCTTGTGGAATGATTATGTTGTTACCTACATTAAAATATGACCGTTTTTATGTCATTGATTTTAATTTTGCGAAGGCTTACTGAAATGGGCCTTCTTTCCATCTTTAAAAGCCCATAACTTGGTCAAATGAACTCGGATTTCGATATGGCATACCTTTATGAGCTTGTGGAATGATTTTGTTGTAATCTGCATTAAAAATGAAATTCTAAAGGTATTATAATATATGACCGTTTTTATGTCATTGATTTTAATTTTGCGAAGGCTTACTGAAATGGGCCTTCTTTCCATCTTTAAAAGCCCATAACTTAGTCAAATGAACTCGGATTTCGATATGGCATACCTCTATGGGCTAGTAGAATGATTATGTTGTTATCTACATTTAAATATATGACTTTAAAGGTATTAAAAAATATGACCGTTTTTATGTCATTGATTTTAATTTGGCGAAGGTTTACTGAAATGGGCCTTCTTTCCATCTTTAAAAGCCCATAACTTGGTCAAGTGAACTCGGATTTCGATATGGCATACCTCTATGGCCTAGTAGAATGATTATGTTGTTATTTAAATTTAAATATATGACTTTAAAGGTATTAAAAAATATGACCTTTTTTATGTCATTGATTTTAATTTGACGAAGGTTTACTGATATGGACCTTCTTTCCATCTTTAAATGCCCATAACTTGGTCAAATGAACTCGGATTTCGATATGGCATACTTTTATGGGCTTGTGGAATGATTATGTTGTTATCTGCATTAAAATATATAACTTTAAAGGTATTAAAAAATATGACCGTTTTTATGTCATTGATTTTAATTTTGCGAAGGTTTACTGAAATGGGCCTTCTTTCCATCTTTAAAAGCCCATAACTTGGTCAAATGAACTCGGATTTCGATATGGCATACCTCTATGGGCTAGTAGAATGATTATGTTGTTATCTACATTTAAATTTATGACTTTAAAGGTATTAAAAAATATGAGCGTTTTTATGTCATTGATTTAATTTGGCGAAGGTTTACTGAAATGGACCTTCTTTCCATCTTTAAAAGCCCATAACTTGGTCAAATGAACTCGGATTTTGATATGGCAAACCTTTATGGGCTTGTGGAATGATTATGTTGTTACCTACATTAAAATATATTACTTTAAAGGTATTAAAAAATATGACCATTTTTATGTCATTGATTTTAATTTTGCGAAGGCTTACTGAAATGTGCCTTCTTTCCATCTTTAAAAGCCCATAACTTGGTCAAATGAACTCGGATATCGATATGGCATACCTCTATGGGCTAGTAGAATGATTATGTTGTTATCTACATTTAAATTTATGACTTTAAAGGTATTAAAAAATATGAGCGTTTTTATGTCATTGATTTAATTTGGCGAAGGTTTACTGAAATGGACCTTCTTTCCATCTTTAAAAGCCCATAACTTGGTCAAATGAACTCGGATTTTGATATGGCAAACCTTTATGGGCTTGTGGAATGATTATGTTGTTACCTACATTAAAATATATTACTTTAAAGGTATTAAAAAATATGACCATTTTTATGTCATTGATTTTAATTTTGCGAAGGCTTACTGAAATGTGCCTTCTTTCCATCTTTAAAAGCCCATAACTTGGTCAAATGAACTCGGATATCGATATGGCATACCTTTATGAGCTTGTGGAATGATTTTGTTGTAATCTGTATTAAAAAATGAAATTCTAAAGGTATTATAATATATGACCGTTTTTATGTCATTGATTTTAATTTGGCGAAGGTATACTGAAGAGAGCCTTCTTTCCATCTTTAAAAGCCCATAACTTGGTCAAATGAACTCGGTTTTCGATATAGCATACCTCTATGCGCTTGTAGAATGATTATGTTGTTACCTACATTAAAATATATTTCTTAAAAGGTATTAAAAAATATGACCGTTTTTATGTCATTGATTTAATTTTGCGAAGGCTTACTGAAATGGGCCTTCTTTCAATCTTTAAAAGCCCAAAACTTGGTCAAATGAACACGGATTTTGACATGGCATATGGCTTGTGACTTAACTTTGCGAAGGTTTACTGAAATGGGCCTTCTTTCCATCTTTAAAAGCCCATAACTTGGTCAAATGAACTCGGATTTTGATATGGCAAACCTTTATGGGCTTGTGGAATGATTATGTTGTTACCTACATTAAAATATATAACTTTTAAGGTATTAAAAAATACGACCGTTTTTATGTCATAGATTTTAATTTTGCGTAGGCTTACTGAAATGGGCCTTATTTCCATCTTTAAAAGCCCATAACTTTGTCAAATGAACTCGGATTTTGATATGGCAAACCTTTATGGGCTTGTGGAATGATTATGTTGTTACCTACATTAAAATATATTACTTTAAAGGTATTAAAAAATATGACCATTTTTATGTCATTGATTTTAATTTTGCGAAGGTTTACTGAAATGGGCCTTCTTTCCATCTTTAAAAGCCCATAACTTGGTCAAATGAACTCGGATTTCGATGTGGCATACCTTTATGGGCTTGTGGAATGATTATGTTGTTATCTGCATTAAAATATATAACTTTAAAGGTATTAAAAAATATGACGGTTTTTATGTCATTGATTTTAATTTTGCGAAGGTTTACTGAAATGGGCCTTCTTTCCATCTTTAAAAGCCCATAACTTGGTCAAATGAACTCGGATTTCGATATTAACAAATATGACCGTTTTTATGTCATTGATTTTAATTTTGCGAAGGTTTACTGAAATGGACCTTCTTTCCATCTTTAAAAGCCCATAACTTGGTCAAATGAACTCGGATTTCGATATTAACAAATATGACCGTTTTTATGTCATTGATTTTAATTTTGCGAAGGTTTACTGAAATGGGCCTTCTTTCCATCTTTAAAAGCCCATAACTTGGTCAAAAGAACTCGGATTTCGATATGGCATACTTCTATGGGCTAGTAGAATGATTATGTTGTTATCTACATTTAAATATATGACTTTAAAGGTATTAAAAAATATGACCGTTTCTATGTCATTGATTTTAATTTGGCGAAGGTTTACTGAAATGGGCCTTCTTTCCATCTTTAAAAGCCCATAACTTGGTCAAATGAACTCGGATTTCGATATTAACAAATATGACCGTTTTTATGTCATTGATTTTAATTTTGCGAAGGTTTACTGAAATGGGCCTTCTTTCCATCTTTAAATGCCCATAACTTGGTCAAATGAACTCGGATTTCGATATGGCATACCTCTATGGGCTAGTAGAATGATTATGTTGTTATCTACATTTAAATATATGACTTTAAGGGTATTAAAAAATATGACCGTTTTTATGTCATTGATTTTAATTTGGCGAAGGTTTACTGAAATGGACCTTCTTTCCATCTTTAAAAGCCTATAACTTGGTCAAATGAACTCGGATTTTGATATGGCAAACCTTTCTGGGCTTGTGGAATGATTATGTTGTTACCTACATTAAAATATATTACTTTAAAGGTATTAAAAAATATGACCGTTTTTATGGCATTGATTTTAATTTTGCGAAGGCTTACTGAAATGGGCCTTCTTTCCATCTTTAAAAGCCCATAACTAAGTCAAATGAACTCGGATTTCGATATGGCATACCTTTATGAGCTTGTGGAATGATTTTGTTGTAATCTGCATTAAAAATGAAATTCTAAAGGTATTTTAATATATGACCGTTTTTATGTCATTGATTTAAATTTTGCGAAGGTTTACTGAAATGGGCCTTCTTTCCATCTTTAAAAGCCCATAACTTGGTCAAAAGAACTCGGATTTCGATATGGCATACTTCTATGGGCTAGTAGAATGATTATGTTGTTATCTACATTTAAATATATGACTTTAAAGGTATTAAAAAATATGACCGTTTCTATGTCATTGATTTTAATTTGGCGAAGGTTTACTGAAATGGGCCTTCTTTCCATCTTTACAAGCCCATAACTTGGTCAAATGAACTCGGATTTCGATATGGCATACCTCTATGGGCTAGTAGAATGATTATGTTGTTATCTACATTAAAATATATGACTTTAAAGGTATTAAAAAATATGACCGTTTTTATGTCATTGTTTTAATTTGGCGAAGGTTTACTGAAATGGACCTTCTTTCCATCTTTAAAAGCCCATAGCTTGGTCAAATGAACTCGGATTTTGATATGGCAAACCTTTATGTGCTTGTGGAATGATTATGTTGTTACCTACATTAAAATATATTACTTTAAAGGTATTAAAAAATATGACCGTTTTTATGTCATTGATTTTAATTTGGCAAAGGTTTACTGAAATGGGCCTTCTTTCCATTTTTAAATGCCCATAACTTGGTCAAATGAACTCGGACTTCGATATGGCATACCTCTATGGGCTTGTAGATTTATTATGTTGCTATCTGCATTAAAATATATTACTTTAAAGGTATTAAAAAATATGACCGTTTTTATGTCATTGATTTTAATTTGGCGAAGGTTTACTGAAATGGGCCTTCTTTCCATCTTTAAAAGCCCATAACTTGGTCAAATGAACTCGGATTTCGATATGGCATACCTCTATGGGCTAGTAGAATGATTATGTTGTTATCTACATTTAAATATATGACTTTAAAGGTATTAAAAAATATGACCGTTTTTATGTCATTGATTTTAATTTGGCGAAGGTTTACTGAAATGGGCCTTCTTTCCATCTTTAAAAGCCCATAACTTGGTCAAATGAACTCGGATTTCGATATGGCATACCTCTATGGGCTAGTAGAATGATTATGTTGTTATCTACATTTAAATATATGACTTTAAAGGTATTAAAAAATATGACCTTTTTTATGTCATTGATTTTAATTTGGCGAAGGTTTACTGATATGGACCTTCTTTCCATCTTTAAATGCCCATAACTTGGTCAAATGAACTCGGATTTCGATATGGCATACTTTTATGGGCTTGTGGAATGATTATGTTGTTATCTGCATTAAAATATATAACTTTAAAGGTATTAAAAAATATGACCGTTTTTATGTCATTGATTTTAATTTTGCGAAGGTTTACTGAAATGGGCCTTCTTGCCATCTTTAAAAGCCCATAACTTGGTCAAATGAACTCGGATTTCGATATGGCATACCTCTATGGGCTAGTAGAATGATTATGTTGTTATCTACATTTAAATATATGACTTTAAAGGTATTAAAAAATATGACCTTTTTTATGTCATTGATTTTAATTTGGCGAAGGTTTACTGATATGGACCTTCTTTCCATCTTTAAATGCCCATAACTTGGTCAAATGAACTCGGATTTCGATATGGCATACTTTTATGGGCTTGTGGAATGATTATGTTGTTATCTGCATTAAAATATATAACTTTAAAGGTATTAAAAAATATGACCGTTTTTATGTCATTGATTTTAATTTTGCGAAGGTTTACTGAAATGGGCCTTCTTTCCATCTTTAAAAGCCCATAACTTGGTCAAATGAACTCGGATTTCGATATGGCATACCTCTATGGGCTAGTAGAATGATTATGTTGTTATCTACATTTAAATATATGACTTTAAAGGTATTAAAAAATATGACCGTTTTTATGTCATTGATTTTAATTTGGCGAAGGTTTACTGAAATGGACCTTCTTTCCATCTTTAAAAGCCCATAACTTGGTCAAATGAACTCGGATTTTGATATGGCAAACCTTTATGGGCTTGTGGAATGATTATGTTGTTACCTACATTAAAATATATTACTTTAAAGGTATTAAAAAATATGACCATTTTTATGTCATTGATTTTAATTTTGCGAAGGCTTACTGAAATGTGCCTTCTTTCCATCTTTAAAAGCCCATAACTTGGTCAAATAAACTCGGATTTCGATATGGCATACCTTTATGAGCTTGTGGAATGAATATGTTTTTATCCGCATTAAAATATATAACTTTAAGGATAGTAAATGATATGACCGTTTTTATGTCATTGATTTTAATTTGGCGAAGGTTTACTGAAGAGAGCCTTCTTTCCATCTTTAAAAGCCCATAACTTGGTCAAATGAACTCGGTTTTCGATATAGCATACCTCTATGCGCTTGTAGAATGATTATGTTGTTACCTACATTAAAATATATTACTTTAAAGGTATTAAAAAATATGACCGTTTTTATGTCATTGATTTAATTTTGCGAAGGCTTACTGAAATGGGCCTTCTTTCCATCTTTAAAAGCCCAAAACTTGATCAAATGAACACGGATTTTGACATGGCTTATGGCTTGTGACTTAATTTTGCGAAGGTTTACTGAAATGGGCCTTCTTTTCATCTTTAAAAGCCCATAGCTTGGTCAAATTAACTCGGATTTTGATATGGCAAACCTTTATGGGCTTGTGGAATGATTATGTTGTTACGTACATTAAAATATATAACTTTTGAGGTATTAAAAAATACGACCGTTTTTATGTCATAGATTTTAATTTTGCGTAGGCTTACTGAAATGGGCCTTCTTTCCATCTTTAAAAGCCCATAACTTGGTCAAATGAACTCGAATTTTGATATGGCAAGCCTTTATGGGCTTGTGGAATGATTATGTTGTTACCTACATTAAAATATATTACTTTTAAGGTATTAAAAAATATGACCATTTTTATGTCATTGATTTTAATTTTGCGAAGGTTTACTGAAATGGCCCTTCTTTCCATCTTTAAAAGCCCATAACTTGGTCAAATGAACTCGGATTTCGATATTAACAAATATGACCGTTTTTATGTCATTGATTTTAATTTTGCGAAGGTTTACTGAAATGGACCTTCTTTCCATCTTTAAAAGCCCATAACTTGGTCAAATGAACTCGGATTTCGATATGGCATACCTTTATGAGCTTGTGGAATGATTTTGTTGTAATCTGTATTAAAAATGAAATTCTTAAGTTATTATAATATATGACCGTTTTTATGTCATTGATTTTAATTGTGCGAAGGTTTACTGAAATGGGCCTTCTTTCCATCTTTAAAAGCCCATAACTTGGTCAAATGAACTCGGATTTCGATATGGCATACCTCTATGGGCTAGTAGAATGATTATGTTGTTATCTACATTTAAGTATATGACTTTAAAGGTATTAAAAATTATGACCGTTTCTATGTCATTGATTTTAATTTGGCGAAGGTTTACTGAAATGGGCCTTCTTTCCATCTTTAAAAGCCCATAACTTTTTCAAATGAACTCGGATTTCGATATGGCATACCTCTATGGGCTAGTAGAATGATTATGTTGTTATCTACATTTAAATATATGACTTTAAAGGTATTAAAAAATATGACCGTTTTTATGTCATTGATTTTAATTTGGCGAAGGTTTACTGAAATGGACCTTCTTTCCATCTTTAAAAGCCCATAACTTGGTCAAATGAACTCGGATTTCGATATGGCATACCTTTATGAGCTTGTGGAATGAATATGTTTTTATCTGCATTAAAATATATTACTTTAAAGGTATTATATTAAATGATATGACCGTTTCTATGTCATTGATTTTAATTTGGCGAAGGTTTACTGAAATGGACCTTCTTTCCATCTTTAAAAGCCCATAACTTGGTCAAATGAACTCGGATTTCGATATGGCATACCTTTATGAGCTTGTGGAATGATTTTGTTGTAATCTGTATTAAAAAATGAAATTCTAAAGGTATTATAATATATGACCGTTTTTATGTCATTGATTTTAATTTTGCGAAGGTTTACTGAAATGGGCCTTCTTTCCATCTTTAAAAGCCCATAACTTGGTCAAATGAACTCGGATTTCGATATGGCATACCTCTATGGGCAAGTAGAATGATTATGTTGTTATCTATATTTTAATATATGACTTTAAAGGTATTAAAAAATATGACCGTTTTTATGTCATTGATTTTAACTTGGCGAAGGTTTACTGAAATGGGCCTTCTTTCCATCTTTAAAAGCCCATAACTTGGTCAAATAAACTCGGATTTCGATATGGCATACCTTTATGAGCTTGTGGAATGAATATGTTTTTATCTGCATTAAAATATATAACTTTAAGGATAGTAAATGATATGACCGTTTTTATGTCATTGATTTTAATTTGGCGAAGGTTTACTGAAAAGGGCCTTCTTTCCATCTTTAAAAGCCCATAACTTGGTCAAATGAACTCGGATTTTGATATGGCAAACCTTTATGG
Source organism: Drosophila suzukii (assembly GCF_043229965.1). Taxonomy (NCBI): domain Eukaryota; kingdom Metazoa; phylum Arthropoda; class Insecta; order Diptera; family Drosophilidae; genus Drosophila; species Drosophila suzukii. The sequence continues at coordinate 153,585 of NW_027255896.1, read as the reverse complement.
GCTTGTGGAATGATTATGTTGTTACCTACATTAAAATATATAACTTTTAAGGTATTAAAAAATACGACCGTTTTTATGTCATAGATTTTAATTTTGCGTAGGCTTACTGAAATGGGCCTTCTTTCCATCTTTAAAATCCCATAACTTGGTCAAATGAACTCGGATTTTGATATGGCAAACCTTTATGGGCTTGTGGAATGATTATGTTGTTACCTACATTAAAATATATTACTTTAAAGGTATTAAAAAATATGACCATTTTTATGTCATTGATTTTAATTTTGCGAAGGTTTACTGAAATGGGCCTTCTTTCCATCTTTAAAAGCCCATAACTTGGTCAAATGAACTCGGATTTCGATGTGGCATACCTTTATGGGCTTGTGGAATGATTATGTTGTTATCTGCATTAAAATATATAACTTTAAAGGTATTAAAAAATATGACGGTTTTTATGTCATTGATTTTAATTTTGCGAAGGTTTACTGAAATGGGCCTTCTTTCCATCTTTAAAAGCCCATAACTTGGTCAAATGAACTCGGATTTCGATATTAACAAATATGACCGTTTTTATGTCATTGATTTTAATTTTGCGAAGGTTTACTGAAATGGACCTTCTTTCCATCTTTAAAAGCCCATAACTTGGTCAAATGAACTCGGATTTCGATATTAACAAATATGACCGTTTTTATGTCATTGATTTTAATTTTGCGAAGTTTTACTGAAATGGGCCTTCTTTCCATCTTTAAATGCCCATAACTTGGTCAAATGAACTCGGATTTCGATATGGCATACCTCTATGGGCTAGTAGAATGATTATGTTGTTATCTACATTTAAATATATGCATTTAAAGGTATTAAAAAATATGACCGTTTTTATGTCATTGATTTTAATTTGGCGAAGGTTTACTGAAATGGACCTTCTTTCCATCTTTAAAAGCCTATAACTTGGTCAAATGAACTCGGATTTTGATATGGCAAACCTTTCTGGGCTTGTGGAATGATTATGTTGTTACCTACATTAAAATATATTACTTTAAAGGTATTAAAAAATATGACCGTTTTTATGGCATTGATTTAAATTTTGCGAAGGCTTACTGAAATGGGCCTTCTTTCCATCTATAAAAGCCCATAACTTCAGAGTCAAATGAACTCGGATTTCGATATGGCATACCTTTATAAGCTTGTGGAATGATTTTATTGTAATCTGCATTAAAAATTAAATTCTAAAGGTATTTTAATATATGACCGTTTTTATGTCATTGATTTTAATTTTGCGAAGGTTTACTGAAATGGGCCTTCTTTCCATCTTTAAAAGCCCATAACTTGGTCAAATGAACTCGGATTTCGATATGGCATACTTCTATGGGCTAGTAGAATGATTATGTTGTTATCTACATTTAAATATATGACTTTAAAGGTATTAAAAAATATGACCGTTTCTATGTCATTGATTTTAATTTGGCGAAGGTTTACTGAAATGGGCCTTCTTTCCATCTTTAAAAGCCCATAACTTGGTCAAATGAACTCGGATTTCGATATGGCATACCTCTATGGGCTTGTGGAATGATTATGTTGTTACCTACATTAAAATATATAACTTTTAAGGTATTAAAAAATACGACCGTTTTTATGTCATAGATTTTAATTTTGCGTAGGCTTACTGAAATGGGCCTTCTTTCCATCTTTAAAATCCCATAACTTGGTCAAATGAACTCGGATTTTGATATGGCAAACCTTTATGGGCTTGTGGAATGATTATGTTGTTACCTACATTAAAATATATTACTTTAAAGGTATTAAAAAATATGACCATTTTTATGTCATTGATTTTAATTTTGCGAAGGTTTACTGAAATGGGCCTTCTTTCCATCTTTAAAAGCCCATAACTTGGTCAAATGAACTCGGATTTCGATGTGGCATACCTTTATGGGCTTGTGGAATGATTATGTTGTTATCTGCATTAAAATATATAACTTTAAAGGTATTAAAAAATATGACGGTTTTTATGTCATTGATTTTAATTTTGCGAAGGTTTACTGAAATGGGCCTTCTTTCCATCTTTAAAAGCCCATAACTTGGTCAAATGAACTCGGATTTCGATATTAACAAATATGACCGTTTTTATGTCATTGATTTTAATTTTGCGAAGGTTTACTGAAATGGACCTTCTTTCCATCTTTAAAAGCCCATAACTTGGTCAAATGAACTCGGATTTCGATATTAACAAATATGACCGTTTTTATGTCATTGATTTTAATTTTGCGAAGTTTTACTGAAATGGGCCTTCTTTCCATCTTTAAATGCCCATAACTTGGTCAAATGAACTCGGATTTCGATATGGCATACCTCTATGGGCTAGTAGAATGATTATGTTGTTATCTACATTTAAATATATGCATTTAAAGGTATTAAAAAATATGACCGTTTTTATGTCATTGATTTTAATTTGGCGAAGGTTTACTGAAATGGACCTTCTTTCCATCTTTAAAAGCCTATAACTTGGTCAAATGAACTCGGATTTTGATATGGCAAACCTTTCTGGGCTTGTGGAATGATTATGTTGTTACCTACATTAAAATATATTACTTTAAAGGTATTAAAAAATATGACCGTTTTTATGGCATTGATTTAAATTTTGCGAAGGCTTACTGAAATGGGCCTTCTTTCCATCTATAAAAGCCCATAACTTCAGAGTCAAATGAACTCGGATTTCGATATGGCATACCTTTATAAGCTTGTGGAATGATTTTATTGTAATCTGCATTAAAAATTAAATTCTAAAGGTATTTTAATATATGACCGTTTTTATGTCATTGATTTTAATTTTGCGAAGGTTTACTGAAATGGGCCTTCTTTCCATCTTTAAAAGCCCATAACTTGGTCAAATGAACTCGGATTTCGATATGGCATACTTCTATGGGCTAGTAGAATGATTATGTTGTTATCTACATTTAAATATATGACTTTAAAGGTATTAAAAAATATGACCGTTTCTATGTCATTGATTTTAATTTGGCGAAGGTTTACTGAAATGGGCCTTCTTTCCATCTTTAAAAGCCCATAACTTGGTCAAATGAACTCGGATTTCGATATGGCATACCTCTATGGGCTAGTAGAATGATTATGTTGTTATCTACATTTAAATATATGACTTTAAAGGTATTTAAAAATATGACCGTTTTTATGTCATTGATTTTAATTTGGCGAAGGTTTACTGAAATGGACCTTCTTTCCATCTTTAAAAGCCCATAACTTGGTCAAATGAACTCGGATTTTGATATGGCAAACCTTTATGGGCTTGTGGAATGATTATGTTGTTACCTAAATTAAAATATATTACTTTAAAGGTATTAAAAAATATGACCGTTTTTATGACATTGATTTTAATTTGGCGAAGGTTTACTGAAATGGGCCTTCTTTCCATTTTTAAATGCCCATAACTTGGTCAAATGAACTCGGATTCCGATATGGCATACCTCTTTAGGCTAGTAGAATGATTATGTTGTTATCTACATTTAAATATATGACTTTAAAGGTATTAAAAAATATGACCGTTTTTATGTCATTGATTTTAATTTGGCGAAGGTTTACTGAAATGGGCCTTCTTTCCATCTTTAAAAGCCCATAACTTGGTTAAATGAACTCGGATTTCGATATGGCATACCTCTATGGGCTAGAAGAATGATTATGTTGTTATCTACATTTAAATATATGACTTTAAAGGTATTAAAAAATATGACCGTTTTTGTGTCATTGATTTTAATTTTGCGAAGGTTTACTGAAATGGGCCTTCTTTCCATCTTTAAAAGCCCATAACTTGGTCAAATGAACTCGGATTTCGATATTAACATATATGACCGTTTTTATGTCATTGATTTTAATTTTGCGAAGGTTTACTGAAATGGACCTTCTTTCCATCTTTAAAAGCCCATAACTTGGTCAAATGAACTCGGATTTCGATATGGCATACCTTTATGAGCTTGTGGAATGATTTTGTTGTAATCTGTATTAAAAATAAAATTCTTAAGTTATTATAATATATGACCGTTTTTATGTCATTGATTTTAATTTTGCGAAGGTTTACTGAAATGGGCCTTCTTTCCATCTTTAAAAGCCCATAACTTGGTCAAATGAACTCGGATTTCGATATGGCATACCTCTATGGGCTAGTAGAATGATTATGTTGTTATCTACATTTAAATATATGACTTTAAAGGTATTAAAAAATATGACTGTTTTTATGTCATTGATTTTAATTTGGCGAAGGTTTACTGAAATGTACCTTCTTTCCATCTTTAAAAGCCCATAACTTGGTCAAATGAACTCGGATTTCGATATGGCATACCTTTATGAGCTTGTGGAATGAATATGTTTTTATCTGCATTAAAATATATTACTTTAAAGGTATTATAGTAAATGATATGACCGTTTTTATGTCATTGATTTTAATTTGGCGAAGGTTTACTGAAGAGAGCCTTCTTTCCATCTTTAAAAGCCCATAACTTGGTGAAATGAACTCGGTTTTCGATATGGCATACCTCTATGCGCTTGTAGAATGATTATGTTGTTACCTACATTAAAATATATTACTTTAAAGGTATTAAAAAATATGACCGTTTTTATGTCATTGATTTAATTTTGCGAAGGCTTACTGAAATGGGCCTTCTTTCCATCTTTAAAAGCCCACGGTCAAATGAACACGGATTTTGACATGGCATATGGCTTGTGACTTAATTTTGCGAAGGTTTACTGAAATGGGCCTTTTTCCATCTTTAAAAGCCCATAACTTGGTCAAATGAACTCGGATTTTGATATGGCAAACCTTTATGGGCTTGTGGAATGATTATGTTGTTATCTGCATTAAAATATATAACTTTAAAGGTATTAAAAAATATGACGGTTTTTATGTCATTGATTTTAATTTTGCGAAGGTTTACTGAAATGGGCCTTCTTTCCATCTTTAAAAGCCCATAACTTGGTCAAATGAACTCGGATTTCGATATGGCATACCTTTATGAGCTTGTGGAATGATTTTGTTGTAATCTGTATTAAAAAATGAAATTCTAAAGGTATTATAATATATGACCGTTTTTATGTCATTGATTTTAATTTTGCGAAGGTTTACTGAAATGGGCCTTCTTTCCATCTTTAAAAGCCCATAACTTGGTCAAATGAACTCGGATTTCGATATGGCATACCTCTATGGGCAAGTAGAATGATTATGTTGTTATCTATATTTTAATATATGACTTTAAAGGTATTAAAAAATATGACCGTTTTTATGTCATTGATTTTAACTTGGCGAAGGTTTACTGAAATGGGCCTTCTTTCCATCTTTAAAAGCCCATAACTTGGTCAAATAAACTCGGATTTCGATATGGCATACCTTTATGAGCTTGTGGAATGAATATGTTTTTATCTGCATTAAAATATATAACTTTAAGGATAGTAAATGATGTGACCGTTTTTATGTCATTGATTTTAATTTGGCGAAGGTTTACTGAAAAGGGCCTTCTTTCCATCTTTAAAAGCCCATAACTTGGTCAAATGAACTCGGTTTTCGATATGGCATACCTCTATGCGCTTGTAGAATGATTATGTTGTTACCTACATTAAAATATATTACTTTAAAGGTATTCAAAAATATTACCGTTTTCATGTAATTGATTTTAATTATGTGAAGGTTTACTGATATGGGCCTTCATTCCATCTTTAAAAGCCCATAACTTGGTCAAATGAACACGGATTTTGATATGGCATATGGCTTGTGACTTAATTTTGCGAAGGTTTACTGAAATGGGCCTTCTTTCCATCTTTGAAAGCCCATAAACTGGTCTAATGAACTCGGATTTTGATATGGCAAACCTTTATGGGCTTGTGGAATGATTTTGTTGTTACCTACATTAAAATATATTACTTTAAAGGTATTAAAAAATATGACCGTTTTTATGTCATTGATTTTAATTTTGCGAAGGCTTACTGAAATGGGCCTTCTTTACATCTTTAAATGCCTATAACTTGGTCAAATGAACTCGGATTTCGATATTGCATACCTTTATGGGCTTGTGGAATGATTATGGTGAAATCTGCATGAAAATATATTACATTAAAGGTAGTGAAAAGTATGATCGTTTCTATGTCATTGATTTCAATTTTGCGAAGGCTTACTGAAATGGGCCTTCTTTCCATCTTTAAAAGCCCATAAATTGGTCAAATGAACTCGGATTTTGATATGGCATACCTTTATGGGCTTGTGGAATGATTATGTTGCTATCTGCATTAAAATATATAACTTTAAAGGTAGTAAAAAATATGACCGTTTTCATGTAATTGATTTTAATTATGTGAAGGTTTACTGATATGGGCCTTCATTCCATCTTTAAAAGCCCATAACTTGGTCAAATGAACACGGATTTTGATATGGCATATAGCTTGTGACTTAATTTTGCGAAGGTTTACTGAAATGGGCCTTCTTTTCAACTTTGAAAGCCCATAAATTGATCTAATGAACTCGGATTTCGATATGGCATACCTCTATGGGCTTGTAGAATGATTATGTTGTTACCTACATTAAAATATATTACTTTAAAGGTATTAAAAAATATGACCGTTTTTATGTCATTGATTTTAATTTTGCGAAGGCTTACTGAAATGGGCCTTCTTTCCATCTTTAAAAGCCCATAACTTGGTCAAATGAACTCGGATTTCGATATGGCATACCTTTATGGGCTTGTGGAATGATTTGGTTGTAATCGGTATTAAAATATATAACTTTAAAGGTAGTAAAAAATATGACCGTTTTTATGTCATTGATTTTAATTTTCCGAAGGTTTACTGAAATGGGCCTTCTTTCTATCTTTAAATGCCTATAACTTGGTCAAATGAACTCGGATTTCGATATTGCATACCTTTATGGGCTTTTGGAATGATTATGTTGAAATCTGCATTAAAATATTTTACTTTAAAGGTAGTGAAAAATATGATCGTTTTTATGTCATTGATTTCAATTTTGCGACGGCTTACTGAAAAGGGCCTTCTTTCCATCTTTAAAAGCCCATAACTTGGTCAAATGAACTCGGATTTCGATATGGCATACCTTTATGGGCTTGTAGAATGATTATGTTGTTACCTACATTAAAATATATTACTTTAAAGGTATTAAAAAATATGACCGTTTTTATGTCATTGATTTTAATTTTGCGAAGGCTTACTGAAATGGGCCTTCTTTCTATCTTTAAATGCCTATAACTTGGTCAAATGAACTCGGATTTCGATATTGCATAGCTTTATGGGCTTTTGGAATGATTATGTTGAAATCTGCATTAAAATATTTTACTTTAAAGGTAGTGAAAAGTATGATCGTTTCTATGTCATTGATTTCACTTTTGCGACGGCTTACTGAAAAGGGCCTTCTTTCCATCTTTAAAAGCCCATAAATTGGTCAAATGAACTCGGATTTCGATATGGCATACCTTTATGGGCTTGTGGAATGATTATGTTGCTATCTGCATTAAAATATATAACTTTAAAGGTAGTAAAAAATATGACCGTTTTCATGTCATTGATTTTAATTAAGTGAAGGTTTACTGATATGGGCCTTCATTCCATCTTTAAAAGCCCATAACTTGGTCAAATGAACACGGATTTTGATATGGCAAATGGCTTGTGACTTAATTTTGCGAAGGTTTACTGAAATGAGCCTTCTTTCCATCCTTAAACGCCCATAACTTGGTCAAATGAACTCGTATTTCGATATGGCACACCTTTATGGGCTTGTGGAATGATTATGTTGTTTTCTGCATTAATATATTTAACTTTTAAAATTGGACCATTTTTATGTCATTATTTTTAATTTTGCGAAGGTTTACTGAATGGGTCTTCTTTAGATTTTTAAAAGCCCATAACTTGGTCAAATGAACTCGGATTTTGATATGGCACACTATTTTTGGGCTTGTGGAATGATTTTGTTCAAATCTGTATTTAAATATATTACTTTAAAGGTAGTGAAAAGTATGATCGTTTTTATGTCATTGATTTCAATTTTGCGAAGGCTTACTGAAATGGGCCTTCTTTCCATCTTTAAAAGCCCATAAATTGGTCAAATTAACTCGGATTTTGATATGGCATACCTTTATGGGCTTGTGGAATGATTATGTTGCTATCTGCATTAAAATATATAACTTTAAAGGTAGTAAAAAATATGACCGTTTTCATGTCATTGATTTTAATTAAGTGAAGGTTTACTGATATGGGCCTTCATTCCATCTTTAAAAGCCCATAACTTGGTCAAATGAACACGGATTTTGATATGGCATATGGCTTGTGACTTAATTTTGCGAAGGTTTACTGAAATGTGCCTTCTTTTCATCTTTGAAAGCCCATAAATTGATCAAATGAACTCGGATTTCGATATGGAATACCTCTATGGGCTTGTAGAATGATTATGTTGTTACCTACATTAAAATATATTACTTTAAAGGTATTAAAAAATATGACCGTTTTTACTAATAATAGGCCTTCCACGACTGTACCTGCGCCAAAAAACTGAGCAGCTTATTTTTGGCCTATCAAAATGTTAGGGGACTCAATATGAAACTACCTAAGCTTTATGCTGACTCCTCTGCCTTTTCTGAAGACATTCTGGCCTTTACTGAGACTTGGCTGAAACCGGAGATATCAGACTCCGAAGTTCTGTCTAAAAATTTTAATACGTATAGAACTGATCGCTCTCCTCGTAGGGGGGGTGGGGTGCTGGTTGCCGTTACCTCTACTTTATCATCGGAGAGAATATACTTTCTTAATCCCAATGACATAGAATTCGTTGGTGTTAAAGTTTCTTTGAAATCTTTTTCTATTTATGTAACTTGTTCTTATATTCCACCTGCATCCGACTTAACAATTTATGAGCAACATTTGTCTGCAATAAAAACTGTTTTATCTCATCTTTCCGAAAGGGATCTTTTAATTGTTTTGGGTGATTTCAATCTCCCTGACATTTCTTGGTCCCTTTCCACTGACTCACTTGTCTCTACCCCTTTATCTGACCATGACTTCGTTGACGGTCTGTTAGAATTATCATTACAGCAAGTTAGCTTTATACGTAATTCACTAAACAGACAATTAGATCTAGTATTTGTTTTAGATCCGTCTGAAGTCACTGTATCTAGAATTGACCCACTAGTTGTGCCTGAAGACCAGTGTCATCCCACATTAGAACTTACAATTTGTCTTCCCAGCGTTGATACCCTCTCTCCTTCACTTTCTCCAAATAAATGTAGATGCTTTCGTAAATGTGACTTTTGTAAACTCAACAACTTGATTTCACAATATAACTGGACAAATTTATATAATTGCTTGGATATTGAAAGTGCTACGGAACTATTTTATAGTGTCCTAAACTCTTTTTTCAGTGAATGTGTTCCTGACAGTTTTCCTCCTAAGTTAGACAGGCCACCTTGGTTTACCAATCAGTTGCAAAGACTTAGAAACCTAAAAACAAACTTCTATAAAAAGTACAAAACGTCGGGTAGGCCATCCGATTTTTCAAGATATGTGGTGGCTCGTACTAATTTTAATGTACTTAACAGTCATTGCTATTCCATGTATTTGAACCGATGTAAATTTGAATTTTCAAAGGATCCGAGGCAATTTTATAACTTTGTCAATGCTAAGCGAAAGTCTTCAGCATTGCCATCATCCGTACGATTAAACTCTATTGAGGCATCTACGGATCCCGAAATTGCAGATTTATTTGCTGAATTCTTCCAATCTACTTATAGTTCTGTTTCATGGTCTAATTCTAGCTACCCTAATCACTTAAACAGGGCAAATTGTATTTTTTCTCCTGTAATCACCGAAAGTTCTCTCTTAAGGGATTTAGAAACTATAACGCCAACCTATTCTCCGGGGCCAGATGGACTCCCTGGGTGTGTTCTTAAGTTTTGTGCCCGAACTATTTGTAAACCCATTCTTAAACTTTTTAATTTGTCTATCTCATCATCTGTTTTTCCTACTATCTGGAAAGATTCTTTTATTATTCCACTCCACAAAAAGGGTGCGAAGGTTAATGCTCAGAACTATAGAGGAATCTCCAAATTGTCTGCAATTCCTAAAACATTTGAACGCATTATTACCTCTCAGTTGCAACATTTATGCTCCTCTTTAATATCGCCGTGTCAACATGGTTTTGTTAAGCGTAGATCGACCACCACTAACCTGCTCGAATTGACATCTTTTGTACTAGATGGATTTAACAAAAAATTACAGACGGACGTTATATATACAGATTTTAGTAAAGCCTTTGACTCTGTTAACCACTCTCTTCTTTTATTCAAATTAGATCTGCTTGGGTTTCCGAATAATCTGTTAACTTGGATTTCAAGTTATTTGAATGGTAGATCTCAGAGGGTTTTATTCAAAAACGCTGTTTCCAAGATGATCAACGTGACATCTGGAGTGCCTCAGGGCAGTCATTTAGGCCCTTTGCTGTTTACTCTGTTTATAAATGATCTTCCTTCTATCGTAAATCACTCTCGTGTACTAATGTATGCTGATGATGTTAAGCTTTGTTTTTCATATAATAATATTGAATCTGGTTTCTGCTTGCAGTCAGACATAAATAGATTCCAGGAATGGTGTCAGTACAACCTTTTGAATTTAAACTATCTGAAATGCAACGTTATGACTTTTTATAGGGGTACGCCAACGTTCATGAGTTACTCTCTTCAGAACATGTCCTTGGACCGAATATACTCAGTAAACGATTTAGGTGTTCTCCTAGATCCTAAACTTAAATTTGACTCCCACATAACCTCTACTGTAAATAAAGCTATGAGTGTTCTTGGGTTTATAAAGCGTTGGTCTAAAGAATTTGATGATCCATACACTACCAAATTATTATTTACCTCACTTGTCCGACCTAACTTAGAATACTGTTCTTCCGTTTGGAGTCCTCAGTATCAAGTGCACATTGACCGTATAGAGTCCGTACAGAAACAATTTCTTCTTTTTGCCTTACGTGGTTTGAACTGGGATCAAAACGTCAGGTTGCCTTCTTACTCGAGTAGATTGCTATTAATTAATTTGCCTACTCTAGTAAGCCGTATAATTATGCTTGGTACTATTTTTATGAATAATCTTATCAGAGGCGATATTGATTCTGTAGATTTGGTAAGCCGCTTAAGTTTCAATGTTCCTGTTAGACTAATGCGAAACTACCATCCTATTAACTTGCCACGATGTTCATCTAATTTTAGTCAGCATGATCCCTTTCGCGTTCTTTCTAATAACTATAACAACCTGTATCATTTAATTTGTTCCTCAACTTCTATCCCTGTACTAAAAACTAAAATCTTAGCTCATTTGCTTTAATCTTGTTGATCTATGTTTTGTCCTGTCTTTATTTGCTCTATGTACCTTCCTCGCGAACCGTATTTGCCCGAAATAAAAATGGGCCCGCGCGTAACAAGCACGTGCTTGGTGTCGTTTGGGCCACTTGTTTGTACTGCTCTTAGTGCATCAACGTTCAACAATATATATATGTCATTGATTTTAATTTTGCGAAGGCTTACTGAAATGGGCCTTCTTTCCATCTTTAAAAGCCCATAACTTGGTCAAATGAACTCGGATTTCGATATGGCATACCTTTATGGGCTTGTGGAATGATTTGGTTGTAATCGGTATTAAAATATATAACTTTAAGGGTAGTAAAAAATATGACCGTTTTTATGTCATTGATTTTAATTTTCCGAAGGTTTACTGAAAAGGGCCTTCTTTCCATCTTTAAATGCTTATAACTTGTTCAAATGAACTCGGATTTCGATATTGCATACCTTTATGGGCTTGTGGAATGATTATGTTGAAATCTGCATTAAAGTATATTACTTTAAAGGTAGTGAAAAATATGATCGTTTTTATGTCATTGATTTCAATTTTGCGAAGGCTTACTGAAATGGGCCTTCTTTCCATCTTTAAAAGCCCATAAGTTGGTCAAATGAACACGGATTTTGATATGGCATATGGCTTGTGACTTAATTTTGCGAAGGTTTACTGAATTGGGCCTTCTTTTCATCTTTGAAAGCCCATAAATTGGTCTAATGAACTCGGATTTCGATATGGCACACCTTTATGGGCTTGTGGAATGATTTTGTTGTAATCGGTATTAAAATATATAACTTTAAGGGAATTAAAAAATTTGAGCGTTTTTATGTCATTGATTTTAATTTTGCGAAGGTTTACTGAAATGGGCCTTCTTTCAATCTTTAAAAGCCCATAACTTGGTCAAATGAACTCGGATCTCGATATGGCATACCTTTATGGGCTTGTGGAATGATTTTGTTGTAATCTGTGTTAAAAAATATAATTCAGAACGTAGTTAAAAATAAGACCGTTTTTATGTCATTGATTTTAAGTTTGCGAAGGTTTACCGAAATTGGCCTTCTTTCCATTTTTAAAAGCCCATAACTTGGTCAAATGAACTCGGATTTTGATATGGCACACTATTTTTGGGCTTGTGGAATGATTTTGTTCAAATCTGTATTAAAATATATAACTTTAAGATAGTACAAAATGTAACCGTTTATATGTCATTGATTTTAATTTTGCGAAGGTTTACTGAAATGGGCCTTCTTTCAATCTTTAAAAGCCCATAACTTGGTCAAATGAACTCGGATCTCGATATGGCATACCTTTATGGGCTTGTTGAATGATTATGCTGTTATCTGCATTAAAATATATGACTTTAAAGGTAGTAAAAAATATGACCGTTTTTAGTCATTGATTTTAATTATGTGAAGGTTTACTGAAATGGGCCTTCTTTCCATCTTTAAAAGCCCATAACTTGGTCAAATGAACTCGGATTTTTATATGGCATACCTTTATGGGCTTGTGGCATGATTATGTTGATATCTGCATTAAAATATATAACTTTAAAGGTAGTGAAAAATATGATCGTTTTTATACCCTCGCAGAGGGTATAATGATTTCAGTCAGAAGTTTGCAACGCAGTGAAGGAGACGTTTCCGACCCCATAAAGTATATATATTCTTGATCAGCATCACTAGACGAGTCGATCTAGCCATGTCCGTCTGTCCGTCCGTTTCAACGCAAACTTGTCCCTCAGTTTTAAAACTATCATGCTGATACTTTCCCAAAAGTCTTATATCTATTGCAGGTAGTATATAAGTCGGAAACAGCCGGATCGGACAACTATATCTTATAGCTCCCATAGGAATAATCGGAAAAAAAATGTTAAAAAAGTATATCTTTGGTGTTTTTTAACATATTACCTCAATTCCCTGGAAATACAATTTTTTAATTAGTTTTGAATTTTGAATTAAATTTTATCAAAATCGCAAGACTATATCATATAGCTGCCATAGGAACGATCGTAAAATTGGTAAGAAAATAATATGAAACAAATTATAGCTTCGGTGTTCCTTAACATATAACCTCCTACGCTTGGAAATAACATTTTTTAATTAGTTCTGAATTTCGAATTAAATTTTATCAAAATCGGACGTTTATATCATATAGCTGCCATAGGAACGATCGTAAAATTGGTAGGAAAATAATATGAAACAAATTATAGCTTCGGTGTTCCTTAACATATAACCTCCTACGCTTGGAAATAACATTTTTTAATAAGTTCTGAATTTCAAATTAAATTTTATCAAAGTCGGACGACTATATCATATAGCTGCCATAGGAACGATCGTAAAATCGGTGGGAAAATAATATAAAACAAATTATAACTTCGGTGTTTTTTTTTTAACATATAACCTCCTACGCTTGTAAATAACATTTTTTAATTCACTCTGAATTTCGAATTTAGTTTTGTCAAAATCGGACGACTATATCATATAGCTGCCAAAGGAACGATCGTAAAATTGGAAATAAAATTTTTAATTAGTTCTGAATTTTTTATACCCTTGCAGAGGGTATAATGATTTCAGTTAGAAGTTTGCAACGCAGTGAAGGAGACCTTTCCGACCCCATAAAGTATATATATTCTTGATCAGCATCACTAGACGAGTCGATCTAGCCATATCCGTCTGTCCGTCCGTTTCTACGCAAACTAGTCTCTCAGTTTTAAAACTATCATGCTGATACTTTCCCAAAAGTCTTATATCTTTTGCAGGTAGTATATAAGTCGGAACCAGCCGGATCGGACAACTATATCTTATAGCTCCCAAAGGAATAATCGGAAAAAAAAATGTTAAAAAAGTATATCTTTGGTGTTTTTTAACATATTACCCTGGAAATAAAATTTTTAATTAGTTCTAAATTTTGTATACCCTTCCAGAGGGTATAATGATTTCAGTCAGAAGTTTGCAACGCAGTGAAGGAGACGTTTCCGACCCCATAAGGTATATATATTCTTGTAAGCATCACTAGACGAGTCGATCTAGCCATGTCCGTCTGTCCGTCTGTCCGTCCGTTTCTACGCAAACTAGTCTCTCAGTTTTAAAACTATCATGCTGAAACTTTCCCAAAAGTCTTATATCTTTTGCAGGTAGTATATAAGTCGGAACAAGCCGGATCGGACAACTATATCTTATAGCTCCCATAGGAATAATCGGAAACAAAAATGTTAAAAAATTATATCGTTGGCGTTTTTTAACATATTACCTCCTTTCCCTGGAAATAACATTTTTTAATTAGTTTTGAATTTCGAATTAAATTTTATCAAAATCGGAAGACTATATCATATAGCTGCCATAGGAACGATCGTAAAATTGGTGGGAAAATAATATGAAACAAACTGTAGCTTCGGTGTTCCTTAACATATAACCTCCTACGCATGGAAATAACATTTTTTAATTAGTTCTGAATTTCAAATTTAATTTAATCAAATTCGGACGACTATACCATATAGCTGCCATAGGAACGATCGTAAAATTGGTGGTAAAATAATATGAAACAAATTATAGCTTCGGTGTTCCTTAACATATAACCTCCTACGCTTGGACATAACATTTTTTAATTAGTTCTGAATTCCGAATTAAATTTTATCAAAATCGGACGACTATATCATATAGCTGCCATAGGGACAATCGGAAAATTGGTGGGAAAATAATATGAAACAAATTATAGCTTCGGTGTTTTTTTAAACATAAAACCTCTTAAGCTTGGAAATAACATTTTTTTTAATTAGTTTGGAATTTTGAATTAAGTTTTATCAAAATCGGACGACTACATCATATAGCTGCTATAGGAACGATCGGAAAATTGGTGGGAAAATAATATGAAACAAATTGTAGCTTCGGTGTTTTTATACCCGTTACTCGTAGAGTAAAAGGGTATACTAGATTCGTCGGAAAGTATGTAACAGGCAGAAGGAAGCGTTTCCGACCCCATAAAGTATATATATTCTTGATCAGGATCACTAGCCGAGTCGATCTAGCCATGTCCGTCTGTCCGTCTGTCCGTCTGTCCGTCTGTCCGTCTGTCCGTCTGTCCGTCTGTCCGTCTGACCGTCTGTCCGTCTGTCCGTCTGTCCGGATGAACGCTGAGATCTCGGAAACTATGAGAGCTAGGCTATTAAAATTTGGCGTACAGATTCCTGAGCTTCTTACGCAGCGCAAGTTTGTTTCAGTAGACTGCCACGCCCACTCTAACGCCCACAAACCGCCCAAAACTGTAACTCGTACACTTTTGATGCTAGACAGAAAATTTTAACTGAAATGTATTGTTCTCATCAATACCTATCGATTGACCTAAAAAAAAGTTTGCCACGCCCACTTAAACGCCCACAAACCGCGAAAACCTGTGACGCCCACACTTTGCATGCTAGATAAAAAATTTTACTGAAATGTATTGGTGTCGTCAATACCTATCGATTGATCCAAAAATAAATTTGCCACGCCCACTCTAACGCCCATAACGCTTAAATCTGTCTACCGCCGGTAGGTGGCGCATTTTAATTTCGCTTTGCTGCTTGCATATCTCCATTTCCCTTTGAGTAACGGGTATCTGATAGTCGAGGTACTCGACTATAGCGTTCTTCCTTGTTTATTAATATCTTCATTGCTTAACAATTTTGTATTCATTTTCATTATCAATTAAATTTTTGTAAGTCAAATGTCAACTGGCAGCAAAATGCAATGCACAGGAGGTCGCGGATGTTGCATGCAACCTGCGCTGGCATGGTGTACCGCAAGTCAAGGGCGAAAATTTGAACACCCTTTTCAATCTTTTTTTCTCACTACACCTGACCTCTCCTCCGCGAGTTAGGTCTTTTTTTCGAGTCCGACCGCTCCAAAGAAACTCACTTGTTGACCCAGTAACAATAATAAAAATGGATCACGTGCGCGAAAAAGCTGCGCTGCTGCGGGCGATTGGAGTGCACTCGCCGGCATTTATATACTAAAACGAACAATTAACGAAAACAAATTATGAAATTTTTAAGCATGCCGTGCGACTCAAAAAACAAAAGCGCATAGCGGCCGTCTTTACTCGCCGTGGAGACGTATATGTTAAGCCTACAAACGGAGGAGAGGCTTACTACGTGCAAGGCTCTAATGAGCTTTCTGACCTGAGTAGTGATGTGGTCGAAATCAACTCAAGCAGAGATGCCGCTTTAGAGAATAATTAATTTCGTAATTCAAATATTTTGTACCTCCATATTAGGATTTCAAAATAGTTTAGTATCTTTAACTCCTGTTAGTCATATGTTTAGGATCGGTCGCATTGTTAATTTAGTAGTTTGCCTAATTATACCCGTTACTCGTAGAGTATAAGGGTATACTAGATTCGTCGGAAAGTATGTAACAGGCAGAAGGAAGCGTTTCCGACCCCATAAAGTATATATATTCTTGATCAGGATCACTAGCCGAGTCGATCTAGCCATGTCCGTCTGTCCGTCTGTCTGTCCGTCCAGATGAACGCTGAGATCTCGGAAACTATGAGAGCTAGGCTATTGAGATTTGGCGTGCAGATTCCTGAGCTTCTTACGCAGCGCAAGTTTGTTTCAGTAGAGTGCCACGCCCACTCTAACGCCCACAAACCGCCCAAAACTGTGGCTCCTACAGTTTTTATGCTAGAATAAAAATTTTAACTGAAATGTAATGTTCTCATCAATACCTATTGATTGACCCAAAAAAAGTTTGCCACGCCCACTCTAACGCCCATAACGCTTAAATCTGTCTACCGCCGGTAGGTGGCGCATTTTAATCTCGCTTTGCTGCTTGCATATCTCCATTTCCCTTTGGTCCCTTTAGCTGAGTAACGAATATCTGATAGTCGAGGTAGTCGACTATAGCGTTCTTCCTTGTTTTTTGTCTGGTGTGCAGTCCTTGTTATACCCGTTACTCGTAGAGTAAAAGGGTATACTAGATTCGTCGGAAAGTATGTAACAGGCAGAAGGAAGCGTTTCCGAACCCATAAAGTATATATATTCTTGATCAGGATCACTAGCCGAGCCGATCTAGCCATGTCCGTCTGTCCGTCTGTCCGTCTGTCTGTCCGGATGAACGCTCATATCTCGGAAACTATGAGAGCTAGGCTATTAAAATTTGGCGTACAGATTCCTGAGCTTCTTACGCAGCGCAAGTTTGTTACAGTAGACTGCCACGCCCACTCTAACGCCCACAAACCGCCCAAAACTGTAACTCCTACAGTTTTGATGCTAGACAGAAAATTTTAACTGAAATGTATTGTTCTCATCAATACCTATCGATTGACCTAAAAAAAAGTTTGCCACGCCCACTTAAACGCCCACAAACCGCGAAAACATGTGACGCCCACAATTTGCATGCTAGATAAAAAATTTTAACTGAAATGTATTGGTGTCGTCAATACCTATCGATTGATCCAAAAATAAATTTGCCACGCCCACTCTAACGCCCATAATGCTTAAATCTGTCTACCGCCGGTAGGTGGCGCATTTTAATTTCGCTTTGCTGCTTGCATATCTCCATTTCCCTTTGAGTAACGGGTATCTGATAGTCGAAGTACTCGACTATAGCGTTCTTCCTTGTTTGATATATTATCTTCTACTATTGGAAATAACATTTTGTGTATTCTTAAGAATTTCGAATTATATTTGATACAAATCGGACGGCTCTAACATATAGCTGTCAAAGAAACGGTCAGCGAAATAATGAAATATTTATTATACCCTTGCATTTATTATTTTTATACCCTTGCAGAGGGTATAATGATTTCAGTCAGAAGTTTGCAACGCAGTGAAGGAGACGTTTCCGACCCCATAAAGTATATATATTCTTGATCAGCATCACTAGACGAGTCGATCTAGCCATGTCCGTCTGTCCGTCTGTCTGTCCGTTTCTACGCAAACTAGTCTCTCAGTTTTAAAGCTATCGGGCTGAAACTTTCCCAAAAGTCTTATATCTTTTGCAGGTAGTAAATATACCAGTAGCAAAAGGAAAGTCGCGTTTTTGCAGAGCTCCCGAAACAGTCGCTCAAAAAGTCTATAAAATCTAGAAACATTAACAATTTCTATCGGACTATAAGCCGCCTGTGGTCTATGATCATTTAGCGTTCAAATCGTGCGTGTAATCTCCATACTTTTGTTTAAAAACACTTAAAACACATTTCTTTTGGTCGAAAGTGTAAAGATAAAAGAAAGGAAACATTCACACACATATACTGCAGTGCAAAAAGACTGAAAACTACTGAAAACACACTCAAATCAATAACTTATACAATTACACAAATCACTCAAACTCAAAATTGATCAAAACAACAACAGTATGAGTGCATCAAAGCGACTAAGGAGTGAAAAGTCGATTACCGAAATCAAGGTAGCTCGCACGTCGGACACACAATTGCTGCAACAAATTGATGCAAAATTCACGAGTCAACGGAAGGAAATCAACATGGAACTGTTGCAGCTGATCGACGATAAATTTGCGGAGCAAAGGGAGTCACTGGGTAGAGAGTATCGAGAGAGCGAGGCCCGCTTTCTCAACACTCTACAGGCTAAATTCGATGCAATGAACACCGAAATACACAACCTTACGAAACGAGTGCGAGAGCTGGAAACCGAGGCAAAAGAGGTAAATACACTGAAACAACAAGTGTGTGAACTGGATGCTCAACTGGCAGCAAAGTGCAATGCACAGGAGGTCGCGGATGTTGCATGCAACCTGCGCTGGCATGGTGTACCGCACGTCGAGGGCGAAAATGTAAACACCCTTTTCAATCGACTTTGTTTCTCACTACACCTGACCCCTCCTCCGCGAGTTAGGTCTATTTTTCGAGTCCGACAGCGCCAAAGAAACTCACTTGTTGACCCAATAATAATAATAAAAATGGATCACGTGCGCGAAAAAGCTGTGCTGCTGCGGGCGATTGGAGTGCACCGACAAACAACCAAATCGCAGCTGAGCTTACAGCTGATCGGTTTTGACTCGCCGGCATTTATATACTTAAACGAACAATTAACGAAAACAAATTACGAAATTTTAAGCATGCCATGCGCCTCAAAAAACAAAAGCGCGTAGCGGCCGTCTTTACTCGCCGTGGAGACGTATTTGTTAAGCCTATAGACGGAGGAGAGGCTTACTACGTGCAAAGCTCCAATGAGCTTTCTGATCTGAGTAGTGATGTGGGCGAAATCAACTCAAGCAGAGATGCCGCTTTAGAGAATAATTCATTTCGTAATTAAAATATTTTTTATCCCTATATTAGGATTTCCAATTAGTTTAATATCTTTATATCTTGTTATTCATATGTTTAGGATCAGTCGCATTGTTAATTTAGTAGTCTGCCTAATTTTTTGTCTGGTGTGCAGTCCTTGTTTTTTTATTTTGAAATTTAAAACTATTCACAATGGAAGAAAACCTTAATAATTCAACAGCAAATAGTCGTGCCCTTCTGTGCATCCTGGCAAAGCAGAGACCTGGTTTCAAGATTTGTCATATAAATGCCCAAAGCCTGCCAAAGAAAATTGAAGAGTTTAGGTACATATTTGTAAATTCAGAAATTGATGTTATATGCGTGTCTGAAACATGGTTTGTCCAGAGTCTATGTGATGTGCTAATATCGTGTGATGCATATAATGTGTACCGTTCTGATCGTGTTAGTCATGGGGGAGGAGTTGCTATATATGTAAACAAAAAATTAAAAGCCAAAATTATTTGCCAACACACAATAAACAGTGCAATAGAATATATTTTTCTTGAAATACAAAACCCGATTATTGAAAAAAGTCTGTTAATTGGCTGCATTTATCGTCCGCATTGCAACACAAACTATGATGATTTAATCAATATTCTGACAGACATTACAGTAAACTTCACTGATGTAATCCTTGCAGGCGATCTTAATAGTGATATTCTGAGGGAATCTCACCTTACCAGCAACATGGAATCGCTAGGTCTGAAACCAGTGAATCTTTCATTTCCAACCCACTTCAGCATAACACGTAACACATTTGTTTGTTTTTTGTGAGTGATGTTAATAAAATATGTTTGTATGATCAGCTAATCGTTCCGTCCTTTTCAAAACATGACCTTATATACCTGACCTATAACTTTGACCTAAACTACACGGACCATACAATATTTTATCGTGATTTTAATAATATTAATTACATACTGTTGAACGAAGCATTTGACCTGTGTGTATGGAACAATATTTACAGTCTTCCAACAGTCGATCGTCAACTTAAACTTCTACAACATAATATTAGCCACTTATACGATAGTTTTGTCCCAGTTAAAAGTAAAACACCGACCGTCCGAAAAACCATGGTTTACTAATAATATAAAATTGGCAATTATAAAACGAAATGAAGCATACCAGAAGTGGAAAAGATACAAAACACCGCAACACCACAGCATGTTTGTATCTCTGAGAAAAACGGTTACCAAACTAATCGACTCTGCAAAATCAAACTTTTTTAGCCAAAAATTTAAAAACTCAACCTCTTCGAGTCAAACATGGAAACAGATTAAAACTCTAGGGGTAGGTAAACAAAAGACATCACAGGAACTAGATGTTGACGTAGATGAACTCAACCTTAAATTAGCAGAATGCCAAGTTCCAGAGGTCACAACCAACACGTACCTGAATTCAGTACCTGAAAGCATCTGTGATACTAGGTTTAGATTTATGTGTGTTGACCAATGTGATGTTTTAGATAATATTCTTAAAATGAAGTCTAACGCAATTGGACCTGACGGTATTCATCCTAAATTTATAAAAATTCTACTTCCTAAACTTATCCCATACCTTACGCACACATTTAACACGGCTCTTACCACGTCTACGTTCCCTGATTGCTGGAAAACCGCCAAAATTATCCCAATACCAAAATCAAACAAAGAATATCGGCCGATATCTATTCTTCCGTACCTCTCGAAGGTGTTTGAAAATATTGTCGCATCACAAATAAATAATTTTATATCTGTCAATAGCCTCTTAAATGACCATCAATCTGGATTTAGAAAAAATCGTAGCTGCACTTCAGCCATCTTAAAAATAACCGAAGATATACGTCAACAGACGGACAACTCGTATGTCACCTTCTTACTATTGCTGGACTACAGCAAAGCGTTCGACACAGTAAATCATGATATCCTGTGCTCAAAAATTTGTATTTCTTCTCCAATACTGCCGTCAAACTTTTGTGTTCGTATCTTAAAAATCGTCGTCAATATGTTGTATCGTCAAATATTTGTTCTTCGTTTGCCTATCTGAAGCGTGGTGTACCCCAGGGTTCGGTTCTTGGACCACTATTATTCACACTTTATATAAATGATCTTCCTTCTGTGCTGTCGAAATGTAATGTCCATTTTTATGCTGATGATGTTCAGATGTATGTTAGTCGTCCCTTAAATAGAATTAGTGAGTGTTTAGATATTTGTAGAATGGAGCTTGGAAGAGTAAATGAATGGGCAAAAAACAACGGTCTAGCCATCAATCCATTGAAATCAAAGTGCTTAATCATTTTTAAGAAGAAATTATGCAATATTGAACTGTTCCCCTTGATGATTAACAAAACACCAATTGAGTACGTGGAAACCGCCAATAATTTGGGTATCACATTTAATAGAACCTTGAACTGGAATGACCACGTAAACAAAGCTGTAGGCAAAACATACGGACTAATAAGATCCTAAATGTTCCTTACCTGTTAGTGTGCGTAATTGCCAAGTCTTGTATAATACCCACACTCTTTTATGGTCTAGAGATCTATGCAAAATGTGATGTAGCAAGTCAACATAAGCTGAAAATAGCATACAACAGTATTGCGCGTTTTATATTTAATTTGCATAGATCTGACCATGTAACTCAATTTTCTTACAAGATATTTGATATAAGCTTGGCAGATTATATGAAAAGTAGAACAATAATCTTTTTACACAAAGTTATATACACCAGGGAGCCATCGTACTTATTTGAAAAATTACAATTCTCCAGATCTACAAGAACAAAGAATATTATCTGCATCCGACACAGGTTTCTGCTTTCAAATAGACAATTGTTTATAAATGCGATTAGAACGTGGAACGAGCTTCCCAACTACATAAAAGAAACTAGGAGCGCAACACTATTTAAGACAAAACTTCTCTCACACCTAAAAAAAAGCAGTTCTAGTCTACTATAAGGTATATTATCGTATTTTAACATTGCGACTTATGCCCAAAACCTTTTCCTTAGTTTTTTAATTTCGATTTAACTTCATTTCTATTTATCTAAATGTTCAACAATAAATGTAACAATGTATGTCATTAGATTTAAGAACCAATTTTGTCCAAATTTAAATATGTTTACCAGTTGTGACTAGCGCTGTAATTTATAAGTTTTAAAACTTGTAGCGTTAGGAAGCCTAAAACAATAAATAATAATAATAAAAAAATATAAGTCGGAACCAGCCGGATCGGACAACCATATCTTATAGCTCCCATAGGAATAATCGGAAAAAAAAATGTTAAAAAATTATATCTTTAGTGTTTTTTAACATATTACCAACTTTCCTTAAAAATAAGATTTTTTAATTAGTTTTGAATTTCGAATTAAATTTTATCAAAATCGGAAGACTATATCATATAGCTGCCATAGGAACGATCGTAAAATTGGTGGGAAAATAATATGAAACAAACTATAGCTTCGGTGTTCCTTAACATATAACCTCCTACGCTTGGAAATAACATTTTTTAATTAGATCTGAATTTCAAATTTAATTTAATCAAATTCGGACGACTATATCATATAGCTGCCATAGGAACGATCGTAAAATTGGTGGGAAAATAATATGAAAATAAATTATAGCTTCGGTGTTCCTTAACATGTAACCTCTTACGCTTGGAAATAACATTTTTTAATTAGTTCTGAACTTCGAATTAAATTTTATCAAAATCGGACGACTATATCATATAGCTGCCATAGGAACGATCGTAAAATCGGTGGGAAAATAATATGAAACAAATTATAACTTCGGTGTTTTTTTTTAACATATAACCTCCTACTCTTGTAAATAACATTTTTTAATTCATTCTGAATTTCGAGTTTAATTTTATCAAAATCGGACGACTATATCATATAGCTGCCAAAGGAACGATCGTAAAATTGGAAATAAAATTTTTAATTAGTTCTGAATTTTTTTGAATTTAATTTTATCAAAATCGGACGACTATATCATGTAGCTGCCATAGGGACGATCGGAAAATTGGTGGGAAAATAATATGAAACAAATTATAGATTCGGTGTTTTTATACCCTTGCAGAGGGTATAATGATTTCAGTCAGAAGTTTGCAACGCAGTGAAGGAGACGTTTCCGACCCCAAAAGTATATATATTCTTGATCAGCAACACTAGACGAGTCGATCTAGCCATGTCCGTCTGTCCGTCCGTTTCTACGCAAACTAGTCTCTAGTATGTAAGTCGGAACCAGCCGGATCGGACAACTATAGCTCCCATAGGAATAATCGGAAAAAAAAATGTTAAGAAATTATATCTTTGGTGTTTTTGAACATATTACCTCCTTTCCTTGGAAATAACATTTTTTTATTAGTTTTGAATTTCGAATTAAATTTTATCAAAATCGGAAGACTATATTATATAGCTGCCATAGGAACGATCGTAAAATTGGTGGGAAAATAATATGAAACAAATTATAGCTTCGGTGTTCCTTAACATATAACCTCCTACGCTTGGAAATAACATTTTTTAATTAGTTCTGAATTTCAAATTTAATTTTATCAAAATCGGACGACTATATCATATAGCTGCCATAGGAACAATAGTAAAATTGGTGGGAAAATAATATGAAACAAATTATAGCTTTGGTGTTCCTTAACATATAACCTCCTACGCTTGGAAATAACATTTTTTAATTAGTTCTGAATTTCAAATTTAATTTAATCAAATTCGGACGACTATATCATATAGCTGCCATAGGAACGATCGTAAAATTGGTGGGAAAATAATATGAAACAAATTATAGCTTCGGTGTTCCTTAACATATAACCTCCTTCGCTTGGAAATAACTTTTTTTAATTAGTTCTGAATTTCGAATTAAATTTTATCAAAATCGGACGACTATATCATATAGCTGCTATAGGAACGATCGTAAAATCGGTGGGAAAATAATATGAAACAAATTATAACTTCGGTGTTTTTTTTTAACATATAACCTCCTACGCTTGTAAATAACATTTTTTAATTCATTCTGAATTTCGAGTTTAATTTTATCAAAATCGGACGACTATATCATATAGCTGCCAAAGGAACGATCGTATAATTGGAAATAAAACTTTTAATTTGTTCTGCATTTTTTTGAATTTAATTTTATCAAAATCGGACGACTATATTATATAGCTGCCATAGGGACGATCGGAAAATTGGTGGGAAAATAATATGAAACAAATTATAGCTTCGGTGTTTTTATACCCTTGCAGAGGATATAATGATTTCAGTCAGAAGTTTGCAACGCAGTGAAGGAGACGTTTCCGACCCCATAAAGTATATATATTCTTCATCAGCATCACTAGACGAGTCGATCTAGCCATGTCCGTCTGTCCGTCCGTTTCTACGCAAACTAGTCTGTCAGTTTTAAAGCTATCGGGCTGAAACTTTCCCAAAAGTCTTATATCCTTTGCAGGTAGTATATAAGTCGGAACCAGCCGGATCGGACAACTATATCTTATAGCTCCCATAGGAATAATCGGAAAAAAAAATGTTAAAAAATTATATCTTTGGTGTTTTTTAACATATAACCTCCTTTCCTTGGAAATTACATTTTTTAATTAGTTTTGAATTTCGAATTAAATTTTATCAAAATCGGAAGACTATATAATATAGCTGCCATAGGAACGATCGTAAAATTGGTGGAAAAATAATATTGAACAAATTATAGCTTCGGTGTTCCTTAACATATAACCTCCTACGCTTGAAAATAACATTTTTTAATTAGTTCTGAATTTCAAATTTAAGTTTATCAAAATCGGATGACTATATCATATAGCTGCCATAGGAACGATCGTAAAATTGGTGGGAAAATAATATGAAACAAATTATAGCTTCGGTGTTCCTTAACATATAACCTCCTACGCTTGGAAATAACATTTTTTAATTAGTTCTTCAGAAATTCATTTCGAATTTAATTTTATGAAAATCGGACGACTATATCATATAGCTGCCATTAAAACGATCGGAAAATTGGTAGGAAAATAATATGAAACAAATTATAGCTTCGGTGTTTTTTGACATATTATCTTATACTATTGGGAATGTCATTTTTTGTGTTTATAAATTTAATAATTATAGCTGCAAGGGTATATAAGCTTCGGCTTGCCGAAGCTAACTTTTTTTCTTGTTATGTCATTGATTTCAATTTAGCGAAGGGTTGTTGAAATGGGCCTTCTTTCCATCTTTAAAAGCCTATAACTTGGTCAAATGGAATGATTATGTTATTATCTGCATTAAAATATATAACTTTAAAGGTAGTAAAAAATACGACTGTTCTTATGTAATTGATTAATTTTGCGAAGGTTTACTGATATGGGCCTTCTTTCCATCTTTAAAAGCCCATAACTTGGTCAAATAAACTCGGATTTTGATATGGCATATGGCTTGTAATTTCATTTTGCGAAGGTTTACTGAAATGGTCCTTCTTTCCATCCTTAAACGCCTATAACTTGGTCAAATGAACTCGTATTTCGATATGGCACACCTTTATGGGCTTGTGGAATGATTATGTTGTTATCTGCATTAATATATTTAACTTTAAAAATATGACCATTTTTATGTCATTATTTTTAATTTTGCGAAGGTTTACTGAATGGGATTTCTTTTCATTTTTAAAAGCCCATAGCTTGGTCAAATGAACTGGGATTTTGATATAACTTATTTTTTTTGGGCTTGTGGAATGATTTTGTTCAAATCTGTATTAAAATATTTAACTTTAAAGATAGTTCAAAATGTAACCGTTTTTATGTCATTGATTTTAATTTTGCGAAGATTTACTGCAGTGGTCCTTCTTTCCATCTTTAAAAGATCATAACTTGGTCAAATGAACTCGGATTTTGATATGGCATATGGCTTGTAATTTCATTTTGCGAAGGTTTACTGAAATGGTCCTTCTTTCCATCCTTAAACGCCTATAACTTGGTCAAATGAACTCGTATTTCGATATGGCACACCTTTATGGGCTTGTGGAATGATTATGTTGTTATCTGCATTAATATATTTAACTTTAAAAATATGACCATTTTTATGTCATTATTTTTAACTTTGCGAAGGTTTACTGAATGGGATTTCTTTCCATTTTTAAAAGCCCATAGCTTGGTCAAATGAACTGGGATTTTGATATGGCTTATTTTTTTTGGGCTTGTGGAATGATTTTGTTCAAATCTGTATTAAAATATTTAACTTTAAAGATAGTTCAAAATGTAACCGTTTTTATGTCATTGATTTTAATTTTGCGAAGATTTACTGCAGTGGTCCTTCTTTCCATCTTTAAAAGCCCATAACTTGGTCAAATGAACTCGGATTTTGATATGGCAAACCTTTATGGGCTTGTGGAATGACTTTGTAGTAATCGGTATTAAAATATATAACTTTAAAGGATGTAAAAAATATGACCTCTTTTATGTCATTGATTTTAATTTTGCGAAGGTTTACTGAAATGGGCCTTCTTTCCATCTTTAAAGGCCCATAACTTGGTCAAATGAACTCGGATTTCGATATTAACAAATATGACCGTTTTTATGTCATTGATTTTAATTTTGCGAAGGTTTACTGAAATGGACCTTCTTTCCATCTTTAAAAGCCCATAACTTGGTCAAATGAACTCGGACTTCGATATTAACAAATATGACCGTTTTTATGTAATTGAGTTTAATTTTGCGAAGGTTTACTGAAATGGGCCTTTTTTCCATCTTTAAAAGCCCATAACTTGGTCAAATGAACTAGGATCTCGATATGGCATACCTTTGTGGGCTTGTGGAATGATTTTGTTGTAATCTGTGTTAGAAAATATAATTCAAAACGTAGTTAAAAATAAGACCGTTTTTATGTCATTGATTTTAATTTTGCGAAGGTTTACTGAAATTGGGCTTCTTTCCATCTTTGAAAGCCCATAACTTGGTCAAATGAACTCGGATTTTGATATGGCATACCTTTATGGGCTTGTGGAATGATTATGTTGTTATCTGCATTACAATATATGACTTTAAAGGTAGTAAAAAATATGACCGTTTTTATGTCATTGATTTTAATTATGTGAAGGTTTACTGCAATGGGCCTTCTTTCCATCTTTAAAAGCCCATAACTTGGTCAAATGAACTCGGATTTTTATATGGCATATGGCTTGTGATTTAATTTTGCGAAGGTTTACTGAAATGGGCCTTCTTTTCATCCTTAAACGCCCATAACTGTAGCGTGTAACGTTCGAATGAAGTGTTTTGAATCGAAGGATCTGTACTTGCGGGGCACGCTTTAGGGTCCGGCACTAACTCGTCGGCTTTGGGGGTGTTGTTCTTGCTTTATACTGACCCTGACACCATCTACACATTATTATTAACAGACCAAGAATTGAGCGTGCTTGCGACAAAATTATAAGTTAGTTAACTAAACCGGAAGAAATATAAATAAATTCGGAAAGAATTAGAATTTAAAGACTCAAGAAAAGAAAGGAAGGAGAGAAATCTTAATGCAGCGAAGACACGGATGTTATTGTGCTCGCATGTTGCCCACCCTACCTATGATCACCCGCCGCAAGAGCATGACTCTGGTGACCCCTTTTGTACCCTACGACCGAGAAAACATCAGCGGAGTTCAGTAAATTTTGGAATTTAAGCTTCCATTTTTATAATAAATTCAAGGAAAGAAAACATAATTAACAGTAGTTCAGTAATAGTAATTCATGATAAAGTAATAGGTATAAAAATATTAATAATGTTTAAACAATGGTATATAATCTTAATTAAGGAAGCATATATATACGGTTTTTGTAAGATAAAGGCGGTTGTTTCAAAGTTTAGAATTTCAATTCGTTTCAGGGTGAGATATTAATTTTATTTGTTTGGTTTAATTTAATTAGGATTAATAAAATATTTTTTGATAAAATTTAAAATTAAAATTCAAGTTAATTCTCTTTAAGTACTTAATATTTGTTGGATAATATTTTCATTAATTTAATGCTTCATTAGATTCGGGATTCGTTTATTATTATTTTTGGACGTTCAAGTAAAAGTTTGGTTTAGTTTTCAAAAGATAAATGTGGATATAGAAAATAAACATTTAGTTTTCAAACTCACGGCAACTTTTCCATCGGCGAAAGATCGATCTCCCGACGCAGGTGTGCTGGAAAAAGATTATGGCGTTTTGCACCATAGGGTTAAAGTGAACTAAGAATATATTTTGAAAAAAATTTAAAAAAGAAACTTTCTTGCCATTATGTCCCGATTCTTTAGAGGCACAAAATTGTTATTTAAGTTTAGGTAGTATCTACAATAAACTAATTAAGATCCGCTCCATTATATTTTAAAATTTCCCTAGATATTTTCCCCATGGGGTTCACTGTGGTTGCAGGTTAAATATGCTCGCAATTGGGGCAAAAGATTGGGTTGATCGCCAGAGATAATACAAAGAAATAGCAGAGGGTTAAACCCCGTTAAAATTTGCGCCTATGTGCATTGGGGGTAAGGCTGCTGCTGATGTGTATGTGCGGCCTAGAGATTTCCCGCGGTGTAGCTGCGTAAGTGTGCGTCAAAAGCTTACACGTCCATGTGCATAAGTAGCGGCTCGTAAATGCGCGCATGTGCAAAAGGGTTAGCTGCGCATGCTTGTTCGTTGGTGCAGGGTTAGGTACACAAGACGTTTATGGGGGTGCTCCACGGTGCAGGCGCCGGATTTCGGTGGTACCAGGTTATGTACGCTTGTAGCTAGAGGGTGCTCCTCGGTACGTGCACGTGGGTTTCCGTTGGTGATACCTGGTTTACATGCTCCTCGTCTCGACGGCCTTACATACTGCTAACTGGGCACAACCTGACGATTGGGGAACGGTTACAGCAAATACCAAAAAAAAAAATACACTGTTCTCGAGAATATCTACCTTACGATTGTGCCCCGAAAACGTCTTGGGGGTTTTGGGATTTTTTCCCGGACCGTTGCCGGTAGAAATCTCGCCAATCCAACCACAAAAATACTTTAACTTGCTGCTGGCCTGCTGGCCGGAACACTTTCGTAGCCGGGACGACTCTAAGTTTTTCCTCTTCAGCTGCCTGAGACACGGGCGGGGGTTAGACACAGAAAGAAAACCAATTCGCCGGGAAACTTACTCGATCTAAGCTTTGGCGGGTGTCTTTACTTAAATTTTTCACTATCGAATCGCAATACTTGCAAGATGCACGCGTACCCGAGTTAAAGATTCGAACTTATTTGGGACTGGGAATTTAATTTTTTATGTGCACTCCGCGACTGCTCGATTGAAAAGAAATAGAACGGAACCGGGTAATGTTGGTCTAGGCTGCCAGCGGAAATGCATCGCAGCCGGTAATCACGCCATGTTGGTAATTAAGCTTTCCAGAGCTCCCCTGGTGCAGCTGATCATGCCAGCCGTGGACAGTTGGTATTCCCAAAAAAATACTAAGTAAGCTGGGCTTACTAACATCTGTGGTTTGAAAGCAAGCTTAACAGCGCTACCCTAGTACAGCTGATTACTATCGCCACGCTCAGTTGTCATCTCAAAAAAATACTAAACCGGGCTTACTAATATTTGTGGTTTGAAACTAAGCTAAGCTCAAAAAAAACCTAAACAAAAAATATTTTTCTTGGCCGAACTAAAAGGAAAAATTTCGTTGCTTCAGTCGCCGCTACAAAGCCCCCCCGAAAAATCAGGCTAGGGTATGATGCCCTAGACTGATAACGACTGAAGGCACGTTACTGGCGGATATCTTTCGCATGATATGTGCCTAATAAACGTCCTTGTAAGTCTTCTAGTTCGTAATAAGCATTTCCCAGCTTCTTCCGAACCCTCGCTTTCACAAAAGAAGGACCGAAATTGGCATTATAGCCTGTCTGAAAACAGCTTTGTTTAAAATTTCGGCGAAATACTTCTTGCCCTTCGGCAAAGGACACGATTCGAGATCGAAGATTATACCGCTTTTCATTCTCATCGTGCTTTTCCTGCATTCGCCGACACGCTTTATCACGAACGATGTCAAAAGAATCTTCCCGATTAAATTTTAAGGATCGATCATCTAATAAATTTAATTTCCTCAACAACGAATAAGTTGAACCGGAGGTAATCATGTGCTGGCCGAAAACCATGTAGTATGGAGAGGTACCTATACTAGCATGAACCGATGATCTCAAAGCACAACATATCCTACCGAGATACTCGTCCCAGTCCTTCTGATCAGGACGCAAATAAGCCCTAATTGCAGAGATTACAGAACGATTTACGCGCTCAGACGCGTTAGCCTGGGGTGAATGCACTGCAGTCAGTATGTGCGTAACCCCGTACTGTTGCATAAGCTTCTGAAAAGCATGAGAGCGAAATTGCGAACCGTTGTCGGACAACACCGTTTCCGGAGCTCCATACGCCATAAACAACTCCCCTTCGAGGTACTTTATAACGACACTAGTTTCAATCTTTCGAACTGCTTTTAGAAACACATACTTGGAAAAATGATCTAAAACGATAAAAATACCAATGTTCCCACTTCTTGACCTAGGATAAGGTCCAAGGAAGTCAATAAAAAGACTTTGGAAAAATCGCTGACTTTCAGGGGCTTTTCCTAAGGGAGGACGCAGTACGAAATTTGGAGCTTTTGTGGTTTTACACACTTCACAGGCATTTATATAAGTCTTTATATCCGACACAAGGCCAGGCCAGAAATAGTATCGCCTAACTCTCTCAATCGTATTGTGTATGCCACAGTGTGACGACAAAGGGCTATCGTGCGCTCGCGAAAGGATTTCGTGCACTAATTCTCTGGGTATCCATAGCTTCCACGCATACTCATCGTGAACTTGCTCTCCTGTCAAGTGTTCGGCTTTGCGATAAACGTAACCGCTGTCGGTCTTAAGATCGGGAAAACTAGCTTGGTTTGCCGCTACTTTCTCTACAAGATCAACATACCCAGCAGACTTAAAATTTTCCGAACTAAGATCAACGAGCAACCCTTCACGCAAGTCTAAGGCGGCTACTGTATCCTCGTTAACGCGAGACAGTGAATCGGGAACTATGTTAAGGGATCCCTTACGATGCTCAATATCGAAACTATACCTCTGCAACGCTAATGCCCATCGAGCTAAGCGAGAATTTAGGTCATGATTAGACATTAACCACTTCAAAGATGCGTGGTCGGCTATGATTTTAAATTTATGTCCTTCCACATAGGCCCTAAAATTTTTAAGAGCTACAATCGCTGCTAGGCATTCTTGTTCAGTGACCGTATAGTTACGCTGAGCCTTGTTCAATTTCTTCGAAATGAACGCAATCGGACGCTCGTCTCCTTCCTCAGAGACTTGTACTAAAACTGCACCTACACCGGTTTTACTTGCATCGCAATGTATCGCAAAGGGTTTAGAAAAATCGGGGCTACATAAAACCGGAGCCTCACTGAGACACCGCTTTAACTGTTCAAAAGCTTTAATTGCCTCATCAGTCAAACTAAACCACCTTTTCGTGGTCATCAAATCAGTCAGAGGAGCGGATAGTGATGCAAAATTTGGAACAAACTTGCGGTACCACCCACACAAACCCATAAAACTTCTCAAGCTGCGCAAGGTCCTGGGTAGCGGAAAATTCGTGATGGCAGTCACCTTTTCAGGATCGGTGCGTATTCCACCGTCACCTATTATATGGCCTAAATAGCGCACACGCAGCATGCAGAAGTGACTTTTGCCAATGTTGATTGTCAAACCGGCACGCCTTATGTGGAGAGCTACCTCTCTAAGTACATCTAGATGCCTTTCAAAGCTTGCAGAAATTACCAATAAGTCGTCTAAGTAAATGAACACCTCGTTCCTGAGATGTGCCGGGACGACCTTGTCCATCAACCGCGACATTGTGCTCGTGGCATTGCACAGCCCGAACGGCATGACTTTAAATTGGTAGAGGGGTCTACCAGGTACTGTGAAGGCCGTCTTGTCTCGAGATGCAACATCTAAAGGCACCTGCCAATAAGCATCCTTAAGATCAAGACTAGATATGTACTCTGCCCTTGGCAAACGGCTCAAAATGCCACTAATTTGGGGAAGTGGGAATGCATCCTTTTCGGTGAAACTGTTTACCTTACGACAATCCAGACAAATTCTAACTTTTCCAGGTTTTGTTACCATTACGATTGGAGAAGACCAAGCACTTTCTGACTCCTCTATCACCCCCAATTGTATCATTCTATCGATCTCGGCGTACATAGCCTTTTCTACTGCGGGAGAAACAGGGAAATGACGTTGTTTTATTGGTTTAGCCATACCCACATCGATCGAATGCTCAATCAAATTGGTCTTGCCGAGACCTTCTTGAGTAAACGAGGGAAAACAACTGATTACGTTTGTTAGTTTGGCTCTCTCAGCCTCGGACAAATCATGTTGATCGGTTTCGACCTTTCCGTTACTATCGACAGATTCTAGCTCGGAAATATTTAAACATTTTGGAAGCAGATCGAACAACCTCCAGAAATCTATTCCCAAATACAAATCTTGCTTCAGTGAGGGTATTATGTAAATCGTCAATGGATTTTTGACGTTATTATATTCAACATCCAATTTTAATCGTCCTACTATCGGTTGAGATCTTCCATCTGCAGTAGCTGCATTAGCTGTTATCGTTTTGTAATCGTACTTGTCTAATACTTCACAAGCTAACTGTCCTCCTACACAACTAATCGCTGCGCCAGAATCTAATAATCCATATCCGGTACGATTGAGAAGACGAACTGGCAAGAATGGGCGAGGATCCTTAGGCCTTTCAATAAGAGAGCTGAGGTACGCTACACCGAGTTTACATTTCCTAACATTCTTCCAAAATTCCTTTATTCGCTTCGAACTACGAGATTTAAGCTGTTCCAACTCAGGTGTGTGGTCAATGGTCGTGATAGCCACGGTTTTTAATTCTGGGATTTTGCTGTGTAGCAAAGGACTAGCAGATAATTTTTGTTCGTCAGGGAGGGTGAGTGACACAACTGTGGCTGCGTCATCTATTCGTCGGTCATTGTTGCTTGACTTCGAACGGTGATCGAAGCCTTCTGTCTGAATGGCGACTTCGAGATGCCGGTTTTGTAGTTTTTTGAACACTTACCACAATTCGGTTTGTATGTGTTGGCTGTTCCACAGCCGTAACAAAAGATTCGTCTATCAGATACACAGTCCTGATATCGGTGCCCTTCCTTGCGACAGTTCCAACATAACAGAGAAAAAGCCTCGATATCTACCTCATTTTCGGATTCTATTTCTGTTTCCATGTTTTCTTGTTCTTTATTGAGCTCGGAGACTTCCCGCTTGAATAGAGACCCTCGAGCGTATCCTGAATATCGTTTAATATCGGCCAAAAAGTCTTCACGTCGACGACAAATCTCTCTTAGTTCCGAAACTGATCTAATCTCGATATTTAAAAGTTCATGTCTAATTTCGGGACGTAGGTTGTTCTTGAGGACCCGTACTAATTTATGCGGCGTCCATGGAACTTCTAGCTGATCAACTAGTCCTGATATAGTCTCATAAAAGCAATCGAAAGTTTCATTCGGCTTTTGCTTAGTGTTCCTTATCAGTTCCTCTATATCCCCATCATCCCTACTTGGTCTAAACTGTTGACGTAAGGCTGCACAAAATGCATCCCAGACAACTTCGCCGTGTGCTTTGTGATATCGCCAATAAAACTCGTTGGCTTTCCCTTCAAAAAGCACGCTTGCATTTTTACAAAGTACCGTGAAATTTCCTTCTAACGTTTCCTTTGTGAGTGTCTCTACTCTGTATATAAAATTGTCGACAGACACCCCTACTCCAGAATATTTCATTTTCCATCCATTAAGTATATGCACAACTTTATCCGGTCGGTTCAGCAAATCAGACGTGGTGCATCTTTGATAACCTGGAGAGACCGTAAGAAGCCGGGAATTTTCCGGTGGTTCATTCGTTAAATCGGACTGACTATCCATACTTTCTATGCCTCGAGCAGGTTGTTGAATGTTACCATTGCTACTAATTTGCGACGCCAAAGCACTTGTTATACTGTCTGTCAATGAACTTTGAATCAATTCTGTCACTTTTTCCGAAAGGGTAGTGAGTAGTCTCCGCTCCATGGCAAGTAAAGTCATAGCGTTAGCGGTTATGAAGCCCGCCGCATTATTACTGGAATTTGTATTAACTCCTGATGTGGAAGGTCCCTCATCCGTTGCTGATTTATCACCACTCTCTAAAGGCTGCTTACTTTTTGATCGACTGCGAGTTTGTAGCCCTGACCTATCAAGTGGCTTACCGACTGCAGGCCTACAAGCTGATTTGCATACTGGACATTGTGCGCTTTTCTTAAAATGCGCTTCTATGCACTTCCTGTGAAATTCATGTTGACACGAGGCTATGAAAATTTCGGCGACGGTAATATCGGATTTACATATCGGACAAATTGTAGCTGGGCCACCTTCTGTCCCCTTATTCGGCGATCGGTCCACACCCATAATGCACACCGATAAAATATTCTCAGGACAATTACCAAAAAAAAATTCTTGCGCCAACGTTAACCAACTACAACCAAAGTTTTATAAACAAAAATTGTTAAACAAAAAAAAAAAATTTTTATATACGGAAACGATATTAGTTGTTTCTATAAACAAAATTTTAAGCCCCAAAAAAAAGATATATACGGCAAAAGATATTAACTGAACTCCTTGCTAGATGTCCTACGAGTCGAGGGTGTTTTATTTATTTTAAGTTTCTCGGAAATTATTGAAATTACAGAAATAAAAGATTGTTTAGGCTTTATAAAAAAAAACCTTTTCTAAAAATACAAAAGGAGGGAAGTAGTTACTTTCTTATTTCGGACAGCGGACAGCGATCTGTTCAAAACATATTCGCATGTATTCCATCCTATGAAAAGGGAATATAATACTTCAGGAAAATGATAAATATAAGATTGCCACTAACTATTTGTGGATACGGCACTGCTTTCAAGTGATGCCAGTATTTTCCGAACAGTTAAATTAATGTCTATCTTTAATTTACAGAGCATAGTTAGTTCAACGACTTGGTATTTTAAGCTGGGACAGAAGACCTAAGTTGATTTTTGGATTTTCTGTTTTCCTCAGACTAATAGACACATCATCATCTCTGCTAATTTTAGGAAAATTCTTTAGTTAGCTTATAATTCCGGACAGCTTTGAATACTTATATTCACAAAGCATGTTTTCCAAGAAATAAAAAAATAAAAGAGAAATTTTAGAAAAAAAAATAAGAAAGAAAGTTTTTAAGAAATTGAATTTATCTACCAGTGAGTCTTAATGAATAAAAATTACTCAGTAAGGCCCCTACACGTTGAGCGCCACTTTCTCTTGTTAATAATAATGTGTAGATGGTGTCAGGGTCAGTATAAAGCAAGAACAACACCCCCAAAGCCGACGAGTTAGTGCCGGACCCTAAAGCGTGCCCCGCAAGTACAGATCCTTCGATTCAAAACACTTCATTCGAACGTTACACGCTACAGTTATAATTCATTATTATTAATAAGAAAAAGTGGCGCCCAACGTGGGGCCACTTTTTCTTATTAATAATAATGAATTATAACTGTAGCGTGTAACGTTCGAATGAAGTGTTTTGAATCGAAGGATCTGTACTTGCGGGGCACGCTTTAGGGTCCGGCACTAACTCGTCGGCTTTGGGGGTGTTGTTCTTGCTTTATACTGACCCTGACACCATCTACACATTATTATTAACAGACCAAGAATTGAGCGTGCTTGCGACAAAATTATAAGTTAGTTAACTAAACCGGAAGAAATATAAATAAATTCGGAAAGAATTAGAATTTAAAGACTCAAGAAAAGAAAGGAAGGAGAGAAATCTTAATGCAGCGAAGACACGGATGTTATTGTGCTCGCATGTTGCCCACCCTACCTATGATCACCCGCCGCAAGAGCATGACTCTGGTGACCCCTTTTGTACCCTACGACCGAGAAAACATCAGCGGAGTTCAGTAAATTTTGGAATTTAAGCTTCCATTTTTATAATAAATTCAAGGAAAGAAAACATAATTAACAGTAGTTCAGTAATAGTAATTCATGATAAAGTAATAGGTATAAAAATAGTAATAATGTTTAAACAATGGTATATAATCTTAATTAAGAGAGCAAATATATACGGTTTTTGTAAGATAAAGGCGGTTGTTTCAAAGTTTAGAATTTCAATTCGTTTCAGGGTGAGATATTAATTTTATTTGTTTGGTTTAATTTAATTAGGATTAATAAAATATTTTTTGATAAAATTTAAAATTAAAATTCAAGTTAATTCTCTTTAAGTACTTAATATTTGTTGGATAATATTTTCATTAATTTAATGCTTCATTAGATTCGGGATTCGTTTATTATTATTTTTGGACGTTCAAGTAAAAGTTTGGTTTAGTTTTCAAAAGATAAATGTGGATATAGAAAATAAACATTTAGTTTTCAAACTCACGGCAACTTTTCCATCGGCGAAAGATCGATCTCCCGACGCAGGTGTGCTGGAAAAAGATTATGGCGTTTTGCACCATAGGGTTAAAGTGAACTAAGAATATATTTTGAAAAAAATTTAAAAAAGAAACTTTCTTGCCATTATGTCCCGATTCTTTAGAGGCACAAAATTGTTATTTAAGTTTAGGTAGTATCTACAATAAACTAATTAAGATCCGCTCCATTATATTTTAAAATTTCCCTAGATATTTTCCCCATGGGGTTCACTGTGGTTGCAGGTTAAATATGCTCGCAATTGGGGCAAAAGATTGGGTTGATCGCCAGAGATAATACAAAGAAATAGCAGAGGGTTAAACCCCGTTAAAATTTGCGCCTATGTGCATTGGGGGTAAGGCTGCTGCTGATGTGTATGTGCGGCCTAGAGATTTCCCGCGGTGTAGCTGCGTAAGTGTGCGTCAAAAGCTTACACGTCCATGTGCATAAGTAGCGGCTCGTAAATGCGCGCATGTGCAAAAGGGTTAGCTGCGCATGCTTGTTCGTTGGTGCAGGGTTAGGTACACAAGACGTTTATGGGGGTGCTCCACGGTGCAGGCGCCGGATTTCGGTGGTACCAGGTTATGTACGCTTGTAGCTAGAGGGTGCTCCTCGGTACGTGCACGTGGGTTTCCGTTGGTGATACCTGGTTTACATGCTCCTCGTCTCGACGGCCTTACATACTGCTAACTGGGCACAACCTGACGATTGGGGAACGGTTACAGCAAATACCAAAAAAAAAAATACACTGTTCTCGAGAATATCTACCTTACGATTGTGCCCCGAAAACGTCTTGGGGGTTTTGGGATTTTTTCCCGGACCGTTGCCGGTAGAAATCTCGCCAATCCAACCACAAAAATACTTTAACTTGCTGCTGGCCTGCTGGCCGGAACACTTTCGTAGCCGGGACGACTCTAAGTTTTTCCTCTTCAGCTGCCTGAGACACGGGCGGGGGTTAGACACAGAAAGAAAACCAATTCGCCGGGAAACTTACTCGATCTAAGCTTTGGCGGGTGTCTTTACTTAAATTTTTCACTATCGAATCGCAATACTTGCAAGATGCACGCGTACCCGAGTTAAAGATTCGAACTTATTTGGGACTGGGAATTTAATTTTTTAGTGCATGTGCACTCCGCGACTGCTCGATTGAAAAGAAATAGAACGGAACCGGGTAATGTTGGTCTAGGCTGCCACCGGAAATGCATCGCAGCCGGTAATCACGCCATGTTGGTAATTAAGCTTTCCAGAGCTCCCCTGGTGCAGCTGATCATGCCAGCCGTGGACAGTTGGTATTCCCAAAAAAATACTAAGTAAGCTGGGCTTACTAACATCTGTGGTTTGAAAGCAAGCTTAACAGCGCTACCCTAGTACAGCTGATTACTATCGCCACGCTCAGTTGTCATCTCAAAAAAATACTAAACCGGGCTTACTAATATTTGTGGTTTGAAACTAAGCTAAGCTCAAAAAAAACCTAAACAAAAAAAATATTTTTCTTGGCCGAACTAAAAGGAAAAATTTCGTTGCTTCAGTCGCCGCTACATAACTTGGTCAAATGAACTCGTTTTTCGATATGGCACACCTTTATGGGCTTGTGGAATGATTATGTTGTTATCTGTATTAAAATATCTAACTTTAAAAATATGACCATTTTTATGTCATTACTTTTAATTTTGCGAAGGTTTACTGAATGGGCCTTCTTTCCATTTTTAAAAGCCCATAACCTGGTCAAATGAACTCGGATTTTGATATGGCATACTTTTTTTGGCCTTGGGGAATGATTTTGTTCAAATCTGTATTCAAATAAATAACTTTAAAGATAGTACAAAATGTAACCGTTTTTATGTCATTGATTTTAATTTTGCGAAGGTTTACTGAAATGGACCTTCTTTCCATCTTTAAAAGCCCATTACTTGGTCAAATGAACTCGGATTTCGATATTAACAAATATGACCGTTTTTATGTCATTGATTTTAATTTTGCGAAGGTTTACTGAAATGGGCCTTCTTTCCATATTTAAAAGCCCATAACTTGGTCAAATGAACTCGGATCTCGATATGGCATACCTTTATGGGCTTGTGGAATGATTTTGTTGTAATCTGTATTAAAAAATATAATTCAAAACGTAGTTAAATATATGACCGTTTTTATGTCATTGATTTTAATTTTGCGAAGGTTTACAGAAATTGGCCTTCTTTCCATGTTTAAAAGTCCATAGCTTGGTAAAATGAACTCGGATTTTGATATGGCGTATGGCTTGTGATTTAATTTTGCGAAGGTTTACTGCAATGGACCTTCTTTCCATCCTCTAACGGCCATAACTTGGTCAAATGAACTCGGATTTCGATATGGCACACCTTTATGGGATTGTGGAATGATTACGTTGTTATCTGCATTAATATATATAACTTTAAACGAAGTACAAAATATTACCTTTTTTATGTCATTGAATGTAATTTTGCGAAGGTTTACTGAAATGGGCCTTCTTTCCATCTTTAAAAGCCCATAACTTAGTCAAATGAAATCGGATTTCGATATGGCATACCTTTATGGGCTTGTGGAATGATTATGTTTTTATCTGCATTAAAATATATAACTTTAAAGATAGTAACAAATATGACCGTTTTTATGTCATTGATTTTAATTTTGCGAAGGTTTACTGAAATGGGCCTTCTTTCCATCTTTAAAAGACCATAACTTGGTCAAATGAACTCGGATTTTTATATGGCACACCTTTATGGGCTTGTGGAATGATTTTGTTGTAATCGCTATTTAAATATATAACTTTAAAGGTAGTAAAAAATTTGACCGTTTTTATGTCTTTGATTTTAATTTTGCGAAGGTTTACTAAAATGGTCCTTTTTTCCATCTTTAAAAGCCCATAACTTGGTAAAATGAACTCGGATTTTGATATGGCATACCTTTATGGGCTTGTGGCATAATTATGTTGATATTGGCATTAAAATATATAACTTAAAAGGTAAACAAAATATGACCGTTTTTACGTCATTCATTTTAATTTTGCGAAGGTTTACTGAAATGGGCCTGCTTGCCATCTTTAAATGCCCATAACTTGGTCAAATGAACTCGGATTTTGATATGGCACACCTTTATGGGCTTGTGGAATGATTTTGTTGTAATCGCTATTTAAATATATAACTTTAAAGGCAGTACAAAATTTGACCGTTTTTATGTCTTTGATTCTAATTTTGCGAAGGTTTACTGAAATGGTCCTTCTTTCCATCTTTAAAAGCCCATAACTTGGTAAAATGAACTCTGATTTTTATATGGCATACCTTTATGGGCTTGTGGCATGATTATGTTGATATTGGCACTAAAATATATAATTTTAAAGGTATTCAAAAATATGACCGTTTTTATGTCATTGATTTTAATTTTGCGAAGGTTTACTGAAATGGGCCTTCTTTCCATCTTTAAAAGCCCATAACTTAGTCAAATGAAATCGGATATGGCATACCTTTATGGGCTTGTGGAATGATTATGTTTTTATCTGCATTAAAATATATAACTTTAAAGATATTAACAAATATGACCGTTTTTATGTCATTGATTTTAATTTTGCGAAGGTTTACAGAAATTGGCCTTCTTTCCATGTTTAAAAGCCCATAGCTTGGTAAAATGAACTCGGATTTTGATATGGCGTATGGCTTGTGATTTAATTTTGCGAAGGTTTACTGCAATGGACCTTCTTTCCATCCTCTAACGGCCATAACTTGGTCAAATGAACTCGGATTTCGATATGGCACACCTTTATGGGATTGTGGAATGATTACGTTGTTATCTGCATTAATATATATAACTTTAAACGAAGTACAAAATATTACCGTTTTTATGTCATTGAATGTAATTTTGCGAAGGTTTACTGAAATGGGCCTTCTTTCCATCTTTAAAAGCCCATAACTTAGTCAAATGAAATCGGATTTCGATATGGCATACCTTTATGGGCTTGTGGAATGATTATGTTATTATCTGCATTAAAATATATAACTTTAAAGATAGTAACAAATATGACCGTTTTTATGTCATTGATTTTAATTTTGCGAAGGTTTACTGAAATGGGCCTTCTTTCCATCTTTAAAAGACCATAACTTGGTCAAATGAACTCGGATTTTTATATGGCACACCTTTATGGGCTTGTGCAATGATTTTGTTGTAATCGCTTTTTAAATATATAACTTTAAAGGTAGTAAAAAATTTGACCGTTTTTATGTCTTTGATTTTAATTTTGCGAAGGTTTACTGAAATGGGCCTTCTTTCCATCTTTAAATGCCCATAACTTGGTAAAATAAACTCGGATTTCGATATGGCATACCTTTACGAGCTTGTGGAATGATTATGTTTTTATCTGCATTAAAATATATAACTTTAAAGGTATTAAAAAATATAACCGTTTTTATGTCATTGACTTTAATTTTGCGAAAGTTTACTGAAATGGACCTTCTTGTCATCTTTAAAAGCCCATAACTTGGTCAAATGAACTCGGATCTCGATATGGCATACCGTTATGGGCTTGTGGAATGATTTTGTTGTAACCTGTATTAAAAAATATAATTCTAAAGTTAGTTAAAAATATGACCGTTTTTATGTCATTGATTTTAATATTGCGAAGGTTTACTGAAATTGGCCTTCTTTCCATCTTTAAAAGCCCATAACTTGGTCAAATGAACTCGGATTTTGATATGGCATATGGCTTGTAATTTCATTTTGCGAAGGTTTACTGAAGTGGGCCTTCTTTCCATCTTTGAAAGCCCATAACTTGGTAAAATGAACTCGGATTTCGATATGGCATACCTCTATGGGCTTGTAGAATGATTATGTTGTTATCTACATTAAAATATATTACTTTAAAGGTATTAAAAAATATGACCGTTTGTATGTCATTGATTTTAATTTTGCGAAGGTTTACTGAAGTGGGTCTTCTTTCCATCTTTAAAAGCCCATAACTTGATTAAATGAACTCGGATTTCGATATGGCATACCTTTATGGGCTTATATGTCATTGATTTTAATTTTGCGAAGGTTTACTGAAATGGGCCTTCTTTCCATCTTTAAAAGCCCATAACTTGGTCAGATGAACTCGGATTTCGATATGGCATACCTCTAAGGGCTTGTAGAATGATTATGTTGTCATCTACATTAAAATATATTACTTTAAAGGTATTAACAAATATGACCGTTTTTATGTCATTGATTTTAATTTTGCGAAGGTTTACTGAAATGGACCTTCTTTCCATCTTTAAAAGCCCATAACTTGGTCAAATGAACTCGGATCTCGATATGGCATACCTTTATGGGCTTGTGGAATCATTTTGTTGTAATCTGTATTAAAAAATATAATTCAAAACGTAGTTCAAAATATGACCGTTTTTATGTCATTGATTCTAATTTTGCGAAGGTGTACAGAAATTGGCCTGCTTTCCATCTTTAAAAGCCCATAACTTGGTAAGATGAACTCGGATTTTGATATGGCATACCTTTATGGGCTTGTGGCATGATTATGTTGATATCGGCACTAAAATATATAACTTTAAAGGTAGTGAAAAATATGATCGTTTTTATGTCATTGATTTCAATTTTGCGAAGGCTTACTGAAATGGGCCTTCTTTCCATCTTTAAAAGCCCATAACTTGGTCAAATGAACTCGGATTTTTATATGGCACACCTTTATGGGCTTGTGGAATGATTTTGTTGTAATCGCTATTTAAATATATAACTTTAAAGGCAGTACAAAATTTACCGTTTTTATGTCTTTGATTTCAATTTTGCGAAGGCTTACTGAAATGGGCCTTCTTTCCATCTTTAAAAGCCCATAGCTTGGTCAAATGAACTCGGATTTTTATATGGCACACCTTTATGGGATTGTGGATTGATTATGTTGTTATCTGCATTAAAAAATATAACTTTAAAAGTATTCAAAATTATGACCGTTTTTATGTCATTGATTTTAATTTTGCGAAGGTTTACTGAAATGGGCCTTCTTTCCATCTTTAAAAGCCCATAACTTGGTCAAATGAACTCGGATCTCGATATGGCATACCTTTATGGGCTTCTGGAATGATTTTGTTGTAATCTGTATTAAAAAATATCAATTTAAAGTTACTTAAAAATATGACCGTTTTTATGTCATTGATTTTAATTTTGCTGAAATGCGCCTTCATTTCATATTTAAAAGCCCCTAACTTGGTCAAATGAACTCGGATTTCGATATGGCATACCTCTATGGGCTTGTAGAATGATTATGTTGTTATCTACATTAAAATATATTACTTTAAAGGTATTAAAAAATATGACCGTTTTTATGTCATTGATTTTAATTTTGCGAAGGTTTACTGAAGTGGGCCTTCTTTCCATTTTTAAAAGCCCATAACTTGGTCAAATGAACTCGGATCTCGATATGGCATACCTTTATGGGCTTGTGGAATGATTTTTTTGTAATCTGTATTAAAAAATATAGTTCTAAAGGTAGTTAAAAATATGACCGTTTTTGTGTCATTGATTTTAATTTTGCGAAGGTTTACTGAAATTGGCCTTCTTTCCATCTTTAAAAGCCCATAACTTGATCAAATGAACTCGGATTTCGATATGGCATACCTTTATGGGCTTTTATGTCATTGATTTTAATTTTGCGAAGGTTTACTGAAATGGGCCTTCTTTCCATCCTCTAACGGCCATAACTTGGTCAAATGAACTCGGATTTCGATATGGCACACCTTTATGGGATTGTGGAATGATTACGTTGTTATCTGCATTAATATATATAACTTTAAACGAAGTACAAAATATTACCTTTTTTATGTCATTGAATGTAATTTTGCGAAGGTTTACTGAAATGGGCCTTCTTTCCATCTTTAAAAGCCCATAACTTAGTCAAATGAAATCGGATTTCGATATGGCATACCTTTATGGGCTTGTGGAATGATTATGTTTTTATCTGCATTAAAATATATAACTTTAAAGATAGTAACAAATATGACCGTTTTTATGTCATTGATTTTAATTTTGCGAAGGTTTACTGAAATGGGCCTTCTTT
Source organism: Drosophila suzukii (assembly GCF_043229965.1). Taxonomy (NCBI): domain Eukaryota; kingdom Metazoa; phylum Arthropoda; class Insecta; order Diptera; family Drosophilidae; genus Drosophila; species Drosophila suzukii. Next base: position 109,422 of record NW_027255896.1, on the reverse strand, counting down.
CCATCTTTAAAAGACCATAACTTGGTCAAATGAACTCGGATTTTTATATGGCACACCTTTATGGGCTTGTGGAATGATTTTGTTGTAATCGCTATTTAAATATATAACTTTAAAGGTAGTAAAAAATTTGACCGTTTTTATGTCTTTGATTTTAATTTTGCGAAGGTTTACTAAAATGGTCCTTTTTTCCATCTTTAAAAGCCCATAACTTGGTAAAATGAACTCGGATTTTGATATGGCATACCTTTATGGGCTTGTGGCATGACTATGTTGATATTGGCATTAAAATATATAACTTAAAAGGTAAACAAAATATGACCGTTTTTACGTCATTCATTTTAATTTTGCGAAGGTTTACTGAAATGGGCCTTCTTGCCATCTTTAAATGCCCATAACTTGGTCAAATGAACTCGGATTTTGATATGGCACACCTTTATGGGCTTGTGGAATGACTTTGTTGTAATCGCTATTTAAATATATAACTTTAAAGGCAGTACAAAATTTGACCGTTTTTATGTCTTTGATTCTAATTTTGCGAAGGTTTACTGAAATGGTCCTTCTTTCCATCTTTAAAAGCCCATAACTTGGTAAAATGAACTCTGATTTTTATATGGCATACCTTTATGGGCTTGTGGCATGATTATGTTGATATTGGCACTAAAATATATAATTTTAAAGGTATTCAAAAATATGACCGTTTTTATGTCATTGATTTTAATTTTGCGAAGGTTTACTGAAATGGGCCTTCTTTCCATCTTTAAAAGCCCATAACTTAGTCAAATGAAATCGGATTTCGATATGGCATACCTTTATGGGCTTGTGGAATGATTATGTTTTTATCTGCATTAAAATATATAACTTTAAAGATATTAACAAATATGACCGTTTTTATGTCATTGATTTTAATTTTGCGAAGGTTTACAGAAATTGGCCTTCTTTCCATGTTTAAAAGCCCATAGCTTGGTAAAATGAACTCGGATTTTGATATGGCGTATGGCTTGTGATTTAATTTTGCGAAGGTTTACTGCAATGGACCTTCTTTCCATCCTCTAACGGCCATAACTTGGTCAAATGAACTCGGATTTCGATATGGCACACCTTTATGGGATTGTGGAATGATTACGTTGTTATCTGCATTAATATATATAACTTTAAACGAAGTACAAAATATTACCGTTTTTATGTCATTGAATGTAATTTTGCGAAGGTTTACTGAAATGGGCCTTCTTTCCATCTTTAAAAGCCCATAACTTAGTCAAATGAAATCGGATTTCGATATGGCATACCTTTATGGGCTTGTGGAATGATTATGTTATTATCTGCATTAAAATATATAACTTTAAAGATAGTAACAAATATGACCGTTTTTATGTCATTGATTTTAATTTTGCGAAGGTTTACTGAAATGGGCCTTCTTTCCATCTTTAAAAGACCATAACTTGGTCAAATGAACTCGGATTTTTATATGGCACACCTTTATGGGCTTGTGCAATGATTTTGTTGTAATCGCTTTTTAAATATATAACTTTAAAGGTAGTAAAAAATTTGACCGTTTTTATGTCTTTGATTTTAATTTTGCGAAGGTTTACTGAAATGGGCCTTCTTTCCATCTTTAAATGCCCATAACTTGGTAAAATAAACTCGGATTTCGATATGGCATACCTTTACGAGCTTGTGGAATGATTATGTTTTTATCTGCATTAAAATATATAACTTTAAAGGTATTAAAAAATATAACCGTTTTTATGTCATTGACTTTAATTTTGCGAAAGTTTACTGAAATGGACCTTCTTGTCATCTTTAAAAGCCCATAACTTGGTCAAATGAACTCGGATCTCGATATGGCATACCGTTATGGGCTTGTGGAATGATTTTGTTGTAACCTGTATTAAAAAATATAATTCTAAAGTTAGTTAAAAATATGACCGTTTTTATGTCATTGATTTTAATATTGCGAAGGTTTACTGAAATTGGCCTTCTTTCCATCTTTAAAAGCCCATAACTTGATCAAATGAACTCGGATTTCGATGTGGCATACCTTTATGGGCTTGTGGAATGATTATGTTGTTATCCGCGTTAAAATATATAACTTTAAAGGTAAAAAAAAATATTACCGTTTTTATGTCATTGACTTTAATTTTGCGAAGGTTTACTGAAGTGGGCCTTCTTTCCATCTTTGAAAGCCCATAACTTGGTAAAATGAACTCGGATTTCGATATGGCATACCTCTATGGGCTTGTAGAATGATTATGTTGTTATCTACATTAAAATATATTACTTTAAAGGTATTAAAAAATATGACCGTTTGTATGTCATTGATTTTAATTTTGCGAAGGTTTACTGAAGTGGGTCTTCTTTCCATCTTTAAAAGCCCATAACTTGATCAAATGAACTCGGATTTCGATATGGCATACCTTTATGGGCTTATATGTCATTGATTTTAATTTTGCGAAGGTTTACTGAAATGGGCCTTCTTTCCATCTTTAAAAGCCCATAACTTGGTCAGATGAACTCGGATTTCGATATGGCATACCTCTAAGGGCTTGTAGAATGATTATGTTGTCATCTACATTAAAATATATTACTTTAAAGGTATTAACAAATATGACCGTTTTTATGTCATTGATTTTAATTTTGCGAAGGTTTACTGAAATGGGCCTTCTTTCCATCTTTAAAAGCCCATAACTTGGTCAAATGAACTCGGATCTCGATATGGCATACCTTTATGGGCTTGTGGAATCATTTTGTTGTAATCTGTATTAAAAAATATAATTCAAAACGTAGTTCAAAATATGACCGTTTTTATGTCATTGATTTTAATTTTGCGAAGGTATACAGAAATTGGCCTGCTTTCCATCTTTAAAAGCCCATAACTTGGTAAGATGAACTCGGATTTTGATATGGCATACCTTTATGGGCTTGTGACATGATTATGTTGATATCGGCACTAAAATATATAACTTTAAAGGTAGTGAAAAATATGATCGTTTTTATGTCATTGATTTCAATTTTGCGAAGGCTTACTGAAATGGGCCTTCTTTCCATCTTTAAAAGCCCATAACTTGGTCAAATGAACTCGGATTTTTATATGGCACACCTTTATGGGCTTGTGGAATGATTTTGTTGTAATCGCTATTTAAATATATAACTTTAAAGGCAGTACAAAATTGACCGTTTTTATGTCTTTGATTTCAATTTTGCGAAGGTTTACTGAAATGGGCCTTCTTTCCATCTTTAAAAGCCCATAACTTGGTCAAATGAACTCGGATCTCGATATGGCATACCTTTATGGGCTTCTGGAATGATTTTGTTGTTATCTGTATTAAAAAATATAAATTTAAAGTTACTTAAAAATATGACCGTTTTTATGTCATTGATTTTAGTATTGCGAAGGTTTACTGAAATTGGCCTTCTTTCCATCTTTAAAAGCCTATAACTTGATCAAATGAACTCGGATTTCGATATGGCATACCTTTATGGGCTTGTAGAATGATTATGTTGTTATCCGCATTAAAATATATAACTTTAAAGGTAAAAAAAAATATGACCGTTTTTATGTCATTGATTTTAATTTTGCTGAAATGCGCCTTCATTTCATATTTAAAAGCCCCTAACTTGGTCAAATGAACTCGGATTTCGATATGGCATACCTCTATGGGCTTGTAGAATGATTATGTTGTTATCTACATTAAAATATATTACTTTAAAGGTATTAAAAAATATGACCGTTTTTATGTCATTGATTTTAATTTTGCGAAGGTTTACTGAAGTGGGCCTTCTTTCCATTTTTAAAAGCCCATAACTTGGTCAAATGAACTCGGATCTCGATATGGCATACCTTTATGGGCTTGTGGAATGATTTTTTTGTAATCTGTATTAAAAAATATAATTCTAAAGGTAGTTAAAAATATGACCGTTTTTGTGTCATTGATTTTAATTTTGCGAAGGTTTACTGAAATTGGCCTTCTTTCCATCTTTAAAAGCCCATAACTTGATCAAATGAACTCGGATTTCGATATGGCATACCTTTATGGGCTTTTATGTCATTGATTTTAATTTTGCGAAGGTTTACTGAAATGGGCCTTCTTTCCATCTTTAAAAGCCCATAACTTGGTCAAATCAACTCGGATTTCGATATGGCATACCTCTATGGGCTTGTAGAATGATTATGTTGTTATCTACATTAAAATATATTACTTTAAAGGTATTACAAAATATGACCGTTTTTATACCCTTGCAGAGGGTATAATGATTTCAGTCAGAAGTTTGCAACGCAGTGAGGAGACGTTTCCGACCCCATAAAGTATATATATTCTTGATCAGCATCACTAGCCATGTCCGTCTGTCCGTCCGTTTCTACGCAAACTAGTCTCTCAGTTTTAAAGCTATTATGCTGAAACTTTCCCAAAAGTCTTATATCTTTTGCAGGTAGTATATAAGTCGGAACCAGCCGGATCGGACAACTATATCTTATAGCTCCCATAGGAATAATCGGAAAAAAAATGTTAAAAAATTATATCTTTGGTGTTTTTTAATATATTACCTCCTTTCCCTGGAAATAACATTTTTTAATTAGTTTTGAATTTCGAATTAAATTTTATCAAAATCGGAAGACTATGTCATATAGCTGCCATAGGAACCTCCTACGCTTCGAAATAACTTTTTTTAATTAGTTCTGAATTTCGAATTAAATTTTATCAAAATCGGACGACTATGTCATATATCTGCCATAGGAACGATCGTAAAATCGGTGGGAAAATAATATGAAACAAATTATAGCTTCGGTGTTCCTTAACATATAACCTCCTACGCTGGGAAATAAAATTTTTCAATCCATTCTAAATTTCGAATTTAATTTTGTCAAAATCGGACGACTATATCATATAGCTGTTAAAGGAACGATCGTAAAATTGGAAATAAAATTTTTAATTAGTTCTGAATTTTGTATACCCTTGCAGAGCGTATAACGATTTCAGTTAGAAGTTTGCAACGCAGTGAAGGAGACGTTTCCGACCCCATAAAGTATATATATTCTTGATCAGCATCACTAGACGAGTCGATCTAGCCATGTCCGTCTGTCCATCTGTCCGTCCGTTTCTACGCAAACTAGTCTCTCAGTTTTAAAGCTATCGGGCTGAAACTTTCCCAAAAGTCTTATATCTTTTGCAGGTAGTATATAAGTCGGAATCAGCCGGATCGGACAACTATATCTTATAGCTCCCATAGGAATAATCGGAAAAAAAAATGTTAAAAAATTATATCTATATTGTTTTTTAACATATTACCTCCTTTCCCTGGAAAAAACATTTTTTAATTAGTTTTGAATTTCGAATTAAATTTTATCAAAATCGGAAGAGTATATCATATAGCTGCCATAGGAACGATCGTAAAATTGGTGGGAAAATAATATGAAACAAACTATAGCTTCGGTGTTCCTTAACATATAACCTCCTTAGTAGGGTGTATTTGTATGTTCTGGATAAAACAATGGTGTATTTGTATGTTCTGGATAAAACGATGTTGTATTTGTATGTTCTGGATAAATTTTTATTGTATGTTCTGACTCACAGTTTCGCTGGTGCGGGGGCGCTTATCGCGAGCGGAAGTTGTTGTTGTGGAAGCTGCTAGGGCCGCGCTCACTTCCCCTCCCACTTCGCCTCCCACTTCCCCTCCCGCTTGTCCTCCCGCTTGTCCTGGTGCTTGACCCTCTGGGGGGTTGCGCTCACTTCCCCTCCCACTTTCCCTCCCACTTCCCCTCCCACTTCCCCTCCTACTTCCCCTCCCACTTCCCCTCCCACTTCCCCTCCCACTTCCCCTCCCACTTCCCCTCCCACTTCCCCTCCCGCTTGTCTTGGTGCTTGGGGAGTTGCGTTCACTTCTGGTATAAATATGAGATGTATAGTACTGGGGTAATTCAGAAAGCAGAAGTCAAATTCAGAGCAAGAACTCACTTACACTACACTGGTCGGCATATATATTTTGTCATAGTATTCATTTGACTATCAGACTCTTGATCTAAGTACCGGTGCATTGTTCGAACTGAAAATTATGATAAAAGAGAAGAGCAAATCAATAACTGTTAATATGCAAAATATTTCGTCAATTGTGTTTTGTTTTTTCGTTCTGCTGATAAGAATGCCAGCAAGCAACGATTTTAGCAGTGGCATATATATTTTGTCATTGCGTGATTTAGTTGTTTCTAGGCAAGCTGAAAGTGTTGTTCAAGAATATTATTACAAGTTTTCATTAATATTGGATAAAGTCGATTTTTTAATATTTAAAATGGTTAAAAAATCTGAGCTGAGCGCCAAAATAAGATCGGAAATTGTGATCAAATATAACTTGGGTGTTTCTGTAATAAACATCGCTGAGGAATATAATTTGTCTCGTCAGACCATTTATTATCAAATCAATAAATATAAAAAATTTAATGATGTGATCAATGTTCACCGTAAAGGCAGAAATCGAAAGACTACAGCTCATGAAGACCGTCTTATCGTCCGTGCTTTTAAGAAGGACCCTTTAAAAACACCAAAGGCTGTGTCCTTAGAGTGGGATGAGACTGCATCCACTTCCATAAGTGAGAGAACAATACGCAGGCGTTTGATTGAAGCAGATATGAAAACATATATTGCAAAACCAATTCCTTTTATCACCCCTAAAAATAAACTAAAGCGTTTGGAGTTCGCGAAAAGATACATCACCAAGCCCGCTTCATTTTGGCGTAATGTCCTGTGGACAGATGAGAGTAGTTTTGAATTCCACGCATCTCAAAAGAAAGTTTTTGTAAGAATTAACAAGAATTACCGTAAAAAAAATGCTCCTGTGTGTCAAAGAGTAAGTCATGGGGGTGGAAGCGTAATGTTCTGGGGTTCAGTTTCATATAATGGTGTGGGAGACTTGGTTCCCATAGACGGATCCATGAATCAGAACCGATATTTAGAAACTTTAAACAATTATGCATTTCCCTCCGGCGACAGATTAATAGGAAAAGAATTTATTCTCCAACAGGACAACGCTCCTTGCCATAAGGCTAGAATGATTACTAGGTTTTTAAGAGATGTCGGGGTGGAAACTCTCGATTGGCCGCCACAAAGTCCTGATTTAAACATTATTGAAAATGTGTGGTCGCTAATAAAGCGAGAAAGAAGCACTGATCTGACCAGGACAAAAGCAGAAACCGTCACTGAGGTTACAATGAATTGGAAAGAGGTTCCCTTAAAATACCTTCAAACCTTGGTCGATTCCGTTCCGAATCGCCTGCAAAAGGTCATAGACACCAAAGGAGGGTATATTTTTTATTAATTTCCAGTGTCAAATAAATTTATAAAACAAATTAGTTAATTAAGATGAAAAAAGAAATTTTGTCAAAATACTTATGCCACCCATGAAATGACTTAGTTTTTAGTTTTAATTCAATTAAAAATCTAAATGAATGTTAAAAATGAAAATTTGTTATATTTATAATTTAATACAATGTAACTAAATGAATTATGTACAATCCATACATTTTTTTATATTTAAAATAAAAAAAAATTTAAACAGAAACTGAGGCATCGCCATGACAAAATATATATGCCGACCAGTGTATTTGAAGAATCCTTCATCATCAGCATTATAAGCAGCAGCAGCAGCAGCAGCACCAGCAACATGTCTGACTTTGGAGAACAGTTTAACGAGCTTGGGGCCGTCTCTCTACCCCCAATTAAGAGTGTTAAGGCTCTCCCGTTTGACACACCGATTGTGATACAGAACGCTGAAGTGAAGCAGACACGCTTCGGCGCTAAAATTATGCTCACATTTGAAGATTTTGTGGTGTTCTTACCAGAACGCTTTAGTACTCTGTCATCGCAAGCTGTGGAGCACATGGCGACGGGGGGCTACAAGCTAGTCAAACTTAAATCAGAAGGGGATAATTATATTTTAAATTTTTGTAACGAATAAGAAAAAAATAAAATAAACTTTTTTAATTAATATTTAAAACAAAACAAAAATGGGTGATGCCTTACAAACAATAACAATCCTGGGCCTAGTTGATGTCTGTAATCTAAATGTTGCTAAAATTAGTTGGTCGCATCACTTACGCACCAACTTGCATAAACAATTATCTGGTGCGCAAATAAGTGATAACTTGTGCATTTCGGAATCGTATTGAAACTTATGTAATCACAAATCCAAATAAAGAATGCTTGGATATCAATTTATTTCAACAATCAATCAAAGAACAAGTGATCACTCTACTCCAAGAAGCTCAAAAAAACACGTCAATATCAAATTTAATTTTGAACAATTCTGTAATTATGTTTTGATTAAAGAGAGTGAAGATCATTGTGAAATCAATCTAAAGTCATTTCAAACAAAAATGCAAGTCTTAAATCCAACAATGAGTCAGGCTGAAAATCTAAATGAAATAATCAAAAATTTAAATGACTATATAAAAAGTGAAATGAGCGAGTTTCAAGAACGAGACAGTGGTTGGTCCCTAATTGAAATAGTTCATTTAGAAGTTAATATAAATAAATATCAGCCAATAAAGGGCTCGAATTTCATTGGTTTACCAAGAGAAATAGTAAATAGAAAAGCCTGCATCAACGTGCAAAATAGAGACGAATATTGTTTTAAATGGGCATTAATATCGGCTTTTGTGAAATTACCTTGTAGCAAGAGTCTACCCAATCAATATAAACGTAAAGGCATTTACAACATTGGATCGGATATAATAAATATAAGAAATAAATCGTTAAATTTTAGTGGGTTAAAATTTCCCACACCGGTCGACAGCATAAAAATATTTGAAGAAAATAATCCTGAAATTAGTGTAACTGTGTTGGGTGTAGACAGCGATGAAAAGACAATTATCGGCCCATATTATTTAACTAATAATAAAACTAGCAACGTCTTATACACTATATATCTACTACTTCCCGAGAAGGATGACAAATATCACTATGCTTGGATTAAAAATATTTCCAAGTAAGTATTAAATTAGAAAATTAAAAAAAAAAAATTATATATATATTTCTTTGCTTGTCCATTAGATTACTTCGCAAACAAATAACGAAAAGTACGAGGAAGATTCATCTATGCAATGGCTGTTTTCTACATTTCTACGATAGCGACAAACTGGAACGACAAATTATGGAGTGTAATAGAATTATAACTGAGATGCCCACAAATGAAACGGCGACTTTAAGATTTAAAAATTTAAAAAATCAATTAGATGTTCCTTTTGTAGCATATGCTGATTTTGAGTGTATTTTAGAAGGGATGAATCTGAAAACTTCGGATAACATAAATTTGATTCAAAAGCACATACCGTATGCATATAGTTATTATATAAAGTGTTCATTTGCCAATAGTTTGGATATATATCGAATATATTATGGTGAAGATTGTGCAACACATTTTGTTGAGAGCATATATAATGATTGTTTAGTGTTATATCAAAATCACTTAAATGTAACGATACCCTTATATCCGCTATCAATGGAGCAACAAAAAATAATTGACTTAGAACAAAATTGTAGTATATGCGGTAATTTATTCACTGATCAATCTAAAAGAGTTCTAGACCATTGTCACTTAACAGGCAAATATAGAGGTGTAGCACATAATAATTGCAATTTAAACTATAAATTAGCAAAATTTTTCCCAATATTTTTCCATAATCTCTCAGCATACGATGCTCATTTATTTGTAAAAGAATTAATTAAAATTCCTGGTGATATTTCTATAGTTCCGCTAAACAACAAGTTTTATATTTCGATCTCAAAGAAAATTTATATAAATCCCAATGAAACGTTAGAACTTCGATTTTTAGATTCATTTAGATTTATGCCTTCCAGTTTAGACAGCTTAGCCAGTTATTTAAAAGAAGAAAATCTAACCACAATAAAGTCATTTTTCACGGACCCGAACAAATTTCAAATGGTTAAACGTAAAGGCATATTTCCGTATAGCTATTTAAATTCAGTTGAGCGCTTGTCAGATACACAATTACCGTTGCGCGAAAATTTTTATAACCAATTAACTGATAGACACTGTTCTGAAGAGAGTTATCAGCACGCTCAAAACGTTTAGAATGCCTTCGAGTGCACAAATTTATTAGATTATTTATTATTATATTTGAGGGTAGATTTGCTGTTGCTATGCGATGTTTTTGAGAATTTTAGAACAGTATGTAAAAAAATCTATAATTTAGATCTTTGTCAATATTATACAACTCCTGGTCTATCGTGGGATGCTATGTTGAAGACAACTAAAATTGAATTAGAACTACTCACAGATATTGATATGTATAATTTTATAATGAAAGGTATTAGAGGTGGTCTTGTTCAATGTAGTAAACGTCATTCTATTGCAAATAACAAATATCTAAATAACGATTACGACTGTGAGAAAGAATCAAACTATATTGTATACTTAGATGTTAATAATTTATATGGGTATGCTACGTCACAAGCTATTCCGAATAAAAATTTTAAATGGCTAGAAGAAACAGAAGAGGGAAATTTTGAAAATTTTGATTTAAACACGTGCGTAGATGATCAACCAATTGGTTATATTTTAGAGGTCGATTTGGAATACACTGAAAACTTACACAGCCAGCACAATGATTTACCATTTTGTTCGCAGAACAAAAAAAATGAAAATATGCAACAATCAAAATTGATTGCAGACTTGACAAACAAATATAATTATATAATTCACTATAGAAATTTGCAGCAATGTCTTCGACATGGACTGATTTTAAAGAAAATTCATCGAATATTACAATTTGATCAATCTGATTGGCTTAAAAAATATATTGATTGTAACAATCATCACAGAACATTGGCTGTTAATGATTTTGAAAAGAATTTTTTCAAACTGCTAAACAATGCAGTCTATGGCAAGACAATGGAGAATGTCGACAAGAGAAAATCAATTAAATTAGTGTCCAGGTGGGAGAGTGATGGTAAAAAATTGGGAGCTAGAGCACTTATCTTAAAATTTAATTTTAAGAATATATTGCAATTGGCCGATGATTTCTTTGCAATTCAAATGAAAAAAGTGCATGTTGTCTATGATAAGCCTGTCTACATTGGCTTCACCGTTCTAGAATTATCAAAATTTAAAATGTACAATTTTCACTATGACTATATGAAGCCGAAATATCAAGAAAATATAAATTTAATGTATATGGATACTGATTCTTTTATCTATGATATTAAGACTTTAGATTTTTATGATGACATTCGTTTTGAAATTGATCAGCATTTCGATACTTCAGAATATGATAAGGATAATGTTTTTAAATTACCATTGATAAACAAAAAAAAAATAGGTATGATGAAAGATGAGTGCAGGGGGGATATAATAAAAGAATTTATTGGACTCAGAGCTAAAATGTATTCAATACAAGTCTCTAATATAAATAATGCTGAAACAACGGAGATCAAAAAAATTAAAGGAGTAAAGGCGAGTGTGACCTCGAAATTAACTATTAACGATTTTCGAGATTGCTTGTATAAAAAAATAAGCAAGTTGGAACAATCTACTTATTTAAATCGAAATTACATCAAATTTATACGCAAGAGTATACAAAAGTCACCCTAAACTATTTAGATGATAAGCGCTATATAAAAGAGAATAATATAGACACACTTGCATGGGGTCACAAAGATATAGCCTACTAAGTTAAGCTAAAAATAAAAAAAATTGTCGAAATAAAAATTTTAAACATAAATGAGCACAGTTATATGTATTGAATTTTTGTTCATTTCTATAGTTATATTCAATGGGTGGTTTTAAATATTTCACAATTTCAATGGGCGGTTGCAAATCACCAAAACTATCATAGTATTCTTTATAATTTCTATTCTTGAAATATGCTACCCAATGCGTGAGTTACGTGTTGAAATATGGTTGAGGGTGGAGAATATCCTGTGTTAGGTAAAAGGTGACCGCCCAAATGATAATACGATCGTTTAGTACTGCCGTGATTGGGTTCGTCTCAGCGACTGACTTCATTTTATTTTTGTCTTTGTCTTTCAATGGCTTATAGCTAATACAATTTATGCTGACCTAGCGGAAGGGAGTTGCAATTGGAGCGGATGTGCAGCGGCCCAGATGTTTATGTTGGCACTTGTTGCCAACGTGATATTTGCGCTGAGATGGCATTTATGCCAGTCGTAGGGGTTTCGGTGGGGGACCGCCGAGGGTAAGTGCTGAGGCGGTAACTCCTCCCCCCTCAGACTGAACTACCGACCATAGTGGAGCGATGGTAGGTGTGAAGGTGGTAGGTGGACCAATAGTTGGCGTGAATGACGTGAGTGGTGCCGCTGGTGTAAAGGTGGTCGTTTTTTTCGACAAGCAAGCCACGGCTGTTACCACTATCAATAGTACGGTTAGCATTGTATATGTCGCTGTTGCGTGTATTGCTGTTCCCGTCTGGATTCTATTGATTTGTATTTTCGTCTCGATGTCCTCCATCTTCAACTCATGTATGCCCAATTCTTGGGTAGTTCGGTTTTTTTGGATGGCTTTGATCTGAGGTATCTGTAAGTTTAATCTCACTGTGCCAAGCTTTTCCAATGTTCCGTATTGGATGTTCTTTACCATTGCTCTGCACTCTCTGAATGTGATCAGTGCTGATCCATTTATGGTCCTTTCATGTCCGCAGTCTGTTTGCACCTTTATATTCTCTCCATTGAATATAGCGATGTAACCCTCTTCCGGCTCGAAAATTCTGCTCACGAGTCCTACATCCTTCGTCTCGCAACTTGCTTCCTCCCCGCTAATCAGCTTCCTAATACATTTCTCATTGACTTGGTTTACTATTTTCTCATTCTTACATGTAAATAAATTTCTTATTTTTAGACATTTTTCCTTATAGTAATATATCTCTTCTTCGTTGTTTACAATATATTCCGGTGCTAATACATATTCAGTTTTGTTCATGGGTAACGCTATTATTCTCTGCAAAGAATACGTTCCCTTTTTAAAAACCGGTAATTTAATTGAGAATATTATGTCCGTTCTGTTCATAATTGCTTTTAATTCTAAGAATTCATACATGTGTTCCTCGGACGTTATATTTATGCCTTGTCCTTCTAACTCCTGTACACATTTTGTTGTTTCTTGCTTATCAAATATGAATTTTGAAATTAATCCTATCTTAGCCAGCAACAGGCTTTCTGCTATGTCGTTAATATTCAATCCTAACATGTCTATCGTTACAGAAATTCTATCTATGTATTCTAACCTGTATATTCTTTTATCTTCTTCCAGGAACGTTTTACTTATTCCGTTCCTATAGTTATTTATGAACATGGTTACCCTAGTTTGCTCCTCATTAATATATTTTGTTAGGTTTTTGAACATTATGCTGAACTTTACTCCTGTCCTTTCCTGCGCATTCATTGTCTCTCTCAATATCTTCTCTTCCTCCTGGGTCTTCCTAATTTCTTCTTCCAGTCTTTCTGCATCCTCTGCATCAAGATTTCCCGTTATAGATTTGACAACCGATCCTAACCCATTAATTAACCCTCTAGTTCTCCTACTCTTGGGACATATTGCTTCTAGCCTGGCTTTAATCATGTGTAATTTGTTTTGTAACACCCTAACGAGGTCCTTTGTTTCTGCATCCTCGACTACCTCTCTGAGTGTCTGTTCTATGTTCTCTATAGCCTCCTGATATTCCTGTAGTCTTATTATGTGTATTAAATTTTTATGTGTCTGAATTATTTTAGCAGGGCCTAAGCTGATTTGTGCTACCGGTTCGTCTCCTTGTAATGTCCGGATCTCGAACCTCTTCTCCGCTGTCATGGTCCTTGACCACCTGGAATGAATCATTCATTTGATTTAGTTAATTTCCTGATTTTTTCTTTATGGATCTTTTGTGGTCTTGTTGATGTTAGTGTTAGTCCGTTGTCCTCCAAAACCTTGTGTTTCGAAAACCGAGGGGTAAGTTTATCCCTCCTGTTTTCTTTCCTAAATATTGTATCACCTGCCTGTACCGGGCTTGGTTCTTCTCTATCTGCATTTGCTGCATCTATCCTTCTGATTTTTTGTTGCTCTACTTTTTCTTTGATTTTTGGGTACAATTCTGCCTGAAACGCATTGATCTTTTGCAAATAATCGTGTTCATTGTTAAACGCTACGTTATTTAAGAAGGTATGTGTTCTACCAGTGAATAATTCTTGCGTGTTAACTTAGTGGCTGAATGAATAGCATTATTGTAAGTTATAAACGCCTCATCCAGTACTTCCTCATGTCTGATATCTAACTTATTTGTCTTTTTAGTTTCGTTAATAAGCCTGTATATTTCCGTAATCGTGGAGTGTAGCCTTTCAACCGTGGAGTTGCTCGACGACTGCTGAAAGGACGTTGTGTGCAGTTCCAAATCGTACTGCCTACAAAAGTCTTTGAAGAGGTTGGACGAGAATTCTACTCCCTGATCGCAAACTATCTTCTTGGGTACTCCGAACAAGGCCATGAAACCTTTTATTGCCTTCACTATACTTACGCTTTCCTTTGCTGGAATTGTTAATCCCCAAGCGTACCTCGAGAATTTGTCTATTATGGTTAGTACATTTTTCTTGTTCACGAAATACAAGTCTATGTGCACTATTTCCATAGGTCTCTCTGGTGTTTCCGTCAGACTGTACTTAATCTTATTTGGTTTCCTATCGTATTTCTGAATTTGGCAGCTGTCGCAATTATTTATCGTTTGTGCGATTGCCTGTTTCATGTGTAGGAAAAACACCTTCCTCTTGAGGTGGGCTAACGTTTCATCTATGCCCCTATGATTGCTCTTTTCGTGATACTCCTTAATGACTTGTTCCTGTTCGCCCTTTTCCGTTATATCTGGCAACAAGACTGTACATCTTATTGCCCTATACAACTTACTATAAGCAAAGTATTTGCAATATACGTCCTGGATCGTTATCACCAAGTTTTCCGGAATCAATAACGCCACCGTCCTTTTTGGTTTTAGAATTTCTTTTAGCCTACGGCCAATTGTTTCGTCGTCAAAACAGTTTTCCGTCCAAATTATTCTTAATTTATTCCTAAATGGGACTCGTTTCTCTACTCCTGCTCTCACCCCTTCCTGTATAACCACCTGAATATTATACTCATTCAGTGGTTTCTCTGATATTGGGAATCCCAGTTGTAGGTCTTCTCCAGCAGAGTGAATTGTCTCTCCATTCGTTGCTATTCCCGACGCATCTTCTAACACATTGAGTTCGGGTTGAATTCTGCTCAATGCGTCTGCCACTACGTTCAAGGAGCCCTTTTTATATACGATCTCATAATCATACTCCAACAGTTGGAGTCGCCACCTTACGAGTTTGGAGTCTGGTTCCTTGATGCTCATCAGCCAGGTCAGTGGCCTATGATCCGTAACTATTTTGAACTTTGTGCCGAATACATAGTGTCTAAAATGCTTAATTGCCCAGATAATGGCCAGCATTTCTTTTTCTATGGTCGCATAGTTCACCTCCGATCCTGATAATGTCCTACTAGCATATGCTATTGGTCTGTCCGTTCCCAGGTTTCCTTGGGATAATACGGCGCCAATCGCATAGTTGCTTGCATCCGTGGTCAGGATGAATGGTTTCTCAAAATCGGGAAACTGTAAAATCGGATCGTTGCATAGTAAGGTTTTGCATACCTCAAATGCTTCTTTGTATTCTTGATCCATCTGTACAGTTTTTTTTGCCCTTTAATTGTTTCGTCATCGGCTTCGTGATAGCCGCGAAATCTCGTATAAACTTCCTATAGTACCCCAATAGGCCTAGGAACGATTTGATCTGCTTCCTAGTCTTGGGAATCTCGAATCTTTTAATTGCTTCGATCTTCCCTGGGTTTGGTTTAATACCTTGTTGGGTTACTACATGTCCTAAATATTCTACTTCTTTCCTCAAAAATTCCGTCTTGTCTAACTGTAGTTTAAAATTAGCTTCCGCCAACTTCTTAAAGACTCTTTCCAAATCCGTGATGTGCTCCTGCAACGAGGCTGAGAATACCATAATGTCATCCATATATATGAGACAACATTTTCCCAGTAGTTCCCCGAAAATGTTATTCATTAACCTTTGAAAGGTTGCTGGAGCGTTATTCAATCCGAATGGCATTCTTACATACTCGAAGTGCCCCCCTTCAGCCGAGAAGGCTGTTTTCGGAATATCTTCTGCCTTTACCTCGATTTGGTGGTATCCACTCGCCAAATCTAAGGTTGAGAAATATTTGGCCCTACCCAAACTATCCAATACATCACTTATTATTGGCATCGGGTACCTGTCCTTAATTACTTTCTCGTTTAACTTCCTATAGTCCACTACCATCCGCCATTTCCTCTCTCCTGAGGCATCCTTCTTCTTTGGCACCAACCAAACCGGCGCACTCCATGGTGAGTGGCTATGTCTAATGATCTTCTGATCTAGTAACTTCTCTATTTGTTTCTTAACTTCCTGTCTCTCTTTGAATGCATACCGGTACGGCCTGGCATACACTGGTATGTCATCCCCCGTTCTAATTTGATGCTTGACTGCATTAGTGAAAGATAACTTCTCCTTTTCTTTATGGAATACCTTAGGGTACTTCTTGCAAATCCTGCGAAGCTCTCTAAGCTCCTCACTATTTACTTCGTTCCCTGTTCCTTCTATATTATTGAGCTCGAAATGCTGCTCAGTTTTGAATTTTACCACTTTTAATGGTTCCTCTAAAAACAACTCCTGGTCTATCTCCGCGTAATTTGTTACCTCTACTAGGCTCTCTCCAGCCATTGCCCTATAAATTCCTTCTGAAATGATCATATCTTCCTTTACTGTTGTTTTACTCAGTAAGAAGTCCCCATCAGGTACCTGTACTGGAATACTTATAACTCTTTTTGTTCCCGCTTCTATCCTGTGAACCTCGCTTGGTCTATATGTAGCAAACTGAATCTGCAACCTCTTGTCTACCGTGCGGAACCACCCATTTTCTATATCGATCACGGCCTTTAACTGTTGTAGTAAATCTATTCCGATTAATCCTTCAAAAAACTGGTGGAATCTGAAGAGCAGCATCCTCATCTTCCCTATTCCTCCCAGTTCCTTGAATGTCGGCAAGTATGCTTCTTTCGAAATCTTATGAGATTGTGTAATTGTCTTAATTGCTATTGGGTCTTGTAGGTCTTTCACGTATTGTGATTGAGCCAGTTCGGGACGAATAAAAGAGAAAGTAGATCCTGTGTCAATTAACATTTTAATTACTCTTTCGGGAGTGATTCTGATCAATACATAAGGTAGGGTTGAATGGCCCCTCCTGGCCCCTAAATATCCTGTTGGTTGTTCGAGGCTGATTTCGGAAAATTTACATCGTCTTCTTGAATGTTATGCAACTGGCCACTGGTTGCCGGCTGATTTCCCCCTCTCTCTGCGTTATTTGTCGAATTATACGACCGTCTTGTATTGGCCGAATTATTCGACTGCCTTGAATTGTTGGAATTATACGATTGCCCGGAATAGTTCGAATTCCTAGACATCCTTGTCTGGCCACTACCCTCTGCATCTCCAGCCGCCTGGATTGCTCGCTGACCCTCTCTAGGCCTGTTGTTATACCTGTTGTTTCCATACCACTGCCTATCTCGATTATTTTGCCCATAGTTCCTATTATTATTCCAATTATCATTCCTATTATCGTTCCTGTTCTGGTAGTTACGATATGGTCTTGAGTAGTTGGAAGTTTCACCCTGGTTAAAACTGTCTGGTCTGAATGGGTTCCCCATCATGGGACACGGAAATCCAAATCCCGGCCATCCATCGGAAATGGCATTGGGAACTGTGGTAAGGTGTTTTCTGCCCACCGATACTGAGCCCAAGTGCCAGTCTGCGACTCGGGTACTGAGTTATCTTGCCTTCCTGGCTCCTGTTTCGGAGTTTCTTTAACCTCTTTGCCCTGCGGCTCTGTCAAAACTTGCCCTTTTGCTTCCACTTCTACCTCCTCCAGGGTGCCCAAGTTCTTTTCCCTGCAGGCTATCTCGTAGGCTTTGGCTATATTGGTTACCCCCATGTTCCTGATAGTCACTCCTATTGGTCCTTTTAAGGCTGACACAAAGGCGTTTAAGGCCATATCCTCATACCATTTGGTCTTTTCGCCCCTCAACAACATGCCTTGCTCCTTGGACTTGGCCTGGCTCACTAGGGCTTTCTTTAGGGTCATAACTTTGGTGTACAAGGCCTCTAATTCCAACTTCTTTTCCTTAATATGTGTTAATTCCATAATCAAATCCTGTTCAGATCTCTTGTCTTTGAAATGGGTAATCAATATCTTCTTTATCTGGTCCCAATTTAGCTCCGAATCATCCAAATCTAGGACTTTATCTGCTGCTCCTACAATCTTGCTCCTTATCGCTCCGAGTGCGATCACTCCTATGTTTGACCTCTCTTCTCCCTTTATCAGATTGAGGACCTGTTCTACTGTCCCTATAAATCCATCTAGTTTCGCCGATTCTCCTTCATACTTAGGGATTATCTCTACCAGGTCTATGACCTTGATAGCTTCCAGGACGCTAGTCGTCGCCATACTTGTCGTCCTATTCTCTTCTGTCATAACAATTGTTTTTTTCTCTTCCTATTCTTGCTGTCTTCTTCTTCTTTACTTAGTAGTGTGCTTATACTATGTATACTGTGTATAATTTTAGTGTATAATTTTAGTGGATAATTTTAGTGTATCTCTTAATTTTAGTGTTACTTATTCTTATTTATTTGTTTTCTTCTTGTGTTTGTGTAGATCCGTGTCCGTGTTGTGCAATGGAATTCTGTAATTAATTCAATATAAGTATTTTTCCTCAGATTGGTTTTTATAAATAGCAACAATGGATTTCATTATAATCATTTAGAAAATTTTTTTTTTTTTCTTTATTATCACTGTACTTCCGTCTCCTCCTACCATACCTCATAATTTAATTGTTCTTTACTGTTTATTTATTTTATTTATGCCTTTAATCGTTGCTACCCGGCATGCTGAAGCTAGCTGCTCAGCTGTGCGATACAGCATCACAACCAAATGCGGACAGTCAGTGCCATTAGGGATTTTTATTTGTATTTCCTTTGACTATCCCCGTGCTAAACGACTACACTGTTTGTTCCAGTGTATCGCTTAATACATGTGAAAAGCCTCGTGTCACGTTCCATGTATTTTATTAATTTTCCTCTGTATTCTCTTAGTAACATATTCTTCCATCCCCACGCTAAGCGGTCGCCCTGTGCATTACAGTGCGCCGCCTAATACATGTTAATGGATATATATCACTTCTCTTATTCTCTCTATCGAATCAGTACCTCCCCTTGCTAAGCGGCCGCCCTGTGATCCACAGTTCGCCGCCTAATACAAGTGAAAGCCTAACCGATATTAATTATATTTAATTGTTCATGATGCTTTACTTCATTCTCACGCTAAGCGGCCGCCCTGTGCAATACAGTGCGCCGCTCAATACTTGCAAATGGAGCCAATAATTTATTTATAGTATTTATTTTGAATTATAACTCTTGCTCCCGAACTTCTAGTTCACTGCCTCGACATCTCCCTGTATCCAACCTATCGAACCACTCTCTTGTCTTCTGTATTGCTTGAACTTGCCGACAACCACTTCCAACTCGATCCGAGCTGTCTGCAACCACCCGACTGTCACTGCTCATGGCCGAACACCACCAAATACCGCAACATCGAACTGTCTGCAACATCTTCTCTCTGTCATCTACCAACGATCGACCGTTCGACCGAGCTGTTCGGTGCGCATCGTACCATCGCCGACCACAACCGTCTGCCGACACTTGTCGACATCCGACCGTTCGATCGAACCGCTCGACGCAACCTCGAACCGTCGGTGCTCCCGACCGTTCGCCGGCGTTTGACCACGAGCCTTTTGTTGCACTCAAACCTTCCATTTAGTTCGCAAACACGACCACTATTAATATTATTAAAACTTCTTATTAAACTTCCAAGTTAATTTTCATCCACTTATTAAACACATTCTATGTGAATATATTTTTTATTTAATTATTTTTCCAATCTGCTGTCGTTCAACTTCGGACATTATGTACTTGCCCTATTCTCCTTTCACATTCCTCTGCCTGCGGTTCGAATACTGCCTTTATTCTCACTGATTATAACACTCCTTGATTGCATATTTTGTTAATTTTTTTTTTTTTTTTTTTTTTTTTTTTTTTATTAATTTATTTTTTTAGTTTTGTTTATTTTCCATTCCATTGCACCCACTTCACTCTACTTACTCTTACATAATTATGGTACAAATAATGTAAATCGTTGACATATCCCTTGCTGTCTCAGATCCTTCCTTCAGAATGTTGGGGTCAGACCTGTCCTTAAACAAGGGTCTACCGACTGCGCCAGTTACGTGTTGAAATATGGTTGAGGGTGGAGAATATCCTGTGTTAGGTAAAAGGTGACCGCCCAAATGATAATACGATCGTTTAGTACTGCCGTGATTGGGTTCGTCTCAGCGACTGACTTCATTTTATTTTTGTCTTTGTCTTTCAATGGCTTATAGCTAATACAATTTATGCTGACCTAGCGGAAGGGAGTTGCAATTGGAGCGGATGTGCAGCGGCCCAGATGTTTATGTTGGCACTTGTTGCCAACGTGATATTTGCGCTGAGATGGCATTTATGCCAGTCGTAGGGGTTTCGGTGGGGGACCGCCGAGGGTAAGTGCTGAGGCGGTAACTCGTGCCACTACCGCTTTCGTTATCTAAATTAATTATCCCACATTCGTTGGTCCATGGTTTCTTGGGGAGACGATCACGCATAAAAACACCACGAAAGTGTCTAAAATGCAGTTTACCAAAATCAATTAAATCAATATCGGTAAGTGCTTGTTTGGGTAGCATATTTATTAGTTTTTTGGTGAATATGGCTTATAAAATAGTCCATATCCTTTCTTATAAGGTTTCAGGAAAAGTCATTTTCCCATCGCAATTGATTCCATATAGCGGTTATGACGTGTCGCTTCGGCTAATTGTTCTTTACCATTTTTGACAACGTTTATTGCTTTAGCAACAGCAGATCCACCACTAGCAAGACCACCAACTGCACCAAGTGCAGTCAATATTGGTATCAATGGTAGGAATCCCCCAATTTTTGGTAATGGTATCACCCTCGGAATATTGGAGATATTATTCGCTAGACCTAGTCGACCTCGTCTTCGTCCTCGTTGTCCTCGTTGTCCTCGATGAAAACTAGGTGGGATTGATTGTTGAGATATCTGAATTGCTTCATCGATACTCGTAGGATTTCTTCGTTTCAAAATTCGCTTCGTTTGACTCACAATGCTTGCGAATGATTTTTTTCTTGTTTGTCGATGACGTCGACGTTGTTTTTTTTTATTACTAGCTGGTTTCCTCTTACGTTGACGTCGATGAGATTTGTTTTTAGACATACCTAGACCGAATTTAACTTTTGTTTTCATAGCGTTAGTCACAAACCAAGCAGCAGAACGTTCTTTTAGACCGCTATCTTTTGCTTTAAAACGTTCCCACGCTATATCACCTAATATATCATCGGCCTGATGACGATTTTTCAGGTCTTTGAATTGTGAATATGCAATATCGTGCTCTCGACACGCTGCATCTAGCGGATTAATCCCTTTGTCTCCACGTTTCAAACGCTCTGCAAGTTTTGTGCCTGGTCCACAAAATTGATATCCTGGCAAATGAAGTTCAATTGGTAGTTTGTTAATCAAGTTGTTAACGAGTCCACTACCAATTCGATACTGATATGAATTTAATTTATGTTTATAATTTATTCGCATTATTGCATTTCCTTTTTTTTTTGTTTTTTGTTTATGACTATTCTGTTTCAATGACAATCGTATATTAAACAAAAACGAAATATATACTCAAATATTTATAGTATTTTCATTAGTAGTTGTAAAAATTTGTCCAATAAAACAACCACAACAACAACAACAACAACAACAACAACAACAAAGTGAGATTTATAAAACAAACCAGACAAATTAAAGTTCGAAATGTCGATCAAATTTGTGGTGAGGGGAATAGGAGTGGGGCCATCTAATTGTGGAAAGACAAACGTAATGATAAGTTTGATCGAAAGTCCCAATGGACTTAAATTTCAAAATATATACATTTATTCAAAATCGTTGTATCAGCCAAAGCCAAAGTATCAATATTTAATGAAATTGATTAACCCAATTAGGGATACACATGTTCACGTTTTCAGACAAGGAAAAAGTCGTCAGTCCAGAAAGGGCTAGACCACACTCAATAATGATATTTGATGACGTAATCTGTGATAAGCAAACAGCAATAAGAGATTATTTCTGTATGGGTCGCCACAAACACATAGACTCCTTCTATCTATGTCAAACTTATACAAAAATACCAAAACATTTAATACGTGACAACGCTAATTTGATTATAATTTTTAAACAAGATGAAATGAATATTAAACATATTTACAATGATCATGTTATAGGCGATATGACTTTTAAGCAATTTATAAAAATTTGTGAGGAATGCTGGAAGCAAAAATATAAATTTGTTCTCATAAGTAAAGATAATGATATTGATAAAGGACGATATAGAAAAGGATTCGATAGTTTTATACATCTATAATCATCATCATCTCTCGATCAGCTCTGGATCAGCTCGGCATCAGCTTTGGATCAGCTCTGGATCAGCTCTGAATCAGCTTCGGATCAGCTTTGGATCACCTATATATATATATATATATATAATATCATATATTTTACTAGTAAATAATTGGTTTTTAAACAAACAACAACAACAACAACCACAGCAGCAATGGTGAAATCAAAAAATAAGACTAAAGTGTTGGATGATCTGATTCAAACCAGATTGTTGTTGACACAGAAATTGAAGAGCATGAAGTCGAATGAAATGGATCGAATTAATATGCTGGAAAATACCTTTAAACCAATTACAAAACCTTTGAATGTGATTGCGGAAAATTTTCTAAAAAAGAACAAGAAGGCAAATAAATACAACGTTGAGAATCCGACTAACTCGAACAACAACAACAACAATAATAAGCGTGAACTGATAAAATGTGATGATCATCAGCATCGAGGTCTTCAAGAAGGAGAACAACAGCAGCAGCAGCGGCAACAACAACAACAACAACAACAACAACATGTTAAAATGCTTAAACACAAAAGACGATACTCTCCAAAGAGGGTTATGCGAAGAAGACTAGACAACACCGACAACACAAACAACGATTTGGAGATAAAAGTGAGAAAATTTAAATCCTATAATGCAAACAGAAGGAAAAGAAGACCTTATCAACGAAGAAACATCCAGCATGAGGATGCTGCTGCTGCTGCTGCTGCTAATGATGATGATGCTAATATGTTTGATATGGAATTTAATCGTCCGCAAATAACGAGTTTTCCAATAACCAACAACAACCCACCCGACTTGATAGATACTTCCAACGATATCCTATCAGACTATACTTCATTTTTGGATAGTCAAAGAGCAAAATACTCTAATTTATCAGAAAAAAACAGTCCTGCACACACACTAAAACGGGGGAACGATGATGACCACAATGCAGTAATTAGTAGTAGTACATCTGCTGCTCTCCCTCTCCCTCTCCCTCCTGCTCCCCCTGCCCCCCCCAGCTCTCCCTGCTGCTGCTGCTGTTGATGATGATGATGATGATGATTATGATTTAAAATTAAGTCTTTTTAAAAATCTCAAACGTAATGCTAACATTGAGAATTTATCTTTAGCAGCAGTCCAGCCTAATAACAAGAGATACAAATTACCTTTTAATCTGCTACAAAGAGATTCTATCCTTGAAAAAAGTCGTAAGGTCAATGGTCCCAAATTTAATAGATTTAAAAAAACAGCACAGGCATCGTCATCGAACATTATTAATTTTATACCGAGATCATACACACACACACAAAAAAAACGAAGTGCTTCTTCTTCTTCTTCTTCCTCTAATAAAAGATTAAAATTAATCGAAAAAAGAGATTCTATGCTTGAGAAAAGTTTTTTGATAAATGGACCCAGATATCCAAGATATAACAAGACAAAACAACAGCCACAACAACAACAACAACAACAACAGCAACAAAACAACAACAATGTGATCAAAAAGGAAAAACAAATTGCAATCAAGAGAAAAGTTTCGATCAAGAGATCACCGTTTTTGCATAATATTCAGCTCTTAAAAAGTCAAAAACAATTGGACATGTTGTATGGTCTGAATATAAAAGAAAATGGTGAATGGTATTTTGCCAATAGTAAATTGAAATATAATAATAATAATACAATTATTATTGATAAGGAAAAATGGAAATTGACTCCTGGTCTATTTCAATTGTTATTTCACACGAAGCCCGCGCATTATTCAAATCTGGACTTGAAAAATTATCGAGATATTCTGTTAAGAACAAACGCACACAAACGAAAATATCAGAATAGTTCACAAGTTAAGGGGTCTAAATCATTTAAGTATCAGCATATTATAAAAAATCTATTCAAACCGAAAACACAACTTATTGGTAAAGGTTTGCTTACAACACAAACAGCAGCAGCAGCAGCAACAACAAAATCTTACTCCAAGGAGGATAGAGGATAAAAGTATTGGGATGATCCGAATGAATTAATCGAGAGATTACGATTACTATTAGCATCCGAGAGTGCTGGAAATACCAATCACAAAAACGAAATTATATCCATTATTGAAGAGCTTAGAAAGGCAAATATAATAAAATGAATCAGATTAATAAATTTGGTGAAAGCTTGTCGTCCGGAGGAGTAGGAGGAGGAGGAGGAGGAGGAGTAGGAGGAGAAAGTCTAAAAAAATATATTTTAAATCGACAAGAGAAAACGGATATTGATTTAAACAGCTTGAGACAGAGCATAAATATTTTAAAAAGCAAAATAATTACATTGGAAACAAACCTTCAATCAGAGGTCAGTGAAAGTGCGAATCTTATAAAATTAGCTCTAGAGGACTACTCTCAAGATATTTATACTAAGTATATAGAGCGATTAGAAGAAAATATTCAACGGCTTGAGGACGTTCTCTTTAAATTACTCTCTACACAGCTACCTACGGATGAGGTGAAAAAAATTAAAGTACAGTTCCCCATTGTTGTTAAATATATTGACAATAAAATAAAACAAAATGAGTGACAACAACAACAACAACAATAACTTGAATGCGGATAAAAGACAACTCACCGAAGAGTTGCATAGACAAGGACGAAAAAATGTTATCAGACGACGTGTGATAATGAAGGGGATAGATGATTTATGGCAAGCCGATTTAGTTGAAATGATACCCTATCAATTATATAATAAGGGATATCGTTATCTTTTAACTGTTATTGACACGTTTTCGAAGCAAGCATGGGCTGTTGCTTTAAAAAACAAAACAGGAGACAGCGTCACAAAGAGTATGAAAAGCATTTTCGATGATGCACAAAGAAAACCGAAAAACTTACAAACAGATGATGGTTAAGAATTTTTCAATAAGACATTTCAAAATCTGATGAAATTAAATCATGTTAATAATTATTCAACGTATAGTATTTTAAAAGCCAGCATCGTTGAACGATTTAATAGAACCATCAAAAATATGATGTGGAAAGAGTTCAGCTATCAAGGTAGCTACAAATGGATTAATATCTATAAGGCATTGATTGCTAAATATAATAACACATACCATAAAACAATTCTGATGGCGCCAAACGATGTAAGTTTTCGAAATGAAGAATTACTCCTCCAAACCGTTTACAATCATCTGAAAATCACTCATAAACCAAAATTCAAAGTTGACGATTATGTGCGAATAAGTAAATATAAACATGTGTTCGAAAAAGGTTATACTCCAAACTGGACAACTGAGATATTCCAAATCAAACGGATACAAAATACCAATCCCATTACGTATATATTGAAAGATTATCAGGGAAATGATATTAAGGGAGGATTTTACGAATATGAGCTGATGAAAACTAAATTTCCCGATACATATCTAGTGGAGAAGTTTATTAGACGTCGAAATGGTAGAGCATTCGTTAAATGGTTAGGATTCTCATCAGAGCATAATTCCTGGATTGATTTGTAAACACACACACACACACACACACGCAGCATAACATATACTTGGTTCTGCTCACAGCTTCCACAAGCCGCACACGCGCGGTTTTTCCGGCACAAACAAACAACATCGATCAGCTGATCGCAGTGCTGGACAGCGCCGTCTCTAAGCTTAACAGAGAGCTTAACAGCGGGCTTAACAGCGAGCTTAACAGCGAGCTTTCCCCGCTGAGCTATACAGCTGCTAAGCGGCGAGCTCCTACGAAGTCGGTTGCCCGGGAATTTCAAATAAAATAAAACCACCTTCGCCACTGCCTATAGGGGTGGATGCGCAAAAAGCCAAGTTACCGGCCAACTTCCAACCCCACCGCGATAGCGGCGCCAGCGCAAACGGGGCTCTGGGGACCGAGTCGGAGCGGTATAGCTCCCAGCAGGCAGTAACCGGGGGAAATCCCGGCTCACCGAGGGACCTCCGGCTAGTGCAGGCGATGGATAGGGAGAAATCGTCCGGACATGACGAGACCCAGGCTCTTGCAGTTGCCAGGGCAGAAGAAGAGCTGCTAAAGAAGTTTCAGATGATGAAACAGAAGGTGCAGCGGTCGCCAACGGGGATGGAGCAGGCTCCCGATGCCCACCCAGTGTCAGCGCCTCCCAAAGTGACCGGGCCTGTGTTCAACTTCGGCAGTAACGAGGATGAACAAACCACCCCGAAGAGAAGTCGGGAACCAACCAGCCCTGAAGAGGCGAGCGATGGAGCCCACAAGAGGCAGCGGGTGCAGAAAAGCGCCGCAGCTCTCACCGATGAGCTGGGCAAGATGCTCGATGAGATGATCGCGAAGTTCACGGACACAAAAAGCAACAACAAGAAGGTAGTCCGCCATGTCACACAGGCCACGATCGACTCATTGCATGCAATGAAGAAGCTGCAAAGCGAGATCAGTGCGACGCTGGATGAACCCCGAGCCAGGGGTCAGACCGCCAGCGCAACCCAGCAGACAACACCATCGCTCGTTGCCCCACGACAAGAAGGCATAGAGCGAACGCATACTGGCGCGGGGAACCCAGGCAGGGACCCGCCAAGAAACCCGCCCTGGCAGCAGGTGATACGTAAAACCAAAAAGCCCCACGAGACTGCAGCGAGTATTGGGGAAGGCAAAGACCACGTGAGCCGCACCGAAAAGCGCAGGAATCAGCGCTCTGACGCTATCCTAATCAAATGCAGCGAAGGAACGTACGCAGACATGCTCAAGTTGGTCAAAACCGAGCCTACCCTTCAGGGGCTCAAGGATGGGGTGCAAGGCATACGCAGGACAGCCAATGGGAGTCTGCTACTCAAGATGCAGAAACCCTCAGACCCAGCCACGCAGAAACTGCATACTGCTATCAAGTCGGCCTTCAGCGGCAAAGCCGAAGTGGCTATGCTGGAAGACACGGTGCAAGTGGAAATCCGCGACCTAGACCTAATGACCACCTGCGAGGAGGTTCTACAGGCAGTCTACGCTGAGGAGGAGTGCGACATCCCGGCGGGCGCTGCACCTAGGATGCGGAAGGCGTATGGCGGAACCCAAACGGCGACGGTCCACCTCAGACCTGAGCATGCGCAGCGGATCCTCGACAAGGGGAAAATCAGGGTTGGATGGGTAGTCTGCCGCATAAGACAGAAAGTGGAGCCTAGGCGATGCTACAAATGCATGGGATTAGGCCACATGTCAGCCAGATGTCCAGCGTCAGAGGCAACAGCCAAAAACACGCAGCAATCCTGCTTCAGATGTGGCAAGGATGGCCACAAGTATAAGACTTGTACCCAGGGCAAACCAAAATGCATCATCTGCACAAGAAGCGGAAAATCTGGAGGAGAGGCCGAACACTCGACCCTCAGCAGTGCGTGCCCTGAATACCGGAGAGCCATGCACGATAAATTGAATGGTTAAGGTCCTACAGCTGAACCTTAACCACTGCAGAGCGGCGCAGGACTTGCTAGCACAGACGGTCATCGAGCAGCAGGCTGAGGTGGCAATACTCAGCGAGCTCTACAAGGACAAGCACGAAGGCGTATGGCAACGCAGTTCGGACGGCAGAGCAGCAATATGGAGCTGCGGGCAGCCCCCTGGACACCTATCGCAAAGGGCTTCCAGGACGGGATACACCAGAGCGAAGATCAAAGGCATCACATTCTACAGCTGCTACATAGCCCCGAGCGCACACATTAGCGAATTCAGAACAATAATGCAGGAGATCGCTGATGACGCACGCGGTAGGTCCCCTATCCTCATCGCAGGTGATTTCAACGCATGGTCCACAACATGGGGCAGCGCTAGTACGACGCAGCGGGGAACCATCCTCCTTGAGGCAGTGGCTTCGTTAAACGTATGCCTACTCAATGAAGGTAATAGACCAACCTTCAGCAAGTCAGGTCGGGAGTCAATCATCGACCTGACCTTCGCTAGCCCTGAACTGGCACGCAACTGTGTATGGAGGGTGTCAGACATATACACCCACAGCGACCACGCCCTGATCATCACCCAGACAAGCCCCAGACTGACCGCCCCAAGCAGCCGCCAAACGACATACAAAGCGCATACCCTGAACACAGTGTCCCTCCTAGCACACATGGAAGGCGTCTGCGTTACAGGAGACGCTAACACATGCGCGAGGAACATAGCCGAGAGAGTGAAGGAGGCGTGCGACGCATCTATGGAGAAGGCCACGAAAGGTGGTAACGGGCGAAGACCAGTACCATGGTGGAATGACGAAATAGGGAGCGCGAGGAGAGACTGCCTAGCGGCCCGGCGCAGGTGTCAGAGAAGCAGAGGACGCGGAAGCCAGGAGGTAAGGGAATCAACCTACAGAGCTAAGAGAAAGGTGCTGAAGAACGCGATTAAAGCTAGCAAGGCCAGATGCTTCCAGGAGCTGTGCGAAGCGGCGGATGCAGAGCCATTCGGGTCAGCATACAGGATGGTCATGGGTAAGCTCAACAGACAGCCGACCCGGCCATGTACAGCTTGGCCAAATAGTGTCCACCCTGTTCCCCACCCAGCCGCCCCTTACCTGGCAAGCTACCGGGGAAGGCGATACTGTTCTCACCAGCGAAGCCGAAGTCCTGGCTGCGCTAACGAAAACCAAAGTCGAAAAAGCCCCCGGCCCCGACGGCATTCCCAATGCTGCACTGCACACATTGGTGGCAAACTTCCCTGGTATATTCACGGAGATGTACAACATGTGTCTCACCCAACGAACCTTCCCCATAGGTTGGAAGCGACAAAGGTTGGTGCTTATCCCAAAACCGGGCAAGTTGAACGACGACGCATCCTCGTACAGACCCCTATGTATGCTGAATACAACGGGGAAAATATTCGAGCGCATAATCTGCACCCACCTCGAAAAAGAACTCGACCAACTCAGAGCGTTATCGGACCACCAGTTTGGCTTCCGGAGAAAAAGAAGCACTATTGACGCGATCCAAACGGTCACCCAACTGGCTGCTAACGCAATCGAAGGAGAAAGGTGGCTAGGTGGCTCAAAAGAGTACTGCCTCGTCTGCACCCTGGACGTCAAGAATGCCTTCAACTCTGCCAACTGGAACCTTGTCCTGCAGGCACTTCAGCACATGGGAATCTCGAACTACCTGATCGAGCTCGTAGCGGACTACTTTAAGGACAGAGTGCTCACATATTCCTCTGATGCCGGAGAGCACGAGTACCTGGTGACAGGAGGAGTACCTCAAGGCTCAGTCCTGGGCCCGATACTGTGGAACGTCATGTACGACGGGATCCTAAGGCAGGTACTACCCGAAGGATGCACAGTTGTGGGATTTGCGGACGACATAGTGCTGGTAACGGTAGCGAAACCCCTCGATGAGATCACGGATAGATGCAGCCTCTCGATAGACACCCTTATGTGCTGGCTCACAGACAACGGGTTAGCAGTCGCCGAGCACAAAACGGAGGCAGTGCTCATAAGCAGCAGGAAGACTGTGGAGAAGGCCACAATACGAGTCGGATCAACTCTAATAGAAACAAGCGCCTCAATCAAGTATCTTGGAGTACTGATCGACCACAGGTTATCGTTTAAGACGCACCTATCGTATGCCGCAGCCAAAGCATCCAGATCGACTGCAGCCATATCAAGGATGATGGCCAATACTCGAGGACCAAAGCAGCACAGCAGAAGGATTATAGCGACAGTGGTGACATCTATCATAATGTACGCCGCGCCCATATGGGCCGAGGCTATGAAGACCGCATCATACAGCCGCCAGTGCAAAGCTGTCTACAGACGCTGCGCACTGCGCATCACAAGCAGCTTCTGCACGGTATCTGAGGAAGCCGCGCTAGTGGTAGCCGGTACTATACCGATAGACCTGCTGGCGGCAGAACGAAGAACTGGGAGCAGAGGAAGCAGGACCCAACGCGGTAACACGATCGAGGCATGGCAAATGAGGTGGAACAATGCGACCACAGGGCGGTGGACGCACAGGCTAATTCCCAGTCTAACCCCCTGGCTGCAGAGACGACACGGACAGGTAGACTTCTACCTCACGCAGATGATCTCCGGGCACGGATGCTTTAAGGAATACCTGCATAGGTTTAAGCACGAGCCAAACCCCTACTGCGACCTCTGCGGCACAGGAAGCATCGAAGACGCGGAGCACGCGCTATTCATCTGCCCCCTATACGATAGGAACCGAGCCGAAGCTGAAACGACAACCGTATGTAACCTGACAGCGGACAACGTGATCAGCTGCATGCTGGAAGATCAAAGCAAGTGGGACGCGATAGCCAACATGGCCGCTGGCATCCTGAAGGATCTTAGGCGTCGAGAACGGAGTCGACGCATGGAGTTATAAGGACGAGCGGCAACCTGACCGCCATCCGTCCCGCGAAGTATAGCTTTGCGGCAGTCCCGCGGGATCGGAACTTTTTCTACCTCTTCTCTTCTTCTACCACTTATATTCTTGTATATATTTAAGCTTATTTAATAAAAAAAAAAAAAACACACGCAGCATACTATATATGTGTATATGTAAAGCCTATAAACATTTCATTCCCTCCCGAACCGTTAAGATGTCGATAACATCAACACTAACAGGCAATACGTCAGTACTTGTTGCAGATTATTTTCCTCCAATTGAACTTGAACAGAACTATCAGTGCGCGTTAATCAGTCTGGACACTTATAATTCGATTCCAAACTTTGACGTAGACAATAATTTATTTCATATTGGTAAACATTTGATAAAAATCCCCGTAGGTCCGTAAATCCCATTAACGGAGTGCAATAAAAAATGTTTATTGAGTTTAGGATTCAAATTAAAAAAAAAAATGTCACATATAATTAACGTGCTCGGGAAACCGACTATTGATAATTCAATAATAAAGAAAGATTATCATAGTTATTCACCCTATTTGCGATCGTATGAGAACAATGACGAAATTCGGATTGCCATACAAAATCAAGATTTGTATGTGTTGCCGAGCGAAAGTTTTCTTCACATTCAAGGGCATATCACAAAAGTTGATGATCAAATCGAAACCACAATAGCTTAATTGTATGGCGTATCTATTTAGTGAAATACGATATGAATTGAATGGTATTGAAATTGATCGAACACGACATTTGGGTGTAACAAGCGATTTAAAAAATTATTTATCAATTAAACGAAATCAAGAACACTTGCTCGAAAACTGTGGATGGTCCATCACAGACAATTTAAAACTTGAAAGAGGAAACTTTAATTTTTGCGTGCCGTTGAATCTGATACTTGGATTTGCTGAGGACTACAATAAAATACTGCTGAATGGGAAACACGAGCTAGTTCTATTAAGAGGAAAAGATAACGATGATGTTTATAAGAGCACTGCTGTAGCTTTAACAATGAGTCAATTGAAAATGACGATTTCGAGCATTGTTTGGAAAATGCCCCATGTACAATTGTCTGATGCTTATAAATTGTACATGTTTAATGTGATAAACAAACAAACGCCATTATTGATTCCCTTCAGGAGTTGGGATATATACTATAACCCAGTAGTTCCACAGACTACTACATTTATTTGGAGTGTTAAATTAGCTGCTGAAACTGAACGCCCTCGCTATGTTATTATCGCATTTAAAAACAATAAGAAGTATGTTCATTGTGATTTAGTCGATGTGAAAGTATATCTCAATTCTGATGTATATCCGTATGACGGATTAAATAAAAATTTTTCTTATAATAGATATGCACTATTATACGATATGTATATCAATTTTCAAAAAAGTTACTACGGCTGTGAGTCACAACCGTTATTATCGCTAGAGACTTATAAAAATAAGGCTCCCATTATTGTCTTAGATGTAACGCATCAAAATGAAGCAGTAAAAAGTGGACCCATTGATATACGAATTGAGATTAAAACACAAAATAATATCCCTTCAAAAACATCTGCATACTGTCTCATAATTCATGATAAATTATTCGAATATACACCGCTATCAAACGAGGTTAGAAAAATATTATAAATATATATATATATATATATACAATGTACGTATATGTGAATATTTTTTCTATTGCGTTCTCTGTGAGAATGCAAGCAAGCAAGCATTAGTAGCAAGTCGAACTGCAAGCTAGAAACTACAATCAAAACGAGAATAAAAACCAAAAAAAAAATATAAAAAATAAAAATAAAAATGTTGCGAATAATAATCATTGTAATTATTTTACTATTCGGTTGCAATTTCGGGGAGGGAAACTGTAATCCTATTCCGAATCCTGAATTTGCTTCTATTCTGAATATCACCAATAGTATCAATACAAATACAAAAAGTGTAGAATTTAATATAACATTATCGAACAACGAGGTGTTAAAAGTAAACCTCTCATTAGAATTTATGAGACAACCATCATCAACACCACCACCACCACCAACCACAACAATAAAACCCAGTGAGTGGGTGGAATTGATAACTGAATCGTCAACACCAACACCACCAGCAGCACCACCAACATTAACAGCTAACGATGAGGACAATGCCGAGGATAATATTAAAGTTATGGTTGATCAAGTAATCGAATTGTTTCAAGCAAACCTAATAGAAAAGGAGAAAAATATTGGAGGAATACTGAATGCAACAGTACCATTCTATAGGCACTTTAATCTCCAATATAAAGAGTCGGCTATATCAATTCGTTGTTTGTATAAAAGCAATTATGAGAAGAGAACACTAAATATAAAATGCAATCAATATATTGAGACAATCATTATTGAACGTTTATTAGCAAACGGTGAGGTAGAACAAACATTTGTCGAAAAAAACCCCAACACCCTGAAGAACATTATCCTCAACGAAGACATCAACAACTATATACAAACTAAGACGATGACAATCACTTGAGAGAGAGAGAGGGGCACGCGCTAGAAGTCGATTGCAACGCACAAACAAACAGACGCAGCCAATAAACGATAATCAGTGGAGAGCCGGAGCCCCGAGAGAAAGAGAGCAGACAAAAAAAACTTTTTAAATCTTTTTTTATACGTATACCTATATATATTTATATACACATACTTTATTCATGCATTTACTTACTAGTGTTGTTGTTACTAAGCTATCAGCCCAAAACAAATGCAGCTAATACTCAATAATCAGTAGAGAGAGCCAAAGCCAGAGCCCGAGAGAGAGACGTCAAAAAAAAATGTATATTCTTTATACCTATATACTATACATGCATTCATGCATTTTTTTACTTTAATCACAATTCTGTAAAACTAGTCTCTAAGCATTCACCCACAGGGAAAGTATATAATCGCATAATAAAAATTAATAATAAATACACAAAATGAAAATAATTATGGTTTTGATATTATTATTTGTACTTGGAATCCTCGTTGGAATAGCGTCAGTAAAAAGCGAATATGATATCAAAAAAATTCCCTACCAAACGGAAATTAAATACTCTAGTTTTGATCTCGTTGTAAACGAAACATTGACTGTCAAAGTAAATTTAATTTTTGAACTTAATACCGCATTTGTGGAAGTGATTCGAGAGAGCAGCAGCAGCAGCAGCAGCAACAACAAAAATCAAAATGATATCAGATTTAAACGAGATTTGGTACTATTCGAACATATGCCTCTTACTTTCCCCACGATCGATGAGGTAGTTGAAAATTTCCGCCGAGAGTTAATTAGAAAAGAAGAGGATATTGGTGGAATAATTGACGCACCCGCTTTAATTTGTAGATATTTCAAATTAAGATACTTGAGAAGTATTGTCAATATTCGATGCAATTATCATAGCGATTTCACAAATAAAACATTACGAATTTTTTGTCATCACTTTAATGCTCTAAGCAATACCAATGAGCGAAACCTGATAGAGAAAAATTATTTTTTTGAACGAGACTTTACCAACGATATGGGACATGATTATTACGATGAAGCCAACCCCACCAACCTTCAGTTAGAGAGACACATCGGAACGTATAACATCAATGATTATCAACAGGTTTTGCATATGAATATTAAATAATAACAACACAAAAAAAAAATAATGACATTTACAAAAAAAATTATTGATTTTATTCAAAATTATCTACACATTCTGTCGCCCGAGGATAAAGAAACTCTCCAAAGTATACATATGCGATTAGAACATATTAAAAATTTAAATATTACCTTTAATCAAATGGAAACGAATAAAGAGATGAGTACAACTTATGCTGCTGCTGCTGCTGCTGATGATGTAGTAGATTGTGAAAAAGAACAACATTTCAAGTACATACAACAAAAATTGGTTGATGAACATGACGCATTACAAATTATGACTTCCTATCAAATTTTGTAAGTATACTACTAATAAATATATATATATATATATCAGTTATTTTATTTGTTATATATATTTCAGATCATCATCATCATCATCGTCATCATCTAGTATATCCGAATAATAAGTGGGAGGCTTCCTGTGTTGTTTGTGTGTGTGTGTGTGTGTATTATAGAGCGAGAGATTGTAAAAAGGAAAACAAAGAAAATGGGGGGAAAATTAAGGCAAGGTAGAATGTGATATATAGTATATAGATTCAGCTATAAAATTGAGTGTATGTTGGTCAGTAGATTTAGTATGTTGAAAATTATTCTCGAGTCTCTCTCTCAAGCATTTCGAACAAAAAAAAATGAATTTTCGCGTATTCCTATTACTGTTAGTATGCGCAGTCGCTAAAATCACTTCAAATCAAACAACAACAACAACACCACAACCCCCGACAAGAACAGAAACAGCAACAACAACAACAACAACAACAACACAAACAACAACCAGCACCAAAGAACCAGGCTCATCATCATCATCAGCAGCAGCAGACAACACAACAGCAGCAACACAAACAACAACCAGCATCGAAGAACCAGACTCATCATCAGCAGCAGCAGCAGCAGCAGACAACGATGCCGTTTCAAAAACATCACTTGTACCAAAATATGTCTATCATATTAACATTACTATTTTATTTTTATTATTGGTTTTGTTAGTCTATCTTGCAATTGTAATATTTCAAGTAATCTTTTCTTGTTATATAGACTGCATCAAAGTTGCGATGACTGAAGATACAGCATCAGCAGTTCGAAATAATAATAATAATAATAATCACGAACTTAATAATGTTTATTGTCCTCAAAATATTTAAAAAACAAAAAAAAATTAGAAATAAATTAAAATACTAATATTTCATATTGTGGTGAATCTAAAAAAAAAAAATCGTATTTAATATAGGGGTGAGCGGGAGGGAGGGCGGTAGGGAGAGCGGGAGGCAGGGCGGGAGGTAGAGCGGGAGGGAGAGCGAGAGCGGGAGGGAGGGCGAGAGCGGGATTTTTTTTATCACTCACTTGTTGTGCAGTTGAGGAATTTAAATCACCCACTCAGCCAATAAATTTAAAACACTTTATTTCTTCGTTATCACAAGAAAAAAATAAAAATACATACTTTGTATTGCAAGTGATTGTGTGTGTGTGTGTGCACTTATTGCGCAGTTGTGAATTTAAATACATTTTTTTTCTCAAAGCATACTCTTATCATCCACTCAGCCAATAAATTTTAATGTCCTTTTTTTCTTCGTTATCTTTCACATAACTTTAAAAAAAAAAAAAACGAAAAAAATCCAGCAAGCCACCTACTCAAATAAAAAAATTGAGCGTGGGGGTAGAAATAAACAAATTAATAATTTTTTTTGCATTGGATGCAGTTATCGCACATCCGGTGTTCAAAAGGGATTTCAAACAAAAACAAGGAAGAACGCTATAGTCGAGTACCTCGACTATCAGATACCCGTTACTCAGCTATATGGAGATATGCAAGCAGCAAGGCGAGATTAAAATGCGCCACCTACCGGCGGTATACAGATTTAAGCGTTATGGGCGTTAGAGTGGGCGTGGCAAATTTTTTTTGGATCAATCGATAGGTATCGACGAGACCAATACATTTCAGTTAAAATTTTTTATCTAGCATGAAAATTGTGGGCGTCACAAGTTTTCGCGGTTTGTGGGCGTTAAAGTGGGCGTGGCAAACTTTTTTTTGGGTCAATCGATAGGTATTGATGAGAACAATACATTTCAGTTAAAATTTTTATTCTAGCATCAAAACTGTAGGAGCCACAGTTTTGGGCGGTTTGTGGGCGTTAGAGTGGGCGTGGCACTGTGCCGAAACAAACTTGCGCTGCGTAAGAAGCTCAGAAATCTGCACGCCAAATCTCAATAGCCTAGCTCCCATAGTTTCCGAGATCTCAGCGTTCATCCGGACGGACAGACAGACGGACAGACGGACATGGTGATCAAGAATATATATA
Organism: Drosophila suzukii; assembly: GCF_043229965.1. Lineage (NCBI taxonomy): Eukaryota > Metazoa > Arthropoda > Insecta > Diptera > Drosophilidae > Drosophila > Drosophila suzukii. The sequence continues at coordinate 72,510 of NW_027255896.1, read as the reverse complement.
CTTTGTGGGGTCGGAAACGCTTCCTTCTGCCTGTTACATACTTTCCGACGAATCTAGTATACCCTTTTACTCTACGAGTAACGGGTATAAACACTTACTTTGTATTTGCAAGTGATTGCGAGAAAATGTAGCGTCCACATACACACACTCAATCAGCGAAAAATTTCCAATAAATAGCGGTGAGACAGTCAAATTCAAAGTCAGTTCATAATTGAATTAAGTACGTGAACAATATATATAACCAAAACTAAGCCAGCAAGCAGAAGTTAACATGGAGTCACAAACGATCAAATTCAAGAAAGTGGTAGTAGGAGCAGAAGAAGCATCCGGTTCAAATTGGTTAAGCAAATTGAGTAGACCACCGAAAGCGCTTCGATGCTCCAATTGCAAATGTGTGGTGTGTACCCACAGACAACCCGGTTACGCAACCTCAGAAGAAGACGAAGAAGAAGAAGACTATTCCTGAGGACACCACTGAGGATAATAACGTAGGTCTCCACCATAACCATACCTGCTGCGCCTAGACAAAACAAAAAAACATAAAAAAAGAATGTAAAATTATAATTTATTCTTCATCTCTTTTTTTTATTTATATTTTTTCAATCAAAAAAAAAAATAAAGGGTTCCAAAACACAAGTTTCTAAATCTATCATTGATGGTGATGGTGATGCTGCTAGTACTGATGATGGTACTACAGATGATGGTAAAGAATTTTTCAATAAGACATTTCAAAATCTGATGAAATTAAATCATGTTAATCATTATTCAACGTATAGATTAATAGAACCATCAAAAATATGATGTGGAAAGAGTTCAGCTATCAAGGTAGCTACAAATGGATTAATATCTATAAGGCATTGATTGCTAAATATAATAACACATACCATAAAACAATTCTGATGGCGCCAAACGATGTAAGTTTTCGAAATGAAGAATTACTCCTCCAAACCGTTTACAATCATCTGAAAATCACTCATAAACCAAAATTCGAAGTTGACGATTATGTGCGAATAAGTAAATATAAACATGTGTTCGAAAAAGGTTATACTCCAAACTGGACAACTGAGATATTCCAAATTAAACGGATACAAAATACCAATCCCATTACGTATATATTGAAAGATTATCAGGGAAATGATATTAAGGGAGGATTTTACGAATATGAGCTGATGAAAACTAAATTTCCCGATACATATCTAGTGGAGAAGGTTATTAGACGTCGAAATGGTAGAGCATTCGTTAAATGGTTAGGATTCTCATCAGAGCATAATTCCTGGATTGATTTGTAAACACACACACACACACACACACACACACGCAGCATACTATATATGTGTATGTGTAAAGCCTATAAACATTTCATTCCCTCCCGAACCGTTAAGATGTCGATAACATTAACACTAACAGGCAATACGTCAGTACTTGTTGCAGATTATTTTCCTCCAATTGAACTTGAACAGAACTATCAGTGCGCGTTAATCAGTCTGGACACTTACAATTCGATTCCAAACGTTGACGTAGACAATAATTTATTTCATATTAGTAAACATTTGATAAAAATCCCCGTAGGTCCGTAAATCCCATTAACGGAGTGCAATAAAAAATGTTTATTGAGTTTAGGATTCAAATTAAAAAAAAAAATGTCACATATAATTAACGTGCTCGAGAAACCGACTATTGATAATTCAATAATAAAGAAAGATTATCATAGTTATTCACCCTATTTGCGATCGTATGAGAACAATGACGAAATTCGGATTGCCATACAAAATCAAGATTTGTATGTGTTGCCGAGCGAAAGTTTTCTTCACATTCAAGGGCATATCACAAAAGTTGATGATCAAATCGAAACCACAATAGCTTTATTCAATAATTGTATGGCGTATCTATTTAGTGAAATACGATATGAATTGAATGGTATTGAAATTGATCGAACACGACATTTGGGTGTAACAAACGATTTAAAAAATTATTTATCAATTAAACGAAATCAAGAACACTTGCTCGAAAACTGTGGATGGTCCATCACAGACAATTTAAAACTTGAAAGAGGAAACTTTAATTTTTGCGTGCCGTTGAATCTGATACTTGGATTTGCTGAGGACTACAATAAAATACTGCTGAATGGGAAACACGAGCTAGTTCTATTAAGAGGAAAAGATAACGATGATGTTTATAAGAGCACTGCTGTAGCTTTAACAATGAGTCAAATGAAAATGACGATTTCGAGCATTGTTTGGAAAATGCCCCATGTACAATTGTCTGATGCTTATAAATTGTACATGTTTAATGTGATAAACAAACAAACGCCATTATTGATTCCCTTCAGGAGTTGGGATATATACTATAACCCAGTAGTTCCACAGACTACTACATTTATTTGGAGTGTTAAATTAGCTGCTGAAACTGAACGCCCTCGCTATGTTATTATCGCATTTAAAAACAATAAGAAGTATGTTCATTGTGATTTAGTCGATGTGAAAGTATATCTCAATTCTGAAGTATATCCGTATGACGGATTAAATCAAAATTTTTCTTATAATAGATATGCACTATTATACGATATGTATATCAATTTTCAAAAAAGTTACTACGGCTGTGAGTCACAACCGTTATTATCGCTAGAGACTTATAAAAATAAGGCTCCCATTATTGTCTTAGATGTAACGCATCAAAATGAAGCAGTAAAAAGTGGACCCATTGATATACGAATTGAGATTAAAACACAAAATAATATCCCTTCAAAAACATCTGCATACTGTCTCATAATTCATGATAAATTATTCATATACACCGCTATCAAACGAGGTTAGAAAAATATTATAAATATATATATATATATATACAATGTACGTATATGTGAATATTTTTTCTATTGCGTTCTCTGTGAGAATGCAAGCAAGCAAGCATTAGTAGCAAGTCGAACTGCAAGCTAGAAACTACAATCAAAACGAGAATAAAAACCAAAAAAAAAAATTTAAAAAATAAAAATAAAAATGTTGCGAATAATAATCATTGTAATTATTTTACTATTCGGTTGCAATTTCGGGGAGGGAAACTGTAATCCTATTCCGAATCCTGAATTTGCTTCTATTCTGAATATCACCAATAGTATCAATGTACGTATATGTGAATATTTTTTCTATTGCGTTCTCTGTGAGAATGCAAGCAAGCAAGCATTAGTAGCAAGTCGAACTGCAAGCTAGAAACTACAATCAAAACGAGAATAAAAACCAAAAAAAAAAATTTAAAAAATAAAAATAAAAATGTTGCGAATAATAATCATTGTAATTATTTTACTATTCGGTTGCAATTTCGGGGAGGGAAACTGTAATCCTATTCCGAATCCTGAATTTGCTTCTATTCTGAATATCACCAATAGTATCATCAAAAGTAGAATTTAATATAACATTATCGAACAACGAGGTGTTAAAAGTAAACCTCTCATTAGAATTTATGAGACAACCATCATCAACACCACCACCACCACAAACCACAACAATAAAACCCAGTGAGTGGGTGGAATTGATAACTGAATCGTCAACACCAACACCACCAGCAGCACCACCAACATCAACAGCTAACGATGAGGACAATGCCGAGGATAATATTAAAGTTATGGTTGATCAAGTAATCGAATTGTTTCAAGCAAACCTAATAGAAAAGGAGAAAAATATTGGAGGAATACTGAATGCAACAGTACCATTCTATAGGCACTTTAATCTCCAATATAAAGAGTCGGCTATATCAATTCGTTGTTTGTATAAAAGCAATTATGAGAAGAGAACACTAAATATAAAATGCAATCAATATATTGAGACAATCATTATTGAACGTTTATTAGCAAACGGTGAGGTAGAACAAACATTTGTCGAAAAAAACCCCAACACCCTGAAGAACATTATCCTCAACGAAGACATCAACAACTATATACAAACTAAGACGATGACAATCACTTGAGAGAGAGAGAGGGGCACGCGCTAGAAGTCGATTGCAACGCACAAACAAACAGACGCAGCCAATAAACGATAATCAGTGGAGAGCCGGAGCCCCGAGAGAAAGAGAGCAGACAAAAAAACTTTTTTAATCTTTTTTTATACGTATACCTATATATATTTATATACACATACTTTATTCATGCATTTACTTACTAGTGTTGTTGTTACTAAGCTATCAGCCCAAAACAAATGCAGCTAATACTCAATAATCAGTAGAGAGAGCCAAAGCCAGAGCCCGAGAGAGAGACGTCAAAAAAAAATGTATATTCTTTATACCTATATACTATACATGCATTCATGCATTTTTTTACTTTAATCACAATTCTGTAAAACTAGTCTCTAAGCATTCACCCACAGGGAAAGTATATAATCGCATAATAAAAATTAATAATAAATACACAAAATGAAAATAATTATGGTTTTGATATTATTATTTGTACTTGGAATCCTCGTTGGAATAGCGTCAGTAAAAAGCGAATATGACATCAACAAAATTCCCTACCAAACGGAAATTAAATACTCTAGTTTTGATCTCGTTGTAAACGAAACATTGACTGTCAAAGTAAATTTAATTTTTGAACTTAATACCGCATTTGTGGAAGTGATTCGAGAGAGCAGCAGCAGCAGCAACAACAAAAATCAAAATGATATCAGATTTAAACGAGATTTGGTACTATTCGAACATATGCCTCTTACTTTCCCCACGATCGATGAGGTAGTTGAAAATTTCCGCCGAGAGTTAATTAGAAAAGAAGAGGATATTGGCGGAATAATTGACGCACCCGCTGTAATTTGTAGATATTTCAAATTAAGATACTTGAGAAGTATTGTCAATATTCGATGCAATTATCATAGCGATTTCACAAATAAAACATTACGAATTTTTTGTCATCACTATAATGCTCTAAGCAATACCAATGAGCGAAACCTGATAGAGAAAAATTATTTTTTTGAACGAGACTTTACCAACGATGAGGGAGATGATTATTACGATGAAGCCAACCCCACCAACCTTCAGTTAGAGAGACACATCGGAACGTATAACATCAATGATTATCAACAGGTTTTGCATATGAATATTAAATAATAACAACACAAAAAAAAATAATGACATTTACAAAAAAATTATTGATTTTATTCAAAATTATCTACACATTCTGTCGCCCGAGGATAAAGAAACTCTCCAAAGTATACATATGCGATTAGAACATATTAAAAATTTAAATATTACCTTTAATCAAATGGAAACGAATAAAGAGATGAGTACAACTTATGCTGCTGCTGCTGCTGCTGATGATGTAGTAGATTGTGAAAAAGAACAACATTTCAAGTACATACAACAAAAATTGGTTGATGAACATGACGCATTACAAATTATGACTTCCTATCAAATTTTGTAAGTATACTACTAATAAATATATATATATATATATCAGTTATTTTATTTGTTATATATATTTCAGATCATCATCATCATCATCGTCATCATCTAGTATATCCGAATAATAAGTGGGAGGCTTCCTGTGTTGTTTGTGTGTGTGTGTGTGTATTATAGAGCGAGAGATTGTAAAAAGGAAAACAAAGAAAATGGGGGGAAAATTAAGGCAAGGTAGAATGTGATATATAGTATATAGATTCAGCTATAAAATTGAGTGTATGTTGGTCAGCAGATTTAGTATGTTGAAAATTATTCTCGAGTCTCTCTCTTAAGCATTTCGAACAAAAAAAAATGCATTTTCGCGTATTCCTATTACTTTTAGTATGCGCAGTCGCTAAAATCACTTCAAATCAAACAACAACAACAACACCACAACCCCCGACAAGAACAGAAACAGCAACAACAACAACAACAACAACAACAACACAAACAACAACCAGCACCAAAGAACCAGGCTCATCATCATCAGCAGCAGCAGACAACACAACAGCAGCAACACAAACAACAACCAGCATCGAAGAACCAGACTCATCATCAGCAGCAGCAGCAGCAGCAGACAACGATGACGTTTCAAAAACATCACTTGTACCAAAATATGTCTATCATATTAACATTACTATTATATTTTTATACCCGTTACTCGTAGAGTAAAAGGGTATACTAGATTCGTCGGAAAGTATGTAACAGGCAGAAGGAAGCGTTTCCGACCCCACAAAGTATATATATTCTTGATCAGGATCACTAGCCGAGTCGATCTAGCCATGTCCGTCTGTCCGTCTGTCCGTCTGTCCGTCTGTCCGTCTGTCTGTCCGTCCGGATGAACGCTGAGATCTCGGAAACTATGGGAGCTAGGCTATTGAGATTTGGCGTGCAGATTCCTGAGCTTCTTACGCAGCGCAAGTTTGTTTCGGCACAGTGCCACGCCCACTCTAACGCCCACAAACCGCCCAAAACTGTGGCTCCTACAGTTTTGATGCTAGAATAAAAATTTATTTTATTTATTTAACTGAAATGTATTGTTCTCATCAATACCTATCGATTGACCCAAAAAAAGTTTGCCACGCCCACTTTAACGCCCACAAACCGCGAAAACCTGTGACGCCCACAATTTTCATGCTAGATAAAAAATTTTAACTGAAATGTATTGGTCTCGTCGATACCTATCGATTGATCCAAAAAAAAATTTGCCAGGCCCACTCTAACGCCCATAACGCTTAAATCTGTATACCGCCGGTAGGTGGCGCATTTTAATCTCGCTTTGCTGCTTGCATATCTCCATATAGCTGAGTAACGGGTATCTGATAGTCGAGGTACTCGACTATAGCGTTCTTCCTTGTTATTATTGGTTTTGTTAGTCTATCTTGCAATTGTAATATTTCAAATAATCTTTTCTTGTTATATAGACTGCATCAAAGTTGCGATGACTGAAGATACAGCATCAGCAGTTCGAAATAATAATAATAATAATAATCACGAACTTAATAATGTTTATTGTCCTCAAAATATTTAAAAAACAAAAAAAAATTAGAAATAAATTAAAATACTAATATTTCATATTGTGGTGAATCTAAAAAAAAAAATCGTATTTAATATAGGGGTGAGCGGGAGGGAGGGCGGTAGGGAGAGCGGGAGGCAGGGCGGGAGGTAGAGCGGGAGGGAGGGCGAGAGCGGGATTTTTTTTATCACTCACTTGTTGTGCAGTTGAGGAATTTAAATCACCCACTCAGCCAATAAATTTAAAACACTTTATTTCTTCGTTATCACAAGAAAAAAATAAAAATACATACTTTGTATTGCAAGTGATTGTGTGTGTGTGTGTGCACTTATTGCGCAGTTGTGAATTTAAATACATTTTTTTTCTCAAAGCATACTCTTATCATCCACTCAGCCAATAAATTTTAATGTCCTTTTTTTCTTCGTTATCTTTCACATAACTTTAAAAAAAAAAAAACGAAAAAAATCCAGCAAGCCACCTACTCAAATAAAAAAATTGAGCGTGGGGGTAGAAATAAACAAATTAATAATTTTTTTTGCATTGGATGCAGTTATCGCACATCCGGTGTTCAAAAGGGATTTCAAACAAAAACAAGGAAGAACGCTATAGTCGAGTACCTCGACTATCAGATACCCGTTACTCAGCTATATGGAGATATGCAAGCAGCAAGGCGAGATTAAAATGCGCCACCTACCGGCGGTATACAGATTTAAGCGTTATGGGCGTTAGAGTGGGCGTGGCAAATTTTTTTTGGATCAATCGATAGGTATCGACGAGACCAATACATTTCAGTTAAAATTTTTTATCTAGCATGAAAATTGTGACCGTCACAAGTTTTCGCGGTTTGTGGACGTTAAAGTGGGCGTGGCAAACTTTTTTTTGGGTCAATCGATAGGTATTGATGAGAACAATACATTTCAGTTAAAATTTTTATTCTAGCATCAAAACTGTAGGAGCCACAGTTTTGGGCGGTTTGTGGGCGTTAGAGTGGGCGTGGCACTGTGCCGAAACAAACTTGCGCTGCGTAAGAAGCTCAGAAATCTGCACGCCAAATCTCAATAGCCTAGCTCCCATAGTTTCCGAGATCTCAGCGTTCATCCGGACGGACAGACAGACGGACAGACGGACATGGCTAGATCGACTCGGCTAGTGATCCTGATCAAGAATATATATACTTTGTGGGGTCGGAAACGCTTCCTTCTGCCTGTTACATACTTTCCGACGAATCTAGTATACCCTTTTACTCTACGAGTAACGGGTATAAACACTTACTTTGTATTTGCAAGTGATTGCGAGAAAATGTAGCGTCCACATACACACACTCAATCGGCGAAAAATTTCCAATAAATAGCGCTGAGACAGTCAAATTCAAAGTCAGTTCATAATTGAATTAAGTACGTGAACAATATATATAACCAAAACTAAGCAAGCAAGCAGAAGTTAACATGGAGTCACAAACGATCAAATTCAAGAAAGTGGTAGTAGGAGCAGAAGAAGCATCCGGTTCAAATTGGTTAAGCAAATTGAGTAGACCACCGAAAGCGCTTCGATGCTCCAATTGCAAATGTGTGGTGTGTACCCACAGACAACCCGGTTACGCAACCTCAGAAGAAGACGAAGAAGAAGAAGACTATTCCTGAGGACACCATTGAGGATAATAACGTAGGTCTCCACCATAACCATACCTGCTGCGCTAAAGTTATAATTTATTCTTCATCTATTTTTTTATTTATATTTTTTCAATCAAAAAAAAAAATAAAGGGTTCCAAAACACAAGTTTCTAAATCTATCATTGATGGTGATGGTGATGCTGCTAGTACTGATGATGGTACTACTGATGATGCTGCTGCTGCTGGTGTTGCTGATGCTGATGCTACTGCTGCTGGTGTTGCTGCTGCTGCTGGTGTTGCTGAAAAGGAAGATCCTCGACCCAATAAGTTGGTTAAATCCACCACTGTTAACTCTCTTGCTAAACGAAGATCTATCAACAGTGAAGACGCTGTTGGTGTTGCTGATCGAGAAATTCGAGAGCTAAAGGATGAAATTGAAGAGTTTCGTACGTTATACGATGATGTAATGTCTAGCGCCGTTCAAGAACTTTACGCACTATAAAAAGACTTTTGTCAGTAAGAACAGTACTTACTCCAGGGGACTACAGAGCCTTACGCCCAATCAGGGGGCAATTCATGTGGGGAGCGTTTAATTTAATGCAACGCTATCGCTTTTTGCGTGAAAACCTATCAAAAAAAAATCCTAAAATTATTATTGAAGATGATGATGACGTTTTCGGTGCGGGATACAGAAATAGGAAAGAGATTGAAACATTCGTTAATACAGACGAAGTTGATGAGCTAAAAAAAGAAATCGATGAATTTTGCATTGAGTATGAAGACTTTCTCCCTGATTTTGAACTACAGACCTTACGAAATATGAGGAAATTGATGACGATAGGGGCACACATATCAGACAGCGAATTGAAGTTTTCACGTAACACTAGAAAACGTTTTAAAGTAGGAGTTTATATTATAATACAACGCTACCAGGACTTGGCTGAGAGAATTGAAAGGCGATATTAATAATATACACATATATAACAATAACCTATATATATATTAACCTATCAACATTAATAAAAAACTTATTTACTCCTGAAAATAGAATCTCTTAATATACAACGTTCTCATTTCAGCTTACAGTCGCAAAAACAAAAAAAACAATATTATATTGTTTCTGTTCAACGACCTATTGATTATATTAATATTCACAAAATATGGCACTAGAACGTTGAACAGAAACAATATCAAAATCAACGATCGTTTGTGTGTGTATGTGTGTGTAACGTAAGTTGAAGAGTATATTTTTTCTGTATCGATAAGGAAGATCTGCTATATTTAATAGATCTTTTACGCGATCAGGAAAAAAAATATATTTTTAAAGCCTTCAAAAAAAAAAAAAACAGAAATGCAGAGAAAGTGATGTGAGACAAAGAGTATTTTTTAAGATATATCTAAAGCCTTCAATAATGTGCGTGTGTGTGTAGAAATTAAAAAAAGTGAAGTGTGTGATAAAAGAGTATATTATTTGTTGTCATCATGGGAAAAATATCTGATATATTTAATAGATATAGCACCACGGTGACATCAAAAATATATTTAAAGCCTTCAAAAATGCGGAGAAAGTTAAGTGAAAGAGTATATTGTTTTGATGTTATTGTGTGGAAAAATCTAACATATTTAATAGATATTGCACCACGATTACATCAAAAAATATATTTAAAGCCTTCAAAAACGCGGAAAAATTGAAGTGAGGGTAAAAAGAGTATATTGTTTTAACGTTATGGTGTGGAAAAATCTAATATATTTAAAAGATCTTTAAACACGATAACTTCAAAAATATATTTAAAGCCTTCAAAATGCAGAGAAAGTGAAGTGAGATAAAGGGTATATTCTTTTTATTGTTATTGTGTGAAAAATCTAATATATTTAATAGATCTTTCGTCATGATGACATTAAAAATATATATTTTAAGCCTTCAAAAATGTAGAGAAAGTGAAGTGAGATAAAAAAGAGAGTTTATTGTTTTCTATGGGGCTACATACTCTTTGTACTATATTAATATTCACATAATACGGAGATTTGTAGTCCAAAGAAAATAATATACATACATATATAATTTTTAAACGAGTAACGACAAAAAAAAAAATATATATTTTTAAAGTAAAGTGAGATAAAAAGAGTATATTGTTTTCTATGGTTACAAATTGTTTGTACTATATTAATATTAACGTAATACAAGAGTTTGTAAACCGAAGAAAATAATATATACATACATAACTTTTAAACGAGAGTGAGAGGACAAGTGGGAGGGCGGAGTGGTAGGGGGGGGGAGTGAACGCAACTCCCCAGACGGTCAAGCACCAGGACAAGCGGGAGGACAAGCGGGAGGGGAAGGGGGAAGGGAAGTGGGAGGGGAAGTGGGAGTGGAAGGCCCTAGCAGCTTCCACAACAACAACTTCCGCTCGCGATAAGCGCCCCCGCACCAGCGAAACAGTGAGTCAGAACATACAATACAAATTTATCCAGAACATACAAATACACCATCGTTTTATCCAGAACATACAAATACACCCTACTCTTTTACGCTTGGAAATAACATTTTTTAATTAGTTCTGAATTTCAAATTTAATTTTATCAAAATCGGACGACTATATCATATAGCTGCCATAGGAACGATCGTAAAATTGGTGTGAAAATAATATGAAACAAACTATAGCTTCGGTGTTCCTTAACATATAACCTCCTACGCTTGGAAATAACATTTTTTAATTAGTTCTGAGTTTCGTATTTAATTTTGTCAAAATCGGACGACTATATGATATAGCTGCCAAAGGAACGATCGTAAAATTGGAAATAAAATTTTTAATTAGTTCTGAATTTTTTTGAATTTAATTTTATCAAAATCGGACGACTATATCATATAGCTGCCATAGGGACGATCGGAAAATTGATGGGAAAATAATATGAAACAAATTATAGCTTCGGTGCTTTTTTAACATAAAACCTCTTAAGCTTGGAAATTACATTTTTTTTAATTAGTTTTGAATTTCGAATTAAGTTTTATCAAAATCGGACGACTACATCATATAGCTGCTATAGGAACGATCGGAAAATTGGTGGGAAAATAATATGAAACAAATTGTAGCTTCGGTGTTTTTTGATATATTATCTTCTACTATTGGAAATAACATTTTGTGTATTCTTAAGAATTTCGAATTATATTTAATACAATTCGGACGACTCTAACATATAGCTGTCAAAGAAACGGTCAGCGAAATAATTAAATATTTATTATACCCTTGCATTTGTTATTTTTACACCCTTGCAGAGCGTATAATGATTTCAGTCAGAAGTTTGCAACGCAGTGAAGGAGACGTTTCCGACCCCATAAAGTATATATATTCTTGATCAGCATCACTAGACGAGTCGATCTAGCCATGTCCGTCTGTCCGTCTGTCCGTCCGTTTCTACGCAAACTAGTCTCTCAGTTTTAAAACTATCATGCTGAAACTTTCCCAAAAGTCTTATACCCTTTGCAGGTAGTATATAAGTCGGAATCAGCCGGATCGGACAACTATATCTTATAGCTCCCATAGGAATAATCGGAAAAAAAATGTTAAAAAATTATATCTTTGGTGTTTTTTAACATATTACCTCCTTTCCCTGGAAAAAACATTATTTAATTAGTTTTGAATTTCGAATTAAATTTTATTAAAATCGGAAGACTATATCATATAGCTGCCATAGGAACGATCTTAAAATTGGTGGGAAAATAATATGAAACAAACTATAGCTTCGGTGTTCCTTAACATATAACCTCCTACGCTTGGAATTAACATTTTTTAATTAGATCTGAATTTCAAATTTAATTTTATCCCGAAATTTAATTAGCTCCCGAAACAGTCGCTCAAAAAGTCTATAAAATCTAGAAACATTAACAATTTCTATCGGACTATAAGCCGCCTGTGGTCTATGATCATTTAGCGTTCAAATCGTGCGTGTAATCTCCATACTTTTGTTTAAAAACACTTAAAACACATTTCTTTTGGTCGAAAGTGTAAAGATAAAAGAAAGGAAACATTCACACACATATACTGCAGTGCACAAAGACTGAAAACTACCGAAAACACACTCAAATCAATAACTTATACAATTACACAAATCACTCAAACTCAAAATTGATCAAAACAACAACAGTATGAGTGCATCAAAGCGACTAAGGAGTGAAAAGTCGATTACCGAAATCAAGGTAGCTCGCACGTCGGACACACAATTGCTGCAACAAATTGATGCAAAATTCACGAGTCAACGGAAGGAAATCAACATGGAACTGTTGCAGCTGATCGACGATAAATTTGCGGAGCAAAGGGAGTCACTGGGTAGAGAGTATCGAGAGAGCGAGGCCCGCTTTCTCAACACTCTACAGGCTAAATTCGATGCAATGAACACCGAAATACACAACCTTACGAAACGAGTGCGAGAGCTGGAAACCGAGGCAAAAGAGGTGAATACACTGAAACAACAAGTGTGTGAACTGGATGCTCAACTGGCAGCAAAGTGCAATGCACAGGAGGTCGCGGATGTTGCATGCAACCTGCGCTGGCATGGTGTACCGCACGTCGAGGGCGAAAATTTAAACACCCTTTTCAATCGACTTTGTTTCTCACTACACCTGACCCCTCCTCCGCGAGTTAGGTCTATTTTTCGAGTCCGACAGCGCCAAAGAAACTCACTTGTTGACCCAATAATAATAATAAAAATGGATCACGTGCGCGAAAAAGCTGTGCTGCTGCGGGCGATTGGAGTGCACCGACAAACAACCAAATCGCAGCTGAGCTTACAGCTGATCGGTTTTGACTCGCCGGCATTTATATACTTAAACGAACAATTAACGAAAACAAATTACGAAATTTTAAGCATGCCATGCGCCTCAAAAAACAAAAGCGCGTAGCGGCCGTCTTTACTCGCCGTGGAGACGTATTTGTTAAGCCTATAGACGGAGGAGAGGCTTACTACGTGCAAAGCTCCAATGAGCTTTCTGATCTGAGTAGTGATGTGGGCGAAATCAACTCAAGCAGAGATGCCGCTTTAGAGAATAATTCATTTCGTAATTAAAATATTTTTTATCTCTATATTAGGATTTCCAATTAGTTTAATATCTTTATCTCTTGTTATTCATATGTTTAGGATCAGTCGCATTGTTAATTTAGTAGTCTGCCTAATTTTTTGTCTGGTGTGCAGTCCTTGTTTTTTTATTTTGAAATTTAAAACTATTCACAATGGAAGAAAACCTTAATAATTCAACAGCAAATAGTCGTGCCCTTCTGTGCATCCTGGCAAAGCAGAGACCTGGTTTCAAGATTTGTCATATAAATGCCCAAAGCCTGCCAAAGAAAATTGAAGAGTTTAGGTACATATTTGTAAATTCAGAAATTGATGTTATATGCGTGTCTGAAACATGGTTTGTCCAGAGTCTATGTGATGTGCTAATATCGTGTGATGCATATAATGTGTACCGTTCTGATCGTGTTAGTCATGGGGGAGGAGTTGCTATATATGTAAACAAAAAATTAAAAGCCAAAATTATTTGCCAACACACAATAAACAGTGCAATAGAATATATTTTTCTTGAAATACAAAACCCGATTATTGAAAAAAATCTGTTAATTGGCTGCATTTATCGTCCGCATTGCAATACAAACTATGATGATTTAATCAATATTCTGACAGACATTACAGTAAACTTCACTGATGTAATCCTTGCAGGCGATCTTAATAGTGATATTCTGAGGGAATCTCACCTTACCAGCAACATGGAATCGCTAGGTCTGTCATTTCCAACCAACTTCAGCATAATACGTAACACATTTGTTTGTTTTTTGTGAGTGATGTTAATAAAATATGTTTGTATGATCAGCTAATCGTTCCGTCCTTTTCAAAACATGACCTTATATACCTGACCTATAACTTTGACCTAAACTACACGGACCATACAATATTTTATCGTGATTTTAATAATATTAATTACATACTGTTGAACGAAGCATTTGACCTGTGTGTATGGAACAATATTTACAGTCTTCCAACAGTCGATCGTCAACTTAAACTTCTACAACATAATATTAGCCACTTATACGATAGTTTTGTCCCAGTTAAAAGTAAAACAATTCGACCGTCCGAAAAACCATGGTTTACTAATAATATAAAATTGGCAATTATAAAACGAAATGAAGCATACCAGAAGTGGAAAAGATACAAAACACCGCAACACCACAGCATGTTTGTATCTCTGAGAAAAACGGTTACCAAACTAATCGACTCTGCAAAATCAAACTTTTTTAGCCAAAAATTTAAAAACTCAACCTCTTCGAGTCAAACATGGAAACAGATTAAAACTCTAGGGATAGGTAAACAAAAGACATCACAGGAACTAGATGTTGACATAGATGAACTCAACCTTAAATTAGCAGAATGCCAAGTTCCAGAGGTCACAACCAACACGTACCTGAATTCAGTACCTGAAAACATCTGTGATACTAGGTTTAGATTTATGTGTGTTGAACAATGTGATGTTTTAGATAATATTCTTAAAATTAAGTCTAACGCAATTGGACCTGACGATATTCATCCTAAATTTATAAAAATTCTACTTCCTAAACTTATCCCATACCTTACGCACACATTTAACACGGCTCTTACCACGTCTACGTTCCCTGATTGCTGGAAAACCGCCAAAATTATCCCAATACCAAAATCAAACAAAGAATATCGGCCGATATCTATTCTTCCGTACCTCTCGAAGGTGTTTGAAAATATTGTCGCATCACAAATAAATAATTTTATATCTGTCAATAGCCTCTTAAATGACCATCAATCTGGATTTAGAAAAAATCGTAGCTGCACTTCAGCCATTTTAAAAATAACCGAAGATATACGTCAACAGACGGACAACTCGTATGTCACCTTCTTACTATTGCTGGACTACAGCAAAGCGTTCGACACAGTAAATCATGATATCCTGTGCTCAAAACTCAAAAATTTGTATTTCTTCTCCAATACTGCCGTCAAACTTTTGTGTTCGTATCTTAAAAATCGTCGTTAATATGTTGTATCGTCAAATATTTGTTCTTCGTTTGCCTATCTGAAGCGTGGTGTACCCCAGGGTTCGGTTCTTGGACCACTATTATTCACACTTTATATAAATGATCTTCCTTCTGTGCTGTCGAAATGTAATGTCCATTTATATGCTGATGATGTTCAGATGTATGTTAATCGTCCCTTAAACAGAATTAGTGAGTGTTTAGATATTTGTAGAATGGAGCTTGGAAGAGTAAATGAATGGGCAAAAAACAACGGTCTAGCCATCAATCCATTGAAATCAAAGTGCTTAATCATTTTTAAGAAGAAATTATGCAATATTGAACTGTTCCCCTTGATGATTAACAAAACACCAATTGAGTACGTGGAAACCGCCAATAATTTGGGTATCACATTTAATAGAACCTTGAACTGGAATGACCACGTAAACAAAGCTGTAGGCAAAACATACGGACTAATAAGATCCTTGTCACTAGTTAAATGTTCCTTACCTGTTAGTGTGCGTCTTCTAATTGCCAAGTCTTGTATAATACCCACACTCTTTTATGGTCTAGAGATCTATGCAAATTGTGATGTAGCAAGTCAACATAAGCTGAAAATAGCATACAACAGTATTGCGCGCTTTATATTTAATTTGCATAGATCTGACCATGTAACTCAATTTTCTTACAAGAAATTTGATATAAGCTTGGCAGATTATATGAAAAGTAGAACAATAATCTTTTTACACAAAGTTATATACAGCAGGGAGCCATCGTACTTATTTGAAAAATTACAATTCTCCAGATCTACAAGAACAAAGAATATTATCTGCATCCGACACAGGTTTCTGCTTTCAAAAAGACGATTTTTTATAAATGCGACTAGAACGTGGAGCGAGCTTCCCAACTACATAAAAGAAACTAGGAGCGCAACACTATTTAAGACAAAACTTCTCTCACACCTAAAAAATAGCAGTTCTAGTCTACTATAAGGTATATTATCCTATTTTGACATTGCGACTTATCCCCAAAACCTTTTCCTTAGTTTTTTAATTTCGATTTAACTTCATGTCTATTTATCTAAATGTTCAACAATAAATGTAACAATGTATGTCATTAGATTTAAGAACCAATTTTGTCCAAATTTAAATATGTTTACCAGTTGTGACTAGCGCTGTAATTTATAAGTTTTAAAACTTGTAGCGTTAGGAAGCCTAAAACAATAAATAATAATAATAATATAACTTCGGTTTTTTTTTTTAACATATAACATCCTACGCTTGTAAATAACATTTTTTAATTCATTCTGAATTTCGAGTTTAATTTTATCAAAATCGGACGACTATATCATATAGCTGCCAAAGGAACGATCGTATAATTGGAAATAAAACTTTTAATTTGTTCTGCATTTTTTTGAATTTAATTTTATCAAAATCGGACGACTATATTATATAGCTGCCATAGGGACGATCGGAAAATTGGTGAGAAAATAATATGAAACAAATTATAGCTTCGGTGTTTTTATACCCTTGCAGAGGGTATAATGATTTCAGTCAGAAGTTTGCAACGCAGTGAAGGAGACGTTTCCGACCCCATAAAGTATATATATTCTTCATCAGCATCACTAGACGAGTCGATCTAGCCATGTCCGTCTGTCCGTCCGTTTCTACGCAAACTAGTCTCTAGTATGTAAGTCGGAACCAGCCGGATCGGACAACTATAGCTCCCATAGGAATAATCGGAAAAAAAATGTTAAAAAAGTATATCTTTGGTGTTTTTTAACATATTACCTCAATTCCCTGGAAATACAATTTTTTAATTAGTTTTGAATTTTGAATTAAATTTTATCAAAATCGGACGACTATATCATATAGCTGCCATAGGAACGATCGTAAAATTGGTGGGAAAATAATGTGAAACATATTATAGCTTCGGTGTTCCTTAACATATAACCTCCTACGCTTGGAAATAACATTTTTTAATTCATTCTGAATTTCGAATTTAATTTTGTCAAAATCGGACGACTATATGATATAGCTGCCAAAGGAACGATCGTAAAATTGGAAATAAAATTTTTAATTAGTTCTGAATTTTTTTGAATTTAATTTTATCAAAATCGGACGACTATATCATATAGCTGCCATAGGGACGATCGGAAAATTGATGGGAAAATAATATGAAACAAATTATAGCTTCGG
This sequence comes from Drosophila suzukii, assembly GCF_043229965.1. Taxonomy (NCBI): domain Eukaryota; kingdom Metazoa; phylum Arthropoda; class Insecta; order Diptera; family Drosophilidae; genus Drosophila; species Drosophila suzukii. The sequence goes on along the minus strand of NW_027255896.1, from coordinate 54,746 downwards.
TGCTTTTTTAACATAAAACCTCTTAAGCTTGGAAATTACATTTTTTTTAATTAGTTTTGAATTTCGAATTAAGTTTTATCAAAATCGGACGACTACATCATATAGCTGCTATAGGAACGATCGGAAAATTGGTGGGAAAATAATATGAAACAAATTGTAGCTTCGGTGTTTTTTGATATATTATCTTCTACTATTGGAAATAACATTTTGTGTATTCTTAAACATTTCGAATTATATTTTATACAAATCGGACGACTCTAACATATAGCTGTCAAAGAAACGGTCTGCGACATAATGAAATATTTATTATACCCTTGCATTTATTATTTTTACACACTCTCAGAGGGTATAATGATTTCAGTCAGAAGTTTGCAACGCAGTGAAGGAGACGTTTCCGACCCCATAAAGTATATATATTCGTGACCAGCATCACTAGACGAGTCGATCTAGCCATGTCCGTCTGTCCGTCCGTTTCTACGCAAACTAGTCTCTCAGTTTTAAAGCTATCGGGCTGAAAGTTTCCCAAAAGTCTTATATCTTTTGCAGGTAGTATATAAGTCGGAACCAGCCGGATTGGACAACTACATCTTATAGCTCCCATAGGAATAATCGGAAAAAAAAATTTAAAAAAAATATATCTTTAGGGTTTTTTAACATATTACCTCCTTTCCTTGGAAATAACAATTTTTAATTAGTTTTGAATTTCGAATTAAATTTTATCAAAATCGGAAGACTATATCATATAGCTGCCATAGGAACGATCGTAGAATTGGTGTGAAAATAATATGAAACAAACTATAGCTTCGGTGTTCCTTAATATATAACCTCCTACGCTTGGAAATAACATTTTTTAATTAGTTCTGAGTTTCGTATTTAATTTTATCAAAATCGGACGACTTAATCATATAGCTGCCATAGGGACGATCGGAAAATTGGTGGGAAAATAATATGAAACAAATTATAGCTTCGGTGTTTTTTTCAACATAAAACCTCTTAAGCTTGGAAATGACATTTTTTTAAATTAGTTTTGAATTTCGAATTAAGTTTTATCAAAATCCGACGACTATATCATATAGCTGCCATAGGAACAATAGTAAAATTGGTGGGAAAATAATATGAAACAAATTATAGCTTCGGTGTTCTTTAACATATAACCTCCTACTCTTGGAAATAACATTTTTTAATTAGTTCTGAATTTCAAATTTAATTTTATCAAAATCGGACGACTATATCATATAGCTGCCATAGGAACGATCGTAAAATTGGTGGGAAAATAATATGATATGTTCCTTAACACATAACCTCCTACGCTTGAAAATAACATTTTTTAATTAGTTCTGAATTTCGAATTTAATTTTATCAAAATCGGACGACTATATCATATAGCTGCCATAGGAACGATCGGAAAATTGGTAGGAAAATAATATGAAACAAGTTATAGCTTCGGTGTTTTTTAACATATAACCTCCTACGCTTGGAAATAACATTTTTCAATTAGTTTTGAACTTCGAATTTTATTTTATCAAAATCGGACGACTATATCATATAGCTGCCATAGGAACGATCGGAAAATTGGTAGGAAAATAATATGAAACAAATTATAGCTTCGGTGTTTTTTGACATATTATCTTATACTATTAGGAATATCATTTTTTGTGTTTTTAAATTTAATAAATATAGCTGCAAGGGTATATAAGCTTTGGCTTGCCGAAGCTAACTTTCTTTCTTGTTATGTCATTGATTTTAATTTTCCGAAGGCTTACTGAAATGGGCCTTCTTTCCATCTTTAAAAGCCCATAACTTGGTTAAATGAACTCGGATTTCGATATGGCATACCTTTATGGGCTTGTGGAATGATTATGTTTTTATCTGCATTAAAATATATAACTTTAAAGATAGTAAATAATATGACCGCTTTTATGTCATTGATTTTAATTTTGCGAAAATTTACTGAAATGGGCCTTCTTTCCATCTTTAAAAGCCCATAACTTGGTTAAATGAACTCGGATTTTGATATGGCAAACCTTTATGGGCTTGTGGAATGATTTTGTTGTAATCGGTATTAAAATATATAACTTTAAAGGTAGTACAAAAAATGACCGTTTTTATGTCATTGATTTTAATTTTGCGAAGGTTTACTGAAATGGGCCTTCTTTCCATCTTTAAAAGCCCGTAACTTGGTCAAATGAACTCGGATTTCGATATGGCACACCTCTATGGTCTTGCTGAATGATTATGTTGTTATCTACATTAAAATATATTACTGACCGTTTTTATGTCATTGATTTTAATTTTCCGAAGGCTTACTTAAATGGGCCTTCTTTCCATCTTTAAAAGCCCATAACTTGGTCAAATGAACTCGGATTTCGATATGGCATACCTTTATGGGCTTGTGGAATGATTATGTTTTTATCTGCATTAAAATATATAACTTTAAAGATAGTAAATAATATGAACACTTTTATGTCATTGATTTCAATTTCTCGAAAATTTACTGAAATGGGCCTTCTTTCCATCCTTAAAAGCCCATAACTTGGTTAAATGAACTCGGATTTTGATATGGCAAACCTTTATGGGCTTGTAGAATGATTTTGTTGTAATCGGTATTAAAATATATAACTTTAAAGGTAGTAAAAAATATGACCGTTTTTATGTCATTGATTTTAATTTTGCGAAGGTTTACTGAAATGGGCCTTCTTTCTTTTCTTTATGGGCTTTAAAAGCCCATAACATGGTCAAATGAACTCGGATTTCGATATGGCATACCTCTATGGGCTTGTACAATGATTATGTTGTTTTTTACATTAAAATATATTACTTTAAAGGTATTCACAAATATGACCGTTTTTATCTCATTGATTTTAATTTTGCGAAGGTTTACTGAAATGGGCCTTCTTTCCATCTTTAAAAGCCCACAACTTGGTCAAATGAACTTGGATCTCGATATGGCATACCTTTATGGGCTTGTAGAATGATTATGTTGTAATCTGTTTTAAAAAATATAATTCAAAACGTAGTTAAAAATATGGCCGTTTTTATGTCATTGATTTTAATTCTGCGAAGGTTTACAGAAATTGGCCTTCTTTCCATCTTTAAAAGCCCATAACTTGGTAAATTGAACTCGGATTTTGATATGACATACTTTTATGGGCTTCTGGCATGATTATGTTGATATCTGCACTAAAATATATAACTTTAAAGGTAGTGAAAAATATGATCGTTTTTATGTAATTGATTTCAATTTTGCGAAGGCTTACTGAAATGGGCCTTCTTTCCATCTTTAAAAGCCCATAACTCGGTCAAATGAACTCGGATTTCGATATGGCATACCTTTATGGGCTTGCGTAATGATTATGTTGTTATCTGCACTAAAATAAATAACTTTAAAGGTAGTAAGAAATATGACCGTTTTTATGCCATTGATTTTAATTTTGTGAAGGTTTACTGAAATGGGCCTTCTTTCCATCTTTAAAAGCCCATAGCTTGGTCAAATGAAGTTTGATTTCGATATGGCATACCTTTATGGGCTTGCGGAATGATTATGTTGTTATCTGCACTAAAATAAATAACTTTAAAGGTAGTAAAAAATATGACCGTTTTTATGTAATTTATTTTAATTTTGCGAACGTTTACTGATATGGGCCTTCTTTCCATCTTTAAAAGCCCATAACTTGGTCAAATGAACTCGGATTTTTATATGGCACACCTTTATGGGCTTGTGGCATGATTATTGGCACCGTTTTTATGTCATTGATTTTAATTTTGCGAAGGTTTACTGAAGTGGGCCTTCTTTCCATCTTTAAAAGCCCATAACTTGGTCAAATGAACTCGGATTTCGATATGGCATACCTCTATGGTCTTGTTGAATGATTATGTTGTTATCTAAATTAAAATATATTACTTTAAAGGTATTAAAAAGTATGACCGTTTGTATGTCATTGATTTCAATTTTGCGAAGGCTTACTGAAATGGGCCTTCTTTCCATCTTTAAAAGCCCATAACTTGGTCAAATGAACTCGGATTCGATATGGCATACCTTTTTGGGCTTGTGGAATGATTATGTTGTTATCTGCACTAAATTATATAACTTTAAAGGTAGTCAAAAATATGACCGTTTTTATGTAATTGATTTTAATTTTGCGAAGGTTTACTGAAGTGGGCCTTCTTTCCATCTTTAAAAGCCCATAACTTGGTCAAATGAACTCGGATTTCGATATGGCATACCTCTATTGTCTTGTTGAATGCTTATGTTGTTATCTACATTAAAAAATATTACTTTAAAGGTATTAAAAAATATGACTGTTTTATGTCATTGATTTTAATTTTCCAAAGGCTTACTTAAATGGGCCTTCTTTCCATCTTTAAAAGCCCATAACTTGGTCAAATGATCTCGGATTTCGATATGGCATACCTGTATGGGGTTGTGGAATGATTATGTTTTTATCTGCATTAAAATATATAACTTTAAAGATAGTAAATAATATGACCGCTTTTATGTCATTGATTTTAATTTTGCGAAAATTTACTGAAATGGGCCTTCTTTCCATCCTTAAAAGCCCATAACTTGGTTAAATGAACTCGGGTTTTGATATGGCTAACCTTTATGGGCTTGTGGAATGATTTTGTTGTAATCGGTATTAAAATATATAACTTTAAAGGTAGTAAGAAATATGACCGTTTTTATGTCATTGATTTTAATTTTGCGAAGGTTTACTAAAATGGGCCTTCTTTCCATTTTTAAAAGGCCATAGCTTGGTCAAATGAACTCGGATTTCGATATGGCATACCTCTATGGGCTTGTACAATGATTATGTTGTTATCTACATTAAAATATATTACTTTAAAGGTATTCACAAATATGACCGTTTTAATGTCCTTGATTTCAATTTTGCGAAGGCTTACTGAAATGGGCCTTCTTTCCATCTTTAAAAGCCCATAACTCGATCAAATGAACTCGGATTTCGATATGGCATACCTTTATGGGCTTGTGGAATGATTATGTTGTTATCTGCACTAAAATAAATAACTTTAAAGGTAGTACAAAATATGACCGTTTTTATGCCATTGATTTTAATTTTGTGAAGGTTTACTGAATGGCCCTTCTTTCCATCTTTAAAAGCTTTAAAAGCTTGGTCAAATGAACTTGGATTTCGATATGGCATACCTTTATGGGCTTGTGGAATGATTATGTTGTTATCTGCATTAAAATATATAACTTTAAAGGTAGTAAGAAATACGACCGTTTTTATGTAATTTATTTTAATTTTGCGAAGGTTTACTGATATGGGCCTTCTTTCCATCTTTAAAAGCCCATAACTTTTTTTTGATATGGCATAAGGCTTGTGATTTAATTTTTCGAAGGCTTACTGCAATGGAACTTCTTTCCATCCTCTAACGCCCATAACTTGGTCAAATGAACTCGGATTTCGATATTGCACACCTTTATGGGCTTGTGGAATGATTATGTTGTTATCTGCATTAATATATTTAACTTTAAAAACATCACCATTTTTATGTCATTATTTTTAATTTTGCGAAGGCTTACTGAAATAGGCATTTTTTCCACATTTTAAAGCCCACAACTTGGTCAAATTAACTTGGATTTCGATATGGCATACCTTTTTGTGCTTGTGGAATGATTATACTGTTATCCGCACTTAAACATTTAACTTTAAAGGTAGTTAAAAATACGACCGTTTTTATGTAATTGATTTTAATTTTGCGAAGGTTTACTGATATGGGCCTTCTTTCCGTCTTTAAAAGCCCATAACTTGGTCAAATGAACTCGGATTTTGACATGGCATATGGCTTGTGATTTAATTTTGCGAAGGTTTACTGCAATGGACCTTCTTTCCATCCTCTAACGCCCATAACTTGGTCAAATGAACTCGGATTTCGATATGGCACACCTTTATAGGATTGTGGAATGATTATGTTGTTATCTGCATTAAAATATACAACTTTAAAGGTAATCAAAAATATGACCGTTTTTATGTCTTAATTTTTAGTTTTGCGAAGGTTTACTGAAATGGGCCTTCTTTCCATCTTCAAAAGCCCATAACTTGGTCAAATGAACTTGGATCTCGATATGGCATACCTGTATGGGCTTGTGGAATGATTTTGTTGTAATCTGTTTTAAAAAATATAATTCAAAACGTAGTTAAAAATATGACCGTTTTTATGTCATTGATTTTAGTTCTGCGAAGGTTTACAGAAATTGGCCTTCTTTCCATCTTTAAAAGCCTATAACTTGGTTAAATGAACTCGGATTTTGATATGGCAAACCTTTATGTGCTTGTGGAATGATTATACTGTTATCCACACTTTAACAATTAACTTTAAAGGTAGTTAGAAATATGACCATTTTTATGTCATTTATTTTAAGTTTGCGAAGGTTTACTGAAATGGGCCTTCTTTCCATCTTTAAAAGCCCATAACTTGGTTAAATGAACTCGGATTTTGATATGGCAAACCTTTATGTGCTTGTGGAATGATTATACTGTTATCCGCACTTTAACATTTAACTTTAAAGGTAGTTAAAAATATGACCGTTTTTATGTCATTGATTTTAAGTTTGCGAAGGTTTACTGAAATGGGCCTTCTTTCCATATTTAAAAGCCCATAACTTGGTCAAATGAACTCGGATTTCGATATGGCATACCTTTATGTGCTTGTGGAATGATTATACTGTTATCCGCACTTTAACATTTAACTTTAAAGGTAGTTAAAAATATGACCGTTTTTATGTCATTGATTTTAAGTTTGCGAAGGTTTACTGAAATGGGCCTTCTTTCCATATTTTAAAGCCCATAACTTAGTAAAATGAACTCGGATTTCGATATGGCATACCTTTATGGGCTTGTGGAATGATTATGTTTTTATCTGCATTAAAATATATAACTTTAAAGATAGTAAATAATATGACCGCTTTTATGTCATTGATTTCAATTTTGCGAAAATTTACTGAAATGGGCCTTCCTTCCATCTTTAAAAGCCCATAACTTGGTTAAATGAACTCGGATTTTGATATGGCAAACCTTTATGGGCTTGTGGAATGATTTTGTTGTAATCGGTATTAAAATATATAACTTTAAAAGTAGTAAAAAATATGACCGTTTTTATGTCATTGATTTTAGTTTTGCGAAGGTTTACTGAAATGGGCCTTCTTTCCATCTTTAAAAGCCCATAACTTGGTCAAATGAACTCGGATTTCGATATGGCATACCTGTATGGGCTTGTAGAATGATTATGTTGTATCTACATTAAAAAATATTACTTTAAAGGTATTAACAAATATGACCGTTTTTATGTCATTGATTTTAATTTTGCGAAGGTTTACTGAAATGGGCCTTATTTCTTTTCTTTATGGGCTTTAAAAGCCCATAACATGGTCAAATGAACTCGGATCTCGATATGGCATACCTTTATGGGCTTGTGGAATGATTTTGTTGTAATCTGTATTAAAAAATATAATTCAAAACGTAGTTCAAAATATGACCGTTTTTATGTCATTGATTTTAATTTTGCGAAGGTATACAGAAATTGGCCTTCTTTCCATCTTTAAAAGCCCGTAACTTGGTCAACTTAACTCGGATTTCGATATGGCTTACCTTTATGGGCTTGTGGAATGATTTTGTTGTTATCTGCACTAAAATATATAACTTTAAGGGTAGTAAAAAATATGACCGTTTTTATGTATTTGATTTTAATTTTGTGAAGGTTTACTGAAATGTTCCTTCTTTCCATATTTAAAAGCCCATAACTTGGTCAAATGAACTTGGATTTCGATATGGCACCTTTATGGGCTTGTGGAATGATTATGTTGTTATCTGCATTAAAATATATAACTTTAAAGGTAGTAAAAAATACGACCGTTTTTATGTAATTGATTTTAATTTTGCGAAGGTTTACTGATATCGGCCTTCTTTCCATCTTTAAAAGCCCATAACTTGGTCAAATGAACTCGGATTTTGATATGGCATATGGCTTGTGATTTAAGGTTTACTGAAGAGGACCTTCTTTCCATCCTCTAACGCCCATAACTTGGTCAAATGAACTCGGATTTCGATATGGCATACCTTTATGGACTTGTGGAATGATTTTGTTGTAATCTGTTTAAAAAAATATAATTCTAAGGGTAGTAAAATATATGACCGTTTTTACGTCATTGATTTTAATTTTGCGAAGGTTTACTGAAATGGGCCTTTTTTCCATCTTAAAAAGCCCATAACTTGGTTAAATGAACTCGGATTTCGATATGGCATACCTCTATGGGTTTGTCGAATGATTATGTTGTTATCTACATTAAAATATATTACTTTAAAGGTATTAACAAATATGACCGTTTTTATGTCATTGATTTTAATTTTGCGTAGGTTTACTGAAATGGGCCTTCTTTCCATCTTTAAAAGCCCACAACTTGGTCAAATGAACTTGGATCTCGATATGGCATACCCCTATGGGCTTGTAGAATGATTTTGTTGTAATCTGTTTTAAAAAATATAATTCAAAACGTATTTAAAAATATGGCCGTTTTATGTCATTGATTTTAATTCTGCGAAGGTTTACAGAAATTGGCCTTCTTTCCATCTTTAAAAGCCCATAGCTTGGTAAAATGAACTCGGATTTTGATATGGCATACCATTATGGGCTTGTGGAATGATTATGTTGTTATCTGCACTAAAATATATAACTTTAAAGGTAGTAAAAAATATGACCGTTTTTATGCCATTGATTTTAATTTTGTGAAGGTTTACTGAAATGGGCCTTCTTTCCATCTTTAAAAGCCCATAACTTGGTTAAATGAACTCGGATTTTGATATGGCAAACCTTTATGGGCTTGTGGAATGATTTTGTTGTAATCGGTATTAAAATATATAACTTTAATACTAGTAAAAAATATGACCGTTTTTATGTCATTGATTTTAGTTTTGCGAAGGTTTACTGAAATGGGCCTTCTTTCCATCTTTAAAAGCCCATAACTCGGTCAAATGAACTCGGATTTCGATATGGCATACCATTATGGGCTTGTGGAATGATTATGTTGTTATCTGCACTAAAATATATAACTTTAAAGGTAGTAAAAAACATGACCGTTTTTATGCCATTGATTTTAATTTTGTGAAGGTTTACTGAAATGGGCCTTCTTTCCATCTTTAAAAGCCCGTAACTTGGTCAAATGAACTCGGATTTTGATATGGCAAACCTTTATGGGCTTGTGGAATGATTTTGTTGTAATCGGTATTAAAATATATAACATTAAAGGTAGTAAAAAATATGACCGTTTTTATGTCATTGATTTTAATTTTGCGAAGGTTTACTGAAATGGGCCTTCTTTCTTTTCTTTATGGGCTTTAAAAGCCCATAACATGGTCAAATGAACTCGGATTTCGATATGGCATACCTCTATGGGCTTGTACAATGATTATGTTGTTATCTACATTAAAATATATTACTTTAAAGGTATTAACAAATATGACCGTTTTCATCTCATTGATTTTAAGTTTGCGAAGGTTTACTGAAATGGGCCTTCTTTCCATCTTTAAAAGCCCATAACTTGGTAAAATGATCTCGGATTTTTATATGGCATACCTTTATGGGCTTGTGGCATGATTATGTTGATATCTGCACTAAAATATATAACTTTAAAGGAAGTGAAAAATATGATCGTTTTTATGTCATTGATTTCAATTTTGCGAAAGCTTACTGAAATTGGCCTTCTTTCCATCTTTAAAAGCCCATAACTTGGTAAAATGAACTCGGATTTCGATATGGCATACCTCTATGGTCTTGCTGAATGATTATGTTGTTATCTACATTAAAATATATTACTGACCGTTTTTATGTCATTGATTTTAATTTTCCGAAGGCTTACTTAAATGGGCCTTCTTTCCATCTTTAAAAGCCCATAACATGGTCAAATGAACTCGGATTTCGATATGGCATACCTTTATGGGCTTGTAGAATGATTTTGTTGTAATCTGTTTTAAAAAATATAATTCAAAACGTAGTTAAAAATATGGCCGTTTTTATGTCATTGATTTTAATTCTGCGAAGGTTTACAGAAATTGGCCTTCTTTCCATCTTTAAAAGCCCATAACTTGGTAAAATGATCTCGGATTTTTATATGGCATACCTTTATGGGCTTGTGGCATGATTATGTTGATATCTGCACTAAAATATATAACTTTAAAGGAAGTGAAAAATATGATCGTTTTTATGTCATTGATTTCAATTTTGCGAAAGCTTACTGAAATTGGCCTTCTTTCCATCTTTAAAAGCCCATAACTTGGTAAAATGAACTCGGATTTCGATATGGCATACCTCTATGGTCTTGCTGAATGATTATGTTGTTATCTACATTAAAATATATTACTGACCGTTTTTATGTCATTGATTTTAATTTTCCGAAGGCTTACTTAAATGGGCCTTCTTTCCATCTTTAAAAGCCCATTACTTGGTCAAATGAACTCGGATTTCGATATGGCATACCTTTATGGGCTTGTGGAATGATTATGTTTTATCTGCATTAAAATATATAACTTTAAAGATAGTAAATAATATGAACACTTTTATGTCATTGATTTTAATTTTTCCAAAATTTACTGAAGTGGGCCTTCTTTCCATCCTTAAAAGCCCATAACTTGGTTAAATGAACTCGGATTTCGATATGGCATACCTTTATGGGCTTGTGGAATGATTATGTTGTTATCTGCATTAAAATATATAACTTTAAAGGAAGTAAGAAATATGACCGTTTTTATGCCATTGATTTTAATTTTGTGATGGTTTACTGAAATGGGCCTTCTTTCCATCTTTAAAAGCCCATAGCTTGGTCAAATGAAGTTTGATTTCGATATGGCATACCTTTATGGGCTTGTGGAATGATTATGTTGTTATCTGCATTAAAATATATAACTTTAAAGGTAGTAAAAAATACGACCCTTTTTATGTATTTTATTTTAATTTTGCGAAGGTTTACTGATATGGGCCTTCTTTCCATCTTTAAAAGGTATTTAAAAGGTATTAAAAAATGTGACCGTTTTTATGTCATTGATTTTAATTTTCCGAAGGCTCACATAAATGGGCCTTCTTTCCATCTTTAAAAGCCCATAACTTGGTCAAATGAACTCGGATTTCGATATGGCATACCTTTATGGGCTTATGGAATGATTATGGTTTTATCTGCATTAAAATATATAACTTTAAAGATAGTAAATAATATGAACACTTTTATGTCATTGATTTTAATTTTTCGAAAATTTACTGAAATGGGCCTTCTTTCCATCCTTAAAAGCCCATAACTTGGTTAAATGAACTCGGATTTTGATATGGCAAACCTTAATGGGCTTGTGGAATGATTTTGTTGTATTCGGTATTAAAATATATAACTTTAAAGGTAGTAAAAAATATGACCGTTTTCATCTCATTGATTTTAATTTTGCGAAGGTTTACTGAAATGGGCCTTCTTTCCATCTCTAAAAGCCCACAACTTGGTCAAATGAACTTGGATCTCGATATGGCATACCTTTATGGGCTTGTAGAATGATTTTGTTGTAATCTGTTTTAAAAAATATAATTCAAAACGTAGTTAAAAATATGGCCGTTTTTATGTCATTGATTTTAATTTTGCGAAGGTTTACTGAAATGGGCCTTATTTCTTTTCTTTATGGGCTTTAAAAGCCCATAACATGGTCAAATGAACTCGGATTTCGATATGGCATACCTCTATGGGCTTGTAAAATGATTATGTTGTTATCTTCATTAAAATATATTACTTTAAAGGTATTAACAAATATGACCGTTTTCATCTCATTGATTTTAATTTTGCGAAGGTTTACTGAAATGGGCCTTCTTTCCATCTCTAAAAGCCCACAACTTGGTCAAATGAACTTGGATCTCGATATGGCATACCTTTATGGGCTTGTAGAATGATTTTGTTGTAATCTGTTTTAAAAAATATAATTCAAAACGTAGTTAAAAATATGGCCGTTTTTATGTCATTGATTTTAATTCTGCGAAGGTTTACAGAAATTGGCCTTCTTTCCATCTTTAAAAGCCCATAACTTGGTAAAATGAACTCGGATTTTGATATGGCATACCTTTATGGGCTTGTGGCATGATTATGTTGATATCTGCACTAAAATATATAACTTTAAAGGAAGTGAAAAATATGATCGTTTTTATGTGATTGATTTCAATTTTGCGAAGGCTTACTGAAATGGGCCTTCTTTCCATCTTTAAAAGCCCATAACTTGGTAAAATGAACTCGGATTTTGATATGACATACCCTTATGGGCTTCTGGCATGATTATGTTGATAACTGCACTAAAATATATAACTTTAAAGGAAGTGAAAAATATGATCGTTTTTATGTGATTTATTTTAATTTTGCGAAGGTTTACTGATATGGGCCTTCTTTCCATCTTTAAAAGCCCATAACTTGGTAAAATGAACTCGGATTTTGATATGACATACCTTTATGGGTTTGTAGAATGATTATGTTGTTATCTGCATTAAAATATATAACTTTAAAGGTATTAAAAAATACGACCGTTTTTATGTAATTTATTTTTATTTTGCGAAGGTTTACTGATATGGGCCTTCTTTCCATCTTTAAAAGCCCATAACTTAGTCAAATGAAATCGGATTTCAATATGGCATACCTTTATGGGCTTGGGGAATGATTATGTTTTTATCTGCATTAAAATATATAACTTTAAAGATAGTATCAAATATGACCATTTTTATGTCATTGATTTTAATTTTGCGAAGGTTTACTGAAATGGGCCTTATTTCCATCTTTAAAAGCCCATAACTTGGTCAAATGAACTCGGATTTTTATATGGCACACCTTTATGGGCTTGTGGCATGATTATGTTGATATCGGCACCGATTTTATGTCATTGATTTTAATTTTGCGAAGGTTTACTGAAGTGGGCCTTCTTTCCATCTTTAAAAGCCCATAACTTGGTCAAATGAACTCGGATTTCGATATGGCATACCTCTATGGTCTTGTTGAATGATTATGTTGTTATCTACATTAAAAAATATTACTTTAAAGGTATTAAAAAATATGACTGTTTTTATGTCATTGATTTTAATTTTCCAAAGGCTTACTTAAATGGGCCTTCTTTCCATCTTGAAAAGCCCATAACTTGGTCAAATGATCTCGGATTTCGATATGGCATACCTGTATGGGGTTGTGGAATGATTATGTTTTTATCTGCATTAAAATATATAACTTTAAAGATAGTAAATAATATGACCGCTTTTATGTCATTGATTTTAATTTTGCGAAAATTTACTGAAATGGGCCTTCTTTCCATCTTTAAAAGCCCATAGCTTGGTCAAATGAACTCGGATTTCGATATGGCATACCTCTATGGGCTTGTACAATGATTATGTTGTTATCTACATTAAAATATATTACTTTAAAGGTATTAACAAATATGACCGTTTTTATGTCATTGATTTTAATTTTGCGAAGGTTTACTGAAATGGGCCTTTTTTCCATCTTTAAAAGCCCATAACTTGGTCAAATGAACTTGGATCTCGATATGGCATACCTGTATGGGCTTGTGGAATGATTTTCTTGTAATCTGTTTTGAAAAATATAATTCAAAACGTAGTAAAAAATATGACCGTTTTTATGTCATTGATTTTAGTTCTGCGAAGGTTTACAGAAATTGGCCTTCTTTCCATCTTTAAAAGCCTATATGGCATACCTTTATGGGCTTGTACAATGATTATGTTGTTATCTACATTAAAAAATATTACTTTAAAGGTATTAAAAAATATGACTGTTTTTATGTCATTGATTTTAATTTTCCAAAGGCTTACTTAAATGGGCCTTCTTTCCATCTTGAAAAGCCCATAACTTGGTCAAATGATCTCGGATTTCGATATGGCATACCTGTATGGGGTTGTGGAATGATTATGTTTTTATCTGCATTAAAATATATAACTTTAAAGATAGTAAATAATATGACCGTTTTTATGCCATTGATTTTAATTTTGTGAAGGTTTACTGAAATGGGCCTTCTTTCCATCTTTAAAAGCTTTAAAAGCTTGGTCAAATGAACTTGGATTTCGATATGGCATACCTTTATGGGCTTGCGGAATGATTATGTTGTTATCTGCATTAAAATATATAACTTTAAAGGTAGTAAAAAATACGACCGTTTTTATGTAATTTATTTTAATTTTGCGAAGGTTTACTGATATGGGCCTTCTTTCCATCTTTAAAAGCCCATCACTTTTTTTTGATATGGCATATGGCTTGTGATTTAATTTTTCGAAGGTTTACTGAAATGGGCCTTCTTTCCATCTCTAAAAGCCCACAACTTGGTCATATAAACTTGGATCTCGATATGGCATACCTTTATGGGCTTGTAGAATGATTTTGTTGTAATCTGTTTTAAAAAATATAATTCAAAACGTAGTTAAAAATATGGCCGTTTTTATGTCATTGATTTTAATTTTGCGAAGGTATACAGAAATTGGCCTTCTTTCCATCTTTAAAAGCCCGTAACTTGGTCAACTTAACTCGGATTTCGATATGGCTTACCTTTATGGGCTTGTGGAATGATTTTGTTGTTATCTGCACTAAAATATATAACTTTAAGGGTAGTAAAAAATATGACCGTTTTTATGTAATTGATTTTAATTTTGTGAAGGTTTACTGAAATGTTCCTTCTTTCCATATTTAAAAGCCCATAACTTGGTCAAATGAACTTGGATTTCGATATGGCACCTTTATGGGCTTGTGGAATGATTATGTTGTTATCTGCATTAAAATATATAACTTTAAAGGTAGTAAAAAATACGACCGTTTTTATGTAATTGATTTTAATTTTGCGAAGGTTTACTGATATGGGCCTTCTTTCCATCTTTAAAAGCCCATAACTTGGTCAAATGAACTCGGATTTTGATATGGCATATGGCTTGTGATTTAAGGTTTACTGAAGAGGACCTTCTTTCCATCCTCTAACGCCCATAACTTGGTCAAATGAACTCGGATTTCGATATGGCATACCGTTATGGACTTGTGGAATGATTTTGTTGTAATCTGTTTAAAAAAATATAATTCTAAGGGTAGTAAAATATATGACCGTTTTTGCGTCATTGATTTTAATTTTGCGAAGGTTTACTGAAATGGGCCTTTTTTCCATCTTAAAAAGCCCATAACTTGGTTAAATGAACTCAGATTTCGATATGGCATACCTCTATGGGTTTGTAGAATGATTATGTTGTTATCTACATTAAAATATATTACTTTAAAGGTATTAACAAATATGACCGTTTTTATGTCATTGATTTTAATTTTGCGTAGGTTTACTGAAATGGGCCTTCTTTCCATCTTTAAAAGCCCACAACTTGGTCAAATGAACTTGGATCTCGATATGGCATACCCCTATGGGCTTGTAGAATGATTTTGTTGTAATCTGTTTTAAAAAATATAATTCAAAACGTAGTTAAAAATATGGCCGTTTTATGTCATTGATTTTAATTCTGCGAAGGTTTACAGAAATTGGCCTTCTTTCCATCTTTAAAAGCCCATAGCTTGGTAAAATGAACTCGGATTTCGATATGACATACCTTTATGGGCTTCTGGCATGATTATGTTGATATCTGCACTAAAATATATAACTTTAAAGGTAGTGAAAAATATGATCGTTTTTATGTCATTGATTTCAATTTTGCGAAGGCTTACAGAAATGGGCCTTCTTTCCATCTTTAAAAGCCCATAACTCGGTCAAATGAACTCGGATTTCGATATGGCATACCATTATGGGCTTGTGGAATGATTATGTTGTTATCTGCACTAAAATATATAACTTTAAAGGTAGTAAAAAATATGACCGTTTTTATGCCATTGATTTTAATTTTGTGAAGGTTTACTGAAATGGGCCTTCTTTCCATCTTTAAAAGCCCATAACTTGGTTAAATGAACTCGGATTTTGATATGGCAAACCTTTATGGGCTTGTGGAATGATTTTGTTGTAATCGGTATTAAAATTTATAACTTTAAAACTAGTAAAAAATATGACCGTTTTTATGTCATTGATTTTAGTTTTGCGAAGGTTTACTGAAATGGGCCTTCTTTCCATCTTTAAAAGCCCATAACTCGGTCAAATGAACTCGGATTTCGATATGGCATACCATTATGGGCTTGTGGAATGATTATGTTGTTATCTGCACTAAAATATATAACTTTAAAGGTAGTAAAAAATATGACCGTTTTTATGCCATTGATTTTAATTTTGTGAAGGTTTACTGAAATGGGCCTTCTTTCCATCTTTAAAAGCCCGTAACTTGGTCGGATTTCGATATGGCATACCTTTATGGGCTTGTGGAATGATTATGTTGTTATCTGAACTAAAATATATAACTTTAAAGGTAGTAAGAAATATGACCGTTTTTATGCCATTGATTTTAATTTTGTGGAGGTTTACTGAAATGGGCCTTCTTTCCATCTTTAAAAGCCCATAGCTTGGTCAAATGAAGTTTGATTTCGATATTGCATACCTTTATGGGCTTGTGGAATGATTATGTTGTTATCTGCATTAAAATATATAACTTTAAAGGTAGTAAAATATACGACCGTTTTTATGTAATTTATTTTAATTTTGCGAAGGTTTACTGATATGGGCCTTCTTTCCATCTTTAAAAGGTATTTAAAAGGTATTTTCCGAAGGCTTACTTAAATGGGCCTTCTTTCCATCTTTAAAAGCCCATAACTTGGTCAAATGAACTCGGATTTCGATATGGCATACCTTTATGGGCTTGTGGAATGCTTATGGTTTTATCTGCATTAAAATATATAACTTTAAAGATAGTAAATAATATGAACACTTTAATGTCATTGATTTTAATTTTTCGAAAATTTACTGAAATGGGCCTTCTTTCCATCCATAAAAGCCCATAACTTGGCTAAATGAACTCGGATTTTGATATGGCAAACCTTTATGGGCTTGTGGAATGATTTTGTTGTAATCGGTATTAAAATATATAACATTAAAGGTAGTAAAAAATATGACCGTTTTTATGTCATTGATTTTAATTTTGCGAAGGTTTACTGAAATGGGCCTTCTTTCTTTTCTTTATGGGCTTTAAAAGCCCATAACATGGTCAAATGAACTCGGATTTCGATATGGCATACCTCTATGGGCTTGTACAATGATTATGTTGTTATCTACATTAAAATATATTACTTTAAAGGTATTAACAAATATGACCGTTTTCATCTCATTGATTTTAATTTTGCGAAGGTTTACTGAAATGGGCCTTCTTTCCATCTTTAAAAGCCCACAACTTGGTCAAATGAACTTGGATCTCGATATGGCATACCTTTATGGGCTTGTAGAATGATTTTGTTGTAATCTGTTTTAAAAAATATAATTCAAAACGTAGTTAAAAATATGGCCGTTTTTATGTCATTGATTTTAATTCTGCGAAGGTTTACAGAAATTGGCCTTCTTTCCATCTTTAAAAGCCCATAACTTGGTAAAATGATCTCGGATTTTTATATGGCATACCTTTATGGGCTTGTGGCATGATTATGTTGATATCTGCACTAAAATATATAACTTTAAAGGAAGTGAAAAATATGATCGTTTTTATGTCATTGATTTCAATTTTGCGAAAGCTTACTGAAATTGGCCTTCTTTCCATCTTTAAAAGCCCATAACTTGGTAAAATGAACTCGGATTTCGATATGGCATACCTCTATGGTCTTGCTGAATGATTATGTTGTTATCTACATTAAAATATATTACTGACCGTTTTTATGTCATTGATTTTAATTTTCCCAAGGCTTACTTAAATGGGCCTTCTTTCCATCTTTAAAAGCCCATAACTTGGTCAAATGAACTCGGATTTCGATATGGCATACCTTTATGGGCTTGTGGAATGATTATGTTTTTATCTGCATTAAAATATATAACTTTAAAGATAGTAAATAATATGAACACTTTTATGTCATTGATTTTAATTTTTCCAAAATTTACTGAAGTGGGCCTTCTTTCCATCCTTAAAAGCCCATAACTTGGTTAAATGAACTCGGATTTCGATATGGCATACCTTTATGGGCTTGTGGAATGATTATGTTGTTATCTACATTAAAATATATAACTTTAAAGGTAGTAAGAAATATGACCGTTTTTATGCCATTGATTTTAATTTTGTGAAGGTTTACTGAAATGGGCCTCCTTTCCATCTTTAAAAGCCCATAGCTTGGTCAAATGAAGTTTGATTTCGATATGGCATACCTTTATGGGCTTGTGGAATGATTATGTTGTTATCTGCATTAAAATATATAACTTTAAAGGTAGTAAAAAATACGACCGTTTTTATGTAATTTATTTTAATTTTGCGAAGGTTTACTGATATGGGCCTTCTTTCCATCTTTAAAAGGTATTTAAAAGGTATTAAAAAATGTGACCGTTTTTATGTCATTGATTTTAATTTTCCGAAGGCTCACATAAATGGGCCTTCTTTCCATCTTTAAAAGCCCATAACTTGGTCAAATGAACTCGGATTTCGATATGGCATACCTTTATGGGCTTATGGAATGATTATGGTTTTATCTGCATTAAAATATATAACTTTAAAGATAGTAAATAATATGAACACTTTTATGTCATTGATTTTAATTTTTCGAAAATTTACTGAAATGGGCCTTCTTTCCATCCTTAAAAGCCCATAACTTGGTTAAATGAACTCGGATTTTGATATGGCAAACCTTTATGGGCTTGTGGAATGATTTTGTTGTATTCGGTATTAAAATATATAACTTTAAAGGTAGTAAAAAATATGACCGTTTTTATGTCATTGATTTTAATTTTGCGAAGGTTTACTGAAATGGGCCTTATTTCTTTTCTTAATGGGCTTTAAAAGCCCATAACATGGTCAAATGAACTCGGATTTCGATATGGCATACCTCTATGGGCTTGTAAAATGATTATGTTGTTATCTACATTAAAATATATTACTTTAAAGGTATTAACAAATATGACCGTTTTCATCTCATTGATTTTAATTTTGCGAAGGTTTACTGAAATGGGCCTTCTTTCCATCTCTAAAAGCCCACAACTTGGTCAAATGAACTTGGATCTCGATATGGCATACCTTTATGGCAGTGGTCGGCAGCGGCCTATCTAGTGAGCATAGGGAAGTGTTCTGCCCATCCTCTGCTCGCTCACGTATAACGTACATGTTCGTGTGACTTCGGCATGGGTCTTCGGGTAATTTTTTTCTCAACTTCGGCTCGCTTTTTTGTTGCTGCGGCAGAGGATCTCAGTGCAAAGCAGAGAAACGTCTCGCTTCAGCACGCCGCGCGCAAACTTCGTGTTTGTTACACTCACACTAATGCAAGGCAAACTTGTGATGGTATGTGTGTGCCGACCACTGCTTTATGGGCTTGTAGAATGATTTTGTTGTAATCTGTTTTAAAAAATATAATTCAAAACGTAGTTAAAAATATGGCCGTTTTTATGTCATTGATTTTAATTCTGCGAAGGTTTACAGAAATTGGCCTTCTTTCCATCTTTAAAAGCCCATAACTTGGTAAAATGAACTCGGATTTTGATATGGCATACCTTTATGGGCTTGTGGCATGATTATGTTGATATCTGCACTAAAATATATAACTTTAAAGGAAGTGAAAAATATGATCGTTTTTATGTGATTGATTTCAATTTTGCGAAGGCTTACTGAAATGGGCCTTCTTTCCATCTTTAAAAGCCCATAACTTGGTAAAATGAACTCGGATTTTGATATGACATACCCTTATGGGCTTCTGGCATGATTATGTTGATAACTGCACTAAAATATATAACTTTAAAGGAAGTTAAAAATATGATCGTTTTTATGTGATTGATTTCAATTTTGCGAAGGCTTACTGAAATGGGCCTTCTTTCCATCTTTAAAAGCCCATAGCTTGGTCAAATGAACTTGGATTTCGATATGGCATACCTTTATGGGTTTGTAGAATGATTATGTTGTTATCTGCATTAAAATATATAACTTTAAAGGTAGTAAAAAATACGACCGTTTTTATGTAATTTATTTTAATTTTGCGAAGGTTTACTGATATGGGCCTTCTTTCCATCTTTAAAAGCCCATAACATAGTCAAATGAAATCGGATTTCAATATGGCATACCTTTATGGGCTTGGGGAATGATTATGTTTTTATCTGCATTAAAATATATAACTTTAAAGATAGTAACAAATATGACCATTTTTATGTCATTGATTTTAATTTTGCGAAGGTTTACTGAAATGGGCCTTATTTCCATCTTTAAAAGCCCATAACTTGGTCAAATGAACTCGGATTTTTATATGGCACACCTTTATGGGCTTGTGGCATGATTATGTTGATATCGGCACCGTTTTTATGTCATTGATTTTAATTTTGCGAAGGTTTACTGAAGTGGGCCTTCTTTCCATCTTTAAAAGCCCATAACTTGGTCAAATGAACTCGGATTTCGATATGGCATACCTCTATGGTCTTGTTGAATGATTATGTTGTTATCTACATTAAAAAATATTACTTTAAAGGTATTAAAAAATATGACTGTTTTTATGTCATTGATTTTAATTTTGCGAAAATTTACTGAAATGGGCCTTCTTTCCATCTTTAAAAGCCCATAGCTTGGTCAAATGAACTCGGATTTCGATATGGCATACCTCTATGGGCTTGTACAATGATTATGTTGTTATCTACATTAAAATATATTACTTTAAAGGTATTAACAAATATGACCGTTTTTATGTCATTGATTTTAATTTTGCGAAGGTTTACTGAAATGGGCCTTTTTTCCATCTTTAAAAGCCCATAACTTGGTCAAATGAACTTGGATCTCGATATGGCATACCTGTATGGGCTTGTGGAATGATTTTGTTGTAATCTGTTTTGAAAAATATAATTCAAAACGTAGTAAAAAATATGACCGTTTTTATGTCATTGATTTTAGTTCTGCGAAGGTTTACAGAAATTGGCCTTCTTTCCATCTTTAAAAGCCTATATGGCATACCTTTATGGGCTTGTGGCATGATTATGTTGATATCTGCACTAAAATATATAACTTTAAAGGTAGTGAAAAATATGATCGTTTTTATGTAATTGATTTTAATTTTGCGAAGGTTTACTGAAGTGGGCCTTCTTTCCATCTTTAAAAGCCCATAACTTGGTCAAATGAACTCTGATTTCGATATGGCATACCTCTATTGTCTTGTTGAATGATTATGTTGTTATCTACATTAAAAAATATTACTTTAAAGGTATTAAAAAATATGACTGTTTTTATGTCATTGATTTTAGTTTTCCAAAGGCTTACTTAAATGGGCCTTCTTTCCATCTTTAAAAGCCCATAACTTGGTCAAATGATCTCGGATTTCGATATGGCATACCTGTATGGGGTTGTGGAATGATTATGTTTTTATCTGCATTAAAATATATAACTTTAAAGATAGTAAATAATATGACCGTTTTTATGCCATTGATTTTAATTTTGTGAAGGTTTACTGAAATGGGCCTTCTTTCCATCTGTAAAAGCTTTAAAAGCTTGGTCAAATAAACTTGGATTTCGATATGGCATACCTTTATGGGCTTGCGGAATGATAATGTTGTTATCTGCATTAAAATATATAACTTTAAAGGTAGTAAAAAATACGACCGTTTTTATGTAATTTATTTTAATTTTGCGAAGGTTTACTGATATGGGCCTTCTTTCCATCTTTAAAAGCCCATCACTTTTTTTTGATATGGCATATGGCTTGTGATTTAATTTTTCGAAGGTTTTCTGAAATCTCTAAAAGCCCACAACTTGGTCATATGAACTTGGATCTCGATATGGCATACCTTTATGGGCTTGTAGAATGATTTTGTTGTAATCTGTTTTAAAAAATATAATTCAAAACGTAGTTAAAAATATGGCCGTTTTTATGTCATTGATTTTAATTCTGCGAAGGTTTACAGAAATTGGCCTTCTTTCCATCTTTAAAAGCCCATAACTTGGTAAAATGAACTCGGATTTTGATATGACATACCTTTATGAGCTTCTGGCATGGTTATGTTGATAACTGCACTAAAATATATTACTTTAAAGGTATTAAAAAATATGACCGTTTTTATGTCATTGATTTCAATTTTGCGAAGGCTTACTGAAATGGGCCTTCTTTCCAGCTTTAAAAGCCCATAACTTGGTCAAATGAACTCGGATTCGATATGGCATACCTTTTTGGGCTTGTGGAATGATTATGTTGTCTGCACTAAAATTTATAACTTTAAAGGTAGTAAAAATTATGACCGTTTTTATGTAATTGATTTTAATTTTGCGAAGGTTTACTGAAGTGGGCCTTCTTTCCATCTTTAAAAGCCCATAACTTGGTCAAATGAACTCGGATTTCGATATGGCATACCTCTATTGTCTTGTTGAATGATTATGTTGTTATCTACATTAAAAAATATTACTTTAAAGGTATTAAAAAATATGACTGTTTTTATGTCATTGATTTTAATTTTCCAAAGGCTTACTTAAATGGGCCTTCTTTCCATCTTGAAAAGCCCATAACTTGGTCAAATGATCTCGGATTTCGATATGGCATACCTGTATGGGGTTGTGGAATGATTATGTTTTTATCTGCATTAAAATATATAACTTTAAAGATAGTAAATAATATGACCGCTTTTATGTCATTGATTTTAATTTTGCGAAAATTTACTGAAATGGGCCTTCTTTCCATCTTTAAAAGCCCATAGCTTGGTCAAATGAACTCGGATTTCGATATGGCATACCTCTATGGGCTTGTACAATGATTATGTTGTTATCTACATTCAAATATATTACTTTAAAGGTATTAACAAATATGACCGTTTTTATGTCATTGATTTTAATTTTGCGAAGGTTTACTGAAATGGGCCTTTTTTCCATCTTTAAAAGCCCATAACTTGGTCAAATGAACTTGGATCTCGATATGGCATACCTGTATGGGCTTGTGGAATGATTTTGTTGTAATCTGTTTTGAAAAATATAATTCAAAACGTAGTTAAAAATATGACCGTTTTTATGTCATTGATTTTAGTTCTGCGAAGGTTTACAGAAATTGGCCTTCTTTCCATCTTTAAAAGCCTATATGGCATACCTTTATGGGCTTGTGGCATGATTATGTTGATATCTGCACTAAAATATATAACTTTAAAGGTAGTGAAAAATATGATCGTTTTTATGTAATTGATTTTAATTTTGCGAAGGTTTACTGAAGTGGGCCTTCTTTCCATCTTTAAAAGCCCATAACTTGGTCAAATGATCTCGGATTTCGATATGGCATACCTGTATGGGGTTGTGGAATGATTATGTTTTTATCTGCATTAAAATGTATACCTTTAAAGATAGTAAATAATATGACCGCTTTTATGTCATTGATTTTAATTTTGCGAAAATTTACTGAAATGGGCATTCTTTCCATCTTTAAAAGCCCATAACTTGGTTAAATGAACTCGGATTTTGATATGGCAAACCTGTATGGGCTTGTGGAATGATTTTGTTGTAATCTGTTTTGAAAAATATAATTCAAAACGTAGTTAAAAATATGACCGTTTTTATGTCATTGATTTTAGTTCTGCGAAGGTTTACAGAAATTGGCCTTCTTTCCATCTTTAAAAGCCTATATGGCATACCTTTATGGGCTTGTGGCATGATTATGTTGATATCTGCATTAAAATATATAACTTTAAAGATAGTAAATAATATGACCGTTTTTATGCCATTGATTTTAATTTTGTGAAGGTTTACTGAAATGGGCCTTCTTTCCATCTTTAAAAGCTTTAAAAGCTTGGTCAAATGAACTTGGATTTCGATATGGCATACCTTTATGGGCTTGCGGAATGATTATGTTGTTATCTGCATTAAAATATATAACTTTAAAGGTAGTAAAAAATACGACCGTTTTTATGTAATTTATTTTAATTTTGCGAAGGTTTACTGATATGGGCCTTCTTTCCATCTTTAAAAGCCCATCACTTTTTTTTGATATGGCATATGGCTTGTGATTTAATTTTTCGAAGGCTTACTGCAATGGACCTTCTTTCCATCCTCTAACTCCCATAACTTGGTTAATTGAACTCGGATTTTGATATGGCAAACCTTTATGTGCTTGTGGAATGATTATACTGTTATCCACACTTTAACAATTAACTTTAAAGGTAGTTAGAAATATGACCATTTTTATGTCATTTATTTTAAGTTTGCGAAGGTTTACTGAAATGGGCCTTCTTTCCATCTTTAAAAGCCCATAACTTGGTTAAATGAACTCGGATTTTGATATGGCAAACCTTTATGTGCTTGTGGAATGATTATACTGTTATCCGCACTTTAACATTTAACTTTAAAGGTAGTTAAAAATATGACCGCTTTTATGTCATTGATTTTAAGTTTGCGAAGGTTTACTGAAATGGGCCTTCTTTCCATATTTAAAAGCCCATAACTTGGTCAAATGAACTCGGATATCGATATGGCATACCTTTATGTGCTTGTGGAATGATTATACTGTTATCCGCACTTTAACATTTAATTTTAAAGGTAGTTAAAAATATGACCGTTTTTATGTCATTGATTTTAAGTTTGCGAAGGTTTACTGAAATGGGCCTTCTTTCCATATTTTAAAGCCCATAACTTAGTAAAACGAACTCGGATTTCGATATGGCATACCTTTATGGGCTTGTGGAATGATTATGTTTTTATCTGCATTAAAATGTATACCTTTAAAGATAGTAAATAATATGACCCCTTTTATGTCATTGATTTTAATTTTGCGAAAATTTACTGAAATGGGCATTCTTTCCATCTTTAAAAGCCCATAACTTGGTTAAATGAACTCGGATTTTGATATGGCAAACCTTTATGGGCTTGTGGAATGATTTTGTTGTAATCGGTATTAAAATATATAACTTTAAAGGTAGTAAAAAATATGACCGTTTTTAGTCATTGATTTTAGTTTTGCGAAGGTTTACTGAAATGGGCCTTCTTTCCATCTTTAAAAGCCCATAACTTGGTCAAATGAACTCGGATTTCGATACGGCATACCTCTATGGGCTTTTAGAATGATTATGTTGTATCTACATTAAAATATATTACTTTAAAGGTATTAACAAATATGACCGTTTTTATGTCATTGATTTTAATTTTGCGAAGGTTTACTGAAATGGGCCTTCTTTCCATCTTTAAAAGCATATAACTTGGTCAGGTCAAATGAACTCGGATCTCGATATGGCATACCTTTATGGGCTTGTGGAATGATTTTGCTGTAATCTGTATTAAAAAATATAATTCAAAACGTAGTTCAAAATATGAATTATTATAATATTTTAAATTTTGCTAAGGTTTACTGAAATGGTCCTTCTTTCCATCTTTAAAAGCCCATATAACTTTAAAGATAGTAAATAATATGACCGCTTTTATGCCATTGATTTTAATTTTGCGAAAATTTACTGAAATGGGCCTTCTTTCCATCTTTAAAAGCCCATAACTTGGTTAAATGAACTCGGATTTTGATATGGCAAACCTTTATGGGCTTGTAGAATGATTTTGTTGTAATCTGTTTAAAAAAGTATAATTCTAAGGGTAGTAAAAAATATAACCGTTTTTACGTCATTGATTTTAATTTTGCGAAGGTTTACTGAAATGTGCCTTTTTTCCATCTTTAAAAGCCCATAACTTGGTCAAATGAACTCGGATTTCGATATGGCATACCTTTATGGGCTTGTGGAATGATTATGTTTTTATCTGCATTAAAAATATACATACGCAGAAAGGCGGACTGCCGCCCAGACTCTGCGCTCACACACCAGGAGCACCGTTGCCACGCCTTCGCCTGAATGGCTAAAGAAGGTAGAGTGGGCAAGGAAGGTGCTCCCAAACTACGGGCAGGAAAAGCCCACTCAAGAGGCGACTCAGGCGAAAAGGCAGCGATCCCTCGAACTACCCGGGCCATCGGCGAAGAGATCAGAGATCCAGCCATCGGTCTCTTTCGCCGAAATCACGAAGAATCGTGTACTACTCAGCCTGATTGACAGGGGAAATTCGGAGAGCAGGATCCCTAGAAACAAGTGGAAGGCAGTGGAGTCCCACCTTTCCCTCATTTGCCTGCGCATGGTACGAGAGAAGCCAGGCACCTCGCCCTATTGCATGGACGCGGGCTGGTACCAGGGCAGCGTCAAGGTGGTAGCATGCGACAGTCTGCGGTCGGCTGATATGTACAAAGAGGCGACAAGCAAGCTCGGCGAGGTTTACGAAGGGGCGAACATCGTTGCGCTTGACTGGTGCGATGTCCCCAGTAGACCCCGAGCCAGGATCTGGATTCCAGCAGCGATCAAGACGCCGGAGGACATCCTCTTCATGTTGCAACAATGCAACCCGCACCTCCCCACGAATGACTGGAAAGTCGTCAAGGTGGAGGAGCATGAAGGGGATGTCAACCAGGCGGTTTTGGTCCTGAACAAGGAGTCAGTAGCTCCGATCGAGACTGCTCGTGGAGTGCTGAACTTCGGGTTCAGTGCGATACACATCAAAGTGTATAAGGGCGACTCCAACGCCGCTAGCAGCTCTGCCGGCAACCCAGCCGAGCAGGTGCTTGCTGAGGAGTTGGAGGCACCTGGTGGGCCGGAGGACGGCTACTCTACCGATTCGTCGCTGAGCAGAGAGATGCGTGCGCTCGGACCGGCAATCGAGGACGTGGACCTCAGCGACACAGAGGAGGCCGACGTCACTGTGGTGGAGGTTGAAGCTGTAGATGTCACTAAGACTTCTACAAATAAACCTTCACCACAGTAAAGCAGCATCTGCTGCACTTCTGCTTCGCCTGACAGAAGGCGGAGCCGACCTAGTCCTCGTACAGGAACCTTGGGTGGTAGGAGGCAAGGTTGCTGGACTAGGAACAAAGGAATACAAGCTTATGCTTGACCCCAAAGAAGGTAAAATTCGAACCTGCATATTAGCCAAAAGGCATCTTAGTATATTTCTACTTCGCAATTACAGCAACGGAGACAACACCGCAGTAAGCCTGGAGCTGCAGAGTGGCTCTATAAGTTCTATCGGCCTATTTGGCCTTTGAGAAGGAAAACCCCCCAGGTGCGCTGGTCAGAGGACTAGCAGAGGAATGCGAAAAGCTCAAGTACGGATTGGTAATAGGCTGTGACGCCAACGCCCATCACACCCAGTGGGGTTGCCCTAACAACAACGACAGAGGTGAGTCTGTTTTTAATTTTATTCTAAATTCGAACATATTTTTATGCAATACGGGCAATGCCCCTACTTTCATAACTAAAGCTTGCCAAACGATCATAGATCTAACCTTGGTATCAGATTCACTCGTAGGCGCAGTCAAAAACTGGGCAGTCTCTGACGAGCACTCCTTCTCGGACCATAGATTCATAGAAACCGTATTGTCCCTTGATTCGCCCTTGCCGGTCAGCTTCGCCAACCCCAGACGAGCAGACTGGCACAGGTACAAAGAAGTTCTGACAAATATCCTCCCCATGGAACCGTCAGAAAGCATCACAAACCCACATGAGCTGGACGAAACAGTATACAAGTTCACAGAGGCATGCAACACTGCCTTCAAAGTGGCATGCCCCACAGAGAAACCAAGAGGAAGGAAAAAACCCCCCTGGTGGACCCAACAACTATCTATCCTCAGAACCAACTGCAGATGCCTGTTTAACAGAGCAAAAGCGGGAAATGAGGACACCAATTGGCTGAACTACAAGTTTGAACTAGCCTCTTACAAAAAGGCCATTAGAAGAGCAAAACGAACGGAATGGCTGACCTCCTGCTCTGACATAGAAAAAACAACTGATGCCGCAAGGCTCAGGAAAATACTTTCTAAGACAGCCGCGCCTTTGGGCTATCTTCAAAAAGCAGATGGATCATGGTCAGACTCCAGTAAAGAGTCCTTGGACCTGCTCCTAGACGCTCACTTCCCGGGGAGCCAAAAAGCAGGTCATCCACCTGAAAGAGGAACAGGAGAGGGAATCGAAATAGATCCACTCCTATCAGACCGCAACATGAAATGGTCCATTCATAGTTTCAAACCATACAAATCGCAGGGACCGGACGGGATAACACCGGCTCACATCCAGCAAGCAGGACAAATAGCCATAAACTGGTTGAAAAAAATCTTCCAATCCATCCTGGCGGTAGGAGAACTACCAACAGCATGGCAAGAAACAAAGGTGGTTTTCATTCCCAAGGCAGGGAAGGCCACTCACACCACAGCAAAGGATTTTAGGCCAATAAGCCTAACATCATTCCTGCTTAAGAGCTTTGAAAGAATGATAAGCCTACACATAAGGGCCACCGTAGACCCGACACAAATATCAGAAGCACAACACGCTTACACCAAAGGTAAGTCAACCGAATCGGCGCTACACTTGGTGGTAAACAGCATCGAGAAATCACTCAACATCAAGGAATACACACTGATCGCCTTCCTGGATATAGAGGGAGCCTTCAATAACGTGCTTCCCACCGCTATAACAGAATCTCTCACAGAACTAGGGGTTGAGCCGCCAATGGTGAGACTAATCCATAAATTGCTGATAAGCAGAATGGTTACAGCCACACTAGGGACCTCAACCCAGACTAGACTAGTGAACAGAGGCACCCCGCAAGGAGGTGTACTATCACCCCTCTTGTGGAATATCGCAGTAAATAAACTACTGCGGATTCTGGAGGGAGGAGGCTGTAAGGTCGTGGCATACGCAGACGACGTCGCCATCATCTTTAATGGAAAATATCCACAAACACTTTGCGATCTTATGACCGCTAAACTTAAAATGCTATCGGAATGGACGATAGCGAACGGACTCGGGGTAAATCCCTCGAAAACAGAACTTGTTCTATTTACGAATAGGTACAAAATTCCTCAACTTAACCCACCCATTTTAAACAATTGTAATCTCTCCTTTAGCGATCACGCCAGGTACTTGGGGTTAGTACTAGATAAACGCCTCAAATGGGGCTTAAACAACCAAGAGAGAACCAAAAAGCGACCATTGCACTTTACTCCTGTAAAAAAGCAATCGGGCTAAGATGGGGCATGTCCCCAAGAATAGTTAACTGGATATACACAGCGGTAGTCAAGCCAATCCTACTGTACGGAGTGACTCTGTGGTGGACCGCCTTACACAAACAATGCATACTGACTCCTCTAAACAAAGTACAGCGAATGGCGGCTTTGTGTATTAGTGGAGCCCTTCGAACCACCCCGAATGAAGCGCTGAATGCGATCTTGAACCTCCCTAGCCTGGACTTAGCAGGCATGGAAAGGGCCAAATCGGCAGCTATTCGACTGAGGGACATAGGGCAGTGGAAAGCCCAATTATATGGCCATTCTCCAGCATGATAAATCGATTCCGAAAATCACGGATCTATGCAGATCTATTGAATATAGTCACACACCCTTTGAGGCCCTGATTCCTGATAGAGAGGAATGGGAACAGGGCCGACCGGGCACGACGGACGCAATCTGTTTCTATACAGATGGCTCCAAATTAGAAGGAAAAGTCGGCGGAGGTGTATACTCCGAACAATTAGATATCAGGAAGTCATTCAGGCTCCCGAACCACTGTAGCGTCTTTCAGGCGGAGGTCCACGCTATAAAAGAAGCACTAACCGGTTTAGGGAACCTTAGCCTCCAGAGAGGACATCTAAACATATATAGTGACAGCCAAGCGGCTATTAAGTCGATCTACTCGACAAACACCAACTCTCGTACAATAGCAGACTGTCGCAGATCTCTCCACGAGATGGCACATCACCGGGACATCGTAGGCAACTGCATAGCGGACGAATTATCCAGGCAGGGCACCACCAAGCCTCTCCTACCAGGAGAGGAAAATGTCGGTATGCCCATGGCTACTTGCAAGCTAAACATAAAAAACCACTTCAACACACTAGCCAACACCCATTGGCAAAACGCACCACAGTGTCGCATCTCTCACCAGACATGGCCTGTGATAAACAACAAGAAAACCTCGGAGTTATTCAAGCGCAGCCGCACAGAGTGTGGCATGTTGATCCGAGCTCTTACAGGCCACTGGCTTGTTGGCGCGCATGCCGGCAGGCTAAAAGCCCCGCAAAATGATTTCTGCAGAAGCTGTAGGGATGAGGAAGAAGTGGAAACGGTAGAACACCTTCTCTGCTTCTGCCCAGCCCTATGCAGACTCAGACTGAAACACTTAGGAAGCCCCTTCATCGACGATCTTACCGAAATATCGGAGATTAATCTCAAAAGCATAAGTGCCTTTATTAAATCTTCCGGGTGGAAGACATGCTGATCAGCTTAACACAAGCTGAAACTACTAGAAACGGGACCCTAGAGAAGGAAGAAACGAGATCATGCGGTATCACAACGGACCCACTGAGGTCTAAGTGTGTCGGACTATAGTCCGAAAGCCGCCCTAACCTAACCTAACCTAACCTATCTGCATTAAAATATATAACTTTAAAGATAGTAAATAATATGACCGCTTTTATGTCATTGATCTTAATTTTGCGAAAATTTACTGAAATGGGCCTTCTTTCCATCTTTAAAAGCCCATAACTTGGTTAAATGAACTTGGATTTTGATATGGCAAACCTTTATGGGCTTGTGGAATGATTTTGTTGTAATCGGTATTAAAACATATAACTTTAAAGGTAGTAAAAAATATGACCGTTTTTATGTCATTGATTTTAGTTTTGCGAAGGTTTACTGAAATGGGCCTTCTTTCCATCTTTAAAAGCCCATAACTTGGTCAAATGAACTCGGATTTCGATATGGCATACCTCTATGGGCTTGTAGAATGATTATGTTGTTATCTACATTAAAATATATTACTTTAAAGGTATTAACAAATATGACCGTTTTTATGTCATTGATTTTAATTTTGTGAAGGCTTACTGAAATGTTCCTTCTTTCCATATTTAAAAGCCCATAACTTGGTCAAATGAACTTGGATTTCGATATGGCACCTTTATGGGCTTGTGGAATGATTATGTTGTTATCTACATTAACATATATTACTTTAAAGGTATTAACAAATATGACCGCTTTTATGTCATTGATTTTAATTTTTCGAAGGCTTACTGCAATGGACCTTCTTTCCATCCTCTAACGCCCATGACTTGGTCAAATGAACTCGGATTTCGATATTGCACACCTTTATGGGCTTGTGGAATGATTATGTTGTTATCTGCATTAATATATTTAACTTTAAAAATATGACCATTTTTATGTCATTATTTTTAATTTTGCGAAGGTTTACTGAAATAGACCTTTTTTCCATATTTAAAAGCCCACAACTTGGTCAAATGAACTTGGATTTCGATATGGCATACCTTTATGTGCTTGTGGAATGATTATACTGTTATTCGCACTTTAACATTAAACTTTAAAGGTAGTTAAAAATATGACCGTTTTTATGTCATTGATTTTAAGTTTGCGAAGGTTTACTGAAATTCGCCGTCTTTCCATATTTAAAAGCCCATAACTTGGTCAAATGAACTCGGATTTCGATACGGCATACCTTTATGTGCTTGTGGAATGATTATACTGTTATCCGCACTTTAACATTAACACTTTAACTTTAAAGGTAGTTAAAAATATGACCGTTTTTATGTCATTGATTTTAAGTGACTGAAATGGGCCTTCTTTCCATATTTTAAAGCCCATAACTTAGTAAAATGAACTCGGATTTCGATATGGCACACCTTTATGGGCTTGTGGAATGATTATGTTTTTATCTGCATTAAAATATATAACTTTAAGGACAGTAAAAAATATGACCGTTTTTATGTCATTGACTTTAGTTTTGCGAAGGTTTACTGAAATGGGCCTTCTTTCCATCTTTAAAAGCCCATAACTTGGTCAAATAAACTCGGATTTCGATATGGCATACCTCTATGGGCTTGTAGAATGATTATGTTGTATCTACATTAAAATATATTACTTTAAAGGTACATATTAACAAATATGACCGTTTTTATGTCATTGATTTTAATTTTGCGAAGGTATACAGAAATTGGCCTTCTTTCCATCTTTAAAAGCCCATAACTTGGTCAACTTAACTCGGATTTCGATATGGCATACCTTTATGGGCTTGTGGAATGATTATGTTGTTATCTGCACTAAAATATATAACTTTAAAGGTAGTAAAAAATATGACCGTTTTTATGTCATTAATTTTAATTTTGTGAAGGTTTACTGAAATGTTCCTTCTTTCCATATTTAAAAGCCCATAACTTGGTCAAATGAACTTGGATTTCGATATGGCACCTTTATGGGCTTGTGGAATGATTATGTTGTTATCTGCATTAAAATATATAACTTTAAAGGTAGTAAAAAATACGACTGTTTTTATGTAATTGATTTTAATTTTGCGAAGGTTTACTGATATGGGCCTTCTTTCCATCTTTAAAAGCCCATAACTTGGTCAAATGAACTCGGATTTTGATATGGCTAATGGCTTGTGATGTAAGGTTTACTGAAGAGGACCTTCTTTCCATCCTCTAACGCCCATAACTTGGTCAAATGAACTCGGATTTCGATATGGCACACCTTTATGGGCTTGTGGAATGATTATGTTGTTATCTGCATTAATATATTTAACTTTAAAAATATGACAATTTTTATGTCATTATTTTTAATTTTGCTAAGGTTTACTGAAATGGTCCTTCTTTCCATATTTGAAAGCGCATAACTTGGTCAAATGAACTCGGATTTCGATATGGCATACCTTTATGTGCTTGCGGAATGATTATACTGTTATCCGCACTTAAACATTTAACTTTAAAGGTAGTTAAAAATATGAACGTTTTTATGTCATTGATTTTAATTTTGCGAAGGTTTACTGAAATGGGCCCTTTTCCCATCTTTAAAAGCCCATAACTTGGTCAAATGAACTAGGATCTCGATATGGCATACCTTTATGGGCTTGTGGAATGATTTTGTTGTAATCTGTTTAAAAAAATATAATTCTAAGGGTAGTAAAAAATATGACCGTTTTTACGTCATTGATTTTAATTTTGCGAAGGTTTACTGAAATGGGCCTTTTTTCCATCTTTAAAAGCCCATAACTTGTTTAAATGAACTCGGATTTCGATATGGCATACCTCTATGGGCTTGTAGAATGATTATGTTGTTATCTACATTAAAATATATTACTTTAAAGGTATTAACAAATATGACCGTTTTTATGTCATTGATTTTAATTTTGCGGAGGTTTACAGAAATGGTCCTTCTTTCCATCTTTAAAAGCCCATAACTTGGTTAAATGAACTCGGATTTTGATATGGCATACCTTTATGGGCTTGTGGAATGATTATGTTGTTATCTGCATTAAAAATATACATACGCAGAAAGGCGGACTGCCGCCCAGACTCTGCACTCACACACCAGGAGCACCGTTGCCACCCCTTCGCCTGAATGGCTAAAGAAGGTGGAGTGGGCAAGGAAGGTGCTCCCAAACTACGGGCAGGAAAAGCCCACTCAAGAGGCGACTCAGGCGAAAAGGCAGCGATCCCTCGAACTACCCGGGCCATCGGCGAAGAGATCAAAGATCCAGCCATCGGTCTCTTTCGCCGAAATCACGAAGAATCGTGTACTACTCGGCCTGATTGACAGGGGTAATCCGGAGAGCAGGATCCCTAGAAACAAGTGGAAGGCAGTGGAGTCCCACCTTTCCCTCATTTGCCTGCGCATGGTACGAGAGAAGCCAGGCACCTCGCCCTGTTGCATGGACGCGGGCTGGTACCAGGGCAGCGTCAAGGTGGTAGCATGCGACAGTCAGCGGTCGGCTGATATGTACAAAGAGGCGACAAGCAAGCTCGGCGAGGTTTACGAAGGGGCGAACATCGTTGCGCTTGACTGGTGCGATGTCCCCAGTAGACCCTGAGCCAGGATCTGGATTCCAGCAGCGATCAAGACGCCGGAGGACATCCTCTTCATGTTGCAACAATGCAACCCGCACCTCCCCACGAATGACTGGAAAGTCGTCAAGGTGGAGGAGCATGAAGGGGATGTCAACCAGGCGGTTTTGGTCCTGAACAAGGAGTCAGTAGCTCCGATCGAGACTGCTCGTGGAGTGCTGAACTTCGGGTTCAGTGCGATACACATCAAAGTGTATAAGGGCGACTCCAACGCCGCTAGCAGCTCTGCCGGCAACCCAGCCGAGCAGGTGCTTGCTGAGGAGTTGGAGGCACCTGGTGGGCCGGAGGACGGCTACTCTACCGATTCGTCGCTGAGCAGAGAGATGCGTGCGCTCGGACCGGCAATCGAGGACGTGGACCTCAGCGACACAGAGGAGGCCGACGTCACTGTGGTGGAGGTTGAAGCTGTAGATGTCACTAAGACTTCTACAAATAAACCTTCACCACAGTAAAGCAGCATCTGCTGCACTTCTGCTTCGCCTGACAGAAGGCGGAGCCGACCTAGTCCTCGTACAGGAACCTTGGGTGGTAGGAGGCAAGGTTGCTGGACTAGGAACAAAGGAATACAAGCTTATGCTTGACCCCAAAGAAGGTAAAATTCGAACCTGCATATTAGCCAAAAGGCATCTTAGTATATTTCTACCTCGCAGTTACAGCAACGGAGACAACACCCCAGTAAGCCTGGAGCTGCAGAGTGGCTCTATAAGGGTTCTATCGGCCTATTTGGCCTTTGAGAAGGAAAACCCCCCAGATGCGCTGGTCAGAGGACTAGCAGAGGAATGCGAAAAGCTCAAGTACGGATTGGTAATAGGCTGTGACGCCAACGCCCATCACACCCAGTGGGGTTGCCCTAACAACAACGACAGAGGTGAGTCTGTTTTTGATTTTATTCTAAATTCGAACCAATTTTTATGCAATACGGGCAATGCCCCTACTTTCATAACTAAAGCTTGCCAAACGATCATAGATCTACCCTTGGTATCAGATTCACTCGTAGGCGCAGTCAAAAACGGCAGTCTCTGACGAGCACTCCTTCTCGGACCATAGATTCATAGAAACCGTATTGTCCCTTGATTCGCCCTTGCCGGTCAGCTTCGCCAACCCCAGACGAGCAGACTGGCACAGGTACAAAGAAGTTCTGACAAATATCCTCCCCATGCAACCGTCAGAAAGCATCACAAACCCACATGAGCTGGACGAAACAGTATACAAGTTCACAGAGGCATGCAACACTGCCTTCAAAGTGGCATACCCCACAGAGAAACCAAGAGGAAGGAAAAAACCCCCCTGGTGGACCCAACAACTATCTATCCTCAGAACCAACTGCAGATGCCTGTTTAACAGAGCAAAAGCGGGAAATGAGGACACCAATTGGCTGAACTACAAGTTTGAACTAGCCTCTTACAAAAAGGCCATTAGAAGAGCAAAACGAACGGAATGGCAGACCTCCTGCTCTGACATAGAAAAAACAACTGATGCCGCAAGGCTCAGGAAAATACTTTCTAAGACAGCCGCGCCTTTGGGCTATCTTCAAAAAGCAGATGGATCATGGTCAGACTCCAGTAAAGAGTCCTTGGACCTGCTCCTAGACGCTCACTTCCCGGGGAGCCAACAAGCAGGTCATCCACCTGAAAGAGGAACAGGAGAGGGAATCGAAATAGATCCACTCCTATCAGACCGCAACATGAAATGGTCCATTCATAGTTTCAAACCATACAAATCGCCGGGACCGGACGGGATAACACCGGCTCACATCCAGCAAGCAGGACAAATAGCCATAAACTGGTTGAAAAAATCTTCCAATCCATCCTGGCGGTAGGAGAACTACCAACAGCATGGCAAGAAACAAAGGTGGTTTTCATTCCCAAGGCAGGGAAGGCCACTCACACCACAGCAAAGGATTTTTGGCCAATAAGCCTAACATCATTCCTGCTTAAGAGCTTTGAAAGAATGATAAGCCTACACATAAGGGCCACCGTAGACCCGACACAAATATCAGAAGCACAACACGCTTACACCAAAGGTAAGTCAACCGAATCGGCGCTACACTTGGTGGTAAACAGCATCGAGAAATCACTCAACATCAAGGAATACACACTGATCGCCTTCCTGGATATAGAGGGAGCCTTCAATAACGTGCTTCCCACCGCTATAACAGAATCTCTCACAGAACTAGGGGTTGAGCCGCCAATGGTGAGACTAATCCATAAATTGCTGATAAGCAGAATGGTCACAGCCACACTAGGGACCTCAACCCAGACTAGACTAGTGAACAGAGGCACCCCGCAAGGAGGTGTACTATCACCCCTCTTGTGGAATATCGCAGTAAATAAACTACTGCGGATTCTGGAGGGAGGAGGCTGTAAGGTCGTGGCATACGCAGACGACGTCGCCATCATCTTTAATGGAAAATATCCAAAAACGCTTTGCGATCTTATGACCGCTAAACTTAAAATGCTATCGGAATGGACGATAGCGAACGGACTCGGAGTAAATCCCTCGAAAACAGAACTTGTTCTATTTACGAATAGGTACAAAATTCCTCAACTTAACCCACCCATTTTAAACAATTGTAATCTCTCCTTTAGCGATCACGCCAGGTACTTGGGGTTAGTACTAGATAAACGCCTCAAATGGGGCTTAAACAACCAAGAGAGAACCAAAAAAGCGACCATTGCACTTTACTCCTGTAAAAAAGCAATCGGGCTAAGATGGGGCATGTCCCCAAGAATAGTTAACTGGATATACACAGCGATAGTCAAGCCAATCCTACACAAACAATGCATACTGACTCCTCTAAACAAAGTACAGCGAATGGCGGCTTTGTGTATTAGTGGAGCCCTTCGAACCACCCCGAATGAAGCGCTGAATGCGATCTTGAACCTCCCTAGCCTGGACTTAGCAGGCAAGGAAAGGGCCAAATCGGCAGCTATTCGACTGAGGGACATAGGGCAGTGGAAAGCCCAATTATATGGCCATTCTCCAGCATGATAAATCGATTCCGAAAATCACGGATCTATGCAGATCTATTGAATATAGTCACACACCCTTTGAGGCCCTGATTCCTGATAGAGAGGAATGGGAACAGGGCCGACCGGGCACCACGGACGCAATCTGTTTCTATACAGATGGCTCCAAATTAGAAGGAAAAGTCGGCGGAGGTGTATACTCCGAACAATTAGATATCAGGAAGTCATTCAGGCTCCCGAACCACTGTAGCGTCTTTCAGGCGGAGGTCCGCGCTATAAAAGAAGCACTAACCTGTTTAGGGAACCTTAGCCTCCAGAGAGGACATCTAAACATATATAGTGACAGCCAAGCGGCTATTAAGTCGATCTACTCGACAAACACCAACTCTCGTACAATAGCAGACTGTCGCAGATCTCTCCACGAGATGGCACATCACCGGGACATCGTAGGCAACTGCATAGCGGACGAATTATCCAGGCAGGGCACCACCAAGCCTCTCCTACCAGGAGAGGAAAATGTCGGTATGCCCATGGCTACTTGCAAGCTAAACATAAAAAACCACTTCAACAGACTAGCCAACACCCATTGGCAAAACGCACCACAGTGTCGCATCTCTCACCAGTGTCGCATCTCTCACCAGACATGGCCTGTGATAAACAACAAGAAAACCTCGGAGTTTCTCAAGCTCAGCCGCACAGAGTGTGGCATGTTGATCCGAGCTCTTACAGGCCACTGGCTTGTTGGCGCGCATGCCGGCAGGCTAAAAGCCCCGCAAAATGATTTCTGCAGAAGCTGTAGGGATGAGGAAGAAGTGGAAACGGTAGAACACCTTCTCTGCTTCTGCCCAGCCCTATGCAGACTCAGACTGAAACACTTAGGAAGCCCCTTCATCGACGATCTTACCGAAATATCGGAGATTAATCTCAAAAGCATAAGTGCCTTTATTAAATCTTCCGGGTGGAAGACATGCTGATCAGCTTAACACAAGCTGAAACTACTAGAAACGGGACCCTAGAGAAGGAAGAAACGAGATCATGCGGTATCACAACGGACCCACTGAGGTCTAAGTGTGTCGGACTATAGTCCGACAGCCGCCCTAACCTAACCTAACCTAACCTATCTGCATTAAAATATATAACTTTAAAGATAGTAAATAATATGACCGCTTTTATGTCATTGATTTTAATTTTGCGAAAATTTACTGAAATGGGCCTTCTTTCTATCTTTAAAAGCCCATAACTTGGTTAAATGAACTCGGATTTTGATATGGCAAACCTTTATGGGCTTGTGGAATGATTTTGTTGTAATCGGTATTAAAATATATAACTTTAAAGGTAGTAAAAAATATGACCGTTTTTATGTCATTGACTTTAGTTTTGCGAAGGTTTACTGAAATGGGCCTTCTTTCCATCTTTAAAAGACCATAACTTGGTCAAATGAACTCGGATTTCGATATGGCATACCATTGTAGAATGATTATGTTGTTATCTACATTAAAATATATTACTTTAAAGGTATTAACAAATATGACCGTTTTTATGTCATTGATTTTAATTTTGCAAAGGTTTACTGAAATGGGCCTTCTTTCCATCTTTAAAAGCCCATAACTTGGTTAAATGAACTCGGATTTTGATATGGCATACCTTTATGGGCTTGTGGAATGATTATGTTGTTATCTGCACTAAAATAAATAACTTTAAAGGTAGTAAAAAATATGACCATTTTTCTGTCCTTGATTTTAATTTTGTGAAGGTTTACTGAAATGGGCCTTCTTTCCATCTTTAAAAGCCCATAAATTGGTCAAATGAACTTGGATTTCGATATGGCACCTTTATGGGCTTGTGGAATGATTATGTTGTTATCTGCATTAAAATATATAACTTTAAAGGTCGTAAAAAATACGACCGTTTTTATGTAATTGATTTTAATTTTGCGAAGGTTTACTGATATGGGCCTTCTTTCCATCTTTAAAAGCCCATAACTTGGTCAAATGAACTCGGATTTTGATATGGCATATGGCTTGTGATTTAAGGTTTACTGAAGAGGACCTTCTTTCCATCCTCTAACGCCCATAACTTGGTCAAATAAACTCGGATTTCGATATGGCACACCTTTATGGGCTTGTGGAATGATTATGTTGTTATCTGCATTAATAAATTTAACTTTAAAAATATGATAATTTTTATGTCATTATTTTTAATTTTGCTAAGGTTTACTGAAATGGTCCTTCTTTCCATATTTAAAAGCCCATAACTTGGTCAAATGAACTCGGATTTCGATATGGCATACCTTTATGTGCTTGTGGAATGATTATACTGTTATCCGCACTTAAACATTTAACTTTAAAGGTAGTTAAAAATATGAACGTTTTTATGTCATTGATTTTAATTTTGCGAAGGTTTACTGAAATGGGCCTTTTTCCCATCTTTAAAAGCCCATAACTTGGTCAAATGAACTAGGATCTCGATATGGCATACCTCTATGGGCTTGTAGAATGATTATGTTGTTATCTACATTAAAATATATAACTTTAAAGGTAGTAAAAAATATGACCGTTTTTCTGTCCTTGATTTTAATTTTGTGAAGGTTTACTGAAATGGGCCTTTTTCCCATCTTTAAAAGCCCATAACTTGGTCAAATGAACTAGGATCTCGATATGGCATACCTCTATGGGCTTGTAGAATGATTATGTTGTTATCTACATTAAAATATATTACTTTAAAGGTATTAACAAATATGACCGTTTTTTGTCATTGATTTTAATTTTGCGAAGGTTTACTGAAATGGGCCTTTTTCCCATCTTTAAAAGCCTTGGTCAAATGAACTAGGATCTCGATATGGCATACCTTTATGGGCTTGTGGAATGATTTTGTTGTAATCTGTTTAAAAAAATATAATTCTAAGGGTAGTAAAAAATATGACCGTTTTTACGTCATTGATTTTAATTTTGCGAAGGTTTACTGAAATGGGCCTTTTTTCCATCTTTAAAAGCCCATAACTTGGTCAAATGAACTCGGATCTCGATATGGCATACCTTTATGGGCTTGTGGAATGATTGTGTTGTTATCTGCATTAAAATTTATAACTTTAAAGGTAAAAAAATATGATCGTTTTTATGTCGTTGATTTCAATTTTGCGAAGGCTTACTGAAATGGGCCTCTTTCCATCTTTAAGTGCCCATAACTTGGTCAAATGAACTCGGATTTCGATATTGCATACCTTTCTGGGCTTGTGGAATTATTATGTTGTTATCTGCATTAAAATATATGACTTTAAAGGTAGTAAAAAATATAACCGTTTTTATGTCATTGATTTTAATTAAGAAGGCCCTTTCCATCTTCAAAAGGCCATAACTTGGTCAAATGAACTGGGATTTCGATATGGCATACCTTTATGGGCTTGTGGAATGATTATGTTGTTATCTGCATTAAAATATATAACTTTAAAGGTACTAAAAAATACGACCGTTTTTATGTAATTGAATTAAATTTTGCGAAGGTTTACTGAAATGGGCTTTCCATCTTTAAAAGCCCATAACTTGGTCAAATGAACTCGGATCTCGATATGGCATACCTTTATGGGCTTGTGGAATGATTTTGTTGTAATCTGTATTAAAAAATATAATTCAAAACGTAGTTCAAAATATGACCGTTTTTATGTCATTAATTTTAATTTTGCGAAAATTTACTGAAATGGGCCTTCTTTCCATATTTTAAAGCCCATAACTTAGTAAAATGAACTCGGATTTCGATATGGCATACCTTTATGGGCTTGTGGAATGATTATGTTGTTATCTGCACTAAAATATATAACCTTAAAGGTAGTAAAAAATATGACCGTTTTTATGTCATTGATTTTAATTTTGTGAAGGTTTACTGAAATGGGCCTTCTTTCCATTTTTAAAAGCCCATAACTTGGTCAAATGAACTTGGATTTCGATATGGCACCTTTATGGGCTTGTGGAATGATTATGTTGTTATCTGCATTAAAATATATAACTTTAAAGGTAGTAAAAAATACGACCGTTTTTATGTAATTGATTTTAATTTTGCGAAGGTTTACTGATATAGGCCTTCTTTCCACGTTTAAAAGCTCATAACTTGGTCTAATGAACTCGGATTTTGATATGGCATATGGCTTGTGATTTAAGGTTTACTGAAGAGGACCTTCTTTCCATCCCCTAACGCCCATAACTTGGTCAAATGAACTCGGATTTCGATATGGCATACCTTTATGGGCTTGTGGAATGATTATGTTGTTAATTGCATTAATATATATAACTTTAAAGGAAGTAAAAATATTACCGTTTTTATGTCATTGATTGTAATTTTGCGAAGGTTTACTGAAATGGGCCTTCTTTCCATCTTTAACAGCCCATAACTTTGTCAAAAGGTCTCTGATTTCGATATGGAATACCTTTATATGCTTGTGCAATGATTATACTGTTAGCACTTAAAGATTTAACTTTAAAGGTAGTTTACAATATGACCGCTTTTATTCATTGATTTTAAGTTTGCGAAGGTTTACTGAAATGGGCCTTCTTTCCATCTTTAAAGGCCCATAACTTGGTCCAAAGAACTCGGATTTCGATAAGGCATACCTTTATGGGCTTGTGGAATGATTATGTTGTTAATTGCATAAATATATATAACTTGAAAGGATGTACAAAATATAACCATTTTTATGTCATTGATTTTAATTTTTGCGAAGGT
Source organism: Drosophila suzukii (assembly GCF_043229965.1). NCBI lineage: Eukaryota > Metazoa > Arthropoda > Insecta > Diptera > Drosophilidae > Drosophila > Drosophila suzukii. The sequence goes on along the minus strand of NW_027255896.1, from coordinate 13,092 downwards.
TTACTGAAAAGGCCTTCTTTCCATCTTTAAAAGCCCATAGCTTGGTCAAATGAACTCGGATTTCGAAATGGCATACTTTTATGGGATTGTGGAATGATTATGTTGTTATCTGCATTAAAATAAACAACTTTAAGGGTAATAAAAAAGATGACTTTTTTTATGTCATTGCTTTTAATTTTGCGAAGGTTTACTGAAATGGGCATTCTTTCAATCTTTAAACGCCCATTAAGTGGTCAAATGAACTCGGATTTCGATGTGGCATATCTTTATGGGATTGTGGAATGATTGTGTTGTTATCTGCATTAAAGTATATAACTTTAAAGGTAGTTAAAAATATAACCGTTTTTATGTCATTGATTTTAAGTTGGCAAAGGTTTACTGAAATTGACCTTCTTTCCATCTTTAAAAGCCCATAACTTGGTCAAAAGGTCTCGGATTTCGATATGGCATACCTTTATGGGCTTGTGGAATGATAATGTTGTTATCTGCATAAATATATATAACTTGAAAGGATGTACAAAATATAACCATTTTTATGTCATTGATTTTAATTTTTGCGAAGGTTTACTGAAAAGGCCTTCTTTCCATCTTTAAAAGCCCATAAATTGGTCAAAAGGTCTCGGATTTCGATACGGCATACCTTTATGTGCTTGTGGAATGATTATACTGTTATCCGCACTTAAACATTTAACTTTAAAGGTAGTTAACAATATGACCGTTTTTATGTCATTGATTTAAAGTTTGCGGAGGTTTACTGAAATGGGCCTTCTTTCCATCTTTAAAAGCCCATAACTTGGTCAAATGAACTTGGATTTCGATATGGCATACCTTTATGGGCTTGTGGAATGATTATGTTGTTATCTGCATTAAAATATATAACTTTAAAGGTACTAAAAAATACGACCGTTTTTTTGTAATTGAATTAAATTTTGCGAAGGTTTACTGATATGGGCCTTCTTTCCATCTCTAAAAGTACATAGCTTGGTCAAATGAACTCGGATTTCGATATGGCACACCTTTATGGGCTTGTTTAATGATTATGTTGCTATCTGCATTAATATATTTAACTTTAAAAATAATAAAGACAGACAGACAGACAGACAGACAGACAGACAGACAGACAGACAGACAGACAGACAGACAGACAGACAGACAGACAGACAGACAGACAGACAGACAGACAGACAGACAGACAGACAGACAGACAGACAGACAGACAGACAGACAGACAGACAGACAGACAGACAGACAGACAGACAGACAGACAGACAGACAGACAGACAGACAGACAGACAGACAGACAGACAGACAGACAGACAGACAGACAGACAGACAGACAGACAGACAGACAGACAGACAGACAGACAGACAGACAGACAGACAGACAGACAGACAGACAGACAGACAGACAGACAGACAGACAGACAGACAGACAGACAGACAGACAGACAGACAGACAGACAGACAGACAGACAGACAGACAGACAGACAGACAGACAGACAGACAGACAGACAGACAGACAGACAGACAGACAGACAGACAGACAGACAGACAGACAGACAGACAGACAGACAGACAGACAGACAGACAGACAGACAGACAGACAGACAGACAGACAGACAGACAGACAGACAGACAGACAGACAGACAGACAGACAGACAGACAGACAGACAGACAGACAGACAGACAGACAGACAGACAGACAGACAGACAGACAGACAGACAGACAGACAGACAGACAGACAGACAGACAGACAGACAGACAGACAGACAGACAGACAGACAGACAGACAGACAGACAGACAGACAGACAGACAGACAGACAGACAGACAGACAGACAGACAGACAGACAGACAGACAGACAGACAGACAGACAGACAGACAGACAGACAGACAGACAGACAGACAGACAGACAGACAGACAGACAGACAGACAGACAGACAGACAGACAGACAGACAGACAGACAGACAGACAGACAGACAGACAGACAGACAGACAGACAGACAGACAGACAGACAGACAGACAGACAGACAGACAGACAGACAGACAGACAGACAGACAGACAGACAGACAGACAGACAGACAGACAGACAGACAGACAGACAGACAGACAGACAGACAGACAGACAGACAGACAGACAGACAGACAGACAGACAGACAGACAGACAGACAGACAGACAGACAGACAGACAGACAGACAGACAGACAGACAGACAGACAGACAGACAGACAGACAGACAGACAGACAGACAGACAGACAGACAGACAGACAGACAGACAGACAGACAGACAGACAGACAGACAGACAGACAGACAGACAGACAGACAGACAGACAGACAGACAGACAGACAGACAGACAGACAGACAGACAGACAGACAGACAGACAGACAGACAGACAGACAGACAGACAGACAGACAGACAGACAGACAGACAGACAGACAGACAGACAGACAGACAGACAGACAGACAGACAGACAGACAGACAGACAGACAGACAGACAGACAGACAGACAGACAGACAGACAGACAGACAGACAGACAGACAGACAGACAGACAGACAGACAGACAGACAGACAGACAGACAGACAGACAGACAGACAGACAGACAGACAGACAGACAGACAGACAGACAGACAGACAGACAGACAGACAGACAGACAGACAGACAGACAGACAGACAGACAGACAGACAGACAGACAGACAGACAGACAGACAGACAGACAGACAGACAGACAGACAGACAGACAGACAGACAGACAGACAGACAGACAGACAGACAGACAGACAGACAGACAGACAGACAGACAGACAGACAGACAGACAGACAGACAGACAGACAGACAGACAGACAGACAGACAGACAGACAGACAGACAGACAGACAGACAGACAGACAGACAGACAGACAGACAGACAGACAGACAGACAGACAGACAGACAGACAGACAGACAGACAGACAGACAGACAGACAGACAGACAGACAGACAGACAGACAGACAGACAGACAGACAGACAGACAGACAGACAGACAGACAGACAGACAGACAGACAGACAGACAGACAGACAGACAGACAGACAGACAGACAGACAGACAGACAGACAGACAGACAGACAGACAGACAGACAGACAGACAGACAGACAGACAGACAGACAGACAGACAGACAGACAGACAGACAGACAGACAGACAGACAGACAGACAGACAGACAGACAGACAGACAGACAGACAGACAGACAGACAGACAGACAGACAGACAGACAGACAGACAGACAGACAGACAGACAGACAGACAGACAGACAGACAGACAGACAGACAGACAGACAGACAGACAGACAGACAGACAGACAGACAGACAGACAGACAGACAGACAGACAGACAGACAGACAGACAGACAGACAGACAGACAGACAGACAGACAGACAGACAGACAGACAGACAGACAGACAGACAGACAGACAGACAGACAGACAGACAGACAGACAGACAGACAGACAGACAGACAGACAGACAGACAGACAGACAGACAGACAGACAGACAGACAGACAGACAGACAGACAGACAGACAGACAGACAGACAGACAGACAGACAGACAGACAGACAGACAGACAGACAGACAGACAGACAGACAGACAGACAGACAGACAGACAGACAGACAGACAGACAGACAGACAGACAGACAGACAGACAGACAGACAGACAGACAGACAGACAGACAGACAGACAGACAGACAGACAGACAGACAGACAGACAGACAGACAGACAGACAGACAGACAGACAGACAGACAGACAGACAGACAGACAGACAGACAGACAGACAGACAGACAGACAGACAGACAGACAGACAGACAGACAGACAGACAGACAGACAGACAGACAGACAGACAGACAGACAGACAGACAGACAGACAGACAGACAGACAGACAGACAGACAGACAGACAGACAGACAGACAGACAGACAGACAGACAGACAGACAGACAGACAGACAGACAGACAGACAGACAGACAGACAGACAGACAGACAGACAGACAGACAGACAGACAGACAGACAGACAGACAGACAGACAGACAGACAGACAGACAGACAGACAGACAGACAGACAGACAGACAGACAGACAGACAGACAGACAGACAGACAGACAGACAGACAGACAGACAGACAGACAGACAGACAGACAGACAGACAGACAGACAGACAGACAGACAGACAGACAGACAGACAGACAGACAGACAGACAGACAGACAGACAGACAGACAGACAGACAGACAGACAGACAGACAGACAGACAGACAGACAGACAGACAGACAGACAGACAGACAGACAGACAGACAGACAGACAGACAGACAGACAGACAGACAGACAGACAGACAGACAGACAGACAGACAGACAGACAGACAGACAGACAGACAGACAGACAGACAGACAGACAGACAGACAGACAGACAGACAGACAGACAGACAGACAGACAGACAGACAGACAGACAGACAGACAGACAGACAGACAGACAGACAGACAGACAGACAGACAGACAGACAGACAGACAGACAGACAGACAGACAGACAGACAGACAGACAGACAGACAGACAGACAGACAGACAGACAGACAGACAGACAGACAGACAGACAGACAGACAGACAGACAGACAGACAGACAGACAGACAGACAGACAGACAGACAGACAGACAGACAGACAGACAGACAGACAGACAGACAGACAGACAGACAGACAGACAGACAGACAGACAGACAGACAGACAGACAGACAGACAGACAGACAGACAGACAGACAGACAGACAGACAGACAGACAGACAGACAGACAGACAGACAGACAGACAGACAGACAGACAGACAGACAGACAGACAGACAGACAGACAGACAGACAGACAGACAGACAGACAGACAGACAGACAGACAGACAGACAGACAGACAGACAGACAGACAGACAGACAGACAGACAGACAGACAGACAGACAGACAGACAGACAGACAGACAGACAGACAGACAGACAGACAGACAGACAGACAGACAGACAGACAGACAGACAGACAGACAGACAGACAGACAGACAGACAGACAGACAGACAGACAGACAGACAGACAGACAGACAGACAGACAGACAGACAGACAGACAGACAGACAGACAGACAGACAGACAGACAGACAGACAGACAGACAGACAGACAGACAGACAGACAGACAGACAGACAGACAGACAGACAGACAGACAGACAGACAGACAGACAGACAGACAGACAGACAGACAGACAGACAGACAGACAGACAGACAGACAGACAGACAGACAGACAGACAGACAGACAGACAGACAGACAGACAGACAGACAGACAGACAGACAGACAGACAGACAGACAGACAGACAGACAGACAGACAGACAGACAGACAGACAGACAGACAGACAGACAGACAGACAGACAGACAGACAGACAGACAGACAGACAGACAGACAGACAGACAGACAGACAGACAGACAGACAGACAGACAGACAGACAGACAGACAGACAGACAGACAGACAGACAGACAGACAGACAGACAGACAGACAGACAGACAGACAGACAGACAGACAGACAGACAGACAGACAGACAGACAGACAGACAGACAGACAGACAGACAGACAGACAGACAGACAGACAGACAGACAGACAGACAGACAGACAGACAGACAGACAGACAGACAGACAGACAGACAGACAGACAGACAGACAGACAGACAGACAGACAGACAGACAGACAGACAGACAGACAGACAGACAGACAGACAGACAGACAGACAGACAGACAGACAGACAGACAGACAGACAGACAGACAGACAGACAGACAGACAGACAGACAGACAGACAGACAGACAGACAGACAGACAGACAGACAGACAGACAGACAGACAGACAGACAGACAGACAGACAGACAGACAGACAGACAGACAGACAGACAGACAGACAGACAGACAGACAGACAGACAGACAGACAGACAGACAGACAGACAGACAGACAGACAGACAGACAGACAGACAGACAGACAGACAGACAGACAGACAGACAGACAGACAGACAGACAGACAGACAGACAGACAGACAGACAGACAGACAGACAGACAGACAGACAGACAGACAGACAGACAGACAGACAGACAGACAGACAGACAGACAGACAGACAGACAGACAGACAGACAGACAGACAGACAGACAGACAGACAGACAGACAGACAGACAGACAGACAGACAGACAGACAGACAGACAGACAGACAGACAGACAGACAGACAGACAGACAGACAGACAGACAGACAGACAGACAGACAGACAGACAGACAGACAGACAGACAGACAGACAGACAGACAGACAGACAGACAGACAGACAGACAGACAGACAGACAGACAGACAGACAGACAGACAGACAGACAGACAGACAGACAGACAGACAGACAGACAGACAGACAGACAGACAGACAGACAGACAGACAGACAGACAGACAGACAGACAGACAGACAGACAGACAGACAGACAGACAGACAGACAGACAGACAGACAGACAGACAGACAGACAGACAGACAGACAGACAGACAGACAGACAGACAGACAGACAGACAGACAGACAGACAGACAGACAGACAGACAGACAGACAGACAGACAGACAGACAGACAGACAGACAGACAGACAGACAGACAGACAGACAGACAGACAGACAGACAGACAGACAGACAGACAGACAGACAGACAGACAGACAGACAGACAGACAGACAGACAGACAGACAGACAGACAGACAGACAGACAGACAGACAGACAGACAGACAGACAGACAGACAGACAGACAGACAGACAGACAGACAGACAGACAGACAGACAGACAGACAGACAGACAGACAGACAGACAGACAGACAGACAGACAGACAGACAGACAGACAGACAGACAGACAGACAGACAGACAGACAGACAGACAGACAGACAGACAGACAGACAGACAGACAGACAGACAGACAGACAGACAGACAGACAGACAGACAGACAGACAGACAGACAGACAGACAGACAGACAGACAGACAGACAGACAGACAGACAGACAGACAGACAGACAGACAGACAGACAGACAGACAGACAGACAGACAGACAGACAGACAGACAGACAGACAGACAGACAGACAGACAGACAGACAGACAGACAGACAGACAGACAGACAGACAGACAGACAGACAGACAGACAGACAGACAGACAGACAGACAGACAGACAGACAGACAGACAGACAGACAGACAGACAGACAGACAGACAGACAGACAGACAGACAGACAGACAGACAGACAGACAGACAGACAGACAGACAGACAGACAGACAGACAGACAGACAGACAGACAGACAGACAGACAGACAGACAGACAGACAGACAGACAGACAGACAGACAGACAGACAGACAGACAGACAGACAGACAGACAGACAGACAGACAGACAGACAGACAGACAGACAGACAGACAGACAGACAGACAGACAGACAGACAGACAGACAGACAGACAGACAGACAGACAGACAGACAGACAGACAGACAGACAGACAGACAGACAGACAGACAGACAGACAGACAGACAGACAGACAGACAGACAGACAGACAGACAGACAGACAGACAGACAGACAGACAGACAGACAGACAGACAGACAGACAGACAGACAGACAGACAGACAGACAGACAGACAGACAGACAGACAGACAGACAGACAGACAGACAGACAGACAGACAGACAGACAGACAGACAGACAGACAGACAGACAGACAGACAGACAGACAGACAGACAGACAGACAGACAGACAGACAGACAGACAGACAGACAGACAGACAGACAGACAGACAGACAGACAGACAGACAGACAGACAGACAGACAGACAGACAGACAGACAGACAGACAGACAGACAGACAGACAGACAGACAGACAGACAGACAGACAGACAGACAGACAGACAGACAGACAGACAGACAGACAGACAGACAGACAGACAGACAGACAGACAGACAGACAGACAGACAGACAGACAGACAGACAGACAGACAGACAGACAGACAGACAGACAGACAGACAGACAGACAGACAGACAGACAGACAGACAGACAGACAGACAGACAGACAGACAGACAGACAGACAGACAGACAGACAGACAGACAGACAGACAGACAGACAGACAGACAGACAGACAGACAGACAGACAGACAGACAGACAGACAGACAGACAGACAGACAGACAGACAGACAGACAGACAGACAGACAGACAGACAGACAGACAGACAGACAGACAGACAGACAGACAGACAGACAGACAGACAGACAGACAGACAGACAGACAGACAGACAGACAGACAGACAGACAGACAGACAGACAGACAGACAGACAGACAGACAGACAGACAGACAGACAGACAGACAGACAGACAGACAGACAGACAGACAGACAGACAGACAGACAGACAGACAGACAGACAGACAGACAGACAGACAGACAGACAGACAGACAGACAGACAGACAGACAGACAGACAGACAGACAGACAGACAGACAGACAGACAGACAGACAGACAGACAGACAGACAGACAGACAGACAGACAGACAGACAGACAGACAGACAGACAGACAGACAGACAGACAGACAGACAGACAGACAGACAGACAGACAGACAGACAGACAGACAGACAGACAGACAGACAGACAGACAGACAGACAGACAGACAGACAGACAGACAGACAGACAGACAGACAGACAGACAGACAGACAGACAGACAGACAGACAGACAGACAGACAGACAGACAGACAGACAGACAGACAGACAGACAGACAGACAGACAGACAGACAGACAGACAGACAGACAGACAGACAGACAGACAGACAGACAGACAGACAGACAGACAGACAGACAGACAGACAGACAGACAGACAGACAGACAGACAGACAGACAGACAGACAGACAGACAGACAGACAGACAGACAGACAGACAGACAGACAGACAGACAGACAGACAGACAGACAGACAGACAGACAGACAGACAGACAGACAGACAGACAGACAGACAGACAGACAGACAGACAGACAGACAGACAGACAGACAGACAGACAGACAGACAGACAGACAGACAGACAGACAGACAGACAGACAGACAGACAGACAGACAGACAGACAGACAGACAGACAGACAGACAGACAGACAGACAGACAGACAGACAGACAGACAGACAGACAGACAGACAGACAGACAGACAGACAGACAGACAGACAGACAGACAGACAGACAGACAGACAGACAGACAGACAGACAGACAGACAGACAGACAGACAGACAGACAGACAGACAGACAGACAGACAGACAGACAGACAGACAGACAGACAGACAGACAGACAGACAGACAGACAGACAGACAGACAGACAGACAGACAGACAGACAGACAGACAGACAGACAGACAGACAGACAGACAGACAGACAGACAGACAGACAGACAGACAGACAGACAGACAGACAGACAGACAGACAGACAGACAGACAGACAGACAGACAGACAGACAGACAGACAGACAGACAGACAGACAGACAGACAGACAGACAGACAGACAGACAGACAGACAGACAGACAGACAGACAGACAGACAGACAGACAGACAGACAGACAGACAGACAGACAGACAGACAGACAGACAGACAGACAGACAGACAGACAGACAGACAGACAGACAGACAGACAGACAGACAGACAGACAGACAGACAGACAGACAGACAGACAGACAGACAGACAGACAGACAGACAGACAGACAGACAGACAGACAGACAGACAGACAGACAGACAGACAGACAGACAGACAGACAGACAGACAGACAGACAGACAGACAGACAGACAGACAGACAGACAGACAGACAGACAGACAGACAGACAGACAGACAGACAGACAGACAGACAGACAGACAGACAGACAGACAGACAGACAGACAGACAGACAGACAGACAGACAGACAGACAGACAGACAGACAGACAGACAGACAGACAGACAGACAGACAGACAGACAGACAGACAGACAGACAGACAGACAGACAGACAGACAGACAGACAGACAGACAGACAGACAGACAGACAGACAGACAGACAGACAGACAGACAGACAGACAGACAGACAGACAGACAGACAGACAGACAGACAGACAGACAGACAGACAGACAGACAGACAGACAGACAGACAGACAGACAGACAGACAGACAGACAGACAGACAGACAGACAGACAGACAGACAGACAGACAGACAGACAGACAGACAGACAGACAGACAGACAGACAGACAGACAGACAGACAGACAGACAGACAGACAGACAGACAGACAGACAGACAGACAGACAGACAGACAGACAGACAGACAGACAGACAGACAGACAGACAGACAGACAGACAGACAGACAGACAGACAGACAGACAGACAGACAGACAGACAGACAGACAGACAGACAGACAGACAGACAGACAGACAGACAGACAGACAGACAGACAGACAGACAGACAGACAGACAGACAGACAGACAGACAGACAGACAGACAGACAGACAGACAGACAGACAGACAGACAGACAGACAGACAGACAGACAGACAGACAGACAGACAGACAGACAGACAGACAGACAGACAGACAGACAGACAGACAGACAGACAGACAGACAGACAGACAGACAGACAGACAGACAGACAGACAGACAGACAGACAGACAGACAGACAGACAGACAGACAGACAGACAGACAGACAGACAGACAGACAGACAGACAGACAGACAGACAGACAGACAGACAGACAGACAGACAGACAGACAGACAGACAGACAGACAGACAGACAGACAGACAGACAGACAGACAGACAGACAGACAGACAGACAGACAGACAGACAGACAGACAGACAGACAGACAGACAGACAGACAGACAGACAGACAGACAGACAGACAGACAGACAGACAGACAGACAGACAGACAGACAGACAGACAGACAGACAGACAGACAGACAGACAGACAGACAGACAGACAGACAGACAGACAGACAGACAGACAGACAGACAGACAGACAGACAGACAGACAGACAGACAGACAGACAGACAGACAGACAGACAGACAGACAGACAGACAGACAGACAGACAGACAGACAGACAGACAGACAGACAGACAGACAGACAGACAGACAGACAGACAGACAGACAGACAGACAGACAGACAGACAGACAGACAGACAGACAGACAGACAGACAGACAGACAGACAGACAGACAGACAGACAGACAGACAGACAGACAGACAGACAGACAGACAGACAGACAGACAGACAGACAGACAGACAGACAGACAGACAGACAGACAGACAGACAGACAGACAGACAGACAGACAGACAGACAGACAGACAGACAGACAGACAGACAGACAGACAGACAGACAGACAGACAGACAGACAGACAGACAGACAGACAGACAGACAGACAGACAGACAGACAGACAGACAGACAGACAGACAGACAGACAGACAGACAGACAGACAGACAGACAGACAGACAGACAGACAGACAGACAGACAGACAGACAGACAGACAGACAGACAGACAGACAGACAGACAGACAGACAGACAGACAGACAGACAGACAGACAGACAGACAGACAGACAGACAGACAGACAGACAGACAGACAGACAGACAGACAGACAGACAGACAGACAGACAGACAGACAGACAGACAGACAGACAGACAGACAGACAGACAGACAGACAGACAGACAGACAGACAGACAGACAGACAGACAGACAGACAGACAGACAGACAGACAGACAGACAGACAGACAGACAGACAGACAGACAGACAGACAGACAGACAGACAGACAGACAGACAGACAGACAGACAGACAGACAGACAGACAGACAGACAGACAGACAGACAGACAGACAGACAGACAGACAGACAGACAGACAGACAGACAGACAGACAGACAGACAGACAGACAGACAGACAGACAGACAGACAGACAGACAGACAGACAGACAGACAGACAGACAGACAGACAGACAGACAGACAGACAGACAGACAGACAGACAGACAGACAGACAGACAGACAGACAGACAGACAGACAGACAGACAGACAGACAGACAGACAGACAGACAGACAGACAGACAGACAGACAGACAGACAGACAGACAGACAGACAGACAGACAGACAGACAGACAGACAGACAGACAGACAGACAGACAGACAGACAGACAGACAGACAGACAGACAGACAGACAGACAGACAGACAGACAGACAGACAGACAGACAGACAGACAGACAGACAGACAGACAGACAGACAGACAGACAGACAGACAGACAGACAGACAGACAGACAGACAGACAGACAGACAGACAGACAGACAGACAGACAGACAGACAGACAGACAGACAGACAGACAGACAGACAGACAGACAGACAGACAGACAGACAGACAGACAGACAGACAGACAGACAGACAGACAGACAGACAGACAGACAGACAGACAGACAGACAGACAGACAGACAGACAGACAGACAGACAGACAGACAGACAGACAGACAGACAGACAGACAGACAGACAGACAGACAGACAGACAGACAGACAGACAGACAGACAGACAGACAGACAGACAGACAGACAGACAGACAGACAGACAGACAGACAGACAGACAGACAGACAGACAGACAGACAGACAGACAGACAGACAGACAGACAGACAGACAGACAGACAGACAGACAGACAGACAGACAGACAGACAGACAGACAGACAGACAGACAGACAGACAGACAGACAGACAGACAGACAGACAGACAGACAGACAGACAGACAGACAGACAGACAGACAGACAGACAGACAGACAGACAGACAGACAGACAGACAGACAGACAGACAGACAGACAGACAGACAGACAGACAGACAGACAGACAGACAGACAGACAGACAGACAGACAG